>NC_090378.1:44060441-46946691 GCF_036365525.1 Heterodontus francisci | reverse complement strand
GATTTTGAAGACCAAATTATGTCTCATTTTAAATATTGTTTCCTCTCCGCCCAAAGAGTCCTGCAAAGCGTGCTTCATATGGGCAAGACTAATGCACAGTGCTTTCTCTGGAAACTGCAGTTCACTTATCACCATATCATTTACATTTCATTATAATATTGAAATGAAGTGATTGCTTTTTGCAATGAGAGCTTTGCTTACTCACCTATCCCTTCCCCTGACATGTGTGCAAGCCATATTATGGACGGAGACCTGAAAATCAGGATTTCTGCCTGATTCGCTGACTCCACAGTGCCCATTCTGCACCACCTCCTGCAATGGTAACAATTGGAAAATATATCCTATGCCCAAATGATTTCCCTCTTCCTTCAGAGAATCACAGAATTGTTACAGGCCATTCAGCCCATCGTATCTGCACTGGCGCTGCGAATTATGAATTCACCTAATGCCATTCCGCTGCGTTCTCCCTGTAACTCTGTACATTCGTCCTTTTCAGATAACAGTCAAATTCCCTTTTGAATTCCTCGATTGAACCTGACTGCACTACATTCTCAGGCAGTGTATTCCAGACCTTAACCACTCGCTGCGTGAAAATGTTTTTCCTAATGTTACCATTGCTTCTGTTGTCAATTACCTTAAATTTATGCCCTCTCATTCTTGATCCTTTCACGAGTAGAAACAGTTTTTCCTTCATCTTTGTGGCTTGCCATAACGTCAGTTTATCGAGGCCTTAGGCAAACTTCCTTGGTCTGGCACAGTCAGATACTCCTTTAAGAGCACCAGTAGCCACTAAGAAAGCTATTTTTACTTTCCCTGCAATATTTAAAATGTAATGCTTCCATTTCAGGAATCCACTGTCAGTGGCAAGAGATCCAAGATCAGCTATCCCACTGTGACAGTGTGGCATTTTGCATTACTCACGTCAGCCACCCTATGGTGTGAGTGAGATTACTCATTTGCTGCCAAATTAAGAGCAGTTTTATGATATGGTCCTCTATACGAGAGGGAGACTGAGTACCCCAATTCAGAATTCTTATACAAGCAGAAAGAGAAGACTTCTATTTAATCACTACTGGATGGTTTTGAACTGCAGTGCTGGAATTTAGACAAAATACAGAATACTGCAGATTCTGGAAATATCAAAACAAAAACAGAAAAAGCTGGAAATACTCAGCAGTCAGCCAGCATCTGTGGAATAACACAAGTCAGTCAATATTTCAGATCATAATTATAAGACCAGAAATGTCAACTGATGCTGCTTGACCTGCTGAGTATTCCCAGCTCTTTCTAGTTTTGTTTCCTTGAGATTTGAGGACAGCATTCTAACTCACTGTGCTCCCAGTCCTCCTCCAATAATCTTTTCATTATGTTTAGTGACATTCTTTGAATGTCACTATAGTTAGAATTATATTCTTTCTAAACTGTAGAAATGTCACATTGTCTGTAGCCTACTTTTAAAATTCAGTGCCTTCATTTTCAATTGTAATGTCAAAATGATCATGATCCCTTATTTATGTCTTAATGGTTCCATTGAAAAATAGCAGTTCAACCTATAATGCTTGTAACACATCTGACATTGTTTAGTTAATGATCTTGGGGTAGGGAGAATTTAACAAAATAGATAATTCTATATTCTGGAGTGCACTGCCTGAAAGGGTGACAGAGGTGAACTCAATAGTGATTTTCAAAAGGGAATTGGATAAATACTTGAAAAGGAGATATTTGCAGGGCTTTGTTCAAAGAGCAGGGGTGTGGGACTAATTGGCTGTCTATCAAAGAGTCAGCATAGACATGATGGGCCAAATGCCACCCTCCTGTGCTGTATGATTCTGTGATTTCATATACATTTCAACATTTGAAACAGTTAAAATTATAATTTTCCCCAAGTTGAATGATTATTGGTGGTTTACATTGGGAACTTGCTTTAAAATTATGTTCTCCTGTGGTATCCAGACTGCTGGATTATTCAAAAACATAGCTAAAGGATTGTTAAAAAATAGTTATGTTAATTCCTAATTACTGTTGTTACAACCAGGTGAGAAGGGGTCTAAGGGTTCCCTCTCAGCCTTTGCTGGGTTTAACCGTAACAGGGTTTAATTTTTAAAACACTGTTTTTAGCTCCCCCTTAGTGAATCCTTGTTCACTACTCCAATTGTAAATGTAAGGCAAAGAAATCAAACAGGTTTCCTTAGACTTGAACTAGAAAGGTAGAAGTTTATTAATCTTAAACTCTAATCTGGTTAACGACTACGAATATGCGACCCGACCACGCTAGCATGCACACGCGATAAATGCACACGCAGATAGAGACAGAAAAAGTCAAAGGAATAAAGGGGGAAAGTTTGAGCAATATCTGGTATTTACAGTCCTTTAAGTTCAATGTGGAGTCTTTGGTTACCGGTAAGTCTTGCAATTCACTGGGGCCCAGTTCACACTTCGACTCGTTCCGATGTAGGAGTCTTTTCTCTCTCTCGAGGTTTACGTGTCTTCCGTGGGTGTGGTGGCTTGGGAGAAAGCAAGAGAGACAGCCAGGCGAGAGACTTGCTTGTTTCAGCTTTAGTTGCACACTGCCTTCTGAATTCAAACTGTCCTGTGGCTAGTACAAAAAACCTGGACCAGCCAGTTCGTCATGTGACCAGCTCGTTTAACCAGTCCTGGCTCTGTGGATTGTATCATCTTTTAGCAGGCCTGGAATGAGCTTCCTTACACCTTCAATGTCTGGTGATCAAAATCCATTTGGGCTATTTGGAGCAGGGAATAGTCCTTTGTCTCCACAAGCAGCGTCTCTAAGTATGCAAATGTCCTTCCAGTCCACCGACTGGTCATCTTCAAACAGTCATTTTTTCACTCCAGCAACAGTTTAAAATCAATGTTCATATGACAAAATTAGTATGCATCATTCTTGGCAGGTAGGGGTCTGCATGACACCTCCCCACACCCAGCAAAATGAAATGCGATTTAAAAAAAAGAGCATTTCATTAAAAGGTACTAGAGAGAAGATCATCTTCTTCTTCTTTGGCCTCCTTGTCTCGGGAGACATTGGGTAAGCACCTGGAGGTGGTCAGTGGTTTGTGGAGCAGCGCCTGGAGTGGCTATAAAAGCCAATACTAGAGTGACAGACTCTTCCACAGGTGCTGCAGAAAAAATTGGTTGTCGGGGCTGTTACACAGTTGGCTCTCCCCTTGCGCTTCTGTCTTTTTTCCTGCCAACTGCTAAGTCTCTTCGACTCGCCACACTTTAGTCCCACCTTTATGGCTGCCTGCCAGCTCTGGCAATCGCTGGCAACTGACTCCCACAACTTGTGATCAATGTTACAGGACTTCATGTCGCGTTTGCAGACGTCTTTAAAGCGGAGACATGGACGGCCGGTACGTCTGATACCAGTGGCGAGCTCGCTGTACAATGTGTCCTTGGGGATCCTGCCATCTTCCATGCGGCTCACATGGCCAAGCCATCTCAAGCGCCGCTGACTCAGTAGTGTGTATAAGCTGGGGATGTTGGCCGCCTCAAGGACTTCTGTGTTGGAGATGCGGTCCTGCCACCTGATGCCAAGGATTCTCCAGAGACAGCGAAGATGGAATGAATTGAGACGTCGCTCTTGGCTGACATACGTTGTCCAGGCCTCGCTGCCATAGAGCAAGGTACTGAGGACACAGGCTTGATACGCTCGGACTTTTGTGTTCCGTGTCCGTGCGCCATTTTCCCACACTCTCTTGGCCAGTCTGGACATAGCAGTGGAAGCCTTTCCCATGCGCTTGTTGATTTCTGCATCGAGAGACAGGTTACTGGTGATAGTTGAGCCTAGGTAGGTGAACTCCTGAACCACTTCCAGAGCGTGGTTGCTGATATTGATGGATGGAGCATTTCTGACGTCCTGTCCCATGATGTTCGTTTTCTTGAGGCTGATGATTAGGCCAAATTTGTTGCAGGCAGCAGCAAACCTGTCGATGAGACTCTGCAGACATTCTTCAGTGTGAGATGTTAATGCAGCATTGTCAGCAAAGAGGAGTTCCCTGATGAGGACTTTCCGTACTTTGGTCTTCGCTCTTAGGCGGGCAAGGTTGTACAACCTGCCACCTGATCTTGTGTGGAGGAAAATTCCTTCTTCTGAAGACTTGAACGCATGTGAGAGCAGCAGGGAGAAGAAAATCCCAAACAGTGTGGGTGCGAGAACACAGCCCTGTTTCACACCACTCAGGATAGGAAAGGGCTCTGATGAGGTGCCACTATGCTGAATTGTGCCTTTCATATTGTCATGGAATGAGGTGATGATACTTAGTAGCTTTGGTGGACATCCGATCTTTTCTAGTTGTCTGAAGAGACCACATCTGCTGACGAGGTCAAAGGCTTTGGTGAGATCAATGAAAGCAACGTAGAGGGGCATCTGTTGTTCGCGGCATTTCTCCTGTAGCTGACAAAGGGAGAACAGCATGTCAATGGTGGATCGCTCGAAAGCCACACTGTGCCTCAGGGTAGACACACTTGGCCAGCTTCTGGAGCCTGTTTAAAGTGACTCGAGCGTAGACTTTCCCCACTATGCTTAGCAGGGAGATTCCACGGTAGTTGTTGCAATCACCGCGGTCACCTTTGTTTTTATAGAGGGCAATGATATTGGCATTGCGCATGTCCTGTGGTACTGCTCCCTCGTCCCAGCACAGGCAAAGCAGTTCGTAGAGTGCTGAGAGTATGACAGGCTTAGCACTCTTGATTATTTCAGGGGTAATGCCGTCCTTCCCAGGGGCTTTTCCGCTGGCTAGAGAATCAATGGCATCACTGAGTTCCGATTTTGTTGGCTGTACGTCTCGCTCATCCATGACTGGCAGAGACTGGACTGCATTGAGGGCGCTCTCAGTGACAACATTCTCCCTGGAGTACAGTTCTAGGTAATGCTCAACCCAGCGGTCCATTTGCTTGCGTTGGTCAGTGATTGTGTCCCCTGATTTAGATTTGAGGGGGGCGATCTTCTTGATGGTTGGCCCAAAAGCTCTCTTAATGCCATCATACATTCCTCTGATGTTTCCGGTGTCTGAGGCCAGCTGAATATGACTGCATAGGTGTTGCCAGTAGTCATTTGCGCAGTGCCTGGCTGTTCTTTGTGCAGCGCTTCTGACTGTTTTAAGTGCTACGGATGTTAACTCGCTGGGGGCTTTCTTGTAGTTCAGCAGTGCAATGCGCTTAGTGGCTGTGACAGGTTCCAGCTCTTCAAAATGAGATTGAAACCAGTCTGCATTCCGCTTCACATGTTTGCCATAGTTGGTCATGGCTGACCCTTAGATGGCGTCTCTGATGTGGGCCCACTTGGTCTCTGCATCCCCTGTGGGAGTGTTTTGAAGGGCTTTTTCAAGTGAATTTAGAAATTTTTGTAACAGCTGTGGATAAGAAATTCTGCTCATGTTGATGCGCGGGTTGCCCTTCTGCTTGGAGTGATGCAGCTTCTTTGGTTTGAGTCTAACCTTGCTGCACACCAGGGAGTGGTTGGTGTCGCAGTCCGCACTGTGGAAGCTGCGTGTGATTTGAATACAGTTTAAGGAGGCTCGCCTTGTGATGATGAGGTCCAGCTGGTGCCAACGACATGATCTTGGGTGCCTCCAAGAAACCTGGTGACAGGGTTTAGTGTGAAAGAACGAGTTGGTGATGCAGAGGCTATGATAGGTACACAACTCAAGCAGTCTCTGTCCATTTTCATTCATCCTTCCAATGCCATAGTGCCCAAGGAAGGAGGGCCATGCGTTACATGCATCTCTCTCATTCAGAACCCTAACAATTGTAACAGCCTGTCTTTTCTTGGTAGCAGTGTTGCTTTAAACAGCCCTTTCTGGCATCCCAATAAACATGTGGTTTTTGGAGGAATTTTTTTTCCCAGTTTGCACATTTGCTTGACTGCCTAAGGTGTTCTTTTTGAGGTCTACAGGGAGGAGGGTTAGGATTAATTAGCCCTCGGTTAGAGTCCTGCTTGGGGGCTGTGGCAGTGGGTGGTTCCACTCTGAATACTCTTTCACTGCTTTGATGAGTCATGCAAGGGCTTTTCATCTCAGGGAATGGTTGGTTCTATTTTTTTCCTGACTGTGGGGGGAGGATTCTTTGTTAATATAAAAGCAAAATACTGCGGATGCTGGAAATCTGAAATAAAAACAAGAAATGCTGCAACCACTCAGCAGGTCTGGCAGCATCTGTGGAAAGAGAAGCAGAGTTAACGTTTCGGGTCAGTGACTCTTCTTCGGAACTAGTAAATATTAGAAATGTCAAAAGTTATAAGCAAGTGAGCCGGGGGTGGGGCAAGAGATAACAAAGAGACGAACGTAGGTGAGGACCTGGAAACAATCATTATTACGAAAGAGGTAGCGTTGGGCAAGCTAATGGAGCTAAGGATTGATAAGTCTCCTGGCCCTGATGGAATGCATCCCAGGGTACTAAAAGAGATGGCGGGAGAAATAGCAGGTGCACTGGCGGTAATTTTCCAAAATTCACTGGACTCTGGGGTAGTCCCAGCAGATTGGAAAAAGCAGATGTGACGCCACTGTTTAAAAAGGGAGGTAGACAAAAGATGGGGAATTATAGACTGGTTAGCTTAACCTCTGTAGTGGGGAAGATGCTTGAGTCTATTATCAAGGAAGAAATAGTAGGGCATCTCGATAGAAATTGTCCCGTTGGGCAGACGCCGCATGGGTTCATGAAGGGCAGGTCATGCTTGACAAATCTTTTGGAATTCTATGATGACATTACGAGCAAGGTGGACAGTGGGGACCCAGTGGATGTGGTGTACCTGGATTTCTAAAAGGCCTTTGACAAGGTGCCACACAAGAGGCTGCTGCATAAGATAAGGATACATGGCGTCAGGGGTAAAGTATTAGCATGGATAGAGGATTGGTTGACTAACAGGAAGCAGAGAGTGGGGATAAATGAGTGCTATTCTGGTTGGCAATCAGTCACTAATGGTGTGCCTCAGGGATCGGTGTTGGGACCGCAATTATTTACAATTTATATAGATGATTTGGAGTTGGGGACCACGTGTAGGTTGTCAAAGTTTGCAGATGACACTAAGATGAGTGGCAGAGCAAAGTGTGCAGATGACTGTGAAACTTTGCAGAGGAACATAGATACATTGAGTGAGTGGGCAAAGATCTGACAGATGGCATACAATGTTGATAAATGTGAAGTCATTCATTTCAGTAGGAGCAACAGTAAAAAGGATTATTACTTGAATGGTAAAAAGTTGCAGCATGCTGCTATGCAGAGGGACCTGGGTGTCCTTGTGCATGAATCGCAGGAGGTTGGTCTGCAGGTACAGCAAGTAATTAGGAAGGCAAATGGAATTTTGTCCTTCATTGCTAAAGGGATTGAGTTTAAAAGCAGAGAGGTTATGTTGCAGCTGTATAAGGTACTGGTGAGGCCGCACCTGGAGTACTGTGTGCAGTTTTGGTCTCCTTACTTGAGAAAGGATATACTGGCACTGGAGAGGGTGCAGAGGAGGTTCACTAGGTTGATTCCGGAGTTGAGGGGGTTGGCTTATGAGAAGAGACTGAGTAGATTGGGATTATATTCATTGGAATTCAGAAGAATGAGGGGGGATCTTATAGAAACATATAAAATTATGAAGGGAATAGAGAAGTTACAAGTAGAGAGGATGTTTCCACTGGCAGGTGAAGCTAGGACAAGAGGGCATAGCCTCAAGATTAGAGGGAGCAGATTTAGGACTGAATTGAGAAGGAACTTCTTCACCCAGAGGGTTGTGAATCTATGGAATTCCTTGCCCAGTGAAGTAGTTGACGCTTCTTCAGTAAATGTTTTTAAAGCTAAGGTAGATATCTTTTTGAACAATAAAGGAATTAAGGGATACGGTGAGAGCGCGGGTAAGTGGATCTGAGTCCACGAAAAGATCAGCCATGATCTTATTGAATGGCGGAGCAGGCTCGAGGGGCCGGACGGCCTACTCCCGCTCCTAGTTCTTATGATCTTATGAAGGTGTAGATTGGACAAGGCCACATAGCTGACCAAGAGGTCATGGAGCGAAGGCAAACAATATGTTAATGGTGTGTTGAAAGACAAAGCATTAGTACAGATAGGGTGTTAATGAACTGAAGATTGAACAGCAGCAAGTACAAACATGAAAAAAAACCAGTGGGTAAGCAAACTGAACAAACTACAATGAAATGAAATAAACAAAAGAAAAAAAATTGTAAAAAAATGTAAAAAAGAAAAAATAACTAAAAATAAAAGTAAAATGGGGGCCCGTCATGCTCTGAAATTATTGAACTCAATGTTCAGTCCGGCAGGCTGTAGTGTGCCTAATCGGAAAATGAGATGCTGTTCCTCGAGCTTGCGTTGATGTTCAATGGAACACTGCAGCAAGCCCAGGATAGAGATGTGAGCATGAGAGCAGGGGGGAGGTTTTGAAATGGCAAGCAACCGGAAGCTCAGGGTCCTGCTTGTGGACTGAGCGGAGGTATTCCGCAAAGCGGTCACCCAGTCTTCAGTTCATTAACACCCTATCTGTACTAATGCTTTGTCTTTCAACACGCCATTAACATATTGTTTGCCTTCGCTCCATGACCTCTTGGTCAGCTATGTGGCCTTGTCCAATCTACACCTCCTTTGTTATCTCTTGCTCCACCCCCGGCTCACTTGCTTATAACCTTTGACATTTCTAATATTTGCTAGTTCCGAAGAAGGGTCACTGACCCGAAATGTTAACTCTGCTTCTCTTTCCACAGATGCTGCCATTCTTTGTTAATCCTTCCTTTGTCCTCTGGGACACCCCTGCTTGCAGGTATTTGTCCAGAATCTGCTGCACTCCTCTACTTTGACTAGGTGAGGCATCACCCTCATGGTTTCTCTGCCCTCTGGAGGACTTTCTTTGTCTCTGCAGGTTCCTGTAAATGCTGCTAGCCACTCTTGTGGGGTGCTTCTAGTGTCTGCATTTACATAGGAGGATGTGGGGTCTAATGTTTCAAACATTTCGGGGTTGGCTGACCGGACAGAAGGGGTTTTCATCTGGGATTCTTCCCAGACCTCCTTTTCACCTGCCCTTTTGGTCCCTTTCCCCCCATTCCTTTCTAACCTGTTGCCAGCCTGTCCCCTTTTGCTCTGTGCAGGGTCCTTTACAGTTTAACAGCCCTCTGCTGGAGGGTCCTCCAAACACTGATACAGGATTTAAAGGTGCAAATTTCACTGTAGATTGGGGTTTCCCCTCAACCTGGCACATGTGGCAACTCCTACAGTACTCTATCACATCTTTGTGGCGTTTTGGCCAGTCAAACTGCTGTCCTATGTGGTCTTTGGTCTTTCATATACTGGCACATACAGCTACTGTAGTCGCGTGGGCCCTTTTTAATATTTCCCTCTGGTACCTCTGCATCACCACTAACTGGTGAACCACTGTCCACTCCTTGCTCTCAGGTCTGTGAGGAGTACTCCATTTCCTCATCAGTACCTCATTCTTTAAATAAAAGCAATCAGGGACTCCCTCTGCTTCAATTTCAGAATGGGCAGCCTGTGCCAACTCTTGCAATACTGGGTCAGCTCGCTGAGTCTCAGCTAGGGAAGACCTACTTAACTCATCCCCTGGGTTTTCTAACTTTCTAACTGTCTGGGACAGACAGACCTCATGGTCATCTGCCTGCAGTGCCAATTCCGTCTCCTCTGGGGGAGCTGGTTTGCTACTAGCTTCAGTTGCAGACATGTTCGTATTCTAGCACACACAACCACAAGAAAACCTGTTTTGAAATCTTTTTTTCTTTTGTTTGGGATCAATTTTGCTTCCCACTTCCAATTTCTGGTTTGTTTGTGGGTAAATTCCACACACTAGCCCCTAAATTTCTGTTACAACCAGGTGAGAAGGGGTCTAGGGGTTCCCTCTCAGCCTTTGCCTGGTTTAACCGTCACAGGGTTTAATTTTTAAAACACTGCGTTTTTAGCGCCTGTTACCGCTCCAATTGTAAGGCAAAGAAATCAAACGGGTTTCCTTCGATTTAAACAAGAAAGGTGGAAGTTTATTAATCTTAAACTCTAATCTGGTTAACGACTACGAATATGTGATGTGACCACGTTAGCATGCATACGTGATAAATGCACAAGCAGATAGAGACAGAAAAAGTCAAAGGAAAAAGGGGAATTGTTTGAGGCAATATCTGGTAGTTACAGTCCTTTAAGTTCAATGTGGAGTCTTTACTTGCAATTCGTTGGGGTCCAGTTCATGCTTCAACTTGTTCCGACGTAGGAGTCTTTTCTCTCTTGAGGTTACGTGTCTTCCATGGATCCAGTGGCTTGGCGAGAAAGTGAGAGAGAGAGACAGCCAGGCGAGGGACTTGCTTGTTTCAGCTTCAGTTGCACACTGTCTTCTGAATTCAAACTATCCTGTGGCTAGTTCAAAAAACCTGGACCATCCATTTAGTCATGTGACCAGTGGGTTTAACCAGTCCTGGCTCTGTGGATTGCATCATCTTAGCAGGGCCTGGAATGAGCTTCCTTACACCTTCAATGTCTGGTGATCAAGATTGGGTTAATTGGAGCAGGGCATAACCCTTTGTCTCCACAAGCAGCGTCTCTTAGTATGCTAATGTCCTTCAAGCCCAGTGTCTGGCGATCTTCAAACAAGTAATTTCTTCACTCCAGCAACATATCAATGTTCATATGACAAAATTAATATGCCTCATTCTTGGCAGGTGGGGATCTGCATGACACTGTTCATGTAAATTTGATACTGACAATTTGAAAAATTAAATGTTTGAATGTTATCTAAAATTTGCTCTCTAACCAGAATAAATAAGTAAACATACATGGGAGTTACCGCCATCTAGACATAAGGCTATAATTATTTGTCCCATGGAGTTTCATAGCATTCAAAAAGCACTGAATTTTCCATCTTCTAAATTTAATCTTTCCGCTCTCCTGTCCTTCATACTATTCCCCAAATACTCACAGATCTTTATCAATTCTGATCTGTGATTGGGTGCTGTAAGGTCCGTTATAAAAGGACAGGCCGATGCCCTCTCCGTTTCATTCTCCACTTAAAGGGAAAATTGTCATTTTATTATCTGCCTCTACTGGATGGACTGCAAAAGATCTTCATCGCAAGGAGAATTGTGAGTATGTGATACTATTCTGTAAAGCAATATTTCAGGGCTTGATCTGTTCACATGTTTTTTTTAGTTTATCCTGAATGCATGTCTGTCAGTTTCCTTTTGAACATTTCAATGGAGTCAGTATTTACTTTACCAGCTGGCTGTCTGTGCTACAGGTCAACAAATTGAAACATGAAGAAATTATTGTTTAAGCTAGATACAGCTTGCTTTAGTTTATAATTATGGCTTCTGATTTTCCATCAAATACCTCTCTAAATCCACTTTATTAATTTTCCTCAACAGGTTCACTCACTTCCCTAACCTCTTTCGTTGCGTACCATGGCTACAGTATGTACTACAGGATGCGCTGCAGTATCTCGCTGGGCCTTCTTTGTTAGACCTCCCAAACCCATCACCACCACCACCACCACAAATGCAGCAAATGCCTGGAAACACCTTCCCCTCCATGTTCCCTTCCAACTTGTACACCATCCTGACTTGGATATGTATCATCATCAATAGGTCAAAACTCTGGAACTCCCTACAAGTATTGTGGGACTACTTTCATCAGACAGACTGCAGCAGTTCAGGAAGGCTCACAGCATTTTATCAAGGGCAACTTGGGATGGGCAATAAATACTGATCTTGCAAGTGAAGCCCACAACCTAAGAATAAATACTTCTTTAAAAATAAACCTAGCCGACTTAATCTTCCTATATCGTTAATACCTGAAATTACTTCTCTTGCTCTTTACTGAATCTTTTTCGCCACATTAATATTTTTGTAAGTGTGGTCACAGTGGACAAAGTTTACCAGTCGCAGTACACCAGACTAGTCTTGCTAGTGTGAGCGTCACTTCCTTAGTTTTTAATCATACACTTAAAAGCAGAAAAATCTTTAAATGAACAGCTGGGCCATCAGCATTATAAAATAGAGAAGACACGACAAGATGGAGAACCTTCATCAGAACATCTAAAATATTAAAACAAAAACAAAACACTGCAGATGCTGGGAATCTGAAATGAAAACAGAAAATGCTGGAAACACTCAATGGGCTGGGCAACATCTGTGGAGGCAGAACCAGATTTAAGGTTAAACATTATAGAAAAAAACTTAGTGTTCATTTTTGCATACATACATGAGAAGTTACATTTTTATTGTGCTTTTCACATCCACAGAACACCTCAAAGTGCTTTACAGTCAATTAAATACATTTGAAGTGTAGCCACTGTTGTAATGTAGGGAAATGTGGCAGCCAACTTGTATACAGTGAGGCATCACAGCAATGAAATAAATGGCCAGGATAATCTGATTTCAGTGGTGTTGGTTGAGGGATAAATGTTGCTCAGGACACCAGGAGAACTCCTCTTTGAATAGTACCATGGGATCTATTACATCCACCTTGAGCAGGCAAGACAGGCCTGGCCTGAATTTTACGAGTGTACTGTGGATGCACCGTCCCTGAGCCCCTGCGATATTACGCACAGGGGCTCATTTAAATAGAGGGGGTGGAGCGGCCATCCCCAATGACATAGACGGGGTGGCCGCCGCGTAACAGCCACCTCTCCCCACCATGGTCATTTCATTGCCTGAAATGACCAACAATTGATTTTTCAAATACCCGAACTTTCCCTCGCAACGTTCAATCTTTTGCCCTTCAACCCCTTCCCCCCTTCCCACCATCTCCACATCCAATCAAAATTGTTTTCTCCACTCCTCCACCCCTTCCGCCCTGAAAATGTTATTCCTCCCCTCTCCCCACCAGGTTCTCACCTCAGAACTCCATGCAGAGTTCCGAAGGCGTGCAAAGGCTGTAAAATCAGCGTGGGACGGCCGCTGCCTGCAGTTAAGTAAATTTGAATATCACTAATGTTAATTTCCAAATGGAGATGAAGGGCCCTTCGCCAGGTGCCGGGTGGAGGGGGGGTGCCAAACCGAGGTCCGCCCCACCGCCGGTAATATGCGGCGTGCCCTTCTCGACACCGTGGGTCAAGGCGGGCCTCTCCCCGCAGAATTTTACCGGCCCCCGTGCCGTGACCCACGCTTTGTGGGGCTGGTAAAATTCAGCCCAGGGCCTCAGTTTAACACTTATCTGAAAGACTGTGCAGCACTCCCTCAGCACTATACTGAAGTGTCAGCTTGAATTATGCACTCCAGTCTCTGGACTTGAACCCATGACCTTCTGACTCAGTGGTGTGAGTGATGCCACTGAGCCGAGGCTGACATTTTCCTGTACAGTTTATACAATTCTCATTATTTTGTTCTCGCTTCTTTTTTCCACAAAACTTTACAGCTATATTCAAGCCTTCTCATAGATAATTTCAGCCCAATTTACAATTGCTTGCATTCAGTTTCTTATAAATGCTATAAAACTCTACAATGCCATGTGCTCCAATTCGTCATTATATAATGGGACCCGCCTGTCCTTATGAAGTAACATGTTGGCTAATTGACTGTGAACAGTGTCACGCACCATCGATTATGTGTGGTTGCAACATTCCAAAGGTATTGCATCTGTTGATAGGACTGTGAGCAGACATTTATGTGACTCCACCGGACCAGCTAAAATGAAATAATTAACTAATCGTAGATTCATGCACCACAGATAAAAAGGTTTTAAAGAAAAAACTCTTGACAAAAACTTGAATCAGTTGCATATATAAGGAAATATAGTTCCTTATAAAAACCAAGATACTTGACCTTGTAAGTTAATGAAAAGGTAACTGAACAAACCTGCTGAAATGGCAATTGCTGCTTGCGAAAAGATGCCTCAACAGACTCCCCATCAGCCAACAGACATGTCAATTAGACTTTCTGATAGGAATTATTGGGAAACAGATTCTCTCTCCCCTCCCTCATTCCTTCAAATTGTGAACCCCTGACTGGTAATGATTGCAGCCTTGTGTAAAGAAGAATCAACCCTTCAACTGATGCTAAATTACAAAAATGCTTGTTGGCAACCAACCCCTGAAGATTTAAAGTTTTCAACCTTCCCCTGAATAAATCCCTGCACCCCATCTCACTGGAAGCAATGCAGGACCACTCTTCCCATACCCCTGCCAGCTGAGATAGCTGTTGAACGCCTGAGGCAAAATTTGCACACCACCATTTGCTAACATATCATCACACTTCAGTCCTCCTCTCCATGCTCAGACACAATTCACAATCCACCAGCCAGAGGCAAAGGGCTGAACTTTGGAGACGGGCTGGGAGGGGAAAGGCATCAGGAGGGGAGTCTGATGTCTTGCAGCCGCTACAGCATATTACCAGTGGTGGAACATCAACGGTGTGGCTGCCCACCTGGCAGCAATTGTGCAAATTAAGTGCTTAGTTTTTAAGGGATACCATCCGCCCCCACTGAGATTTTATTGGTGTTGGGAAGGGTTGCCAGCATGTAAAGTGTGGCAACCTCCCAGCGGGTTCCCGGGGGAGCCCTTCTTTATGCCCACTCCAGAGCGTATGGAGGAGCTCCCTGGCAGAGATGGCCACCCCTGCTTATACACGCTGCTGATGGAAGTTGCCCACCCCCCACCCCACCCAATCACTGAAACCTGCATGCCTGGCCCCAGCACAGTAAGAAAAGAAACTTACCTTGTCTGCTGAGGTTGCAGTGCTGCCGGCCCTCTGATTGGGCTGCCGCCCTAAATTGGATGGCGGGCTCCGCAGTGGCCTCTGATCTGGCTGCCACCAGTAAATTGCTACCTAGGGTCCTGCTGCCGACTGGCATGGGGTCAGATCCTGCTTTCAGTCCTGACTTTTTACCTAATGGAAAAATTCAGCCCAAAATCTCTGACCCGCCCCCTGCTATTTGAAAAAAAATCCTGCTCTCCTTCATTTCCCCCCTCCCCCTCTCTTTCTGTTTCTCTGCTTCTTTACTTGCCTTGCTGCAGTTCAGGAAGGCTTCATACACCTTCCCGATCTTTCTCTCCTTCCTGCTGCGAAAAATTTTCTTTGGGCCATTTCTTTCCTCCCTGATCACGATAGCTTGATTTCCACATTCCACTCATTGGGCTTCAGTTACATCTTTTCTTCTTTGGCCTCCTTGTCTCGAGAGACAATGGGTAAGCGCCTAGAGGTGGTCAGTTGTTTGTGGAGCCGCACCTGAAGTGGCTATAAAGGCCAATTCCAGAGTGACAGACTCTTCCACAGGCACTGCAGATAAAATTGGTTGTCGGGGCTGTTACACAGTTGGCTCTCTCCTTGTGCTTCTGTCTTTTTTCCTGCCAACAGCTAAGTCTCTTCGACTCACCACTCTTTAGCCCCGCCTTTATGGCTGTCCGCCAGCTCCGGCGATCACAAGCAACTGACTCCCACAACTTGGGGTCAATGTCACAAGAATTCATGTCACATTTGCAGACGTCTTTATAGCGGAGACATGGACGGCCGGTGGGTCTGTTACCACCGACGAGCTCGCTGTACAATGCATCCTTGGGCATCCTGCCATCTTCCATGCGGCTCACATGGCCAAGCTATCTCAAGCGCTGCTGGCTCAGTAGGGTGTATATGCTGGGTGTATAGGATGTTGGTCGCCTTGAGGACTTCTGTGTTGGAGATACGATCCTGCCATCTGATGCCAAGGATTCTCCGGAAGCAGCAAAGATGGAATGAGTTGAGACGTCGCTCTTGGCTGACATATGTTGTCACCTGCTTATCCAGCACATTTTGTTGATAACATCCCTAGTGTTATAAAACAATTTGTCCTCTTAATCACTTAAGCATATTAATATATTTCTTCATGCAGGGATGGCAAGCCGAGTAGTTTCATTAGTATGATAAAAGTATACGTTTACTTACCATATCCCCTACCGACCTGTGGAATGCAGGACAGCAAGTTCCAGTACAGCAGATGTTGAGAAGAACATAGCCATATGACCTTAACCAAGATGGTAAAGGAATAATTAATATCAGTGCTATTGGAATGTTTTAAGAAACCATCACTGTCTTAAGCAGCTTCAGAATGCTAGAAATAATGATGGTGAGAGTTAGATGATAGTGTATTACATTAACATACCACCCACCTAAGCAGTTCTAATGCTTAGTTGATTAATGGAGCTGAAGTCTAACTGAGAGATGATCACAACAACTTTTGAGATGGGATAAATCTAACACATAGTTTACAAGAATGGTTAATCGTGTTTTTCTCTGGATGGCATGGAACATGATTGCAAAAAGGTTGTGTGTAGTACATGTTGCCTTTTGAAGAAATGTGTTTTGTATTCGGAAAAACAAACAAAATTGTTCTTTTTAAAGAAAGGGAGCGCAGTAAAGAGTTAAAATTCTCTTCGACACTAAATGATTTAAGAAAAATTCACAAGGTTGAGCAGAATATCTGAACAGTGTATTTAGTTTCACAATAGTGGAAGAATATTGAAGAATAAATCATGAATATTCCTATGGGTTTTTGTGCTGTATCTTTCCTAATGAATGATAAAGCACCATCTATGGATACTTGTGCTAATAACTAACTTCAATTACCATATGCAATTTGGGTCTGACAGACACCTATTAAGTAGATTCCAGCTGTATCTCCCTGAAGAAATGTCTTAATTACATAAATTTCCATATGTTTAACAGTACATCATACAAGTCCAACAGAATCCTAATTGCATATGTTTATTGGAGTCAATCAGCATTTACCAATGATTTATCTATTGTCCCTGTCCATCATATTTAGTATATCCATATATCTAGCCTGTGCTAATCTACTACCCATTAGCAAGCATAATGAGTTGGCACACCTTTCTTGCACACATTTCTCACAATGATTCAGCAAGCATTATGAGACATATATACTCTGCAAAAATAGCATTGACATATTTTAAAGAATTGCATAACAGATTGTTGGGATTTTGAACTTTAGGCACTGAGGTTCTCACTTTCAGCTTGCATGTACAGGTTAGAGAATCCTGCCATTGAAATTTCATGAAGGGAAGAAGGAGCAACCAAATAACCACTTTATGGCCAAACTCAAACAAAGACAGATGTTTCCTAATATAAGACACAGAATGTCTAATCACACAAAGATAGGGCTTTGTTTGAGTTTAATTTTGTGATCATTAGACTTTGGAAGAAAAGGGTTATTTTCCAAATTAACTGTAGCTTATTTGTGGGATGCAGATAAATATTTAACTTTTAATTTGGATACAAATAATTATTAAACCTGCTAATTGCCATCAACTTGGCAGAACGAATCTCTTTATAATTTAAAGCAGTACTTCCCTCTCGCAACTTACTACAGAAAGATTCACTTTTGAGTGACTAAGGCATGAAAATATTAAAATAAAGTATGCAGGTTATCATGCTATAGTACCCAATATCAAATGATGTGTCCAGTCAATCACTGTGGAAGAGATCAATGGCTTTCAAATAATGCAAAAAAAATAGACTAAGCAATAGTAAATAGAAAATAGTATGGATAAAAGTAAAGATTGGAAAAGCAATTTGATCGATATGTACCCAAGCAAAGGTGAAAAGGAGGATTTGGGTGTGATTATTTGCCATTCCTTGAAAGTAATAGCTATTCATTGATTAGATGACAAGAAGCCTGCTTAAGTATTGCAATGAATTTCAATAGCTTTTAATTATAAGTTGAAGCATGTTATTTTATACATTGACAAGATCAAAGTTACTTTGTTTGGATCTCGCCAGGAACCACATACCCAAGTGCCTGATTTGTCCCGAACATCTTATTCAGGCCTAATTTGATTGTGGCCTTGATATCCCACTTGACCTAAGTGTGCTTCAAACCCCATTTTCTATCAACAAAATTATCTCCACCTCTGTCCTACTTCATCCCACCGCCTCTGAAATCCTTGTCCACCAATGCATTCCTAACCAGTCTGCCAAACTCTAACATAAACTCTATCTCAACCGGAACTCCAGTGTGTGCACCATACCCTGTACTAAGTTCAACTCACCCATTACTCCATGCTTTCCACCAGCAACCTGCATCAGCATTAATTCAAAATTCTCATTCTCATTTACACCCTATCTCTGCACTCTCCTCCGATCTTATGACACTGATTGCACCCTCCACTGTCCTGAGTTTGGACTACTGTGTGTCCCCTCTCTGCTTTCTACTCCATCAGCAGTGCCAGAGCCTTCAGCCATCCTGGCTTTCCCTCTGCAATTTGCTTCCTAAACCTTTCCACTTTTTCCTATCTCCTCCCAACTTTAAACACTTCCTGGTGTCCAATCAGTTCTTCCATGAAGCATCTTCAGACATTTTTTTCTGTGCTAAAGATTATGTACCCTGCTTTCAAAAGGACATTGATGCATTGGAAGAAGTTCAGAGAAGTGTGACAAAGATGGTTCCAGTACTGCGTGCTCTACTATGAAGAGAGACACGCACAACTGAGCTTGTTTTAATTGAAGAAAAGTAGATTGAGAGGAAACATGATTGTGAATATAATGCAGGCTATTAACTTTGACATCACTGCATAATGAGCAGGATCCCTGCTGATAGCTGGTTCTTTTTTTACTCTGTAGAGTGACAGATTGGCCAACATTAGTCTTACTAATACCACCCTAGGATCAGCTAATGACACAAACTGGTGATGCCATCTAGGTACTTACAGACATGATTCTGTTCCACACTGGTCTGTGCAGTTGCCAATGAGCCACTGGGATTATTTAATTGAATGTTTTAATTGAGCTGGTTATAACTATATATGATACAGATTGTCAAGGCAGGATTAGGAGATTTTAATTATGATATATATTCTCTAAATACCCTTGAATGTTTCCTCTATGTGCATAATTTCAACAATAATACTTTTCACATTATGCACAATATACAGTTCAGCTTATATAAACAGGGAGTATGTTCACCTTAACTGTTATCAAATTCAAAGAATTATAACAATGTATCTGTATGTCATTAAAGCCTGATCTGCACATTTGAAGAAGGACTACGTTGGTTGCTGATGGGTGTCCTTCTAGTCTACTCAAAAGAGGAGCTTAAAATTGTGGCTCTGTGTGATCGGTACTGGGTGAGACCCACAGGTGATTTGAAATACCTGCCTGCTAGGTTTCTGATGGGTAGGCAGATTAAAATTGCCCCTTCAGAGTCTGCCAGTCATTGTCATATAGGTGAGCCAGGAAATGCAGACGCAATCATTGACATAATGGCAGGTGTGGGCACTTTGATCCTGGTGCCACTTGATCTCTCCTCTCTCTCTCTAGCCTTCTTTGATCTTCTATCACTTCAAACATTAAAAACTGAGATTGGGACAATTTAAAAGCAAGCCCTGTATATCACTTAAAAAAAACACTAGTGGAAAATGCTTGTATTCCTTTAAGACCTCCCTTCCAGCCGTGTGAGAAGTTTGTTTGCCCACTTTGAATGGGTTGGCTTAATCCTGGGTGAGATTTTCATTCAGACACCGTAAACCTCCAGTTTCAGATCAATGACCTTGTTTAAATATCTGATAAAACATCATCGACTTGAAACGTGGGGCTGCATTTTTGCTTCAGGGCAGGAAACAGGAGTCGGGAGTCTTTCTGGGTCCTGAACCTGTCCCTGGGGGGGGGGGGGGGACGGGGATGGGAGGAAGTGTCACTGACAACAGATTTTGCTCGGGGCACCCCTTAATTGACATGGAGACAGGTTCTCTGTCCAATTAAGGGAAGCAGGCAGGCTCTCTAAGCTGCAGGGCCAATTAGAGACCTTCCAGATTGAGAGGAGCAGCAGGCTGCAGTAAAGGGTAAGTAACTGAGAGGGCTTTTCAACATGAAAGTGGCCTCTCACCAACCTTTTTTAAAAATTCAAATAAAAAATAGAAAAAGCAGCCTGTTGGAGGTGCTGCAGGGGAGGTGGGGAGGGAATCCCTCTGCAGGGTGGCTTTTAGCTGCAGCTGCACTCAGGCCTGCCTGGAGTGCTAGCACCCCAGCCTGCCACTGGGTATCCACCTCCAGGCAGTTAAACTGCACCCACCCCAGCCCCCGCTGTGTCGAAAAACTGGAGGATGACTGGAAAATCCCAGTCAGCCTCCTTTAACTGCTCTTAACAAGGTTCCTAATGACTAATTCCTAATTGGCTGCCTGCCTTGTGGGGGCGGGCAGCCCTGCCAGTGTTGAACTCACCTCTGCCAAAATGGCTAGCACTGAGAACAGGCTTGGGAAATCAGCATGCGGCCGTGCCAGTATTTTCAGGCCCTGTCTGCCTTTGTTCCTACCCTTGGCGGGGTCTGAAAATTCTGCTTATGAGCTCTGTTTCTTTTTCAATAGATGCTACCTAACCTATTGAGTATTTCCAGCATTTTCTGTTTTTATTTCAAATTTCCAGAATCCGCAGTATTTTGCATTTGTATTATTGCTTAAATATCAGTTTGGCTCAGGTGGTGGCTATTTTTCCTCTGTGTTCAAATACTGATGCGGACTTCAGCACAATGTTTTATTTTTCATTCATGGAATATAGGTGTCGCTGGATAGGCCAGCATTTATTGCCCATTCCTAATTGCTCTTGAGATGGTGGTGGTGAGCTGCTTTCATGAACTGCTGCAGTCCATGTGGGGTAGGTACACCCGCAGTGCTATTAGGAAGGAAGTTCCAGGATTTTGACCCAGCGACAGTGAAGGAACGGCGATATAGAAGAGGAAGCAGGCTGCTCCCGTCCATCTGCATGTGGCTGAGATGCTTGTAGCGCCTGTCCTTGACGTCATGGTGTCTGTGGGAGCACCGCCACAGGCTGCCCCACCTGCGTCGATGCAGGGACAGCCCCAGTCACAGAGGCTTACCCTAGAGATGGCGCCTTCGGCAGAGAAGCCAAGGGAGCAGCTGATGATGAAGGTGCCCCATGAGGGGAATCCCCCTTGACATCATCATTGCCTGCCGCAGCCTTCTCATGGCGCACATGCCCGCCTTGTTGAGACATTAGGCATTGGTTAGGAAAGCTCTCCTCTGCTAGTTGCTGCTTACGCAGAACTGCTGCAGCCAATAACAGTTTATACATTGACATGGACTACACAATGGATGGAGCTCAGGATTGCACCTGGGAACACATATCTCACTGTTCCTGAGCACAATGTGCCCTCAGGCTGCCCAGCTCGTTGATCTGCTCGTGACTCCAGAACTGGAGGCTGTCATCTGGGTGAAGCATTGCACTCACCTTGCTAGACTTCAGGAGGTTGTTGAAGCGTTTCCTGCCCTGCACCTACATCCTGCTGACCACACTGCGACTACTTAGCTCCTGAGGCACCTCCATCCATGCCTGCTCTGTCTGACTGGCTGGCCTCCTCCTGTCGCTCTCTGGAAACAGGATGCTCCTACAGGTTGCCTCTGCCTCTAACAGCATTTCCAGGGAGGCATTGGCAAATCATGAGGCTGCCTTCCACAGGTGCATGCCATGCTGTTGCTCCGCTGCATTCTGACCTCTGTCATCTCCAAGGATGCCAACACCCACAATCATGGCTGCCGGGTGTCCTTTAAATCAAATCCACCTCATTTACATCCCACCTCCTCTATGCTTCCACTGCCCCTAATTAGACAGCGAATGCGTCAGCAGGCCACTAATTGGCTGACTCCTTCAAAATAGTATTGGACGTCTGGCAGCAATATGGAGTGGAGCTGGGACTCGGAAATGGTCAAGGCATTTGAGTCCCAACCCTGGAAAGAAAACTCAGCCCAGAGTGTCCTCGACTCAGGTTACTTTCCCACCTAGCTTTATATCATCAATAAACTTGGATCATTACCCTCAGACCCCTCGTCAAAGTCATTGATTTAGATTGTAAATAGCCAAGACCCCAGCACTAATCCTTGTGGCATTACAGCCTGGCAACCTGAAGATGACCTGTTTATTTCTACTCTCTATTTTCTGTCCTTAAACCAAGTCTGTGAAATGGAAGGATGCCAGTGGAATGGGAGGCGGGGTGGTCTGTGAAACGGAAGGGGTCTGTGAAATGGGGATGGTGTTGTGTAATAGAGGGTCTGTGAAATGGAGGGGTCTGTGAAATGGAGGGTCTGTGTAATGGAGGGTCTGTGTAATAGAGGGTCTGTGTAATAGAGGGTCTGTGAAATAGAGGGTCTGTGTCATGGAGGGTCTGTGTCATGGAGGGTCTGTGTAATGGAAGGTCTGTGTAATGGAAGGTCTGTGTAATGGAGGGTCTGTGTAATGGAGGGCCTGTGTAATGGAGGGCCTGTGTAATGGAGGGCCTGTGAAATGGAGGGTCTGTGAAATGGAGGGTCTGTGAAATAGAGGGGTTGTGTCATGGAGGGGTTGTGTGAAATGGAGGGGTTGTGTGAAATGGAGGGGTTGTGTGAAATGGAGGGTGTGTGAAATGGAGGGTGTGTGAAATGGAGGGTGTGTGTAATGGAGGGGTCTGTGTAATGGAGGGGTCTGTGCAATGAGGGGTCTGTGCAATGAGGGGTCTGTGCAATGAGGGGTCTGTGCAATGGAGGGGTCTGTGAAATGGAGGGTCTGTGAAATAGAGGGTCTGTGAAATAGAGGGTCTGTGAAACATTGTCCTAGGAGCATGTTCAAATATCAACTCATAAGATCACAACCTGCTGTAAAATGTGGGATTATTCTGTAAGAGAACAGAAAATTGTCTAGAACTGTGTCAAAGGGAAACACGGGAATCACTGCCTAGCTTGTCACCTAGCAAATACTTTTGCAAAGACCTCTTCATAATCTGCACACTCCTTTCTGCAGCACCATTCAATGCTGGGTGATATAGTGATATTAGAGTGTGTTTGACTCCATTCTTACTCAGAAATATTCCAAACTCTTCTGATGTAAACTGCGGGCCATTGTCTGACAGCAACACCTTTGACAACCCATAAATTGCAAACCAATTTCTCAAAACCTCAACAGTTTTGGCACTTGTGATATTGGGTAAAAACTCAACATTATCTACTTGCTGTAGCTATGACCAAAACAAAATACTCTTTCCTTTCCACTTCAAAGGAATCGACGCGTACTCGTTCCCCTGGTTTCCTTGTGTTTGACCCATGGAATGAAAGGAACTTTGGGTGGATCACTTCTCATTCTGACACTTCACAACTTTTCACCACCTCTTCAATATCTCTATCTACCTTTGGATACCAAAAATAGCTTCTTGTTATTTCTTTCATGTGTACTATCTCTGTGTGCTCTTGATGAAATTCCTCAAATAATCTGTCTCTAAAATTTGGCAGAATAATGGCTCTTAAACCCCACAGGAGACAGCCTTGATCTATACTCATTTCATTTCTATGTGTGCAATACTCCTGTAGTTTCTCATCATCACACTGTTTAGGCCAGCATTTCATGACGTAATTGAGCACTCTACTGAGTACCACATCCCTGCGAGTTTCTTCACTAATTTCTCTGGCAGACGCTGGCATGGCATTTGAGTATGTAAAGTAATTCACAAGTGGCTAAGAATGAATCAGTCCATGGAAAATCTTGAAAGCACATCTGCGTTAGCATGATCTGCTGACTTATGATATTTAATATCGTACTGATTGGCCATCAAAATCAACGCCCACCTCTGCAGCCATGCTGCCACTAAGGATGGTACCCCCTTCTTTGAACCAAATATGATTGTAAGGGCTTGGTGGTCAGTTAACAAAGTGAATTTCCTACCGTTATAGGTACTTGTGGAACTTTGTACACCATATATGATGGCTAATGCCGCTTTCTCAACTAGTGAGTAATTTTACTCTGACTTCGTTAATGTACATGAAGGATATGCTACAGGCCTTTCCACACCATCTTCCATTATGTGAGATAACATCACAATAAAAACCTTGTGGTGAGGCATCACATACTAAAACCAGTTGTTTCTTGGAATCATAGTGGGCCAAAACAGTATCACTAGTCAGTACTTTCTTCACTTCTTCAAATGCTTTCTGGCACTTGACAGGCAACTCCCAAGTGATTCCGTTTTTGAGCTGTTTATACAGCGGGGCGAATGTGTTAGCTAAATTGGGATGAACTTAGAATAATACACAACAATCCCTATGAATATTCTAAGTTCTTCTTTGTTCTCTGGTCTCTTTGCTTTCAAAATCCCCTCAACCTTCACCATTTATTTGGCGATCCAGGTATGTTACTCTTGACACCATGAAGCAACACTTGTTCTTTTTTGCTTTGATGCTATACTCTTGAAGTCGATCTAGGACTTCGTTCAACTTTACAATGTGTTCTTTCTCTGTCTTACAGCTAATTAGAATGTCATCCAGGAAGCAGCACACTCCCTTCATCCCACTTAGTACTCGATCCATGACGCTCTGGAAAACTGGGGGAGCGGTAGACACCCCAAATGGTAAATTTTCGGACTGGTACAAGAAGTTATTTCTAATTTCAAGAATGCATTTGACAGATCTATCTTACTGAACACCTTCCCATTGGCTAAATTAGATAACAAATCTTTACTGGCAGGCGATCTTTTTTGATCACCTTATTTACCATTGGCTTGTAATCTCCACAAATCTGAATGGACCCATCTGCTTTTTTTAACTACCACAATGGTGCAGCCTTTTCACTACTCTTCACCTTCTTAATTGCCCTTGATCTTTCTAATCTGTCCAACTCTTCACTTACTGCTTCTAACTGGATGTAAGACACTGGCCTGGCCTTGCAAAATGTTGGCTGTGCATTGCCTTTTATCTGGACTTCAGCCTTGTTATGCCTAACTTTATCATTTGGTCCTAATTGCTCAAAAACCACTTTGTGCTCTCTTAACCCTTTCTCCATGTCAGACATACTCCTTCTGATCCTTACAGTAAAAAACTCAGCCCAGTTTAACCGTATCTTCTTGAGCTAAAACCTTCCCTCCAACTACTTCTATAACATTGTATGCTTTCAAGAAGGAGTTAGATATAGCTCTTGGGTCTAAAGGGATCAAAGGGTATGGGGCGAAAGTGGGAACAGGTTATTGAGTTGGATGATCAGCCATGATCCTAATGAATGGTGGGGCAGGCTCGAAGGTCCAAATGGCCTACTCCTCCTATTTTCTATGTATCTACTACTAATGGCAAGTAATAGGATGCATCATCATATTCCACCCTAACACTAAGTTAACCTAGCACTGGAATATTGTTATTGGAATAACTAGTCAGTTTCACACCAGTTTTACGTAAAGGAGTGTGACTTAGGGATTACTTATACTCTCCTTCCAAGATAACAGGTACTGCAGCAGCTGTATCAATGATGAAAGTAAGTTGTGAATCTTTTTAGAATCATAGAATATTACAGCACAGAAGGAGGCCATTCAGCCCATAATGTCTGTGCCAGCTCTTTCAAAGAACAATCCAGTTAGTCCCACTCCTCTGTTCTTTCCCCATATCTCTACAATTTTTTCTCTCCTTCCAGTATTTATCCAATTTCCTTTTGAAAGCTACTATTAAATCTGAATCCACCATCCTCTCAGGCAGTGCACTCAACATCCTAACCACTTGCTGCATAAAAAAGCTTTTCCTCATGTTGCCTCTGGTTCTTTTGCCAACCACCGTAAATCTGTAACAAAAACAAGAAATGCTGGAATCACTCAGCAGGTCTGGCAGCATCTGTGGAAAGAGAAGCAGAGTTAACGTTTCGGGTCAGTGACCCTTCTTCGGAACGTTAACTCTGCTTCTCTTTCCACAGATGCTGCCAGACCTGCTGAGTGATTCCAGCATTTCTTGTTTTTGTTTCAGATTTCCAGCATCCGCAGTATTTTGCTTTTATTTCACCGTAAATCTGTGCCTACTTTCATTTCTACTGTGGGCCTGGAATTATATCTTCAACCCTGTTACTCTCATCTTCCATGTGTTGTTTTTGTTGCTCTTTGACAGAGTACAACTCTTGAGCTCCCTGCTCGATAACATCAGCTTGTTTCCGTATCTATCATATGTGCATTTGAGGATGCCCAGGCTCCCAAACTAGCTTTTGATCTGCCCTGACATCGACCTGGTACTTGACCGCAAACTGAAACTTGGCCCCGACCTGGTGCTTGACTACAACATGATGCTTGACTGTGACCTGGAGCTTGACCGCAACGTGGAGAATTACTGTTTCCTCTACTCTTGCATGCCATCTGGATATGTTCGACTTTCCAACAGGCATAGCACTTTGACTGGAAATGGAGATATTGAGATGGTTTGTGGCTACCATGGCAACAGTAACATCTGAATTTCTGACTCTGAGACTGTGGACTTGGCTGCCATGGTCTGGAACTCGCTGAAACCCAGTGGACCTCACCTGCTGGCTTGGAAAAAGAATTCCCTTGCAATTTGCAAAAATCTCTTCCTGCCATTTCCATGACAGTGGCCTCATCGCAGGCCTCCCTCCAAATCAGCCTATTTCCTTTACTCAACAGCTTGGCCTGGATTTTATTGTTCTTCAGGCCTCCTATGAAATTGTCTCTAAGGTTTATCTTATGGTTCGCACCATACCCACTGTGGTGGGTGAATTTCTTTAACTCAAGAATGTAATCCACTACAGACCTACTTGGCAACTGTTTCCTTTGACGGACTGCAAGTCTCAGTCTGATTTCATTCTTAGTCATGCCATAATAGGAGTCCAGAATCTCATTTATTTTGTTGTGTCTCATGGTCTGTTGGCCAACACTGGTTAGACACTATATCAAGGCATCTGTCCCCATAATGACGAGGAAGACATTAGCTTTATCCTCATCGCCTATTTTATTTGCTTTCATCCAAATGTTATGTCTTCATTCAAAATTACTTTTGTCCTCTTCGTCAGGGTTGAATTCCCCCATTGACTCCAAATAACCTTTTTGTGCCATTTTGTTCATGCAACTACCTACATCACTCAGTCTAAATTCCCATCTGCTCACAGTTCATATCTGAATCACTGAGCTACGGGAGCATGACATCTGCTTGACTCTTTACAGACAGAAAGAACATGTACACATATTGCACCTGTTTCAGCTGAACAAAATAAGTGACAGCCATTTGCTGGTTCATTCCTCAGAGCAATGCCTTAACCAATCAGAGTCAAGCTGCCTGGTTTAAATTTCAAATGAAGCTTGGCGATTAACTGTCAGTCATCGTAAACTAGTACATTCTCCATGACAATGCCTCTACCAGTGTTCACTTGCCAACCAATCAGCACTCTCTTCTCATGCAGTATAAGTTGTTGTTTTCCCTTACATTGGTTATTCTTGCGGATTGTCCTGATGAGTGCAAAACGAAAAGCTTCGACAACATGTCTCTATTTTCATCAATACTCAAGTTCTATACTACTAAAGTGAGATTACCTGAAATTTTAGTTTGAAATTTCCTGTTGAACTATTCACCCTCCACCAAGTCGTAAGCAAAACTATCCCAGAATGCACAAATGATTTAATTCAGCTCCCGGGGAACTGAACAAAGTGTTGACAGAACCAGGTGAAAGCCACATCACTTGGTGCTTAGCTGCTGCCAGCGTTGGCCTACTTTTGCTCATTAGCATTAAGTCTGGTCTTCTTATTGGAATGCACTTTTACTAGTGACCATCTGTTAAATACTTCTTTTAAATCTCCTCTTGGACCTTCTCTGCTCTAAAAAGCCAATCTATCTATGTAACTGTAATCTCTCATCCCTGGAACCATTGGAGCAAATTGGCTGAAAAGCACTTTGAGGGCACAAAAAGAGATATATAAATGCATATTTTCTTTCTCCAATGTCCCCTTGATAAATTCAGAGATTAATTCTGCCCAAAGTTTCCCATTTCAGGAGCCATTCTACATTCCAGCATTAGTAACCTACCAAAACGTAGTTCTGTGGTGGTAAATTGCTCTGAATCTTTCCAGTAGCATTAGTTACCAGTACAACTGGAAACTGGAACAAACATAATCAGCTGATATATTGCAGCAAATCGATAAACTCAAGTCTCTATAACTGAAGTAGGGTGGGATGGGGTATCCGATCCTCACCTTTTTGTGAAGACATAATCAGCATATCCTGTAGTTTGTGCCATGTGATTAATGGTAAAGAGTACAACTAGAAGATGCTTTTAGATCAGTAGATCAGACTACTAGATTAAATAAGTATATGATCTGTATATTACTGGGGTAAACAGTGGGACACAAGGTGCAAGATCTGTTATGATTATTAGGATGGACTATAGGACAAGACATCACCAACTATTTTAACACCTCCCTCCCAGCAACCCCCCCCCCCCCCCCCCCCCATTACTTTACCATTCTATAACCTAACTCAGAACTGTTCCCAGCGGCATCAAAGCAAAGAATGAGGAAGCACTGCAGCTTGCGGAGGCCTTGCATGACGGTGAGATGCCTAAGCGACACTGCTCCAGCAATGAGGAGGACATGAAGGAAGGAGAGGAGCAGGCAGTACCGGATGTTGAAACTCTTGCACAGGAGGCCAGGCAGATTGACAATCTGCCAAGGAGGCAAGAGACTATCTCATAATTACCCACTTGAAGCCACCAATCACAGAGAAATCAATAAAGACTGACGTCATTGCATGTAGTCTGTCACCTTTTCATTTGTGTTCCATGCAGAGCGCCCTGCTAAAACACATGCTAGTGCCCATGGGAGATCATGGACTGCATTTTACATACCCCCTGACGTCAGGGGTCGTGGCAGGGGAGCCCAGAAAATGTTTCCGGGAAAATGTCTTGGGAAAGGCCCACCACGGGCCTCGATGCTGGGAAGGCCCCGCCCCATATTACCGGTGGCGGTGAGGCCTCGTGGTGGCTCCCCTTGCCACTTGGTGATGGAAAATCCATTTAAATATGTTAACACATGTAAATGAACAAATAGTTACTTATCTCGTCACACTGCCCATACCGCTCCAATATTATGGTTGATGGCCGGCACTCCCATGCCTTCCGACCAGTGAACTATGGCAGAACACTGCAGGGAGGGGGGAGGAGGTAAGTATATCAGTGTGGGAGCGGGAAAGTGGGGTCAAACTTATGTGATTGGTCTGGGGGTGATGGGAAAGGGTAAAGGATTGGGGTGGCGGGGTGGGGGAAGGTCAGGTACACAAGGTTCTTGGGAGGGCGGGAGAGAGCAAGGGATGAAATATAAGTTTATTGGGGAGGTGGGAGAGGGGCTGGGAACACTTATTTAATTATTTGTAATATGTTTTAAATACATGTGTCTTTAAAAATGTACATTAAATCTAAGGGCTGGAAGCCCTTTAAAAATGGCGTTGGTGCCTGCACAGTGACGCCGGACGCCATTGCCGAGGATGGATCGCCCGCTCCATCCGCATCATCGGTAAGGCGGTGGTCCACCCCTGCCATGTAAATGAGCATATAGTATTGCGGTGACTCCACAGAGTAAAGCCTGCGCGTGTGGGGGCCACCATCTTTGAAGCTGGCCGCCGAGATTGGCGGCGAGCTAGCAAATATGTGAATGAGGACTGTGCCTATATTGGTATTCCACTAAGGGGGAAGGGTGAAGCCAGCAACTTATAATTAAAGCATGATAGAATAATCACTTTTACATAATGAACGTTAATCACATGGACAAATGAACTTTATATTAATCATCACGTCAGATATCAAACACTCGTGAACCACGAAGTGTGTCTGTGTGCTTTCCCTTATACATTTGTGAGTGCTTCTACGAAGTGTGAACCCAGCAACAGCACCTGGGCTGGAGGCAGGCTGCTGATCATGCTGCCCCTTGGCCTGTGATGACTTTGGGCGGCTGTCCTCTGGCTTCCTGAGGCCTGGAAAGCCTGGCTGCCTGAGGGTGTCCTGGACTCATGCAGGACTCTTCTCAGGCATCTCTGCCGCTGGAGCTGGGCTGACTTGCGGAGGGGCTGGGGAGCTGTTATCCACACTCAGAGTACCCTGAGGGGAGTCCCAGCTCCAGAGGCCAGCCTCTCCTCCTCCCTTTCAAGGCTCACTTGAACCTCCTTGTTCACCAGAGAAGGACAAGGAGCTGGAGAAGACTCCAGGCGCATTGTCCTTCTCTTGCCTTGCCTTGCTGCATTGAGCTCATGGCCGAGGTGATGGTGTGCAGGTCTGGGCACATCCATGGATCTGGCTATCCATAAGCGTCGCCAACCTCTTGATGGATGAAGCCATGTGCTCACATGCCTGAGACATGGCAGCGCTCATGGCATGGATGGACTCCTTAATTGTCCGCTCATGGCTGCGCATGGCCTCTGGCACTTCTGCCAGATATTGCCTAACCCCTCTCTGCAACTCCAGCATGCTCTGTACTGTCACCATCAGAGACTTGTCATGAGGTGAGGTGAGACTGACTGCCCTCGATATCAAGGCAACATTTGACTGAGTATGGCATCAAGGATCCCTAGCTTCACAAACCACTGACCACCTCCAGGCGCTTACCCATTGTCTCTCGAGACAAGGAGTCCAAAGAAGAAGAAGAATAGTCCAGAAGTTGATGTCCAATTCACTCCTTAATAACAGTGAGCACTGATAGCTTCACTGTTATTCTCAGCATAAATCTGAGTAAATAGGAAAAAGTAGTTTCACAGTTCCGCCATCATCAAAAGAACAAAGGGAGAGAATAGGGGATTTGTTTTAATGCAGTTAGTTTTTGAGACATGGAGTGCCATATCAAAAGAGTAGTGGAAACATAATCCATGATACTTTTAAACGGGAAGTGGATAAATATTTGAAAACAAAAAATGTAATAGGATATGGGAATCAGGCAGGGGAATGAATCTAAGTGGAGTGGTTATTTCAGAACGTCCTTACTGGCGCAATGGGCTAAGTGGTTTCAGAATCCTATGATTCAATAATTCCAGTGCTATGGAATCTGTAATGTCGCCAGAACTCATAGCACTGAGAGCCTCAGATTAAGCCATTAGACATGTTGGCAAAATCACAAGACAAAAAGTGTAAAGTCCGATCAAATTATTCATTTTGTGTTGCAATTGATCAGATGTTTATAAATAACACAACTTCTTTTTGGGAACTTATTGTGATAGAAACAAATAGGGAAAAATTCCATATATGGATTAACAGCTGCATTGCTCTGCAGACCAATCTGTATTTAACTTAAACAGGGTACTGCGCAATTCAGCACCAATCTACAAAGTAGAAATATGTAATTTCTGATTATGTGTTGCTGTGACCTATTGCTCTGGTAAGGATGGCCCAGTAAGACTCTAAACAGCTTCGAGTCTGTTAAAGTTAAAATGAATCCTCAGATACAAGCTGCTACCATCGTCCTGTCATTCAAATAACATTACAAGTTTATGATGTCGTGTGAGCTACTCAGTTGTGAAATTGATGTATTTTGCAACACATCACAGCAAATTCAATCTCCTACCAGACCATAGTGTTTGTGCAGATGCTCTTGATTCTTCCATTTTGCAGTGTCACTCCAAAATTCCAGGAGGGACACTCAGGAATAATCATTAGTTTAGGGACAGTGGTTATCCCTGATTCTCAGGAGCATCATAGCAGCGAATTGTCTGCGCCATTGTGAAATAATAGTTGAGCGAACTACACGTTTTCTGATGGGGCAACCAGGAATAAGAGGCAAGTCCAACAATGGGTATTGCCCTCTATGTTCATTAAGCGCATGTGGGTTATTCCGAGGCCCCGTCACAGTATTATGTCTATCAGACACTCACTGTGGCATGATTATATCACAGACTTTGATACAAAACCCATGGCTAATTATTTTCTCTCTCTCACTCTGCTAGAGGACTCATGTAAAGCACCTTGGTGTGAAATTTAGGGCTGATTTTTGGTCCATAACCAAGAGCATGCACATCCCTTCTTTTTCACTGGTAGCAGCTGGCTAGTCTGCATCCACGCTCAGAAAACCTGCGTGGAGCAGGCCCGACACCTGCTCTGTGTAGAGCAACCCAATTTCTTGCAGAGAACCTAAAACATGTGTTAGACCCCTCATTGATGTATGCAAGGGTCTAACATCTGGTTTAGGCAGGATTTAGGGGCACCTAAAAATTCATCTGACCCACTTTGGGTTTGATGTATTTCAGTTGCTATCAGGTTGTAGGAGACAGCATCGTGATTGATGAATTTATGCCCTGTTCTAAGCCTGATCTGGCCTTCCTGAAAATGGCTTGGGAGCAGGATGGTGCTGGCAAACTGGCACACTGGCCAGTGGCTCGTAATTATGTGCCCATCTGCCTCAGCTCCCTCGCCCATCTGAAAATCCTGCCCACTGACTCCAAAAGTACTTGCCTTATCATGCTCCATGTCAAGTTTCATTGTACTTTTCTCCTGGAGGTTTACTCAACAGCAGAGGTATCTCACTAGAGACTATATCAGTACTTATAAAATAGATTAATCCAGCTATTTTACATGGAATTATAACTCTCTTTAGTATCCTCAATGTGTTGTCATCACCAAACCTAAAGCAAGTAGTACTTTTATATTCCTTAACCTAGCATTGAACTTCACTACTTACTGAATCAAACTAACATTTCAACCAAGCTGTTCACATACTGTTGAAGTGCAAGTACTATCTAGCACTGCACAGTTAAATGGGTCCACAACTAACACATTCATCACAGGACTAAAACTCCTTGTGGCCAGTATATTTTGTTCATATTCATCATTATTTTCATTCTCTTCATCAGAATTCTCTTCATAATGTGCCATTTCAAGGATGTTGTGTCTCCACAATAGGGAAGTTCATTGCATAATGGTACTTTGAGTCACATGTGAAGCACTTATTAACTGTTCTTTGAACATTCCTGGGATTCATTCATCTATTATTGCTGTTCCAATTATGTCTTCTGCTGAAATAGACTGATCTGCTAAAGGTGCTTTCATCCTCATTCTGCCTGTCTTTAATCCTTCCTTTATATTGGCACCTGCAGTCAGTATCTGGACCATTCCAAAATCTGGCAATTATTGAGTTCTTCATTGTTTGTGTCACAGCTAAATGTCCCATTTGTTCCACTAAGGCTGAAGGAAATGACTGTTTCCCAGGAATTCTTTCAAGGCAGCAGACATCCGATCTGACAGGGTCTCCCTTTCCGGGAACTGAACACCAGTTAGAACTAGTGGCCTGCCCATATAAGACACCTTAGCACAATCCAACAATTTAAATGCTGGTACTGATCCAGGGATCCCCAAATTGAATTTCTTCAATCTTTTATGCAATCTGTTTAACCATAGAACAATAGAACCATAGAATGGTGTAGGAGGGAGGGCTTCCAGTTCTTGGATAATTGGACTGCATTCTGGGGAAGATGGGACCTGTTCAAACAGGACGGGCTGCATCTGAACCAGAGGGGCACCAATATCCTGGGAGGGAGGTTTGCTAGTACTGTTCGGGAGGGTTTAAACTAGTTTGGGAGGGGGATGGGAACCGGACTTGTAATCCAGGGACCAGTGGGTCCACTCAGAAAGACAAAGAGTGTAGTGAGGTATTGGGGAAGGTAGCACTGTCACAGAGGACAGATGGGCACGGAGAAGGGTTAAAGTGCGTATACTTCAACGCAAGAAGCATCAGGAATAAGGTGAGTGAATTGAAGGCGTGGATGGGCACTTGGGACTACGATGTTGTGGCCATCACTGAAACGTGGATAGGTGAGGGGGAGGAATGGTTTTTGGAGGTACCTGGTTATAGATGTTTTCATAAGATTAGGAATGGTGGTAAAAGAGGTGGGGGGGTGGCATTGTTAGTTAGAAATAGTGTAACAACTGCTGAAAGAATTTTCGAGGAGGATCTGCCGACTGAGGCACTGTGGGTTGAGGTCAGGAACAGGAAAGGAGCAGTCACCTTGATGGGAGTTTTCTATAGGCCCCCCAATAGCAGCAGGGAGGTGGAAGAGCAGATTGGGAAACAGATTTTGGAAAGGAGCAGAAGTCACAGGGTAGTAATTATGGGGGATTTCAACTTCCCAAATATTGATTGGCAACTCTTTAGATCGAATAGTTTGGATGGGGTAGTGTTTGTGCAGTATGTCCAGGAAGCTTTTCTGACTCAGTATGTAGACTGCCCGACCAGAGGGGAGGCAATATTGGATTTGGTACTAGGTAATGAACCAGGGCAAGTGATAGAGCTGTTGGTGGGCGAGCACTTTGGAGATAGTGATCACAATTCTGTAGCATTCACTGTGGTAATGGAGAGGAATAGGTATGTGCAACAGGGCAAGGTTTACAATTGGGGGAAGGGTAGATATGATGCTGTCAGGCAGGAACTGAGGAGCATAAGTTGGGAGCATATGCTGGCAGGGAAGGGCACGGTCGAAATGTGGAACTTTTTCAAGGAGCAGATAGTAGGGGCCATTGATAAGCATGTCCCTGTCAGACAGGGAAGGGATGGTCATGTGAGGGAACCGTGGTTGACAAGAGAGGTTGAGAGTCTTGTTAGGAAGAAGAAGGATGCGTATATAAAGTTGAGGAAAAAGGGCACAGGCATAGCTCTGGAGGGATACAAGATGGCCAGGAAGGATCTGAAGAAAGGGATTAGGAGAGCTAAGAGAGGGCATGAAAAATGCTTGGCGGGTAGGATAAAAGAAAACCCCAAGGCCTTTTACGCGTATGTCAGAAATATGAGGATGACTAAGGGGACCGTAGGTCCGGTCAAGGACAATAGCGGGAGACTGTGTGTTGAGCCGGAAGAGATAAGTGAGGTTTTGAATGAGTACTTCTCTTCGGTATTTACGAATGAGAAGGGGTGTATTACTGAAGAGGACGGTGGGAAGCAGACTGGTAAGCTCGAGGAAGTGCTCGTTAGGAGGGAAGATGTGTTGGGGTTTTTGAATAACTTGAAGATAGACAAGTCTCCCGGGCCTGACGGGGTATATCCAAGGATGTTATGGGAAGCAAGGGATGAAATTGCAGAGCCGCTGGCAATGATCTTTTCATCTTCTCTGCTGACGGGGGTGGTACCAGGTGATTGGAGGGTGGCAAATGTTGTGCCCCTGTTCAAGAAAGGGAATAGGAACAACCCTGGGAATTACAGGCCAGTTAGTCTTACTTCGGTGGTAGGCAAGTTGATGGAAAAGGTGCTGAGGGATAGGATTTCTGAGCATCTGGAAAGACACTGCTTGATTCGGGACAGTCAGCACGGTTTTGTGAGGGGTAGGTCTTGCCTCACAAGCCTGATTGAATTCTTTGAGCAGGTGACCAAGCAAGTGGATGAGGGTAAACCAGTGGATGTGGTGTACATGGATTTTAGTAAGGCATTTGATAAGGTCCCCCATGGTAGACTTATGGAGAAAGTCAGGAGGCATGGGATAGTGGGGAATGTGGCCAGTTGGATTAAGAATTGGCTAACTGATAGAAGGCAGAGAGTGGTCTTAGATGGTAAATACTCAGCCTGGAGCCCAGTTACCAGTGGCGTGCCGCAGGGATCAGTTCTGGGTCCTCTCCTGTTTGTGATTTTTATTAACGACTTGGATGAGGAAGTCGAAGGGTGGGTCAGTAAATTTGCAGATGATACAAAGGTTGGTGGAGTTGTGGATACCGAGGAGGGCTATTGTCGTCTGCAAAGGGACTTGGATAGGTTGCAGTGCTGGGCTGAAAAGTGGCAGATGGAGTTTAACCCTGAAAAGTGTGAGGTCGTCCATTTTGGAAGGACAAACATGAATGCAAAATACTGGGTTAACGGTAGGGTTCTTGGGCATGTGGAGGAGCAGAGAGACCTTGGGGTCTATGTGCATAGATCATTGAAAGTTGCAACTCAAGTGGATAGGGCTGTGAAGAAGGCATATGGGGTGTTAGCGTTCATTAGCAGAGGGATTGAATTTAAGAGCCGTGAGGTGATGATGCAGCTGTACAGGACCTTGGTAAGGCCTCATTTGGAGTACTGTGTGCAGTTCTGGTCGCCTCATTTTAGGAAGGATGTGGAAGCCTTGGAGAGGGTGCAGAGGAGATTTACCAGGATGTTGCCTGGAATGGAGAATAAGTCTTACGAGGAAAGGCTGAACATTCTAGGCCTCTTCTCATTAGAAAGGAGAAGGATGAGGGGTGACATGATAGAGGTTTATAAGATGATCAGGGGAATAGATAGGGTAGACAGTCAGAAACTTTTTCCCCGGGTGGAGCAAAGCGTTACAAGGGGTCATAAATTTAAGGTGAAGGGTGGGAGATATAAGGGGGATGTCAGGGGAAGGTTCTTTACCCAGAGAGTGGTCGAGGCATGGAATGCCTTGCCCGGGGAAGTTGTTGAGTCAGAAACTTTAGGGACTTTCAAAAGGCTTTTGGATAGGTATATGGATAAAGGAGAATGATGGGGTATAGATTAAATTGTCCTTGACAGAGGACAAAGGATCGGCACAACATTGTGGGCCGAAGGGCCTGTTCTGTGCTGTATGTTCTATGTTCTATGTTCTATGTTAAGAGTCATGGCACAGAAAGAAGCCATTCAGCCCATTGTGTCTGCACTGGCTGAAAAAACAAGCCACCCAATCTAATCCCACCTTCCAGCACCTGATCCATAGCTTTGCAGGTTACAGCACTTCAGGTGCATGTCCAGGTACCTTTTAAATGAGTTGAATGTTTCTGCCTCCACCACCAATCCAGGCAGTGAATTCCAGACACTCACCACCCTCTGGGTGAAAATGTTTTTCCTCATGTCCCCTCTAATCCTTCTACCAATCACCTTAAATCTGTGCCCCCGGTAATTGATCTCTTCGCTAGGGGAAACAGATCCTTCCTGTCTACTCTATCTCGGCCCCTCATAATTTTGCGCACCTCAATTAAGTCACCCCTCAGCATCCTCTGTTCTAAGGAAAACAACCCTAGCCAATCCAATCTTTCCTCATAGCTGCAACTTTCAAGCCCTGGCAATATTCATGTAAATCTCCTCTGTACTTCCTCCAGAGCAATTATGTCCTTCCTATAATCTGGTGACCAGAACTGTACGCAATACTCCAGCTGTGGACTAACCGGTGTTTTATACAGTTCCAGCACCACATCCCTGCTTTTGAATTCTATACTTCAGCCAAGATTGGAAATCATTCCATATGCCTTCTTCAACAATCTATCTACCTGTCCTGCCACCGTCAGGGACCTGTGGACATGTACTCCAAGGTCCAAGCTCTAAGGTCCATGCTATATACTTCCATGGAATGCCCATCTGTTTTCCAAAATCTATCAAAGTCTGACCATGCCACATGGACACTTAACAGATCATCTTCTAAATTTCATCCAAGAGCTGTAATAGAAGGTCCAAACTTCATCAGTATCCAACCAATGGGCATCCAGCTCACAAAATACTTCACGTCTGACTTTATTTCTTGTAGGAAACGACAACGCCAAGGCCATACCTTGTTTCCTCTTTGGTAGGAACATAACCCATGTCCACATATCCACTTCATTCTTCCATTGTTCATATGGTTCAAACTCTGGGAACATGGGAGAGAAATCATGCCCCAACAATGTACACTTGCTTTCTGCCATTTTCCACAATGGCGACTGGGATCATAGTTTTCAGTCTGAAAGTTTCTTTTTCTTAGCTTCCAGTCTTCACCTTTTGTCAATCATCCTTTGCTATCATAATATAATCCAGAAAGCCAGTTAGTGAAGGATAGAACTGGAGCAAATCTTGACACAATTTTATATTTATTTACAGAGTTACGCATTACAAGCATGCAGCTCCTAACCCAACAACTGCAGTTTCAGATTGTGTCTATTTATAGGGATTCAAGTGAATCGCCAGTTAATGCCCACTACCTGCATACAATTAAGCACAATTAATATACAATTAACAGAAGACAGGAGCCGGCATCTTTCAAATAAAATTCAAGTCCAAGGCCCAATTTTGAGCAGCCTTTGATTCCTTCGTTAGGCAGAAGTGGGCCAAGGCAAGTTTCTATACTGTGGTGTCAAGAATTCCACAGTATGTCAATGACACCCAGCTCTACCTCTCCGTCACATCGCTCGACTAAACACTGCCTGTGTTTAGTCAGACTATCTGTCCAACATTTAGTTCTAGATCAGCTGCAATTTCCTGCAGTTAAACAATGAAAAGACTGAAGCAATCTGCTTTGGCCGCCACCACAAACTTGATCTTTGCTATTGATTCAGACCCCTCACCAGCTATTGTCTCAGGTTGAAGCAGATTGTTTGCAACCTTGCCATCCCATTTGATTCCGAGTTTAGCTTCCAATCACATGTCCTCTCCATTGCAAAGGCCATCTACTTTCACCTTTGTAACATCGCTCATCTCCACTCTTCCTCAGGCCATCTGCTCTGAAGCCCTCAAACCTTTGTCATCTCTAGATTTGAATCTTCCAATATTGTCCTGACTGCCTTCCCATCCAAAACCCTGCTGTCCATATCCTATCATGCACCATGTTCTAGCCACCTATCATCCCTGTGCTCACTGATCTACATTGGCTCCTAATCCCTGAACACCTTCAATTTAAAAATTCTGATAGCCATGTGTAAATCCCTTCATGGCATCATCCTCCCAAAATTTCCTCCAGCTTTACCACCCTCCAAGAATTCTGTGTTCCTATGACTCTGTCCTCTTGTACCTAACCTACACCCACCATTAGTCTAGGCCCTAAGCTCTGAAATTCCCTCCCTAAGTCTCTTAGCCTCTCTCTCTCCTTTAATACACTTCAAAAAAAATTCCTGTTTGACATCTTTTTTGTCACCCTTCATAATATGTCCTTCTTTGTCTTGGTGTCAATTTTATATTTAATTAAACTTCTGTGAAGCACCTTCGAGTGTTTTTCCAAATTTAAAGCTCTATCTAAATGTAATTTTTGTTATGTTATTGACAGTGCATCATACTAGCAATGTTTGCTGTTTCTCTGTTGGATTCTAGCAGACCAAGACCAAAACCATTCTCTGCTGCCTTGACTTCTGAACCCACAGCAGCAACCTGTACAACAGTGTAGCACAGATACAATGAGGTATGTGCGCTCAATGGATCTATTATTGAGAACACCATAGGTATGCCAAAGCAGTGCTTCTGATACCTTGACAGCTCTGGGGACATCCTGCAGTATAACCTGGCCAAATTTTCTCAGATCATTATGGTCTGCTATATTATCCATAACCTCATTGCTCAAAGGGCAATCTGGATTGTGTTTCTGGAGTAATAGCCCTCTCGGGAGCAGTTAGAGGCTGACACTAAGGTATCTGGGGAAATGAAGGAGGCACCAACACATGTATCTTTGGCAGCTGCAAGATCCATTCAGACCATTAAACAGGACACTTTGGAGGTCATTTTGGCCAAAGGGTAAAAACAGGCACAAAATGGATGCAGAGCTAATAAGATTAGCATGTTTGAAATCTTGAGTTAGCACACAATTTTGGTCCAAATTGCTGATTATCATAACTTGAACTTGCCTGGAGGTTTAGCAGTTAAATGCTGATTCAACACAATTTTTCTGGAATGTATACATGGGCTGCTCACACCCAGGTCAACTGAAGATATGCAGTGTGCTGGCTGGCATACAGTGGCGCCTTGCAGGATGACACAGGGACCAGGGGAGAGGATGCACAAGTTCATTGAAGAGGCACTGGAGGTCTTGGTGGAGGAAGTCCAGGGGAGGAGGGCCGTCCTGTTCCTCTCTCCTTCAACAGTTGGTGCTCCTATGCCTGGCCTCATGCTTCTCCCATTCCTCATCCAGACCAAGAGGGGCTACTAGAAAGATGCCCCTGACCAAACACTCCCTTTCTTCTGGTGACTTCTGCAAGGTGTCCAATCAGGTGGAGTAGCACAGCACTTAATATTTTTAGGTGAAGTCCTCAGAGAATTTCCAGAATAAATGTTTATTGAGTGTTGCCGAAATCTTGAAAGTGTCCCAGAAAGTCTCTCTGTGCATTTTAGAGGTCCTCTTCATAGCTCCAGCAGCAAGTGAACATGAAATGATGAGTATCCCTTTAAGTAGTACTTGAAATCAACATCAACACTCTGTTTACTCCCAAACAGTTGGTTGATGTTAGGAGAGGGCATTTGTTGAACTGATGGCCACCAACATACCATGCAATTTGTTTAATGAGCGCTAGCAGGCATTTTAATGGTGATCAGCTGTTTAACAAGCCTCCAGGCAGCTGTTTCTGGCTTCAATGCCTTTACCAAGATGTCGTCTTATGTTAAGTGTGGGCTAAACTGGCATTGGATTTTAAGACCCCAACTTGGCTATCTTGGAGGCTCTTTAGCACCAAATCTTTCTGGCAAAATCACCTCCTTGCTCTTAATGTCCCCCATGACTTTTCCCATGATAACTCTTACCTGCAAATTCTCTGTCACCTCTAATAAATCACAATGTACAACAATTTCATGACTGCCTTATTTATTTGCTCGGCAGACCATGACTTCCCACAGTCACATCAATAAAACTCTGTTCACATAATGCAATTCCTTTGCCAAATGATATAATTTCCCAAAAGGTGAAGTTTCTCTGAATCTAGTCCCTGCTATAACAGTCTGTGTGTGTTGTGCTTGAAGACCTAATCTGCTGCTGCTTTTCAATGCAATGGGAGATATACCATAATAATCCATTGCTTAGTCTGCTCTATTCCTGTTCCCAGCCTCTGTGTCAGTGCAACCACTGACAATTTGGTGAGCAGATCCAACAGCACCACTGGCATTGTTGAAATTCCTATGAATAGCTCTCTCCAATCAGACAAAGTCATCTACCCTGTCCAAGGAGGAGATGACATTGCAGCCAAAAACATGTATAGCAGAAGTCTGAATATTAATGAGATGCAAAGACTGACATAACAGCCTCGACTATGAGGGACTGCATTGGAAATGTCTCTGGAGCTGCCACTCACTCCATGGCCGACTGCATATTTTCAATGCCGTGCATAAGAACTTCACACATACAGATTACAGATTCTTCCATCCGAGCTGGCATGTGCTGAAAGCTCCTAGGCATGCTCTTTAATAACATTAACAACCTCTCATGCTTCAAAAGCATCTTTCTTTTAAACATTTAGCAAAAATAAAAATCAATATTTTGTTAGCATGAGAATATAAATTATTGTTAACATACATCTTCCACATACTGTTTCTTATAATCTTGTAGCATCCCTGATGCTGAGACAGGAGACACCTGTCCTTTTTAGAACACCGAGAATAGAGCTCTGTGGTCTGTTAGTAACTGCATTAATTTTGAGAGACTAGACAAGTTGCAATGCATTGTGCTGAGCTCAGAGTAATTGTACATCTTTGTGCTGTATACCCTCATTGGCTGTGGATGGATGCCAGCTGACCCTTTGGCCAGGGGTGTCCTGTTCTTCCTGGACCTGCACCTGCTTCTGTTCACTTTTATGCTCTGTATTTCATCCAACATACTGCCCTAGAATTGACTATCTAAATCCACAGGTGGATGAATCTAGGCTGCGACTTTGTAGAGTGGAAATGAGTGTCAGGGTGCTAGGGAACCTGGTAGCTCATGTTCAAAGAGCCCTGAGACAGCTCCTTTTACCATACATACAGACACTGAAAGAGGAAAAGGATTGCCAGGTAGCTTTCACCAAAGAGCTGGCATGGGGCTGCTGTTCTATAGAAGCTTTTATGTCGGAAATTTCATATCTGAAAAGGATAGAGAGCAGAAAAGACAAATAGTCTAAAAATCTTAAACATGGGTCATGCCTTCTGCTTCTCTGCATCCTCCCTCCGTATCCTAGCTCTGTCCCTAAAGTTTGAGGGCCTGCTCCTTGAAAGAAGTCAGAGAATGTAATGTGGCCAGACTCCTTAAATAAGCATATTCCTTTTCTTGCATGTTGCCTTCTCCTTCAGTGATTAACTGACACTGACTGCATGAATTCTCCCTACACCCATATGTCAGGGTGGTCTCCATTTGTATTGTGAAGACGTACCAGCCGCAAAATAATGATGACAAGATAGATGAATGCCAAGTCTTCAGTAGTAATCCTGGGAGATTACAATCTTCTTCATATTGACAGGCGTCCACAATGTGGATAATCTGCAAGGGAATAGAAATTTACTGAGGGATCCATTTCTAAAATGACGTGTCAAGGAACCCACAAGGAGTAATGCAATATTGGATTTAGTCCTAAAGAATGTGGAGGCAACAGTAAGCAAAGTAGAAGTAAGGGAACATTAGTGGGGCGATCTTCCTCGGATATTCATGCATTAAAGAGCCTCCGAGATGGCTAAGATGGGGTATTAAGCTAAAACGCATGTTTAGTCCACGTTTAGCGCAAGATGCCATTTTGGTAAAGAGTTGAAGCGCATGCTAGAAACGGCCGCCCGGAGGATCATTAAAGGACTTATTGCTACTTAAATTGCCTACTAGCACTCATGAAGGAGGCTGCATGGCATTTTGATGGATAGCACTTCACCTAACACCCTCTCCTAACAGCGACCAGCTGATTGTGAATAAACAATTTGTTGCAGAGGATTTCTGGCACTATTTAAAGGTACATCACCTTTTATTGCTCACATGCTGTTGGAGATTTGAAGATCTGAAGACTTTCTTGGAAACTTGGCCAAGGTTTCACCAACACTCTATCAACATTTATTCCAGAAATTCTCTGAGGATTTCATCTACGAAGAGTAAGTACTGTGCTACTCTGCATCATTTGATATCTTATAGGAGTGAGCAGGAGAAGGGGAGTCCTTGGTGATCGGCATCTTGCTAGTGGTTCCCTTTGGTTTGGAGGAGGACATGAGGCCAGGCAAAGTAGCATGAGCTGCTGCAGGAGAGAGGAATAGGAGGGTTAGCGGTCACCCTTTCCCCTTACAGATACAGGACATCTTTCCTCCTCTGGACCTCCTCCACCAAGACCACCAGTGGTGCACCCAAGAACCTGTGCATCCTCTAACTCCGTCCCTGACATCACGCTCACGTGAGGAATAGTTATGAACTAAAGTGAATTGAAGCAATTATGAACAGTAAAACTTAACTGATGAACTAAACTCCAAAAAATTGACATTTTTACTGCAGACAAGATGGAATAAGAGGTCAAGTGACCTCTCCTATACTGCACAAATATGTAGTGACTGTTGGAGACTAAACCCATCATCACATCTGGACTAGTCTTGGGGAAGGCACATTAAAATGCTAAACAGCCCATTCATTGCTAAATGGCTCCTATCTTCAAGAATTGGGTTGACAAAGGCCTTCATAGACAAGGAGACTCCTGATTCAAAGCCAAGATAATGGAAAGGGCATAACACCACTTTATCAAGATAAGCTACATTCAAACCTCATTGTGTAAAAATAGCCACCTGTTCAAAGACATTGTAGGAACACACCAGGGGAGAGCATCTATGGTCACCTGATCAAAGCCAAGCCTGATAAGATTTTTCCTTAAAAAAAGAGCTCTCTGAAAGACACAGAAAGCCAGCCAGCCAGCCAGGAAGCTGAGAGATTCATTCCAGCCAAGAAGAAGACCCTGCCTGTAACATCTTTAAACCTCAGAGGCAGAAACTGCAAGGTGACCTTGAAAACTGCCTACCTGAGAAATTGTTACAGGCTTCTCACCATGGAATTTGACTGAATCTTAACCAGAGGGGTCTGCAATACTTCAGTGAATCAAGAAAAGGAACACCAAGCCTGTACCGCTGTTAAAAAAATTTCTCCCAGAAAACCGAGAAGGTTTCAAAGTGAACTCTTTTTACAACAATTGGACTTAAATGCATGCTGTCCTCTAATCTCTGTCTCTTCTTGTGTGTGTGCATGTATACATGTGTGAGGTTGTGAATATTTTTGGGTATTGTTTAATAATTAATTTATCTTTCTTTTAATCCTACGAGAAAACCTGTCGCTTGTCTGGTCATTTGACCATGCAAACACTCAGGGACTAAAACAATTTTTTTTTAAAGTCTGCGGTCAGTTGAGATGTGAAAAGTGGAAGTCATCCATACCATCTCCCCCTGTCCATGACACTGAGCCACCCTGAAATTTGCCGCTGTGTGTTAGCCAGTATACTCGGCATCTTTGGTGTAAGTGGGTGAATGAAGGCCACATATACTTCTTCACGAAAATAACTTTTAATCATCATTTGAGCGCTCAATCTGCAGGTATCTGTTTTAGCACCTCCAGGCAAGTTCAAATTATGGTAATCAACAACTGGGACCCAAAATTGCATGCTATAACAGGCATGTCTTATTAGCACAGGACCCATTTAGCACCTGTTTTCACCCTTTCATCAAAATAGCCCTGAGGGGATCTAATAATCTTAAATATTCTGATATTCAGCGTAGACTTGATGGTAGAAAGCAACAGGAAGCCAGTTAAAAAGCTAACCCTTAAGCAAATTGATTTTAAGGGTATGAGAAATGCATGGGGATAGTAAAATGGGAAGAGATACTGGAAGCAAATGTGGAAGGAAACTGGAAGAGTTTCAAAGGGATAATCTTTAAAATGCTAAAGCAATTTATTCCTGAAATAGATCAGGGATAGGAAAGATTAAGACTTGTTTGAATTACTGCGAATTTGTGAAAGTCATCAGTAAGAAAGAGGAACCAAACAAAAGTTTTAAATACAAAAGCAAAAATTACTGTGGATGCTGGAAATCTGAAATAAAAACAGAAAATGCTGGAAATACTCAACAGGTCTGGCAGAATCATGGAGAGAGAAATTGTTCTGACAAAAAGTCATCAACCTGAAACATTAACTCTGTTTCTCTCTCCGCAGATGTTGCCTGACCTGCTGAGTATTTCCTGCATGTTCTGTTTTTGTTTCAAAAGTTTTAAATATTTAGGCAAGGAACAGGATGTGGAGATCTTTAAAGATAGGCTGAGGAACCATAAAGATAGGCACTCCTGCTCCTCCCAGCTTCACAGTCAGGCAAATATTTTTTACAAACTTACTTTTTGGTGATGGCCTGCAGCAGTCCCTTTAAGGACCACTGGCTAGGTTACATGTAGGTGTGGTTTTCCTGATCACAGTGCACAGCCTGCATTCAAGTCAACCCAATTTTGCACAGGGAGCCTCAAACAGGTTTTAGGCCTCTTATATGCAAATGCAAAGGGACTAATGCCTCTTTCTGATACATGCTCTCGATGCCTATTTGTTTATCTATATCAATATGGTGGGCAACGCACTTCCAGTTGGAATAATCGCGTACTTCCTAACTGTCATAATAGAGGTTTAGGTGCCTGTTTAGTACCTGAAAAATGGACATACTGCCATCCAATTTCTAGGTCCAGAGGCCTTTCTGTCTCTATTCGTTTCTTCATGTCACCAGTTTCAGTGATGTACAGTTTTGTAATGAGTAGTTTGCCTGCCAGTGTTAAGATATTACTGTGCATGAAACAGAAGTATTTTTCTCAGTTCAAGTTGTCTCACTGAGCTGTACAACTGCAGTGTGGAGCCAACTGAAGCAGACTTAATTGTGCTTATTACTTAGTTTAATTACAGCATTGCATGTGTCTTGTGGTTGGCTTCTTGAAACTCTTTTCCTGTATTTCAATAAACTGCTTTTGTTTTATCCAACTTGGGGACCTTGCCATGCGCAAAACTGCTATCACATTTGTCTACTTAACAATAGTCACAAAGCTTCAAAATAAATTATATGTGAAATACTTTGAAAAGTTTCTGAGAGACGCAATAAAGTGCTATAATAAATGCAGGGCTCTCTGTACAGGAAACATTTGTACCAGTTTCACATGGTGGTAATTGTGTGCAAATATTAGATGCAGTCAAGGGCTATTATAACATTACAGAAGTAACTAAAGGTGTCAACATTGAGAATTATTACACACTCAAAGTCACTTCAATAATATGAATTGTAATAATTTACCTTGGATTGTGATCATTATTTATTATATTTACAGATTTAATTAAAAAATTATTTTTTAACTGCCTGTGGCATTAATATCTGTTGTACTACCTTCCGATAACAATAATGAAGACATTTTAATCCACTAGCATTACCTGGTGATCAGTAGCATGGACTAGATGAGCAGGTTGGGCAGTTATGTGGCAGATGTACTCTAATGTAGAAAAATATGAAGTAGTACATTTTGGATAATAGGGAAACAAATACACCTTAATTGATAACATCGTATGTCTTCTTGCACTCACTATTGATCACGAATTGAGGAGCAGCTACACAGATCATTAAAGATAGCAACATAAATAGATAAAACCATTAATAAGACAAACGGAACCCTTGGCTTTGTATCTAGAGACATAAAATACAAAAGAAAGGAGGTAATATTAGATTTATACAAGGCTTTCTTAGGTTGGCCACAGTTGCAGCAGTCCATTACAGGAAGGATGCAAAATGGTAAAGCTGCAGCATAAATTAACTCAGACGTTACCAGGTCTCAGCTGCTATAATTGTGATGAGAAGCTTGGGAAGTTAGGGAATCTTTCATTGAAGCTGAGAAGTTTAAGAGTAAAATGCAAGTTTATGAAGAGTTACCATAAGGTAAGCTGTCATAGATTGTTCCCACAGGCCATTGAGATAGCAATGAGAAAGCACAAATTTCAGGTAATTGCAAAAAAGAATTAAAGAATTCTCTACACAGAAGGTGGTTATAATGTGAACCTTTCTACCACAAGCTGTTTTTAAAACATAGGAATGCAGAAACAAGACAATGTCATTCAGCCCCTAGATGTTTTTCTTCTGTTCAATTAGATCAATTAGATGGCTGATCTATACCACACTTCCATTAACCAACGTTTTCCATATTTCTTGATACCTTGATTTAACAAAAATTCATCGATTTCAGTTCCGAAAATTCCATTTGACCCAGAATCCAGTCTTTTGTTGCGAAGGGAGTTCCTTATTTGTATAATCTATTGTGTAGAAAATTTTTTCCCTAAATTCACTCTGAACTGGCTTAGCTCTAATGTTAAGATTATGCTGCTTGTTCTGGATTCCCCCACCAGAGTTCATAAATTCTTTTAAAATAGAATTCAATAATTGCTTGAAAAAGGGAAATATTAAAGATTATAATGAATGAACAGGAACGTGGAAACAGAGAAGGTGGCTCATAAGGAGAAAAACAATGGTACAGACTTGCCGAGCTGAATGTCTGATTCCATGCTCTAGCACTCTGTGGGGTTGGAGTGTATCAATCAGCCACCCATTTCAGCTGTGAAAAGCCCCGGCTTCATTTAAATTTGGCAAGTGAGTTGCAGGGGGTTAAACAGGCTTCCCCATGCAGCTTGCTGGACAGGAGTGGCCACCAGCAAAGTTAGTAAGTTAGTTGCAGGAGTGGGGGGGGTGGCGGGGGAATGTCATGATCACAGAGGTTGGTGGTCCCAGTGTTGGGAGTTGGTGAGCAGCCGACTAGATTATTTTGTGAGCCCCATAACTGCACTGGTGTTCCACCTGAACCCACAAAAATAATACAACACATATCTTTGTTGGGCCTCTTTGGTTCCTTTGTGGACACAGGCTCTGATTAATTCTGACCTAAAATGGTAATCAGGGTCCTATTTACATCAGTGGAGCTTGATTTCCAAATTAAAAGCAGCCTATCACCTGAAAGAGACATGTGCTTTGGACACCTGGCAGTAGGCATCTTTCAAAATGTAGGTGGCTATATCACCATTCTTAATGGGGAGGTAAGTCTACCAACCCCATTTTGAGGCCACGAGCGCCTTGGTAGTGCCAGGTGAACACAGTGAAAATCAACCCCTATGATTCTATGTCCTTTGCACATGACAGGTCTTCAGTATTACATTGAATATTATTTTTGGGATTATATCTTGTTAGATATCACCTGGATGTTATGGAGCAGAAAACTTCTCCACATTGCCTCAGCAGTCCTGTAAACTGAAACTTGACAAAATCTTCCCTATGTATCATGTGAAATTTTTCAAATGGCACATCAGTTAACCATTCTTGTAACCTCAAGTGAGTGAAACTGACAAATTATAGGCTGTTTTAGGTTGTGGATTTGTGACGGATAGGAACTGAATTAACTCCAATGTGTAAAATCCTTTTATATGGTAATCTTACAGCCAACAGACAGAGGAGACTTTCATTCCACTGGTCAGAGTTGGAATGTAACACAGGTCCCAGGGATGAAACGACAAAAATATCCTTCTTCATTAAAACATTGGGCTGTATTTTACCAAGCCCATGACATCGGGCTCCGTGGTGGCGGTGTGCAGAAGATGGTGCTGGCAGTGGTCCGCCACGGAGGCCATGCCAGGAGGACCTGGCCCGATCCTCCTGGCGGCGTTGATGCTCTGTGATGCCCTCCCACCACCTGGCAATGGAACTTGGATTCAAATATTTAAATTAATGACATGCATAAATTTAAATCAACTTACCTTCAATCTTCCAGGGGTGGCCAGCACTCCTGTGTCTTCAAAAGCTGGCATGATACTGGTGGGGAGGAGGGAGGAGTTAAGATTTTCAGTGCGGGAGGGATGGGGGACGGAGTCAAATAAACATAATGGGTATAGGGGATGGTGGGAAAGGGTGAACTTTAAACTTTGTGCAGTCTGGGGGGTGGGGGAAGGTCAAATTTAAAAGGTAAGTGTTTTAGGGGGAAAAAGGGTAAATAGTTAATGTACTTATTATTGGGGGGGTGTATAAATTTTGGGGGGTATACTGCTTTAAAAATTGAAATATGCTGGCAGGGTTGGCTGCCCTTAAAAAAGTGCGCCAGCACCTGCGTACAAGCAGCTGATGCTATTGCCAGGGATGGACAGCCCGCCCCCTCCACATGATTGGGAGGGGCGGGCTGCCTTGGCTATTTAAATGAGCTGCCGTGCGGGAGATCACGGCGGCTCTTTGGCGAGTGGCCTGCATATGCAGGCGGCCATTTTTTGAGCTCACTGCCGAGATTGGCGGTGGTGTCTTAAAATCCAGCCCATTGTGTTAACACAGATTGCTGAAATATAGTTCCTGCTTGTTTAGTTCCTACTCCCAAAACAAGAATATTTAAGCTGACTGCATCATATAAATATTAATCTTCCATGATAAGCAATCATTTTATTTTATTCTGTGTACAAAATCATGAGAGGTATAGACAGGGTGGATAGCAAGAAGCTTTTTCCCAGAGTGGGGGATTCAATTACTAGGGGTCACGAGTTCAAAGTGAGAGGGAAAAAGTTTAGGGTGGATATGCGTGGAAAGTTCTTTACGCAGAGGGTGGTGGGTGCCTGGAACACGTTGCCAGCGGAGGTGGTAGACGCGGGCACGATAGCGTCTTTTAAGATGTATCTAGACAGATACATGGATGGGCAGGAAGCAAAGAGATACAGACCCTTAGAAAATAGGCGACATGTTTAGATAGAGGATCTGGATCGGCGCAGGCTTGGAGGGCCGAAGGGCCTGTTCCTGTGCTGTAATTTTCTTTGTTCTTTTGTTGCATTACAAGAAGTAATGAAATAAAACCACAGTGAGGAAATAAATTTGATTCCAGCAATGGACTGTCAACGGGAGCAATGTGGAATCGATGTAAACACTGTGTATGATTATCACAATATATTTCCGGCACACTCACCCAGTATTTGATTTTAGAATTTTACTTCTGTCCTCAGTTTTAAAGTAGTATTTTTATAGGTGATATAAAAAGAAAACTGCAATTGGTGGAAGTAAAGGCAGAAAATGTCTGGAATGTGCAGAGATTCACTTTACAGATGGAACTCTGCACCTGAACACAAGGATGTGATGAGGGTTCTCACCTGAGATTCTGATTGATCTTTCTTTTCACAATGCTGTTTACTTCCAATGTTTCCTACTTTTATCTTGTAATGATTTTTTTTGATATTAGTGAACATGAATGTGAGCAACAATAATAACAATAAGGTGCATGTGTATCAGGAGGTTTTAGTATTCTGGGGATTAGTTTTGTGTTTTGCTTCATCTTGTTCCAAAATAATAATGTGTGACTTGAAAAACAGGTTATCTTGTACCTGCGCATCAAATTTTGTCTAATTGTTGTTCATGACCTCATGAACACAATCTATTGTTTGTACAATGCCATAACTAATTCTTTCATACCTAGCAATATTCACTGGCAGTGTCATGAAAGTACAAAGTCGCAAAAGGTGAAATCCTGGTACAGTATGCTGTGACGGAAACCACACCTGCCAGATGGAAATATATTAATTTCATCATATGGCACATTATTTGAATGCCCACTGGACATTGAACATAACTTGTTTTAAAAAGACCACAGACCAGTGACTGAAAACATGGCTGCACATTTGCATTCCAACTGATAGAGGCATGGAGAGAAAATGGGAGTACTCCTGGATTCAATTAGCCAAATGGGTTTTGTCAATAGTAATGATCAAGAGACATTGAGAGTCATTGAATGTGTAAGAGCCAGCATTCCACCACCCCCCAACCACCACTAAGAGTTTCTAGTGAGCTGTGAGGAATCTACAAACCTCGCAGGCGAGGCTGTTCCAAACAAGGAGCTAGTCACATGACTAATCTGGCCAACCTGGAGTTAATTGAATTGTGCTCACGGAACAGTTTTTGGAAGAGACTGCAATTGAACTTCAAGGAGGAAAGTTTCCTTCTCTCTGTCTCTCTCTCTCTCTCTCATGCAAAATTCCAGGGACCCACAGAAGTAACTTAAGCCTCATGACAGAAGACCAGCGAAACAAGTTTGAAAGTGTGTACTGGGCCCCAACAAGAACTGCAAGACTTAACTTCAATCAAAGACTTTACATCCAACCCAAAACCAGTAACTGAACTCCATCTATTACTTCAATTCTTTCCCCTTTAATTCTTACTCCTCCTCCTGTCTCTATTTGCGTGTGTGTTTATCACGTATACATGCTAGCGTGGTCGCATCACATATTTTTAGTGGTGTCATGCAGGCCCCCTGCATGAATGAGGCATATTAATTTTGTCATATGAACATTGATTTTAAACTTGCTGGGAAGAAGAGAAGGCCTGTTACATGGGCCGCCAGACACTTAGCTGAAAAACATTTGCATGCTAACAGACAGTGCTTGTGGAGACAAAAAGACTATTCCCTAACACATTCAACCCACTATGGATTTTGATCACTGGACATTGAAGGTGTAAGGAAGAGCATTCCAGAGACTGCTAAGGTGATACAATCCACAAAAGCCAGGACTGGTTAAACCAGCTGGTCACATGACTAACTGACTGGTCCAGGGTTTTTGAACTAGCCACAGAGTTTTTGAACTCAGAAAGACTGTTTGCTCCTGGAGTGAGAAGACCTCTCCTGTCTGCTCCCATCTCTTTCTCACAAGCCTCTGGACCCACTGAGGACACATGAACTTCAAGAGAGAAAAGTCTCCTACAGTGAACAAGGTTTAAGAAGAATACTGGACCCCAATGAGAAGCAAGACCTACCTACAATCAAGGACTTTACAGCGAGCTCAAAGAACAGTAACCAAAACCATCTTCAGACATTGCTTCAAACTTTTCTACTTTATTTCTTCTCCTCTTTTCTGTCTCTATCTGCATGCGTGTATCGTGTATGCATTCTAGCGTGGGCGCGTCACATATCCATAGGCGTTAACCGAATTAAAGTTTAAATTTAATACAGTTCAACCTTTTCTCTTTAAACCTACGAAAACCTGTTTGGCTAGTTTCTTTGCCTTATAATTGGAAGTTAGTGAACAAGGATTCACTAAGAGGAAGCTAAAAAGGCTGTGTTCAAAATTAAACCCTGTTACAGTAAGACCAGGTGAAGGCTGAGAGGGAACCCTAGACCCCTTTCTCACCTGGTCGTAACAGTGGTTTTAACTGAATTAGAGTTTTAAGGTTAATAAACTTACACCTTTCTTGTTTAAATCTGAGAAAACCTGTCTGGTTGATTTCTTTGTAGCTGCAATTAGAGAGCAGTGAGCAAGGACTCACTGAGGGGAAGCTAAAAACACTGTTTAAAAGTTAAACCCTGTTACGGCCAATACTGGAAAAGGCTGAGGGGGAGCCCTAGGCCCCTTCCTCACTTGGTTGTAATAATACCAATGCTGCACTTTACACTGATATCAACTTAATGGTCCTTATGATAGAAATCAATACTATTCATCTTGTGTCTTTATAGTAACAATGTTTGGCATTTTCAATTATAAAAAATGGTAAGACATTGCTTTTATGAAGGATGCTTCATAAACCTTACATATGAATGTAGGAATTTCCAGTTGAAAAAAGACCAAGATCCATCTAGTTTGCCTTCTATAATCCTGATCGTTGCATGATGCATTGAGGATAGAGTTGTTGATTAATCATAGCAATCAATATTTATCAATTAGGCCGCAACAGATCCAGACATGAAGAGAGAAAAACACTGGTGGTGGAGAGCTTTGGAAACCCTGGCTTGGATTTTTAAAGCACTCTTGGAGGTTGGCACTGGGATCAGGCCTTCCGGAAAATGAAGCCATTTTTAAAGGGACACTGGGAGGCAGGGAAATGGCAACCCCGCACACATCCAATTAATTTCCTGTTGATCTCATTATGGAGCACATTAACAGACTTGATAGCAGTAGTTTGGGATTTTTAAAGGTAGGGAATGGGGAGAACACCATGTGGGGAACACAACAGGGTGCACAAGGCATGAAAATTGTGGGGTTCTTGAGGGCTGTGGGAAGGGGTAAATTAATACTGAGGCATAAAATTAAGCTGCACAGCTTCAAATGTGTCACAGAGTAGCCATTGCTGGAGCTATGAGACTTGCTTTTCTTAGTGGTGAGTGGCAGGAATCTGGAGAGGGATGTGAGGCCAATGGCATCACTTGGGTACCTTGGGTTAGCAGGGGAAGGCATGGTGAATGAATGAACGCCATCTCAGGGAGTTCGGATGGGAATAAGCTTCTCTGACATTAGACAGAGCAGCCAGGATGAGCTTTAGCAGATGCAACCTTCTGGACAACTGGAGGCCAGAAATGCACAGCACGGGGCTGCAAGGGGAAGAAGCCATTACCCAAGACATCAGGTCTATTGCTCAGGAGTCAGCTTCCTGCAAATGACTGAGCACCAGTGCCGTAGGAGGCTACGCCTATCCAGGCAGATGGTCTTGGGCCTTTGTGCTCTGATCTACAATGACCTGAGGCTTCATGACCCCCATGGCAGTCCCTTACCTGCAGCTATCAAGGTCATCGTCTCCCTGAATTTGTCTACAACCGGTTCGTTCTAGGGATCTTCTGCAGGTCTGGGGGGCATCTCAGTTGGAAACTCATCAGGCAGGTCACGGATGCCATATTCTGGAGGGCAGGGGACTACATCCACTTTAACACAGATGGGTCTGGGCTGGCACAGAGGGCATTGGGTTTCTCCTCCATTGCTGGATTCCTCCAGGTTCAGGACATCATCAATGTGTTCATCAAGGCACCCAGTGACAGGCCAGTAAGGTTCATCAACAGGAAGGGCTTCCACTCCCTCATCGTCCATCTGGCCTGCAGCCATAACAAGAGCCTCCCCTATGTATGCACTCCCTGTCCAGACTGCCTCAGATCTTCATCCCCAAAATGCATGGATGGATACAGGGCGACAAAGAATATCGCTTGAAGACATGGCTACTGACCCCTCTCTGGGAGCCCCAGACAGAGACACAGAGGTGATACAACCAATGCCACCTGCTCAGCAAGCCAACCATTGAACAGAAGCGATTCTGGTGGCAGGATCAGCTGGGTGGCACCCTCCAATATTCTTCTGCAAGGGTTTTGGTCATTGGGTAGTCTACTGAACTGTCCATAACATGGCTCTCTAGAGAGGTGTGGACCTTGAGGACAGTGAGGTCCTAGAAGGAGACAGCTCATCAAGGGAGGGTCAGGAGCTAAGAGAGGAGGAGGCAGGTGCAGATGATGACATGGTGGCCTCCTCCTGCCACCCTCTGGGAAGAGGACATCCCACCTCTCCCTCACGGCCTCCTGTATTAGATCTAGGTTAGCAACAATGAAATGAGGGTCCAGCTCCCCTGTGACATCTCATTTCCCTCTGGTGCTATGGAAGGCAGATCTCTCCCTCAGGACAACCAGCAGCCTCAGTGAAGGATGCCATGGGAGTCTACATGAGTCCCACACTTGATCTGACTCACCTCCATTCCTGGGCCCACTGACTCTAAGAGGACAGGAAACCTGTCTCTATACCAATTAAGGTGTCACTTATTTGAAAATTGCAATCTGAATTAGTTTCCCATCAGAGGTGGGTTAATGACCCAGAACCAGACCTGGTTCCTGTTTCCCGCCGCTGTAATGAAAATCCAGCTCTATAGGTCAAATATCACCTCTTCCTCTCAAGCATGCTACATGGACAACAGGCCATGTCTCAAAATATTCATATACCGTACCCCAAAATGTTATTTTCTGAAAGAAATCTATCTAAGTTGCATTTGAATGAATCAGCACTTTCTGCTTCCAGCATCTCCCTAGGGAGACCATTCATTAGGTTTAATACTCACTCACCTTGGTAATGATATTCTCCCAGGCTGATAACACTCCCTGTACCACCTCTGAGGTTTACTGATCAACCAACTACATATCCATTGCACAATATTTCTACTGATTCCCACTTTATTTTCAGTACCAGCCTTTCTAGAGGCCTTACTGAAATCAAAGTACATCACATCTAGTGACTTATCCCTTTCCGCACCTTGGAAAGATTTCCTGTGATGGATATTTTGAAAATGTCTAGTCCGTCTAGTTATTGGTTCATACTTCTGACTAAAACAGTAGATATTTCGGTTGATAATATTGAACTTTTCTCTTTCTGAATTATAGCTATGGGGTTTTTTATAAGAAATTATCATTTTGACAGATCACACAGGTCTCATGTTTGATCACTGGCTTATGCTGAGTTAGTTGACCTCAACTGGATTGTTGGTAGGGACACTTAAATTGGCATCGGCACTCTTGGGTAAGGGAAAAAGGCTGTGGTTCCTAATCACTATCCAGTGACTATGCTTGACGTCTGGGTGTGTGGACGGGATCGGTTTTAACTGTGATGTCACTCATAGTGCAGAGATGTACAGCATTCACTGTCAAAGCTCAGCAATGAATAATAGCAAGTTGGTTGAGGTACCAGAGGGTGATTGGACCTCATTGGCAGGGGAAGGGAGCAAAATTGACAGGAGAATTGGGGAACAAAATCACTATTTTTCTAGTATTTAGAGAGTGTTAGAATTAGCAACTTTGAATAGGAACTCTGTAGCAATCGCAGAGAGCTGGTTAAAAGATGATAAACACTTCATATAACCAAGTCTTCCATAAAATACATACACTGAGTACATCTGTAATGGCTGTTCCTCATGCTCATCAATTGCTGCTGTACAGCAGAAATATTTACAATTACCACAGGCTCGGTCTAATGCATTATGATCTAGCTAGTCTCTCAAAATTAATGCAGTTACTAAAACCACTGAAAGCAGAGATTAAAGAAACCTAAAATTTTATTTGGTATCAGTGAAAGAAGTGGCCTCCTGATCTTCTGCTTAACTTGTGCAGCTCGGGGCTAAACTAACTTACCATGGAGCTCTGTTCTGTGCATTCTAAACAGGACAAGGTATGAACTATGCTCCTGGCTCAGCATCAGGGTTACTACAAGTTTATACGAAACAGTAAAAGGAAGATGTATGTTAACAATATCTATATTCTCATGTTAACAATATCTAACTTGTTAAGATGTCAAAATTTCCATTATGAATTTTTATGTCCATATTTATAATGGGAATTCTCAATGTAAACTTATCATACTGCGATTACACCCTCCTTCTAGGGATGACCCTGGAGCACCTCTGTTTTACATTTCTCTCAGCCTGTACCTGCAGAGAATCTCCTAAGCTCCAACCCTCGGAATCAGAGGAAAATCTCTCCACTGGTTGGAGTCATACCTAGCTCAAAGGAAGATGGTTGTGGTTGTTGGAGGCCAAACATTTCAGCCCAGAACATAGCTGCAGGAGTTCCTCAGGATAGTGTCCTAGGCCCAACATCTTCAGCTACTTCATCAATGACCTTCTCTCCAGCATAAGGTCAGAAGTGGGGATGTTTGCTGATGATTTCAGTGTTGAATGCCATTCCAAACTGCTCAGATAATGAAGCAGTCTGTGCCTGCATGCAGCAAGACCTGGGCAACGTTCAGCTTGGGCTGATAAGTGGCAAGTGACATTTGCGCCACACAAATTCAGAACAAGATTGCTTAGCCATGGCAGTACAAATGCTGCTGTGCTGGAAGAGATACCGACAAGGGGGCACACAAAACTGTTATGTCGCAGCTCGTTTGTCAATGCAAAGAAACTCTATGAAGATGCACAGATGGCTTGGAGAGTAAAACACTACCTTGCAAATGTTAACCTGGACATGGATGAAGAAAGCCTGCAGGCCTTGTCATTGCAGTGTGAGCCAAGGACTAAGAGATAAGGCATGGATCTTTTTTATATTCTTTAACAAAATTTTATTAATTTATATTGTATCAGCAAGTGGAGAAACCAATATTTCACATTTCATTAGGTTGTGGGTTAAAGGGAACATTTGATTTCCTTCCAGTTGTGAAAAAGAATAAATTTTAATTTTGAAATGGTTTATTAAAATACGAGTAATCTTGACTTCAATGTTACATTTTATTAGAAAAGAGACAATTTATATTATGGTTCTTTTGTACAATTACAATTCGATAATCCATTATGAAGGTACAATTTAAAATTCTTTGTGATAGAACACCTGGAGCAACTTATAACATTCTTTCACAGGCAGTGTTTTAACTAAATATAATACCGGAATGTTTACTTAAAACACAAAGGTTTAAATATCTATTGAGTGAATAAGATTCATGACTAATATCCCAATCCTATTCAGAAGGTTGAAGCTGCTGTCATTGCTGTTCAATTTGCACGTCCAGGAAAATGACAATCTCCTTGGGCCAATTGATTTAAGTTTGCCGAACTGATATATGCATTAATATTACAGTTGAAAGACTAGAAAGGTTGCAACAAACCAATGCTTAAACATTTAACATAATTTGTTTTAAATTAATTGTTATCTATGGTATTCCCTTTTTCCCTTAGCGGAAGGGTCAATAACCAGGGGGCATAGATTTAAGGTAAGGGGCAGGAGGTTTAGAGGGGATTTGAGGAACCATTTTATCAGAGGGTGGTTGGAATCTGGAACGCACTGCCTGAAGAGGTGGTACAGGCAGGAACCCTCATAACATTTAAGAAGTATTTAGATGAGCACTTGAAACACCATAGCATACAAGGCTACGGGCCAAGTGCTGGAAAATGGAATTAGAATAGTTAGGTGCTTGATGGCCGGCACAGGCCGAAGGGCCTGTTTCTGTGCTGTATAACTCTATGACTCTACAAGTGCCAGGCAATGACCATTTCCAACTAGAGAGAATCTAACCATCTCCCCTTGACATTCAACAGCATTATCATCGCTGAATCCCCTACCATGAACATTCGAGGGGTCACCATTGACCAGAAACTTAACTGGACCAGCCATATAAATACTATGTCTACAAGAGCTGGTCAGAGGTCGGGAATTCTGCGGCAAGTACCTTACCACCTGACTCCCCAAAACTTGTCCACCATTTACAAGGAACAAGGCAGGAGTGTGATGGAATACTCTCCACTTGCCTGGATGGGTGCAGCTCCAACAACACTCAAGAAGCTCGACACCATCCAAGACAAAGCAGCCCACTTAATTGGCATCCCAACCATAACCTTAAACATTCACTCCCTCCACCACTGGCATAGTGGCACAGTGTATACCATCTCTAACATGTACTGCAACAACTCACCAAGGCTCCTTAAACAGCACATTCCAAACTCACCACCTCTGCCACCTAGAACAAGGGCAGCAGACACATGGGAATACCACCACCTGCAAGTTCCCCTCCAAGTCACACACCATCCTGACTTGGAACTATATTGCCATTCCTTGACTGTTCCTGGGTCCAAATTCTGGAACCCCCTTCCTAACAGCACTGTGGGTGTACTTACACCACATGGACTGCAGCAGTTCAAGAAGGCAGCTCACCACCACCTTGTCAAGGACAATTAGGGATGGGTAATAAATGCTGGCCTTGCCAGCGATGCTCACATCCCAAGAACAAATAAAAAAAATTCTTCTTTGGTTCCCAAATTGGTAGTTTTTGCTATTTAACTTAGGAACATAGGAGCAGGAGTAGGCCATTCAGCCCATCGAGCCTGCTCTGCCATTCAGTTAGATCATGGCTTATCATCTACCTCAAAGCCACTTTCCCGTGCTCTCCCCATATCCTTTGATGTCATTAGTATCCAGATATCTATCGATTGAGCATGTTCAAGACAGAAATGATTGAACTTCCACAGCCCCCTGGGGTAGAGAATTCCAAAGATTCACCACCCTCAGAGTGAAGAAATTCCATTTCACCTCAGTCTTAAATGGCCTACCCCTTATTCTGAGACTATGTCCCCTGGTTCTAGACTCACCAGCCAGGGGAAACATCCTATCTACCTATCTACATCTACCCTGTCACGCCCTGTAAGAATTTTGTAACTTTCAAATATAAACAGAAAATCAAAGTATTGTATCTAATTAAAGACAGAAATTTTACAATAAAAAGAGGACTGATTTACATCTGCATGGCCTAGTACAATTATATCGTGCTGTCTAATACCACTTCACCTGAAGATCACATTGGCCTTGACTCCCCATGTGCAACAGATTGATTAGTATAGATTGATTGGCTGCAAAAGGTTAAAGGAGTGACATCTTCAGGAAGAAAGTGTTTTTTTTTCATTAGAAAAACACACACAATCATTAATCAGATCAAACTGATTATAACTTGGCTTAACATATCAGATCAACTCATTGCTTTACATTCAATTAAATACTACGTCATTCTTGTTATGTAGAAGGAAAACAATTGTATGGTGAGAAAACATAGAAACATAGAAAATAGGAGCAGGAGTAGGCCATTCAGCTCTTCGGGCCTGCTCCGCCATTCAAAAAAGATCATGGCTGATCGTCTAATTCAGTACCCTGTTCCCACTTTCTCCCCATATCCCTTGATCCCTTTGGCATTAAGAAATATATCTATCTCCTTCTTGAATATATTTAATGATTTGGCCTCCACTGCCTTCTGCGGTAGTGAATTCCACAGGTTCACCACCCTCTGAGTGAAGAAATTTCTCCTCATCTCAGTTCGAAATGGCATATCCCATATCCTGAGACTGTGACCCATGGTTCTGGACTCCCCAGCCATCGGGAACATCCTGAGGCAGAAGTTCAAAATGCAGCTATGGATTAGCATTCTTATTCCATTTCTAACCCAAGACCTGTGAATACAGAAAAAGAGTTAAATCTAATTACAATATATATGTTTTCTCATATGGTTGCGGGGGCATGCTTTATAACTTAATGCCCTTTACATTTCTTTGTCTCGAACCAATACATACATGCCTTTGTATTCAGTTACCTAAGTGAGAATTGGAGGTTGAACTTATTTTTGTAAGAGTGGGCATTGGGACACACAAGGAAAACAGATGGCTTCAAAACAGTACTCAGCGCTGTGTTATCCAAATAGGTCACACCGGTTTATTAAAACAAATCTGCAAATTTTACTGTCAGGTTTCCATCACTTAGCAATGCTGCTAACATTGAAAACTGAGTCTCAAGAGACTAATAAGCTCAAAGTTTGAATTATCCATGCTTTCATATGCATTTTGACACAACATAACTTGAAATTAATGTGACAAATTGATGCTCTGAGATATAGTACTAAAGTAGAAATAGGCACATTTAAGCATAAACTAATCTGATAAAATGGACTTCAAAAACAGGCTGCACAATAACATAATTACTTACATCATTGAATTCAACATCCATATTTTAAAGACTGTCCTTTGTAATGCTTTTGCTGTATTGTGCCCCTAATATTCTTTATGAATTGTAGATAGATATGAGATGGGAAAAGGCGAACTAAGGAATACTAAAGGGGTCATCATTTTGGAATTAATTATTTTCAGTTTGCCCTCTGCAAACTCACTTCAGTGCTTTCAATGTAATTGTCAGATTGGCATTTTTGCATAACACGGAAGTAATGCTCTCAATACACATGTTTCAATCTCATCCTTATCAAGAGCCTTTTCTTTGCCATGGAATTTAAAACTATCTACAGTGTTAGAACCTCAGTCCCAAACAGCTTAGCCAGAGACATTGGGGACGACTTTTAATATTTGCCCTTATAGGGTGGGCAGTGGCCAGAGTGATCGGATCTACCTACTTGACACCAGCCTCTTGTGCATTGGGTCAATGTGCGACTGAGTACTCAATAAGTGCTGACAGGTAACTCGCCGATCTGGGGAATGGGAAATTGACAGCTCCATAGCAGAACCAAGCTGGCTCAAAACTGCAGAAAACAGGCATGGCACTTTAGAGAGGGCCACTAACATCTGGTTGTGCACCACAGTACATTTGCATGGCCATGAGGAGCATTCCTGTTTCTCCTAGCCCCATGAAAACACACAGAAAAGATTTTGAGTGGCCATTTTGTGCACAGCATCCAGTGGTCCCAGTAAGGATTGCTGGTTAGACTGTCCAAGGCCTTGTACCAATGGCCAGAGTATGTGCAGTGCACACTCCATCTACTGGTACTGAAAATTGCTAATAAAGTCCTACAAACCACTATAAGACCACAATTTTCATAGTCAGGTAGACTCTCACTTGTTTCAGCTAGAGAGCTGGTTGCCAATTTGCATGGTTGCCTGAAACTTGCAACAGGTGTGCTTTAGGTAGCAAATGATGGGCTTTTAAAAAATAAACTAATAAACTTTCAACAGCTAGCCACTCTGTTTTCCAGTGTAAATGGGGTGGCAGTTAAAAATGGTTCCCATATTACTTTATATGAAATCTTTGAATCAGGTTTACCTTACTGTCATGCACACCCCCACTTGCCAAGAATGAGGCATATTAATTTCATCATATGAACATTAATTTTAAACCGTTGCTGGAGTGAAGAAATGACATGTTAAAGAGATCATCAGACCTTTGACTGGAGGACATTTGCATACTAAGAGACAGTGCTTGTGGAGACAAAGAACTACTTCCCAGTCCAATTAACTCAAATGGATGTCGATCATCAGACACCGAAGGTGGAAGGAAGTTCACAACCCAGGGTCTGCAAAGATGATACAATCCACAAAGACAGGACTGGTTAAACCAGCTGGTCACATGGCTGATCCAGGCTTTTGAACTAGACACAGGACAGTTTGAATTCAGACTGCAGAGTTTGCAACTGAAGCTGGAACAAGAAAGCCTCTCTCCTGGCTGGCTCTCTCTTGCTTTCTCCCAAGCCACCGGACCCATTTTTCTTTGCCTTACAATTGGAAAGTGGTGAACAAGGATGCACTAAGGGGGAACTAAAAACACAGTGTTTTAAAATTAAATCCTGTTACGGTTAAACCAGGCAAAGGCTGAGAGGGAACCCTTAGACCCCTTCTCACTTGGTCGTAACACTTGCCTTTTATGAATTGACGGCATTTTGCTATTTCCTCTAATCCATTTACTGTTTCAACTGTTGATTAGGTTTTTTATCTAATCTCTGATGCATTTATGACATATCTAATGTTTGTGGCTCTGTAATACTGTTTGTCAGTTCCTTGTCTGTCTTATTAACAAAGTGCACTACTCCATAGAACTGTCTGCAACCGGATGTAATGGTCTAACTAAAGGCCACCCAAATAAACCAGGCTAAGTTCTACTGTAGTTGTTTCTGCCTATACCAAGGCCCCCCTACCAATTTTCTACATGTGATACTCATTTTCACATTACATGGATCAATGCCTAGTATGTTTAAACAAAGTGAAAACCTCTCAAATTTCTACATTTCTTTGGAATCAGTGCTCATGGCAGTGTTCCCAGTCCCCAGCTCCCTCCCCCCACACCCAGTGCTCAACAACCCCAGATCTTCAAACTGCCAGCACTAGGGATTAGATTTCCCAATTGGGCTTGGACAATTTTCAAATATAAATTCATCAAACTCAACTGGAAATTTGGAGAGAGACCCATGCTGGATCTCTGCCCACTTTTAGCTGTGTCCAATTTAGCACTGGAACTTTTCATGTGCGCAGGAAGCACCTGTCAACTTGTGGATGGATGCATGCAAGTGAGACAAAAAATGGGTAACTTTCTGCAACTTCCACCGATTGATGATGGTTTTGCTACTCATTTAAACTGGGTAATCAGGGTTGCTGGGGTGGGATTGAATTTCCTTTGGTCTTCTCCCTGCTCCCCTGCCATAACCAGCAGAGGTTTGGTAAAATCCTCAAACTTACCCCAAAATTTCAGCAGCAAAAATTCATTGCCTAGATTTTGAACTCCTCTGCTCTTTTCCCATAGCCTGCAACATTTTTAACTTCAAGTATTTATCCAATTCCATTTGAAAGTTATTATTGAAGCTGCTTTCACTTCTTCAGCAAAATATTCGAGATCATAACTACCCGCTGTGTAATTTTTTTCCTCTAGTACTTTTACCAATTAATTAGATCTGTGTCCTTTGGTTACCAACTCTTCTGTCACTGGAAACAGTTTCTCCTTATTTACATTATCAAACTCTTCATGATTTTGAACACCTCTTTCAAATCTCCCCTTAACCATCTCTGCTCTAAGGAGAACAATCCCTGTTTCTCTCATCGCTCCATGTAGCTATACTTTCATCCCTGGTATCATTCCAGTCAATCTTTACTGCTCTTTGCTTCTGTCCATTAGCCAATTTTGCATCTGTTCTAAAATAAAAACAGATAGTGCTGGAAATGCTTCGCAGGTCTGGCAGCATGTGTGGAGAGAGAAAAACAGAGTTAACATCTCAGGTCTGTGACCCTTCATCATAGGAACATAGGAACATAGGAGCAGGAGTAGCCCATTCAGCCCATTGAGCCTGCCCCGCCATTCAATACAATAATGGCTGATCTTCAATGCCTTTTTCCCACACTATCCCCATATCCCTTTATGTCATTGGTATTTAAAAATCTCTGCTTTAAACATACTTAATATGTGAGCTTCCACAGCCCTCTGGGGTAGAGAATTCCAAAGATTCACAACTCTCTGAGTAAATAAATTTCTCCTCATCTCTGTCCTAAGTGGCTTCCCCCTTATTTTGAAATTGTGTCCCCTGGTTCTCGACTCCTCAATCATGGGAAACGTCTTACCTGCATCTACCCTGTTTAACCCTTTAAGTATTTTGTCGGATTCAATGAGATCACCTCTCACTCTTTAAAACTCTAGAGAATACAGGCCCAGTTTCCCCAATCTCTCTTCATAGGTCAGTCCTGCCATCCCGGGAACAAATCTGGTGAATCTTCATTGCACTCCCTCTATGGCAATAATATCCTTCCTAAGGTAAGGGGACCAAAACTGCACACAGTACTCCAGCTGCGGTCTAACCAAGGTTCTATACAATTGAAGCAAGACTTCACTACTCCTGTACTCAAATCCTCTTGCGATAAAGGCTAACATACCATTAGCCTTCTTAATTGCTTGCTGCACTTGCATGTTAGCTTTCAATTACTTATTGACAAGGACACCCAGGTCCCTTTGTATATCTACACTTTCTAATCTCTGACCATTTAAGAAATACTCTGCACATCTATTCCTCCTACCAAAGTGGATAACCTCACATTTTTCCACATTATATTCCATCTGCCATGTTCTTGCCCATTCACTAAGTCTGTCCAAATCCCCTTGAAGCCGCTTTGCATCTTCCTCACAGCACACATTCCCACCTAATTTTGTGTCATCCGTGAACTTGGAAATATTACATTTGGTCCCCACATCCAAATCATTGATATATATTGTGAAAAGCTGGGGCACAAGTATTGATCCTTGTGGTACCCCACTAGTCACAGCCTGCCAACGTGAGAATGACCCATTTTTTCTGCCTGTTAACCAATCCTTAATCCATGCCAGTTTATTACCTCCTATCCCATGTGCTTTAATTTTGCTAACCAACCTCTTGTGGGGTACTTCATCAAAAACCTTCAGAAAATCCAAGTATACTACGCCCACCGAGTCCCCTTTATCAATTCCTATTTATTTATTGATACAGCACTGAAACAGGCCCTTCGGCCCACCGAGTCTGTGCCGACCATCAACCACCCATTTATACTAATCCCATATCCCTACCACATCCCCACCTGTCCCTATATTCCCCTACCACCTACCTATATTGGGGGCAATTTATAATGACCAATTTACCTATCAACCTGCAAGTCTTTGGCTGTGGGAGGAAATTGGAGCACCCGGCGAAAACCCACACAGTCACAGGGAGAACTTGCAAACTCCGCACAGGCAGTACCCAGAATTGAACCCGGGTCGCTGGAGCTGTGAGGCTGCGGTGCTAACCACTGCGCCACTGTGCTGCCCAAATTCTGTTAGTAACATCCTCATAAAACTCCAACAGGTTCATCAAACATAATTTCCCATTCATAAATCCATGTTGACTAGGCCCAAACAGACCATTATTATCCAAGTGTCCATTTATCACATCTTTTAGAATAGATTCTAGTATTTTCCCTATTACTGATGTAAGGCTAATGGGTCTGTAGTTCCCTGTTTTCTCTCTCCCTCCCTTCTTAAATCACGGGGTGACATTTGCTACCTTCCAATCTGCAGGAATCATTCCAGAATTTATAGAATTTTGGAAGCTGATTACCAGTGCATCCACTATCTCCATAGCTACTTCTTTCAACACTCTGGGATGTAGAATATCAGGTCTTGGGGACTTATCAACCTTCAGCCCCATTAATTTCTCCAATATAACCTTCTTACTAAGACTAATTTCCTTCAATTCCTCATTATTCCTTGTCTCTTGGATCTCTAGTTTTGGCAGATTTCTTGCATCTTCCTCAGTGAAGACAGACACAAAGTAATCATTTAGCTTCTTTGCCATTTCTCTATTCCCCATTATAAATTCTCTTGGCTCTGCCTGAAATGGACCCACATTTGTCTTAGCCAAACATTCCTTTTTATATACCTATTGAAGCTTTTACAGTCCGTTTTAATATTTTTTGCTAGTTTACATTCATATTCTATTCTCCCTTTCTTTATCAGTTTCTTGATCCTCCTTTGCTGTATTCTAAAATCCTCCCAATCCTCAGGTTTACTCCTATTTCTGGCAACATTATAGGCCTTTTCTTTTAATCTTATACAATCCTTAACTTCCTGGCAAAACTGAACAGGCAAAGGTTAGAAATATAATAGGTTTTAAACAAGTGAAGGTGGGGGGTTAGGGGGGGTGGGGTTGGGGTTGGGGATGGGGGAAAGAGAACAAAAGGGAAGGTGTGTGATTGGGCACAGGGCAAGAGAGATTAACTGACAAGGAGGTCATGGGGCTGAGGCAAAGGAAGTGTGCTAATGGTGTAGTGAAAGACAAAGCATTAGTGCAGAAAGAGTGTTAATGACAAAATAATGAACAGCTCCATCCAAAAGCACAAACATGAAAAATCAAGTCTAAGGCAGGCGCATGGTAAAAAAATTATGAAACAAAATACAATAAAATAATAATAAAAAAACAGGGCTAGTCATGCTCTGAAATTATTGAACTGAATGTTCAGTCCGGAAGGCGGCAGAGTGCCTAATTGGAAAATGAAATGCTGTTCCTCGAGCTTGTGTTGAAGTTCACTGGAACACTGCAGCAGGCCAAGGACAGATATGTGGGCATGAGAGAAGGGCAGTGTGTTGAAATGGCAAGCAACTTGAAGCTCGGGGTTATGCTTTTGGACTGAGCAGAGGTGTTCCGCAAAGCAGTCACCCAGTCTGCGTTTGGTCTCCCCAATGTAGGGGCGACCGCATTGTGAGCAGCGAATACAGTATACTACATTGAAAGAAGTACAAGTAAATCGCTGCTTCACCTGAAAGGAGTGCTTGGGCTTTGGATGGTGAGGAGAGAGGAGGTAAAAGGGCAGGTGTTACACCTCCTGCGATTGCATGAGAATGTGCTGTGGGAAAGGGAGGAGGTGTCGGGGGTAATGAGGAGTGGAATAGAGCGTCGCAGAGGAAACAATCCCTTTGGAATGCTGACAGGTGAGGGGAGGGGAAGATGCGTTTGGTGGTGGCATCACACTAGAGGTGATGGAAATGGCAGAGGATGATCCTTTGGATGTGTAAGCTGGTGGGGTGAAAAGTGAGGACAAGGGGAACCCTGTCGCGATTCTGGGAGGGAGGGGAAGGGGTGAGAGCAGAAGTGCAGGAAATGGGTCAGACACAGATCTTTTCTGCTACTGTTGTTTTAATCCCAAGCTTTAGTTTTGCTAGCAAGTCTTTTATATGGTACTTTATCAAACTTCTTTTGAAAGTCCATATACACAATCTCAACTGCACTACACTCGGAAATCCTCCCCAAAGAACTCAATCAAGTTAGGCAAACATGATTTTCCTTTAACTAATCCGTGATGGTTTTCATTTACTAACCCATATTTTTTCCATGTACCAATTTGTCCCAGATTATTGTCCCTGAAAGTTTCCCCATCACTGATGTCAGACTGACTTGCCTAAGGAGATTGGAAGATTGTGGCCAGAGCTTCTGCAGTTTGTACAATTTCTTCCCTCAACAGTCTAAGATGCATCCCGTCCGGAAACAGGTGACTTTTCTACATTAATTGCTGCCAGTCTTTTAAGTATTTCCTCTTTAGTTTTGTTCTATCCTATTTCTCTACAACCTCTTCCTTTATTGTGACATTTGCAGCATCCTCTTCTTTGGTAAAGACAGATGCAAATTATACATTTAGTTCTTCAACTATATCTTCTGCCTCCTTTTTGGTCCCTAATTGGTTCCACCCTTCTTTTGACTAACCTTTTACTATTTATATGTTTATAAAAAAACTTTTGGGTTCTTTTTTATGTTACCAGCTAATCTATTCTCATACACTTCCTTTGCTCCTCTTATTTCCTTTCTCAAATTTTCCCATACTTTTTTTATTTGGCTTGGTCTCTACTGAATTATGATCCTGACAATTATCGTAATCTGTTTCACTTAAATCTCTATGTCTTTATCATTCAGAGAGCTCTAGCTTTGGATGCCCTTCCTTTGTTTCTCATGGGAATGTGACTACTCTGTACCCAAACCAAGAGAAAACATCTCTGACTATGCTCCCATTGCACTGCTCAGAATTGTGAAAAGTAGCCACATGATCCAGGGGATCCAGGGCCCGCCAGAAGATGCCAGTGACCCTACTAGACAACACGTGAATTGGAATTGAGGGTAGGCTGCCAGGAGTAGGGGATCATGAGGTTTTTGTTTGGGAAACCCAAAAGAATGGGTTTCCCTCAGATCCTGCTGAATTTGACAGCTGAATCTGATTGCCATTTTTGAAATACGTTTCCCAACTGCAGCCACTTACATTGGCTGCCTGTTAGTGGGTAGGCCTGTGGCAGCAGGCTGCAGGCAAGAAGTCTAGAGGAGGGAGATAGAGATTGGAGATCATGGGGGGAGCAGGTATCGATGGGGGTGGGGGGCAGAGATACTGGGTGGGGTAGAAGATAGCAGGGTGCCATGAAGGAGATCATAGGGAAGAAAGTGCAAGGGGGGAATCACAGGGTAGACCCTGAAGAAGATCGCAGGGGAGATGTGGAGGACATGGGAGGGGCCATGAAGAAGATTGCAGGGTATTCTGGAGGAGAGCACAAGGAGCGTAGAGGAGAGCACAGGGACACCATGAAGGAGATTACAGGGGTGACCTGGAGGAGGTCGCAGGGAGTCCCTGGAGGAGATTGCTGAAGGCCTGTGGGGAGATTTTGGCAAGGTTGGGGGGTGTAAAAATGTCCAGAAGGAGATTGTGGGATGGCCATGGAAGAGCTCGTGGGTGACTCCATGCAGAGGTTGACAAAGTCACTTGAAAGCCCTGGGGAAGGACTGTTGTTCCTTCTGGCAAAAAACAGTGCTGGAAAGGCACTTACATATTCCATCCAGCAGTCCTCGCCTCCCTTCTACTGCTGGTTTCTCGAAGCCTGGGAAACCCAGCCAACTAGTGTTGAAGTTGGAGCAGAGAAAAAAAATCATAGGCACACAGCAGCAATCAAATATTTAAATGAAGTCAAAACAAGAAATGCTGGAAATACTCAGCAGGTCTGGAAGCATCTGTGGAGAGAGAAGCAGAGTTAACATTTCAGGTCTGTGAACCTTCATCAGAACTGGCAGAGGCTGGAAATGTAATAGGTTTTAAGCAAATAAAGTGGGAGTGGGGCAAGAGATAACCAAAGAGAAGGTGTTGATAGGACAAGGTCACAGAGAATAACTGACCAGAAGGTCATGGAGCAAAGGCAAACGATATGTTAATGGTGTGCTGAAAGACAAAGCGTTAATACAGAGAGGATGTTAATTGACAAAAAAATAGAACAACCTGGCCCAAAGCAAAACAGAATAGAAAAAAGCAGTGGGTAGGCACATGGTAAAAAAAATGAATGATGAAACAAAATGACATAAAATAAACAAAAAAAAAATCAAAAAGCTGAAAATAAAAAGGGGGGTCTGCCATGCTCTGAAATTATTGAACTCAATGTTCAGTCGAGAAGGCTGTAGTGTGCCTAATCGGAAAATGAGATGCTGTTCCTCGAGTTTGCATTGATGTTCACTGGAACGCTGCAGCAATCCTAGGACAGATATGTGGACATGAGAGCAGGGAGGTGTGTTGAAATGGGCAGCAACCGGAAGCTCGGGGTCATGCTTTCGGACTGAGCGGAGGTGTTCCGCAAAGTGGTCACCCAATCTGCGTTTGGTCTCCCTAATGTAGAGGAGGCCACATTGTGAGCAGTGAATACAGTATATTACATTGAAAGAAGTACAACTAAATCGCTGCTTCACCTGAAAGGAGTGTTTGGGGCCTTGGATAGTGAGGAAATGAATGGGCAGGTATTACACCTCCTGCAATTGCATGGGAAGGTGCCATGGGAAGGGGACGAGGTGTTGGGGTAATGGAGGAGTGGACCAGGGTGTCACAGAGGGAGCGGATCCCTTTGGAACGCTGACAGGGGAGGGGAGGGGAAGATCCGTTTGGTAGTGGCATCACGCTGGACGTGGCGGAAATGGCAGAGGATGATCCTTTGGATGTGGAGTCTGGTGGGGTGGAAAGTGAGGACAAGGGGAACCCTGTTGCGGTTCTGGGAGGGAGGGAGGGGAAGGGTGAGGGTAGAGGTGCGGGAAATGGGTTGAGGCCCCTGTCAACTACAGTGGGGGGTAATCCTCGGTTGAGGAAGAAGGAAGACACATCAGAAGTGCTGTCGTGGAAGGAATTTAAATGAGGTACCAGCCTCCTGTGAGTGGGTTGGTCACCACCCCTGCCCCAACCAGAAGTGGGAGCATTTGCGGCAGTTTCGGTTTGGGTAAGAATTTTTTAACTTTTCAGGAAAATATATAGAGAGAAAAAGAATACATTACAAACAGAAAGACAGTGAGAAATAATTAGAGGACAGGAAAAAAAATGAAGAAACTATTTGCAGAAAGCGAGAAACTATGGCCAGAATTTTACCGGCACACCGTAGGTCCCACCGGTGGGACCCATGTGGGTCCCCAGCCCGCGCAGGCGAACAGCGGGACTGTGGACGGGACTTTACTGGCATCAAGGATCACTGCCTCGTTAAGGACAGCAGTCTGCCTCTCTTTTTGCAGCCTTGGCGGTGCCACCCATAGAGTTGGCCGCTGCTGAGGCGACAGGGAGAAGGAGTCAGCGCCTCCATGTTGATGCACCCGCGAAGGGCTGGTAAAGAATTCTTTTAATGTGGTGGGACCGGACAGGCAGGCAGGCCCTGGTGATTGGAGTAATGGACCCTCCACTGGTGGCGTTGGAGCCACCAGGGTGGCCATTGCCACTGGGGGGGCCCCTTTGTGGGACATGGAGCCTCTGGAAAGGAAGGCCACCGCCCCCACCCCAGCAAGCCACTGAGAGGCCTCTTCAATGTACCTGCTGGTCTCCCACATGGCGGGAGGGACGTTCCAATGCCAGTAAAATCGCAGTGTTGTGATAAAATGGCCATTAATAGGCCAATTAATTAATAAATTAGCCAGCACCTCCAGTCGGTGGGTGGACGTCCCTGCCCTTCCCACCTTTGGAAAATCCTATGGCAGCTGGAAGACATCGGTCTTCCTTCCTGACACCTTCGGCCACCATTTGACCACCCTGCCCGCCTGTCTCCAATGGGCTGGAATGTTTACATTTTACTTCAGAAGCATTGCTGTGGGAGATTGCTTATTAAAAATGGCTACAGTGATTAGCATCAATTCAAAAGATGGTGAGTGGACAGTAACAAAATAGCAGGAATGAATGGATGTTTTTAAGATTGACAGGATATGGATGGTGGTGCACCTCAGGACCTGTTTGTTGTCCATTTATATTTATGATTTAGACATAGGCACAAGTTGAAACTGAAGTTTGTTAATGATACCAATTTAATATGCATAGCACCTGTGAGAAAGAATGCAAAAGATTGCAGAAAGCATAGACTGTTTAGCTGAATGGGCAGATAGGTACAGTTCAATGCAGAGAAATGTTAAGTAAGATACTTTGGGGAAAAGAACAGTCAAAAAGAAAATATATTCTAAATAACAAGAATCTTAATAGAGGAACAGAAAATTCTAGGAGAGCAGGGAGATAGGCCTTTCAAGATGAGAATGCAGATAGTGTTTGACTGAGCTGGGAGGAGTGCACTGTCTTGTTTAGTTCCACTTCTCCATAGGTCATAACATATATTTAAATGTTTGCCCAGTTACAGATACAGTTAATCATATACTCGACTCTTTATCCCAGAATAACATATGCTAAACAGGTTTCTTTAATAAAGAACAAAATTATCAGTTTATTATAAAACAAGACATAACCAGTAATGAAGCAAAGCATTGACACACAGATAGAAATATGTAAATTCCCTTTTACTTTAGCCCCTCACACATACACACACACAGACACCAGTTAACCGAAAAATAGAGATTTTCTCTTTAGAGAGCTTACAAAAAAAGATAAAAAAGAATACTTTAGCTTAATACTTGCTAATTCTTGAAGAACAAATAGAAGATATGGAAAGATATCAGTTGTCCCTTTTTGGTTTGGCGTCCCAAATACGTGTAGATGACTGTCACTGGGGTCTTTCTAGAATAGTTCTTTTCAGATGACGTTGAAGATCAGTTTGGCAGGCTTTTCAGGAGAAATGTGACAACAGGGGCTCTGGCAAGTTTTTCAGGAGAAATGCAGCATCAGTTTCTCTATTTCTTACATTTGATTCTCAGGAAGTTCTCAAAGAGATGGAAGAGGGTGCTGATGGTGACTGCTCTCTTGGCTGGTTTTCTCCAACTGCTTTCAAAACAGTTCGCACCCCAACACACCGTCCAAAGCAAAACCAAAAATAATATCTCAAGAGTCAAGCTTCTTGATCCCTATAAATGTTGACCTGTCACTTCTCTGTAAACATCTTCCTCAAGTCAAAAGCCCACGCTGGGTAATGATCTGAAGACAGGTGACTTCCAGTAAATGTTGTTTTCAAACCAGACTTTACAGTGTCCTTTCAATGACCCCAGTGAAAAAAAAATCTATGGAATCGTTTTCAGATTTCCTAAATAAAAATAAAATACATGAATCCTCAAAAAAAAACTGAACAAAAAATATAGAAGCACCATCATAACACCTCCATCCTTGGAGAAATGAATCGTCATTTTCAAATGCGTTGCATTACCTAGAGTGGGAAAAAAACAGAAGATGAAAAAAATTTTAAGACACATTTTCACACTCATACTCATTCACTCTTTACCTGTAGCTAATACAGTTCTGCTTTGTACTATCTTTGCACTCAGATAACTCAAAGAAAAGTTACATCCAAGGTAAAGCAGCTGCAATTACATTATTTTCCCCAATATGTGGATAATCTTTAAGTGATAAGGCTGCAATAGTAAATTGCATCGTAATAGACTGCCATTCTGGTATTTGAATTTTTCCACAAAGGCTAGTGGTTTATGATCAGTATACTGCAGCATCTCTAGTTATGGTGGACAGAGACCTCAAAATGCTAAAGAGCTAGTAATAAGCTTAGGGTTTATTTTTCCACGGTGGATATCTTTTTTGGTATTGATTAGGGTAGGTGGTGGCGTAGTGGTATTATCACTGGACTAGTAACCCAGAGACCCAGGGTATTTCTCTGGGGACATGGGTTTGAATCCACCACAGCAGAAGGTGGAATTTGAATTTAATTAATAAATCTGGAATTAAAAGCGAGTCTAAGGATGGCCATGAAACCATTGTCGATTGTTGTAAAAACCCATCTGGTTCACTAATGTCCTTGAGGGAAGGAATCTGTTGTCCTTACCTGGTTTGGCCTACATGTGACTCCAGACCCACAGCAATGTGGTTAACTCTTACATGCCCTCTGAAATGGCCGAGCAAGCCACTCAGTTGTATCTAACCGCTACAAAGTCTATAAAAAGGAATGAAAACAGATGGACCACCCGGCATCGACCTAGGCACCGGAAACGACAACGGCAAACCCAGCCCTGTCGACCCTGCAAAGTCCTCCTTACTAACATCTGGGGGCTTGTGCCAAAGTTGGGAGAGCTGTCCCACAGACTAGTCAAGCAACAGCCTGACATAGTCATACTCATGGAATCATACCTTACAGACAATGTCCCAGACACTGCCATCACCATCCCCGGGTATGTCCTGTCCCACCGGCAGGACAGACCCACCAGAGGTGGTGGCACAGTGGTATACAGTAGGGAGGGAGTTGCCCTGGGAGTCCTCAACATTGAATCCGGGCCCCATGAAGTCTCATGGCATCAGGTCAAACATGGGCAAGGTAACCTCCTACTGATGACCACCTACCGCCCTCCCTCAGCTGATGACTCAGTACTCCTCCATGTTGAACACCACGGAGGAAGCACTGAGGGTGGCAAGGGCACAAAATGTACTCTGGGTGGGGGACTTCAATGTCCATCACCAAGAGTGGCTCGGTAGCACCACTGCTGACCGAGCTGGCCGAGTCCTAAAGGACATAGCTGCTAGACTGGGTCTGCGGCAGGTGGTGGGGGAACCAACACGAGGGAAAAACATACTTGACCTCGTCCTCACCAATCTGCCTGCTGCAGATGCTTCTGTCCACAACGGTATTGGTAGGAGTGACCACCACACAGTACTTGTGGAGACGAAGTCCCGCCTTCACATTGAGGATACCGTCCATCGTGTTGTGTGGCACTATCACCGTGCTCAATGGGATAGATTTCGAACAGATCTATCAATGCAAAACTGGGCATCCATGAGGCGCTGTGGGCCATCAGCAGCAGCAGAATTATACTCATCCTCAATCTGTAACCTCATGGCCCGGCATATCCCCCACTCTACTTTTACCATCAAGCCAGGAGACCAACCCTGGTTCAATGAAGAGTGCAGGAGGGCATGCCAGGAGCAGCACCAGGCATGCCTCAAAATGAGATGTCAACCTGGTGAAGCTACAACCCAGGACGACTTGCATGCCAAACTGTGTAAGTAGCATGCGATAGACAGAGTTAAGCGATCCCATAACCAACGGATCAGATCTAAGCTCTGCAGTCCTGCCACATCCAGTCGTGAATGGTGGTGGACAATTAAACAACTAACTGGAGGAGGTGGCTCCATAAATATCCCCATCCTCAATGATGGGGGAGTCCAGCACATCAGTGCGAAAGATAAGGCTGAAGCATTTGCAACAATCTTCAGCCAGAAGTGCCGAGTTGATGATCCATCTTGGCCTCCTCCTGAAGTCCCCAGCATCACAGATGCCAGACTTCAGCCAATTCGATTCACTCCCCGTGATATCAAGAAACGACTGAAGGTACTGAATACTTCAAGAGCTATGTGCCCTGACAATATTCCGGCAATAGTACTGAAGACCTGTGCTCCAGAACTTGCCGCGCCCCTAGCCAAGCTGTTCCAGTACAGCTACAACACTGGCATCTACCCTGCAATGTGGAAAATTGCCCAGGTATGTCCTGTACACAAAAAGCAGGACAAGTCCAACCCAGCCAATTACTGCCCCATCAGCCTACTCTCAATCATCAGTAAAGTGATGAAGGTGTCATCAACAGTGCCATCAAGCGGCACTTGCTTAGCAACAACCTGCTCAGTGATGCTCAGTTTGGGTTCCGCCAGGGCCACTCAGCTCCTGACCTCATTACAGCCTTGGTTCAAACATGGACAAAAGAGCTGAACTCAAGAGGTGAGGTGAGAGTGACTGCCCTTGACATCAAGGCAGCATTTGACCGCGTATGGCATCAAGGATCCCTAGCAAAACTGAGGTCAATGGGAATCAGGGGGAAAACCCTCCGCTGGCTGGAGTCATACCTAACACAAAGGAAGATGGTTGTGGTTGTTGGAGGTTGAGCTCCAGGACATCACTGCAGGAGTTCCTCAGGCTAGTGTCCTAGGCCCAACCATCTTCAGCTGCTTCATCAATGACCTTCCTTCAATCATAAGGTCAGAAGTGGGGATGTTCGCTGATGATTGCACAATGTTCAGCACCATTCGTGACTCCTCAGATACTGAAGCAGTCCGTGTAGAAATGCAGCAAGACCGGGACAATATCCAGGCTTGGGCTGATAAGTGGCAAGTAACATTCGCGCCACACAAGTGCCAGGCAATGACCATCGCCAACAAGAGAGAATCTAACCATCTCCCCTTGACATTCAACAACATTATCATCGCTGAATCCCCCACTATCAACATCCTAGGGGTTACCATTGACCAGAAACTGAACTGGAGTAGCCATATAAATACCGTGGCTACAAGAGCAGGTCAGAGGCTCGGAATCTTGAGACGAGTAACTCACCTCCTGACTCCCCAAAGCCTATCCACCATCTACAAGGCACAAGTCAGGAGTGTGATGGAATACTCTCCACTTGCCTGGATGGGTGCAGCTCCAAAAACATTCAAGAAGCTCGTCACCATCCAGGACAAAGCAGTCTGCTTGATTGGCACCCCATCTACAAACCTTCACTTCCTCCACCACCGACGCACAGTGGCAGCAGTGTGTACCATCTACAAGATGCACTGCAGCAATGCACCAAGGCTCCTTCGACAGCACCTTCCAAACCCACGACCTCTACCAACTAGAAGGACAAGGGCAGCAAATACATGGGAACACCACCACCTGCAAGTTCCCCTCCAAGTCACACACCATCCTGACGGAACGATATCGCCGCTCCTTCACTGTTGCTGGGTCAAAATCCTGGAACTCCCTTCCTAACAGCACTGTGGATCTACCTACCCCAAATGGACTGCAGCGGTTCAAGAAGGCAGCTCGCCACCACCTTCTCAAGGGCAATTCGGGATGGGCAATAAATGCTGGCATAGCCAGTGATGCCCACATCCCATGAATGTCTAAAAAGTTTTTTTTAGCTTCTTGGAAAATTATCCCACTGACTTTTCTATGCCTGATTCATTGTCTTGTAACAGGACTGCACCGACCCCCAGGTCACTAGCATCAATCGCTACCTTGAAGGGCTTAGTGAAATTTGAGCAGCCAACACAAGTTCATTGATCAAAATTGCTTTCAGCCTCTCAAAAAATGCTCGGCACACCACTGACCACACTACCTTGGTTTTCTTTCTTTGTAGCAAATCTGTCAGTGGAGCAGTTATTGTACTAAAATTTGGTACAAACTTGCAGTAGAAACTACACATCTCTAAGAACCTCATGATTTCTCGCTTAGCCCAAGGGGTGGGGAACTCCACCAATGCTTGTACTTTTGCTGTTCTTAGCAACCCTTATCCTTACTCTACTATATGCCCGACATAGGTTACTCTGGCTTTTGCAAATTCACTTTTGGCAAGGTTTATCATTAAATCAGCCATTTTCTAAACAGAGCTTCTAGTTGTTCCAAGTGGTCCTTACAAGTGTCCCTGGAAATCAGCACATCATCAAGGCAAACTACACAGTTAGGAACACTGGCTACCCCTTGGTTCATTCGTCTCTGAAAAGTGGCTGGGGCATTTTTAGCCTGAATGACATCACCCAGCATTGGAAAGGACCGTCTGGTTTGACAAAGGCCGATATTTCTTTAGCTCAGGGCATTCAAGGAACCCGCCAGTATCCCTTTAACAAATCTATTTTGTCAATACAGTCTTCCAAGTGAGGTATTGGGTAGGAGTCTGCCTTTGTTACTGCATTAACCTTTCTGTAGTCTATGCAGAATCTAGTTGAACCATCAGGTTTAGGCAATAACACCACTGGGGACCTCCAGCTGCTTTGACTGGGTTGAATTAGGTGGTTTTCCAGTATGTATTGGTTTTTTGCTTTTACCTGGGCCTGTTTCTCTGGACTTAAGTAATAAAGATTTTTTTTAATTGGAAAAGATTCTCCTACATCCACATCATGTGTAGCTCAGGTTGTACATCCTGGTTTGTCCTTATAGACTCTTTTAAATGCTGTGAGTAGCCTCGTTAGGCCTTCTCATTGTTCTGCATCTGACTAGGAAAGCATAGTGTTCAATCTCCCTAACAATTCAATATTAGCTAACCAGATAGTAGGAGGTTCAATCTGAGAATTGTCTAGGCCTCCTTCTGCCTCATCCACATTACCCCTTTCATCCTTATCATCCTCCTGGCGGTGATATTGTTTCAACATATTGATATGACACAGCTGATTCTTTCTCTGGCAATCTGGGGCAGGTGGGGGGGCGGGGGGGTGTCAATCAAATAATTTACTTCAACAATTCTTTTGACCACTCTATATGGACCATTGATCTGTGCTTTCAGCAGTTCACCCTGTAAAGGCAATAATACTAACATCTCAACCCCTGGTTGAAATGTAGGGTCTTGGCATGCTTGTCTGCCCATTTCTTCATGGTTGTTTGGGAAGCTTTAAGGTGTTCCTGAGCCACTTTGCAGGCTCTCGTGAGTCGTTTCCAGAACACGGTTACATAATCTAACACAGAAGATTTGTCACATACTTGAAACGAAGGGATGAATTTTATTCGGGCCCTGCGCTCCGTGGCGGCGCCCTTTGAACTCAGCGGCGTGCCCGTATTTAGCGGCCGCAGCTGAGCCCCCACAATATTATGCGCGGAGCACATTAGCATCAGTGTGCCAAGCCCCACCCTCCCCCCGCCCATATTATGTGGGGAGGAGCCGGACATCCGGCGCAGTGAGGAACCATTTGATCGCTGTGTAGCAGGTGCTGGGGCCCTATTTTAAGCACCCCAGCAGCTGCTTCCTGACAGCTGTCAAAGAATACTTACCTTACTGTTGAAGAGTGGGGCTGCTGTCAATCTGGCAGCGAAGCAGAAAGTGCTGGAGAAACTCAGCAGGTCAGGCAGCATCTGTGGAGAGAGAAGCAGAGTTAACTTTCAGATCTGTGACCTTATTAACTCTACTTCTCTCTCCACAGATGCTGCCTGACCTCCTGAGTTTCTCCAGCACTTTCTGTTTTGCTGCCACATACTTACCCTGCTGTGTCCCAGTGTCCCGTGAAAAGCTGCAGATGAAGATGCATTTGGAATCTGTATTCATTTTTCTGCTAACTGCTATGTGAAAATACATGTAACTGCAATTAAACGATCTTTGTAAGAAAACAGGAAAATATATTCATATTCTAGCTGCATTGCCAACTAGAAATATTACACCAATAACTATGATCAGCTTCTGCAGAAGCAAAGTGTTCGTGAACAAGTGTCGATGTGTAATAGCTGAAAAACCATGACAACAGCACAGATTTCCCCACTAGTCCTGAATTAGTTTTCAAACATGTGCAAGACAAACCTTGCAGCCAGAAGTTAGAGCTGTTAGATGGTGAAGTCACCTTTGCATTTAAAGGACCACACCAAACGTCGAGAATGGCAGAGGGGTACGCTAGGGCCCACAATTCAGCGAAGCCTCCCTGCTCACTCTTCTCCAGGTTGTGCGGGCAAGGTGGGAGATCCTTTTCACCAGCGATGGTAAGAAGAAGCCCTCCCACCTGAACAAGGCAACCTGGCTTGAGATGGCAGAGGTGGTGAGTAGCCATGGGACCATCCGGTGTCAAAGGGTCCAATGCCGGAAGGGGATGAACGGTCATTCTCCCAGCCAGCCGGGGCCCTCTGGGCCTCGTGCACACAGGGTAAGACCCGCCAAAGTTATCCACAGCCAAAGGGCCATCATATCAGCAGTCTTCCTGCAGTCAGGCTGCTAGCGCAGAAGTGGCACCACGTAGGAGAATCCCCAAGCATTTCCAGAAAGCACCATGACACAAATGGGTCTGCCTGGGTGGCACAACACTCTAGACTGGTCAAAAACAAAATCAGCTTCGCTAACATGTGCATTGCATTTACTGTGTGAATGAAGTGTGCCAGCATGTACCAATCGTAGCTCCTCCCATTACATCATTGGCCTTTCAGTATTGCCAATGTATGGAATAATCAGTATCACTCATGTGCGTCTCCACAGCTGCAGTAAGATGGACAATGGGTCAGTATTCTGCTGCCAGTAATGGTGGATGCAAAGATGTTGTAGATGCTGACAGCAGCACAACAGGTGAATGAGGGTGCTGTGTGGTGTGCAGAGCCCAGGGTGGTTCCTATGGTGTGGAGAACCTTTGATCAATGAGGCACTGCCGTGCATCCCTAGCTTGCTGCTTGCCCTGCATGTGGTGCCTGGATGCTCTCTGTCCTCCCATGTGCCTTCCCTGCTGTAAGTCCTCAGTGTCCTCATCATCCGAGGATGAGTCCTGCTCATCTCTCTCCTTCTCCTGCAAGGCCTCCCCCCTATTGACTGTGTAGTTGTGCAGAGCACAGCAAATGGCAGTGATAGGTGCTATCCTTTCCAGCTCGTACTGCAGGGCACCACCCGATCTATGTAAGCAGCGGACGTGCATTTTCAGCATGCTGATCGCCTGCTCAATGGTGGCTCTTGTAGCTCCCTGGCTGCCGTTGTTTCTCTCTTCTGCAGCAGTGGTGGGGTTGCAGGAGCCATGTATGCAAGAAGCCATGTCTTGGAGCCATGTCTCCAAGAAGCCACCCCTCCGTCTGAGCCAGTTCAGTGAACAGCAATGGCAACTGCGACTGGTACAGGATGAAGAACATCATGGCAGCTGCCTGGAAAGCAGGCACAGATTTGCATGAATCGTTTCCGATGATCACATGCGAGCTGCACATTGATTGAGTGGAAGCCCCTATGGTTTACATATTCAGCCGGTTGCCCGACGGGAGCCTTGATGGCCACATGGGGTGCAGTCTATGACCCCTTGCACCTGTGGGAATCCTATGATGGAGCCAAAACAGGTGGCCCTCTGGGATTGGCTTTCAGGGTCTGTCGTGAAGCGGAGATAGTCACCAGCCCTCCAGAACAGGGCACCGGTGACCTCCCTGATGCAGCGGTGCACTGCTGACTGTATGACCTCACAAAGGGCCCCTGAAATGATGCAAAGGTGTAAAAATTGAGAGCTGCTGCCACTTTGAGGGCCACAGGCACAGGATGTACCCAAGATGTACCCAGAGGTACCTGGCTGCAGGTCATCATTCAGCAGGGCACAGAGATGTGTCATAAAATATAAAAACAAGAAATGCTGGAAATACTCAGCAGGTCTGGCAGCATCTGTGGAGAGAGAAGCAGAGTTAATGTTTGACGTCAGCAACCCTTCATCAGAGATGCGTCACTGCCTCTCTCGACATGTGCAGTCGCCTCTGACACTGGCGCTCTCACATCTGCAGGTATGTCATGTGGGACCTGTAGATGCGTGGCGATCTGTAGTGGTGAGCTATCCTTAGGTGCTGCTGCTCATGACCCGGGGCCTCTATGTGTGCTGCAAGTGCCTGTTGGTTTTGCCTGCGGCGCATATGGATCCTCTCAAGAAGCGCATCAACAAATATAGGGTGAACCATCTCCATCTCCAAGTTGTAATTCAGCTCGGTTCCTTCAATTCTTCAAAGGTTCCTGACAAGGCAGAGATTGATGTTGGGTGGTACATCAGTTGCTTTCATGCAGCAGTTATGTGGCATGGCATGACATTGCTCGTCTTAGTTCCCACTAAGAGTGGCACCACATGACCACATAAAGCTTGTACAAGCTGCATTGATTGGCCCACAAGACATATAAGCTTCACATACCTACCATCTGTGGCACACTCCCCACATACAGGGTGACTCGAGTGCCATTGCTCCTTCAATGATAGAAGCAGTCAACGGCACAGAGCTGCCAACCATTATGGAGGGCGGAATCGCAGTGGCTCCCTTCCAGTATGCAGAGTGAGACCCCTGCATATGCCCCCCTCCCTCCTCGCTTCCAGAATGCAGAGTGAGACCCCGAATATCCTCCCGCTCCCTCCTCCCTTCCAGAATGCAGACTGAGACCCCTGAAATCCCCCCGCTCCCTCCTCCCTTCCAGAATGCAGAGTGAGACCACGAATATCCCCCCGCTCCCTCCTTCCTTCCAGAATGCAGAGTGAGACCCCTGAATATCCCCCTGCTCCCTCCTCCCTTCCAGAATGCAGACTGAGACAAAGTGTTTGGGCTTATATACAAGCTCATAATCATCAGCGATTTCCGCTGCCTGTCTGGTTGTTTAAACTTTCTGGTTTTCTACATGGGTTTTTACGAATGAAGGGAGTGAATTTTTAAATTCTTCCAGGAGAATTAGTTCCCTAAGGTTTTCACCCCTTTAATGCCCACGTCCAATGATCAAAATAAATCAAAGTAACGAAGCAAAACATTAACACACAGATTGAAATAAGAAAGTTCCCTTTTACCTTAGCCCGTCTCACACACACACACATACACACGCAGGTTAACTGAAAAGTAAAGAGATTTTCTCTTTAGAGCTCTGTTACAAAAAATAGATGAGAAAAAATACATCGGCCAAATACTTGCTAATTCTTGAGGAAAAAAGAGAAGATATGGAAAGATGTCAGTTGTCCCTTTTTGGTTTGGCGTCCCAAATATGCGTAGATGGCTGTCACTGGGATCTTTCTAGAACAGTTCTTTTCGGGCGACTTTGAAGATCAGTTTGGCTGACTTTCCAGGATAAATGTGACAACAGAGGTTTCTGGCAGGCTTTTCATGAGAAATGCAGCATCAGTTTCCCTATTTCTTACATTTGATTCTCAGGAAGTTCTCGAAGAGATGGAAGAGGGCGAGCTGATGGTGGCTGCTCTCTTGGCTGGTTTTCTCCAACTGCCTTCAAAACAGTTCACACTTCGACACACTGTCCAAAGTGGAATCAAAAACAATGGGCTGGATTGTACCTTAGGCGGACGGGAATTCGCCACCAATGTAATAGTCGGTGGTGAACCCGCTTCCACCTAGCCCGGGGATCCATCCCGCATTTTACAGGTCCCCAGGCTTTAATTGTCCCGAGGCAGGACTTCCACCCGCTTGAGGTAGGAGGTCCTGCCTCAGTGAGCTGCCGGCCAATCAGCGGGCCGGCAGCTCTTAGTCCCAGCAGCCCAGCCAACGCCATGGAGGCAGGAGTGAAGGCAAATTGGGCATGCCTCACCAGGGGGATCGGGCCTCCTCTGGTGATACTAGAGTGATCATTTGGGAGGGGGGGGTGGTGTGTTGGGTCCTGGGGATGGTTGGGAGGTGGGGGTGGCCCTCAAACGGGCACCCTGTGCCTGACTGACATGGCCTCCCCCTCGGCGCGCAGAAAGGCCGGCAGCTATTGCTGGGCAGCCTTTCACATCCCCAGCACGCCTGCTTGCCACTGGCAAAATACCCGTGGAGGCGTGTGAGGGGCCTTAAGTGGTCATTAAGTGGCCACCCAATGGGGTGGCGTAAAATTCAGCCCAATATCTCAAGAATCAAGCCTCCCTACCCCTATAAATCTTAACCTGTCACCTCTCTGTAAACATCTCCCCCAAATCAAAAAGCCCCTGCTGGGTATTTATCTGAGGACAAATGACATCCACTAAATGTTGTTTTCATACCAGACCTCTCAGTATCCTTTCAATGACCCCAGTGAAAAAAAATCCATGAAATCCTTTTCAGCTTTCCAAAATAAAACAATGTCCATATTTCTAAAATACTTGAGTTCTCAAAAAAATACTTAACAAAACATATAGAAGCACTGTCATAACTATAGAAAGGCCATAGAAAGGCAACTGGAATTCTGGCTTTTCTACAGGGCAAGGAAGTGATGCTGAATTTGTGCAAGATGTTGGTTAGACCACAGCCTGAGTATTGCATAAAATTCTGGGCACCTTACTAGTGGCATGGAAAGAGTGTGGCAAAGATTCATTCAAATTACGCCAGGAATAAGAGGTTATAGTTATAAAAAAAATTGAACAATTGAAGCCTTTTTTTCCCCGAGAAGATGAGGATAAGGGAAGAATCTAACATAGGCTTTCACAATTATGAAAGATTTTGGGAGAATGAATAGTGAAAAATTGGCTCCACTATTTGATGAATGAGGCATAGACTAACAAAGAAAGAAGGAAATTAGAAGTTTTTTCCATACAGAGGGTTGTTCGAAAATGGAATGTTTTTTACAAGTGGCAATTGAGGCAGAGTCTGTAGGGCTGACCTTGCACTTCCAGTGGAGAGTAGCACTCACTGAAATGATAGGGCCATACAGCCCATGAATTTTCACTCATTAAAATTAATAGTTAGAAATTCACACACTTCACCTACAGTTTCCCGTAATATGCCTGCTGTGACTGTGGGCTTGGCCTGTAAAACATCATTTAGAAGGGAATTAGAAAAATATTCCGACACGGAAGTGCCGCCACTGACCCCCTGAAATATTACCCACGGGGGCTCATTTAAATGGAGAGTCTGCCCCCGATGATGTGGAGGAGGCAGCCGCCGCATCCCTGGCAATGGTGTCCGGTGCCACCGCACAGGTGCCGGTGCCATTTTCAAAGGGCTTCAAGCCCTTAGGTGAAATTTCAATGTTTAAAGGGACCATTTTGTTAACGCCTTCAAATAAAGGTCTGTTGACACCTGCGATCCCCTCTCCTACCCCACCAATGTATAGGCAGTCAGCCTTTTTCCATATCCCCCTTAAAAAAGTGAGTTCTCACTCACGACCTTTCCCCCCGACCTTTATTGCCTTTGACCCTCAACCCCATCTCACCAACCCCACAGCCAATGAAAAAGGTTTTCCATGCTCCCTGCCCGCAACCCCCGCCCTGATAATTTTATTCCTCCCCGCTCCCCATCACCCCTACGGAGTTCCAAAGGAGTGTATGTTGCGGCCGGTTGACTGTAAAATCGGCGTGGGATGGCTGGCAGCAGCAGGTAAGTTCATCTGCATGTTTATTTATCTAATTTTAATATTTAAATGAAGGCTCCTTCAAGTCGTGGGAGTCAGTTGCCAGCATTCGCCAGAGCTGGCGGGCAGCCATAAAGACAGGGCTAAATTGTGGCGAGTCGAAGAGACTTAGTAGTTGGCAGGAAAAAAGACAGAGGCGCAAGGGGAGAGCCAACTGTGCAACAGCCCCAACAAACAAATTTCTCTGCAGCACCTGTGGAAGAGCCTGTCACTCCAGAATTGGCCTTTATAGCCACTCCAGGCGCTGCTTCACAAACCACTGACCACCTCCAGGCGCGTATCCATTGTCTCTCGAGATAAGGAGGCCCAAAAGAAAAGAATATTTAAATGAAGGCTCCTCTGCCAAATGGCGGGGGGACTGCACCGAGATCTTGCCCCGCCGCTAATATTTGGTGGGGCCTTCTCGGCGTCATGGGTTGTGGCGGGCTGCTCCTCCTAGCATTTTACAGGCCTCCTTGCCATGACCCATGGTGTCAAGTGGCTGGTAAAATCCAGCCTGATGTGTGGGGAAAGGGAGTGGAAATAGGCATACAAGAGATAGGTGAGGAAGTAGCCCCAGGTCAAGCACATTGAGCCAAATGGCTATTCTATGTTATATTGTCTGTTCTTTGCTTTAATCTCTAAAATCCTATTATATTGTCTTCTAAAGCAGGTTGACTTAAAGATCTCTGGGCAAACTTCCTGCTCTTGAATGAGGGACATTAGCGAATGATAATGAAACGTTCATTCACTTTTTGGAACCAGTGTCAGCATAGAGTATGTTTAAATCAGATTTGTCAAGTGTTAGACACTCAAACCTACCTTAACACCTATCTATATAAAAATACCTTTTTTGAAAGTTTGATTGACTTGACTAGACCATGCTCATAAAGGTTAATGTGCTTTGGGATGTCCTGAGATTATGAAAGGCACTATATAAATGTAGGTCTTTCTTCTCTTTTGGAAAAGGGAAAAGGCTGATGAGGGTACATTATCTTTGTAGTGAAACAAATGCCAAATTCTTGTTAAGAAGTTATATTACATTGGCTGGTACTAAAGGATGAATGGTGAAACTTTACAACATATATCAGGGCACAGCACTGCATCAGTCAAAGTAAAAAATGCACAAGAACAAAAGCTGCCTTCATTTCAGAAGCTGCTCAAATAAATGGAAAGAACTTTTTAAGCATGGTGCAAGGAAGCCTTCTTTGATCCTGCCCAAATGTTGGTTTCTTTCAGCTTCCTCACTTTCATTTCTACTGTACATGGTACCGAGTCATTTTATAAAGCTACATTCTGTTTTTTCAGATGCAAGTGGTTTATTATTTCCACAGCACAGAACTGGCAGGCAATCAAGAAAAACCCCGGATAAATATTTTAGCGACGCAGAATCACAACATCAGTAAAAGGTCTGAAAATACCTGTATTATTATTTTGGAGAATTTGAAACATCTGTTTGTTTGAGTGCAGCACCATTTATTGGCAGTGAACCCGCTGATTCCTCTCCCTCCTTCCTCCTCAAGAAATACAAACACTGTGATGGAAAGATCTCTTATTTTATTAAGTGATTGCCCGCCACCCCCCACCGTGGGTCTGGCCAGAGCTTTAGGCTGTCACTTATGGTGAGTGCAAAAGAGTACAAGATGCCATTATTGCAGTTTATAATGGGATAGAATTTGCTGCAGAAGGGAATTTAACGATATCTGCCATTCATTAGACTTGCCCTTGTATGTTTAGGTTTTTTAAATTTTCACGTGGCAGGTTGCTGAAAGTGTGAGCTGATTAAGTCACAGCAAGGGAAACAGGGCATCTGGGATCTAATTGAACAGGGTAAGTAACTGCGTCACCTTAACCAATCAGATTGAAGGATTGTGAGCACAAGGACTGAGAAGGAAGTGTAAATTAGAGCCGGTGAACTCACTGTCAAATCAGGTACTGAAAGAGAAATAGAAAGGGTGAAAGAAAGATTGGATTAAGAGAGAGAAACAAAAGAGACAGAAAGGAAAAGTTAAAAAGTTAAACATTACACTTTTAAAATCTGCAACAATTAATACTTGAAAGAATGAGACTGCGCATTTGTAATAGTTAATATTCAGTGTTAGGTTGATTGGCAGTAATTAAGTTATCACATCATTAAAATGCTTGTCTTGTAATGACAAGACAACTTTCTGTGGCAAGTTTACTTTGTGTCTAACGCACAAATACAGCAACTTGACATGATTCAATACATTTCAATGAAGAAACAGACAGCAAAATACTGTTTGCTCAAAGTTAATGATGGAGTAGCGCAACTCTGGCAGCAACTATTGGATTTTTGAGTTTAACCACACATCTGCCCCTCGCCTGAAGTTGCTGTATCACTTGCTTACAAAAAACAGCGATCACCATTAACCTCATTGTTATTTTTGACAGGAAAATTTGGGCCAATGATTTTAGAAATATATTACATCACAGTTTATTTCCATAGTTACAGCACTAATCATGGTAATAAAAACAGAAAGTGTTGGAAATACTCAGGCAGCATGTGTGGAGAGAGAAGCAGAGTTAACGTTTCAGGTCTGTGACCTTTCATCAGAACTAATCATGGTAATCCACTCTAATAGATAATTATGAATGATCCCCAATAAAGCATGCGTAACTATGAGGGATGAGTTGGCTAAGAAAGATTGGGAAACTAGATTAAAAGATATGATGGTAGATTAGCAATGGCACCCACTAAAGAATTAATTCATAATTTGAAACAAATACACATTCTCTGAAAGAATAAAAACCCCATGGGAAAAGTGGTCCAACTGTGGCTAACAAGAGAAGTTAAAAATAGCATAAGATTAAAGGAACATAAGAAATCGGAGCAGGAGTAGACCATAGGGCCCCTCGAGCCTGCTCCACCATTCAATACGAAAATGGCTGATCTTCTGCCTCAACTCCACTTTCCTGCCTGCTTCCCATATCCCTTGATCACTGAGAGATCAAAAATCTGTCTATCTCAGCCTTAAATATTCTCAACAATGGACCATCCACAACCCTCCGGGGTAGAGAAATCCAAAGATTCACAAACCTTTGAGTGAAGAAATTTCTCCTCATCTCAGTCCTAAATGACTGGCCCCTAATCCTGAGACTGTGCCCCCATGTTTTAGATTCCCTAATCAGCAGAAAGAATCTCTCAGCACTCAGCACACCAATGCTCCTTTTCTTAAAACCATGTTGACTTTGTCTGATCATACCATGATTTGCTAAGTGCATCGTTAAGCCTTCCTTAATAATAGATTCCAGCATTTTCCTGATGACTGATGTCAAGCCAACTGGCCTGTAGTTCCCTGTTTCTCTCTCCCTCCTTTCTTGAATAGCAATGAGAGGCTGGTAATTTCCTGAGGACTGGGAGGATTTTAGAATTCAACAAAGGATGACCAAGAAATTGATAAAGGAAAAGAAAATAGAAAATAAGAGTAAACTAGCAGGAGACTTCAAAACAGATTGTAGGATTGTGAGTCTTTGGAACTCTCTTCCGCAAAAGGTGGTGGAAGCAGAGTCTTTGAGTATTTTTAAGGCAGAGGTTGACAGATTCTTGATAAGCATGGGGGGAGGGGGAAGGTTATTGGGGGTAGGCAGGAATGTGGAGTTGAGGTTACAATCAGATCAGCCATGATCTTATTGAATGGTGGAGCAGGCTCGAGGGGCTGAGTGGCCTACTCCTGCTCCTAATTCGTATGTCCGTATGTTTGTATGTAAATGTTTTTATAGAAATGCAAAAAGGAAGAGTTTAGCAAAATGAAATACAGGCAGAGACAGGTCAAATAATAGACCAAATCCAGCAATTCCTCTTTTCTAGTTAGGTTGAGAACATACTGGTCAAGGAAGCTCTCCTGCATATATTTTAGAAATTCCTGCCCCTCCTTACCTTTTACTTTAAAATTATCCCAATTGATATTTGGATAATTAAAGTTCCCCATATCACCACTCTATAGTTCTTGCACATCTCTGTGATTTCCCTGCAGATTTGCTCCTCTATCTCTCTCACTATTTAGAGGCCTATAGAATAGCCCCAGTTGCGTGTTCATATCCTTTTTGCTTCTCAACTCGAACCAAATATATTTGGTCCCTGCCCCCTCAAGGACATCCTCTCTTTCCAACACAATGCCTTCCCTAATCAGTACTGTCAGCCTAACTACCTTTTTTCCTTCCCTATCTTTGTATCCTTGAATATTGAGCGCCCAGTTCTCACCATATTTAAGCCTCATTTCCGTTTTTGGCAGTACATCATATTCCCACAAGGCTTTTTATGCTTGTAGCTCACAAACCTTATTCACCACACATTTTGTGTTTATATACATGCATTCTAAACCTGTTTCTGTATTCCTCTTAGACCTTCTTTGTCTGCTCCTATCTAATATGGTACTACTTCCTTCTCTAGTTCTATCCAACACTCTCACTTTATGCACCTTATTCCTCTTTTCTACTTATATATGCTAGTGCCCATGCCCTTGCCAATTTAGTTTAAACCCTCCCCAACCACACTCGTGAACCTCCCCGCGAATACATTGGTCCCGATCCTGTTGCGGTGCAACCCGTCCCTTTTGATTAGGTGCCTCCTGCCTCAAGAACTGGTCCCAACGCCCCAAGAATCTGAAGCCCTCCCTCCTGCACCATGCCTCAAGCCACACATTGATCTTCCCTATCTTGCTTTTTTTTTTACTCTCGGTAGCACACAGCACTGGGAGTAATTGAGAGATTACTACATTTGAAGTCTTACTTTTTAATTTCCTCCTTAACTCCTGACAATCTCACCATAGGACCTCAATAATTGCTCTTTCTGTCATCAGTACCGATGTGTATCACAACTTCTGGCTCACTCCCTTCCCTGTGCAGAATATTCTCACCCTCTCCGTGATGTCCTATACCCTGCACCAGAAAGGCAACACACCATGTGGGACACATGATGATGGTTACAGAAATACCTGTCTGTCTCCCGAACTATGGAATCTCCTATAATGACTGCATTGCTACACTTTTCTGTTCCCACCAACCACCCCCCCACCCCCCCCAACCCCCCACCCACTTCCCACCCTGTGCAGTCCCTTGCCCATTGGTGCCATGGTTTGGACTACACTCCTTCAATGTGCTGTCACTTGCAGCAGCCTGCAAAGCTGAGTACCGGTTTGAGAGTGGCACACCCCGAAGACTCCTGCACTTCCTCCCTCTTCCTACTCTTCCAGATGGCCATCCATCTTCTACCCTGAACTCTCACTGCCTGTGGGATGACCTCGAATGTATGATCCAGGAAACTCTCAACCTCCTTGATGCTCCGCAGTGATTCCAGCTGCCCCTGAAGCTTGGAAACCCTGAGCTTGAGCTCAAGCAGCTTGAGACACTTCCTACACACGTGATCACCCAAGACACATGAAGTGTCCTGAAGTTCCTACATGGCACAGGAATTGCAAACAACAGGTCTCAGCAGCCCATCCATGATCTAAAAAATTCTCTATTTCCTCTTTAAGAGTGAATAGTTCTGGAGAAATTAAAGTTGACAAATGCCCTGGACCTAATGGCCTGCTTCTGATGGTTTTAAAAGGGGTAGCTACAGAGACAGTGGATGCATTGGTTTTGATCTTACCAAATTTCCTAGATTCTAGAACATTCCCCATAGATTGGAATACAGCAAACATAACCCTGCTGTTCAAGAAAGGAGACAGAGAAAATGGGAACTATAGTCAGTTAGCCTGACAATAGTAATGAAAATTCCAGAATGTATTATTAGGGACATGGTAACAAAGCTGTTAGAAAATCATAATTAGACAAGAATTAACACAGATTTATGAAAGGGAAGTTTTGTTTGACTAATCTGTTCCAGTTTTTTGAGGTTGTAACCGACAGGTTAGATAAGGAAGAACCCTCAGATGTAGTGTCTTTGTATTTTTAAAAAGCATTCGATAAAGTACAAAATTGGGGCTCATGGAATTGGGGGAAAATATAAGCATGAATTGAAGATTGGTTAACGTACAGAAAACAGAAAATACAAATAAACAGACATTTTCGGGTTGGCAGGCTGTAGCTAGTAGTGTACCACAATAATCAGTTCTTGGGCCTTAGCTATTTACGTACGAACATACGAATTAGGAGCAGGAATAGGCCACTCAGCCCCTCGAGCCTGCTCCACCATTCAATAAGCTCATGGCTGAACTGATTACTCCACATTATCACCTACCCCCAATAACCTTTCACCCCCTTGCTTATCAAGAATCTATCTACCTCTGCCTTAAAAATATTCAAAGACTCTGCTTCCACCACCTTTTTAGGAAGAGAATTGCAAAAACTCACGACCCTGAGAGAGCACTCGGAAGCAGATATGCTGCAAAGAGACACCATTTGCTGCTATCACAGGAGTTTATTTCCACTGTAATTGGACAGAAGAAATGATGGACAGCCTGTCAATCTTATTCAAATCACAGATTCAAAGAATTGTTACAGCGCAGGAGGCCATTTGGCCCATCATGCCCGCACTGGTTCTCTGAAAGAGCAATTCCCTCAGTTCCATTCCCCTGCCTTCTCCCGTGACCCTGCACATTCTTCCTTTTCATATAACTGTCTAATTCCCTTTTGACTACTTCAGTTGAACCTGCCTCCACCACATTCTCAGGCCGTGCATTCCAGACCTTAACCACTCACTGCATGAAAAAGTTTTTCCTCATGCCACATTTGCTTTTTTTACCAAATACTTTAAATCTGTGCCCTCTTGTTCTCAATCCTTTCATGAGCAGGAACAGTTTCTCTCTATCTTCTCAGTCTAGACCCCTCATGATTTTGAATACCTCTATCAAATCACCTGTCAGCCTTCTCTTCTCCAAGGAAAACAGTCCTAACTTCTCCAATTTATCTTCATAACTGAAACTCCTCATCCCTGGAACCATTCTCGTGAATCTTTTCTGTACTCGCTCCAATGCTCTCACGTCTTTCCTAAAGTGCGGCACCCAGAACTGGATGCAATATTCCAGCTGAGGCCGAATTAGTGTCTTATATAAGTTCAGCATAACTTCCTTGCTCTTGTACTCTATGCCCCTATTAATAAAGCCCAGGATACTGTATGCTTTATTAACTGCTTTCTCAAGCTGTCTATGACCTATGCACATATACACCCAGGTTCCTCTGCTCCCGCACGCCTTTAGAATTGTACTCTTTATTCTATATTGTCTCTCCATGTTCTTCCTGCCAAAATGAATCACTTCACATTTCTCCACATTGAACTTCATCTGCCACCAGTCTGCCCATTCCACCAACTTGTCTATGTCCTTTTGAAGTTCTACACTATCCTCCTCACAGTTCACAATGCTTCCAAGTTTTGTATCATCTGCAAACTTTGAAATTGTGCCCTGTACACCAAGGTCTAGGCTATTAATATATATCAGGAAAAACAAGGGTTCCAACACTGATCCCTGGGGAACTCCACTACAAATCTTCCTCCAGCCCAAAAAACATCCATTAATCACTACTCTTTGTTTCCTGTCACTCAGCCAATTTCGTATCCATATTACTACCGTCCCTTTTATTCCAAGAGCTACAAGTTTGCTCACAAGTCTGTTGTGTGGGACTGTAACAAACGCCTTTTGAAAGTCCATGTACACCACATCAACTGCATTGCCCTCACCTACCCTCTCTGTTACCTCCTCAAAAAACTCCAGCAAGTTAGTTAAACATGATTTTCCCTTAAGAAATCCATGCTGGCTTTCCATAATTACTCGCATTTGTCCATGTGACTACTGATTTTGTCCCGAATTATTTTTTCTGGAAGTTTTCCCACCACTGAAGTTAAACTGACTGGCCTGTAGTTGCTGGGCTTATCTTTACACTATTTTTTGAACAAGGGTGTAATGTTTGCAATTCTCCAGTCCTCTGGCACCACCCCCGAGTCCAAGGAAGACTGAAAAATTATGGCCAGTGCCTCTGAAATTTCCACCCTCACTGCCCTCAGTATCCTTGGATGCATCTCATCCAGCCCTGGTGCTTTATCCACTTTAAGTACAGACAGCCTACCTAATACTTCCTCTTTATCAATTTTAAACCCCTCTGGTGTCTGACTTACCTCCTCTTTCAACATAGCCTGGGTTGCATCTTCTTCCTTGGTAAAGACAGATGCAAAGTATTCATATGAGGTAGGCGGTAGCGTAGTTGTATTATCACTGGACTAGTAACCCAGAGACCCAGGGTATTTCTCTGGGGACATGGGTTTGAATCCCACCACATCAGAAGGTGGAATTTGAATTTAATGAATAAAAAATCTGGAATTAAAAGCTAGTCTAATGATGGCCATGTAACCATTGTCGATTGTTGTAAAAACCCATCTAGTTCACTAATGTCCTTTAGGGAAGGAAATCTGCTGTCCTTACCTGGTCTGGCCTACATGTGACTCCAGACCCACAGCAATGTGGTTAACTCTTACATGCCCTCTGAAATGGCCTAGCAAGCCACTCAGTTGTACCTAACCGCTATGAAGTCAATAAAAAGGAATGAAACCAGACGGACCACCCGGCATCGACCTAGGCACCAGAAACGACAACGGCAAACCCAGCCCTGTCGACCCTGCAAAGTCCTGCTTACTAACATCTGGGGGCTTGTGCCAAAGTTGGGAGAGCTGTCCCACAGACTAGTCAAGCAACAGCCTGACATAGTCATACTCATGGAAGCATATCTTACAGACAATGTCCCAGACACTGCCATCACCATCCCCGGGTATGTCGTGTCCCACCAGCAGGACAGACCCACCAGAGGTGGTGGCACAGTGGTATACAATAGGGAGGGAGTTGCCCTGGGAGTACTCAACATCGACTCCGGACCCCATGAAGTCTCATGGCATCGGGTCAAACATGGGCAAGGTAACCACCTACTGATTACCACCTAATGCCCTCACTCAGCTAATAACTCAGTACTCCACCATGTTGAACACCACTTGGAGGAAGCACTGAGGGTGGTGAGGGCACAAAATGTACTCTGGGTGGGGGACTTCAATGTCCATCACCAAGAGTGGCTCGGTAGCACCACTACTGACCGAGCTGGCCGAGTCCTAAAAGACATAGCTGCTAGACTGGGTCTGCGGAGGTGGTGGGGGAACCAACACGAGGGAAAAACATACTTGACCTCGTCCTCACCAATCTGCCTGCCGCAGATGCTTCTGTCCATGACTGTATTGATAGGAGTGACCATCGCACCGTCCTTGTGGAGACGAAGTCCCGCCTTCACATTGAGGATACCGTCCATCGTGTTGTGTGGCACTATCACCGTGCTAAATGGGATAGATTTCAAACAGATCTAGCAATGCAAAACTGGGCATCCATGAGGCACTGTGGGCCATCAGCAGCAGCAGAATTGTACTCAACCACAATCTGTAACCTCATGGCCCGGCATATCCCCCACTCTACCATTACCATCAAGCCTGGAGACCAACTCTGGTTCAATGAAGAGTGCAGGAGGGCATGCCAGGAGCAGCACCAGGCATACCTCAAAATGAGATGTCAACCTGGTGAAGCTACAACCCAGGACTACTTGCATGCCAAACTGCGTAAGCAGCATGCGATAGACAGAGCTAAGCAATCCCATAACCAACGGATCAGATCTAAGCTCTGCAGTCCTGCCACATCCAGCCGTGAATGGTGGTGGACAATTAAACAACTAACTGGAGGAGGTGGCTCCACAAATATCCCCATCCTCAATGATGGGGGAGCCCAGCACATCAGTGCGAAAGATAAGGCTGAAGCATTTGCAACAATATTCAGCCAGAAGTGCCGAGCTGATGATCCATCTCGGCCTCCTCCTGAAGTCCCCAACATCACAGATGCCAGACTTCAGCCAATTCGATTCACTCCCCGTGATATCAAGAAATGACTGAAGGCACTTGATACTGCAAAAGCTATGGGTCCTGACAATATTCCGGCAATAGTACTGAAGACCTGTGCTCCAGAACTTGCCGCGCCCCTAGCCAAGCTGTTTCAGTACAACTCCAACACTGGCATCTACCCGGCAATGTGGAAAATTGCCCAGGTATGTCCTGTACACAAAAAGCAGGACAAGTCCAACCCGGCCAATGACCGCCCCATCAGCCTACTCTCAATCATCAGTAAAGTGATGGAAGGTGTCATCAACAATGCCATCAAGCAGCACTTGCTTAGCAATAACCTGCTCAGTGATGCTCAGTTTGGGTTCCGCCAGGGCCACTCAGCTCCTAACCTCATTACAGCCTTGGTTCAAACAAGGACAAAAGAGCTGAACTCAAGAGGTGAGGTGAGAGTGACTGCCCTTGACATCAAGGCAGCATTTGACCGAGTATGGCATCAAGGAGCCCTAGCAAAACTGAGGTCAATGGGAATCAGGGGGAAAACCCTACGCTGGCTGGAGTTATACCTAGCGCAAAGGAAGATGGTTGTGGTTGTTGCCGGTCAATCATCTCAGCTCCAGGACATCACTGCAGGAGTTCCTCAGGGTAGTGTCCTAGGCCCAACCATCTTCAGCTGCTTCATCAATGACCTTCCTTCAATCATAAGGTCAGAAGTGGGGATGTTCACTGATGATTGCACAATGTTCAGCACCATTTGTGACTCCTCAGATACTGAAGCAGTCCGTGTAGAAATGCAGCAAGACCTGGACAATATCCAGGCTTGGGCTGATAAGTGGCAAGTAACATTCGCGCCACACAAGTGCCAGGCAATGACCATCTCCAACAAGAGAGAATCTAACCATCTCCCCTTGACATTCAACAGCATTACCATCGCTGAATCCCCCACTATCAACATCCTAGGGGCTGCCATTGACCAGAAACTGAACTGGAGTAGCCATATAAATACCGTGGCCACAAGAGCAGGTCAGAGGCTAGGAATCTTGAGGCGAGTAACTCACCTCCTGACTCCCCAAAGCCTGTCCACCATCTACAAGGCACAAGTCAGGGGTGTGATGGAATACTCTCCACTTGCCTGGATGGGTGCAGCTCCAACAACACTCAAGAAGCTCGACACCCATCCAGGACAAAGCAGCCCGCTTGATTGACACTCCATCTACAAAAATTCACTCCCTCCACCACCGACGCACAGTGGCAGCAGTGTGTACCATCTACAAGATGCACTGCAGCAATGCACCAAGGCTCCTTAGACAGCACCTTCCAAACCTGCGACCTCTACCAACTAGAAGGACAAGGGCAGCAAATACATGGGAACACCACCACCTGCAAGTTCCCCTCCAAGTCACACACCATCCTGACTTGGAAGTATATCGCCGTTCCTTCACTGCGGCTGGGTCAAAATCCTGGAACTCCCTTCCTAACAGCACTGTGGGTGTACCTACCCCAAATGGACTGCAGCGGTTCAAGAAGGCAGCTCACCACTACCTTCTCAAGGGCAATTAGGGATGGGCAATAAATGCTGGCCTGGCCAGCGTCGCCCACATCCCATGAATGAATAAAAACAAAAATGTAATATCTCAGCTATGCCCTCTGCCTCCATGTGTAAATCCCCATTCTGGTCCATAATTGGCCCCACTCCTCCTTTTACCACCCTTTTACTATTTATATGCCTATCGAAAACTTTGGGATTTCCTTTAATGCTAGCTGTCAGTCTCTTTTCATGCTCTCTCTTAGCTTCTCTTATTTGCTTTTTCACTTCCACTCTGGACCTTCTATATTCAGCTTGGTTCTCAATAGTATTTTCTACCTGGCATCTGTCATTCGCACACTTTTTCTTCTTTATCTTAATCTCTACCTCTAAAATGATGCCCATGAATTAAAATGACATGATCTTCATGCTGGCTACATTTGATGGGATTTGCTGCTCGCAGGCCTAGCCGCACCCCCCCCCCCCCCACCCCACCCACCCCCACCTTCCCCATTCCCAATGAAATCAGGGTTTAATTCTTATTTTCTTTTTAAAACATACTTGCTAGAACACACCTAGAGGTAAGCTCTAGCAACTTATCTCAGTTACTCTGAGAGTAACTTTGTTCTTTAAATACATTCTATATGATACTGCTGATGGGTGACTCACAATTTGGATATTTGCCTGTATGGGATGATAATCCTTAGGGTAGTCAAATTACCATTGATGCCCTCGAGTTAAAAGTCCAATGGACAGGCAGCAACAGTGCAGTGAATTGGTGCATTGAACACCACAAGCAGTGTGGATTTACATTTGAAATGATCCAGCTGGTAATTCTAGATTGCTGTCACATGTTTGGAGAAAAATACAAAAAAAAAGTTGCAATATTTCTGTACAGGGAGACATGTCAGAGGGCAAGCTAATTGACAGCTGATGGGACATATGACTGGTTGCCAAGGCTTGACATTTTGTTTTGGCTATACACTGTTACGACCAGGTGAGAAAGGTGTCTAGGGGTCTTTCTCAGCCTTCACCTGGTCTTATTGTAACAGGGTTTAATTTTAAACACATTGTGTTTTGAGCTCCCCCTTGGTGAATCCTGGTTCACCGCTTTCCAATTATAAGGCAAAGAAATGAGCACAAACAGGCCTTCTTAGGTTTAAAGAAGAAAAGTGAAATTTATTAAAACTTAAACAAACTCTAATTCGGTTAACGCCTACGATACATACCGTGCCCCACGCTAGCATGTCTATGTGATACACACATGCAAATAGAGACAGAAAAGAGAAGAAAAAATAGAGAGGTTTGAGGCAATATCAGAAGGGATTCTTGTTGCTGTGCTTTGAGCTCACTGTAGTCCTTTTGTAGGTAGTTATTGCTTGTAGGTAATTCTTGCTTTTCATTGGGGCCCAGTATTCTTCTTAACCCTTGTTCACTGTAGGAGACCTTTCTCTCTTGGGGTTCATGTGTCTTCAATGGTTTCCGAAGCTGATGAGAGCAAGATGAGCGCAGACAGGAGAGAGGTCTTTTTGGTCCAGGAGCAAACAGCTTTCTGATTTTTAAAAGTCTGTGACAAAAGTCTGTGACAAGTTCAAATTCAAAAAAGCTTCAACTAAACTGGTCTGACCACGTCTGTTTGTGTATTCGGCCATTTGAGCAGTTATCTTTGAATGCTAGCCTCTCCACCTTCAACGTCTGGTAATCAAAAGTCCATTGTGGATTAAATTGGAGCAGGGAGTGGCCCCTTTTCCTTTCCAAGTACTGTATGTTACTAGGCAAATGTCTTTCCAGTCAAGGGTCTGTTTTTTTTAAAAAACAAGTTCTTTCTTTACTTCAGTAACAGTTTAAAAATCAATGTTCATGTGGTGAAATATGAGTGCCTCATTCTTGACAGGTGGGGGCCTGCATGACAACTTGTACTGTGCCTTGTTCCTGCTAGTACAGGTCAATAATTTGTTTTCAGCATTGTTCAATTACACAGATCTTGTCCCAACATTGGGCAGACGTGATTCTGAACATGATAATGGACTTAGAAGCCCCGCTTCTGCCATCTTCCATCTCCCACCTCCCAGAGTTGGGAACTGTGGGGAAGGAAAGTTTAGCAAGATTACAGTTGCTGCTTAATATGAGAAATTAGTTGACTTGACCCAAATCAAATTTGAATTAACATAAATGCAATGCAGCTCAAAATGAATTTAAAAAGCCTGTTCCTGAATCCTTATAGTTTATTTTTGTTGGTTAACTTATCTCCTGCAACTACATGTTGATGTAGCCAATAGTTCCTCTGTTCCTGAAGAGGATTGTGCTGACAAATCAGTGTTCCTATCCAGTAAAATGATGGTTCTACATTGAATTTAAATTACTGGCTCCTTTTAAAATAATAAATGTACTGGTAAGTGGCAATAATTGCTTAAACAAGCTGCTCTAAAGAAAGCAAGTATGTGTAAAAACATCTTGTAGTGAAGAAGTTCAGCTGTTGGGAATATCTGTTGCTGTTACCATCAAGGCTTTAGAAAGCCAAGGTTCTGTAATCCATTAAACTGTACTTCAAGAAGAAACATCCAATAATGGGGATTATTAATCCGTCTACCTCAGGATTTTAGTTACCTGGAATGCATTAGAAGAGAGGACTGGTTTGGTTCTTTGTGGTAAATATGGACCAGTAAAATAAGGGAATGAATTTTACCAGCTCCCTAGGGACAGGCTGGGAGGTGGAGGTGGCGCGGATGGGGAAGCCATACAACAGCGAGGGAAGGCGGGGGTCGGGCAGGGTTGGGGGGTGGACTGCTTGTTGCCTTCCTGACACCATTGAATTTCATCAGCGGTGGGAAAGGTGAAGGATGGCCTTCCCGTCCAGAGACCAATTGAGGTCATTAAGTAGCAAATTAATGGTCACTTAAGGGCCTCTTTCTGCTACCGCTGGCATTTTACCAGCGGTTGGTGGGCCCCCCGCCACGTGGAGAAACTGCCCAGGAAAACCTGGCCTTCCTGTGGGCTGGGTGGGAGCCTCCTGATCAGGCACTCTGTGGCTCACAGAGGGCTCCTCACCATCCTCCCTCACCGCCCCCCCCCCCCACCCCCCCCGCTCCATCCCTGAGTGGCAAGGGCTGCCCCTGAGGAAACATCACCCTGCACTCATCAGCCGGCACCCCTCCACCCCACCCCTCACTGGGACCTGCCTGATTGGACCAGATGACCCCCAACCCCATGTACCTTGTGGGGAAGTTGCCACCCATTTTTGACAGCTGCAGTCCCAGCAGTGGCCACTACTCCACCAAATGCTAAACTTACTTCCTCAATTTTTCATTTTTGTGTGTTTGCCCTTATGTTTCTGTTCACTTTGATGTGAGCGGCATAACAATGCAGATGCAACACACCCTAAAGCACTCAAGGTCTCCTGTCACTACCTCAGTACTTGGGCCTCAACATGTCAGGAAATTCCTGTCTTTGCTGTCTCTGTTTCAGAAAACAAGCTATCACAGATTTCTACCATCTCTTATCCAATAATCAGCTCACAACATCTGGATCAGGGATGGCCAGGTCAACACTACCACAGAATGAAACTCACATGCCTTCCAAGCCAATGTTGGAGGCACAATCTGTTCTATTTTACAACAACAAAGTTCAAACTCTTTACACCCAGGACTGCAGACCAGTACCACATAAAGTTCAATACCTGGTCCATGATAAGGAAAGCAACACATTTGCCATTCTCTTTTTTTCTTTATTGGGCACCCTTGACCAGTGTACTGTTCAGTCTCTAAACTTAGCAGCTACACATATAACCCCTTCACAATGCACTCTGGTACAGGAGAGGGCAGCAACTCGGGATCTTACAGAATGGCCCTCATCTTCCCAAGCATCAATTATTTGCATACACGATCCTCAAACACATTCTCCCTAATACTACCCAAGTTGCCCTATGTGACATTATCTGAATTGATGCAAAAATATTTTCTCTACTTATTTCAGTTCAACCTCTGATTCTAATCAAACAGCTTTATTAATCCTGCTTGCCCTCTCTAGTCTCAAACCTAGACTTTTCCCATCACCAGCATATTAGTTTTAATTCTTTCCCAGAACTCCATGTGTCCTCTCCACAAGGACACTGGTGGCATTCGAGTTCAGATGCATACCATCCCTATGGTAACGCCTTCTCTTGTTCCAGAAATTGCTCTAATACCCCAAGAATGTGAACCCTGCGGAACACCACTAGTCACAGCCCTCCATTCAGAAAAGCACCCTTCCACTGCTACCCTCTGTCTTCTATAACCGAGCCAGTTCTGTATCCATCTTGCCAGCTCACCTCTGATCCCGTGTGACTTCATCTTTTGTACCAGTCTGCCATGAGGGACCTTGTCAAAGGCTTTACTGAAGTCCATGTAGATAACATCCACTGCCCTTCCTTCATCAATCATCTTCGTCACTTCCTCAAAAAACTCGATCAAGTTAGTGAGACACGACCTCCCCTTCACAAACCCATGCTGCCTCTCGCTAAAAGTCCATTTGTTTCCAAATGGAAGCAAATCCTGTCCCGAAGAATCCTCTCCAATAATTTCCCTACCACTGACGTAAGGCTCACCAGCCTGTAATTTCCTGGATTATCCTTGCTACCCTTCTGAAACAAAGGAACAACATTGGCTATTCTCCAGTCCTTCGGGACCTCACCTGTAGCCAGTGAGGATACAAAGATATCTGTCAAGGCCCCAGCAATTTCCTCCCTTGCCTCCCTCAGTATTCTGGGGTAGATCCCATCAGGCCCTGGGGACTTATCTACCTTAATGTTTTTCAAGACGCCCAACACCTCCTTTTTGATATCGACATGACCCAGACTATCTACACTCCATTCCTTAGACTCATCATCCACCAATTCCTTCTCTTTGGTGAATACTGACGCAAAGTGTTCATTTAGTACATCGCCCATTTCCTCTGGCTCCACACATAGATTCCCTCCTCTGTCCTTGAGTGGGCCAGCCCTTTCCCTGGCTACTCTCTGGCTCTTTATATATGTATAAAAAGCCTTGGGATTCTCCTTAATCCTGTTTGCCAATGACTTTTCATGACCTCTTTTAGCCCTCCTGACTCCTTGCTTAAGTTCCTTCCTACTTTCTTTATATTCCTCAAGGGCTTCGTCTGTTCCCAGCCTTCTAGCCTTTACGAATGCTTCCTTTTTCTTTTTGAGTAGGGGAAAAGAATTCTTATTCAACTGGCATTCAAAGGCTGAACTCTAACTGAGGCTAAAATCTGTAGTCTTCTAACTCACACTCTGCAATGGACTCACATCTCAAGATCAAGCGCTCACTCTTCACCCATACAGTCACACCTTACACAATAGCCCATCTTTCCCAGGAAAAGAAACTGGCAGTCAGACTTCTTTTGTATTCAATATTTACTTAGCAACACTCTAAACCAATTTATTGCTAAAGCACCAAATAAACAACTTCAAATAACTCCTAGTGTTAAAGACCTTAAATTACATATTAAAATAAATGTGAACTCAAAATACGGTTAAAAAGAAAAAATTAAATTTCAATAGTTATGTTCCAATCACACCTACTGAGGATAATCTCCACACTCTTCTGGCCTCTGACACTTTCCACTGGCATCTCACTGAAAGAAAAGAGGAAGAAGGTGGACCTGATCAGAGACACCAGCAGAACGGTGGAGAATAAAAGAGAGTTGAGGAACAGCGCGGACCTGATCGTCTACTTTCAAAAAAGCAGGGAGTAACAGCAGAGGAAAGCAGGAAGGTGATTGATTGCCAAGTATGAGTTTTTTCTAAAAGCTAGGGCTGCGGCTTAAACTAGGGGCTGGGAAACTATAAAGTACTGTATTAAATTTTTAGCTAAACTAGTGAATAAAATTTCAATTGGGGTAATTATAACAGAAGGGGAATTAATTTTTAGAGTCTTAGCACAGAGCCGGTCTAAAGGCACTAAGTAACATTAATAGTTTAAACAAGGTACTAACAAGATTCCAAAAGACGGAATACAGATTTTTTCTTAGATCATGGATGGGCAGCTGAAACCTGACTGGAATTTTACACTGCCCCCTCCCTCACAGGAGCATGCTGGTGGTGGGGGGAGGGGGGCAGGGAGCCGTAAAATTGAGTGGGAGGTGGGGGGGGTGCTGCGGTGCCATTCCCAACGCCTTCCCACCTTTGCTGCAATTTTACGTGGGGCATCAGCGGCAAGAAAGGCCCACCTGCCAAGGCAATCAAGGCCCTAAAGTGGCCAATTAACTGCATTTAAGGGCCTCCTCCCGCCATTGCTGGTATTTTACCAGTGGCGGGCAGCTCAGGCTTGTGGCCCCCATGCGGACTGGGGGGAGCCCTCCTGATCACGCACCCTGTGCCCCACGGATGGCCCCCCCAAAGCTCCAACCGCCCCCACTGAAATAAAGTCCCTCCCCCTCCCAACCAACCCAGCCCTTGCCTCACTGGGACCCGGTGGATTGTCCCTGGTGAGGCACCAAAAACTTACCCTTTTTTATTTGTTTGTGGGATGTGAGCATCACTGGCTAGACCAGCATTTACTGCCCATCCCTAATTGCCCTTGAAAAGGTTGTGGTGAGCTGCATCTTGAATCGTTGCAGTCCTTGGGGTTTAGGTACATCAACAGTGCTGTTAGGAAGGGAGTTCCAAGATTTTGACCCAACGTCAGTGAAGGAATGGCAATATTGTTCCAAGTCAGGATGGTGTGTGGCTTGGAGGGGAACTTGCAGGTGGTGGTGTTCACATGCATCTGCTGCCCTTGTCCTTCTAGGTGGTAGAGGTTGTGGGTTTGGAAGGTGCTGTCGAAGGAGCCTTTGTGAGTTGATGCAGTGCATCTTGTATATGGTTCGTGCTTCTATCACTGTGCGTCGGTGGTGGAGGGAGTGAATGTTGAAGGTTGTAGATGGGCTGCCAATCAAGCGGGCTGCTTTGTCCTGGATGGTGTCAAGCTTCTTGAGTGCTGTTGAAGCTGCACCCATTCAGGCAAGTGGAGAGTATTCCCTAACACTCTTGACTTGTGCTTTGTAGATGGTGGACAGGCATTGGGGAGGCAGGAGGTCTCTTGCTCCGTCATCTCTCTTGCTGCTGCGGCTGGATGTAGTCCCAGCAGTGGCCACTGTTCCTGATGGCGCTGCTGGGACTGAGAGCTGCCGGCCCGCTGATTGGCTGGCAGCTCCATTAGGCAGGACTTCCTGTCTCAGAGAGGTGGAAGTCCCACCCAAGGCCAATTAAGGGCCTGGGGAGCATAAAATCCTGGCATAGCTGCCCAGGCCGGGTGAAGGTGGGCTCGCTCTGACTTTTCAGCCAGTGGGCAGAGCAGGATTTATTGAGAGAGTAGTTAACAAAGCATCTGGGATCTTGGGCTTCATGAATCGAGATATTGAGTACAAAAGCAGGGATGTTATGCTGAAGCTTTATAAAGCTTTGGTTAGGCCATAACTAGAGTATTGCGTCTAATTCTGGTTACTACACTTTAGGAAGGATGTGAGGGTTTTGAGAGGATGCAGAGGAGATTTACCTGAATGGTTCCAGGAATGAGGGATTTTAGCTACAAGGTTAGGTTGGAGAAGCTGAGGTTTTTCTCCTTGGAGCAAGGAGGGGAGATTTGATAGAGGTGTAAAATATTATGACAGGTTGAGATAAGTAAGACAAAGAAACGCTATGGTACAAGGACTAGGGAACACAGATTTAAGATTTTGAGCAAGAGGTGCAGGGGGAATGTGAGGAAGAACTATTTTACGCAGCGAGTGGTCATGACCTGGAACTCATTGCCTACAAGTGTTGTGGAAGTGGAAACAATGAATGATTTCAAAAAGAAATTGGATGGGTACTTGAGGGAAATTAACTTGCAGGGCTACAGGGATGGAGCAGGGGAATGGGACTGATTGAATTGCTCTACAGAAATCCCACATGGACTCAATGGGCCAAATAGACCCCCTCTGTCCCGTAATGCCTCAGTGACTCTATTTATGTAGTGCTTTCCATGACCACTGGATGCCCCAAAGTGCTTTACAACCAAAGAAGTCCTTTTGAAGTGTAGTTACTGTTTTAATGTGGAAGGATTGAGAGGAAGCTGATAGGATGGGATTGGCCAGATCAGAGTTGTCTTGTTTCTTTTGTTGATAGGGCATAACCAGATTATTTTTCACATTGTCGATTGATGCACTGGATAAGCTTGGCTAGAGAACTAGCTAATTGTGATATGCAGGTCTTCAGCACCACAGCCATCTGTTGTCAGGTCCCATAACCTTCACTGTCCCCAGTATATTCAACTGCTTCTTAGTAGAATGAAGCAAACAGGCTGGACATTAGCATTTCTAATGGTGGGGATCTTGCGAAGAAGCTCAGTGGGATTGTTCTCATGGTACTTTTGGCAAAAGCTGTATTTATTGACATAATATATAGCCTGAATCACTCTAATCATGCTGAATGTAGACCCTGGTGAATTTTATAGGAATTAAAAAATATAATTCTATTTTTACTTTTTTCTTTCATAGTTCTACAACGTTTACCACAGCTAGAGAAAAAAAGCAAAAGTTAAAGTTCTTACAACCCAGTTTCTAGTGAAAGTAAATCATTTTAAAATGCTTGTACTTGTTGATAAACAGTGAGGCCTAAATTCATTGGTAGCTAAAACTGGTCATGATCCATGCAGCCCATAGCTAAGGCTTGTCAGAACGAGGACCATCCTAAATTTGTTCTTGGGCCTTACCATCATAGCTACAGCGAACTGTGGGTGCCACTTGGGTGAGGAATAGAGATGTGTAAAAGGAGGTGGGGGTGGGTATTGGGATGGGGACAATATTGAAATGAGACCTGTGCTCTTTTCAGGCCGCTGCCATGGCTGCCTAGAAATTAGACTGGCCGAATTTAGCGGTGGCTGGGGCAGACATGCAAATTGGAGGCCGGTCTTCCCACTGCTAAACATGTTATTGTTGTGTCCATTTTACTAGCATTAATGACTTTCAACTTAATAAGCCTGTTAAGTAAGACAAGGTGTAACCCATAGATGCTAACCATCCACTTTATATGCAGTGTTTGAGGTCCCTGTTTGCCCTGTCTGTATTTGTGACCAAAAGTGAACAAACTGCTTACATGCTACCTTGTCCCACATTTCTAGAGTCTGGTGTCTAATACACCATACAGGCCTCATTCTTCCCCTTTGCAGTCTTTCAACACCACTGGCCCAAATTGCGTCCACTGCATACTGGAGTAGGAATGAACCCATTGTTTTCACTTTTCACAGAAAAGTGACTAAATTATAGAAGGTGATACTTAAACATTCATAACAATACTAAAATTCAGTGTAATAAAAAGGAATTTAACTTATTCAGTTATGTTGAAAGGGGCTGTTGTCATTCAGGGCTGTTTTTCAGTTGTAACATTTTTCCTCGGACTTACTGACATTTTTTAGGGCTTCTGTTAGCAAGCTATTCATATGGGTTTGCGTATAGAACAGAGGATTGAATTACTAAGATAAAGAGTGGAGAAAGATCTTAAAAGGCGAGAGTTGAGAGGACACCCTATAGAGATACATAAAGAAGGAAATGGCATAGATAAAATCACAAGGCTACCATGAACTAAAATATAACAGTAGAGCAAGGGGACCTTGGGTAAATTAGTGACAGGCAATTTAGGATGAATATCAAGGAGAAGTTCATCAAATGTTAGGAATGCTCTTTTGGCTTGGGTAACATAGGTGAAAGTCTTAGATTCATTCAATATCCAGCTAGGTGACATGATGGGAGGGTTGTAAGTTTATTTCTTGGTTGAATGAGCTAAGATGTGCAATAGACCCTCCTTCATTGTACTGAACATGTCATTTCTTTTAGTACAAAATGCTCCCCTTTTTTCTCTTTCACTAAGCTTTTGGTCACGTGTCCTAATATTCCCTTATTTGGCTTGGAGCAAATTTTGTTTGATGATGCTCCTGTAAAACTCCTTGGGATATTTTACTATGTTAAAGGCAATATATAAACGCAAGTTATTATTATTATACAGGTGGTAGGGTCTGCCTTTGTGATATATGGTGAAGGATGTGATGCAGGAGAGGGATTTGTTCAAATTAGTGGGGGATGAGGGAAAGACAGTTGCCAGGTTTTTATTGACAGCAAGAGAGAAATGAAGCTAGGATTTTTAGGCTCCGATGGGGGTGTGCGTGGAGGCAAATGGGCTCAAAAATTAGCACTGCCAGCTAGAGTCCCAGTTTGACGTCACCATTCTGACTGCTGGCAATTTTGCTCAGGAGTGGGGGAAGGCGGGACCCAGCAACCTGCCCGATTCAGATAATAGGCCAATTGATCTTGGTCATGAGCTCATTAAGGGCCAGTTTGCAATTTTAGTGGGAGTCCACGGGTTACATGCTGGATCAGGAATAGTCCAGGTCAAAGGTGATGGCAACACAGCGGGGAGCCAGTCATAGCCACACCATTCAATTAGGTGGGCCCATAAAAGGGTTCACAGTTGAGATGGGCATTCAGCCATTGGCACACAGGTACAGTTGGGTGAGCAGAGTTAGTAGAGCAAATGGAATGTGGGCACGTGGTCTGGTGAGGGGGTCATGACCCTATTGGGATCATGTGGCCATAAGGAGGGTGGGGGTTGAGTATAAATTGTGAGTGCAGCTGACCACAAGTAAGGCAACAGCTGGACATGGGATTAAGGTACTCGGAGATAGGGTGTGTAGCAATGTGGAGCGACATCCCCAGGAGCAGATACAGAGCCCCGAGCATGAGCAGGGTAGAGGAGAGGAATGAGGGGCCATACCCTCCACATGGAGTGTACTGCCGAAGAAGAAGCTTGCTGGACATGTCAGAGAATCAGTGTTGCAGGAGACTGCACCTATCTAGGCTGATGGTTACTGAGATATGTGCCCTCATTGAGGAAGAGCTCAGACCTAACAGCACTGCTCGCCATGCCCTCCCAGTCGTCATGAAAGTCACTATGGCCTTGAACTTCTTCGCCTCCGGCACCTTCCAAGGACCAACGTGGACTCTTGGTGGTGCCTTGCAAGCGGGAGTACACCATTGCATTTTGCAGGTCACTGATGCCCTATTTGCGAAAGCTGGGCAGTACATACAATTTCAAATTGATGGGGACTCGCAAGTACAAAAGGCAAAGGGATTCATCTCCAATGCTGGATTCCCGCAGGTGCAGGGCATCATTGATTGCATCCATGTGGCCATCAAGCCATGAGTGACCGGCCACTGAGACTCAACAACATTCAACTAGTCTGCGATCACAACAAGAGCTTTATGCATGTGTGCACTCACTATCCACCTTCATCCTCCAGCAGTCCAGGGTGCAGCGGCTCTTCATCCCAAAACCCCCCCAAAATATGTGGATGGATTCTAGGGGGGCAAGGGTTATCCTTTGAAGAGTTGGCTACTCACCCCGTTACATGACCCTGAGATGGATGCAAAGAGGCTCTAAGACTGAACCCATCTGCTCATAAGGGCCACCTCGAGCAGGCCATCGAGCTTATGAAGATGCGGTTCTGATGCCTGGACCTGTAGGGTGGCGCCCTGCAATACACTCCTGCAAGGGTCTTGGTCATTGTAGTGGTCTGCTGCACTCTCCATAACCTAGCCTTCCAGAGAGGTGTGGAGATTGAAGAGGGTGATGCGCCAGATCAACACAGTTCATCGTAGGAGGAGGAGGAGGTGGAAGAGGAGGTGGAAGTGGAGGAGGAAGATGCAGAGCAGAGAGGGGCCCCTGCTGAATAGGGTGGTTGCCGGGGCCGCCTCAGGAGTCAAAGCTCTCATCAGGATGGCTCCACTGCCAGGGCACATCTGATCAAGGCACATTTCACCCAAGTGCTCCTCATCCAGCAGGACTGCATGCATGATCTGCCTGTGAGAACACTTCCATTGAAGATACAATCTTGAATGGATCCACTCACCGCCAATAAATGATAAACATCTGTCCAGCGGTCTCACTGTCCCCGTCCAAAGACCACAGCTTCCCTTTACCACTTCTTCCCCTTTTCCAGTTTTGCCATTAAAGAATGGAAGCTGACACGTCTGGGGTCATGTGTCAACATTTAAAGTCATAGAGTCGTACAGCATAGAAACAGGCCCTTCGGCCCACCGCGTCCATGCCGACCATAATGCCTATCTACACTAATCCCACCTGCCTGCATTAATTCCATATCCCGCTATGCCTTGCTCATTCAAGTACCTGTCCAGATGCCTCTTACATGTTGCTACTGTTCCTGCCTCCACCACCTCCTCTGGCAGCTCATTCGAGATACCCACTATTCTTTGTGAGAAAAATTTACCCCTTTGATCCCCTTTAAACCTCCTCCCTCTCACCTTAAAACTATGCCCTCTAGTTTTAGTCACCCTTACCATGGGAAACAGACTCTGGCCATCTACCATATCTATGCCTCTCATAATTTTATATACCTGTATCATGTCCCCTCTCAGCCTCCTTCGCTCCAGGGAAAACAGACCCATCCTAACCAATCTCTCTTTATAACTCAAGCCAGGCAACATCCTTGTGAATCTTTTCTGCACCCTCTCTAGCTTAATCACATCTTTCCTGTAGTGCGGCGACCAGAACTGAACACAGTACTCCAAGTGCGGCCTAACCAACATGGCATCCCAACTCTTGTACTCAATACCTCGGCCGATGAAGGCAAGCATGCCATACGCCTTCTTCACCACCCTGTCTACCTGTGTTTCCACTTTCAGGGAACTATGTACTTGCACCCCAAGGTCTCTCTGCTCAACAACACTCCTCAGGGCCCTGCCATTCACTGTATATGTCCTGCCCTGGTTCAACTTCCCAAAATGCATCACTTCGCACTTGTCTGCGTTAAATTCCGTTTGCCAATCCCTTGCCCACTTTCCCAGTTTATCTATATCCTGTTGTAACCTTAGACAACCTTCTTCACTGTCCACGATACCACCAATTTTGGTGTCATCTGCAAACTTACTAATCATGCCCCCTACATTCACATCCAAGTCATTAATATATATGACAAACAACAGAGGCCCAGCACTGATCCCTGCGGCACACCACTGGTCACCGGCCTCCAATCTGAAAAACAACCCTCCATTACCACCCTCTGCCTCCTATCACCAAGCCAATTTTGTATCCAATTGGCTAGCTCACCCATGTGTTCGAACCTTCTGGACCAGCCTACCATGCGGGACCTTGTCAAAGGCCTTGCTAAAGTCCATGTAGCCAACGTCTATCACCCTGCCCTCGTCAATATTCTTGGTCACCTCCTCAAAAAACTCAATCAAATTCGTGAGACATGATTTCCCACGCACAAAGCCATGCTGACTATCTCTAATCAGACCTTGTCTTTCTAAATGCATATAAATCCTGTCTCTCAGAATCCCTTCCAGTAACTTTCCCACCACTGATGTAAGGCTCACTGGCCTGTAGTTCCCTGGCTTATCCCTGCTGCCCTTCTTAAATAAAGGCAAAACATTAGCCATCCTCCAGTCTTCCGGTACCTCACCCGTGGCTAATGATGATACAAAAATCTCTGCCAGGGCCCCAGCAATCTCCTCCCTTGCTTCCCATAGCATCCTAGGATACACCTGGTCAGGCCCTGGGGATTTATCCACCTTAAAGCGCTTCAAAACCTCCAACACCTCCTCCTTTGTAATGTTGATATGCTCCAGGTTATCGGTGTTCCCTCCCTTGAACTCACTAGCTTCCATGACCTTCTCCACGGTAAATACAGATGAGAAGTATTCAATTAAGACCTCGCCCATTTCCCGTGGCTCCACACATAGATTACCACACTGATCCTTAAGGGGACCTACTCTCTCCCTAGCTACCCTTTTACTCTTAATATACTTACAGAATCTTTTAGGATTCTCCTTCATCTTATCTGCCAGGGAAATCTCATGGCCCCTTTTCGCACTCCTAATTTCCTTCTTAAGTGTACTCCTACATCCCCTATACTCCTCAAGGGATTTGCTTGATCCCAGCTGCCTATACCTGACATATGCCTCCTTCTTTGTCCTGACCAGATCCTCAATATCCCTCGTCAACCAAGGTTCCCTAAACTTTCCAACCTTGCCCTTCCATCTAACAGGAACATGCCGGCCCTGAACTCTTCCTATCTCACTTTTAAAAGCCTCCCACTTGCCAGACGTCCCTTTACCTGTAAGCAGCCTCTCCCATTCAACTTTTGAGAATTCCTGTCTGATGCCATCGAAATTAGCCTTCCCCCAATTTAGAACTTCAACCTGAGGACCAGTCCTATCCTTTTCCGTAACTATCTTGAAGCTAATAGGGTTATGGTCACTGGTCCCAAAGTGCTCCCCCACTGACACATCAACCACCTGCCCAGCCTCTTTTCCCAAGAGGAGGTCGAGTGTATCCCCTTCTCTAGTAGGGCCATCCACATACTGCTTCAGAAAGCTATCCTGGACACACTTAACAAATTCTTCCCCATCTGATCCCTTAGCACTAAGGCAGTCCCAGTCAATATTAGGGAAGTTAAAATCACCTACTATTACGACCCTATAATTCCTACACCTATCTGTGATTTCCCTACATATATGCTCCTCCATTTCCCTCTGACTATTGGGGGGCCTATAGTATAATCCCATCAAAGTGATCACCCCTTTCTTATTTCTAAGTTCTACCCATATGGATTCGCTGGACATTCCCCCCGGGATATCTTCTCTAAGTACTGCCGTGATGTCCTCCCTAATCAATAGTGCAACTCCTCCTCTCTTACCTCCACCTCTGTCATGCGGAAGCATCAGTACCCCGGAACATTGAGCTGCCAGTCCTGCCCATCCCTCAACCACGTTGCCGTAAAAGCTATAATATCACAATCTCATGTACTGATCCATGCTCTGAGTTCATCTGCCTTACCTGTAAGGCTTCTTGCATTAAAGTAAATGCAGTTTAGCCTACCAGACATTCCATGCTCCCTGTCCTGCACCTGCCAGCCTGCCTACTGGACTTGCTTGCTTTAACCTCTACATTTGCCTCAAGTATCTCATCAGAGAGACTACTACTTTGGGTCCCACCCCCCTGCAAGATTAGTTTAAACCCTCCCGAGTATTACTTGCAAACCTCCCTGCAAGGATATTGGTCCCCTTCCAGTTCAGATGCAACCCGTCCCTCTTGTACAGGTCACCTCTGCACCAGAAGAGATCCCAATGATCCAAGGAGCTGAAGCCCTCCCAGCTCTTCAGCCATGCATTCATTTGCCTTATCCTCCTATTCCTACCCTCACTAGCACGTGGCACAGGGAGTAATCCTGAGATTACAACCCTAGAGGTCCTGCTTTTTAACCTTCTGCCTAACTCCCTATATTCTCTTTGCAGAACCTCATCTCTCTTCCTGCCTATGTCGTTAGTACCAATATGGACCACAACCTCTGGCTGCTCACCCTCCCTTTCAGAATGTCCTGCAGCCACTCCGAGACATCCTTGATCCCAGCACCAGGGAGGCTGGAGTCTCGTTTGCGGCCACAGAAACACCGATCTGCACCCCTTACGATAGAATCCCATATCACTATAGCTCTTACACCCCTTTTCCTCCCCTGCAGTGCAGCAGAGCCCTCCGTGGTGCCACGGACCTGGCTGTTGCTGCTTTCCCCTGGGAGGTCATCCCCCCCCAACAATATCCAAAGTGGTATATCTGTTTGAGAGGGGGATGGCCACAGCGGACTGCTGCACTACCCGCCTACTACTCCGTCTGGTGGTCACCCATCCCTTTTCTGCCTGTGCAGCCATTACCTGCAGTGTGACCACCTCACTAAACATGCTATCCACGACGTCCTCAGCATCGTGGATGCTCCACAGTGAATCCACCCGCAGCTCCAGCTCCGTAATGCGGGTAGTCAGTAGCTGCAGATGGATACACTTCCTGCACACATGGTCACCAGGGACACTGGAAGCATCCCTGATTTCCCACATAGTGCAGGAGGAGCATAGCTCCTGAGCTGTCCTGTCATGACTTACCCTTAGATTAATTAGTTACTCCCTTCATTAAAAAATACTAATTACACTCAGGGCCTTGTTCTACCCACTACAATCGAAAGTCCTTAATAAGCTACACTGAATTAAAAAAAAACACTTTAGTAGTACTCACCTTATCACCAGAGTTTTTTTTTTCAACAAAAAAAAACTTTCCCCTTTTTTTTCTTACCTGATATACTTACCCAGCTATTTAGAGCTATTCCCTAACAGCAGTGACTCACCAACCAATCACCTTGCAGCTCTCCTGTGACATCACTGATGGCCTTTTTTTCAAAACTCAGGTGTGCTGCCGCTGCACTTCTAAACAGTGCCGGTCTCGCTCAGTCTCGCTCCTTCCCGCTGCTGCTGCACTTTTAAACTGTGCCGGTCTCGCTCAGTGTTAGAAGAACGTTACAAAGTGCACATTTACAAGTGAAATAAACAGCAGTGAACCACTCAGTGCTTTGTCCGACGTGGTGGCCTCTGCTCTTGGCCACTTCTACATGGTGCTCCCCTTGTGGCCTCAGTTGAGGTGGATGCAGCCTGCTCACTTGTGTCTGCTTGCAGCTGAGATGACCGTGACAGTTCCTTATTGCAGAGGTGCCAGTGGGGGGTACCTCCAGAGGCTGCTGCACCAGCGTCAATGCAGGGGCAGTCTCTGTCATAAGGTACTGCTGCCATCCTCAGTCAGAGGGGCCAAGGTGGCAGATGATGGGACGCCATGCTGTCTGGCTCCATCATTTTCTTTGCTGACTGCCTCAGCCCTTGGATGGAACTCTGGATCGCTGGAGCGGACATCAGCCAGGGCGCAACTGGCATCTACTCCATGCATCTTTGCCAATTACCTACAGAGCATGACATGCATTCTGTGCAAGTCAGTGAGCTGTTCCTGCAAACACTCCAAGTACTGCTGTATATGGCTCTCCATGAGTTTGGCCACTCTCTCAATGGAGGACCTCATGCGTTCAAAGCCCTGAGCCATGGTGGTGTACTTGAGGAGAATGGACCCATTCTCAGCCCATGACCCTGCACTGCCTCAGGGAACTCTGGCATATGGGTACACATCTTATGCTGCTGGTCAAAGTAGGGCCCCTTTACTTGTCACTCATGAGGCCCTGCAGCTACGCCCAGCTGAGCTGGTGGTGTCTGTCCTCCATCGTCCGAGGGGAACTACCCACAGCAACCTCTTCTTCTCTCACCTCCTCCTGCTAACTTTTCTTTCTTTGGCCTCCTTATCTCGAGAGACAATGGGTAAGCGCCTGGAGGTGGTCAGTGGTGTGTGGAGCAGCGCCTGGAGTGGCTATAAAGGCCAATTCTAGAGTGACAGGCTCTTCCACAGGTGCTGCAGAAAAATTTGTTTGTCGGGGCTGTTACACAGTTGGCTCTGCCCTTGCGCCTCTGTCTTTTTTCCTGCCAACTACTAAGTCTCTTCGACTCACCACACTTTAGCCCCGCCTTTATGGCTGCCCGCCAGCTCTGGCGAACGCTGGCAACTGACTCCACGACTTGTGATCAATGTCACAGGACTTCATGTCACGTTTGCAGACGTCTTTAAAGTGGAGACATGGATGGCCGGTGGGTCTGATACCAGTGGCGAGCTCGCTGTACAATGTGTCTTTGGGGATCCTGCCATCTTCCATGCGGCTCACATGGCCAAGCCATCTCAAGCGCTGCTGACTCAGTAGTGTGTATAAGCTGGGGATGTTGGCTGCCTCGAGGACTTCTGTGTTGGAGATACGGCCCTGCCACCTGATGCCAAGTATTCTCCGGAGGCAGCGAAGATGGAATGAATTGAGACGTCGCTCTTGGCTGGCATACGTTGTCCAGGCCTCGCTGCCAAAGAGCATGGTACTGAGGACACAGGCTTGATACACTCGGACTTTTGTGTTCCGTGTCAGTGCGCCATTTTCCCACACTCTCTTGGCCAGTCTAGACATAGCAGTGGAAGCCTTTGTTGATTTCTGCATCTAGAGACAGGTTACTGGTGATAGTTGAGCCTAGGTAGGTGAACTCTTGGACCACTTCCAGACTGTGGTCGCCAATATTGATGGATGGAGCATTTCTGACGTCCTGCCCCATGATGTTCATGATGGTTAGGCCAAATTCGTTGCAGGCAGCCGCAAACCTGTCGATGAGACTCTGCAGGCACTCTTCAGTGTGTGATGTTAAAGCAGCATCGTCAGCAAAGAGGAGTTCCCTGATGAGGACTTTCCGTACTTTGGACTTCGCTCTTAGACGGGCAAGGTTGAACAACCTGCCCCCTGATCTTGTGTGGAGGAAAATTCCTTCTTCAGAGGACTTGAACGCATGTGAAAGCAGCAGGGAGAAGAAAATCCCAAAAAGTGTGGGTGCGAGAACACAGTCCTGTTTTACACCACTCAGGATAGGAAAGGGCTCTGATGAGGAGCCACCATGTTGAATTGTGCCTTTCATATTGTCATGGAATGAGGTGATGATACTTAGTAGCTTTGGTGGACATCCAATCTTTTCTAGTAGTCTGAAGAGACCACGTCTGCTGACGAGGTCAAAGACTTTGGTGAGATCAATGAAAGCAATGTAGAGGGGCATCTGTTGTTCACGGCATTTCTCCTGTATCTGACGAAGGGAGAACAGCATGTCAACGTCGATTTCTCTGCACGAAAGCCACACTGTGCCTCAGGGTAGATGCGCTCGGCCAGCTTCTGGAGCCTGTTTAGAGCGACTCGAGCAAAGACTTTCCCCACTATGCTGAGCAGGGAGATTCCACGGTAGTTGTTGCAGTCACCGCGGTCACCGTGGTCACCTTTGTTTTTCTAGAGGGTGATGATATTGGCATCGCGCACGTCCTGAGGTACTGCTCCCTCGTCCCAGCACAGGCATAGCAGTTCATGTAGTGCTGAGAGTATAGCAGGCTCGGCACTCTTGATTATTTCAGGGGTAATGCCGTCCTTCCCAGGGGCTTTTCCACTGGCTAGAGAATCAATGGCATCACTGAGTTCTGATTTTTATGGCTGTATGTCCAGCTCATCCATGACTGGCAGAGGCTGGGCTGCATTGAGGGCAGTCTCAGTGACAACATTCTCCCTGGAGTACAGTTCCAGGTAGTGCTCAACCCAGCGGTCCATTTGTTTGCGTTGGTCAGTGATTATGTCCCCTGATTTAGATTTGAGGGGGGCGATCTTCTTGATGGTTGGCCCAAGGGCTCTCTTCATGCCATCATACATTCCTCTGATGTTTCCGGTGTCTGAGGCCAGCTGAATATGACTGCATAGGTGTTGCCAGTAGTCGTTTGCGCAGCGCCTGGCTGTTCTTTCTGCAGTGTTTCTGGCTGCTTTAAGTGCTACGGATGTTAACTCACTGGGGGCTTTCTTGTAGTTCAACAGTGCAATGCACTTAGCGGCTATGACAGGTGCCAGCTCTTCTTTATGAGATTGAAACCAGTCTGCATTTCTAGTGCAGTGATAATCACCCAGTGCCATCTTTTTTAACAGCGCATGAAGACCTACCAATGTGAGCGTATTTGTGCTGGTGAAGGGGGCACTTGTATGATGTGATGATGCTGGCGATACTGTTTTAGATGTTTGACAGGTCCCTGGCGATGCAACTATACTTTCATGCTTGCCCTCCATGACGGACCCTATGGGAGACAAAAGGAGGAGATCATGAGAACGTGCCTGTGACAGCAAAAGCGTCTGCAGTGCAGAGGCTTCCCAATGCAACTAAGTCTTTGGCATGCTGTCGGATGGGGAGGAGTGCACTCCACCCCTTTTGTTGTGTATTCACTGAGTAAATCTAAAATGAGTCTTACTGTAAGCACTTACTAACTTTTAAGGTAAGCAACCTGTTGTAGGTTGTGGCATTAATCTGGAAGAGAACAGAAAATTGTCTCGCCTGTGTCGAAGAGAAACATGGAAATTACTGCCTAGTTTGTCACTTAGCAAGTACTTCTGCAAAGACCTCTTCACAATTTGGACATTTCTTTCTGTCGCACCTTTCGCTGCTGGGTGATATGGTGTTGCTCAGGTTGCTTAGGTTGGGAAAAAGAACCCAACCCGAATCTGACCGATCCACAATGGACCCGAGCCTGACCCGGCCCGAGTCCCTCCAATTTTGCCCGGAGCCCGACCTGAGCCGAGCCCGACCCCACTCGGCCCGACCTGAGCCCGACCCGACCATCCCTTTACTTACCTTCTGACTGGGAAGCTCCACCAATCTGCAGCGCTTGCGTCATGACAGACTCAGTTTCGTCCCAGACTCCCAGGTCAGGTAAGTTTTTTATTTTTAATACTTACCGGCAGAGCTCTTACCTTGTGTGTCTGGCCTGACCCGACTCGAGCACGACCTGGACTTGGCCCAACTTGACTCAAGCACGACCCGGACTTGGCCCGACCCGACTCCAGCACGTCCCGGACTTGGCCCGACCCGACTCCAGCACGTCCCGGACTTGGCCCGACTCGACTCGAGCACGACCTGGACTTGGCCCGACTCGACTCGAGCACGCCCCGGACTTGGCCCGACTCGACTCGAGCACGCCCCGGACTTGGCCCGACTCGACTCGAGCACGACCCGGACTTCGCCCGACCCGACTCGAGCACGTCCCGGACTTGGCCCGACCCGACCAGGGCCTGAAAGCCGGATCCGGAAGAGGGGCCCGACACGTCATCGGGTCCCATTGGATTTGGGTCGGGTAGCAGGCCTTTAATATGGTGGTATTAGAGTGTGTTTGATTCCATTCTTACTCAGAAATATTTCAAACTCTTCTGATGTAAACTGTGGATCATTATCTGACACCAACACTTCTGGCAACCCATAAATTGCAAACCAACTGCTCAAAGCCTCAATAGTTTTGGCACTTGTGGTATTGGGCAGAGAATCAACATTTATCCACTTGCTATAGCTATCGACCAAAACAAAATTCTCTTTCCCTTTCACTTCAAAGAAATCAACATGTACTCATTCCCACTCTTTTCTTGTGTTTGACCATGGAATGAAAGGAACCTTGGTTGAATCATTTCTCATTCTGAGACACACTTCACAACTTTTCATAAACTGTTCAGTATCTCTACCCACATTTGGATACTGCTGCTGCTTTCATACAGACGATCCCTGTGAAGTTTCTCACACAATCTCTCCCTAAACCTTGGTGGAATAATGGCTCTTAAACCTCATAGGAGCCAGCCTTGATCTACACTCAGTTCATTTCTACATGTGAAATACTCCTGAAATTTCTCATCATCATACTCTTTAGGTCATCCATTCATGACATAATTGAGTACTTTACTGAGCACCACATCCTTGAAAGTTTCTTCAGCAATTTCTCTGGCAGACAGTGACATGTCATTTGTGCATGTAAAGTAATTCACAGGTAACTCATTTGCTAAAAATGAATCAGTCTTTACTTTCTCACTGTCAGACATACTCTTACTGATCTCTACTGTAAATAACTCAGCCTAGTTTAACCGGAGTTTCTTAAGTCAATTTCTTCCCATCAGGGAGACCGGGCTGAATTTTATGAGTGCGTCACAGTTCACGGCTGCGCACTCTAAAAACGGTGTGCATCCTGCGCAGATGCGCCGTCCCTGAGCCCCGGCGATATTACGCGCGGGGGCTCATTTAAATAGAGGGGGCGGAGCAGCCACCCCCAAATGACATAAGGGGGTGGCCGCTGTGTCCCCGGCAATGGCGTCAAGCGCCACCGCGCAGGCGCTGGAGCCATTTTTAAAGGGCTTTAAGCCCTTAACACACATTTAAATTTTAAAAGATGGATTGCACTTAACATGTTTTTAATAACCCCCAATGGTCATTTCATTGCCCGAAATGACCATCCATTAATTTTACAAAGACCCAAACTTTCCCCCCCAACCTTCAATCTGTTGCCCTTCAACACCTTCCCACCATCCCACTTCCAATTAAAATTGATTTCCCCGCTCCTCCACCACTCCCGCCCTGAAAGTTCTATAGCTCCCTCCCTCCTCACCAGGTTCTCGCCTGGAACTCCATGCAGAGTTCCGAAGGCACGCGGAGCACCAACGGCGGCTGTAATATCGGAGTGGGACGGCTGCTGCCTGCAGGTAAGTTAATTTGAATGTCATTAGGGCTTATTTTAATATGGAGATGAAGGACCCGCCATCTGGCGGCGGGGGGCGGGGGGTGGTGGGGTGGGGGGGCCACACTGAGGTCCCCCAGCCGCTGGTAATATGCGGCAGGCCCTTCTCGACATTGCGGATCGAGGTGGGCGTCTCACCGCAACATTTTACCAGCCCCCGCGCCGTGATTCACGGCATCGCGGGGCCAGTAAATTTTAGCCCACCTTGTTCGCTCCTACTACTACCAATGGCAGGTAATTGGTTGCACCACTGCATTCCATCATAACGCTAACTTCACCTCACACTGTAGTACTGTTATTGGAATAACTAGTCAATTTCAGACCAGTTTTGCATAAAGGAATGTGACATAGGGACTTCTTGTCCGCAAGCAGGACCCTGAGCTTCCGGTTGCTTGCCATTTGAACACTCCCCCCTGCTCTCATGCTCACATCTCTGTCCTGGGAATTCTGCACTGTTCCAGTGAACATCAACGCAAGCTCGAGGAACAGCATCTCATCTACCGATTAGGCACACTACAGCCTGCCGGACTGAACATTGAGTTCAATAATTTCAGAGCATGACAGCCCCCCATTTTACTTTCATTTTTAGTTATTTTTTCTTCCTTGTTTTTACATTCTTTTTTACATTTTTTACAATCTTTTTTTTTGCATTTATTTCATTGCATCTTAGTTTGTTCAGTTTGCTTACCCACTGTTTTTTTTCAGGTTTGCACTTGCTGCTGTTCAATATTCAGTGTATTTACACCTAATCTGTACTAATGCTTTGTCTTTCAACACACCATTAACATATTGTTTGCCTTTGCTCCGTGACCTTTTGGTCAGCTATGTGGCCTGGTCCAATCTACACCTTCTCCTTTGTTATCTCTTGCCCCACCCCCACCTCACTTGCTTATAATCTGTGACTTTTCTAATATTTGTCAGTTCCGAAGAAGGGTCACTGACCCGAAACGTTAACTCTGCTTCTCTTTCCACAGATGCTGCCAGACCTGCTGAGTATCTCCAGCATTTCTTGTTTTTATTTCAGATTTCCAGCATCCGCAGTATTTTGCTTTTATTTTAGGGACTTCTTGTACTCTGCTGCCAAGATAACGGACACTGCTGCAGCTGTATCGATGATGAAGGTAAGTTGTGAATCTTCAACTTTCATTTTTATGGTAGGTGCTGGAACTATATCTTCAGCCCTTTTACTCTCAGCTTTCATGCGCTATTTTTCTCGCTTTCTGACTGAGTACAACTCTTGAAATTCCTGCTCAATAACATCAACTTCTGTTTCTATATCTATCATGTGCACATTCAAGGACTACCAGGCTCCTGAACTAGCTTTAGGTCTACCACAATCTCGACCTGGTGCATTTCTGCAACCTGGAGCATTACTGGGTTGAATTTTACTAGCTCGCTCAATCTCAGCAGCGAGCTTCCAAAATGGCAGTTCGATATTGATCACAGTGGCTCATTTAAATGGCTGGGGTGGACCGCCCCTCCCCACCTGATGACATGGAGGGGGCGGGCGCTCCACCCCGGCAATGGCGTCAGCCATTTTTAATGGGTTTAGAGCCCGAAATGACAAATAAAATTTTTAATTAAACAGTTAATTTATAATTATTAAAACTAATTAAAAAAATTTCCAGCCCCTCTCCGACTCCCCTCCCAATAGCCTTCTATGTCATTCCTGCCCTCTCCCCACACAAAATACTTATCTTCAGTATCTGACCATCCCCCCCCTCTCCAAAGTTCAGAAACTTTTACCTTTACCCATCACCCCCTCGACCAATCAGAAACATTTAACCCCGGTCCCCCACCACCCGCCCTGAAAACTTTCCTGCTCCCCTCTCCGCACCAGTATTCCGTCATTCTTCAGTGGTCGGGGATCGGACGGCACAGGAGGGCTGGCCACCGACCATCATATCGGAGCGGGATGGTCAGCACAACGAGGTAATTATTATTTAATTTTAATTAATTAACATATTGAAATGATGGTCCCGTCGCCGAGTGGGGGCGGGGGGGCTGCCATAAGGACTTGGCACCGCTGGCAATATGGGGCCGGGCCTTCCTGGTGTCGATGCCTGTGATTGGCCTCTCCCGGAGGCAGTTTCTGCCCCCCCCGCCATGACCCCTGATGTCGCAGGGGCTGGGGGGGGGGCCAGTAAAATTCGCCCCACTGTTTTTTCTACTCCTGCATGCTGTCTGGATATGACTGACTTTCCCACAGGCATAGCACTTTGACTGGAAATGGGGGCATTTAGATGGTTGGTGGCTACCGTGGCAACAGTAGCATCTAAATTTCTGACTCTGAGTCTGTGAACTCGGCTGCTGTGGCCTGGTTCCCGCTGAAATCCGGTGGACCTCCCCTTCCGGCTCAGGAAAAGAACATCCTTGCAATCTGCAACTATCTCTTCCTGCCATTTCCATGGCTGTGGCCTCATCGCAGACTGCAATAGGTTCACTTGGCAACTGCTTCCTTTCACGAAATGCAACTCAGAGTGCCATTTCATTCTTAGTTGTGCCATAACATGAGTCCAGAATCTCATTAATTTCAGAATAGTCCAAAGTACTGGGGTCTCACAGGAAACATTCGTTAAACGTCACCTCAAAAGCACCTGGCCCCATTATGGTGAAGAAAACATTCACTTTATTCTCATCACCTATTTTATTAGTTTGCAGCCAAATATGTAACTTTCGTTCATAATTACACCAGTCCTCTTTGTTAGGGTTGAATTCCCCCATTGTCCCAAAATATGTCTTCAGTGCCATAGTTTTAAAATAACGTACCATGCTGACTTACTGAGTGGAACCTGAAACAAATTGCAGACACATGCAGAGCAATCTTTCAAATCACCTAAACATCCTCAAAATCGATTTTGGGAGTTTCAGAAAGTGTGTCACAAAGTTCTTCAGACTAATCTCTCGATCGAGTGTAAAAAAAAATTCAATCCCATTCTCTTGTTGCCATCTTCCTGTTGTGTATTCACTGAGTAAATCTAAAATGAGTCTTACTGTTAGCAGCTATTGTTCAACTTTTATTTACACCTCCCAACAGAGAGGGCAGCAGAGAGACAGTATAGCAGTATACAAATGCTTAACTATTATATTACACTACACGCTTTATCGACAGATCTCAATATCCTTTCACCCTCTCCGCCAGGTATTCCCATCTCTCCCTCCCCATGTGGTCTTGCGGGGCCACCCTGGCGATCCATCACTGCTTCCTCCATGGCAGTGAGGATGGTGAGCTCGGGCACTCCTCCTCCTGTGTGTGCCCTCTCATGTGAATGATGTACCTTCTTCTTCTGCAATGATAGAAGATAGAGAGATAAGGCATTGCTGGTCTCTCTGACCAATGCTTATTTACAAGCTTATTTACATAAGAAGCTGCATGTATCAGTGCTGGCAGGTCCTCAACAGCGCTAGGGCCCGGGCATCGCTAAAGAGTCAATAATTTCCCCGGGCACACATTTTTCCTATGTTCAGGAGGACCATGCACCCTCGGGCTCCTCAGCTGATGTGTCTACTGGTGGCTACAAACCTGGAGGGCTTTAATCATCAGGGTCTCGTGTTGCAGCCACCTTGCCAGAGTGAAGAAGGTCATTAAATCTCTTGCGGGACTGCACCCAGTTCTTCCACATGACACTTATGCTGCTCACAATTTCTGCCACCTCCAGCCCATCCTGCTTTGTTTGACTGGGTGGCCTTCTCCTGCCACTCTCCAGAAACAAGACCTCTCGTCTCCCTCTCTCTCTCTCACTGCTTCCAGCAGCACCTATAGGGATGCAACTGTGAAACATGGGCCCCAGTTGTCAGACCTCTGCCTCTCCTCCTGGATTGCATGCTGATTCAAAATGGCTGGCATTATATTGGCTGCTGTGATGTCTTTAAATTAGAACAAACAAAGAACAAAGAACAGTACAGCACAGGAACAGGCCATTCGGCTCTCCAAGCCTGCGCCGATCTTGATGCCTGCCTAAACTAAAACTTTCTGCACTTCCGGGGCCCATATCCCTCTATTCCCATCCTATTCATGTATTTGTCAAGATCCAGACCTTCTGTGTAAAGAACTTGCCTCGCACATCCCCTTTAAACTTTGCCCCTCTCACCTTAAACCTATGTCCCATAGTAATTGACTCTTCCACCCTGGAAAAAAGCTTCTGACTATCCATTCTGTCCATGCCGCTTATAACTTTGTAAACCTCTATCATGTCGCCCCTCCACCTCCGTCGTTCCAGTGAAAACAATCCGAGTTTATCCAACCTGTCCTCATAGCTAATGCCCTCCAGACCAGGCAACATCCTGGTAAACCTCTTCTGTACCCTCTCCAAAGCCTCCACGTCCTTCTGGTAGTGTGGCGACCAGAATTGCACGCAATATTCTAAGTGTGGCCTAACTAAAGTTCTGTACAGCTGCAACATGACTTGCCAATTTTTATACTCTATGCCTCGACCGATGAAGGCAAGCATGCCGTATGCCTTCTTGACTACCTTATCCACCTGCTTTGCCACTTTCAGTGACCTGTGGACCTGTACTCCCAGATCTCTCTGCCTGTCAATACACCTAAGGGTTCTGCCATTTACTGTATACTTCCCACCTGCATTAGACCTTCCAAAATGCATGACCTCACATTTGTCCGGATTAAACTCCATCTGCCATTGCTCCGCCCAAGTCTCCAACCGATCTATATCCTGCTGTATCCTCTGACAATCCTCATCAGTATCCACAACTCCACCAACCTTTGTGTCGTTCGCAAACTTACTAATCAGACCAGCTACATTTTCCTCCAAATCATTTATATATACTACAAACAGCAAAGGTCCCAGCACTGATCCCTGCGGAACACCACTAGTCACATCCCTCCATTCAGAAAAGCACCCTTCCACTGATACCCTCTGTCTTCTATGACCGAGCCAGTTCTGTATCCATCTTGCCAGCTCACCTCTGATCCCGTGTGACTTCACCTTTTGTACCAGTCTGCCATGAGGGACCTTGTCAAAGGCTTTACTGAAGTCCATGTAGATAACATCCACTGCCCTTCCTTCATCAATCATCTTCGTCACTTCCTCAAAAAACTCAATCAAATTAGTGAGACACGACCTCCCCTTCACAAAACCATGCTGCCTCTCGCTAATAAGTCCATTTGTTTCCAAATGGGTGTAAATCCTGTCCCGAAGAATCCTCTCTAATAATTTCCCTACCACTGAGGTAAGGCTCACCGGCCTATAATTTCCTGGATTATCCTTGCTGCCCTTCTGAAACAAAGGAACAACATTGGCTATTCTCCAGTCCTCTGGGACCTCACCTGTAGCCAATGAGGATGCAAAGATTTCTGTCAAGGCCCCAGCAATTTCTTCTTTTGCCTCCCTCAGTATTCTGGGGTAGATCCCATCAGGCCCTGGGGACTTATCTACCTTAATGCTTTGCAAGACACCCAACACCTCCTCCTTTTTGATAATGAGATGACTGAGACTATCTACACTCCCTTCCTTAGGCTCATCATCCACCAAGTCCTTCTCTTTGGTAAATACGAATGCAAAGTACTCATTTATTAGTACATCGCCCATTTCCTCTGACTCCACACATAGATTCCCTTCTCTGTCCTTGAGTGGGCCAACCCTTTCCCTCGTTACCCTCTTGCTCTTTATATATGTATAAAAAGCCGTGGGATTTTCCTTAATCCTGTTCGCCAATGACTTTTCATGACTCCTTTTAGCCCTCCTGACTCCTTGCTTAAGTTCCTTCCTACTGTCTTTATATTCCTCAAGGGAATATAGGCCCGAACTTTACCAGTCCCGTCTCCATCCTGCACCTGCCACTGCTAATTGGCCGCTAAACCTGCCCTACAGCCAGTTAGTAGCTGACATTGTGGTCAATTCACGGGCTGTGACAACCTCCCTGTCCCAGTGCAGGGTCAGGACCCAGAAATGCTTTCAACATTGGGTTCCCGATCTCGGAGGCAAAATCCTGCCTGAACAGCTAGACTTATCAGTTCACTGAATCCAGGTCCTGGAGCTTACAATCTCTGCCATGTCTCTCTCCAGGCCTGGGGCACATCCCTTCTCAGTGTTTTTCTTCCATTAGTGGGATGGATAACATCCTTCCTCACCCTCATCTCTTCCATCAGGACCTCTATAGAGCATTCAGAGAAGCTGGGGATTTTCACCCAACTCCTCTTGCAGTTTGCTGCTCTAAAAGATGGCAGTGTTTGTAAAGTGAATGCAACTTCCTTTCAAGAGCTACATTCCTGCCTTAGATTCTGCCCAGAAAATGACTGGCTTTCCATTCATGTTGTGATCAGGTCGGAAACCTGCCAATCAAATTTATAATACCCTGGTCCTAAAATCTCAGCTATTGAGTGCATTTTGCACTCACCCTGCCCCAGTCGGCTTGAAACCGGCTTTGGGTTAAAATTGATCCCTTGGTGTTTCCGATATTTTTTGATTTATGTTACTGACAACTGCAACTGAGCTGGATGTTGATTTGAAGGCACCTGAGCTGAGCAAAGTTAATACATTGTATTTCCTGATGCTGATTGGAAAGATTCAAACAGGGAGTTGCAGGAAAGAAGACTACAGATTTGGGAGGCAATAACACATTCGAGGACGTTGGAAAGGAAAGGGAGGTTGAAGATAAGGCAGTAATTTGGATGGATAGAGGGGCTTAAGGTATTTTTTTTGAAGACGGAGCTGATTACTGCAGTTTTGAAAGGTGGGCATCAGTACCTAAGGAAGAAGAACCAATTATAGAAGAAAGGATCATGGCTTAAGTTCTGGGACAGAATTTTTAGATCGCAATGGGGGCTGGAACGGAGATGGGTGGGGGCTGAAAATAGCACTCCGGCCGGTGTGCTGGTTTTATGGCACAGTTCCTTCCGCCAGCAATTTTCCTCAGGACAGGGGAAGGCTGGCCACAGAAACATGCTCAATTTGGGAATGAGGCCAATTAATCCTGTTAACCAGCTCATTGTCAGCCAGTTGAGGGCCAGTTTGGTATTTTGGTGCGGGTGCACAGATTGCATAGTGGATCAGGGTCAGACCAGGTGCATGGAGGTGGCAACACAGCGGGGAGCCAGTCATGTCCCTACCATGATATTAGGCAGGGCCATAAAAGGGAGCATGGCTGAGAGGGGCACTCAGCCATTGACACACAGGTGCCTTCGGGTATGTTGGTCTTGCGGGAGAGTGGTCTGTATGCACTCGGCAGTGAAGGGGGTCATGACCCTCCTGGCATCGCGGGGACTTAAGAGGAAGGGCTGGGGTCCAGACATTATTGTAAGTGCAGCTGAGTGAAAGCAAGGCTACAGCTGGTGATGAGATTACCATTCTCAGATATTGGGTCCACTGGCGATGAAGATCAACATCCTCAGCACCAGAGGCAGAGTCATGGGCATAGGGAGTGCAGAGTAGAGCGATGAGGAGCAGGAATGCAACAGAGGCCATACCCTTAGCCAAAGATAGACCTGTGTGGACATGTTGGGGAACCAGTGCTGCAGAGAATGGGCCTATCCAGGCAGATGATCACTGAGATCTGTGTCCTCATCACAGAAGACCTCACACCTCGCAGCGCTGCTCCCCATGCCCTGACAGTAGCCATTAAAGTCATTGTGGCCTTGAACTTCTTTGCTTCTGGCTCCTTTTAAGGATTAGCAGCAGACCTTGGTGGTGTCTTTCACACGACAGCATACCATTGCATTTCTCAGGTCACTGATGCCCTATTTGCGAGAGATGGGCAATACATATAATTTCAAACATATTGGGACCCGCAGGTACAAAGGACAGTGGTTTGCCTCCATTACTGGATTCCCGCAGGTACAGGGCATCATCGATTGCACCAATGCGGCTATCAAGGTGCCGAGTGAGTGACAATGACATTCATCAACAGGAATGACTTCCACTCCTTCAATATTCAGCTGGTCTGCGACCCCAACAAGAGCATTAGGCATGGACATTCACTTTCCTAGCAGCTGCCATGACTCTTTCATCCTCCAGCAGTCTAGGGTGAGGCAGCTCTTCAATCCACCCCCCAAAATATGTGGATGGATTCTAGGGGATAAGGGTCATCCCTTGAAGAGATGGCTACTCATCCCTTTACATGACCCCAAGACAGAGGTGCTATAACTGAAGCAGTCTGCTTACTAGGACCACGATTGAGCAGATCACAGGCTTCTGAAGATGCAGTTTTGGTGCCTTGGCCAGTTGGGTGATGCCCTGCAGTACACTCCTGCAAGGGTCTGGTGCATTGTAGTGGTCTGCTGCGCTTTCCATAACGTGGCCCACCAGAGAGGTGCGGACCTTGAAGAGGGTGAGGACATGGAACAGCACAGCTCATTGGAGGAACAGAAGGAGCAGGAGGTGGAAGAGGAGGAAGTTGCAGAAGAGAGAGAGAGGGGTGGGGGGGTGTGGCTGACCATGGAGGTGGTCCCGTCCAGCGCAGGACTTGAGGGTCTCGTCAGGATGATGTCAACTTCAGGGATCATCTGATTCAAGAACGTTTCAGTTGAGTCCTTCTAACACAGGAGGACAGCATGCTCTGGAACTCACTTTGAACTGCCTGTGAGAACACTGCCATTGAAGATACAGCCTGGAATGGATTCATTCTTACTGCTGGTGAATGATGCACATCTGTCCAGAGGTGTCACTTTCCCCTTCAAAGACCTTTGCTTCCCTTCAACCACCTCTTCTCCCTTTTTCAGCTTTGCCATTAAAGAATGGAAGCTCACACATCTGAAGCATCAAACTTCAGGAAAAAGCACGTAATTGCGCAAAGGTGAGTGGCAGATCAAATGATTGGTCACAATATAAAGAACGGCAGAGAATGACTAAAAGGTTAATCAGGAGAAAGAAATTGGAGTATGAGCGGAAGCTAGCTAGAGATGTAAAAACAGATAGGAAGAGTTTCTACAGGTATTTAAAAAGGAAAAGAGTAAGTAAAGGGAGAGTTGGACCTCTAGAGAGTGAGAAGATTAGATTAGATTAGAGATACAGCACTGAAACAGGCCCTTCGGCCCACCGAGTCTGTGCCGACCAGCAACCACCCATTTATACTAATCCTACACTAATCCTACATTCCTACCAAACATCCCCATCTGTCCCTATATTTCCCTACCACCTACCTATACTAGTGACAATTTATAATGGCCAATTTACCTACCAACCTGCAAGTCTTTTGGCTTGTGGGGAATGGGGAATTAATAGTAGATAATAAGGAAACAGCAGATGAAATGAACAAATATTTTGCTTCTGTCTTCACTGTAGCGGATATAAAACATTCCATAATAGCTGTAAATCAGGAGGTGGAAGGAAGGCATGGTAGCTAAATTTGCAGATTACACAAAGATAGGTAGGAAAGTATGTTGTGAAGAGGACATAGGAGTTTGCAGACTGATATAGTTAGGTTGAGTGAGTGGGCAAAAATCTGGCAGATGGAGTATAATGTCCGAAAATGTGAAGTTGTTTTGGCAGGAAGAATAAAAAAGCAGAGTATTACTTAAATGGAGAATGACTGCAGAATTACAAGGTGCAGAGGGATTTAGGTGTTCTAGTGCATGAGTCACAAAAAATTAATATGCAGGTACAGCAAAAAATAAAGAAGGCTAATGGAATGCTATCCTTTATTACAAGAGGAATTGAAAATAAAAGTAAGGATGTTATGCTTCAGATATACAGGGCATTGGTGAGACTACATTTCGAATACTGTGTGCAGTTTTGGTCTCCTTACTTAAGGAAGGATGTAAATGCGTTGGAGGCAGTTCAGAAGAGGTTCACTAGATTGATACCGGGAATGAGCGGGTTGTCTTATGAGGAAAGGTTGGACAGACTGGGCTTGTTTTCACTGGAGTTGAGAAGAGTGAGGGGAGATTTGATTGAAATATATAAGATCCTGAATGCTCTTGACAAGGTGGAATAGGAGGGTCAGTGTTCAATTGGATAAAAAATTGTCTTAAGGACAGAAAACAGAGAGTTGCAATAAATGACTGTTTTTCAGACTGGAAGATGGTAGACAGAGGTGTTCCCCAAGGGTTAGTGCTGGGACCACTGCTTTTTTTGCTATATATAAATTACTTAGATCTTGTAATACAGAGTAGAATTTTCTGATGACACCAAACTTGGAGGTGAGGCAAACAGTGAGGATGATATGAACCACCTGCAACAGGACATAGATAGGCTAGCAGAATAGGCAGAGAGGTGGCAGATGGAATTTAATACTGAAAAGTGTGAGGTGATTCATTTTGACAGAAGGAATAGGGACAGTTCTAAAGAGTGTTCAGGAACAGAGGGACCTGGGGGTGCATGTGCAGAGATCTTTGAAGGTGGCAGAACATATTGAGAGAATGGTTCGTAAAGCATATGGAATTTTGGGCTTCATAAATAGAGGTATTGAGTATAAAAGCAGGGAAGTTATGCTGAACCTTTATAAAGCTCTGGTTAGGCCCCAACTGGAGTATTGCGCTCAGTTCTGGTCACCACACTTCAGGAAGGATGTGAGGGCCCTTGAGAGGGTGCAGAGGAGATTTACTAAAATGGTTCCTGCGATGGGGGATTTTAGTTACAAGGTTAGGTTGGAAAAGCTGGTTTGTTCTCCTTAGAACAAAGGAGATTGAGGGGAGATTTAATAGAAGTATACAAGATTGTGACAGGCTTAGATAAGTTAGACAAGGGAAAACTGTTCCCATTAATTAATGATACAAGGAGTAGGGGACACAGATTGAAAGCTTTGGGCAAGAGATGCAGGGAGAATATGAGGAAGAACATTTGTACGCAGCAGGTGGTAATGACCCAGAAATCGCTGCCCACAGTGGTGATGGAAGCAGAGACAATCAATGACTTTAAGGTGAAGCTGGATGGCCACCTGGGAAAAATAGACTTGCAGGGCTATGGGGATTGAGCCAGGGAGTAGGAATGACAGCATAGTTCTGTGGAGAGCCAGCATGCACTCGATGGGCCGAATGGCCTCATTCTATGCTGGAAATGACTCTTCTTTATTGAAGAATAACAGGATTTTAGGAGAGCTCTTCAATATATGTGTTACTTGCTGACTAACACTGCTCCAACTACTGTATCACATATTAACTTGCATGACTTCCTGTGATGATGTTTACTAAACTATTTACATATTCAGTAGTATGTTATTCAGCATTAAAGAAATTAAAGTAATATCACAACAGTCATCTCCATGATTGTGGCATGAAGCCCAGTGATAAATGCTCTGCTGACTGGCTGTGTGCTTAGCAGAGGATCCAGGTGTGTGCAAGATGAGCATGAGTTCAAGTTAACCTGCACTTATTAAAGGGTCGGTGCATTCTGTTTGCAGCAATTGTTGGAACTGCCTCAAAAAGTGTTTCTCACAAGATATAAACACTACCAATGAAGCAGCAGGATAGAGAGAGGTCTCCCAGGTTTTCTGATGCAGTGCCAGAGGCCTTAGTCCAGGAAGTGGAAAAAAGGAGAGACTTCACGTCTCCGCAGGGGGCCAGGAGAGCCTCCAGGCATATACTGCTCCTGGTTGAGGTGGACGTAGGAGGATTGCTTTGTGAAGACCCTAGGTGGGTAGGGCCTTCTGTTGAGAGCCACCCTCCTCCCTCAGCACACAGTTTCCCCTCTGTGCTGCTTGTGCCCCTTCTCCCTGTCATGCTGTGCTCAAAAGGGACTGCAACAATAGTCTCCATGAATGAGAGCAAGCTTTCTGCTCAGAGGTCTTCAAAATCCACTCAACTCCTTGCAAAGCTCCAGCACCACTCCCTTTTGACTACAACAACTTGTGAGAGTTCCTCCAACAACACAGTATACAGTATACGATACTTCCATTAACTCTTCAACAGCAAAACATATTCAAAGCACCTCACTTGAAAGCCCCATTTTGATTCCTTTAGAAACCTCTACTGGGGTGGGGGGCCGGGGAACCGGGGGGTGAAGAGGGGTCCCTTGTGCAGCTGAATACATGTAGGGAATGTTTAAGAGAGGATGCTAACAGGACCTGCTTGATCCAAAATGGCAGGTCAGTTGCCAAATCAGTGTTAGATGTTGAGTGGCGTCATGATCTGTGAGCCTGCGTGCTTCCAGTGCACGCACGCCACAACCATGCTAGCACCCTTCTAAGCATGGCGATCCATGCAGGCTATGCTGGAAGTGACTGGGAGCAAATTGGTTGCCATTTTAGCCTTTCGGGGTTCCCATCACACCGACACCAGTAAAGCTATTTGCAGTCATTGTCTTTTTTCCTGATTATAGCTCTGTGAAGCACCTTGGGATGTCTTTACTACAATGGAGGCTCTATATGAATGTAAGATATTATTGCTGCTACTGCCATCAGATGTTTAATACCTGTATTACGAGCTTCATCGATACAGGATGTCAGGAAAACGAGCTATGCTGAATGATGATTTTTAATTCATTGATAGGCGACCTAAGTAAAACTTTTAAAAAGCAAAGCTTGGATCCTACATTCAACTTTGAAAAAGCTGGCAGCTAAGATGGCCACCACAATTTGCATAGAAATACCTCACATTCCAAGGTATCAAAGTGGAGACGCATGTCTAAATAGCTCTCATCCAGAACAATGGCTTGAACAGTTGAGTGAACAAACTGATATTGCTTTTATCAGAAAGACATTCAAAGCCATCTTGGAAGACTAGCCATAGTGGAGATGAGCCTCCGGGGGGGTAATCATTGAAACAATAGGCCTGAGAGAGATTGAAATTCTACGACTTGAATTTTATTAAATTGAGTATATACTGACAATCATGTGACAGTCTGCTCATCTCTGTGAAAACTGGAGTTTTTTTGAACACATTAGACAAGCTTTGAAAGCTAATCAGTGCAGGACCGCAGTGGGGCTGTCTCTCTTTCTCTCTCTCGCCAGGTAATACTGCAAATTGCGAGCCCTGCCTGCAGACTGCAAAACATCCAAGTCTATCATTGCTACAGACAGAGACCCTGGGGAGAAAGCCATCTACATCAAAACCCTGAACCAAGGGGACCACTTCTGACAACCAGGAACTTCAGGACCACGAATTCAGCTGGAAGACAACTGAATTATCAGACCTCACAGATTGTATGTTATATTTATTTGTTCTGGACTCTAATCCAACCAAACTATCCTTCATCACTCTGTAACCTATTTGTATGTGTGTGATTCTCATGTGTTTGCGTGTGTGTGTGAAAGTTGGAGCATAGTTTATTATTTTTACCTAGATCAGGTTTTGATGTTAAGTACAATAAACTGAATTCTTGTTTAAACTCAAGAAAACCTGTCCAATTGGTACTTTTATGATCACAGTACCTGAAAGGGTTAAACACTCACTGAATTGGTAAGCACATTTCACTATCTAAAAGAAATAAACTCTGTTGCGGTCAAACAAGGAGAGGGACAAGAGGGGAGCCTTTCGACCCCTCCTCACCTGATCGTAACAAAGAAAACACATGGTCAGATATTTCCTCGGGGTTCTCCTGATTGGGTTTGATGGAGGATTGGTGGAATCCCATTTTACACATCAAACCAGGATTTCTGCTGACCTTCCGCCAAAGTTACAGTTAGTGGTTGGGAGAATCCTAAGGAAATTCCCAGCAGTTGAATCAAGGCCAATATTTTCAATTGATGGTCCTCCCCCACCACCATTCCACCCGATTACATGCTCTCTCTGCCTCCAAACCCGCTGCGGAGGACAGCATAAAAATCCCCCCTGGGGAGTGCTGAGGTACCACCTGGAAAGAAGCCATTGGGTGACCCATCATTACCCTTTATAAGAAGGCCAAGAGAAATCAGTAGACAAAAAAATAATTTTTTAATTCGTTCGGGGAGGTGAGCATCACCTGCAAGGTCAGCATTTGTTGCCCATCCCTAATTACCCTTGAGAAGGTGGTGGTGAGTCGCCTTCTTGAACTGCTGCAGTCCATGTGGTGTAGGTACATCTACAGAGCTGTTAGGGAGGGAGTTCTAGGATTTTGACCCAATGGCAGTTAAGGAACGGTGATGTAGTTCCAAGTCAGGATGCTGTGTGACTTGGAGGGGAACTTGCAGGTGATGGTGTTCCCATGCGTCTGCTGCCCTTGTTCTTCTGGGTGGTAGAGGTCTCGGGTTTGGAAGGTGCTTTTGAAGGAGCCTTGGTGATTTGCTGCAGTGCATCTTGTAGATGGTACAGACTGCTGCCATTGTGCACTGGTGGTAGAGGGCATGAATGTTTAAGGTGGTGATAGGGTGCCAATCAAGCTGCTTTGTCCTGGATGTTGTTGCGCTTCAAGAGTGTTGTTGGAGCTGCACAAATTCTGGCAAGTGGAGAGTATTCCACCACACTCCTTATTTGTGCCTTATAGATTTTGGGAAGTCAGGAGGTGAATAACTCACCATAAAATTCCCAGCCTCTGACCTGCTCTTGTAGCCACAGTATTTATATGGCTGGTCCGGTTAAGTTTCTGGTCAATGGTAACCCTCAGGATGTTGATGGTGGGGGATTTAGTGATGGTAATACTGTTGAAAGTCAAGGCGAAATGGTTAGATTCTCTCTTGTTGGAGATGGCCAACGTCTGGCACTTAAGTGGCGCAAATGCTACTTGCCACTTATTAGCCCAAGCCTGAATTTTGTCCAGGTCTTGCTGCACGTGGGCACGGACTGCTTCAGCATTTGAGGAGTTGTGAATGGTACTGAACACTGTGCAATCATCAGTGAAATCCCCTCTTTTGACCTTATAATGGAGGGAAGGTCATTGATGAAGCAGCTGAAGATGGTTGAGCCCAGGACACGACCCTGAGGAACTCCTGTAGTGATGTTCTGAAGCTAAGATTATTGGCCTCCAACAACCATAACCATCTTTCTTTGTGCTAGGTATGATTCCAACCAGCAGAGAGTGTTCCCCTTGATTCCCATTGACTTCACTTTTACTCAGGCTCCTTGTTGCCACACTCGGTCAAATGCTATCTTGATATCAAGGGCAGTCATTCTCTCCTCACCTCTTTGGGCCTGAGGCCACCACCCAGGCCTGGATCCCTAAGTAGGCCTCAATTATGCCCTTACAACAGCCTGTGCATCTATTTTCACTGGATGTATCAGCTGCTGATGTTCCGCTGGTCGAGGAACAAGGAAACTCCCAACCTTGGTGTCCCCTCCCCAACGCCATGCGCTTACCGACATAGGTGACCTTATATAAAAAGACAGAGTTTCTAACTCAAATGCATTCCTGTGGAAATTAATGGAGAAGGCTAGGACCCACTGTATCTGAATCCCAACCCAATGCCCAGACTTCCATCGCATTGCTGCCAAACTGACAGTGGGGGCGAAGCAGAAGGACTGTGGATTTTCAACCCCTGAATATTATTACCAGTGTCCCTCTTCAAATTGTGGAAGAAGAATTTAACATTGACCTTAGCATTATTGCACATGTTTCTGTCTTGCCATTTTGTTGAAACAGTGAATGCTATCGCTTAGGAAACTGGGTTGGATGAGTTACTTAGTCCAGCAGGGTAAGACAGCAGTAGAGATACAGCCATTAACATAGGATGCTTCTACGATTGCATTGTTTCAACTGTGTAGGTTAATTCAGCCCACTTGAGCTGTCAGTCCCAAGAATTCCTTGAAGCCAGTTCCCTAGACAATATCATCAACACTGCCAAATAAAATGAGAAAAAAGAGGCAGGAAAGTATATTCTTAAATAATTTATAACGCCTAATAACCAATGCTAAAAAGGACTGTGGAAATCCCTAACACCCCTACACACTGCAAGCACCAATGTGCTCTGGTCTTACCACTTGCTCAGCTGTAGGGGGCTAAAATCATGATTGATGAGCTGGTGTCACAAACTTTCTGTGCACTACACAATCTAAATATATGTGTGGCCATTGCAGAATTGGTAGAATATTTTCCAGAGGATTTTGGAAGGTTTGCTTTCTAGACCTGATATTTAATAAAATACATCAATAAAGTTTGCTTCCAAAAGCCATTATGGAGTATTCAAGTCTTCTGGTCAGGTTTATCCATCATTTGGTGGTTGATTTTCTCTCAGAATCTTTGCCCTCAATATTACACCTCACCACCACCACCCCCCTCCCCCCCATGGTGTCCCCCATGACAGGCGGAAAAAGGTTGTGGGTCTTTAAAAAGTGAAAGGCACGGTATGCGACCCCAACACTATGCGCACGCGACCACCACCATTTTGCAGCAGCAGATATAGGGGTGTGCAAGTGACCAGGCATGCAGAGGCGGAACATTTAATTAATTTATTTGACAGAGTGGTAATATCACTGGGCTAGTAATCCAGAGGCCCAGGCTAGTTCTCAGGGACATGGGTTCAAATTCCACCATGGCAGATGGTGGAACTTGAATTCAATTAATAAATGTGGTATTTTAAAAAAAAAGCTAGTCTAATGGTGACCATGAAACCATTGTTAAGCGTTATAAAAACCCATCTGGTTCACTTATGTCCTTAATGGAAGGAAATCTGCTGACCTTACCTGGTCTGTCCTACATGTGACTCCAGACGCACAGCAATGTGGTTGACTCTTAAATGCCCTCTGAAATGGCCTAGCAATCTATTCAGTTCAAGGGCAATTAGGGATAGGTAATAAATGTTGGCCTAGCCAGCGACACCCACATCCCACGAACAAGTTAAAAAAAACACAATTTAAATTGATCTCTCTCAGTGCAATTGGGAGCCTGATTTGAAGTTTATTGCTGCACAGGTTTCCCAGTGAGCAGGAAACTTGGCAGCTGGACTGAGACAAGAGATGCCAGCTCCCCAAAGTAAGTGCCCCCTTCAGCACTCCTTGTGGGCCAGGAGGAGCAGGAGTGCTATCCTGGCATTTCTTGGAAGCCTTCAGCCTTTGCCCAATCCCAATCGCCAGCCTCCCCACTCCTCCTGTTCATAGGCCTCTCCACAACTCCTCCAGCCCTTATTGATAACAGCCTTGCCACCACCCCACCCCCCCAACCACTTCCAAACGCTGGGGACCATCACCAATGGCCTCCTGCCACTGGTGTTTCCTTATAGACCTTGGCCAGTCTGTCAAAGTGGCTGGCTGCCAGGCCGGAAATGGACCTACAAAATGTTAATGAGGTCTTACTGTTACGATCACCAGGTCCTCTGTCTCCCCAGCCTTGTTGGATTCTTTGGTCATTTTCAGCTTCCCCCTCTTGCCTCCCCTAAATTTCAGGGTCTTTGTGTCATTTTTATCAGAGTTTTATTCCAGTTACATTTTGGAGGAGGTTCCACTGATTTGTATAGAGCAGAAAGTATCGTCCTCTACCTTAGAAAAAACAGCTTGCATTCATAAACTACTTCATCAGACATCTTAAATCAGACATTGCTTCACAACCTAATTAAGTACTTTTCAACTTGCAATCACTGTCATTATGTAGGCAAACACAGTGAAAACCCACATCACCAGAACGCAATTTAATTATAGATGAGGAAGGCCAGTTGATCCATCTGAGCTGCCATCCTGAATGACCCTAAAGTTCACCCATTATTCTATCAAATTGATTCTTAAATGTTTATGCCTCCACTGCTGTATCTTAAAGTTCATTTCATATGTTGATCACTCCTTGTGTGAAGAAAACTTTTTGCTTTCAGTCCTACATTTGCCCTTTTCTAGCTTGCACTTGTGAACCCTTGTCCTACCTTTGTGATTTAATTAAAAGTAAATCTCCAGATTTACCTTTTCCCTCAGATGTCTCCTTTCAAGGTTGAAAAGCCAATGTTTCTCCGAGCTGAGACCTTTAAGTTTGGGGACTATCTTTGTGCCTCTTCTTTTGCACCAGCTCCAGGGCTTGAGTGGATCTCCTGTGTCCCAGTGACCAAAACAACAAATATAATTAATAACAATCACAATAACAAAAACGGCCATAAGCACAGAAAAATATCCCAAGGAGCTTCACAGAGATATAGAGAAAATAAAGAGGAGGGACCAAGAGTTTGGTATAAAAGATGGCTTTTAAGGAGGGTCTTGAAAAAGGGGATGATGAAGAAGCAAAGGGATTTAGGGAGGGAACTCCAGAGCATGGGGCCTAGGTGGTTGATGGCACAACAGCCATTGATGGGCAAAGGGAGGGGAGGAATGTACAAGAGGCAGAGAAATGGAGAGTTCTGAAGAAGGGTCACTGACCTGAAATGTTAACTCTGCTTCTGTCTCCACAGATGCTGCCAGACCTGCTGAGTATTTCCAGCGTTTCTTGTTTTTATTTCAGATTTCCAGCATCTGCAGTATTTTGCTTTTATATTAGAGAAATGGAGAGTTCATTGATCTGTATATGGGAGAAGTTGCTTGAGGAAGGACACCAGGATAACTTGCTTTATTTCAAATTTTGCCACGGGATCTATTGTGTCCAGCTACACCTCTGCAATAAAGCATTGTCAGGGTCATTTTGACTCAATGGGATTATAATTTGTGAGAGATGTAGAACAGGCAGCCAATTCGCTATCACTCATTTTATGCTATCACACAAAGTCAAAATGATCCCCTATGAATGTATAGTTCTTCATGCCAATATTCCACTCTATAATCTACCCAGGCAATGTTTTACACCTGCGTAGTAAGGACAAAAATGTCTTCCAAAGCATTTCAGACTGAAACCCAACTTCTTGGTGCCAACATCCTTATCAATGTTTTTTCTAAAAAGAAATGTAAGAGGCAGTTAAACTACCTAAATTTCAAGGACTATTCCTGCTTTATTCCTTCTATTTGGGACACATTAAGGTGAGCCAGGACTCTCCACTTCTTGCTGCTCCACAGCATGTACCACTAACTCACAGCAACTATTTAGTTTCCACACAGTGTGTCATTGTCCCTCTGAGTGACGTGCTGAACTATGGCAGCTCTATTAGATCTACAGAAAGATTAAGACAATTCAGCAAATATTCAATAATTCTGCTTTTAACTTTGATGATACATAATTACCTCTTTCACGCTTTGTAATAGAGGTCCATAGGTACTTATGCTGACAGCTTCACATACTTAAATCAAGTTACATCAAGCTGTCTGACCTTTGAACTGTGTTACCATAGTTACCATCTTATTTTCACATTACTGCTGTACAATGGTTTACTATTTCTTTGATGTTTTTGCATCTTCAGTGTTTGAAAGTCAATTGCTGAATAAAATAAAACAATTTGTAATATATGAAGGAAGAAAATTACTTGATGGTCTGTATGAACCAGCACACTGTGTCACTAAGTGGTGGGACACTAGCTTGCATTATGCTTTTCAGTCTTGGCCAAGCAATTTGGAGCAATTTCAACAACGGCAAAGTGCTTCACCAGCAGAAAAAATGCCTCGTAATGGACTCTATAAGTGTGTAAATCAGGAAAATGGAAGAAGTGGTAGATTTGTTTGTATTGGATGTTGTAGGTGAGTGAGAATTGGGAAAGAGCTAGCAAAGTGTGTAGTATTAGACTCTGTACATGATTCACCATGAACCAGTGAAACAGAACAGCATGGGGGCCTGTGTTGAAACGAATTCGCACAGGTAGTAAGTTTTGCCCCTTACTGCAAATGCAAAACAGGATGTGAAAGATAAGGCTCAATTTTATATCAGTGACAGGGGTCCTGGCAATGGGCTAGAAGGCGGGGTGCAACTCTATCAGACCCTCAGCCGAATGCAATGGCATACAGGGGATGAGCTCCCCGCCGTCAGGGACAGCGTCCCTTTAAGGAACAAAATCTCACCTCCAAGAGCTGCCGGCCAATCAGAGGTAGCAGCACCATCAGTATTACTGGGAGCGGTGGCCACTGTTGGTCCTGCGGGAGGCCCAGAGCAGCGCTGAAGGAAGAGACCCTGGGACCAAGGTACGTGGGATTGGGCTTGCCGGGGCTCGCCTGGTAGGCCCTGGTGAGAAGTATTTTCCCATTAGTCGTGTATTCCTTTGCCTTGCTTGATCTTCCCAAATGCATCATCTCACACTTCCAAGTTGAACTCTATTTGCCACTTTTTTGCCCATCTGACCAGACCATCAATATCGTCCTGCAGGCTACAGCTATTTTCCTCGCTATCTACCACACGGCCAATCTTTGTGTTGTCCGCACATGTCTTGATCATGCCCCTACGTTTCACCACAAAAAGCGGGGACTGAGCCCTGCAGAACTCCACTGGAAACAGCCCTCCAGCCGCTAAAACAGCCGTCGACAATTACCCTTTGTTTCCTCCCACTGAGCCAATTTTGCTGCATTTCCCTGGATCCCATGGGATTTTATTTTTTTACCAGTCTGCCATGTGGGACCTTATCACAAGCCTTGCTAAAATCCATGTAGACCACATCAACTGCACTACCCTCATCTATCTTCTATGTATCTAGCTGTGTCTCACTGCTTTTGTGTATTGTGCTACCTGTAAATAAATCCATTAGTTTTAGCCTACATACATTAGGGCGGCACACTGGCGCAGTGGTTAGCACCGCAGCCTCACAGCGACCCGGGTTCAATTCTGGGTACTGCCTGTGTGGAGTTTGCAAGTTCTCCCTGTGTCTGCGTGGGTTTCCTCCGGGTGCTCCGGTTTCCTCCCACATGCCAAAGACTTGCAGGTTGATAGGTAAATTGGCCATTAGAAATTGCCCCTAGTATAGGTAGGTGGTAGGGAAATATAGGGACAGGTAGGGATGTGGTAGGAATATGGAATTAGTGTAGGATTAGTATAAATGGGTGGTTGTTGGTCGGCACAGACTCGGTGGGCCGAAGGGCCTGTTTCAGTGCTGTATCTCTAAACTAAACTAAAAACTAAACTACTCTGCCAAATGGCATTTTCTGCCTTTCAAAGAAGGCAGGAGTTCAAGCCAGCCATCCGATCTGACTTTCTTTGCACTAAATACCAGAACTAGGTGGCAATTGTTAATGCTGAGATATGATATCTCACTCACAGTAAGCATGAGGGCATAGGAGATTCAATCTGCAGATGGAAGCTGCAATTTTTCCTTGAATACAAAGGTGTTAGGGGAGTACTTGAACTGTAACACAGAAACCTAATATACAGAGGTAAAACTGGCAAGAAACGAGATATGTGGAACAAAGAAGCAGACTGCGCAATGTAGGGAGACTATAGACGTGTAGGATTCACTGCTACAAATATTAAATGGCCACATGTGTCAAAAAGGTAATATCTACAAGATAATGAGTTACCTAAAAGTAAGAATAAGATATAAAAAAGTAAATTATTATTATAAGTAGGAGTAATTGGTGAGCTCTTTCAGAGAGCTCGCACAGACATGATGAGCCAAATGCCCTCCTTCTGTGTTGTATGATCCTATGATTGTAAATTACTGCAGACTCATTAGTAAGGCCATTGGATTGGCTTCGAACAAATCATCACAATAGTTTATTAAACAACTGAATAGATATCAAGATACCATATGGGACAGCTTAGAAATATACAAGACTTTAAGCATTGGTCTTATGGGCCGGTTATGTGGTTTATGCATTGCATCAATGCAAGAAGAATACTTTAACTGCTGTATAACAGCAATGGATTCCATCTGGAAGAGGTGGTCTTGCACTGCTAACATTTCTTTTTAAGCTTAAAAAGTTAGAAAAAAGCTGGTGTGATTATCAGCCCCTTCCTAACATACAATAAAATCACCAGTGTTACGACCAGGTGAGAAAGGGGTCTAGGCTTCCCTCTCAGCCTTCACTTGGTCTTACTGTAACAGGATTTAATTTTAAATACACCGTTTCTTTAGCTCCCTCTTAGTGAATCCTTGTTCGCTAACTTCCAATTATAAGGCAAAGAAACTAGCCAAACAGGTTTTCTTAGCTTTAAAGAAAAAAGGTTGAACTTTATAAAACTTAAACTCTAATGCGCCCACGTTAGCATCCATACGTGATACACAAATGCAGGTAGAGACAGAAAAGAGCAGAAGAAATAAAGTGGAAAAGTTTGAGGCAATATCTGAAGATGGTTTCCATTACTGTTCTTTGAGTTCACTGTAAAGTCCTTGATTGTAGGTAGGGGCTTTTCATTGGGGCCTAACATTCTTCTTAAACCTTGTTCGCTGTAGGAGACTTTTCTCTCTTGAAGTTCATGTGTTCTCAGTGGGTCCAGAGGCTTGTGAGAAAGAGATGGGAGCAGACAGGAGAGGTCTTCTCACTCCAGGAGCAAGCAGTCTTTCTGAGTTCAAAAACTCTGTGGATAGTTCAAAAAGCCCTGGACCAGCCAGTTAGTCATGTGACCAGCTGGTTTAACCAGTCCTGACTTTCGTGGATTGTATCAGTTTAGCAGTCTCTGGAATGCTCTTCCTTATACCTTCAATGTCTGGCGATCAAAATCCATTGTGGGTGAAGTGGACCAGGGAATAGCCCATTGTCTCCACAAGCACTATCTGTTAGTATGCAAATGCCCTTCCAGCCAAGTGTCTGGTCCTTTCTTCACTCCGGCAACAGTTTAAAATCAATGTTCATATGACAAAATGAATATGCCTCATTCTTGGCAGATGGGGGCCTGCATGACACCAGTGTTTAGAAGCCAGTGAGCATGTGTTTTAATCCACAGAAACAGAACTCTGTTTTTCCTGATCAGAACAAGTGCAAAATCAATGATGTGACTCTACATTTTGCTCATGCTGCTCTAAAAATGGTAGGAGCATCAATTCATAATCTGTAATATAGATATTAGACTCAAACCAAAGAAGCTACATCACTCCAAGCAGAAGGACCGCCCGCGAATCAACACTAACAGAATTTCTTATCCACAGCTGTTACAGAAGTTTCTAAATTAACTTGAAAAAGCCCTTCAAAACACTCCTACAGGGGATGCAGAGATCAAGTGAGCCCACATCAGAGATGCCATCTATGACTCAGCAATGACCACCTACGGCAAATGAGAGGAGCAGAATGCAGACTGGTTTCAATCTCACTTTGAAGAGCTGGAACCTGTCATAGCTGCTAAGCGCATTGCACTGTTGAACTACAAGAAAGCCCCCAGCGAGTTAACATCCGTAGCACTTAAAGTAGCCAGAAGCGCTGCACAAAGAACAGCCAGGTGCTGTGCAAATGACTACTGGCAACACCTATGCAGACGTATTCAGCTGGTCTCCGATACCGGAAACAGCAGAGTTAGGCCACACTTAGAATATTGCGTGCAATTCTGGTCGCCACACTACCAGAAGGACGTGGAGGCTTTGGAGAAGGTACAGAAGAGGTTTACCAGGATGTTGCCTGGTCTGCAGGGCATTAGCTATGAGGAGAGGTTGGATAAACTCGGATTGTTTTCACTGGAACGACGGAGGTGGAGGGGTGACATGATAGAGGTTTACAAAGTTATGAGCGGCATGGACAGAGTGGATAGTCAGAAGCTTTTTCCCAGGGTGGAAGAGTCAGTTACTAGGGGGCATAGGTTTAAGGTGCGAGGGGCAAAGTTTAGAGGGGATGTGCCAGGCAAGTTCTTTACACAGAGGGTGGTGAGTGCCTGGAACTTGCTGCCGGGGGAGGTGCTGGAAGCAGGTACGATAGAGACGTTCAAGAGACATCTTGACAAATACATGAATAGGATGGGAATAGAGGGATACGGTCCCCGGAAGTGCAGAAGGTTTTAGTTTAGGCAGGCATCAAGATTGGTGCAGGCTTGGAGGGCCGAATGGCCTGTTCCTGTGCTGTACTGTTCTTTATTATTTGTTCTTTGAATGTATGATGGCATTAAGAGAGCTTTTGGACCAACCATCAAGAAGATCACCCCCTCTCAAGTCTAAATCAGGGGACACGATCACTGATCAATGCAAACAAATGGACTGCTGGGTGGAGCTCCACCTAGAACTGTACTCCAGGGAAAATGTTGTCACTGAGACCGCCCTCAATGCAGCCCAGTCTCTGCCAGTCATGGATAAGCTGGACTAACAGCCAACAAAATCGGAACTCAGTGATACCAATGATTCTCTAGCCAGTGGAAAAGCCCCTGGGAAGGACGGCATTACCCCTGAAATAATCAAGAGTGCTAAGCCTGCTATATTCTCAGCACTCCATGAACTGCTTTGCCTGTGCTGGGATGAGGGAGCAGTACCACAGGACATGCGCGATGCCAATACCATCACCCTCTATAAGAACAAGGGTGACCGCGGTGACTGCAACAACTATCATGGAATCTCCCTGCTCAGCATAGTGGGGAAAGTCTTCACTCGAGTCGTTTTAAACAGGCTCTAGAAGCTAGCTGAGCATGTCTACTCTGAGGCACAGTGTGGCTTTTGAGCAGAGAGATCCACCATTGACATGCTTTTCTCCCTTCGCCAGCTACAGGAGAAATGCCGCAAACAACAGATGCCCCTCTACATTGCTTTCATTGATCTCACCAAAGCCTTTGACCTCGTCAGCAGACGTGGTCTCTTCAGACTACTAGAAAAGATCGGATGTCCACCAAAGCTACTAAGTATCATCACCTCATTCCATGACAATATGAAAGGCACAATTCAGCATAGCGGTGCTTCATCAGATCCCTTTCCTATCCTGAGTGGCGTGAAACAGGGCTGTGTTCTCGCACCTACACTGTTTGGGATCTTTTTCTCACTGCTGCTCTCACATGCATTCAAGTCTTCAGAAGAAGGAAATTTCCTCCACACAAGATCAGATGGCAGGTTGTTCAACCTTGCCCATCTAAGAGCGAAGACCAAAGTATGGAAAGTCCTCATCAGGGAACTGCTCTTTGCTGACGATGCTGCATTAACATCCCAAACAGAAGAGTGTCTGCAGAGTCTCATCGACAGGTTTGCGGCTGCCTGCAATGAATTTGGCCTAACCATCAGCCTCAAGAAAACGCACATCATGGGATAGGACGTCAGAAATGCTCCATCCATCAATATCGGCGACCACGCTCTGTAAGTGATTCAAGAGTTCACCTACCTCGGCTCAACTATCACCAGTAATCTGTCTCTCAATGCAGAAATCAACAAGCGCATGGGAAAGGCATCTGCTGCTATGTCCAGACTGGCCAAGGGAGTGTGGGAAAATGGCGCACTGACACGGAACACAAAAGTCCGAGTGTATCAAGCCTGTGTCCTCAGTACCTTGCTCTACGGCAGCGAGGCATGGACAACGTATGTCAGCCAAGAACGACGTCTCAATTCATTCCATCTTCGCTGCCTCCGGAGAATCTTTGGCATCAGATGGCAGGACCGTATCTCCAATGCAGAAGTCCATGAGGTGGCCAACATCCCCAGCATATACACCCTACTGAGCCAGTGACGCTTGAGATGGCTTGGCCGTGTGCGCCACATGGAAAATGGCAGGATCCCCAAGGACACATTGTACAGCGAGCTCGTCACTGGTATCAGACCCACCGGCCGTCCATGTCTCCGCTTTAAAGACGTCTGCAAACGCGACATGAAGTCCTATGACATTGACCACGAGTCGTGGGAGTTAGTTGCGAGTGATCGCTGGAGCTGGCAGACAGCCATAAAGGCGGGGCTAAAGAGTGGTGAGTCGAAGAGACTTAGCTGTTGGCAGGAAAAAAGACAGAAGCGCAAGGGGAGAGCCAACTGTGTAACAGCCTCGACAACCAATTTTATCTGCAGCGCCTGTGTAAGACTCAGTCACTCTAGAATTGGCCTATATAGCCACTCCAGGTGCTGCTTCACAAACCACTGACCACCTCCAGGTGCTTACCCATTGTCTCTCGAGACAAGGAGGCCAAAGAAGAAGAAGAATGTAGATGCACCATCCATTAAAAGTTAGCACAGTTAGATACACATATAGCAAGTACAGATGCCCATTATTGGTTAATAAGTTAGGGCATAGGTCAACAGTGAAACAAGATAATTATCTAAGGGATTGAAATCGTGCTATGTGATGATACTCGGTGAATGCATTAATGCTGCTTTGACCATGTTAATCAGTTCACATTGTAGAATATGTTCATTATTAACTGTGACAAATTTGGGTCTTGTCTTCAATACTCTCTTGGGTCCAGTGTTGCTAGTCACTCCTGGAAGTGGTCTGAGCATCTTGGAGTAGAGTTTCTACTCAGTTGTGCTGTTTCTTCTAGCTCAATTCACCTGTTAATTGGCGTAACCCAGGCAAAAGATCGTGGAACGTTATGTACAAATTACATTTGGCACAAACTGAGTTTCGGCAATCTTTTGCAATGATTTAAAAAACATCGCGCTAGAAGATGGCCACGCCCCCAGGGGGTTTTAATCAGCATTGATTAATTGCACTCATTTGCAGGCCTTCAAGGTGAATCTAAAATTTAAGCTGGTTCTTTTGGGTGCAAGAACACTAATAGGCATGTTTTTGAAGCTTTTCAATGTAATTCCTTTTTAATTTATTGAGAAACTGATTACTGTACCCCAATATAATTAGAAAATGGTTCTGTATATTTTTTAAAAGGCATTTTCAGTAATTTGAGATGAAGTTACTCACAGGTGGTGGATTGATACTATCGGTAAAAATACTTATTTTTTGTGATAAACCCATTTTCATCGATGTTAACCAAACTGCACCAAGCTACCACTCCCAAATATATCAAGAAATATTTTTAAAGCAATTTAAAAAAAATACATTTATAACATTGCCAAATTGCATTGGCTGGTGGCAGATTTTGCGTTCAGCAATATGCAAATAAATTTGTGCGGAAACTCAAGAAAAAACACCTCATATTGGTCACAACTTCACCTGGATGGCCAATTGCATCTAAAGTAGAAACTCTACCCCTTATGTTCAGGAGGGTGCCTGTACTTGCCTTGGTTCAAACATGGACAAAAGAGCTGAAGTCAAGAGGTGAAGTGAGAGTGACTGCCCTCGACATCAAGGCAGCATTTGACCGAGTATGGCATCAAGGAGCCTTGGCAAGACTGGGGTCGGGGGAGAACTATCCGCTGGTTGGAGTCATGCCTAGCGCAAGGGAGGATGGCTGTGGCTGTTGGAGGTCAATCATCTCAGCTCCAGGACATCACTGCGGGAGTTCCTCAGGGTAGTGTCCTAGGTCCAACCATCTTCGGCTGCTTCATTAATGACCTTCCTTCAATCATGAGGTCAGAAGTGGGGATGTTCGCTGATGATTGCACAATGTTCTGCACCATTCGCGACTCCTCGGATACTGAAGCAGTCTGTGTAGAAATGCAGCAAGAACTGGACAATATCCAGGCTTGGGCTGATAAGTGGCGGGTAGCATTCGTGACACATGGGTGCCGGGCAGTGACCATCTCCAACGGAAGAGAATCTGGCCGTCTCCCCTTGACATTCAATGGCATTGCCGTCGCTGAGTCCCCCACTATCAACATCCTGGGGGCTACCATTGACCAGACACTGAACTGGAGTAGCCATATCAATACTATGGCTACAAGAGCAGGTCAGACTCCCCAAAGCCTGCCCACCATCCACAAGGCACAAGTCAAGAGTGTGATGGAATAGTTGCTTGGATGGATGCAGCTCCAACAACAATCAAGAAGCTCGACACCATCCAGGACAAAGCAGCCCAATTGATTGGCACCCTGTCTACAAACATTCACTCCCTCCACCACCGACACACAGTGGCAGCAGTGTGTACCATCTACAAGATGCACTGCAGCAACGCACCAGGGATCCTTGGACAGCACCTTCCGAACCCACAACCTCTGTCAACTTGAAGGACAAGGGCAGCAAATGCATGGGAACACCACCACCTGCAAGTTCCCCTCCAAGTCAAACACCATCCTGACTTGGAACTATATCGCCGTTCCTTCACTGTCGTTGGTTCAAAATCCTGGAACTCCCTTCCTAACAGCACTGTGGGTGTACCTACCCCACATGGACTACAGAGGTTCAAGAAGGCAGCTCACCACCACCTTCTCAAGGGCAATTAGGGATGGGCAATAAATGCTGGCCTAGCCAGTGATGCCCACATCCCATGAATGAATTAAAAAAAAGTATAAAAGTAGCATAATTCAGGGAGGTAGCAACAATGCTGTCTTGTGATTTGGATATTCATGTCTTTCACAGTGCTCCCTTGTGCATCTATCCAAGCTTTTCAAAAACACTTGATAAAATGAGATCCTTAAGATCTCATGAGATTGTGATTAAATGAGAGGCTGAATAAATTGGGCCTATATTCTCTGGAGTTTAGAAGAATGAGAGGCAATTTCATTGAAACATACAAGATTCCGAAGAAGGGTCACTGACCCGAAACGTTAACTCTGCTTCTCTTTTCACAGATGCTGCCAGACCTGCTGAGTGGTTCCAGCATTTCTTGTTTTTATTTCAGATTTCCAGCATCCGCAGTATTTTGCTTTTAAGATTCTGAAGGGGCTGGATAGGGTGGACATAGACATTGTTTCCGCTGGTCAAGGAATCTAAAACAAGGGGGCACAGTCTCAGGATAAGGGGCCCATCATTTAGGACTGAGATGAGGAGAAACTACTTCACCCAAAGGGTTGTGAATTTTTGGAATTTTGTACTCCAGAGGGTACATAAGAACATAAGAAATAGGAGCAGGAGTCGGCCATTCAGCCCCTCAAGCTGCCCCACCATTCAATAAGATCATGGCTGATCTGTCCCAGGCCTCAACTCCTCTTTCGGGCCTGCTCCGCATAACCCTCGAATCCCCGAGATTTCAAAAATCCATCTACCTCCTCCTTAAATACATTTAGTGACCTAGCCTCCACAACTCTCTGAGGTAGAGAATTCCAGTGGATGCTTCATCGTTGAATACATTTAAGGCTGGGATCAACAGATTTTTGGTCTCTCAGGGAATCTCAGGGATATGGGGAGTGGGCGAGAAAGTGGAGTTGAAGCCTAAGATTAGCCATGACCGTATTGAATGGTGGAGCAAGCTCGATGGGCCATATAGTCTACTCCCGCTCCTATTGCTTGTGTTCTTGTGTTTAAGCAGCTTCATTTCAGAGCAAATGAACATACAAATCAACAGTCGTAATCAAACTTTCTTAATTCAATCAGTACAACTTGTATTTCTGTAACTGTACAGTTTGTCTGGCTTGGCCCTGAAATTTAGTTCCATAGCACATGGTTTTTTGGTGCTATGAGTGCTACTTTGCCTCCAAAATGGTATCAATGACACATGCGCACACTTCTGATGCTAATCGCGATGCACAACATTTTGGGAAGGGCATTAGTGCGCATCTAGGTAGTGTCCACTGGAAGTAATGGAGTAGGCAGTTCGTGACATGCTGATTTGACACCAGTGCTGCCATTTTGGAGCTTATGGACCAGCTAATGCCCTCTCTTAACTTTGACAGCTGAACATACATTCAGCAGAAGGAAGAACTCCCGCAACCAGCGCTATGTAAAAGGGGTCATCAACTACCTTCAGGTTAGTTTCTGATTGATTTCTACAGGCTGCTCTGGGATTGTAGAAGCGTTTGGTGCTTTCGAGAGTCATTTCAAGTTGCTAAAGTCTACAGGAAGTCGTGTGGCATGTGCTATCGGACTTTGTCTTGACTTTAAGGATTCTGTACAAACTACTTGGGACCAGACATCAGTGCAGTAGAATTTATTCCCCTTGGGCTACAGCATGACAAGGAGAATGAGCAGAGGTTTCACAGAACAGGGCAAGCTGCTTAAAGAGGGAGGAGGAGGAGTGGAAGAAGGACTCCCAGCAGGTGGCCATATCCACCCAAGGTGTTCAGAGAGCAGTTCTCCTACCTCAGTAAGGAATAGTGTCTCAGATGTTCTTGTTTCACTAAGGAGGTCATCACTGAAATCTGCCATATGTTGCAGCCAAAACAGCATCCTCAGAGCAGGGCAAGGACAGCATTGCTAACGGCTGTGAAGGTGACCATGGCCATATGCTTTAATGTGTTGGACATCTTCCACACTGGCATAGGTCATATTTGCAGCATCTCCTAGCTTGCCTTCCACTATTGCATAAGGGACGTCATTGAGGCTCTGTATTCCAAGAGAGCTGAACACATTTCATTCTCTCTCGGCAGAGAGAAGCAGGCTGAGGGAGCACATAGCTTTGTGAGGATTGCAGGCTTCCCCATACTGCAAGATGTCATGGAATGTATGCATGTCAATTTGCAAGCACCTCATATCAATTTTGAGATGCACCACAATCAAGTGGGATTCCACTCACTCAACACCCAGATGGTGTGTGACCATAAGCAGTGTATCATGCAGGTCAATGCCCAGTATCCCGGCAGAAATCATGAAGCTTCCATTCTGCAGCAGTCCACTATGCCATCTGCATTTGAGCCACCACAACAAACCAGAAAGTTGTTATTGGGTGACAAGGGCTATCCGTTGACTACACAGCTCCTGACTCCGGTGTGCAACAAATCCACACATGGGCAGCATGCTTATAATGTTTAGAGTTTAGAGATACAGCACTGAAACAGGCCCTTTGGCCCACCGAGTCTGTGCCGACCATCAACCACCCATTTATACTAATCCTACACTAATTCCATATTCCTACCACATCCCTACGTGTCACTATATTTCCCTACCACCTACCTATACTAGGGGCAATTTATAATGGCCAATTTACCTATCAACCTGCAAGTCTTTTGGCATGTGGGAGGAAACCGGAGCACCCGGAGAAAACCCACGCAGACACAGGGAGAACTTGCAAACTCCACACAGGCAGTACCCAGAATTGAACCCGGGTCGCTGGAGCTGTGAGGCTGCGGTGCTAGCCACTGCGCCACTGTGCCACCCATCTTGCCACACAATGTGATAGAGAAGACCATTGGGGTGTTTAAACGATGCTTCCGTTTCCTGGACCGCCTTGGATGAACCCTGCAGTACTAGGCACAGTGTGTGTCAAGATTTGTGATTTTTTTTTGCACAAACTTTTCTACAAGGGACAGATGGTATGACACAGTCCAACTGAATGCAGCATTCATGGCAACATGGCCAGATCCATCCTTCGCAACACTGGGGATAGATAGAACCTCAGCATGTAGTGACACTTGGATTTTGCATACCAAAGGTCTCAGCAGAGCTCGATGCAGCCGCACACAAAGGTTGCCATCAGGATCAGGGTGAGGTTGGGTACGTTTCTCCCCACTTTATCTGGAGATTTGTACGTCATGTCCCTGCAGGCATGGACCATTCCTGATCTCCAGATAAAGTGGAAGATGGCTTGGGTGACCGCCATGGCACAAGAGCTGGGTGTCGGCCAAACGTGCGCCATGTATAGTAACATCAAGAGCACCTCGCACCTGATGACCAGGTTCTTAAATGCAATGGAGAGAGAGCATTGTTCCCACATCCCCAGTTTCTGTTTCATCTTGGCTCCCAATTTTTGGCACCACGAGCTCCTCTGAATCCTATCCCCAACATCTTCAGGTAATCTGACCTGATGGTGAAGGGGAAAAAGGATCAGATCCACCCAGTTCCCAAAGAATGCGGCCTTGCTCTTACCATGATTTACTTTGGCTCCAGAAGCCAGTTTGAATTTGTCACAGATGGTCATCAGTCTGCGGACCGACAGCAGATCCGAGCAGAAGACGGCGACATAGTCCACGTACAGGGAGGCTTTGACCTAAGGGCCTTGTTTCCTTTCTATGTGAAATCCTGCAGAAACTTCAAGCATTCTGCGATGTTTTTGAACATGACATCAAAATATCCATTGTGTGGGAAATCTTGCAGACAGAAGACATGAAGAAGGTGTTGTCTAATGACCTTCTTCTGACTTCTTCACTGTTATGCACCCCTTGTCTTGGAGCTTGGGTATTGGTACCAGTCAGACTTGAATGTTGAGTCTTCACTATATTGGCGTTAGGACTGAGCCAGCATAAAGATCCACCAGTTACAATGAAGCATGCATGCCCTTGGGCTGTTAGGCCGCAGCCAGCATTGAGATTCACCCAAAACAAAAAAACTAGAAGACTCGCAACTTGGACCACACTTGATCTTAGCCCAAAGACCGAGAGGCCCTGTTGTGTGGTAATTCAGTGTCCTTCTTGCTCACATTCTCTTCTGCAACCAGTTCCAGCAACTGCTCCAGCCAGAATGCATCTCCCCTTTAAAAGGTGCAGGCTAGCTTTAAGTAGTACAGACTAGCTTTATGTGGTGCTCGCATTGGACAAATATGGGCCCCCTGCTGATGAGGCATGCAGCCACTCAGCAACGTATTCAGCCCCATTATGCAAATCAGCAGCCAGAACAAAATTTGCATGTTGCCTGAATCAGAAGCAACGGACACGGGTTAATAACGCATTGTGATACCCATGCCAGTTTTCAGGCCCTGTGCAATTTCCAGGCCAATATCTTCAACCTACCATCTTGCATTCTAACCTTCTGAGGTTCGTAAAAGCTTTCCCCAGCAACTTATTGATTAAAAACCAGACAGTTTGTGTTTTAGTCCTTTTTTTTCTCCTTCTGCTCAAAACTAGAGGGGCTTATGCAAGACAACTCTTGCTGAATACCCAGGTACAGTGCCCTTCCAACACAGTTGGTGTGAGATGTATATCAATTACCAAGACTGGCTGATGAATTGCTTAGTGTTTTAATCTTTAGGAAAACAACTTCAATGCTTTGCCTATTAGCATTTTAACCACCTTTCATGCCAGTGTTTTTTTAAAAGTTGTGTTAAACCACTTTGCTTTAAAAACCCAACATTTGAAAGTTTCTTTGGAAAAATAATCAAAGAACTCCTGAAACCTGACACTAATACTGCATATTATGATTTCAATTCCCATACGCAAAAAGAAAACAACACAAGTGTTTTTTTTCCATAATGCTGTGGGTTTAGCATACATTGCACGTAATGCATCAATATTATGATTACTGGGTGATTAAGTGGTACAATGGATTAATTACTAGTGGGATACTAGTGTAAGAATGCTTAAGATGTTTGCCTGGATTTTTGATTTCTACTATTTTAGTTGAAGAATTAACCTGTTTCAAATAATCATGTTAAGTGTTCATTGACTAGTATACCATGATATAATTTCAAGGCCACTGTTCTTTCTTTCTTTCTTTTGGGCCTCCTTATCTCGAGAGACAATGGATACGCGCCTGGAGGTGGTCAGTGGTTTGTGAAGCAGCGCCTGGAGTGGCTATAAAGGCCAATTCTGGAGTGACAGGCTCTTCCACAGGTGCTGCAGAGAAATTTGTTTGTTGGGGCTGTTGCACAGTTGGCTCTCCCCTTGCGCCTCTGTCTTTTTTCCTGCCAACTACTAAGTCTCTTCGACTCGCCACAATTTAGCCCTGTCTTTATGGCTGCCCGCCAGCTCTGGCGAATGCTGGCAACTGACTCCCACGACTTGTGATCAATGTCACACGATTTCATGTCACGCTTGCAGACGTCTTTATAACGGAGACATGGACGGCCGGTGGGTCTGATACCAGTGGCGAGCTCGCTGTACAATGTGTCTTTGGGGATCCTGCCATCTTCCATGCGGCTCACATGGCCAAGCCATCTCAAGCGCCGCTGACTCAGTAGTGTGTATAAGCTGGGGGTGTTGGCCGCTTCAAGGACTTCTGTGTTGGAGATATAGTCCTGCCACCTGATGCCAAGTATTCTCCGAAGGCAGCGAAGATGGAATGAATTGAGACGTCGCTCTTGGCTGGCATACGTTGTCCAGGCCTCGCTGCCGTAGAGCAAGGTACTGAGGACTGTTCTTTCAACCTCCAATAATTAGGTTAGAGTCTGGCACAGACTAATTATATGTAAGGCTGTGAGAATGTTAAATGAAAAGATATCAGACAGTGTCAACTCCATCACTAAAGCAAAATACTGTAATACTGGAAATCTGAAATAAAAACAGAAAATACTGGAAATACTCAACAGGTCTGACAGCATCTGAGGCGAGAAAAACAACAGTTAATATTTCAGGTTGATGACTTCTCATCAGAGCTGGAAAACATTAGAGATGTAATAGGTTTTAAGTAAGTACAGAGGCAGGGAAAGAGGCAAGGGGGCAAAGAACAAAAAAGGAAGATTGGCGATAGAATGCAAGACAGGAGAGATTAAATGACAAAAGAGATGACGAAGCAAGGCAAAATGGGGGTGGTAATGGGAGAAGTAAAGAAAAAAATATCTCTAGAGGAGGTGTTAAATACAGAATCATTACCAACAGCTGCCATCCATAAACAAAAAAAAGGGCAGAAGTTGTGATCTGAAATTGTTGAACTCAATGTTGAGTCAGGAAGGCTGTAAAATGCTTCATCAAAAGATGAGATGCTGTTTCTCGAGCTTATGTCTCAACTCCATTCCTGGTGAGTAAAATCTCACAGCTCTAAATTGTCACAAATGTGGCAGAATTGGCAGTATCTTAATGTTCTAACTCAGAGAGGCAACAATGGAAGAGATAGTCTTTTTGTGTTCTCAGTAACCTGCAGAGTCAATTTGGACAGAAAGGAACATCAATACTTCCTTTCAATTAGGTGTGGATTTGAACTGAGGTTCCAGAAGTGTCCTAAGCCCCCAGACCACAGAGTTGTCTTCTTGAAGTGCAGTAATAGATTTACCGATATTTTGCTTTGTATGCAGTAAGAAAGAAAGACGTGCACATGCATAGCACCTTTCACAGCCAATGAAGTGCTTTTGAAGTATAGCCACTGTTGCAATGTAGGTAAAACAAATGTTTGTGAACTATGAAGTATGAAGAAAATGAATTCTTGGTAGTATTGTGAACTGTGAGGAGGATAGTGATAAACTTCAAGAGGAGATAAACAGGGCGGTGGAATAGGTTGACAAATGGCAGATGAATTTTAATGCAGAGAAGTGTGAAGTGATATATTTTAGTAGGAACAACAAGGAGAAGTAATATAAAATAAAGTATACAATTCTAAAGGCGGTGGAGGAGCAGAGGGATCTGGGTGTATATGTGCACAGATCATTGAAGGTGTCAGGGCAGGTTGAGAAGCGGTTAACAAGGCATACAGGATCCTGGGCTTTATAAATGAAGGCATAGAGTACAAAAGCAAGGAAGTTATGCTGAGCCTTTATAAAACAATGGTTTGGCCTCAACTGAAGTATTGGGCTGGATTTTGTGTAGGAGGCGGGGCTCCTGACACCAGGCCGAAAAGGCGGGGGTGGGGGGGGGGGAGGGTGGTGTAGGGGAACCCGCTCGGCCATTTCCTGCCCAGCCCTCCACTGCTCCTCCCTCACACCCCCTCCGAAGCAATCCTCCAGTCTTTTTACATCTAAGTTTCAGGAGCTGGGATGCCCAATCCTTTAAAGACGGCGATTCTGCCTCCAAAAGCTGCTGGCCTGTCAGAGGGCCGGTACTGCAGAGGCCTTGGACCCTGGCACAGCACTGGAATAAAAACAAGAAATGCTGGAACCACTCAGCAGGTCTGGCAGCATCTGTGGAAAGAGAAGCAGAGTTAACGTTTCAGGTCAGTGACCCTTCTTCGGAACTGACAAATATTAGAAATGTCAAAGGTTATAAGCAATTGAGGCAGGGGTGGGGCAAGAGATAACAAAGGAGAAGGTGTAGATTGGACAAGGCCACAGATTAGCTGACCAAAAGGTCATGGAGCAAAGGCAAACAATATGTTAATGGTGTGTTGAAAGACAAAACATTAGTACAGATAGGGTGTTAACAGACTGAAGATTGAACAGCAGCAAGTACAAACATGAAAAAAAAACAGTGGGTAAGCAAACTGAACAAACTAAGATGAAATGAAATAAACATACAAAAAAAAGTTAGAAAAAATGTAAAAAAGAAAAAATAACTAAAAATAAACGTAAAATGGGGGGCCCGTCATGTTCTGAAATTATTGAACTCAATGTTCAGTCCGGCAGGCTGTAGTGTGCCTAATCAGTAAATGAGATGCTGTTCCTCGAGCTTGCGTTGATGTTCACTGGAACACTGCAGCAAGCCCAGGATAGAGATGTGAGCATGAGAGCAGGGGGGAGTGTTGAAATGGCAAGGAACCGGAAGCTCAGGGTCCTGCTTGCGGACTGAGTGGAGGTGTTCCGCAAAGCGGTCACCCAGTCTGCGTTTGGTCTCCCCAATGTAGAGACCACATTGCGAGCAGCGAATACAGTATACTACATTGAAAGAAGTACAAGTAAATCGCTGCTTCACCTGAAAGGAGTGTTTGGGGCCTGGGATAGTGAGGAGAGAGGAGGTAAATGGGCAGGTATTACACCTCCTGCGATTGCAGGGGAAGGTGCCATGGGAAGGGGACGAGGTGGTGGAGGTAATGGAGGAGTGGACCAGGGTGACGGGGAGGGAACGATCTCTTCGGAATGCTGACAGGGGAAGGGAGGAGAAGATGCGTCTGGTAGTGGTACTGGAACACCAGCACTGGAACACCAGACCAAAGGTAGATGAGGCGGAGTCACCAGGGCCAATCCGGAAGATCCTGGTGAGGGGGCAGGGGTCGAAGGGGTGGTCATGTAGTCCAGGGCAGGCCCCGGGAGGTGAAATAGTTCCCAGCACGGGTCCTCCATGGGCCACAGATTGCCCACGGAGGAGGAACACCCCCCCCCCAAGCCCGCATTGAGGGCGCCTTGTTTTACGGTGCCCTCCTCGCGTGGCGGAGGCACCCCCACCACTGGTAAGATCCCAGCAGCGGTGGAGAGGCCCTTAATTGGCCATTAACAGTCCACTTAAGGGACTCAATTGGCCTCTGGGCGGGAAGGCAATCATTGGCCTATCCCGTGCCCAGTAAGATCACTTGGCGATGGGGAGGCGACGGGCCTTCTGCCCCCGCCACCCATCATGATTCTCTCTGCCTCCCCCCTTGCCTTCGGCTTCACGTCATGGGGGCCCATAAAATCCAGCCCATTGTGTCCAATTCTGGGCACCACACTTTAGAAAGGATGTGAAGGCATTAGAGAGGGTGCAGAAAAGATTTACCAGAATGGTTCCAGGGATGAGGGACTTCAGTTACATGGATAAATTGGAGAAGCTGGGGCTGTTGTCCATGGAGCAGAGAAGGTCGAGAGGAGATTTGATAGAAGTGTTTAAAATCACGAGGGGTCTGGACAGAGTATATAGGGAGAAACTATTCCCATTAGCAAAAGGGTCAAGAACCAGAGGACACCGATTTAAGGTAATTGGCAAAAAAACAAAAGATGATATAAGGATATTACACAGCGAGTGATTAGGATCTAGAATGCACTGCCTGAGACAGTGATGGAGGCTGATTCAATCACGGTTTTCAAAAGGAAATTAGATCATTATCTGAAAAGAAAACATCTGCAGGGCTACAGGGAAAGGGATGGGGAGTAAGACTAGCTGAGTTGGTCTTGCAGACAGCCAGCATGGACACGATGGGCCAAATGGCCTCCTTCTGTGCTGTAACCATTCTATGATTCTATGAAAGCTACAAATGTGATTTTTGGAAAAATGTAACTAAAGTACAATGTACACAGATCCGTGAAAATTCTTAAAAGAATTAGGGTACTCTTATATTAAAGCCACAGTCGCCACAAAGATAATGAAGTCAGCGTGACTAAGGGAAAGAGTAGACAGGGAGCAGATGATGAACGCAAAGGGACTGGTGGTCTGAGGTGCATTTGTTTTAATGCAAGAAGTGTAGTAGGTAAGGCAGATGAACTTAGGGCTTGGATTAGTACCTGGGAGTATGATGTTATTGCAATTACTGAGACTTGGTTGAGGGAAGGGCATGATTGGCAACTAAATATCCCAGGATATCGATGCTTCAGGCGGGATAGAGAGGGAGGTAAAAGGGGTGGAGGAGTTGCATTACTGGTCAAAGAGGATATCACAGCTGTGCTGAAGGAGGGCACTATGGAGGACTCGAGCAGTGAGGCAATATGGGCAGAACTCAGAAATAGGAAGGGTGCGGTAACAATGTTGGGGCTGTACTACAGGCCTCCAAACAGCGAGCGTGAGATAGAGGTACAAATATGTAAACAGATTATGGAAAGATGTAGGAGCAACAGGGTGGTGGTGATAGGAGATTTTAATTTTCCCAACATTGACTGTGATTCACTTAGTGTTAAAGGTCGAGATGGAGCAGAATTTGTCAGGAGCATCCAGGAGGGTTTTCTAGAGCAGTATGTAAATAGTCCAACTCGGGAAGGGGCCATACTGGACCTGGTGTTGGGGAATGAGCTCGGCCAGGTGGCTGAAGTTTCAGTAGGGGACTACTTTGGGAATAGTGATCACAATTCCGTAAGTTTTAGAATACTCATGGACAAAGACGAGAGTGGTCCTAAAGGAAGAGTGCCAAATTGGGGGAAGGCCAACTATACCAAAATTCGGCAGGAGCTGGGGAATGTAGATTGGGAGCAGCTGTTTGAAGGTAAATCCACATTTGATATGTGGGAGGCTTTTAAAGAGAGGTTGATTAATGTGCAGGAGAGACATGTTCCTGTGAAAATGAGGGTTAGAAAGGGCAAGATTAGGGAACCATGGATGACAGGTGAAATTGTGAGACTAGCTAAGAGGAAAAAGGAAGCATACATAAGGTCTAGGAGGCTGAAGAAAGACGAAGCTTTGAAAGAATATCGGGAATGTAGGACCAATCTGAAACGAAGAATTAAGAGGGCTAAAAAGGGTCATGAAATATCTTTAGCAAACAGGGTTAAGGAAAATCCCAAAGCCTTTTATTCATATATAAGGAGCAAGAGGGTAACGAGAGAAAGGATTGGCCCACTCAAGGACAAAGAAGGAAAGTTATGCGTGGAGTCAGAGAAAATGGGTGAGATTCTAAACGAGTACTTTGCATCGGTATTCACCGAGGAGAGGGACATGACGAATGTTGAGGTTAGGGACAGATGTTTGATTACTCTAGGTCAAGTCGGCATAAGGAGGGAGGAAGTATTGGGTATTCTAAAAGGCATTAAGGTGGACAAGTCCCCAGGTCCGGATGGGATCTATCCCAGGTTACTGAGGGAAGCGAGAGAGGAAATAGCTGGGGCCTTAACAGATATCTTTGCAGCATCCTTAAACACGGGTGAGGTCCCGGAGGACTGGAGAATTGCTAATGTTGTCCCCTTGTTTAAGAAGGGTAGCAGGGATAATCCAGGTAATTATAGACCAGTGAGCCTGACATCAGTGGTAGGGAAGCTGCTGGAGAAGATACTGAGGGATAGGATCTATTCCCATTTGGAAGAAAATGGGCTTATCAGTGATAGGCAACATGGTTTTGTGCAGGGAAGGTCATGTCTTACCAACTTAATAGAATTCTTTGAGGAAGTGACAAAATTGATTGATGAGGGAAGGGCTGTAGATGTCATATACATGGACTTCAGTAAGGCGTTTGATAAGGTTCCCCATGGTAGGCTGATGGAGAAAGTGAAGGCGCATGAGGTCCAGGGTGTACTAGCTAGAACTGGCTGGGCAACAGGAGACAGAGAGTAGCAGTGGAAGGGAGTTTCTCAAAATGGAGACGTGTGACCAGTGGTGTTCCACAGGGATCCGTGCTGGGACCACTGTTGTTTGTGATATACATAAATGATTTGGAGAAAAGTATAGGTGGTCTGATTAGCAAGTTTGCAGACGACACTAAGATTGGTGGAGTAGCAGATAGTGAAGGGGACTGTCAGAGAATACAGCAGAATATAGATAGATTGGAGAGTTGGGCAGAGAAATGGCAGATGGAGTTCAATCAGGGCAAATGCGAGGTGATGCATTTTGGAAGATCCAATTCAAGAGTGAACTATACAGTAAATGGAAAAGTCCTGGGGAAAATTGATGTACAGAGAGATTTGGGTGTTCAGGTCCATTGTTCCCTGAAGGTGGCAACACAGGTCAATAGAGTGGTCAAGAAGGCATACAACATGCTTTCCTTCATTGGACGGGGTATTGAGTACAAGGGTTGGCAGGTCATGTTACAGTTGTATAAGACTTTGGTTCGGCCACATTTGGAATACTGCGTGCAGTTCTGGTCACCACATTACCAAAAGGATGTAAATGCTTTGGAGAGGGTGCAGAGGAGGTTCACCAGGATGTTGCCTGGTATGGAGGGTGCTAGCTATGAAGACAGGTTGAGTAGATTAGGATTATTTTCATTAGAAAGACAGAGGTTGAGGGGGAACCTGATTGAGGTGTACAAAATCATGAGAGGTATAGACAGGGTGGATAGCAAGAAGCTTTTTCCCAGAGTGGGGGATTCAATTACTAGGGGTCACGAGTTCGAAGTGAGAGGGGAAAAGTTTAGGGGGGATATGCGTTGAAAGTTCTTTACGCAGAGGGTGGTGGGTGCCTGGAACGCGTTGCCAGCGGAGGTGGGAGACGCGGGCACGATAGCGTCTTTTAAGATGTATCTAGACAGATACATGAATGGGCAGGAAGCAAAGAGATACAGACCCTTAGAAAATAGGCGACATGTTTAGATAGAGGATCTGGATTGGCGCAGGCTTGGAGGGCCGAAGGCCCTGTTCCTGTGCTGTAATTTTCTTTGTTCTTTGTTTGTTCTATCACAATAAATTATTTTCTCTCCAATATATGGCTTGAAGCTGAGGAAACCTATTTGTTAAAATACTGCTCTTCTGCAGAAAAAAGTCATGAATTCAAAAACATAACAATGCAGGAATGAAAGCAGCTCCTTGCACTATTAATCTGCTCATAGAATAACAATCTGTATCCTACCTTGGCACCAAGCCCATTTCCCTCTACTTCCTATTGAATCAAAAACCTGTCCATCTTTTATTAAATCATAGAACCAAATGTTCAAACATGTTCATATTCACTACACAAAGTAACTAATATACTTAGGAAAGAGGATGGCCATTTGGTTCATCTTATTTAATTTTCCCAGGTAGAATCTAAAGCTCCCCCCAGCTATCACCCGTCCACCCCACCACCCATTTTAGCACTCGGTTGTTTCTACATGATTCCAGCATTTTTGTTTCTGCCACTACGAACTGCAAGCCTGTCTCCAGCACTTGAATATCTACCTTATGTCTCAATGACAAGAACTGAACAGAGTATTCAAGGTGTGGTCTGATCCAAGCCACTGACTTTGTCAATAATTGCTCTGCACTGGTTGGATATGTTGAGTGCTGAATCCACTAAGACCCATATGTCAAAAATTTGTCCCTCAAGGCCTGAAGACCAGTGATCAAAACATTCATATTGAAAAAAAGCAAAATACTGCAGATGCTGGAAATCTTAATATAAGAACAAGAAATACTGGAAATACTCAGCAGGTCTGGCAGCATCTGTGGAAAGAGAAGCAGAATTAACGTTTCAGGTCAGTGACCCTTCATCAGAACTGTTCATATTGGATATACTCACTGGTCTGAAGGCCCCCTTGACAGTGGGGAGCAGATGCAAAAGTTTTTGTTGTTGCCACTTACTCTGGGTAGCATTGTATTGTGTTGAATCTTTCTTCAATATTGGCACTGAAAGTAGTATTGGAGTCTGTTGCAACCTCTACTATCTGACTCAGGGCCTCCAAGATGGTCCTCAGTGCCTTCAATTGAGTGTGATACTCAACCAGCATACTTCTTTTATGAGCAGATCCCCAGAAAACTGAGTTTCTAACCTTTGAAGCCAGGGGTTAGCTGCAATGGTGCCTCAGCTTCCCATTTCACCTCTGATTCCTCCAGCACCCCTTGTGTGTTGTATATCACCCAGTGCAAAACCCTCTGGCAGTGAGCAGATTAAATCAGGTAAGCAGTTACTACAAATGGTAATTGCTAATCTATCATGTGCATGCCTCTTGTGAGAAAAGAGTATAGAATAGGCACAGCTTGTGGACTGCAGGGGACAAGGTCCATTTACAAGGACTGCTGTTAGGCTATTCAAGGAGAAAGCATTCTATAAAAACACTAAGTTATAACAGTAACACAAAGCAGGACAAGATGTCCTGTGGCAAAAAAGAGGCTTGTAAAATGCCCTGAATATTATTCTCAGTAAAAAGATCCACATATGATTACTAATCATTCATTGAAAGTTTCCAGTCTATGTGTAGTGGCTATCAAATACCAAGATCACCTCGCATGTGATTATACATATTATATATTCTAACCTTGTATAAATTACAAATGAGGCCACATTTAAAATATTTATGTAATTTCTAACACCCTACTTTTAAAAGGATATTGGTGCTTTGAAGTGGGTTCAGAGAAGAAAGATGGGGGTCCTCTGGGAGCTAGGCTTTTGAAGTTACGGCCCTAACATAGGAAAAGAGCTGAGGTTCAGTCAAATAACTCTTCCAGAAAGGAGCTGGATAAATATTGGTCTGATAACAGTCCTCAAGCTCTTGCAACTGAAGTTATTACCATTAGAGACACGATGGGCTGACTGGCGTCTTTCTGTGCTGTAACTTTTCTGTGGTTCTTTGGTTCCAGAGAAAAGATTGAGAGAAAGGCTGATCTAAGTCGCTAAAATGATGTACTGTCTGTAATGTAAATGGAGGCAGGCTGTTTGACATAAGTCTTTGAGCGTAAACTAGTGTACTTAAAGCTAAGACACTATGAATTAGAAGAAACCTTTTCCTCCACAGCATAGTTTACATATTGAGCAGATGCCAAACAAAAACAGCTGAGGCTTGGTCAATTTACTCCTTCCAAAAGGAACTGGATAAATATTTGTTTGGGAACAACATTGAAAATCATAGTCATGGCTTTAACTTGAGACCATTAAATTTCCAATCGTCCTCTGCTGTTGGAGTTGGGAAGAAAGTGTCTGTCTGTGGAGGGCAGCAGGGCAGAATTGGATCCTGGTGATCTGAAAGGCATGAATATTATAGAATTCTGCTTGATTATCTTTGGATTCAGGGAGTATTATTCAGAAACTTCCTTAAGAAATTATATAAGTGGGTAGAGTTTATGTACGGTGGAAGGAATGGGTTTGATGGTCTGAATGAACTTTTCTAGTTCAATGCTTTGATACTTTTCCACTACCTCCTGCCAATCAACGACTTAGTGCCAGAACTCTGCAGTGAAAAGTAAAGATGACCAGCATGAGAACATAAATAACATCTCTGAAACTGACCTCTCCTTCAAAATCACAGCCAATCCAAATGGGAAGAAAAATTCCAACTGCTATGAGTCATTTGTTTTAAGTTCTCATACATATATAATACCTAAATTAATAGGTATTGTACAATAAATGGATGCACTAACATTAGGAAATAAATGTCATATGTCAAAGCTGGAGGCTATGTGGATTATAGATACTTGGCTGCTCTGAATATGCTTATGGTTTTGTTTAAAAAAACCCTCAGTCTGTGCTGAATAAGGTGCACAATCATAGTGACTGCAATTTCATAAGTAAATTACCCATCTCACTCAGATTGTGACAGAGGCAGCCCAGTCAGTGAATTCATCTTTTAATAAATCCTTCCAGAATATATCTTTCGGTTGTAAAGCAGCTGTTCAAAAATAAAATAGAAAGTGGGCTAAACAAAGCAGCAGCCTGTCAGAGGTCTTAGCATGACAATATTACAAGAGATTAGTAAATGCCTCTTTAATTTCTTCTTCTACAGCCAAGTTGTGCACAATTGCAACCCAATTGTCAGTACAGTGAATAAACTGGGCCATTACCACAGTCCAGCTTCATTTTGAAGGGCTGACAGCTTCAGTCCAGTCTACAGCTAGGTTGACTAATATTTATTTAACACTGGACTTACATTATCATTGTACAATATTCTGTTGAAGAACCTAGATTTTAAAGTTAGCTTGACAACTACAGAAACAGCAGGGCAGCTAACATTTGAAACAAGGCTGAGCTGGCTATAGGAAGGAGGAAGTAGTTGGCCAAGCTTTACTGATTCATTAAACCAACCTGAAGTGGAAACATGCGGTTTTACTTTCCCACACAATCATGTAGTAAATGCACAGTCCTATAGTAAGTGAAGAAAGGATACAAAAGGCAGAAAATTGGATGCATTGGATGGTGCAGATGCCAGAGACAACTGGGAGGTAAATGAGGTTGGGAGTGGGTAAGCCACAGGAAAAGCTATCCTGGTTATAACTTTCTAATGTGAACTAATCCTAGCTAAGCATAGGAGTTTTCTACTGAGCAACAGGACAACACAAGTCAGAGGACAGTTTGTTATACAAAGAGATAAGAAAGGCGTGTGAGACCAGGAAAGTCATTTTCATGGTTGACTTCGATATAAATGAGGAAAGTCAGAGTCAGGATTGACCTGGTTAAGGTAATGCATGACTGCTTCATGACATAGTGCATAAAGGCAGCTATGAGAGGCAGTGTTCATCTTGACCTGGCATTGTAAATGACCCAACTAACATACAAGACTGAAAGTCATAGGAACTGGGGAACAGTGACCACATAATGATCTTTTTTAACATAATCTGGGATTCAATAATACCTAAGACCAGGGGCAGGATTTTCGGGCCCTGTCGAGGTCAGGAACGGAGGCAGACGGGGTCCGAAAATACTGGCGCCGACTGGTGTGCTGGTTTCCTGACACCGTTCCCGGCACAGCCATATTGGGGGAGGTGAGTTCGGGGCCTGGCAAGCCTGATGTCTCCATGAGGTGGACAGCCAACTAGGCTCATTAAGAGCCTTGTTAATGGTAGGTAAAGGAGGAAAACTGGGATTTTCCAGTTGGCCTTCTGTTTGCTGACTTGACAGGGTGCAGTTTAACTGTCTGGAGGCAGGCACCCAGAGGCAGGTAGGGTACCAACCTTCCAGGTAGGCCTACAGACCCTCCTCGCCTGCCTGGGTGCAGGTGCAGCCAAAGCCACCTTGAAGAGGGACTTCACCCTCCACCCCAACCAGCCGCCTCTGCCCACAGCACCCCACCCCCACACCCCCACCCCCCACACACACACAGTGGTGACCTGGCTGCTTTTTCTGATTTTAATTGAATTTTTTAAAAAATTGGTGACAGCACCCTTATGTTGAAGCATCCTCTCAGTTTACTGCAGCTGGCTGCTTCTCTGAAGCTGGAAGGCCTCTGATTGACCCCCCCACCCCCCTCTCAGCTTCAACAGTCTGCCTGCCACCCTTACTTGGACAGAGAACCTGTCTCCATGCCAATTAAGGGGGTGACCCAGTCAATATTCCAAAGAGTGACTGTTTCCCCCTGGGGGCAGGTTCGGCACCGGGAAACAGTCCCAACTCCTGTTTCCTGCCCCAGAGCAAAAATTCAGCCCCAGGAGTTAGGATTATAATTTAAAGAGACTGAATTCAAAAAGATGAAGGAAAGATTAAGACAAATTGATATTTGTGAACATTTCTGTTTAACACAAATGGAAGACAATTAAAATAAAGGTAGAAATGCAGGACAAGTGCATATACAAGGTCAACATGTTTAAGCTAAGAAAGTGTAAGCCTAAATGGATTACAAACAAGATAAAAGTGAAATAGAGGGGAAAAAAATGGCATCTAACAATCGTGCAGGGAGAAAGGAGAAGGGTCTCACTGGATGAACACAAGCTTCATGTGAAGCTAAGTTAAATGGATGATCAGGAAGGCTATGAGAGACAATCAGAGAAGATGTAAGAATATTAAAAGATGCAAACTGGTCTGAAACTGATGATGAGTACAAGACAGTAAAAATTATCAATGATTACTTCCTCAAAGTATTCACAGAGGAGAAATGCCCTCCCTGCAAAAGGTGTATTAAGGCATAATTCAAGACTTCTGTGCACTAAACAAGTCGAAAAGGCTCAAAACAAATATATCCCCAGGCTTAGATGGTATTTATCCCTAAGTATTGACAGAGATGAGGAAGGATATTTGCTAGGCAGACTAATATTGTGGGGGAGTCAACAGACAATGGGGAGTTTAACAGTAAATTGCAAACAGGCTAATATTCAGAATGGATGACAAAACAGACTCATTAGTCCTTCTTCAATTAATTATATGTAAAATTGCATCAAATATTAGAAATAAACTTGAGGATTCTCTGTCCTGCAACAACATGTGAACAGCAATGAACACAACTTTAGATGGGGGCGATCCTGCCTGACCAATCTCCTAGATTTTTTTTGAGCTAGTGATAACCCAGATCAACCCTGTGAGACTGTATACCAAATAGAGGTGAGGCAGCAGCAGGAGGCTGTAAGAGAAGCCTGGTTAATCAGGCAGCACTAGAGGAGAGTCAGACCATCTCAGCAGTAATATTCCCTTCTGGATATGGCAATCCAGGAGCACATTTCAAGCAGGGCTATGGGGAAAGAGAAAGGGAACTAATTAGGATAGCTTTTTAAAAGAGGAACAATGGGCAAAATAGCCTCCTTCTATGCTTTAAGATTCTATGATTTTATGATCTGTGTTTTAGGACACTTCAGTCATGAAGCTTTGGAAGAGCTCTTTATTGTTGCAACCAAATTTGTACCCAAGCCCAAAGCACAGACTGCTCTTACATTCGTAGAAAAAGTGCTCACAATTCTCAACTTTTATGCAACAGACTCATTCCAGGGACCCAGATCAGCCAATGCGCTGTATATTCCTTGACAGAGAGCCAAGCGAAATAACTAAGGAGGAAATAAGAATTTACATAATTGATGCATCCTTCAGAGTGATGGGGGCTATTAATTACACCCATGTAGCTTTGGGGATTAAGTGAATGGACAAAACTGTGGCAGATGGAGTTTAACATGGGGAAAAGTGAGGTCATCCACTTTGGATTCAAGAATGACAAATTGGAATATTTTCTTAATGGCAAGAGACTAGGAACTGTGAAGGAGTAAAGGAATTTAGATCTCCATGTATACAGGTCACTCACTAAAAGCTAGTGACCAGGTACAAAAAGCAATCAAGAAGGCTTTATCTCAAGAGGGCTAGAATACAAAGGAGAGGAAGTTATGCTTTAGCTGTGCAGAGGCATTGGCAGACCCCACCTGGTGTACTGTGCTCAGTTTTGTTTTTTGGGCCCCAGAAGTGCAGGATTGCACTGGTGTTAGCCTATTTATACTTTTGGGACTGGCAGCCCCACTCTCTTTTGTCTGGATTTTCTGTTTTAATTTCAGACATGATCTGCAGGCTTTCTGCATTTTCAGTTTCCTTGGTTGGCCCTTTGCACATTTGCACATCCTTATTTCTTTTATGTTTTTATGTTTCTATTGCCTGATTGAGTTGATCATTTCCAACATTAAAACAATCCCCACTTTTCTTTTAACAGGTTCGATCCATTAACGTCCTCTTTGTTCTTGGAGTATGGTTCTGCCCTCATTTCTGATTCTATTAACAAGCTTTCATTTTTCATTTTTCAGTCCTGAGGAAGGATACTTATCTTGTCTTTTCTTTCCATAGACACTGACTGACCTGCTGTGTGTTTCCAGGATTTTTTTTTGTCTTTCAGTTATCTAGCATTTATGTTTTTTGTTTTGCTTTTTATTTCTTTTTGCTGGAGTTTGACATCTTTATACATAAGCAGCAAGTTCAACTTTCAAACTGGAAAAAAACATTTTTCTTTGTTTTCTTTTGGAGTGCACTTTTTTTCCTAATCAAGCAGTGAGAAATGGAGAAATGTTTAAATTTTTATGCACCTAGTGTCAACATCAAATATTCCAAGATGGATTTGATGCCAAGCAGCGTTCCTTGTCTTCTTAATTACACCCTCAAGAGAACACCCATATTTCATCAGGATAATATTTCTGTTTCTGATGTGAGCCACAATTGTGGCCTTTCTGATTGAGACTGTCAAACTACTGGGAACTGATGCTAATTATGGAGAACTTTGCACTGTGGACCCTATTAAGGTCAAAGCTAGCCATGCTAATTTCACTTAGGAATCTCAGAGTCGGCAGAATGAAAAGACTTTAATGGATTTGAACTCAAATCCCAACAGTGCCTACAATTCCACAACACAAACTGCCCATAATTTGGTATTCACAGTAAATTGGCAGTTTCACTCAGAGTGGCCAAGAATGGCTGGAGAAGGAGATGGAATTATCCAATTTGATGCAATACGTGCTATCTTCTGAGGCTGTGTGAAAAGCACATCATTATCAGACTTAGAGGAGGCTTGTTCTACATTTGGCTATATATCTCAGGAGTACTTGATTCAAGGGAGACAAAAGTAAAATGTGCTTCATCCCTAACCATCACTCACTTTGATAAGAAAGAAATTTAATAAAAGTAACTGCTTATCAGGAAATTACATTGAAATATTAGCTTGAGTTTTTGCTGCATGTAAAGCTTTTGTGACTAATGGACACTTTTCTAGCATGTAAGGTAGTTTATATTTTGACCTTCTTGTTTGGTAGACTGTTGAAGTCTTTCTTTCTTTCTTTCTTTTGGGCCTCCTTATCTCGAGAGACAATGGATACGCGCCTGGAGGTGGTCAGTGGTTTGTGAAGCAGCGCCTGGAGTGGCTATAAAGGCCAATTCTGGAGTGACAGGCTCTTCCACAGGTGCTGCAGAGAAATTTGTTTGTTGGGGCTGTTGCACAGTTGGCTCTCCCCTTGCGCCTCTGTCTTTTTTCCTGCCAACTACTAAGTCTCTTCGACTCGCCACAATTTAGCCCTGTCTTTATGGCTGCCCGCCAGCTCTGGCGAATGCTGGCAACTGACTCCCACGACTTGTGATCAATGTCACACGATTTCATGTCGCGTTTGCAGACGTCTTTATAACGGAGACATGGACGGCCGGTGGGTCTGATACCAGTGGCGAGCTCGCTGTACAATGTGTCTTTGGGGATCCTGCCATCTTCCATGCGGCTCACATGGCCAAGCCATCTCAAGCGCCGCTGACTCAGTAGTGTGTATAAGCTGGGGGTGTTGGCCGCTTCAAGGACTTCTGTGTTGGAGATATAGTCCTGCCACCTGATGCCAAGTATTCTCCGAAGGCAGCGAAGATGGAATGAATTGAGACGTCGCTCTTGGCTGGCATACGTTGTCCAGGCCTCGCTGCCGTAGAGCAAGGTACTGAGGACACAGGCCTGATACACTCGGACTTTTGTGTTCCGTGTCAGTGCGCCATTTTCCCACACTCTCTTGGCCAGTCTGGACATAGCAGTGGAAGCCTTACCCATGCACTTGTTGATTTCTGCATCAAGAGACAGGTTACTGGTGATAGTTGAGCCTAGGTAGGTGAACTCTTGAACCACTTCCAGAGCGTGGTCGCCAATATTGATGGATGGAGCATTTCTGACATCCTGCCCCATGATGTTCGTTTTCTTGAGGCTGATGGTTAGGCCAAATTCATTGCAGGCAGACGCAAACCTGTCGATGAGACTCTGCAGGCATTCTTCAGTGTGAGATGTTAAAGCAGCATCGTCAGCAAAGAGGAGTTCTCTGATGAGGACTTTCCGTACTTTGGACTTCGCTCTTAGACGGGCAAGGTTGAACAACCTGCCCCCTGATCTTGTGTGGAGGAAAATTCCTTCTTCAGAGGATTTGAACGCATGTGAAAGCAGCAGGGAGAAGAAAATCCCAAAAAGTGTGGGTGCGAGAACACAGCCCTGTTTCACACCACTCAGGATAGGAAAGGGCTCTGATGAGGAGCCACCATGTTGAATTGTGCCTTTCATATTGTCATGGAATGAGGTGATGATACTTAGTAGCTTTGGTGGACATCCGATCTTTTCTAGTAGTCTGAAGAGACCACGTCTGCTGACGAGGTCAAAGACTTTGGTGAGATCAATGAAAGCAATGTAGAGGGGCATCTGTTGTTCACGGCATTTCTCCTGTATCTGACGAAGGGAGAACAGCATGTCAATAGTCGATCTCTCTGCACGAAAGCCACACTGTGCCTCAGGGTAGACGCGCTCGGCCAGCTTCTGGAGCCTGTTCAGAGCGACTCGAGCAAAGACTTTCCCCACTATGCTGAGCAGGGAGATTCCACGGTAGTTGTTGCAGTCACCGCGGTCACCTTTGTTTTTATAGAGGGTGATGATGTTGGCATCGCGCATGTCCTGGGGTACTGCTCCCTCGTCCCAGCACAGGCATAGCAGTTCATGTAGTGCTGAGAGTATAGCAGGCTTGGCACTCTTGAAGTAACAGCAAGAAAAAGTGTATAAATGAAATTTGCATAGAGATATTAGAAAACGCACAGCTTTCTACATATGCTGCAAATGTAGAAAAAAATCCCGCTCATGAAACCAGAAAAGAGAAAAACATATTGTAAATCTCAATGCTCAGCAGACACAATATCTGTATCAATGCAAGCTTTCTCCATATCCAGTTTGGGAATATTACTGTGTTTTAGCCAAACACTGATTCTGCATTTGATAAGGGTCGGAGCTTCCTCCAAATGCTCCAACAGTGAGGTAAAAATGGAATTTTAACAGCTCAAAAAATGTAATTATTAGGAGTGAGTGCAATGGGTGTAGAATGTACAATTTCTGATCACTTACAGAAATACTCATTTACTAGCATAGGTTAGGTAATATGAAACAGTTTATATGCTCGAAGGGACCATTATAGTCAAAAAAATTTCAATTTAGGGATGAAGTAATTGGCTCAAAATTGAACTGAAACCCAATTCAAGTTAACCAATATGGGAGATAAGCAAGACACATTTGAGAAATTGCTTAGTTTCAAACATGTTTGATTTGCCAGAGCATTCTTTGAGTCCTTATGCATTTTATGACATGCTTCTATTAGAGAATTGTTTCTTGTGGAAATCATGACTGTGATTTGCTGGGAAAAATAATGAAAACACACTATTGAATAGATCTTTAAAAATTTGGGGAATGGAGCTGGAACTCAAATAATTTTATTTACAATGCATGACTCGGAGCTGAGGAAACCTATCTGTTAAATGCTACTCTGCCTGCAGCCAAAGTTATGTATTCAGGAACCAAAGAAGGTAGGAATGAGTATCGACCATTTATTCCAAGTTGCTAATAGCTCAGGCCTTATACACTGTACAGAATCTAAAACAATCATTTTCATCTGCTGCAAAAGACTACTGTGGGTGATGGAAGTCTGCAATATAAACAGAAAATATGCAGTTGGCTGAATTTTGTTCTCCCCAGGTGGTGGATTCCGTGGTGGGGGTGGGGGTGAGGGGGGGCCTGAAGATGGCTCTGGATGAAGCCTGCCATGGAACACGACGCCAGGAGGGCCCAGCCCGATCCTCTCAGCGGTGGCAAGGCTCCGTGGCAGCATTCCCCCCCACCACTGTGGCTGAGCAACTGGACCACAATTTAAATATTAAAATGAATACATTTACATAGACTTACCAGCGATCTTGAGGGCCCACCACGATCTTTGACGCGGTGGCCGGCACTCCCATCCGGGGTAACGCGGCGCCACGTTGGTTGGAAGGGGGGAGGAGGTAAGTTTGTCAGTGTGGTGGGGTGGGGGGGAAGTGGGGTCAAATATATGTAATAGACTTAGGGGATGGTGGGAAGGGTTGAACCTTAAAATTTGTGCAGTTTGGGGTCGGGGAAGGTCAGATGTAAAAGGTGTGTTTTGGGGGGGGAAGGCAAATAGTTATTGTAATTGTTTTTGGGGGAATGGGAAAGAGGCCTAAGAAATGTATTTATTTATTTTTGGGGGTAGGACTTTAAAAATTTAAATTGGGCAGCAGGACTGGCTGCCCTTTAAAAATGGTGCCAGCCAATGAGATGCGGGAGTTCCGTTTGATTGAAGATCTCAAACAGGTTTATTAAACAGCTAACTACTATATACGGTACAGAGCTAACTATTTCAGAACTTGCCTCTTGGTGTTACAGTTATGGAGTGAGACTGGTATGTAGTCACATGACTATGTCCTGGTACTTGGCTCATTATCATACTAAGATCTTAAAGGTACATTACTCTTAAAGGCAATCACACAATATCCACGAGATTTATGAGGGGGTGGGGGTGGGTGCAGGCCACCCCGGCTATTTACATGAGCCGCCATGCTTGAGATTACGGTGGCTGTTTGGTGTGCGGCCTGCATAGGTGGGCCGCCATTTTTTTGAGCTCACTGCCGAGATCAGCTCGGGCTCTTAAAATCTAGCCCAATATGTCTGGCAGCATCTGTAGAGAGAGAAACAGAGTTAAAGTTTCAGTTCTGTGACTCTTCATCAAAACTAAATAATGTTACTGAAGTAACAGGTTTTAAGCAAGTACAGAGGTAGGGAATGGGGACAGAACCGGAAAGAACAAAAGGGAAGGAAGATCTGTGATAGGGTGCAAGGCATGAGAGATTAAATGACAAAAGGGATACTAGTGAAAGGCAAAAGAAGATGGTAATGGGACAAGTAAACAAACAAAAAGCTAAGTCAAGAAGAGCAGTAAATAGCAATAGCAGAATCATTACCTAATCAAAACTGCCTGCCTTGGTATCAAGCCCATTTCTCTTCCTTTTGAATCAGAAACCTGATTTTTTAAGCTCACATTCCCTTCACAAGTTTACAGTCTGGTCCATGGGGCCTATAATGTGTGTGCTGGTGGCCTGGCCAAATCTTGAGGCCTCAATCCTGTTTGGCACTCCACAGCTTGCCGGCTAAATCTATGTGAGGCTGGGCCTTAAATTACTGGGTTCCTCTTCACTGCCCTCCACCAGTGCGTCACCCAAGAATCAAATCTAGTTTTACCAATCTTCAGTGTCTGCTATGACGTTAGATTCTTCCAGAAGAGCCGACGTGGAAAGGACTGGACCAGAATAAATATGACGTATTCAGCCAATTAACTCAAACTAACTTTGGTTTAAGAATTACGGTTTACTGCTCATTCCTACCATCAATAGTCTTAAAAGTGTGAAACTGGCAGGCATTCCTCAATCAAGCCATCCAATTGATTACCAAAATAGTTATTAATGTGTTTGTGTACATCCACACTTTCAACCAACTGCTTCACTTAGGCAGAGAAAATGACTTTTAGTCTGCAATAATATAGGACAAAAACTATATTATGTGTACACAACACACAAGTACAGGCATTTATAACGGTAGCCCATGGCGCTTTACAAAACAGCCAAAACAGCTGACAAATAGCTAATTCAAAGGCTATAAGTTACTCACTGCCAACACTCAGTTTGACATTAAATGAATAAATACAATGTGGAATGGAGTCTGTAATGCAAAAAAAGCACAGGTACAGGCACAGAACTGGCAAGTGTAGGAAGTAATTGATTTCACCTCACAAGACATTTTTCTGTGTTCCCTATGAGGGTTCAATCCCCGATGGAAAGAAAGGTCAGAAAAGAGCATTAGGCCCATCCTTACGTACCCTATCCATTGGATGGTAAAATCTATGTACCACCTTCTCCATCAATGACAATGCTAACCTGTAGAAAGATAGAAGTCCTATAGCATTGCTGATAATGGATCAGATATAATCAATCATTTTATAATGTAGGCTTGCTAAGCCCCAACATCAACTTATTCTACCACCTCAGTAGAACCAAAAATGTGCCCATCCCCACAACAAGGTCTCTCCCTGTTTCTCTCTCCTTCCGATGCAACCAAAACCTCTTTTCTCAACAATGGGTCATTTTCTGGCTGAGTGGTGTGCCACAGGGTTCAGTGCTGGGGCCTCAACTTTTTACAATTTATATAAATGACTTGGATGAAGGGACTGAAGGTATCATTGATAAATTTGCAGATGACACAAAGACAGGTAGGAAAGTAAGTTGTGAAGAGGACATAAAGAGGCTACAAAGGGATATAAATAGGTTAAGTGAATGGGAAAAGATTTGACAAATGAAGTATAATGTGGGAAAATGTGAAATTTCCCATTTTGGCAGGAAGAATAAAAAAGAAGCATATTTTCTAAATGGTGACAGATTGCAGAGCTCTGAGGTGCAGAGGGATCTGGGTGTCCTAGAAATGCTCCATCCATCAATATCAGCGACCACGCTGTGGAAGTGCTTCAAGAGTTCACCTACCTAGGCTCAACTATCACCAGTAACCTGTCTCTCGATGCAGAAATCAACAAGCGCATGGGAAAGGCTTCCACTGCTATGTCCAGACTGGCAAGAGAGTGTGGGAAAATGGCGCACTGACATGGAACACAAAAGTCCGAGTGCATCAAGCCTGTGTCCTCAGTACCTTGCTCTAAGGCAGCGAGGTCTGGACAACGTATGTCAGCCAAGAGCGACGTCTCAATTCATTCCATCTTCGCTGCCTCCGGAGAATCCTTGGTATCAGGTGGCAGGACCGCATCTCCAACACAGAAGTCCTCGAGGCGGCCAACATCCCCAGCTTATACACACTACTGAGTCAGCAGCGCTTGAGATGGCTTGGTCGCATGGAAGATGGCAGGTTCCCCAGGGACACATTGTACAGTGAGCTCGCCACTGGTATCAGACCTACCGGCCGTCTCCGCTTTAAAGACGTCTGCAAACGCGACATGAAGTCCTGTGACATTGATCACAAGTCATGGGAGTCAGTTGCCAGCGATCGCCAGAGCTGGCGGGCAGCAATAAAGGTGGGGCTAAAGTGTGGCGAGTCGAAGAGACTTAGCAGTTGGCAGGAAAAAAGACAGAAGCGCAAGGGGAGAGCCAACTGTGTAACAGCCCCGACAACCAATTTTATCTGCAGCACCTGTGGAAGAGTCTGTCACTCTAGTATTGGCCTTTATAGCCACTCCAGGCACTGCTCCACAAACCACTGACCACCTCCAGGCACTTACCCATTGTCTCTTGAGACAAGGAGGCCAAAGAAGAAGAAGAGTGTATGGATCGCAAAAGATTAGTCTGCAGGTACAGCAAGTAATTAGGAAAGCCAGAAGAATATTATCGTTTATTGTGAGGGGAATTGAATACAAAAATAGTGAGGTTATACTTCAGTTATACAGGGCATTGGTGAGTCTAGATCTGGAGTACTGTGTACAGTATTGGTCTTCTTATTTAAGGAAGGATGTAAATACATTGGAAGCAGTTCAGAGAAGGTTTACTAGACTAATACCTGGAATGGGTGGGTTGTCTTATGAGGAAAGGGTGGACAGGCTAGGCTTGTATCCACTGGAGTTTAGAAGAGTAAGAGGCGACTTGATTGAAACATATAAGATCCTGAGGGGTCTTGACAGGGTGGATGTGGAAAGGATGTTTCCCCTTGTGGGAGAGTCTAGAACTAGGGGTCACTGTTTAAAAATAAGGGGTCGCCCATTTAAGACAGAGATGAGGAGAAATTCTTTTCTCTCAGAGGGTCGTGAGTCTTTGAACAAAGAACAAAGAAGAGTACAGCACAAGAACAGGCCATTCGGCCCTCCAAGCCTGCGCCAATCTTGATGCCTGCCTAAACTAACACCTTCTGCACTTCCGGGGCCTATATCTCTTTACTCCCTTCCTATTCATGTATTTGTCAAGATGTCTCTTAAACGTCACTATCGTATCTGCTTCCACCACCTCTCCTGGCAGCAGGTTCCAGGCACTCACCACCCTCTGTGTAAAAAACTTGCCTCGCACATCCCCTCTAAACTTTGCCCCTCGTACCTTAAACCTATGTCCCCTAGTAACTGACTCTTCCACCCTGGGAAAAAGCTTCTGACTATCCACTCTGTCCATGCCGCTCATAACTTTGTAAACCTCTATCATGTCACCCCTCCACCTCCGTCGTTCCAGTGAAAACAATCCGAGTTTATCCAACCTCTCCTCATAGCTAATGCCCTCCAGACCAGGCAACATCCTGGTAAACCTCCTCTGTACCCTCTCCAAAGTCTCCACGTCCTTCTGAGAGTATGGCGACCAGAATTGCACGCAATATTCTAAGTGTGGCCTAACTAAGGTTCTGTACAGCTGCAACATGCCTTACCAATTTTTATACTTTATGCCCCAACCGATGAAGGCAAGCATGCAGTATGCCTTCTTGACTACCTTATCCACCTGCATGACCACTTTCAGTGACCTGTGGACCTGTACGCCCAGATATCTCTGCTTGTCAATACTCCTAAGCGTTCTGCCATTTACTGTATACCTGCCACATGCATTAGACCTTCCAAAATGCATTACTTCACATTTGTCCGGATTAAACTCCATCTGCCATTTCTCCGCCCAAGTTTCCAACCGATCTATATCCTGCTGTATCCTCTGACAATCCTCATCATTATCCGCAACTCCACCAACCTTTGTGTCGTCCGCAAACTTACTAATCAGACCAGCTACATTTTCCTCCAAATCATTTATATATATTACAAACAGCAAAGGTCCCAGCACTGATCCCTGCGGAACACCACTAGTCACATCCTTCCATTCAGAAAAACACCCATCCACTGATACCCTCTGTCTTCTATGACCGAGCCAGTTCTGTATCCATCTTGCCAGCTCACCTCTGATCCCGTGTGACTTCATCTTTTGTACCAGTCTGCCATGCGGGACCTTGTCAAAGGCTTTACTAAAGTCCATATAGATAACATCCACTGCCCTTCCTTCATCAATCATCTTCGTCACTTCCTCAAAAAACTCAATCAAATTAGTAAGACATGACCTCCCCTTTACAAAACCATGCTGTCTCTCGCTAATAAGTTTGTTTGTTTCCAAATGGGAGCAAATCCTGTCCCGAATAATCCTCTCTAATAGTTTCCCTACCACTGACGTAAGGCTCACCGGCCTATAATTTCCTGGATTATCCTTGCCACCCTTCTTAAACAAAGGAACAACATTGGCTATTCTCCAGTCCTCTGGGACCTCACCTGCAGCCAATGAGGGTGCAAAGATTTCTGTCAAGGCCCCAGCAATTTCCTCCCTTGCCTCCCTCAGTATTCTAGGGTAGATCCCATCAGGCCCTGGGGACTTATCTACCTTAATGCTTTGCAAGACATCCAACACCTCCTCCTTTTTGATAATGAGATGACTGAGACTATCTGCACTCCCTTCCCTCGGCTCATCATCCACCAAGTCCTTCTCTTTGGTGAATACTGATGCAAAGTACTCATTTAGCACCTCGCCCATTTCCTCTGGCTCCACACATAGATTCCCATCTCTGTCCTTGAGTGGGCCAACCCTTTCCCTGGTTACCCTCTTGCTCTTTATATACGTATAAAAAACCTTGGGATTTTCCTTAATCCTGTTTGGAACTCTCTTCCTCAAAAGACAGTGGAAGCAGAGTCTTTAAATCTTTTTAAGGCAGAGGTAGATAGATTCTTGATAAGCAAGGGGGTGAAAAGTTATTGGGGGTAGGTGGGAATGTGGAGTTGAGGTTACAATCAGATTAGCCATGATCTTATTGAATGGCGGAGCAGGCTCGAGGGGCCGAGTGGCCTACTCCTGTTTCTAATTCGTGTGTTCGTATGTATGTTCATATGTAACAAGTTCTTCATCAACAAGTATACCACTCAAATGTGCCTTCCTTGGTACCTCTTTCCCTAATCTCCCTCCCAAATATAGTTAATTTCCCACCACAGTAACAAGTTAGTATTTCTCTCTACTTTCCCTTCCACCAGATCTCCAAGCGGGTCTTGCTGCTGTTTTCTTTTCCACCTTCAAGAGGCTTTGTCTCCCTTTGTCTCCCAAAAGCATATGTCTCTGTAGTTCCTTAAGCTGCAGCACTACTGAAATGAAAGAAATGGAGAAAGTTTGTTCAACAGAGATGGATGCTTGTGCACGTATGTGCCAGGTTATCGCTGATAATCATAGAATCATAGAATGATCAAACACAGATGGAGGCCATTTGGCTCATCGTGTCTGTGCCAGCTCTTTGAACGAGCTATTCAATTAGTCCCACTCACCTACTTTTCCCCATAGCCTAGCAAATTTCTCCTTTTCAAATTTTTATCCAATTCCTTTTGAAGGTTATTATTGAATCTGCTTCTACCACCTTTCAGGCAGTGTATTCCAGATTACAACAACTTACTGTGTAATTTTTCTTCCCATGTCACCTCTGGTTCTTTTGTCTATTACCTTTAATCTGTGTCCTCTGGTTACAAACCCTTCTGCAACTGGAAACAGTTTCTCCTTACTTACTCTACAAAACCCTTCCAGATTTTGAATATCTCTATCAAATTTCCCTTTAACCTTCTCTCATCTAAGAAAACAACCCCAGTTTATCTAATCTCTTGACATATGCATGTTTTAACAGTCTTCTCAACTTGTTCTGCTATCTTCAAAGAATTGTGTAGGTACAATGCCTGGTCTCGCTGTTCCTGCACCCCCTTTAAAATTGTACCATTTACTTTTGATTGCTTCTGTAAAAACTATGGCCAGAATTTTATGGCCCCCCAACGAGAAGGCTGGTGGCGGGGGTGGCGGGCATAAAATTGAGTGGGAGGCGGGGAGGGGGAGGACTGTTTCCCAACCCCCTCCCACGCCTGCTCCAATTTTACACGGGATGGCAGCAGCGAGAAACGGCCTGCTCGTCCCAGGCCAAACAAGGCCCTTAAGTGGCCAATTAACTGCCACTTAAGTGCCTCCTCCCGCCGCCATGGGTATTTTATCCTCGGCAGGTAGATGGCAAAGGCCTCAAGAACCCCGTCTGGTGAAACCAGTTGGCTTTCTTGCAGGCTGGTGGGGGACCCACCTGATCGGGCACCCTGTGCCCCACAGAGGGCCGCCCCCGAAGCCCCAACCACCCCCAATGCACAACACTCTCCCCCTCTACTCCAGCTGACCATTCATGCCTCGCCAGGACGCAGCCAATTGTCTCTGACGAGGCGCTATAACTTACCTTAGTTCTGGAGCCGTCCTTCCTGTTGCCTCCGATGGCTGGGTGTAGTCCCAGCAGTGGCCAGTGCTCCCAGTGGCACTGCTGGGACTAAGAGCTGCCGGCCCGCTGATTGACGGCAGCTCCATTAGGCGGGACTTCCTGCCTCAAGGAGCTGGAAGTCCCACCCAAGACCAATTAAGGGCCTGAGGAATAAAAAGTCCCAGCCTGGCTCCCCAGGCCCAGCGGAGGTGGGGTTGCCACTGTCTTTTCGGCTGGTGGGCGTGGCCTCCCGCCCAACATAAAATTCTGGCAAATGTATTTTGTATTAGAGAAGCATATTTCTTTTTCATCTGCTGGAGATTTGGTTATGTGAAGACTCGTTAGTTATTTGAGACAGGTATATGCACATGTTTACATCAGGGCCATTCCATTGAGTCTTGAAACATGGAGAATTAGCTTGGTGGATGGCGATTATGAGGAATAAGTGGCAGACCTGGTGGAATGTGATATGCTGTCAGGGGAGAAGAGGATGAGAGTCATTGGCACCACATTTATGGAGTGCTGCACTGTTGGAGGTGCCATCTTTCTGATGAAATGTTAAACTGAGGCTCTGTCTGCCCTCTCAAACAGATGTAAAAGATCCTATGAAACTATTTTGAACAGGAACAGGGGAGGTATCCCTGGTGGCCTGGCCAATATTTATCCCTCAATTCAACATTAAAAAAAAACAGATTATCTGGTCATTATCACCTTGCTGTTTGTGGGAGTTTACTGTGTGCAAATTGACTGTTTTTTCCTATATTACAACAGTGACGGCACTTCCAAAGTACTTCATTGGCTGCAAAACATTTTGAAACATCCGGTGGTTGTGAAGGGTGCTATATGAATGCAAGTTTTTCCTTTTTTTTATTTCTTATCAATTTAATCCAGATCCTGCAGCAAATATCATTTTCAGTATTCATATAGGCTAGGTGGGGGCGGGGGAGATGTTTTTGCTCAGGGCAGATATGCCACGAGGAGTGGGTCAGTGTCAAACCTCTGCTCAACCCCAGCATGACCCACACAATTTTCTTGTGTTGGGGCCAATTCAGTATGCAAGGCAGACTCCACTCTGCATTGGAAACCTACCATCATGAGAGAAAGAAATGCTGTGCTGTTGCAAGATTGCTCACACTGCAGCAGCTTAAAGACCTTGTCCAATATGTGCAGAGGGACCAAAGTGAACTCTAACCCTGCTCCAAGGAATATTTATGGGGAGTGGCATGATGTAGCTGAGTTAATAAAAAGGGAGATCTTGCTGGTCTAACCACTAATGCTACCGAGTTTCAACTGGCAATGTTCCCCCATTGCCTTTTACTTTCTGATCTTTCCTTCAATTGGCAGTACAGAGGGAAATCTGCTGAAATCCTAAGCCCTACAACCTTACTGTTATTTACACAGATTGCGATGGATATTTGGTGGGGACTGCCGTCAAGAGCAAAGAATATCTTATGCTTAGTTGTGAGGATTTGGCCAGGAGCTACCCTGCTATATTTTCCTTGATTGTCTTTCCAGAGGTCTTCACTCCTGGTTTTCTGCTATATCACATAGTTAATCCATTGCACTTTAATGCACCATGTTTGTAAATGATGTATAAGCTGTCAGTCATATAAATGTACAGAATGTTTTATTTAATTCATTCTCAGGATGTGGGTTTTACTGGCCCATGCCTAGGTGGCCTGAGAAGGTAGTAGTGGGCCTTCTTCTTGAGCTGTTGTTTTGTAGCAGTTTAATACTATTGAGTGGCTGCCAAGCCACTTTAAAGGACAGTTAAGAATCAGCCATGTTAATGTGGGGACTGGAGTCACACCTAGGCCAGACCAGGTAAGGACGATAGATTTCTTTCCCTAAAGGTGATTGATGAACAAGTTGGGTTTTTACAACAATCCTACCGGCACTATTTTAAGTTTTGGGTCGGGACCCCGATGTCAGGGTCAAATGCAGGTCCCAACTTCACACTGTGTCGGGAACAGTCACCCGTCAGTGATTTTGCCTTGATTGGCCAATTAGTGTCCAGAGGGCATGCTCGAATTAAGCACTGCGAGCGGGCTCTTGACACTGGAGGGCCAATAGGAGGCTCTCCAACTTGGAAGGAGCTGCAGCCTGCTGTCGCAGGTAAGGGAGAGAGAGGGTGCCTCCATCTTGAGGTGCCCTCTCAGCAACTTAAAAAAATTTGAAATAACAAATGGCCATAGCTGCCGGGCCACCATTGTAGCGAGGAAACCCCTACACTGGGAGGCCTGTGGCCACAGCTGTAGCCAGGTGGGTAGAGCGGAAGGCCTCAAAGTCGGCCTGGAGTATTGCCCTTCCCCCCACCCGCCATCCCGGTCTGCCATTGGGAGGACGCTTGCAGGCAGCTGCTGTACAGCCTATGCTGCGGGGGGTCTGCAGGCCGACTGGAAAATTCCAATTGGCCTCTGAACCATGGCCTTAATTGACCTTTCTAAAAATGGCTCAGGGGTGGATGTTACTTGCCTGCCCACCTCTGGTCTTATCCCCATATCAGGGCAAAAATCTTAACCCACAGGTTCATATTGCCAGCTTTTTTATAATTCTAGATTTTTTTAAAAATGGATGGAAATTTTCAAAATGACTTTGTGGGAATTGAACTCTAGTAACACAACATAACATAACCACTCCACTATCAGACTCTTGACTTGAGCAAGGGGAAGGGCGGAGGCAGAAGACGGTTTGAAATTAACATTGCCTATCTTGTCTCACTGACTCCTAAAAGCCTGTCACAGCCTATCACTGCTGACAGCTGTGGAGAAGTTTTCATTCAGACTGCCCTGCCGTCTTGTCTGGAGGAGGATGAATGGTGCTTACATTAACACCAGCTTTTGCAGGACACAACATGCATTTATATCTCACTCCAAGGTTGGACTCTTGTTTCTTTTGACAGCAACTGCAGATTAGTATAAGTCACATAACTCCTACACCACCAACACTAGTTTATACAAGGCCATGTCAGGAGTGATAAAATTACCGATTTTTGCTTGAACTCACTGTAACAAAGCTTGAAAGTGGCTCCTGTTTTTTACAAACACATTACAAGTTTTGCAGGAAATGTTTCAATACAGTATATATGCTACACCTCAGGTTGCACAATACTTATCTTCTTTGGCCTCCTTATCTCGACAGACAATGGATAAGTGCCTGGAGGTGGTCAGTGGTTTGTGAAGCAGTGCCTGGAGTGGCTATAAAGGCCAATTCTAGAGTGACAGGCTCTTCCACAGGTGCTGCAGAGAAATTTGTTTGTTGGGGCTGTTACACAGTTGGCTCTCCCCTTGCGCCTCTATCTTTTTTCCTGCCAACTACTAAGTCTCTTCAACTCGCCACACTTTAGCCCCGTCTTTATGGCTGCCCGCCAGCTCTGGCGAACGCTGGCAACTGACTCCCACGACTTGTGATCAATGTCACAGGATTTCATGTCGCGTTTGCAGACGTCTTTAAAGCGGAGACATGGACGGCTGGTGGGTCTGATACCAGTGGCGAGCTCACTGCACAATGTGTCTTTGGGGATCCTGCCATCTTCCATGCGGCTCATATGGCCAAGCCATCTCAAGCGCCGCTGACTCAGTAGTGTGTATAAGCTGGGGATGTTGGCCGCCTCAAGGACTTCTGTGTTGGAGACACGGTCCTGCCACCTGATGCCAAGTATTCTCCGGAGGCAGCGAAGATGGAATGAATTGAGACGTCAGTATAGGTATATACAAAGAGGGTCACATATAATTGCCAAACAAGACAGCACATGATTTAATGACTGTACAATTAATTATTTTGAATTGTGGCTTATATGAATTTATAATGGAAAAATCCCATTTGATTGGAGAACTTAATTTTTAAATATTGTTTATTGGAATATATTCTGCAAATTTTTAAAAGGCTGATGTGAGCTAAGTATAGCCATCATCACCTCCATCTGTTTTATAGAATACATATAATATTTGCAATTGATGAAAAATGTTGTATTAGAAACAGATAGTTTTATGCAACTTATCTTCTACTTGACCTGCAAGTATTTCTGCAGGTTAATGTCAAGCACTTCCCGCTGACTCTCTCTCAATTTCACTATAAACCAATTAGTTTAAATAATAAATCTGGACACATTCGCAAAAGATGTCTCTCCTGCTGTTATTTTTCAGACATGAAGCAGAAATGTTTTGAAACCAAAGGTCCTCCTTCTCCTATCAATGTGCATGTGCTAGCCCCATTCATTAATGAGGTTCTCCATAAGGAAAAAGGAAGATTTATTTAATCATAAATTCATGGTAATCCTTATTAAACTATGCAATACCTTTGAAGTCTGCACTCTATTCTGCACGCAGTAATACTCTCTTCACTCTACTAAGATAACACTGGTCACCACAGAAACCAGAGCAGGACTAATAAATAAAAATTGGAAAACTGCCACACTAAGCAATCAGCTTAGATCAGTCTCCTGTCCGGAGACACAGTTTAAAAATAATTTGTTTGCAAAATTCCAAGAAGTAAATATTTTACAAACTTATATTCATGGAGATTATAGAAACAAAAGAGTATTATACAATCAAAGAAGTGTTAGCATGAATGTACTTAGAAACAATACCAACACGCCATGCTCTCACATTCACGACATAAGGCACAGATTGGATTGCTTGTGGCATTTGTTTGGTGAATTACCATTAACGTGCCTGTGGTATCCGAGCATTTTGTGTCATCATGGGCTGAATTTTGTGGAGGAGGCAGGGCTCCCAGTGCCAGGCCAAAAAGGCAGGGGGAGCCCCGCATTGGCCTTTCCGTGCCTCCCGGATCGATCCTCCATTGTTTTTCTGCCTAAGTGTCCTGTGCCGGGATCCCCGTCCCTTTAAAGACAGGGATTCCACCTCCGAGCTGCCAGTCAATCACATGGCCAGCAGCTCAGCAGTATTGGCAGCATCACTCGAAGCAGTGGCCATTGTCAGTACGGCAGAGGTCTTGGGCTCAGAACCAGCATTGGAACCCTGGACCTCAGGTAAATAAGACGGTGTCGCCAGGGCCAGTACACAAGGCTGCAGTGTCAGGGCTGGGGGGATGGGCATGAAGTCCAGGGGAAGGGGCAGCCAACGAGTTGAAGGCTTTGCTGTGGGAGCCCACTGTGGGCCACAGATTGCCCACGAAAGAGGGAAGCCCCCAACCCCATAGGGAGGGCGTCTTGTTTTACAAGGCATCCTCCCTGTGTGGCGGAGGTGTCCACACATCTGGTTAGGTCCCAGCTGCAGTGGGAAGTAAAGGCCTGCATGGGTCTGCAAAAAAAAACCCATCCAAAGCCCGACAGAACCACATCCTACCCGAGCCCGACCCGGCCCGAGTCCTTCCAATTTTTCCTGCGCCTGACCCGACCCAACCTGACCTGACCATCAGTTAACTTACCTTCCATTTTTCACTTTGTTGCTGATCTGCACAAGCTTAAAATAACTGCAACAAAACCACCTTTCTAGTTCAAAAATTTAATTAACATTGGAGCCACTTAACTGTGATAAAGCGTATCCGACCCAGCCTGACCCGAGCCCGAATGTAGGACCCGGAAGTGCAACCCAGCCCGACCCGAACCCGACACATGTCGTTGGGTCCCATTGGGTTTGGGTCGGGTAGCCGGCCTTTAGTAGGAAGAAGCCTTTAAGTGGCCGTAAACAGGCCACTTAAGGGCATCAATTGGTCTTTGGGCAGGAAGACCATCATTGGCTTATCCCGGCCCTGGCAAAATCGCTTGGCGACGGGCCCTCTGCTCCCCCCCCACAATTCTATGGCCCCCCCCAGCCTCTAACCCTGCCTCAGGAGACCCATATAATCCAGGCCCTTGGGCTGGATTTTGTGGAGGAAGCGTGTCTCCCGGCATCAGGCCGAAGAGGCGGGGTGCCCAACCTCGGCCTTTTTGTGCCCTCCAGAGTGATCCTCTGTTGTTTTTCTGCCTGTGTCCTGTGCCAGGATCCCTGTCCCTTGAAAGTCTGGGATCCCGTCTCCAAGAGCTGCCAGTCAATCACAGGGCCAGCAGCTCAGCAGTACTAGCATCGTCACCACTAGGGGTGGCCACTAACAGTACTGCAGAGGCCTTGGACCCAGGCCCAGTGCTGCAGCCCCTTCCTCAGGTAAGTGAGGTGGGGTTTCAGGGGCCAGTATGGAAGTCCCCGGAGTGAGGGGGTGGTGGGGTGGGCGTGAGTTCCAGGGGAAGTGGGAGCCATGGAGTTGATGTTTTTGTTGGCGGAGGTCCTCCATGGGCCACAGATTGCCCCTGAAGAAGGGACCCCACCCCAAGACCAGAGGTAAAACGAGCCACCCTCCCGACGTGGCAGAGGCACCCCTGTCGCTGGATAGATCCCGGCGGTGGCGGGAAGAGGCCTCTATGTGGCTAATAAGACACTTACAGGTCTCAATTGGCCTCTGTGCACGAAGGCCATCATCGGCAGAACCCACCGCGGGCAAAATTGCTTGGTGATGGGGCGGCGAAGGGCCCTTTGCCCCGCCACCCTTCCTGATTCTATTGGGCCCCCCTCCTCCAACCCCGCCTCAGGGTGGCCCATAAAATCCAGCCCCATGGGCTGGATTTTGTGGAGGAGGCGGGGCTACTGGCGCCGGGCCGAAAAGGCATGGTTCCCTTTTCTTGCCCCCCCCCCCCACCCCGCGCACAACCCTCCGTTCTTCTGGAGGTGAAGTTTTTGACGCTGGGATCTCCGTCCCTTTAAAGACTGGGATCCTGCCTCCAATAGCTGCCAGCCAATCACAGGACCCGCAGCTCAGCAGCATCAGCAGCACCACCAGGAGTGTTGGTCGCTGCTGGTACTGCAGAGGCTGCAGACTCTGGCCCAGTGTTGGAACCCCGGACCTCGGGTAAGTCAGGCGGGGCCACCGGGGCTGGTCCAGAAGGCCCTGGCGAGAGGTTGTGGGGGGGTATGGGCATGAAGTCCAGGGGTAGGGGGTCCATGAAGTGTAGGTGTTGCCAGCGGGGGCCCTCCATGGGCCACAGATTGGCCGTGAAGGAGCGACATCCCTGCCAAGCCGGCAGGGAGGGTACCTCATTTTACAAGGCGCCCTCTCCACGTGGCAGAGGCACCCCTGCTGCTGGGCAGGAAGAAGCCCGCGATGGCCATTAAGCACCTCAGTTGACCTCTGGATGGGAAGTCTATCATTAGCCTATCCTGCCTCAGGGAAATTTCTAGGTGACGGACTCGCGATGTGCCCGCTACCCCCCACCACCCATCATGCATCTATGGGCACCCCTGCCTCCGACCTCGTCTCGGGGAGCCCATAAAATTCAGCCTCATATATGCAATGCAGCTGATCTTCATGTTACTTGGCAGCTGCATGTGAAAGCACCTGAAAGCTGTGCACCAAGGATACCTTCCACTGATTGGCTAATCGTAACATCATGGAACATGCACTACCTTTCTAAAGTATCCTCTGCCATAATTCTCTTGGGACTGTGGCAGAAGCCCCATGAATAAGACTAGAACCTGGCCTGTGCTGCCTCTTTTCAGAGGGGGAATGGGTGGTGGTCCTATTGGGTGAAGTCTCTAACTGCCGCATACATATTCAGAGGGGGCCAAGAGTTTCCTGGGTTGGCCTAATAACATTTATATAGCATCTAATTACATCACACAAATTATTTTTGTAGTGCTGCCACGTTTGTTATGTACACAAATGTAACAGCCAGTACGATTCCTTCAAATTTAAATATCAATGAGATGAATGACCAATTAATCTACTGTTGATGTTGTTGATTGAGTGAAAAGTGTTGGCCAGAGGCAAGAGCAGCTTCACTGCTTTTCTTCAAATAGTGCCATGGAATCCATGTAAATACGCAAACAATTTACTATCTTGACTCCTGACAGTTCAACACTCTCAGTATTGCACTAAAATGTCAGCTTAGATTATATGGTCACACTGTCAAATGGGATTTCAACTCACAACCTTCTGACTCTAAGGTAAGTGTGTTACAAGCCACGCTCAAGATTGAGGAAAATAAATCAGCTAATGACAACTGCTGGAACATGCGTGGACATTGGCTGAGGACAGTGCCAGGCTGAGTTGTGGTGTCCCTGTGATCAAATAGCCTATTGACACTTGCTATCAAAGCTCACAGACAAAGAATGGCTACTTGTTTGAGGTAGCAGAGCATGGCCAATGCCAATGGTAGTGAATCTCAGCAAAGAATTAACTTCTTCAGCAGAAAAGAAAATTAACAGGGGGGAAGAAAAAGACTCCATGTGCTCGTAAGCAGTTTCTTTTTTTTCTTTCTTTTGGGCCTCCTTATCTCGAGAGACAATGGATACGCGCCTGGAGGTGGTCAGTGGTTTGTGAAGCAGCGCCTGGAGTGGCTATAAAGGCCAATTCTGGAGTGACAGGCTCTTCCACAGGTGCTGCAGAGAAATTTGTTTGTTGGGGCTGTTGCACAGTTGGCTCTCCTCTTGCGCCTCTGTCTTTTTTCCTGCCAACTACTAAGTCTCTTTGACTCGCCACAATTTAGCCCTGTCTTTATGGCTGCCCGCCAGCTCTGGCGAATGCTGGCAACTGACTCCCACGACTTGTGATCAATGTCACACGATTTCATGTCGCGTTTGCAGACGTCTTTATAACGGAGACATGGACGGCCGGTGGGTCTGACACCAGTGGCGAGCTCGCTGTACAATGTGTCTTTGGGGATCCTGCCATCTTCCATGCGGCTCACATGGCCAAGCCATCTCAAGCGCCGCTGACTCAGTAGTGTGTATAAGCTGGGGATGTTGGCCGCTTCAAGGACTTCTGTGTTGGAGATATAGTCCTGCCACCTGATGCCAAGTATTCTCCGAAGGCAGCGAAGATGGAATGAATTGAGACGTCGCTCTTGGCTGGCATACGTTGTCCAGGCCTCGCTGCCGTAGAGCAAGGTACTGAGGACACAGGCCTGATACACTCGGACTTTTGTGTTCCGTGTCAGTGCGCCATTTTCCCACACTCTCTTGGCCAGTCTGAACATAGCAGTGGAAGCCTTACCCATGCGCTTGTTGATTTCTGCATCTAGAGACAGGTTACTGGTGATAGTTGAGCCTAGGTAGGTGAACTCTTGAACCACTTCCAGAGCGTGGTCGCCAATATTGATGGATGGAGCATTTCTGACATCCTGCCCCATGATGTTCGTTTTCTTGAGGCTGATGGTTGGGCCAAATTCATTGCAGGCAGACGCAAACCTGTCGATGAGACTCTGCAGGCATTCTTCAGTGTGAGATGTTAAAGCAGCATCGTCAGCAAAGAGGAGTTCTCTGATGAGGACTTTCCGTACTTTGGACTTCGCTCTTAGACGGGCAAGGTTGAACAACCTGCCCCCTGATCTTGTGTGGAGGAAAATTCCTTCTTCAGAGGATTTGAACGCATGTGAAAGCAGCAGGGAGAAGAAAATCCCAAAAAGTGTGGGTGCGAGAACACAGCCCTGTTTCACACCACTCAGGATAGGAAAGGGCTCTGATGAGGAGCCACCATGTTGAATTGTGCCTTTCATATTGTCATGGAATGAGGTGATGATACTTAGTAGCTTTGGTGGACATCCAATCTTTTCTAGTAGTCTGAAGAGACCACGTCTGCTGACGAGGTCAAAGGCTTTGGTGAGATCAATGAAAGCAATGTAGAGGGGCATCTGTTGTTCACGGCATTTCTCCTGTATCTGACGAAGGGAGAACAGCATGTCAATAGTCGATCTCTCTGCACGAAAGCCACACTGTGCCTCAGGGTAGACGCGCTCGGCCAGCTTCTGGAGCCTGTTCAGAGCGACTCGAGCAGTTTATTATGCAATTAAGAATTATGTAATAAAGTAGGAGGTACTGTACTTTTACTACGCTCATAGTTTGTACTGTTGTAATGATGTTTGTAGTATAAACATTATCCAAAGCAGACATTACAGAGACAGACTGAAAAGACAAGGGTACAGTATCATTTGGAAACCTGTGATTATCAAACAGAATTACTGCAGACCTTTATAATCTTGACTCTAAAATGTCAATCCTAAAAGGCTCATTATGTTCTTCAAGGGGACTTCATCTGCTTTGTAGAATGTAAATATCCAGCTGAAGAACACAGCTGTGTTTGTCAAGTCAAAAACAATGACCTGCATCATGGTTTCTCTTTGTCTAGAATGGAGAGAATGTTTAACAGCTACAATGCTGAAAGGCAACTTCATGACTCAATAAAAATGTGGTGCATGCATATTTAAAAAAGGACACATTTAGCATTCAGTTTTACATATTTAAGTTTTGAATTTACAGTTTCAATTCAAAATATTTCACAATGCCAGTTTTATTCCTGTAAATTGCTTTGCCCATTACAATCTCACCACTATCCCCTTTCCTCCTCAGTCCATGCCCCCTCTCCATTTACTAGGCTTTTGTTTATATTGTTTCAAGTAAGAATTATAAACAAAGTTCCTGAGAGCTGGAATAAGACTCAAGTTAGGTTGAAACTGATTTAAAACATAGAAATGGATCAAGGCCAGGAACTCTTCTACAGAAAGACTGAATGGGCCAAGGCTATTTTCTCCAGAAAAGGGAAGGCCAAGGAGTGACCTATTAGAGGTATTTAACATTATGAAGGTGTTTGATACAGTAGACATAGAGCAGATGTTTCCACTTATGATGTATTGTATGTTGGACATCATGGGGAATTAAGCCTTAATTATCAAACTTTCTTTTATCTTGGAACACAGGCTTTCCAATATGAACAAGGTAGCTTTGGGGTGCCATAAAAAGAAAGTATAGATCTTGATGTTTGAGTACTATCTACGTGAAATGCTTGTGCAAGGAAATAAGTGATTGGGAAGACATCAAACTTGAGTGATTAAAATATAACTTGAGTGGGCAAATTCTCAAAGAATTTGAGAACAATTAAGTCAGGAAGTTCTAATTTCTGAGAAGTATCTTTGAAGTAAACATTGTTTTCAAAAGAATTCAGGAATAGATACGTCATGAGGTCTTAGGCTAGGCTTGTATCTGCTGGAATTTAGAAGAGTAAGAGGCGACTTGATTGAAACATATAAGATCCTGAGGGGTTTTGACAGGGTGGATGTGGAAAGGATGTTTGTTTCCCCTTGTGAAAGAATCTAGAACTAGGGGTCACTGTTTAAAAATAAGGCATTGCCCATTTAAGACAGAGATGAGGAAAAGTTTTCTTCTCTCAGAGGGTTGTGAGTCTTTGGAATTCTCTTCCTCAAAAGGGGGTGGAAGCAGAGTCTTTGCATATTTTTAAGGCAGAGGTAGATAGATTCTTGATAAGCAAGGGGGTGAAAGGTTATCGGGGGTAGCTGGAAATGTGGAGTAATCAGTTCAGTTATGAACTTATTGAATGGCAGAGCAGGCTCAAAGGGCCGAGTGGCCTACTCCTGCTCCTAATTCGTATGTTCGTATGTTTGTATATGTTATATAAAGCAATATGGTTTTTAACAGGTCTTTGGAAGTCTTGAAAAATAGAACTAGAAACCAAAAGACACTTTGTGTCTAGTTGCACTGATCACCTATACTAGATATCAATAAAGTCTGTTCCATCCACTCCAATTTCAAGCATTTTGGGCTTACTCCTAGCCTGTCATTATGAACCAGAGACAGAAGGAGGTTGACTAACAGTTGACTATTAACATGGGTGAGTCCAAAACTAGGGGCCTTAAATATAAGATAATCACTGATAAATTCAATAAAGAATTCAGAGGAATAGTATTGATGCCTTTAAGTGGAAGCTAGATAGTACATGGGGGAGAAAAGAATAGTAGGATATGTTGATAGGGTTAGGTAAAGTAAGGTAGAAGGATTCTCGTGAGGACTTTTAATCTTCTACTCCAATCCCTTAGTCATAAAGGCTAACAACTTTCTGTGATTTGTATACACGAACACCCATGTCCCTCTGAATACCACACTTCCTACTCTGTCACCTTTTAAAAAATATTCTCCTTTGTATATTTCAGACCAAAGTCATATTTCTCCACATTATGTTCCATCTGCCATGTTCTTACCCACTCACTTAACCTCTCCATATCCCTTTGCAGCCTCTTTGCATCCTCCTCACAGCTTACCTTCCCACCTAACTTTGTATCATCAGCAAACTTGGATACATTACACTCAGTCCCCTCATCTAAGTCATTGCTATATTTTTTTAAATAGCTGAAGCCCAAGCATTGATCTTTGCTGTACCCCACTACTTACAGCCTGCTAACCTGAAAATGACCTGTTTATTCCTACTGTCTATATTCTGTCCATTAACTTAATACAAGCTAATATATTGCCCCCAATCTCATCAGTCCTAATTTTGTGTAACAACTTCTTGTGTGGCAGCTTACTGAATGCTTTTTGAAAATACAAATTGTTACGACCATGTGGTGTGACATGTTCCCCCGTTCGACTTCCCACCTGACTGGAGCAAGTGTATTTGCATTACAGGTTAGTCCCTTGGTATTTTAACTTTTCAAATAAGCAGACAGCGACAGGTTTTCTTGTAGGTTTTAAAAAGCAGAAAGTCGATTGTTTATTGATCAATACGCCTTATCCCAAAACTGTCGCAACTGCATCCACTCACGCAGTCGCTTGCTCGCACACGCACGCGCGCGCGCGCACACACACACACACACACACAGAGGAAGAAACAGATAGAGAGGGAAAGAGGAAGGTGGTTTTTAATGGGGGGAAATGTTATGATAAACCTGTTGAATTCTCTTGATAATCAATTTCTAGATCATGGTTGTCCAACAGTGGCGCAGTGGTTAGCATCGCAGCCTCACAGCTCCAGCTCCAGCGACCCGGGTTCAATTCTGGGTACTGCTTGTGTGGAGTTTGCAAGTTCTCCCTGTGTCTGCGTGGGTTTCCTCCGGGTGCTCCGGTTTCCTCCCACAGCCAAAAGACTTGCAGATTGATAGGTAAATTGGCCATTATAAATTTCCCCTAGTATAGGTAGGTGGTAGGGGAATATAGGGACAGGTGAGGATGTGGTAGGAATATGGGATCAGTGTAGGATTAGTATAAATGGGTGGTTAATGGTCGGCACAGACTCGGTGGGCCAAAGGGCCTGTTTCAGTGCTGTATCTCTAAATCCAAAAAATCAAATCAAATCAACATATGACCCATAGACCAGGATCCGGCCCATCAAAGGTTTCCATCCGGCCTGCGGCGGCCATTTCACATTCCTGCCAGGGCTCCATGAGTCGAGATGGGAAATTTCCTTTTGTCTTCCTGCAGAGCAGCCTTTTTAAAAACATCACGTAGTCAGTTTCACAGCTGACAGCTGTTGAAGTGGGAACGCGCTTCCCAACATCAGACAGACTTGGGTTTTCTGACTTTTTTAAAAGCCCGCCGGAAAACCCTGAATCTGTCTGATGTTGGGAAGCGCCTTCCTGCTTCAGCAACTGTTGGCTGTGAAACTGACAGAGCGATGATTTTAAACAAACTGACCAACGACAAAGCTGCTGTGCTGAACGCACCCACTAAGTGCAACTGTCAGAGAGAGGGAGAGAAAGAGAGTGGGAAGAGGAGACAAAGAGAGAGTGGGTGAAACAAAGAGAGGGGGATAACAAAGAGAGAGGGGACAGAGAGAAAGAGTGGAGGGAAAACAGAGAGAGAGAGCAAAAACAGAGCGAGAGTGGGGGGAAACAGAGAGGGGGGAACAGAGAGAGGGGAAAACAGATAGGGGGGAACAGAGAGAGAGGGAGGAACACAGAAAGCAAGGATGACACAGAAAGGGGGGAACAACACAAAGAGGAGGGGAACACAGGGAGAGGGAAAGAGATACAGAGGGAGAGATCTCACTCCTGAAAGAGGGACATCTATCTAGAATACTCTGCATCGCTACATCAAGTGTGTGGGCAGAGTTGACCACTTATACAAGCAAAAAAATGCCAGGTATGTCACTAAATCAGTTTTCAATATAGTAATGAGAAAGTAAGTCAATAAATTTGTCTTCTCATTTAAAGCTTCTTCACAAAAATGCACATTTGTTGTTTTTATGAGTAACATAAATTTTTAATGCCTTCATCTTTTGAAACTTTCTCATTGGCCCCCCAGGCCCAGCAAAAATCGTAATGCCGCCCTCCGCCCGAAAAGGTTGGAAACCCTGTTCCAGATGGATGCAGGCCTGAGATGATTGTAGATCTCTCCTTTGATTGAAGGTTCTGTTGAAGATGGTGGGTTACGTGTAGCTCTCACTGCTGTATATTGTTGATGTTGGATTTTTTCAGCAGGGCACTGTGCTTCCAGGCTTGGCTGGAACTTAAGCTGTTACAAGTAGCTTCACTTTTTGGGTCAGTCTCTCTCTCTCTCTCTCTCCCTCTCTCTAGCTGAGCTGTCTTCTTTTTAAGGTAAAGCTGTGTCACCTCTCACCTCCTGGTAGGAGACATTCTCATCTCTTCCCCATGGTGACTGCACAATGGCCCAGGGCACAGCTACTTCACACCTCCTTTGTTTCAGAAGAAGACATTCAATTCAACAATGTTTTAGTATAGGTGTAAGATGGGTTCCATTAATATCCTTTGGTTTTGAAGATTTGTCCTTTGGCTTTGTCAGACTGTTTGAATACACAAAAGGCCAATCCCCTTTTCTTTGGTGGCCATTTTGGACCATTGTTCACTTTTAAAAATGAAGGTTCATTTTTTAAAGACAAAGTCAGTTTTCCATAACTCTTCAGAGTTAGTCCATGATTGTTGTATCATCACACTTCCGGTGTGCGTGACAAAATACACTACACCCATTGTTTCCCCCTTATTTACTCTGCTAGTTAAAACTTAAAAGAATGTTAACAGACCCATTCCATTTTCTGGATCACCTCTCATTTGCGTGCTTTGGTGAGCTGCCAGCAAAAAATACGCTTCCCAAAGTTGGATTGTCAATTAGGAGCTGGGCAATCCAGTGCTGCTGTAGGTTCTTAAGCTTAAGCATCTGTGCAGTTTAAAGAGAAGGTATTTTTATTGTTGTTACAAAACCAATGAAGTAACACTGTGAAACTGCAGGTAGATGTCTGGAGACAAGAAGAGTTCGAGGAGGGCCCAAGGTATTTGTATATAGCTGTAAGATGCCAGTGGAGCAAGTTTGTGAGAGGAGAAAGGTTCTCTTTGCCTTGGATGATTGAAGGGTACCAAGGTGTGTTGGTGAAGGGAGGTAGCACAACATGTGAATGCAAGCTGCACTTTCTCCAGGATCTGGCTGCAGGATTCCCATTCACATCTCCCACATTTTATGCACAGCCTTGCAGAGCTCTAGCTTCACCTCTGCACAATCAATACTTCCCTTTCTTACTTCCATGGTTGTCCATAGGTCAGCAGAAAAGATTTCACTGCCTCTCCTTTCTGCTTTCACTCATGTCCTCAGTAGCCATTACTGCTATCCCAACCATTTCTCACTCTTGACCTTAGTTGCTCCTTTAACATGTCTTCACCCTCATCTTCATCCTCATTGTGATAAGTTGATAAGTTGACTCCTACATAGTGAGGGATGAAATCCAGAGTTGATATTAACCCACATTCTGTCTTCTAGCAGGAGAAGCTTGCACACAATAGGAGAGAGACACCCAACACAAGAGGAGGCCATGCCCCTTTGCAAACACTCTCTACTATGTAAGAGGCCATTATTGAGATAATAGGAAGATATGCAGCAATCAGCATCTGAGATGGCAAAGTTGGAGGCCTGTCATAACAGGGTTTGTCAGTGTCTTCCTCTTCTTTGTCTACTTAACAATTTCAATTAAGTACTCACTGGCCTTCCCAACACAACAACCTGGCATGGCATAGTGCTGCCAGTGATCTGGCAAGTGCTTGTCATTGAAACCACTTCCTTACCTTGGCCCTCTCCCCCTTTTCTAGGTCCAACAGAAGACTTGGACACAAGTGCCAGTTAGAAACTGAAAACCTTGACAATAATGTGTCTTCACTCGGTCTTACCATATCAAGCAGCAGCTTGTGTAAAATCTCTGAAGCAATCATTCTCAAATTGCAGCCCATTGTCAGATATCACAATATCTGGAATTCCATGCATAGCAAAAATCTCTCTCAAGGATATGATTACAGCTTCTGAACTTTGATCTTGTAGTTGATTAACTTCAATCCATCTCGAATAATAACCAACCATAATGAGGAACTTTTAACTTCTATGCTCGAAAAGATCCATACCTAGATGCTCCCATGGTCTGGATGGAACAGAAGATGACATGAGTGGTTCTTTCATCTCATGACGATTGATAGCACACGTGATACATTTCGATTTCATCCTTTCAATTTCTTTTGATATACCAGGCCACCATACTGATTGACTTGCCCTGGCTCTACACTTTGTTATTCCCAAATGTCCTTGGTGACATCTCTCCAAGATCTTTAATCTCAATACTCTAGAGGTAACTGAAGTCTCATCAGAGATCAATGAATCATCAACAATGCCTAGATGATCCCTCTGTTCAAAATACTGCCTTAGAACCGGGTTATGTGGCATGTATGCTGGCCATCCATGACAAGCAATATTCCCTGATTGCCGCACATACTTCATCTGTTTTTTGAGCATTCCTGATTTCACTCAGTTCCTGATCTGTAGCAGGTAAAATTGTTGTCGTTAAAGCAAAAACGTCCACTTCTTCAAGCAATAAAATATCACCTTCTTCAGGTCCTGCTGATGAAATATAGGATAAAGCATCTGCTGTGATTTGCTGTTTCCCTGGAACTTATTTGGTTTTTGCGTTGAATCTCATTAATCTTAATCTAAGCCTCTGTACTTTTGGAGGTGATTTTGCAAGCTCCTTTGTGTTTAAGGGAGTACCTAATGGTTTATGATCTGTTTCAATTTTGATTTGAAGACTTGGGACACAATACGAACGTTTTTCACTTGCCCAAGTTGGTGCCAAAGGTTCCTTTTCTATGATTGCGTATCTTTGCTCTGTTTCTGTTAATGACGAGAAGCAAAATATATAGGTGTGCGTCTCTCATCTCTCTGTATCTGAAATAGCTCCTAATCCAGTTGATGAAGCATCCACAGTTATAACGGTTGCAAGCTTTGGGTCATAATGTGCCAAAACTTCTGATGATAATAGCATGTTCTTGATTTTCTCAAAGGATTCTTGTCGGACTTCTCTCTAACACCAAACATTGTTGTTTTTTAACAACTGTCATTATGGGTCATTGATCATGGCTAAATTCAATAGAAACTTCCCTACTTGATTGACCATTTCAATAAACGTTTGAAGCTTAGTAATGTTTTTAGGCTCTGGGAAGTCACTTTTGGCTTTTGTGGATCTGCTGCATTACTGGATCCATCAGTTATATGTCCAAGAAATCGTACCCTTGGTTGTGAAAAAAACATATTTCTCATTCAATGTGAGACTTGTTTCTTCCAATCTCTGCAGTACTGCTCTTACTCTTGTATTGTGTTCCTGCTGATTTACTCCATGGATTAACACATTGTACATATGGCAGATATCACATCTAATCCTTCCATGATTTTTGACATTGTCCTTTGAAAGATCTCCAGTGCTGATGTTATTCCAAATGGAAATCTGTTAAAACAGAATCTTCCAAATGGAGTTATACACATTGTCAAGAGCTTAGATTCCTCATCCAATGGTAATTGCCAAAATCCACTGTTAGCATTTAATTTAGTGAAAATTGTGCTCTTCCCTAGCTTTGCCAAACTCTCATCTACGGATGATATTGGCTGTATTTCTCTTTCATTGCCTTATTCAGTTGTGTAAGGTCAACACAAATTCAGATGGACCCATTAGGTTTCTTCACTGGAACCATAGTTGAGCACCATCCTGTAGGTTTTGTAACAGGTGAAGTGAAACCCTGTTATGTCATTAATTCAATTTTGTTTTTCCTAGGTGGAGACAATCACACTGGCTCTGCTTTCCTTCTCAGAGTGATGTAGTATGCTGTTTTTAATTTTTCCAATCCTTTGAACAATTTAGGAAAATTCAGCCCTAAAATCGCAAGGCTGTTCTTCTGTACCTTTAAGCTCTTCAACTCTACATATTAGCTATAGGTTTATGCAAGCCTTTCTTCTTAGGAGTGAACAACTCTGATTCTTGATAATATATAATGTCTCAGTCATTTCTTTTCCCCGGTAACTCAGAATCGTTTTCAACTCTCCTATTACCTTTAACACAATGCCTTCAGGCCCATATAATTTTTTACTTGATGGTTTTAGACTTTTCATCTTAAGCCACGGTTCTATGTCTGATAGTACTGAAACTGCTGCTCCAGTGTCCAATTCAAATTTAGTCTTGATGCCTTCTACAAGAATTTCTGCCATCCGGCAACTCTCACTTGTACCTTGAATTTCCCCCAAGAATGGAATTTCAACATCCTGTACGCCATTAACATTTTTATTTTCCTTGGATTTCCCTTTAATTATTTGCAGCACTGGATCATTACTGCGACAGACTGATTGAAAGTGTCTGCTTTTCTGGCTGGGCAGTTTTCCTGCCGGTGCCTCACCCAGCCAGACCTACTGCTATGAGTTGCTGTTGCCTCTCGATGCTCTTCCTGCCTTTCCTGTCTCTTCCCACCATTTTTTGCTTTTGTTTTCTTTACATATTCAATAGAGTCTGCTACTTTCTAGATCGGACTCTCTGGGCTGAATTTTACTCCACCCCGACGAGCGGGATAGCAATGGAGGGGTGACCTAAAATTTAGTGCTCGAAGGGCTGAATGGCCTACTCCTGCTCCTATTTTTCTATGTTTCTATATTTCTATATTCTGATAATTGTAAGGCTTATTACAGAACATCTAAGAGATTGTTGGTAAGGATAACAGCAGTTTATTTACACACATCTTGCATCTATGGCTTCTACTTATACTCTACACGAGGTTCTATACAGATTCTATTACATCATTTCCTGTGATAACGCACTCAGACTGTTTACATATTCTGCTCAGTAACAACCCCATATTACATTATACTACAGTCAATACTGAGAAAGTTTTTCTTTGGTCATTCAAAAGCATCATCTTTTCTCAATACTCTTGTTTCAGCTTTGGTTAGTATCCAATAAGTAGATCAGTCACACGAATAGATTGCTGAGTTAAAGAAACTGTTACATGAAGATATGTATGAAAATTGGGCAGTGCTGTGAGTTGGAACACTGCATCTTCACCTTTGGGTCTTGGCTGCAGCTGTTGGGAAGAAAATGTTTTCACTCTTGATGCTAGTGAGGTTCCTAAATGAAATGAGTTTGGACAGGTTCAATCCAGTTCTCATGACCGCTGCTCCACAGAATAGAACTGCCCATAATTTGTAACTAATTGGTATAAAATTGTCTCAATGGTGTGGGAAAAGGAAATGTCATTTTGGTGAAACATTGGGCATTTTCTAATTTGGGACAGTATAGAGGCAGTTTTACTTCATTTTAACCATATCCAGCCTGCTTTGGAAGTAATTGATGCTGGCATTGATTGAAGAAGTAAAAAAATGATCAATTCTCCTGACCTTGATAAGCACAAATTTTCACCCCTTTCCACTTTTATTTGGAACTGACTGAAACAATGAATGTCTGTTATTAGAATTTGGTACACTTCATTAAAACATTAACAGATCACAGAATAACAAATAATCAAAAGGATCTTTGTTATTGAAAGTAATGCCTCGCAGTCAATACAATATATGTATTTTGGCACATGAAATAATTGCTTCAAAAAGGTTTGTAGTATGGTTTTTATTATATTGTATGCTCCAAAAATCATTAGAAGCTCCAGGGAATTTCAATGAATTGGGCCAGTAATTTTTTAATACACATTTTCAGCTCAGCCACTGACATCGAAATAAGCAATAATCTTCTTTTCCACTCATTATCTCTTCTCCACTTACTCTCCAAGTTATTTTTCATTTATATGATCCATACTTTAATTTTAAATTTAAAAAAAATATTTTTACCAATGGTAAGGTTTGTAAGTGCCTTTGATGATGTAGTGAAAATAGGACTTGAGTGAGTTGACACACAAAAGGAGGATCTGTTGTTGATAGCAGCCAGATATGGTACTCAAGAGGAAGCCTTCCCTCCTGTTACCTCAGTTGGCTGAAAGTAACTAGGGTAAGGGTGACCTTGCCTTTCATCCAGCAGAGTTATCAAATAGCACATATTTGGAATGCTGAAGCCACATTAGTTGCTTGTATCAGTTAGAGGCCGATCTGTAATATAAGCTGACTAAGGTCTCAAAATCATGGTTGTGGGTTCACCGCTGCACAAATTTGCATTATCAAAGATAACTTATGACTGCGACCCCAGAGGAGGAAGGTACCCAAGGGCACCTAGGAAACAGCGTTATTTTTCATCCGTGCACTTGCATGGCCACTAGTGCTGGGTGTGGGTTTTGACTGGCTACCGATCAATGTGAAAACAGAACAAATGGTATCCGTTCTCCAAGAGAATTTTCTGGATTCTAGCCACAATAGATTGGAGCTATTACTCTCTCATCTGATGCCCAAGGTCTCAGCAGCGTCTATGGTGTGGGCAGCTCATTTATTACACTTTAAGACTTAGATTCTTGAGTAGCTAACAAGCAGTAGTATTGCATTCTACAGTGTTCCAACACAACTATTAGATCGGAAATTTTGTTATATTGTACAATCTATGGTAACAAATTTTCTCAAATTTCTTCCAGGTTGACTGGACACAAAATTCAGATCCATAATGTCGCTGGAGCTGACATAACGAAAGCCAGAGGCCTCAAAATGGTGGGCACATTTCCATCCACTTCTGGTGCAGCCCAGGTGGCATCCTGCCCTGCATGCACTGGAAGCTTTTGCAGTGGGCAGATTGTGACATCATGCAGCCTCTCAGACTGATTTGATGCATGCTCTGTGAGTGTTCTGTTGCTCTGGCAAAAGTTTTGGAAGTCTGGTACGTTTTTGCAGGAGTTTTGGTAACTTGCTGGATTTGTCAGGGAGTGTTGCTGCATCCTGAGAGGGAGATCAAAGGAGTTTGTGACCTTTCCACACAAAGGCTGTTACAGTTATGGGGCCATAGTTGCAGTCCCTCTGGGTCTGCAACACAACAGGGAGTTGGAGCTGAGCCTGGAGAGAGGGGAAGATATGCACAGAGGGAGGAGCAAGAGGGCTCTCAATAGAAGAAGGCTCTACCCACCAGGGGTTTTCAGGGAGCACTTCTCCTACCTCCACTTCAGCCAAGAGCAATGCTTGAGGTGCCTGTAATTCACCAAGGAGGTGGACATCGAACTGTGCCAACTTCTTCAACAGAACCTGCAGCCTTAAAGCAGGATGAAGATGGTGCTGCCAGTGGCCGTCAAGGTCAGCATTGCTGTCAACATTTGTCCGATACTTCCAGACTGGAGCAGGCAACATTGCAATTATTTTGCAGTTCGGTGTCCATTGCTGCAAATGATAGGTGACGGAGGCCCTGTATGCCAGGAGAGTCTACTATGTCTTCTCATTAAACAGAGAGAAGATTGATGAGCAGGCACGGGGCTTTGCCAGGGCAGCAGGATTCCCAATGGTGTAGGGAGCTGTGACCACCTACTGAGACTCCGGTTCCCTTAGGATGTCATTCCAGTATTATCATTGCTCCACTAAACCTCACCTTCTCATCCATCTGCGAAGTCCTATCATTGTGTCCTCTTGGCAAAATCTTGCAATAAATGCCACGAACAAAAACCTTTCCATAACAACTTTATCCAAAACACAGCCAATAATACAAACAAAAATAAACTATTCACACTTGTGCATCACTTTATTGCCTGTCTTGGGGGTGCCTTTGCCTGGCCTAGTGTTCCTACACAGTTCTACCCCAGTGGTTGCAGCATGGCTGGTGGAAAGCTGCTGACTTTCAGTGGGGGAGACTACAACTGGCCTTGCAGGACACCCTCGAACAGCTCTGGCTCCTGAGTTCCCGGCTTTTGTCTGCACCATCTTGACATGGGCAGCAGCTTTCTGGAATGGCTGACTGAGATGCAACAATAAGTGCACTGGTGGAATAGCAATGTGCGAACACAAATGTGTTGTCCTGAGAGAGGGTTCATGCACCATGGAACCACTGGCACTCCCTTGGGGCAGCGCCTCAGCAATCCTAATGTTCTGTTGGAGGCCTGCAAGCCTCTTTGAACATTGAGATCTGCAACCGTGATGGCAGCAGTCTGAGCATGCATTGCAGTAAGCATATCCGTCATGATGTCAATCTGAGCTTCCACTGCAGCACAGAGGAGGTGGGTGGCTTCTGCCTGTGCTGCAGTAGATGCTGAGACAGGAGCCACAAGATGCTGCATCACGGGCAGGTACGCCAGTGACATCATGGAGTTGGCCACCATTTTCATGCCGGAAAAGATGGGCTCCAAGGTCTGCACCGGTACCAAGTTGCAGCCAGAGTCCTTCATGCTCCTTGACAGTGACAACAGGATGTCTGGCAGGCCTGCCAGTACACCAAACCTCTTGGTGTGCACGCTCAACATGGTTCTGCTGTAGGCTGCCCCATTGACGTTCTTATCTGAGTCCCCAGTAGCAGAACTCATCTGTGACCTCGCCCTCCAGTGAGCTGGCACACAAACTATCCTTTACCCCTGTGGCCCACTCATGCTCAGTGACTCACCACCTGCAGATCACACCTCTATACTACCATTTAAGGTAGTGCCAGTGTTTGAGCTGATGATTGTGAATGCCAGATCAAGTTCAGATGCTTGTTCCTCAGAGGTACACTCTTCTTCTGGGCCTTCATTCTCTGGCACCACTGGCCGGCCAGGTAGTAGTTCTTGGATATCTGAAAGCTGAAATGCACACAGGGAGGACGAGGTGAAGGAAGCTGAGTGGGGCGGAAAGCAATGTCCCTGGTCACACCATCTGTAGCTTGCACTTCTTTTCAGAGAGTAGGATGAGAGTGGTGGAATTTGAGTAGGGCCATAAGGCAGAAGCATACCGTCATGCTGAATGCTCGGTGGTGCCGGATGCCATGGCCTCTGCCACAGCTGTTCCCATGATATGGAGCACTGTCTCCTCCAGTGAACTTAGGTGATGCAGGCAAGCCTGTCCCCCTCCCGTTCTGCTCTAGTCCCTGCGGTTATGGATCACCTTGTCCTGCAAGAGAGAGGGAAGAATTTAAGTGATAGTATTGCATTGTATTTGGGTGAGGTTCCTGCCACAGCTGAATAGCTGGAGGTATGTGGAAGCAGCGAGAGGTGGGTGAGACTGGCATTACTGGCAGGTGTATGAGGATGGGATAGAGCATATGAATGTTAGGCCTGAATCCTGATTGCTAGGCACTGCTGATGGTGAGTGATGGGGTGTGATGCAATGTGTGGGAGACGTCATGTTTATTTATTTATTTAGAGATACAGCACTGAAACAGGCCCTTCGGCCCACCGAATCTGTGCCGACCAACAACCACCCATTTATACTAACCCTACAGTAATCCCATATTCCCTACCACCTACCTACACTAGGGGCAATTTACAATGGCCAATTTACCTATCACCTGCAAGTCTTTGGTGGTGGGAGGAAACCGGAGCACCCGGCGAAAACCCACGCGGTCACAGGGAGAACTTGCAAACTCCGCACAGGCAGTACCCAGAATTGAACCCGGGTCCCTGGAGCTGTGAGACTGCGGTGCTAACCACTGCGCCACTGTGCCGCCCTGTGAAGATGCATTTACTGCCCTTGACCACCCATGTGTGGTCATTGAACTTTTTGCAGCAAGGCTGCCAAGTCCTCGGGGTGACACTCTGGGAATTGTCCTCCCTGGTCACCTGCTCCCATTCACTCTGATGATGGTTGTTGAGGCCTCCTGCTCCCCTGCGGAAACATGGTCTCTCTCCTCCTGTCGACCTCCTCGAGTGAGACATCCTAGTGCATCTGAGAAGCTGGGAGCCCTCATTCTTGTCTGGTGCTCCTTTGGATGTTCTCCTCCTTACAGCCATATGCACTGCAGCAGCTTCCTTATAATGAGTGCAGCTCCCCTTTAAGAAGGACGGGCTGCCTTTAAGAGGTGTAAGTTGGCTGGGGCACATGGTAGCCACACACGCTGCTGGGCCCCATGTTGAGCATTCAGCCAGCCAGCAGCATGGGTCGCGCTCGGCTGAACATGACAATCATTCAAGCAAGGAGGCAGCATGAAGTTTGACCGAAGGCTGTTCTGGTGGACTCCTATTGTATCCTTTAAAGTGAAGCTGTGATGGAGCCATAGCAAGGAGAAGCTCTATGGTTCACAAAACAAAACTGGAACTACTGTTGCTTGAAGTGAGCTGAAGAAATGCTGCAGTATTCAACACTCAGGGCAAATTTCCTTCAGGAGAGAAGTGTGCAGTGTCTGAGAGGAGAAGGTGGCCATCATGGATGCTGACAACATTGCAACTGGAGGCAGATATGCAACATTTTTTCAGGCATCAAAAAAATCTGCTGAGGTAAAAGGTATTTAATATTTCCATATACTAAGTAGATGGGCAAAGTATGTGTCTCAAAAAAGATTTCCTCACATACTGTTGTACATTGACTATGGCTTCATACAAAGCACTCAACAACCCATCCCACTTTTCCATTGCTCTACACTCTGCAACCGAGACACTTTCCAGCAGGAATTTACAACTGGAAATCATGTCACATTTTTAAAGATGCGTCCTGCAAAACAAATCTTCCAACCAAAACCTAGCTGCATGATGGATGTTCATTTTCATTCACTCACACCAGGTGCAGGATGGGCAGAGGCTGCTGGGAGCAGACTGGCAAGTTAGCCAAGAATATCTAACAGGCAAAATGAACCTGTGAGAATAAGAATGAAGACAGCCAGAATGCTGACTCTGGCACCTTGAATCAGGAGGCTGTCCGAAAGGAGAAGGAGAGGAAGTCGAATGTGATACTTGCAGGGAATTCAATAATCAGGGGGACAGATGGTATCCTTTTTAAGAAGGATCGAGAGTTTCACTTGGTATGTTCCCTACCTGGTGCCAGGATGAGGGACATCTTGAAAGGCTATTCGAGCAGGTGGGGGAGGATCCAGTCAGTGTAGTCCATGTTGAGACCAATGACATCGGCAAGAGGTTCTGTTCAAAGAGTACCAGGAGCTAGGAGCTAAATTAAGAAAAGGACCACAAGATATTTAATCTCTGGGTTATTACCCGAACCACATGCAGATTGGCATAGGCATAAGCAGAATTAGGAAGGTGAACATGTGACTGAAGGAGTGATGTGGGAAAGAGGAATTCTATTTCATGGGACCCTGACACCAGTACTGGGATAACAAGGAACTGTACCATTGGGATGGGTTCCACCTGAACTGGGCTGGGGCCAAGGTCCTGATGGAAAGAATAAATAGAGTGGCCACAAGGGTTTTAAGTTCATAAATGGGGAGAGAGGGCTCAGGTGGAAAAGGTAGTATAAATAATAATTTGAAAACAAATGAAGACAATAGTGCAATAATCAGAAATTGTCTGTTATGCACTACAGGTAAAAGGAAAACTAAAAGATGTAAAGTAATTAAAGCAGGAGAGAGAAATAAGAAATGTAGAGAAAAACATTAGTGCAGAAGGACGGAGGGTTTGTGAGAGTTCTGTATAGGGCCCCTGGTAGCAACTGTGAAGTGGCAGAATGTATTCATATTAATGCAGAGATTAGACAAACATATTGTAAAGAAAGAGTGGTTTCAAAGGAGGATTTTAAGTTCCATATAGATTGGGATAAGCAGAAAGGTAGAACATTTCTTGAGTGTGTTCAGGACAGCTTTCAGCAGCCATATGTCCTACAGCCATCAAGGGGGTAGCCCATATTAGAATTAATAATGAGTAATAAGTCAGATTTAGTTAACAATCTAACAGTGCATAAACATTTATCTAATAGTGACCATAATATGATTGAATTCAATGTTGTGTTTGAAAGAGAGAACTGCAAAGCAGCTATTCTGATTTTAGATTTAAGTAAGGTCGATTTCAACAAGATGAGACAGAGACTGTCCATGGTAAACTGGGCAAATCTGTTAATGGGTAAAATGACAGAAGATCAGTGGGAGATGTTCAGAAAAGAATTTAACATGATAGAGAACCAGTTTATACCCCTAAGAAACAACAGCCCTATTTGCCAAAAAAGCAGCTATGGACAACTAGAGAGGTAAGAGACAATATAAAACTAAAACAACAAAAAAACATACAAAAATGCAAAAAGTAACTCAGATCCTGGCAAATGGGAAAGATACAAAAAGCAGCAAAAGATGACAAACTGGATAATAAGAGGTACAAAAAGGGAATATGAAAGGAAAATGCAAGGGCATCAAAATCCACACAAAATTTTTTTGCAATTATGTTAGGAAATATATTGTGGTTGTGAGCAATGTGAGATCCTTAAAACTGATTAGGGTGATACTACAAATGTAAATAGGAAAATGGTGGACATATTAAATAATTATTTTGCATCTGTATTTACAGTGCAGGAAGAGATTGCATGCTGGACATACAATAAAACTAACACTTAATCAAGGACACAGACTCACCATAATTAATGTAAGCAAATTAACATTAATGAAAGAAATAATGGCACTAAAGAATGGCAAATCACCAAGATCAGATGGTTTTCATTCCAGGGTTTATAGGAAATAAATGAGAACTTTGCAGATGCCCTAACTATGATCTTCCAAAGTTCATTCAATACAGGAATCATTTATTTTGTTTGGAAAATTGTACATGCCACTCCATTATTTAAGAAAATTGAAAGAAGGAAACCAGGGAATAATAGACCAGTTTTTTAAAATTCTTTCATGGGATGTGGGCATTGCTAGCAAGGTCAGCATTTGTTGCCTATCCCTAATTGCCCTTGAGAAGGTAGTGGTGAGCCACCTTCTCGAACTGCTCCAGTTCATCTGATGTAGGTACACCTGCAGTGCTGTTAGGGAGGGAGTTCCAGTTCTTTGACCCAGTGACATTGAAAGAATTGTGATATAGTTCCAAGTCAGAATGGTGTGTGGCTTGTAGGGGGACTTTCAATGGTGGTGTTCTCATGCGTCTGCTGCCTTTGTCCTCCTAGGTGGTTGAGGGTTTGGAAGGTGCTGTCGAAAAGAGGCTTGGCGAGTTACTACAGTGCATCTTGTGTATGGTACGCACTGCTGCCACTATGCATCAGTGGTGGAGGGAGTGACTGTCTAAGGTGGTGGATGGATTGCCGATGTAGCGGGCTGCTTTGTCCTGGATGGTGTCAAACTTCTTGAGTGTTGTTGGAGCTGCAACAATCCAGGCAAGTGGAGAGTATTCCATCACACTACTGACTTGTGCCTTGTAGATGGTGGACAGGCTTTGGGGAGTCAGGAGGTGAGCTACTCGCCGCAGAATTCCTAGCCTCTGACCTGCTTTTGTAGCCGCAGTATTTATATAGCTGATCCAGTTAAGTTTCTGGTCAATGGTAACCCTCAGGATATTGATAGTGGGGGATTCAGCAATGATAATGCTGTTGAATGTTAAGGGGAGATGGTTAGATTCTGTCTTGTTGGATATGGTCATTGCCTGGCACTTATGTGGCACGAATGTTACATGGTATTTATCGGCCCAAGTCTGAATTTTCTCCAGGTCATGCTGCATGTGTGGACAGACTGCTTCAGTATCTGAGGAAACTCAAACATCCCCAATTCTGACTAACATCTGTTGTCAGGAAATTACTAGAGTGTATAATTATGGATCTAGTAACACATTATAAACATGTTAGCTGATCAGAGAGAGCCAGCATGGATTTGCAAAGGGTAAGTCCTGCCTGATGAACTTGATTGAAATTTTTGAAGAGATGACTGAAGTACTGGACAGGGTAATGATCTGAATACTGGACAGATCTCTGAAGGCAGAAGGGCAGGTTAATAGGGTGGTGAAAAAGGCATATGGGACACTTGCCTTTATCAATCGAGGCATAGATTACAAAAGCAGGGAGGTCATGTTGGAGTTGTATAGAACTTTGGTAAGGAGTACTGTGTGCAATTCTGGTCGCCACATTATAGGAAGGATGTGCTTGCACTGGAGGGGGTGCAGAGGCAATTCACCAGGATGTTGCCTGGGATAGAACATTTAAGCTACGAAGAGAGGTTGGATAGGCTTGGGTTGTTTTCGCTGGAGCAGAGAAGACTGAAGGGTGACCTGATCGAGGTGTACACGATTATGAGGGGCATGGACAGGGTGGATAGGGAGCTGCTGTTCCCCTTAGTTGAAGGGTCAGTTACGAGGAGACACAAGTTTAAGGTGAGGGGCAGGAGGTTTAAGGGGGATTTGAGGAAGAACTTTTTTACCCAGAGGGTGGTGACGGTCTGGAATGCACTGCCTGGGAGGGTGGTAGAGGCGGGTTGCCTCACATCCTTTAAAAAGTACCTGGATGAGCACTTGGCACGTCATAACATTTAAGGCTATGGGCCAAGTGCTGGCAAATGGGATTAGGTAGACAGGTCAGCTGTCTTTAATGCATGGGTGCAGACTCGATGGGCCGAAGGGCCTCTTCTACACTGTATTATTCTGTGATTCTGTGATGTCTGTGGATATTTATATAGACTTTGGAAGGTAGTCGATAAAGTCCCTCATAAGAGACTGTTAGTTTAACTTGAAGCTCATGAAATTAAGGGCAAATTATTGACCATGTAAGGAGATAGGCTGAGCAGCAGGAGACAGAGTAAGGATAATGGACAGTTGCTCTAATTGGTCACATGTATCTTATGGCATCCCAATTGGATCTGTGTTGGGGCCTCAACTATTCATCGTATTTATTTATGACTTCGACGATGGGTTAGAGAGCCACATATCCAAGTTTGCTGATGACAATAGGATAGGCGACATTGTAAGTAGTGTAGATGGGTGCGTAAAATTATGAAGAGATATTAATAGATTAAGTGAATGGACAAACTGTGGTAAATGGATTTCAATATAGGCATGTGTGAGGACATCCACTTCAGACCTAAAAAGAATAGATCGGACTACTTTCTAAATGGTGAAAAGCTGGAAGCAATGGAGCTCCAGAGACTTAGAGGTCCTTGCAAATAAGTCATTAAAATGTGATGGACTGATACAAAAAAAATCAATCTGGCTAATGGAATGCTAGCCTTTAGATCTAGAAGACTGGAATACAAGGGGTTAGAAGTCATGCTACAGCTACATAAAGCCCTATTTAGACCACACATGGCACCTGGAGTACTGTAATCAGTTCTGGGCACCACACCTTGGTCTTGAAGAGAGTGCAGTAAAAATTTACAAGAATTATACCTGGACTCCAAGGGCTAAATTTCAAGAAGAATATTACATCAACTGGGGTAATATTCTGTGGAATTTAGAAGATTGAGGAGTACTTTGATCAAAGTTTTCAAGATATTAAGGGGAATTGATCGGGTAGATAGAGAGAAACTATTTCCGCTGGTTGGAGAGTCTAGAACTAGGGGACATAGCCCAAAATTAGAGCGAGACTTTTCAGGAGTGAAATTAGTAAATGCTCCTACATGTAAAGAGTGGTAGAAGCTTGGCATTCTCTTCCTCAAATGATGATGGGTCATTTGTTAGTTTTAAAATTTGAAATTGATATATTCCTAGTAACCTGAGGTATTAAAGAATATGAGAAAAAGATGGGTGTATGGAGTTAGGTCGCAGATTGGCCATTGAATGACAAAACAGGCTCAAGAGGCTAAATGGCCTACTCCTGTTCCTATGTTCTTATGGGCAGGAGTGTTATTGTATGTGCTTCTAAGATTTCTAAAATGTTTAATGTTACTTCTTTGCTTCCAGGAAAAATCAGCAAGGAGCAGTAGGGAACAGAGGTACACTCTTTTAAATCTGTGACTGCTTTTGTAGAGACAGCAGTGGAAATCTTTGATGGTGAGAGCAAAGCGAATGGTGGAGGATGAAATTGTATGCCTCCACACACTGAGGGCATGTCCCACCTTTTGCTGTTATTTCTTCTCCCTGTATTCACTCACGCAATGGGGGTAATTTTGAGTTTGTGCAATAGTGTAATATGGACAATAGCAAATTGGCAGCCAGTGACAGAATAACCAAACCAATTGTGGCACCAGAATTTTCAGACCGCTGCTCTAGAGGACTTTGGCACTCTTGTCTGATTTCAATATATCGGGGGATCAGATTGGGAATGGAATTATTCAGAGCTTCATTGTGCTCATTGGTGCACAGAGGTTTGCTCCCATGCAGACCAATGAACATTTTGAGGGACTGCCCTGTGGCAGAAGCATAGCTGGATGAGGTGCAGATGAGGTTCTTCTCTCTAACGCCACCACACTCAAATGACAGAAGATATGCCAGAACGCCACTACTGTATCAGACATTGCAGGGCCACCTTTTGACCATACAGAGGTATAGAACCATTTCAATCCCAAGAAGCTCCCACTGATAACCAGCAACCAGCCACTTCACTTCACTTACTCCACCCACTGGAGAAGCATCCAGAAGGAGCATGAGGTATGTTCTAGAAAACATATTATACACTGTCACCAAGAAGAAGCACTGGGGGAAATAGTTAAGGCACATACACTGATCACTCACAGGGTAATAAGCTGGTTTCACTTTATTTCAAACTTGACTGGGCAATTTACTTCTGAAGGTGCTAAATATTATAGGAGCAGATCAAATGTTGAGCATCCCTGGTAGTTAAGGTAAAGCAGAGGCTAATGGTATGAAGGTGTATTGGGCCATTCTGTTGTTCACAAATTGGCACATCTCTATTACATGGGAGATTCAGGAATTTGGGTGAAAGTCTCTATAATCACCTGACACACTGTTGCAGGCAGCAGCTGTGAAATGTCTGGGTCATTGTCAATGTCCTGAACTGATCTTATCTGTTGAAAGGCATCCTCACATACCTCCTCCGTGGCCAAGCCTCTTTAGTTGACAAATTTGTATATCATTTAGGAAGAAAAGATAATTTGGGTAACCATCGCAGGGCTATACTTCATAACCCCTCCATATGTGTCCAGGCACCTGAAGCACTGCTTCAAAAATTATCATTTGCCAGGGGATAAGGGGCAGCTCCTAGGAGCCATCTTCAAGTCTTCCTTCACTTTCAAATAAACCAAATACAGAATATTATCTTGAAATAAAAGAATGAACACCTCTTTTTATGGGAATCAAGCATGGAGCTGCATTGATGGAGCGGAAGCCTTTGCAGTTGATGGACACCTTGGTATTGTCTCTCAGGATTGGATAGCTAAATACACTTTGGACTTGAGGAATTGTGTAAGCTGGAAGAATTGCAGTGCCCTCTGATCTTGCTGTTGCTCTTCCATTGGGAAAGTGATGAAGGTGTTTGCTGTGGTGAACAAAACATTAGTGGTATCCTTGATTGAAGTTGCAAATTGATCTTGGCAGAAATGTTCAGATTGTTTTTTCTAAAAAAAAAATTGTTTTCCTTTCTGTTGCGATTTAGAAATGTAGAATTGATAACGGAATATTTTTGCCCTTTTTTTCTTTTTGTTGTCGACTGGTTAACTTTGTAGGATTTGTTTCCAAAGACTTTTTATCAGAAGTTAATGGCCTTTGGCCAGAAAATTCTTAAATATGCATTGATAAACACTAGAATTTCTTTTGCACTCATTAGATCAACAGGGCATAGGTTTGCTTAAGTTTTACTTGGACAGAGCGCAGAAAGGACATTCCATCAGGAAGATTGCACACTTTTACAGAACCGGATGGATTTTCCTTCTATCAACGCCAACGTCGGAAAATCAGATGGGTTTTGTTACTGATGTGCAGTCCTCTTGGCCAGATTATCCTTTCTGCACTCCGCCCAAGTGATGTGTTACACACAGATGGTAAGGATGAATATCTTGCCCAGTGCCTTGTAATGCAAGATCTGTTTAAAGATGTTACTGGAGCCAACATTCTAACTTGCTTCTCCTATCATTGTAGGCTTGTAAGGGCAAACACCCAACACTGTGGCTTGGAAGAAGACAGCATCTCAGAGAACCTTTCCCCCAACATTTTCAATCATCAGCACAATGATGCACATCTGGTGAATACACTCTGTGACTTGAAGAGTTAAGTCACAGTGCTCAGGTCACATGAAGGAGCAAGTGGTGGTGTCAGAGGAGGAGCATGGACTTAATGCCCAGAAGCTCAAATGATCATCATCAATGATAGAGCCATGTGGTACAGAGTCACAGAGTGTTATATTTGAAATGCATTAAACAGGAAGTGTGCACAGATGTTTTCATATTATAGGCAGATACAAGCAGATTTCACATAGAATTGCTCATGTGAGTCAATGGTTAAGTTGTCGTAAGGGGGTGGAAAGAGTTGTACATATCCAATGAAATAATCTGGAAAGAAGTTAGTAAGAGATCTTCCCAAAGACAGTAAGGTAGAGTTGAGGAGAAGATCATCCCAAAAGTTCAGTCAGTAGGACAGAAAAACATAAATACAGCTTTAGAGAAAACTGGTGAATTGGACACAGCTCAAAACTGTACTTTATATTTGCAATGTGATCAAAGTCAGACCACCTAACCTTATAAATGTATATTTATAGTCAGAACTCCAAAACAACCGTTATTCATATAAACAATACATTTGAGCAGTTTGTACCATTATTGTAAATTGTATGATGACCATGGCTCACTATCCTTCATTGTCCCCCTTGATTTCTCTGCAACCTTTAAAAACATTGAGCGCACCATCCTCTCCAACGCTTCCCCTGTGCTGTCCAAATCAATGGGACTGCCCTGGTCTGGTTCCTCTCTTACCTATCTGAGGTGAGGTGAGAGTGACTACCCTTGACATCCACACAGCATTTGACCGAGTATGGCATCAAGGAGCCCGAGCAAAACTGGAGTCAAAGGGAATCAGGGGGAAATCTCTCCACTGATTGGAGTCATACCTAGCACAAAGGAAGATGGCTGTTGTTGTTGGACGTCAATCATCTCAGTCCCAGGACATCACTGCAGAAGTTCCTCAGGGTAGTGTCCTAGGTCCAACTATCTTCAGCTGCTTCATTAATGACCTTCCCTCCATTATAAGGTCAGAAATGGGGATGTTCGCTGATGATTGTACAATGTTCAGCACCATTCGCAACTCCTCAGATACTGAAGCAACCCATGTCCAGATGCAGCAAGACCTGGACAACATTCAGGCTTGGGCTGATAAGTGGCAAGTAACATTCATGCCACACAAGTACCAGACAATGACCATCTCAAACAAGAGACAATCTAACCATCTCCTCTTGATGTTCAATAACATTACCATCGCTGAATCCCCCATTATCAATATCCTGGGGGTTGCCATTGACCAGAAACTGAACTGGATCAGCCACATAAATACTGTGGCTACAAGAGCAGGTCAGAGGCTGGGAATTCTGTGGTGAGTAACTCACTTCCTATCTTCCCAATGCCATCTACCAGGCACAGGTCAGTAGTGTGATGGGCGGCACAGTGGCGCAGTGGTTAGCACCGCAGCCTCACAGCTCCAGCGACCCGGGTTCAATTCTGGGTACTGCCTGTGTGGAGTTTGCAAGTTCTCCCTGTGTCTGCGTGGGTTTCCTCCGGGTGCTCCGGTTTCCTCCCACATGCCAAAGACTTGGAGGTTGATAGGTAAATTGGCCATTAGCAATTGCCCCTAGTATAGGTAGGTGGTAGGGAAATATAGGGACAGGTGGGGATGTGGTAGGAATATGGAATTAGTGTAGGATTAGTATAAATGGGTGGTTGATGGTCGGCACAGACTCGGAGGGCCGAAGGGCCTGTTTCAGTGCTGTATCTCTAAACTAAACTAAACTAAACTAAAAATACTCTCCACTTGCCTGGATGTGTGCAGCTCAAACAAAACTCAAGAAGCAAGAAGGGATGGGCAAAAATGCTGGCCTAACCAGCGATGCCCGCATCCCATGAACGAATATAAAAAAAACATAGCGATAGAACATACGAGCATAAGAAATAGGAACAGGAGTAGAACATTCAGCCCTTCACGCCTGCTTCACCATTCAGTAAGATCATGGCTGATCTTCTACCTCAACTCCACCTTCTTGCACAATGCCCATATCCCTTAATTCCTTTTATATCCAAAAATTTAGCGATGCTGCCACATCTCTCTAGGGTAAATAATTCCAAAGGCTCAAAATCCTTTGAGTGAAGAAATTTCTCCTCATCTCAGCCCTAAATGGCTGACCCCTTATCCTAAAGATGGAAAAAAAAGTTGAATAGTTAATATTTGATTTCATTTTTGATGTTTTTATATCAAAATAAAAACAAATTCTGGTTACTATTACTGTTAAAAATTCTTCCCCTGGGAATTTTCATTCTCACTAATTTTCCATTGATGCACCAGAGTGGAGGAAAGAGCATGGTTTACAAATTGCAAGCCTTAAGCCTTGGCACACACTGTGAAAGGCCTGACTTGATGTCAATCATAAAACAGTTAACAGTTGTACACATAGGTGCATGCTGGAAGCTATAGACTGCCTGAGCTACTTTGGCCAGCAGTTATGGAACAGCAACAAGACAAAGCATCCAAAGATTTATGGATGCAGCAGTATATGTCTGTTGCAAGAAGTGGGGGAAATGAGGGTTGATGGTATTTGCCATTCCTGACCACCTTCTGCATAGAAGGCTGGTTAAAGAGGGTCTGGTAGGAGGTATTGCAACTTGTCAATGCAGATTGCACCCTCCAGAACAGATGGCACAAAATTCATCAGAGGTTGTTGGTGCTGAAGTAATCAGACAAGGTAAAGGCATCACAATGGTGAACCTTGCATTCTTCAAAGGACAATTCTCTTTTGATAGTCCCAGGTACTTGTATCTGGGTCTATAAACACTGGTCCCTGAATAAGAACAGGGACAGGGAGACTATCTGGGTGCAGTCAAACCTCCTTGGTACCCCTTCATTCATTCTCTATCTGTTTCCAAAAACACAGAAATAGAGGAGCTAAATTAAGGGAGCGCTCACACATTTTGTGAGGTAACACTTTATGCCAGCATAGAAGGCCAGCCAGAAAACCATGTAATGCATGTATGATAATATTGTGTCACTTCCCATTGCCTGGACAACCAAATTGCATCAATGAAGTTAATCTCACTGTATGGGAAATCTTCTCCTATAAGGTTGGACAGATTGGGCTTGTTTTCACTGGAGTTTAGAAGAGTGAGGGGAGACTTGATTGAAGTATATAAGATCCTGAACAGTCTTGACAGGGTGAATGTGGAGGGGATGTTTCCTTTTGTGGGTGAGTCCAGAACCAGGCAGCACTGTTTAAAAATTAGGGATCATCCTTTTAGGACAGAGACGAGGGGACATATTTTCTCTCAGAGGGTTGTGCGACTTTGGAACTGTCTGCCTCAGAAGGTAGTGGAGGTGGGTTCATTGAATATTTTTAAGGCGGAGGTAGATAGATTCTTGTTAGGCAAGGGAATCAAAGATTATTGTTGGTAGATGGGAGTGTAGAATTTTGAGACACAAACAGATCAACCATGATCTTAATAATTGGTGGAACAGGCTCGACGGGCTGAATGGCCTACTTCTGCTCCTAATTTGTATGGTCATATGGTCGTCTATTTCCACATCAGAGCGTGCAAATAGCCTGGTCATAGCAAAGCAATGTTGCTCAGTGATCAATCTACCTACACTTGCCTTCAACTAGGCACGCTCCTCTGTGTAGCTTAGGGATATTACCAGTTAGACTTCCTTTGAATTTTATGGCCATTCTAGAAGGATTGAGAGGAGCACTATTCCATTTTAAGGATGACAAGGAGGCTTGTTAGAATGATGCTGATCCATATACTAATACATCCAGGTTTACAAATTAAGTCACTACACTTCAAAAATAATTATTTTTGTCAAGCACTTTGAGATATATCCACATGAAAAAGCACTTTATAAATGTATGTATATATTATTAGTTAAGATAAAGCTTGGTAGTAAAGATAGAAACCAGTTTATAGAATCATAGGATGGTTACAGCACAAAGGAGGCCATTTAGCCCATTCAGACCATGCCACCTCTCTGCAACAGCAATGCCACACACCTGCCCTGTCCCCACAGCCCTGCAATTGTTTTCCTTTCAGGAGACAGAGGGAGAGAGGAGCAGGGCGGAAGCGGAGGTTTAAAAAGCATGGCAAAAGCCCAGGGTCGGAGATTGGAAACAGAGAGAGAGAGAGAGAGAGGAGCACGATGGGAATGGAAGTTTAAAAAGTGCACCAATTGCCCAGAGTCAGCGACGGGAGACAGAGATAGAGAGAGAGAGAGGAGCACGGCGGGAGCGGAGGTTTAAATAGCGCACCAAAAGCCCAGAGTCGGAGACCGGAGACAGAGTTAGAGTGAGAGAGAGGAGCACGGCAGGAGCAGAGCAAAAATCGAAAAGTGACCTTCAGAGTGACGTGACAATCAATAGAGCAGGGAAACAGAGAGCTGCCGGGTGAGTATACAGGTAGGTTTTTAATTTAATTTAATTTACATCAAACATAGCATCAAACATCACAGGCAAGCAGGTAGGTGATTGGTTTGGGAAGAAGCTACCTGTTTGGTGAGTATCTGATAAGTGATTAAGGTCCATTCTAATCCTAACGTTTAAAATAGTAAAGGATAGAGGTAAGCTTAATAAAATATATATAAAAAAAGGAAAATAAAATAAATAATTGAATAAACTAATTAAGTACTTAATTAAAACAGATTAAGGATGGCAAGACAGGTGATGTGTCACAGCTGCAGCATGTGGGAGCTCCTGGATGCCAGTGTGATCCAGGGCAAACACATCTGTAATAAGTGTTTGCAGTCCAAAGAGCTTCAGCTCAGAGTCATTAAACTGGAGTCTGAGCTACAGACACTGCAATACATCAGAGAGGGGGAAAGTTACCTGGACATTTTGTACCAGGAGGCGGTCACACCCCTTAGGATAGGGTCTTCTGATTTGGTCAGTGGTTAGGGACAGGAGAGTGTGGCTGCAGCTGAGGCAGGTAAGGGGACCCAGAGGCAGGAGTGTAGGAGCCTCACCCTTTACAATTGTCCAATAGGTTTGAGGTTAGTTTAGTTTAGATTTTAGTTTAGAGATACAGCACTGAAACAGGCCCTTCGGCCCACCGAGTCTGTGCAGACCATCAACCACCCATTTATACTAATCCTACACTAATCCCATATTCCTACCACATCCCCACCTGACCCTATATTTCCCTACCACCTACCTATACTAGGGACAATTTATAATGGCCAATTTACCTACCAACCTGCAAGTCTTTTGGCTTGTGGGAGGAAACCGGAGCACCCGGAGAAAACCCACGCAGACACAGAGAGAACTTGCAAACTCCACACAGGCAGTACCTGTTCTTTCAGCTTGTTTGGATGAGAGTGGGGGCTGCAGGGTGAATGAGAAACCTGACCATGACACCATGGTACAGGAAGCCATTCAAGTGGAGGGAGAAAAAAGGAATGTAGTGGTAGTAGGGGACAGTTTAGTTAGGGGAATTGACACTGTTCTCTGCAGCAAAGAGCGAGAGTCCAGACGGCGGTGTTGCCTGCCCGGTGTCTGGGTTCGGGACATCTGCTCAGGGCTGGAGAGGAACTTACAGTGGGAGGGGAAGGATCCAGTCGTCCAAGTCCATGTAGGTACCAACGACATAGGCAGGGTAAGGAAAGAGATTCTGCATAGTCAGTATGAGGAACTAGGCAACAAATTAAGAAGTAGAACCTCAAAGGTAATAATCTCTGGATTATTACCTGAGCCACGTGAAAATTGACATAGGGCAAATAAGATTAGAGAAATGAATGCGTGGCTCAAAGACTGGTGTGGTAGAAGTGGGTTCCGGTTCATGGGGCACTGGCAACAGTACTGGGGAAAGTGGTGGCTGCACTGTTGGGACGGTCTACACCTGAACCTTGCTGGGGCTGGTGTTCTAGCGAGCCATATAACTAGGGAAGTAGAGAGGGTTTTAAACTGAATAGTGGGGGCAAGGGATCAAATTTGGGAAGAAATGGAAGAAAAGGCAAAAGAGAAAGGTATTAATATGGGAAATGATAAACAGACTGTGACAGGAAGGGACAGAGCGTACAAATCTAAGAGTAAATCAACAGATAAGGCTAGAGGTTGCAAAAATAATAAAAGGACAATACTAAAGACTCTGTATCTGAATGCACGTAGCATTCAAAACAAAACAGATGAACTGAAAGCACAGATAGAAATAAATAAGTATGATCTGATAGCCATTACAGAGACATGGCTGCATGACGACATAGATTGGGACCTGAATATTGAAGGGTATATGGCATTTAGGAAGGACAGGAAGCTAGGAAAAGGTGGAGGGGTAGCTCTGTTAATTAATGATGGTATTAGCACAATAGAGAGGGATGAGCTAAGTTCAAGAGACCAGGATGTAGAAGCAGTTTGGGTAGAAATGAGAAATCATAAAGGCAAGAAGTCGCTTGCGGGAGTGGTGTACAGTCCACTTAACATTAACCACACTGTAGGATGGTGTATAAAGGAAGAAATAATGGCAGCTTGTCAGAAAGGTACAGCGATAATTATGGGGGATTTTAACCTACATATAGACTGGAAAAATCAGATGGGCAGAGGTAGCCTAGGTGAGGAGTACATAGAATGTTTTCAGAATAATTTCTTGGAACAATACGTTTTGGAGCTAACCAGAGAGCAGGCTAACTGGACCTGGTATTGTGCAATGAAATAGGATTTAATTAATGACCTCATAGTTAAGGTGCCCCTAGGTAGCAGCAATCATAATATGACTGAATTTTACATTTGGTTTGAGGGAGAGAAGAGTGGGTCCAAGACCAGTATTTTTAACTTAAATAAGGGCCATCATGGGGGCATGAAAGCAGAGCTAGCAAAAGTGAATTGGCAAATCAGGGATAGGTCAACAGAGATGCTGTGGCAGATATTTAAGGGGTTATTTCAGAATACACAGAATGGATACATTTCAACAAGAAAGAAAAATTCCAAGGGTGGGACCCACCATCCGTGGTTAACTAAAACAGTTAAAGATAGTATCAAACTTAAAGAAAAAGCCTATAATTGCGCAAAGATAGGAGGCAGGTCAGAAGATTGGACAGAATATAAAAAACAGCAAAGAATGACTAAAAGTTTGATAAATAAGGTAAAATTAGAGTATGAGAGAAAGCTAGCTAGAAATATAAAGATATATAGTAAGAGTTTCGATAGTTATTTAAAAAAGAGTTAGCAAAGTGAACATTGGTCCTATAGAAAGTGAGTCTGGGGAATTAATATGGATAATAAGGAGATGGCAGATGAATTGAACAGATATTTTGCATCGGTCTTCACTATTGAGGATACAAGTAACATCCCAGCAATCTTCAGGGAAGTGGTACTGAACAAATTGTTGGAGCTGTGGGCTGACAAATCCTCGGGTCCTGATGGACTTCATCCTAGGGTGTGGAAAAGAAGTGGCTAGTGAGATAATTGATACATTAGTTTTAATTTTCCAAAATTCCCTAGATTCGGGGAAGGTTCTGTTAGATTGGAAAATAGCGAATGTAACTCCTTTATTCAAAAAGGGAGGAGTGGGCGGCACAGTGGTGCAGTGGTTAGCTCCGCAGCCTCACAGCTGCAGCGACCCGGGTTTGCTTCTGGGTACTGCCTGTGTGGAGTTTGCAAGTTGTCTCTGTGACCACGTGGGTTTCCACCGGGTGCTCTGGTTTCCTCCCACAGCCAAAGACTTGCAGGTTGATAGGTAAATTGGTCATTGTAAATTGCCCCCAGTGTAGGTAGGTGGTAGGAGAATTGAGGGAAGGTGGGGATGTGGTAGGGAATATGAGATTAATGTAGGATTAGTATAAATGGGTGGTTGATGGTCAGCACAGACTCGGTGGGCCGAAGGGCCTGTTTCAGTGCTGTATCTCTCTATGACTCTATGAGACAGAAAGCAGGAAACTACAGGCCAGTTAGCTTAACATATGTCTGAGGGAAAATGTTAGAAGCTATTATTAAAGACGGTATAGCAGGGCATTTAGAAACATTCAAGGTAATCGGGCAGAGGGGTTATTTAAGGGGTTATTTCAGAATACACAGAATGGATTACATTTCAACAAGAAAAAAAAATTCCAAGGGTGGGACCCGCCATCCATGGTTAACTAAAACAGTTAAAGATAGTATCAAACTTAAAGAAAAAGCCTATAATTGTGCAAAGAAATCATGTTGAACCAATTTATTGGAGTTCTTTGAGGGACTTACATGTGCTGTGAATAAAGGGGAACCGGTGAATGTATTGTACTTAGATTTCCAGAAGACATTTGATAAGGTGTCACATCAAAGGTTATTACAGAAAATAAAAGCTCATGGTGTAGGGGGGTAACATATTGGCATGGATAGAAGATTGGCTAGCTAACAGGAAATAGAGAGTAGGCATAAATGGGTCATTTTCTGGTTGGCAAGATGTAATGAGTGGTGTGCCATAGGGATCTGTGCTGGGGCCTCAACTTTTTACAATTTATATAAATGACTTAGATGAAGGGACCGAAGGTATGGTTGCTTAATTTGCTGATGACACAAAGATAAGTAGGAAAGTAACTGATGAAGAGGACATAAGGGGGCTACAAAGGGATATAGATAGGTTCAGTGAGTGGGCAAAGACCTGACCAATGGAGTATAATGTGGGAAAGTGGGAAATTGTCCACTTTGGCAGGAAGAATAAAAAAGAAGCACATTATCTAAATGGTGAGAGATTGCAAAGCTCTGAGATGCAGAGGGATCTGGGTGGCCTAGTGCATGAATCGCAAATGATTAGTATGCATGTACAGCACATAATTAGGAAAGCTAATAGAATGTTATCGTTCATCACAAGGGGAATTGAATACAAAAGTAGGGAGGTTATGCGTCAGCTATACAGGGCATTGGTGAGACCACATCTGGAGTACTGTGTACAGTACTGGTCTCTTTATTTCAGGAAGGATGTAAATGCATTGGAGGCAGTACAGAGAAGGTTTACTAGACTAATACCTGGAATGGGCGGGCTGTCTTATGAGGAAAGATTGGACAGGATAGGCTTGTATCCGCTGGAATTTAGAAGAGTAAGAGGCGACTTGATTGAAACATGTAAGATCCTGAGGGGTCTTGACAGGGTGGATGTGGAAAGGATGTTTCCCCTTGTGGGAGAATCTAGAACTAATGGTCACTGTTTAAAAATAAGAGAGATGAGAAGAAGTTTTTTCTCTCAGAGGATCGTGAGTCTTTGGAGTTCTCTTCCTCAAAAGGCGGTGGAAGCAGCGTCTTTGAATATTTTTAAGGCACAGGTAGATAGATTCTTGATGAGCAAGAGGGGGGAAGGTTATCGGGGGTAGGTGGAAATGTGGAGTAATCAGTTCAGCCATGAACTTATTGAATGGCAGAGCAGGCTCAAGGGGTCGAGTGGCCAACTCCTGCTCCTAATTTGTATGTTCGTGTTGCCTTTTGAACATCATGATTGAATCTGCCTCCACCACACTCTCAGGAAATGCATTCCAGATCGTAGCCACTTGCTGCGTAAAAAAGTTTTTTCTCAGGTCATTTTTGGTTCTTTGGCCAATCACCTTAAATCAGTGTCCTCTGGTTCTCAATCCTTTCACCAATGGGAACAGTTTCTCTCTATCTACTCTGTCTAGCCACCTCATGATTTTGAACACCTCTATCAAATCTCCTCTCAACCTTTACTTCCCTAAGGAGAACAACCCCAGCTTCTCCAATCTAACTACACCCTCTCTAAAACTTTCCTAGTGTGTCGTGCCCAATATTGGACAGAATATTGCAGTTAAGGTCGAACTAGTGTTTTACAGAGCCTCATCATAACTTCCTTGCTTATGTACTCTATGCCTCTATTTATAAAGCCCAGGATCCCGTATGCTTTATTAACCACTTTCACAACCTGCCCTGCCACCGACAACGATTAGTTTCATTTCAAAAAGTGAGAACAGGAGTTATTTACTTTTTAAATTACAATTGGAGAACAAAATTATTATTCAATTATTTCAAAATATTTCAATGTAGCAAAGCAGGACACAATATGCTATTTGAAAGTCACTTAAATAGCATAAATGTTTAGCATCTCTGCAAAATACCAGTTTGACTTATTATGTTAAAACCCATTCCATAATAAACTGCTTCCTTGGTGTTTTAGGTAGCCTATTGCACTTTGTATGTGAAAAATGCTATGTAGCATTAATTACAGTAGAACAAAAATTCTGATTAGCAAATTTCACGCACAAATGCTTAACACATTCATATTGCATTCCTGTGTGTGCTATTAAAATAACTGGTTAATGCCAACATAATAACAACACACAGCACTGTAGCATGCGTATATTAAGCATTTGTTTAAGAAGCTCGTCAATCGGAATTTCTACTCTCATAAATGTTGCATTACTAATCAGTGGTAGCACAATGCAACACCACGTGCAATATTACTAAAGGATGAACGAGGCACTTTTTTTCAACAGGTCTTGCATGTGGGTTAATAGCAAATGTTGTCAGCTAGATGTAGTTATTGGATTCCTTTAACTACATAGCCAAAATAAAACAATTTTTGGGCTGGATTTTAAGTTACCAATGTGCTGGGAGTCGGGGGGATTGGGGCGCAGGGAGAAGGGGCCAGTAGCACATGGGGAACCCAGAAGTAAGTGCAGTGCGTCTGTCAGTGGCTTTTTAACCCAGTCACTGCATTTGCATATTATTTCCTGGTTTCCCAATCAATTAGTGTGAGCGGGCGTGATGATGACCCGCAGAAGTCTACTCCAAAGTTTAAAGTGACCGTCCAAACATGCAATTTGATGTATTTTGGAGTTGGGAGCAGAATGGAAGTATTTAGCAGAAACTTCAACACGTGCCATTACTATTACTCATAGATTTCTTCTTTCTCTCCTTGCAGAAGAAGAGAGCACTGAATGCAAGGGAGAGGCAAAGAACTGGAACATAAGAAATAGGAACAGAAGTAGGCCATTCAGCCCCTCAAGCCTACCCTGCCATTCAATAAGATCATGGCTGATCTGTCCCAGGCCTCAACTCCTCTTTCAGGCCTGCTCCGTATACCCCTCGACTCCCTGAGATTTCAAAAATCTATCTACCTCCTCCTTAAATACATTTAGTGACCTTGCCTCCACAACTTTCTGAGGTAGAGAATTCCAGAGATTTACCACCCTCTGAAAGAAGAACTTCCTTCGCATCTCAGTTTTAAGTAGGTGGCCTTCCATCCATCTTTCAACTGACAACTGCAGAGGGGGAGGCGCTGGACATCAATGAGAGTAATTAAGTTGCAAGAAATATAAAAACAGACTGTAAAAGGTTCTACAAGTATCTAAAAAAGAAAAGAGTAGCTAAAGTAATCACTGGTCCCTTCGAGGATGAGACTGGGGAATTAATAATGGGAAACAAAGAAATTGCAGAGACTCACAGTAGAAGACACTAAAAGCATCCCAAGCACAGTAGAAAATCAAGAGGCAAAAGGGAGGAACTTAAAACATCCTAGGGTCTTAAAAGAAGTGGCTGCAGAGATAGTGGATGCATTGGTTGTAATCTTCCAAAATTCTCTAGATTCTGGAAATGTCCCAGCGGATTGGAAAACCACTAATGTAACACCTCTATTCAAGAAAGGAAGGAGACAGAAAGCAGGAAACTATAGGCCAGTTAGCCTAACATCTGTAATTGGGGAAATGCTGGAATCTATCATGAAGAAAGTAGTAGCAGGACATTTAGAAAATCATAATTCAAACAGGCAGAGTCAACATGGTTTTATGAAACCGAAATCATATTTGACAAATTTATTAGAGTTCTTTGAGGATGTAACAAGCAGGATGGATAAAAGGGAACCAGTAGATGTAGTGTATTTGGATTGCCAAAAGGCATTTGATAAGGTGTCACATAAAAGGTTACTACACAAGATAAGAGCTTATGGTGTTGGGGGTAATATATTAGCATGGACAGAGGATTGGCTAACTAACAGGAAACAGAGTCGGGATAAATGGGGTATTTTCAGGTTAGCAAACTGTAACCAGTGAAGTACCACAGGAGTTATTAAAGGTCAACATTCTATTTGCCTTCCTAATTATTTGCTGTACCTGCATGCTAACTTTTTGTGATTTATGTACAAGGACACCCAGATCTCTCTGGCATTCTGCAGACTCTCTCCATATAAACAATATTCTGCTTTTCTATTTTTCCTTGCAAAATGGACAACCTCACATTTTCCCACATTATACTTCATCTGCCAAATTTTTGCCCACTCACTTAATCTATCTACATCTCTTTGCAGACACTTTGTGTCCTTCTCACGACTTGCTTTCCTACCAATCTTTGCATCGTCAGCAAATTTGACGACAATACATTCGGTCCCAACATCCAAGTTATTAATATAGATCATAAATGGTTCAAGCCCCAGCACTATTGCAAGCGGAATGGAATATAAAAGTAGGGAAGTCTTGATACAACTGTACAGGGCATTGGTGAGCCTGCACCGAGAATACTGTGTACAGTTTTGGTCTCCTTACTTAAGGAGGGATCTATTTGCATTAGAAGCAGTTCAGAGAAGGTTCACCAGGCTGATTCCTGGGATGAAGGGGTTGTGTTATGAGGAGGTTGTGGCTAAACTCACTGGAGTTTAGAAGAATGAGAGATGATCTTATTGAAACGTATAAGATTCTGAAATGACTTGACAGGGTAGATGCTGAGAGGATGTTTCCCCGGGTGGGGGAATCTAGAACTGGGGGCACAGTTTAAAAATTAAAAACAGCAACTGGAGAATGGGCTATCTTTAAAGAAAAGATAGCCTGGGCACAGTCAAAGTACATTCCCACGAGGGGAAAAGGTAGGGCAAACAAATCCAGAGCTCTCTGGATGATGAAGGAGATAGAGATGAAGATGAAGAAGAAAAAGTGTGCTGATTATAGATGCTAGGTAGATAATACAACTGAGAACCAGGCTGACTATAGAAGGGTCAGAGGGGAAGTGAAAAAGCAAATAAGAGAAGCAAAGAGAGAGTATGAAAAGAGACTGGCAGCAAAGATAAAATGGAATCCAAAAGTCTTCGATAGGCATATAAATAGTAAAAAGGTGCTAAAAGGAGGAGTGAGGCCAATTAGGGACCAAAAAGGGGAGTTACAATTGGAGGCAGGGGCATAGCTGAGGTATTAAATGAATAATTTGCATTTGTCTTTACCAAGAAACAAGATGCTGTGCAGCTCATAGTGAAAGAGGAGGTAATTCAGACACATGAAGGGTTTAAAATTGATAAGGAGGAGGTATTGGATAAGCTGTCTGCTTAATGTTGATAAGGTATCAGGACCAGAGGAGATGCATCAAAGGATACTCAGGGAAGTGAGAGTGGAAATTGCTGAGGCACTGGCCATAATTTTCCAGTCTTCCTTAGACCCAGGGGTGGTGTCAGAGGACTGGAGAATTGCAAATGATACACCCTTGTTCAAAAAGGGTGTAAAGCTAAGCCCAGTAACTACAGGCCAGTCAGTTTAACCTCAGTGATGGGGAAGCTTCTAGAATTGATAATTTGGGACAAAATTAACAGTCACTTGGGCGAATGTCGGTTAATTAAGGAAAGCCAGCACAGATTTGTTAAGGGCAAATCGGGTTTAACTTGCTGGAGTTTTTGCTGAGGTAACAGAGAGGGTTGATGAAGGTAATGCTGTTGATATGGTGTATATGGACTTCCAAAAGGCTTTGATAAAGTGCCATACAACAGACCTGTGAGCAAAATTATAGTCCATAGAATAAAAGGGAAAGAAGCAACATGGATATGAAATTGGCTGAGTGATAGGAAACAGAGAGTAGTGGTTTAAGGATGTTTTTTCCGGCTGGAGAAAGGTTTGTAGTGGGTTCCCCAGGGGTTGGTGTGAACCCTTGTCCTTCATAATATATATTAATGACCTAGACCTTGGTGTACGGAACACAATTTCAAAATTTGCGAATGAGACAAAATTTGGAAGCATTGTGAACTGTGAGGATAGTGTAGAACTTCAAAAGGACATAGACAGGTTGGTGGAATGAGTGGACAAGTGGCAGATGAAATTTAATGCAGAGAAGTGTGAAGTGATTCATTTTGGGATGAAGAATGTGGACAGACAAAATAAAATAAAGGGTACAATTCTAAAGGGGGTGCAGGAGCAAAGGGACCTGGGTGCATATGTGTAGAAATTATTGAAGACGGCAGGGTAAGTTGAGAGAGTGATTCATAAGGCTTACAGCATCCTAGGCTTTATTAATAGGGGAATAGGTGCAAAAGCAAGGAAGTTACGTTAAACTTGTATAGAACACTCATTCGGCTTCAACTGGAGTATTGCGTCCAGTTCTGGACACCACACTTTCGGAAAGATGTGAAGGCATTAGAGAGAATGCAGAAAATATTCACGAGAATGGTTCCAGAGTTGAAAAACTTCAGTTATGTAGATAGATTGGAGAAGTTGGGACTGTTTTCCTTGAAGAGAAGGTTGAGAGGAGATTTGATAGAGGTGTTCTAAATCATGAGAGGTCTGGACAGAGTAGATAGGGAAAAACTGTTCCCATTGGTGGAAGGATCGAGAACAAGAGGGCACAGATTTAAGGTAATTGGTGACATGAGGAAAAACATTTTCATGCAGTGAGTGGTTAGGAATGGACTTCCTGAGAGTGTGGTGGAGGGAGGTTCAATCGAGGCATTCAAGAAGGAATTGGATTATTATCTGAATAGGAATAATGTGCAGGGCCACATTGAGAAGTCGGGGGAGTGACTCTCCTTTGGAGAGCCAGCACAGGCATGATGGGCTAAATGGCCTCCTTCTGTGCTGTAATGATTCTGTGATAAGGGGTCTCCCAGTTAAGATGGAGATGAGGAGGAATTTCTTTGCTCAGAGGGTAATTAGTGTTTGGAATTCTCTTCCCCAGAGAACAGTGGAGGCTGGGTTATTGAATATATTCAAGGCTGAGTGAGATGGATCTACAAGGGAGTCAAAGTTATGGGGGCAGGCAGGAAAGTGGAGTTAAGGCCACAATCAGATCAGTTATTGTCTTATTGAATGGCATAGCAGGCGTGAGGGGCCAAATGGCCTATCCCTGCTCCTATTTTTTATGATCTTATAAATCTCAGCTTAACTATCGGAGATGTGGGCCTCCCTGCTACCTGGTGACCGAATTAAATATCATACAATCACATTTTTTTTTTTAGAGATACAGCACTGAAACAGGCCCTTCGGCCCACCGAGTCTGTGCCGACCATCAACCACCCATTTATACTAATCCTACATTAATCCCATATTCCTACCACATCCCCACCTGTCCCTATATTTCCCTACCACTTACCTATACTAGGGGCAATTTATAATGGCCAATTAACCCATCAACCTGCAAGTCTTTGGCATGTGGGAGGAAACCGGAGCACCCGGAGGAAACCCACGCAGACACAGGGAGAACTTGCAAACTCCACACAGGCAGTACCCAGAATTGAACCCGGGTCACTGGAGCTGTGAGGCTGCGGTGCTAACCACTGCGCCACTGTGCCGCCCCTGGTACACAACATGGTACACAACAGTCACTCATGGCGTCAGCAGCATGTGAAATATAATCATATGCATAATGATTGCTTGAAACATTCTTACCTTGACAGTTCTAACTCATGTCTTTAATCTCCCACAGGGCCTTCAAGCTTTCTCCAGGAGGTAGTTCAGGAGAACGATGACAACTCTCAGAGGAGATCACACAGTGCATCGCCGCAGGACTCATGCATACCATGCACCAGTTCAGATATTCACACTTCAGTGTGACCGGTAAGGCAGATATTTCAGTTTTCATTTGGTGACTTAGACATCATAAGCGAGCAAGAGCAGTTGGTGGAAATAGGGACAGCAGTGGAGAGTCTGCACAGGCGGGTGCAGGCCACTTGAAGCTCTTTTCAACTGGATACAGATGCTGACCTCGGGGGCTGTCGACAAAGAGGATACTCCTGGATCAGCGGCAAAGAATGTGCATTTTACCGACAGGCTTTCCAGCGCATTGTGCACAGTTGCAGAGAGATTGTTGGAGTCTATCCCAAGCATGATGTTGCAGGCCTTTGCGATGATATCTTCATCCATAGAAAGAGTGGCCACTTTCATGAAGCATCAAAATGCATGAGTACATTCTGGCCCTCACCAATTAATACCTTGCACATTATGGGCTGGATTTTATGGTCCTGTAGAAGGTGGGTTTTTTGGTCGGGATAGGGCTGGGAATCTGTGCGGTGTCATCCACCGCAGAACCTGATGCTGTTTCCCGATTTTGTTGGAGGCGGTGAAGTGCTGTGGCAGCACATACGCCCCGACGTGGCGGGATCATAATTTATATCTGTTACATACTGTTTTGCATGCATTTGTATGTAATTCGCTATGCTCTTACCAGGCGTTCATATTCTTGTGCCTGACATGCGGCACTCACGTGCCTTCACGTTCGCATCTTTGAAAAGCTGGTGCCACTGAGGTGAGAGTCCTCGGTACCTTGAGATGTTAGGTAAGTTAACCATTGTTATCTAGGGGAAGTGGTTTTTAAATCAGGCGTTGCCGCTAAGCTCAATCTGCAGATGCATTGCGTGTGAGGGGAGGGGCAAACTCGGCAAGTGTATAGTGTTCGAAGCGGGCAGCTCCGCAAGTATATAGTACTGGGAGCGGAGAGATCTGCAAGTGTATAGTGCTGGGAGGGTGGAGATCTGCAAGTGTATAGTCATAGAGTCATAGAGTTATACAGCACAGAAACTGGCCCTTCAGCCCATCGTGTCTGTGCCGGCCATCCAACACTCAATTATTCTAATCCCATATTCCTGCACTTGGCCCGTAGCCTTGTATGCTATGGCGTTTCAAGTGCTCATCTAAATACTTCTTAAATGTTGTGAGGGTTCCTGCCTCTACCACCTCTTCAGGCAGTGCGTTCCAGATTCCAACCACCCTCTGGGTGAAATTTTTTTTCCTCAAATCCCCCCTAAACCTCCTGCCCCTTACTCTAACTCTATGCCCCCCGGTTCTTGACCCCTCCGCTAAGGGAAAAAGTCTCTTTCTATCTAACCTTTCAATGCCCCTCATAATCTTGTACACCTCAATCATGTCCCCCCTCAGCCTTCTCTGCTCTAAGGAAAACAACCCTAGCCTTTTCAGTCTCTCTTCATAGCTGAAATGCTTCAGCCCAGGGAATATCCTGGTGAATCTCCTCTGCACCCTCTCCAGTGAAATCACATCCTTCCTATAGTGTGTTGACCAGAACTGTACACAGTACTCGAACTAGCGTTTTATATAGCTCCATCATAACCTCCTTGCTGTTATATTCTGTGCCTCGGCTAATAAAGGCAAGTATCCCATATGCCTTCCTAACCACCTTATCTACCTGTGCTGCTGCCTTCAGTGATCTATGGACAAGTACATCAAGGTCCCTCTGACCCTCTGCACTTCCTAAGGTCCTACCATCCATTGTATATTCCCTTGCCTGTTAGTCCTCCCAAAATGCATTACCTCACACTTCTCAGGATTAAATTCCATTTGCCACTGCTCTGCCAATCTTACTAGCCCATTTATATCTCCCTGTAATCTAAGGATTTCCTCCTCACTATTTACAACACCACCAATTTTCGTGTCATCTGTGAACTTACTGATGATACCTCTTATATTCACATCTAAATCATTAATGCACACTACAAACAGCAAGGGTCCCAGCACCGATCCTGTGGTACACCACTGGTCACAGGCTTCCACTCGCAAAAACAGCCCTCGATCATCACCCTCTGCCTCCTGCCACTAAGCCAATTTTGGATCCAATTTGCCAAATTGCCCTGGATTCCATGGGCTCTTACCTTCTTAACCAATCTCCCATGTGGGACCTTATCAAAAGCCTTACTGAAATCCATGTATACTACATCTACTGCTTTACCCTCATCGATACATCTAGTCACCTCCTCGGAAAATTCAATCAAGTTAGTTAGACACGATCTCCCCCTGTTGGGAGGTGGAGCTCTGCAAGTGTATAGCGTTGGGAGCGGGGAGCTCTGCAAGTGTATAGTGCTGGGAGCGGGGAGCTCTGCAAGTGTATAGTGTTGGAAGGGGGGGGGGTTTTGCAAGTTGTTACGACCAGATGAGAAAGGTGTCTAGGGGTCCCTCTCAGTCTTCACCTGGTCTTACTGTAACAGGGTTTAATTTTATACACACAGTGTTTTGAGCTCCCCCTTGGTGAATCCTTGTTCACCGCTTATAATATAATTATAAGGCAAAGAAATGAGCACAAACAGGCTTTCTTATGTTTAAAGAAGAAAAATGAAATTTATTAAACTTAAACTTAAAACTCTATTTCGGTTAACACCTACGGATGCACGCTGCACCCATGCTAGCATGCATACATGACACACATATGCAAATAAAGACAGAAAAGAGCAGAAGAAAAATCAAATGGAGAGGTTTGAGGAAATAACTGAAGAGTTTGAGCTCACTGTAGAGTCCTTTTGTAGGTTGATCTTGCTTTTCATTGGGGCCCAGTATTCTTCTTAAACCTTGTTCACTGTCGGAGACTTTTCTCTCTTGGGGTTCATGTATTTTCAATGGATTCCGAAGCTGATGAGAAAGAGATGGGGGCAGACAGGAGGAGAGGAGGTCTTTTCAATCCAGGAGCACAGAGCTTTCTGTCTTCAAACACTGTTTCTTCATTTTAAAACACCCCAAGTTGGCCAGCAGGTGGTCACGTGACCGACTGGTTTGACCAAGTCTCTTCTGTGTATTGTTTGGGGGCAAGAGATAGCTCCTTTGTTCCAACATCGTCTGCTAGTATGCAAAAATGTCTTTCTGACCAGGGGCCTGGTAATTCCTTGTAACCAGCCTTCTCTTCTTCCCAGCAACAATTTGAAGTTTAATGTCCATGTGGCGAAATTAATGTGCCTCATTCTTGGCAGATGGGGGCCTGCATGACAAAGTGTATAGGTGTTTTTTGTCGGGGGTCTAGTACAGTGTACTTAAATGGCATTGGTATGGTCATGATGGCTCACACTTCTTGAAATGTAGTGAGACCAAAATCAATCCATGTCATAGAGTTAATGCAGGAATCCTGCAGAATCAAAATTAACACAAATCTTTTGCCAGATAGGTATACTTTACCTTTTGAAGGAAGCCGTAGGTCCAAGGAAGATAAAGATGGGTATGATTCATCCTGTTTTCCTGGAACCCCTTGCTGTGCTGAGGCATCTCCACTGGAGGTGGGCCCAAAAGGTAGCTGCGGCTCAAGAGGAAGATCCCAGATGTGAGCAGCAGCAGCTGCCAAGGCAAAAAAAGAGACCAGATACACCAGCGAGTTATAGGACTTAGATGAATACCTGCAGATGTCTGAGCGCAACTGCCAGAGAAGACTGCAGCTGTCCAGAGAAGCCATCACAAACCTCTGTGTACTGCTAAACGATGATTTGCGCCAATAGGTTTCGGTGGTCACCCTATGCCTGTGGCCCTCAAAATTACCATGGCCCTAAACTTTTATGCCCCTGGATCACTCCAGGGATCCTCTGGCGGCATATGTGGGGTCTCTCAATCTGCAGCATACTGCTGCATCAAGGAGGTGACCAATGCTCTGCTCAGGAGGACTGGCAACTATGTCCACTACAGGACTGACCCTGAAAGTCAGGCCGAGAGGGCCATTGGATTTGGAGCCATTGCATGAATTCCACCGTAAATAGGATTGAAGAAATCCCAGCCTTGGCTTTTCATTGCCCCACTGATATGCAGCAAACTGCTCTCCAGCTCCTGCACAGATGCAGGTGGAGCACTCTTTGGTGGGGCTGCTACCAAGCTCCAAAACCCAGAGGACATTGGCTAAGAGCATCTCCGCAGTCAGAACAGGGATCTGAACAGCTGTTACCTCTGCTGAAGCCAGAGAGCATTGCACCAAGTCGAAGTGCTAGGAAACAGATATGTAGCGATTTGTAGTTGCACCAGGAATGCACATGGATGTGTAACACAATGTTAAATTGGTAAGTTTCTGTTTTATTTTTGACCCACATAAATATTATTTCTTTCCCATCTTGCCCATTTTTGGCTGCTGTCTGGCAAGTGGCCTTTTCACTTGTGATGAATGTTAAGACATGAATTAACAGCGAGCAATGGGTGACTGTGAAAGGTATACTTGGTTGCTGCAGCACTGCTTTGTATTGGAGGCACGGGAATGCGGATGGGGGAAGGGCTTTTGCATGCGGCTGTCAGATGGGTGCACTGGTGGAGCCTAAGTAATCTCAATAATGAGGGCATTCTGGGCATCAGTTTCTGCTACTTCTGATGTGCTGGCCGCATCACCATCCGCTTCCTCATCATCCTCAGAATTGTCTGAAGAGGCTCTGTGATCTGCTCCTTGTTCCTCCTGAAGGCCCAAACATCACGTTGTGCAGAAGTAAGCAGCAACATGACCATTTTGGACACCCTGGCTGGTGCATATTGAAGGGCGCCTCCAGATCTGCCAAAGCACCTGAAGTGCATCTTCAGGATGCTTGCTCAATGACACATCTGGTTTTCATAAGGGTTTGCTCCTGGGCCTTATTGGTTGGCTTCCTCACAGGTGTCATCAGCTACATTTTAAGTGGGTTTCCCTTGTCTCCGAGTAGCTAGCCGGTAAAGTTTGCTTCGAGGTGCAAATAGATCGGTGGGGGGGGGGTGGCGGTGGGTAGGGAGATGGGCTGCCTTGGATAACAGCATCATGGCAGCTGCCTGGGAACCTCGTGTAGAATCATCTTTTTGTGGTTGCATACCAGCTGCACATTGAGGGGGCAGAAGCCCTTCCAGTGGATGAACACTCCTGGGTGATCTGGCGATGCCGTAATTGCCACAAGAGTGCAGTGGATGCTGCCCTGAATCTGTGGGAAGCCAGAGTCACAAACACAAATGCCCACTCATTCCACTGTCATCAGCCGTGGCAAAGTTGACATGATTGCCTGCCCTGACAAACAAGCCATCAGTCACCTGCCTTATGCATTTGTGGGCGGCCGACTGCAAGATCTTGCAAATGTCTCCGGCAGAGCTCTGGTAGGATCCAGAGGCAAAGAAGTTGAGGACAGTGGTGATTTTGACAGCCACTGGTAAAGTGTGACCATCAGATCAGCAGGTACAAATGTCTGCCACCAGTTGATGTGACACTCTGGGCCTGCCAAGACATTGGTATTCAGATGTGTCGAGGAAGCTGATCCTCTGCCTGTACACCCTGCGTGGCAGGTATAGCCTCCTGCAAGGTTCACTTCTCTGCTGATCCCCGTTCTTCTGTGGAGCAGCAGGTCGGTGAAGAGCAAGTTGTTGCTGTGCCTGCTGCTCCTGGTGCTGCTCCTCCTGCTGCTGCTGGTCATCTTGGTCCTCATCTGAGGTCTGAAGTATCAAAGCATGTTGATCTATTAGACCAGATCTCCAGAGCTCCAAAATGACGATCAGAGAGACAAATCTCCAAAGTTGTCAGAATGATCTCCCAGGACAAGTACTAATAACAAGGCCTTTGACACAAGCAGACCAGAAAGCAGCTGTATGATTTCAGAATTTATTGGCATATTTCCCTGTCAGGTCTTCAGCCCCATCAATTGCCAGAGTGTTCTCACCTTGCTTTCACTGGTGAGTTCCAGGAAGCCTGGGAAACCCATGAATCCACAGTTAAATTGCAAAAGCCACGTTAATATCAATGTAATTGAGTGATTAACCTATGGACTTTGAGAACTCTCTCTCCTGAGGGGGTTGCTCGCACGCAGTCTAATGCGCAGCAGTTAAATGCAGAAGTCAGCAGGTTGGAGCCGGGTTCCAATGTGTTGTCAGTTTCCCTGGTTTTAACCCCCAGGCACTCCTGTACATTAAAATTCAGCGCATTGTTTCTATACTTGGGCTTTTTTGGATTAGATACGTAGATGAAAGAAGATATGTTGAAGAGCTATGGGACAGAGTGGGTAAATGCTACTGGAACTATTTGCTTGCATGGAGATTAAAATACAACATAAACTGGTTGTAACAAATGGCCTGTTCCATGTTGTAATGGCTATGCATTTATGGGAATTGTTACGATCAGGTGAGGAGGAGTCGAAGGACTCCCCTCTTTTTCTTTTCCTTGTTTGACCACAACAGGTTTATTTCTTTTTGAAATGGAGATACTTGCCAATTCTGTGAATATTTAACTGTTTACACAATGTGATCATAAAAAGAAGCAGACATGTTTTCTCAAATTTAACAAAGCAAGAGGTTAACTTTATTGTACTAAAACCGATCTAAGTAAAAATAATAAAATATACTCCAACTTTCACACACACACACAGATACAAATAGGTTACAGAGTGTGGAAGGATAGATTGATTGAGTTAGAGTCCAGAGAAATAAAAGGGGTATACAGTCTGTGGAGGTTGGTGACTTGGCTGGCTTCAGACTAAATTCTGTGCTCCTGCGACTTTCCTATGGTGGTCCTGAGGCTTCCGGTTTGAAGATGTGTACACTGATTCAGTGGTTCTTTGGGAGGCAGCAATGTGGCTGATTTCCTTCGAGAGGGGCTCTCTGTCGGTTCTTTCCAGCAGCTTCTCTACTGTCTGTAGCTCCCCCATCAGGCTTAAGTAATTAATCAGAGAGCATTGATTGGTGAACAGATGAACACAATCAAACACAGATCAATTAAACCACTGAACACTACAATCTGCAGCAGGGAATATGCCTCAGTGCTCATGGCCAGCAGACAGAGTTCGAAGCTTGCATGGTTTGAGTGTTTTGTCTCTAACAGTTTAATATTCAGATTTCCAGCTGGTGGGTTAAGAAAAAATCATCAAGTGACTTAACACATTTTCATGACAGCAATATAGGGAAAAGATACTGAAATGCCACGGCGAAAATTCAGGTCAAAAAATAGCTTGGTCTTGGAGTACTCAACCAAGGTCAGATTGAAAAGGCTTGAAATTTCCACAAATGAACTAATCAATTTGGTTGATTCTATGTTCCTGTATTATCAGTCTTGAATAGTTGATCTGGCTGTCAGTCTTAAGCACGTGCAAATCTTTAGAAGGATAAAGTGCTTGCCTGGGTAATTCATTTTTAATTTAAAAAACAAATTTAGAATAGCTTGTTATACTTCAGCTTGTATAGAACACAGCACTATCAATTGATTTTTATTTTATTTTCATTGGCCTTGCCAGATGAGACCTTGCAGCTTAATCTTTAAATCTTCTAATACCATTTACTTTGCATCATTTCCACAGATTAGATATTGGCAAATGCAGCTGAGTAGTTTCATTGCCATTCTGCTGCTTTTAAAAAGTTTTGCTACATTCAATCTGCACTTTTTGATTTAGTCCTTCAGGAAGCCAACTTTTACACATAGCTATCAACCTTAGAAAGTCAGAGACAACTACTTATTACATATTTGGATAAATCTAGTATTTCTGATACTGACACCATCACCAGGACATGTTACGCTGGCTAGTATCAGCACACCACAACAATAAGGACTTCAATGGATCCTCAGTTTCTTCCCATTTTTTGTTGTCATCGTGAACTGTTCCTTCCAACGGAAAGGTGGAATCTGTCTGAACCATTGACTTAACAGAAATTATCTTAAACATATAGCAATATGACACATAATTTAGGGCTTGGACTCATCAACTTTCCAATTGGGAATCAAGCAGTCATCACCCAAAATGAGTTTCCATTGAAAATGAACTTAACACTACAGATACCAGGGATGTGGTGAAGCAATGTCATCAAGTTTGACTTGTGTTTGGTTCTACACTGCTGCTAACATTTCAGATCTCATGCATGCCCCTTATTTTCAAGACCAGGGACAACTAACTATACTGTTTTGTTTCCTCAGATGTACTGATGTAATGGTGTACCAAAAATTTCCATCCTCATATTTTCTGGATTGGAGACAACAAAACAGGTCTCGAAAGGAAATTATTGAAAAGGGAAGTGCTGCCCACAGTAAATACTTCCAAGGTGATTTTTCTAAAGGCTTTGAAGAAGTATAAAGGACCCAAGTTATGAGCAAACATTTCAGAGCAAAACTCTGACAGGCTCATTGATAGTTTCAGGTGTGGCAAATTAATCTGATGTCACCCTTCAATTCTTGACCATATTTCATGCACCTGTGATTATCACGAGAGCTCAGGGCAGAAAATTTGTAATCTGTCATTGAAATTTTCGTTGGCCAAACTGCTTGGGCAGACAGGAAATTAGAATAGCTTTTTTCAATAGCTACGGTTGAGGTCTTTCATAGAACTGGTGCCACGCTAACACTGAGCCAAGCACATGAAGTGAAGAAAAAGAGCGGATGTTGTATTTGGCTCTACTCATATTTAACTGCAGCTGTTAAAAAATGTGGCAGAGCTAGAAAATGCATGCCAGACATCTGGGTCCAATTTGACGAGTATGCAAGGTAGAAAAGAATTTTTAAACTACTTCACGAGTGCAAAAATCTGCCAGGTTCAATCCTTTTTGCTAAACAAAAGGGTAAATATGAATGAGGTTAGCATGCTGGAGAGCAATGTATGACAGCACTCATTGCATTTGTTCCCCCCTCCAGGCTGACCTTTCCAGCAGAGATACACTGTGAATGATGCTACTAATAGGCTGGATTACTAAATAAACCTATTCCACAGCAGGTAAGTGCAAAAAACAGCTGTGCTCTATACAAACAATAGGTATTTACGCATGATGTAAATGTATATTAAATGGGAAAAATGCATGATAATGACCTTTTTGAGATAGTCTGTAAAATAACATTCAATTTTGCATGTACATTTTTGTAGTTTAAACCAGTTTCAATGCATGTTCACCCATCCCACCTCCTTCACACACACAATAAGTGATCAAGTAGGTTTTAATAAAATGCTTGTCTAGATTCCCTTCCCCCATCCTTGGAGATGTTACATTGTGGTACTGATACTCTGACACATAGTGAAAGACACACAATAGATAAAGCATGCACAGTTTGGCTCTCAGTAATATTCCATTTATTGTGCTTAGTTGATGAAACTGAATGAATTTCCTATGTTTCATGCAGTTTCAACCGAACTTTTGTCTAATTTCTGACATCTGGTTTCCACTCAGATTTTATAGAAGGTAGGAGCCAAAGTTTTTAAAATACATAAAGTAAAAATTAATAGGCGGTTGTCTAAATGTCTACATTCCAACCTTGGTAACAGTGACTTGCTCACAAATGGAAAAGCTAATTGGTTGCTGTATGCTTTATGTTAATAAAAAGAAAATCACTTCAGGCTAATTTAACTGATTTTGTTTGTGTAGCAGTAGGTGATGTTTGACAGTACAGTGAAACTTAATTGTACCTTGAAACCTTGGGAGAATTTTTAAGGTGGTCTCTACAGGCAGGCAGCCACTTAATATGGGCTAAGGTCTATGTTATTGATTTAGCATTAAGAATAATATTTGAGTGGGCAGTAGAGATGGGTTGTTTTTAATGTGGGATTCAATATACTTTTACAGACAAGTAGAATATTCATTCAACCTGGTTTACAGGTTAGTACAACATCCATCCTCTTGTTAAAGGTTTTGACTTGTTTTCATTTCTAAACAATAAGTGAGCTTGATTACTTATTTAACTTGTATTAAAGCAGATATTGTATGTCAAAAGGGTTAGGAGCATAGATATATTAGAACATAGGAGGAGGGATGTAAAAGGGGTGTGGGAGTTGCATTACTGGTTAAGGAGAATATCACAGCTGTACTGCGGGAAGAGACCTCAAAGGGGTCATGCAGCGAGGCAATATGGGTGGAGCTCAGGAATAGGAAGGGTGCAGTCACGATGTTGGGGGTTTACTACAGGCCTCCCAACAGCCAGCGGGAGGTAGAGGAGCAGATATGTAGACAGATTTTGGAAAGATGTAAAGGTAACAGGGTTGTGGTGGTGGGTGATTTTAACTTCCCCAAAATTGACTGGGACTCACTTAGTGCTAGGGGCTTGGATGGGGCAGAATTTGTGAGGAGCATCCAGGAGGGCTTCTTGAAACAGTATGTAGAGAGTCCAGCTAGGGATGGGGCCATTCTGGACCTGGTATTGGGGAATGAGCCGGCCAGGTGGTCGAAGTTTCAGTGGGGGAGCATTTTGGGAGCAGTGACCATAATTCCATAAGTTTTAAGATACTTGTGGATAAGGATAAGAGTAGTCCTCGGGTGAAGGTGCTAAATTGGGGGAAGGCTAATTATCACAATATTAGGCAGGAACTGAAGAATTTAGATTGGGGGCGGCTGTTTGAGGGTAAATCAACATCTGACATGTGGGAGTCTTTCAAACGTCAGCTGATTAGAATCCAGGACCAGCATGTTCCTGTGAGGAAGAAAGACAAGTTTGGCAAGTTTCGGGAAGCTTGGATAACACGGGATATTGTGAGCCTAGTCAAAAAGAAAAAGGAAGCATTTGTAAGGGCTGGAAGGCTAGGAACAGATGAAGCACTTGAGGAATATAAAGACAGTAGGAAGGAACTTAAGCAAGGAGTTAGGAGGGCTAAAAGGGGTCAAGAAAAGTCATTGGCAAACAGGATTAAGGAAAATCCCAAGGCTTTTTATACATATATAAAGAGCAAGAGGGTAACCAGGGAAAGGGTTGGCCCACTCAAGGACAGAGATGGGAATCTACGTGTGGAGCCAGAGGAAATGGGCGAGGTGCTAAATGAGTACCTTGCATCAGTATTCACCAAAGAGAAGGACTTGGTGGATGATGAGCCGAGGGAAGGGAGTGCAGATAGTCACAGTCATCTCATTATCAAAAAGGATGAGGCGTTGGGTGTCTTGCAAAGCATTAAGGTAGATAGGTCCCCAGGGTCTGATGGGATCTACCCTAGAATACTGAGTGAGGCAAGGGAAGAAATTGCTGGGGCCTTGACAGAAATCTTTGCATCCTCATTGGCTACAGGTGAGGTCCCAGAGGACTGGAGAATAGCCAATGTTGTTCCTTTGTTTAAGAAGGGTGGCAGGGATAATCCAAGAAATTATAGGCCGGTGAGCCTTACGTCAGTGGTAGGGAAACTATTAGAGAGGATTATTCGGGACAGGATTTACTCCCATTTGGAAACAAACGAACTTATTACCGAGAGACAGCATGGTTTTGTGAAGGGGAGGTCGTGTCTTACTAATTTGATTGAGTTTTTTGAGGAAGTGACGAAGATGATTGATGAAGGAAGGGCAGTGGATGTTATCTATATGGACTTTAGTAAAGCCTTTGACAAGGTCCCGCATGGCAGACTGGTACAAAAGGTGATGTCACACGGGATCAGAGGTGAGCTGGCAAGATGGATACAGAACTGGCTCGGTCATAGAAGACAGAGGGTATCAGTGGATGGGTGTTTTTCTGAATGGCGGGATGTGACTAGTGGTGTTCCACAGGGATCAGTGCTGGGACCTTTGCTGTTTGTAGTATATATAAATGATTTGGAGGAAAATGTAGCTGGTCTGATTAGTAAGTTTGCGGACGACACAAAGGTTGGTGGAGTTGCGGATAATGATGAGGATTGTCAGAGGATACAGCAGGATATAGATCGGTTGGAAACTTGGGCGGAGAAATGGCAGATGGAGTTTAATCCGGACAAATGTGAGGTAATGCATTTTGGAAGGTCTAATACAGGTGGGAGGAATACAGTAAATGGCAGAACGCTTCGGAGTATTGACAGGCAGAGAGATCTGTGCGTACAGGTCCACAGGTCACTGAAAGTGGCCATGCAGGTGGATAAGGTAGTCAAGAAGGCAATAGGCATGCTTGCCTTCATCGGTCGGGGCATAGAGTATAAAAATTGGTAAGTCATGTTGCAGCTGTACAGAACCTTAGTTAGGCCACACTTAGAATATTGCGTGCAATTCTGGTCGCCACACTCTCAGAAGGACGTGGAGGCTTTGGAGAGGGTGCAGAGGACGTATACCAGGATGTTTCCTGGTCTGGAGGGCATTAACTATGAGGAAAGGTTGGAAAAACTCGGATTGTTTTCACTGGAACGACGGAGGTGGAGGGGCGACATGATAGAGGTTTACAAAGTTATGAGCGGCATGGACAGAGTGGATAGTCAGAAGCTTTTTCCCAGGGTGGAAGAGTCAGTTACTAGGGGACATAGGTTTAAGGTGCGAGGGGCAAAGTTTAGAGGGGATGTGCGAGGCAGGTTCTTTTCACAGAGGGTGGTGAGCGCCTGGAACTTGCTGCCGGGGGAGGTGGTGGAATCAGATACGATAGCGACGTTTAAGAGACATCTTGACAAATATATGAATAGGAAGGGAATAGAAGGATATGGGCCCCGGAAGTGCAAAGGTGTTAGTTTAGGCAGGCATCAAGATTGGCGCAGGCTCGGAGGGCCGAATGGCCTGTTCCTGTGCTGTACTGTTCTTTGTTCTTTGAGTAGACCATTTAGCCCCTCAAGCCTGTTCCACCATTCAATGAGATCATGGCTCATTCGCGAACTAACTCCATATACCAGGCCCCATGTCCCTTAATACTTTTGGATAACAAAAATCTATTAATCTCAGATTTAAAGTTTACAATTCATCTAGCATCAATTATCATTTGCGGAAGAGAGCTCCAAACTTCTACCATCCTTTGGGGGGAATTTGATGCTCTCCCCCATGTCGGGTTGGAGGCAGGGGGAGCATATAAGAGCAGGATGGGGTGGTGGGGGGGACCCTGTCACCTTCCTGCCTCCACCCAAATTAAGTCTGGGATGGGAAACCCCATGAATGGCATTCCCATCCTGAGACCAATTGAGGCCTTTAAGTGGGCAATTACTGCCCCGCCAGTCAATATGATCATGGCTGATCTTCCACTTCAATGCCTTTTTCCAACACAATTCTCATGTCCCCTTATGTCATTTATATTCAGAAACCTGTCAATCTCTGCTTTAAACATATTCAATGACTGAGCTTCCACAGCCCTCTGGAGTCGAGAATTCCAAAGATTCACAACCTGCTGAGTAAAGAAATTTCTCCTCATCTCTGTCCTAAGTGGCTTCCCCGTTATTCTGAAATTGTGTCCTCTGGTTCTAAACTCCCCAACCAGGGGAAACATCTTAACTGCATCTACCCTGTCTATCCCTTTAAGTAGTTTGTAGATTTCAATGAGATCACCTCTCATTCTTCGAAACTCTAGAGAATACAGGCCCAGTTTCCCCAATCTCTCTTCATAGGACAGTCCCGCCATCCTGGGAACAAGTCTGGTGAACCTTTGTTGCATTCCCGCTATGGCAATAATATCCTTCCTAAGGTAAGGGGACCAAAACTGCACACATTACTCCAAGTGCGGTCTAACCAAGTTTCTATACAATTGAAGCAAGACTTCACTATTCCCGTACTCTAATCCTCTTGCGAATAGGGCTAACATACCATTAGCCTTCTTAATTGCTTGCTGCACCTGCATGTTAGCTTTCAGTGATTTATTGACAAGGACACCCAGGTCCCTCTGTACATCTACACTTTCTAATCTCTTACCATTTAAGAAATACTCTGCACATCTATTCCTCCTACCAAAATAGATAACCTCACATTTTTCCACATTATATTCCATCTGCCATGTTCTTGCCCACAAACTAAGTCTGTCCAAATCCCCTTGAAACTGCTTTGCATCTTCCTCAAGCACACATTCCTACCTAGTTTTGTATCATTTACGAACTTGGAAATATTACATTTGGTCCCCCACATCCAAATCATTGATATATACTGTGAACAGCAGGGCCTCAAGCACTGATCCTTGCGTTACCCCACTAGTCACAGCCTGCCAACACGAGAATGACCCGTTTATTCCTACTCTCTGCTTCCTGTCTGTTAACCAATCCTTAATCCATGCCAGTGTATTACCTCCTATCCCATGTGCTTTAATTTTGCGAACCAACCCCCTGTGGGGGACTTCATCAAAGGCCTTTTGAAAATTCAAGTATACAACCTCCACCAACTCCCCTTTATCAATTCTGTTAATAACATCCTCAAAAAACTCCAACAGGTTCGTCAAACATGATTTCCCATTCATAAATCCATGTTGACTTTGCCCAATCAGATCATTATTATCCGAGTGATCATTTATCACATCCTTTAGAATAGATTCTAGCATTTTACCAACGACTGATGTAAGGCTAACAGGTCTGTAATTCCCTGTTTTCTCTCTCCCTCCCTTCTTAAATAGTGGGGTGACTTTTGCTACCTTCCAATCTGCAGGAACCATTCCAGAATTTATGGAATTTTGGAAGATGATCACCAATGCATCCACTATCTCTATAGCTACCTCTTTCAACACTCTGGGATGTAGAATATCAGGTCCTGGGGACTTTTAACCTTCAGCCCATTAATTTCTCCAATTCAACCTTCTTACTAATACTAATTTCCTTCAATTCCTTGTTTCCCCCTAATCCCTTGGATCACTAATTATGGGAAATTTCTTGTATTTTCCTCAGTGAAGACAGACATTAAGTAATCATTTAGCTTCTGTGCCATTTCTCTAATCCTCGTTATAAATTCTCCTGACTCTGCCTGTAATGGACCCACATTTGTCTCAGCTAAACATTTCCTTTTTACGTACCTGCAGAAGCTTTTACTGTCTGCTTTTGTATTTTTTGCTAGCTTACATTTGTATTCTATTCTCCCTTTTTTTAGCTGGACTCCCAAGTCTCTTTGCATAGCCACTTTTTCTAGATTTTTAGCATTTAGACAGTACCCCGTTCAATTCTTTTTCGGTCCAAAACGGATAACCTCACATTTGCCTACATTGAAATCCATTTGTCACAATTTTGCCTATTCACTTAAGACATCAATATCTCTTTGTAATTTTATGCTTCCATCATCATGCTTGCAATACATCCTATCTTTGTGTCATCGACAAATTTAGTGATGTGGCTTTGTATCACATCATCTAAGCCATTAATAAATACATTGAATAGTTGAGGCCTTAACACAGATCCTTGTGGGACACCACCAGTCACATCCCGCCAATTAGAGTACCTGTCCATTATCCCTACTTTCTATCTCCTGCCGCTCAGCTGATTTCGTAACCAGGTCAACAATATCTCTTCAATTTTGTGGCTTCTACTTTAGTTAAGTTTTAACAATCCAAACTTTCTGGGAGCCTAAAATAGTCACAGATAATTTAGCTACACTTCGTGCTTTGTGAAACATAATCCTCATGAAATTTTCCTCACATTTGCCTCGTGCAAAAATGCAACAGTCATTTTCTCAATGTTAGGTAGTCGACATTAAACTCAAGGGGGTAGATTTCGACTTTGTACAATAGCATTATAAGGGTTTTGGCAAATTGGCGGCCCATGTTTATTTCTCTCATGATTTTTATATCCATTGAAGTCACTCAGTTTACATGATCACACAAAGTCAAAATCGACCCAAGGTCATTTAGTCTGTATTATATAACAGCATAGGGTAGTGCTCTACTACATGGTGGAATATGTCCTCATGTGTGTTTCATAACAGCTCAACCAGAATGGTGAATTGTACCTAAGTGGCAGCTACAGCAGCTGTTTATATTTACTCCATTGAGCAGTCAGATGCACCTGGTGAAAACCTTTCCAGAGAGAGCATCGGTGCCTTTGATGGCAACAGCTTTGCTTTATTTACAATCACCTCCAACAGCTCTTGCTCTCAGAGGCCAGCTAGTAATCTACACAGGTTCTGAGTGCTATAGATACCAAATAATAGGTATGGGAGGACGTTACAAGGCACTAACATACATTGAGGTTCAGAAGACATTGATAAATCACTCAAGCTTTGCTTTTACATTTTTTGACACTATTCAAACTCTTCGATGTGCTGATAACACACTCTTGATTATGCCTTGTTCAAAATGTAATAGTGTGCAGTATAGAGGAATTGTGTAAGGGAAGGCTGGTGACAGAAAGCTGTGCTAGACATGGGTGCAACTCAAAAATAAGGCTAGATAACTCTACACAAGCATATTTTGCAGTCTGCACATACCTTGCAAAATGACTGCTTAAATATTTTCTGTCATTGCTGGATAGCTTATTCAGTCAGTTTCAGCCTGTGCAGCAAAGGTAAAGGATTAAATTTGTAACAGTTGGTTTCATTAACAAAACATTATTAAAACAAATTCTCACAAACGGTGCTTTAGTCCATACATCTAAAAAAATGCAATAAGTTTATTTTCCTTACCGAACGTTCTGCACAGGATTGCTTGTCATAGCCATGGCTGCAGTGACTCAGAGCTGAATTTTGTTTGACAGTGACAGAGATGCTCAGCAGTAACCCAGCCATATTACTGCAGGCCTAGTTGCTGTAAATGGGAAGATCTAGGCCTTGAAATTGGGCTCCATAGCGACACTGGTGCCGGTGCTTATGGAAGCCCTGAAGTAAGAAAAGGCAGGTGATGCACTTTTGTTGTGGCCTGCACAGCACCTCATGCTGGGAAGGGCGTTAGAACAGGTGTCCCATGCATGCACTCGAAGTGTCAGGAATGGTTGGATCATGACATCAATCAGCAGTTCCTGCTGATTTGGCGCACATTTTGGAAACTTGGACTGCACAGGTCTATTCAATGCATGTGCTGATCACTCTCAGCTAAACATGTGTTCAGTTGCACAAGGGAACTCCCGCTAGCATTATTTACAGGGCCAGCCATACAACTCGACTTGCTACGGCTGAAGCAAAGTGTGCGGAAGTACTATGGATTGTTTTTGGATGTTTCATGATGAGTTGGTGCATCTGTACAGGGAGGGCAGAACATTTTGTTTTCTGCCCATGCCAAGTCTGAAAGAGGTATAGGGGCTGTAGGTGCAGTGCCTCTGTGTCTGCAATTTGACAGAGAAATGGATCAGAAATTTCAGAGAGGTGAAATTCTCCACAGAATAAGGAGCAGGAAGGCTCTCCACAGAAGACCATAGCCACAATGGGTTTTCAGGGAGCACTTCTCCTACCTCAGTCAGGAGCAATGCCTGAGGAACCTCAGATTCAACAAAGAGATGATCACAGAACTGTGCCACCTCCTTCAACAGGACTGGCAGTCACACAATAGGACAAGGACAGCACTGCCAGTGGCTGTCAAGGTCACCATGTCCCTCAATTTCTAAGCCTCAGGATCGTTCCAGGTGGGAGGAGGCAACATAGAGAACATCTGAGGTGACAGATGCCCTGTATACATGAAGAGGTGATTTCATCATTTTCTTTCTAAGCACAGTGACGCAGGATGAGCAGGCATATGATTTTGCCAGGAAGAGGGATTCCCAGTGGTATAGGGAGCCAACAACTGCATGCATATGGCCCTATGGGACCCCCAATTTCAACAGGGACAGATACAGGTAACAAGGAGGGCCAAGAACACAAGAAATAGGAACAGGAGTAGACCATATGGCCCATCGAGCCATTCAATACAATCATGGCTGACCTTAGGCTTCAACTCCACTTTCATGCCTGCTCACCATATCCATTGAATCCCTGAGAGAACAAAAATCTGTCTATCCCAATCTTAAATGTATTCAACGTTGAAGCATCCACAACCCTCTGGGATAGAGAATTCCATAGATTCACAAAACTTTGAGTGAAGTAATTTCTCCATTTTAATCTACATATAGACTGGGAAAATCAGATGAGGCATTCATAGAATTTTTTTGGGATAGTTTCTTAGAACAGCATGTTCTGGAGCCAACCAGAGAGCAGGCTGTACTGGAACCTGGTATTGTGCGACAGGATTGGTTTAATTGGTGACCTCATAGTTAAGGCGCCTCTAGGTAGCAGCAATCATAATATGATTGAATTTTACATTCAGTTGGAGGGAGAGAAGAATGGGCCCAAGACTAGTATTTTAAACTTAAATAAGGGCCATTATGAGGGCATGAAAGCAGAGCTTGCTAAAGTGGACTGGCAAATTAGGTTAAGGGATAGGTCAATAAAGATGCAGTGGCAGACATTTAATGGGATATTTCAGAATACAGATACGTTCCAACAAGAAAGAAAAATTCCAAGGGGAGGACCCACCATCCGTGGTTAACTAAAACAGTTAAAGATAATATCAAACTTAAAGAAAAAGCATATAATTGCGCAAAGATGGCTGGCAGTTCAGACAATTGGCACAATATAAAGAACAACAAAGAATTACTAAAAGATTATTAAAGAGGGAAAAATTAGACTACGAGAGAAAGCTAGCGAGAAATATAAAGACAGATCTTTTATATATATATACAGCACTGAAACAGGCCCTTTGACCCACTGAGTCTGTGCCGACCAACAACCACCCATTTATACTAACCCTACAGTATCCCATATTCCCTATCACCTACCTACACTAAGGGCAATTTACAGTGGCCAATTTACCTGCAAGTCTTTGGCTGTGGGAGGAAACCGGAGCACCCGGCGAAAACCCACGCGGTCACAGGGAGAACTTGCAAACTCCACACAGACAGTACCCAGAATTGAACCCAGGTCCCTGGAGCTGTGAGGCTGTGGTGCTAACCACTGTGCCACTGCGCCACCCCTATTAAGAGCTTCTATGGATAGTTAAAAAAGAAAAGAGTTAACAAAGTGAGCATTGGTCCTATACAAAGTGAGTCTGGGGAATTAATAATGGATAATAAGTAGATGGCAGATGAATTGAACAGGTACTTTACATGGGTCTTCACTATAGGGGATACAAGTAACATTCCAGAATTAGCTGTAAGTCAGGAAATGGAAGGGAGGGAGGAGCTCAAGAAAATTACAATCACCAGGGAAGTGGTATTAAGCAAATTATTGGAACTGCGGGCTGACAAGTCCCCGGGTCCTGATGGACTTCATTCTAGGGTCCTAAAAGAAATGGCTAGTGAGATAGTTGATGCGTTAGTTATAATTTTCCAAAATTCCCTAGATTTGGGGAAGGTTCCATTAGATTAGAAAATAGCAAATGTAACTCCTTTATTCAAAATGGGAGGGAGACAAAAAGCAGGAATTTACACCCCAGTTAGCTTAACATCTGTCATAGGGAAGATGTTAGAAGCTATTATTAAAGACGTTGTAGCAGGGCACTTAGAAAAGTTTAAGGTAATCAGGCAGAATCAACATGGTTTTGTGAAAAGGAAATCATGTGTAACCAATTTATTGGAGTTCTTTGAGGAAGTAACATGTGCTGTGGATAAAGGGGAACCAGTGGTTGTACTGTACTTAGATTTCCAGAGGCATTTGATAAGGTGCCACATCAAAGGTTATTGCGGAAAATAAAAGCTTATGGTATAGTGGGTAACATATTGACATGGATAGAAGATTGACTAGCTAACAGGAAACCAAAAGTAGGCATAAATGGGTCATTTTCTGTTTGACAAAATGTAATAAATATTGTGCCATAGGGATCAGTACTGGGGCCTGAACTTTTTACAATTTATATAGATGACTTAGATGAAGGTATGGTTTCAAAATTTGCTGATGACACAAAGATTGGTAGGAAAGTAGGTTGTGAAGAGGACATAAGGAGGCTACAAAGGGATATAGATAGGTTAAATGAGTGGGAAAAGATCTGGCAAATGGACCATAATGTGGGAGAATGTGAAATTGTCCATTTTGGCAGGAAGAATAAAAAAGAAGCATATTATCTAAATGGTGAGAGATTGCAGAGCTCTGAGATGCAGAGAGATCTGGATGTCCTAGTGCATGAATCGCGAAAGATTAGTAAGCAGGTACAGCAAGTAATTAGGAAAACTAATGGCATGTTATTCTTGTCATGCAGGCTCCCACCTGCCAAGCATGAGGTGTATTAATTTTGACACATGGACTTTAAATTTCAAACTGTTGTTGAAGTGAAAGAAAGGACTTGTTTTAAAAGATTGCCATTGCTTGGCTGGAAAGACATTTGCATATTAACAGACAGTGTTTGCATGGACAAAGGACCATTCCCTGGCACATTCAACCCACAATGGACCCTTGGCTGGAAAGACATTTGCATATTAACAGACAGTGCTTGGAAAGGACAAAGGACCATTCCCTGGCACATTCAACCCACAATGGACTTTTGATCACCAGACGTTGAAGGTGGGGGAACTCGCATTCCAGGTTGACTGCTAAGATGGTCGAATACACAAACAGACATGGTCAAACCAGCTGGTCACATGACTAACCTGCTGGGCAACCTGAGTTTTTGAATTTGTACAAACAGATTAGGCAGAAAGCAGAATGCTGTTGGACTGAGAAGATCTCTCCTTGCTGGCTCGCCATGGCCTCTCCTGTCTGCCTGCTCCCATCTCTTTCTCACAAGCCTCTAAATCCATTGAAGACACATGAACTCCAAGAGAGAAAAGTCTCCTACAGCAAACAAGGTTTATGACGAATACTGGGCCCCAATGAAAAGCAAGAGCTACCTGCAATCAAGGACTCTACAGTGAGCTCGAAGAACCGTAACAACAACTCTTCAGATATTGCCTCAAACTTTTCCACTTTATTTTTCTTCTGTTGTTTTCTGTCTCTATCTGCATGTATGTATCACGTATACATGCCAGCGTGGGCGCGTTGTGCATCTGTAGGCATTAAACGAATTAGAGTTTAAGTTTAAGTTTAATAAATTTCAACTTTTCTTCTTTAAACCTAAGAATGCCTATTTGTGCTGGTTTCTTTGCCTTATAATTGGAAAGCAGTGAACAAGGATTCACCAAGGGGAGCTAAAAACACGGTGTGTTTAAAATTAACCCTTATTACAGTAAGAACAGGTGAAGGCTGAAAGGGAACCCTAGACCTCTTTCTCAACTGGTTGTAAGATTGTTTATTGCGAGAGGAATTGAATACAAAAGTAGGGAGGTTATGTTTCAGTTATACAGGGCATTGGTGAGATGATATCTGGAGTACTGTGTACAGTATTGGTCTCCTTATTTAAGGAAGGATGTAAATGTGTTGGAAGCAGTTCAGAGAAGGTTTACTAGACTTATTCCTGGAATGGGCTGATTGCCTTATGAGGAACGGTTGTCAGGCTAGGCTTGTATCCGCTGGAATTTAGAAGAGTAAGAGGCGACTTGATTGAAACATATAATATGCTGAGGGGTCTTGACAGGGTTGATGTGGAAAGGATTTTCCTCTTCTGGGTGAATCTAGAACTACAGGTCATTATTTAAAATAAGGGGTCACCCATTTAAGTAGTGATGAGATATGTTTTCTTACAGAGGGTCATGATTCTTTGGAACTCTCGTCTTTAAAAGGCGATGGAAGCAAAGTCTTTGAATATTTTTAAGGCAGGGTTAGATAGATTCTGGATAAGCAAGGGGGTGAAAGGTTATCGGGGGGTAGTAATCAGTTCAGCCATGAACTTATTGAATGGCGGAGCAGGCCCGAGGGGCCAAGTGCTCCAAGGGTCAGAAAAAATGCAGAGGCAGGGTTCCCCCCGAATTTGCGGTCCAGCGCCAGGAGCCCCACCTCCTGCATAAAATCCAGCCCTTTCTGTAGCACATTATTGAATGCCTTTTGGAAATTCAGGTATACTACATCTACTGGTTCCCTTTTACCTACCCTACTACTTACATCCTCAAAAAACTCTAATAAATTTGTCAAACAGGATTTCCCTTTAGTAAAACCACATTGACTTGTTCTAATCATACTGTGCTTTTCTAAATGCATTGTCAAGATTTCCTTAATAATAGATTCCAGCATTTTTCCAACAACTGATGTTAGGCTTAATGGCCTGTAGTTCACTGTTTTCTCTCCCCCTCCTTCCTTGAACAGTGGTCTCACATTTGCCAACTTCCAATCTGATGGGACAATTTCTGAGTCTAAGGAAGTTTGAAAAATCATAACTAATGCATCCACTATCTCTGCAGCTATCTCTTTTAGAACCCTAGGGTGTAGGCCATCAGATCCCAAGGATTTGTTGGATCTTAGTCCCTTAGGTTTTTCCAATACTTTTTCTCTGCTGATATTAATTTCCTTAATTTCCTCACTCTTTTTAGCCTCTAGGTTACAGTCTATTGCTGGTCTGAAACTAATGCCTTCAACTGTGAAGACAGACATAAAATATTTGTTCAATGCTGCTGCCATTTCCTCATTCCCCATGATAACTTCTCCTGTCTATGCTTCTAAGGGACCAACATTTACTTGAGCTACCCTCTTCCTTTTTATACACCTATAAAGGCTCTTGCAATTTGTTTTTATATTACTATCTAGTTTACTCTCATTCTATTTTTTCTTTTTTATCAACTTTGTGATGGCTCTTTTCTTGTTTCTAAAACATTCCCAATCCTCAGACTTGGTACTGTTTTTTGTAACTTTGTAAGTCTCTTCTTTTAATCTAATACTATGCTTAAGTTCCTGAGTGAGCCACGGGTGGGTCTTTCTTCCTGAGTTTTTGTTTCTCAATGGAATGTCAATGAGGGTAGCATGTTTGATGTAGTCTACATTGATTTTAGCAAGGCTTTTGCTAAGGTCCCACATGGCAGACTGGTCAGAAAATTAAAAGCTGATGAGATCCAAGAAAAGTGGCAAGCGTGATCCAAAATTGGCTCAGTGGCAGAAAGCAAAGTGTAATGGTCGCTGTGACTGGAAGGCTTTTTCCAGTGTGGTCCTGCTGTTTGTGGTATATATCAATGATTTAGACTGAAATGAAGGGGGCATGGGTAAGAAGCTTACAGATGACACAAAAATTGGCCATGTGCCTGATAGTGAAGAAGAAAGCTGTATGCAGCAGGAAGATATCAATAGTTTGCTCAGGTGGGCAGAAAGGTGGCAAATGGAATTCAATCCAGAGAGGCGTGAAGTGATATTTGAAGAGGCAAACAGGTAAGGGAATAGACAATAAATGGTAGGCTACTGAGAAGTGTAGAGGAACAGAGGGACCTTGGAGTGTATGTCCACAGAAACCTGAAGGTAGCAGGCAGGTAGATAAGGTGGTAAAGAAGGCATATGAATACTTTCCTTTATTGACGGAGGCATAGGGTATAAGAGCAGGGAGGTTATACTAAAACTGTATAATACACTAGTTAGATCACAACTAGAGTATTGCATACAGCTCAGGTCATCGCATTACAAGGTGGATGTAATCACACCAGAGAGGGTACAGAGCAAATTTACAAGGAGGTTGCCAGGAGTGGAGAATTTTAGCCATGAGGAAAGATTGAATTGGCTAAGGTTGTTTTCTTTGAAATAGAGGAGATTGAGGGGAGATTTAATTGAGACGTATAAAATTATATATATTTTATATTGGGGAGCAGGGTCATTTGAGATCACAGGGGTGGTCATCCCTGCCCTTCTGCGAGTTTCCCCATGCTCAGGGTTACGAGCTATGGCCATTGGCGGAACCAGGGCATTTTCGATGGTGATGGTGAAAGAGCTAGAACCTCGAGGGACAACAGGTACTTACAGGTGGAGGTTCCTTTGGGAAGAGGACTTTAAAGCACACATGAGGAAGGCAACGGCAAACCACCTCATGTACATTTTCCCCAGTCATATTGCTCATTTCTCATGGAAATTAAAATATGGGATGCTCTTATGAGAAACTGAAGAGGAAAGCACAGGACTGTGAGGTTTGGAGAAATAAGCAAAGGATCTGCCCTTGGGCAGGTCATCACTAATTTAAAATTATTAGGAGCCTAGATAGAGCAGACAGGAAGGACCTATTTCCAATAGCAGAGAGGTCAATGACCAGGGGCATAGATTTAAAGTAATTGGTAGAAGGATTAGAGAGGAATTGAGGACAAATCGTTTCACCCAATGGGTGGTGGGGGTCTGGAGCTCACTGCCTGAAAGGGTGGTACAGATAGAAACCCTCATCACATTTAAAAAACACTTGGATATACACTTGAGGTGCCATAAGCTACCGACCAAGAACTGGAAGGTGTGATTAGGCAGGATAACGCTTTTTTGGCTGGCACAGAAACAAATGGCTGTATAGCCTCCTTCTGTGCTGTACATTTTCATGTGCTTCTATCTATCTATGTTTACAGGAAGTGCAAAGGCTACCATTTCTTTAATGTGCAGTTGGTGTGCAACCATGCACAAACGATCATGTTGGTGAATGTCCGCTATCCTGGCAACAGCCACGATGGCTGTATCCTGAGGCAGTCTGCCATTTCCACTGTCTTTGGGCCATGAAGAAGAACCAAAGGGTGGCTGCTAGGAAACAACAGATACTCCTTCTACTCCTATAATCCTGAGAGAAGACATCAGGTTTGTGCTCCACAATGCCACTGTCACATCCTCGGGGCAGTATATCTGCAATCATAGCAATCTGCTGGAGGACAGATGGCTAGTGAGCCTGCCTGCGCCTTTGAGCACTGAGATCCACAGCCATGATGGCAGCAGTCTGAGCTTGCACAGCAGCAAGCATGGATCTCATGACTGTCATCTGAGCTTCCACAGCAGCGCTGTGACGTTGTGTGGCTTCCACCTGTGCTGCAGTGAGACAGTGGTCACCAGATGCTGCATCAGTTCGAGCTCCGCTAATGCTGTCATGGAGTTGGCCACCACTTCTATGGTGAAAGGATGGGATCAATCTCTGTGCAAAGCCCTGTGCTAAATTGGAGCTGGACACCTCTATGCTCCCAGACAGTGACAGGAGGCTGTTTGGCAGGCTTGCCAATGCAATAAGCATCTTGGTGTGCATGTTCATCAGCATTCCCCTGCAGGCTGTCCTCATTTGAGCCGCTTGTAGCAGAACTAGTGTGCGACCTCGCAATCTGGTGAGCTAGCACACACGATACCCTATCCCTCTGACCTGGCTGAAACCCACTCACGCCTGGTGACTCACCACATGCAGACCCCAACCCCACACTACCCACTAAAATTCACACAGTGCCAGTATCGAAGCTGGCGGCTCCGAGTGTCAGATCCAGAGATGTGCTTCTTCATCAGCGCTGTGTATTGCTCTTGCCTTTCCTCCTGAGGCTGCTGTGACTGGGTAGGAAGCGGTTACTGGGTGCCCAAAAACAGAAAATCAGAAGGCAAATGTTCAGATGAGGGAAGAGGAGCAAGGTGGAAAGCAATTGGACCTTGGTCACATCATCAGAAACTTGCACTTCAATCCAGATAGCAGGATGAGGGTGATGTGGAATTTAAGAACCGGCATAAGGCAGGAACATACCATCATCCTGACGATTACAAAACACTACAGATGTGGCAAATCCAAAATAAAAACAGAAAATGCTGAGAATACTCAGCAGATCTGGCAGGATCCGTGGTGAGAGAAACAGAGTTTAATGTTTCAGGTCGATGACCTTTCATTAGAAGTGGAAAACATCAGAATGTAGAAGGTTTTAAGCAAGTACAGGGGCAGGGAAAAGGGAGAAGGAACAAATGGAAAGTACTGTGATAGGGTGGAGGGCATAGGAGACTAAATGGCTGAAGGGAGGATGGTGCAAGGCAAAAGAAGATACAAGTGAAGTCACAAAAGATGGGTCGAGAGGAGGTGTAAATGTGAAAAGCTGTATCATCACCAAGAGCTGCCATCCAAAATCAAAATCAAAACATTTAAAAAGTAGATCTGAAATTGTTGAACTCAATGTTGAGTCCAGAATGCTGTAAAGTGCCTGAACAAAAGATGAGCTGCTGTTGAACTTCAATGGAACACTGCAGGAGGCTGACGTCAGAGAGATCATAGTGGGAGTGGGGCAACCAGAAGCTCGGACTGAATGGAAATGTTAGGCAATTTAGTCACCAATCTGCACTTGGCCTCCCAAAGAGATAACCATGTGTGAGCAGCAAATACATAGAATAAATTGAAAGAAGTACAAACAAATCACTGTTTCACCCAGAAGGAATGTGTGGGGCCTTGAACAGTGAAAAGGGAGGAGGTGAAACAACAGGTGTTGCATCTCCTGCATATGCACGGAAAGGTGCCGTGGAAAGGGGATGGGGTGTTGGGGGTGATCGAGGAGTGGACTAGGGTTTCGAGGAAGGAATGGTTCCTTCGGAATGCTGAAAGGGGAGGGGAAGATGTGTTTGGTGGTGGCATCACGCTGGAAGTAGTGGAAATGGCAGATGATGATCCATTGAATGTGGAGGCTGTTGGGCTAGAAGGTGAGGACAAGGTGAACCCTATTGTGGTTTTGGGAGGGAGGAGAAGGGGTGAAAGCAGAAGTGCAGGAAATGGAATGGACAAGGCCGAGGGCCCTGTCAACCATGGAGGGAATCCTTGGTTGAGGAAAAAGGAAGACACTTCAGAAGCACTAATATAGGAGGTGCTATCTTCAGAACAGATACAGCAGTGATGAAGAAATTGGGAGAATGAAATAGAGAACTTACAGGAAGCGGGGTTTCAGGAAGTGTAGTCAAGGTAGCTGTGAGAGTCAGTGGGCTTTTGGTGGATATTGGTCGATAGCCTATCCCCTGAAATAGAGATGGAGAAGTCAAGTAAGGGAAGGGAAGAGTCGGAAATTGATCATGGCAAGGTGGAAATTGGAATCAAAGTTGATGAAATTTTCCAGTTCAGTGTGACAGCGTGAATTGACACTGATATAATTATCAATATAACAGAAAAGAGGTGGGGAATGAAACTGGATAGAACTGGAACAAGAAAAGTTCCACATATTCCACAAAAATGCAGGCATTGCTAGGACACATTTGGGTTCCCATTGCAACACCTTTTATTTGGAGGAAGTGAGAAGAGGTGAAGGAGAAGTTGTTTAATGTGAGAACCAGGTGGAGGAGGGTGCTGGTGGATGGGGACTGGTTGGGCCTCCATTCAACGAAGAAGCAGAGAGCTCTTAGACCATCCTGGTGTGAAATGGAGGTGTGGAGAGACTGGATGTCCATGGTGAAAAGGAGATAGAGTCAGGCAACTGTTAAAGTGACAGAGGGCATTGGAAAAGTTGCATATGTAGGTGGGAAGACACTGGGCACGAGGAGAAAAGAAAAATAATCTGGATAGGAAGAAACAAATCAGTCTGTGGAGCAAGAAACAGCTGCAACGATGGGTATACTGGTGCAGTGCCACTTGTGGATCTTGGAAGGGAGGTAGAAGCGGTCTGTATGAAGTTGGGGGACTATGAGTTTGGAAGCTGTGGAGGGAAGATCTCAAGAGGAGATGAGGTCAGTGACAGTCTTGAAAATGATGGATTGATGTTCGGTGGTGTGGACATGGTCTAGGGAGAGATAGCAGGAGGAGTCAGAGAATGGTTTTCAGTCTCTGCAAGGTAGAGGTCAGTTCACCAGACTACAACCGTACCACCCTTGTCAGCAGATTTGATGACAATGTTTGAGTTACACCTGAGAGAATGGACTGCTGCAAGTTCAGAGGGCGACAGGTTAGAGTAAGTGAGGGGAGTAGTGAAATTGAAATGACCAATGTCACACCAACAGCTCTCAAAATCTAGAGAGGGTAGGAGGCCAGAGGAAGGAGTCCAGATGGAATGTAAATTCTGAAGACAGGAGAAAGGGTCCACTGTGCAAGGGAAGGACTTTTGGCCAAAGAAGTGGGCACGAAGGCAAAAGCAATCAAAAAAGAGCTCAATATTGTGCTAAGTTCAAAATTCATTGAGGTGGGGTATGAGGGGCCTTTGCTGAGAACTGATGGTTTGGAGTCAGAGAAGATCAGAGGGATAGTGATAGATGAAAAGTTGAGGTTGGAAGAAGGGATGGGGTTAGACGAAAGTGAAGTGGAAGAAGGATCCAGAGCGGTGTTAGTATCCAAGAGGTGTTGAAGCTTGTGATGCTTGACACCTAAAAGGAAGAATAGCAGTTTTTTGTTAAAGCGCCTGATGAGTTGAAGGATGTAATGGATCTGCAGAACAGGGTAGCTTTGAGATAAAGTGAGTCGATGTGGCTGAAGAGAGGTCACGAGTATGCATGTAGTAGCAGATGGTGTTGACCGTGAGTGTCAGGATGCGGTGAGAGCAGTGGTTCGAGGAACATTGACTATCTTGGAGATATCTGTGATCGTGGGTGGATCAGAAACATGAAGGGTGGATTTTCAGCTGCAGTCCATGAGGAATAAGTCGGAGCTGGAGAGAGTTGCTGAGGTAAGAGATATGGCTGTGAAAACGAGTTTTGGTAGATACCTGATCAAACAGATTTCCCTGTTGTCACGCCAACATGCTATGTTGAATGACAATTTTTTAATCCACCGGCCGGAGACCTGAATTTATTTTTTTTAAAGAAATTTAAAAAGGAACAGATAAAAGGTGACTTTGCGAGCAGCTTAAGATGACCACCTAATGTGCAACACTGTATCCGACATTCCAAGGCCTAAGAGGTGGAGGAAAAGTGTCTGCCCCGTCCTAGCAAGAACCAAGACCTAGGAAATTTAAGGGAACTGCCTGCTCCCATCAGCAAGGCATCAAGACTATCACTTGAACACTGGGACCCTGGTGACTGTCCACCTCGGCATACTCCACTGCAACCAGAGACCCCTTGGAGAAAATCATTCACATTGCTGTCTCCAAGAGATCCACCGAATCAGCCATCTATCTCTTCAAACCGGAGGCCTCAGGACCACCGAATTCAGTTAGAAGCCAGCCGAATCACCAAACACCACAGACTGTATACCCCTTTTTTCTATGGACTCTAACTCGACCAATCTCACTTCCCCACTCTGTAACCTATTTGTTTGTGTGTGAACTCACGTGTGTGTGTAAAAGTTGGAGCATAGTTTATTATTTTACTTAGATCAATTTAAGTACAATAAAACTAACCTCTTCCTTTGTCAAACTCAAGAAAACCTGTCCAGTTGGTTCTTTTTGTGATCATTGCACGTAAATAATCAAACACTCACTGAATTGGCAAATACATCCACTTTAAAAAAGAATTAAGCACTGTTGCGGTCAAACAAGAAGAAGGACAAGAGGGGAGCCCTTTGAACCCTTCTCACCTGATCGTAACCTGTTTTCTAAAACAGAGAAATTTATATCCCTGTCATTTTGTCACCCAATATCATTAGCCAAGTCTATTACACTATAATCTCCCTTGGTAGCAAGAGTCCATAGATTTCCCCAACTTTTTTCTTAAAATTTCTGGCATTTATGAACAGAATTTTGAATCATCAGCCCTATTCTCAAGCCTGTTCCAATGTTTTTCATTCTGTTCATGATAGTATATTCAGCACGCTTTCTTCTTGTGTCACAGTACGCATTCAACTTGCGGGCATCACAGTGGCGCAGTGGTCAGCACCGCAGCCTCAAAGCTCCAGCGACCCGGGTTCAATGCTGGGTACTGCCTGTGTGGAGTTTGCAAGTTCTCCCTGTGTCTGTGTGGGTTTCCTCTGGGTGCTCCAGTTTCATGCCAAAGACTTGCAGGTTGAAAAGTTAATTGGCCATTATAAATTGCCCCTAGTATAGGTAGGTGGTAGGGAAATATAGGGACAGGTGGGGATGTGGTAGGAATATGGAATTAGTGTAGGATTAGTATAAATGGGTGGTTGATGGTCAGCACAGACTCGGTGGGCTGAAGGGCCTGTTTCAGTGCTGTATCTCTAAATAAATAAATAAAATAAACTTGCCATTTAATTGTCTCTGCAAACTTTACATAATGTGACTTCTGTATTTTTTCTAATTCCAGTTATTTTCTCTTATTTTCAGTTGCCTCTATTTGCCTCTTCCCCTTCTCCCTCACTGTCCTATGTACACATCCAGCAAGGACATCTGTTGTAACCTGGAGTCAGGTACTTGATTGAAGAAACCTGTTTAAACATACAGCTATTCACACCGACGTGGCATTAGCAATGTCTGCAGCTGTTTAAACTAGCTATGGCTCTCCCTTCTTATCCTATTTCAGCTATTCTGTGTACACTCTCTGACCCTTGTTGCTGATCAAAACTTTAACCCTTTGGAAAAACTCATGTGTATGCATTTTACATTCATAGGATGTTGTATAATTTATGTAGTAATGTATATGATGGAGTGTGTTAACTTTCAACTATTCTGCTCTTATCATTTGTTGCTTTGTTGAAATGAATCAAATGACTGGAGTGGAAGGGGATTGTTGGACCCAATGGCCTTTTCTTGTTCCTAACATTCCTTATGTTCCTGCTTTGTCATTTCTCTGTTTTCTCTTTACTGCCAAACTCTAATCCCTTTCATCAAGTGTAATTCAGTTCAATTTAATAAAACTGCCTTTTGGAAATATTTCTTGTTGATCCTGTTAACATTTGTTTAAACCAATGTTGCTAATGTTTTTCTTTTTTTTTTAAAGTACTGACGAATGCAACTTCTGGAAGACATATTATTTCCCTGATCAACTCCTCAGAAGTGACAAGGGCAGTGTTGGCTGTTCCATCTACAATCCTATTATTTATTAACTGCAAATCTTAGGACTCATATGCTTAACGCTATTAATTACAAATACACCGACACATTAATAATACGAGAACTAGATACGTACTGCATAAAGAGAAAAGATAAGTTCAAATTATAAGTGTTGCTGATGGGATGGCATCAAATATCAGACACCACATCCTATCGGCTGAACAGAAGGTGCATCATTATTGGATCAAAGTCCACAGGTCAGATGAATAGGAATATCATTTAAGATCTAAATCTAAATTCCCCAGACAGTTAGATGATCATGAGAGGGAACATTCAACAAGATTAATGAGTTTCTTAAGACTCATCTATTTGTCTGTTCAGAAGGCACCTCTGAGGCAGAAAATGTGCAAGAAAACCATACTAGGAACTTGTGTTTTTGAAGACACAAGTAACTCAGAATCACAGAATTGTTACAGCACAGAAGGAGGCCATTTGGCCCGTCATGCCTATGCTTAGTCTCTGAAGGAGCAATTCACTTAGTGCCACTCCTCCACCATCTCCTTGCAGCCCTGCACAGTCTTCCTTTTCAGATAATAGTCCAATTCCCTCTTGAATTCTTTGATTGAACCTGCCTTCACTCAAGCAGTGCAGACCAGATCCTAACCAGTCACTGCATGACAATGTTTTTCCTCATGTCTCCATTGCTTCCTTTACCAATTATCCCAAGTCGGTACCCTCGTGTGCTTGATCCTTCCACCAGTGGGAGCAGTTTTGCCCAATCTACTCTGTCCAGATACCTCATGATTTTGAACACCTCTATCAAATCTTCTTCTTCTTCTTCTTCTTTGGCCTCCTAGTCTTGGGAGTCAATGGGTAAGCGCCTGCAGGTGGTCAGTGGTGTGTGGAGCAGTGCCTGGATTGGCTATAAAGGCCAATACTAGAGTGACAGACTCTTCCACAGGTGCTGCAGATAAAATTGGTTGTCAGGGCTGTTTCGCAGTTGGCTCTCCCCTTGCGCATCTGTCTTCTTTCCTGCCAACTGCTAAGTCTCTTTGACTCGCCACACTTTAACCCCGCCTTTATGGCTGCCCGCCAGCTCTGGCGATCGCAGGCAACTGACTCCCACGACTTGTGATCAATGTCACAGGACTTCATGTCGCGTTGGCAGACGTCTTTAAAGCGGAGGCATGGACGGCTGGTGGGTCTGATACCAGTGGCAAGCTCGCTCGACAATGTGTCCTTGGGGATCCTGCCATCTTCCATGCGGCTCACATGGCCAAGCCATCTCAAGCGCCGCTGACTCAGTAGGGTGTATAAGCTGGGGATGTTGGCCGCCTCGAGGACTTCTGTGTTGGAGATACGGTCCTGCCACCTGATGCCAAGGATTCTCCAGAGACAGCGAAGATGGAATGAATTGAGACGTCGCTCTTGGCTGACATACGTTGTCCAGGCCTCGCTGCCATAGAGCAAGGTACTGAGGACACAGGCTTGATACACACGGACTTTTGTGTTCCGTGTCAGTGTGCCATTTTCCCACACTCTCTTGGCCAGTCTGGACATAGCAGTGGAAGCCTTTCCCATGTGCTTGTTGATTTCTGCATCGAGAGACAGGTTACGGGTGATAGTTGAGCCTAGGTAGGTGAACTCTTGAACCACTTCCTGAGCATGGTCGCCAATGTTGATGGATGGAGCATTTCTGACGTCCTGTCCCATGATGTTCATTTTCTTGAGGCTGATGGTTAGGCCAAATTCATTGCAGGCAGCCGCAAACCTGTCGATGAGATTCTGCAGACACTCTTCAGTCTGAGATGTTAATGCAGCATCATCAGCAAAGAGAAGTTCCCTGATGAGGACTTTCCGTACTTTGGTCTTCGCTCTTAGGCGGGCAAGGTTGAACAACCTGCCACCTAATCTTGCGTGGAGGAAAATTCCTTCTTCTGAAGACTTGAACACATGTGAGAGCAGCAGGGAGAAGAAAATCCCAAACAGTGTAGGTGCGAGAACACAGCCCTGTTTCACGCCACTCAGGATAGGAAAGGGGTCTGATGAGGCGCCGCTATGCTGAATTGTGCCTTTCATATTGTCATAGAATGAGGTAATGATACTTTGTAGCTTTGGTGGACATCCGATCTTTTCTAGTAGTCTGAAGAGACCACGTCTGCTGACGAGGTCAAAGGCTTTGGTGAGATCAATGAAAGCAACGTAGAGGGGCATCTGTTGTTCATGGCATTTCTCCTGTAGCTGACGAAGGGAGAACAGCATGTCAATGGTCGATCTCTCTGCTCGAAAGCCACACTGTGCCTCAGGGTAGACATGCTGGGCCAGCTTCTGGAGCCTGTTTAAAGCGACTCAAGCAAAGACTTTCCCCACTATGCTAAGCAGGGAGATTCCACGGTAGTTGTTGCAGTCACCGCGGTCACCTTTGTTTTTATAGAGGGTGATGAAATTGGCATCGCGCATGTCCTGAGGTACTGCTCCCTCATCCCAGCACAGGCAAAGCAGTTCATAGAGTGCTGAGAGTAGAGCAGGCTTAGCACTCTTAATTATTTCAGGGGTAATGCCGTCCTTCCCAGGGGCTTTTCCGCTGGCTAGAGAATCAATGGCATTACTGAGTTCCGATTTTGTTGGCTGTACGTCCAGCTCATCCATGACTGGCAGGGACTGGGCTGCATTGAGGGCGGTCTCAGTGACAACATTTTCCCTGCAGTACAGTTCTAGGTAGTGTTCAACCCAGTGGTCCATTTGCTTGCATGGGTCAGTGATTGTGTCCCCTGATTTAGATTTGAGGGGGGGGCGATCTTCTTGATGGTTGGCCCAAAAGCTCTCTTAATGCCATCATACATTCCTCTGATGTTCCCGGTGTCTGAGGCCAGCTGAATATGACTGCATAGGTGTTGCCAGTAGTTATTTGCGCAGCGCCTGGCTGATGTTTGTGCATCACTTCTGGCTGCTTTAAGTGCTACGGATGTTAACTCGCTGGGGGCTTTCTTGTAGTTCAGCAGTGCAATGCGCTTAGCGGCTATGACAGGTTCCAGCTCTTCAAAGTGAGATTGACACCAGTCTGCATTCCGCTTCACGCGTTTGCCATAGGTGGTGATAGCTGACTCATAGATGGCGTCTCTGATGTGGGCCCACTTGGTCTCTGCATCCCCTGTGGGAGTGTTTTGAAGGGCTTTTGCAAGTGAATTTAGAAATTTTTGTAACAGCTGTGGATAAGAAATTGTGCTCATGTTGATACGCGGGTGGCCCTTCTGTTTGGAGTGATGCAGCTTCTTTGGTTTGAGTCCGACCTTGCTGCACACCAGGGAGTGGTCAGTGTCGCAGTCTGCACTGTGGAAGCTGCGTGTGGTTTGAACGCTGTCTAAAGAGGCTCGCCTTGTGACAATGAGGTCCAGCTGGTGCCAGTGACGTGATCTTGGGTGCCTCCAAGAAACCTGGTGACAGGGTTAATTGTGAAAGAACGAGTTGGTGATGCAGAGGTTATGATAGGTACACAACTCAAGCAGTCTCTGTCCATTCTCATTCATCCTTCCAATGCCATAGCGCCCAAGGCAGGAGGGCCATGAGTCATGGTCGGCCCGAACCCTGGCATTAAAGTCCCCCAGCAGGAACAGATGTTCGGTATTGGGGATGCTACTAATGATATTATGGAGTTTCTTGTAGAACTGGTCTTTCGCTTCAGGTGGGGAGCAGAGTGTTGAAGCATAGATGCTGAGTAGGTGTACTAGACCAGAGGCGGTGAGCAGTCGGATGGACAGTATGCGTTCTGAGCCATTTGAGGGAGGCTCTATCATGCTGAACAAAGAGTTTCTGATGGCGAAGCCCACTCCATGCCGTCTTGGTTCTTCAGGATCCCTACCCTGCCAGTAGAAGGTGTAGTCTTGCTCTCTTAGAGATCTGCTCGCAGGGAGGCGTGTCTCCTGAAGTGCTGTAATGTCCACATTGAGTCTACAGAGCTCGTTGTTAATGATGGCGGTCTTCCGAGAATTGTTGATTTGTGTAAGGTCTTCCGACAGGCCAGGACACATAGTTCTGACGTTCCAGCTTGCAAAATGAAGGGCTGGTACCTTCTTTCCTTTTCTAATCGTGCTGTTTGGTGTGCTGTTGCAGTCCGCTTTTCGGGCAACAACCCTGAGCTCCAAGCATCCATTGAAGCAGGTGGACTGTGGCGGGACAGAACCTTATTGACCGGGGGCTGCCCAGTTTGAGGCGGGCGGTAGCTGTCCAGTGAGGTGCGATGACCTCTCCCACCGACAAAGGCAACCCGTGGCGCCCAATCTCTACGCGAATTGAGCTGGACATAACCCGTAACTGCTGCCTTCCGTGTTGTTTCGGTCGCTGTGAGGCGACTATGGAACGAGCTCTCCATGGCGCATGCCTGGGCAAATGTATGGGGGTTGTGAGTTGCCCAAGTGTCAAAACCCCCCTCTCGGCCTTTCTGGTGAGGTCCAAAGGAGTGCAGAGCACAGCGTTTGGCACTGGTATTGCTACAGGAACTGCCGGAAACATGCCAAAGGTGACACATAACTGCCTACAGGGTTCCGCTCCAGATTTTCTGTTAGGGTTTACTCCCTTAGCCTTGGACTCTCCCGAGACGCCCAGAAGGCAGTGGGGTTGTTAGGGCCCCTGCTCAGGCATATGTGGATGCCGGTAGGAGGAGGGGGATGCGAGGGGGAGGGGTGGGGGGAAGGGTGTGAGAGGGGGAGCTGGGAAGGGGGATGCAGGGGAAGTGGGTGCGGGGGGAAGATGGTGCGAGGGGGGAGCTGGGAAGGGGTTGCGAGGGGGGGAGGGGGTGGGGGAAGAGGGTGCGAGGGGGGAGCTGGGAGAGGGGAGCAGGGGGGTGGGGAAGGGGGTGCAGGTAATAAAACATTTAATCAGTTCCCACCATCCCAGAAGACCTTGCTGTGCCTGGTTTGTTGGTTGCTGCTGTGTTTAACAGGATTCCTCATAAGGATTACTAATGGAGATGACAAACGGGAATGGTTCATAGCCCAGCACAAAACCACTGCCGCACATCAATTGTCATCAGCCTGGGAGAATGTTACCAGTGGAGTCCCACAGAAGTCTGCTTTGCAACCTGCTTCATATCTTCATAAAATCGTTGCAGCTAGGAGTCACAGCTCATCCGCGTCCTCCGGGAGGTGGGCGACAGCGTCGGGCGCCAGTATCAGCAGAAATACGCCGACATTGCGCTGCAGATGTGCTACGAGCCGCACATCTCCCGCGGGCGCTTTGAAGTTTGAAATAATACATAATAAAAGCAAAATACTGCGGATGCTGGAAATCTGAAATAAAAACAAGGAATGCTGGAAATACTCAGCAGGTCTGGCAGCATCTGTGGAAAGAGAAGCAGAGTTAACGTTTCAGGTCAGTGACTCTTCTTCAGAACTGGTAGATATAAGAAATGTAAAAGATTTTAAGCAAGTAAAGCTTGCTAGAGATAGGGCTAGAGATAACAAAAGGGAAGGTGTTGCTGGGACAAGGTCACAGAAGGTCATGGAGCAAAGGCAAACGATGTGTTAATGATGTGCTGAAAGACAAAGCATTAGTACAGATAGGGTGTTAATGGACGGAAAAACTGAACAGCCACAAGCACAAACATGAAAAAAAACAGTGAGTAGGCACAGTAGAAGCAAACTAAACAAACTAAAACGAAATAAACACAAAAAATTAAAAATTAAAAAAACAATAACAATAAAAGCAAAATGGGGGCCCGTTATGCTCTGAAATTATTGAACTCAATGTTCAGTCTGGCAGGTTGTTGCGTGCCTAATTGGTAAATGAAATGCTTTTCCTCGAGCTTGCGTTGATGTTCACTGGAACACTGCAGCAAGCCCAGGATAGAGATGTGAGCATGAGAGCAGGGAGGTGTGTTGAAATGGCCAGCAACCGGAAGCTCGGGGTCATGCTTTCAGACTGAGTGGAAATGTTCCGCAAAGCAGCCACCGAGTCTGTGTTTGGTTTCCCCAATGTAGAGACCACGTTGTGAGCAGCAAATACAGTATACTACATTGAAAGAAGTACAAGTAAATCGCTGCTTCACCTGAAAGGAGTGTCTGGGGCCTTGGATAGTAAGAAGAGAGGAGGTAAATGGGCAGGTATTACACCTCCTGCGATGGCAGGGGAAGGTTCCATGGGACGGGGACAAGGTGGTGGGGGTAATGGAAGGAGTGGACCAGGGTGCGCGGAGGGAACGATCCCTTCAGAATACTGACAGGGTGAGGGAGGGGAAGATGCATTTGGTAGTGGCATCACGCTGGAGGTGGTGGAAATGGCGGAGGATGATCCTTTGGATATGGAGGCTGATGGGGTGGAAAGTGAGGACAAGGGGAACCCTGTCGCGGTTCTGGGAGGGAGGGGTAGGGGTGAGGGTAAAGGTGTGGGAAATGGGCCAGGCACGGTTGAGGGCACTGTCAACCACAGTGGGGGGGGGGGGGGGATCCTCAGTTGAGGAAAAAGGAAGACATATCAGAAGCGCTGTCATGGAAGGTAGCATCATCAGAGCAGGTGCGTTGGAGACAGAGAAACTGGGAGAATGGAATGGAGTCCTTACAGGAGGCAGGGTGTGAAGAAGTGTAGTCACAGTAGCTGTAGAAGTCGGTGGGCTTATAATGAATATTAGTAGACAGCCTATCCCCAGAGAAGGAGACAGAGAAGTCGAGGAAGAGGAGGGAAGTGTCGGAGATGGACCATGTAAAGGTGAGAGAAGGGTGGAAATTAGAAGCAAAGTTGATAAAGTTTTCAAGTTTGGGGTGGGAGCAGGAAACAGCACCGATACAGTCATCAATGTACCAGAAAAAGAGTTGGGGGAGGGGGCCTGAGTAGGACTGGAACAAGAAATATTCAACATATCCCAGAAAAAGACAGACATGACTAGGGCCCATGCAGGTACCCATATCAACACCCTTTACTTGAAGGAAGTGAGTGGAGTTGAAGGAGAAGTTGTTCAATGTAAGAATAAGTTCAGCCAGGCGGAGGAGGGTCGCAGTGGATGGGAACTGGTTGGGCCTCTGCTCAAGGAAGAAGCGGAGAGCCCTTAAACCGTCCTGGTGGGGGATGGAGGTGTAGAGAGATTGGACGCCCATAGTGAAGAGGAGGCGATTGGGACCAGGAAACTGGAAATCGTCAAAATGACATAGGGCATCAGAAGAGTCATGGATGTAGGTGGGAAGAGACTGGACCAGCGGAGAAAAGATAGAGTCAAGATAGATACCTCTATCAAATCTCCTCTCAACTGTCTCTTTCCCAAGGAAAATAACCCCAACCTCTCCAGTCTATCCACATAACTGAAGTTCCTCAACCCTGGAACCATTCTTGTGAATCCTTTCTGCATTCTCTCTAGTGCCTGCAGATCTTTCCTAAAGTGTGGGGCCCAGAACTGGACACAATACTCCAGCTGAGGCCGAACCAGTGCTTTATGCATGTTTCACATAACTTGCTTGCTTTTTTATTCCATGCCTCTATTAATAAAGCCTAGGATACTGTATGCTTTATTAACCGTTCTCTCAAGCTGTCACCTTCAATGACTTATGCAAATATATACCCAGGTCCCTCTGCTCCTGCTCCCCCTTTAGAAATGTACTCTTTATTTTATATTCTCTCTCTGTGTTCGTCCTACCAAAATGAATCACTTCAGACTTCTCTGCATTAAATTTCATCTGTCACTTGTCTGCCCATTCCACCTATCTGTCTATGTCCTTTTGAAGTTGTACACTATCCTCTTCACTGTTAACAATGCTTCCAAGTTTTGTATCTGTTGTGTTTTCTACTTTACACAAACATACTAACCACACGAAGAAGATTGGTAACTCAATTATTGTGGATTCTTTATTTAAGGAGATGAAACTATATACAATAACTGGGAGGTTAATCAACACATTTGGTCTCTAGGACTGCTGCTATCTTCTGCCTGATGATTACATGAATGTATATAGAACAAAGAACAAAGAACAAAGATAATTACAGCACAGGAACAGGCCCTTCGGCCCTCCAAGCCTGCGCCGATCCAGATCCTCTCTCTAAACATGTTGCCTATTTTCTAAGGTTCTGTATCTCTTTTCTTCCTGCCCATTCATGTATCTGTCTAGATACATCTTAAAGGACTCCATCGTGCCCGCGTCTACCACCTCCGCTGGCAACGCGTTCCAGGTGCCCACCACCCTCTGCGTAAAGAACTTTCCACGCATATCCCCCCTAAACATTTCCCCTTTCACTTTGAACTCATGTCCTCTAGTAATTGAAACCCCCACTCTGGGAAAAAGCCTCTTGCTGTCCACCCTGTCTATACCTCTCATGATTTTGTACACCTCAATCAGGTCCCCCCTCAACCTCCGTTTGTTAGTATGCAAATGTATGGTGATGGACAACAATTTTAGATACACCCCTTGAAGATATACCACAACATCCCCCTTTTTTCTAACTTAAAGTTGCATCTTTAAACAATCAGAACTATTTACATTACATCAAGAGAAAACTTATGTGTTTAAACATACGAGAATACAGAGTAATAAACTCAAGAGTCTCTGAAGTGTGGTGGTTTGCTGATACACCCTGTCATGCAGGCCCCCACCTGCCAAGAAAGAGGTACATTGGTTTTGTCATATGAACATTGATTTTTAACTGTTGCTGGAGCGAGGTAATGACTTGTTGAACAGATCAGCCGTGGCTGGAAAAAACATTTGCATACTAACAAACGGTGCTTGTGTAGACAAAGGACCATTCCCTGACACATTCAACCCATAATGGATGTTGATCACCGGACAGTGAGGGGGTGGGGAAGGGCAGTTCAGGGCTTGCTGGGGTGATGCAATCCACAGGGGCCAGGACTGGGTGGACCAGCTGGTCACATGACTAACTGGCTGTTCCAGGGTTTTTTGAACTAGCCACAGAGTTTGAACTCAGGCTGTTTTCTCCCAGACTGAGATGTCTCCTCTCTGCTCCCATCTCTTTCTCACAAGCCTTTGAATCCACTGAAGACACATGAACCCCAAGAGAGAAAAGACTCCTCCAGTGAACAAGGTTTAAAAAGAATACTGGGCCCCAATGCAAAGCAAAAATTCCCTACAATCAAGGATTCTGCAGTGAGCTCGAAGAACCATAACAAAAACTCTTCAGATATTGCCTCAAACTTTTCCACTTTAATTTTTCTTCTGTTGTTTTCTGTCTCTATTTACATGTGTGTATCGCATACGCATGCTAGCGTGGGCACGTCGTATTTCCGTAGGCATCAACCAAATTAGAGTTTAAGTTTGAGTTTAATAAATTTCAACCTTTCTTCTTTAAACCTAAGTAAACCTGTTTGTGCTGGTTTCTTTGCCTTATAATTGGAAAGCAGTGAACAAGGATTCACGAAGGGGGATCTAAAAAAATGGTGTGTTTAAAATGAAACTCTGTTTCAGGTGAAGGCTGAAAGGGAACCCTAGACCTCTTTCTCACCTGGTCGTAACAGAAATTTGGGGTCTACCGTCTTGGATATTACGCATATACAAACAAGAGAAATTGGAAGTGGGAAGTCAAATTGTTCCCAATCAAAAAAGAGCAAGATTTCAGTACAGGTTTTCTTGTGGTTGTCTGTGCTTGAATACTAACATGTCTGCAACTGAAACTAGTAGCTCCCCAAACCAGGTTGAAGTAACTTGGGATAAATTAAAAGCACTGTCGATGGAAGAGTTGAGAAAAATGGCTGAGCAGTATAGGATCACTGTACGTGGCAAGGCTGGGAAGTCTGAACTCCAAAGACTAGTGGCCAAACATTTTTCCCTCGCATCTGAGGAAGCAGAAACAGGGTTAGAAGTAGACCCCGACAGGGTTTTGTTAGCAAAGCTACAATTGGAACAAAGGAAACTTGAATTACAGGAGAGGGAGAAAGAAAGAGCTTTCCAGAAGGAATGTGAAGAAAATGAAAGGCAGGAGAGGGAGAGAGAAAGAATATTCCAGAAGGAATGTGCAGAGAGAGCTGAAGGGCTTGAGTTAACTCGTGGCAACATAGTAACCCCAGTGAAAGCACGGCCAATATGGAGGAGCGTAATTCAGGGCTGGGTACAGAATTGTTAAAACTAGCTCAACTAATCCCAAAATTCAATGAGGAAGATGTAGAAGCATTTTTTGTATCCTTTGAGAAACAGGCAAGGCAGTTAAAATGGCCAGCTGAGACCAGTCCCCTTTTATTACAAAGCAAACTAACCAGAAAAGCCCATGAGGTTTGTTCCCTGTTGCCAGATGAGAGTTCATCATATTATGAACTGACAAAAAGTGCTATCCTCAGGGCATATGAATTAGTACCCGAAGCCGATCGCCAAATGTTTAGAACCCTCAAGAAGCAAGCTACTCAAACTTATCTGGAGTTTGAAAGAAGTAAGCAGCTGGCTTTTGACCAGTGGCTGAGGGCTCTTAAAGTACAGCTCAGCTATGAGAGTCTCAGAGAAGTAATTCTGTTAGAGGAATTTAAACACTCTCTCCCACTCTCCATAAAGACCTATGTAGAGGAGCAGCGGATTCAGAGAGCCCGGCAAGTGGCTGATGAGTTCTAGCTGATGAGTTTGCTTTAATTTTTAAGTAGTTTCCCAGGGAAGAACCTATCCTAGTCACCCCCACAAATCCGAAAAGGACAAAGGGTGGGAAGGTGATAGAAGCCCAAGCAATCCTGGGAGAGAAAGAAAAACAAGAGACACAGGGGCCCTTCTCTAGCCAAAAATGAAGGTGCTATGAGCAAGAGTGAGACCCAGAGACCTGTGTGCTTCCATTGTAATAAAGCAGGGCATTTAAAAGCTGACTGCTGAAAACTAAAGGGAAAACCTGTAGGGTTAATCAGGGCACACCCGCTCAGTGAAGAAGTGAACCTGATGGAGAGCACAACAGAGCAAACTGTAGCTTTAACTGCAGTAAGAGTGCAACCCAGGAAACTTACTAATACAAGTGCAGGAAAATTTAATAGAATTCCTGAAGGTTATCAGGGTTTTGTGTTTGAAGGAAAAGTAATCCCATACCCCTCGAGTGGGGCAGGCAAGCCCATAGTAATCCTCAGGGACACAGGGGCCACTAGATTCCTTTTACTAGGAAAGGACCTGACCTTTCCCCCAGAGAGTACAGTCAACAACAGAACGCTGGTGAATGGTATTGGAGGGCAGTGTATGCCTGTACTTGTACACCGGGTGCACCTAGAGTGCGACCCAGTTTCAGGACCGGTGACCGTAGGGATTGGCCTTAGTTTGCCTAGTTAACCTGCTCCTGGGTAATGATCTGGCGGGGGTGAAGGTGGTAGCTCCCCCAATAGTGAAAGAAAGACCGCAGGAGGTCAGAGAAACAGGGCAGTGGCAGGAGACGGACCCCTGCCATTTCCCTGAATGTGTAGTGAATCAGGCCATGATCAAACCAGCTCCCCCAGAGGAGACGGCATTGGCACTGCAGGCAGATGACCAGATCTGTCTGTCTGAGACTTTCTTTGGAAAGTTAGGAGACCCAGTGAATGAAGTAACTAGATTTTCCCTAGCTGAGACTCAGCGAGCTGATCCAGTATTGCAAGAGTTAGCGCAGGCTGCCCAGTCTGAAAGTGAAGCAGAGGGGGTAAAAGATTGCTACAATTTAATGAACGAAGTACTGATGAGGAAATGGAGTTCTCCTCACAGACTTGAGAGCAAGGAGTGGGCAGTAGTTCACCAGTTAGTGGTGCCACAGAGGTACCGGAGAGAAATATTAAGCAGGGCCCACGAGACTACAGTGGTCATACAAAAGACCGAAGCCCACATAAGACAGCAGTTTGACTGCCAAAACTCCACAAAGATGTGGTGGAGTACTGCAGGAGCTGCCACATGTGCCAGGTTGAGGGGAAACTCCAGCCTACAGTGAAACCTGCACCCCTAAGTCCTGTAGGGTCCTCCAGCAGAGGGCTGGTGAACTGTAAGGGACCCCCAACGAGAACAAAAAGGGACAGGCAGGCACAAGGCTGGCAAAAGGTTAGAAAGGGAAGGGGGAAAGGTGACCAAGAGGGCAGGTTAAAGAGGTCTGGGAGGAATCCCAGCTGAAAACGTCTACTATCCGGTCAGCCAACCCCGAAAAACCCCACATCCTCCTATGTAAATGCAGACACCAGAAGCACCCCACCAGAGTTACTAATAGCATTTAGAGGAACCTGCAGAGACAAAGAAACACTTCTGGGAGGGGGGGTGGGGTGCAGAGAAACTGTGAGGGTGATGCCTCACCTTGTCAAAGTGCCACAGGGGAGGCCAGTAGAATTTGCACAAATACCTGCAGGCAAGAGTGTCCCAAAGGATAAAGGGGAGATTAGCAAAGAAACCTCCCCTGCAGTCAGAAAAAAGGGAACCACCCATCCCCCTAAAGTCAAAAGCCTTTGCATGACTCAGCAAAGCACTGAAGGAGAGCTCAGGATAGACCCGCCCACTACTGACTCTCCTGAAAAAAAAATCCAACTGTGGGCTAATTAAACCTAACCATCTCAAACATCCTAGGCAGCCATGGAAATGGGCAAACAGAAGAAAAACTTACACAAAGAGCCACATGATTATTGGGATGCCAAAAAAGGGTTAATTAAAGCAGCACTGGCACTAAGTAAAGGCAGGCTGTAATAAGTTTGAGGATTTATGAATGAATGGGAATCAATGAGAGAAATGCATGTTTTTTTCTGCATCTAATATTTTCTCTCGACCTTTTCATGAAATGCACCTTTTCTCAAACTCATCTCTTTCCGCTGGGTGTGGAGGTATCATGCTAAGTCCCCACCTGCCAAGAAAGAGGCACATTGGTTTTGTCATATAAACATTGATTTTTAACTGTTGCTGGAGTGAGGAAATGACTTGTTGAACAGATCAGCCATGGCTGGAAAAAAAACATTTGCATACTAACAGATGGTGCTTGTGTAGACAAAGGACCATTCCCTGACACATTCAACCCATAATGGATGTTGATCACCGGCCAGTGAGGGGGTGGGGAAGCGCATTCCAGGGCCTGCTGGGGTGATACAAGCCACAGGGGCCAGCACTGGTTGGACCAGCTGGTCACATGACTAACTGACTGTTCCAGAGTTTTTTGAACTAGCCACAAAGTTTGAACTCAGAAAGACTGTTTGCTCCCGGACAGAGAAGATCTCTCCTGTCTGCTCCCATCTCTTTCTCACAAGCCTCTGAATCCTTTGAAGACACATGAACATCAAGAGAGATAAGTCTCCAACAGCGAACAAGGTTTAAAAAGAATACTGGGCCCCAACGCATTGCAAAAAATTACCTACAATCAAGGATTCTGCAGTGAGCTCGAAGAACCCTAACAAAAACTCTTCTGATATTGCCTCAAACTTTTTCACTTTATTTTTCTTCTGCTCTTTTCTGTCTCTATTTACATGTGTGTATCTAGCATGAGCATGTCATGTATCCGTAGGTATCAATCGAATTAGAGTTTAAGTTTAATAGATTTCAACTTTTTGTCTTTAAACCTAAGAAAACCTGTTTGTGCTGGTTTCTTTGCCTTATAATTGGAAAGCAGTGAACAAGGATTCACCAAGGGGGAGCTAAAAACACGGTGTGTTTAAAATTAAACTCTGTTACGGTAAGACCAGGTGAAGGCTGAAAGGGAACCCTAGACCTCTTTCTCACCTGGTCGTAACAACCCCCAAACCAGGTGACTGTGAAGTTGGTTTGACAATTCGGGTTGTCTGTAGGAGTGTTGTGCTTGGATCATGTTCAGCTTGCAATTGGGCTACTTGGTGTTTCTTGTGCTGGCACTTCCCTTTCTTTACAATGTCATGTTGTTGGGTGTTCATACCTGATATGATCATGGTTCTGGACAGATGCTAATGATTTCTGCTGGATTCCATGTTACATTGGTTGGGTGTTGTACTCGTACCTTTTATCCAATGTTTACATTGGGTAATTCGTTGGCCGCATGCTGGTCATGTGCGTCCTTTATCTTCTTCTGTTTTTCAATTACCGCATCTTGTACTCCTGGAAGAATCGACGAATGGTGATTGGGAAGGGTTGCTTGCACTTGTCTGCCGTACAATAATTCTGCTGGTGAAGGAATGGTTGCACTGAGTGGTGTCGTTCTAAGGTGTAGCATTGCAATGTTTAGTTTGCTGCCATTTTATAATTAAGGACTTTACAGTACATACCATATGTTTTGCCATGCCATTGGACCTGGGATAGTGTGGTGATGGGGGTATTATGGTGAACTCCCCACTTTTCACACATTGCTTTGAACGATTTTCTCATATATTGAGATCCGTTGTCCAAAACGACTTCTTGAGGTGCCCCAAATAGGCTAAAGATTGAATTCAGTGTGTCTGCACTGGTGGCACTGTATGCATGGTGTAACTGATGGACAACGGGAAATTTTGAGAAATAGTCAGTCATAACCAAGAAATCATCTCCACAAATGCTGAAAAGATCAGAGTACCTGCACCAGATGGAGTGCAATGGTTTAATACCATCTTCTCAAAGGGAATTAGGGATGGGCAACAAATGCTGGTCTTGCCAGCAACACTCACATTCCTTGAAAGTGAATTTTTAAAAACCTATACTGCCCAAAGCTCATGAGGTCGATATATAAGACATCTTCTATTTTGTTATTGATGAGATCTACTTGTATACCAAAGGAAAGATCTGCAGTTTTAGACGGGTTAGGTAGACGACTTAGAGCATCGGATGTGACCATGGAACTACCTGGCTTGTAGCGTATGTCGCAGTCATAGCCTTGTATTTTAATGAGCAACTGCTGTAATCTGGGTGGTGCCCTAGTGAACAGTTTACAAGGGATCATCTCAAGCGGCTTGTGGTCTGTTTCCACAATAAACTTTTTTACAAATAGGTACGTGTGGAAGCATTGGATTCCAAAAATCAAGGCTAAGGTTTCCCACTCAATATTCGAATAGTTGGCCTGGGCTGTTGATAGACTCTTGGAAGCAAAAGCAATAGGCTTCCCTTTTTGCAGGATGTATGCTCCAAGGCCTTTTTGTGATGCATCAACCTTTCATACGAATATACGTACGAACATATGAATTAGGAGCAGCAGTAGGCCATTCGGCCCCTCGAGCCTGCTCCACCATTTGATAAAGGTCATGGCTGATCTGATTGTGGCCTCAACTCTACTTTCCTGTCTACCCCTATAGCCTTTGACTCCCATGTCAATCAAGAATCTATCTAACTCAGCCTTGAATATACTCAATGATCCAGCCTCTACTGCTCTCTGGGGAAGAGAATTCCGTAGACTAATGAACCTCTGAGAGAAAAAAATTCTCCTCACCTCCATCCTAAATGGGAGACCCCTTATTTTTAAACTGTGACCCCTGGATCTAGTCTCTGCCATAAGAAGAAAGTGCAGTTTCCTCTGTTGGGTTGTAGATTGAAGTGTTGATGGTCCTTCAGTCAATGACTTCTTGAGTTCATCAAATGTGTGTTGATGATCTTCCTGCCAAATAAACAGGACTTCTTTTTTCAGAAGTTCTTGAAGAGATTAGGCTTTTTTTGCAAAATTCAGTATGTGTAGCAAAAAAAGATTGAATAAACCCAAGCAACGTTGAAGATTACTTTTATCTTTCAGGTTGGGAATTGCACTAATGTCCTCCAGCTTGGCAGGATCAGGACAAATGCCAGCATCTGAATATCGTGACCAAAAGAAGTTGATCTGTTGCACATTAATGTTGCAATTTTGACTGTTGAACACAAGTCCCTCTCGATGTGCTGCTTCCATTAGAAGATGCAAATTTCGATCATGCTCCTGTTTTGTTTGGCCAACAACAGCGATGTCATCTGCTATACAGATGCATACTGGAATCTCCCATGTGATATGGTCCATGGAAAAGATCTTAGCTTATGGAAAGGCTGAATGGTAATCGTTGGAAACAGTATCTCCTTAATGAAGTGCGGAATGTCATTAGCTCCAAGAGATCTTTTCCAAAGGTACTGACAAGTATCCATTTTTAGCGTCGAGTTTGGAAAAAAAATTTAGCATTTTCAAACATGGGTTCCTAAAGAGTGGGAATTTTATGTGGGCATCGTTTCAGTGCCGCATTCAGACTCCTTGGATCTAAACAAACTCATATAGAGCCATCTTTTTTGACGGCACATGTGATGGAGCTACACCAGTCGGTGTGGTGCTGGACTTCACAGGTTATTCCTTCTCTTTCCATATTATCCAGTTCTACTTTCAGCTTACTCTGGATATGGATGCGGCACTTACGTGGAGGATCAATGGAAGGAATAGCATCTGCACGTGCATGCAATACTGCATCATCTATGAAACTTCTAGTCCTGCGAACCTATCCAGGTATAATGATGTTAGGTTGGCTACGGAGGTGTTGGGGTTGTTCTTGTGGTTTGTCGTCTTTGCCATTGTCGTGCCAATGCTATGAATGGTAACCAAGGTCAGTTCTCTGTTTGTCGGTAGGCCTGTAATCGCTAAATTGTGTTGTCCATGATATAGAATATCTGGTCTTACCATGGTGAGCTGTTGTAGTGACATTCAAGTGTGATGGAATCTCTGAGCCATTGTAGGCTGTGAACTTGGCAGTGGTTGTTTGAACTAAGATTTTCTATTTCTGTGGGTACATGCTTTTCAGTATGTGAAGTGGAAAAATGTTAGCACTTGCACCAATATCAATTTTTGTCCACAGCATATGTTTCCCAGGCTTCTGTGGGCATACAATGTGAATAGTGACAAAGGATTCAGATGGTGTCAATGCTTTGGTCATTCTCATCATCCAACCTTGCCGTCTGGCTGATCATTTTGTGGATTTGCTGTTTGTGATATCTGGTACTCTCCCTTTGTCTGCTGCAATGCTGTATCTGTCTTGCAATCGATTGTGGCTTCTCCTGGTGTCAAGCCACCTGTTCTGGCTTTGGCTTCCTGCATTGGTGCTTCCAGTGTCCTCTGATGCCACATGCCTTGCAGTTGTTGTGCAAAGCTGGACAATTTCAGGGTGCATGTATGAGACCACACCCCTGCATGGCTTACCAGGGTTGTTTGACTTGGCTACCGTGCTAATGGTGGACATAGTGCACAAAGCCTGTAGACTCTGTCTTGCTTCATACTTGCAGCTGATTTTGAGCAATGCTTCCAAGCTGTAACCTTTGGGTTGGACCAAAAGATCTTTTCGTAATGCATCAAAAGAGGTAGAAGCTATCATGAGTTTGATTATTCAGTTAGCCAGCTCTACCTCTGACAAGTCGCAATCATGCCCCTTATCTCTGCACTGGCTCACGAACTGATCTATCGTCTCCTTGGGTTTCTGTCTGAAAAACAAAAATTCAAGATGGGTGGATGTAGAAATTGAACTTAACTCTTGACTGGTCTTCCAGATTGGATCATATTTTGTTAATGCCTTTGAAGTTGTCCTCCGACAGTCCTGATGTGCTCAGTCTGTGGAGACCTTTGTTTCCAATGGCCATTTTTACTTTGATAGCTTGTCTGGTTCAGAGACAGCCAGGTCCAGAAAACACAGTAACATCCATTGCCTGAACAATCTGAATTCAGTAAGGATATCTGCCACCTTCAAAATCAGGAATGGGAATTTGTAGTCATCCTGTCAGTGTTCGCAACAGTTCCAATTATTTTGGGGGCAGAAACAAATAATCAGGCTCAGCCAGCCTTTCAAGGGTTAATTTCTGTGGCTCCACTGGCTTGCAGTTTCTTGGATAGCCACACCTTGTTGTTGGACTTAGGACCAATGGCGCTATTGCTGCCATCCCATGATTTTGCTAGGCCCCACCCACAAAGCTGTGTTTTGGCACCAAAATTTTTAATGGCGATGAAGGTCTTTTTTAGCCTTCTTAGAGCTGTTTGAGGTTGCTGCTTGATGGACTTTTTTTTCTCTGGCCCTGTCGTGGATGTTTGGTTGCCCATTTCCACTCCCCCCGCCCCCTGGTACTCCCGATCTGGTGTCCCGATGCCCAGTGCCACACCTCAAGGAGTCGGTTCCCTGCATGGCTTACCAGTGTTGTTTGACTTTGCTACCGTGCTAATGGTGGACGTTGTGCACAATTTTCCCCTGCACAAGTTACACCAGTAGTTGGACTCAGACCAACACTCCCCTGATATACTGTTGATTTACCTGGACCCTGCCTGTTGAAACAAGGGGTGGTGTCTTGGCCACGCAGCTGTGCTGTGTAATGGATATCTACACTGTTGCAGAATCATTCACACAGAGACTTCCATGCTGATGTAAGTTCTGCAGATGTATTTGTTATGTCTTCAGACATTCAGACACTGACATTCCGTTGCTTGTGGAGGAGTTCAGTGTTGAAGGCTCTGTGAAATCATCAATTCAAATCTTCAACCACCACCTGCTGCCACCATATTATGTTTTCTACTTTACACAAATACACCAACCACACGAAGAGGATCCATTAAGTGTCTCCTTTATCTGAAGAGATGAATCTATATACAACAATAACTGGGACATTAGTCAACATGTCTGGTCTCTAACACTGTGCCTATCTTCTGCCTGATGATGACATGAATGTATACATCACATCCTGTCTGGTGAAGGACAACTGTTTTAGATATGCCCCTTAAAAGTATACCACAACAGTATCATCCGCAAGTTTTGAAATTATGCCCTGTTTACCAAGTTCTAGGTCATTAATATACATCAGGAAGAGCAAGGGTCCCAACACCAACCCCTGGGGAATTCCACACCAAACCTTGCTCCAATTCGAAAAACATCCATTAACAACTATTGTTTCCTGTCACTCAGCCAATTTCGTATCCATGTTGCTACCGTCCCTTTTATTCCATGAGCTATAACTTTGCCCACAAGTCTGTTGTGCGGCACTTTATCAAATGCCTCTTGGAAGTCCATGTACATCACATCAACAGCATTGCCCTCATCAACCCTCTTTGTTACCTCATCAAAAAACTCCAGCAAGTTAGTGAAGCATGGTTTGCCCTTAACAAATCCATGCTGGCTTTCTTTAATTAACCTGCATTTGCCCAAGTTACTATTAATTTTGTCCCAAATAATCGTTTCAAGAATCTTCCCCATCACTGAGGTTAAACTGTAGTTGCTGGGCTTATCTTTACACCCTTTTGATACTGCTTGATACTTTTCACAGAATGGTCTTTTACTATTTCAATATAAGGATCCTTGGGTCTCAGGAAGTTTAGAATGGTCTGCAGTTTCTGTTAAATTGACATGGAGGAACACATAAACACAAAATCATTAATATGTTGAAGCTGAATGCCATGTAGATTTATAATGGGCCATAGATTCCAATTGTTGACATGGTGAATTGTAGACGCCAGATGGGACATCTGTGCAGAACAAGGGCAAGGTGCTTCCTTCCCCATGTCACTGAAATATCTGAGAGTCAATCACATTGCTTCCCCACTTGTCATCTAGTGGCCAGTTATAAATAAGCACAGACTGATGCCTAAAATTAGGTTATTTGCCCACTTTAATATGAGGAATGAAAGAGTAAGGGGGCTATTTTGGTCAAAGGGTGAAATCAGGTGCTAAATGGGTACAGATCTAATCAGAGTAGCTTGTTTGAAAGTCTGGATTTAGCACACAATTTTGGTCCTAATTGTTGATTACCACAACTTAAACCTGCAGGTTTAGCACTCAACTGCTGATTAGATGCAGTTTTCAGGGAGCAGTATATGTGGGCTCCTTGCATTCACTTCAACTGAAGGTGTGGAGTGCTCTGGCTGACATACAATAGCACATTGCAGGATGGCTCAGGAACTGAGGAGAGGGTGCACAGGTTTTTGGATGTGATATCAGATAACCAAGTGGAGGAGATCCGGAGGGGGAGCGATGTTCTGTACTTGCAGGGAAGAAGGATGCCAAATTGTCCTCCCGACCTCTCTCTTACAGCAGCTGGTGCTGCTCTGTCTGGCCTCATGACTGCCTTCCATTCCTCATCCAGATTAAGAGAGACCCCAAGCAAGATGCCCATGACCAAGCACTTCCTTTCTCCGGGTGACTCCTATAAGGTGGAGTAGCTCAGCACTTACTCTTTTTAGGTGAAACCCTCAGGGAATTTCCGGAATAAATGTCACTCTAGTGTTGGTGAAGTCTTGACAAAGTGCCCCAGAAAGTCTCCCGATGTGTTTCAGAGGTCCTCTTCCCAGCTCCAGCAACATCGACCATGAAATGGTGAGTATCCCTTTAAGTTGGGCTTGAAATTGACATCAACACCTTGTTTACTCCCAAACAGCTGGTTGCTATTAGGAGAGGGCGTTAGTTCTGCGCTAGCCATCAAAATGCCATGTGGCCTCTTTAATGAGCACTAGCAGGCATTCTAAGTGGCAATCAGTTGTTTATCAAACCTCTGAGTTGCTGTTCCGAGCACTGGCTTCAACTCCTTTACTAAGATGACGTCTTGTGCTAAATTCAGGCTGAACCAACGTTTCAGCTTAAGATCGCATGATAGCCACCTCTTTAGCACCTAAAGTATTCAGTGAAAATCGTCCTCTAAAAGTTTAAAATGGAGGGCCGATCTACAAATAAAATGTTGTCTTTCAAAGAAATCTTCTATTTGAAATTGAATCAGTTTTCTCAGATGATATTACTTGTACATAAGATCAATTAAAATGGCATTAAAGATCTATTTGTTAATAAAGAACTAATTAATGCTTACATAAGCAAAATACTGCTGATGCTGGAAATCTGAAACATAAACAGAAAATGCTGGAAATATCGAGCTGGTCAGGCAGCATCTGTGGAGAGAGAAACTCAGGGCTGGATTTTGTCCAGGAGGCGGGTCTCCTGGCATCGCACCGAAAAGGCAGCAGGATCCCCACCTCAGCCTTTTCCTAAACCCCCCTCCCCCCACTCGAGCGTTCCACAGGTGTTTTTACATTAAAGGTTCACAAGCCGGGATCCCCGTCCCTTTAAAGATGGGGATCCCACCTCCATGAGCTGCTGGCCAATCAGAGGGCAGCAGCTCAACAGTATCGACTGCACCAACAAGAGTGGTGGCCACTGCCAGTACGGCAGAGGCCTTGAATTCAGGCCTGGTGATGGAACCCCGAACCAGAGGTAGGTGAGGCAGGGTCACTGGCGAGGCGGGGGACGATGGGGTGCTCATGCAGTCCAGGGTGAGGGAGGTCCCGGGGGTGGTGGTGAAGTGGTTCCTGGTGGGAGTCCTCTGTGGGCCACAGATTGCCAGTGGAGGAGGGACACCCCCCCCCCCCCCCCCACAGCACCACCAACACCCCCCCCAAGCCTGCAGTGAAGGTGCCTCGTTTTACAAGGTGCAATCCCTGCATGGCGGAGACACCCCCCTGCTGCTGGTAAGAGCCCAGCGGAGGAGGGGAGGCCCTTAATTGGCTGTTAATAGGCCACTTAAGGGCCTCAATTGACCTCTGGGTGGGAAGGCTGTTGTCAGCCTATCCCACCCCTGGGAAGATCGCTTGGTGACAGGGAGGCAACGGGTCCTCTGCCCCCATCACCAGACGTGATTCCCCGTGTCCCCCCGCCTCCAGCCCTGCCTCAGGGGGGCCCATAAAATCCAACCCAGAGTTAACATTTCAGGTATATGTAACCTTTTATCGGTGGCGAAAGTTAGAAATATAATAGGTTTTGAGCAAGTGAAAGTGGAGAGGATAAATTAAATGACAAAAGAGTTGGTGGGGCAGAGCCAAAGGGAGTGGTAATGGTAAACGAAACAAAAGATGTGTCCAGCGGAGGCGTCTTTGGCAGAATAATGAGCAACTGTCATACAAAAGCAAAAACAAGAGAAAAACAAGATTAAGGCCGAAACATGAAAAGAAAAGGAATTAAAATGGAGGCAGACATTATAGTCTGAAATTGTTGAACTCAATGTTGAGACTAGAAGGATGTAAAGTGCCTAATCAAAAGATAGAAACATAGAAACAGAGAAAAAATAGGAGCAGGAGTGGGCCATTCAGCCCTTCTAGCCTGCTCCGTCATTCAATACGATCATGGCCGATCATCCAAACTCAGTACCCTGTTCCCGCTTTCTCCCCGCATCCCTTGATCTCGTTAGCACTAAGAACTATATCTAACTCTTTCTTGAATATATTTAATGATTTGGCCTCAACTGCTTTCTGTGGTAGAGAATTCCACAGAAATCCCTCCTCATCTCAGTCCTAAATGGCTTACCCCTTATCCTTAGACTGTGACCCCTAGTCCTGGACTCCCCCGCCATCTGGAACATCCTTCCTGCATCTAGTCTGTCCAGTCCTGTTAGAATTTTGTAGGTTTCTATGAGATCCCCTCTCATTCTTCTAAACTATAGCGAATACAAGCCTAATCGACCCAATCTCTCTTCATACGTCAGTCCTGCCATCTCAGGAATCAGTCTGGTGAATATTCGCTGCACTCCCTCCATAGCAAGAACATCCTTCCTCAGATAAGGAAACCAAAACTGCACACAATACTCCATATGTGGTCTCACCAAGGCTTTGTATAATTGCAGCAAGACATCCTTGCTCCTGTACTCGAATCCTCTCGCTATGAAGGCCAACATACCATTTGCCTTCTTAACTGCCTGCTGCACCTTCATGCTTACTTTCAGCGACTGGTGCACAAGGACACCCAGGTCTTGCTGCACCTCCCCCTTTCCCAATCTATGGTCATTCAGATAATAATCTGCATTTCTGTTTTTGCCACCAAAGTGGATATCCACACATTTATCCACATTATACTGCATATGCCATGTATTTGCCCACTCACTCAACCTGTCCAAATCACACTGGAGCTTCTCTGCATCCTCCTCACAGCTCACACTCCCACCCAGCTTTGTGTCATCTGCAAACTTGGATATATTACATTTAATTCCCTCATCTATATCATTAATATATATTATGAATAGCTGGGGTCCTAGCACTGAGCCCTGCGGTACCCCACTAGTCACTGCCTGCCACTCGGAAAAAGACCCGTTTATTCCTATTCTTTGTTTCCTGTCTGCCAACCAGGTCTCTATCCATGTCAGTACCTTACTCCCGATTCCATGTGCTTTAATTTTGCATGCCGATCTCTTATGTTGGACCTTATCGAAAGCCTTCTGTTCTGTGCTGTTCCTCGAGCTCGCTTTGAGCTTCATTGGAACAATGCAGGAGGCTGAGGACAGAGAATTTAGTTTGTGGGCAAGGTGGAGAATTAAAATGGCAGGCCACTGGAAGTGCAGGGTCACGCTTGTGGACTGACCGGCAAAGCGGTCACCCAATCTGTGTTTGGTCTCCTCAATGTAGAACAGCCCGATTTGTGAATAGCAAATACAGTATACTAGATTGAAAGAAGTACATGTAAATTGCTGTTTCACCTGGAAGGGGTGTTTGCGCCTTGGACAGTGAGGAGAGAGGAGATAAAAGGGAAGATGTTACATCTCCTGTGCTTGCATAGAAAGGTGCCATGTAAAGGGGACAAGGTGTTGGGAGTGATAGAGAAATGGACCAGGGTGTCGCAGAGGGAACAGTCTCTTTTGAATGCTGAAAGGGGAGGGGTAGGGAAGATGTGTTTCATGGTGGCATCTCCTTATTTTTTCCTTTACTGTGAAGTAGCTAGGTTTTCTGTGATGGTAAAAACAGTGCTTTTTGTTTGTGGCTGACTGATCAAAGAGACTTATCTTTTGAAAATAAGCAACATATTGATTTTGAAGTGTATCGATCCCATGTATATAAAGCACCATTATCATTATTTTGGAGAATTTGCAAGGGATGCTGGCATATTTGAGGATCTAGACTATTGATTTCAAACTTTCCCTCAGGAGATTAAATAAATGAAATAAAGGATCTCTGGTTTGATTCCTCGTTGTGTTGGCACACCTAATTTTGTTGGAACAAAACTTCTGACCCTCGGAATCAAAATTATACTTTTTTTAAGTCAATCTTCATTTACAACTTGCTTAAGCAACATGCTCATTCTTGACAATAAATATTACTAAAAATTATCTTGATTCTAATTGAGCATCAGACGACTGAGTCATAAAGAAAGATTGGATTTTTCAGGCTTGAATGAAACCAACTGAAAGATTACATTACAGAGGTTTATGTAGCACAGCAAAAAAAGTCGATTCAGAATGCTTTTCAAACTAAACTGTGAGAATACTGATATGTGAGCAGGAAAGTGAAATTAAACTAGGTGGCTGTTGGGGAGGAAAACAATTGCACAAACTTGATTGGGCAAGTGACCTGTAGACCTGTACCTGTATCTTAACAGCACATAATACTAATTGGACAAGGGGACACAGGTTCAAGCTATAAAAAGCATATTTAGGGCTGATATCAGAAAGTTCTTCATACAATGAGTGATCAACACATGGAATGAGCTTTCGGATAATGTAGTGGAAGCAAAAATCCTCGAGTCATTTAAGCAACAGTTGGATGGTAAAAGGGGCAATTTTGGGGCCTTTCCAGATAGCCAAATGGCCTTATTCATCAGTATCTATCTTGTGACAGTCATATTTCAAATTCCGGAAAGAAAATTACATGCAGTACAGGAAGAATGTTTCTTATTTTTCTGTGGGTTCCATTAAATTAACTCGATCTCATCTCAAAATATCAAATATATCCGATTCCACATTGAATAACGAATTTAGTTTTATTTTAAGTAAAAGCTGATTTGGCAACAGGGTTCCTTAGACGTGGAGCCACTTTGAGCAATACACAGCAAAAATAATTAATATTATTATTAATAGTAAAAACAACTCAATGAGGAACAGAACCTGGGCCTGGCCTGACACATCAATACTAAATAATAACTATAATATTGCCCATCAAATGGAAGCTGAATGAGGAACTTTAAATATTTTCAGGTGCTTTTTCTTCATCTCTGTAATTTATTCACCACTTTGAAGCTTTTTGTTCAGTTGCTCTTTGTAAAATAGGGAAAAAAATAATCTTCCCACTTTAAATACTTGGACATCCTGTGACAGCACCAACTTGTGGCAGGCACCACAAATAGAGAGGATGTCAGGGAGGAAATTGAATCAGATGTTTTCTCCACTTGGGAAGGAGACGTCTTACAGACAAATGATTTTTTTGTTAGGATTCACACCTTTTTAACCTCCATTATATTCTCATATTTACAAAAACTGACAGGATATCCACCCTCATGCTAATTATTGCACATTTAGTCAGGCCAATGGATATTGGCTTCCAAGGCCCTAGGTTACGGAGGGGACCTGAGGTCTTACATCTGTTGGCTAGCAAAAATTCCTGCTGGACATGCGTGTATGTGGACACTGAGAAGGACAGAATCATGCTCAGCTGTAATGCCTTTCTACTGTTTGGTTAAATATCCTGTCAACACTCATTGTCAAGGATCATATGTTAATAATGATCACTTGACTTCATAAATAAAGGCATAGAGTACTAAAACTGAGAAGTTATGCTGAACCTTTATAAAGCTCTGGTTATGCCCCAACTAGATTGCATCCAGTTCTAGTCACCACAATTAAGGAAGGATGTGAGAGCCCTTGAGAGGGTGCAGAGGAGATTTACCAGACAGGTTCCAGGGATGAGGGATTTTAGTTACAAGGTTAGGTTGGAAAAGTTGGGTTTGTTCTCCCTGGAGCAAAGGAGATTGTGGGGAGATATGATTGAGGTGTACAAGATTATAACAGGCTTAGCTAAGTTAGACAAGGAAAAAATGTTCCCATTAACTGATGGTACAAGGACTAGAGGACACAGATTGAAGGTTTTGGGCAAGAGAGGAAGAAATGTTTTACGCAGTGAGTGGTAATGACCTGAAACTCGCAGCCCACAAGGGTGAAATCAATGATTTCAAAAGGAAAGTGGATGGCCACTTGAAGGAAATAAACTTGCAGAGCCATGGGGATCAAGCGGGGGAGTGGGGCTGACTGGATTGCTCCAAGGAGAGGCCGCATGGACTTGATGGGCCGTATTGCCTCCTTCTATGCTGTAAATGATTCTATGACTTAATTGAGGGCAAACAGCCTGTGCAGCAAAGGGAAGAAACCTCATGGCACAGCATATCCCCCACTCTACCATTACCATCAAACAGGGGGACCAACCCTGGTTCAATGCAGAGTGCAGGAGGGCATGCCAGGAGCAACACCAGACATACCTCAAAATGAGGTGTCAACCTGGTAAAGCTGCAACCCAGGGCTACTTGCGTGCCAAACAGTGTAAGCAGCATGCGATAGATAGGGCTAAGCAATCCCATAATCAACAGAGCAGATTTAAGCTCTGCACTCCTGCCATATCCAGACGTGTATGGTGGGTCAATTAAACAACTAATTGGAGGAGGTGGCTCCACAAATATCCCCATCCTCACTGATGGGGGAGCCCAACACATCAGTGCAAAAGATAAGGCTGAATCACTTGCAACAATCTTCAGCCAGAAGTGCCGAGTGGGTGATCCATCTCGGCCTCCTCCTGAGGTCCCCATCATCACAGATGCCAGTTTTCAGCCAATTCGATTCACTCCACATGATATCAAGAAATGACTGAAGGCACTGATACTGCAAAGGCTATGGGCCCTGACAACATTCCGACAATAGTACTGAAGACTTGTGCTCCAGAACTTGCCGCACCCCTAGCCAAGCTGTTCCAGTACAGCTGCAACACTGGCATCTACCTGGCAATGTGGAAAATTGCCCAGGTACGTCCTGTACACAAAAAGCAGGACAAGTCCAACCCAACGAATTACCACCCCATCAGTTTACTCTCAATCAAGTAAAGTGATGGAAGGTGTCGTCGACAGTGCTATCAAGTGACACTTGCTTAGCAATAACCTGCTCAGTGATGCTCTGTTTGGGTTCTGCCAGGGACACTCAGCTTCTGACCTCATTACAGTCTAAGTTCGAACTTGGACGAAACAGCTGAACTCAAGAGGTGAGGTGGGAGTGACTACCCTTGACATCAAGACAGCATTTGACCTGGTACAGCATCAAGGAGCCCTAGCAGAACTGGATTCAATGGGAATTAGGGGGAAAACTCTCCGCTGGTTGGAGTGGTACCTAGCACAAAGGAAGATGGTTGTTGTTGGAGGTCAATCATCTGAGCTCCGGGACATCATTGCAGGAGTTCCTCGGGGTAGTGTCCTAGGCCCAACCATCTTCAGCTGCTTCATTAATGACCTTCCTTCAATCATAAGGTTAGAAGTGGGGATGTTCGCTGATGATTGCACAACGTTCAGCACCATTCGTGACTCCTCAAATACTGAAGCAGTCCATGTAGAAATGCAGCAAGATCTGGACAATATCCTGGCTTGTAGCCACGGTATTTATATGGTTACTTCAGTTCAGTTTCTAGTGAATGGTAACCCCCAGGATGTTGATAGTGGGGGATTCAGTGATCATAATGCCATTCGTGCCACACAAGTGTCAGGGAATGACCATGTCCAACAAGAGAGAATCTAACCATCTCCCCTTGACATTCAATGGCATTATGATCACTGAATCCCCCACTATCAACATCCTGGGTGTTACCATTCACTAGAAACTGAACCGAAGTAACCATATAAATACCGTGGCTACAAGAGCAGGTCAGAGGCTGGGAATCCTGCGGCGAATAACTCACCCCCTGACACCCCAAAGCATGTCCACCATCTACAAGGCACAAGTCAGGAGTGTGGTGGAATACTCTCCACTTGCCTGGATGGGTGCAGCTCCAACAACACTCAAGAAGCTCGATACCATCCAGGACAAAGCAGCCCGCTTGATTGGCACCCCATCTACAAACATTCACTCCCTCCGTCACAGACGCACAGTGGCAGTAGTGTGTACCATCTACAAGACGCTCTACAGCAATGCACCAAGGCTCCTTAGACAGCGCCTTCCAAACCTGCGACCTCTACCACCTAGAAGGACAAGGGCAGCAGTTGCATGGAACACTACCACCTCCAGATTCCCCTCCAAGCCTTACACCATCCTGACTTGGAACTATATTGCCGTTCCTTCACTGTCGCTGGGTCAAAATCCTGGAACTCCCTTCCTAACAGCACTGTGGGTGTACCTACCCCATGTGGACTGCAGCGGTTCAAGAAGGCAGCTCACCAGCACTTTCTCAAGGGCAATTAGTGATGGGCAATAAATGCTGACCTAGCCAACGATGCCCACAGCCCATGAACGAATAAAAAAAAATTAGTGAAGGCGGGCTGCCAATTTGCTATCACCCATTTTACATTACAGTCCAAAGTCAAATTTGCCCCTTTCTTTGTTTCTTCTTGTTGTTGTCTAATTTTTAATAGTTCCAAAATGCTGTCAGAAATTGGCTTAAAGTGTACAGAGGTAGGGCTCTTTCACATTCCAAAGATTCTCCCTTCTGCCTCTCACCAATATTTTGAGGCTAGTTTGCAAAGGCTGCACAGTTCAGTGGACCAGAAAAGATCCAGAAAGAACTCTTGCTCAACTTAAAATGGGACTGGAATTTGTTTGTTTTTCTCAAACCTTGCTCTTTGAATAGCCAAAATATGTCATATATTTGAACGAGCTTCCTAAGACAGTATTTCAACATTCCAGTGTTTGATCTCATTTCCAATGTCCAGGTAATCAATCTTGGAATCAATCTTTCACTCTCCAGCTCTGGCTTGCCTCCATGCAGAAAAATTATGATTCCAACAACATGGAATGAGAAATACATTTTTAAAAGAACTACATGAAAGAACGGCTAAGTATTTATCCTGTTATTAATTTCAAAATTGCACCAGGATTTCATTAAAAATAGTTATTATCTTAATTTTTCATAGTAAACCACATTTAAAGAATATGTTTTCATTCAATGGTTGAGGGAACAGGAAAATTGGGTCGGCACTCATAGAAATATAAGCAAACATTTACTATCTATAATCTTTGTTTTACATTTACAAAAAATAAGCACTATTTATAAGCTGAATGTATAAGCTGAAACCCACATTCATGTGTTTGTAACCTCTAGACTTGACTATTCCAACACATTCCTGGCTGGTCTCCCACGTTCCATGCTATGTAAACTTGAAGTCATCCAAAGCTCTTCTGCCCATGTCTTCACTCAAACCAAGTCCTGTTCACCTATCATTCCTGTGCTCGCTGACCTACATTGACTCCCAGTCAAGCAATTTCTTGATTTTAAAATTATCATCCTTGTTTTGAAATCCCTCCATAGCCTCGCCCCTCCCTATCTCCGAAATCTCCTCCAATCACACAACCTTGTAAGATACCTGTGCTCATCTAATTCTGACCTCTTGAGCATCCTCAATTTTAATCGCTGCACCATTGGTGGCCCCACCTTAAGTTGCCTCGGCTCCAAGCTCTGGAATTCCATCCATACACCGCTCTGCCTCTTTACCTTTCTTTCCTCTTTTAAGACACTTTTTAAAATCTACCTCTTTGACCAAGCTTTTGGTCATCTGAACTAATGGCTGGAATTTTATGGTCCCTCAACGAGGGGGCTGGTGCGGGGAGGGGGGCAGGGGGCGTAGAATTGGTTGGGAGGTAGGGGGCTGCTGTTCCCAACCCCCTCCCGCCCCTGCTGCAATTTTACGCAGGGTGGCGGCAGCGAGAAGTGGCCCTCCCGCCTGAGACCAATCAAGGCCCTTTAGTTAATTAACTGCCACTTAACTGCAGGTATTTTACCCTCGGCGGCCGGATGGCAAAGGCCCCAAGAACCCTGCCAGGTAAAATCAGGTGGCCTTCTTGCGGGCTGAGGGGGGTCCCTCCTGATCGGGCACCCTGTGCACCATGGAGGGCTGCCCCAAAGCTCCAAGTGCTCCCAACGCACAACACTCCCCTACCCGCCCCCCTCCAACTGACTTCCCTTCCCTCGCCAGGGCCTGGCCGATAGGCTGCGGCGAGGCCCTAAACATTTACCTGAGTTTCCGTGCCGTCCCTCCTGTTGCCTCCAATGGCTGGGTGTAGTACTCCTGGTGGTGCCTGCTGGGACGAAGAGCTGCCAGCCCGCTGATTGACCGGCAGCTTCATTAGGCGGGACTTTCGGCCTCAAAGGCAGGAAGTCCCACCCAAGGCCAATTAAGGGCCTGGGGAGTGAAAAATCCCAGCCTGGCCCCCAGACCTGGCAGAGGTGGGCTCGCCACCAACTTTTTGGCCAGTGGGCGGGGCTTCCCGTCCAATGTAAAATCCTGGCCAATATCTCCTTTGTGCCTCAGTGCATATTTTGTTTTATAATGCTCCTGCAAACTGCCTTGGGGCATTTTATTACATTAAAGGTGCTATATAAATATAAGTTGTTGTTTTGCACTCCATCAGGAGATCGAAAGTCATCTTACAACTGCCATATTTCATTACACATTGTGGTAAGACTTTCAACTGCATTCCAACATCTTTTTCACCCCAGCCTAGGGCATGGGTGAATGAATAATTAAGCCCAATTTTAACTGCCCCCACCTAGCAAAAACTGGGGGAACAGTTAAAATATCTACAGACACTAATACACACCAATCCTGCTTCCTTCCCCACATTAACCTGTTCCTCCCTGCAGGAAGAAAGTGTGGTTCTGTATTAAATCTGCAGATTGGATCTGTTCATGTCATCAGGTTCCGAGCTCCATATTCAAGCTGACGCCTAAGCGAGAGTTGGGGGTAGGGGGGCTGCAGTGTTGGCTTCTCCGTCAGGCTAAACCTATTGGGATCTCGTTCCTGAGCCAGAAGACACCCAGAAGGTAAATTTTAAATCTATTTGTCAGTTTTCCTTCTGGACCAGGAGGGTAGGAGTGCTGAATATTTCCCCGGGCCTCATAAGGAAGCCTTGGGCCTCACTAGCATAGGACTCCCTCCACTTATGTCCTCCCACCCCTTCCCCAAACTCAGCCAGAGCCTCCACTAACTGCCGGAGTCCTGCAGGAATTCCCAGGGCTGAGAGAGGCCACTTGTTGCCATTGCCCTCTTTATGCTGATGCTTAGCACCACCTCATACTCTCCTGCCTGCATTGACGTCAAACTGGGTATCAAGTAAAATGAACAGCTAATCTGACAGCAACTGTACCACCAGCAAGTTAAGTTAAAAGGACCCCCTTCCCTAACCTCAATAATGTGATGCATGGGCCTTCATTATGATGTAATTGGGAAATAGTAGGTTTGGATATTAACTAGGGGTGAGTTGTTGACAGGTGAGCTTCGATTACAGTTCAAAACTCAGGCCCTTTGGAAAAAAGAAGACCCAGGGTATTATCCCACTCAAGCCTGGTTTAAATGTCACAGGCCGACCTCCCTCCTTTACTGGGGTGGGAGGGAATTCGGCAGTAAGAGGCACAAAGTCACGTTACCTAGAAGCTGCCCACTGAGCAGGTAAGTCTGTAAGATTCACTGTTCTCCCCTTCCTGGCCCCATGTTTTTAAATTCACAATGTTTCCCTTATGGACCTCTTCCATCTCCGATCCAGTCACATGCCTGGTTGCCTTGGCGGAAAACTGGCTGCCCTTTCCCAATCAGGTTAACTAGTTAAAATTGCAGTCGGGTCTCAATGAGGTCATTGGGGACTGCCATGCATCTGGAAAAATTGTTAAGTAAGGATGGGTAAGTAACTTGATAGATTTTAACTGCCCATCGCCTAGTTTCTCTGGGGAGATATATTTGTAAGTAATTTTCAGAGCTGTTTACACCTTTCGAAGCACACAAGATCATAATACTGTCAGATTAATTATCTCTTATTAAGTCACACATAGCTAGATATGTTGAGCATAACTTACAATGCCAATATTTTATTTAAATTCAAATAACAGGGGCTTTCAATTCAAAGAATTGGGAAAAATATAGAAGTTTATTGGATAATTAAACAATTGAATTGGCACACATCTTTGGGTAATTTCAATTGTAAACAATTGTTTTAGACTCTGTAGAAGGAATCACCAGCACACTTTCCGGTCAGCAAAATTGGGTTAAGTGGCCAAATTATGTCTTTTTAAATCCACGGATAAATTTATGATACAACTGTAGTGCCAGTACTAAGCAGTTTTGCTTCACACCTATTGTACCTTTATAACTGAACAATAACAAATTGCATTTATATGGCACCTTTAACTTAGACAAATGTCCCAAGTTGCTTCACAGAGATTTAATCAAAATATAAAAAGGCTGCCAAGCCAAAAAAGGAGTTATGAAGAGATTTTTTTTTTAAAAAGCAGGTCTTTAAAGATTAGAGAGAAGTGGAAAAGCAAAGGTTTGAGGGAGCGAATTCCAGAGTTTGAGGTTAGGCAGCTGTAAATAGGGCCATGAATGAGGGATGAAGGGAGAGGGCCAAGTCTTCCAAACCCGCAACCTCTACCACCTAGAAGAACAAGGGCAGCAGATGCATGAGAACACCACCACCTGCAAGTTCCCCTCCAAGTCACACACTATCCTGACTTGGAAATATATCGCCGTTCCTTCACCGTCGCTGGGTCAAAAACTTGAACTCCCTTCCTAACAGCAATGCGGAAGTACCTACACCAAATAGTATGCAGGGCTCAACACCACCTTCTCAAGGGCAATTAGGGATGGCCAATGATGCCCACATCCCATGAAAGATTAATAAAAATGGGGAGATGTACCAGAGGTCAGAATCAGAGGAATAAAGGGTATGGGAGTTGTGGGAGGAGTAGGGTAGAGCTGGAAGGGGTCATAGATATAGGGAAGGACTAGGCCATGATGAGATTTAAATGCAAGAAAGAAAATTTTATATTGGAGGTGTTTGAGGGATCAGGAGCCAATGTAGGTCAGTGCAGACAGGGATGGTGGTTGAGTGGGTCTTGACGCCTGAACTCTGATTTCCACTCTGCTTCACATTTGACTTAGTTCCAAGTTGTACAAAAAAGTTTAGTATCTTTGCAAAGCCTAAGCCAGTTCCCTCTGATGCTGAATTTGTACTGTGAATGCATCCAAAGATGAACCATCTGCTGAACGTGCCAAATCTGTTTTCAGTGCTATAAATTGAACAGATATTTTTACTTTCCTTGCAATTAAAATCAATAATCTCATTTGTTTTGTGTTCTTTAACAATAATTACAACTCACGTGCATTCATATAAATTCACAGGCTTACATTCATTTTATTACTATTTATTATTAACTTGCATACAATGTGTAAAGTGCTAAATTTAGCATTTAAGTTACAACTCATTGTTTTGGTCTATTGCAATACATTTTCAGTTGGGTCCTTTAGTATATATATTAAACTATAGCAGCTTTTTGCATGCCTTCATGTTATTGAGTATCAAAGAGAATGTTTAAAATCCAAAAGGAAAAAATATCCTTTTTTTTTTACTGCAGATGAGTCCATGTTTTGTATCAATCATAGAATAGAAATCAAAGGTCACTATTTCTTCCTTTGAAAAACAAGATATTGTTTCTCTTTCATTTTCTCATCAAAGTGATGAACCTTTTATACAAATTGACTACAGAGGTAACATAAATATACCCGCAATGACTGAATGTTGTACTCTACTTTGATTTTTAATAAGTATTTTTTCTGGTACACAATAGTATAGCTGTCTTTTCATAGCTGCCCCTGAAACTTGATATCGAGTTCCCAGCTGGTGGTAAGTGTGCATAGTTCATTGTGTATTGTCATGCATTGGTCTTTGATTGACGGTTGCTTGAACGTTCTGTTGAATAAATTAGCTTGAAATCTCTGTCTAACTAAAGGGGTTTCAATTGGACTGAGTTTAAAGCATTTTAAATGTTTTTGCAATGGAAGATTTGTTTCTGATATTAGTGTAGTGGATCGCGCTGTCTCCTCATCAGCTGCTGTGAACCAATGAGCAAGCATTCCCTCGGAGTTTGGAGCAGCTTCTGCTTCATCGGACATTCTACTCAGGGTGTGCACCTCCGGGCTCATAGGTGGTGGTGGCGGCGGAGAGCGCTGGATTGGGGCAGTTTTCAGCACCCGGAAGTCCCTTCAGGGATGGGAGCTGTGATTTGCCAGAACCGGGTAGAGCCAGAGAGCCACAGGCAGCAGGTAGAAGTGTGGGCAGGAGAAAAAAGAGCTGGAGGGAACGTCTAAGGTCTGCGGCGGCGACTGGGAAACTGGGATGTGCATCCAGCTAGCAAAGGCCATGGAGGACTAGCTAAGGAGTATGGAAGCCCCAAAGATTGAAAAGCCCTGAGATGCTGAAGAGGCCACTGGTAATCTGGATATCAAGGTAATCTGTGACTCACAGGTTCAAGTGGAACTAGCAAAAGGAGGGCCATGAACGAGCCTGCTCTCAAATTTGTTATTGTGGTGCTTCAAGTTCAACATTTAAGTCTAAAAACCCCTTGTGCAGAGTGGGGATAAGAGATCAGGAGAGAGATTCAGGATCACAAACTTGCACTCCTACTGAAGTGAGGCGTTCTTCCATCCCATTGTTTAACAAACAAGTCTGCAACACCGCTGATTTGAAACAAAGAGTTAAACTCTCAATGATTCTCCTGCTTCGGGGTGGTGAGCCATGGACATCCACTGTAATGAGTTTTTGTTTCTTTAAGATAAGCATTTTTTCTTCATGAGTGTTGTCAGGCAAACCCCACCTGCCAAGACTGAGGCACACATTATTTCACCACATGAACATTAAAGCTTTAAAAATTACAATCTCTGACTGGAAGGACATTTGCATAGTACCAGACAATGTGGAAACAAAGGGAGCCAATCCCTCTTCCTCCAATACACAGAAGTGGTCGGACCAGTTTTGGTCACGTGACTGACTGGCTGTGACAGACAAATTTGAACCTCCAACCAAGGATGTTGAAGAGACTGTTCCATATAACGAGCTAGTCACATGACTAACCTGCTGAGCACCATGGGATCTTTTTGAATTTGAACTCCCAAACGAAGGGATTTGAACTGAGAGAACGCTGTGTGCTCATGGACTGAGAAGATCTCCCTGCCTGTCTGTCTCCTGTCTGCCTGCTTCATCTCTTCCCACGGAACTGAATCTCATGAAAATATGTGAAACTCAAAGAGAGAAGGGTTTGCCACGTGAACAAAGTTTTAAGAAGATTACTGGGCCCAACGAATCGCAAGACCATAGCTTCAATCAAGGACTACAGTTAGCTCGAGAAACAGTAATAAGATATTGCCTCAAACTGTTCTACTTATCTTTTCTTCTGCTCTTTTCTGTTCCTATCTGCATGTTTATATCGCGTGTGCATGCTAGAATGAGCGCGTATATCTGTAGGCGTGAACCGTATTAGAGCTTAAGTTTAAGGTTTTAGTAAATTTCCTCTTTCTGCTTTAAACCAAAGAAAGCCTGTGTGTGCTCAGTTTTTTGCCTTATAATTGGAAACTGTGAACATGGATTCACAAAAAGGGGAGCTCAAAACACAGTGTGTTTAAAATTAAACCCTGTTACAATAAGACCTGGTAAAGACAGCCAAAGAACCCTAGACACATTGCTCTCCTGGTCGTAACAGTGTGCTTTCATGTTTGGTGCCAGTGGAATAAAGGCTGGAACCTTCACGCATGTGTGCTTTTTCCTGCGTTTACATTCGTACTAATATTTTGTATGAGCAGCTCCTGTCCATTTCTGGTAGTTATAAGAGATGCTTAGTAGCCCCTTAAGTACATCAAAGGTGTCAGTTGTGGCTTTCATCTTTGAGTCAAAGATTATGGGTTCAAGTTCCACTCCAGAGACTTCAGCATAAAGTAAAGGCTGACACTTCAGTGCAGCACTGAGGGAGTGCAATATTGGGAATTTGGTCAATGCACTGGACCTATGCCATCACTGAGTTTTTCTCTAGGTCTACACTGGAACACAAGAGGCTTGTACTGCTCGATGTTTAGTGTGAGGTGGTGTAGTCATTTGTATACATTTCTCTATACAGCTTTGGAATTGCCCACCGCAGAGCTGACCGACATATTGCCCCCCTTCCACAAAGTAATTTGGTATCCATAATTATTTCTTTACTGGTTCCACTAGCTGGTTTTGAGATGGAGGATCAGGATGAAATGAAGAAGCAGTATAGGAAGGGGCCAAACAGCAAAATAGTAAGTGAACATGTCAGCCTGACTTCAGCAGAGACATGCTTGTGACTTGAGGCAAAAACTAATTCACTTCGCTTCACTCTAAAAGGCATTGCCCCTGGAGAAACATTCTGGATCAGGTTGTCCCGAGTCACACACCAACATATTTTGTGCTGAAGTCCCATTATCTCTCAGCCACCATCACTGAACAATTGTTGCAGCTGAAAGGGTTTCCCCTCTATGGAAGCACAAAGAATACCTTTGGCAACCATGGGCTAAATTTTCCAAAGAAGTAACAAGTCCTGCAAGGACTATCAAGGACAACTGGTGTGGGAAGCAACAACCAACTTTAAAATGGGTATAAAGATTGCTTCGATTAATGTGCGTAGCATTAAATCCACTACGCGATGCGTTTCAACCTTGGACTACCTCGCCAAGGTGTTGTTTCTGCAGGAATGTGGAATACCACACCTCAGCACCTACAGACAATGGTCGCGATGGTGGTCACTCGGGACATCGATCTGGTCTGGGGGAAATGATTCCTGTTCCTCCGGTCTGAGTATTCTGCTGCGGGGAGACAACCTCTTCATCTCCGAAGTTGAGAAGGTGGTAGGCAGTTGCATTCTCGTAGCAGATGTAATGTACAACAATGCTCCGCTCTGGTTGATCAACTTGTACGCCCCGGCTCAATGTAGTGAGTGACTGACCGTCCTCTAACAACTCTCACTGCTGCTGGCAACATCCAACTGCATCATTAACGCAGCTGGACAATCTAGCAGGGATGACAGCAAACTGGACACTATTTCCAGATTCTGAATGGAAACAGTAAAAGATGCCAAGCTGCACGACATCTTCAGCAACCCTGCAGATGAAGCACAGCGTAGCTACACCTGGTCAAGACCGGCCGTGTCTGCCCGTTCCAGGATTGACTTCCTTTTTGTGTCCCGTGCTTTCAAGGTCAGATCCGCCGACACCAAGCCGGTGTTCTTCTCTGATCACTGCCTCTTACTGGCCGACTGTCACTTACAGGATGACCAGGGGGTTGGCAGGGGGATATGGCAGCTCAATGCTACACTGCTAACCCCAGAGAACGTTGAGGAGCTCAAAAGGGATTACAAAGGTTGGAGATCCGTGAAACCCCTCTTTGAGTCTCTGAGCACTGGTGGGAGGCGATCAAGGAGAATATCAAGAGGTTCTTTATCTTCAAAGGTGTTCAGAGGGTGAGAGAGAGAGACAGAGGGAAATATCCTGACTCCAGAAAAGAATGCAAAATCTGCTCTGGCTGCAGTCGTTGGGGGTCGAGGTCAAGGAGGATCTCCAAGAGGTGAAGAGCCAGCAGGCCTCGCTCTTTGCCACGGAGGCCTCCAAGATCATTCTCTGGTCCAGAGACCGCTCCATTGAGCAGGATGAGATGTGCTCACGTTACTTCTTCCAAAAGGTACAGACAGAGAGCTCTGTTATCAGCAGCCTGAAGGAAGAGGATAGCTTGGTAACGTCTTCGCAGTCCGACATACTAAGGATCAGCAAATCCTTTTATGCTGGGCTGTACGACGTGAAGCCCACAGACAGCACAGCTTCCCAGTCCTTCCTGTCATCTATCACGGAGGTCTTAGATGACAGCATGAGGGAAAGACTGGACAAACCGCTAGCTCTGGATGAGCTGACAAACGCTATCAGGTCCTTCAAGACGAGTAAAACTCTCAGAAACGACGGCCTACAGGTTGAGTTGTATTCAGGTCTGTGGGACTGGATCGGCCCAGACCTGCTGGAAGTGTTCAAGAGTATGCTTCTGGCCAGCAGCATGTCAGAATCTATGAGGAAAGGCATCATCACCCTCATCTACAAGCGGAAGGCGGAGAGGGCAGAAATCAGAAATTGGCGGCCCATCTCACTGCTTAATGTTGACTACAAGATTCTGTCCAAAGTCATCGCCAGTCGGGTCAAGTCTGCTCTGGAGTTGGTGATCCACCCTGACCAGACCTGTACTGTACCTGGCAGGAAGATCTCTGAAAGTCTTGCGCTACTCAGGGATACGATCACCAATGTACGGGACAGGAGGGTGGACACCTGCCTCATCAGCTTGGACCAGGAGAAGGCTTTTGACAGGATATCGCACACATACATGATGGACGTGCAAAATGGGGCTTGGGAGGGAATCTGCAGTTGGATCAAACTGCTCTACACAAACATCAGTAACGCAGTCTCAATCAATGGGTGGGAATCAGAAAGTTTCCCGATCCAATCTGGAGTCAAACAGGGCTGTCCTCTCTCCCCTGTCTTGTTTGTTTGCTGTATCGAACCTTTTGCTGAGTCCAATAAGAAGGATGCGGGCATAAGAGGGGTGACAATCCCAGGCAGTAGAGGCACTCAGGTTAAAACCTCCCTGTAAATGAACGACGTCGCCGTCTTCTGCTCGGATCTGCTGTCCATTCGCAGACTGATGAGCATCTGCAACCAGTTCGAACTGGCCTTGGGAGCCAAAGTTAACCACAGCAAGAGCGAGGCCATGTTCTTTGGGAACTGGGCTGACTGATCCTTTGTCCCCTTCTCCGTCAGGTCAGACTACCTGAAGGTGCTGGGATATGGTTCTGAAGGGCTGGGGCGTGCGCCAAAACCTGGAAGGAGCGAGTAGCCATAAATTGAGCATGTGGGAGCAGCAGTCTCTCTCCATTGTGGGTAAGAACCTGGTCATCAGGTGCGAGGCGCTCATCTTGTTGCTGTATGTAGCGCAGGTCTGGCCCATACCCCACTCCTGCGCCGTGGCGGTCACCCGAGCCATTTTTTGTTTTATCTGGAGATGCAAAATGGACCGGGTCTGGAGGGACACGATGTTCAAACCTCTGGATAAGGGCGGGAAAAATGTACCCAACGTTGCCCTCATCCTGATGACCACTTTCGTGTGTGGCTGCAACAAGTTGTGCGTAGATCCCCAGTACGAAACATCAAGTGTCACTACGTGCTGAGGTTCTATCTGTCCCCAGTGTTACGAAGGATGGGTCTGGTCACGTTGCCGCAGAACACTCCATCCAATTGGACCGTGCCGTACCACCTGTCCTTCATGGGAAAGTTTTTCCAGAAAAACACCTTTGACCACCAATCCATCAGGCAGTGGTCTGCATGGAATGTTCTCAAGGCCCTATAGGAAAAGGAGATGGTGGATCCGGTCGGATGGTTCCCCGAGCAGACTGCCAAAGTCATTTGGCAGAATGCCTCATCACCAGAACTTTCAAACAAGCACCAAGACCGTAGCTTGGCTGGTGGCGAGAAGGGCCCTCCCCGTCAGATCCCTCCTGAATGCCCAGAGTCTAGCCCCCTCCACCTGCTACCCTCAAGGTGGCTGTGGTGGGGAAGAGCCAGTTGCCCACCTCCTTTTGGAATGTGCCTTTACAAAGCAGGTGTGGAAAGAGATGCAGTGGTTTTTGTCGAGGTTCATCCCAAGCAGCTCTGTAACACAGGAGTCTGTGCTGTACGGGCTGTTCCCAGGGACGCACACCGAGACAAACATCAACTGCTGCTGGATGTATACACCAAATATGGTTTTGCTGTAAAATGTACATGGCAAGTAAAATGGAATGGAAGGGTTGTGAGGCAACTCACTCCTGTATTGAAGAAAACTGATTTCCTTTGAAGAAGTCCTGCCGCCAGGACCGAAATCGTGACCCGCCCCCATGCGGGCCAACGGCGGGACTCTGTGGCGGCATTTTACTGGTACTGCACAATTAACAGGCCACCATTTGGACCACCATCAAATTGAGCATGGTGGCCTTCATCCCAGAGCTGCTGGCCTAATCAGAGGGCCAGCAGCTGGCTGCCTTCGTAGTACCACCATTAGAGGTGGCCACGGCTGATGCTGCAAGATGAAGGAGTGGGCACCTCCATAGCAAGGCCCCCTCAAAGAGAAGGTAAGTTTGTTTAACTTCTGTGCGGGGCCAGGCAGGCAGGCCCCGACGGTCAGGGTTGGGCGGGTGGGGTGGGTGGGGTGGGGACAAATTCCAGCTGTAGTGCAAAGCTGCGGTGGGGGGGGGGGGGGTGGGTGGCCATTGCTGCTGGGGAGTCCCTCCATGGGCCATAGACTGGCCACAAAGGGAGGCTGCCAGGGTTTACCTGGAGGTCTCTCCATGTGGCGGTGGCTCCTCCTCACGCCAGTAGAATGCTAAAGGGTGCGGGAGGTGGCCCTTAATTGGGCAATTAATTGGCACAACAGGCCACCCGATGGGCAGCTGCGCCGCTGAGGTTTCTGCCTCTGGTAATATACATTGGGCTCCCCTCCTGATGCCTTCTGTTGCCCTTTTACCAGCCCTCCTCCCTCCTGCCTCCCAGGCCATCTCCATAGGCCTGGTAAAATACAGCACCATGTCTGGTTTATTGTGATTTTGGTGTAGTGTGCTCCACACTTCTTTCTCCAGTGCTTCCCTTTGTGAAATTAGATACTCAGTGTCTCCTGCTGTCTAATCTAGCGCTCCTTCTAAGAGCTACCCTAATTAAGGAAGAAAATGAGGGGGCTTGCGCTGTATGTCTCAGAGATTCCTGGAATGGGAATGGCTCCTTAGCCATTCCAACAGGGACAGTTGCAAGGTCCAGGATTATGTGCTGAAGGTCCAACAGTATTTGGATATTTGCAGGGCCCCTTTAGTTTTCAATCTCTCTCTTCTGCTGTATGCTTACAATGAGAAGATGTGGATTACTGTTGTAATGGTGAAACTCGCTAAGGTAATTTAAAGGGCTGGATTTTAAGAGCCCACTGCTGATCTTGGCGGCGAGCTCAAAAACATGGCGGCCCACCGCCACAATCTCCCATGCGGCATCTCATTTAAATAACTAGGGTGGCCCGCCCCCACCAATCATATTTAAATTTTAAAAAAAGTAACCCCCTAAAATTAAATAAGTAAATTTATAACGCCCCTTTCCCACCTCCCAATAACAATTCCATTAGCTATTTGCCCCTCGCTCTCCCCCCCCACAAAACGCTTATCTTTTACATCTGACCTTCCCCCCCAAATTGCACAACGTTTAAGGTTCAACCCTACCCCCACACCCATTATGTTTATTCGACCCCATTTCCCCCGCCACTGCACTGACAAACTTACCACCTCCCCACTTCCCCACCAGTGTGGCGCTGCGTTTCCCTGAATGGGGATCTGATGGCGCAGGAATGCCGGCTGCCGCACCAAAGATCATCGCAGGCTCTCAATATCACAGGTAAGTCTATTTAAATGTATTCATTTTATTCATTTGAATATGTTAATTGTGGTCCCATCGCCCAGTGTCGGGGGGCCACCACAGAGCCTCGCCGCCACCAGGAGGATCGGGCCAGGCCATCCCAGTGTCCAGGTCCGTAGTGGGCCTCATCTGGAGCCATCTTCAGGCCCCCCCCACCATGGAACCTGATGCCTGGGGAAGAACAAAATCCAGCCCAAAATGTCTCAATATTATTAGATTTCGGATTCTGAAACTAGAGGGCTGAAAACGTACTGTGGCAATAGGATCACTGCTGTTCGGTGCTGCATGCTGCTGTAGCACTAGAAGCTGATCGAATAAGGTCAGCTGACTTAAACAAATATTCAATGCTCCTGGTGCACAGAGCATAAAACGAAGGGATGCATTGCCTGGTGCCAGCAGCTCTTAAAGGACTGCTGGTCACCTTAAAGTTGTACTGCTCTTGAGCTGTAGAACTGGCTGCAATGAGATGAAGGATTGCAGTTTTGGATGTTCAGCTGCAGGAGATTTTGGAGAGAAGGGTGGCTTTCTTTTGGAGCAGCGAATCACACACTTTGAGAAAAGGCATAAGAGCTGGCTGAATGAAAGTAAGAGAAAGAATGAATGTTGTCTGAACTTGAAAATCAGATCATGGTGCAAAAGAAATCTGCTGATAGCCAAAAGATTGTCAAAGTAAGTGTGCTCACATGGCATTTAATTTTACAATTTTGTATTCACAGCATTTTAACAGCATTTAACAATGTGTTTGTTGGAGGGAGAATGGGCAGCACTCCAGACACCTATTTCCAAATTCAAAGCCAAGCCTATATTTTAGCACTGTACTTTAACCATTGGCCCATAAAATGTGACAGGAAACACACATCAAGCAGGAAGGCATGATAAGATATTTGCATGCTTTACATTTACAAACTTACATCAAGTGGCTGTTGGCTGGTGCTCAATCTTCTGTCCTTACTCGAGGCAGGTCTTCCTCTCTACCTGTTCCATGACAATGGGCCTTTTCAGAATGAGCTTGTACAAAGTGCATCACTTTGTAATTATCTTGGATACCTCAGCCAACCTGTGCCACATGCCTACTCTTATCTGCCCTTCCTCTTTCAAAACCAGCTGATAGAGAGGGGTGGGCAGCAGATAGCCTGTATTTCTTATTTAGACAGAGAGCTCAGTCACTGGATCCTCAGCTAACTCCTACAGATGGCAAATGGGGTGGAGTTTCAAGAAGTGTGAATAACTGCTGCAGTGAAGCCCAAAGACACCATGGTGTAAGCAATAAAATCCATGCACCAATGTGCAGTAATTAATGCAGCCACCAAGCAAATTCCAATTTAAGGAACAGGAACAAGCATGGCTAAATGGACCAAACATGTCATTTCCAGTTGAAATAATCCATGAGCTCCAGTAATGCTGTTCAAGCTGTGAGACTGCATTATAGAACCGTGACCTCATTTGTATCTTTTTGAAGTCTTAATGTGATGAGTGCATGCTCAGGGTTGAATGCCAGATAATGTCATCACCTGCACTCAAAATGCTGCATCACTATGGGTGCTAACCATCATATTAGAAAATTCAAGGAGTCCTTTCAGACTCTAATGTCAGACTCTGAAAACGAATCAATGTAGAGACAGCATCAACAACTTGCATTGATACAGTATCTTTTCACCTAGTAAAATGTCTCAAGGTGCTTCACAGGAATATTATCATACAAAATTTGACACCAAGCTACATAATTAGATATTAGCACAAGTGACCAAAAGCTTGATCACATAGATACATTTTTAAAAGTGTCTTAAAGAAGGAGAATGTTATGTCTTCTAGTTCCCATAAGTTAGAAATGATCACACTTTAGACATAAAAATTCTGGAGCTCATTGTGTATTTCCATTAATCTCTCCATGCTGCTTGGTAAAAACTGGTTTAGACCAGTGCAGTGTTACACATCACATGACTCCAGTACAGCAGTGAATGTGGCACCCTGGAACACACCTAAACATAATTAGCTAATTAGTTCCTAGCTCTTCATGAATGATGTAACAATATATGACAGAGAGGCAGAAAGGTTTAAGGAGTGAATTTCAGAGCATAGGGCCTAGGTAATTGATTTAATAATATGATGTCCAAAGATGTTTTTACGACAATAAATACATGCTATTGTGATCCACGCCTTTGTAAATACAACACTGTTGTGACGAAAACGACACCTGCCAAATGGAAACATATTAATTTCGCCATATGGGAGACTACTGAAACCTTTTTACTGGACATTGCACATAACTTGTTTAAAAAGACCACAGAGCTGAACAGCTGAAAACATGGTTGCACATTTGCATTCTGAGAGACAGTTGAATAGAGTGACAATGGGAGCACTCACTGATTCAATTAACAGGATTGGTCTGGGCAATCATGATAATCAACATTCTTTGTCTGTGTAAGAGCCACAACTCCACACCCCACTGAGTGTGTCTGGGAAGTTTTGAAATCAACAACCCTCCCAGAAGATGCTGTCTCAAACACAGAGATGGTCACATGGCCTACCTGCTGACATGACTGGAGACTGTTTGAATTGTGCTTCACAAAAAGGTAACAGACTGCAAGTTGAGAACCAAGATGGAATGTCTCCCTCCCTCTGTCTCTCTCTCAAGTAAAGTCCCAGGGGCCCACAGTAGCAGCTTAAGCCTCAAGACAGAGCATCTCTTCAGCCTTCTAGAACCAGAGAAGCAAGCTTGAAATTGTGCACCAGGCCCCAGCAAGAACTTCAATCAAGGACTTTACATCAAAGATAAAAGACAGTAACTGTATTGCATTTGTTACCAACTCTACTTCAACCCCTCTCCCTAATTCTTTCTCCCCTCTGTATCTATTTGTGTGTGTGTTTCTCTCGTATGCATGCTAGTGTGGTTGCGTTGCGTATTTTAGTAGTTTAATCAAGTTAGAGTGATAAGGCTAATAAACTTACATCTTTCTTCTTTAAACCTAAGAAAACCTGTCTGGTTCATTTGCAATTACAATTGGAGAGCAGTGAGCAAAGACTCACTGAGATGGTAAACTAAAAACACTGTTTTAAAAGATAAACCCTGTTACAGCCGAACTAGGAAAGAGGCAAGAGGGGAGCCTGAGACCCCTTCCTTACCCGGTCGTAACACTGTATTTATGAATTGCATTAGTGACATTAACCTTATTTTAATTTTAGACTGAGAGACTGTTCTATACCACTCTTACTGTGGTACGTAACTAGAAATTGAATTTCCAATTGATCATTTGGATTTGTATCCAATCTATTCCTTTGTTCTTAGTGACAACGAGCACTGAATCAATTCTCAGTAAAAAGTTTTGAAAGCTGTCCAGGTGCCAGGATGCCTCATGTGGTGTGTAGATGTGTAATAGTTAACATATGTTGCATTTGTAAACTTTAAAAATGTATTTTTTAATTATCCCATTTTAAAGTATGGTATAGAAAAGCCACAAGACCAGTAAATGCTGCAGAAATGTTTCAGCTGTGGTACAATTAGCAGCAGGAAGGTCTAAGGTGGACACTGAGGTGGCCATGATTTTTGATTGCTGCTTTGTCAGTCTTGTTGCCAATATTAACGATGCTTTTACTAGTAAAAGGGTGATTCTGTGAGTTTACAGAGATGTTTTTCTAAGCAGTGCAACAAGCTAACCCTGGCTCGACGCCCCCTCCTCCCATTTGTGACATCGCACCTCCTATTTCAACACCAGCCTTTCTGCCTTATCATCCTTCTCTCCCATTTGCCTCCTACCAATTGACTCTCCTCTCCCAGTCCCCCACACCCACGATTGGCCTTTCTGTTCTGGTAGCCATCCCCCCCACCCCCGATTGGCCCTTCTGTCCCAGTCGACTCACTTCCTGATTGGCTGTTCTGCCCCAGTGGCCCCCCCCCTCAACCTTTCTGATTGGCCCTTCTCTCCCAGTGGTTTCCACCCCCTCTCAATTGGCCCTTCTCTTCCAATGGCGGACCCCCACCCCAAGGGCCCTCCTCCTGATAGCCTTGCCTTTAAAACAATTACCTGTGGACTGCTCCCGGCACTGCAGCAGGCCATTATTTGAAGCCTCTTGGCCGGCAATCTGCCTGGGATGCCGAATAGGTGACCTACACTAATAAGGGTCCTAATGCCCGTTTAAAGAACACCTCAGTGTCAGCTGTGGCTCAGTTGGTAGCATTCTCATCACTGAGTTAGAAGTTTATTCAAGTCCCACTCCAAGACTTTAGCATAAAAATCATAGCTGACACTCCATAGAAACATAGAAAATAGGAGCAGGTGGAGGCCATTCAGCCCTTTGAGCCTGCTCCACCATTCATTATGATCACGGCTGATCATCCAACTCAGTAATGTGTTCCCACTTTCCCCCCTTACCCCTTGATCCCTTTAGACCCAAGAGCTATATCTAACTCCTTCTTGAAAACATACAATATTTTGGCCTCAACTGCTTCCTGTGGTAGCGAATTCCACAGGCTCACCACTCTCTGGATGAAGAAATTTCTTCTCATCTCAGTCCTGAAAGGTTTATCCCATATCCTTAGACTATGACCCCTAGTTCTGGACTCCCCCGCCATCGGGAACATCCTTCCTGCATCTACCCTGTCAAGTCCTGTTAGAAGTTTATAGGTTTCTATGAGATCCCCCCTCACTCTTCTGAACTCCAGCGAATATAATCCTAACCGACTCAATCTCTCCTCATATGTCAGTCCCGCCATCCCAGGAATCAGTCTGGTAAACCTTTGCTGCACTCCCTCTATAGCAAGAACATCCTTCCTCAGATAAGGAGACCAAAACTGCACACAATATTCCAGGTGTGGCCTCACCAAGGCCCTGTATAATTGCAGCAAGACATCCCTGCTCCTTTACCCGAATCCTCTCGCTATGAAGTCCAACATACCATTTGCCTTTTTTACCGCCTGTTGCACCTGCATGCTTACCTTCAGCGACTGGTGTACGAGAACACCCAGGTCTTGCTGTATATTTCCTTCTTTCAGTTTATAGCCATTCAGAAAATAATCTGCCTTCCTGTTTTTGCTACCGAAGTGGATAACCTCACATGTATCCACATTATATTGCATCTTCCATGCATTAGCCCACTCACTCAACTTGTCCAAATCACCCTGAAGCCTCTCTGCATCCTTCTCACAACTCAGCCTCCCACCCAGTTTTGTGTCATCTGCAAATTTGGAGATATTACATTTAGTTCCCTCATCTAAATCATTAATATATATTGTGAATAGCTGGGGTCCTAGCACCGATCCCTGTGGTACCCCACTAGTCACTGCCTGACACTCGGAAAAAGACCCGTTTATCCCTACTCTTTGCTTCCTGTCCGCCAACCAATTTTCTATCCATCGCAATACACTACCCCCAATCCCATGCGCTTTAATTTTACACGCTAATCTCTTATGTGGAACTTTGTTGAAAGCCTTCTGAAAGTCCAAATAAACCACATCCACTGGCTCCCCTCATCAACCCTACCAGTTACATCCTCGAATAACTCTAGTAGATTTGTCAAGCATGATTTCCCTTTTGTAAATCCATGCTGACTCTGCCTGATTCTACCACTGTTCTTTAAGTGCTCTGCTATAAAATCTTTGATAATGGATGCAAGAATGTTCTCCACTACCGACGTCAGGCTGATTAGTCAATAATTCCCTGCTTTCTCTCTACCTCCCTTTCTAAATAGTGGGGTTACATTCTACCCTCCAGTCTGTAGGAATTGAGTCTATAGAATCTTGGAAGATGACCACCAATGAAACCACTATTTCTCGGGCCACTTCCTTAAGTACTCTGGGATGCATACCATCAGGCCCTGGGGATTTATCAGCCTTCAGTCCCATCAATTTCCCCAACACCATTTCTCTACTAATACTGATTTCCTTCAGTTCCTCTCTCTCACTAAGCCCTGTGTTCCCCAACATTTCCGGTATGATATTTGTGTCCTCCTTTGTGAAGACAGAACCAAAGTATGCATTCAATTGGTCGGCCATTTCTTTGTTCCTCATAATAAATTCCCCTGTTTCTGACTGTAAGGGACCTACATTTGTCTTCGCCAATCTTTTTCTCTTCACTTACCTATGGAAACTACCAGTGCAGTAGTGAGGGAATGCTGCACTATTGGAGGTGCTGTCTTTTGGGTGATATGCCTAACTGAGTCCAACTGCTCTTCCAGGTGGAAGTAAAAGATCCCATGGCACTACTTTGAAGAAGTACAGGGGAGTTATCCTAGTGTCCTGGCCAATATTTATCGCGCAATCAACATCACAAAAAAAAAATTATCTGGTCATTATCACATTGCTATTTGTGAGAGCTTGCTGTGCACAAATTGGGTGCCGCATTTCCTGCATTACAATAGTGATTACACTTCAATGGTACTTAATTGGCTGTAAATTGCTTTGGGATATCCTGTGATCGTAAAAGGTGTTCTATAAATGCAAATCTTTAGTTTTTTCAGCAACGTTGATCAGCACTGAGTAAAGCAAGGGCTGCTATGGCCAAAGACATAAGCCACACCAGGAGTGCTCTTCTAGGCTATGTAGCACTATTGAAGTCTTCTTCCCCCTTCCCGTTCTTCATCACCACTGCACCCCCTCCCACCTTAACCGACTTAACTGAGGGCCACTGCCAGTGATGCCGCAGATCCAAATTTCATCTTCCACTTCAGTTGAACTGCTTCTGGAGTCATGACAGGTGCCGGCAGCTTGCCTATGCCAATTTCAAGTGAGCCTCAAGCCTTTGGCATCTGCCTCATGCTTGTAGTATGCTGCCTATTTTGGGTCCAAAAATGGGCCTGAACCAAATTCCTATGAGGTCAAGTTGTAATTACACTTTCCTACCCGTGGAGGTTCTGCAGTGCCACGACTGGCATAAAAGTGTAATTACAGTATGACAATTTTAGATAGGCAGTTTCTATTATAAATGTGGTCAGACAAATTTAAAACAGAAACATAAAAATCAGAACTTTGTGACTATAACATGGGGATTGAATTACATCTGTGTGTCTTGATCCAATTAACCCCTCCTCTCTTGCCCCACTCCACCTGAAAAGTACGCTTGGTCATGATTTCCCCATATGTAATGTAATGATAGATTGACCAGTATATATAAAAGGCAATTTAATTCTCAATTGAATTAATCAACTTGAACTTAGGGGAGGAAGTGCGGTATTGATGTTTAATTCCTATACAGACAATGGTTCAGGCACAGGATATATTTTGTCAAGAGGCGCCACAGTGGAGCCTCCTGATGCCCTCTCACACTTCTACTTCTCTCAATCGATGCATATTTTCCATTAGTCCTAAATTAAGCATAATTGATTGAGCTTTAGGTGCAAAAATTAACTGGTTCACACAAACTGCCAAATATATGTCACCAAAAATAAATGACTTATTTCACGGATGTTTTTCTGACGAGAATAGTATGCAGTGGAATATCCAGATAATGGTATTAGACCCATTGTTTCTGTTATATACAAATGACTTGGATTTATGTACAGGGAGTACAATTTTGAAGTTTGCAAATGATACACAACTTGGCAACTTAGCAAACAATGAGCATAACAGTCTTCAGGAGGACAAAGACAGACTGGTGAAATGGACAGACACATGGAAGATGCAATTTGATGTGAATAGCTGTGAATTGATGCACTTTGAGAAGAACAACATGGACAGGTAGTATAATCCTAATTTTAAGAGGGTACAAGAACAGCGGGACCTGGGGCACATATTCAGAAATCTCTGAAGGAGGCAGAGCAAGTTGATAAGGCAGTTAAGAAAGTGTATGGGCTACTTGGCTTTGTAAATTGGGCTATTGAATACAAAAACAAGGGAGTCAAGCTAAACATATACAGATCTCCGGATAGACCTCAGCTGGAGTGTTGTGTACAATTCTGGGCATCACACTTGAGGAAGAATGTCAATACCCTGAAGAGGGTACATGGGAAGTTTACCAGGACAATACCAGGAATCAGGGAGTTCACTTATGCGAAGAGATTGGAGAAGCTGGGATTGTTCTCCTTAGAGCAGAGAAGGTTAAGCAGAGACCTGATAGATGTATTCAAAATTTTGAGTACTTTTGATAGAGCAAGTAGAGAGAAACAATTTCCCCTGGAAGTAGTTGGTAACTAGAGGTCATATATCTAAAATAATTGGTAAAGGAACCAGAGGAGAAATAAGGAGAAATATCTTCACACAGTGACCTAATAAGATTTGGAATACACTTCTTGAAAGGGTGGTGAAACAGATTCCATGGGAACTTCAAAAGGCAATTCAACGTGTACTTGAAGATAAATTTGCTGGGTTATGAGGAAAAGGCTGGGGTGTGAGACTAAATTGGGCAGCTCTTTCAAAGAGGCATGATGGGCCAACTGTCCTCCTGTGCTGTAAGATTCTATGATTCACTGATCATTCAGCCCATGTTACTTTGACTTGCAGCTGAACAGGTATTCTTCCTTCCAATTTTTACCCTAAGAAATTTTGGTTCAGTAAAAAGCTTTTAAGGTCTTTGCAGATCTGTGCAGCACTAGGATATTACAGTGGGAATGTATTGCCATGACGGGGCTTGGAAATATAAATTACCATATTTTCTAAAAATGTCAAAATTTGCATATCCAATAGTTGGACTAGAACCAGAGTATGTTTGTTTATCATTCTCTCTTTCTCTGTGTCCTTTCTCCTTCACTGCAACCATCACCACAATTTTCTGAGAAAGTAAGTACTCAAGAGATTATGAATTCTACCTTTCAAGAAACCCCAGAATGATTAAAATATAAACACACTAGGACTAACTTCTTGGTCTCGAATGCTGCTACAGAAAATATAGGTTGTACTGATTGTGCTTACTAATATTAACATCGATTTTGGGAAAAAGTCCTTGGTGTGTTATAAGAAAAATCATGTGCCCTTTAGCACAGAAATGTAATATGTTTAAATTTTCCTTCTTCTTTTGTGAGATATGAAATCAATTTTTCATTGAGCTTAATAGTATCTTCTGTGATTTCGGGTGTACTGTAATTTGCACCTACCACCACCCAAGAACTGTCAATTCCTAGCCTTTTCTGATTCTTTTTGTTGCCAGTATTGTCTGAGATTTCTAATCCAGCAATGAGAGTAAGTTTCAGTGCTGTCCAATAAATCATTCTGGTAGGCAAGTGTAAGTGACGCAAGAGGGCAGGACATCAAAAGAGAACTTGCTCTTTGAAGTCAAACTTTTGCCCTTTGTAGTGCTCACTGATCTGGCATCTTACTTTTTACTGGCCAGTGAGAGGAGATCAAGGATATCAGAAAACAATTAGGAACTCCAATTTTCTGGCATCATCACTAGAATATAATCATCCATTTAGTCGAATAAACTCTGATATGAAAATAGAGAGAAAACAATTGCACGTAATTGTATCATACATCTTTTTGCCAATAGGATCCTTTACAGACAATTGTTTGTTCTTGGTGCTGACAGCACATGATCTCAGTTCACATGGAATAGAGTATCATAAATTATTTAACTGTAGTTGTTATTTTTTATTTAGAACAGACATGCGCTCTGAAGGAAGGAGACAGTTTTCAAGCAGTCCCTTCACTGAGAAAAATATATCCTGGTCCATGGGAAACAAGGTTTGTTGCAGTTACAGTGTTACTCTGCAGTCGAGTTCTTCATAAAAGCTAGCTCAGTGTAATTTATTCCGTTCACCTCTGTTACCCTTTTATGGCAACTATTTCAATATTATGATTTAAATGCTGCAGTCTTTTGTTTTATCACGTGCTACCATCAGTTGCCAGTGATTACAGTAACTTAACGAGCAGTGCCCTTCATTGTGACATGTCTCAAGGTACTTCCATCAAAACCACACTACAAAGAAAGTAATATTTTGTTCTCTGGCATTTCATACTACTGAACATCAAATCCCCTACACTGAGCCAAGCAGTGGAAGGAGCAATGTGACTACAATTTTGATCACCACATTGGGAATCCTCGTTCAAGACTATAGTGATCTATAATTACACCCTCAATCTTTGGTTCAAATCTTTATAGCATGTTACCAGTCCTTCCTACAACCCACTAAGCATGGTTTTGATGCAATTATCTTTTAACAACAGTTAATTTGAATGAATTACGGCCTTTTTTATCCCTTCACACAGTTCCATTGGCATTATGCATGTGGCCCTTAAATACCGCTGTCTAGTCCCTAGATCTACCTATTAACTAAAATTGCACTTTGAGAAGATGCTAAATTAGCACTTTTTTTCTTTTTGGCAAGCTGTACTGTTATGGGTGATGCCCTTTGCTTCAAATCCATTTCATTGCAGGAAATTAAAAAGGTCGATGTGCAAAACTGGCTTCCAAAAATAATTCTCCAGCACAGGTAATACAAAAACACTCTTGTGAAAAGACTCCTTAAGTTGCTCTGCACATTGGTTTCATTTACATCAGGAAGAGGTGGTCATCCAATTTTGTCGTGCAAATGAAGACGGCTGTGTACTGCCAGGCTACTGTAGTTAAGACATCGCAGCCGTAGTTCGTATTGCTCCTTTTCTTTAGCTCTGAAAGAATCCAGAAAAATTTTCTACGAACAGCTTTATATTGGAAACCATTTTAAACCAGCTGACCAGAGATGATAAATGTTGAGTCACAGGAGGTTGGTACAGGGCAACTTGTATTAAAATTCAAATATTTCAATGTGAACATATGTGCAGCTAAACTGATTCAATACAGACTTTATTTGAATCTGCAGTTCCCTTTTTAATGTACTAGTTGAATTCAAGTCAATTTTGCAACTTAATCACATTCCCCCACCCCTGATGATTTTAGGTTGCCCATTTTAATCCTGTAATAAAGCAAAGGATCTGCAAAATATTCTTGATGTTAAACATTTTAAAATGATTGCATTTAATTATTAGGTCCTACTCTCCTTTCCTAAAGCCATGTGTTCAAAATGGTTTATAACCTCGCAAGAGATTGTAATAAATTTTTACGTTTAAGGGCATGAAATACCATGTCAGTAGAACTATGAATGTTTCTGATCTTTCAATATTTTAAAAGGTAAACATAATATAAAAAAAAATCAAAATAACTGGAAACATATTGTCAAAAGGCAGCACTGAAACAATAATGCAGAGAAGTGACTCAGGATAGTGCCTACGATAGCCCTCATCATGAAGTATCTGAATTCAACTGTGCTGCTGTGGGGAAAAGATGGCCAGGATCTAATGCAGAGATGGTGGCCCCGCCCACTGGCTGAAAATTCGAGGCTGAGCCCGCCTCCGCCTGGAAGCCACAACTTTATTTTCAGGTCTTCGCACAATTAACTGTGTGCAGTTGGGGCTTCCATCCAGCTAAGGAAGGATGTCCCACCTCCAAGAGCTCCCAGCCAATGAGAGGGCCGGCAGAAATAAGGGGCACTGTTTCAAAATTAGGGGTTACCTTTTTAGGACAGAGATGAGGAGAAATTTATTCTCTCAGAGGGTTGTGCAACTTTGGAACTCTCTGCCGCAGAAGGTGGTGGAGGCGGGGTTATTAAATAATATTAAGACGGAGGTAGATAAATTCTTGTTAGGCAAGGGAATCAAAGGTTATCGGGGGTAGATGGGAGTGTGGAATTCGAGACACAAACATATCAGCCATGACCTTATTGAATGGTGGAGCAGGCTAGAGGGGCTGAATGGCCTACTCCTGCTCCTAATTCGTATGTTCGTGTGTCGTATGTTTGTTCCTCATATCCATACTGTATTTGACCAGGAAGTGCTTGACATTTACAGCAAAATTAGAAAATTATTCAATCCCCAACACTGAAATCTCTCATCTTTAAAAGCACAAAAAATACAATGAAAAGTAACTTAATAGGTTTTCTTCCATTACAACAAGGACATGCAAGATCCCGTGGCATAGTTCTAAAAGTGAAACATGGAAGTAAGATTACAATAAAAATGAAGGAATGGAGTTAATGAGGAAAACTGGCATTAAGGAAAGAAAAGCTAGGCAAGGAGAGAAAGTGCAAGCAGGGTTCCTGATTGTCATTGACTGAAGTCGAATGTTATTCGTATTATGTAAGATTTTGAAGGTTGAATTCTACGACTCAATCCATTTTTTGGGAAACCTCTTACAAATATTAATCTTCTCCTTTTGTCATAATATTTAAAAAAAAATACACACATTTGCCTGAAAATTTACATTAACTTAGATGTCAAATCAGCTTATCTTATCCATGAGTTAACGTCCCAAACAAAGCTAGATTTTGTTCTGTTTTACTTTTTGAGACCGATGTGTCATGTTTTGCTCACTTTCAATTTGAAAAGGGCATTCATTCATGCTGATCTTGTCCCGGCAACTGATCAACAAAATTGACAAATTCTTTAAAAAAAAATTTCCCTCGGGCAAAAGAGTAAACGCTGCACACAAAGGGCAGCCTGGCCTTCACACACAAAGCGGCTGCTTGTAAAAATGGAATCTGCTGACTAAGCAGTTTTCAAATGCAACAGCATGCATAAAGGCCCTGAAGGGAGCTCAGCTCCACTAACTGCTATGCACGAGGGGAACTTTCCTTAGAACTATCAGTAGTGATTAGAGCCAACTGGATGATTCCGGGTTTTAATAAATGAAAATAAATACTTGATTATTTTGTAAGTCTCCCCAGATTTCTTTTTACAAAATGCGGTATTCTTTCTACAGGCCCAGAAGTGTTGGACTTTTAGCAGTGAACGTCTCTGCATTTGCTGTGTTCTCTCTTACCTATTAATTACCTCAGTCATAGAACATTTCAATAAGTGCAATACAGTAACACCAATCCTCATCTTTACGGATCAGCAAAATGACTGCATTGCAGAATTCACACCACATTGTGCAGAAATGTTTAGAGTGTTGTCTGGGCTTTTTTTTAAATACTCCTTTAAACTGAAACTTCCACTAATCTGAGGGAAATGTTTTCAAACTTAAAGTAAATTGGATGAAGGGCTGGAACCTGAAAGGTCCAGACTATCAGAGGGAATAATACCCCAACAAGAATACATTATCCAGCAACTTTGGAATTAAGGGCCTTATAGCAAATGATCTCAGAAAGGCAAAAGTGTTGCAACATTAGAGTATTAAATTTGCAGGATAATTTTGCTCATCTAATCACTGTGTTTTCACAAAATCTGTTTGTATCAAATATAGAATGGAGACATTCAATATTAGCAAATGATCAGAATAATTCTGTATTAAATGGGACTAGCTCAGAAGCTCCTCTGAAGGGAGGCACTTCCCTTCCCCATTACACTACCTTGCCTCTGACCATAACATTCAATTTTATTGCTTCTTGTTTTATTGCTTTATCTGTTTTATTTTTTGTGTTGTAAATGTCAGCATTTTCAAATAGTCCATGTTCATTCTGAGTAAGCTCAGACAGTTGTAAAGGTAGTACTTTAAATCTTTTAAGTAAAACCTCATTACAGTGGAAACCATTATTATTTTTAAAAATCTGCACAATGGATAATTGTTACAAATATATATTTTGATGTTTGACTTTGGGGCAATCCTGCTTTTGCGGTATAGTGGTAGGGCTTCCAGTCATATCCTCAACTCCCTATCACACTTCCTGCTCAGTTCTGGAGGTAACAGAACATTTTTCTGTAATACAGTACTGCATCTGAGAGACAGAGAACATACCAAAGAACAATTCAAATCCTGAAGAAATGTAGAGCTCATTAATTGCCGACAAAGTTCGCAGCCAACATGGTTCCACCATTCTGGGGTTAAAGAGCACTAATAGATGAAACTACAGTTAAAAAACAAAATAAGAAATTATTGCAGTGTAATCCACTTAAAATTTTCAATCTTTAACTTTTAAGGAGCTAACCTGGTTACAGCATAAAAGGCGAAAACAGGAAAAGGACATGAAAGCAATTTAGAGATGCCGGGGCCAATTTTTGGCTCTGTGTCAGGTGGGAATTGAACAGTAACACACTCAAGGTTGCAGCGTAGCACTTACAGCCTTGTTTCCACTATTGGTCCAGCCACTGCTATTTTTCTGGGGTCTGTCAGTTGGGAAGCTCTTTACAGTATACAAACCAGTTATTGCATTACTAAGACTCCAATTCCATTTTAGGGCGAATTAGCAAGAGGAATGCATAGTGCGATTCTAGCACTTTTTAAAGGCGTACTCACCTGCAAATACTTAGACCAGTGGAATCTATTTGCACAAAGACTTGGTTTGATTTATATTGACTATTTTGACTTAGAAATCACAAAGGATGAAAAATTGGTCTGTGCTGCTTTTTGGGGTGCATGAGTCCCGATTTGCGACCTGCCTGCACTCATTGCCATGGAGGAGGCAGCACATCAACTTAGTGCTGCCCCCTCATTTACCAGAGTGGGGCCTGCACTGCTGGTTTCCTGAGCACATGGTACAGACAGCTTGCTCCTTTTAAAGGCAGTCTGTTCTTTGTATAGGGAGGCTGCACTGAATCACAAGAGGCTGCTGATGAATGCTATTGCTGCAATTCTAAACAAGGAAAATGGAACACCCAGAGAGAGAAAGGGCTTCCAGGTTCATGGAGGTGGAAGTGGACATGAGGATAGAAGCCATGTTTCTACAGAGAGGTGGCAGGAGGCTCTCACAGAACACCCTCGGAAGGAGCAAGTGACCAGGAAGGTCAATTCCTGGAATTTGGCCCCAAAGGCCTGGCAGCAATGCCGCATGAAGTGTAATGACATCATGGAAGTGGTTAATGGCAATCAATTCAACATCACATTACATCTACCCACTGTTACGACCGACCGCTCCAGTCAAAAGCCCCCAATCAAAATATGCGATTCTGATTGTGGTGGGAGTAACGCACTGTTAATTCAATCCTGTTGCTCCACAGATTGCCTAACATATTATTTTAAACTTTCCAAATTAAAGAAAGACCCAGCCAAATTGTACTATCTATTAACCCCCGACTGAGGCTAACCAAACCAGGTATCTTTAAATCAATAAGTTAACTCTTTAATTAGAAGAACTAAATTCTTAAACACTATGAAGATATAAACAACATTTAAAATAGAAAAAAATTAGAGTCGTTGCAAATTTGCAGTCCAGTGTTGCTTAAATTCCTCACAGCTGTCCGATGGGGAAAAATGGTTCTTGCACAGTAGAACAGTCCGTAGTCTAATTCCAGCTGTATGTGATGCTTTCCTTCCTTCCGCGAGTTTCAACAATTAACAAGTTGCAAACACTTTCAATAGAATCAATCTGACTTTAGAGTTTTTGTGGGATAAAAGATTGTCACAGTCTAACTTCCTTTCCTTCAGTTCAAATTATCAGAGATCTCTGTTTTGGCTTGACCTTTTTTAGAATTTTGAGAGACTAAAATCCTCTTCCTTCAGTTTAAATGGCTGAGAGCTCTTTTTTCAGGGACGAAACACCACAGTGTCTGTCAGTGTCCTCCGTTAGAACAAACTGTCTTCAACTAAAAAGCCAGTTCAAAATTGAATTGGAACAAATGTATCACTTGATACTCACTCCCAGTGGCTGTTTCCATGGTAATGAGAATGCACCCTTTGAATCGCAGTCTCCAAATGGTTGTATCCAATGGCAACCAAAAATGCACCTTTCTATAACTCCTGAGGCATGCTGGTTCTTAAAGCAATACTGATCCTTTGCAAGCCTTAAAGGCAAACTGCATATTCCCCAGAGAAAAAACTACAGGACCATAACACCACCATCAACCTTTCCCGCAGCTCAATGAATGACAACCCCATCACTCATCCATCAGCAATACCTGGCACCCAGGACACAGGCCTAATATCCAAATCCATTCACCTCACCCTAACATGCATTCCAACACTACCAGCCTCACATCCGACTCCTGCTGCTTTAACATACCTCCAGCTGAATCACAGAATTGTTATAGCGCAGAAGGAGGTCATTCAGCCCATCGTGTCCATACCGGCTCTCCAAATGAGCAATTCACTCAATGCCATTCCCCTGCCTTCTCCCCGTAACACTGCACATTCTTCACTTTCAGATAGCAGTCTAATTCGCTTTTTAATGCCTCTATTGAACTTGCCTCCACAGCTGTGTGGCAGCAATATCAACCAAACACAGTGCAACACAATCACTGACATTCTTCCCTCTTTTTTTTGTTTATGGAATGTGGGTGTCACTGGCTAGGCCTGCATTTATTGACCATCCCTAATTGCCCTTGAGAAGGTGGTGGTGAGCTGCCTTCTTGAACTGTTGCAATCCTTGGGGTGTAGGTACACCAACAGTGCTGTTAGGAAGGAAGTTCTAGGATTTTTACCCAGCAATAGTGAAGAAACGGTGATATAGTTCCAAGTCAGGATGGTATGTGGCTTGGAGGGGAACTTGCAGGTGGTGGTATTCCCATGCATCTGCTGCTTTTGTCCTTCTAGGTAGTAGAGGTCAGGGGTTTGGAAGGTGCTGTCGAAGGAACCTTGGTGAGTTGCTGTAGTACATCTTGTAGATGGTACACACTGCTGCCACTGTGTGTCGAAGGTGGAGGGAGTGAATGTTGAAGGTGGTAGATGGGGTGCCAATCAAGTGATCTGCTTTGTCTTGGATGGTGTTGAGCTTCTTGAGTGTTGTTGGAGCTGCACTCATCCAAGCAAGTGAAGAATATTCCATCACACTCCTGAGTTGTGCCTTGTAGACGGTGGACAGGCTTTGGGGTGTTAGGAGGTGAGTTACTCGCCACAGTATTCCTAGCCTCTGACCTGCTCTTGTAGGCACAGCATTTATGTGGCTGTTCCAGTTAAGTTTCTGCTCAATGGTGGCCCGCAGGATGTTGATAGTGGGGGATTCAATGGTGGTAATGCCATTGAATGTCAAGGGGAGAAGGTTAGATTCTTTTTTTTTGAGATGGTCATTGCCTGGCACTAGTGTGGCGCAAGTGTTACTTGCCAGTTATCAGCCCAAGCCTGGATGTTGTCCAGATCTTGCTACATATGGACATGGGCTGCTTCAGTATCTGAGGAGTCGTAAATGGTACTGAACATTGTGCAATCATCAACGAACATCCCCACTTCTGATCTTATGCTGGAGGAAAGGTCATTGACGAAGCAGCTGAAGATGGTTTGAACTAGGACACTACCCTGAGGAACTCCTGCAGTGATGTCCTGGGACTGACATGATTGACCTCCAACAACCACAACCATCTTCCTTTGTGCCAGGTATGACTCCAACTGGCAGAGAGTTTTCCCCTTGATTCCCATTGACATTAGTTTTGCTAGGGCTCCTTGATGCCATACTTGGTCAAATGCTACCTTGATGTCAAGGGCAGTCACTCTCACCTCACCTCTGGAGTTCAGCTCTTTTGTCCACGTTTGGAGTAAGGCTGAGTGGCCGTGGCGGAACCCACTGAGTGTCAATGAACAGGTTATTGCTGAGCAAGTACTGCTTGATAGCTCTGTCGATGACCCCTTCCATCACTTTGCTGATGATCGGGAGTAGACTGATGGGGTGGAACTTGGCTTGGTTGTATTTGTTCTTTTTGTGTACAGGATATACCTGGGCAATTTTCCACATTGCCGGGTAGATGCCAGTGTTATAGCTTTACTGGAACAGCTTGGCTAGGTGTGCGGATAGTTCTGGAGCACAGATCTTCAGAACTATTGCCGGAATGTTGTCAGGGCCCATAGCTTTTGCAGTATCCAGTGCCTTCAGCCTTTTCTTGATATCACGTGGAATGAATCGGATTGGCTGAAGACTGGCATCTGTGATGCTGGGGACCTCTGGAGGAGGCCGAGATGGATCATCCACTCGGCACTTCTGGTTGAAGATTGTTGCAAATGCTTCTGCCTTGTCTTTTGCACTGATGTGCTGGGCTCCCCCTTCATTGAGAATAGGGATATTTGTGGAGCCTCCTCCTCGTGCCAATTGTTTACTTGTCCACCATCATTCACGACTTGATGTGGCAGGACTGCAGAGCTTAGATCTGATCTGATCTGTTGGTTGTGGGATAGATTAGCCCTGTCTATTGCATGCTATTTCCGCTGTTTGGCACGCAAGGAGTCCTGTGTTGTAGCTTCACCAGGCTGACGCCTCATTTTTAGGTATGCTTGGTGATGCTCCTGGCATGCCCTCCTGCACTCTTCTTTGAACCAGGGTTGGTCTCACGGCTTGATGGTAATGGTAGAGTGGAGGATATGCTGGGCCATGAGGCTACAGATTGTGGTTGAATACAATTCTGCTGCTGCTGATGGCCCACAGCGCCTCATGGATGCCCAGTTTTGAGTTGCTAGATCTGTTCGAAATCTATCCCATCTGGTACGGTGGTAGTGCCACACAACACGATGGATGGTATCCTCAATGTGAAGACGGGACTTCGTCTCCACAAGGACTGTGTGGTGGTCACTCTACCAATACTGTCATGGACAGAAGCATCTGTGACAGGTAAATTGGTGAGGACAAGGTCAAGTAGGTTTTTTTCCCTCTTGTTGGTTCCCTCACCACCTGCTGCAGACCCAGTCTAGCAGTTATGTCCTTTAGGGCTCAGCCAACTCGGTCAGTAATGGTGCTACTGAACCACTCTTGGTGATGGACATTGAAGTACACCACCCAGAGTACATTTTGTGCCTTTGCTACCCTCAGTGCTTCTTCCAATTGGTGTTCAACATGGAGAAGCACTGATTCATCAGCCGAGGGGGGGGGAGGGAGGGGGTGGTAGGTGGTAATCAGCAGGAGGTTTGCAGGACAAGGTGGCCCATAACCTGTGAGGCCAGAGCAAAACAGAACCAGAGGGAGATGAGGATGCTTGCATCTCCTGAGCCCTACAGAAGAACTAGCTCTCTGCACAGCATGGGCTGGTTACAACAGAGCCTGTGGCATCTGGTATTGCCAAGAATATTGAGGATGATGTTGTGTTACTGCTTTATGCCCCTTCTCACCTCCCAACTCACCCTCATCCTGCTAGATAGCATGATGAGCAAGTTGTAAATGGTGTGACCATGGACCCTTTGCTTCCCGCCCCCCTTTCCCTCACCCTAACCTTCCCCTTCTGATTTCCTGATCTCAGACACCCAAGATCTGCCAACTGCCCAGCCACCATAGAGTCAGGAGGAAAAGAGAGAGCAACAGCTCAGCTGTGATGAAGAGGCCCTGTCACTTTGTCTGCCACTTACTCAGATAGTGACACTGCATGTACCTTAGAGGCTAGTATAGTGTTGGGATCGGCATGTGGTGAATCACCAGGCACAAGTGGGCTGCAGCCAGACTGGGGGGGAAAGGATAGTTTGTGTGCCAGCTCACCGGAGGGTGAGGTCACAGACAAGTTCTACTGCATGGGACTCCGGTGAGGACTTCCATGGATGGCATATGGGAGTCCAGTGATGCGGATGCAAACTGAGATGCTGGGTGCATTGACTGGCCTGCCAGACAGCCTCCTATCACTGTCAAGGTGCATGGAGAAGTCTGGCTCCAACTTGGCAGAGGGCAACATCAGAGCGTCCTCTCTCTGCAGCCTCTGCTCCATTTCCCTGTTGTGTTGCAGACCCAGAGGCACTGCATCTGCGGCCCCCATACCTGTTGCAGCCTTTGTGTGGACAGGTCAACAAATCCTCTGCCCTCTCTTTAAAGATGCAGCAACACTCCCTGCCAAATCCAGCAACTCATGCAACAACATCTCCAAAAACACTTTATTGTATTTCCAGAGACTTTGAAATCGCAGAAGTTATTCTAAATTACCTTACCTGCAAGTTGGGTGCCTGGCGCTTTAAATAACTGCTGGGTCCCTTTTGCAGCTGAACACATGCTCTTTGATGAGTGGCAATTGAATATATTGAATGCATCCATGTGGTTCAAGTTTGTAAATAGAGCGTTAAATCAGCCGGTAGGGCTGAGTGACATCATGACAGCCCCAGTTGGGAGGCTTTGAGCATATGCAGGGGTCACCCACGTGTGTGCTCTTCCAGCACATGTGCTGCGTGGGCTGCACAGGAAGTGGCTGGAGGCACTGCGCACCCCTCTCGGAGGGCCTCCAGCTTCCATAGCACCGTCTCCAGTGGCAATACGGATCCAGATTTTGTGCCCTATATCTCTGCCTGAGTTTGGCTCAAAACCTTTAGGAAGGTTCAGGGCTACGGCTGAACATGGAAGTTATCCTGATAACTTCATTCTGGTTGGAGGACAACGAGCATCAGCAGCAACAGGTGGCAGACCCTTATGGCATAGCTGTTGGGGCTGCTAGGTGTCCACAAAGGAGGAAGATTGTTCATAGGATCCATAATCAGGGGTGTCAACCCTCCCAGATTGCCCTGGAGTCTCCTGGAATGGAACATCAATCTCCCAGGCACTGGTGCTAGCAACCAAGGAGAAATTTGCCCCTTAAATTTCTTGTTGCCACTTCATGACATCACTGACCACTGCCGCAAGCAAGCCTCTGGCTCGGTGACATCAACCCCCACCCCTCCTTAGCCCCTACCACAAGTCAGGGTGACTGGATTGGGAGAATCAGCTGATTGATTAGAATCTCGGGGGTGGGGGGCAGGGTTCAAGTCACTGGATGGACCTAGAAACAGGGCAAAGCAACAAGTATCAGGATGATGTGGGAAGGGTAAGCAGCAACCGATGAGCGGCAGAGCAATGAAGTTTGTCAGGCTGTCTGTGTAAGAAATTGTTTGAGGAAAGAGAAAAGGTAATGGAACTAGCCAAACATCCAGCTGCAGCCTGATCTCCAGTCTCAACATCTCCGATTCCCACATCTTCCCAGTGCTAAGAATCTCCTTGGCATTGGAGTGGGGCTTGGACAGTTGCCAGAACATTCCCTGTTTCTGGTTCTTTTCCTCCTATTGCTCCCAGCCTGTCCTGTAACAAGAGTGAAAGGGATTAAGTGTGTGGCCTAGTGAAAGGGTTGCACTGATTTGTGATGTAATGTGCATGCTAAGAAGGAGAAGCAGCCATTTATGAGCATGGATAGGTGACTGTGTGCAAGAAAGTGCTTCAGTGTGAAGTGTGAAAGCAAGTTGCAGAACAGTGAAAGGCAGTGCAGATGTAACTGGATAGTGGCAGAATGTTGTTTGTGCCAGTTCTGAGGGCAGCAGCAAGTGTGGTATTGTAAGCAGTAGGAGGGGTGAGGCAGTGTCACACTGTGGTTGGAGATTAAGTAAAAGCAGTGGGGGAGGGAAGGATTAGGAGTGCTGGGAAGAAAGTGTGGTATTGTAAGCCTTCATTCAAAGAAAAACACGGCTGAAGATTAAAAAGGAAAGTAGGCTTACATTTATATAGTGCCTTTCAAGACCTCAGGACATCCCAAAGCGCTTTACAGCCAATGAAGTACTTTTGAAGTGTAGTCACTGTTTAATGTAGGAAACTCAGGAGTTAATGTGCTTACAACAAGCTCCCACAAACATCAATGTGATAATGACCAGATAATCTGTTTTCAGTGAGGTTGAGGACCCGTTTTCGAACATGGGGAGTAATGGTGCACAATTTGCCTGCACCTGTTGCTATTAAGGCAGGCAGCGCGCAAACTTGGTGCTATCTCCTCAATTACCTGATTCTAGCATTGGTCCAAGCAAGGTCTATGTTGCTGGTTCCTTGAGTATTCAGCAGGGTGCCGAGCTGTGTGCATTAATAGCACCTTGTGCAGGCAACCTGCACCATTTAAAGACATTCTGCCTCTCGTGCACCAAGGCAGGAGGCCAAACGGGTAGAGGAACATGCGAAGGAGGCAACAGAGAACCTCACAATGAATCATTTGCAGCCATCCTGCAGTCCATGCACAGCGAGTGAAATGAAGTCTCACCTTAATGCCTGAGCTCTGCTGTGTCCTTTCCATTTGTTCCAACTGTCTTTTGTGCAGATGGGCAATGAGTACTAATGCCCATGGGAGAGCATTTGCTAACAGAGCCTCTCATACATTGGTATATTAATGAGGGCTGTGGTCACACGGGCATAGATCTAAGAGGGCAGGGTGAGGTCAACATCTCACAATTAGGGAATAATGGCACATAGCTTTCAAACAATGAAGGCGAAACATTTCAACAAAGTATTTTTTAATTATTTAACACAAATGGTAAAATCTACACCCTGGAACCCAAAATATTGCTATGTGCTCTTTTTAATCCGTTTGCAGGTGCTTCTATGTGATGTGAACCCAGCACCAGCAGCTGGGTTGGAGGCAGGCTGCTGATCAGGCTGCGCCTTGGCCTGGGCTGACTTTGGCAGGTGTCCTCTGGCTGCCTGAGGCCTATAAGACCCCGGCTGTCTGGGGGTGTCCTGAACTGGTGCAGGACTCTTCTCAGGCATCTCAGCTGCTGGAACTGGGCTCACCGTTGGTGGAGCTGCGGAACTGGTGTCCACACTCGGAGCGCCCTGAGGGGAGCCCCCAGATATGGTGGTCATGCTTGTCTGGGACATCTCCCTCCTGTCATGCACCCTCTTGTCCTGCAAGAGGAAAGATAGAGATGGCTGAGAATGACACACAGATCAACATGACAATTCAGCTCTTTCCAGCTCCTACAGGGGGTGGGGTGGGGTTTGATCTATGAAGGAAGGTAGCCTGTGACCAAGAGACAGCCATGCATCTGTCAGAAAGAGTCAGACCACTCGGCACTCAGGCAATGTTGCAGCATTGCTACCCTCCCCATGTCGTGCAACCTTCCACGTATTCACATGCACGCCTTAAGGAGGTGACTGGTATGGAGCACTCACCTTGGCTGAACGGAGTAGGTCATTGGTTGTCTTCCAGCCAATAGATCCAATTGCGCTGGGTGACCCCACGGCTGCTGACCTCCTCTGTGATCTTCACCCAGGCTTGCTTGGTCAGGCAGGAGGACCTCTTCTTGCTATCACGGGGGAAGAGAACCTCCAGCCTTTCCCTTGCAGCCTGATGGAAAATCTGCAGGGAGGCATCACTGAACTGTAGGGTCACCCTGTGGGCTGGATTTTATGGGCCCCCTGAGGCAGGGTCAGAGGCGGGGGACACGGAGAATCGCGATGGGTGGTGGTGGGGGAGAGGTGTGGGAGGGCCCATAGCCTCCCCATCATGAAGCGATCTTACCGGGGGGGGGGGGGAGATAGGCCACCGATGGCCTTCCCACCTAGATGCCAATTGAAGCCTCCTTTAAGGCCATTTTTTGAGGTCGTTTTAAGTGACCTAAAACGTCCACTTTAGGGCCTCTTCCCGCCACCGCTGGGATTTTACCAGCGGTGGGGGAGAGGGGGGTGCAGGGAGGGGTTGCCACAGCCACACAGGGCGGCTGCCTTATAATACATAGTACCCTCCCTATGGGCTTGGTGAGGGGGGGGATTCACTCCTCCATGGCAATCTATCCCCACAGAGGACCCCCACCAGGAACCAACTTATTCCTCAAAATCCCCTCCACCTGGACTGCAGGACCACCACCCCCTCCCCCCCACCCCCTCACCAGGGATGTTTGGACTGGCGACCCTACCTCACTTACCTGAGGTTCAGGGTTCCAGTGCTGGGGCTATGTCCAAGGCATCTGCAGTACCAGCAGTAGCCACTGCTCCTGGTGGCGCTACCGATACTGCTGAGCTGCCAGCCCTCTGATTGGCTGGCAGCTCTTGGAGACTATGATCCCTGACTTTTAAGGGACAGGGATCCCGGCTCCTGAAGCTTAAATTTAAAAAGTCCAGAGGATAGCTCCGGGGAGGCACGAAAAGGCAGAGACGAACTTTCTGCTGTCTTTTCGGCCTGGCGCCGGGAGCTCTGCCTCCAACACAAAATCCCGGCCTGTGTCTTTGTTGTGCCATTGTCTTCCTTGGGGTTGGGGGGAAAACAGAACCCAGCAGGACAGAGTTGCATCCTGCACCATTTCCAGGACAGTAATGAATACAAGGCTGGCAGGCCTTTAAATATGGCACCAGCACCTACTCCAGAGTCATCGGAGGCCACAATCAACGAAACACATCCCACCCCTGCCACATGGTTGGGGGGACGTGCGCCTCCAATATGCAAAATGGGCGCCCGCCGTGTAATCGCAGTGGGGTGGATGCTCACATGATGGACGGGATCGGCGCCATTTACCAGGCCGGCTCATTAAAATCAGCCTGTTGTATGCGCCACTCTGAAGACCTCCAGCAGGAGACAGTGCTGTGGAGCCCAATTCCGTGCCCAAAGTAACTCAAATGACAGTAGTTGTATGAAATATCAGTGGATGCTGTGTACCCCAAAGACCAGGCAAGCAATCAACCACTTTCCCCAGCGATCCTACACATCTTGAAACTTTGAATGGCTGCTTTTTCCAAGTCCAGTAGTAAACCTTTAAGTGGTCCTCTGACATGTTAGCCTTGTGTGCCAGGTCAATGAATATTATTATGGTTAGTAAAAAATACTAACGAACTAGAATTTATTTTTCAGTTAGGAAGCTGATTGGCATGGATGGAAAGCCATCATCATGTTTAAGGATCTCCAAGACTTAAGAAAACCCAGTCAACCATACAAAGTCCTCCTCACTAAAACCTGGAGACTGGTGTCCAAGTTAGGAAAGCTTTTTTGCGCAGTGGGTGGTAATGACCTGGAACTCACTGCCCACAAGGGTGGTGGAAGCAGAGACAATCAATGACTTCAAAAGGAAATTGGATAGCCACTTAATGCTGTTTCATCAATTAATCACACAATAGCCTGGCTTAGTAATACTCACTGGATCATATTTATCATTCCAGACTTCTCCATTACCATCCCAGGCTATGATCAGTACTACTGACAGGATGAGTCCACAAAATGGCAGCACAATAGTATATAATCAGGAGGGGAGGGGTCTGGGAGACCTTAGTATTTACTCTGGATCCTAAGATGTCTATGGCTTCAGGTCAAGCAAGGTCCAAGAAACCATTGCTGACCACCACCTACTGACCTGCCCTTAACTGATGTGTCAGTAATTCACCACATTGAACATCACTTGGAGGAAGCTCTGAGGGAAGCAAGGTTAGAGAACACACTCTGGGTAGGAAACTTTTTTATTTATTTAGAGATACAGCACTGAAACAGGCCCTTCGGCCCACCGAGTCTGTGCCAACCATCAACCACCCATTTATACCAATCCTACATTATAATCCCATATTCCTACCCCATCCTCAATTCCCCTACCACCTACCTATACTAGGGGCAATTTATAATGGCCAATTTACCTATCAACCTGCAAGTCTTTGGCTGTAGGAGGAAACCGGAGCACCTGGCGAAAACCCACGCAGTCACAGGGAGAACTTGCAAACTCCGCACAGGCAGTACGCAGAAGTGAACCCGGGTCACTGGAGCTGTGAGGCTGTGGTGCTAACCACTGCGCCACTGTGCCGCCACTGTGCCACTTCAGTGTGCACTGCTAAGAGTGCCTCATTATCAACAGGACTGACCAAATCCTGAACACATATAGCTACCAGATTGGGCCTGCGTCATGTGGTGAGGGAACCAACACGAGATCATCTTAACCAACCTGTCACAAACACGGATGTTCCTGATAGCATTGGTAGGAGGGACCACAGTACAATCCTTATGAGGACAAAGCCTCATTTTTTTATAGTAATACAGGAAAGAACAGGAGTAGGAAAGATTGCAGTTTATCTGACCAGTCCCAAAAATGAATACCACTCAAACAACTACTCCTTCCAACATATATTCATTTATCCATTAAATTTTCCACACCATCTGCCTCCACAAGCTATCCATTCCACATATTTACCAGTCTCTGTGTAAAGTAGTTAAATCTAAATTGCCTATATATCTCTCTTCTAAGCTCAGTGACAAACATTAGCAAATCATAAGGTTACGCAAACTGAAATGGGAAACATTAAATGTGTATGTAATTAAGTGATATCCATTAACAAAACTGCAAGTGGATAAGAATTTAGGAATGGTAATTGACCACTGCTGAAAGTTTCTCGTCAAAGTGAAACTGTTCTTGAGGCTTGCTGTATTTATCTTTCATGGGCAGAGATTCAGGGTCTAAAAACTGACGAGGCTGATGTTCCAGTGTCCTGGGTAATAAATCTGCTTGTAATCTCTGGTGCTGATCCCATCAACGTTTGTGGGGCCTGGAATGGTTGCTTAATTTGAATAAAGTGGACAAGTTCTCATGCTACCAGAGACACCTCTCGAGTGTCTGCCTGTCCCAAAAGGTCATAAACTGCAGTGGATTACACCAGTAATGGGGAGTGCCCTTCTTGAAATAAAATTTCTGTGTCCCTATTGGCATCTTCCGTGAGGGGTCTGAGGAATCTTGGAAACATTTTCCTGCTCCTTGGGAGTGCAGGTCCCAGACTCAATCCTTCAGATGGGCCACTTCTGCTAACCCGAACGGGATTCTGTAGCCTTGAATCTTTATTTAAAGTTAACATCCTAACCACCTGAACCAGTCAAATGTAATTACATTGGATTTATTCAGTTACATCTACCTCAATACAATGTGCACATTTCAAATTTACAAAATAAAGAACAAATAAACTTAGCTGCACATCTGTTCTTTAATGGATATTCTGTGGCACCTTAAATTACAACAAACCTCAACATTATATTTGTATCACTCATTTCTAAGATGGATTCATGTTTTTAAAAAATCTATAAAGTATATGTGTGCTTTCATTGTACAGATTTTTATGAAGCTTTTCATGACTGAGTTACATAATTAGATCTTAGGTTATGTGTGCCAACTTGCAATTCTTTGGGGTAGATTTTTATTTTTATTTTCAGTAGTAGGAGAGAAGTAAAACAGGTTTTCAACTCACTAACACCCATTTTAAACTGTTGCACAAAGTTAAGATCTACCCTTTGCAAGTTTACTATATGTGGAGTATAACCTTTGTGTAGAGTAAAATATTATTTACTACAAAATATAAAATATGTAGGTTTATAAAATCACTTTACAAAGTAACTTGGACTGTCCAGTGTTTATACAGAAAATTGAACTAAAACCTCAAGACCTGTTTGAACTCAAGATGAGTGGCAGGCAAGGTGCCAGTGAGGTGATGATTGAGCTCAACCTGGCTCATTGGCGTGAGCTCCTGGCCAATTTAACTCATCAGTGTCACTGATCCAATGCCGCCTAATTTGTGTCACCATTTACGATGAATTTCTACCCCTTTATGTTTATAAAAGACTTTTGGTTTCCCTTTTATGTTCATTATCTGCTTTTGAAGTTCTCCTCTGCATTTTTTGTATGCAACTTGGTTCTCTATTGTATTATGAAACTGAAATTTGCCATAGGCCTCCTTTTTCTGCTTCATTTTAATCTCTGTCTTTTTAGTCATAAAGGAGGTTCTAGCTTTGCACGCCCTTCCTTTACCCCTTGTGGAAATATGGTTAGTCTGTACCCAAATTAAGGGCTCTTTGACAGCCTCCAATTGCTCAATTACTGTTTTGCCTGACAATATTTGATTCCAATCCACCTTGGGCAGATTACTTTTCAACTCACTGAAATGAGCCCTATTCCAGTTAGTATTTTCATGCCTGAATATTCTTTGTCCTTTTTCATAACTGCTGTAAACCTGATGATCACTCTTCCCCAAGTGCTCCCCCATTGAAACATATTCCACTTTCCCATTTCATTCCCCAGAACTAGCACTTCTTCCTTCTTTGTTGGTCTAGAAACAGACAGATCAGGAATGCTCACTTGTACACATCTCAGGAATTCCTCCCCCTTTTCCCTTTTCATTGTTATTATCCCAGTCTATATTAGGATAATTGAAATCCTCCACTATCACTACTCTATAGTTCTTGCATCTTTCTACATTTTGCCAACAAATTTGCTCCTCTATCTCCTTCCACTGTTTGGTGGCCTATAGTATGCACCCAGTAGTGTAATAGGTCCTCAGTGAATACTTGCTGATATTGGGCCTCAGATCACTGTAGGAAGATCGATCCGCTGTTAGCATCACAGTGGTTCTTAGGTAAGTGAAGCTGGGGAAGCAGTAATTGGTGGCTGAGAGGGATCGTTGACTGGGGTGCAGGGGAGGCAAGGTGAGTAGAGGGGTGTCTGATTTAGGGGGTGGCTTCAGAGTAGGGCGTCAGGGAGGATTGATGGAGAGACTTGGTTGGGGTGGGGGGAGGATTGGGCCTTCGGGGGAGAACGGTCAGTGGCCAGGAGAGAGCAGTAATATTGGTTGGAGATTGTGGATAAGCAAGGCCTGAAGTTCACAGAATCACAGAATCGTTATAGTGCAGAAGGAGGCCATTCAGCCCATCGTGTCTGCACCAGCTCTCCGAAAGAGCAGTTCCTCAGTTCCATTCCCTTGCCTTCGCCCCATAACCCTGCACATTCTTCCTTTTATTATAACTGTCTAATTCCCTTTTGAATGCTTCAAATGAACCTGCCTCCACCACGTTCTCAGGCAGCGCATTCCAGACCTTAACCACTCGCTGCGTGAAAATGTTTCTCCTCATGTCACTTTTGCTTCTCTTACCTATTACTTTAAATCTCTGCCCTCTCGTTCTTGATCCTTTCACGAGTGGGAACATTTTCTCTCTATTTACTCTGTCCAGACCCCTCATGATTTTGAATACCTCTATCAAATCACCTCTCAGCCTTCTCTTCTCCACGGAAAACAGTCCTAACTTCTCCAATCTATCTTCATAACTGAAATTCCTCTTCCCTGGAACCATTCTCGTGAATCTTTTCTGTACTCTCTCTCCAATGCCCTCACATCTTTCCTAAAGTGCAGTGTCCAGAACTGGATGCAATACTCCAGCTGAGACCGAACTAGTGTCTTCTACAAGTTCAACATAATTTCCTTGCTCTTGTACTCTATGCCCCTGTTAATAAAGCCCAGGATACTATATGCTTTATTGACCCCTCTCTCAACTTGTCCTGTCACCTTCAATGGCTTATGCACATATACAACTAGGTCACTCTGCTCCTGCACCCCCTTTAGAATTGTACCCTTATTCTATATTGTCTCTCCATGTTCTTCCTACCAAAATGAATCACTTCACATTTCTCCTCCCAAAATTAGTTGTGGGGGCCAGGGAATGGAGAGCAGGAGTCGGGACAGTGGGGCAAAGAGATCGAGAGTCGGGACCATGGAGAGAATAGGGAGATCAAGAGTTTCCTTTAATACGGAGTTGGGAGGAACACCCTGTTCTCCTGGCTCCACATTCTGGTATGTTACTTACCTCCCTGGTTGAGAGCATTCCATAGGGTCGGTTTCCCAAGTGCCACCTGCGATGGCACTGGCTATCTCAGGGTAAACCAGTGTTAGAGCAGGGACTTCAAGCAGCTGTTAGGCCTATTATTTGCATATGCAAAGTGCTTAGCACATGCTTCATTTCTGGGTAAAAGGACACCACTTGTTTCCTTAACCAATATGGGCGATAGCATACAAGTGCAGGCATGTTTCCTGCCTGCTGTTTTGAGGCCTTATTATAGGCCACATAATGCCTGAAAAATGGGAGCTATGCAATCAAATTTCTAGGCCTATGTATTTAGAAGTTAAAAACAAATGAACAAACAGTAGTCAATGCATTAAAACAAATTGATAGTATTAAATATTAGCTATCAATTATTCAGATATTACAGTATCTCCAGATAGTACAGAAGAGAAAGCAACACTGATACAATGTTGTATATAATCAGGATGGCATTTACAACAGTTATACAGTGCAAAATTGAAGATAACAGATTCACAAGACAATTTACAAGGCATTATGCAGGGCATTATCTCAGTTTTTAAAGATAAATATTCCATTCCATACAATTTATATTTAACACACGCACACCATTTGATACCATTTGACACCATTAATTAATGTTTATTGTCTCATCTGTACAACGAAAGTAAAATCTTCAAGCGATGTTTTCCAGAAACTGAGAGCAGACAAGGAGATAGTGACAGAAGTGTTCAATCTTGTGGGCCACCTATTTACAGTTACTGGATAGTTAAATTCCATGTTAATTACTGAATTCCAGGATTTTTCCCAGTGCTTTGGGGATCAATTGCACAATGTGATCTATTTTTCTGCAAAAACCATAAATCAAAGGTGATACAACATCAGTGGGCAAAATTAACAATTTACTCCTGATTGGCATCTTGATTAACTGCCAGCAGCAAATTAAGTTTTCCAGTTGAATGTTGCATGTAATTATGCAAATTAATTTATTGAAAAACAAGATATGAGCCATTTGACCTATGCTGGTAAGTTACTCTTTTGGTGCTTTCATGGCAGTGTTTGAACTGAATCCAGATTTGCGAGAAGTGACAGCTTTATACTGTTCTTTTAAATTTTTAAATTTGGAATGGAGAAGTCGCTGTCCACAGAAAGCCTACAGACAGCAACTGTGTGAGACCAACTTCATTTGTCCACATTGCTCAAAACCAGCATCCTTATTGAGACAGTAGAATCTTAGGGCATAGAAGGAGACCATTCGGCCCATCATGCTTGTCAAATTTTGTCCATCACCATCACTATTCCCCATAGCCCTGCATATTAGCCCTCTGCAAGTATATGTCCAATTGTCCTTTAAAAGTTCCTGTGAAATCTGCTTCTACCTTTCTTTCAGGTAATGCATTCCAGATGTTAACAACTCTCTGGATAAACAAAAATGTCTTCTCATTTTCCCTCTAGTTTTATTTGTCAATTATTTTAAATCTGTAACCCTTGGTTCTGATCCAGTCGCCAGAAGAAACAGTGTCTCCCTACTCGTTCAATCAAACCCCTCATAATTTTGAATTCCTCTGTATTAGGTCTCCCCTGAACGTCTCTGTTCTAAGGAAAACCTTTCAGGTAGTGCATTCCAGATCTTAACAATACTTATAGACCCACGTTTGAGATGTAATTGGGATAAGGGAGTCCGGAATGCTGATATAATGGAGTGCAGGCAATGGAGGGGTCCTTGATCTTTCTCCATTGATGGCATTCATCTATCTATGCTGAATTTTGAAGTGCAACCAGTACACTTCAGGGATCACACATACAAATTTCCATGTCACACTTGGAAATTTTTTTTTAAAGAAATTAAATACTTTCCATGAAAGAGAGAAGGCATCAGACAGCATGGCGGAGAAAAACATGCTTAAGAGGGTTGGTGCTAGAACAGAGCCCTGTTTAACTCCATTAATAACTGGGAATAGGTCAGAAGACTCACCATCATCCAGGATATGTGCGAGCATGCTGTCATGGAACTATTGAACTATTGTCATGAATTTCTCAGGACAGTCGAATTTCTCCATTACCTTCCAAAGGCCCGCACGACTGTGTTGAAGGCCTTGGTCAATTCAACAAACGTGGTTTACAGGTTCATGTTCTGGTCTTGGCATTTCTCCTGGAGCTGTCTAACTGTAAACACCATATCCGTGGTTCCTCAACCTGTTCTGAAACCACACTGACTCTCTGCTAACAGATCCCGGTCGAGGTGTTGCACTAAGCGGTTCAGAAGTATTCTGATGAAGATTTTGCCGGTGATGGAGAGGAGTGAGATTCCTCTGTGATTGTTGCAAGATTGGTAAGTTTCTTTCTGCTTGTACAGCTGGACAATGGAGGCATCTTTGTATTCTTGTGGGATGGTTCCTTGCTCCCACATTGACTGAAGAAGTTCAGTGAGCTTCTTGACCAGTCATTGACCTCCAGCCTTGTAGACCTCTGCTGGGGTAGCATCAGCCCCTGGAACTTTGCTACTGGACAGGCGTTTCATAGCTTTTGTCATTTCTAACAGCATGAGAGGGTATTCAAGAGAACAGTTAATAGCAATCTGTTGCAGCCTGTTAATTGTTTCTTCATTGATGGATGAAGGCTGATTGAGGATGTGGTTAAAGTGCTCCGCCCATCTTTCTAGAATTTGGGCTCGTTCTGTGAGCAGTGTTGATGCATCAACAACCAGGATTGGTGATGAACCAGTAGACTGGGGTCCATAGAAAGATTTCAGAGCATCGTAAATCTCTTCCAGTCTATGTGGTCGGCAAATACCTGGTGATCGTCTGCTTTCTGATTCAGCCAAATGTCTTGCATCTTTCTCTGAGCTTGCATTGGACAGTCCTGCAAATGTTTCAGTAGGCATTGTGCTTGGATAGTGATGACTTGTCATTGAGGTAAGCCCGACAGAGGCAATGTTTCTCCTCCTGTAGTTTCTGGATCACCTCATTGTTTTCGTTGAACCAATCTTGATGCTTACGAGGGGTAGGGCCAAGGATCTCTAGAGCAGTGGGGTATATTCTCGAAGGTCGCCCAATCATTCTCACTGCAGTGAGTGTCCATTTTCACTGTACACATGTAACTCTCGAGTTTTTCCGAGACAGATTACGTCATGATTGCCTGTTTGAGCCTTGAGAAATTAAGACATTTCTGGACCGTTTTGCCCGGGGGGGGGGGGGGGGGGGGGTGGGGGGGTGGTGGCTTCTAGGGGGATGGATCTTGATGTTTGGCTTTGAGATAATAAGATGGTGGTCAGTTCGGCAGTCAATGTCACACATGGCTTTCATTACACGCACATTCTGTTTATTCCTCTGCCTGATGATGACATAGTCGATTGGATACCAATGCACGCAACGGGGGTGCATCCAAGACGTCTTGTTGTGGTTAGGGAGATGGAAAACTGTGCTGGTGACTAAGAGCTCATATTCTAACATCTTCAGCAAGAGGAGAGCATTGCTGTTATAACTGCCAACCCTGTTTTTCCGATGACCTCTTCCCACGCCTGGTGATCTCCAGCAACTCTTGTGTTGATGTCATCAAAAATGATTAGCTTATCTGACTGACACAGCAGCAATCAAGGAGTGGAGGTCATCATAAAATTTATCCTTGACTTCATCAGAATTGGGCATGGTAGGGGCGTATACACTGATGAGAGTTGCTTGCCTGTTGCCGTGCAGGGGAGTTTAAGCACCATCAGATAACCATTAACACTATTGGGAAGGCAAGTCAACTTGTTGATGAGATGATTCATGATAGCAAAGCCTACACCAGCTTCACGCTGTTCTTCTTTTCCACAGTCACTCCAAACGAATGTGTAACCTGCACCTATTTCCCTGAGCTGACCCTCCTCAGGTGGATGAGTGTCTCTGAGGGCGGTGATCTGGACGTTGTACCTGGCCAACTCGCTACTAATAAGAACAGTTCTTCTCTCAGGTCTGTCGGCTATGGTGTTGTCCATGAGGGTGCACATGTTCCATGCAACAATGGTGACTACTGTCACCCTTACTTTCTTTTTTGAGATTGACTTACAACCACATTGATGGGATCCCCACCAGCTGCGGCCTGCTGGCCAGGGTACGTGAAACAAACAATGTTTGGGGCACCTTTTCTAGTCCTTGCTCATTTTAGGGAGGTGAGCAGTGTGGTCCTGAAAAGGGCTGCTCAGTCGCTCAGGGGCTGCTGAGTTCCACTACTGCTTCCTTCTAATGAAAAATGACCCTATGGCCTGTGCAGCCTGTGTGCAGGTTCACAGCTGCAGCTACCAGTGAATCTACACCTGCTGCTACATTGCTCGACCATCACCACAGGAATTGTAACATATGGCTAATGGATGACAGATAAAGAAAAATGATGAACATGATTTGCAAGTAACTTGCATTTCAGTGTGAGAGTTGCATATCATCAGCCTTACTCTCTCATCCTGACCTATCTTGAACCAATTTTGTATCCACCTTGCTGCATTTCCCTGGATCCCATGGGATTTTATTTTTTTAACCAGGCTGCCATGTGGGACCTTGTCAAAAGCCTTGCTAACATCCATGTAGACCACATCAACTACACTTCCCTCATCTATCTTCCTTGTTACTTCTTCAAAAAATTGAATCGAGTTGGTCAAACAAGATCTTCCCTTAACAAATCTATGCTGACTATCCTTGATTAAGCTGTGCCTTTCTAAGTAACAGTTTATCCTGTCTCTCAGAATAGATTCCAATAATTTGCCCACTACTGAGGTTAGACTGACTGGCCTGTAATTATTCGGTCTATCTCTCGTTCCCTTTTTAAATAGGGGTACAATGTTAGCAGTTCTCCAATCCTCTGGCACCACACCTGTATCCAGTTAGGGATGGGCAATAAATGCTGTCCTAGCCAGCGATCCCCACATCCCATTAATGAATAAAAAAAACACTTTAGCCGTAAAAAGATGAATGCAGCAAAGTCTGAAGCAGCAATGACGGCAGCAGCAGAAGCCTCGGGGAGGGGGAGGGTCAGCAGCAGAAGCCTCGGGGAGGGGGAGGGTCAGCAGCTGGCAGTGCCACCAGATTCTCTGCATTCCTGAAGGTGTTGCAGGCTGAAGTCAGGGCCAAAGAGGCAATAGGTTCCCTATTATCTGCATAGTCAGAAAAAGCCAGTAGCATTAACAGTCCTTGTTCCCCTTTCACCACTCCCTTGATTCTGCAGTGAAGAATATTAAAACCACTCAGCCAACCATTATTTCAATGACCTTCTGACAATGTGTACACCTTCCGACAATGAGCTGCCTTCTTGAACCACGGCAATCCATTTGGTGTATGTATTTCCACAACGTTGTTAGGAAGGGAGTTCCAGGATTTTGACTGAGCGACAGTGAAGGAGCAGAGATATGGTTCCAAATCAGGATGATGAGTGACTTAGAAGGGAACTTGCAGGTGATGTGTTCCCTTGGCCTGAATTTTACCAATTGGACAGATGACCTGAAATTGCGAGGAAATGTGGGTTGGTGGTATGCGTGGGCCGGTGGCAGGACTTCCTCTGCGATGTTACCATGAAGAGCCAATTAAGGGCTGGCAGTCAGGGAAGCTGATCAATTAATGGTGACAGGAGGGTCCTGGTGCCAGCAGCCCACATGAAGGCACCATTTTTACAGGCACAGGTGCAGCAGTCAGGCAGGTTGAACTCAGGCAAAAATAGAGATGGTGGCATAGTGGTAATGTAGTAGTAAACTACATTACTAGGTAAACTAGTAATCCAGAGGCCCAGGCTGATGCTCTGGGGATACAAGTTCAAATCCCACCATGGCAGCTGGTGGAATTTAAATTCAATTAGTTAATAAAAAAATCTGCAATTGAAAGCTAGCCTCAGATGCTATGAAACTATCATGAATTGTTGTAAATCCATCTGGTTCACTAATGTCCTTTAGGGAAGGAAATCTACTGTCCTTACAAGGTCTGGCCTACATGTTACTCTAGACCCACAGCAATGTGGTTGACTCTTAACTGCCCTCTGAAATGGCCTAGCAAGCCATTCAGTTGAAGGGCAAGTCGGGATGGGCAACAAATGCTTGCCTTGTCAGTGATGCCCATGTCCCATGAAAGAATAAAATAAAACAGACAGCAGAGGAATGGTTTCAGCATGAGGAAAGATTGCTCCACGATTCAGTGACAACTCCCTGGCGGTGTTCCTGCAGGCAGTCAGACAAAGGAGAGATGCCCCGTTTCCCTCAGGTGGATGGAGGAGAAGGCTAGCAAACCTCACCATGAAGGCATGGCTGGAGGTGGCAGACATCGTAAGCAGCCAAGGAGTCTTTGCAAGGGCCTGAATCCAGTGCAGGAAGAGATTTAATGACCTTCTGCAATCTGGAAGGTGAGTGGCTTTTAGAGTAGCAAACTGGAAGCCCAGTATAAATTTAAAGGCACCCATGCAATGTGAGGCCGGGTGGTAGACACATGCATCAGGCAACACCAGGCACCAGTATCCACATTGAGGCACCGAGTTCACATACACCCCAACCCCATGCTAGGTCATGGGTGAATGCTGCACTTAAATGACCAAATGGCCGCCTCACCATGCTTTCCTAGCAGCTTGGTGCTGCACATTTACAGTGCCTGAGTGATCAGCACAGATGGGTCATGAGACAGGGGTGACACTAATACGTCTGTGTTTGCAGGAGGATCACTCAGAATGCTAAGGAGCATCAGTGAACAGGAGGTGGAATGCCTTTCATCGCTGTGGTGACATTGATGGAGGAGGCGACCATGGAGATCGGCTGGGTAATGTCAGGGCAGCCTGTCACTGAGGATGGGCAGGAGTAGAAGTGAAGTGATGGTAGCATCCAACATTCTCTGGACCATGTGTGGCCTATGGCTCCTGTGTGGGCCTTTGACACCACTGGAAGCTCCTGATCAAGGGGAAGCACCAGAGCTTGGTCAAAGGAGAAGCTATTTCACTCAAATAATGGCCAGAGTTTACTCAAATCCAAGGATGTCCCATGGCTGGGACTGACAGCGGGTTGTGAATCCACATGGTTGGACAGCAGGACTCCAGGCAGGATATTACCGAAGGCAGCCACTTAAGTGGCTACCACAGAGGTGGCTGCAGCTGAGGCTGCAGAAAGAAGAAGAGAGCACCTCCATGTTGAGATGCCCTCGTAGGCCAGGTAAGTATTTTTATTTAATGTGCCAGGGCCAGGCAGGCAGACTTCAGTGATCGGAGGGGTGAACCCTCCAGCAGTGACGTTGGAGCCGCAGACACACTCATTGCTGCTGGGGGAGCCTCCTCCATGGGCCATGGAGTGGCCATTAAGAAAGGCACCTGCCTGGGAACCCGCTTGGAGGCTGCCCGTCCTGATTTTGATAAAATGCCGGCGGAGTGGGAAGTGGCCCTTAATTGGCCTTTTAATTGGATTAATTGTCTGCCCACCTCTGGCAGGTAGGTGGTCGTGACGCTGCCATTCCCGCTATTCAAATTATCCCGTGATGGTGGGAAGACATCGGGCTCTGCTCCTGGTGCCTTGTGTCGCCATTTTATGATCCCGCCCGCCTTCCAGCATGTCTCCAGAGGGCTGGTAAAATCCAGCCCCATATCTCTTCACCAGATACAGCAGCAGATAAGGAACAGACCACGCTTCTGCAGTACAACAAAGCGCAGAGCCATCTCAAGACACTGCACCACTTTATTCCAGCGCACCCTCCTCCAGCACAGATACACTCACATTGATGGGCTTTGTTATGTGTGTGGCACAATCTTGTGAAGACTGCACAGACGCACAGGGGAGGAGAAGGAGGCAGTGACAGCTGTGGCCACTTCCCCTCGGAGTGAGGAGAGGCTCAGCGATGCTCAGCTCCATGCAGATGGCAAGTCTTGGGTATCATCAGCAAAGCAGCAGATGCTTCAGTAGCAGGATCAAATGTGTGAACATCGATTGGAGTTTTCAGAGGCAGTGCAGTCCCATGTGCAAATAATGGAGCAGTCCATCCATGCACTGAGTGACACCATATCTCTGGAATATGAACACTTGGCATCCTTCGATGAGAGACTGGTGACCCTCATGGAGAGACAGAGCATAGCATCGAATGGATGCAGGGGGTGCACACGGACCTCCATAGCATGGCTCATCCATGAGATCTATGGAGTGATCTGTGGGCAAGATGGGCTCGCCATGTATCTCCCCGTTGCCAGGAGCTGAATCACTTTAGGCAACTAAAGGAGTACATGTGGGGCCTGACAGGGCAGAGGAGGAGAAGGCTGAATGCAATGGGGGCTCCTCTCAAGGTCCGCTGATAGCTGAAGGCAGAACCTCAGCCCTTTTGATGGTGACACCAACACTGCATGCCGTTCTGATGACTGAAGTGGCCCCTGCACAGATAAAGGTGGCCCCGAATGTGCCAGGCCCCTGTAGAGCTCAGGCATCCTGAGTGCGCAGACCATGGCCATCTAATGCACTAGAGAAAGAAAGGCAGCAGCCTGCCACTACATCAGCTCCAGGTGCAGGGGGAGCACCTCGTAGAAGTGATTGTAAGCAAACGTGTAAACGTATGGTCTATCGAATGGTGTTTCACTGGGTGATAATAATTTGTTGAGTGCAAAAGCCTTTAAGGTTTAATGAGAGCTAAAGGTCTTGACATTCAATGTATAATGACTCGTGTATTTATTTTTATTGTCATGCTCGGCCCACACCTGCCAAGAATGAGGCACATTGATTTTGCCATGAACATTGATTTTAAACTGTTGCTGGAGCGAGGGGAGGACTTGTTGAACAGATCAGCTGTGGCTGGAAAAGACATTTGCATATTAACAGATGGTGATTGGAAAGACAAAGCAGCCGTTCCCTGACATTCAACCCACAATGGACGTTTGATCACCAGACGTTGAAGGTGGGGGAGCTCACATTCCAGGTTGACTGCTAAGATGGCCGAATACACAAATGGACATGGTCAAACCAGCTAGTCACATGACTAACCTGCTGGGCAACCTGAGTTTTTTGAATTTGTACTAACAGTTTGGGCAGAAAGCTGTTTGATCCTTGATTGAAAAGACCTCTAGCCACAGCTTCTCCTGTCTGCTCCCATCTCTTTCTCACAAGCCTCTGAATCCACTGAAGACACATGAACCCCAAGAGAGAAACGTCTCCTACAGCGAGCAAGGTTTAAGAAGAATACTGGACCCCAACGAAAAGCAAAATCTTCCTACTATCAAAGACTCTACAGTGAACTCGAAGAACCATAACAAAAACTTCAGATATTGCCTCAAACTTTTCCACTTTATTTCTTCTGTTTCTTTCTGTGTCTGTCTGCATGTGTGTATCGCATGTGCATGCTAGCGTGGGCGCGCTGTGTATCTGTAGGTGTTAATCAAATTAGAGTTTAAGTTTAAGTTTAAATAAATTTCAACCTTTCTTCTTTAAACCTAAGAAGGCCTGTTTGTGCTGGTTTCTTTGCCTTATAATTGGAAAGCAGTGAACAAGGATTTACTGAAGGGGAGCTGAAAACACAATGTGTTTAAAAATAAAACCCTGTTACAGTCAGACTAGGTGAAGGCTGAAAGGGAACTCTAGACCTCTTTCTCACCTGGTCGTAACATAATGCAAGTGTTGACAGTGACCAGATGTGGAATCAAATGGATGGATGGTATGTAAAAGTTAGGACCTCATGAGTACCTGTATTGACAGAAAGCCTTGGCATGTAGTGCTGATGGGTCCCGCCGCCCACATCTAGTAAAATTGGTCAGCGGTGGGAACACAATGAGGAGCCGGCCCAAAGAAGGCCCACGCCATTTTACTGGACCACTGCCTTCATTCCTGCCTCCATGGGTCCATTAAAATTCTGCCACATGCATCTGCTGCCCTTGCTCTACTAGGTGGTAGAGGCCGCGGGTTTGAGAGATGCTGTCGAAGAAGGCTTGATGAGTTGCTGCAGTGCGTCTTGTAGATAGTACATACTGCTGCCACTGTGAACCGGTGGTGGACAAACTGAATGTTTAAGGTGGTAGATGGGGAGCCTATCAAGCGGGCTGCTTTGTCTTGGCTGGTATCAAGCTCCTTAAGAGCTGTTGGAGTTGCACTCATTTAGGCAAGTGGAGAGTATTCCATCACACTCCTGACTATTGACTTGGGGACAGGCTTTGGGGAGTCAGGAGGTGGGTTACTTGCCGCAGAATTTCCAGCCTCTGACCTGATCCTGTAGCCACAGTATTTATATGCCTGGTCCAGTTAAGTTTCTGGTCAATGTTAACTTGCAAGATGTTGATGCTGGGGGAATTCAGCGATGGTAATGCTATTGAATGTCAGGAGGAGATGGTTAAATTCTCTCTTGTTGGGGATGGTTATTGCCTGGCACTTTTGTGGCAGGAATGTTACTCACCACTTATCAGCCTAAGCCTGAATATTGTCCATATCTTGCTGCATATGGACACAGATCTGCTTCTGTATCTGAGGGAGTTGCGATTGGTACTGAACACTGTGAAAATATCAGCAAACATCCTCACATCCTATGTTGGAAGGGAGGTCATTGATGAAGCAGCTGAAGATGGTTGGGCCCAGAATGCTACCCTGAGGAACTCCTGCAGTGATGTCCTTGGGCTGAGATGATTGGCCTCCAACAACCACAACTGAAACTAATGAGCCAAAACTATAGTTCAAAGTTGAAAGGACCCAGCTGCAGCATCCTGGATGTGGAGGTGGCCACACTCTCTAAAGTAGGCTGTACAATTCTGATGCCCTGGGAGATGATTCCACACAGGCTGGAAGCAGACTCCTCCATATTTTCAGCCATGATGGTGAAACTCTTAGGTAGGCATTCCAATACCTATACAGCTTTTAATGTGAGGCCAGCAATTTTCTTCTCATTGCTGGGCCCTTGAAGTCCACATCCCTGTGCTCCTCAGCAAAGCTATTGAGGACCTTCTCCTTTTGGGCTGTTCCTGCTACTAGCACCTACTGTTGCTCACTAATGCTGGTTGTTTCATCATGTGAAGACCCATCTAACTGACTCTCTAGCCTTACTGCAGCACCAGTCTCTGTGCTGCTACTTGGGAGTGACGGAGCAAGTGACACGGTGCCTCCTCAAGCACTCTCCTTCTCTCAGGTATCTTCTTCTATGGGCTATGGCTGATGTGAGGGACTTCTTCTGCTTATCATGTGGCTGCTGAGAGGACAAAGAAACAAGATGTAATCTGGTGTTGGACCGAAAGCAGGTGTGTGGAGTATGACGTAAGGAAGGAGCCATGAGTGATTGTTGGTGATTGTGCAAAGGCTAGCAAGTGAGGAGAGGAGAATGTTTCTAATGGTTGTTGTGAAGGGGTTAAAAAAAAAGAGGTGAGCGTGTGTTTGTAATGAGATTGCGAGGTGGCATAGTATGTCGTTTGTACTGAGTGGTGAAGGATGGGATGGAAGGAAGGAATTTGTTTAGAGTGAGGGAACGGGGAAAGAGCTGTTGTCATTACCGCTGAGAGAGATGGAAAAACAAGGAGCTCTACTTACCCTTGCTATTTTTGTGAGGCGATTTAAGTGTTTCCTGCACTGAATGCAGGTCCTGACAGTAATGATTCTGGCGCTGGCAATCTGTGCAATGTCTCTCCATGCCTGGTAGGCTTGGTGTTCCACAATCCTCCTGTCACAGGCTGGAAATAATTTTTTTCTCCTTGCCCTTGTAGTGGGACAACCTTAAGGACTGTATGTGCAGGTCATCAGAGAAAGTGATGTCAAGTCACACATGACTAGGCAGTTGTAGGTGGAGCCCAAGATAGTAATATGTGTGTAGATGAGCTCGTGCAGGCACCTTTTATGTATATATGTTCCAGTTCAGTTATAACAAAACCCCGATTTCATTTTGAATATTACTTGTAGTCCTGTGACTCAACAACAGATCACAAAAGGAAAAGGAATATTACAGCCCTAACCTCTTTCAACAGGATCTCTAGGGAGGTCTTGGGGGACCAGGGGGCTTGCCTGTTACGCACTTCTGAACTATTTCCTTTCCCAGCAAAATCTTGCAAAAGGGATGGCAGCCTCACTTTAAAAGGTGCATTTTGGCTGACCCGCCAAAAATACACATTGACAAAATGGGCAAGTTTCCCAGCAGGTCAGCAAATCAAGTGTGAAGCCTGCCTTTGAGATGACAACAAGATCCTGCGCCTGTTTTCTGGAACAGAAAGTGACTTTCACACTCATCCCACAGCCCACCCAGCCAAAATCCGCCCAGAATTTAAATCGGGTCCTGGAAATCAAATTGCTCTAAATGGCTTTGCCATTGGATAAGCTTACTATTGTTTTTTTGTTATCTTGAGAATTAATGTTGTCCAACTGTCTTAAATCTTTGGCAGGAATTGAAATTACAATAAAGATTGCAAAAATCTATTCTCCTATCATCGAACCATACTAGCACTGTGCTAAAGGTGCTTTCCCTCACATCTTTTTCAAAATCTTACTTTCATTTCAAAGAAATGATAAAATATGATTTAGAACATGAATGCAATTTTATCTTTTATTGTGAGGTTTGGTGTTTACATATTCTTTCTTTTGGGCCTCCTTATCTCGAGAGACAATGGATACGCGCCTGGAGGTGGTCAGTGGTTTGTGAAGCAGCGCCTGGAGTGGCTATAAAGGCCAATTCTAGAGTGACAGGCTCTTCCACAGGTGCTACTGAGAAATTTGTTTGTCGGGGCTGTTGCACAGTTGGCTCTCCCCTTGCGCCTCTGTCTTTTTTCCTGCCAACTACTAAGTCTCTTCGACTCGCCACATTTTAGCCCTGTCTTTATGGCTGCCCGCCAGCTCTGGCGAACGCTGGCAACTCACTCCCACGACTTGTGATCAATGTCACAGGATTTCATGTCACGTTTGCAGACGTCTTTAAAGCGGAGACGTGGACGGCCGATGGGTCTGATACCAGTGGCGAGCTCGCTGTACAATGTGTCTTTGGGGATCCTGCCATCTTCCATGCGGCTCACATGGCCAAGCCATGTCAAGCGCCGCTGACTCAGTAGTGCGTACAAGCTGGGGATGTTGGCCGCCTCGAGGACTTTTGTGTTGGAGATACGGTCCTGCCACCTGATGCCAAGTATTCTCCGGAGGCAGCGAAGATGGAATGAATTGAGACGTCGCTCTTGGCTGGCATATGTTTTCCAGGCCTCGCTGCCATAGAGCAAGGTACTGAGGACACAGGCCTGATACACTCGAACTTTTGTGTTCCGTGTCAGTGCGCCATTTTCCCACACTCTCTTGGCCAGTCTGGACATAGCAGTGGAAGCCTTACCCATGCGCTTGTTGATTTCTGCATCTGGAGACAGGTTACTGGTGATAGTTGAGCCTAGGTAGGTGAACTCTTGAACCACTTCCAGAGCGTGGTCGCCAAAATTGATGGATGGAGCATTTCTGACGTCCTGCCCCATGATGTTCGTTTTCTTGAGGCTGATGGTTAGGCCAAATTCATTGCAGGCAGCCGCAAACCTGTCGATGAGACTCTGCAGGCACTCTTCAGTGTGAGATGTTAAAGCAGCATCGTCAGCAAAGAGGAGTTCCCTGATGAGGACTTACCGTACTTTGGACTTCGCTCTTAGACGGGCAAGGTTGAACAACCTGCCCCCTGATCTTGTGTGGAGGAAAATTCCTTCTTCAGAGGACTTGAACGCATGTGAAAGCAGCAGGGAGAAGAAAATCCCCAAAAGTGTGGGTGCGAGAACACAGCCCTGTTTCACGCCACTCAGGATAGGAAAGGGGTCTGATGAGGAGCCACCATGTTGAATTGTGCCTTTCATATTGTCATGGAATGAGGTGATGATACTTAGTAGCTTTGGTGGACATCCAATCTTTTCTAGTAGTCTGAAGAGACCACATCTGCTGACGAGGTCAAAGGCTTTGGTGAGATCAATGAAAGCAATGTAGAGGGGCATCTGTTGTTCACGGCATTTCTCCTGTATCTGACGAAGGGAGAACAGCATGTCAACGGTCGATATAAAACTAGAATATCCCTCTAAGAGATTATCCTTTCAATAAATCATGCTTTGCTGAACAGGTCAAAGGAGACTGCAATTGAGGATGTTACCAGTATATGTAATTGAAGCCTGATATGAAAATACATAGAAGTTATAACATGAAAACAGGCAATTCATTCCAATCAGTGCTTGTCAGCATTTACACTCCATACAAGTGAATAATCTTAATGATATTAACCACCCTGTTCCCTTATCCCCTTACCCTCTTTTCCTTCAAAGCTGTTTTCAGTGTATCCTTGATTCCATCACTGATCTGGCTATTCCTCCTTGGATTTAGCATGAAGAGGAGCTTGTTGGAGCAGTCTGTGAAGAGTAACTATGCTGTTCTACCTTTTATAGTTTTAAGATTGGACTGTCTTTTTCATGCTTTTATAGTATAGGCTATAATCAAATTAAATCTGCAGCAAATCCTCATTATACAAGCCCTAAATTGAGCAATTATTTTAATACATTGTTATGTTAATAAACAACAATATTCCAAAAAGCCAAAATGCTCCAACTACAAAGTATTCAAATTTGTAGACATTATTGTTATTTTGTGAAGTGGAGGATCCTTTTTAAGAGAATTAAGAGAATTATCGCACGGATATACATTCTGCTCAGTTCTTCATATCCTTTAACAGTTTAAATCCCATAGCACCAGTGCCTATGTTGTGAATGAGTCAACATGCATCAGCCTAAGGGCATACATTGGTAAACTCCTTTGCTGTCACTTTGATTACTCTACATCCAGGTTACCGGCTATGCATTCTACACGTAAGTCACTTGCTACTGCTCAATCAGCTACCAATGTTTTATTTCTGCTTTGGTCAATGAATTTGTCCAGTTTTTTTGTGAATGTTTCTTTTATATTGCATTAAGTTCTGTGATAATTTTGCTGCATTCTGAGAGATGGGTCCAGCACAATCAGCAGAAATCCCAAAGTAAACTTGTCAAATTTTCTCGGGTTGACGACCAGATCTTCCTGGTGTCTGGCCTTCGAAAATCATCAAGATCCATATGTTGAGAGTCAGTGGTACTAGCACGAGTATTATGCCATATTAAAACAGCTTAATAAATCTATATGAGTATTGTTTGTTTACATTATACTTGGCTGTTAATGTGGTATTCTCCACTGGTATTTTGGCAAGATGTTTGATAAACGCACTGTCTGAGGGAAATAGTGATTGGGTAGCTCCCAGAAGACTCAGTTACTAAAGGCCATGTGTAACTGAACTGTAGAGACTAAAAGATCTCCAGTTCAATTTTGATCTGTGCTAAGTTAGTTGTTTTCAGATAGGGTTGGCAGTAGGGGCACTACAATTGTCCTCATTTTTTTTTTGCTTCTGATCAGTATTTAGTGATAGCAATCTGCTCCATTATCATTGACTGCCAATACTCACCATCACACACAGATATGGTCATTTTGTCAAGGTACCAGAGGACAGCTGCACCCCAGCATGCAACAATAACGTGGATTTTCTACTCATATTCACTTGATTTCTGATGTCAATAGGCAGATCCAGAATAGGTAGACAGAAATCAGTTATACCAGAACTCCAGTCGCTTAACACATCATGTGCATTTCTGGGGAAAGAAAAGTCAGTAAAGAGATGCCAGACTTTTCAAAATGCACCAGAGGGGTTCTGTGCCCACATATTACTATCCTCACTTTGGGGAAGACTAGTGCATGCAGTCATTCTAATTTCTGAGGTAGATTGTGGCAGCAGCACTGATGGCACAAATATAATATTTAAATACCGAACTAATCAGACTGTTGGATGGTTCTTGGGAAGCATCACAATCACACTCAGCCATCTTTTACAGTATTACCAAATGAAATTATTATGTCAGAGTGGCTAGTCATTATCATAGACTGATTAGATGCCTAGATGCAAGGTGCAGGAGTCTTTGGAATTTGTGCCACTCTCAAACCAGTACTCAGCTTTGGAGACTGTTGGGAGTGCAAAACCTTGAAGGAGTGCAGTCCAGACCATGGCACCAATGGGCAAGGGAGTGCATAGAAGAGAACAGCAAAGTGTAGAAATGCAGTCGCTATCAGAGATTTCATAGTTAGGGGGAAAGACAAGCATTTCTGTAACCGTCATCGTGAGTCCTGCATGGTGTGTTGCCTCCCTGGTGACAGGATAAAGGAGATCTCGGAGAGGGTGCAAAATATTCTGCAGGGGGAACGGAGTGCACAAGAAGCTGAGGTACCTGTCTTTACCAACCACGTAGAGAGAGCAGCTACTGAGGTCCCACAGTCATATTTTGAGGAGCCAGGGAGGAAGTTAAAAAGTAGGACTTCAAAGGTCATAATCTCTGGATTACTCCCAGTGCCACGTGCTAGTGAGAGTAGAAATAGGAAGATAGAGAGGATCAATGCATGGCTTGGGCATGGTGCAGCAGAGAGGGCTTCAGATTCTTTGGACAGTGGGACCAATTCTGGGGCAGGAGGCACCTATTCAAAGGGAACAGGTTGCACCTCAATGGGACTGGGACAAATGTGCTGTTGGGGAGTTTCACTCGTGTGGTTGCGGGGGGGAGGGGGGTTTAAACGAAATTGGCAGGGGGATGGCCACCAGCATAAAGAAGTAGAAAAGAGGAATAAGGTGCATAAAGGAGTGACAGTGTTGGATAGTACTAGAGAAGGAAGTGGTACCATATTAGATAGGAGCAGACTAAGAAGGACTACAACAAAGGCAGGATTACAATGCATGTATGTAAACACACAAAGTGTGGTGAATGAAATTGGTGAGCTACAACACAAATAGCTGTGTGGAAATATGATGCAGTGGCAATAACGGAAACATGGTTTCAAAATGGTGAGGACTGGGAGCTTAATATTCAAGGATACAAAGTGTTCAGAAAAGATAGGGGAAAAAAAAGGGAGGTGTGGTGGCATTACTGATTAGGGAAGACATTGTATTAACAGAAAGGAAGGACATTCTTGAGGGGGCAAAGATAGAATTCATTTGGTTAGAGTTGAGAAGCAAAAAGGATATGATCACGCTACTGGGATTATTCTATAGGCTTCCAAATAGTGAAAGAGAGATAGACGAGCAAATCTTCAGGAAAATCACAGAGATGTGCAAGAACTATACTGTAGTGATATCGGGGGACTTTAATTACCTAAATATCGATTGGGATCGGGTGAGGGCGGCGCAGTGGTTAGCACCGCAGCCTCACAGCTCCAGGGACCCGGGTTCAATTCTGGGTACTGCCTGTGTGGAGTTTGCAAGTTCTCCCTGTGACTGCGTGGGTTTTCGCCAGGTGCTCCGGTTTCCTCCCACAGCCAAAGACTTGCAGGTGATAGGTAAATTGGCCATTGTAAATTGCCCCTAGTGTAGGTAGGTGGTAGGGAATATGGGATTACTGTAGGGTTAGTATAAATGGGTGGTTCTTGGTCGGCACAGACTCGGTGCTAACCACTGCGCCACTGTGCCGCCCCACCTCTCTTGCCCCACCTCTTGCTCACTTACTTATAACCTTTGACATTTCTAATATTTTGCTAGTTCTGAAGCAGGGTCACTGACCCGAAACGCTAACTCTGCTTCTCTTTCCACAGATGCTGCCAGACCTGCTGAGTGGTCCCAGCATTTCTTGTTTTTATTTCAGATTTCCAGCATCCACAGTATTTTGCTTTTATTACAGGAAGGAGACTTTGCTGGATCTGGTGCTGGGGAATGAGGTGGGCCAAATGGACTAAGTGTCGGGGAGCACTCGGGTAAGAGTGATCATTGTATCATAAGTTTTAGATTAACAATGGAGAAGAGCAAAGAACAATCTAATCAATCTTCTAAATTGGAAGAGGGCTAACTTCAATGGGATAAGAGGGGATCTAGCCAGGGTAAGATGCAACCAAAGATTGACAGGAAAAATTGTAACAGAACAATGAGTGATCTTTAAGGGGGAGATGTTTCAGGTACAACCTAGGTACATTCCAGCAAGGGCAAAAGATAAGGGAACCAAAGCCAGGGCATCTTGGATGATGAGGGGGATAGAGAAAATGATGGAAAATAAGAGGGTATATGATGCATGTCAGGTGAATTCTTCAAGCGAGAACCAGGCCAAATACGATAAGTTGAGAGGGGAAATGAAGAGGAAAATAAAAATGGCAAAGAGAGAGTATGAGAATAGAATGGTAGTTAACATAAAGGGAACCCCAAAAATCTTCTATAATAAAAACAAAAAGTGCTGGAATTACTCAGCAGGTCTGGCAGCATCTGTGGAGAGAGAAGCAGAGTTAACGTTTCGGGTCAGTGACCTTTCATCAGAACTGGCAAAGGTTAGAAATGTAATCGGTTTTAAGCAAATAAAGCTGGGGTGGGGAAAAAGAGAACAAAAGGGGAGGTGACAAATGACTTCAAAAAGGAAATTTGATGGGCACTTGAGGGAATTTGCAGGGCTATGGGGATGGAGCAGGGGAATGGGACTGATTGGATTGCTTCGCAGAGAGCCAGTAATGACTTGATGGGGCTGAATGGCCTGCTTCTGTGACATAATGACTCTATGACTCTCTATGACTAGATCAACAGGCATTAGTGCACTTGACTGCCAACATTGCAACAGTGACTGCATTTCAAAAAGTACTTCATTGTTGTAAAGCATTTTGGGACATACTGAGGTTGTGAAAGGCGCCATATAAGTGCAATTTCTTTGTTTCTCTAAATGCCTTCACATGGCCTGGGTCAACAGAAAGATAAATATAAAACTGCCATCTCCTGCAAGAATATCCGCACTGTGGGGCTGGTACAACCCGTGAAAATAATGGACAGCTTTGGCCTCACAATTTTCTCCACCTCCTTCCCATGACTCATGAGATGATGCTGTGCAGCGACAAACAAGGTCATCCTTCTCACAACCCTCACGAAGCACCTGCTCCACCTCAGCAGCCATCAAACAAAGGGTGGATGCTGAACTGCTCCTTCACTTTCTTGCACACTCGTGCCTGCACATTCAGTTTCCTTTGTTGAGTTTTTTTGTCTCTTATGTGTTGGCTCTCTCCCATGTCAGCCTGGGCAAAGGCTACCAATGGACTGAAAAGCCTTTTCAGCTTTTCGAACCATTGGCTGCGAGGAGTTTTGTCCCTATGCTAATAAGTTTAGGAAATGAGAATAGGAAAATTTTACCAAAAATAGAATAGTTTGTTTTAAATGTTATTTATATAAAAGAGTGAGTTCTTTGTTGAATTCACCAGTTTTGGTCAAGAAACACTGGCATATTTAAACACCCTCATGTAAATAATCTGGCATTGTGCTTTTGATTAAGTCAGAGTATGCTTGAAAATATCACAAACAATGTAAGTCAGAGACTATGTGAAAACATCACAAAGACGAAAATTATCCATATTTTTGACCAATACAGTACTTCACATGTAAAGTGAAGAAAAGGTCAATATTTTAAGATATTTTGTTTGCATGAATATTAATGACATATCAGTAGACTGAGTAGAGTTATTCACTGTTACTATCTTAACGAAGCTCTAAGATATTCCAACTGCCAGTGTTTGAACTAATGATTTAAGAAAAAAAGATGGCAGCTATTTGAAGATTTAAAGTTCCTGCAATGGAAATGTACTGTAAGTATTGTCACTGCTGACTTAGCCTCTTAATTTCCTTCTAATCTCTCATCTTCCATCCCCCACCCCCACAGCAAGATGCTCCTATAAATGCTGCAAGTAACAGGGAGAAGTTAAATTTCAGTACAAAGCTGTGACTAATGTCCAAATCTGACCAGTTGTGTAGAACTAAGCTCAAATTGTGCTTTCCGAGATTATACATGAGGTTTTTATTTCCATTCAACCAGATTTTGAAATGGAACCCTGTTTCTGCGCCAAGATTTCATTTTCCTGTTCATGTTATGCAACAGGAATAGCAATTTTAGTGGTTAAGATTCATCCCAAGTTCTATGAGGCACCATTCACTTAATCATTGGAAGGTTAGTCAAACATTTGGCTGAAGGATATGAGGAAATGGAGCAGAGTAGGCATTTATGCTCAGAAAAGGATACGTATAGTGGAAACTAATACTGGTGACTAATAGATTATGAACACTTCTGTTGATCATTGAGACCCACACGCACACTAGTCAAGAATTCTGGTATAAAGAGCCAGAAAGTCCTGGAAGCAAATGGAAGCCAAGTTAAAGGCAATCAGGAATGCAAGTCCACCTGAAATTTGAAAAAGCCATTTTTAAACTGGAATTATAAAAAATACAGCTTATTTGCTACCACTTGCCATAGTCCTAATTAATGCTGTTTATATGTAGGGTTACTGATGAGCAGTAAGTGACAAATAAGCCTGGAGTTGCATGTTTAGAATGTCAAGTTAACTAAGAAGTCACAAGCTCTCCTGCTTGCACTGTCCACCATGCTGAAGACAGATGTTTTTGAAATAGCTGATGCTTGGGACAAAGCTGCTGGAGGCTAAGTATCTGAACACATTTTGGAGAAGCAATGTGAGACTTATCAGTGCTTTCTGCTGGTAAAACTTGACAGTGAGTGCCAGCAGGCCATTCTACCAAAGAGGCATCACACCTGAGTCCAAACCCAATACCATTCTTATGCTTGCACTTTGCAGTTTGCATCATGAGATAAAAACAAGAACATGGTTCTTTGTGAAGGATTTTGGGATGTTTTATAACTGCAACGATCTGATACAAACACAAGTTGTTGTTGAACCCCAGCTGATTTCTGCCTCTCCTTAGCCCAGGAATAATGAGCTCCAGTGTAGTGCATCTACTTCAATCCTGCCTGAGACCTAAAGGAACTTCTGACTATACTGTTGTGACAGTGTAAAGGAAAAGGAAACGTAATGGTTCCTGACTTCATCACTGCCTTACTAACAGTATTACAGCTGAATACTAACATGTGCTCTGTGTAATGTCAGTCATATTACTAAGTATTGAACACTACATATGAATCGTGTTAATTTTTGGCTAGATACATACGTTTTAGAAGTAAATTTACATTCAACATCTTAACTATCATTCTTGGTCTTGCAGCCAGCAAGGATTTAAATATAACACTTGTGGGAACCTGTAAGACCACAGTAAACTAAACAGATTGAGCTGGATTTTAAGAGCCCACTGCCAGGCTCAAAAAATGGCAGTCTGCACGTGCAGGCCGCAAGCCGCAGAGCCGCAGCAATCTCCCACGTGGACGCTCATTTAAATAGCTGGGGCAACCCGCTACCACCACCCCCCCCACCCCCAATCACATGGAGGGGATGGGCTGTCTGACGCCAGCCTTGGCATCAGCTGCCTGTGCCCAGGCGCTGGCGCCATTTTAAAAGGGCAGCGAGCACTGCCAGCATATTTAAAGGTTTAAAGAAGTATTCCCCACAAAATTTAATAAACGCCCCTTTCCCACCCACCCCCAGTAAAAATTACAGTATTTGCCATTCCCCCCCAAAACACTTACCTTTGAACTCTGACCACCCCCGCAGACTGGATAAAGTTGAAAGTTCACCCCTTCCCACCATCCCCTACACTGATGATGCTTATTTGACCCCTTGCCCCCTCTTGCATCAGCAAAAATCTTGACTCCACCACCCTCCCCACCAATGTCACGCCTGCTTTCCCCAGATGGGGAATTGAAGGCGCGGGAATACCGGTCGCCGTTCCGAAGATCGCGGTGGGCCCGGAAGATTGCTGGTAAGTCTATTTAAATTTATTCAACTCCTTGATTTAAATATTAAGATTCAATTCCCATCGCACAGCAGTTGGGGGTTGCCACAGAGCCTAGCCACCACCGGGAGGATTGGACCGGGCCCTCCCAGCATTGGCCTCCGTGGTGGGCCTCTGCTGGAACCATCTTTCGGCCCCCACTGGCATGGAACCCAACATCAGGGGCTCAGTAAAATCCAGCCCATTTGGTGAGAAATTGAACTATTTAGCGCCCGTTTTCTGGGAGCTATGAGTACCCTTAAGGGCTCCAAAATGGCATCTGCTGCATGCATGCATACTTTTGGGGCAAATTGCACCAGATGCCATATTGATGCAAGCATTAGCAGGCATGCAGTATGCAACGCAGGCAAATCATGACATCACTTAGCATGCAACACTGATCAGGCACTAATGGTGCCTTTTTGGAGCTGAACATTCCAGCTAACACCCTCTCTTAACCTTGCACAGGTGAACATGCATTCAGCAGCATGAAGGATCCCAAACCAGCGCTGTTTAAAGGGATCATGAAATACTTACAGGTTAGTTGCTGATAGATTTCTTCCAGATGTTGCTCTGATTCTACAAGTGTTTGGTGCTTTCTATAGTTGTTTCAGTTTACAAAAGTCTGTAGGGAGTGGTGTGGCAGGTGCTGAAGGAATTTTTGTTGTCTTCGGGGGTTCTGTACAAACCAGTTGCTCCTAGATATATTCCCCTTGGAATACAGCAAGACTTGGAAAATGAATAGAGGCCACACAGAGAAGCACAAGCTGTTGGAAGAGGGAGAAGGAGGAGGAGGGTGAGTCGGACTCTCAGCAAGCAACCATATCTACCCAGGATGTGAAAGGAGTAATTTTCCTGCCTGAACCTCAACAAGGAACAATATGTGAGATATGTGCACATCAGTAAGGACATTCTCACTGAAATCTGCCACCTGCTGCAGCCACAACTGCAACCTCAGAGCAAGGCAAAGACTGTATTCCCAAAGACTATGAAGGTGACCATGATGATGAACTTTCATGCATCTGTCTCCTTCTAGGCTGGAGTTGGAAATATTTGCAACATCTCAGTTTGCCATCCACTGTTGCATAAGGGAGGTCACTGAGGCTCTCTATTCAAGTGAGAGCTAACTATATTTAATTATCTCTTGCCAGAGACAAGCAGCAAAGCAAACATGCGGTTTTGCAATAATTGCAGTTTTCCACATGGTGCAGGGTGCCATTGACTGCACGCACATCACTTTGCAGCGGCCAGATGTCACCTCTGCCTTACACCAGAACCAAAAGGAATTCCACTCTCTCAACGTCCAACTGGTGTGTGACCAATGGGTAAAAATCATGCATGTCAATGCCCAATATTCTGGCAGCAGTCATGATGCCTTCATTCTGTGGCAATCACTGCATCAGCTGCATTTCAGCCATAATGGCAAACTGAAGGGTGACTACTAGGCAACAAGAGCCATCCACTGATGACTCTAGTTCCCAACTCATGGGCATGTACGTGGCATGCATACAATAGAAGTTGTGCTGCCACATGAAATCATAGGGTCCTAGAGGCAATAATGGCACAGAAGGAGGCCTTTTGGCCCATCAGGTCTATTCCAGTTCTCCGTGGAGCAATCCAGTCTGTCTGTCTCACTAGCCAGTTCATTCCCCGTAGCCCTGCAAGTTTATTTCCTTCAAGTGCCCATCCAATTTCCTTTTGAAATCATTGATTGTCTCTGCTTCCACCACCCTCGTGGGCAGCGAGTTCTAGGTCATTACCACTCGCTGCACAAAAAAGTTCTTCCTCACATCCCCCCTTTTTTCCCCAAAACCTTAAATCTCTGTCCCCTGTGTTAAACTCCAGAAAGCTTGTTATGGAGGGATAATGCTGGAGTCTGTCTGTACTCAGTTTCACATTTATTGTACAGAGTAAAAGGATTACAAACATGTAACTCCTCACTCAAAACCTTCCACCAGTCTCAGTAAATGTCTGCTTATAAGTGCTCAAGTAGGACCCCAATTAACACCCTTCACCTGCCTATAAACAACTGATACACAATTAACAGATTCCCTTCTTTCTTTTATAATACAACATGGATTAACATGCTCAAACATTTCAAAATAAATTCCATATTATGTACAAATTAACACGCTCAAAGAAAATTTCAAAATAAATCAAAATAAATTTCATATTGGGTACAAAGTATTACATTGTGAGATGCCCCTCCTCTAGCACCCCTAACAATTTCTTTGTACTAGCATTTCTTTTTGTGAAACAATCAGATAGCTGATGACTTGCATCTACCCATTTAAGTTTGGAGATATCCTATCTGTCCAGCATTTGTTTCACTCCAGCAAGGTCAATACGTAGTCTTTTCTCACTCACACTTTTTGTAGCGTGTACATTGTCCCACAAAGAACGATTATCCACATAACATTCAATGGGTATCCTATCTTCATTATGTCCCTTGTTCAGAATTTCAACTACAATATTTGACAAATAGAACCCCATATCCACTGCCTCCACAAGACCCAGTGTTTCCGCAGCTAAACTGCTTTTAACGACCCAGTTTATTTTCTTAACCTCCCAAGTGAAAGGACAACATTTCCAATTTTCACCCATCAGAAATTTTGTGAAACCAGCTGCACTCGAATACCCATCAGCAAGATTAGCATGTGAAGTACCTCTAAAAATTATTAGCTTCATGTTATTTGGGTCACCTAAGGATGGGAACTTCAGTACACATTTCTCCAGATTTTTAAAAAATGTATATTTGCCCTTAAAACATTCTCAACTTTTGGATGTTTCATCATCATGCTTAACTCCAACACATCAAAACTAACATCAGGCCTAGTCTGAGAGCACAACCAGATTAACTGACCAATCAAGCTTCGCAATTGCTCAGTCTCTGCTTTAGATGTATCATCATCTTTCTGTGATGACCTCACATGATTAACCAGGATGGGAGTAACACTCTCTAAATAGCATTGTTGATGTAAAGTTACTCCAAACATAGTCTGCTTAATATCTAAACCAATATATTTAAAGAGCCCACAAGCCTGACTCCCAATCTTAAATTTTTCCCTAATCTTAATAGCATATTTCTCAAAATCCGCAGTACCACCCCACAAGAAATCATCAACATGCATCATGAAGATGCCTGGAAGTTTCCCTTACCAATAAAACATTGCAGGATCTACTTTTAGTTGAACACAACCAATCTTCAACAAAGTAGATCTCATCGAGAAATACCACACCCTGGAAACATCATTAAGGCCATAGATGCATTTGTTCAATTTCCATAATTTTCCTTCTGCATCTGCTGCCTCTTTGGGTGGTTTCAGCAACACTTCTCTCTGAACAGTATCACCCTGCAGAAATGAAGCTTTTATGTCAATGGATCTGCACTCCCATGAATATGTGGCCAAAAGACCTAAAAAGATTTTCAAGATTACTTTTCCAGCTGTAGGAGAATCCACTCCACCATTAGTATCACCCAGTCATTCTTCAAAACCCCTCGCAACTAGCCTCGCTTTAGGAACATAGGAACATAGGAGCAGGAGTAGATCATTCAGCCATTCAGTCCTGCTCTGTCATTCTAGATCATGGCTGATCATCTACCACAATGTCAGATTCCCGCATTATCCCCATATGCCTTGATGTCATGAACAACTAGAAATCTATTGTTCTCTGTCTTGAACTTACTCAGCAACTGATCTTCCACCACCCACTGGGGCAGAGAATTCCAAAGATTCACAACCTTCTGCATGAAGAATTTCTCCTCATCTCAGTCCTAAATGGCTTGACCTTTATCCTGAGATTATGCCCTCTGGTTCTAGACCCCACAGCCAGGGGAAACCTCCTTTCTGCATCTACCCTGTCAATCCCTTAAAGAATTTTGTAAGTTTCTATGAGATCGTCTCTCATTCTTCTAAACCCCAGAGAATACAGGCCCAATCTCCTCAATCTCTCCTCATAGGATAATCCCACCGTCCCAGGAATCAGTCTGGTGACTCTCCGCTGCACTTCCTCCATGGCAAGTATATCCTTCCTCAGGCAAGGGGACCAGAACTGCACACAATATTCCAGGTGCAGCCTCACCAATGCTCTTTACAATTGAAGCAAGACTTCTTTGCTCCTGTACTCAAATCCTCTTGCAATAAAGGCTAACATACCATTTGCCTTCCTAATTGCTTGCTGCACCTGCATGCTAGCTTTCAGTGACTTTTTTTATTCATTCAGGGAATGTGGGCATTGCTGGCTAGGCCAGCATTTATTGCCCATCCCTAATTGCCCTTGAGAAGGTGGTAGTGCGCTGCCTTCTTGAACTGCTGCAGTCCTTTGGGTATAGGTACACCAACAGTGCTGTTAGGAAGAGAGTTCCAGGATTTTGACCCAGTGACAGTGAAGGAATGGCGATATAGTTCCAAGTCAGGATGGTGTGTATGCATGGCGGGGGTGGGACCTTGCAGGTGGGGGTGTTCCCATGCATCTGATAGTCTTGTCCTTCTAGGTGTTAGGAGGTCGGGGTTTGGAAGGTGCTGTTGAAGGAGCCTTGGTGAGTTGTAGATGGTACACACTGCTGCCACCGTGCGTTGGTGGTGGAAGGAGTGAATGTTGAGGGGTGCCAATCAAGTGGGCTGCTTTGTCCTAGATCGTGTTGAGCCTCTTGAGTATTGTTGGAGCTGCACCCATCCAGGCAAGTGGATAGTATTCCATCACACTCCTGACTTGTGCCTTGTAGATGGTGGACAAGCATTGGGGAGTCAGGAAGAGAGTTACTCGCCACAGAATTCCAAGCCTCTGACTCGCTCTTGTTGCCACAGCATTTATGTGGCTGGTTCAGTTCAGTTTTTGGTCAATGGTGATTCACAGGATGTTGATAGTGGGGGATTCAGCGATAGTAATGCCACTGAACGTCATGGGGAGATGGTGAGATTCTCTCTTGTTTGAGATGGTCATTGCTTGACACTTGTGTGGCACAAATGTTACTTGCCACTTATCATCCCAAGCCTGGACGTTGTCCAGGTCTTGCTGCATATGGACACGGATTGCTTCAGTACCTGAGGAATTGCGAATGGCGCTGAACATTGTACAGTCATCAGCGAACATCCACACTTCTGACCTTATAATGAAGGGAAGGTCATTGATGAAGCAGCTGAAGATGGATTAGGCCTAGAACATTACCCTGAGGAACTTCTGCAGTGATGTCGTGGGACTGAGGTGATTGACCTCCAACAACCAGAACCATCTTCCTTTGGGCTAGGTATGACTCCAACCAGTGGAGAGTTTTCCCCCTGATTCCCATTGACTCCAGTTTTGCTAGGGCTCCTTGATGCCATACTCGGTCAAATGCTGCCTTGATGTCAAGGGCAGTCACTCTCACCTCGACTCTTGAGTTCAGCTCTTGTCCATGTTTGGACCAAAGCTGTAATGAGGTCAGGAGCTAAGTGACCCTGGCAGAACCCAAACAGAGCATCAGTGAGCATGTTATTGCTGAGCAAGTGCCACTTGATAGCACTGTCGACGACCCCTTCCATCACTTTGCTGATGATCGGGAGTAGACTGATAGGTGTCCTGGTTCCCATTACCACCCTAGGTCCCTTTGGACATCAACACTTTCCAATCTCTCACCATTTAAGAAATATTTTGCACCTCTGTTCCTCCTACCAAAGTGGATAACCTTACACTTATCCAGATTATATTCCATCTGCCATGTTCTTGCCCATTCACTCAGCCTGTCCAAATCCACTTGAAGCCTCTTTGCATCCTCCTCACAACTCACATTCCCATCAAGTTGTGTCATCCACAAACTTGGAAGTATTACAATTGGTCCCCACATCCAAATCGTTGATAAAGATTGTGAACAGCTGGCAACCAAGTACTGATCCTTGCGGTACCCCACTGGTCTCAGCCTTCCAACCTGAGAATGACCCATTTATTCCTATTCTGTTTTCTGTCTGTTACCCAATCCTCAATCCACACTAGAATATTACCCCCAATCCCATGCACTTTAATTTTGCTTACTAACCTCCTGTGTGGGACTTTATCAAAAGCCTTCTATAAGTCCAAATACACCACATGCACTGGTTCCCTCTTAACTACTCTGCCAGTAACACCCTCAAAAAACTCTAACAAGTTTGTCAAACATGATTTCCCCTTCATAAATCCATGTTGACTCTGCCCAATCAGACCATTATTTTCTAAGTGTCCAGTAATCACATCCTTTGTAATAGATTCTAGTATTTTGCCTACTACCGGCGTCAGGCTAACAGGTCTGTAGTTATTCGTTTTCTCTCTCCCTCCTTTCTTAAACAACGGGGTTATATTTGCAATCTTCCAAACTGCAGGCACCCTTGCAGAATTTATAGAATTTTGAAAGGTGATCACCAATGAATCCATTATCTCTGTAGCCATCTCTTTCAACACTCTAGGGTGAAGATCATTGGGTCCTGGGGATTTGTCAACTTTCAGTCCCAATAATTTCTCCAATACTTCTTTTTTACTAATCCTAATTTCTTTCAGTTCCTCGTTCTCACTAGAGTCTTGAATCACAATTATTTCAGGGAGACTTCTTGTATCTTCCTCTATGAAGACAGACACAAAGTAATTATTCAGCTTCTCTGTCATTTCTCTATTTCCCATTATAAATTCTCTTGTCTCTGCCTGTAATGGACCCACATTTGTCTCTGCCAATTCTTTCCTTTATACGTACCTATAGAAGCTTTTACAATCCATATTTATATTTCTCGCTAATTTACATTCATATTTTATTCTCTCTTTCTTTATCAATTTTTTGGTCCACCTTTGCTGGATTCTAAAATTCTCCCAATCCTCCAGCTTACGACTCCTTTGGCAACTTTATAAGTCTTCCCCTTTGATCTAATACTATCTTTAATTTTCTTTGTCAGCCACAGCTGACTCACTTTCCCTATTGGGTTCTTTTGCCTTAAAAGAATCTATGTTTTTTGAAAATCATGCATTAATTATTTAAATACTAGCCATTGCTTATCTACCGTCAAACTTTTTAATGTATTTTTCTAACCACCACAGCCAACTTGCTCCTCATACCTTCATAATTGCCCTTGTTTAGATATAAGTCCCTAGTTTCGGATTGAACTACATCTTTTTCAAACTTAATGGAAAATTCTATCATACTATGGTCACTTTTGCCTAAAAGTTCTTTTTACCAGCAGATTATTAATTAGCTCTTTCTCATTGCAAAACACTAGATCCAAAATAGCCTGTTCCCTAGTTGATTCCTCAATATATTGCTCCAGAAAACCATCTGACACATTCCAAGAATTCTTCTTCCACAGCATTAGTGCTCATTAGATTTACCCACTCTGTATGTAGATTGAAGTAACCCATGATTACTGCATTGCCCTTGTTACGTGCACTTTTAATTTCCTGATTTATACCAGGCCCTCCATTACCACTACTGTTTGGTGGCCTGTAAACCACTCCTACCAATAATCGTTGCCCCTTGCTGTTTCTTCGCTCCACCCAAACAGCTTCTACATCCTGTTCTTCCGATCGAAGATCCTCTCTCACTAATGCACTGGTTTCATACCTTATTATTAGCACTACCCCACCTCCTTTTCCTTTTTGCCTGTCCTTCTTAAATGTCGAATATCCTTTAATATTCAGTTCCCAGTCTTGGTCACCCTGCAGCTACGTCTCCGTAATGGCAATTAAATCATACCCATTTACTTCTACTTGTGCATCAACTCACCTACCTTGTTGCAAATGCATTCAGGTAGAGTCCATTTAATTCTGCCCTTATAAACATTATTCTGTATTTTGACCCTGGTTGGTTCTAGCATTTATTTCTGCTTTCATTAACAGCTTTTCTATTTCCCATAGCCAGCTTTGTTTTTCTCCTATTTGAATTCCTTTGCACGTTCCCAACCCCTGAAAAGTTAGGTTAAACCCTCCCCAACAGCACTAACAAATCTCCCTGTGAAGATATTAATCCCGGTCCTGTTAAGGTGTAGCCTGTCCATCTTGTACAGGTTGCACCTGCCCCAGAACATGTCCCAATGCCCCAGGAATCTAAAGCCCTCCCTCCTACACCATTTTTCCAGCCACATGTTCATTTGCTCAATCTTCCTATTTCTATACTCACTAGCATGTGGTACTGGGAGTAATCCTGAGATTACTGCCTTAGATGTTCTGCTTTCCAATCTCCTTCCTAGGTCCCTAAATTCTGTTCCTGGGACCTCATCCATCTTACTACCCATGTCATTGGTGCCAATGAGGACCGCAACTTCTGGCTGTTCACCTCCTCCCCCCAAAAAAAATGTCCTGCAGCCATTCCATGACATCCTTTTCCCTGGCACCAGGGAGGTAACATACCATCCTGGAGTCACATTTACAGCCACAGAAATGTATGTCTGTTCCCCTAACTGTCGAATCGCCTATCACTATTGCCCTTCCACTCTTCTTCCCCGCACCCCCACCCACCACCTGTGTAGCTGAGCCACTTATGGTGCCACAAACTTGGCTCTTGTTACATTCCTCTGACGGACCATCGCACTCACCAGTATCCAAAATGGAAAACTGGTTAATGAGTGAGAGACTCAGCGGACTCCTGCACTACCTGCCTGGTCTTTCTAGACTGCCTAGTGGTCACCTATTCCCTCTCTGCCTGCACGCACTTAATCTGCAGTGTGACCACTTTGTTAAACGTGCTAGCCATGTAGTTTTCAGCTTCACGGATGCACCACAGTGACTCCAACCTCAGCTCGAGTTCCAAAATGCGGAACTCAAGTTTTTTCAGCTGGAGACACCTCCTGCACATGATCGTCTAGGCCACATGAACCGTCCACAACTCCCCACTAGCCTTATAAGTTCCATCAGGAAGGACTTTTTCAGTACAAATCCATTTATGTGACAAGGCTGGCTGTCCCATATCTGGTACCTCCAAATAAACTCCAAACTCTCTCCAACTCTCTAATTCCTTATTTTTTACTCCTTTTATTAGTTTATCCTCAAGTTTATTGACAGTCATTAAAACTTCACAGTCATGAGGACTTCTGCTTCTAGTTCTATTCTGAGACTGCTCTATAGCCTTCATTTCATTGTGGAATCTGCTCAAACTACGGACTCTAATAGCACTTTGATGTCTTTTGGGACTACTGCTAGAAGATCTCCCTCGTACATTATCAGAGGCTCTTTCTCCAGTAAGTGATTGCTTCCTTATGCAAGAGTCACTTCCAGACCCACTATTAGAACTTGCACTGCACTTTCTTACCCTCCACTCTTTCACCCCATTCTGCCAGTCCATGGACCTTGCTTCCTCTCCATCATCTTGAACATTTAACCAATATTTAAACTTGCCTGTAGATTTTCCTGCATGTCCCACAATTGTTGTATCTCACCATCTATTAGACCCTTCTGGAATATATGTTACCTGAGTACCTACTCGAGGCAATTGCCCTTTGAATGAGATAGCTCTTTCATGATCCATTACTATTTAACTCTTGATCTACCTCATTTTGTTCCTCAGGACCTTCATCACAAAACACATGAGTATGAGGTACAAGGTGCATCGTTTCCCTCTATCAACTACTTACATTCTGAGATTTTGTAATCAACCCCAAACAATCTCAAGGCATGAACCTTAACAGTTTTATTTTCATGCTTGATAACTACTATCTTACCATCATGACCGATGACCTTAACAGGGCCCTTCCATTCCCTATGACCTCTCTTTTGTAATACACCATATCTCCTGAATTAAATTCCACCTCAGATTGCCTTATACGATGCCTCAGAGCTATCCGAATTTTCTCAGAGATCTCAGCTTTGATGAAAGCCCATCTCCCTGCATGTAAAGCATTCAAATGTTCAGAAAAAATTGAACTAATTGTAGTACCTTCTAGAGCAGGATGACTGTCGCACAGTACAGAAGGCAATTTGGGATTCCGCCCATAGACCAATTGATATCATCCAACCATCTGAAGCGAATTCTTCGCATGAACTGCCCATGCCAGGGCAATTGTCATTTGCAGTTTGGCTGGTCAGCCACGATTTTAGGCAGCATTTCATCGACCACTGCGTGATTCCTTTCACAGATCCCATTGCTGAAAGGACTTTCAGCTGCAGTATTCATAAGCTTAGTGCTCATGTTTTCACACGTCTCTGAACTCGTCATTGGCAAATTCCCCTCCATTATTAGTCAGAAGCTTAGCTGGTGTCCCAAGTCCAGTCCCTATCCTTTTCTCCATAATTTTGTCTATAATCACCCTTTTGTCCTTGCTATTTATTATTATAGAAAGACTAAATCTAGTTGCTAGGTCTATAAAATGTAGACTGATTCTTGTCTTTGTCCCACACCTTTAAATCCATGACAACTACCACGTTAAAGTCACATGCCAATGGAAGACTGACAATAGAACATGATGGTGTCCTGATACTTTTTATAGATATCACACTTTTCACTAATCTCTTCTATTATCCTTGTATACTTTTCATCAATCACACCTGCATCTTTTAGCAGGGTTTTTAATCTCTGACAAGAAGGGTGAGAAAATTGTCTGTGTAACTTTAAGACAATTTGCTTTTTATCTCTGATTCTTAACACCTGATGCCATTAATACTTCTCTAACACTCTGACTAGAAACGTCAGGTTTTGTTAAGGGTATACAATAATGCCCCAACTGGGTAAACTGAAAATTCACTGACTTTCCAAAAACAATTGCCTTATCATGCTCCATATCAAGTTTCATTTGTGCCTTTTTCATTGAAGGCTTACTCAACAGTAAAGGTATCTCACTAGAGACTACATCAGTACTGATAATAAAAGCAAAATACTGCGGATGCTGGAAATCTGAAACAAAAACAAGAAATGCTGGAATCACTCAGCAGGTCCGGCAGCATCTGTGGAAAGAGAAGCAGAGTTAATGCCTCGGGTCAGTGACCCTTCTTCGGAACCTTCTTTATCAGTACTGATAAAGTAGCTTACTCCAGCTATTTTACATTGAGTTACTACTCTTTTCAGTGACTTCAATGTTTTGTCATCAGGAAACTAAAGCTGGTAGTACTTTTATACTCCTTAACCTTGCGTCGCTGCTCACTACTAAGTGAATCAGATAACCAATCGGTTCCACATACTGTCGACATGCAAGCACTTTCCAATACAGCACAGTTGAACAAATCTGCAACTAACACATTCATCATAGGACTAAAACTCCTTGTGACTAGTACAATTCATTCAGATTTATCAGTATCTTCCTCTTCTGCCTCAGAATTCTCTGCATTGTGTGTTATTTTGAGGACTCTGCCCCTCCACTAAGGGGAGTTCATTGCATAATGATACTTTAAGTCACATCTGAAGCACCTATTAACTGTTCCATGGGCATTCCTGAGATTCATTCGCCTGTGATTGCTGTTCCAATTCTGTCTTCCACTGTGTTACGACCGAGGCTGGAGGAATGCACTGCCTTTTCTAGTTCCACTTCTCCACAGGTCACAACATATATATATTTTTAAATGTTCACCCAGTTACTCTATAATCATATACTCTACTCTTTATCCCAGAATAAAATACACTAACCAGGTTTCTTCAATAAACAACAAAATTATCAGTTTATTATAAAACAAGACTTAACCAGTAATGAAGCAAAGCATTACACACATTGAAATATGAATGTTCCCCTTTTTAAATTCCCCACACAAACTGAAAAAAAATACAGAAATTCTCTCTACAGAGGTCTGTTACAAAAAAAAAAGACAAAAAGAATACTTTGGCCAGATAATTGCTAATTCTTGAAGAAAAAAAGAGATATGGAAAGATGTCAGTTGTCCCTTTTTGGTCTGGCATCCCCAATACACATAGACGGCTGTCACTGGGATCTTTCTAGAGCACTTCTTTTCAGGCAACATTGAGAATCAGTTTGGCAGGCTTTCCATGAGAAATGCAGAATCAGTTTCTCTATTTCTTACACTTGATTCTCAGGAAGTTCTCAAAGAGATGGAAGAGGGTGAGCTGAGGATGGCTGCTCTCTTATCTAGTTTTCTCCAACTGTCTTCAAAACAGTTCACACCCCAACACACTGTCCAAAGCGAAACCAAAAATAATATCTCAAAAGTCAAGCCTCCTGACCTATATAAATCTTGACCTGTCACGTCTCTGAAAACATCTTTCCCATGTCACCAAGATTTATGTTGTTTATTGCTTAAAGCACATGACTTCCAGCAAGGCTGTTTTTAAACAACATCTCAGTGTCCTTTCAGTGAACTGTCAACAACAAAGCAAAGTCCAGCTTCTAAGAAATCTTCAGCCTTCCAATGAATCCATCTCTACAATTTAAATATAAGTCCTCAAAACATAAACTTAACAAAAAATATAGAAGCACTTTTGTAACAGCTGTAATAGTCAGACCTGCTAAAGGTGCTTTCATCCTCATTCCTCCTATCTTTAACTCTTCCATTGTACTTATGCTTGCTTCCAGTATCTGGACCATTTCAAATCTAGTAAACATTGAGTCCTCCATTCTGTGTCACTGCAGAATGCTCTGTTGTTCTACCAAGGCAGCTGGAAATGACTGTTACTCCAGAAATTTATTTAAGGCAGCAGACATTTGATCCAACAGAGAGTGTTTGTCCAAGAATTGAACCCCAGTTAGAATGAGGAGCCTGTCCATATGCGACACCCTAGCACAATCTAGCAATTTAAATGCTAGTGCTGAACCAGGGATCTCCAAATTGAATTTCTTCAATCTTCTATACAGTCTTTTGAAGTACATGATATATTCCTCCATTGAATAATCATCTGTTTTCCTAAATCCATCAAAGTCTAACCATGCCTCATACGCATTCAATAGGTCATCATTTTTGTAAATTTCATCCAAGGATTTTACCAGAAGATCCAACCCTTCATCAGTATCCAATTGATGAGCATCCAGTTCAGAAAACACTTTAGTTCTGATTTTACTTTCGGTAGGAAGTGACAACGCCAAGGCCATACCTTGTTTCCTCTTTGGTAGGGATGTAACCCGTGTCTACATACCCACTTCATTCTTCCACTGGTCATATGGTTCCGACTCAGAGAACATCAGAGGGTAATCGTACCCTGACAATTTATACTTGCTTTCTGCCATATTTTCCAGAATAGCCCATGAGATTTTAGTTTTCTGCGTAAAAAATAAAATCCTAGTTTTCAACCTTCAGCTTTAGGCAACCATCCTCTGCTACCATGTTAAACTCCAGAAAGCTTGTTATGGAAGGATAATGCTGGAGTCTATCTTTATTCAGCTTCATATTTATTGTGCAGAGTAAAATAATTACAAACATGCAGCTCCTCACTCAAACCCTCCACCAGTCTCAGTAAGTGTCTGCTTATAAGTGCTCAAGTAAGACCCCAATTAACACTCTCCATCTGCATATAATCAAACAATTGATACACAATTAGCAGATTAACACCCTAGTCCTGGTATTATCAACTAATGGGAACAAGTATTCTTTGTCTACCTTATCTAAGCCTGTTATAATCTTGTACACCTCTATCAAATGTCCCCACAATTTCCTTTGCGCCAAGGAGAACAACCCCAGCTTTTTCAACCTAGCCTTGTAGCTAAACTCCCTCATCCCTGGAACCATTCTGGTAAATCACTTCTGCACCCTCTCAAGGATCCTCACATCCTTCCTAAAGTGCGGTGATGGAACATACCATTGGCATGCTGAAACAATGCTTCTGCTGTTTGGATTGCTCTGGAGGAGCCCTGCCGTGCTCAGCAGAGCAGGAATCAAAATTCATGTGGTCTGCTGCATGCTGCACAACCTTACCATCATGAGGGGGCAGCCCTTCCCATCAGCTACACAGAGAGCGGCTGAGGAGCAGGAGCATGTGGAGGAAGAATGGGAGCTTGAGGTGGAGGAGCAGGAGAAAGAGGAGGCAGAAGACAAGGAAGAGGAGGAAGATGATGGGAGGAGGCAACCTAGACAGCCCCTTTCTGCCTGATCTTCCATGAAGAACTGATCCAAGTGTGATGCCAGTAACTGCAATCCCAATTTCCCATTCACCAATAGTCCCACACCTTACCTTCCATCTGTCACTGTACATCACAGTATCTGCTTGGCAACAATACAAAAATAAAGCTTCCAAACCAAATTTATAGATCAAACCATGCCATATTGCATGCCAAAGTTAACTAGTCACCCTTGTGCATTCCCTTAGTGCCTGTCTTCAGTGTGCATTTGCCTGTCTTCATGCTCCTACCCAGTGCTACCCCAGCTGACTTTCAGTGGTGGAGACTGCAGATGACCTGAGAGGATGATCTCATACAGCTCTGGGCCTAGAAGGTCCAGCTTCGGACTGCACAATCTCAGCATGGGCAGCAGCAGTCTGGGCTGGCTGACAGGCAACAACAAGGGCATTAGCAGTGTGGCAGGACTGGGATGCCAAATGCTACCTTCCTGAGAGAGGTCAGCAGGTTCCTGCTCCATTGAGCAGTTGCCACTCCCCTGGGGCAATGCCTCAGCAATTCTAGTAATCTGCTGTGGCACCCTGCAAGCCACTTTGCACACTGTAATCTGCAACCACGATGCAGCATGATGAGCTTGCATGACTACAGTCTGAGCTTCCATTGCAGCATTCAGATGTTGGGTGGTTACTGTTTGTGTTGCAATGGAATTTGCAACATCGGCCATCCATTGCTGCATTGTGGTTGGATCCACAAGTGTGCAAATGGAGTTGGCCACCACTTCCATGCTGCAAAGGATGGGCTCGAAGCTCTGTGCAAAGCCCTGTGCTAAGTTGGTGCTGGACTCTTAAATGCTCCTTGGCATTGACTGCAGGCTTTCTGGCAGGCTTCCCAAAGTACCAGGCATTTTGTTGTGCATACCTATCATCCTTGTTCTGTATGCTGCCCCATTGAAATCCTAATCTGAGTCCTCTGCAGCGGAATCCGTGTGCACGTCACCCTGCGGCGAGCTGGCACCATGCTGTCCTTGCCCCCGCCCTGGCTGCAGGCTACTCATACCTAGTGTTGCACCACGTGTAGATCATGCCTCTAATATATCCTCTAAGATATGTGCAGTGCCAATATATGGTGGCTGCCAGAGAGAAATCAATTGACGGTGCTGTGTCTTCATCATCACTTCTTCTTGATATTGTTCTATTGTCTGGTCAGGTTGCAGCTCTTGGATATCTGAAAGGAAAATGGCCCAAAAGTGAGGTTGTGATGCAGGGAGTGGGGTTGTGGTGGATAGTAAGAGGTGTATGCTTACACAATCCACAGCTTGTAAATCAGAAGAGAGTGTGGGATGAGGGGGACGTGGGATTTGAGATGGAGGATTAGGTATAAGGGTGCCATCATCTTTGATGGTTTCAGCCCCGCTTCTGGCCATGGCCTCAGAAATGGGTGGCCCAATAATGACCAACATTGGTTCCTCTACAAGAGTTAGGACATGCAGGTTCCCTTGTGCCCCTCTGATTAGCTCGTGCTGCCTCCAGTTGTGCATCACCTTGTCCTGCAAGATAGAGGGAAGTGTGTCAGTGAGTGTCATGCAATCTGTGTGATTTACCCGCCATGTGACACTACATCAGGGCTTGACTCCTGGCATTGACCTCTACGGCTCTCTGTTCATACATCCTTTTGATTGTTAGTCTGGAGAGTCTCCTGGCCCCCTGCAGTTATAGGACAACACTCCTACTTTCCACCTTCTCCATCAAGCATCCAAAACCTTGGAACTCGCTGTCTCCCCTGTTGTGTTATTCTTCAATATTTCCCAGGTCAGATTCACTTCCTGCATGACTGCCAGCACCGCTCCAGCTACAATGAACCTCTCCATTAAGAGGCACAGGCTAGCTTTAAGCAGAGTAGGCTAGCTTTAACTGTTGCTAGCAGGTTACGATTTTGGGCCCTCTATTGTTGCGGACAGCCAAAGAACAGCACAATTATACCTGTCTGCATGCAGCAGTCATTCAATTGAGCAAGCAGCACGAATTTGGCTTGCTGCCAGCATTACAATGAACAGGCGCGGGTCAATCATGCATTACGATCCCAATTCTCGTTTTCAGGACCTATCCAATTTAGTTCCCAACAAGTTAGTTTTATGCTAAACATACTAAGCATTATTTACCTTTCAAGTGAATTCTAGTTGACAATGGGGTTTTTCTGATATATTTGTAAATTATGGAATATGCTGTAATCTTCAAACCAAATACATTTTAAACTCAGTTGTCTCTTGGCCCTCCTCTATGTTCTAATGTCTATAGTTAAAAAGAAAAATGATTTCCATATACATGTCCTATCATATCTCAGAAAAATCTCAAAGTACTTCACATGCAATGAATTAATTTGAAGTGCAGCGACATTTATGTAAACATTTTTTATATGGTCACCAAAGGCTTTCTTCTAAACCCAATGACTGCAATAGCTCTCAAATAACTTCTGGGAAAGCAGCCAGAAGTGCAAAGTTATTTACCTTTTTTAAGATGTTAAATTAAGTCTTCAACAGATAGGAGCAAAATTAAACCAATTTTAACATTTTTTTCATTTCAATTATTGGAGTTTTGCTACCAACAACCATCTGCTTGTCTTCTTCTCAAACAATAAATTTAGAAAATAGCCACAAAGGATAGTTGCAATGAGAAACAGGATGTTGTTTATAGTTATAAGTCTCTGGCTTAGAATGTCCTTGAAGGACTCTCAAGTCTACAACTATTCTTTGCAGCAACATTTCTCTTTCTTACAGACATTATTGGAGCATGTGGCTGCTTCAGTACAATTTGCAGCAAATTCCCAAGAAAGGACCATCCAGGGAGCAGTCACTGCCTTCACCTCCATGGGAACACAAACTGCAACTCTGGAGGCATTAGGGTGCAGAATGAACCACAGAATGAACTGCAGCTTCCAAACCATGACAATCGAAATGACTCAGAGATTTTGGAATCGGATTGCTGCCATTTGGCCAGCCATGCCACTGATCATTGCTGCCACAGAGGCCCAGTGGAACAGTGACGGCTGGAGCTGGGCTGCCTGTTACAGCCGCCTCTCAGGACAACAGCAACTGTGCTCCCTCTGAGCGCAATGCCAGTGCAATGTGGAGACAAGACCGGAAGCAGTCTCCAGAGATGTGGTCAGCATTGGCTCTGTGCCAAGAGCCAGCTACCATGAGACGAGGCATCTCAGTCCCATTACCCTTCCGTACAGCAAAGGAAGCCAATTACATCGCACGATCCAGGTCCTCGGGTACCACATTGCAGGAGCTGTGGATTAGGTACACATAGGCACCCGAAAGAAGCATGTGGCTGAACTTTTGGACCCCGCCAAGGCCGGAAACGGAAGTAGACAGGGCCCGAAAGTTACAAGGCCAGCCAGCGTGCCAGTTTCCTGATCCCGTTCACGATATTAGCCATTTTGGCTGACTCTGGTTTGAGGCCCAGCAAGGCCACCCACCCCCAAGAGGCGGGTAGGCAATTAGGCTCATTAAGAGCTTTCTTAAGGATAAGTAAGCAGTTCCCAATGCGATGGGGTGGGGGCGGGGGGGAAGCGGAGATTAACTGCCTGGAGGCAGGCACCCTTTGGCAGGCCGAGGTGCCATCACTTCAGGCAGGCCTATGGGCCCTCCCTGCCTTCCTGGGTGGGGGTGCAGCCAAATGTCACCCTCTAGAGGTGGTCTGGCTGCTTCTTGTATTTTTGAATTAAATTTTTAAAGAAATGTCTGATGGGGCACTTTCTTGTTGAAATGCTCTCTCTGTTACTTATCTTTTACTGCAACCAGGTACTCCTCTGAAGTTGGGAGGCCCTCCAGCTTCGAGAGCCTGCCCGCCACCCTTAATTGGACAGGGAACCTGTCTCCATGTAAATCAAGGGGGTGCCCCTGTCAAAATTCTAATCAGTGAATGTCTCCCTCCGGGGATGGATTCGGGACCCGGTAACGGTCCCGGCTCCTGTTTCCTGCCCCCAAAGCAAAAACTGAGCCCATGTTATTCAGAATGAGTCACGTGGTTGCTTGCACTTTGCAATTATTGTATTAAAATAGGCTGTGCCCTGACATGCATTTGGTTATTCATGGAGGTTAGTCATACTCGAAAAGGTGCACACATTTGATGCTGAAAGAGGGCTTGTGTGTTGTCCATATGGCAGAATGGATAGTGAATTGGGGCAATGTCTCTTCATTTGCAAATGGGGGAGAAAGAGATTAGGCTGTGCTGTCAAAGATTCACTAAGTTAGACAAAGGAGTTTCAGAATGATCTATCCTCATGTTGACTACATTAGTTCTTGTTGTATAATCAGTTATTCGAACACCAGAACTAAACATGCTTACACAGAAGTTTAATTCAACAGAATTTATTTATCAAGAATGCATCACCTGACCTGGGGAACAGATATGTTGTGGTGGAACTCCCTTTAACCTAAGTCTGTTCTAAACATGGGGACTAGCTCAGATATTTTCATACCTAACTTTGCCAAATTAATGAATTCGTTTTTTCTGCTGATGGATACCCTTGAGTCAATCCTGCATTCCTCTAGTATGTCAACTCAGTTACAATTTGGCTACCATTTTCTTCAACAAATAACATCTGTTTACATGAGTTTCCTTGTCATCGCAACTCAGCTATAATTTTTCAACAAAGAGCACCTGTTTCACATCCTATCTCCAGACAATTAGCAATTAGATTACACAGGCACAAACCAATTAGGAATGCTGGTGCCTACACAATTAAGGCACGTCCTGAATTAAGTGATTAGCTCACACAAGCATAACCTAATGAAAATGGTCGTCTCAATCACCAGCCTGGTAGCAGCATGTGCCTCATATTAGTGGTCTCCTGCAATTGTTCACGGTACTCCGATTGGTGTCACCAGCCATGGGACCAAGGGTATGCTTTGTTGCCCAAAAGCCATCTGTGCATCTGATTCTCTTCCCTGAAGATGATAGTGGAGGCCAAATGAGGAAGGTGGCCGCCTCTTCAAAGCTTCCTGCATATCAGATGTTCATATGGAGAATCGTTTGATCATTGTCACCTGCTGTCTGGACATTCAGTGAGTTGGATCTCTTCCTTTTGTAATAGCTGAGTGGGTGCTCTGTGGGAACCCTCAATGTAATGTGGGTGCCACAGATTGCACCCTGGACCTTGGGGAAGCTAGCAACTCCATACAACTGTATGGCCCTAGCTCTCTGCTAACTTGCTATGATGCCAAAGCTTATGAATTGGGTTGCTCTACTTTAAAGGACATCAGTGACCATACTGCTCCCTGGCTGATGTTACAGAGATCGCCATGGCTGCCTGAAATAACCCTGTGTTGTAGAAGTTAAGGACGGTGGTCTCCTTTTATAGTTATTGAGAGAGTTGTTTGGGCAGATGAATATAACTGCAGGTCTTCATGCAGCAGGTCATGGAGATGTCCCATTGCCTCTTTGGTGAAACACACTTTGCTGAAGGAACAGAGAGACAGAGGAGGTTGATGAAAGTAGTGCAGTGGGTATTGTGCATAGGGACTTTCATTGTATGTTGCATATTTGATAAAGAAATTATTCAGACTTATTCAGAAAGTAGAATGATGGTGATATCTTGGGCATGTAATTGGCTATGGGATAGGAAGCAGAAGGGAGTGGTGAATGGATATTTTACCGACTGGAGAGAAGTAGGTAGTAAGGTCATCCCATACACACACTTGGGTATAGTGAGTACAATTTTCAAGTTTACAGATTATGCAAACCTTGACAAAGTAGAAATAGTGAACAGGATAGTAGCAGACTTCATGACCTGAATGTCAAGCTCAAGGCCATGAGGGAGAGGAGGGAGGTCCTCTACCCAGAGGGTGGACGGAGGTGGCCACCTGTCCAGACCAAGGAGGTGTGTGTGGAGGTGGCAACCACAGCGAGTGGCCAGAGTATGGCGAAAAGGACCTGGATTCAGTGTCTGAAGAGGTTCAATGACCTCATATGCTCTGGCAAGGTAAGTGTTACCCCAACCCTCAGGACAGCCTCTGGGTATTCACCCTCCAACAGACACTCCTCCTGAAGAGCCTCAGGGCAGATGCTCCTGAAAATGGGAAGGGTATGTGCACATGGCACTTAGAATGGCTCGTAGCCATAGTGCTGCTGAGTAGCTGTCACCACTTACATATGTAGCTCCTAATGGATAGGGGCAGATTGAACTGGCCACAGAGAACGACAGTGCTTATCTCGCTCTTTTTTGTCCCTGTAGCAACAACGGGCACACAAGGTCTGGGAGAGAGGGCTGAGATGGGAGGAAAGGTGCCATTTTTCCACTACATTAGCCCAGTGGAGGAGGCAGCGATGGAGACAGCCAGGATAGCGGACAAGGAGGTAGTCCATCCTGGCGAGATGGGAGCTCATGGTGGAGCTGGTGATGACAGAGGGCAATGAAGTGGTTAAGGGGGTGCAGTACACTCCATCCCGTCCGATAGGGTGTTGAGCAGTGAGTAGCATTGTGTTGTCTCAGCACTGGAGAGGTTTCTACTCTCCTAGCCTTGCTCTCATCTCTTTTGTCTTCCACAGGTGCAGGTATCCAACACAGGGCACCCTCTTCCCCTCCCTCTGCGGCCCCAGAGGAACAAGAAGCAAATGAAGCACAGTCACACCTTAAAAGCGCACCATCCACAAGTGCAAATACTCTCACCTCAGTGGTTCCTCACCCGCATTCAGATAGGGTGGCACTGGCTGAGGAGCACTGCATTCGTGTGCAGGAGGTGCCAGAGGCAGAAGCAGCTGTGGACAGTTCCCCACGGAGGACAGAGAACAGACATAGCCCTGCTCAACTGGGCACAGATGCACAGCTTCAGGAGTTACTGGAAAGGAGGCTGTACCTAGACCAGCAGCAGGAGATGTGCTCCCACATGTCGGAGCTCTCAGAGGCAGTGCGGGGTCTTGGAAAGAGGATGGAGGAGTCCATCCAGCACATGTACACAATGATTCAGGGCTATGAGCGCTTGAGCTCCTCCATAGCGAGAGTGGCCAACCTCTTGGAGAGCCATAGGCGGTAGCACTTGGAGTGGATCCAGGAACTATGCACTGATGTCCATAGGTTGCATAACATACTGCGTAGTGCAGACTGGTCTGTGGCACTGGTGGCACAGAGATCTTTGGAGGGGAGATCTTTGCCCCACACGGTGCACCCCTACAGTAGAGCATGGCTACCCGACCAGAACCAGACAGGACCCAACGACATGTGTCGGGTTCAGGTCGGGTCGCTCTTGTGGGTTCGGCATTCGGGCTCGGGTTGCATCGGGTTGGGTCGGATATAGTGACAGCCGAGACATCAAGGCGGGCAACACTCCACACTAGTCTGCAGTGAGCGATTCCATCGAAGGCAGGGCGCAACTTCTTTAATATAACCAACTTGGGGTAGGCAGTGGCGTAGTGGTATTATCACTGGACTGGTAACCCAGAGACCCAGGGTATTTCTCTGGGGACATGGGTTCGAATCCTACCACAGCAGAAGGTGGAATTTGAATTAAATTAATAAATCTGGAATTAAAAGCTAGTCTAATGATGGCCATGAAACCATTGTCGATTGTTGTAAAAACCCATCTGGTTCACTAATGTCCTTTAGGGAAGGAAATCTGCTGTCCTTACCTGGTATGGCCTACATGTGACTCTAGACCCACAGCAATGTGGTTAACTCTTACATGCCTTCTGAAATGGCCTAGCAAGCCACTCAGTTGTACATAACCGCTATGAAGTCAATAAAAAGGAATGAAATCGGACGGACCACCCGGCATCAACCTAGGCACCGGAAACAACAACGGCAAACACAGCCCTGCCGACCCTGCAAAGTCCTCCTTACTAACATCTGGGGGATTGTGCCAAAGTTGGGAGAGCTGTCCCACAGACTCATCAAGCAACAGCCTGACATAGTCAAACTCACGGAATCAGACCTTACAGACAATGTCACAGACACTGCCATTACCATCCCCGGGTATGTCCTGTCCCACCGGCAAGACAGACCCAGCAGAGGTGGTGGCACAGTGGTATACAGTAGGGAGGGAGTTGCACTGGGAGTCCTCAACATTGACTCTGGACCCCATGAAGTCTCATGGCATCAGGTCAAACATGGGCAAGGTAACCTACTACTGATTACCACCGACCGCCCTCCCTCAGCTGATGACTCAGTACTCCTCCATGTTGAACACCACTTGCAGGAAGCACTGAGGGTGGCAAGGGCACAAAATGTACTCTGGGTGGGGGACTTCAATGTTCATCACCAAGAGTGGCTCGGTAGCACCACTACTGACTGAGCTGGCCTAGTCCTAAAGGACATAGCTGCTAGACTGGGTCTGCGGCAGATGGTGAGGGAACCAACATGAGGGAAAAGCATACTTGACCTCGTCCTCACCAATCTGCCTGCCGCAGATGCTTCTGTCCACGACGTATTGGTAGGAGTGACCACCGCACAGTCCTTGTGGAGACAAAGTCCCGCCTTCACATTGAGGATACCATCCATCGTGTTGTGTGACACTACCACTGTGCTAAATGGGATCGATTTCGAACAGATCTAGCAATGCAAAACTGGGCATCCGTGAGGTGCTGTGGGCCATCAACAGCAGCAGAATTGTACTCAACCACAATCTGTAACCTCATGGCCCGGCATATCCCCCACTCTACCATTACCATCAAGCCAGGAGACCAACCTTGGTTCAACGAAGAGTGCAGGAGGGCATGCCAGGACCAGCACCAGGCATACCTCAAAATGAGGTGCCAACTTGGTGAAGCTACAACACAGGACTATCTGCGTGCCAAACTGTGTAAGCAGCATGCGATAGACAGAGCTAAGCGATCCCATAACCAACAGATCAGATCTAAGCTCTGCAGTCCTGCCACATCCAGCCGTGAATGATGGTGGACAATTAAACAACTAACTGGAGGAGGTGGCTCCACAAATATCCCCATCCTCAATGATGGGGGAGCCCAGCACATCAGTGCGAAAGATAAGGCTGAAACATTTGCAACAATCTTCAGCCAGAAGTGCCGAGTTGATGATCCATCTCGGCCTTCTCCTGAAGTCCCCAGCATCACAGATGCCAGACTTCAGCCAATTCGATACACTCCGCGTGATATCAAGAAATGACTGAAGGCATTGGATACTGCAAAAGCTATGAGCCCTGACAACATTCAGGCAATAGAACTGAAGACCTGTGCTCCAGAACTTGCCGCACCCCGAGCCAAGCTGTTCCAGTACAGCTCCAACACTGGCATCTACCCTGCAATGTGGAAAATTGCCCAGGTATGTGCCGTGCACGAAAAGCAGGACAAGTCCAGCCCGGCCAATTACCGCCCCATCAGCCTACTCTCAATCATCAGTAAAGTGACGGAAGGTGTCATCAACAGTGCCATCAAGCGGCACTTGCTTAGCAATAACCTGCTCAGTGATGCTCAGTTTGGTTTGTGCCAGGGCCACTCAGCTCCTGACCTCATTACAGCCTTGGTTCAAACATGGACAAAAGAGCTGAACTCAAGAGGTGAGGTGAGAGTGACTGCCCTTGACATCAAGGCAGCATTTGACCAAGTATGGCATCAAGGAGCCCAAGCAAAACTGAGGTCAATGGGAATTTGGGGGAAAACCCTCTGCTGGCTGGAGTCATACCTTGCGCAAAGGAAGATGGTTGTGTTTGTTGGAGGTCAATCATCTGAGGTCCAGGACATCACTGCAGGAGTTCCTCAGGGTAGTGTCCTAGGCCCAGCCATCTTCAGCTGCTTCATCAATGACCTTCCTTCAATCATAAGGTCAGAAGTGGGGATGTTCACTGATGATTGCACAATGTTCAGCACCATTCGTGACTCCTCAGATACTGAAGCAGTCCGTGTAGAAATGCAGCAAGACCTGGACAATATCCAGGCTTAGGCTGATAAGTGGCAAGTAACATTCGTGCCACACAAGTGCCAGGCAATGACCATCTCCAACAAGAGAGAATCTAACCTTCTCCCCTTGACATTCAACAGCATTACCATCGCTGAATCCCCCACCATCAACATCCTAGGGGCTACCATTGACCAGAAACTGAACTGGAATAGCCCGTTTAAGTACCGTGGCTACAAGAGCAGGTCAGAGGCTGGGAATCCTGAGGCGAGTAACTTACCTCCTGACTCCCCAAAGCCTGTCCACCATCTACAAGGCACAAGTCAGGAGTGTGATGGAATACTCTCCACTTGCCTGGATGGGTGCAGCTCCAACAACACTCAAGAAGCTCGACACCATCCAGGACAAAGCAACCCGCTTAAATGGCATCCCATCTACAAACATTCACTCCCTCCACCACCGACGCACAGTGGCAGCAGTGTGTACCATCTACAAGATGCACTGCAGCAACTCACCAAGGCTCCTTAGACAGCACCTACCAAACCCACAACCTCTACCAACTAGAAGGACAAGGGCAGCAAATGCATGGGAACACCATCACCTGCAAGATCCCCTCCAAGTCACACAACATCCTGACTTGGAACTATATCGCCGTTCCTTCACTGTCGCTGGGTCAAAATCCTGGAACTCCCTTCCTACAGCACTGTGGGTGTCCTTACCCCAAATGGACTGCAGCGGTTCAAGAAGGCAACTCACCACCACCTTATCAAGGGTACTTAGGGATGGGCAATAAATGCTGGCCTAGCTTGCGACGCCACCGTCCCTGAATGAATTTTTAAAAACTTTATTCCAGTGGTCGGCTTGAGTCGGGTCGGGTCAGGTCGAGTGCAGGAAAAAATGAAAGGACTTGGGCCGAGTTAGACTCGGGTCGAGTTTCATTTGCAGACCCGAGCAGGCTTATATCCTACAGTCATCCGGAGTATCTGGCAAGGGCTGAGGATGTCACGGAGGAGGATGAGAGTGCCACCCCTCACAGGTCTCATTCATCATCCTCAACCTCCTTGGCCCCGCTGATTGAGAGACCATCAGTGCAGCAGGAGCAAGAGACGGACGATGCCCCTGCATGATGCAGGTGCAGCAGCCTCTGGAGATGCCCCCAGAGGCATCTCCACAACGAGGATGACCACTACATGCAACTCAGCTGCAAGCCGAGATGAGGGTGCATGCTGCCTCCACCTCCACCGAGACCACAAGCGGAGCATCGCATAGGAGTGACCAAGCGTGGAGGTCACTGTGTCGTGCAAAGCACCAAGTGGGTCACTGGGGTGCCTTACTGTCTACATCTACTGTTTTCCCGTCTTTGCATTATATAACTGGTGGCACGTTAAGACAAATATCTGAGACTCCTTTTATTGCTGCTGTGACAAGAAAAGTGGTATGAGGTGGTGAAGGAGATTACGGGTTCCTCCATGGTGAGGGAAAAGCCTCTGGGCAGATGTGCTTCCTTCATTGGCAGTGTGATGAGATGTTTCAGGCTGCATCTTCAATGGATGTGTTAGCACAGGAACCTCAGAGTGACATCCACGCCATGCCCTTCATCTTGGACCACAGGGAGTCAGGTGAAACATTCCCGAATCAAATGATCCCTGACATTCTTGGTATCCAGAGGAGCCTTTTGCACCCTGAGACATGCCTGGCCATCTCTTTGTGCAGCTCGGGAGCCTCGCTGTTCAGCATCTTCTCCCTCCACCTCCTCCTCTCTCACCTCCTGGTTCTGCTCTTCCTTCGATGAGCTATCTGTTTGAAGGACCTCACCAACTTTAAAGGTCCACACCTCTCTGGTGAGCCATGTTATGGAGAGCACAACAGACCACCACAATGACTGAGACCCTTGCAGAAGTGTATCGCAGAGCACCACGTGACCAGTCCAGGCACCGGAAATGCATCTTCGAAATGCGATGACCTGCTTAATGGTTGTCCTAGTTAGCAGGTGGCATTGGTTATATCACCTCTGTGCCTCTGTCTGAGACTCTGGTTGAGGGGTGAGTAGCCATCTCTTCAAGGGATATTCCTTGTTCCCTAGGATTAATTCACGGACTTGGGAGGTTGGAGTGAAGACCTGAGGCAGCATCGACTGGCGGAGGATGAAGGAGTCAAGGCAGCTACTAGGAAAGCGAGCACACACATGCGGGTTGTGGTTGCAGACCAGTTGAACATTGAGGGAGTGGAAGCCCTTCCTGTTGATGAATATGATTCAGTGGTCACTGGGTGCTTTGATGGCCAAATGGGTGCAATTGATGATGCCCTGCACCAGGAGGAATCCAGCAATGGTGGTGAAACCCATTGCCCTTTGTGCCTGCAAGGCCACATCCCTCATGAAATGAATGAACTGTCCAGCTCTGGCAAAAAGGGCATCAGTGACCTATGAGATGCAGTGGTGTGCAGCCATTTGTGAGATGGCACTAAGGTCTGCAGATGATCCTTGGAAGGAGCCAGAAACAAATAAATTCAAGGCCACGGTGACTTTGACGGCTACTGGCAGGGCATGCCAACCAGTGCTGCAAGGTGTTCGGCAACAAGGGCACAGATGTCTGTGACCGTCTACCTGGAGAGTTGCAGTCTCTTGTCGCAGTGATCCCAGTAATTTTCAAGTAGCTCCATCTTTGGTAGTAGATCATGTGTTGAGGGTTTGGCCTCCATTGCCTTCCTGCTCCTCTTTCTCTCCCATACCCTCCTGATGCTCGGGGTACCGTGCTTCCTGCAGAGGGTGTTGCAGGTACCGCCAATGTGCCAAGATCTGAGTCGTGCCCCCATTGCCAGCTGCAGCCTTCATTGTGGCCAGGTGGCTGTCCTATTGTGATTGACAGCCTTGTCATTCCACTCTTCTGCCCCTGCGATGCCAGGAGGGTGACGACCCCCTGCACTGCCCGAGTGCTGACTGTCCACTCTTCCTGCCACCCGCACAGCACCATGAGCACTTTTTTCTCAAAGGCCAAATCCCCTTCTGTGCCATTGATCCTTTTATGGGGCGAGGTAATTCCCTGAGGCAACCATGATGGTCTCCCCAATATGTACCCACCTCCCTTCAGCTAGTCTGCCCAAGACAGCACGTAAAACAAGTGTGCCTTTGTGAAAGTATCACCCCCACCCCCACCCCCACCCCTACCACACCACTGCCATTTTAACAAGCTCATAATGAATTCTTTAACAACTTTAACTGGCCAGAGATCCCACACTGGTGAACATTGCCAGTGCTGGGAATGGCATTGTAAAACCAGCACACCGGCTGGCATCAGTATTTTCAGGCCCCGTCTGCCTCCATTCCTGACCTCAGCAGGACCCAAGTATTCAGCCCTATGTGTTTATCCAATCTTTTGCTATGTCCTTGATTCTACTGTTCTCCGTGGTTTTTACATCAACATGAAGTTTGACCTGCTTACAGTTGCATTTTGTATCCAGATCATTTATATAGAGGGAAACAAAGGGGTCCAATATGCAGGTTTTGTACGACTCCACTTAACATGCCACCCAGGCTAGTTTTACATTATTCTTGGTTTTAAATGTTTTCGTTTGGATTCTGAAGAGACCATGTGCACATTTTATGAAGCTCCAATACCTATAGATGCATATTGAGACATATACCTAACATAGCTATTATACATATTTTATAGGGTAATTGTATATTCATAAAAAATGTGCATGTGTACATTCCCGTATATTTTGTATGAAGCCACGATTCCTGCAGAAGAAACGCATCAAAGCCCTTAGACTTGCAATGGGACCAATTGCGGTTGGGGGCTGAGGCAGCTTTTTTGGCTTTGGTTCTGGGAATCACTTAGTCTTGGGGACAGTGGGGAAGGCTCTTCATGCTGATTGCAATCAGTGCCCCTCTTGGCCAGATGAGGTTTAGTTGTTTGAATGGGTAGTTTAAGTTGAGTGGATCTGCAAGATCAAGCCCCAGATGTCTTTTATTCACCAGTTCCAGGCAGAAGCAGAACATTGGCGCAGTGGTTAGCACCGCAGCCTCACAGCTCCAGCGACCCGGGTTCAATTCTGGGTACTGCCTGTGTGGAGTTTGCAAGTTCTCCCTGTGTCTGCGTGGGTTTCCTCCGGGTGCGCCGGTTTCCTCCCACATGCCAAAGACTTGCAGGTTGATAGGTAAATTGGCCATTAGCAATTGCCCCTAGTATAGGTAGGTGGTCGGGAAATATAGGGATAGGTGGGGATGTGGTAGGAATATGGGATTAGTGTAGGATTAGTATAAATGGGTGGTTGATGGTCGGCACAGACTCGGTGGGCCGAAGGGCCTGTTTCAGTGCTGTATCTCTAAACTAAAAAACTAAAATTACTTATCCTCAATTGTTGATGTTCCAGTCCACAGACAGAAAAATACGACTGAGAGTTGTGTGAGCTGCTCATTCCTGCAGCAGGCAACCTTCACAAACACTGAGCGGAGTACCTTCAACTTGTGAGATCGGTAATAACTTCCTGGACTGCTGCCCAAAATGACTAGGTATGGGTATATGACCAGACTATATGGAGAACGGTGACCTTCTAGCCGTAGCTCCTTCAGCAGTCATCTTGTATGGAGGGATGAAACATGTGATGTATGATTTTTCAGTTGCTCTTCATGTATTTGCTGCAGGTGGTGTTGTTTATGGTTTAACTCAATTGTTCAGAATTTCTTCAGCTCTGCTGCCATGACTTCACCTGGACGTGCAATGGATAAATGGAGTTTTCACTGTGCCTCTGATGAAGTTAAGTGAGAGCAGTTTCAAAGAAATTCCAGACTGGTATGTTTTGCCATTCCTCCTCAACGGTTGGTCTAGTTCTGATTCCCAGGCTTCCACCAGTCTCTCTGCTCCATCTGTGATCATGGAGGTAAGTATGATAGAGGTTGGAGTTGTTTTCAGGGTTCTGATTGCAATTTTCCAACTCTCCTTAAACATAGAAAATGTACCATAAGGTTGGAAAGTAACTGATACAGCACTTTGTTCAAGAAAGAAAAGGAGAAATCAGGTAACTATAGAACAGTTAATTTAACATCAGTTGTGGGCACATTCTTAGAATTCATAATTTGATATCAAAGCAGTAAGTATGTAGAAATGCATGGGTTAATCAAGGACAACCAGCATGGATTGCGAATTGGCAATTCATGTTTGACGAATAAAGTAGAGCTTTTCTGAAGATGTGATCAATTAGATAGATAAAAGGAATGAACTATATGTGATGTATACTGATTTTCAGAAGATATTGATAAGATATCTCAAGAGGTTTATTAGAAAGTTCAGCTCTATGGTGTAAGAGGAAATGTAGCAGAAAGTTGTTGACCAAGGTGTCAGCTTGGCTCAGTTGGTAGCACTCTTGCCTCTGAGTCTGATCTTTTGGCGTCAAACCCTACCCCAGGACACAAGAACAAAAATCAAGGGCGGCACTCCAGTCCAGTACTGAAGGAATGCTTCACTAGTGGAGATGCCATCTTTTGAATGAGATATTAAACCGAGACCCCATCTGACTCCTCACATGGATAAAAAAAATCACTATTTTGAAGAAGAGCAGGGAAGTTATTCCTGCAGCTTATCTGATATTAGCACATTGCTGTTTGTGGAGGTTTGTTGTATGCAAATTGGCTGTCACATCTCCTACATTACAGCAATTTCAAATGAAACATCAAAGATAATTTTAACCCCCCCAAACAGGCAGGTTTGGGTTGAGTGAGAAGTTAAAATTTAAAAATTTAAAATCCTAACGGTCATGCTGGGCGCCCACCTGCCAAGAATGAGGGACATTAATTTTGTCATGAACATTGATTTTAAGCTGTTACTGGAGTGAAGAAAGGACTTGTTAACTAGATCAGCAGTGGCTGGAAAAGACATTTGCATATGGTGATTGGAAGGACAAAGGGCCATTCCCTGACACATTCAACCCACAATGGGCCTTGATCACCAGGTATTGTGTGTAAGAGGAGCATTTTAGAAACTACAAAGGTGATACAATCCAAGACGTGGTCAGACCAGTTAGTCACATGACTAACCTGCTCGGCAACCTGGGGTTTTCTGAATTGTACAAACAGTTTGAACTGAGAGTGTCTGTTTGCTCCTGGACTAAGAAGATCTGTCCTGTCTGCTCCCATCTCTTTCTCACAAGCCACTGAATCCACTGAAGACACATGAACCCCAAGAAAGAAAAGTCTCCTGCAGCGAACAAGGTTTAAGAAGAATATTGGGCGCCAACGAAAAACAAGATCTACCTACAATCAAGGACTCTACAGTGAGCTCGAAGAACGTTAACAAAAACTCTTCAGACTTGCCTCAAACATTTCCACTTTATTTTTCTTCTGCTCTTTTCTGTCTCTATTTGCACGTGTGTATCGCATATGCATGCCAGCGTGGGCATGTCATGTATCCATAGGCGTCGACCGAATTTGAGTTTAAGTTTAAGTTTAATAAATTCCAACTTTTCTTCCTTAAACCTAAGAAAGCTGTTTGTGCTGGTTTCTTTGCCTTATAATTGGAAAGCAGTGAACAAGGATTCATCAAGGAGGAGCTAAAAACAGTGTGTTTAAAAATTAAACCCTGTTATGGTAAGACCAGGCGAAGGCTGAAAGGAACCCTAGACCTCTTTCTCACTGGGTCATAACAGAAATTTGGTTGCTAGTGTCCCGGATTGACCCACAGACAAACAAGAGAAATTGGAAGTGGGAAGCCAAATTGTTCCCAATCAAAAATGAACAAGATTTCAATACAGGTTTTCTTGTAGTTGTGTGTGCTTGAATACTAACACGTCTGCAACTGAAGCGAGTAGCTCCCCAAGCCAGGGTGAAGTAACTTGGGATAAGTGAAAAGCACTGTCTATGGAGGAGTTGAGGAAAATGGCTGAGCAGTGTGGGATCACTGTACGTGGCAAGGCTAAGAAGTCTAAACTCCTAAGGCTAGTGGCCAACCATTTCTCCTTTGAATCTAAAGCAGAAACAGGGTTAGAAGTAGACCCCAACAGGGTATTGCTAGCAAAACTGCAATTGGAACAGAGGAAACTTGAATTAGAGAGAGAAAGAGAGAGAGAGGAAAAAGAGAGAGAGAGGCAGGAGAGAGAGAAAGAGAACCTTCCAGAAGGAAGGTGAAGAAAGAGAGGTGAAGTGGCTTGAGTTAACTAGGGGATGACAGAGTAACCCCAGTGAAAGCATGGCCAATATGGAGAAACATAATTCAGGGCTGGGTACAGAATTGTTAAAACTAGCTCAACTAATTCCAAGATTCAATGAGGAGGATGTAGAAGTATTTTTTGTGTCCTTTGAGAAACTGGTAAGGCAGCTAAAATGGCCAGCTGAGACCTGGCATCTTATTACAAAGCAAGCAAACTGGAAAAGCCCATGAGGTTTATTCCCTGTTGCCAGATGAGAGGTCATCAAATTATGAACTGACAAAAAGTGCTATCCTTGGGGCATATGAATTAGCACCTGAAGCCCATCGCCAAAAGTTTAGAACTCTCAAGAAGCAAGTTAATCAAACTTATCTGGAGGTTGAAAGAAGTAAGCAGCTGGCTTTTGACCAGTGACTGAGGGCTTTTAAAGTATAGCTCAGCGAAGAGAATCTCAGAGAAGTAATTCTGTTAGAGGAATTTAAACACTCTCTCCCACTCTCCATAAAGACCCAAGTAGAGGAACAGCAGGTTCAGAGAGCCCAGTAAGTGGCCGTTCTAGCCGGTGAGTTTGCTTTAATATATAAGTTGGTTTCCAGGGGGGAGCCTTTCCTGATCAACCCCACAAATCCAAAAGGAACAAAGGGTGGGAAGGTGATAGGAGCCCAAGCAGTCCTGGGAGAGAAAGAAAAGCAGGAGACACAAGGGGCCCTCCTCTAGCCAGCAAAGCACTGAAAGAGAGTTCAGGATAGACCCGTCCACTACTGACTGTCCTGGAAAAGAAATTACCTCAGCAGGAACAAAGACCCCAAGCGGCGATGGAAATGGGCAAACGGAAGAGAAACTTCCCCAAAAAAGAACCATATGTTTATTGGGATGCCAAAAAAGGGGTGATTTTAATATGTTTTAGGATTTGTGAATGAATGAGAGAAATACATGTTTTTTTTCAGTACCTTATATTTTCACTCGACCCTTTTCACGAAATGCACCTTTTCTCAAGTCACAGGTGTAGAGGTGTCATGCTAGGTCCCCACCTGCCAAGAATGAGGTACATTAATTTTGTCATGAACATTGATTTGAAACTGTTACTGGATAGATTTCTGTGGCATTTAGTTTTAATTAGAAGACTTTCATCTGGAACTTTGTTACTAGATTTCCATAAGATTAAATAACATAACGCACTGGGAGTGCTATTTTCTACTTTATTGTTAACATTATAAATGTGTCAAAGGAGTTTGTCAGGCCCTTGTAAATCCACGCTAATTTTTATTTTAAGTTACTGTTGTAGAAGTACTCCTCCAGACTGCCCATCAGATTTCATTATTTTAACCTGTTATAAATGTTAGGATAAGAGTCATATTATTAGAAGTTACCATTGTATGTTTCCAATCCTGTGACAGCTCAACAATGCTTAGCAATTCATCATGACAATGTCCAGTTTGAAAAAAAACCCTCCCTAGCATTCTAGGATATATGTCAGGAGATTTGTTAGTCTTTAATCTGCCTAATTTATAAAATACCTCTGGGATACTCAGTGTAATATAGAAATTTGATATCAAGTTAGCATCAGTATCTCTAGTGTATACTTTTAGATATTTTAATATATCAACTATTTTACACTTTAATTTTACTGCTGCTTTTTTCTTTATAATTCTAACTTCCTCTCTAATTATTCTTTTATATGTAGGAATTAAACATGATATTCATACTAGTACTGTATTATATTTATTACCCGTGTTCTGCCCTCCCTTTCCTTTATTAACCCAAACTGCATATTTCATTTTGTACCTTTTCCTGACATATAAATTCACCATCCCTAATTTCTCCTGAGCATATAAAACTACCCCTCCTATTCTGTCTTTTTCATCATTCCAGAGCATTTCTACCCCTCCATTTTTAACTTATTTCCATCTTCTAGAGTAAGCCACATATTTATAATTCCTATAACACTGTAATTTCCTGCTGCTGCATTTGCCTCAAACTTGAGCCTTTTATTCCATGCTTGTAGCATCCAGTTACAGACATTTCACAAGATAATTTTAGAGGAAGAAAGTTTTTTTGATTTATTTGATCTCATCTTACAGGAAAACCAGTCCTATAGTATTCCCATTATGTCATCTAGCTGCAGATATGTTGACTACCCTGGCCTCATTCGCCCTTCCTGACAACCTATTCCAGCTGCTGATTACCCCTGACATAAAGTAATATCTTCTGCTGTATGTTCAAAGCTTGCGCTTCATAACCCTGAACGTCTGCCATCTCCTGCTGTTGCCTTAATTTTCCTGGTTTTATTTTCTTTGTCACATTATTAATCTTAAGTATCTATAAGATTCCTTCCTGTATCGGTTTTCAAGATTGAAGACCTCAAGTTTATTCTTAATTTTAATCTGTACTTTTCATAAATTGTTTAGCCTTTTTTTTACATAATTTATTTCCTTTTAAGTTATTCTTATCCTGTTCTTGATCCCCCACCTAAACACTGAAGAGAATGTGGAGAATCCAAAACTAGGGGCCGTAAATACAAGATAGTTACTAGTAAATCCAACAGAGAAATAAGGAGAAATTTCTTTACTCAAAGAGTGGTTACAATGTGGAACTCGCTATCACAGGAAGTGATTGAGGCAAATAGTTTAGATGCTTTCAAAAGAAAACTATGAGTACCAGAGAGAAAAGGGAATTTAAAGATAGGATCATAGAACGGTTACAGCACAGGAGGAGGCCATTCAGCCCACCAAGTCCATGCCAACTCTCTGCCACAGCAATTTAGCTCGTCCTATTCCCCTGCCCTTTCCCAACAGCCCTGAAATTGTTTTTTCTTCAGGTGCTTATCCAATTCCCATTTGAAAGCCATTATTGAATATGCCTCCACCAAACTCTGAGGCAGTGCATTCCAAATCGTAAACACTCGCTGCATAAAAACGTTTTTCCTCATCTTGCCTTTAGTTCTTTTGCTATTCACATTAAATTGGTGTCCTCTGGTTCGCGACCCTTCTGCCAATGGAAACAGTTTTTCCCTATCTGCTCTATCTAGCTCCCTCATGATTTTGAGCACCTCTGTCAAATCTCCTCTCAACCTTCTCTTCTCTAAAGAGAACAAGCCCAGCTTCTCCAATCCATCCATATAACTGAAGAAATGCTGAAAGGCTAAGATCAGGTAGATGGAATGGGCGGACACTCATGCGGAATATAAACACTAGCATAAACTAGTTGGGCTGAATGGCCTTTCTGTGATGTATCCTCTATGTAATTTTATGTAATGTAACCACTGTTTTTTTATATTGAAAGTCTTGGCCTTTGCCTTCCGCATCTGGTTTAAATAATCCTCAGTTCTGCCTCTTTTGCTATCTTCTAGGCCTTTAATTAGACACTCAATATTGATAAACTTGCTTTTTGATGCAATTTGATCCATCGTAGGATGGAAGAGAGTCATGTACCCAGGACCTTCTGTATGGTGAGATAGCCAGAGACAGATGACCAGTGGGGTGCCCAAAGCTCCGCTTCAAGGATGCTTGCGAGCATGACATGAAGGACCTAAATGTTGACTATCGCACCTGAGAGTCATTAGCTGGCAAAAGAGGGAAATGGCAACACATACTATTGACTGGTGTGCACTATCACGATGGCAAGTTGCTGCAGCAGCTTGGTAACAGGTGCCAACGTCAAAACAACAACTCAAAGCATCACTTGGTAGCTTCATGTGCAGCACTTGTGGCAGAACCTGCCTCTCAAGGATTGGCCTTCACAGCCATCAAAGGTGCACCAAGAGAAGACACCCCACCTAAATGGATTGTTTGTTGCACGTCCATCATCTTTCGTGGATGGAAGGATGTAAACCCACCACAAATGCGACTAATTTCTCTCTTCCCTTTCTCTGTCTTGCTTTGTTCCTACTTGTCCATCACTCTTTAAAGTGCAGAGATCCCTGTTTCTATGTGGTATGCTAGAGGAATGCAAATTGTAGCTATTGTGGGCAGCAATCCCAAAGACCACAGAAAGCAGGACAGAACTCATAATCTCGGAAAATTCGTATCTATGGCCAAAGTCCTTGGCACTAGGGAGTGAATACCACGCTACAACAAAACTTGCACAACTGTCACTATTAACTGCAAGATGATATATTTTTCTCTTTCCCTGCCCAGCCACCCCCAGATTTGGCAGAGCACAACCCTACCCAAAACATATGTTTTGAGAGAGTGATATATGGACTCTGCCTAGAGCACAGGAAACGTCAGGCAGTTTGAAATCCATTCCATCTACCCAGGCTCCTCCTACACAGATTAGCTCTCAAGAAAGGCAGAGTGAAGCCACAAACTAACAGCCCTGCTTGGTATCCAAAAAAGGATAATGGTCAAAGCCGATCACCATATTTATTAGATCTTTAATCCTGGCCAGCAGCAAAATCCCAGTGATCTTCATCAAATTATCGTGATTCCCCAAAGAGCACACTGTTCCCATTGTGGGGACTATATCTCATATACCCCACTGTACTAATTTATTCCTCTGAAGGTTCTGTGTGACAAACTTTACAGTGACTTCATGTAGTAGTTGTGCTTTTAATTAAAAAAGAAATGTCGTTGTTTTCTCACCCACAAGGTTCCAGTTGCCCTGCTTTTCCTCTCAAGTATGAGTGTCAGAGATTTTGGGTTGCATTCTGATCCCCTTGAGCTCTTTTGCTGATTGTCTCTGTCTTCCCCTCATTCCTGTCTTAACTTGGACAACATGTCTACCTTCTGCTACTTCAGTTTCCTGTACATCCTGCACTCAGTTATGACAGTGAATTGTCAAGTTGTTACCTATACTTGTCAGTGGATATCTGCTGGCCAGCATTTGTTACCATGGTCCACGAGTAAATCATCAGGATGAAAATTGAGTGTGTTCGACAGTGCAAGAGGAGATTCACCGCACCCAGGTAGTGACAGTGAAAATTGTTCGGTCGGATAGCACCTCAGTCACTTTTAGTGCACCTACTGCTCACTGAATACAGGGTGGTTACTTAACCTCCATTTCTCCTAACTCTGTACTTATTACAAAGCTTCCCAATACAAACGGTCTACTCATGAACAGAGGAAAACGCCAGAAAAGATTGGCAAAACCCTGCTAAGAATTTTAAACTAGACATCAGGAAAAAAAATTGTCCTTCCATTTGCACTGCCTCCACCCCAAAATTTTGCCTTCATGATTGCTTCCATGGTACAGTTGTTTGGTCACGACCAGACCTCTGGTGCCTTGCCCAAGTATCCTATCTTTATTTGTTTTTTGACTATGAGACAGAACATTCAAGGGCGGCACAGTGGCGCAGTGGTTAGCACCGCAGCCTCACAGCTCCAGGGACCCGGGGTCGATTCTGGGTACTGCCTGTGCGGAGTTTGCAAGTTCTCCCTGTGTCTGCGTGGGTTTCCTCCGGGTGCTCCGGTTTCCTCCCACATGCCAAAGACTTGCAGGTTGATAGGTTAATTGGCCGTTATAAATTGCCCCTAGTATAGGTAGGTGGTAGGGAAATATATAGGGACAGGTGGGAATGTGGTAGGAATATGGGATTAGTGTAGGATTAGTATAAATGGGTGGTTGATGGTCGGCACAGACTCGGTGGGCCGAAGGGCCTGTTTCAGTGCTGTATCTCTAAACTAAACTAAACAAACTTGTCCTCGCCTAACATCTACACACATTGGGTTGGATTTTAAAGCCTCTCTGTCGTTGGAAACGTTGGCGGGGTGGGGGGAGAGGCAATGAAGATCGGCGCGGTGAAGGCCTGCCACCGACCCTGACGGCAACATGCCCTGTGGTGGGTGAGGCCTCATGGCGGCCACATGGTGACCGCCCCGCTGCTCGGCAATGGACCCCACATTTAAATATGTAAACTAATTTACATACCAGATTTAATGAGGGTCCCGTCGCCTCCTTGATTGCCACACTGATCTTCATTCGGGCGGCCATCAATGCGAACTTTCGAATCCCCGTTCAGGGAAACGTGGCGTGACACCTATGGGGAGTCGGGGGGAGGAGGAGGATTGTTTCTCTGTGCAGGGGAATAGGGAGTGGGGTGACATCACTGCGGATTGGTCGGGGGTGGGTGATGGGAAGGGCAAAGTGCCAAACCTTTGGGGGTGGGGGGGAACAAAAGGTTAGATTCTTAATAAACAACTTCTGGGGGGTGGGGCAGGGTGGGAGAAGGGCAGGAATGTTTTGAAATGCCGTTTGGGGGGAGGGGGTGTTTAAAATCTTCATTAAGGTCTGTAAGCCCTTTAAAAACGGCGCCGGCGCCTATGCATTGGTGCCGGACGCCATTGCCTGCGACAGCTTGCCCACTCCCTCCACGTGATCGCGGGAGATGGGCGCCGCAGCCATGTAAATGAGTTGCTGCATTTGAAATCATGGTGGCCCTGTGATGCGATGCCGTGCGGGCAGGGTGCATTTTTTTTACGTCCGCCGCCTACTTTGGCGGTGGGCTCTTAAAATGCAGTCCATTATATCAGGAGTGGCTGGATAGCAATCAGGAACAGACCACTGGCTGATATTTGCACCCAGCCCTAGCCTGTTCTGAGCCCAATTGTAGCACCCATATTGCCATCCCAGCTAAGATCACCTAACTCATCATAGACTAGAATTAAGTCTTGTCCATATTAAGCGTACTGCTTTGTTAGTACTGAAGTGGAAAGAAGGATGTAGTCCCGCTAAGTCATTTCTCACTTTCCAGATGTGAACAGTCCAGCTGTGGAGAATCAGAATGTTTAGAATAAAAAAGACAGATGTTTTGTATATAGAAAGTAGTGCTAGTTATGAAAAAGGGACAGTATTTATTGAGCTCAGCAGTATCACAATAGCAACGTTTTAGGTTGGGTTTGACAGTGAAAAAGAATACAGGAAGATACTTAAAGCCACAGAGTCTACAGCACACAACAGGCCATTCAGCCCAACTTGTCTAAGCCAGTGTTTATGTTCCACAGAAGCCTTATCTTCCCACCTCTTCATCTAACCTGGTGAGCGTATCCTTCCATTGCCTTCTCACTCATGTCCTTATCTCACTTCCCTTTAACTTCATCTATGCTATTTGCCTCAAATATTCATAGTGGTAGTGCTTTCCACATTTTAACCACTCTTTGGGTAAAAAAAATGTCTCCACAAGAATAATTTTGGAAAAGATTGACCAAGGACCTGGGAGCCCTGTAATCATCTCGCAGATACTTATCTGGTGATTGCTAGTTATTGGCTTGTGTGCTCACCTGACAATTCATCATTATTAACTGCTTTCTGGTTTATGGAGCGCATGACCTTTTACACTTATTCCTGCCCTTGTTTTCTCTTTCTTCAGTGCTAACCCTGCCCTCTTCGTGACCTCTCAACAATGTTCTCTTTCTGCTTCTTACCAGCCCTGACAATATACATATCCAGTTAGACGATTCATGTATTCTTTAAAACTTTTTTAAAAACTGTTACGTAGTTTTCCATTAGTTGTTTCTCTCTTTGTAAACAAAGAACAAATTTAAAATTAATAAAGCCCTAATCTAAATTAAAAGCCTTCCTATATATTTCCACCTTTATACACAGTCTCATCCTGATCATTCTTTGCATGTCCATAAGGCTGATATACCACATCATCCCCCAAAAGCTTTATCATCTTAGACAGATGCATAGTCATGAACTCTCATACATTTATTAGAGCTCGAGCGTCCACTGAAAATACAGTCTTTTTTTAAAGTAGCCAAGCCTAGGCTATGCTAAACAAAAAAAAATAGGGCCAGACCCTTGGGTATATTTGTACTCCTTCCAAATATTTGTATCTTATTTGAAGGGAGGTCGCCTTAGTCATCTATCCTTGTTTGGAGCTCTCGTCTGTAAGGATTTTCATTGTAACCCCTTTTTTTGGAATTACTGTGCAAACATAGAACAAAACATCACTCACCCTATTTCATTTCAATTTCAGAACTTCATCTATTTACTGTAAAACTAATCATGAATTCATGCAACTCTATACTTCAGTATATTAGCAACAATTCATATGTTATCTGAACCTGTGTTTAAATTTATGTATCACATTTTTCAATTTGTATAACTCCATGTAGAAATTGGTTTCATCTCATTTTCAAGCTGATGTACTGAAAAGGAAGATGGTTGTGGTTATAGAGTCATAGAGTTATACAGCACAGAAACAGGCCTTTAATACAACCGAGAACCAGGCGGAATATAGAAGGTTCAGAGGGGAAGTGAAAAAGCAAGTAAGAGAAGCAAAGAGAGAGTATGAAAAGAGACTGGTAGCGAATATAAAATGGAATTCAAAAGTCTTCTATAGACATATTAGTAGTAAAAGGGTGGTAAAAGGAAGAGTGGGACCTATTAGGGACCAAAAAGGAGATTTACGCATGGAGGCAGAGGGCATGGCTGAGGTAGTAAATTAATATTTTGCATCTGTCTTTACCAAGGAAGAAGATTCTGTGCAGGTCATGGTGAAAGAGAAGGTAATTCAGACACATGAGTTTAAAATTGATAAGGAGGAGGTTTTGGATAGGCTGTCTGTACTTAAAGTTGATAAGGAACCAAGACCAAATGAGATGCATTCAAGGATACTGAGGGAAGTGAGAGTGGCAATCATGGAGGCACTGGCTATAATTTTCCAGTCTTCCTTAGATTCAGGGGTGGTGCCACTGGACTGGAGAATTGCAAATGTTACACCCTTGTTCAAAATAGGGTGTAAAAATAAACCCACAATAACAGGCCAGTTTAACCTCGGTGGTTGGGAAGCTTCTGGAAACAATAATTCGGGACAAAATTAATAGTCAATTGGGCAAATGTGGGTTAATTAGAGAAAGCCAGAATGGATTTGTGAAGGGGAAATCGTGTTTAACTAACTTGCTGGAGTTGAAACAGAGAGTAGTGGTTAATAGATGTTTTCCAGACTGGAGGAAGGCTTGTAGCGGAGTTCTCCAGGGGTCAGTGGTAGGACCCTTGCTCTTCCTGATATATATTAATGACCTAGACCTTGATGTACAGGGCATAATTTCAAAAGTTGTGGATGATGTGAAACTTGGAAGCATTGTGAACAATGACGAAGATAGTGTAGAACATCGAAAGGCCACTGACCTGAAATGTTAACTCTGCTTCTCTCTCCACAGATGCTGCCAGACCTACTGAGTATTTCCAGCATTTCTTGTTTTTATATCAAAAGTATACACAGGTTGGTGGAATGAGTGGACAAGTGGCAGCTGAAATTTAATGCGAAGAATTGTGAAGTGATTTACTTTGGTAGGAAGAACGCAGCGAGACAATATAAAATAAAAGGTGGAATTCTAAAGGGGGTTGTCTAAAGGGGGTTGTCCAAAGTGGGCTGGGAAGATAGACTACAGGGGAAGTCAGTTGATGAGCAGATATTTCATAACACTCAGCAAACATTTATTCCAGTCAGATGGAAAGACTCGAAGAGAACGATGAAACACCCGTGGATAACAAAGGAAGTTAAGGAGAATATCAAATCAAAAACAAAGGTGTACAATACAGTGAAAACGAGTGATAGGCCAGAGGATTGGAAATTTTTTAGAAACTAGCAGCGATGACTAAAAAACTAATAAAGAGGGAGAAAATTGATTGAGAGTGTAAATTGGCAAGAAATATAAAAACAGTAAGAGTTTCTACTGGTATATTAAAAGGAAGAGAGTAGCTAAAGTAAGTATGGGACCCTTAGAATATGAGATTGGGGAATTAATAACAGGGAACAGGGAAATGGCAGATAATTTAAACCAATATTTTGCATCGGTCTTCACGGTGGAGGACACTATAAACATCCCAACAATAATAGATGAGCAAGGTGTAAATGGGAGGGAGAAACTTGTAACAATCTCTATCACGAGAGAAAAGGTGCTGGACAAACTGATGGGACTAAAGGCCGACAAGCCACCAGGACCTGATGGCCTGCATCCAAGGGTTTTAGAAGAAGTGGCTGCAGAGATAGTGGAGACATTGGTCATAATATACCAAAACTTATTGGATTCCAATAGGGTACCAGCAGATTGGAAAACCACTAATGTGACACCCCTCTTGAAGAAAGGAGGGAGTCAGAAAGCAGGAAACTATAGACCAGTTAGCTTAACATCAGTCATTGGGAAAATGCTAGAGTCCATTATTAAGTTAGAAATAGCAGGACATTTAGAAAAACATAATGCAATCAAACAGAGTCAACATGGTTTTATGAAAGGGAAATCATGTTTGACAAATTTGTTCGAGTTCTTTGAGGATGTAACAAGCAGAGTGGATAAAGGGGCACCAGTAGATGTAGTGTATTTGGATTTTCAGAAAGCGTTTGATAAGGTGCCACATAAAAGGTTATCGCACAAAATAAGAGCTCAGGGTATTGGGGGTAATGTGTTGGCATGGATTGAGGACTGGCTAACACACAGAAGGCAGAGAGTCGAGATTAATGGGTCTTTTTCAAGTTGGAAAGCAGTAACTAGTGGGATGCCACAAGGATCAGTCCTAGGGCCTCATCTATTTACTATCTATATTAATGACTTAGAGGAAGGGGCAGAATGTAATGTATCCAAATTTGCTGGCAATACAAAAATCAGTGGGCAGGCATGTTGTGATGAGGACACAAAGAATCTGCAAAGGGATATAGATAGGTTAAGTGAGTGGGCAAAAACTTGTCAGATGGTGTTCATTGTGGGAAAGTGTGAGGTAATCCACTTTGTTAGGAAGAATAAAAAGGCAGATTATTATTTAGATGGAGAAAGACTACAAAATACTGCAGTACAGAGGGATCTGGGTGTTCTTGTGCTTGAAACACACAAGGTTAGCATGCAGGTGCAGCAAGTAATTAGGAAGAAAAATGAAATTCTGGTCTTTATTGTTAGGGGGTTAGAGTTTAAAAATAGGGAAGTCTTATTACAACTGTACAGGGTGTTGGTGAGGCCACACCTGGAGTACTGCGTACAGTTTTGGTCTCCGTATTTAAAGAAGGATATACCAGCATTGGAGGCAGTTCAAAAAAGGTTCACTAGGCTGATTCCTGGGATGAAGGGGTTGTCTTATTAAGAACGGCTAAACAGGTTAGGCCTTTATTCACTGGTGTTTAGAAGAATGAGAGGTGATCTTATAGAACCATGTAATATTTTAAGGGGGCTTGACAGGGTAGATGTTGAGAAGATGTTTCCACTAGTGGGGGAATCTCGAACTAGGGGACATAATTACAGATTAAGGGGGCACACATTTAAAACTGAGATGCGAAGGAATTTCTTCTTTCAGAGGGAGGTGAATTTCTGGAATTCTCTGCCTGAGAGAGTTTTGGAGGCTAGGTCACTACATGTATTTAAGGAGGAGGTAGATAGATTTTTGAAATCTCGGGGAGTCGACGGTTAGGCGGAGCAGGCCCGAAAGAGGTGCTGAGGCCTGGGACAGATCAGCCATGATCTTATTGAATGGCGGGGCAAGCTTGAGGGGCTGAATGGCCTACTCCTGCTCCTATTTCTTATGTTCTTATGTTCTAGGAGCAGAGGGACCTTGGTGAATATGTACATAAATCAATGAAGGTGGCAGGGCAGGTTGAGAGAGGCTAATAGAGCATTCAGTATCCTAGGCTTCATTAATCGGGGCAGAGAGTACAAAAACAAGGAATTTATGTTAAATATGTCAAAACCGCTGGTTCGGTCTCAACTGAAGTTCTGGGCGCTATCATTTATGAAAGTTGTGATGGCATTAGCGAGAGAGCAGAAATGATTCATGAGAATGGTTCCAGGGATGAGGACTTCAGTTACATGGACAGATTGGAGAAGCTGGGACTGTTTTCCTTGGAGAAGAGAAGGCTAAGAGGAGATTTCATAGAGGTGTTTAAAATCATGAGAGGGCTGGACAGAGTAGATAGGGAAAAACTGTTCCCTTTGGTGGAAGGATCATGAACAAGAGGGTACAGATTTACAGTAATTGGCAAAAGAAGCAATGGTGACATGTGGAAAAACTTTTCCACGCAGTGAGTGGTTAGGATCTGCAATGCACTGCCTGAGACTGTGGTAGATGTAGGTTCAATCAAGGCACTCAAGAGGGAATTGGTTTGTTATCTGAAAAGGAAGAATGTGCAGGGCTATAGGGAGAAGGCTAGGGAGTGGCACTAGGTAAATTGCTCTTTCAGAGAGCCAGCACAGACACAATGGGCCAAATGGCCTCCTTCTGTGCTGTAATGATTCTGTAATTCTGACTTTGTTAATCTGTTGCTTCTCTTGTTTGTAAATAACTCCTCCCTTTGTTGCTGGTTGTTCCCTTCTGATTCCCTTGACCTGTGCCATGACATGGTTCCATGGGCAGCAGTTCTTCATGTCTGAGATAGGGTGATGATTCTGGGCAGCTGACTCAATCACAGGGACCCAAACCTGTCCTTGCCCAATGTTCATGCTCCTGAGTTTCCAGCTGGATGGTAATCAGCAGATGAAATTCCCATGTTATAGTTTTTACCTCCCTTGCTAGTCCAGGATACCATGCAGCCACTAAGTTGATTTCAAACCTTGGTACTGAAGTTCCTCAATGGAGAAACTCGTAACCTATACCACCTAGAAGAACAACAGCAGCAGAGACATGGGAACACCAGCACCTGCAAGTTCCCCTCCAAGTCACACACCATCCTGACTTGGAAATATATCAGCATTTCATCTTCTTCGGGTCAATATCCTGGAACTCAACCATCAAGCCGGGAGACCAACCCTCGATCAATGAAGGGTGCAGGAGGGCATGCCAGGAGCAGCATCAGCCATACCTAAAAATGAGGTGTCAGCCTGGTGAAGCTACAACACAGGACCACTTGCCTGCCAAACAGTGCAAGCAGCATGCAATCGACAGGGCTAAGCAATCCCACAATCAACGGATCAGATCTAAGCTTTGCAGTCCTGCCATATCCAGACGTGAATGGTGATGGACAAGTAAACAACCGACAGGAGGAGGAGACGCCACAAATATTCCCAACCTCAACGATGGGGGAGCCCAGCACATCAGTGCAAAAGACAAGGCTGGAGCATTTGCAACAATCCTTAGCCAGAAGTGCCAAGTGGATGATCCAACTCGGACTCTTCCTGAAGTCCCCAGCCTCACAGATGCCAGTCTTCAGCCAATCCACTTCACTTCACATGATATCAAGAAACAGCTGAAGGCACTGGATACTGCAAAGGCTATGGGCCCTGACAACATTCCAGAAATAGTACTGAAGACTTGTTCTCTAGAACTAGCTGCAAGCCTAGCCAAGCTGTTCCAGTATGGCTACAACACTGGCATCTACCCGGCAATGTGGAAAATTGCCCAGGTGTGTCCTGTGCACAAAAAGTAGGACAAATCCAAACCGGCCAATTACCGCCCTCTCAGTCAGGGATTGAACTGGGAAAATGAAAATCATCATGAAGAAGGTTGGTGTATCTGGAAATGATAGATTAGGATAGCCATAAATGCTAGAAATCTGAAATTAACACAAAATTCTAGAAATATACAGCAGGTCAACAGCAGCTGAAAAGAGAAAATACTGATTAGCAGACCCTTCAATAGAAATTTTTTTATATTTCTATAAATTAGCGGAGCTACATTGTCCCTGAGAACAGTGATTCTCAAACTTTATCATCCACAGACCACTTAGGCAGGGGAAAAGACCCCACAGACCACCTGCTGGTCCTACTCCACCCACTTTCGCTTGCCACCACTAAAAATTCATCAGAATTAATGGGAAGAATGGCGCTGATTTTGATGAGACACCAATGAGGTGATATCTGGTTCCAAGCTGGAGAGCTTCAGTCTCATGTCGGGCTCCACATTCAGCCGGTTCCTCTTTTCGTTTTCAGCCCTGCAAATGTTGAAAATCTGATCTCACAGTTGTATATTGTAGCAGTATCATAAATCATGCTTATAGCACTACATTGCTGTTGTTTGTGCTTTTGATCATTTGTGCAGTTCAAGCGGGAGCTGTTCTGGTTGTGTGACATCACATGCATGGTGGGGATAGGGGTTCTGACCTGTTCTGTTGTATGGCTTGGCCATGGCATTGCGCGCAATTTTGGAACAGCCCGTAGGCCACCTGGATGACCTTCGCAGACAAGACTACATTTTGAGAACCACTGCCCTAGAAGTTCCAAGATGAAAACAACTCAATCAAGGTCAGTTAACTTACAAGCTTTTAAGACACAATGGCAGCAAAATTCAGCTCTGTCGGACCCATAGCTTTGGCGGTATGAGTGCCATTTTAGTTCCAAAATGGCATCCGCACCACACACTTCCAGCGTGACCCATGGCAGATGCCATTTCGACATGTCAGTAGCGCAGATGTTAGAAATCTGCACCAAAGGTAGACAGAATGGGCAGAATGTGAAGTCAGTCAGCGTGTAACACTGATTTGACACATGCACTGTAATTTTCAACGTCACCATACCGGCTAACATCCTCCCTTAAACATGTATTCAGCAGCAGGAAGGACCCCAAACCCCTGCCCACCAGTGCTTTTTAAAGGGACCATCAACCACTCTCAGGTTAGTTGCTGATTAATTTCTATCACTTTGCCTGAGTTTGTAGAATTGCTAGGTGGTTTCCAGGGTTGTTTAAAGTTGGTGAAGTCAACAGGGAGTGGAGCTACACGTGGTGAATGCCATGGTTCTGACTTTAAGAGTTCTGGTCAGACCACTTCTCCCAGTCATGGATGCTGTAGTTACCATCCCTCCTGTCCTGCAGCATGAGAGAGGGATTGAACAAAGGCAGCACAGAAGAGAACAAGCTGCTCACAGATAGAGGAAGGGGAGAAGAGCTCTCAGCAGGAAGCTGTCAGGGTATGGGAGCATTTCCCTTACTTCAACATAAGCTCAGAGCAGTGCATCAATTCCATTTTACAAAGGAGATGGTCGCTGAGATCTGCCACCTTTTGCAGACAGAACTGCAGCCCCAGAGCAGGGCAAAGGCGGTACTGCCAGTGGCTGTGTTGGTGACTGTGGCCATTAATTTCTTCAATATCTTGCAGATCGTTGTCCACTGCCGCATATGTCCCACCCACAAAAAGCAGGACAAATCCAACCCAGCTAATTACTACCCTATTAGTCTACTCTCAATCATCAGCAAAGTGATGGAAGGGGTTGTCGACAGAGCTTTCAAGCAACACTTGCTCAGCAATAACCTGTTCACTGACACTCAGTTTGGGTTCCGCCAGGACCACTCAGCTCCAGACCTCATTACAGCCTTGGTTCAAACATGGACAAAAAGGCTGAACTCCAGAGGTGAGGTGAGAGTGGCTGCCCTTGACATCAAGGCACTATTTCACCAAATATGGCATCAAAGAACCAGTGTAAAAGTGGAGTCAATGGGAATCAGGGGTAAAACTCTCTGCTGGTTGGAGTCATACTTAGTGCAAAGGAAGATGGTTGTGGTTGTTGGAAGTCAATCATCTCAGTCCCAGGACATCACTGCAGGAGTTCCTCAGGTTAGTGTCCTAGGCCCAACTATCTTCAGCTCCTTCATTAATGACTTTCCCTCCATTATAAGATCAGATCTATGTCGATGATTGCACAATGTTCAGCACCATTCGCGACTGTCATAGTCATAGACTTATACAGTACAGAAACAAGCCCTTCAGCCTATCGTGTCCGCGCCGGTCATCAAGCACCTATCTATTCTAATCCCATTTTCCAGCACTTGGCCCGTAGCCTTGTATGCTATGGCGTTTCAAGTGCTCATCTAAATACTTCTTAAATGTTGTGAGGGTTCCTGCCTCTACCACCCCTTCAGGCAGTGTGTTCCAGATTCCAACCACCCTCTGGGTGAAAAAAGTTTTCCTCAAATCCCCTCTAAACCTCCTACCCCATACCTTAAATCTATGCCCCCGGTTATTGACACTTCCGCTAAGGGAAAAAGTTTCTTCCTATCTACCCTATCTATGCCCTCATAATTTTTTATACCTCAATCAGGTTCCCCCCTCAGCCTTCTCTGCTCTAAGGAAAACAACCCTAGCCTATCCAGTCTCTCTTCATAGCTGAAATGCTCCAGCCCAGGCAACATCCTGGTGAATCTCCTCAGCACCCTCTCCGATGCAATCACATCCTTCCTATAGTGTGGTGCACAGAACTGTACACAGTACTCCAGCTGTGACCTAACTAGCATTTTATACAGCTCCATCATAACTTCCCTGTTCTTATATTCTATGCCTCCGTTAATAAAGGCAAGTATTCCATATGCCTTCCTAACCACCTTATCTACCTGTGCTGCTGCCTTCAGTGATCAACGACACAAAGGTCCCTCTGACCCTCTATACTTGCTCGGGTCCTACCATCCATTGTATATTCCCTTGTTAGTCCTCCCAAAATGCATCACCTCACACTTCTCAGGATTAAATTCCATTTGCCACTGCTCCACCCATCTTACCAGCCCATCTATATTGTCCTGTAATCTAAGGCTTTCCTCCTCACTATTTATGACACCACCAATTTTCGTGTCATTTGCGACATTACGGATCATACCTCCTACATTCACGTCTAAATCATTAATGTACACTACAAACAGCAAGGGTTCCAGCACCGATCCCTGCGTTACACCACTGGTCACAGATTTCCAATTGCAAAAACAACCCTCGACCATTACCCTCTGCCTCCTGCCACTAAGCCAATTTTAGATCCAATTTGCAAAATTGCCCTGGATCCCATGGGCTCTTACCTTCTTGATCAATCTCCCAAGCGGGACCTTATCATAAGCCTTACTGAAGTCCATGTAGATTGCATCAACTGGTTTACCCTCATCTACACACCTAGTCACCTCCTTAAAAAATTCTATCAAATTTGTTAGACATGATCTCCCCCTGACAAAGCCATGCTGACTATCCTTGATTAATCCCTGCCTCTCCAAGTGGAGATTAATCCTGTCCCAGATACTGAAGCAGTCCGTGTCCAGATGCAGACCTGGATAAAATTCAGGCTTGGGCTCATCAGTGGCAAATAACATTCGCGCCACACAAGTGTGAGGCAATGACAATCTCCAACATAAGAGAATCTAACCATCTCCCCTTGATGTTTAATGGCAATACCATCGTTGAATCCTCCAGTATCAACATCCTTGGGGTTACCATTGACCAGAAATTCAACTGGACCAGCCACATAAATAATGTGACTACAAGAGCAGGTCAGAGGCTGGGAATTCTGCGGCAAGTAACTCGCCTCCTGACTCTGCAATGCTTGTCCATCATCTACAAGGCACAAGTTAGGAGTGTGATGGAATAGTCTCCACTTGCTTGGATGGGTGCAGCTCCAAGAACACTGAAGAAGTTCGACACCATCCACGACAAGACTTGATTGACACCCCATCCACCACCTTCAACATTCACTCACTTCCCCACTGATGCACAGTGGCAGCAGTGTGTACCCATCTACAAGATGCACTGCAGCAACTCACCAAGGCTCCTTTGACAGCACCTTCCAAACCCGTGACCTCTACCACCTAGAAGGATAAGGGCAGCAGATGCATGGGAAGACCACCACCTGCAAGTTCTCCTCCAAGTCATACACCATCCTGACTTGGAACTATATCACTGTTCCTTCACTGTCGCTGGGTCAAACTCCTGGAACTCCCTTCCTAACAGCACTGTGGGTGTATTTTGAAGGAGGTGACCTATTACTAGCCCGTTGGTGCATTTGCTGTCTAATTAGGGGCAGCTGATGCATTGAGGAGGTGGGATGTAAACGTGGTGGATTCAATTTAAAGGACACCTGGCAGCCATGATTGTGAACACTGGCATCCTTGGTGATGACAGAGGTCGGAACACAGTGGAGCAGCAGCATGGCATGCACCTGTGGAAAGCAGCCTCATGATTTGTCACTGCCTCCCGGGAGATGCTGTTAGAGGCGGTGGCAGCCCAGAGGAGCATCATTTTTCCGGAGAGTGGCAGAAGGAGGCCAGCATGCATGGATGGAGGTGCCTCAGAAGCTGAGTAGTCGCAGTGTGGTCAGCAGGATGTAGGTGCAGGGCAGGAAATGCTTCAATAACCTCCTGAGGTCTAGCAAGGTGAGTGCAATGCTTCACCCAGATGACAGCCTCCAGTTCTGGATTCACGAGCAGATCAACGAGCTGAGCAGCCTGAGGGCACATTGTGCTCAGGAACAGTGAGGATATGTGTTCCCAGGTGCACTCCTGAACCGTGGGCAATGCTCACACCACAAGTACTTGTGAAGGAGGTGGCACTGGAGCCGTGGACATCATATCAGAGTGAGCCGCTGGATGTATTGAAGGAGAGCACCATGTCTTAACTCTCTCATTGTTGACTTTGCACGAAAAATGAGCGCGCAACCCAAGTGAAAGGGGTCAAACCAGTGGTGGAGTGGAACATCGCGCTATTCTGATGGCCATGGAGGAGGAGGCCCTTGATGTTGCCAGGGTGTCAGCTCAGTAGGAAGTCAGCGAGAGGGAGATGGGTGTCCATCTGAGACAAGGTGAAAGGATCTTCCCATCTCCATGGAACGGGGGTGGAGCTCTGTCCTCATTTGTTTACTCCAGGCCAATGCTGAAGCTGTTATCAAAAATAAAAACAGAAAGTGCTGGAAATACTCAGCAGGTCAGGCAGCATCTGTGGAGAGAGAAGCTGAGTTAACGTTTCAGGTCTGTGACTTTTCATCAGAACAGAAGCTGTTATCGGCTACTACAATGCTGCAGAAGCAGCTACTGAGAAAGGAGAGTTTTCCTGATCAAATTCTTATGTCTCCTGTGGGGCCAGTTGTGGAGGGGGAGCCTCAGTATATCAGTGTGATGTCAGCGTCTACTTCAGAGGAGGAAGATGCATCCGAGGTAGCACCATCACATAATACAAGCAAACCCTCCAGCAGCGCAGATGTACTCACCTAGGACAGGGCCTCGTGCAAGTTTAGAATGAGTTGCCAAAGGTGATCAACACTTCATGTGTAATCAGGAGTTGGTGACGGAGACAGAGGCAGCTGTGGCCAGTCTCCCTCGGAGGATGGAGGACAGACACAGCAACGCTCAGCTGGGCTGAAATTCAGAACCTTGGGTCAAATACAAGGCGGGTCTACCTGGTCCAGTAGGAGGAGATGTGTGCTCAAATGTTGCCATTCCCTGAGGCAGTGTGGAGTCAAGGGCAGAGAATGGAGGAGTCCATTCATGAAATGTGCTCCACTATGTCTCAGGCATATAAGCGCGTGAGCTCATCCACTGAAAGAATGTCCTCCCACATGGATAGTCATATGCGGCATCACACTGAATGGATGCAGGAGCAGTGCATTGACATGCACAGAATGTATGCCACATTCTGTAGCATTGATGGGTCAGTGGCATTAATGACGCAAAGATGCATGAAAGGGCTGTCAGTTGTGCCCCAGCAGTTGGTTCCCTCAGGCATGCATGCCATGAAAGGGCTGGGGCACCCCTCACAGGGCATCATTATCATCAGCCACCTCTTTGGCCCCTCTGACTGAGGCACAATCTGTACAGCAAGATCCCGTGACCATGGCTGCCCTTGCATTGAAGCAGGTGGGGCACCCTGTGGTGTTGTCCCCACTGGAACTGCAACACTGAGGACGGTGCCATGGGCATCTCAGCTGCTGGCAGCCAGAATGGAGCAGCCTCTTCCACTTCTGCCTCAGCCACAAGGGGAGCACCCTGTAGGAATGATGGCATGTGTAAGGTGCCGTGATGGTAGTTTCACTTTGGAGTTCACTTGGGTGACTTTTGTAATGCTTCTGTTCACTGATAAATCCTCAAAGTGGGATTAGGGGGAAGTGGGAAGGGAGGAGGTGGTTTAGGTATGAACCTACTGGCATCTTCTATGGTTTCAGCCCTGCTGCTAACCACGGTCCCAGTTGTGGTGAGCACTGACTCCTCCATTGAGGTAAGGACATGCAGCCGTGCCTATCCCCAATGGTTAGGTGCTGTTGCCTCCGGTTATGTGCTACCTTTTCCTACTAGAGAGAGGGAAGTGTGTCAGTGAGTGTTGTGTAATGTGTTTGGGTGATGTGGCTATCATAGTTGAATAGCTGGCAGTGTGTGCAAGCTGTGAGCTGTGAGGCTTACAGCAATGCTAAGTGTGTGAGGGTGAGGTGAAGCTATGTTGGTAGGTGAGTAAAGGAGGCGTGGTGAAGAATGGAGTATGGTGTAAGGCTAGTGGTTCAGTTGTAAAGATATGGCATTTGATGATGCATTCACTGACCTTGACCACTCGCATGAGGTCATTGAACTTCTTCCTGCACTGCATTCAGATCCTTGGGGCTAAATGCTTGTATTGACATTGAGGGCTATCTGCTCCCCTTCCCTTCTCAGCATCTGCCTGACGGGTCTCCTGGCACTCTGTGGGTAGAGGATCTCAATTCTGTCCACCACCTCCACTAAGGTCTCCAGTGCTGCATCAGACAATCTTGGAGCCTGCTTTCTGCTCTGTTGCACCATTTTCACACTTCCTGCTCAGAGACTCTTCCCCAGTCACTTCTCGCACTTGTTGCAGCCAGAATACACCTGAAGTGCAAGCTAGCTTTAAGTAGTGCAGACTGGCTTAAAGTGGTGCTAGCCTCACACGAACTTGGGCACCCTACTCAGGTGTGCAGCCACCCAGCAGTGAGCGTAGCTTTGGGATGCACACTACTATAATTTAAATTATCAGGCAACACAAAGTTTCCATGCTGCCTGCATGACAATGAACGGGTGTGGGTTAATCATGCATCGCGACCCCCATGTCCATTTTCAGGCCTTATCTAATTTTCCCCAATGTAGATCAAACATTTGGAACAATTCAAAAATACTTTGCAAAGTTAGGGCCAACTCAATGACCACTATCAGATTAAATATCTTTCATTTAGGCCTATGGTGATCGTTGTCTCCAAGGTGCTTTGCCAAGACACTACTGCCTCTTTTAAAAATGTAACGACTTCCTTGATCTGTCCCACTCACTAAGAGTACAGTGAATCATAGGATACATTAGTCATCCATTCATAAACTGCCCTTCTATTACAATAGCTGGAAGTTATATACACAATACATATGGTTATGGTTTTGGTTTTGTCTCTAGCTTCCTGTCTCTGCCCTTCCACCCCCTCTTTTCACTGCGTCTCCAAAAGTCCCAAGTAAATCATTGCAACATTGCTCCAAATTCTCTGAGTTTTTGCAAAGCTGTGACAAAAAACATATCCAGTGAAAGAAAGTAGATCTTGTTGCTCGCAGAATTCCTTTCTCCTTTCAAATGATTTTTTATGCACTCCCATGAGCTTTGCTCACCTGTACACTGGGAAGTTCCCAGATTTGATCCTTGGCCTGTGCTCAACTCGCTAATCCCAAATGGGGCAGCAGTAGGGTGTTACAATTGGCTTTGACACACCTGATTTAAGGAGAGCAAAATTGTAGTAGGGGCAGGGGCTGTTCTTCCTCCTGATAGCTATCCAGTGGCCTTTACTGGATGTGAGTATGACTCAACATTGTGTGAATTGGATTTGACTGTGATGTTTCCACAGTCAGATAGCCAGACAATTGTCATTGTCAAAGTTCACATATGAAATAGGAGCATTTTGGTAAGGTATTGGAGAATGTCTGGTTCCTGTGAAAATCTATTCCAATAAGAAATTGATATCTTCAGAGGGTGCTACCAAAATTAACCATCAAAATATTCTATTGGAAAAAGAAATACTGATGTAACTCCAAGATATCTGTGCCTTCCTCTCCAGATTTTACCCCTCAGAAAGGTGGTAGGTATAAAACAGGAGGAGGGAAGGTCAGGACGGGTGGGGGGGGGGTGGTTGTGGGGGAGTTAGACGTGCTAAAATTCAGTGTGCTGGCCTCAAAACCCATTGGGCAACAAGTTATTACATGGTGCTACTCCTAGAGGTGCTACAAACGCCTACTTGAGGTTTTCTTGTGTGCGAAGTAGCTAGATGCAGGGAGGATGTTCCCGATGGCTGGGGAGTCCAGAACCAGGGGTCACAGTCTCAGGATACGGGGTATGCCATTTAGAACCGAGATGAGAAATTTCTTCACTCAAAGGATTGGTGAACCTGTGGAATTCTCTACCACAGAAGGTAGTGGCCGCCAAGTCATTAAATATATTCAAGAAGGAGATAGATATATTTCTTAATGCCAAAGGGATCAAGGGATAGGGGGAGAAAGCGGGAACAGGATACTGAATTAGACTGTCATCTTTTTTGAATGGCGGAACAGGCCCGAAGGGCCGAATAGCCTACTCCTGCTTCTATTTTCTATGTTTCTATGTACAGCTGGCCACTTGCTACACGAAGTTAGTGAAGTGGAGTGGTACACGCAGGTCCATCCCCTGTATGCCCCCAAAGACGTTGCAAGAGCAAAATGATGACATTATTGACCCGCACAGGCAACACCAGAATACCAAAATTGGTCAACACATGTGCAGGCAGCATCTTCCTTATTCACTCCTGAAACAAACAAGCGTTATGAAGTAAGATGGGCCCTGTTCTGGAGCTATTTAAAGAGCCACTCAACAAATGGCAGCTGAGGTGTTTTGAACTGACTTGTACTGAGACGAAGTTTGTGGAAGCACTGTGGTGAGTTGCTGGAGCAATTTGGAGATTTTTGCTGACCACAGGAAAGCCTTGCATAGGTATGGGAGCAGTAGTTGCAGTACCACTTGCTCTGCAACATGAGCAGGGCATGCAGAGGATTAGACAGAGAGGGGAAGCTGTGCGAGGAGGGAGAAGAAGGAGGGCTCTCCATAGAAGGCCCTAACCACAAAGTGTGTTCCAGGAGCACCACTCCTATGTAGCAATGAACCAGGAGCAGTGTCTCAGAAGGCTACATTTTACAGAAGAGGTAGTGATGAAGCTGTGACACCTCCTTCGTGATGACCTGGAGCCTCAAACCAGGGAGAGGACGGCCCTCACAGCGGCCGTGAAGGCCACAGACCTTACATGCTTTGCCACAAGATCCTCTCAGGTGGGAGTAGGCAGTATCAGCAACATATCATAGTTTGCCATGCACAGAAACATCAGGGAGGTCACAGATTCACTATACAGGAGAGAGGATTTCATCCTCTCCTCCCTGAGGAGGGAACACTAGGATGAAAGGGCACGTGGATTCGGCAGAATAGCAGGCCTCCTGATGGTGCAGGGCACCATCAACTGCACGCACGTGACTCTGCGGGCCCCCCACATCAACGGGGACAGATATAGAATCCGCAAGGGCTATCACTCTCTGTGCAGTTGGTGTGCGACCATACTAAGAAGTTCATCTCAGTGAATGCCCACTATCCTGGCAGCACCCATAATGCTTTTATCCTGTGCCAGTCCACATTACCTAGACCCACCAGAGGACACCGGCTCAGTGACAAAGATTCCTCTGCCCACCCCACCCCCTCACAAATGGATCATGAATCATGACCCCATTCTGCCTTCCCATCCACACAAGGTCAGAGGGCCTTCAATAAAAGCCATAGAGCCACCTGCAACACCATGGAGCAAACCATTGGTCTCCTAAAACAACAGTTTCACAGCTTGGATCATTTGCGGGGGATCCCTGCAGTACACGCCTGCGAGGGTATGCATGGTTATAGTGGTGTGCTGCGTCCTCCACTACCTTGGAATTATGAAAGCCTAGCCACTACTTCTTGGAGGGGCGGTGGGTGCGGTGGGGGGGGGGGGGGTGCAGAGGAGCATGAGGATGAAGATGAGGAGGAGGAGGACACATCCACTGCATGCAACTGGACAGAGCAAGAGGGATCACATTGTGAGGCTTCACTTCAGTTGAAATGAATTTCCCCTTACCCAACATGGACCACCCATTCCTTTACAGTGCACCTATTTCAGAGTCCTCATCAAAATGCCCCCTTGGCCAACATTACTCAACAAAGGGCAACAGCAAAAAACTTCATTCAAAACTTTATCCAGCAGCACATAAATAATACAAAAAAAAGCAGAACTAATCACCCTTAGTGCCTGTCTTGTAGGTCTCTTTGACTGTCCTAGTACTCCTATGCAGTGCTACCCCTGTGGCTGGAGGATGGCTAGTGGAAGGCTGTTGACTTTCGGTCGAGGACACTGCAGATGGCCTTGCTGGACACCTTCCACCACCCTGGGCCTTAAGTATCCAACTTCAGACTGTGCCAACTTGACATGGGTGGCTGCAGTCTGGGCTGACTGGCTGAGAGACAACAGCAAGGGCACTAGTGGAATGGCAGTGGTGGAAGCACTAATGCTATCATCCTGAGAGAGAACAGCAAGTTTGTGCTCCACGGTGCCACTGGCACTCCCCCAAAAGGTACCTCAGGAATCCTTGTAATCTACTAGACCTGGACTGCTGTGAGAGCCTGCATGCCCCATTGAGCACTGAGATCTGGATCCAAAATTGCAGCTGTCAGTACCTGGATGGCAGTGGTGTGAGACTGGATTAAAGTAACCATGACCTCCATCTGAGCTTCCACTCAGAGCCACGCTACAATCAGGGTAAAAAGGTGGCTTCATGAAATTTACTTGCTGCCCACCTCATTTTCAACCAGCGCAGGCAGGTAGTGAATCATGACCCCCGCGACCAAAAATCGGGCCAAACAAATTTCTAGCTTATTGTCCCTCTTTTCCTGCCAGATCCAAGGTTTCCAAATTTTAAGTTGCCAGAGTACACCATCATGTCAGAACATACAATAATATATAAAAACCATTTGCTACCCGAGTCTGTTTCTCTTCAGTAGGAGTTCAGCTGTTGCCATCTGAACTATCCATTCTTCAGACACAACTCCAGTTAAAACCAAAGCATCCCAACCTCAAACCTCAGGGAATTATTCCTAAAACAGGATTGGAAATTTCATTAGCAGAGTGTTTGACACAGCCTGAATTTACTGGAATGGATGTTTGGTGGTGTACTTGGCTAATCGGACGTTTGCATTCTCCATTCATACGGCATGACGCAATGAGGTCAATGACAAATCAAAGACCCTATGGACTGCACGGCCGTGGTTTACCCTGCAGGGGTACACGTGGCTCGAAACAGCTGAGAACGTATGGCAGAACTCAGACTGTGGGGTGGAACTGGGACGTAAATGAGTTGCAACTTCTAAAATCATTTAAAATCAACTTTACAAAGTTAATTTAACATTTTAAAAGGCTGTAAAAATATGTCTTTAGTGTCTGTACATCCATTTTTATCTCAGAAATGTCACAGGACGATTTAAAGTAAATATCTCAAAATGTTGTCCCTCTGTATCCATCCATTGTGGCAAATTGTAACCCTTGAGAATAGGTGGGGGGTGGGGGGGGAGGTGGTAAAAATTCATAGCACAACCCAACTCCACACACCCACTTCCAGGTGAGTATTTAAACTTATCATTGTCCCATCTGAATAAATGTTCACTTATTGTAGCTTCTGCCTCACTTGCCTCTGGCAAATGTCTGGCAGAGAGTGCTTATGTGGATACAGCATTTTGAATCTTTGAGGATTTCAAATTGACAAGGTAAGGATGGGAGGCACCTTAGATGTGTTTGACAGCACATCAGAAGAGGTAAACCATCACCATTCATGGCAGCGATGGCATACTGTGGTGGGATCAGTACATGCACAGGAAAGAGGATTGTGGTGCAGGAGGAAAAAGGAGCTTATCACTCATCTTCAGATGAAGACAACATAGAGAAGGAGGATGAAGATGAGGCACCCATTGCCAGACCAGCCATTTACATTGCTGCCAGGATGCCCTATTAGCACAAAGTCATAGAGTCAATGCAGCACAGAAGGAGCCCATGCCAGCTCTCTGTACAGCAATCCAGTCAGTCCCATTCTTCCACTCTATCCCTATAGTCCTGCAAATTTATTTCCCTCCAGTACCCATTCAATTTCCTTTTGAAATCATTGATCGTCTTTGCTTCTACCACACCTATTGGCAGTGAGCCCCCATTAACAATTGGTTCTTCCTCACATCCATACACCCCTCCGCCCCCCGCATCTCTTGCCCAAAACCTTAATTCTGTTTCCCCTAGTCCTTGTGGGAACAGCTTTGCTTTGTCTACCTTATCTAAACCTGTCATAATCTTTAACACCTCTATCAAATCGCCCCTCAATCTCCTTTACTCCAAAGAGAACAACCCTAGGTTCTCCAACCTAGCCTTGTTTCTAAAATCCCTCATCCCTGGAACCATTCTGGTAAATCTCCTCTGCACCCTCTCAAGGACCCTGATATCCTTCCTCCAGTGTGGTGACCAGAACTGGACATAATACACTAGTTGTGGCTTAACCAGAGCTTTATAAAGGTTCAGCATAACTTCCCTGCTTTTGTATTCAATACCTCTAATTATGAAGCCCAAGATCCCAAGATGCTTTAATAATTGTTCTCTCAATATGTCCTGCCACCTTCAAAGATGTATGCACGTGAACCTCCAGATGGCTGCAAACCCTTTAGAACTATGCCATTAAGTCTATATCGCCTCTCCCGGTCTATCCTGCCAAAATCCATCACCTCACATTTATGTATTACATTCCATTTGCCACTTGCCTGCCCATTCTGCTAGCCTATCAATATCCTGTTGCAGTCATTCGGTATCATCTTCACTGTTTGCGCAACTCCAAATTTGGTATGATTGTCAAATTTTGAAATGTTACTCTGTTTTCCAATATCCAAGTTATTTAAATACAATAAAAAAGCAGTGGTTCTAGCACTCACCCTTGGGGAACACCACTGTCTACCATCCTCCAGTCTGAAAAACAACCATTTACCACAACTAACTGTTTTCTGTCCTGAAGCCAATTTTTTTTTAATCCAAGCTGACTCTTGCCCTCATATTTCATGAACATCAATTTTGTTAGCCAGCCTTTTATGTAGTACTTTGTCAAACGCTTTCTTAAAATCCACATATATAACATCAATTGCTTTCCCTTCATCAACCTTCTCTGTTACTCAATCAAAAAATTCAATTAGATTAGTCAAGCATGATCTGCCTTTTACAAATCATGCTGGCTCTCCTTAGTTAACTCAGACCTCTCCAAGTGCCTGTTGATTTTTTCCCTGATTATTGCTTTTAAAACCTTACCCACCACTGATGTCGAACTGACCAGCCTGTACTAGGAATGTCCATACACGCTTTCTTGAATAAAGAAGCTTGCCACTCTCCAAGCCTTTGGCACTTCCCTCACGTCCGGGAAAGATAGGAAGATTATGGTAAGCCCTTCCACTATCTCCACCCCACTTTCTTTAGCAACCTGGGATGCAAGCCATCTGGACCAGGCGTCATATCCACTCTAAGCATCGCCAGCCTTTCCTGTGCATTCTGCCTATCGATTTTCACCCCATCCATTACTTCTAACATCTCCACTTCTACCAATATTTTGTCAGCATTCTCTTCCTTAGTAAACATTGATACAAAGTACTCATTAAGTATTTTAGCCTTACCCTGTGCCTCTAAACATATATCACCCTCTCTGTCTCTAATTGAACCACCCTGCCTCTTACTACCCACTTACTATTTACACGCTGGTAGAAGACATTTGAGTTCCATTTTATGTTAAACTGCCATTCTTTTCTCATATTCTTTCTTTGCCAGTCTTACTTTCCTCTTTGCTTCCCCTCTCAACTCATTATATTTAACCTGGTCCTAGCTTGAAGAAATCACCTGATTTGCATCATACATCCTCTTTTTTTTTTGTTTCATCATATTCTCTATCTCCCTCATCATCCAAGGATCTCCGGCAGACCAGATTGGTGAAGATCAATGACATGTTGTAAGGCCACAGATAAGGTATCTGCCATCCTGTTTAAGGTTGCAGATAATTTGCCATCCAAAGTCTGCACAGCTACAGTCATGGCCTGCATGGACTCATTTGAGAGCCTTTCTTGAAGCTCCATGAAGGCAGCCTCTCTCTCCATGGCAGACATTCTCACAGTTTCCTGCACAACCAATACACCACAGTTGGAGTTGGATGCCTCCATCATCTCTGCTATTGTGGAGAGTATCTGGCTAAATTGCTGTTGCATCTCTAGCATTCTCCTTATCAATGACCCTGGAGTTCAACATCTGTGCCCACCTGAGCATAGCTTGGGAGAATTGCACTGCCCTCTGACATAGACACTCCACAGTTATCCCTGCCATCAGTGTGTGCTTGTGCTCACATGTGAGGTGTGAATCAACAGATGAAAACCCAACTATTTAAGTGGACCCACTGAACTGTGAGTATCTGCGTTGGTTGTAGTTCCTGTGAAGATGCACCCTCAGAAGGAATGAGGTCTTCCGAGGAAACATAGGAACACAGGAACATAGAAGCAGGTGTAGGTTATTCAACCCATTGAGCCTGCTGCGCCATTCAATACGATCATGGATGATCATTCACTTCAATGCCTTTTTCCCACATTATCTCCATATCCCTTTATGTCATTGGTATTTAGAAATCTGTCAATCTCTATTGTCCTCATGGATGTCCTGTGATACATGCTGCATGTATGAAGGCTCAGGAAGACAAAAGAAAGAGACATGATTTAGTTGTGACAAAGTCACAACCTAGAAAATCACCACACTCCATCTTCTCATAGTTCAGTCATTGATGAAATGAAGTGAGCATATGTGTATCAGAGATATTTGTAATTCTGCCACCAGCTTTCTACGGGCTCCTTGTCTCTTAATCTCTGACTGAGAGGGATGCAAATGTGCCACTTATCTTCGGGGCGTCCTCCTCTGCATCTGTGAACTGCACTATTTATGGCAGCTCACTGCCAGTTCTCTCCCTCTCCCTTGCGCTCTCTTCTCTTAGGAGAGGTGAAAAAACAGATCTGTGAGTGAGTGAGTGAAGGTGATGTATTCACCCAATGGATGCAGTGACAATGAGACACATGCATTACATTGCATAAGGATTGGGTTAGTGTCAATGGTGGATGGACAAATGGGGAGTTGATGAAGTGCACGGAGAGTGAAGACTGGATGCTGTTGAAAGTTGATTGGGTGTGAGGAGTGATGTAATGTAGAACACATTGCAAGAGCGAGTGAAAGGTGGGAGTGGGGCTTAAAGCATGGGATGTAGTTGAATCAGCAAATGTACTTACTTTTCCCTGCCTGGTTAGGTCATTAAACTGCTTCCTACATGGCATCCATGACCTGGGTACAATGATGCTGCTGCTCACCTCTTCAGCTACTGACAATCACACCATCTAGGAGGGAGTAGCAGGTTTCTTCCTCCCAGGGCTGGGGGAAAAGATGTCCCTCCTCCTAACTGCATCCAGCAGTATTCCAGTGATGCATTATTTAATCTGGGTACTGCCCATGCTTTACATCCACCATTCATCCTGAACACCTCCAATTTCCATTGTGCACTGTCCCTTTAAAAACAGCTGAGATTACATCATGCAGGTGAACATCATGCCCACTGCTCAGCTTGGAGATGCAAAACCTAGAAGCCAAAATTAATTGGAACACTTGCTTTGAGATTGTAGATTCCGACATGCTTGGTTGGCAGGTTTCCCCCAAGAACTTCCACCTCACCACCCCCATTGGAGCTGTCCTCAGATTAATATCAGGGCCCTTGTCCCTCCCTACTGAATAAGTTGTGTGTGGATGAGTGGTGAAGAACAAAGGTACTGTGAAAGCTTCCACAATGGTGTAAGTTAATATGCAGGATCCACAATTGGGTGTTGCAATTAACTCATTTAGTGGGTAATAACACTTCCTGTTAATCAAGTGACAGGTTCCTCAAGTGGAACCTCCAGCTACATATGGGTCCTGTCAATAGTCCCTTGCACACTGGGTAGGCCAACAATCCTGTGGAAATTGATGGACTTGCCTTTTTTCTACTTTAATAAAGTTGGATGCTGTGTGGAAGGAAGACAGCATTTGTCACCTGTTCACTGCAGGTGCTCACAGCTCCTTGGATGATGTTACGGGGGTCTCCAATGCCTGACTGGAAGGAACCTGAGCTATAGAAATTATGAGCCATTGTCACCTTCATAGCCACTGACAAGGCCCAGTGGGAGGTCGACTTTGCCTTCAGTTCTTCACAGAGTTTCTCACAGAGAAGCACGCTTAGCCGCTCTGATTGTCCCTTACATGACATCCATTCCCTGTCCACTCTCTGTGGAAGGTGGTAATGACATTGGATCAATCTCCAGCCAAGGTGCCTCAAAAAACATGCCTGCTTCCTCTACTCCTTCTCCAGGCTGTCCATGATAATCAAAAACAGGGGAATTCCCAGAGAATAGACCATTGAAATGCTTTCACATTCTTAAGATGTAGAAGGAAGTGGAGGTCCGGAAATTAATTGCCTTCAGACACTAACAGGATTGTCAATGTCAAAACTGGCAAAAAAACCTGGCAAAACTGAGCGAATTAGAAAAAGGAACAATTTCAGATTGCTGGAGTAAAGCTCTACAGCTTTAATAGTCCCTTTGTTGGATTCCTAGGCTGAGAGTCATATAAGGGCCATAAATCATGCCAGTACCAGGTCAGTCACGCCATTATTTTTCAGTCTAAGTGGCTGTGGTAAAAATAATGCCGTAAATCCAGCAAATTGATGTTTGCCATTGACTGCAACGATGGGCTCAAACTTTTATCGGCTGAGGCAAGGCTATTGGCAGAGCAGCTCATATATCCCTGAAAATTATGGCAAAATGCAAATAATGGCATAACTCACTATTATTTCCTGAAAATTTAAGAATAAACAATGGTTTCCACCATTAATATATCATTGCTGTGACACAAGTTTGCATCAACTCCAGGCCCATTATTCTGCTGGGTTCAATGACCTTTTATCAAATGTCTTTTAACAACAGGGCATCAATAACTGTTATCGTTTGCCCCCACCTCAATAGAAAGAAGAATTCTGATGATAGGCAAATGACAGAGAGAAAATGCAACTTGGAGCAGGGAATACTTGAATATAGTGCTTTGTGATCTCTGCACTAACAGCGTTCATGTTTGCTGCAGGTTTTGACTTTGCAAACATGTTGAAAGCTTAGCGAATAAAGGTCTCCAATGAAGACTGCTGTTCAGTCTTCCCCCATCCTATAATAGAATATGTCACTTAGCAACACAGTTGTGAAATCGACGAAACTATTCCACTTCTTGACAAAGTTGTCATTTATTCTCAGGAAAATTTTTCATTAGAGTCTGATGCAGTCATGGCCCAAAATAATTATATTTCAACACCATCACAGGCCCACTTTATATTAGAATCAAACATAGTAACTGATTGTACTGCTACTTAGCACACTATGTCTTAAGTGTGCTCTCTTTTGTTTGGCTGCAGTAGTTGCCAGTGGACCATGTTCAATTGATTATTCCGCTGAGTACTCATAGTTATTATCCTTTGTTTGGCTGCACTCGCTGCTTGTACACAACATTAAATCCATTATTTTATGAATTAAGTAACTGGTACTTGCATTTGACCATTTTGAACAATTTCTTCTTGCGCACTTAACAATTTTGCTATTACTAGACGTGTGCAAAATTAACATCTTGCCAGTTTTAAGCAGAGACTTAGAAGGATATTGTTGCTGTCACAAACTTCCCAGAATTAACATCTCTTACAAAGCGATTTCTGTGTTGGGCTTCCAAGTGATACTCTGCCTTGACAATGCAGAGGACAATTACTATAAAATCTGCTGTATTCTTTCCCCAATGGCATACTTGATAAGAGCACAAACATTTCCTCCCCCTTAACACCTCTGTGAAATGCCTTGGGATGCTTTTCTCTATTAGCACTGGGATGAATATAGAAATTGAAGAAAGATGTTAAAAAGGCGATCAGAAAGGCAAATTAAGCCCTGGAAAAAGCACAGCAGCTGAAGCTGAGCATAATAGTACAACATTTTTCAATTTTAGGATGACTTTTTAAAAAATTATGGAGTTGCTTTCAATAAATGCCTACCTGACCTATTAATACATGCTTCAAAAGTTTAGTTTTTAGTTTTTAGTTTAGAGATACAGCACTGAAACAGGCCCTTCGGCCCACCGAGTCTGTGCTGGCCATCAACCACCCATTTAAAGTGGCGAGACTTGACATGAAAGCGAAGAAAGCAAAAGTAAAATCAACATACCAAAAGGACTAATAAAAACAATTATAGCGTCACAGAGTCATAGAGTTATACAGCACAGAAACAGGCCCTTCAGCCCATCATGTCTGTGTCGGCCATCAAGCACCTAACTATTCGAATCCCATTTTCCAGCACTTAGCCCGTAGCCTTGTATGCTATGGCGTTTCAAGTACTCATCTAAATACTTCTTAAATGTTGTGAGGGTTCCTGCCTCTACCACCTCTTCAGGTAGTGCGTTCCAGATTCCAACCACCCTCTGGGTGAAAAAAGTTTTCCTCAAATCTCTTCTAAACCTCCTGCACCTTACCTTAAATCTACGCCCCCTGGTTATTGACACCTCCGCTAAGGGAAAAAATTTCTTCCCATCTAACCTATCAATACCCCTCATAATTTTGTATACCTCAATCATATCTCCCTTCTGCTCTAAGGAAAACAACCCCAGCCTTTTCAGTCTCTCTTCATAGCTGAAATGCTCCAGCCCAGGCAACATCCTGGTGAATCTCCTCAGCACCCTCTCCAGTGCAATCACATCCTTCCTATAGTGCAGTGCGCAGAACACAGTACTCAGTACACGGTACACAGTACTCCAGCTGTGGCCTAACTAGTGTTTTATACAGCTCCATCATAACCTCCCTGCTCTTATATTCTATGCCTCGGCTAATAAAGGCAAGTATCCCATATGCTTTCCTAACCACCTTATCTACTTGTGTTGCTGCCTTCAGTGATCTGTTAGTCCTCCCAAAATGCATTACCTCACACTTCTCCGGATTAAATTCCATTTGCCACTGCTCTGCCCATCTTACCAGCCCATCTATATTGTCCTGTAATCTAAGGCTTTCCTCCTCACTATTTACGATACCACCAATTTTTATGTCATCTGCGAACTTACTCATACCTCCTACATTCACGTTTAAATCATTAATGTACACTACAAACAGCAAGGGTCCCAGCACCGATCCCTGCCGTACACCACTGGTCACAGGCTTTCACTCGCAAAAACAACCCTCGACCATCACCCTCTGCCTCCTGCCACTAAGCCAATTTTGGATCCAATTTGCCAAATTGTCCTGAATCCCAAGTGCTCTTACCTTCTTGACCAATCTCCCATGCGAGACCTTATCAAAAGCCTTACTGAAGACCATGTAGACGACATCAACTGCTTTACCTTCATCTACACACCTCAGGCTGAATTCTATTGGCAACGCATTCTGCGTCGGTGCCCTTTTCCCTCGGTGACACGCCCACATTTTCCGGCCGCCGCCGGGCCCCCTTGATATTAATCACAGGGGCTCATTTCCACAGAGGCTGCGGGCCACCCCCCACCCCCCATATTATGTGGGGAGAGGCGGGGCATTCGCCGCAGTGAGAGTTTTGACAGTTGTGCAGCAGATGGTGAGGCCCTATTTTAAGCGCCCCAGCACCTGCTTCCTGACAGCTGTCAAAGAATACTTACCTGACTGCTGAGGAGTGGGGCTGCTGTCAACATGGCAGCAAAGCAGAAAGTTCACAGACCTGAAAGTTAACTCTGCTTCTCTCTTCACAGATGCTGCCTGACCTGCTGAGTGACCCCAGTACCTTCCACTTTGCCGCCACATAGTTATCCTGCTGTGTCCCAGTGTCCTGTGAAGTTGCGACCCTCTTCTCCCACTCAAATGTAATATTCCTTCATGTAGGCGTGATGCACCTGGGTGAATAATTGTACATTTGCACATTCCAGGAAGTGAGACTTAAATAGACCATAAAAGGTATGACAAGAGGTTTACAGAGAACTCACTGAAATAAATGGGAAAGAATGGGTGTCACAGCAATGTAAATACTTCTTTCACTAAATGTTCCTCACCAACATGTGTGCCCTTTTCTCTGTGGGGATGATGTGTGCCAGCATGTAGTGCCAATGTCACATCCTTTTGCACCATTGGCCGTTCAGGAGAGCCAACGTATGCAATAACATCATTGCCATGCCACCATTACTCATGAACGTTTCCACAGATGCAGTGACATGGACATTGGCTCAGTCAGCTGCTGCCTCTAATGGTTTACACAGGGATGCTGCAGATGTGGACTGGTGCACAGCAGGTGAGCAAGGGTGATGCGTGACTTGCAGAGCTCATGTCGGTTCCTAAGGTGCAGAGAGCCTTTGTCTGATAAGCCACTTCTGTACATCTCTAGTTCACTGCTAGCCCTGCGTGGAGAGCCTGCGTGCCATCTGCCCTCCCATGTGTCCTTCATGTTGTAGGTCTTCAGCGTCCTCATAATCCGAGGAGGAATCCTGTTGATGTCGCCTCATCATGCCAGTGTCCTGGCCCCTATTGGGTGCGTAGTTGTGCAAAGCAACAAAGAAAGGAGCTGGCCTTTTTGGCCCATAGTACAGACCATCACTCTATCCATACAGGCATTGGAGGCACCCTTTCAGCATGCTGATCTCCTGCTCAATGGTGGCTCATGTAGCTCAGTGGCTGGCATTGTATCTCTCCTCTGCAGCAGTGGTGGAGTCTCTCACTGGTATCAGGAGCCATGTCTGCAAAGGACAGCCCTTATCTCCAAGAAAGCCACCCTCCAGCTGAGCCAGTTCAGTGAACAGCAGTGGCAGCCGGGACTGGCGCAAGACTCAGGTGTCATGGCAGCTGCCTGAAAAGCGACCATACATTCGCTGCAAGCATCTGCGGTGTTCACATACCAGCTTCACCTAGATTGCGAGGGCTCCTTTAATGGTGAAGTCTGCAGGTGGTAGCCTGGCGGGAGGCCTGATGGCCACATGACTGCAGTCTATGAACATTACAACCTACGGTTCTCCAGCAATGGTACCAGAACCAATGGCCCTCTGGGCCTGGCTGTGAGAGTCCGTCCTGAAGCGGACATACTCACTGGCCGTCCGGTGCAGGGCTTTGGTGACCTCCCCAATGCAGCGGTGCACTGCTCCCTGTGTTACCCCACAAACGTCTCTGGTGGGCCCCTAAAAGGCTGCAGAGGCGTCAGGATTGAGAACTGCTGCCACTATGAGGAACAAAGGCATGGGATGTCCACCGGAGCCCATGGGCTGCAGGTCATCCTTGACCAGGGCACAGAGACGTGTCACCACCCTCTCTATATGCTCAATCGCCTCTGACACTGGTGCTCTGACATCCGATGGCATGTCATGTGGGGCCTGTAGATGCACGGCAAACGTAATGGCGAGCTCCCCTTGGGGGCTGCTGCTCATGACCAAGGTCTCTACGTGAATCGCACCTGCCTGTTGGTATTGCCTCTGGTGCATACAGATCCTCATGTGCAGAGGATCACACAATGTAGGATGAGCCATACCTATTTCCATGTGATAAATAAAGTTGAACCCTGAATGTATTCGAAGGTTCCTAACAGGGCAGGGATTGGTGTTGACGGGTAGATCAGCTGCTTTCTGGATCAACTATGTGGCGTGCCATGGCATTGCCCATCTTGGCCAACACTCAGAGTGGCACAGCATGACCACATCAAGATCCTACCAGCTGAATTGATTGTCCCCACCATCCATATAACCTTAATGCCCTTTCTGGCACCCTCCCCACACACCGGGTACCTAGTGTGACATTGCTCCCTCACAAACTCAGAGCGTACACTATTAATGGAGGGATGGTACACGGTACCTCCCTTCATGTCAGCACAGCTTTCCCTCCAGTAATCCCAGTGCCCCTCCCTTTAAGAATGCAGAGTTAGACCCCTGAATATCCCCCTCCCTTTAAGAATGCAGAGTCAGACTCCTGAATATCCCCCTTCTCTCCTCCCTTCCTGAATGCAGAGTGAGACCACTGAATAACAGAACTTACCTTGGCTGGCGACAACTTCTGCCTCTGAGGTCCCACTGGCTTTTCAAATCATGAATGGGATGCCATGTGACGGCCCCCCGTTCAGTGAAAAATCCGAAAGAGTCAGTGGAGAGGCGGCGGGCTGCATAATCAGCAAAGGTAAGTACTCTTTACCATATGCTAATTGTGATGCCGCCGCCATGCAGCGGGGGGCTGCACTGAGGTCCTGCCACCGCCGGTAATATGCGGCGGGGCCCTTCTCGACGTCGCGGGTCATGGCGGGCCTCTCCCCACAGCATTTTACCAGCCCCCGCACCACAACCCCCAGAACCGAGGGGTCTGTAAAATTCAGCCCCTTGTCACCTCCTCGAAAAATTCAATCATATTTGTTAGACTTGATCTCCCTCTGACAAAGCCATGCTGACTATTCCTGATTAATCCCTGCCTCTCCAAGTGGAGATTAATCCTGTCCCTCAGAATTCTTCGAATAGTTTCCCTACCACTGATGTTAGACTCACCGGCCTGAAATTATCTGGTTTATCCCTGCTACCCTTCTTGAATAATTGTACCACATTCACTGTCCTCCAGTCCTGTGGCACTTCTCCTGTGGCCAGAGAGGATTTGAAAATTTGTGTCAGAGCCCCCGCAATCTCCTCCCTTGCCTCACATAGCAGCCTGGGATACATCTCATCTGGGCCTGGGGATTTATCCACTTTTAAGTCCGCTAAAACCTTTAATACCTCCTCCCTTTCAATGATAATTTGTTCAAGTATATCACAATCCCCCTCCCTGATCTCTACACCTACATCATCCTTCTCCATAGTGAACACAGATGAAAAGTAATCATTTAAAATCTCAGCTACGTCCTCCGGCTCCACACACAGATTGACACTTTGGTCGTTAATGGGCCCTACTCTTTCCCTGGTTATTCTCTTGCCCTTAATATACTTATAAAATGCTGTGGATTTTTCTTTATCTTGCCCACCAGTGATTTTTCCTGCCCCTCTTCACTCTCCTAATTACTTTTTAAAGTAACCCCCCTACACTTTCTATACTCCTCTCGGGCCTCCGCTGTTTTTAGCCCTCTGAATCTGCCATAAGCTTCCTTTTTTTCCCTTATCCAATCCTCTATATCCCTTGACATCCAGGGTTCCCTGGACTTGTTGATCTGACCCTTCACCTTAATGGAACATGTTGGCCCTGAACTGTCACTATTTCCTTTTTGAATGACTCCCACTGATCTGATGTAGACTTTCCTACAAGTTGCTGCTCCCAGTCCACTTTGGCCAGATCCTGTTTTATCATATTGAAATCGGCCTTCCCCCAATTCAGTATCTTTATTTCCGGTCCATCTTTGTCCTTTTCCATAACTACCTTAAATCTTACAGAATTATGGTCACTATCTCCGAAATGCTCCCCCACTGACACTTTTACACTTGTCCACCTTCATTCCCATTAGGTCCAGTATCGCCCCTTCTCTTATAGAACTTTCTACGTGCTGGCTTAAAAAGCTCTCCTTGACGCAATTTAAGAATTCCGCTCCCTTTAAGCTTTTTGCACTAAGACTATCCTAGTTAATACGGGGGAAATCCTCTGCTATTATTTGTACACGTCTCTGAGATTTGCCTTCATATCTGCTCCTCTATCTCTCCCTGACTGTTTGAAGGTCTGTAGTACACTCCCAGAAAAGTGATTGCCCCCTTTTTGTTTTTAAGTTCTACCCATATGGCCTCATCTGAAGAACCTTCTAAGATATCATTGCTCCTTACTGCAGTAATTGACTCCTTGATCAATAGTACAGGCTCTTAAAATCCAACCCTGAGGGTGGGGTATCTAAGTGCTCCGTTAGGTTAGATACTGGTCTTTAACCACTAGCCTTTTACCAATTGGGTGAAAGTTTCCTCCTCTCTGTTGGTTGTAAGTATTCTTTCTGAACTATGTTCCTAGTCAGCATGGGCATACAGCATACTTTCCTTAATTCTACCCTATTGGGCAATGTTATTCAGTCAAAGCTAAGGATGGTTAGTGTGGGTGGTAGAAAAAATGTCACACTGGCACATGAAAAAGTGTTCTTCTGAGGTTGAGGTGTTGCAATATATTTTTGGGCGTTGAAGGGAGCTTTGTTCTGCATCTGGCTGTACCGTACCTAACTAGTAAGTGCTTGATGCTGCCACTGGGCCCTGAAATGGAAACTGTTCTACTCCCCAGCAGTGACATCCATCACCTTGATTAGCATAAATTTGAAATCATTGAAGAAAGAAATCTGAAATAACAACTAAAAAGGAGCTTTTAACCATCAAAATAAACCGTTCTACTTTGTATGAATGTTTGTGCATTAACGACTGTTAACTGGACCCTCTTGGGGGAATGCATCAAAACATCTCAACATCAAAAAACATTTCAAACTGTAATTACAAAGGCTTAGACATGGTAGTTTTCAGTTAAATTGCAGTTCTTTGCTGTCAGTTTTATGATTACTTGATGCTGACAGTGGGATTCAATCATTATACATATTCAATTGAAATAAGTGGAAAACAGACACAAAAGCAATCCATTCAAAATCTAAATTACTTTGAATTTAAGCACCTTTAATGACATTTTAAATGATTATAGTCTTAACAGTTCAGTGTGCTAATAGCAAGAAAAAGTGAAGATGAAAAGAAGGAATGAAGGGGAAAGTTAATTAAGGGAGAACTAAAAGCAACCAGAAAATTGAAAGGGGGAGGAAAAATTTAGAAGGTTGAGAAAAAAAATACATTAAACATTAGAAAAACACCAACAGTTCTGAAAAAATGGAAAGACAAAAGGAAACATACAAAGGAAAGCAGTAAACAGAACTTTATCACCCAATGTAAGGATAAATGGGATAGAAATTCACTTTGGGCCATGTTGCATTGGTGGTCTACTATACATCCTGCTTGATGGTCAGTTCCATTGAAGTTAATGAAACTGAACATTAGGCAGGGCATATAACAGGCAACCTAAACGATAGCTCCCATTGAGTACTTCTGCTCAAGACAAATTTCTACTTCTTTGGGGAAGAAATTGTCAGCATTTTTTTATTGTCTTCCACTTTCTCCCTCAAATTTCCAGGCCCTTTCTCAGCTGGGAAGATGACTGAAGACCTTGTTACAGACAAGTGGGAAGTGGTGCGGGTAACTTCCACTTTTCACCTCTCAACTGACCGCAGATATTAAGGGTCAAATAAATAGACAAGCAACAGCTTTTCTCGTAGGTTAAAAAAGAAAGATAAATATTTATTTTTACACAATAACCAAAAATTGTTCATGACTTCACCCACTCACACACACGCTCACACACAAGAAAGATAAAGAGCAGAGGATACCATGCAATTAGAGTCCAATTGTTTAAAAAAAACTTATGAAGCTTTTCAGGAGGCTATCTTTCTGTGGTGCAGCCTGAATGCTCGTTGTCTTGAAAAGGATGAAGTGTTGCTGACTCCTTATGATTAAGTCTTAACTTAAAGTTAATGGTGGAAATCCTGGTTCACTTTCACAGATGGGAAGTTCCAAAGTTATCTTGCTATTTCTCTTTGCAGTAGTTAAAGATGTTATTGGCAGGGTTCCTGCGTAGCTAGAACAGTCTCTGGCTGGAAAAGACTCCTGAGAGATACCTTTTAACTTGTCATGTTGGAGTTTGGGCCAGGTGACTAAGGGCTCTCTCCCCTGGGGTGATCCATACAATGTTCCAGGATATGGGAACCAATGTTACATGATGGCATCTGAATGTGGTCCATTCTGCTAAAGTGGTGCTATTTTAAAACTATTATCTTCATCTTAGCTGCAGACTCAGTCTGTCCGTAAAAGTCTTTGTTAGCACCATTTCCGCCTAGCCCAGGGATCCAACCTGCATTTTACGGGTCCCAGGGCTTTAATTGTCCTGAGGCGGGACTTCCACCCGCTTGAGGGAGGAGGTCCCGCCTCAGTGAGCTGCCGGCCAATCTTAGTCCCAGCTGCGCCACCAGGAGTAGTGGCCACTGCTGGGACTGCAGCCCAGCTGATGCCATGGAGCCAGGACCTCAGGTAAGTTGGGCTTTCCTCACTGGGGGTGGGGGGGGGGGTGGTGGTCGGTCATGGTGGCAAGGCAAGGGTAGTCGTTTGGGGGGAGAGGGGGGTGTCTTGGGTCCCGGGGGTGGGTTTGGAGCCAGGAAGGGGCCCTCAATTGGGCACCCTGTGCCCGACTGCCATGGCACTGCCCACCCCCCACACCGCGCATGGAAAGGCTGGTAGCTATCGCTGGGCGGCCTTTCACATCCCCAGCATGCCCACTTGCCATGGGTAAAATACCTGTGGAGGCGGGTGAATGCCCTTAACTGGCCATTAAGACCACCCCTCCCGCCGACCACCGTAAAGTTGGATGGAGGTGGGAGTGGGGGGGGGAAGGCCTCCCAGAGCCTCCTGCTCAATTTTATGCCACTCCCATCTACCTCCACGTCACCATCTGGCCTGCAGGGGCGGCATAAAATTCAGCCCTTTACTTCAGTTAAATGTTTTGGATAATGAACATGGAGAAATTCAGTGGAATAACGGTGATATTTGCTTAATATTTTTCAAACTTTGCATTTCCACAAAAAGAAATAATTTATGTGTAATAATGGAATGGTTTTCAGTGTTAGATTGACAGCTTAAAGTAGAATTGCTCCACAAGAAAATTATATTGTTACTATTTTGAACATCCATTATAAAGAAGCAGGGACAACAAAAGTGCTCCTGAGAGACCTGACACAATTTAGATTAATTGTTCTATCTAGGTTAATTTAATGAAGAATTTTACACTTTGTCGCAAATACTCATTAAATGTCTCATTAGATCCAAAAATACGAACATTTCACCTATGCTGTTATTTGAATGTCAGAATAAAATAAAACGATTGCCATTGGAGATATGCAATGACAGTAATTTTAACTCTTTTAGTACTGATATTGTCCTGTAACTTGGTTTGACCAAGATGTCCCCTAGGCAGCAGTACCATATATTTCATTAACTGTCAATTTTCATATGATCAATTCAATGTAGCCCAGTCTTATTTACTTTGTGATTTGCATTCCCTCGCTGTATGGCTTAAGCCTCTATTCGGTGGTTATCCATGAAGGCAAAGTGAGATCAGAAATGCCCGATGGAAAAATCATATGATTTTTACAGAGCTAAAGAAGAGCATATAGGTGGATTTTACTTCTTCCAAGCAGACGTCAAGGGAGGATTCAACTGTGGAGTATGTAGAGTGTGTAGGTTTGTTACATCTCTACAGGAAAATGGGAAAATCAGTCAGAATCACCTCAGGCTACTCTCACATGCTTTCTGGTTGTTGGCTATGGAATGACATTGGCAGAAGTCTGGAGCTGGTCTATAATCTTTTGAATGGGGAATTGCCAGGAATGACTTCAGGACAATAAACCAGGTTATTTTCTTAAGTGAGCAATTAAATCAATAAATAAAATGGCTATAAAGGAAGACTGAAGAGAGTACTTTTCAAGAGGATGCTGTGGTGAATTACCTGTACGATCCAACCATCAGCGTACACCTCATGTGCCATATGGGATTTCTATTATCCCACTCCTAGATCCATTGAAGTTTGTATTATTAAATGAGTTGCTGGATTAGGAAAAGGGGAATAACACACACCTCAGCAACAAGCTTGAATAACAATCACCAACTTCAGGAGAGCAAGGTTTAAGGTACATTGTGAATTTTCAACTTATCACACCAGCAATGTTTATGGTGTCTTTGAGTAAGACTGCTAATTAATGCCAATCTCTGGTAAATTATGGGTTACTTTATGCTGTGGATTTGCAGTGACAAAGAACTGGGTTGAAACTGTCTACACTAACTTTAAGCCTAATAAGAACTTTTTTTTATTGAAAACCATACTTCTACTGCTCTCGGCTCCACATTCAGGTTAGTAATTTCTTTAAACTTACCTCGTGATGGCAGCCAGCCCTTTGAGTAAAAATAGATACTTTTTATGTTTAATTTGCTACAGAAGTGGCTTGATCAGTAGATTGTTCGATTGGGCTGGACCGTGGGTTTACATAGTGAGGACCAAAAATCTAAAACTTAAGAAAAGACTAAACTAATTGTATATTTTCTCATTCATCGAATATCTCTTAAAAAGTATTTAATATTACCTGCAATTGTATTCAGTATTGCTGTTTATTTAACAGGACTAAATTCAGAATCTTTTATCATAAACTCTCCTTGACATTAACCCATTTAATTCTGTTTCTTGTTTTTGTGTTCTCTCTCAGATACACATAAATACAAGCTGCAAGCATTCCACACATTCCAAAATAAGCAACTGCAAAATTTCAAATAAATAGTTTTGCTTGTCAAGTTAGTGTTGAAGCCTAGGAAAGATTGCAACCTGAAATGGTCCATTGAAATGGTCCAATACATGGGTAGAGCTAAAGGAATGAAACTAAATCACGTTCTCTTTCAAATGCCTATGGTAATTATATAGTTCCTTCTTACAAGAAATATTGACCAATAAAAATATGTTTTGATTGAACAACAATCTAAGTGTATCACAAATGTAGATTATTCCCTATCCATTTATATGAATTAATTTACTAATAAAAGCAAGCTATCACTTTTATAATCAAATTGCTTGTTACAAAAGAAGCAAAACCCCTCCCCCATAAATGCTGTTCATACTCAATGCAATTAATCTTCCCGTCCTTTCACTTAAATCCTAAGGGTTTAATGTTGGTGAGTGACTGGATGATGATTCACTATGAATAATGATACAGTCAGACTTATTAATTATGTCCTTAATGTAGCATAGCACATGGACTGGATTGTGTGTTTTGTGTGTCACCAGACCTCTCATGCCAGTGGAATCTTTGTTTCTGTAGTCCAATGGTCTGCTCAGTTAGGACTGTCATGGAGAAATGGGTCAAGTTGCATTAATCTTCCACTGGTGAGCATGGGTTTCTCAGAAGAGTCACGAACCACTTGTGCAGCAGCGGCCACACACTGATTTGATATGTAAAGTCAAAGATTGGGGGTATGGAAGACTGCCACAGTGTGAAGGCATCATACCAGCTGCCAGGACAGCAAACACATACATACATGTACTACGAGTCAACACTTTTCAGTTGGACATCCAGAGTGTGGTAGCCCTTATGATTCATGTATGTGCTTCCAAGGGACATGTGGACAGTCAATAATGCCCGGACCTGGGGGAAGCCTGCAATTTGTGGAAACCTGGAACCTTATCTTGTTGTTTCTGGTTATCCATGTGGAAAGTGATAAATGTATTTGTTCTGAAAAACATGGCATTAGCCACATGCCTGGTGCAAACAAGGACTACAAAACACCAATATAAAAGCAACATACTGCAGATTCTGGAAATCTGAAATAAAAACAGAAAATGCTGTAAATACTCAGCAGGCTGGCAGCATCTCTGGAGAGAGAAACAGAGTTAACATTAAGGTCTCTGACCTTTCGTAAGAACTGGAAAAATTTAGAAATGTATTAAGGTTTGAGCAAGTGAAAGGAGGTGGGGGAGTGGGAGAAGAACAAAAGGGAAGGTCTGTTGTAGGGCAGAGGGCAGGAGAGATTAAATGACATGGTATAAAGCCAAAGGGAGTGATAATGGGAAAAGTAAAGAAACAAAAAATGTGTCTAGAGGAGGTGTGAATGGCAGAAAAGCAACCATTCAAGGACAAAGTAAAGGGATTAAGAAAGAAATAAAATGGGGGAAAATGAAGCCTAAAAAAGCATGAAATTTTTTTTTAAAAGGGGGCAGAGGTTATCATCTAAAAGTATTGAACTCAATGTTGAGTCTGGAAGGTGCCCTGTCAAAAGATGAGGTGCTGTTCATCAAGCTTGCAGTTAGGTTCATTGGAACACTGTAGCAGGCCAAGGAAGAAAGGTCAGAGCGGGAGCAAGGTAGAGAATTGAAATGACAAGCAACAGGAAGCTCGAGGTCATGCTTTCGCACTGAATGGAGGTGTTCAGCAAAACCATCACTTAGTCTGCATTTGGTCTCCCCATTGTACAGGAAACCAAACTGTGAGCAGTGAATACAGTATACAGTAATAGAGGACTATAGAACAACTGATGTTACCAATGTTCCCTTTAGCAGCTGGGAAAGAGCCAGAGTCAAAACAGTACCAGGCAGGAATGACTTTAACTAGCACAGGTAAGGCTGTGCTAACTCTGCCAGTTGGCTGCAGATGTTACTGCGGAATGCACAATTCTGTCTATGCCTTCCTGGAGAAGTACAGCCTGCTTCTGCAATGCTCCTCTGAGAACTGCAGGTATGATGTCCTGTGTCAGAGAACTTTGGGAAAGTAAGCATTCATACAAGCTTTCCTTCTTCTGCCTACTCTCCCTGCAGCTGTGGCTCCTCCTCCTGCAATCACACTGGAATGGATCCCCATGATGGCAAATCTGGGTGGTGAGAAGCCCCTTACCAGTTGTCAACAGTGTAGAGGGAGTATAACTGTTGAAAAAGCTCTAAGTAACCAAAAAACATAATGCTTCAGCAGACAAAAGACTGCAAAAAGTTTCTAGTGATTTACCCAGAACCAGCTGAGGCCCTCTTTTAATATCGCTGAAAATAAGTTCCTCTGGATTCGTACCCCCCAATGGTTTGTGGGTAGGTTGTAGAGCTGTTGATAACAATGTGGATGCCAACTAAAGTGGTGCTTGAGTCCAAAAATCAGCACCCATAAACCCAATTTCATATTGTTTCAGGCAGAAGTGCAGGCTGCCTAAATCAAAGCCTAATCAAAAATTGTATTTTGTGTACTTCTGGTGAGCAGTGCATGTTATAATAGAGGTGTTGCAATATCAGAGAGGGTTATGACAAGAGGGCATTTTCAATTATTATTTATAAAAACTTTTTTACAATGACTCCTTCCAGTTCTCAGTCACGGAAACTGGAAAGATCCTCTTATAACAGAGCTAAGTAATACCAACTAATATTCTATTACATGTTGAAAAATAGGTTTGTGTCCTGCAATGTGACTGAGAGAACCTCAGTCCTGAAAGGATTAAGCAAATTATAAAAACAACCAGGTTCCCTGACAACTGCTGTGAGATGATTGATTATAACACAATGCAGCTATTTTATTTTTGTTTTGTTTCTGTTTGAATTTACATGTCAGTTCGAAGATGAAACTGTGCTCTGCAAACAAACACAGGAAAAGTAACATTAGAGAAGTTCAAAGTTCAGGCAGCTGCCTAGCGACACCACAGGCCATGGATCTTTGTGGTTATAGAGATAGATCCTTCAGCTTTCATCACATTTTGACAGATATGGTATTCTGCATTCCTATCCACCATTGCCTGGAGATATGGCCCACCGCACGAGTAACCTTTGCCCTCTTCCTCAGCAGTCTGGTCACTAGAATCCCCAGTTGTCTGCCATATCATTCAATAAGAGTGCAAGGATTCTTCAAATAATTGCTTGATAATCAATAACATAAAAATGGGTCAAGGTCACACATCTGCAAATGACTTAGTTCTTTGGTAAGCAGTAGGTTGCAATTGCTAAGGCAACATTATCTTCCATTAAAAGATTTCAGCTCATTCGTTCCCCTGCATAGTGCATTATCACTAATCCAACTGTTTAGCTTCTACCAGTTCAGAGTGATTTATGGGTTGGGGAGGGGGGAATACCATAGTTGTATTTTGAAGTACAGTATTGTAAGAGAGTTGCTCTGTATCTCTGTAAAAAGAGTTTGTATGTCAATGTTCTACATCACTACCATCCTGTTGGAATACAGAGTGAATTTGTTTTGTATTAGATTGGTGGTTATTTCCCTTTATAAAATACAGATGATCTGGGCTGAGACTAAAGAGAATAGGTTAGAATCTCTGTTTCGCTTCCAATCCTTTTAAAGTTTTTGTTTTATTTTTTACCATGTAGCCTAGAACCAGCTTATCATTCACATCGCCATCAGGGTTGAAAGCAAGTTTCACAACGTCTGAAAAAGTTCTGTAGCACAGAAACACCCTATTTTTCAAATGAGCCAGTAGAAATTCTGTTGCAGGCAGACGAGAGGGACTCTGTTTGGGACGGAAGGGTATGGGGACCCAGGGAAGCTTGCAACAAGAATGGCAGGAGGTGGCTACCAGTGTGAAGGTCATGAGCACCTTAGCAGATACCCGGAAACAATGCTGGAAGATGTTTAATGATTGTTTCCGGTCAGCTAAACTGGAGAACCCACTGTTATCTTCCATCATTTCGGCGTAATAACAATCCATGGTACTTGCAATTAACTGCCATCGCCCATGTGTTACGACCAGGTGAGAAAGGGATCTAGGCTTCCCTCTCAGCCTTCACCTGGTCTTACCGTAACAGGGTTTAATTTTAAACACACTGTTTTTTTTTAGCTCCCCCTGAGCGAATCCTTGTTCACGAACTTCCAATTATAAAGCAAAGAAACTAGCCAAACAGGTTTTCTTTGGTTTAAAGAAAAAGGTTGAACTTTATTAAACTTAAACTCAAATTCGGTTAACGTCTAGGGATACATGACGCGCCCACGCTAGCATGCCTACACAATACTTACATGCAGATAGAGACAGAAAAGAGCAGAAGAAATAAAGTGGAAAAATTTGAGGCAATATCTGAAGATGGTTTAGTTACTGTTCTTCGAACTCACTGTAAAGTCCTTGATTATAGGTAGGTCTTGCTTTTTGTTGGGGCCCAATATTCTTCTTAAACCTTGTTTGATGTAGGAGACTTTTCTCTCTTGATTTTCATGTGTCCTCAGTGGGCCCAGTGGCTTGTGAGAAAGAGATGGGAGAAAACAGGAGAGGTCTTCTCACTCCAGGAGCAAGCAGTCTTTTTTCTTTTCATTTCAAACTCTTTGTACAACTCAGAAAAACCCAGGTTGCCAAGCAGGTTAGTCATGTGACTAGTTGGTCTGACCACGTCTGTTTGTGGATTCACTTGGCTTAGCCGACCCTGGAATGAATCTTCTGACACAAAATACCTGGTGCTCAAAGTCCATTGTAGTTTAAATTGGAACAGGAATAGCCCCTTTCTCCCTCCAAGCACTGTCTGTTAGTAAGCAAATGTTTTTATCCAGCCTTGGTTGATCTGTTTAACAAGTCATTTCCTTGCTCCAGCAACAGTTTAAAATCAATATTTATATGACAAAATTAATATGCCTCATTCTTGGCAGGTGGGGGGCGGGGTCTGTATGGCACCTCCACACCCAGCAGAATGAAATGCGATTTGAGAAAAGCGCATTTCATTAAAAAGGGTCGAGAGAGAAAATATAAGATATAGGAAAAAAAGCTTGCGTCTCTCTCATTCATTCATTCACATGCATTCATAAATCCTCAAACTTATTACAGCCTGTCTTTTCTTGGTGCCAGTACTGTTTTAACTACCTCCTTTTTGGCATCCCAATAAATGTGGTTTTTTTGGGAAGTTTTTCTTCAGTCTGCCCATTTCCATGACTGCCTAAGGTCTCTGTTCCTGTTGAGGTCTGCAAGGGGGAGGGGGTGGGGTAAGATTTAATTAGCCCTAAGTTGGAATTTTTTTTCCTCAGGAGAGTCAGTAGTGGGTGGATCTATTCTGAATTCTCTTTCATGCTTTGCTGAGTCATGCAAAGGCTTTTGACTTCAGGGGATGGGTGGTTCCCTTTTTTTCTGATTGTGGGGGAGGATTCAGACACTCCTGCCTGCAGGTATTTGTGCAGACTCTACTGCACTCCCCTGTGGCACTTTGACGAGGTGAGGCATCACCCTCACAGATTGTCTGCCCCCTAGAGGTCTTTCTTTGTCTCTGCAGGTTCCTGTAAACGCTGTTAGCAACTCTGGAGGGGTCAGCATTTACATAGGAGGATGTGGGGTCGCACTTTTCAAATTTTTCGGGGTCAACTGATCGAACCGTAGGAGTTTTCATTCGGGATTCCTCCCGGACTTCCTTTAACCAGCCCGCTTGGTTGCTTTTTCCCCTTCCCTTTCTGCCGGCCTGTCCTCTTTTGTTCTCGGCGGGGGTCCCTTACAGTTCACCAGCCCTCTGCTGGAGGTTCCTCCTAACACCAGCACAGGACGTAGGGGTGCAGGTCTCACTGTAGGTTGGGAGGTTCCCTTCAACTTGGCACATGTGGCAACTCCTGCAGTACTCCACCACATCTTTGTGGAGTTTTGACCAGTCAAACTGCTGTCTTATGCAGGCTTTGGCCTTTCGTATACCGGCATGTACAGCCACTGCAATCTCATGGGCCATTCTTACTATTTTTCTCTGGTACCTCTGCGGCACCACTAATTGGTGAACTACTGTCCACTCCCTGCTCTCAAGTCTGTGAGGAGAACTCCATTTCCTCATCAGTACCTCATTCTTTAAATAGTAGCAATCAGGGACTCCCTCTGCTTCACTTTTAGACTGGGCAGCTTGTGCTAACTCTCGCAATACCGGGTTGGCTCGCTGAGTCCCAGCTAGGGAAAATTCATTTAATTCATTAACTGGAACTTCCAAAATTCCAAAGAAAGTCTCGGATGGACAGACCTCATGGTCACCTGCCTGCAGTGGAAATTCAGTCTCCTCTGGGGGAGCTGGTTTGATCATGGCCTGATTCATTACACATTCAGGGAAACTGCAGGGGACCATCTCCTGCCACTGCCCTGTCTCTCTCATCTCCTGCGATCATTCTTTCACTACTGGGGGGGCTACCACCTTCACCCCTGCCAATTCATTACCTAGCAGCACATCAACCCTGTCCACAGGCAAACTAGGGACAATCCCTACGGTCACTAGTTCCGAAACTAGGTCGCACTCCAAGTGCAGCCGGTGTAAAGGTACAGGCATACATTTCCCTCCAATACCATTCACCACCATTTTTGGTGTTCACTGCACTCTCTGGGGGAAAAGTCAGGCCTTTTCCCAGTAAAATGAATCTAGTGGCCCCTGTGTCCCTGAGAATTACTATGGGCTTGCTTTCCCCACTCGAGGGATCTGGGGTTACTTTCCCTTCAAACACAAAACCCCGATTGCCTTCAGAAATCCTATTAACCTTTCCTACACCTGTAGTAGTAAGCCACCTGGGTCTCATTCTTACTGCCGTTAAAACCACAGCTTGTTCTGCTGTAATAAAAGCAAAATACCGCAGATGCTGGAAATCTGAAATAAAAACAAGAAATGCTGGAAATACTCAGCAGGTTTGGCAGCATCTGTGGAGAGAGAAGCAGAGTTAACATTTCAGGTCAGTGACCCTTCATCAGAACTGACTTGTTCTGCTGTGCTTTCCATCAAGGTCTCTTCTTCTCTGAGTGGATGTGCCTTGATTAACCCTGTAGGTTTTCCCTTTAGTTTCCCGCAGTCAGCTTTTAGATGACCTGCCTTATTTCAGTGGAAGCACACGGGTCTCCGGGTCTCACTCCTGTTCACAGCACCTTCCTTTTTGGCTAGAGGAGGGCCCCTTGTGTCTCCTGCTTTTCTTTCCCAGGACTGCTTGGGCTCCTATCACCTTCCCACCCCTTGTCCTTTTTGGATTTGTGGGGTTGATTAGGAAAGGTTCCCCCCCGGGAAACCGACTTATATGTTAAAGCAAACTCACCGGCTAGAACGGCCACTTGCTGGGCTCTCTGAACCTGCTGCTCCTCTACATGGGTCTTTATGGAGAGTGGGAGAGAGTGTTTAAATTCCTCTAACAGAATTACTTCTCTGAGATTCTCATTGCTGAGCTGCACTTTAACAGCCCTCAGGCACTGGTCAAAAGCTAGCTGCTTACTTCTTTCAAACTCCAGATGAGCTTGATTAGCTTGCTTCTTGAGGGTTCTAAACTTTTGGCGATAGGCTTTGGGTGCTAATTCATATGCCCCGAGGATAGCATTTTTTTGTCAGTTCATAACTTGATGAACTCTCATCTGGCAACAGAGAATAAATCTCAAGGGCTTTTCCGGTTAGCTTGCCTTGTAATAAAAAAGGCCAGGTCTCAGCTGGCCATTTTAGCTGCCTTGCCAATTTCTCAAAAGACACAAAAAATGCTTCCACATCTTCCTTATTGATTTTTGTGATTAGTTGAGATAGTTTTAACAATTCTGTACCCAGTCCTGAATTATGCTCCTCCATATTGGCCATGCTTTCACTGGAGTTACTCTGTCACCCCCTAGTTAACTCAAGCCACTTCAGCTCTCTCTCTTCACATTCCTTATGGAATGTTCTTTCTCCCTCCCTCTCCTGCCTTTCTCCTTCTCTCTCCACAAATTCAAGTTTCCTCTGTTCCAATTGTATCTTTGCTAACAACACTCTGTTGGAGTCTACTTCTAACCCTGGTTCTGCTTCTTCAGATTCAAGGGAAAAATTGTTGGCCACTAGTCTTAGGAGTTCAGACTTCCCAGCCTTACCACATACAGTGGTCCCACACTGCTCAGTCATTTTCCTCATCTTTTGGGCCTCCTTATCTCGAGAGACAATGGATACGCGCCTGGAGGTGGTCAGTGGTTTGTGAAGCAGCGCCTGGAGTGGCTATAAAGGCCAATTCTGGAGTGACAGGCTCTTCCACAGGTGCTGCAGAGAAATTTGTTTGTTGGGGCTGTTGCACAGTTGGCTCTCCCCTTGCGCCTCTGTCTTTTTTCCTGCCAACTACTAAGTCTCTTCGACTCGCCACAATTTAGCCCTGTCTTTATGGCTGCCCGCCAGCTCTGGCGAATGCTGGCAACTGACTCCCACGACTTGTGATCAATGTCACAGGATTTCATGTCGCGTTTGCAGACGTCTTTATAACGGAGACATGGACGGCCGGTGGGTCTGATACCAGTGGCGAGCTCGCTGTACAATGTGTCTTTGGGGATCCTGCCATCTTCCATGCGGCTCACGTGGCCAAGCCATCTCAAGCGCCGCTGACTCAGTAGTGTGTATAAGCTGGGGATGTTGGCCGCTTCAAGGACTTCTGTGTTGGAGATATAGTCCTGCCACCTGATGCCAAGTATTCTCCGAAGGCAGCGAAGATGGAATGAATTGAGACGTCGCTCTTGGCTGGCATACGTTGTCCAGGCCTCGCTGCCGTAGAGCAAGGTACTGAGGACACAGGCCTGATACACTCGGACTTTTGTGTTCCGTGTCAGTGCGCCATTTTCCCACACTCTCTTGGCCAGTCTGAACATAGCAGTGGAAGCCTTACCCATGCGCTTGTTGATTTCTGCATCTAGAGACAGGTTACTGGTGATAGTTGAGCCTAGGTAGGTGAACTCTTGAACCACTTCCAGAGCGTGGTCGCCAATATTGATGGATGGAGCATTTCTGACATCCTGCCCCATGATGTTCGTTTTCTTGAGGCTGATGGTTAGGCCAAATTCATTGCAGGCAGACGCAAACCTGTCGATGAGACTCTGCAGGCATTCTTCAGTGTGAGATGTTAAAGCAGCATCGTCAGCAAAGAGGAGTTCTCTGATGAGGACTTTCCGTACTTTGGACTTCGCTCTTAGACGGGCAAGGTTGAACAACCTGCCCCCTGATCTTGTGTGGAGGAAAATTCCTTCTTCAGAGGATTTGAACGCATGTGAAAGCAGCAGGGAGAAGAAAATCCCAAAAAGTGTGGGTGCGAGAACACAGCCCTGTTTCACACCACTCAGGATAGGAAAGGGCTCTGATGAGGAGCCACCATGTTGAATTGTGCCTTTCATATTGTCATGGAATGAGGTGATGATACTTAGTAGCTTTGGTGGACATCCGATCTTTTCTAGTAGTCTGAAGAGACCACGTCTGCTGACGAGGTCAAAGGCTTTGGTGAGATCAATGAAAGCAATGTAGAGGGGCATCTGTTGTTCACGGCATTTCTCCTGTATCTGACGAAGGGAGAACAGCATGTCAATAGTCGATCTCTCTGCACGAAAGCCACACTGTGCCTCAGGGCTTCTCTATAAACAGTGCTTTTAACGTATCCAAAGTTACTTCACCCTGGCTTGGGGAACTACTAGCTTTAATTGCAGACATGTTAGTATTCAAGCACACACAACCATAAGAAAATCTGTATTAGAATCTTGCTCTTTTTTGATTGGGAACAATGTGGCTCCCCACTTCCAATTTCTCTTGTTTGTATGTGGGTGATATCCAGGACGGCAGCCCCCAAATTTCTGTTATGACCAGGTGAGAAAAGGGTCTAAGGTTCCCTTTCAGTCTTCACCTGGTCTTACCGTAACAGGGTTCAATTTTAAACACACCGTTTTTTTAGCTCTCCCTTGGTGAATCATCTTCACTAACTTCCAATTATAAGGCAAAGAAACCAGCCAAACAGGATTTCTTAGGTTTGAAGAAAAAAGAGTGAACTTTATTAAACTTAAACTCAAGTTCAGTTAACAACTACGGATACGCAACGCGCCCAAGCTAGCATGCCTACACAATACTCATATGCAGATAGAGACAGAAAAGAGCAGAAGGCATAAAGTGTAAAGGTTTGAGGAAATATCTCGCTCTAAAGTCGTTGATTGTAGGTAGATCTTGCTTTTCATTGGGGCCCAGTATTCTTCTTAAACCTTGTTTCGTGTAGGAGACTTTTCTCTCTCGATGGTCATGTGTCCTCAGTGGGCCCAGAGGTTTGTGAGAAAGAGATGGGAGCAGACAGGAGAGGTCTTCTCACTCCAGGAGCAAACTTTCTTTTTTCTTTTCAGTTCAAACTCTTTGTACAATTCAGAAAAACCCAGGTTGCCGAGAAGGTTAGTCATGTGACTAGCTGGTCTGACCATGTCTGTTTGTGGATTCTCTTGTCTTAGTCAAGCCTGGAATATCTCTTCTTACACAAAATACCTGCTCAAAGTCCATTGTAGTTTAAATTGGAACAGGGAATAGCCCCTTTCTCCCTCCAAGCACTGTCTATTAGTATGCAAATGTTTTTTCCATCCATGGCTGATCTGTTTAACAAGTCATTTCCTTGCTCCAGCAATAGTTTAAAATCAATGTTCATATGACAAAATTAATATGGCTCATTCTTGGCAAGTGGGCGGGGGGTGGGTCTGCATGACACATGTCTTAAATTACAGTGCCAGCCATACATGCCTCTTGTGGTGCTGAGTAAGAATTAGCACTACCAGCTTTCTCTTAACAGGTGTTCGTTCACTCACGCATTGCATGCATTCAGCCCCAAGTAATCTTCCTGTGATATAGCTGCTAGATGCTGTGTTATCTCATCGTGCCCACCATGAGTTCAAGCTCACTATTGGGAATCACTACATGTCCTGGTTACAACTGTAGCTTCTCACTTGCTCCACTCTGGTTGCAAAAGAAGCCATAGCAAAAGATGGAGAGCACGCACTGGAGAACAATCCATAGCACTCGTCTTGCTGCTCTTAGAAAGAGGAAGCCTTGCAAATCCTGTGGAGAGAGGCCATAGAGGAGGTTGGGCATGGTGAAGTAGGAGTCCTAACCCCAGCAAAAGAGTTCACTGTTACCTTTTCCTTCCTATCTCATCCTCTCATTCAATCACTAACAGCTAAGCGTAGATTACCCTTCACCATGGTAATCCTTTTAGTGCAAGGAATGCCTGAATATTGGCAATATGCCGTTGGACATACTTCAGCCACACTTTGTGTGGGAGACAACACCAGGTAATTGGTAATAAAAACAGAAAGTGCTGGAAATACTCAGCAGGTCAGGCCTGTGGAGAGAGAAGCAAAGTTAACGTTTCAGGTCTGTGACCTTTCATCAGAACTGGCAAAGAACAAAGAACAAAGAACAGTACAGCACAGGAACAGGCCATTCGGCCCTCCAAGCCTACACCGATCTTGATGCCTGTCTAAACTAAAACCTTCTGCACTTCCGGGGACCGTATCCCTCTATTCCCTTCCTATTCATGTATTTATCAAGATGTCTCTTAAACGTCACTATCGTACCTGCTTCCACCAGCTCCCCCAACAGCAAGTTCCAGGCACTCACCACCCTCTGTGTAAAGAACTTGCCTTGCACATCCCCTCTAAACTTTGCCCCTCGCATCTTAACCCTATGTCCCCCAGTAACTGACTCTTACACCCTGGGAAAATGCTTCCGACTATCCACTCTGTCCATGCCACTCATAACTTTGTAAACCTCTATCATGTCGCCCCTCCACCTCCGTCCTTTCAGTGAAAACAATCCAAGTTTATTCAACCTCTCCTCATAGCTAATACCCTCCAGACCAGGCAACATCCTGGTAAACCTCTTCTGTACCCTCTCCAAAGCCTCCACATCCTTCTGGTAGTGTGGCGACCAGAATTGCACGCAATATTCCAAGTGTGGCGACCAGAATTGCACGCAATATTCCAAGTGTGGCCTAACTAAAGTTCTGTACAGCTGCAGCATGACTTGCCAATTGTTATACTCTATGCCCCGACAGATGAAGGCAAGCATGCCGTATGCCTTCTTGACTACCTTATCCACCTGCGTTGCCACTTTCAGTGACCTGTGGACCTGTACGCCCAGATCCCTCTGCCTGTCAATACTCCTAAGGGTTCTGCCATTTACTGTATACTTCCCACCTGCATTACCTCATATTTGTCCAGATTAAACTCCATCTGCCATTTCTCCGCCCAAGTCTCCAACTGATCTATATCCTGCTGTAGGTTAGAAAAGAATTAGGTTTTAAGCAAGTGGGTGGGGGGAGGGGGGGAGGGTGGCGGGTAGAGAACAAAAGAGAAGGTGTGTGATAGGGCAGAGGGCAGGAGAGATTAAATAACAAAGCTGTCATGGGACAAAGGCAAAGAGTGTATTAATGGTGAAAGGCACAGCATTCGTCCAGAGAGAGTGTTCATGGCAGAGTAATAAGCAGCTCTGTCTACATGAAGAACAGGCATATGGTTAAAAAATAATATAAAATAATTAAAAATATAAAAATGTAAAAAAGGACCAAAAAAAGGAACGCTGCAGCAGGCCAAGGACAGAAATCGGGGCATGAGAGCTGGGGTGTATGTTGAAATGGCAAGCAACCAGAAGCTCGGGGTCATGCTTTCGGACTGAGCGGAGGTGTTCTGCAAAGTTTTATCTCCCCGATGCAGAGGTGACTGCATTGTGAGCAGCGAATACAGTATACCAATTTGAAAGAAGTACAAGTAAATTGCTGCTTCAACTGAAAGGAGTGTTTGAGGCCTTGGATGGTGAGGAGAGAGGAAGTAAAAGGGCAGGTATTACACCTCCTGCGATTGCATGGGAAGGTGTTGTGGGAAGGGGACGAGGTGACGGGGGTGATGGAGGCGTGAACCAGGGTGTCGCGGAGGGAACAATCCCTTCAGAATGCTGACAGGAGGGGAAGGGAAGATGTGTTTGGTGGTGGCATCACAATGGAGGTGGCGAAAATGGCGGGGGATGATCCTTTGGATGTGGAGGCTGGTGGGGTGGAAAGTGAGGACAAGGAGAACCCTGTCGCAGTTCTGGGAGGGAGGGGAAGGGGCCAGGACAGAAGTGTGGGAAATAAGTCGGGCATGGTTGAGGGCCCTGTCAACCACAGTGGGGGGGAATTCTCGGTTGAGGAAAAAGGAGGACATATCAGAAGCGCTGTTGTGGAAGCTTGCATCATCAGAACAAATGCATCAAAGATAGAGAAACTGGGAGGATGGGATGAAGTCCTTGCAGGAAACAGGGTGTGAAGAAGTGTAGTCAAGGTAGCCGCGGGAGTCGGTGGGCTTATAATGAATATTAGTAGACAGCCTATCCCCAGAGATGGAGACAGAGAAGTCGAGGAAGGGAAGGGAAGTGTCGGAGATGGACCATGTAAAGGTGTTAGAAGGGTGGAAATTGGAAGCGAAGTTGACAAAGTTTTCAGTTCGGAGCAAGAGCAGGAAGCGGCACCGATGCAGTCATCAATGTACCGGAAAAAGAGGTGAGGGAGGGGGCCTGAGTAGGACTGGAACAAGGAATGTTTGACATATCCCACAAAAAGACAAGCATAACTCAGACCCATGCGGGTACCCATAGCAACACCTTTTATTTGAAGGAAGTGAGTGGAGTTGAAGGAGAAGTTGTTCAACGTAAGAACAAGTTCAGCCAGGCGGAGGAGGGTGGTGGGTGGTGACTGTTCAACGAAGAAGCAAAGAGCCCTCAAACCATCCTGGTGGGGGATGGAGGTGTAGAGAGATTGGATGTCCATAGTGAAAAGGAGGTAGTTAGGGCCAGGAAACTGGAAATTGTCAAAAAGACATAGGGCATCAGAAGAGTCACAGATGTAGGTGGGAAGAGACTGGACCGGGGAGAAAACATAGAGTCAAGATAGGAAGAAATAGGTTCAGTGGGGCAGGAGCAGTCTCAAATGATGTGTCTACCAGGACAGTCCTGTTTGTGGATTTTGGGAAGGAGGTAGAAGTGGGTTGTCTGGGGTTGCAGGACTATGAGGTTGGAAGCTGTAGAGGGAAGATCTCCGGAGGAGATGAGGTCAGTTACAGTCCTGGAGACAGTGGCTTGATGTTCGGTGGTGGGGTCATGGTCCGGGGAGGTAGGAAGAAGTGTCTGAGAGTTGGCGCTCAGCCTCTGCAAAGTAGTCGTCAGTACACCAGATGACAACAGCACCACCTTTGTCAGCAGGTTTGATCACAATATCAGGGTTGGACATGAGAGAACAGAGTACAGCAAGTTTGGAGGGAGACAGGTTAGAGTGAGCGAGGGGAGCAAGGAAATTGAGACGGCCGATGTCACACCGACAGTTCTCAGTGAAAAGATCAAGAGTGGGTAACAGGTCAGAGGGAGGGGTCCAGGTGGAGGGAGAATAGTGGAGGCGGGTGAAAGTGTCCGCTGGTCGGGGGGAGGACTCCTGATTAAAGAAGTGAGCCTGGAGGTGAAGACGACGGAAGAAGAGCTCAATGTTATGCCAAGCGCAAAATTCATTGAGGGAATAAAACTGAGTACTCTGTTACGTACAGATCGTTCAGCATCAGAGATGGGAAGGTCAGAGGGTATTGTGAATACATGGCAAGGGATCAGATTAGGAGAAGGGATGGGGCCAGAGGAAAGTGAAGGGGAAGAAGGATCTGGAGTGGCGTTGGTACCCATGAGTTTTAGATTTTTTTTTTAGATTTAGATTTAGAGATACAGCACTGAAACAGGCCCTTCGGCCCACCGAGTCTGTGCCGACCATTAACCACCCATTTATACTGATCCTACACTAATCCCAGCTGAAGCTTGTGCTCCTTCACACCTGAAAGGAAGAGAAAAAGTTTTTTGTTAATGCCTTGGATAAGATGAAGGATGAAATGAAACAGCAGAGCAGAACAGCTTTGAGATAAGGTGAGGCGGTGCTTCTTGAGAGAGAGGTCAAGTGTGTACAAGGGGCAGCGCACAGCACTGAGTGTGGATCTCAGGATGTGGCGAGAGCAGCAGTCCAAGGAACGTTGTATTTCTCGGAGATACCTGTAACCCTGGGTGGATTCAAAACATGAAGGATGGAACTTCAGTTGGAATCCACGTGGAATAAGTCGGAGCCGGAGACAGTCACTGAAGATGATGTGGCTGTGAGAACGAGTTTGGTAATTGGTGCTTTTTGCCCCCATAGTGCACCTGAAAAATGGATGCAGCGGGGTCCAATTTCTTACCCCTTACATTGGTGGTTAATGTGAAGCAAACATTTCGATATACATGGAACAGATATTTGAGAAAATGCTTCCTTTAAATAGATATTCCCAAAAAGGGTTATGTTAACTATTATGTTCTGTAGCAGGGTTAAGAACCATACTTGGGAAATTGAATTTAAATGCATTGGAAGGAACAGGAAGTAGGTCTTATAGGCAATATGAATTTTTAGAGGGCAGAATTTGAAAGAAGATGGGAGCTTTGGGACAAGAATGGGGTAAAACTGGAAGAGGTGGAGGGGGCAGAGATAGAAGGGAAACGTAGCAGAAACAGCTTATAATGGTCTCAATTTTGCAGATAAAAAAAGTAATTGAGCTCCTTGCACTTCATATTTGAGATGACCTTCAGCCCATCTGTTCTTTTCAATGACTGCCCTATCTCTAACCTCCCTTTCCTCGCGAAGGTCCTCAAAGGTGTCAGTAGCTCCCAGCTCCACTTCTTTCTCCAAACATTTGTCCAATCCAGCGACTATCTTTCTCATAGGCCAAACATGCTTTAGCCAAAGTCATAAATGATATCCTATTTGACTTGATGTATTATACCCTCCTCATCCTTGATTTTTCTTTATCAGTTGGCCACTTCATTTACTTCCAATGACTCTCATCTCTTCCCAGTTATTGTATTCAGAGGAAGAACAATCTCCTTGTCTCAAAACGTGTCTCCAACTAGTCTTGAAGAAAATAAATCACCACATAAGACAACTGACAAACATGTTCTAGAAAGGTCTGAGGGAAATGAATTTGTTTTAACAATTGCTGTTTACTTGTTATCTCTATGTTCTTTAAAGACAGGCACTAAATAACTACACCTGTAATCACAACTCTCAGAAACTATCAGATCATTTAAAAACATTTTTATATCAATCTTTGTTGCAGTGAACAGCGGTAGAATGTATAATTTTATTGATTGATTACTTCTACCTTCCTTCAGTCCCAAAATCTTAACGGCCTGATTGCTTGACACTAACACCCTCTAATCTCACTAACAAAGTTGATTTTTATTTTTTGTTAAATACGCACCATCTGTTTTTTAGGACACGTGACAGTTTATCAGTTTAAGCAGCTGAAGGTTGGCTTGCATGCAATGTAGAGGCATAGATGTTAGGAACTGTTGTGACCAGCCACTGACAGGGTGGTGTCTGTATCAGTTGGCTTCATGCTCCTTTGCAACATGCAGCATAACTCAGCATAGCCCTTGTGACTTACAGCCTCTAATGTATTATTTTATTTATTTTTGGGATATGAATGACTGTCAGGGCAGCATTTACTGCGCTAGCTTCCTGAGGGCATTAATAAACAACCTAACCACATTCTGTGGGAGTGGAGCCACATGAACTGTATTGATTGAACCAGTTAGGATTTTAGGGCAATCTGACACTTTTGTGGTAATTTGTCTGCTGCTGGCCCACAAATTACCAGATTTATTGAAATCCATTTCATAACTTGCCATGGTGCGAGTTGAAGTCACAACCTTTGGGTTCCTACTCAAATACAATAATAACCACATTACCGTACCCAGATAATGGATTATACAAACTTTTCTCTGTAAGTGTGATTAGAAGGATACTAGTTCTTGAGTGCAGTGTAACACTGGTGCAGCACCCCATCGCCCAAGATCCTTATGAACCCCCATGCTACCATTAATCCAGTTGCAGCCTCTTTGGAGAATTCTCCACCCAACAAGCCTATCAATCAGGCTAACTTCCATACGGGGAAACTTCTGGGGGGAAAAATGACCTACATTAGAACAAGCATCTGGTCTGCCCAGTGATAATGATGTCATAGGACTTGGATTTAAGTTTATTAATGAGGTATCTGTGTTTGTCACCAGCGTTAGCCCCATAATTGAAATGGTAGTCGGCAGGTTTTCAGCACAACTGGGGCAGTAACTTGATTTCCCTGATTGATCCGCTCACTTGCCCCACTCCCACTTGGCAGGTTGGGTTAAAATTGAGGTCCCCATTTCTTTGTCCATTCCCCATATCTCATCTGATAATTTTTAAAATAGTTATCGATTCCCTTTTAAATTATGTAGTGTTTGCTTTGGTAGCTACTTGTGATAAAGCATTTGGTGTTCTAATAACCTCATGGATGAAAATAATTCATCCAACTTCCTTTTTCATTCTACCAGTGATAATCCTGAGTTTGTGCCCATTTAACAATTTGCTAACCAGTGGATTTTCATTCTTTCACGATTCACCGTTTCAAAATCTTTGATTATTTCAATAACCTCAAATAAATCTCCCTTAGCCGCCTCTGTTCTAATGATAAAATGCCACAACTTATCAAGTCTTTCTTTCTCCATGATTATAACCTATCATTCCGAATAATAATGAATGAAAAACCACTGTACAATTAAAGATACTAATAGAAACTTGAGGGGTGGAAGTAGAGATGCTGAAACTTGCCTCAGTGCCAAAGAACAACAACAAAAATCTGCTAGGTTCCCATTCCTGATCAATGCGTCGTACTTCCCATTGCAAAGTGTTCAGGCATAGACCTTGGGTGAGAACAAGATCAAGTTTGGCTATGATGCCCTTCATGCTTGAATAACCTCCCACACCACACAGGCATACGGGTGAAAGTGGCCATTTGAGTGAAAGATCTGCTGCTGTCCACAGAAACCGTAGCAATGTCGCCACTTTTAGAAGAGGAAGAAAATTGGGGGACCTTCTGCTACATTTCAAGGCACATGTTTCTAAATTAACTGTTGAAAATTAGCCTCAGCTTTGGAGATAAACACAACTGTTTCTAAGACGTTTTGAATTGCATTTCTATAGTGATCTAAGCACACAACACTGGACAATCTTTGAAAACTGATTAATTCAGTGTTGACAAAATTTGTAAGCTTCTGAAAACAATGTAGTCCTTATTTTAACTAATGAAATAAGTGATGTGAAAGCAGAAGGTCATTTACACAGTACTTGATCCTCAGAAGCAGAGAAAGTCTCAAGAAATGTAAGCTAGCGGCATGGTAAATTGTGGGTCACTTCTGCTGTTCAATTTGACTTTTCCATTGCTGAATGCAGTAGCTAATAGTGTTGCACTGCTGCTACTCCATTGATGACCATGATTTTTAGTATTAGGTACTGAGATTTATAAAACATCTACTTATTCAGGATGACACATTTCAACTTTGGTGGATTTTCCTTACATTTTATGTGAATAATGGGCTGCTAATAGTCTCATGGGCAATCAATTATATGCTCATCATACTCATCGTTATTACCATTGCCCCATCATTGTTCATATTATGGCTGCCCCTTGTACAGTTGGTATAGGTGTGTGTGTGTGTGTGTGTGTGTGTGTGTGTGTGTGTGTGTGTGTGTGTGTGTGTGTGTGTGTGTGTGTGTGTGTGTGTGTGTGTGTGTGTGTGTGTGTGTGTGTGTGTGTGAGACCTATTTGGCACAATGATGTGGGTCATGCCAATAATGAGGTGAGTGTAGTGGAATTGGAAGGAAATTTGAAGCGTCATCAAAAAGGAGAAGCATTATTTTCATAGCTACTGACAGCAAACATATTTTAATTTATATTGTATTTCTTAAAAATAATAGTGATATTACTGAAGGCAAAAAAGAACCGTGGGCTGGATTTTACCTTAGGCGGACAGGAATTCGCCACCGACTTTTCCTGCTTCTGCCTAGCCTGGGGATCCATCCCGCATTTTAAGGGTCCTGCCTGGGCTTTAATTGTCCCGAGGCGGGACTTCAACTCACTTGAGGGAGGACTCCCGCCTCACTGAGCTGCGGCCAATCAGCGGGCCAGCAGCTTTTAGTCCCAGCAGCGCCAGCGGGAGCGGTGGCCACTGCTGAGACTGCAGCTCAGCTGACCAGGTGGAGCTGGGAGGCGAGGTAAGTTGGGCATGCCTCTCCAGGGAGATCGGTCCTTCCCTGGTGAGGATAGAGTTGTTTGAGGGGAGGGGGGAGCCTTGGCTCCCAGGGGTGGGTTGGGATGCGGGGGCGGCCCTCAATCAGGCACCCTGCGCTCGACTGCCATGGCCCCCCAGTGCGTGGAAAGGCCAGCAGCTATCGCTGGGCAGCCTTTCACGTCCACAGCACGCCAGCTTGCCACAGGTAAAATACCCATGGAGGCAGGTGAAGGCCCTTAAGTGGCCATTAAGTGGCTATTTAAGGGCCTTGATTGGCCTTGGGCGGGTGGGCCATTTCCCCCCACCACCCGACTGCCATAAAGTTGACCGGAGGTGGGAGCAGGGCAGGTAGGCCTCCCAGAGCCTCCTGCTCAATTTTACATTGCCCCCACACCACCATCCGACCCACTGGGGCAGTGTAAAATTCAGCCCCGCATGCGTGAAAGCCGCTTTGCCATATTTAATTCATATTTTATGATGGGTAATTCTTCCCTTGCTCATAAGATGACAGGTGATCTGGGAAACCAAGCCTTTTTCCACTTTTGTCACCCAATGTCTTCTTTCATCATTCCCAGGACAGAAACAGCCGACCAAGCACACAGTCTTATAATATTGTTAAACCTAACCTTCAGAACAGCATCCCTAATGCTGAGATTTCCATTTCCGTACAATCTATCTTGTGATCCTGATGAAACTGCATATTAGTACCAATTTGTAGCAACTTGTAGCCAGTTTCATGCCTTTGATGACCAGGAGCTGGGCTGATGCCCAGTTTATGAAGGGCCGCTATAACTGTAGACAGGAGATTTGACTGGGTTCAAACACTGATCAAAGCTAAAAGATTCAGTTTGCTACTCTCCAGTGCACTTTAATTCCACCTGACAAACAACAAAAGATCATTTGCATTGTTAAACTGCAACTTATTGCAGCTTTATCACCTTTGATCTGTGTCCATTCCATAGTGTGTACTTACTAATACATTAGTTCGGATTTTGCAGGCAGTGACAAAGCAATGAGGCTCGCCGCTGAACTTAAAGAAAGCTGCCCACAAAGTTCTAGCGACCTCTGTGGCGTGTATTTTCCCTATCCCAAAGTCAGTTTAAATCTGCCACCAAGTCTAGGGGATCTATAGGCATGCAGAGAAAGCAGCCAATCACATTGCTGTATTCTCACAGACAGCAAAGCAAGAAGTTAAAAGCACTCAATCCCTTCACTTATAATTTAAATTTTGTGATAGGGAAATGTATGATTTAGACAGATGCTAAAAAACTATATACACAAATTTCAAAAAATATTTTATTTAAAAATATGTGCAATTTTATTATCATCTTGGAGAAATTTGACATTCCACAAATACAAAATTAGCTTTTTAGGGCAAATGAGGGTATTTTGCAGAAACTATGAAGTTAGTACACCATTAAAAGCCCAGTTACAGCCCATTGAACAAGGTGTAGCTTTTTCAAGGGTTTTCACAATGAGGGGAACAGAGTAAGATTGCAGCTTGGGGGGTGGGGATGGGTGATGTCTCTATAGCTTACTGTCTAGAGAAGTGTAGAATCAAAAACAGCAACGTTTAGATTTCTGCATTAATCTGTGCATGTGCAGACTCAAAAATTGCTGTTGCAAATACTAACAGTTTTGCCCATCATTACCACTGCAAAATCTGACCCATTCGTTATGTATAATACAGTGTATGTATTGCTAAACTCTATAAAGCATTGTGATATACTGCCATATTCCATGAAATATATATTTTTTATATATATATATATATATATATATATATACGGATGGTAGCATGGTGGTTATGTTAATGAGGCCTGAACTAATGATCCAGAGACTGCAAGTCAAATCCTGTCACAGCAGCTGAGGAATTTAAATTCAATTAACGAAATAAATCAAAAATTTAAAAAAAGTGCTAACCATAATCTTTCAAACTTCTCTTGATTTGAAAGCCATTCCTTTAGATTGGTAAATTGCACCAAGTTCTCAACTATTTAAGAAAGGTAAGAGAGTGAAATCAGGGAATTATAGACCAGTTAACCTAACATCTGTTGTGGGAAATTGTGAGAGTCTATAATTAAGGATACTGTGACTGAATAACTTGACCAATAGTCACCAAGGCTCCTGCTGTTTATTTAGCTTAAGATATGTAACTGCCAGTAAGGGTTTGTTTTTAAACAAAGTCCCAAGTGTCCTTCCAGTGGCCCTTTGCAAAAAAAAGTCCAACATCTCCTCAAATATTCTCCACAGTCTTTTACACACAAGTCCTCAAAAATATTAAGAATGGAAGCATGTTTTCAACTGATCAGAGAGAGCCAATATGGATTTGTAAAATGTAGGTCATGCTTGATGAAATTTGTTATCTATGTATTTATTGTTATACTATCTGTAAAGTGTTAGGAACTAATTAGCTAGGAACTAGTTGTTGTATGTAAGCACTCCAGTGGGGGGCCTCATTCATGGCTGCACTGGGGAGTCATTTTATATGTAACACAAGAACCAGTTGAACCAGCTTCCACGGCCAAAGCATTGTGCTGAAATAAACAAGACTGACTCCAGCATTTTCCAAGTTTAAAGTGTGATTCTTTCCAACATCTGGGAACCAGAAACAACAAAAAGATGAAACATGGTGGCAGTGAGTATCTATAAGTAAACCTAGAATATTTTTTAAAGGATCAGATTGAGAAAAGTGATCCAAAATAGTGCCAGAGAGACAGAAAAACTGAGTGATTCGTGTGAAAACTCTAAAAAAAAATGTCAGCTGGGCAGAAATGAAAGCACTGCTAAAGCCCATCATGAATTGGGAAGCTGATGATGTCATAGAGGCATTTGAGAAGTTTAAATAAAAGTGCAATTTGGCATTTGATAGTTTCTTAAAAGGCACTAGTGCAGAGGAGAGGGTCAGCTATATCCTTCTGTGGGTTGGAGATAAAGGATTAAATTTATTGAACAGCTGGGACCTAAGCAAAGAGGACAGCAGAAACCCAGACAAAATTTCTGAAAGATTCAGCACCCATCTCCAGCCAAAATCAAATCATCGGATATACCGATATGAATTTCAAGGCTTCAGACAGTAACTAGGTGAGCCCATTGACGATTTTGTAAGAAGATTGAAAAATGCAGCCTGAAAATGTAAATTTAAGGACACAGATGAATGGCTGATAGATCAGCACATTTGGGGTTCTGCACATCCTGAAGTACCGAAATCGGACAGGACAAGCTTACAATATCACAGGCTGTAGACATTGCCAGAGCACATGAAGCCACGAGCAGACAGATGAAGACTCTGACCTCCCAAATGGTTAGCCTTCAATTAAGCCAAGAGACAGGCAGCAAGGTCGATGCAGTGAAACAACAACTAAAGAATGTACACCAAACAGAGAGAAAGACGTGCGGGAGCTGTGGTCGACCACATGAATTGACAGATAGAAGGAAATGTATCGCATATGGATCAATCTGCAGAGCGTGTGGAAAGACCAATCACTGGGAAAAGATGTGCAGAACATGGCAAGAGGGTGGTAGACAAATCATCAGAGCCAGAGTAACAGGGCGAAGGAATAGTGAAAGAAACCAAAACATCCATACCCTGGAAGATGGCGATGGGTTTGAGTACATGGTAGACATAGGAACCATAGAATTGCATGAAATGTCTGGATGTGACAGTTTCCAGTGAAAAGAAATTCACACAACCATTCAGATCAGGAAGAGGCTGAGAAATAAGGCAACAATGATAAATCTGAAGGTGAAGATTTATACTGGAGCACAGAGTAACATCATCCCGCTCAGACTATACCAGCAGATCTTTACTGCAAATTTGGAGAAAAATGGTTATCTAAGGGAAGGTGCTCTGAAACCAAGCAATGTCATGCTAACAGCATATGGGGGAACTGAGATTCGACAGCTAGGAACAACCCAAATCAGAGGGACACACAAATCAAAAGATGTTAACTGTATGTTCTATGGCACAGAAACAGATGGTGCAGCTATCCTGGGGCTGAGCAGTTGTGAAGAGCTGCAGATTATCTCAGTAAACCATGAGGTGAAGGAGGCGACACTGAGAGTTGAAGATAGTACACCCGTTGAAAAGTGCCCTTGATAAGAAGCAAAGAAGGAAACTCACAACAGAAAGAGATGATAGCTATTGAAGTCCCAGCCAGACCATAGCACACTGTAGGAGTTGATTTATTCACACATAATCAAGAATGGTATCTCAAAGTCGCAGACTACTGCTCAAAATTCCCTTTTATCTGGAAGATGAAAGACTTGAGAGCCACATCAATAATCTCAGCAGGACAAGTTCTGTTCGCTGAGCAAGGCATTCCTGAAAGGTTAATATGTGACAATGGCACCCAATTTACATGCAGAGAATTTAAGGAATTCGCTGACCAGTATGGGTTCAACACCATCACCTCATCACCACACTACTCACGGGAACATGGATTTATAGAAAGACACGTCCAGATGGTCAAAATTGTGAAATGCCAAGAGACGAAGGAAAACCCAAACCTGGCCTTATTGTCACTCCAATCCACACCTCTCAAGACTGACATGAAATCACCTGCAGAGCTGTTAAACGGAAGAAAATGGAAGACAACTCTGCCAAGCAAAATACATCCTTCAAATGACCAGGAGGAAGTGAGACAACAACTCACTGAAGCACAAGTAAGAGGAGAGCAACACTTCAACAAATATGCTAAATCCCTACCCAAGTTGTTGAAAGGACAAACTGTACATGTACGGGATCCAATCATGAAAACCTGGAGCCCAGCAAAAGCTGTTAATGAAGCTGAGACTCCAAGGTCATATTTCATTGAGATCGAAACCGGTAACCAAATCAAAAGGAACAGAATCCATATTTGACCTACACCTGAACTGGAACAACAGAAAAGACCATCAACAACACCAGAAAAATCACTATCCAGTGAGACAACATTGACAACATCACCAGCAAGTGACACAACATCGCCTGTACAGCATGCCAACTCACCACCCAGAGCAACAAATGCCAAATCTATAAGATGGAGACACATCTTACCACCCAAGCGATACTGTGAATAATATTAGAAAAAAAAAATACACACTATAAAAGACTCTAAAAGGGGTTCAGATTATTTCCACAAGTTGGATGATAATCTTCTTTATTTATATTGACAGTTATATTGGTATAATGGCATTATGTTTTAAAGAAAGAGGGATGTTTATATTGTTATACTATCTGTAAAGTGTTTGGAACTAATTAGCTAGGAACTAGTTGTTATGTGTAAGTGGTCCAGTAAGGGGTCTCATTCAGCACTGGGGAGTCATGTTATATGTAACACAAGAACCAGTTGAACCAGTTTCCACAGCCAAAGCATTGTGCTGAAATAAACAAGAGTGACTCCAGCCTTTTCCAAAAGTTTAAAGTGTGATTCTTTCCAACATCTGGGAACCAGAAACAACAAAAAGATGAATCAAAACTGATTTAACTTTTAAAGAGGTGACTAAATTAGAATCATGGAGCCATAGAATGGTTACAGCACGGAAGGAGGCCATTTGGCCCATCGAGTCCACACTAGTTCTATGTAAGAGAAATTCAGCTGGTCCCACACCCCCCACTTTCCCCGTAACCCTACACAATTTTTATCTTCAGGTGCTTGATGGAGGAGTGCACTCCCTTTCTCTAGCTTCACTTCTCCATGGGTCACAGCATATATTTAAATGTTTTACCGACTTACTGATACAGCCAATTATACTTTATTTTAGTTTCAGAATAAAAATCCACCAACCAGGTTTCTTTAATAAACAATAAAATTACTAATTTATTATAAAACAAGACTCATTCAATAAAGATGCAAAGCTTATCAACACACAGGTTGAAATATGGAAGTATAAATATGTTCCCTTCTAAATAACACAATACACATCCACACTCCCGGTTAAAGGGAAAATAAAGAAGTTTTCTCTGCAGAAATCAACTTTACAAATAAACTAAAAGTACTTTGGCCAGATATTTGTTAATTCTTGAAGGAAAAGGATAAGATATGGAACGTTCCAGTTGGTCTGCCATCTGGATACACATAGGTGGGTGTCACTAGACACATGCGGCTGTCACTGAGATCTTTTCAGAATCAATTCGTTCAAGAGATGTCAAGAGAAAGTCTTGCAGAAGCTTCTCAGGAGAAATGCTGCATCAGTTTCTCCAGTTCTCAAGCTGGATTCTCAGGGTTTCTCAAAGAGGTGGAAAAGGATGAGCTGGTGGCCTTTCTCTCTTAGCAGGCTTACACCCCAACTGATATTCAAACAGTCCACACCCCAAGTCAAAAAGGCCAAAACTCCTGACCACCATAAACCTAGGCATGTCACTGCTCTGTAAACAGCTCCAATAGTCAGCAAGGCACCTGTTGTTTACTTAGTTTAAAGTATATGACTTCCAGTAAGTGTTTGTAAATAAAGTCCCAAGTGTCCTTCCAGTGACCTTTTCAAAAAAGAAGTCCAGTATCTCCTCAAATATTCTCCACAGTCTTTTACACACAAGTCCTCAAAAATATTAACAATGGAAGCACGTTCATGACATTATCCAACTCCCTTTTAAAAGCCACAATTGAATTTGCCTCCACCACACTCTCAGACAGTGCATTGCAGATCCTAGACACTTGCTGCATGAAAAATGCTTCTCATATCACTTTTGGCTCTTTTGCCAATCACCTTAAATGTGTGTCCTTTGGTTCGCGATCCCTCTACTAAAAGGAAGTTTCTCTCTCTCTACTCTGTCTAGACCCCTCATGATTTTGAACACCTCTATCAAATCTCCTCTCAACCTTCTCTTCTAGAAGAACAACTCCAGTTTCTCCAATCTATTCATATAACTGACGTCTCTCCTCTTCCCTGGAACCATTCTTGTAAATCTTTTCTGCACCCTCTCTAAAGCCTTCACACCCTTCCTAAAATGCGGTGACCAGAATTGGACACAATGGGCTGGATTTTACGTCGGGAGGATGGGAGCTGGCCACCAATGTAAAAGTCGGTGGCGAACCCGCTTCCGCCCGGCTTGGGCATCCGTCCCGCATTTTACGGGTTCCCGGGTTTTAAGTGTTCCAAAGCGGGACTACCACCCACTTGAGGGAGGAAATCCCACCTCATTGAGCTGCCGGCCAATCATTGGGACGGCAGCTCTTAGTCCCAGCAGCACCACCGGCAGTGGTGGCCACTGCTGGAACTGCAGCCCAGCCGAGGATATGGAGCCAGGAGTCCAGGTAATTTTTTAATTTAAATTTTTTTTTATATTTTAGAGATACAGCACTGAAACAGGCCCTTCGGCCCACCGAGTCTGTGCCGACCAACAACCACCCATTTATACTAACCCTACAGTAATCCCATATTCCCTATCACCTCCCTACACTAGGGGCAATTTACAACGGCCAATTTACCTATCACCTGCAAGTCTTTGGATGTGGGAGGAAACTGGAGCACCCGGCGAAAACCAACGCAGACACAGGGAGAACTTGCAAACTCCGCACAGGCAGTACCCAGAATCGAACCCAGGTCCCTGGAGCTGTGAGACTGCGGTGCTAACCACTGTGCCACTGTGCCGCCAAAGTAAGTTAGGGTTTGCCTCGCCAGGCTAATTGGTCGTGCCCCAGTGAGGCAAGGATGGTCGTTTGGGGGGAAGGGGGGGGACGTCTTGGGTCATCGGGGTGGTTGGGGAAGTGGGGGCGGCAATCAATCGGGCACCCTGTGCTTCTCCACAGGTCACAACATATCAATAAATTTTCCCACTTACCGAAACAGCAAATTAGATACTCTATTTGTCCCCAGAATAAAGCACACCAACCAGGTTTCGTTAATAAACAACAAAATTATCCCGTTATTATAAAACCCAGTCTTATCCAATAATGAAATAAATAACATTCGCAAATCGAAATAATAAAGCCCTGTATTTTTATTTATATCCTAGCCCTCACGCACATACACCCAAAAACCAGTTAACCGGGAAAAAAGGGATTTTTGTTTACAGCTGTTTCAAAGGAATAAAAAAGATTAGACTGCAATTATCTGGAAGGAAGTTCTTTGGTTTGGCGAGGTGTCCCAAAGTCGAATAGTTGGATGCCACCCAAAGTCTTTCCAGGTGAGGTTGATGAATAGTCTGTGTTGGGTAGGCATTCAATGAAATTCAACTGTAGAAGGCTTCACACAGGTCTTCCATCAGGGCTGTAGCATCAGGTGCCAGTTCTCATATTCATTGCAAAAATCCTTTTTAAAGATGCAAGGTTTCTGCAAATTCAGGGTTTCATCAAAAATGCAGGAGGTAACAGTACCACTTCATACAAGCTTTTGCTTTTCAAGAGCAAAGATTCTTTACAAAGAGGTAATATTTGTCTTGTTCTTCTTCTGATCTCCTGGCAGGTGCTTCTCAAATTCCAATTGCCTGCTTTAATCCAAACCCACTGGCCGGAATTTTACGCTGGGCGATCGGGAGCCAGACTCCGACGTAAATGTCAGTGCCGATCCAGCTCCCGCCCAGCCTGGGGATCTGTCCCGTATTTTACGGATCCCCAGGCTTCAATTGGCCCGAGGCGGGACTTCCACCCACTTGAGGGAGGAGGTCCCGCCTCAGTGAGCTGCCAGCCAATCAGTGGGCCGGCAGCTCTTAGTCTCAGCAGCACCACCGGGAGCCGTGGCCACTGCTGAGACTGCAGCCCAGCCGACGGAGGAGGACACAATGGAACTGGGACAGAAGGTAAGTTCGGGCAGCCTCACTAGGGGAATCGCTCGTGCCCCGGTGCGGCTAGGGTGGTCGTTTGGGGGGAGGGGGGCGTCTTGGATCCCGGGGTTGGGTTGGGAGACAGGGGCGGCCCTCAATCGGGCACCCTGTGCCCAATTGCCAGGCCCCCGCCCGGGGTGCGGAAAGACCGACAGCTATAGCTGGGTGGCCTTTCACGTCCCCGGCACACCCGCTTGCCACCGTAAAATACCCGTGGAGGCGGGCGAGGGCCCTTAAGTGGCCGTTAAGTGGCCACTTAAGGGTCTTGATTGGCCTTGGGCGGACAGGTCGCTTCTCATCCCCCCGCCCCCCGCCGGACCTCCGTAAACTTGGTCGGAGGCGGAATCGGGGCAGGTAGGCCTCCCGGAGCCTGCCGCTCAATTTTATGCCGCCCCCACGCCACCATCCGACTCGCTGGGGCAGCGTAAAATCCCGGCCACTGGCTTTGAAAGTTCAAAAATGAAACTAAAGTTTTGCAGAAACAAGTCACATGCTAAGTCATAAATTCTCTCTTGTCACACAAAGTAAAACCCCCCGCTGGTTGCCTTGAAATTACCTGGTTTCCAATACTTGTTTACTGGTCAAACCAGGATCCTCTTGTTGACCTTTCTTTTTGTTTTGAAAGCATCCATAAGTTCAGCTATCTCCAAATGTTTCAATGTCCACTGAAATCCTTTTCAGTTTTTAAAAATTTAGAATCCCAAGTTTTAATACAAAAATTGGAAATCCTCATGACAATGTATTAAGCCAAGGATTCCGTATACAATTTTAGCCACTTTCTCAAACTGCCCTGCCACCTTCAACAATTTGTGCACCTATCCCCAGATCTATCTGTTCCTGCACCCCTTTAGAATTGTTCCCTTTAGTTTATGCTGCCTTTCATCGTTCTTCCTACCAAAATGTATGGTGGAATGGGCAGACAAGTGGCAGATGAAATTTAATGCAGTGAAGTGTGAAGTGAATCATTTTGGTGGGAAGAATGAGGAGAGGCGATATAAATTAAATGGTACAATCTCAAGGAGGTGCAGGATCAAAGGGGCCGGCGGGTATTTGTGCACAAATCATTGCAGGTGATGGGGCAGATTGAGAAAGCAGCTCATAAAGCATATGGGATCCTGAACTTTATAAATAGGAGCAAACATAGAGTACAAAAACAAGGAAATTATGATAAACCTGTATAAAACACTGGCTCAGCCTCAACTGGAGTATTGTGTCAGTTCTCGGCACCACACTTTGGGATGTGAAGCCATTAGAGAGCGTGCAGAAAAAGATTCACAAGAATGGTTTTAGGGATGAGGAAGGGCTGCAGTAATGTGGATAAATTAGAGAAGTTAGGGCTGTTCTTCTTGGAGAAGAGAGATTAAGAGGAGATTTGATATAGGCGTTCAAAATCATGGGGGTCTGGACAGAGTAGACAGGGAGAAACGGTTCCCATTAGCGGAAGGATCCAAAACCAGGACACTGATTTAAGGGTGTTGGCAAAAGAAGTTAAGGCAACATAAAGAAATAGTTTTTTACGCAGTGAGTGGTTAGGATCTAGAATGCACTACCTGTGAGTGTGGTGGAGGTAAATTCAATCAAGGCCTTCACAAGAGAATTGGCTAATTATCTGAAGATAAAAATTGTACAGGGCTACAGGGGAAAGGTGTGGAAATTAGATTAGTTGTTCTTGCAGAGAGCTGGTGCAGACACAATGGGCCAAATGGCCTCCCGCTGTGCTGCAACCATTCTATGATTCTGTGATAAAGTTACAAAGTGATATTGATCAATTAAGCTGTTATGACCAGGTGAGAAAGGGTCTCGGGCTTCCCTCTCAGCCTTTGCCTGGTTTAACCATAACAGGGTTTATTTTTGAAGCACCATGTTTTTAGTTCCCCCTTAGTGAATCCTTGTGCACTGCTTCAATTGTAAGGCAAAGAAATCAAACAGGTTTCCTTAGATTTAACAAGAAAGGTAGAAGTTTATAAATCTTAAACTCTAATCCAGTTAACGATTACGAATACACGACGTGACCATGCTAGCATGTATATGTGATAAACACACACGCAGATAGAGAAAGAAAAAGTAGAAGGAATAAAGGGGAAAAGTGTGAGGCAATATCTGGTAGTTACAGTCCTTTAAGTTCAATGTGGAGTCTTTGGTTGCTGGTAAGTCTTGCAATTTGTTGGGGCCCAGTTTCAACTTGTTACTATGTAAGAGTCTTTTCTCTCTTGAGGTTTACGTGTCTTCTGTGGGTTCGTGGCTTGGGAGAAAGTGAGAGAGAGAGAGAGGCTTCTGTATTCCAGCTTCAGTTGCACACTGCCTTCTGAATTTAAACTGTCCTGTGGCTGGTTCAAAAAATCTGCACCAGCCAGTTAGTCCTGTGACCAGCTGGTTTAACCAATCCTGGCTCTGTGGATTGTATCATCTTAGTATGGCCTGGAATACGTTTCCTTACATCTTTAATGTCTGGTGATCAAAATCCATTTGGGTTAATTGGAGCAGGGAATAGTCTTTTGTCTCCACAAGGAAATGTCCTTCCAGCCCAGTGTCTAGTGACTTTCAAACAAGTCACTTCTTCACTCCAGCAACAGTTTAAAATCAATGTTCATATGACAAAATTAATATGCCTCGTTCTTGGCAGGTGGGGGTCTGCATGACAAAGTGAATAGGCAACATTGCAGAAAATAGATTTCAATGTAAGCAAATGTGAGGTCATTCACTTTAAACACAAAAAGGGTGTAACAGAGTACTTTCTAAATGGTGTAAAGCTAGAAACAGCAGAGGTACAAAGAGATTTGGGGATCCAAGTACATAAGTTATTAAAATGTCATGAACAGTTAAAAAAAAATCAAAAAGGCTAATATAATTGTGGCCCTTTTATCTAGAGTGTGAGAGAAACCCCACATGCCAAATGGAAATATTAATTTCATTGTGTAGAACTTTGCCTGAGACTTTTACTGGCCATTGTTACAAGTAACTTTTAAAACAGAACAACTAGAAGCCAAGATGGCCACGTCCAATTTGCATATGAACAAGCTAAAGAATCAGGCTGTAGACAGATTTGGTTACTCAGCCTAGCCAGAACAATGGGGTGCTCTCTGATTCACTTATCTGGGATAACCTTATCAATGGGGTTGTTAAAAGTAATTGACACCCATAGACTTTGAAAGAGCCAAAGCCCCCCACTACCAAGTATGTGTGAACAGCTCGGGGGGGGGGGGGGAACCCTTGAATTCTAAAGACCATTTCAGAAGATGCTGATTCAGACACAAAGAGGTGGTCATATGACATGTGTGCTAAGGCCACTCTGGAGATTTCTTTTTCTTTTCTACAGATCCTTACTTCCAGCAACTAAGGGGACATGGATAGAGCCCCTCTTCTGTCTTCTGGAACCAAAGAAGAAAACCTGAATTGTGCACGTGGCCCAGCGAGGACTTCAGGACTACAATTTCAACTAAAGACACTGAGACTCAGTACTTAAATTCTATTTATTAAGGACTCTTCTTCAGCCTCCCAACTCTGTTTTTAACCTCTGTAATCTATTTATGTGTGTGTGTGTGTGAGTGTGTGTGTCTCTTGTGTGAATGTGGGCATGGATGCGTAGCGTATTTTAGTAATCTTAACCAGTTTAGAATGGTAAGGTTAATAAACTTATATCTTTCTTGTTTAAAAACAAGAAAACCTATCTGATTGGTTCATTTGCAATTATATTAGAGGAACAGGAACAAGTGCACAGTTAAATCACTGTGTTAAAAAAAAAGATAAACTCTGTTGCAGGCAAACCAGAGAAGGTGCGAAAGGAGAGCCTGACACCCCTTCCTCACCTGGTCGTAACAAGAGGAATAGAACGCAACGACGTAGAAGTTATGCTTCAGCTACATAAAGCTCTGGTTAGACCACAAATTGGAGCATTGTGATCAGTTCTGCGCACCACACCTTAGGAAGGATATATTGTCTTGGAGGGAGTGCAGTGTTGATTCACTAGAATGATACCTGGATTCTGAGGGTTAAGCTACAAGGCGAGATTAAACAAACAAGGGTTGTATTCCCTGGAATCTAGAAAGTTAAGGGGTGATTGGATTGAAGTTTACAAGATATTAAGAGGAACTGATAGAGCTGACTGGGAAAAACTATTACTATTAGTTGGAGAGTCAATAACGAGGAGGTATAGTTAAAAAATTAGAGCTAGATATTTCAGGAGTGAAATTAGGAAACACTTCTTCACTCAAAGGGTGCTGGAAGTTTAGAACTCTCTTCTGTAAACAGCAATTGATGCTAAATCAATTGTGAATTTTAAAACTTAGATTGATAGATTTTTGTTATCCAAAGGTATTAAGAATATGGGACAAAGGCAGGTATAGAAGTAAGGTATATTGCACTAAGGCATAGAGCAGAGTTTCCCAGTTTCAATTCCCAACTGTGCTGTATTGACTGCTCTATCTGGGGTAAGAGTTTCTCTCAGTATACCTGAACTTGAAAAGGGGAAAGAAACAGGCGAACCAGTGACCACAGCTGGAGGCATGGACTCTGGGTGAACAAGATTGGCTGTGATGCTCCCCTCAGTGGAATAGTTTGTCAACACTCACTGTGTACATTCACACATTAACAAAGGTCACAGGAGCAAATTGTTGAAGGGTTTCCAGAACCTATGAGACCATAGCCAAGCAAAAAAAATCAGCATCGATGGAAAAGGAAGAAAAGCAGGAGCAGAGAAAGGATGCGCATGTGTGTGTTTGTGTACCTGAGTGTGTGTGTGTGTGTGTTTAAATGTGTGCATGCATAGACATGAATTTCACCAAGCAAATACAAAAAATATAGAAAGGATAAAGGAATTTACAGCCAAGAACCAAAAAACTAAATATTACACACGTACTCACCAAAAAAAATATGCAAGAGCGTTATACCTCTGTTAAACAGAGGACATTATATTATAGCAATGTGAGCATTAATAATAACAGGAATATTAATGTAAGATATGTAATAGAGTGTGTCAGTTCACAGTAAATCCATCTCTTCCTATGAGGTAAGCCCAACATAACATCAATCCAGCTCCATATTTTCAGAAACTGCTCTTTAGCTCACATGGTGCAGTGACATATGGTAGAAATCAGTAGTCATATCACTGCTCATTAGCAGAAAATACAAATTCTGACTAGGATAAGATAAAACTAACATTAGGCTCTTAAAAACACATTATGCTAGATTTTACCTTAGGTGGACGGGAATTCGCCACTGACATAAAAGTCGGTGGCAAACCTGCTTCTGCCTAGCCCAGGGATCCGTCCCGTATTTTACGGATTCCCAGGCTTTAATTGTCCCGAGGCAGGATTTCCACCCACTTGAGGGAGGAGGTTCCGCCTCAGTGAGCAACACTACCGGGAGCGGTGGCCAATGCTGGGACTGCAGCCAGCCGACTCATTGAACCTGGTAAGTTGGGCATGCCTCACCAGGGGAATCGGTCCTTCCCTGGTGAGGCTGGAGTGGTCATTTGGGAGGGGGGGGGGGGGTGTCTTGGGTCCCAGGGGTGGGTTGGGAGGTGGGGGCGGCCCTCAATTGGGCACCCTATGCCTGACTGCCATGGCCCCCCCACCCCCCACCCCGGGGCACAGAAAGGCCGGCAGCTATCGCTGGGCGGCCTTTCACGTCCCCAGCATGCCCGCTTGCCATGGGTAAAATACCCATGGAGGCGGGCAAGGGCCCTTAAGTGGCCACTTAAGGGCCTTGCTTGGCCTTGGTCAGGCAGGCCATTTCCCCCCTTGCCCGTCCGACCACTGTAAAGTTCACCGGAGACGTGAGCAACGTGGGTAGGCCTTCCGGAACCTTCCACTCAATTTTACGCCGCCACCATACGAGCTGCTTGGGCGGCGTAAAATTCAGCCCATTGAGAAAGTGAACACTTCTTCTGTCGCTATTTCTGCTGCAATGTAAACTGCCTGCAACTGTATTCTGTAAACTCTGAACTACAGTTGTCTGTACAAACTGTTCCAGAGAATGAGGCTTCTCACAGAGCTCCACCACTTCCTTTAAAAAAAACATAAATTTGCCTAACCACTGTCCTTTTTTACTTGCTCTCAATTCTTCTTCTTCGAGTTTTGTGTCAGATATGTGACTCAGTCCAGCTGAACTTTTATTTACAAATGGATAAATCTGCATCTTAATATATTCCAGTTGTTTCTTTCTCCCACATATGGGGCTGGATTTTGATCTCCCCCAGGCGTCAGGTTCTGTGGCAGGGGGAGGGGGGGGTGCCTGAAGATAGCTCCGGATAAGACTCACCATGGACCTCGACACCGGGAGGGCCCAGCCTAATCCTCCCAGCGGTGGTGAGGCTCAGTGGTGGCACCCCCGCCACTGGGCAATGGGACCACAATTTAAATATTCAAATGAATAAAATTATTACATTTAAATAGACTTACTTGCAATCTTGAGGGCTCGCTGCGATCTTTGGCTCGGCAGCCGGCACTCCCTGCCTTCAAGTCCCCGTCCGGGGCAACGTGGCACCACACTGGCGGGGAAGGGGAAGGAAGGAAGTTTTTCAGTACTGTGGGGGGTGGTGACGGAGTTAAATATATGAAATGGGTGTAGGGGCTGGTGGGAAGGGCTGAACCTTAAGCTTTGTGCAGTTTGGGGGAAGGTCAGATGTAAAAGGTAAGTGTTCTTTTGGGGGGGAAGGGCAAATAGTTATTGTAATTGTTATTGGAGGGGTGGGAAAGGGGCATTAGAAATTTATTTATTTAATTTTGAGGGGTAGAACTTTAAAAATTTAAATTGGACAGCAGGGCTGGCTGCCCTTTAAATATGGCGCCGGCGCCAGCGTATGGGCAGCTAATGCCATTGCCGGGGACGGACAGCCTACCCCCTCCATAGGATTGAGCTGCCGTGTTTGAGATTGCAGCGGCTCTTTGGTGTGTGGTCCGTGTCGGCAGGCCGCCAGTTTTTGAGCTCACTGCCGATACCGAGGGCGGGCTCTTAAAATACAGCCCATGTAGTCAACACTTCTGCATTGAACAGAGCCGAAAGCCCCAGGCAGTGTTACACATATCTTCCAAGTCTTGAAATTGGTGGATATGCAAAGTGTTCATAAATCAGACTTAAGAACTGTACATTTTTCTTGTGACTGCTTTAATTTGCCAAAAGCCTAAGGCTAAAGGGGGAAACACTTTGTTGGCCATCAATATTAATATCTTCAAAAGGTGCTTTATCATTTCAAACTACACTGAATAATTCCAAAATTATGTGACACTATATCTCTCCAGTTTTAGAACTCAATAACAGTCACAAAACCACCTGTAAATTACCTATCAGAAAACGAAGTGAATTGTAGAAATACTGCCCAGATTATAATTTATTATTAGAACCCCTTCAAAAATATACTGAGCCTCTTTTCAGTCACTTGTGTTCAGACCGAGGTTGAAGGAAAGTACTGCCTTTCTCTAGTTCCACTATTCCACTGGTCACAACATATGTTTAAACGTTTTACCCAGTTACTGATACGGCCAATTATATACTTTATCTATATTAGTTTCAGAATTTAAAAAATCCGCCAACCAGGTTTCTTTAATAAAAAACAAAATTATTGATTTATTATGAAACAAGACTTATTCAATAAGGATGCAGAGCTTATTAACACACTGCTTGAAATGTGAAAGTACAAATATCTACCCTTCTAAAATAACCCAACACACATGCGCATGCACACACCGGTTAAAGGGGAAAAAAATAAAGAAAATTTTTTAAAAACTGGTTCCACAGAGATCAACTTTAAAAAAAATACTTTGGCCAAGTTATTGTCAATTCTTGAAGGAAAAGGATAAGATATGGACTGTTCCAGATTGCCTTTGGTCTGGCATCACTCGGATCTTTCTGGTGCAGTTCTGTTCAGGAGACGTCGAGGAGTAATCTTGCAGGCTTTTCGGGAGAATTGCTGCATCAGTATGTTCAGCTATCACACTGGATTCTCAGAAGATTTTTCAAAACAGGTGGAAACGGATGTGTTGGGTTGCTTCTCTCTTAGCAGGTTACACACCAACGGAGTATTCAAACAGTCCAAGACCAAATCAGAAAGCCAAAACTCCTGACAGCCATAAACCTAGATGTGTGACATCTCTGTAAACAACTCCAATTGTCAGCAAGGCTCCTTATTTTTATTTAGCACTTCATTGTCTCTTACAGTAAGTGTTTTTTCAAAAAAAAACAAAGTGGCCTTGCAGTAACCTGTTTAAAAAAGAAAAATCCAGGCATCTCCTCAGTCTTTCAAATGAACCAATTTTCACAATTGTTATGGCCAGGTGGGGAAGGGGGTCTCAGGCTCCCCTTTCGCACCTTCTTTTGTTTGACCGCAACAGGGTTTATCTCTTTCTAACACAGTGGTTGAACTTACCACCTCAGTGAGCGCTTGCTCCTGTTCCTCTAATGTAGTTGTAAATAAACCAATCAGACAGGATTTCTTGAGTTTAAACAAGAAAGAAGTAAGTTTATAACTCTTAACACTCTAAATGGGTTAAAAATACATTGCACATTCACGCACACGTTCACGAGAGTCACACACACACAAATAGATTACAGAGGGAAAACAGATTTTGTGATTGGATTAATATCCATAATAAATGGAATTCAAATACAGTTTGTGAGTTCAATAGTCCTCATCTGAAATTGTATTCCTGAAGTCCTTGCTAGGCCACGTGCATGGTGGTGGGCTTGCTTTGCTCAGGGCTCCTGAAGGCAGAAGACAGGGTTGATTCTCATCCCCGGTTGCTGGCTTGAGGGGGTTCCCAGTCACAGCCGGATCTTGTCTTGATACTTTCTGGGGAGAGAGAGAGTGCGCATCCTTCATTGATGGCTCTCTGCTGTCTGTGTGACAAAGCTTACAGTTTCTCCAGAGCTGCACAGGCAGTCACATAACTCTATCATTTCATTTGTTTTTAATGAGGTTTTTCTGGAATCTTCTCTGAGATTCAAGGTGCTACATGCCTCAAGGTGTCCAGTCACACTTGGAGGGGCTTAGCTCTTTCAAAGTCGGTGTAGATGGCCTTGATGACCATGTTGATAAAGCCATTCTAGGTAATTTAATCACTGAGAGCCAACAATTGTTCTGGCTAAGCTGGGTGAGACTTTTCATCTCCAGTTTTAATCTTCTGGTGTTTCAAATGTAAATTGCAGCAGCCATCTTGACTGCCAGTTTTTAAAAAAAGTTACTTGTAAGATTTTTTAAATTAAAAGTCTAATGTAAGGTTCCCACCGATGAAATTAATATTTCCCCTTTGGCATATAGGGCTTTCATAACACAATATTTTAAACACGAGTCCCCAAAAAGATATTAATAATGAATGCACCTTCATGACACTTGTCATTGGCTGATATAATTCTGTAGTAAATGCAGTAAGATTAGAATGATGCTGAAGTTTGCTACTTTACCTTGGTTTGATTTGGCACATTGGCCCATTGCACCGGATCAATTGGACATTGTAAATTGAAGCACAATGTGCTGTCAGCCCAAATTAGCCGCCACTTTTAATAATTTGTTAGAAATAATAACTACATAGCTTTGATGAACTAAAGGGCAACTGGCATCTGGTAAGATCTCATATACAAAAGTTTGGTTCAATGTGAATGCTATTGATCTCATCAGTGTCAAACAGAACCAATGCTATAAATGTGCTTTTCCCTCCTCCAGCTGCAGTACAATGTGAAAATGTGGTACAATGTCAACTTAAAGAGTCACCATTGGTGCTCATCTAAAAATAGGATTTATATTCTCTTGATTTTTCTATTTCTTAAAGTATTTTTGTTCAAACAGTGAGAATTAATGATAATTATCAAAGATATTAGTTTGGAATTATTCCTTTCAACAGGAAGGGAACATCAACAGAGATATAAGGCTGATTTTTTTTCTTAAAGCCAACTGAGAAGAGAGGCCTTTGCTTTTCTTCCTCCAGGCCAAATGGGACAATTTTAATTTCACAGTTTAGGCCTCGCACGCTAATACTACGGCCCAACCCCATTGCAGGTTTCCTGCCGCCAGCCTGAGGCACGCATCACAGTTGTGACGTTATTGGTGAAGATGCCCATCTCATTTATGCAAATACCCCTGATCCTAGAGCTTGGGTCAGGGACAGACGGCACATCTATTGAGCAAGTAAAGATTCTGCCTCATCCCAAATCCACCCTTAAAAGGCCTCCCACCAAAATAGGATCATGTGAACTCTATTTTATCCTTCACCTTCAGTAATCAATCAAGTCTTATTTATCACAGTATACATTTCTTAGCTTCTTTATCTACAGTTACACACAGGTATCATTTTACATTGATATCTGCTTTTAGAGTGGTGCAAGTGACCAGCATTGTATTTTATTATTCCATTCTCTAAACACTGGAAAGCAAAATGAATTAAATACATCTGTACAGTTTTGATCACCAGTGTCCAACTATCAACGAAATTTCTACCAGTCGAAACGAGTCAGCAGGACAGTCATCGGGCTGAATTTTGGCGCGCTGTGAAAGCAGCGACCTTCCGACACGGGTGTGCAGCCGCCAAGCCCCGCGATATTATGCGCGGGGGCTCATTTAAATAGAGGGGGCGGAGCGGCCACCCCCGATGACATAGAGGGGGCGGCCACTGTGTTCTTGGCAACGGTGTCCAGCACCATTGCGCAGGCGCAGATGCCGACGTCATTTTTAAAGGTCTTCCAGCCCTTAGAGGACATTTAAATGATTAAAGGGATCGGTTCTTTAATAACTTAAATAAAGATTTATCCACACCTGCAATCCCCTCTCCCACCAACACCCCGCCCCCCCACCCCGCCCAATGCACATACAGTAATTTTTTTGGCCTATCCCCCAAAAAAAGCTATTTAGCAGTAACGACCCCTGAACTTTATTCCCTTTGACCCTAAACCACTTTCCACCATCCCCACACCCAATGAAAAAAGTTTTCCACACTTCTCCCACCCTGATAATTTTACTCTTCCCACCCCTCCCCACCCAGTGTCTCGCCTTAGAACTCAGTATGGAATTCCGAAGGCGCACGAGTTGCTATCAGCGGCGGTAAAATCGGCGTGGGATGGCCGCCGGCAGCAGGTAAATTAATTTGCATTTGATTACTGCTCATTTAAATATTTAGATGAAGGCCCCGCCGCCAAGCAGCCGGGGGATGGGGGAGAGTGGGGAGGTGCGGGGTGGGGAACTCACCGAGGTCCCCCCACCGCTGGTAATATGCGGCGGGCCCTTCTGAATGTCAAGGGTCAAGGTGGACCTCTCCCCGCAGAATTCTATGGAGCCCCCGCTGTGACCCACAGCGTCAAGGGGCTGGTAAAATTCAGCCTGTAATTTTTCTTAACATTGGACTTCAATTGGCTGGAAATGGAAACCTTGCTTGTATCCTCTACTCTTTATTGTCAATGAGAACATAATTGAATCATTCGGTCAAAATCTGTAGCAGATAATTCAAACCCCTATTTTAAACCTGTCTGCCTAGTGGAAGTGGCGGGGGCCTTATACTTGTTTAAATGGTTTCAATTTTGAAGCTGAAGTGATGGGAAACTATTGTTGAGGTGGTCACTCGCACACTAACAAATTAATAAACAGTGCTGAGATGCTTGCCAGGAAGCCTAAAATTATCTGGAGTTGTTAATACTCAAAGGGTTAAACAAAACTTACATATGTTGTAGTTTGTTTTGCTATATATAACTAGAAAAGTGGTTTAAAAAGTCAAAAAGCATGAAAGAATATGTGGCAGAACACTGTGCATACAGTATAATTGGAGAAAGTTTCATCAACAGATTTGGTATCTTTCAGTCTCAGAATAATATTCCTACTGACCTGAGCAAAAGCTAGATGTACTTTCTGACCAACCATGAACTTTCTTATAGCTGCACAGTTTGTAAATCTGGAATGAATAGAACACCTCTTTAGAATGCACCACTCCCCTTCATATTCAACAGAATTTTTTATTTATTTTCCAGAGGCCAGTTATTGAAGAGTATATGTACAAAGACAATTAATACAGCTAAACCCAAACATAAAAGGCACAACTTTATAAAGGTCATGGCACACTATCATCAAGTAAACAGCCACATAATGGCATAAAATTGCACATTCATAACTGTTTCAGTAAGTATGGAGTATAGTGACCTAGGACTTGTTACTAGCTGGGCATTGTTTAATAAAAGAGGTCCTCTTTAGTTCAAAATATCTATCTGGCAATTTTTTTTTTGTAGACTAATAGCTTCAGAAATAACAAAGTCTGACATACTACTGTTCCATTCTATGGTATTAAATGGATTACGCTTCTTGTAATTATATAACATAATGTTCTGGCAGTAGTCCAAGCCTGTCCAAACCATAATGTCTTGCATATATGTAACCTGAGTGTTTCCAACTGTCTACCAATATATACAAATGTGAAGGACTATTAATTACAACTTACATCCATTATAATTTCTAAATATCTTAATTACAATGGACCTCAACATCGGTCTGTGAGTCAGTACATGTGTTGCAGATCGCCAGTGTTTTCTACTTATGAACAATTCAACCCAATGGGTAGAATTTCTGTTGATATTCTCCAGATCCCCTACCGTAAGTCTCTCACTAAGGAGAAAATTTTAATCAGAATATCAATGGCTGGAAATGGAAACCTTGCTTGTATCCTCTACTATTTATTGCTCAATGGGAACATTTGGTCATTTGGTCAAAACGTGTAGCAGATAATTCAAACCCCAAGTTTGACTCTGTGTGCCTAGTGGAAGTGATGGGGGCCTCAGGTGTTTAAACATCAGTGTCTGATGATGTAATTGGGATCTTGATACTATCTTAACTGCGAAATTCTCAAATTGCACTCAGGCCCAGAGTTGCCAGTGCAACTTAATACCAAGGAAGAGCTGAAACCACAGGAAAACCCTAGCCCCCTCTGCCATGGGCTTACCCCTTCCCATAGCTTTCAATCTTCAGGCGCCCACCTCACTTAACTTGTTGGGTACTGTTTCCTTGGTTCCCCAGTAGCAACGTACAGAAGTGTTGTTTTTGGCTACAGCCCACAGCTTCAGGTGGTAATCTGTGCCAGAGCATTTAAATGAGACTCAGGGGCAAAAATTGTCCAGGCTCCTTGGTGGCACCATTGTGAATGCTGGCCTCCAACTCCGAGCCCCACCAGTCACACTCTCACCCTCGATTAACATCGGGGCTTTAGCGTTAGTACCAGATTTTAGGATAGCTCAGTTTTCAAATATCAGGGAATATATGGTCAATAGGGACATGCTACCTGTTGAATTAATAATGATACAGAAGGAACATGGAGGTTATTTAAAATTTGCACTTAAGTACAGGGAAGTCTTGAAAGTTCTTCAAATAAAAATAGAGGATAAATGGGAAAGCAAAACCTAATTGGTGAAAGAGGATATCTGTCAGGAAATTAATCTCTAAAAGAAATATTTCATTCGGTGTAAAGTTAGCAAGAATCGTAGAATCATAGAAAGCTTAAGACACAGAAAGAGGCCACTTGGCCCATCATGTCTGTGCCGGCTGAAAAACAAGCCACCTATTCTAATCCTACCTTCCAGCATTTGGTCCGTAGCCCTTCAGATTACAGCACTTAAGGTGTATATCCAGACTCCTTTTGAATGAGTTGATGTTTACTGCTTCAACTACCCTTTCAGGCAGTGAGTTCCAGACCATCACCACCCCCTGGGTGAAAAAGGTTTCCTCATCTCCCCTCTAATTTTTCTACCAATCACTTTAAATCTATGCTCTCTCATCACTGGCCTCTCTGCTAAGGTGAATAGATCCCTCACTTCCACTCTATCCAGGCCCCTCAAAATTTTGTACATTTCAATCAGATCTCCCATCAGTCTTCTCTGTTCTAAGGAGAACATCTCCAAGCCTACCCAATCTTTCCTCATAGCTACATTTTTCCAGTCCTGGCAACATCCTGGTAAATCTTCTCTGTACGTTCTCTCGTACAATTACATCCTTTCTGTAATGAGGTGACCAGGACTGCAAACAGTACTCAAGTTGTGGCAAGGACAAGTTACAGTTGAAGATAAATAAAACAATTGTTGGAAATGCCAAACACATACTAGAAAAAAGGATTGTGGACGGGTGTCCTTGTGTTGTTACAACCATTTTCACTTAAGTCAGAAATTAGAAAATGATTGATGCCTAAATAGGCCCTTTGAGAGATTTAACAGTTCAATTTAAGTATGAGAATCAGAAAGCGGCTGAAGTACTAATATTCTGCATATATATAAAAGCAGATGCTGGAAATCTGAAATAAAAACAAGAAATGCTGGAAATACTCAGCAGGTCTGGCAGCATCTGTGGAGAGAGAAACAGAGTTAATGTTTCAGGTCAGTGACCCTTCGTCAGAACTGCCTCAGAAGGGTCACTGACCTGAAACGTTAATTCTGCTTCTCTCTCCACAGATGCTGCCTGACCTGTTGAGTGTTTCCAGCATTTCTTGATTTTATTTCTGTATATGTATGTCAGTGGTGCCGGATGGGGGTATGTAAATTAATTCCTAAAAAAGTAACTGTAGTATTGTGCTAAGTTTGCTCTCAAAATGGTGTCTCCTCCCTTTCTATGCCTGATGATGTCATTCATTGCATCAGTGGCCTGATCTTTTAGTTTAGTTTAGAGATACAGCACTGAAACAGGCCCTTCGGCCCACCGAGTCTGTACCGACCATCAACCACCCATTTATACTAATCCTACACTAATCCCATATTCCTACCACATCCCCACCTATATATTTCCCTACCACCTACCTATACTAGGGGCAATTTATAATGGCCAATTAACCTATCAACCTGCAAGTCTTTGGCATGTGGGAGGAAACCGGAGCACCCGGAGGAAACCCACGCAGACACAGGGAGAACTTGCAAACTCCACACAGGCAGTACCCAGAATTGAACCTGGGTCCCTGGAGCTGTGAGGCTGCGGTGCTAACCACTGCGCCACTGTGCCGCCCCTCTTTAATGTATGGTTTCTTAACGGTGAAGTCACCACTGCACTGCATTATAGTAACTGTAGAAATATTTTTAGCTAGACTTAAAGCACTCAAGGCTGTGCGACTAGCCACTAGATCTGATGCCATTTACCCAAGAATACTGAAAGAAGTTGGAGTGATATTATGTAAGCCAGTGCCATATATAATTAACAGGTCTTTAAGATCTGAGCTAGTTGCAGTGAACTGAAAGGAAACTCATTTGATTCCAATATTTAAGAGGGAAATAATTTGGAGCTTGGGAATTATTAGCCCATTTGATGGCAGTGTAAATAAGACATTGGAAGGCATTATAAGGTATGTTATATGTGATCACCTGGAAAAATCAATATATCCCAGAGATGCTAGCACATATATAAGAAATGGAAATATTGCCTCACTAGCCTGATTGAGCTCTTTGAGGAATTGACCAAATCAGTGAATGATGGTAATAGCTGTTATGTACCTTGATTTTTGGAAAGCTTTCAATAAGGTACAACATATACATCTGTTGGGAAAGATTTCATAGTGTAGGATTGGCAGTCAGATACTCAACAGTGTTGATGAATTTAAGGGAAAGCTAGATAAGTACATGAGGGAGAAAGGAATAGAATAGGGTGAGATGAAGTAAGGTGAAAGGAGTGTCATGTGGAGCATAAACCAGCACAGGCCTATTGAGCAGAATGACCCGTTTCTGTGCTGTAAATACTATATAATACTATGTAAGGTACTATACTGGGTAGAAATTGGTTACCAAGTTGTAGGTAGACGATTGTTTTTAATGCAAGACCAATTAAACATCTGGTTTTAAGGAGCTGGCAAACAAGCCTAGGGTAGCTACAAAGCAATCGGTTGCCCGTGTTTATTTTGTAAGGTCGTATTGGGAAGCGCGAAAATGCTACACAATGGGAACCCCTCTTAACTTGTTGATGGAGATAGTGGGCTGAATTTTATAAGCCCGCCGCTGAAATTGGCGGCAGGCGAATAAAATGGCGGCTCGCCCATGCGGGCTGCACGACACAGAGCTGCCGCGATTCCAAGTGCAGCAGTTCATTTAAATAGCTGCGACAGGCTGCCCCCCATCCACTCCCCTGCCGATCGCATGGAAGGGGTGGACTGTCCCTCCCCAGCAATGGTGTCAGCTGCCTGTACGCAGGCGCTGATACCATTTTTAAAGGGCTGTCAGCCCTACTGTGAAATTTAAATATTTAAAGAGCAAAGAGGCTGTCGGGAACCAGGAGTGTTTCTGTTTAGAGGCAGATACATGCTGGGAAGTCCAGATTCAGGAGATAATCTCATACCGTTAAAGACAGCTAAGAAATTAAGGAAATCAAAGTGAATTCCTAAGAGCTGTGGTACACTTTGGATTGGTCCCAGGAGAAGTGAACAAACTATCAAGATCCTGTAACATATAGAGAAATTCTTGTGATGGGAACAACAGTCGAATAAGAGTGTTCTGTTGAGATTTAAAATTAGTGGTATACATCTCCATGTTTTGTTAAGATTTTAAGTGTAAAATATGTCTTTCCAAATTGTAGTGTTAAGTTAGTAGTGTTTTGCTTTGTTTAACTCATGTACAGTAAAGATTTTTTGTTTAAAAAGTAAAATCTTGTAGCGTAATTTCTTCAGTAATAACAGGGAATTCGACTTTCTCTTTTTAAAAATTAAAGGTCCCTAACCGGATCGTACCACTTCCCCAATGTCAACACTTGTGCACTCCCTACATGGCTCATGCAACAGCAATTAGACTGGGGACCCAAGGAATTGGGCTAGATTTTAAGAGTCCACCATCACTCTCGGTAGCAGGAGAAAAAAAATGGCGGCCAGCACATGTGGGCCTCAAGCCGTAGAGCCGCCATGATCTCCCATATGGTGGCTCATTTAAATAGCCAGGGCAGCCTGCCCCCCAATCCCGTGAAGGGAGCAGGCACTGGCGCCGTTTTTAAAGGGTAGCCAGCCCTGCCAGCAAATTTAAATTTTTAAAGACACCCCTCCCAAAAATGTACCAAATATAATTTCTAACACCCCTTTCCTACCCCCAATAACAATTACATTAAATATTTGCCCTTTGCCCCCCAAAACACTTACCTTTGAAATCTGACCTTTCACCCTCCAGACTGTACAAAGTTTAAAGTTCACCCATTCCCACCATCCCCTACACTCATTGGGCTGAATTTTACAAGTGCGTCACAGTTTGCGGCGGCACACTCTAATGACGGTGTGCATCCCGCACGGATGCGCCGTCCCTGAGCCCCTGTGATATTATGTGTGGGGGCTCATTTAAATAGAAGGGGCGGAGCGGCCGCCCCCTCCATGTCATTGTAGGTGCCGCCGCATCCTGGGCAGTGGCGTCTGGCGCCGTTATTAAAGGGCTTTAAGCCTTAGCAGAGATTTAAATTTTTAAAGGGACCAGGACTTTAAGTTTTAATAAAAAGCAGTACATTTTACATAAAAGTGCCACTTCCACCTCCCTCCCAATAATCACACAATAAATTTATTTCCCTCTCCCCCCCAAATAACGATTCTTGACAGTCCCGACCTTTAAACCCCAACCCCAAACTTAACACTCTTTGCCCTTTAACCCCTTCCCACCATCCCCACAGCCAATGAAAAATGTTTTCCCCACTCCTCCACCCCTCCCACCCTGAAAATTTTACTCCTCCCCCCTCCCCACCTGGTTCTCACCTCAGAATTCCATATGGAGTTCTGAAGGCGAGTGAGCTGCGTTCGTAGTCAGTAAAATCAGTGTGGGACGTCCACCGCCTGCAGATAAGTTTATTTGCATTTCATTTAGGTTCATTTGAATATGCAGATGAAGGGCGCTCCACCAGGCGGCGTGGGGGGGACACCGAGGTTTCCCCACCGCCAGTAATATGCAGCAGGCCCTTCTTGACATTGCAGGTTGAGGCAGGCCTCACCACCCCCTGCAGAATTTTACCGGCCCCCGCGCCGTGACTGCAGCGTCGAGGGGCCGGTAAAATTCAGCCAATTATGTTTATTTGACCCCGTTCCCCACCCCGCCGCACTAAAAATCATTACCCTCCCTCCACCTCCACCACCAGTGACAAGCCTGCTTTCCCCAGATGGGGAAGTGAAGGCACAGAAGTGACGGCTATCATACTGAAGATTGCAGCAGGCCCGGAAGATTGAAGGTAAGTTTACGTTAATGTATTCATTTTATTGTTTTAAATATGGAGATGCAGGTCCCATCCCCAGCGGCCAGGGAGCTGCCACGGCATCTTGCCACCGCCAGGAGGACTGAGCCGGGCCCTCCCGGTGACAAGCTCCGTGGCGGACCTCTGCCAGAACGATCTTCCGGCGCCCCCCACTGCGGAGCCCGACGTCAGGGCTTGGAAAAATCCAGCCCATTATTTCTCCAAACTACTTCAGGTTCACTAAGGCCAATTGTAGGAAACAATGTGAACTGTGATTGCAGCATCAAACATTCACCGGCCCCACCCCCCAATATGGCACCAGTTGAGAATGACTAACTCAGCACACACTTGGGATCAAAATATGGACCACATATTGTACTTTAAATATTTTTTCCCAATAGATTGCTCTTATTTTCGTGTTTCTTCCTTTTTGGTATCCATTAGTGTGATTTGTGTGCTTTTTCTGTATGGCATAAAATTGCATCAAATGTCAGAAAGTTTGAATATTACATTTTCTCTGCCACGGTTTTCTTAATATGCTTTTATTAATTCCCTTAAGTTGGTGTCCGACAGGTTAAGATATTATTTTGTTCTTTCAGGAGAAAGCTAGTTATCAACACCATACACATTGCTGCTACAATGAACATTTTTCTGCTCATAATTTAAAATAATTTAATAATAATAATTTAAAGTACTTTTCCAGGCATAATCATTCAATTATGCAAGACTGAAGCTTCACTTGTAGTCTGATTTATAGTCTTCATGCACTCAAGTATTTTCATAGCATTTGTTGTTCATACTGCATACTGCTTCATTGTTGGTTTTTAAGTGCCTTTGGGAGTACACCTCACCAACTCAAACCAATTGTCTTTTTCTTTGTCTGGGCTAGCTGATATGATCCAATCCATCAGGACGTGAAAAGCCAGATAACACTTCAAAATAATTAAAAAGTTCAGGTCTCCTTAAGTTCTTGAAAATGTCCAAAATAAAGTCACACTCAGAAAAGAATTGGAAGCAAATGTATTAAGTAATTTACTTTGAAAGCAATCATCATTTTATCAAGTCAACTTTAGCCTACAGAGATAGTAGCAAATTAGTCTATAATTTCCATGTCTGTCTGTAGTTGAGAGATTAATATTTTGAATAGCAATTTCCTCAAGTCAAATGAATTTGAATACCTAAATACATGAAACTGTCCAGAGATAACAAACTGAGATCTGAAAAAAGTCAGGTTTTATACAAAATTTAGACACAAGAATTCTTTGCAATTCATTGCATATCCAAATCTGAGATCCAAAGGACCTGTAAATAATGTTCACCTGTCTACGGAGAGAAAAAAATCAAGGGAACTAACACACCATTTGTCAAAATTAAAATTATAGGATCGTTACTCAAGACCAGGTTCTAAATCCATCCACTTTTAAAGTCTAGATCATATTCATAATTCTGCTGTCTATAGTATGTGCACCCATTATATCTATTAAGTGGCTTTGCAGAGCCAGGACAGATTGCAAGAGTTAATATTACTGATAGTGCCTCCCAAATCCCTGGGCCTGGGAGGCAGTTGTGAAAGTGTAAACCAGGTGTGCAGGTCAAAATTTAAGGCAAGATCCAGTTCCAGCAGGTCTCCAACTCTTCTGTCTCTGTCATGAAATTCTGATAGAGGTAGGAGCAGACACTTTTTGTGGACATCGGTGTAGACATCACTAGAAGAGGCATGATCCTCCGACAGTCCTTTTAACTTCAATCTTACAGCTGCAGTCCCGACTGGATATTCTACATCAGCTAACTTTGTGAAGATAAAAACAAATACTGCAAATAATGGAAATATTTGGTAGGACAGTTGGCATTTGGAAAACAAAAGATTATGATAGATTAATATTTTTGGAAGGAATTTTCATCAGAATTGCTATATATATGAAATAAAAACAGCAAGTTCTGGAAATACTCAGCAGGTCTGGCAGCATCTGTGTAGAGAGAAATAGAGTTAACGTTTCAGGTCTGTAACCTTTCATCAGAACTAGCAAAGGTTAGAAATGAAATAGGTTTTAAGCAAGTGAAAGGGGGGAAGGGGAAGAAGAACAAAAGGTCTGTGATAGGGCAGAGGGCATGAGAGATTAAATGACAGAGATATCTTGGAATAAAAGGCAAAGGGAGTGGTAATAGTTGTAGTAAAAGACAAAACATTTGTCCAGAGAGAGTGTTATTGGCAGAAAAATGAATAGCTCTGTCCGAAAGCAAAAACATGAAAAACAAGTTTAAGGCCAGGTCATGATCTGAAATTATTGAACTCAATATTGAGTCCAGAGGCCCATAGAGTGCCTAATTGGAAAATAAGGTGCTGTTCCTCGAGCTTATGTTGAGCTTCACTGGAACACTGCAGCAGGCCAAAGACAGAAATGTGCACGTGAGTGCATTGTGGTGAATTAAATGGCAAGTAACCAGAAGCTCAGGGTCATGCTTGCGGACTGAGCAGAGGTCTTTCGCAAAGCGGTCACCCAATCTGCGTTTGGTCTCCGCAGTGTAAAGGAGACCGCATTGTGAACAGCAAATACAGTTTACTAAATTGAAAGAAGTGCAAGTAAATCCCTGCTTCACCTGGAAGGAGTATTTAGGACGTTAGATAGTGAGGAGAGAGGAGGTAAAATGGCAGGTGTTTCACCTCCTGCAATTGCATGGTAAAGTGCCATGGGAAGGGGACGAGATGTCAGAAGTGATGTAGGAGTGGACCAGGGTGTCACAGAGGGAATGGTCCCTTCGGAATGCTGACAAGCGAGGGGAGGGGAAGATATGTTTGGTGGTGGCATCACGCTGGAGGCGGCAGAAATGGCGGAGGATGACCCTTTGGATGTGAAGGCTGGCGGGGTGGAAAGTGAGGACAAGGGGAACCCTGTCACGGTTCTGGGAGGAAGGGGAAGGGGTGAGGGCAGAAGTGCAGGAGTGGGCCAGACACGGACGATGGCCCTGTCAACCACAGTTGGCGGTTGGGGGGGTGGGGCGGAATCCTCACTCGAGGAAAAGGAAGACATATCAGAAGCGCTGTTGTGGAAGGTTACATCATCAGAACAAATGCAACAGAGATGGAGGAACTGGGAGAATGGAATGGCATCTTCTCCTCCCCTCCCCTGTCAGCATTCCAAAGGGACCAAAGGGCGTAGAGGATGGTGGGAAGGGTTGAACTTAAAACTTTGTGCAGTTTTGGGGGGTGGCGGGGAAGGTCAGGTGTAAAAGATAAATGTTTCGGGGGGAAAGAGCAAATAGTTAATGTAATCGTTATTGGGGTGGGAAAGGGGCATAAGAAATTTATTTATTTAGTTTTGAGGGTTATGTGCTTAAACATTTAAATTAGGCAACAGGGCTGGCTGCCCTTTAAAAATACTGCCAGCGCCTGCACACAGGCAGCTGACACCATTGCCAGGGATGAACAGCCCACCCCCTCCACGAGACTGGGTGGGGCAGGCGCCCTGACTTTTTAAATGAGCCTTCATGCTTGAGATTGTGGCAGCTCTTTGGTGTGAGAGGGCCGTCAATTTTTGAGCTTGCCGCCGAGATCAGGGACGAGCTCTTAAAATCTAGCCTGTTAACTCGGTTTCTCTTTCCACAGATGCTGCCTGACCTGCTGAGTATTTCCAGCATTTCTGTGTTAACTTCAGATTTCCAGCATCCGCAGTATTTTGCTTTTACTGCTATATTTATGGTTCTTCTGAGAAAGAATTCAATGTTTAACCACAGGGAAAAGTCTTTCATCTCCATCAGCCTGAGCTGGACTTACATACATGTCCATAGACAAAAGGATAGTCTTCCAAACCCCTGTAGTGTCCAGTTTCTTGTAAACATTTATTAAAGGCTAGGGAACAGGTTTTCTTGTTCCTGCTACTGGGTGCACTGGATCATTTGAGCAAAGTGCTGAGGGATGGTCAGGTTTTTGGAAAGCTTGGGATGCATATCCTGGGAATTAACAACATTGGCTGAGAGGAGGTCTTGGGTTTGTTTTTGAATTCTAACAAAATAGAACATGAATGTGGTACACTTCTTTCTCTGCCTCGTTCTCTATCTGCTTTACTATCTAGCTGTGTGTATCTTATGCTCTCTCTCTGAACATAAAATTAAGCAAGTGATAACAAATACATTACAACCCTTATTTTGGCAGGGGGAAAGAGCAGTCTTTTTTTTTTCAAAACATATTTTGAATAACTTGATTTGTTTACTTTGTTACCTCCTTTTGAAGAAATGTGCACATGATCAAATTGCAATTACATTTGCATATTAGCTGGAAAAAATCCAAAATGAATTTCAGTCACAATTATATGTTAATAAACTAGATATAATGAATTATATATTATACAGTTACATATCAGCCAATCAAATGGAAGACATTTGAAATGGAAAGTATGACACAGAAATTTGCATTAGGCAGGAATATACGAACATAAAAACAAGAGTAATCCATTCAGCTCCTCAAACCTGTTCCGCTATTCAGTTATTTCATGGCTAATCTGTATCTTAAACTACCTACCCATCTTGACCCCATACCTCTTACCTAAAAATGTTCAGGGTGTGACTGACAAGATGGACTATCTCAATAATACCATTTGTTAGAAATATAAATATCAGCATGTTTTCAATCACCCATTATAGCTTCCTGTTCCCCTCATCATCACCTTCACTCTGCATGGTCTATCCTCCAAACCCACAGTACTCTAGCTCCATCTTGCTCCCTCCAAGACCCACCTTCCAGTAGCTCTTCTACCTATCACCAAGGCCTCGTTTAGTGTTCCAGACCATGTGGTTCCTTATGTCCTACCTCACTAAGCCCATCCCAGGTTCTTCATCCATGATTCTCCGTTTCCACAGTCCACTCCACTTAGACTGTTGCAGACAGCATCTGGTCCAAGAATACCTATTCCTTCAATCTCCTCCCCCATGCTGCAACCATAGGAACTGCTGTAAGAGATTGCTACATATCATCTATAACATTTATTACTTTTGACAGTTCATTTTCAATATTGAACTAACAGCCTGAGAATCCATCCATCTACCCTCAATAAAGAGAGATAATCAATTATTATTATCATTTGATGTCATCAAAGTAGCAAAAAAAAAAATTGTTACCAGATATTATCAAAATAAAAGTTACAATCAGTACATCTATTGCTTTTAGAAGTTAAATAAAATTACTGTTAAATACTTGAATAATTTGCAATAGGTTATTAAAACACAAGATAAAATCACAGATTGCTGCCCAGACCAGTCATTATACAAAAAATTTAATTCAGCATGGTGATGTTACAAAAGTAATTTAGTAATGATTTATTTAATCAATTTTATTCCATGCATCTGTTCCCCGGAGCATCAGTATAACATCTGGGATATAACAAGAAGTTCACAACTACTTCTGGAACCATGTGCTATGATGGATGAGATTCCTGCAATAATGAGAAATTCCAGAGAAAATGATATGAGAAAGAAGATTAATAAACATGCATGCAAAATAAGGTGCATTGTGTGTGCAGGTATAGGCAAAGGTGCATGTGTACATGTGTTTTGCCTTGGAAGTAATGTCAGCCTGAGGAAAAGGAATCTTCATTTATCCTCATTTGCCTCATGTATTATTTTTAATTTTTAAAATCAATATTTGGACTGACTTAATTAAATTTTTCTTTCACTGAGATAAGCAGGCGTTCCATCTTGTAGTTTCAGTTCAATAGTCTTGATGGAAGTGCATCTAAATGGACATTGATGAGGGCAGAAATAGGTTTTGTAATGATGCCTCTTACAATCAAGTAGCAAATTGACATTTCATGTTGCGTTTTCTGCATCAAGAATGCCTAATGGTAAAGGGAACAGCAAGTTTCCAATGTACGAGAAACTGTACTCCAGTAATATCATTTGTCCTCATGAGAGGAGGAAAAACTGTGGAATAAAAGCTTGAATGTTTCAATGTGCAGTAACATGGGGAGGAAATTACTAGTCAAAGGCCACCTGGCTGAATTATCAGCTGCACTGGATTTTTGTTGCTCAAAGCACATTTTAATTTTGTTTTCTTCCTGGACTCGGTGGCAATCATTTCCAAAACAAGTGACGAGTTCTGTCATGTGTTTTCATGATAATGAGGGTTTTACACCATCTACACCATACCTCATTGCCAGGTCCAATTGCCATTCTTCTTCTTAAACCAATGCTGATTTAACATTTCAGGTATCAGCACAACTAAGGTAAAGAAAGAAAAGAAAAAGTAACCAATTATTTCCCACTGGTAGTAATCCATACTGTCTACCGAAAACATTGTTCATTTTCTTAGCTGGCTGTAGTTAAAAAATCTCTTACTCTATTATAATTCAGTTTCCCATAATTGTTATTTTCAGAGTAAACCCATTTCCCTATTATTATGAAAGTGCTTCCATTTTTTAATATTTTTTGAGGACTCATGTTTAAAAATTGTGGATATGGATTCATTTGAAAGACTGAAGTGATTCTAAAATGCTGGACTTTATTTTTTTTTAAAGGTCACTGGAAGGACTTGAGATTTTGTTTAAAAACAAACCCTTACTGGAAGTCACATGTCTTAAACTAAGGAAACAGCAGGAGCCTTAGTGACTAGGGGAGTTGTTTACAGAGAAGTGACATGTCAAGATTTAAGGTGGTCAAGCATTGGTTTTATTTTGGATACTGTTTTGAGTCAGTTGGGCATAAGCCTGCTAAGAGAAAAACCACCAGATTATCCTTTTACATCTCTTTGAGAAGCCCTGAGAATCCAGTGCATGGACTGGAGAAATTGATGCCATATTTCTCCTGAAAAGCTTGCCAGACTAATCCTCGACATCACCTGAAGGGAACTACCCCAGAAAGATCCCAGTGATAGCCATCTACGAGTATCTGGACACCAGACTAAAAGAACTGGTGTATGTGTGCATGTGTGTGTGTGTGTGTGCACATGTGCGCGCGTGTGTGTGGGTGTGTTGGGTTAATTTAAAAGGGAACTTTCATATTTTAACCTGTGTGTTAACAAGCTTTGCATATGAATTGAATAAGTCTTGTTTTATAATAAATTAATAATTTTGCTGGTTATTAAAGAAACTTGGCTGGTGGATTTAATTCTGAAATTAAAATAAAGTATATAATTGGCCGTATCAGTAACTGGATAAACCATTTAAATATATGTTGTGACCCGTGGAGAAATGGAACTAGAGAAAGACAGTGCACTCCACCAGCCTCAGTCATAACACTCTCCCTTGAATCCCCCACCAACATTTTGCATTGTCAATTTTCCTCTTTATATATGTGCGAAGTAATTTTTGGTCCAGATTTTTTTTCATTGAGAAATCAAGGTGCAGAGCCAAGGATCATAATTGAGACATCATCAAGCTGATCTTGAAGTGAGATTAATTGGGACAGAGAGACCAGATAATGCTAAAGTTGGATATTAAAAGACAGAAGATTATAGGAGGTAAGAAAGACCAAGGATTTTGAGATCTTATGAAAGAGTGAGTTAGAATAGGAAACTGTCCAGTGCAATTTGATGTAATAATAGCAAGAATACATGGGAAGGGGAATACATGGATGGTGAAGTATTTGTAGTTTTGGAAGGACAAGGGCAAAGTTCAGAGGAGCGCTGACTGTAATGGAATTAATAAACTATTGAGAGACCAGAAAAGTAGGTTTGGCGAGAGAACAATAAAGAGAAGTTTAAGACAAAAAAAAAAGCAGCTTCTGTTTTTCCATCTTGATCAAGTAAACTATTAGAAGGACCTCATCAGTAAGGAGCAGTATTCAGATCTTGGAGATTTTTGGCTTTGCAGTAAATTAAAAGCAACCTTTTTTAAATCCACTGCTCCATCTCAGGTTTGATTGCTCCCATTATCGTGGACATGCTCCATGTTCTCCTATGATTGTTCATATCCTTCTTCACAGCTACAACCTTATTTAATGGTTCAATTGCAACAATTACTGCATACAATGACAGTTCATTTTTAAAATGCTGTATTTTTTTTTAAAAGAAACAGAAATGTATTTTATATAGTGCCATATCACATCTCTTAGAAACGACTCAGTGATCAACATGTAATGAATTACTTTGAACTGCAATGACTTATAAGATCATAAGATCATAAGAACTAGGAGCGGGAGTAGGCCGTCTGGCCCCTCGAGCCTGCTCCGCCATTCAATAAGATCATGGCTGATCTTTTCGTGGACTCAGATCCACTTACCTGCGCTCTCACCGTATCCCTTAATTCCTTTATTGTTCAAAAAGATATCTACCTTAGCTTTAAAAACATTTACTGAAGAAGCATCAACTACTTCACTGGGCAAGGAATTCCATAGATTAACAACCCTCTCGGTGAAGAAGTTCCTTCTTAATTCAGTCCTAAATCTGCTCCCTCTAATCTTGAGGCTATGCCCTCTTGTCCTAGCTTCACCTGCCAGTGGAAACATCCTCTCTACTTGTATCTTATCTATTCTCTTCATAATTTTATATGTTTCTATAAGATCCCCCCTCATTCTTCTGAATTCCAATGAATATAATCCTAATCTACTCAGTCTCTCCTCATAAGCCAACCCCCTCAACTCCGGAATCAACCTAGTGAACCTCCTCTGCACCCTCTCCAGTGCCAGTACATCCTTTCTCAAGTAAGGAGACCAAAACTGCACACAGTACTCCAGGTGCGGCCTCACCAGTACCTTATACAGCTGCAACATAACCTCTCTGCTTTTAAACTCAATCCCTTTAGCAATGAAGGACAAAATTCCATTTGCCTTCCTAATTACTTGCTGTACCTGCAGACCAACCTTCTGCGATTCATGCACAAGGACACCCAGGTCCCTCTGCATAGCAGCATGCTGCAACTTTTTACCATTCAAGTAATAATCCTTTTTACTGTTACTCCTACCGAAATGAATGACTTCACATTTATTAACATTGTATTCCATCTGTCAGACCAATGCCCACTCACTCAATGTATCTATGTTCCTCTGCAAAGTTTCACAGTCATCTGCACACTTTGCTCTGCCACTCATCTTAGTGTCATCTGCAAACTTTGACACCCTACACGTGGTCCCCAACTCCAAATCATCCATATAAATTGTAAATAATTGCAGTCCCAACACCGATCCCTGAGGCACACCACTAGTGACTGATTGCCAACCAGAATAGCACTCATTTATCCCCACTCTCTGCTTCCTGTTAGTCAACCAATCCTCTATCCATGCTAATACTTTACCCCTAACGCCATGCATCCTTATTTTATGCAGCAGCCTCTTGTGCGGCATCTTGTCAAAGGCCTTTTGGAAATCTAGGTACACCACATCCACTGGGTCCCCATTGTCCACCTTGCTCGTAATGTCATCATAGAATTCCAAAAGATTTGTCAAGCATGACCTGCCCTTCATGAACCCATGCTGCGTCTGCCCAACGGGACAATTTCTATCGAGATGCCCTGCTATTTCTTCCTTAATAATAGACTCAAGCATCTTCCCCACTACAGAGGTTAAGCTAACCGGTCTATAATTCCCCATCTTTTGTCTACCTCCCTTTTTAAACAGTGGCGTCACATCTGCTGTTTTCCAATCTGCTGGGACTACCCCAGAGTCCAGCAAATTTTGGAAAATTACCGCCAGTGCACCTGCTATTTCTCCCACCATCTCTTTTAGTACGCTGGGATGCATTCCATCAGGGCCAGGAGACTTATCAATCCTTAGCTCCATTAGCTTGCCCAACACTACCTCTTCCGTAATAATGATTGTTTCCAGGTCCTCACCTACGTTCGTCTCTTTGTCAATTACTGACATGTTATTAATGTCCTCCACTGTGAAGACCGATACAAAATACCTGTTCAATGCCTCGGCCATTTCATCATATCCCATAACTAAATTCTCCTTCTCATCCTCTAAAGGACCAACATTTACTTTAGCCACTCTTTTTTTCTCATGTTCTATCTTACTTTTCTTTATAGCTCTTTTTGTGGCTTTCTGTTGACCTTTAAAGTTTTCCCAATCTTCTAGTTTCATGCTGTTTTTGTCCATTTGTATGCCTTCTCTTTCAATTTGATAGCCTCCCTTATTTCCTTAGACACCCATGGCAGATTACCCCTTTTCTTCCAGTCCTTCCTTTTCACTGGAATATACTTTTGCTGAGCACTTTGAAAAATTGCTTTGAAAGTCCTCCACTGCTCGTCAACTGTCCCACCATAAAATCTTTGTTTCCAGTCTACTTTAGCCAAGTCCTCCCTCATTCTATTGTAGTCCCCCTTGTTCAAGCGCAGGACCCTGGTATTGGATTTTATCTTCACACTCTCCATCTGTATTCTAAATTCAACCATACTGTGATCACTCCTTCCAAGAGGATCCCTAACTATGAGGTCATTAATTATTCCTGTCTCATTACACAGGACTAGATCTAGGATAGCTTGCTCCCTCGTCGGTTCCATGACATACTGTTCAAGAAAACTATCACGGATACACTCAACGGACTCCTCCTCAAGGCTACCCTGACTGAGCTAGTTTGACCAATCTACATGGAGATTAAAATCCCCCATGATAATTGCCGTACCATTTTTACAGGCATTAGTTATTTCTTTGTTTATTGCCCTGCCCAATGTGATGTTATTATTTGGTGGCCTATAGACTCCGCCTATCAATGACTTTTTCTTCTTAGCGTTTCTAATTTCCACCCAAATGGATTCAACCTCATTCTCCATAGAACCTATATCATCTCTCAGCACCGCCCTGATGTCGTCCTTGAATATCAGAGCTACACCACCTCCCTTACCTTCCTGTCTGTCCTTCCAAATAGTCTGGTACCCCTGGATATTTAACTCCCAGTCGTGACCAGCCTGTAACCAGGTCTCCGTAATGGCTACCAAATCATATTCATTCGCGATGATTTGTGCCGTTAACTCATCAACCTTGTTGCGAATGCTACGAGCATTCAGGTAAAGTGCCTTTATGCTAGCTTTCTTACCCTCATGATTTCCAACATCTCTAATAATAACTCCTGAGTTATCCTTCCTTTCTGCTTCTTTCATAGTTTGCCTTGAACTTAAACCCTCCTGAACTGACGAGCACAGCTGCCGATACTTCAATCTCCGATCCTGCTGTCTTCACAGTCCAGAGTGTCTGCAGCCACGGCATGCGGTAAGTCCATTGAGGTGAAGAAGGAGCTGTGGGACCCGAGAGAAGTCCTGTGAAAAGGTGCCCCGAACACCCAAAACATCCACGAACGGCCCCCCCGGCCGCAACTTCAAAGCGCCCGCGGGAGATGGCTCGGAGAGCATCTGCAGCGCACTGTCGGCAATGCTACATGCCTTTATTTAAACCACTGCAAAAAAAAAAAACCCTTAGCAAATGTAATCACCTCTAAGTCTGCCAAATGATGCTTCACCTCCCGAAGGACGTGGATGAGCTTTCCGGACGTCGATGGTGGGCACTGAGGAAATGGCTTATTACCTGCACCAGATTCCACCCCCCCCTCCCCCCCCCCTTTACCCCCCTTCCACCCCCCCCACCCCCGTCCCCTTCCCTGCTCCACCCTCTCAGCTCACCCCTTCACAACCCCGTCCCAGCCCGCCCCCCCCTCGCACCATCTTCACCCCGCACCCCCTTCCCCTGCACCCCCCCCCCACCCCCTCCCTCTACCCCTCCCCCTTGCATCCCCTCCTCCCACCGGCACCATCCTACACCTGTGTAGGGGCCCCAACAACCCCACTGCCTTGTGGGCGTCTCGGGAGAGACCAAGGCTAAGGGAGTAAACCCTAACAGAAAATCCGGAGCGGAACCCCGTAGGCGGTCATGTGTCACCTTTGGCATGTTTCCGGCAGTTCCTGCAGCCATACTGGTGCCAAACGTCGTGTCCTGCACTCCTTTGGACCCCACCAGAAAGGCCGAGAGGGGGGTTTTGACGACTGGGCAACTCTCAACCTCCATAAATTTGCCCAGGCATGCGCCATGGAGAGGTCACTCCATAGTTGCCTCACAGCGACTAAAACAACACGGAAGGCAGCAGTTACGGGTTATAAGTCCAGATAAATTGGCGTAGAAACTGGGCGCCACGGGTTGCCTTTGTCGGTGGGAGAGGTTATTGCACCTCACTGGACAGCTACCGCCCGCCTCAAACCGGGCAGCCCCCGGTCAATAAGGTTCTGTCCCGCCACAGTCTGCCTGCTTCAATGGGTGCTTGGAGCTCAGGGTCATTGCCCGAAAGGTGGACTGATACACCGCACCAAACAACATGAAAAAAGGAAAGAAGGTACCAGCCCTTCGCTTTGCAAGCTGGAACGTCAGAACTATGTGTCCTGGCCTGTCGGAAGACCTTACACAAATCAACGATTCTCGGAAGACCGCCATCATTAACAACGAGCTCAGTAGATTCAATGTGGACATTGCAGCACTTCAGGAGACTCGCCTCCCCGCGAGTGGCTCTCTAGCAGAGCAAGACTACACCTTCTTCTGGCAGGGCAGGGATCCTGAAGAACCAAGACAGCATGGAGTGGGCTTCGCCATCAGAAACTCCTTGCTCAGCATGATAGAGCCTCCCTCAAATGGCTCGGAACGCATACTGTCCATCCGACTGCTCACCACCTCTGGTCCAGTACACCTACTCAGCATCTATGCTCCAACACTCTGCTCCGCACCTGAAGCTAAAGACCAGTTCTATGAACAACTCCATAACATCATTAGCAGCATCCCCAACACCGAACACCTATTCCTGCTGGGGGACTTTAATGCCAGGGTTGGGGCCGACCATGACTCATGGCCCTCCTGCCTTGGGCGCTATGGCGTTGGAAGGATGAATGAGAACGGGCAGAGACTGCTTGAGTTGTGTACCTATCATAACCTCTGCATCACCAACTCGTTCTTTCACACTAAACCCTGTCACCAGGTTTCATGGAGGCACCCAAGATCACGTCGTTGGCACCAGCTAGACCTCATTGTCACAAGGCGAGCCGCCTTAAACAGTGTTCAAATAACACGCAGCTTCCACAGTGCAGACTGCGACACCGACCACTCCCTGGTGTGCAGCAAGGTTAGACTCAGACCAAAGAAGTTGCATCATTCCAAGCAGAAGGGCCACCCGCGCATCAACACGAGCAGAATTTCTCACCCACAGCTGTTACAAAAATTTCTAAATTCACTTGTAACAGCCCTTCAAAACACTCCCACAGGGGATGCTGAGACCAAGTGGGCCCACATCAGAGACACCATCTATGAGTCAGCTTTGACCACCTACGGCAAAAGTGCGAAGAGAAATGCAGACTGGTTTCAATCTCATAATGTAGAGCTGGAACCTGTCATAGCCGCTAAGCGCATTGCACTTTTGAACTACAAGAAAGCCCCCAGCGATTTAACATCCGCAGCACTTAAAGCAGCCAGAAGTACTGCACAAAGAACAGCTAGGCGTTGCGCAAACGACTACTGGCAACACCTATGCAGTCATATTCAGCTGGCCTCAGACACCGGAAACATCAGAGGAATGTATGATGGCATGAAGAGAGCTCTTGGGCCAACCATCAAGAAGATCACCCCCCTCAAATCTAAATCGGGGGACATAATCACTGACCAACGCAAACAGATGGACCGCTGGGTTGAGCACTACCTAGAACTGTACTCCAGGGAGAATGCTGTCACTGAGACTGCCCTCAATGCAGCCCAGCCTCTACCAGTCATGGATGAGCTGGACATACAGCCAACCAAATCGGAACTCAGTGATGCCATTGATTCCCTAGCCAGCGGAAAAGCCCCTGGGAAGGACAGCATTACCCTGAAATAATCAAGAGTGCCAAGCCTGCTATACTCTCAGCACTACATGAACTGCTATGCCTGTGCTGGGACGAGGGAGCAGTACCCCAGGACATGCGCGATGCCAACATCATCACCCTCTATAAAAACAAAGGTGACCGCGGTGACTGCAACAACTACCGTGGAATCTCCCTGCTCAGCATAGTGGGGAAAGTCTTTGCTCGAGTCGCTCTGAACAGGCTCCAGAAGCTGGCCGAGCGCGTCTACCCTGAGGCACAGTGTGGCTTTCGTGCAGAGAGATCGACTATTGACATGCTGTTCTCCCTTCGTCAGATACAGGAGAAATGCCGTGAACAACAGATGCCCCTCTACATTGCTTTCATTGATCTCACCAAAGCCTTTGACCTCGTCAGCAGACGTGGTCTCTTCAGACTACTAGAAAAGATCGGATGTCCACCAAAGCTACTAAGTATCATCGCCTCATTCCATGACAATATGAAAGGCACAATTCAACATGGTGGCTCCTCATCAGAGCCCTTTCCTATCCTGAGTGGTGTGAAACAGGGCTGTGTTCTCGCACCCACACTTTTTGGGATTTTCTTCTCCCTGCTGCTTTCACATGCGTTCAAATCCTCTGAAGAAGGAATTTTCCTCCACACAAGATCAGGGGGCAGGTTGTTCAACCTTGCCCGTCTAAGAGCGAAGTCCAAAGTACGGAAAGTCCTCATCAGAGAACTCCTCTTTGCTGACGATGCTGCTTTAACATCTCACACTGAAGAATGCCTGCAGAGTCTCATCGACAGGTTTGCGTCTGCCTGCAATGAATTTGGCCTAACCATCAGCCTCAAGAAAACGACCATCATGGGGCAGGATGTCAGAAATGCTCCATCCATCAATATTGGCGACCACGCTCTGGAAGTGGTTCAAGAGTTCACCTACCTAGGCTCAACTATCACCAGTAACCTGTCTCTAGATGCAGAAATCAACAAGCGCATGGGTAAGGCTTCCACTGCTATGTCCAGACTGGCCAAGAGAGTGTGGGAAAATGGCGCACTGACACGGAACACAAAAGTCCGAGTGTATCAGGCCTGTGTCCTCAGTACCTTGCTCTACGGCAGCGAGGCCTGGACAACGTATGCCAGCCAAGAGCGACGTCTCAATTCATTCCATCTTCGCTGCCTTCGGAGAATACTTGGCATCAGGTGGCAGGACTATATCTCCAACACAGAAGTCCTTGAAGCGGCCAACACCCCCAGCTTATACACACTACTGAGTCAGCGGCGCTTGAGATGGCTTGGCCATGTGAGCCGCATGGAAGATGGCAGGATCCCCAAAGACACATTGTACAGCGAGCTCGCCACTGGTATCAGACCCACCGGCCGTCCATGTCTCCGTTATAAAGACGTCTGCAAACGCGACATGAAATCGTGTGACATTGATCACAAGTCGTGGGAGTCAGTTGCCAGCATTCGCCAGAGCTGGCGGGCAGCCATAAAGACAGGGCTAAATTGTGGCGAGTCGAAGAGACTTAGTAGTTGGCAGGAAAATAAGACAGAGGCGCAAGGGGAGAGCCAACTGTGCAACAGCCCCAACAAACAAATTTCTCTGCAGCACCTGTGGAAGAGCCTGTCACTCCAGAATTGGCCTTTATAGCCACTCCAGGCGCTGCTTCACAAACCACTGACCACCTCCAGGCGCTTATCCATTGTCTCTCGAGATAAGGAGGCCCAAAAGAAAAAAGAAAGAAACCCTCCTGCACACATGTTAACCTGCTGCTTACCTTTTTATTTACCATCATACTCCCTGTCGTTTTCCCTTTCGCTTCCCCCCGACTCACTAGTTTAAAGTCTTAGAGACCACCCTATTTATCCGTTTCGCAAGAACACTGGTTCCAGATCGGTTCAGGTGGAGACCATCCCATCGGTACAGATCCCCCCGGTTCCAAAACTGATGCCAATGCCCCATGAAATGGATCCCCTCTTTCCCACACCACTCCCTTAGCCACGTGTTTACTTCCCTAATATTCTTATCCCTAAGCCAATTTGCACGTGGCTCGGGCAGTAATCCGGAGATTATGACCCTCTAGGACCTGTTCCTTAATTTTGTTCCTAGTGCTTTATAATCCCCAAACAGGTCCTCCATCCTAGCCTTGCCTATGTTGTTAGTCCCAACGTGGACCACAACAACTGTATCCTCCCCCTCCCGCTCCAATATCCTTTCAAGCCGGTCAGAGATGTCCTGCACCCTGGCACCGGGCAGGCAACACACCATGCGGGACTCCCGATCCAGCTTGCAAAGGATACTATCTATCCCCCTAATTATAGAATCCCCTATAACTACCACTTGTCTTTTTGCTCCCCCCTGTTGAATGGCCTTCTGCACCATGGTGCCATGGTCAGTTGGCTCATCCTCCCCGCAGCCAGCTCCCACATCATACAGCTACAGCACATCACCTGCCCAGCCATCTCTACTTAGTTAATTACTTTATTACTTTATATAAATTTATGAGTTAAATACCTTCTGATACTTCTCTGCTATGGTCTTTTTCAAATAACCAATTAATAGATAAATCAAAAAAAGAAAGTAAATTTTTAACCAAACACACGATACAGAAGAAATAAAAAAGCTTACCTTATCAACACACCAGAGTCCTTTTTTTTTGGTTAGAGGAGGCGGGTGGGAGACACTACACATGTAATGTCTCGGGTTCAGCCACTGCCCAAATATATAGGTTTTTACTTACCCAGCAGTCCCCTGGTCCGCCAAAACAAAAGGTAATTTACTTTAAGCTGAAACTGACCTTCCCAGCTGATAACTCGCTCGCACTATCTCTGCTTCCGAAAAAACTGCTGCAACAAAAGGTGAGTTATTTTAAACTGCCCAAATATATAGGTTTTTCTTGTTATGTTGGCAAATTAGGCAGCCATTTTACAAACAAAAAGATCCCACAACTAGAAAAGAGATAAATGATCAGTTTTTATGTGTTGAATGAGTGAGAAGAATGTTTGCCAGAGTACTTCCTGCTATTCTCCAAATGATATCATAGGACATTTAACCTGATTTAGAGATCAGTGGATTGACTACCATGTCAGACCATTTGGGATTGTTTCATCTGCAACCTGTTCTATGTGAGAACTCCAGGACACTTCATGCATCATGGATCACCTTGCGTAGGAAGTGCTGCCAGTTGCTCAAGCCCAAGCTCCAAGTGTAATATTACTTGTCTCTTAGGTTTGTGATCCATTGTAATATTCACAGGACTACAAATAACATCCCAATAAAATGTGGGTTTTATTATAAGACTTGCAGGTTGTTAGGTAAATTGGCCATTATAAATTGTCACTTGTATAGGTAGGTGGTAGGGAAATATAGGGACAGGTGGGGATGTTTGGTAGGAATATGGGATTAGTGTAGGATTAGTATAAAAATGGGTGGTTGATGGTCGGCACAGACTCGGTGGGCCGAAGGGCCTGTTTCAGTGCTGTATCTCTAATCTAATCTAATAACTGAACTGGAATGTATATATTCAAATAGTTCCTGCACGAGCGAGATCTAAACACCCCTCACTCTGCCGGGATCCATCCACAACTGCCTGCTCATGTGTGACATGACATCACTTCCTCTGGTATCTTCACTTGCAGCTCTTAAAGTCGTCCGTTCTTAAGGTAGTCCCTTCTTAAGGTTGTCCCACAACACTGAGTTTTGGAGTCACCAGTGCATCTGTAATTCTGAGAGTTTCCAAAAACATATTTTCCAGGAGGTGGTCACCTCACAGCTACAGAGGGTCCAGGAGGAAGACACAGGTAGTGCAGGAATCCCCCAAGCTAGTTGCACTTGCTCATCGATTTTCAGTTTTGAATACCAGAGGGCGACGACTCCTTGGAGAAATGCAACAAGAATCAAATCCTGGGCACCATGGGAGATTTGACTGCATACAGGGGAAAACAAAAGAGTAAAATATGCAGTAGTCATCAGAGGTTCGATAGGTAGGGGCATCGGCAATTGTTTCTGTAACCACAAACAATATTCACAAATGGTGCCAGGGTAAAGGATATCACTGAGCAGGTACAGGATATTCTGTGAGGGAAAAGGAAACAACCAGAGATTGTGGTTCATGTTGGAACCAATGACATAGGTAGAAGAGGTGTTGATATTGCTACAGACAGATGAGAGATGATAGGGATGATTCCTCCTTTTCATCTGTCGACTGGCCAGAGCCAACGTGTTTTTTAAGGAAAAGGTGCTTTAATTTTCAAGAACAGACAAATAACAGGTTTTCTCATAAGTTTAAAAGAAAGATAAATGTTTATTATACAACACCCAAAATATACGCAACAACACCCACTCTCACACTCATCCAGATACACACACACTCAAGAAAAAATTATAAAGATAACGTGGGCTGGATTTTGTAGTCCTGCCACTGAGAGCGACGGCGGGCATAGAAAATGGCAGCCAGCACGCATGGGCCGTGCACTGCCATGCCGCCGCGATCTTGAGCCCAACAGCTCTTTATCATATGCAGCTGCCACCCACCCCCCAGTCACGTAATGAGAGCAGCCTCAACAATGCCGTGAATGGCATCAACTGCATTTGCGCAGGCGCTGGCGCCATTTTTGAAGAGTTGCCAGCCCTGCGTAGAAACTGCAGAGTTGCCCCCATTCCCCTCCCCACACTGCACAAAAAATACAGATTTGCCCCGTTCCCCCCTCCCAACTACACTACAAATGCAGAGTTGACCCCTTCTACCCCAACTGCACAAAGTGCAGAGTTCACCCCTTCCCCCCAACCGCTACACTAAAAATGCAGAGTTCACCCCTTCCACAGCTCGGTGGCACCAGCTTTCCCTGGATGGGAAAGTGAAGACGCATGAGTGCCACCCGTCACGTTGAAGATCCAGAACTGCAGATAAGATCACTGTGGATTAGATTTTAATTAATGCAAACATCTAATTTAAATATGTCAAGTCAGATCCCGTCGCAGAGCGGTGGAGCGGTGGCAAGCCCACCATGGAGCTACCCCACCAGTGGGAAGATTGGGCCCAGCAATCCTGGCATCGGCTTCCGTGGTGGGTCACTGCCGCTCCGATCTTCTAGCCCCCCACCCCTCACCACAGAGTCACAATGTCAGGAGGGGAACAAAATCGATTTCCGGAAAAAGTGATGCCGATGTTACGTCTGACGATTTTAAAGAGTTCTCTGTTAAACTTGCTTTTCCCCAGGGTGAAGACTTGAAATGGTATAGGCATGTAATCTTTTCCCTTGTTCACTGAAGAAAGACTTGGGAGGTCAAGGAAGACGGATGTGCTGCTGCAGACTGCTCTTGATATATTACAGCCAAAGGTCACCGGCAAAGTCCTGGTATGATTTCTCAGGTAGGGAGTTCAAGGCCAAACTCCGGTCTCTGCCTACATGTGGTTCAAAGCTGGTAATCTTAAGCAGGGTCCTTTCTCTTCAATGGCAAAGATGGATCTCCTTTGTCTGCCCAAAATATATCTTTATTAAACCTCCTTATTAGAAACCTAAGGAGGAATTTTATGCTTTCTCTTACTGCGGGTTTGGAGGTGGGGAGAGCATAACATTGGGTGGGATGGTGGTGGGGGGGATCCCTGACAGCTTCCTGCCTCTGCCAAAATGAGTCCGGGGCAGAAAGTCCTGTGACCAGCTTTCCTTCCACCCCCCCCCCACTCACAATTGAGGCCCTTAACTGGGCAATTAATATCCAGTTAAGGGCTTCATCCCGTCGCCATCGCAATTAAGTGGGCCGTTCTGTTGCCGCATGGGAGTCATGGCACGAGAAACCATATGGGCTGCTTTCCTGCTCTGGGGGGTGCGGGGGGTGGGGGGGTATCCTTCATTAAGAGGCACTTAGTGCCTGAATGAAGGACTCAGCATCAGGAAGGGGGGGGGGCTTCCTGAAAGCCAGCCCCCTGCCCTTGCTAACGACCCCCTACAACCCCTCCTCCACAACCCTCACCCTCCCTCCCTGACCTACCTGTGGCCTGGATCCAGCGACACTCCTGGACCTTGGGTGGGTGCTCCACTGGCAGCAGTCACCACCTCCGTGGTGGTGCTGCTCAGTGAAAGTGCTGCCAGCCTCCAATTGGCCAGCAATTTTCTGACGGCAGGACATCTGGCCCAGAGTCCTTGGTCCCATGGAAGATCCACCGCTGTCCACTTAAGTGCCTAATTGACACTAGATTTGGTGGGCCTCCTACAGAAGAGGTGACGCGGGGGTTTTCGGCATCACTTTTTCCGGACATCGAGACCCCAGTCACCAGGATAAAAGCCCGGCCCTAGGTTCTGTCATGTGACCATAGTTTTTTTTTCCATTGTCCTCATAAATGGTTTCTGATGGTGAGGCCATTGTTAGACAATGGAGTCTGGGTGTCATTCATCCTCATTTCATCTTGATAAAGTAGAGCTTTTCACACCCATTCTTTGGAATTTGAGTTTGGCGTCCAAAAGTCTGCGACAGTATTGTCAAAACAATTAGTTGAAGAGAAGCAGCTGTGACCACAGAAAGGGTTGTTTACATTTTAATGATATTTCAGAGATATGTCCCAAAAGGTCATTTGTATTTTAATGGCTTCTCAGGGGTGTGTCTGAAAAGGCCATTTGTATTTTAATGATCTCTCCAAGAGTCAAGACATGAAAATTAGCTCAGGGTTCTTGTAATTCTATGTGTATTGGTAGGAAAGGAAATGACACCTGACATCTTACTCCATTTTGTTTACAAGAAAAGTGTCAGTTTCAGGTTTACTTCATAAGTTCATTTTATAGCTCATATGTTTGGATTGTGTGGGCATGACAATATCTTCCTGGCAGTTTCAGAAGCTAGGAGAAAGAATAAAAAACAGGACCTCCAAGGTAGTAATCTCAGGATTACTCCTAGAACCATGTGCTAGTGAGTATAGAAACAGGAAGATAGTGCAGGTAAATGCATGGCTGGAGCAGTGGTGCAGGAGTGAGGGTTTCAGATTCTTGGGGCATTGGGACCAGTTCTGGGAGAAGAAGCACTTGTGCAAAATGGATGGGTCACACTTGAAAAAAGCCAGGACCAACATCCACACTAGCACTGTTCAGGAGGTTTAAACTAATTTTGTAGGGGATGGGGGAAACAGAAAACAGCAGAAAGGAGCAGAAATGAGATCAGAGGAAAAAGAGATGTAAACAGCAGTAAAAGTACAAAAATAGAGTCATAGGTCTGAATTTTACAGACCCCCCCAACATCAGGAGTCATGATGGATGGGGCCTAAAAATGCCTCCGGAAGAGTACGTATATATTTCAGCCCATAGAGCCATTACGGCACAGAAGGAGGCCTTTCAGCCCATCGAGTTCATGTCTCCGCAGACCTCCATATCTCTGTAGACTGTCCAGTCAGTCCCATTCCCTCGTATCCCTACAAGTTTATTTCCTTCAAGTGCCCATCCAATTTCTTTCTGAAATCATTGATCGTGTCAGCTTTCACCACCCTCATAGGCAGCACGTTCCAGGCCACTACCACTCGCTGCACAAAAAAGTTATTCCTCACATCTCCCATGCATCTCTTACCCAAAACCTTAAATCTGCGTCCCTTAGTCCTTGTATCATCAGCTAATGTCTGCAGCTTTTCTTTGTTTACCTTATCTGAACCTGTCATAATCTTGTACAGCTCTATCAAATGGCTCTTAACCTCCTTTGCTCCAAGGAGAATAACCCCACCTTTTCCAACCTAACCTTGGAGCTAAATTCCATCATCCCTAGAGACATCAATGCTCATCAATGTTCAGTCTGGGTTCCGCCAGGACTCTTGGCTCCAGACCACAATATGGCCTTCGTCGAAACATGGACAAAGCAGCTGAATTCCAGAGTTTCTATCCTTGACATCAAGGCAGCATTTGACCAAGTGTGGCATCAAGAAGCCCTAGTAAAATTGAAGTCAATGTGAATCAGAGGGAAAACACTCCACTGGCCAGAGTCCTAACTAACACTAAGGAATATGGTTGTGGTTGTTGGAGGCCAAACATCTCAGCCCCAGGACTTCAGTGCAGGAACACCTCAGAGCAGTGTCCCAGGCCCAACCATCTTCAGCTGCTTCATCAATGGCCTTCCCACCACTGGGGAAGTGGGGATATTCACTGATGATTGCACAATGCTCAGCACAATTCACAATTCCTCAGATACTGACGCAGTCCGCGCCCACACGCAGCAGGACCTAGACAACATTCAGGCTTGGGCTGATAAGTGCCGAGTAACATTCGTGCCAGACAAGTGTCAGGCAATGACTATCTCCAACAGGAGAGAATCTAACCGTCTCCTTGACTTTCAGCAGCTTTACCATTGCTGCATTCCCCACTATCAACACCCTGGTAGGTTACCATTGACTAGAAACTTAACTGGAACAGCCGTATCAGTACTGTGACTACAAGAGCAGGTTGGAGGCTGGGAATTCTGTAGCGAGTAACCCACCTCCTGACTTCCCTAAAGCCTATCTACCATCTAAAAGGCACAGGTCAGAAGTATGATGGAATACTCTCCACTTGGCTGGATGAGTGTAGCTTCAACAATGCCAAAGAAGCTCGACACCATCTAGTACAAAGCAGCCCGCTTGATTGGCACCCTATCCAGCACCTTCAACATTCACTCCTTCCACCACTGGTGCACTCTGGCTACAGTGTGTATCATCTACAAGGTACACTGTAGCAACTTGCCAAGGCTTCTTCAACAGTATCCTCCAAACTCACAACCTCGACTGCATAGAAGAACAAGGGCAGCAATTGCATGGAAACACCACCACCTACAAATTCCCCTCCAAGTCACACAGCATTCTGTCTTGGAAATATCTCACCATTCCTTCATCATCGCTGGGTCAAAGTCCTGGAACTCCCTCCTAAATGCACTGTGGTCATACCTACACCACATGGACTGTAACAGTTCAAGAAGGCAGCTCACCAGTACCTTCTCAAGGGCAATTAGGGATGGGCAACAAATGCTGGACTTGCCAGCGATGCTCACATCCCATGAACGAATAAAATACAATCTTCTTTTGCCTTGCTCCATTATCCTTTTGTGATTTAACCTTTCCTGCCTTCCACTCTATCATAGAACTTCCATTTTTATCCTATCCCTTTTCCATGCCTCTGTATTTGCTTAAGAACTATTACATCTCTAACTTTTTCCAGTTCTGACAAAAGGTCACTGATCTGAAATGTTAATCCTGTTTCTATCTCCAGGTAATATCACTGAGCTAGTAATCTAGAGGTCCAGGCTAATGCTATGGGGAAAGGGTTCACATCCCACATTAATGAATCAAGTAATTCATTTAAAAAAATCTGGAAATGAAAGCTAGTTTCAGTAATTATGCCATGAAACTATCATTGATTGTTGTAAAAACCCATCTGTTTCACTAACGTCCTTTAGGGAAGGAAATTGCCATCTTCACCTGGTCTAGCCTACATGTGACTCCAGACCCACAGCAATGTGGTTGACTCTTAACTGTCCTCTGAAATGGCCTAACAAGCCACTCAGTTGTCAAGGGCAATAAGGGATGGGCAACAAATGCTGGTCTTGAAAGAATAAAAAAAAAATGCTGCCAAACCTGCTGAGCATTTTCTGCTTGTATTAGCAAGTTGAATGTTTTGTTACGTGCTGAGCAGAGAATCAGGATGCAAAGCTCAATATCACTAAATTTGGCTCTTTGAAAGATATTTCTCTACAATTTCTGTTTTGACACAATTGTTCATAAATGCCAGTTGCTTAACAGTTGTTTTGCTATTTTAAATTCAAAGTACAGAGGAGACTAATTAACGTAAATAGCCAGCGTATTCATGAAAAAGTGTTCATTGTTCGGAGAAGAATCCAGCCATGCAGCTATTTTACATGCCAGTGCCACCATGATGTATTAGAATGCAATTTATGTTTGTTGGATTGCATATTTGCAAACAAATGAGAATAGGTTTGAAAAGCACTTTTCATGAAGGCACTATGCTTTATGCTCAGTTGAAAATGGTTGTGAATTTACATTCTTTGACAGATTTCTGTCCATTTTCAGACATAATTGATATTGGCTTGATCTAACTTCTACTTTGAAAGCAGAATCTGTAATTCGACTGTGGCAAGCTATGGCATTCAGAAATGAAGAGATCCAACCCTATTGACCATTGAGTGAACCTCATCCATAGGATGCACATTGCACCAGGATAGCTTCTATCCTTCCTAGGTTTTAAATCCTCATGACTTCTCAGCTAAATTTTCAACAGTGCTACATTTACTGCTGACTATGAGTTTTTTTGCTGTAAATCCATAAGGACTATACATTTGATAAAGTTTGCCAAATCTCATTTCACTTTAGATCTTGTAAGTGGGACTATATCATTTGAAGTTTCTGGTTGCTGGCTTCAGGCCAGGAATAAACAGCAAAACTTATCTCTGAGGACAACAGGCTTGTCAGTTCAGGGCCTTTCTACACGACTCATATTCACCCAACAGATAGTAGGGAAGAATGTCTCCTTCACTGATATGAAGCAGGAGAGATGTTCACTATGTTTTTGGGCACAATTCAAATTTCTTGGCTAACAAGGTGTAATTCTAATCTGCTGGAAAGTAACATTTTAAAATAATACATTTCTCAAATGTCAAAGGCACGTGATGCAAAGAATTTTCCACTCATTAATCTTTCCTCTGTGTTCACTTCATAGTTTGTAAAAGGATATCATCCTATTAGCTCACTTTTTTTTACTTTTATAATGAACATTTTAAGAAAAGTAAGTTTAAATCCTACATTTTGTTAATTCACTTAAGCATGAAGAATACATCTGGTGCTAGTTAATGGGTATTTCTTGGGACAGTTCCATGAAGTCACTTTGTGAACAGAATGTTGACATTTAGGCATTAGCACTAGCAATCCAACAAGTTTTAGAAAAACAATAGCCAATCCTTCCATTCTGACTTTGTTAATGTTGACTGTTAGAAGAGTCTTGTATGTTGTTTATAGTGGCAGATGACTGGAGAGGTGAGTGTTTCTGTGCATGCACATGTACAGAGAAGGGAGAGATTTAGCATCCATTTGCCAGTATAAATACCAAACATTTAAATAATTAAAAATAAATGAAACCCACCTCTTGAGTGTTTGCTTTATTCTAAGTTTTCTAAATACAGTGATCCTGCAAGTATAGTTCTGGCCGGTCCCATACTTAAATTTGTGTTACTAAATTGATGTGGTCAGCATGAATCCACCTCTCACTTCTGCAAAAGGGTATTTGAAACCCAAATTAAAGATTTCTGTATCGATGGAAGCCACCTTATTGCCATCTGTCAGTTTAAACCTTTAACGAAACCAGATCCTGCATTCATAGCAAAAGCACTACAAAATAATTACAGATGATAAAGGCCATTCGGCCCATCTTAACTCATCTATCCAGAAAGACCTATTGTAGCATCCAATTGTTTCTTAATTGATTCCAGGATGTTAACCTTCATTAATGTATGTGGAAACCGATCATCTGATGATCACTCAGCGGGAGTAATTTTAACTTGTGCTGACAGTGCATAATGGGCAATGTCGGATTGACCGCCCATTAAACACCTCTCCTGTTTTTCCTTTCCAGGAATAATGAGCAGCTAATTGATATTGCCTATTTAAAACTCTCAGCAGCAGTTAAAATTATTCCCATTGTATGAGTGAGAACTTTCTGATTTCAGTGCCAACTTTATATTTTATTAGTTTGAACCTGGGCCCCATGTCTCATGCTTACAATTTAGTCTAAAGTAAAATTCCAGATTTATCTTTTCTATTCCCTTAAGAACCTTATATGCATTGTCATGAAAGTACTTCCATTTTTAAATATTTTTTGACGAATCGTGTTTTAGAGTTGTGGAGATGGATTCATTGGATGACTGAAGTGATTCCATAGATCCTGGACCTTTTTTTAAAGGGTCGCTGAAAGGACTCTGTTGAAAAACAACATTTCCTGGATGTCACATGTCTTCAGCTAAGTAAACAACAGGTGCCTTCTGACTATGGGAGTTGTTTACAAGAGATGTGGCATGTCAAGATTTAAGGTGCTCAAGAGTGGGTTTCATCTTTGAATACTGTTTTGAGTCAGTTGGGTTTGTAGCCTTCTGAAAGAAACACCCAGTTCATATTTTCTCCACCTCTTTGAGAAACCCTGAAAAAAAATTGAGTATGTGATAGCTGTAATGCCTGATGCCTCAGTGACCCATCTACGTGTACTCGGATGCCAGACTGTATGCCATCTGGAACATAACATATCTTATCCTTTTTCTTCAAGAATTAACAAGTACTTTGGCCAAAGCATCTTTATTTTTCCTTTAACCAGTGTGTGTGTGTGTGTGTGTGTATATTTACTGTCATATTTCAAACTGTGCGTTAAAGCTTTGCATCTTTATTGACTAAGTCCTGTTTTATAATAAATTAATACTTTTGTTGTTTATTAAAGAAACCTGATTGGTGGATTTTATTCTGAAACTAAAATAGATAATATATATAATTGACCATATCGGTAACTGGGTAAACATTTAAATATATGTTGTGACCTGTAGAGAAGTGGAGCTAGAGAAAGACAATGCACTCCTCCCACCTCGGTCGTAACAGCATCTATAAGAACACATCTCAAATACAGTGGGGTGAATTGTCACTTTTACTCATGGGTGGGAAATGGGTAGTAGCAGATTAGGCATCTGTTTTATACGCTGCCTCTTTTATACCCCACACATTTTATAGACCTTCTGTTTTATACCCCACCAGTCTTAAATGCCACCTGTTTTTGATTTTGATTTAGAGATACAGCACTGAAACAGGCCCTTCGGCCCACCGAGTCTGTGCCGACCATTAACCACCCATTTATACTAATCCTACACTAATCCCATATTCCTAACACATCCTCACCTGTCCCTATATTTCCCTACCACCTACCTATACTAGGGGCAATTTATAATGGCCAATTTACCTATCAACCTGCAAGTCTTTTGGCTGTGGGAGGAAACCGGAGCACCTGGAGGAAACCCACGCAGACACAGGGAGAACTTGCAAACCCCACACAGGCAGTACCCAGAATTGAACCCGGGTCGCTGGAGCTGTGAGGCTGTGGTGCTAACCACTGCGCCACTGTGCTGCCCTAAATTACACCCCATCCATTTTATATGCCATACATTTTATACCCCACCAATTTTATATCCCATCTGTTTTATATGCTGCATATTTTTATACACCGTCCATTTTATATCCCACCCGTTTTATATCACACTGTTGTGTAGACCACCTGTTTTATCCCCCACCTGTTTATTACCACATCTGTTTTATACCCCAACAGTTTTATATCCTACGTGTTTTATACCCGACCCATTTTATATCCCGTTTGTTTTATACCCCATCCTATGTTCACTTCCACTGACTTCAGAATTAAGTGAAATATAAAAGTTGCAGTCAATCTTCCATCACCTGTTCTCTGCCAGTCAGCAAAAGTGAAATTCATCCCTTTTCCTAGCCAAACAGGATAATTTCCTCCAACTTTTCTTCATAACGTAGCACTTTGACACTAGGGATCAGTCTCATGGCTCTTTTCTGTAGTGCTTCTAGTTGTAGGCGGTCTTCCGTGTGTCTCAGTGACCAGAACTGGGCATAGTGTGGAAAGTGTGGTCTGGTCAGAGTAGTCTAGTTTGATGACAAATTCCTTTAATTTATATTCAGTTGTTTTTGGTGCCATAGTTCAACATGCTATTACCTTTGTTGATTGTTGTTCTGCATTGGTTGAACAAGTTGAACTTTGAGTCCAATAGGACTCTTAGATCACTTTTACCTTCATCTATAGCTTTTTCAACACCATTCATGGAATATGTATGTTGCCCATTTTTCCTTCCAATGTGTGCTATATCAGCATGTTTTTATTCTGTCCACATACATATTTTTTCAACTCATTCAGTAATTTCTTAGCTGCTTATAATTCCACTGCCTTTGCTAGTTTGATATGATCTACAAAGTTGACCAATTTGCCTCAGGTTTGTGAATCCAAGTCATTGATTTAAATTAGAAACAATATCCCTCTATCTAGCCCTGGGGCACTTCACTCAGGATAATGCTGGTGAAAAGTATGCACACTGGGTGAAGGAATGAACAACAGCAACAAAATCATGCATTTGTATTTTATAGAATAATTTAATGACTGTTTTTGTCAGTATTGCATTTTATCAGTGAATATGTTTTGGCTTTATTAATATCAGTCAGACCATTAGGTGGAGGTGGGATGAGGCTTTTAACAGGAGCTCAAACTTTATGTTGGCTGTTGATCAATGCGCCTAACCATGTTAATTCAGTTGAAAGTCATAAAGGAGTCTTTGCCATATTTGCACATTCAGAGAGATAGATAATTATAGAAAGAAGATGGAACAAAATATGGAAAAACTGAATGTGGAGCTGACATATAAATGTCAAATGGTGCAGCTACAAAAGCAATGAGTAAACATTTTTGGTTTAAGGAGTAGAATAATCTACTTTTGCTTGCAATGGAGAAATCCTTTCTGTAAAGAACCAGCCATGAAGATCATGATATTGTTAAGCACGGGCATCATGAAATCTGAGACCTCGCAGAGTTCAACTGCAGGATAAGTGGTTACCTTCTGAAAAAAGGATCATAAAGATGCCACCGTCATAGAGATGTCCCAGACTGCTTCAGATTGTTCAATTGCCTGCAAAGGTGAAGTGGGAGACTTGGTTCCTTTGAAAGGTAACAAAATGGTTGCAACCTCAATAAAGGAAATGTTGCAACCTGGGCAGTTCTTACACTCTGAAAGTGAGCACCATTCATTTTCATGCATTAAATGTGAGGTTTCAAAACATACCATTTTAATGGTGGTAGACCTCTAGAGCACTTTTCTGCCTTGACATTTAATCTATAAATATAAATCACTTCGTAGTGCTATTATTTCTTAATTACCATGCAGATTCAGGTACATTAAATGACTGCTCATCCGTGATGAATGGTTGATGGAAGTGATCTGGGGTTACGCACAATCATCTACTAATATATTTGAGTCTGCATTTTAATACTCATTAAAATTCCAGTTATTTACTGTACTGCTTATAACCCATTAACTAGAAAGAATGGCAAGTGGTGTAATGACAGTGACATTGTGGTCCCGACCACAGCTGCTGTTTCTCCTTGCCTTAACCCTTTCTATAACCAGGGAAGACAAAGTAGAGCCTTAGAAAGCCAATAGCTTGGTCACAGCTGTCCATTATTCTAAGTGAAAAATACTCAAAATTTCCCTAATGCTAAATCACTTATATAACAATTGATCAGTAGTAAATTCTCATCAAAACAGAATCTTTTTTATATAAAAGTTCACCTTGCCAAGAAACAAGGGCTGAATTTTATTAGCGTGCTGCACATCGTGGTGGCGCACTTTCATGTCAGTGGCCTTCAGACACAGAAGTGTCTTTCACGCAGGGGCTCAAGCAAATGGAGGGGGCGGAGTGGCTGCCCCTGATGATGTGAAGGGGCGGCTGCTCCAGCCTTGGCAATGGCGTCTGGTGCCATTGCGCAGGCGCCGGCGCCATTTTTAAAGGGCTTCAAGCCCTTAGCATAGTTTTGAATTTTTAAAGTTTAACACTGGTGCTTTTATTTTTTAAAAATTAAAAGATGGAGGGCCTTTCCCAACTCTCACAATGTTTTTTGTTATTTTTATTTATTTTTATTGACTGATGTGAATAAGATCTAGTTTAGTCCCAACCCGAACTTTCCCCCTCAACCTCTTCACATTTGCCCTTCAACCCCCTTCCCAACATCCCCACGACCAATAAAAAAAGGTTTTCCCCGCGCCCCTGCCTCCCGCCCTGATAACTTCACTCCTCCCCTCTCCCCACAAGTGTCTCGCCTTGGAACTCCGTATGGCGCACGAGTTGCGGCCGGCGGCCGTAATATTAGCATGGGACGGTCACCGAGACAAGATAAGTATATGTAAAATAATTTGCATTGATTTTACTATTTAACTGAAGGCCCCGCTGCTTGGCAGCTGGGGGGGGAGTGCTGCACCGAGGCCCTGCCGCCGCCAGTAAAATGCAACAGGGTCTTCTCGGTGTCAGGGGTCATGGCGGGCCGCTCCTGCAAGTATTTTACGGGTCCGCCCCCCCCCCCCCCACCCTGCCACAACCCCCGACATCAAGGGGCTGGTAAAGTTTAGCCCTTGTGGTTGAATTAGGATTTTGAGGTTATTTATAAAACATTTTTAATTGATCGTATTTGTACCTCAGCAATGTAATAATTAATAATAGAACTGAATTCAACAGGTTCATTGAATTTATTTCAGATAATTTCCGAATGCAGCAGGTCTTATAACCAAATAAGGAGGAGGTGATTGTTAATGCAGTTATGAGGGACCAACCAGAAATAGTTAGCAATTCTCTTGGGAATTTTTGTCCACAAACAAACTTGAACAGAAGGTGGTTTTGGAGACATAGGTAATTAATTAACTGCAACAAAGTGGAAGAAATGGTTAATTAATAGATCTATGGACCAACAGTAGATTCTATTCAAGAACTTAATTAGTGAAACACAAAACAACTATGTACTTGGGACAGGCAAAGGAGAAAATTCTAGGGTGATGGTCTATGATAGTGGTTATGACCAGTATTGAAAAGGAAGGCTCATGCAAAGATGAATGATGGCGGCAAGAATGAAACAATGAAAATTAAAAGGGAAACAAAAAAGAAACTATGATGAATAACTTGCTGATGATATTAAGGGTAACAGCAAAGGTTTCTGCAAGTACATCGAGAAAAAGAGTGGTAAAAGAGAAACAGGACAATTACAAATAAATTTAGATATGACAATAATAGAGGAGAAGGACATGGGGAACTGCAAAATTAATATTTTACTTTGGAGGGTACAGGAGCAGGGATGACTAGAAATTCGAGAAGGGGAGAAATTTACAGGCATTAAATGTAACCAAAAAAAGTAGTGGAAAAATGAATGGAATTGAAGCCAGAGAAATTTCTAGATTGTTTCCTACCAATAACATTAAACAAAATAGGCAAGAAAAATCGGAATGTATTAGTTATAATCTTCCTGCCTGTTTGGAAGAGGAGCCAGGGTCAGCTGAGGCCCAGATAAGTAAGTTTTTTAAAATGTTGTTTAATTTCCTTGTGGACCAGGAGGACCATGCAATGCTTTGTACTGGGAACTGTTCAATTAGGACCCAGACAGTACCCTCTTCCCACCCAAAATCCAGCTCTCGTCCTCTGGGTTCGAATAACTCCAATCATGTAGATGGATGTTAAAATTTACCGGGCCCCACACTGCAGAGGGCCACTGGTTTCTCCTCTTCCTCGGCCCCAGCTGCACCAACTCTGCTCATGCTTAACATCGTCTTGTAATGTTCTCAGAGATAAATAGCGGGGTCCCATCATTTTCCTCCATAAATGACCTGAAATAGTGGGCTGTATATCCAAGTTTGCAGATGAATGCTTAGTCAAAAGGTCTGGTGAGTTGAGGAGGAGCACAAAAGAATGGAAAAACAAAGGGCAAATGTGCAGGTGGATGAAAGGTGCAGTTTAATACAACAAAGTGAGGGGTAATAAATATATTTTGAATGTAAGAGCACCAGTATAAATGAGGAAGCACTTCATGGCAGATTAACAAAAGGGTATGTAGGGGTAAGGTATATAAGTCATTAAAAGATAGCCTGCAGGTATAAAAAGTGATAAAAATATTCAATAAGATGCTGGATTTACCACAAGAGGTATATGTAAAATCTCTTTCTTTCTTATGACTGAAGTAGATGTACAGCAACAACAATAATTTTATATTCAGGTGGTTAAGCCAGCTAATTGTGTCAGGAGTAGCAGAGTGTATTGCTGTGATGCCTCCTTCATATTTGTGAACCAACATTGAGTCATCATAAATTCCATGGTCTGTTCTGGGTGACCATAATGTAACGCTGGAGAGTTTTTAACTCAAGTGTCCTCACCTGCCATGATTTGTGTGGATGCAATTTAGAGTTGCCAATGGACTTCACGGAAGATCGAAGCCAGAGACCTTCTACGTCGGTTTTTCACAAGGGATTTGTTTGTCATTTCTTGTGAGCCCCAGGCTTTCCAAACGTCATCAGGGTTAAAAATCACATTGTTGAAGGTTAAACACAGGGATCCATAAGGGCTTGTATGACTTCAAACATTGTTGAGGGACATTGTTAAAGTCCTTGTGGATGGGGCGACGTTTGTTTTCATCGATTCACTGGACTTCCATGAGGGTTGTGGCATTGTGGCAAATGGATGGTGGCACGGTGTGTGACAATACAGCAGCTAGGGTGTCAGGGTTGACTTGAGGGCTCCAATGATATACTGCATTGCAGAGTCCAGTTGGACATCAACAAGTTGAGTGTGACTACTTCTGGTCTGTAGCAGTTCACAATACTCACTATGGAGTACACAAGGGTCATCGCTGGTGTCCGAAGCACTGATGCTTCCCAGTTTATGTTTGCTAGTTTCTAGACCAGGTTAACCCTTATCTTTGTGTTGGTGGCTACCTTCTTCAGGTGATCATGGACGGTTAGCGTATGGTCCAGCTTCACTCTGAGATAGGTCATAGTGGGGTCATGTCACATAGTTTTGCTGCAGAAGATCACTTGTAGGGTGTGTTTAGTATTCTTTTCAAACTTCAGCACCAATCCTTTAATCCAGACTGTGTCGTAGGTTGATGGCAGGTGTATATATAAAATAAAAGCGAATAAGCATCGCTGGAGTCCTGCAGAACACAGGTCAGATTTCATTTGGAAAATTGTATTTAGTTTTGGGTACCCTATTTTCTGAAAGATATTCTGGGCTTGGAAAATATCCAGCATAATTCACCAGCATAATACCTAGAGATAATCAATGTTGCTGTAATGAGACTGAATAAATGTACTTTGAAGATGAGTAGGGTAAGGGGTAATCTGACTGAGGTATTTAAAATAGTAAAATAAATTACAGAGTAGATATGGAACAGTTCTTCCCTTTAATAGGGGGAAACTAGAGCAAGGAGACATAGTCATAAAATTTAAGCTAAGCTGATTAAAAGTAACACAAAAGTTTGTGGGAATCTAAAATGCACTGCATATCCCTTGTTATGAACAGGTGAGGAAGGGGTCTCAGGCACCCCTTTCGCCCCTTCTCTGGTTTGACCACAACAGGATTTATCTTTTAAATACAGTGATTTAACTTACCATCTCAGTGAGCACTTGCTCCTGTTCACCTAATATATACTTGCAAATGAACCAATCAAACAGGTTTTCTTGAGTTTAAACAAGAAAGATGTAAGTTTATTAACCTTATCACTCTAAACCGGTTAAAATAACTAAAATATGCACTGCATCCATGCTCGCATTCACACGAGAGGCACACACACATACAAATAGATTACAGAGGGAAAACAGAATTGGGAGATTGAAGTAAAGTCCATAATAACTGGAATTCAAATACTGAGTCTCCATGCCTTTAATTAAAATTAAAGTCTTGTAGTCCTCGCTGGGCCATGTGCACAGTTCAGGCTTGCTTCTCTAGTTCTGGAAGGCCAAAGAGGAGCTATATGCATGTCCTCTTTGTTGCTGACTGTGAGGATCTGTATATTTTAGGCTTAGTAGCTACCACTAAGGCTTCCCTGGGACTTTGCTGGAGAGGGAGAGAGAGAGAGAAGTGCTTTCTTCCTTGGAGTTCAGTTACTGTCTGCTTTCTGAGGCACAATTCACAAACTCTCAGAGTTACACAAGCAGTCATGTCATTTGACCACCTCTGTTTGAAACAGCACCTTCTGGAATGATCTTTGAAATTCAAGGCTGTTCAGGGGGGAGTTTTGGCTCTTTCAAAGTCAATGGGTGTCGATGGCTTTTGACGCTCAACATTGACAATAACATTCTAGGTAATTTAATCACAGAGCACACCCATTGTTATGACTAGACTGTCTCCAGTGGGCCTTTGGCTTTTTAGGTGCAAATTCGTGTGTGGCCATCTTTAGCTGCACTGTTCTGCTTTCTTAAAGTTATTTGTAATAATGTCCAGTAAAAGTCTCAGGTAAAGTTCCGTACGACAAAATTAATATTTCCATGTGGCATGTGGAGTTTCTGTTACACCTCTGTACCATGCCGAATGAAATGTGACAATGGGAAGCATTTCATTATAAGTTAAAAAGAGAAAACACAAGAAAAGACGCATGCATTTTTTTCATTCACTCTCATCCACTCGGAAATTTTAATATTGTTGCAGCTTGGCTTTTTCTATCTGCAGCAGTGCTGATTCAAACTGCCCTTTTCCCTTTGATGTTAGTGTGAGATGGTTTGGTGTGTTCCAATGGGTTGAAAGTTTCTTTAGTATTAGTTTGTAATAAGCTGGGAATGGGCATCTCAATAAACATGTGGTTGTTGGGAGAGCTTGGTGTCTGAAAATTTCCATAATGGTCTAGGGTGAGTTCTTTTTTGTGCACAGGTTTTAACACCTCAGCTGTTGTTTCTACAACATGTGGTTCTAACCCTTCAGGTTCCAGTACCTTGCTAATTTCTCTCCTTTGGGTAGTATTGGGAAATGTGTTGACTTTAAGCCCCGGTGAGGTCTCTGAGATTTCCTCTGGGCCTTTGTTCTTCTTGCAGTCTGAAGTGAGAGTGTTGGAGTTAATTAGCTCTGGTCTTGAGCTCTGATCATGGGAGTCTGCAGTGGGTGGATCCACTCTGACCTCACTTTCAGTGTTCTGGTGAGCCATACAAGTGCTGCTCACTTCAGGGCATTTTTGTTTCCCTCTTCTCTTGACTGTGGGGAGGGTCTCTTTGTTAATCTCCCCTATGTCCTCTGGGACATTCCTGCTCCCAAGTATTTGTCCAGATTCCACTGCACTCCCCTGCGACACTTCGACTAGATGAGGCATCACCCTCACAGTTTCATTGCTCTCTTGAGGACTTTCTTTGTCCCTGCAGGTTTCTGTAGAGGTTTGTGACAACCCTGGTAGGGTGCTTCTCTTGTCTGCATTTACGTAGGAGGGTGTGGGGTCTAATTTTCCTAACATTTCAGGGTTGGCTGAGTGGGCAGTAGGGAGTTTCATTTGGGAATCCTCCCAGACCACTTTTAACCTGTCCTCATGTCCTGTTTGGCCCCTTCCTCCCTAACTCTTTGCCAGATCTGTGCTTGCCTGTTCCCTTTGGTCTCGGCAGGGGTCCCTTACTATTCAACATCCCTCTGCTGGAGGGTCCTCCAAACGCCGGTACAGGAATTAGGGGTGCAGATTTTACTGCAGGTTGGGGCTTCCTCACAACATGGCATATGTGGCAAATTTTATGGTACTCCACCACATCTTTGTGGAGTCTTGGCCAGTCAAACTACTGTCTTATGCGGGCTTTGGTTTCTCGTACACCGACCTGTACAGCCATTGTAAATTCATGGACCATTCTTAATATTTCTTTATGGTACCTCGGCAGCACCACTAACTGGTGAATCACTGTCCACTCTTTGTCCTCCGGTCTGTGAGGAGAGCTCCACTACTTCATCAGCACCTCAACCTTTAAATAGGAGCAATCAGGGACTCCCTCTGCTTCAGTTTCAGTTTGGGCAGCCTGTGCTAACTTTCTTAATGCTGGGTCAGCTTGCCGAGCCTCAACTAGGGAAGATTTGTTTAACCCATTCCCTGGGTCCTCTAACTCCCCAAAGAAAGTTTCAGACAACCAGACAGCTTGGTCATCTGGCTGCAGTGCCAGTTCAGTCTCCTCTGAGAGAGCTGGTTTGGCCATGACCCAAGACACTGCACAATCAGGGAAATGCAGGGAACCGTGTCCTGCCACTTCCCTGTCTCTCTGACCTCCTTCGGTCTCTCTACCACTACTGCAGAAGCTACCACATTCGCCCCCACCAGATCATTACCTAGGAGCAGGTCAACCTCGTCCACAGGCAAACTAGGGACAATCCCTATGGTCACTGGTCCTGAAACTAGGTCGCAATCCAAATGCACCCAACATAAAGGTACTGGCATACATTGCCCTCTGATACTATTCACTATCATCCTTACATTTATTGCACTTTCTGGGGGAAAGATCATGCCTTTTCCCAGCAAAAGAGATCTGTTGGCCCATGTATCCCTGAGTATGACAATGGGCTTGCTTGCCCCACTCAAGGGGTATGGGGTTACTCTACCTTTGGAGAGTAAAGTCCTGATAGTGTTCAGGGATCTCATTAAATTTCCCTGCACCCACAGTAGTATGTTTCCTTGGTCTTACTACTGCTGCAGTTAAAGCCACAGCCTGTTCTGCTGTGCTTTCCATCAAGGTCCCTTCTCCTGCACTGGGCAGGTGTTTCCTGATTAACCCTACAGGCTTTCCCCGTAGTTTTCATTCATCAGCTCTGAGGTGACCTGTCTTATTACAATGGAAACACACAGGTCTCCGGTCACACTCCTGCTTTCAGCACTATCTTTTTTGGCTTGAGGAAGGCCCCCTGTGTGTCCCGCTTTCCTTTCTCGCCCAGGGCTATTTGGGCTCCTATCACCTTCCCACCTCTTTTCCTTTTTGTGGTTATAGGGGTTACTAGGAAAGGTTTTTCCTTGAGGTACGGACTTGTAAATGAGAGCAAACTCATCAGCCAGAACTGCGGCTTTCCTCACTCATAATTTCATAAGTTCATAATTTGATGAACTTTCATCTGGCAACACGGAATAAACCTCTTGGGCTTTTCCTGTTAGCATGCTTTGTAGCAGTATTGTCCAGCTCTTGGCCAGCCATTTTAACTGTCTCACAAGCTTTTCAAAAATTACAAAAAATGCCTCATTGAACTTTGGGATCAATTGGGAGTATTTTAAGAGCTCAGCACATGGCCCTGAGTTAAGTGTAGCCTCCATATTGGCCATGCTTTCACTGGGGTTACCCTGTCATCCCCTAGCTAATTCAAGCTGCCGTAACTCCCTTTCCTCCTGCTCCTTCTGGAAAGTTCTCTCTCTTTCCCATTCCTGTCGTTCATTTTCTCTCCCTTCTCTCTTTCTTTTGCTTCCCTGCTCTCTCTTCTTCCCTGTCTTCTAATTCAAATCTCTTCTGTTCTAATCGTATTTTTGCTAACATTACCCTGTCTGAGTCTAATTCCAATCCTGTCTCTGCCTCTTCAGGTTCAAGGGAAAAATGGTTGGCCACAAGTCTTAGGAGTTTGGATTTCTTAGCTTTGGCACGGAAAGTGATCCCACGCTGCCCAGCCATATTCCTCAATTCTTCTATAGATAGAGCCTTTAACTTATCCCAAGTTACTTCACCCTGGCTTGGTGAGGTACTGGCTTTGGACACAGACACAGCCGCTTTGGGGCGGCACAGTGGCGCAGTGGTTAGCACTGCAGCCTCACAGCTCCAGCGACCTGGGTTCAATTCTAGGTCCTGCCTGTGTGGAGTTTGCAAGTTCTCCCTGTGTCTGCGTGGGTTTCCTCCGGGTGCTCCGGTTACCTCCCACATGCCAAAGACTTGCAGGTTGATAGGTTAATTGACTATTATAAATTGCCCCTAGTATAGGTAGGGAAATATAGGGACAGGTGGGGATGTGGTAGGGATATGGGATTAGTGTAGGATTAGTATAAGTGGGTGGTTGATGGTCGGCACAGACTCGGTGGGCCGAAGGGCCTGTTTCAGTGCTGTATCTCTAAACTAAACATGCTAGTATTCTAGCAACATAAACCACAAGAAAACTTGTATTGCAGTTTACTTTTTGATTGGGATCAACTTGATTTAGCACTGGCAATTTCTCATTTGTCTGTGGGAACAATGCCACAATAGAGCCCCAAATATCTGCGATGAACAGGTGAGGAAGGGGTCTCAGGCGTCCCTTTCGCCCCTTCTCTGGTTTGACCACAACAGGATTTATCTTTTAAATACAGTGATTTAACTTACCACCTCAGTGAGCACTTGCTCCTGTTCACCTAATATAAACTTGCAAATGAACCAATCAGATAGGTTTTCTTGAGTTTAAACAAGAAAGATGTAAGTTTATTAACCTTATCACTCTAAAAACCGGTTAAAATGACTAAAATATGCACCGCATCCATGCTTGCATTCACACGAGAGGCACACACACATACAAATAGATTACAGAGGGAAAACAGAATTGGGAGATTGAAGTAAAGTCCGTAATAACTGGAATTCAATTACTAAGTCTCCATGCCTTTAAAGTCTTGAAGTCCTCGCTGGGCCATGTGCATAGTTCAGGCTTGCTTCTCTAGTTCTGGAAGGCCAAAGAGGAGCTATATGCATGTCCTCTTTGTTGCTGACTGTGAGGATCTGTATATTTTAGGCTTAGTAGCTATCACTGAGGCTTCCCTGGGCCTTTGCTGGAGACAGAGAGAGACTGAGGTGCTTTCTTCCTTGGAGTTCAGTTACTGTCTGCTTTCTGAGGCACAATTTACAAACTCTCAGAGTTACACAGGCAGTCATGTCGTGGGAGCACTTCTTTGTTTGAAACAGCAACTTCTGGAATGATCTTTGAAATTCAAGGCTGTTCAGACATACTTGGGGTTTGGCTCTTTCGAAGTCACTGGGTGTTGATGGCTTTTGACGATCAACATTGACAAAATCATTCTAGGTAATTTAATCAGAGAGCACACCCATTGTTCTGGCTAGATTGGGTAGTCACCTGTCTCCAGTGGGCCTTTGGCTTTTCATGTGCAAATTCGTGCGTGACCGTCTTTTGCTGTTCTGATCTGCTTTTTAAAAGTTATTTGTAATAATATCCAGTAAAAGTCTCAGGTAAAGTTCCGTACGATGAAATTAATATTTCCATGTGGCATGTGGGGCTTCCGTTACACACTGTTCGTATGTTGGTATAACCTTAATGTACCAGTGTGAACACATCACCATATTATTCCTCAATAACTCATTGCCTGGTTGGCCCCAAGTAAAGGTACTTGAAAGCACAGATGGTCAGAAATGGGTTAGATGGACACATAACTAATCATGTTATTAATGTGTCTAGAAAGAGGACGGAGTCGAGGGACTGGATTTTTAGCCCATGCCCGAGACGGGAACAGAGGGCGGGGGTGGGTGCCTGGCGCAGAGTTTTGCGCCACCGACATGCGTGTCAGTTCCCTGGCTCCATCCTGCCCAAGGCCAGCAAGTGGCGGGTAGCCAATTGACCCTCTTAAAGACATATTAAGGCCTGTTAACAGAGACCAACAAGGATTTTCCAGTTGGTCTCCAGGTCCCCACAGGTGGCAGGGGACTGGGCAGTTGCCTAGAGGCGGCCTGCCGGTGGCAGACCAGTGCCCTCAGCGCTCCAGGCAGGCTTAAGGGGCTTCCCTGACTGCCTAAGTTCAACAGCAGCTGCAGGCCACCCTGTGAAGTGGTTCCCTCCCCCCCCCCCCCTCCCCCTCCACAGTTGTGGCCTGGCTGCAAAGGTATTTTTATTTTAAATATGAAAAGGTTGGAGAAAGGGGGCAGCCATTTTGGGGGGCCCTCTCTCTCATTGACCTGTAAGAGGACACTGCTGCTGCTTCCAAGCTGAAGAGCCTACTATTAGCCTTCCAGCTTCGAGACCCTGCCCGCTGTTCTTAAATGGATGGCAAGCTTGCTCTCGGGCCACTAATTGGTCAAATAGGGGAAACTCACCAGTGAGTGACTGTCTATTACACAGTGCAGGCTTCTAACCCCCATTTGAGCCTGACAGCAGTGTCTCTGAAGCCCACAGGAAAATCCTGCCCTAGATGGTAAACTATAGCTATCCAGCTCATCATCAAAAGTCATAGAATTATACAGCACAGAAACAGACCCTTCGGCCCATCGTGTCTGTGCCGACCATCTAGCACCCAACTAATCCAATCCCATATTCCTGCACTTGGCCCGTAACCTTGTATGCTATGGCGTTTCAAGTGCTCATCTAAATACTTTTTAAATGTTGTGAGGGTTCCTGCCTCCACCACCTCTTCAGACAGTGCATTCCAGATTCCAACCACCCTCTGGGTGAAAAAATTTTTCCTCAAATCCCCCCTGAGTCTCCTGCCCCTTACCCTAAATCTATGCCCCCTGGTTCTTGACCCCCTCCGCTAAGGGAAAAAGTTTCTTCCTATCTAACCTATCAATGCCCCTCATAATCTTGTATACCTCAATCATGTCCCCCCTCAGCCTTCTCTGCTCCCCAAGGAAAACAACCCTAGCCTTTTCAGTCTAATTACTTCAAATGCATTTTGCCAATAACTTAGAAAAGGGAATGGAAATAATACACAGGAGATGATATGCAGGTTATATGTGCATAATATGGGGGCTGGGGGGACATTAAAAATGGTGGAATGTGACAGAGAACTCTGACATTCCAGCACAGCAGGCCCAATAAAATATGAATATATCTTTTGGAGGCATTTTATCTGCCTCTGTATGTTACTCAGCTTTTTCTAGTGCTGAGCATATAAGCACTGGTCTTCTACCTTTTAGCTATACCCATGAATAAATTGATCTGCTTGCTAGTTTAATAGAGATTTCAGAAGGGAGACTACACTTAGTCCCTTGACCATAGCAAGTTTAGCTCCCTTTCACTTCCACTGAAAAACAACGCAACAGTAACAGGGTGCAGCAAATTGCTTCAGGCTCTCAGCAGGATGAGTTTAACATATTCTTTTGCTCTCCCGTTGTTTTCAATAACTGGAAAAAGCACCGACAGAAGCTTTATCCATTGCTCACTAACATCCATGAAGCACATTAGCACCCAAGTATTGCATTCTCTTGTACACTTGTTCTTATTTATTCTTAAATGTAAATCTTATTCCATATAAAAATAAAAGGGGAATGTTATAGAAGCATTACTGAACTGTAGTGTTTTGGGACCTCAAGCAGTCATGAAAAGGGTTTCAGTGGACTCAGCCCTCAGGCCTGTGATCCACTTTGAGTTCTTAAATGCTAGAGTGAGCAGTTGGCATTTAATTTCAGTCAGACAATGCAGCATTAGAAAATAACGCCAAAGCTCATCCTAATAAAGTCCATCCAATGGAGTAGCTGATCTGGAAAAGGTTTTACATCCTTCCTCATTGATGTTGCACTGTTATGTTAATAATAGGATTCCCTGTTTTAAGGTAGATTAAGACCCAGTAGATATGGTCTGTTCCGAGGTATATCCTATCAAATCCAGTGAATGCATGAGTCAGCTCCTGAATGAGATTACAGGACAGGTGGATGGGCTGTGCATCTGACAACACAATCTAATTAAAGCACCGACACACTGCCTCATGGCAAAAAGAAGAGACTATTCAGACTGTTCTGGAAAGCTGCAGCATCTGCTTTATATTATTACTTTTCAGTATTATTCTCTCTTTTGGTTTTTGATACACAGATGCAGTAAATGATTAGGAAGGCAAATGGAATGTTGGCCTTTATTGCAAGAGGAAACGAGTATAACAGTAGGGAAATTTTACTGCAGCTGTACAGGGCCTTGGTGAGACCACATCTGGAGTACTGTGTACAGTTTTGGTCTCCTTATTTGAAAAAGGATATAATTGCATTAAAAACAGTTCAGAGAAGGGTAACACGACTAATTCTGGGGATGAAGGGCTTATCTTATGAAGCAAGGTTGAACAGGTTGGGCCTATACCCTTGGAGTTTAGAAGAATGAGAGGTGATCTGATTGAAACATATAAGATCCTTGGACTTGATAGAGTGGATACCAGGAAGATGTTTCCTCTTGTGGGGGAGACTAGAACTAAGGGACACAGTTTAAGAATAAGAGGTCTCCCTTCTAAGACAGAGATGAGGAGAAATTTCTTTTCCCAAAGGATCAATAGTCTGTGGAATTCTGTCCCCAGAATGCAGTGGAGGCTGGGTCATTGAATTTATTCAAGGCTGAGTTAGATAGATTTTTGATAGTCAAGGAAGTCAAGGGTTATGGGGGAAGACAGGAAGTGGAATTGTCTTATAGAATGGCAGACCAGGGTCGAAGGGCCAAATGGCCTACTCCTGCTCCTAAGTCCTATGTTCCTATATTGTTTAGTGGAAATGAAAATAGGTTTATTGCTTAAACATGTTAGGGGCAGTATAACGGAAACTATTACTCTGATTTTAACCGCAACAGAAATCGATGGGGGGTGGGAGCGAAAGCAGGTGGCAATCCATTTGTCACCAACCCTTACCCGCAGAATGGAAGGCTCAATAGATTTTAACACAGGCCTCCTATCCATGCTGCAATATTGAGTCCTGCCTGAAGACAGCAGGAGTGACATCACACTGGGGGGTGGGGGGAGGGGTGGGGGGAGGGGGAGGTCAGGCTGCCACTGGGGCAACAAAAATGCTTTCTGGCAAAGTAAGTCCATGACTAGGGGAGGTGAGGAAGCCCAAGGCATGAGAGGCCTGCTCCTCCCACCCCACAAGGAACCTTCAAAAAGTAAAACAATATTAACTTACATGGGCCTCCAGTAGCCTGGATCTTGTCTACTTGATGAAGCTGGAGGTGGCAAGATGCAGTGCATAGCCTCCTGCCCTCAAAGCTCTGCACCTGCACCTCTTCCACCACACGAGGGGTTAAACTTAGACCACATAGCACTGGAAGAGACTGGCCATGATAATGAGTTTGATATTTGTGTCTGTCTAATTTTGTTGGCACCATCAATGGCAGTCTTCCTATAGCCTCGATATTTAAACTGTTGCTGATGCACCTTTCTTAAGAGGTTACAGTGTAAAAGCAACTGAACAGCAAGTTCTTATTCCAAAGAATGGCCAAATGGCCCCACTGAACTCATAAAAGGGTACTAAAGCATCCAATTGATATTTCTGAGTCAAAAATACAAGTCGTGGCAGTGTGATTGCACATTAGGAATTCAGCATGCTGTGTTGATGATTGTTTGAACATTGATTATAATTCCCGACACTGGTTATAGTGATGCAGCTGAGATAGGAAATAATGAAACTCCAGTCAAGGGATAGGTGCTTCCCCTGACAGAAAGACAGGCAGATAACTTAGGGCACCTATGTCTCTTGGTGACCAAAAACAATGCTTTGACAGTCCTCAGTGCCAGATGCCTGTCCTTGCTTTGAGCCGGTTATACATTGCACAGGACAGTAAAGGAAGGAAAGTATATCAAAAATAACTTCAATGTTTGCAAGTTCAAATTTGACTTTATGCTGAAAATTTTTTTGAGTTTGGGATCAGATTCACCTCATCCCTCAAGTTTTCCCCTCATGTCTTGTCTGAAAGAAAAGAAATAACTTACATTTTTAAATAACAACTTGTACGAATATAGCACCTTTGATGTAGTCAAGCATCTAAAAATGCTTCACAGGAATACTATGAAACAACATTTGACACTGAGTTACATAAGGAGATATTAAGACAGGAGACATGCCAGAACTGGAGGACCGCAGAGTTGTCAGAGGGTTGTAAGGCTGCAAGAGATTACAGAGATAGGAAGGGATGAGTTCATGGAGGGATTTGAAAACAAGAATGAGAATCTTAAAATCAAGGCATTGCTGAACCGAGTGCCAATATAGGTCAGTGAGCACAGAGATGATGGGTGAACAGGGCTGGGTGCGAGTTAGGATACAGGCTGCAGAATTTTGGGCGCGTTCAAGTTTATAGAGAGTGTAAAATGAAAGATGGTCAAGAGTGCATTAGGATTGTCAAGTCTACAGTTAACAAATGCATAAATAGCACCTTTCATGACCTCAGGACATCCCAAAGCACTTTACAGCCAAGTATAGTCACTGTAGTATTACAGGAAATGTGGCAGCCAATTTGTGCACTGCAAACTCTGACTTAGGGTGGGTACAATGACACACACCAGCATCCCCCAGTGCATTGTCCAAGAGGCTATTCTTTATGTGTGAGTTAGACTATGAGTGCTGGTACACTACTCAACTCTGGGAACATCAAAGCTAGCCAAGTCTGATTCTGTCCTCATCTATGCCCACACTTGCACATTTACTAACACGGGTTGCTGTGTAGTGATCAGTAGTGGAAACCTTAGATGCTCTTTGCCTTCCTCAGCCTAGGGATCCCAAGACCAATTTTAGTGTGCCTACTGTTAAGAGAAGGAAAGTAGAATAGTAATGGTAGGATTCATACTCGTGCCATCAATAGACCTGCATTTCCCCCTCCATAACATCGCCCAACTTCGCCTGTCTCAGCTCAGCTACTGCTGAAACCCTCATTCATGCCTTTGTTACCTCTAGACTTGACTATTCCAATGCATTCCTGGCTGGTTTCCCACATTCTACTCTCAGTAAAATTGCGGTCATTCAAAACTCAGCTGCCCTTGTCTTAACTCGCACCGTTCCCCTATAAACACTGTGCTCGCTGACCTACATTGGCTCCCGGTCAAGCAGCATCTTGATTTTAATATTCTCATCCTTGTTTTCAAATCCCTCTATGACCTCACCCCTCCCTATCTCTGTAATCTCCTCCAGACCCACAACCCTCTGAGATATCTGCGCTCATCTAATTCTGACCTCTTGTGCATCCCTGATTTTAATCTCGCCACCATTGATGGCCGCGCCTTCAGTTGCCTAGGCCCTAAGCTTTGGAATACCCTCCCTACACCTCTCTGCCTCACTTTCCTCCTTTAAGACACTCCTTAAAACCTACCTCTTTGACCAAGCATTTAGTCATCTGACCTAATATCTCCTTTTGTGACTCAGTATCATACTTTGTTTTATAATGCTCCTGTGAAGTGCCTTGGGACTTTTAATTACATTAAAAGCGCTTTAAGTTGTTTCTGTAGTAATTACAGGGTTAACAGGGGCTTTTCCGTACTGTGAGTGAAAAGCTGGGAGTATAATTTTAAGAGATGGCTAACAGTCGGCATGTTTGCAAGGTGGTCATAATTCAGAGTTGAGCAGACACTTGAGTTTGAGAAATGTCTAGGATGATAAGATGATCAATGTCACCCCCCACCCCCAACCAACCCCCTTCCCACCCAAGGCCAGCCTAACTGCTCTAGTGTGTGAAATATCTGGAGAACAATAAACAGATTGATCTGGAATGTACACATGAAAGAAGGGGAAGTTGCCTACATGACTGCTGCCAGACTTAAATACTAATTTTTTTTTATTCTTTCATGGGACGTGGGCATTGCTGGCTAGGTCAGCATTTATTGCCCATCCCTAATTGCCCTTGAGAAGGTGGTGGTGAGCTGCCTTATTGAAGTGTAGGCACACCCACAATGCTGTTAGGAAGGGAGTTCCAGGATATTGACCGAGAGAGAGTGGAGGAACGGCGATATATTTCCAAGTCAGGGTGGTGTGTGGCTTGGAGGGGAATTTGCAGGTGGTGCTGTTCCCATGCATCTGCTGCCCTTATCGTTCTAGGTGGTAGAGGTCGTGAGTTTGGAAGGTACTGTCAAAGAAGGCTTGGTGAGTTGCTGCAGTGCACCTTGTAGATGGTACACATTGCTGCCACTGTGTATCTGTGGTGGAGGGACTAAATGTTGAAGGTGGTATATTGGGGTGCCAATCCAGCAGGCTGTTTTGTCCTGGATGGTGTTGAGCTTCTTGAGTGTAGGGTAGATGTCTGTATCATAGCTGCACTGGAACAGCTTGGCTAGGGGCACAGCCAGTTCTGGAGCACAAGTCTTCAGTACTATTTCCGGATTGTTGTCAGTGCCCATAGCCTTTTCATTATCCCGTGCCTTCAGCTGTTTCTTGATATCATGTCTAGTGAATCGATTGGCTGAAGACTGGAATCTGTGATGCTGGGAACATCAGGAGGAAGCCGAGATAGATCATCCACTCAGCACTTCTGGCTGAAGTTGGTTGCAAATGCTTCAGCCTTGTCTTTTGCACTGACGTGCTGGGCTCCCCCATTATTGAGGATGGGGATGTTTGTGGAGCCTCCTCCCCCTGTTATTTGTTTAATTGTCCACCACCATTCACAACTGGACGTGACAGGACTGCAGAGCTTAGATCTGATCTGTTGGTTGTGGGATCGCTTAGCTCTGTCTATCACATGCTGCTTCCACTGTTTGGCATTCAAGTAGTCCTGTGTTGTAGCTTCACCAGGTTGACCTCATTTTTAGATATGGCTGGTGCTGCTCCTGGCATGCCCTCCTGCACTCTTCATTGAACCAGGGTTGATCCCCCGACTTGATGGTAATGGTAGAGTGGGGGATATTCTGGGCCATGAGGTTACAGATTGTAGTTGAGTACAATTCGTGCCAGGGGATGCTTACATACTAGCCTTACTTTAACCTTATGTACTAAGCAGTATAAAATAGGACACGCCAGGAAACTGTTGGAACTCCAAGAAGCCTTAAGGAGACTCTCGTGAGTGGTCAGAGGGTTTTGTTCACAAACCCCGAATGAGTTAGTTACTCGTGAGTATATAGGTGCCTGTTTCATAAACACTGCATATGTTCAGTTTATATTGATTTGATAAATAAAGATTATTGATGAGACAACTCTGTCTCTAGTCCACATGCCTGTATTGAAGTAATAGGATAAGGATTGTCCTAACACCTACCACTAGCCCAGGTCAGATCAGGTAAATCAATGAAGATAAGAGAATCAACCTGCAGACACCATGGACTGTATTGCTCGGCATTACACCAAGCAGTACATTTATCCAATAAACCAGCACAATATCAAGGAATAACTTCCTTGAAAAAAATTCAGACTAGCAATTTGATAATAAATTGGAATTTAGTGCAATTAAGTTAATCTCACCAGTTTTCAACTCAGTATAATAAAGTCAGCAAACTTTAGTTGAGTTCTACCTTTTCGGCAAAGCACTACACTTCTATACCGATAAGTAAAAATTTTAACTTCAAAGAGTCATCTAAACCATGCAATCTTCAGAATTTTAAATGAATCTACCCAAGAAAGAAAATTGGGAAAGTAGCAGTGCATATGAGGTTGATCTCTTCATCCATGTGTGTGCATGTCTTTCTATAACTTCCTATGATTCTCACATAGTACTGTCACTTTCTTGTGCATAGAATTTCAGACATGCCCCTTTGTATTGCATTTTTACAAGCCAAGATACACTGTCTTGTGTAAAATTAAATCACTAGAATGTATGTATCTAACAATACAATTATTTAAAAAAACATTGTGGCATTGCATTAGTAGCTGTTTCTGTTAGCATCCTCATGGTAGATTGTCTTGGAGAAATACTTTTTCATTGTTTACAGGTTCTGACTTCTACTTAATGCTATCTCCTAGAACCTGTTGTTCCCTCCCAAATCCATGCCCACCCATCCTGGAACATCATGGGCTGAAATTCTGGGGCCCCTTGAAGTCAGGAATGGAGGTGGTAGGGAACCAAAAATAAAGGTCAGAAATTTATGTTGCGGCGGTGGCCCTGCCCACATGCTGAAAAGTCATGGGAAAGCCCGTGTCCGTCGGGCCTGAAAGCCAGACAGTGATTTTACATGGCCATATTGGTCTTGGTTGGAATTTCCAACCTTCTGAGGCAGGAAGTCCCACCTCCATGAGCTGCTGGCCAATCAGCGGGTCGGCAGCTCCTCAGTCCCAGCAGCGCCACTGAGAGTGGTGGCCATTGCTCGGGACTGCACCCACTGAGGGGAGAACCATGGACACTGGCCCCAAGAAAAGATGAGTGGGAATTCAGGCCTGGCTGGGGACAATAGGCTGGGCCCCAGCGATGGGGTGGGGTGGGGGTTGGGGTCGATCAAGCGGGGGGGTGGGATCTGTTCGAGCAGGGGTGTCGTGCCACCGGGGGCGGCCCAGTGCCATGGGGCACAGGGCAACCGATCAGGATGGCATCCCCCGAGCCCGCAAGGAGGCTGCCAGGTTTTACTGGGCGACTTCCTCAGCCGGTGAAGTGCCTGGGTGTCTGGCCACTGCTGGTAATTAATTGGCCACTTAAGAGCTTCAATTGGCCTGGGCCAGGCAGGCCATTTGCTACCACTCTGCTGCTGCAAAATAGTAGGTGGGGGTGGGAAGGCAACAGGAAAGGTGCTCCCCAACCACCACCAGCCACCCCCCTCCTCCCCACCACCTCACTCTGCCTTCCATACGATATTACGCCCACCCCTGCCTCCAGCCTGCTCCTGGGAGGGCCTAAAATTCCGGCCCCTATTTCCAGTGCTAGCAATAATCACAGACATCTGTGACCTCGTCGGCGAAGACCTCACACTTCGCAGCACTCGTCGTCATGCCCTGCCAGTGACCATTAAAGTCACTGTGGCCTTGAACGTCTTTGCTTCTGGATCCTTCCAAAGATCAACTGCAGACCTTAGTGGCATCACAAAAATGGCTCCCACTACTGCATCTCGCCAATCACTGATGCCCTTTCTGCCAGATCTGAACAGTACATTCATTTAATGACAGACATAGCCTCGTGGGGACAGAAGGCATTAGGTTTCATCTCCATCACTGGATTACCCCAAGTGCAGGGCACCATCGATTGCACCCATGTGGCCATCAAGGCACCCAGTGACCGGCCAGTGAGATCCATCAGCAGGAAGGGCTTCCACTCCCTCAACAACCAACTGGTCTGCGACCACAACAAGAACTTCCTCCATGTGTTTGCTCACTTTCCTGGCAGTTGCCATGACTCCTTTATCCTCTGCCAGTCCAGGCTGCCTCAGATCTTCACTGCAACCCAAAAAGTGCGTGGATGGATCCTAGGGGACAAGGGATATCCTTTGAAGAGATGGCTACTGATCCGCTATGGGATCCCCAGACAAAGGCACAACCAATGCCACCTGTTCAGTCGGATAACCACTGAGCAGGCCATTGGCTTCTGAAAATGCAATTCCGGTGCCTGGACCAGAGAGGTGGCGCCCTCCAATATCCACCTGCAAGGGTCTTGGTCATTGTGATGGTCTGCTGCGCTCTCCATTAAATGGCCCTTCAAAGAGCTGTGGATGTTAAGGCCAATGAGGCTCTGGAAGGAGACAGCTCATTAGGGAAGGAGCAGGAGTGGAATGTGAGAGAGGTGGAGTAAGAGGAGGCAAAGGGAGATGATGCTGAACAGAGAGGTGCTCCTGCTGCATGACAAGATGGCCTCCATCTGCCACCTTCTGGGAAGAGGACATACCTCCTCTCCCTCATGGCCTCCAGCATTAAATCCAGGTTGGCATCGATGAAGCGAGAGGCAACCCTGCCCTAGGTGCCAGGCCTTCAGCTTCCCTGTGACATCTCATTTGCCTCTGGTGCAGTGGAAGGCTTTGGCATAATCAGCAGATCTCTCCCTCAAGACAACCAGCAGCATCAGTGATGGCTACCACGGGAGTCTAAATGAATCCCACACTTCATCTGACCCACCTCCATTCCTGCTCACTAGGGCCCTAAGTGGACAGGAAACCGGTCTCCTACCAATTAAGGGTTTTCCCATGCCAAAATCTTAATTTTGATCAGTTTTCCACCAGAGGCGGGTTTCTGACCCAAAAACAAACCCAGCTCCTGTTTTCCACCTCTGTGGCGGAAATTCAAATGCATATTTGAATCCCTCCAGTCAGGTTTCCGCCCTGCTACAGTACCAAAACAGTTCTTATAGAAGTCACAAATGACATCCTATGTGACTGTGACAAAGGTAAACTATTCTTCCTCATCCTTTTCAACCTGTCTCTGCAGTCTTTGACAAGGTTGACTATACCATTCTCGTCCAAAGCCCCTTCACCGTCCAGCTGGGTGAGACTGCTTTCATCTGGTTCCATGCTTACCTATTTAATCATAGTCAGAGTGTCACCTACAAGTGGCTTCTCTTCCTATTCCCACAGTGTTAACTCTGAAGTTCTCCAAGGATTTATCATTTCCCCCTCCTATTTCTTATCTACATGCTGCCCTTCATCGATATCATCCGAAAACACATCCAGATCCACTCAACCCCTCTACTTTTCTAAATTGCCAGACTACTGTCCAACACCCATTCTATCTGTTGTAGATGTATCTATCCATGACATATTTGGTAGGAATGACCACTGCAAAGTCCTTGTGGAGATGAACTCCCATCTGCACCCTGACAATACACGCTATCGTGTTGTGTGGCACTACCACTGTGCTAATAGCTTCAGAATAGAATTGGCAGCTCAAAACAGGGCATCCATGAGGCACTGTGGGCCATCAGCAGCAGCAGATTTTTATTCCACCACAATCTGTAACCTCATGGCATGCCACATCCCTCAATCTACCATTACCATCAAGGCAGGGACGAACCCTGGTTCAATGAGGAGTATAGGAGGGGCAGCACCAGATGTAACCAATCTGCTGATGCTACAGAACAGGACTTCTTTTGGGCCTCCTTATCTCGAGAGACAATGGATACGCGCCTGGAGGTGGTCAGTGGTTTGTGAAGCAGCGCCTGGAGTGGCTATAAAGGCCAATTCTGGAGTGACAGGCTCTTCCACAGGTGCTGCAGAGAAATTTGTTTGTTGGGGCTGTTGCACAGTTGGCTCTCCCCTTGCGCCTCTGTCTTTTTTCCTGCCAACTACTAAGTCTCTTCGACTCGCCACAATTTAGCCCTGTCTTTATGGCTGCCCGCCAGCTCTGGCGAATGCTGGCAACTGACTCCCACGACTTGTGATCAATGTCACACGATTTCATGTCGCGTTTGCAGACGTCTTTATAACGGAGACATGGACGGCCGGTGGGTCTGATACCAGTGGCGAGCTCGCTGTACAATGTGTCTTTGGGGATCCTGCCATCTTCCATGCGGCTCACATGGCCAAGCCATGCATGCTAAACTACATGCATGCTAAACAGCAGAGCTAAGCAATCACGCAACCAATGGATCAGATCAAAGCTCTGCAGTCTTGTCACATCCAGTCCAAAATGGGGTGGACAATTAAACTACTAACAAGAGGAGTAGGTGCCATGAACATCCCCACCCTTAATGATGGGGGAACCCAGCACGTCAGTGCAAAAGGCAAGGCTGAAGCATTTATAACCATCTTCAGCCACAAGTGCTGAGTGGATGATCCATCTTGACCTCCACCTGAAGTCCCCACCATCACAGAAGCCAGCCTTCAGCTAATTCAATTCACTGCATGTGATCTCAAGAAATGGTTTATCACACTGGACACAGCAAAGGCTATGGGATCCAACAACATCTTGGCTGTAGTGCTGAAGACTTGTGCTCCAACTTAGCTCCAACTCTAGCCAAGCTGTTCCCATACAGCCACAATACTAGCATCAACCCAATAATGTGGAAAATTCCCCAGTTATGTCCTGCCCACAAAAAGCAGGAGAAATCCAATTCAGCCAATTACCGCCCTATCAGTCTACTCTCAATCATCAACAAAATGATGAAAGTTGTTGACAACATTGCTATCAAGTGTGTAAAGGGTTCCGTTCCTGTACCCACTTACTACAGTTCTTGGACTTTAGGAATTACAGTGTTCTAGGCCCAACCATCTTCAGCTGCTTCATCAATCACCATCCTTCAATCATAAGGTCAGAAGTGAAAATGTTCTCTGATGATTGCACAATGTTCAGCACCATTTGCGACTCCTCAGATACTGAAGCAGTCCATGTAGAAATGCAGCAAGACCTGGACAATATCCAGATTTGGGCTGATAAGTGGCAAGTAACATTCGTGCCACACAAGTGCCAAGCAATGACCATCTCCAATAAGAGAAAATCTAACCATCTCTCCTTGACATTCAATGGCATTACAATCACTGAATCCTCCACTATCAACATCCTGGGGGTTACCATTGACCAGAAACTGAACTGGAGTAGCCGCATAAATACCGTGGTTACAAGAGCAAGTCAGAGGCTAGGAACCCTGTGGCGAGTAACTCACCTCCTGACTTCCCAAAGCCTGTCCACCATCTACAAGGCACAAGTCAGGAGTATGATGGAATACTGTCCACTTGCCTGGATGGGTGCAGCACCAACAACACTCAAGAAGCTTGACACCATCCAGGACAAAGCAGCCCGCTTGATTGGCAGCCCATCCACAAACATTCACTCCTCCACCACTGTGGCAGCAGTGTGTACCACCTACAAGATGCACTGCAGCAGTGCACCAAGGCTCCGAAGACAGCCCCTTCCAAACCCACGACCTCTACCAACTAGAAGAACAAGGGCAGCAAATGCGTGGGAACACCACCACCTACATGTTCCCCTCCAAATCACACACCATCCTGACTTGGAACTATATCGCCGTTCCTTCACTGTCTCTGGGTCAAAATCCTGGAACTCCCTTCCTAACAGCACTGTGGGTGTACGTACCTCACATGGACTGCAGTGGTTCAAGAAGGCAGCTCACCACCACCTTCTCAAGGGCACTTAAGGATGGGCAATAATTGCTGGCCTAGCCAGTGATGCCTACATCCCGTGAATGAATTTTTTAAAATGAACAAAATTGCACACGGCACAGGGTTGGCTTAACCATGAATTGTTGTTTTATTGAATCCAATAATATCCCTAATACAGACACCTCTTTGCGTAGTTGAAACAGAAATAAAATAAAACTGTCCTCAGGACAAAACCTTCTGCAGTAACTTAAAATTGGCACCCTCCAATTCCCAGCGGAACCTTTCTGTGATTTAACCACTGTTCCGTGTTACCCAAAACAAAGTCACTATGACTTGGCTCAAACTTACAAATTTCAGGCAAATGAACTACGCTTTTGTCCCAAAACCCTCAGACCAAGATCACTACAATTTGGCTGTACCACAAATACGGGTAAAACAATAGGCTTTGTCCCAAACCCTCAGATTAATATCACTACGAATTGGCTGAACACAAATACAGGCAAAAACACTGCACTTTTGTCCCAACCCCTCAGACCCAAATCACTACAATTTGGCTGAAAACACTTACAATCACTCACATGGCCGTTCGGTCCCGGTGTTGATTATAGGTCCTGAGTCAAGATGAACAATCTTGATCTTTCTTCCGACTGCAGGTCCCCACAGTACAAACCCCTTCAAGATTTGACTGAAAATCTTACAATCACCCACACGGCTGGTCATTACCAATGTTGATTGTAGGCCTGGACATGAGATGACCAGTCCCCGTCCTTCACATAACTGCAGCACAGTCACTCCGATGTAGCTACTTTTTATAATAAAATGACTCAGGATTTCTAAGACACATGTTCTATTGTTCAGGCTGTGCTGTGTGCAGCAGGTAAACATCCTTAGTTTATTTCATGTATAGCCCAGACAAATTTGATCAGCTCATACTGGGAGAAATAACGTGGAAGAAATAACTCAAACAAATCTTCACACCAATCTGATCAGTGCAACAATGCAGTCCTTCCGAGGCAGATCCTTAAACTCTCATGTTGTTTAAAACAAAGCCTCCTGCTGTGTGAGGCAATACCTGGCTCTGAAGTTGCTGGAAGGTGTGAACGTATCAACTCTCTCCTTGAGAGGGATCAATTACAGATACAATGGCCAGATTCCAGTACCATTGTCTATGATGCTGGTCTTAATTATCACAACCTTGTACCATTGTGCAGGGTAATCAATCTCTTAATTGCATTAGTCGATGGTAGGTGATGGCTTTTCCTTTGGTACCATTGTTCCATTGAAAGCACTCAGTCAATGTTTGAATTCCTTTTGATGAGCCACTGTCTTTTCTGAATGTCCAAATTTATCCTTTTCTGCCCGGCCTGTACTGCTGGCTGCAGCTTGGCTTTTTGTATTGCAATCTAAACATGAGGTCAAAGCATGGCTGTGGATCTGAATTTTATAGTCCATAAATTTTCCCAGTTGGAGGAGATTCTGATCCTACAAGTGGCACTAACCAATAACAATGCACAGTTTGGGTTCTGCCAGAACCACTCAGCTCCAGATCTCAATACAGCCTTGGTCAAAACTTGGACAAAAGAGCTGTATTCCAGAGGTGAGGCGAGAGTGACTCCCCTTGATATCGAGGCAGCATTTGACCAAGTGTGACATCAAGGAGCTCCAGTACAACTGGAGTCAATGAGAATCAAGGGGACAAACTCTCCTGTGGCTGGAGTGCTACCTAGCACAAAGGAAGATAGTTGTGGTTGATGGAGGCCAATCATCCAAGTCCCAGGGCATCATTGAAGGAGTTTCTCAGTGCAGTATCCTAGGCCCAACCATCTTCAGCTGCTTCATCAACGACCTTCCCTCCATCACAAGGTCAGAAATGGTGATGTTCGCTGATGACCACACAGTGTTCAGTTCCATTCATAATTGCTCAAATAATGAAGCAGTCCATGCTTGCCTGCAGCAAGACCTGGACAACATTCAGGCTTGGGATCATAAGTGGGAGTAACATTTGTACCACACAAGTGCCAGGAAATGACAATTTTCAACAAGAGAGAATCTAACCATCTCCCCTTGACATTCAATGGCAGTATCGTCACCAAATCCGCCAACCATCAACATCCTGGGGCTCAGAAATTTAACTGGATCAGCCACATAAATACTGCACGGCTACAAGTGCAGTTCCAAGATAACTGTGCCCCTCCAATTCTAGGCTCTTGTGCATCCCTGATATTAATCTCACACTATTTGGTGTTCACGGGAGCTTGTTGTGTGCGAATTGGCTGCTGCATTTCCTACTTTGCAACAGCGCCTAAATTTCCAAAGTACTTAATTGGCTGTAAAGCCCTTTGAGACGCCTGGCGGACATGAAAAGTACTATATAAATGCAAGTCTTTCTTATTTCATTTGTTGCCATGCTTCAGTTGACTAGGGTCCAAGCTCTGGAACACCTTCCCTACACCTTTGTGCCTCTCCACCTCCCCTTCCTCCTTTCAGACACTCCTTAAAACCTACCTCTTTGACCAAGCATTTGGTCATCTATCCTAATCTCTCCTTATGTGGCTTGGTATCAAATTTTGTTTATACTGCTCCTGTGAAGCAGTTTGAACATTTTACTATGTTAAAGGCATAATATATATTTGCAATTTGTTAATGTTGTTGTTGATACAAAGAACCAGGTATGCAAAACATCCCTTGTTTCACGTATATCTTTAAATACACCATTTTGCATAGGCTTCCTCTTTCCTGCACCCTCATTGTGTTGAAATTAGGGGTCTTTGTCCCGTTTCCCACTCAAGATTAATCTTTCCCAAGACCTCAGAACCATGGAACTCTGACTCTTGCACTCTCCCTTTCCATTTAGTATAAAGGCACTTAAACCCAGACTTGTCATTGTCTAATGTTGCTTTGTACACACTTTGCTCTAGAAGCAAATGCTAGTTTGTCATTATTTAGATCTCCACAGAGGTTGTTTTTCAAGTTGTGATCTTCATTTTTACAGCTACAATATTTATAAAAGTTTGCATGTTAAATCTATATGACTGTCTTTTTTAGTGAGAAACCTTGGTGAAGAGACCAATATCCCCAGTATATTCTGGTACAACAAAGAGGAGTTTGCATGATGCAAGTTCCCCCATTCCTGAATTTTGTATCAAAGTCCTACAATTGGTGTTAAAACTCTGATTCCCTGGACATCTAAAAGAAACCCACTTCCAATATGGCAACTGGCAGACTGACAGGGTAGATCTGGCACTGGAAGTTGTAAACCCGAAATTCATCCTCTACCTTGCAATTTATGCCCAACAAACAGGTGAAAGGAAGTAGAATTTCTCCCCTTAAATGTTGGCATGAAAGAGAAAACCAAATATGTTTTTAAAGCAAATTTAGAAAATACAGCTTTCCAAAAAAAGGGGTGAATTCCTTTAAAATTAGAAGAACAAATTGCTGTAAATATAGACCTAAATCTTACAGTGGGCTAAGTCAACTGAATGGCCCTTTTCTCAATCTTTCATTATACCCATCTCCAACTTCCTTGCAGTAACATTATCTTCTGTTGATTTCAACTATTAAGGCATGTTCCAAGAAGTAATAAACTTTGTGTACCATGTTTGAAAAAGGAAGATTTAGGATGAATATAAACTCCTCTGGTAAGCTGATGTATTTTTGCACATTTACAATTCATCATCTTATTGGTCCAACAAAATAAAGTTAATGGGTTTACACATTACAGGAAGTATATGAGAATCATTTAAAAAAATCTCCCAAAGCAATCTTATTATTAAGAATTATATAGTTCTTCCGAAAAGTTAATGTATACTTATTGCACTCCAAGAACCAGCTGTTAAGTGTCCTCACAGATTTCATTTCTAGGCTTCCTTCACAAATGAAATAGACATTTACTATCCTTTTAAAAAAACTGCCAATTATTTATTCCAGTGACTATTTCTGCAATGTCAATGTCTAAATAATAAAAAATCTAGGCACATAGTTATTTCTGGCACCTTCCGTTATGTGAGACGATGGTTTGTGCGTTGGCGGTCAACTTTGTGTTAAACGTCACCTGCTGTGGCTCAGAGCCCCACTCTGGCATGGCAGTGTCCGCTGCACTTTCTGAAAATGAAGACAGTGGGCTGAGAAGGTGCAGGATTCGTTGGCCTCTGTTTTCTCTGGTCCCTCTTCTCAGCCAGCTGAGTTTTCAATTTCTCCTTGCCCCTTCCAATGCTGCTTCAAATAGTCAGCCTCCAGAGGTCCCGGCCATCAGCAGCTGTCTTCCAGTTGTCTGTGTTGATTTCCGCCATCTTCATATCTCGCTTACAGGAGTCCTTGTAACTGAGGTATGGACATCCAGCAGTTCATGACTCAGTGACCAGTTCACCTTACAGAAGGTCTTTGGGTATACAGATGTCTTCCATCTGATGAATGTGCCAGAGCCATCGCAGACATCGTTGGTTTAGTAATGAGTGTATGCTGACGGAATTAGCACGCTCCAGGACGTCTGAGTTGGTGACCTTGTCCTGCCAAGAGATGCCGAAGACATGTCTGAAACAGCAAAGGTGGAAACTGTTCAGCCTTTCCTCCTGCCTTGCAGAAGTTATCCAGGTTTCACTACTATAGAGGAGTGCATTGAGGACACAGGCTTGGTAGACTCACAGTTTGGTGTTCTCTGTCAGGTTGCTGTTGTACCACACTCTCTTACTCAGCTTGGATATAACAGCTAGAGCTTTTGCAATGTAAGATGTAATTATTACTTTTATCAATCAGATAAGAGGAAAATCATTCTGACACGTCCACATGATGGCTGGCATTTCACTCTTTTCCTTTTTGATATAAAAAAAATTCCTGGTGCACAACCTTTTAAAAAACAAACTGTATTTACATATCAGATTTGGTTCATAAAGTACTTTAAACATGTATATGCACATTGCTTCTTAATTACAAACAGACATCTCTATCTAATTTGGAGGTAACCATTTTCCCAGTAGAATATATACCAATTTGGAGAGATCTGCTTCAGAAGTCTAGCTTGAGGGAACAAATTCCCCCTGTACAGTATCTGTCAGTTATAAGCAGGAATTAGTAATTAACAACTCAATGTGAATTTATTTTCTGGTGAGTGATCTGTTGATCTAAGATAGCTTCTACAAATACAGGGACACTATTGTATTGCTGATGAGCGAACCTTTGTTTAATCATGAGTAACAAAACAATTCAGGAAAATGCTGACCATCACCCATGAATAGCCTCTCAAACATAATTAGCCATTCTAACATGATGGGAGGGAATAAGCTACAGAATAGACCTGGAGAATTCAAACATACCTTAAGCATCACAGGAAATTTGTTCCAATGCTATGAAAACAATATGGCCAATAAAGAATTTTCTTAAAATGGCATCCATTGTGATAACCTGAGAACTGGCCACCTGCCATGTAAATTTTTAATCGTACATGAATCATTAAGCAAACAGTTTTCCTCAGACGAATACAGAATCATTTTTTTCATTGTTGCTCGTGAAAAGAACACCCTAGTTAGTATTGTGCTTTTTTGCCCATCTAGGGTGTGCTGTATTCTCTTGAGGACCTCCAGTTGTCTGTATTAACACATATAATGAGTGATAATGCAAATAGATAAGAGAAATTGGTAGGATAAATGGAATATCTGCACCATTGAAATGGTCAAATCTAAGTCATCTACTAGCTCAATGACTACAACAGCTTCAACAGTGATGATAATAATTAGAAACAAAACAATGCAAGCTAAATAGCATTTCTCCATTTTAACTACCAATTAAACAAGTCAAATTAATCATTTTGTTTGCTGGAACATTAAAGTGCTTTGCATGACAATTTAAGGAGACTGCAATGACCCTTTAAGTCTACTGCTCCGCCACCTCTTTTCACAATAAACGTGCTGTCAATCTCAAGTCAGTTGCATGAACTCAGAAATAACTGATTGGTAGGCTACTATTTCGGTGTGATTTGGAAGCGGTATCTTCAGTAAATGGATTATTACAATAAAAACAGCAACAATTTATTTTAAGTCCCATGAATAAAAATGTAATTAGAAAGTTATTAATGTGTAATTTCATTGCTGGCCATGCATCTACAATGCAAGACAAGTAATAAAAATAATATTAGTGTACTGTAGTTCCATTTACATTGCTATTAGTTATTCATTTATGACACATTGGCAGTTGCAGAACTACAAAGAAATACTATGAATTAATACTGTCATTAAAGTTATTTGTTAATTGCATTATGTTTTATGGAACATAAAAGGAAAGCATTACCCTAAAAAGCATTAGATTAAAGATAAAACTTTAGTGAGGGTCTTTTTTATTTTGATTGAAAATGTAACACCATATGAGCAGTGCTGTAATAGGGATTGGATTTAAAGACAGTCCTTTCATCTCTGGTATAGACATTCTAGCCCAGATTGATGGTGTTACGACCAGGTGAGAAAGGTGTCCAGGGTTTTTTTACTATCTTCACCTGGTCTAATTGTATCAGAGTTTAATTTTAAACACACTGTGTTTTGAGCTCCCCCTTTGGTGAATCCTTGTTCACAGCTTTCCAATTATAAGGCAAAGAAATGAGCACACCAGGTTTTCTGAGGTTTAAAGAAGAAAAGTGAACTTTATTAAACCTTAAACTTAAACTCTAATACAGTTAACGCCTACGAATATACGACGCACCCACGCTAGCATGCACATGTGATACACACATGCAAATAGAGACAGAAAAGAGAAGAAAAATAAACTGGAGAGGTTTGAGGCAATCTCTGAAGAGGGTTTTTTTTTTTACTGTGCCTCGAGCTCGCTGTAGGCTCCTTGATTGTAGGTCATCTTGCTTTTCGTTGGGGTCTGTATTCTTCTTAAACCTTATTCGCTGTTGGAGACTTGTCTCTCTTGGGGTTCATATGTCTCCAATGGTTTCCAAAGCTGATGAGAGCAAGATGTGAGCAGACAGGAGCGAGGTCTTTTCCAGTCCAAGAGCAAACAGCCTTCTGATTTCAAATTCTTTGTTGGAAGCTCCAATTCAAAAAATTCCAAGTCAGTTAGTCATGTGATCCAAACCAGTCTGTCCACCTCTGTTTGTGTATTCAGCCATTTTAGCAGTTAACCTGGAATGCTATCTTTTCCACCTTCAATGTCTGGTAATCAAAAGCCCATTGTGGATTAAATTGGAGCAGGGAATAGCCCCTTTGTCCTTTGAAGTACTGTCTGTTGATATGCTAATGTCTCTCTCCAGCCAAAGTCTCCAATTGTTTTTTAAAGTAAGTTCTTTCTTCATCAACAACAATCCAAAATCAATGTTCATGTGACTAAATTAATTTTCCTCATTCTTGGCAGGTGGGGGGCTTGCCTGACACCTTCACCCCAGGGGAATGAAATGTGATTTGAAACAAAAACACCGCATTTCATTACAGGGTTTGAGAGAAATATAAGATACAGAAAGAAAAAACATGCATTTCTCTCATTCATTTCCATTCATTCACCAATCTTAATTCTTTTTAAAAATGGTCTTTTCTGTGCCAGAGCTGCTTTGATTTCCCCTTTTTTGTCTCTGGAGAGCGTTCTGAGTCATGCAAAGACCTTTGACTTCAGGGGATTGGTGGTTCCCTTTTCCTCTGACTGTGGGGGAGGATTCTTTGTTAATCTCCCCTTTGTCCTCTGGGACTATCCTACCTGCAGGTATTTGTGCAGACTTGACTGCACTCTCCTGTGACACTTCGACTAGGTGAGGTATCACCCTCATGGTTTCTGTGCCCCCTAGAGGTCTCTCTTTGTCTCTTCACCAGCCCTCTGCTGGAGGATCCTCCGAACACCGGTACAGGATTTAAGGTTGCATGTTTCAGTGCAGGTTGGGGTTTCCCCTCAACCTGGTACATGTGGCAACTCTGCAGTACTCCACCACATCTTTGTGGAGTTTTGGCCAGTCAAACTGCTGTCTTATGCGGGCTTTGGTCTTTTGTATACCGGCATGTACAGCTACTGTAGTCTCGTGGGCTCTTAATATTTCTCCCTGTTACCTCCGCAGCACCACTAACTGCTGTCCACTCCTTGTCCTCAGGTCTATGAGGAGAACTCCATCAGTACCTCATTCTTTAAATCGTAGCACTCAGGGACTCCCGCTGCTTCACTTTCAGACTGAGCAGTCTGTGTTAACTCTCATAATACTGGGTTGGCTCGCTGAGCCTCAGCTGAGGAAAATCCACCTAATTCATTCCCTGGGTCTCCTAACTTTCCAAAGAAAGTCTCGGACAGGCAGACCTCATGGTCATCTGCCTGCAGCGCCAATGCAATCTCCTCTGGGGGAGCTGGTTTGATCATGGCCTGATCCACTATACATTCAAGGAAACTGCAGGGGACCATGTCCTGCCACGGTCCTGTCTCTCTGACCTCCTGCGGTCCTTCTTTCCCGACTGGGGGGCTACCACCTTCACCCCTGCCAGATCATCACTTAGGCGTAGGTCAACCCCGTCCACAGTCAAACTAGGGACAATCACTATGGTCACCGTTCCTGAAACTAGGTTACATTTCAGGTATACCCGGTGTACAGGTACAGGCATACACTGCACTCCAATACCATTCACCACCATTCTGGTGGTACTAATTCATATGTCCCAAGGATAGCACTTTTGGTCAGTTCATAATTTGATGAACTCTCATCTGGCAACAAGTAATAAACCTCATGGGCTTTTCCAATTAGCTTGTTTTGTATTAAAAGAGACCAGGTATCAGCTGGCCATTTTAGCTGCGTTGCCAGTTTCTCAAAAGACACGAAAAACATTTCCACATCTACCTCATTGAATTTTGGAATTAATTGAGCAAGTTTTAGCAATCTTGTACCCAGCCCTGATTTCTGCTCCTTCATATTGGCCATGCTTTCACGAGGATTACTCTGTCGTCCCCTAGTTAACTCAAGGCGCTTCAGATCTCTCTCTCCGGATTCTTTCTGGAGTATTATTTCTCTCTCTCTCCTACCTTTCATTTTCTTCTCGTTCCTTCTGGAAGGCTCTCTCTTTCTCCCTCTCTTCTATTTCAAGTTTCCTTTGTTCCAATTGAATCTTTGCTAGCAGTACCCTGTCTGGGTCTGCTTCTAACACTGCTTCTGCTTCTTCAGAGTCAAGGGAAAAATGGTTGGCCACTAGCCTTAGAAGTTCAGACTTCCTAGCCTTGGCACGTCCAGTATCCCCAACTGCTCAGCCATTTTCCTCAACTCCTCCATAGACAGTGCTTTAACTTATCCCAAGTTACTTCACCCTGGATTGGGGAGCTACTCACTTCACGTGAAAACATGTTAGTATTCAATCACACACAGCCACAAGAAAACCTGTATTAATCTTGCTCTTTTTTGATTGGGAACAATTTGGCTTCCCGGTTCCAATTTCTCTTGTTCATCTGTGGGTAAAATTCTAGCTAAAATGCTAGCATCCAAATTTCTGTTACGAGCAGGTGAGAAAGGTGTCTAGGGGTTTTTTACTGGTCTAACTGTAACAGGGTATAATTTTAAACAAACTGTGCTTTGAGCTCCCCCTTTGGGGAATCCTTGTTCACAACTTTCCAAATTTGAGGCAAAGAAATGAGCACATCAGGTTTTCTTAGGTTTAAAGAAGAAAAGTGAAATTTATTAAACCTTAAACTTAAACTCTAATATGGTTAACACCTATGGATATACAACACACCCACGCTAGCATGCACACGTGATACACACGTGCAAATAGAGACAGAAAAGAGAAGAAAAATAAAATAGAGGTTTGAGGCAATCTCTGAAGAAGGTTTTTTTTTACTATGCTTCGAGCTTGCTATAGGGTCCTTGATTGTAGGTCATCTTGCTTTTCGTTGGGGCCCAGTGTTCCTCTTAAACCTTATTCCGAAATATTAAACTAAAATGGCAGGAGGGTGGGAACCTTTGCAAGGAGTCAGAGGAGGGAGGATCAAAGACAAGAACAAAAGACAGTAAGTAAGGGGAATAAGAAAAGTGATAGGCAGAGAAATCAAGGGCCAGAATCAAACAGGGCCACAGTGAAAAATAGTGGGAAGGGGCCAAGTAATGTTAAAAAGACAAGCCTTAAGGCTTTATGCCTTAACACACGGAGCATTCACAATAAAGTGGATGAATTAATCATGCAAATAGATGTAAATGGGTATGATATAGTCGGGATTACAGAGACATGGCTGCAAGGTGACCAAGGATGGGAAATGAACAGTATTTAGGAAGGACAGAAAAAAAGCAAAAGGCAGTGGGATTGCATTGCTGGTTAAAGAGGAAATTAACGCAATAGTGAGGAAAGATATTAGCTCTGACGATGTGGAATCTGTATGGGTAGAGCTGAGTAACATGAAGTGGCAAAAAACATTAGTGGGGGTTGTATATAGACCGCCAAACTGTAGTGGTGATGTTGGGAATGCCATTAAACAGGAAATTAGGGACACATGCAATAAAGGAACATCTGTAATTATGGGTGACTTTAAACTGCAAAGAGATTGCGCAAATCAAATTAGTCACAATACCGTAGAGGAGGAATTCCTGGAGTGTATACGGGATGGTTTTCAGGACCTATACGTTCAGGAACCAACTAGAGAACAGGCCATCCTAGACTGGGTATTGTGTTATGAGAGAGGAATAATTGACAATCTAGTTGTGCGAGACCCCTTGGGGATGAGCGACCATAATATTATAGAATTCTTCATCAAGATGGAGAGTGACATAATTGCTTCTGAGACTACGGTCCTGAACCTTAATAAAGGAAACTACGAAGGTATGAGGCGTGAATAGGCTATGACGGATTGGGAAATGTTACTTAAAGGGATGACGGTGGAAAGGCAAATGGCAAACATTCAAAGAGTGCATGGATGAACTGCAACAATTGTTTATTCCTGTCTGGCACAAAAGTAAAACGGGAAAGGTAGCCAAACCAGGGCTTACAAGGGAAATCAGAGATAGCATTAGATCCAAGGAAGAGGCATATAAATTTGCCAGAAAAAAAACCCAACAGACTTGAGGATTGGGAGCAGTTTAGAATTCAGCAAAGGAGGACCAAGGAATTGATTAAGAAGGGGAAAATAGAGCACGAGAGCAAGCTTGCGGGGAACATAAAAACTGACTGTAAAAGTTTCTATAGGTATAGAGAAGAGAAAAAGAGTGGTGAAGACAAATGTAGGTCCCTTACAGTCAGAAACAGGGGAATTTATTATGGGGAACAAAGAAATGGCTGGCCAACTAAATGCATACTTTGGTTCTGTCTTCACAAAGGAGGACACAAATATCATACCAGAAATGTTGGTGAACACAGTGCTTAGTGAGAGAGAGGAACTGAAGGAAATCAGTATGAGTAGAGAAATGGTGTTGGGGAAATTGATGGAATTGAAGGTCGATAAATCCCCAGGGCCTGATGGTATGCATCCCAGAGTACTTAAGGAAGTGGCCATTGGTGGTCATCTTCCAAGTTTCTATAGACTCTGGAACAGTTCCTACAAATTGGAGGGTAGCTAATGTAACCCCACTATTTAAGAAGGGAGGCAGAGAGAAAGCAGGGAATTATAGACCAGTCAGGTCTAAGCGCATTGCACTGTTGAACTACAAGAACGCCCCCAGCGAGTTAACATCCGTAGCACTTAAAGCAGCCAGAAGCACTGCACAAAGAACAGCCAGGCGCTGCACAAATGACTACTGGCAACACCAATGCAGTCATATTCAGCTGGCCTCAGACACCGGAAACATCAGAGGAATGTATGATGGCATTAAGAGAGCTCTTGGGCCAACCATCAAGAAGATCGCCCCCCTCAAATCTAAATCAGGGGACATAATCACTGACCACGGCAAACAAATGGACCGCTGGGTTGAGCACTACCTAGAACTGTACTCCAGGGAGAATGTTGTCATTGAGACTGCCCTCAATGCAGCCCAGCCTCTACCAGTCATGGATGAGCTGGACATACAGCCAACAAAATCGGAACTCAGTGATGCCATTGATTCTCTAGCCAGCGGAAAAGCCCCTGGGAAGGACAGCATTACCCCTGAAATAATCAAGAGTGCCAAGCCTGCTATACTCTCAGCACTACATGAACTGCTAACCCTGTGCTGGGACGAGGGAGCAGTACCTCAGGACATGCGCGATGCCAATATCATCACCCTCTAGAAAAACAAAGGTGACCGCGGTGACTGCAACAACTACCGTGGAATCTCCCTGCTCAGCATAGTGGGGAAAGTCTTTGCTCGAGTCGCTCTAAACAGGCTCCAGAAGCTGGCCGAGCGCGTCTACCCTGAGGCACAGTGTAGCTTTCCTGCAGAGAGATCGACGGTTGACATGCTGTTCTCCCTTCGTCAGATACAGGAGAAATGCCGCGAACAACAGATGCCCCTCTACATTGCTTTCATTGATCTCACCAAAGCCTTTGACCTCGTCAGCAGACATGGTCTCTTCAGACTACTAGAAAAGATTGGATGTCCACCAAAGCTACTAAGTATCATCACCTCATTCCATGACAATATGAAAGGCACAATTCAACATGGCGGCACCTCATCAGACCCCTTTCCTATCCCGAGTGGTGTGAAACAGGGCTGTGTTCTCGCACCCACACTTTTTGGGATTTTCCTCTCCCTGCTGCTTTCACATGCGTACAAGTCTTCTGAAGAAGGAATTTTCCTCCACACAAGATCAGGGGGCAGGTTGTTCAACCTTGCCTGTCTAAGAGCGAAGTCCAAAGTACGGAAAGTCCTCATCAGGGGACTCCTCTTTGCTGACAATACTGCTTTAACATCTCACACTGAAGAGTGCCTGCAGAGTCTCATCGACAGGTTTGCGGCTGCCTGCAATGAATTTGGCCTAACCATCAGCCTCAAGAAAACGAACATCATGGGGCAGGACGTCAGAAATGCTCCATCCATCAATATTGGCGACCACGCTCTGGAAGTGGTTCAAGAGTTCACCTACCTAGGCTCAACTATCACCAGTAACCTGTCTCTAGATGCAGAAATCAACAAGCGCATGGGAAAGGCTTCCACTGCTATGTCCAGACTGGCCAAGAGAGTGTGGGAAAATGGCGCACTGACACGGAACACAAAAGTCCGAGTGTATCAAGCCTGTGTCCTCGGTACCTTGCTCTATGGCAGCGAGGCTTGGACAACGTATGTCAGCCAAGAGCGACGTCTCAATTCATTCCATCTTGGCTGCCTCCGGAGAATCCTTGACATCAGGTGGCAGGACCGTATCTCCAACACAGAAGTCCTCGAGGCAGCCAACATCCCCAGCTTATACACACTACTGAGTCAGCGGCGCTTGAGATGGCTTGGCCATGTGAGCTGCGTGGAAGATGGCAGGATCCCCAAAGACACATTTTACAGCGAGCTCACCACTGGTATCAGACCCACCGGCCGTCCATGTCTCCACTTTAAAGACGTCTGCAAACGCGACATGAAGTCCTGTGACATTGATCACAAGTCGTGGGAGTCAGTTGCCAGTGATCGCCAGAGCTGGCGGGCAGCCATAAAGGCGATGCTAAAGTGTGGCGAGTCAAAGAGACTTAGCAGTTGGCGGGAAAAAAGACAAAAGCGCAAGGAGAGAGCCAACTGTGTAACAGCGCCGACAAACAAATTTTTCTGCAGCACCTGTGGAAGAGCCTGTCACTCTAGAATTGGCCTTTATAGCCACTCCAGGCGCTGCTCCACACACCACTGACCACCTCCGGGCGCTTACCCATTGTCTTTCGAGATAAGGAGGCCAAAGAAGAGCCCGACGTCGGTAGTGAGTTCATTTTCAAAGATTTTATAGCAGAACACTTGGAGAACAGTGGTAGAATTGGACAGAATTGGGTTTACAAAAGGGAAATTATGCTTGACAAATCTGCTAGAATTCTTCACGGATGTAACTAGTAGAGTTGATGAGGGGGAGCCAGTGGATGTGATTTATTTGGACTTTCAGAAGGCTTTCGACAAAGTCCCACATAAGAGGTTAGCGTGTAAAATTAAAGTGCATGGGATTGGGGGTAGTGTATTGTGATGGATAGAAAATTGGTTGGCAGACAGCAAACAAAGAGTATGGATAAAATGGGTCTTTTTCCGAATGGCAGGCAATGACAAGTGGAGTACCGCAGGGATCTAGTGCTAGGACCGCAACTCTTCACATTATATATTAATGATTTAGATGAGGGAACTAAATGTAATATCTCCAAATTTACAGATGACACAAAACTGGGTGGGAGGGTAAGTTGTGAGGAGCATGCAGAGAAGCTTCAGGGTGATTTGGACAAGTTGAGTGAGTGGGCAAATGCATGGCAGATGCAGTATAATGTGGATAAAAGTGAAGTTATCCACTTTGGTAGCAAAAACAGGAAGACAGATTATTATCTGAATGGCTATAAACTGAGAGAGGGGAACATGCTGCGAGACCTGGGTGTTCTCGTACACCAGTCACTGAAGGTAAGCATGCAGGTGCAACAGGCGGTAAAAAAGGCAAATGGTATATTGGCCTTCATAGTGAGAGGATTCGAGTACAGGAGCAGGGATGTCTTGCTGCAATTGGACAGGGCCTTGGTGTGGCCACACCTGGAATGCTGTGTGCAGTTTTGGTCTCCTTATCTGAGGAAGGATGTTCTTGCTATCGAGGGAGTGCAGTGATTGTTTGCCAAACTGATTCCTGGGATGGCGGGACCGACATATGAAGAGAGATTGATTCGGTTAAGATTATATTCGCTGGAGTTCTGAAGAGTGAGGGGGGAATCTCATCGAAACCTATAAAATTTCTAACAGGACTTGACAGGGTAGATGCAGGAAGGATATTCCCGACAGTGGGGGAGTCCAGAACCTGGGATCATAGTCTAAGGATACAGGGTAAACCATTCAGGACTGAGATGAGGAGAAATGTCTTCACCCAGAGAGTGGTGAACCTGTGGAATTCACTGCAGTTGAGGCCAAAACATTGTATGTTTTCAAGAAGGAGTTAGATATAGCTCTTGGGTTTAAAGGGATCAAAGGATATGGGGCGAAAGCGGGAACAGGTTACTGAGTTGGATGATCAGCCATGATCATAATGAATGGTGGAACAGGCTCGAAGGGCCGAATGGCCTACTCCTGCTCCTAGTTTTTATGTTTCTATTCACTGTAGGAGACTTGTCTCTCTTGGGGTTCCTATGTCTCCAATGGTTTCCAAAGCTGGTGAGAGTGAGATGAGAGCAGACAGGAGAGAGGTATTTTCCAGTCCAGGAGCAAACAGCCTTCTGATTTCAAATTCCTTGTTGGAAGTTCCAATTCAAAAAAACTCCAATAGTCAGTTAGTCATGTGACCCAAACCAGTCTGACCATGTCTGTTTGTGTATTCGGCCATCTTAGCAGTTAACCTGGAATGCTAGCTTTTCCACCTTCAATGTCTAGTAATCAAAAGTCCATTGTGGATTAAATTGGAGCAGGGAATAGCCCCTTTGTCTTTTGAAGTACTGTCTGTTGATATGCAAATGTATCTCTCCAGCCAAAGTCTCCAATTGTTTTTTAAAGTAAGTTCTTTCTTCACCAACAACAATCCAAAATCAATGTTCATGTGACTAAATTAATTTCCCTCATTCTTGGCAGGTGGTGGCGGGGAAGCTTGCCTGACAATGGCAATAAAGATTCTCTTTCTGATAGATGTAATGATAGAAAGTCAAAACTGTTTGGGAAGTCTCAAACCAGTTCCAAATAGGTATGCAGCAATAAACTGCCTATAATCCAGTGTCAGCCTGGCTCAGTTGGCAGCATGAAGGGACAGCGGTCGGCACTGACCTTGCAGAAAGCTGCCCACAAAGTTCTATTGCCCTCTGTGGCCTAGATTTTCCCATTCTTGACAGCAGTTTAATTCTGGCACCAAGTCAAGGCATCAAGCAGCAGTGATGTCAGTAAGCAGGGTAAGTAGCCAATCACATTGAAGTACTCTCACAGGCAGCAAACCAGGAAGTTAAAAACACTGATTATCATCACTTTTAATTTAAATTTTAAGATAATGAAATCAATGCTTACGATTGGATGAAGATAGAAGCTAAAATATCGTGAACAAACTATAAAAAAAGTTATTTTAAAATATGTGAATTTTTTTATAATGTTGAATAAATTTGACATTCAGCAAGTATAAAATTAGCTTTTCAGGGACAGTGAGGTTGTTCAGCAGTAATTATGAAATTAGTATGTCATTAAAAGCTCAGTTATATCTCATTCAACAAGGTGTTAACTTTTTCAAGGATTTTTACAACACGACTCATACTGGAAAAGTGGAAATTTTTGTCGGTTTACTGATTGTTTAAGGGGATGTCAACAGCATATCCTCTGGAGCAGCATGGAATCACTGATAGCAGCCTCTGGATTTCCACATTATTCTGCATATGTGGAAACTCCTGAAGTTGCTGTCACTTTCAGCGGAGTAACGATGGTGAAGACTGACAGTTTTTTGGTCATGGTTACCGAGCCATTAACGGCACAGGAGGAAGCCATTCAGCCCATCAAGCCCATGCCAGCTGTGCATGGAGCAATCCAGTCAGTCCCATTCCAGGCCAATATAATGTGACACTTCAATGTAGTACTGAGGGAGTGCTGTATTGTGAGAGCTGCTAACATTTTGGGTCGAGTCCAGGTTTTAGCTGCCTGTTGGAGAGAATGTAAAATATTACATTGCATTACTCAAAAGGAAAGGAGGGTGTCCTCCAAGTATCTGGGTCAACATTCATCCCTCAAACAACATCACCAACATAGACTAACTGGTCATTCACCTTGTTTTCCCTTAGTGGTGCCTTTAGCTGCTGCATTTATGCGTTTCAGAAATAATTCATTGCTTGCGAGGTGCTTTGCGATGTCCTGAGGTTAAGGTGCTGTATAAATTCCCATATTTTCAATAATTCAGCACTAATTGAGAGCATCATTCAGAGAGGCCACAGGATGGCTAAGTTAAAATATGTTAATGCCTACTTACCATACAGGCTGCAGCGATTCAGGCAGCACAGTGCAATCTATGTTCTGGCAGCCAGCAATACCACACCTTTGAATCCCCATTTGGGGAAACATGTTGCAACACCTATGGGGAGGGGGGAGGAGGTGTTTGTCTTTGTGCAGAGTTAAAATACCTCGGATTGGTCGGGGGAGGGGGTGATGGAAAGGGGTAAAGGACAAAGCTTCTGAGCTTTGGACGGGGTGGGGGGTGAAGGTCAGACTTTCACATGAGAAGTTTCAAGGGGAAAAGGGCAGGAATGTTGAGATATGCCATTGGGGTGGGGGGAGAATACATGGAAAGGTTATTTTATTCATTTTTTAAACTTTAAAGTAACCGGCCCTTTAAAAATGTAAATGCACATTAAGGACTGTAAGCCCTTTAAAAATGGTGCTGGCACCAGTGCATTGGTGCCAGATGCCTTTGCCATCATCGTGGGGGGGGGGGGGGCAGGTGCCGTGGCCACGCAAATGAGTCACCACGTTTGAAATCGCGGCAGCTCTGCGACATGGTTCCCGTGCATGCGGGCTGCATTTTTTTACACCCAACGCCTATTTTGGCGGTGGAGTCTTAAGATGCAGCCCATGGAGTCTGCACATGCACAGTTAAACATGGAAGTCCTGAAATAAAACCAAAAAGTGCCAGAAATACTCAACTCTACTATGAGTATTTCCAGCACTTTTTGGTTTTATTTCAGATATCCAGCATCTGCAGTATTTTGCTTTCATTACAGAAGTCCTGAAGTTGCTGTCAGTGATTCGACGCCATTGGTGATGATCCCACCCCCCCCCCCACCTCCCCCAAAAACAGACTGCAATCAAGTAGAAATCACTGAATTGACCAAAACTTTCCTTTTTACACTATTAGTCTCACTCTAAAAACGCTTGAAAAAGTTACACCTTGTTGAATGAGGTGCAATTGGGTTTTTAACGGTGTACTAAGTTCATAATTAATGCTGAGCAGTCTTAATGTCTCTGAAAATCTGACTTTATATTTGTGTAATTAAAATTTCTCCACCATGATATAAAATACACATTTTTAATTTTTTTTAAGTTTATGATATTTCAGCATCTACCTAATCCCATGCATATGTCTCAAATATTTATTCTGCTCTCTATAAAATTTTAATAAATGTGAAAAATTCAGTGCATTTTACTGCTAGCTTGCTGTCTGTGAGAATACTTCAACGTGACTGGCTGCTTACTCTGCTGGACGTCTGGAAATCCCCTTGACTGGAATTAAATTCAAACTAATGTTGGGAAAGGGGAAATCCATACCCCAGAAATTATTAGATCTTTGTCGGAAGCTTACTTTCAGGTCAATGGCAAGTGCTGTCGCTTTGCTGCCGTCCGTGAAATTCGGGCCAATGTTATGGGTTGGGACCAAGGGCAGGATTTTTGCCCCAATATGGGGTAGGAACTGAGGTGGGGAGGCATGTAAATTCACGCTTCGACCGTCTTGTCGGTTTCCCTACGCTGTTCTGATGGTCAGTGATTTTGCTCGGGGAAGGCAGGACCTGGCAACCTGACCGATTTGGATCAATGTCCAATTAAGCCTGCTAATGAGCTTGTTGTCAGCTCATTAAGGGCCTGTTTGCAATTTTTGTGGGAAGGCACATGATCCACAATGGACCTGGAACAGTCCAAGTTGAAGGAGGCAGAAACACAGCAGGGAGCCAGTCATGGCCACGCCATTCAATTCGGTGGGCTCATAAAAAGGTGCATGGCTGAGAGGGGCACTCAGCCATTGGCACACAGGTGTCATTGGGTGAGGAGAGTTAGCGGAGCGAGTGATCTGTCCGTGCTCAGTCAGGTGAGGGATTCATGACCGTCCTGGGATTGTGGCACCATAAGTAGTAAGCATTGTGAGTGCAGCTCATCACAAGCAAGGCAACAGCTGGACACGGGATTAAGGTACTCAGAGATAAGGAGGAGTAGCAATGAGGAGCAACATCCTCAGCGGTAAATGCAGAGCCCTGAGCATGAGGAGAGCAAAGAAGAGGAACAAGGAACAGGAAGGTAATGGAGGCCATACACTGAGCATCAAGTGTGCTGCCAAAAAAAAGCTATCTGGACATATCAGAAAAAGTGTCGCTTGAGACTATATCTATCTAGGCAGATGGTAACTGAAATTTGTGCCCTCATTAAGGAAGACCTCAGACCTCACAGTACTGCTCGCCATACCCTGCCAGTAGCCATTAAAGTCACAATGGCCTTGAACTTCCTCGTCTCTGGCTCACTTCAAGGATCAGCAGTGGATCTTGGTGGCATCTCTTAAGCGGCAGCACACCAATGTATCTCTCAAGTCACCGATATTCTATTTGTGAAAGGAAGGCAATACATACAATTTCAAACAGATGGGGCCTCATAGGCGCAAAGGGCAGTGGGATTCACCTCCAATGCTAGATTCCCACAGGCGTACTAAGTTCATAATTACTGCTAAACAGTCTTAATGGCTCCAAAAATCTAACTTTATATTTGTAGAATGTCAAATTTCTCCACTATGATAAAAATACACATTTTTAAAATAATTTTTTTAAGTTTATGATATTTCAGCATCTACCTAATCCCATGCATATGTCTCAAGTATTTATTTTGCTCTTTGTAAAATTTTAATTAAATGTGAAAACCAACCAGCCAATAATTTGTCCAAAAGTTATCTCAAATTCATTCTCCTACATTCAATCCTCCCCCACTTCTCCCCACCATAGTTCAGAGCTTTTAATTTAGATGCACAATAGGTGATTGGCGGGTACAGTGCACCCACCGCCTCGTGCTGCAGAACGCTGTAGGGTAAAATCCAAAATGATGCAAAGGAACATAGGAACAGGAGCAGGAATCAGCGATTCAGCTTGTCCAGCCTGCTCCGCATTCAGCTAGATCATGGCTGATCCTCTACCTCAATGCCACTTTCCTGCATTGTTCCCATATTCCTTGATGTCATTGGTCTCCAGATATCTATCAATTTCTGCCTTGAACATGCTCAATGATTGAGCTTCCACAGCTCTCTGGGTTAGAGAATTCCAAAGATTCACCACCCTCTGAGTGAATAAATTCCTCCACCTCTCAGTCTTAAATGGCCTACCACTTATTCTGAGACCATGCCCCCTGGTTCTAGACTCACCAGCCAGAGGAAGACTCCTATCTACATCCTCCCTGTAAAGCCCTGTAAGAATTTTGTAAGTTTCAATGAGATCACCTCTCATTCTTCGAAACTTTCGAGAACACAGGCTCAGTTTCCTCAATCTCGCTTCATTAGACAATCTGCCATCCCAGGGATTAGTCTGGTGAACCTCCGTTGCCCTCCCTCTATGCAAGTATATCGTTACTTAGATGAAGCGACCAAAACTGTACACAATACTCCAGGAGCAGTCTCACCAAGGCTCTATATAATTGCAGAAAGACTTCTTTATTCCTGTACTCAAAATACCTTGCAATGAAGGCCAACACACCATTTGCCTTCTTAATTGCTTGCTGTACCTGCATGCTAGCTTTTAGTGACTCATGAACAAGAACACCCAGGTCCCTTTGGACATTAACATTTCCCAACCTCTCACCATTTAAGAAATACTCTGTCTTTTTGTTTTTCTACCAAAGTGGATAACTTCATATTTATTCACATTATTTCCATCTGCCATGTTCTTACCCATTCACTTAGCTGTCTAGGTCCCCTTGAAGCCTCCTTGTATCCTCCTCACAACTTACATTCCCACCTAGTTTTGTGTCATCAGCAAATTTGGAAATATTACATTCAGTCCCCACATCCAAATCATTTATAGAGATTGTAAACAGCTGTGGCCCCAGCAGTGATTCTTGAGGTACCCCAAGAGTTGTTACTGTCATCCTGAGAATGACCCATTTTTTCCTTCTCTCTGTTTTTGTCTGTTCACCAATTCTCAATCCATACCAGTATATTACCTCCAATCCCATGTGCTCTAATTTTGTTTATTAACCTCCTGTGTGGGACTTTATCAAAAGCTTTCTGAAAATCCAAATACACCACATCCACTGGTTCTCCTTTATCAATGGTACAAGTAACATCCTCAAAAATCTCAAACAGGTTTGCCAAACATGATTTCCCTTTCATAAATCCATGTTGACTCTGCCCAATCATATCATTATTTTCTAAGTGTCTATTTATCACATCCTTTATAATAGATTCTCACATTTTCCCTCCTACTGACGTCACACTAACAGGTCTGTAGTTCCCCGTTTTCTCTCTTCCACCCTTCTTAGATAGTGGGGTTACATTTGCTACTTTCCAGTTTGCAGGAACTTTTCCAGTATCTATAGAATTTTGAAAGATAATCACCAATGCATCCATTATCTCTATAGCCACCTCCTTCAACACTCCGATGTAGCTCATCTGGTCCAGGGGATTTATCCACCTTCAATCCAGTTAATTTTTCGAGTACTACCTCTTTATTAATACTAATTTATTTCTGTTCCTTATTTTCACAAGTCCCTTGGTTCCCTAGTATTTCTGGGAGATTTTCTGTATCTTTGTCCGTGAAGACAGACACAAAGTAATTGTTTAGTTTCTCCGTCAGTTCCCCATTCTCCATCATAAATTGTCCTGTCTCTGCCTGTAATGGACCCACATTTGTCCTTGCTAATCTTTTCCTTTTCACATATCTAAAAAGCATTTACAGTCCACCTTTATGTTTCTCGATAGCTTGCATTCATATTCTCTTTTCCCTTTCTTTATTAGTTTCTTGGTCATCCTTTACTGGATTCTAAATTGCTCCCAATCCTCGTGCTTACCACTTTTTCTGGCAACCTTTTAAGCCACTTCTTTTGATCTAATGCAATAACTTCTTTTATTAGCCACAATTGATTCATCTTTCCTGTTGGGTTTTTGTGTCTTAGAGGAATGTATATTTGTTGTAGACCATGTTTCTTTTCTTTTGGGCCTCCTTATCTCGAGAGACAATGGATACGCGCCTGGAGGTGGTCAGTGGCTTGTGAAGCAGCGCCTGGAGTGGCTATAAAGGCCAATTCTAGAGTGACAGACTCTTCCACAGGTGCTGCAGAGAAATTTGTTTGTCGGGGCTGTTGCACAGTTGGCTCTCCCCTTGCGCCTCTGTCTTTTTCCCTGCCAACTACTAAGTCTCTTCGACTCGCTACATTTTAGCCCTGTCTTTATGGCTGCCCGCCAGCTCTTGCGAACGCTGGCAACTCACTCCCACGACTTGTGATCAATGTCACAGGATTTCATGTCGTGTTTGCAGATGTCTTTAAAGCGGAGACGTGGACGGCCGGTGGGTCTGATACCAGTGGCGAGCTCGCTGTACAATGTATCTTTGGGGATCCTGCCATCTTCCATGCGGCTCACATGGCCAAGCCATGTCAAGCGCCGCTGACTCAGTAGTGTGTACAAGCTGGGGATGTTGGCCGCCTCGAGGACTTCTGTGTTGGAGATACGGTCCTGCCACCTGATGCCAAGTATTCTCCGGAGGCAGCGAAGATGGAATGAATTGAGACGTCGCTCTTGGCTGGCATATGTTGTCCAGGCCTCGCTGCCATAGAGCAAGGTACTGAGGACACAGACCTGATACACTCGGACTTTTGTGTTCCGTGTCAGTGCGCCATTTTCCCACACTCTCTTGGCCAGTCTGGACATAGCAGTGGAAGCCTTTCCCATGCGCTTGTTGATTTCTGCATCTAGAGACAGGTTACTGGTGATAGTTGAGCCTAGGTAGGTGAACTTTTGAACCACTTCCAGAGCGTGGTCGCCAATATTGATGGATGGAGCATTTCCGACGTCCTGCCCCATGATGTTTGTTTTCTTGAGGCTGATGGTTAGGCCAAATTCATTGCATGTAATACTTCATTAAATACTAGCCATTGCCTGTCTACTGTCAAATTGTTTAGTGTATTTTCGCAATCCACCATTGTCAACTTGCCCCTCATACCCTCATGGTTTCCTGTGTTCAGATTTAAGACCTTAGTTTCAGAATGAAGTATATCACTTTCAAACTTAATGTAAAATCTATCATATTATGGTCATTATTTTCCAAAGGCTCCTTTACAGAAAGGTTATTAATTGACCCCTTCTCATTACATAATGCTAAATCTAAAATAGCCTGATCCCTATTTTGTTCTTCAGTGTACCCATCCCGTACATCCTCCACAGCATTAGTGCTGATTAGGTTTACCTGGTCTTTATGTAAAATAAATTCGCCCATTATTACTGTATTACCCATTTTACATGCACCTCTAATTTCCTGATTTATACTGTGCCCAACATTACCACTACTGTTTGGTGGTCTATAAACAACTTCCCCTAATGTTTGCTGCCCCTTGCCTGTTTCTTAGCTCCACCCAGACTAATTCTACATCTTGATCCTTGATCAGGATTTGAGCAGGTAGGTGTAGTACAAGGACCTGAAAGGGTGGAGACAGTGAGAGCAACGCCTCCCTCTGTAGTAATGATGATGTAACAGTCACATGGTAATGGGCTTTGGAAGAAGGGAGTGGAAGCACAAAAGATGCTAGCTAGTGAGGCTTGAGGAGAGTGTAAATAGAGATGTGTAAATAATGAAAGTGTTCTTAGTTGACCTTATCCAGACTCCGAGACTTTATCAATAATGTCCTAATTATGCTACTTCTACTACAACAACACACAACAGCAAGTAACTACTCATTTTTAGCTGTCCATCAGCCTGCTTTCCACCAGACAGGTAGGGCTAAAATCATGTCAGAAGTAAATTAAAACTGCGCAGCGACCTGCAGAGAACACAAATTGTCCTGAATGTGAGAAATTGTTAACTTCAGGCAACCAATTCTCAGAGTAGCATGGAGAGACAATTCGTGGTTCAGATCTATGAAGGAACTTTGCAAAGAGGACAGTGAGGTACAACTTAACCCCTTTGTACATCACGTGGTCCAGGGAAAAGTGTATATTTAGAAACCTTTCACATTCCAGTCAAAAGATCAGAAAAATAACAATGAAACAGTAATTCAATAATTTCATCAATACCATGATTCCAAACATAACCTGATTTATGAAAGAGAATTCTTCAACCAGTGCACTCAGAAAGCAGGAGAAGCTGCTGAATTATTTGTCCAGAATGTCTATGAACTGGCTGAAAGTGGTGAATTTGAATCACTCAAAAAAATGAGCACATTCAGAACAGAATTGTGATTGACTTTATGACAAAGGCTTGTCAAAGAAGCTAAAAATTTAAATTGGAGCTGACGCTTGATACAGCTATCCGAATAGTCTGTCACTCAGAACTGATGAAATGCCAAGCAGAAGGTCAGAGGCCAACTAAAAAGAGCTGGAAGAGGTTGCATTGAAATCATAGTTTAGACGTGGGTAAGAAAAGAAATGGAATAATTCTCAGAATGAGAAGGCTCCACTAAGACAGAGAGTACCTGAACCTTGTGCATGTTGTAATCACAGACACAGTCAAGAAGAGAACTCTCAAGTGCACAATTAAAGGTGCAGGAAATGTAATAAACTGGCACATTTTGAAATGATCTGTCACACAAAGATTGTTAAAGCTGTGATCTCTAATAATAACTCACATCATCAGGAATAATTCTAGGCTGAGTCAGCTATGTGTGGTGACGACAGACAAATCATGGCAGGTCATAAATGGCAAGACTGTGAATTTTAAGATTGATAATGCCACAGACATCATTATAATATCACAGCACACGTTTAGAGTCTATCCCCAGCCACTGAACATCTAACATTAAAGACCAGGACTGGAAACTGGATTGCAAGGGACAATTAAGGCATGCACTATATTCAAAAGTGGAAAGTGCGCTTCAGATTTTCAGAAGAGAAACTAAAAACAACAAAATATATTGGCATAATTGAAGAAATTACTTAATTTACAGATTGGTGCAGGCAAATTTTACCTGTTGTAAAAGCAGTCTATGTTCCACAGGAAGAGTTAATTGTGTGTCAGTTTAGTTCAATTTGTAGCACTCTTGCTTCTAAGTTAGAAAGTTGTAGGTTAAAGTCAACTACTGACTTAAACGGGGAATCTAGGTTGATATTTCAGTGCAGTACTGAGGGGATGCTGCATTGTCAGAGGTGCCATCTATCAGATCAGTTGTTAAAGTAGGCTCTGTCTGCCTAAACAAATGGATATCGAAACAAATCCATTGCTATATTTGAAAAAGTGCAGGGAACAACCTGGAATCCTAACTAACAATGCTCACTCCACCAAACCAGCAAAATACATGCTTTCATTTGCTGTTTGTGTGCAAATTGATTGCTGTGTAAATAAAGTGATTGCACTTTACTTCATATTAAAAGTTGCCATTGGTTGTAAAGCACTTTGTGGCATCTTGATGACATGATAAACCGCTATACAAGTTCTTTATTGTAGGTGATACCATCCAGAAAAATAATTCAAGATACAGATGGAGTACATACTCAGAATGAGATACAAGTATATGTTATAATCGTGTCCTTATATTTAAACCTATCACTGTTGTTCATTTAAGGCAGCTTTGGTGTACACTCTTGCTCTATTTGAGGAATCACAAGTCTATTGCTACAGTCACTTTCCATGTTTGGCACTTAACCAGATACTTTGCACATGTGGCCCAGTTCAGTGTGCCAAGCATCTGCTAGACTGAAGATTTTAAATCCATTGATGACAATATTGATGATATTCTTTTCCATTCTTTCAATTTGTAAGAAAAATACTAACAGTGAAATCCCTTTTCAAATACGAGAAATTCCACAGTCCCCTATGGAGAAATTTGCAGAACTATGGAAAAAGAGGAGGAGAGTGGAAGAAATTGGGTAGCTCTTTCATAACAACTGCTTGGAAAAGCTTCTTAGGTTTATAAAAAGGCAGAGATTAGCAAAAGTAAATTTGGGTCCCTTGGAGGCAAAGACAGGTGAAATTATAATGGGGAATAAGGAAATGGCAGATATTAAACAAATATTTGTATCTGGCTTCATGGTAGAAGACACAAAAAGCATTCTGGAAATAGTGGGGTACCAAGAATCTATTGAGAGTGATGAACGTCAAGGAATTAGTGTTAGGAAAGAAATAGCACAGAAATTAATTAGACTAAAAACCAACAAATCCTCTGGACCTGATGGATTACATCCTAGGGTTTTAAAAGAAGTGGCTACAGGGATAAAGGATACATTAGTTTTGATCTTCCAGAACTTCCTAGATTCTAGAATGGTCCCCTGATATCCAAGAAAGGAGGGACAGTGAAAACTGAGAACTATCGGCCAGTTAACCTGACATCAACAGTAGGGAAAATGCTTGAACCTCTAACTAGAGATGTGATAACAGAGCAATTAGAAAATCATAATATAACTGGGCAGAGTGAACAGGGATTTATGAAAAGGAAATTGTGTTATTAAAAATCTGATAGAGTTTTTAGGGCATGTAACTACTAAGGTAGAAAAGGGGGAGCCAGTTGATGTGGTGTGCCTAAATTTTCAAAAAGCATTTGATAAGGTACCGCACAAGAGATTATTACACAAAATTAGGGATTGGGGCTAATGTATTAGCATAGATTGTGGATTGGTTAGTGGACTGAAAACAGAAAGTAGGAATAAATAAGTCATTTTCAGGTTGGCAGGCTGTAGCTAGTGGGGTACCATAAACATCAGTGCTTAGAGCCTCAGCTATTTACAATCTATATCAATGACTTAGACAAGGGGACCATGTATAATGTACCCAGGTTTACTGACGATACAAAGTTAGGTGGGAAAGTAAAGGCCTGCTACCCGACCCGAACCCAACAGGACCCAACAACATGTGGGGTTCGGGTTGGATCGGCTCGCACTTCCGGGTCCGGCATTCAGGCTCAGGCTCAGGTCAGGCTGGATCGGACACATTCTATCACCACCTCAGGTAAATGACTTTAATGTTAATTTACTTTTTGGATTTTAAAGGTGGTTTTGCTACAGTTATTTTAAGCTTGTGCATGTAAGGAACAAAGTGAAAAACGGAAGGTAGGTTAACTGATGGTCGGGTTGGGTTGGGTCGGGTGTGGGAAAAAATGGAACAACTCGGGCCAGGTTGGGCTCAGGGTCAGATGGAGTTCTGTCGGGCTCGGGTCGGATCTCATTTGCAGACCCGAGCAGGTCTTTATGGGAAAGTAAGCTGTGGGTAGGACACAAAGAGGCAGGTTAAATGAGTGCGCAAGAATGTGGCAAATGGAATATAATGTAGAGAAGTAAGAAGTTATCTACTTTGGTAGGAAAAATGGAAAAGCAGAATATTTTTTAAATAATGAGAGACTGAGAAATGTTGGTATTCAGAGGGACCTGGGTGTCATGGTATACAATTCCAGAAAGTTAACATGCTGGGAGGAGAGGGTTGTCTTATGATGACAGGCTGAGTTAAATTGGGCCTATATTCTCTGGAGTTTAGAAGAATAAGAGATGATCTCATTGTAACATACAAGATTCTGAAGGGGCTTGACAGAGTAGACACTGAGAGGTTGTTTCCCGTGGCTGGGGAATTTAGAACACGGAGTTTAGCCTCAGGAGAAAGGGTCGATCAGTTTGAACTGGGATGAAGATAAATCTCTTCACTCAGAGGGTTGTGAATCTTTGGAATTCTCTAACCCAGAGGGTTTTAGTGCTCCATCATTGAATATATTCATAGCTGTGACAGATAAATTTTTGATCTCTTGGGGAGTCAAGGGGCAAGGGGAGCAAGTGAGAAAGTTTTTTTCATTCGTTCATGGGATGTGAGTGTCACTGGCTAGGCCAGCACTTATTGTCCGTCCCTAATTACTCTTGAACTGAGTAGCTTGCTGGGCCATTTCAAAGGGCTTTGAAGAGTCAACCACATTGCCTTGGGAATGGAATCACATGTAGGACAGAAGATTTCCTTCCCTAAAGAACCAGATAGGTTTTTACAACAATCAACAATGGTTTCATGGTCACCAATAGACTAGTGTTTTTTTCTTGTTATTTAAATTCCAGATTTATTTATCAAATTCAAATTTCACCATATGCCATGGTGGGATTTGAAGCCATGTCTCCAGAGCATTAGCCTAGGCCTCTGGATTAATAGCCCAGTGACATTACCACTATGCCACCACCCGCCCCCCACCCCCCCAGTTGAGTGGAGGCAGAAAAGCAGCCATGGTTGTATTGAATGGCAGAGCCGGCTTGAGGAGCTGTATGGGGGTCTACTCCTGTTCCTGTTCCTTATGTTCTTATGTACAACCAATTAGGAAAGCAGATAGTATGTTAACCTTTACTACAAAGGGATTGGAACATCACAGCTAAGAGGTCTTACTGTAATAATATAAGACTTTGGGAAGATAACACCTGGACAAAGCAGCCCGCTTGATTGGCACCCCATCCATAAACATTCACTCCCGTCACCACCGACGCATAGTGGCAGCATTGTGTACCATCTACAAGATGCACTGCAGCAACGCACCAAGGCTCCAAAGACAGCACCTTCCAAACCCGTGACGTCTACCACCTAGAAGGACAAGGGATGGGAACACCACCACCTGCAAGTTCCCCTCCAAGCCACACACCATCCTGACTTGGAACTATATCACCGTTCCTTCACTGTGGCTGGATCAAAATCCTGGAACTCCCTTCCTAACAGCATTGTGGGTGTACCTACCCCACATAGTCTGCCAAGGTTCAAGAAGGCAGCTCACCACCACTTTCTCAAGGGCAATTAGGGATGGGCAACAAATACTGTCCTAGCCAGTGACGCCCACATCCCAGGAACGAATGAAAAAATATACCTGCCCTCGAGGGAGTACAACAAAGGTTCACCAGACTAAATCCTGGGATGAGGGGATTATCCTATGAGGAGAGATTGAGTAGACTAGGCCTATATTCCCGAGAGTTGAGAAGAATGAGAAGTGATCTCATTGAAGCATATAAAATTCTTAAGGGGCTTGACATGGCAGATCATGGGACGATTTCTCCTCTGGCTGATGAGTCTAGAACACAGGGTCACAGTCTCAGAATAAGGGATCGGTCAGTTGGGACTGAAATGAGGAGAAACTTCCTCACTCAAGAAGTTGTAAATCTTTGGAATTTTCTACCCCAGAGAGCTGTGAATGTTCAGTCATTGAGTATAGTCAAGACAGAAATTGATAGATTGTTCGATACTAAGGGAATCAAGGGATATGGGGTCATGCGGAAAGGGGGAGTTGAGATAGAAGATCAGCCATGATCTTGTTAAATGGAAGAGCAGACTTGAAGGGCTGAATGGCCTACTGCTGCTATTTCTTATGATTTTATGTTCAAAGAGCCATCATGAACAGGATGGGTTGAATGACCTCTTTCTCTGATTTCCAAATCAGAGAATTAAGAATACAGTGTTGCTCCCCTATCTCTGAGCTGCACTCTCTGCTATATGTGTGGAATCACCTCTTACATTTCTCTCTAGTGATAAATATACAGCAGTAACATACTGTATCACTCACTGGTGCAACACATGTTTCCTATGTCTCCTGCCTCACGCAGTACTGATATAACACCACTTTAACATGCCTCGAATAATAATGATTTTTGTGGGCCTGTTACATTTTCAATCCATCTTGATTCTAATCGTGCTGCTGTTAAGAAACAGTCCTTTTATATCATCCGACTGCTTTCTCTGGCACACTAGAATACAATACAACCTAAAACATCATCAATTAAATAGACTAGTTTTATATCCCTTGCAATCACAATGAAATGTACTGCAGTAATAAAAGAAGCAATACTCTTTCAACAACTTTTACAGCCTATTATTCAAAGCTATCAAAATACATTCAATGCTACAAAACATATCAATGAAGAAGATTTCAAAAATATTATAGGCTTCTTCAGAATCGAATGCTAATTTTCAAACTGAGTAAGCTACTTCCTGTGAAACTCCATTTATGTAGAAAAATGTCCTGGAACCGTTATCAGTGGATGGAGACAAATAAAGAGAACTAGATGGATATTTCAGATTTTTATAATTTAAGGTCATCAATGCAACAAATTTCCCAAATTAAGATCGTGCCTGTTCCTTGGGCATAATGTAGGCACCCCTGACTGGAAATTTGTGCGGCGATCTATTAGCCCTGATCTTTTCAAATTTGCGTCTGTTACAATTCTCTGATTGGGATTACACTAGGTGCAGAAAGCATCCACCAGTTTGTGGGTCAGCGCCTGTATAGTGTATAATAACATGATGAAGTACATCAAATTTTCTAAAATGAAAACAGAAAATGCAGGAAATACTTAGCAGGTCTATCATCACCTCATTCCATGACAATATGAAAGGCAAAATTCAACATGGTGGCTCCTCATCAGAGCCCTTTCCTATCCTGAGTGGTGTGAAACAGGGCTGTGTTCTCGCACCCACACTTTTTGGGATTTTCTTCTCCCTGCTGCTTTCACATGCGTTCAAATCCTCTGAAGAAGGAATTTTCCTCCACACAAGATCAGGGGGCAGGTTGTTCAACCTTGCCCGTCTAAGAGCGAAGTCCAAAGTACGGAAAGTCCTCATCAGAGAACTCCTCTTTGCTGACGATGCTGCTTTAACATCTCACACTGAAGAATGCCTGCAGAGTCTCATCGACAGGTTTGCGTCTGCCTGCAATGAATTTGGCCTAACCATCAGCCTCAAGAAAACGAACATCATGGGGCAGGATGTCAGAAATGCTCCATCCATCAATATTGGCGACCACGCTCTGGAAGTGGTTCAAGAGTTCACCTACCTAGGCTCAACTATCACCAGTAACCTGTCTCTAGATGCAGAAATCAACAAGCGCATGGGTAAGGCTTCCACTGCTATGTTCAGACTGGCCAAGAGAGTGTGGGAAAATGGTGCACTGACACGGAACACAAAAGTCCGAGTGTATCAGGCCTGTGTCCTCAGTACCTTGCTCTACGGCAGCGAGGCCTGGACAACGTATGCCAGCCAAGAGCGACGTCTCAATTCATTCCATCTTCGCTGCCTTCGGAGAATACTTGGCATCAGGTGGCAGGACTATATCTCCAACACAGAAGTCCTTGAAGCGGCCAACATCCCCAGCTTATACACACTACTGAGTCAGCGGCGCTTGAGATGGCTTGGCCATGTGAGCCGCATGGAAGATGGCAGGATCCCCAAAGACACATTGTACAGCGAGCTCGCCACTGGTATCAGACCCACCGGCCGTCCATGTCTCCGTTATAAAGACGTCTGCAAACGCGACATGAAATCGTGTGACATTGATCACAAGTCGTGGGAGTCAGTTGCCAGCATTCGCCAGAGCTGGCGGGCAGCCATAAAGACAGGGCTAAATTGTGGCGAGTCGAAGAGACTTAGTAGTTGGCAGGAAAAAAGACAGAGGCGCAAGGGGAGAGCCAACTGTGCAACAGCCCCAACAAACAAATTTCTCTGCAGCACCTGTGGAAGAGCCTGTCACTCCAGAATTGGCCTTTATAGCCACTCCAGGCGCTGCTTCACAAACCACTGACCACCTCCAGGCGCGTATCCATTGTCTCTCGAGATAAGGAGGCCCAAAAGAACTTAGCAGGTCTGGTAGAATCTGTGGAGAGAGAAGCAGATTTAACGTTTCAGGTCTGTGACTTTTCATCAGAATTTTCTGTTCTTTCCGCACATTTCTTGCAGTTCCTTTTGTCATGCAGGCCCCCACCTGCCAAGCATGAGGCATATCACTTTCAACACATGGACATTACATTTCAAACTGTTGTTGAAGTGAAGAAAGGACTTATTTTTTAAAAAATGCCAGATCTTGGCTGGAAAGACATTTGCACATTAAGGGATCCATGACAATTTGGCAAATTGGATCAAAAATTGGCTTAGTGGCAGGAGGCAGAGGGTAATGGTTGAGGGTTGTTTTTACGAGTGGAAGCCTGTGACCAGTGGTGTACCTCAGGGATCGGTGCTGGGACCCTTGCTGTTTGTTGTGTACATGAATGATTTAGACGTGAAAATAGGAGGTATGGTCAGTAAGTTCGCAGATGACACGAAAATTGGTGGTGTCGTAAATAGTGAGGAGGAAATCCTTAGATTACAGGATGATATAGATGGGCTGGTAAGATGGGCAGAGCAGTGGCAAATGGAATTTAATCCTGAGAAGTGTGAGGTGATGCATTTTGGGAGGACTAACAAGGCAAGGGAATATACAATGGATGGTAGGACCATAGGAAGTACAAAGGGTCAGAGGGACCTCGGTGTACTTGTCCATAGATCACTGAAGGCAGCAGCCCAGGTAGATAATGTAAACCGTGGAGCGGAGTCAACGCCCCCTTGGCCCCTTTATTCCCTGCACCCACTTGATCCTGGCTGTCACGTGGGACTAAGTCCTCTTAATTCAGGCTCAGGCTGGGTGTTTGGGATATTGGGTTACAGGAGGGCCACCCTCCACTTAATCCACCGGCTACAGTTAATGGCTTAGCACAAAGAGGAGGAAACTCAGTCCTTTCTTTAACTATCAATTTACTTTATTCACGTTGTTGTACAATGTAAGAATAAGGCTTATACACTTGGTTAGACAAAAGCATGCAACTCAAACTGGGTTATACAGTTAATAACAAAGCTAGCTAGAATTGATAAGCACACCCACTAGGTTCCTCTGACCTTTCCCTGACCTAGTCACAGAAAACAAAGGATAATACCCAAAAAAGGGGAGAGCTGATGCTGGCCAGGCGTTCCATTCTCTCTCTCTTTTACGTCGTCACTGCGTTGCTCACGCAGGGTCTTCCACTTCCACGATGGTTGGTCTCCGGAGTTTTTCGCTGGCTCTATGCCCGAGATTCTTTATTCTTATTCTCCTTCTTATCTCTCCAAAACTAAGCTGTCTCTTTCCGGTTGGTTTAAGCCTGCTCACCTCGTTCGTATCTTCTCCTAATTGGCCCAGGCCCAAAGACCCCAGTATCACACCATGACCAAATAAGGCTCTATTCCTGTGTCCTCTCTTTTGTCTTGTCACATAAATTAATTAGTTCAAACTGGTTTTACCAGCACAGGCCAGTGTCTGAGCTCCAGGTTACTATAGTTCAACAAACTATTCCAGCAGTTTGTAACTGATTCTGTATTTCTTGCAGCCCCTGGCCAACAATAAGGTGGTTAGGAAGGCATATGGGATACTTGCATTTATTAGCCGAGGCATAGAATATAAGCACAGGGAGGTTATGATGGAGCTGTATAAAACGCTTGAGTACTGTGTACAGTGCTGGTCGCTACACTATAGGAAGGATGTGCTAAGAGGGTATAGAGTGGATTCACCAGGATGTTGCCTGGGCTGGAGTAGTTCAGCTATGAAGAGAGACTGGATAGGTTAGGGTTGTTTTCCTTAGAGCAGAGAAGGCTGAGGGGGGACTTGACTGAGGTATACAAAATTATGAGCGGCATAGATAGAGTAGATAGGAAGAAACTTTTTCCCTTAGTGGAGGTGTCAATAACCAAGGGGTTATTAAGGTAAGAGCAAGAGGTTTAGAGGGGATTTGCGGGAAATGTTTTCACCCAGAGGGTGGTTGGAACACACTGCCTGAGGGGGTGGTAGAGGCAGGAACCCTCACAACATTTAAGAAGTATTTAGATGAGCACTTGATACGCCATAGCATACAAGGCTACAGGCCAAGTGCTGGAAAATGAGATTAGAATAGATAGGTGCTTGATGGCCGGCACGGACACAGTGGGCTGAAGGGCCTGTTTCTGTACTGTATAACTCTATGACTCTATGACTCTATAACAGACAGTGTTTGGAAGAACAATGCAGCCATTCCCTGACACATTCAGCCCACAATGGACCATGGTCTGGAAAGATATTTGCATATTAACACAGTGCTTGGATAGGACAAAGGACCATTCCCTGACACATTCAACCCACAAGGACTTTTGGTCACCAGACATTGAAGGTGGGGAAGCTCCAGGTTGACTGCTAAGATGGCCGAATACACAAACAGATGCTCAAACCAGCTCATCACATAATTAACCTGCTGGGCAACCAGACTTTTTTGAATGTGTACAAATAGTTTGTACAGAAAGTAAATGCTCCTTGACTGAGAAGATCTCTCCTGGCTGGCTGGCCACAGCCTCCCCTGTTTGTCTGCTCCCATCTCTTTCTCACAAGCCTCTGAATCCACTGAAGACACATGAACCCCAAGAAAGAAAATTCTCCTACAATGAACAAGGTTTAAGAAGAATACTGGGCCCCAACGGTAAGTAAGATCTACCTACAATTAACGACTCTACAATGAGCTCGAAGAACAGTAACAAAAACTCTTTAGATATTGCCTCAAACTTTTCCACTTTATTTTTCTTCTGCTCTTTTCTGTCTCTATTTGTATGTTTGTTTCGCATATGCATGCTAGCGTGGGTGTGTCATGTATCCGTCGGCATCAACTGAATTAGAGTTAAAGTTTAATAAATTTCAACTTTTCTTCTTTAAACCTAAGAAAGACTATTTGTGCTGGTTTCTTTGCCGTATAATTGGAAAGCAGTGAACAGAGATTCGCCAAGGGGGAGCTAAAAACACGGTGTGTTTAAAATTAAGCCCTGTTATGGTAAGACCAGGTGAAGGCTGAGAGGGACCCCTAGACACCTTTCTCACCTAGTCATAAAACTCTGCAAACAGCCTTGGTACTCAGAGTTGTTAACCACAGAACTCCATAAGGAAATCAGTTTAAAGAAAACTGTAGTGACATCAGGGCCAATTTTAACTTGAGGTGGAAAAAGGGCAGGCGATGGGCAAAGTAACTGAGTCATGAGATAAACCTGCTGCAGGCTGGAGCATTTCCACCATTGTGTGGGCAACCTGCGCCTGCTTGTTTTCGAGCATCTGCACATCCATAGAGGGAGCTGATGGGTGGATTAGACTATTATCCAAGCCCATTCCAGCCACGTCCCTGCAAAGGGGTACTGACCCATTATGTCCATTGATCAGCAGGACAGCTGAACTAATGGCATCAATGAGATCAGTGAAGCAGTGTCTCAAAGTCTTTTACACTTATCTCCAAATCTGAAGCTGTAACAGAATGTCCATTCAACTCTGCCAATGTCTCAGTAGCAGCCTTAATACTATCTATTCAAGATGCCCAACTGCCTTCAGGACCTATGATATAGGGTACATGCTCTGGAGTTGCCAAATACAGCCCAAACTGAGTATTGGTGTGCAAGTTATTGGTGAGCAAATGATACTTGATAACTCTGATAATGACTCCTTCAATCACCATCCTTACAGCAGAAGGAGTAACATGGCACAGGACTATATAATATACTTTTCTAGCACGTGGCAAGCGCGGCGCCAATCGCAGCAGCGCGCTTTGAAAATGGCAGTCCACCCGCATGGATTGCCTGTCGTGGAACCGCTGCTATATTCAGCGCGGAGGCTTATTAGCATCAGCATCACAACGACGCGCCGTCCCCTCCCCCTGCCCCTCCAAATTACATGGTGGGGGGTGGGACATCTGGCGCCATGATCGTCATTGGCTTAGCTGAGGAGCAAGTGCTGGGACCCTATTTAAAGCGCCCCAGCACCTGCTTCCTGACAGCTGCCAAATACTTACCTCAGCACAGCATGCTGTGGATGCTGGCAATCTGGCAGAAAAGCAGAAAACTCTCCACTAGTTGGACTCATGCCTAGTGCAATGGAAGATGGTTGTGGTTGTTGGAGGTCAATCATCTGAGCTCCAGGACATCACTGCAGGAGTTCCTCAGGGTAGTGTCCTTGGCCCAACCATCTTCAGCTGCTTCATCAATGACCTTCCTTCAATCATAAGGTCAGAAGTGGGGATGTTCACTGATGATTGCACAATGTTCAGCACCATTCGCTACTCCTCAGATACTGAAGCAGTCCATATAGAAATGCAGCAAGACCTGGACAATATCCAGGCTTGGGCTGATAAGTGGCAAGTAACATTCACGCCATATAAGTGCCAGGTAATGACCATCTCCAACAAGAGAGAATCTAACCATGTCCCCTTGACATTCAATGGCATTACGAACGCTGAATCCCCCAATATCAACATCCTGGGGGTTACCATTGACCAGAAACTGAACTGCAGTAGACATATAAACACCGTGGCTACAAGAGCAGGTCAGAGGCTAGGAATCCTGCAGCGAGTAACTCACCTCCTGACTTCCCAAAGGCTGTCCACCATCCACAAGGCACAAGTCAGGAGTGTGATGGAATACTCTCCACTTGCCTGGATGGGTGCAACTCCAACAACACTCAAGAAGCTCGACACCATCCAGGACTAAGCAGCCCGCTTGATTGGCACCCCATCCAGAAACATTTACTCCCTCCACAACTGATGCACAGTGGCAGCAGTATGTACCATTTACAACGTGCACTGCAGCAACACATCAAGGCTCCTTAGACAAACCCGAGACCACTGAATGTCACCTAGAAGGACAACGGCAGCAGATACATGGGAACACCACCACCTGCAAGTTTCCCTCCCAGCCACACACTATCCTGACTTGGAACTATATCGCCGTCCCTTCACTGTCGCTGGATCAAAATCCTGGAACTCCCCAATAGCACTGTGGGTGTACCTGCCCCACATTGACTGCAGTGGTTCAAGAAGGCAGCTCACCACCACCTTCTCAACGGCAATTAGGGATGGACAATAAATGCTTGCCTAGCCAGCATTGCCCACATCCCATGAACGGATAAAAAATGAAATGTGACCACAGGAATATTTCAAATACAAAGTTGTCGGTGAAATGGAACACACACATTCATTCTCAAACACTCACTTCTCAAACTCACACTGCCATAGCTAGGCTCTGGTTTAAATTTTTGGAGTTTTGTCATCATCCTTCCTTTGGGTAAGGTACCATTTAAAAATTGCATTTCTTTTGGGTTACATGTTGTCAAATGGGCTTTCGGTCTCTCTAGCATCAATCGTTGTACTCTGGGAATGTTAATTTCAATAAATAGGGGATTGTTGGTGAAACTTGTAGTATGCAAATTTCCGTTACGGCTGATGACAATGTTTCATGTCTGCACAAGCTTTAGTTCTTTAACTACTGTTTCCACAACAACTGGCTTTAACAATTCAGGTGCCGGCACATTGATAATTCTTCTCTCTATAGTGATAGTGGATGATAAATTGTGTTTTAGCCCCTGTGAGGTGTCTGAGATTTCCTCTGGGCCTTAGTGCTTGCTGAGTTCTGAATCTAAGTTGTTGGATTGGATTATCTTTGGATTTGGGACTTGATCATTGGGTTCTTCAGTGCGTAGATCCACACTGACCTCATTTTTTGTTTTCTGGTGCGTTACACTAGTTCTGTTTACTTGAAGGCATTTTCCTTTCCCTTTTCCCTTTACTGTGGGGAGGGACTTTTTTCTAATCTGCCCCATGTCCTCTGGGACATTACTGCTCACAGGTATCTGCCCAGTTTTCACTGGACACCCCTGCAGCTCTTCAACTAGGTGAGGCATCTCCCTCACTTTTGGCCTGCCCTTTTGGGAACTTCTCTTGTCCCTGCAGATTTCTGTAAATGCCATTAGCAGCTTTTTTTAGGGTGTCTCTTTGTTCTGCATTTAAGTAGGAGAGTGTGGGGTCCAATTTTCCTAACATTTCAGGGTTGATTCAGCGGACAGTAGGGGGTTCAATGTGGGAAACTTCCAGGCCTTCCCATAACTCGTCCTCACTATCCTTTTTGTCCTCCTCTGTCCTAATTGCCTGACAGACCTGGGTTTAGTTGTCCCCTTCCCGGCTGTTTCAACATGTTAATGTGGCACAGCCTTTACTTTTTCCTTCGGTCTGGGATGTCAATTTTTAAAATTCATTCATGGGATGTGGACGTCGCTGGCCAGGCCAGCATTTATTGCCCATCCCTAATTGCCCTTGAGAAGGTGGTGGTGAGCCGCCTTCTTGAACCGCTGCAGACCATGTTGGGTAGGTACACCCACAGTGCTGTTAGGAAGGGAGTTCCAGGATTTTGACCCAGCGACAGTGAAGAAATGTTCCTAGTCAGGATGGTGTGTGACTTGGAGGGGAACTTGCAGGTGGTGGTGTTCCCATGCATTTGCTGCCCTTGATCTTCCAGTTGGTAGAGGTTGCGGGTTTGGAAGGTGCTGTCTAAGGAGCCTTGGTGCATTGCTGCAGTGCATCTTGTAGATGGTACACACTGCTGCCACTGTGTGTCGGTGGTGGAGGGAGTGAATGTTTGTAGATGGGGTGCCAATCAAGCAGGCTGCTTTGTCCTGGATGATGTCGAGCTTCTTGAATGTTGTTGGAGCTGCACCCATCCAGGCAAGTGCAACGTATTCCATCACACTCCTGACTTGTGCCTTGTAGATGGTGGACAGGCTTTGGGGAGTCAGGAGGTGAGTTACTCACCGCAGGATTCCTAGCCTCTGACCTGCTCTTGTAGCCACAATTAAATAATTTACCTGAATAATCCTTTTTGCTACTTGGTATGGGCCACTGAACTGAGCTTTCAGGTGTACACCCTAAATTAGGGGGACTACTAGCACATTGTCTCCAGGCTGAAATGTTCTGGCCTTGACATGTTTATCTGCCTGCCTTTTCATAGCTGTCTAGGAGGTTTTTAGGTGTTCCTGAGCCACTGCACAGGCTTTCGTGAGCCACTCCCTAAACATGGAAATGTAGTCTAACATGGAAGACTCATCCCTGTGTCCCAGAAACCTCTCCTTGATTAGTTTAAGGGGACCTCTCACCTCGTGTCCATAAACTAATTCAAAGGGACTAAAGCCAGTGGACTCATTGGGTGAGTCCCTGGTGGCAAAGAGGGGAAATCCCAGCCCTTTTGTCCCAGTCATGGGGGTACTCATCGCAGTATGCTCTGATCATTGTCTTTAGGGTTTGGTGGTACCGTTCCAAAGCCCCTTGTGCTTGTGGGTGGTAGACTGAGTACTTTAGCTGGGTTATGTCCAGATTACCCATTACTTTTTGAAGGAACCCAGACATGAAATTCATGCACTGATCCGACTGGATCTCAGCAGGCAGCCCATATCGGATGAAGACTTGGGTTAGCCCCTCCATCACTACCTTAGCAGAGATAGTTCTGTGGGGAATGGCCTCTGGGAATTGGGTAACCATATCCATAATGGTGAGAAGATACTGGTAGCTCCCTTTTGTTTTCGGCAGGGGTCCCACACAATCCACCAGCATTCTGCTGACGGGTTCCCCAAAAGCCAGTATGGGAATTAAGGGTGCAGGTTTTTTTGCAGGTTTGGCAAGTTTTACAGAGCTCCACCACATCTCTGTGGAGTTGTGGCCAGTCAAAATGCTGTCACATGCGGGCTTGGGATTTTCGTCGTGGGCCATTCTTAGTAAGTCCTTACAGTACCTCAGCGGCACCACTATTTGGTGAACCACTGTCCACTCTTCATCCGCAGGTCTGTGAGGACATATCCACTTCCTCATTCGCACCTCATTCTTTAAATAGTAGAACTCTGGAACTCCCTCTGCTTCAGCTTCAGTTTGGGCAGTCCGTGCTAAATCTTTTAGTACTGGGTCGGCTTGCTGAGCCTCAACAAAGGAAGACCTGTTTAATCCATTCTTTGGGTCCTCTAACTTCCCAAAGAAGGTGTCAGATAACCAAACAGTAGGGTAATCTGTCTGCGGTGCAATTTCAGCCTCCTCTGATAGAACTTGTTTTACCATGGACTGAGTCACCACACAGTCAGGGAAAATGCCGGGGACCTTCTCCTGGAACTGCTCTGTCTCCCTGACCTCTTTTGGTCTCTGTAAAACCACTGGGGAAACTACAACCTTCACCCCAGCCAGATCACTACTCAGGAGCAGATCAACCCCATCCACAGGTAATCTAGGGACAATCCCCACCGTTACCGGTCCTGAAACAATGTCGTACCCCAGGTGCACCTGGTATAAAGGTATGGGCATATATTGCCCTCTGTTACCATTCACTAACACTCTAGCATTCAATGCACTCTCTGAACACAAGAACACTAGAAATAGGAGCAGGAGCAGACCATATGATCCATCGATCCTGCTGCGCCATTCAAAACGATCATGGCAGATCTTAGGCTTTAATTCCACTTGCCCGCCCACTCGCCATATCCCTTGATTCCCTGAGACCAAAAATCTGTCTATCCCAGCCTTAAATGTATTCAACGATGGAGCATCCACAACCCTCTGGGGTAGAGAATTCCAAAGATTCACAACCCTTTGAGTGAAGTAATTTCTCCTCATCTCAGTCCTAAATGATCGGCCCCTGATCCTGTGACTGTGCTCCTGTGTTTTAGATTCCCTGACCAGCGGAAATAATCTCTGTGTTCACCCTATCCAGCCCCTTTAGAATTTTATATGTTTCAATGAGATCACTTCTCATTCTTCTAAACTCTAGAGAATACAGGCCAATTTACTTAGTCTCTCATCATAGGACAACCTCCTCATCCCAGGTACCAATCTAGTGAACCTTCGCTGCATTGCCTCCAATTCTTAAAAGTGGAGACCAAAACTGCACACAGTATTCCAGATGTGGTCTCACCAAAACCCTGTACAATTGTAGCAATACTTCCTTAGTCCTGTACTCCAATCCCCTTGCAATAAAGGCCAACATGCCATTTGCCTTCCTAATTGCTTGCTGTACCTGCAAGTTAATTTTCTGTGTTCCTTGTACAAGCACACAAAAGTTTCTTTGAACATTGACACTTACAAGTTGCACACCTTTTAAAAAATATTCTGCTTTTCTATTCTGACGGCAAAGTGCATAACTTCACACTTCCCTACATTATGCTCCATCTGCCATCCTGTTGCCCACTCACTTAACCAGTCTATATCTCTTTGCAGCATCTCTGTGTCCTCCCCAGAGCTTACCTTTCCAACTATCTTTGTATCATCAGCAAACTTAGATACATTACTCTCTATCTCTTCATCTAAGTCATTAATATAGATTGTAAATAGCTGAGGTCCCAGCACTGATCCTTCCAGCACTCCACTATTTACTGCCTGCCAACTTGAAAATGCCCCATTTATGCCCACTCGTTGCTTCCTGTCTGTAACGAATCTTCCATCCATGCTAACATATTACCCCAAACTCCATGAGCCCTTATCTTGCCAATTAACCTTTTAGTTTAGAGATACAGCACTGAAACAGGCCCTTCGGCCCACCGAGTCTGTGTCGACCATCAACCACCCATTTATACTAATCCTACACTAATCCCATATTCCTATCACATCCCCACCTGACCCTATATTTTCCTACCACCTACCTATACTAGGGACAATTTATAATGGCCAATTTACCTGTCAACCTGCAAGTCTTTTGGCTTGTGGGAGGAAACCGGAGGACCCGGAGAAAACCCACGCAGACACAGGGAGAACTTGCAAACTCCACACAGGCAGTACCCAGAACTGAACCCGGGTCGCTGGAGCTGTGAGGCTGCGGTGCTAACCACTGCGCCACTGTGCCGCCCTGTGCGACACCTTATCGAATGCCTTTTGAAAATCCAGGTATACTATATCCACTGGTTCCCCTTTATCTGCCCTACTAGTTACATTCTCAAAAAACTCTATTAAATTTGTCAAACAGGATTACCCTTTAGTAAACTCATGTTGACTTGTTCTAATCATACTGTGTTTCTCAAAGTGTATTGTTAAGATTTCCTTAATAATAGATTCCAGCATTTTCCCAACGACTGATGTTAGGCAAACTGGCCTGTAGTTCCCTATTTTCTCTCTCCCTCCTTTCTTGAAAAGCAGTGTAACATTTGCCAACTTCCCGAATCTAAGGAATTTTGGAAAATCATAGCTAGTACATCCACTATATCTGAAGCTATCTCGCTTAGAACCCTAGGATGTAGGCCATTCTGTCCTGGAGATTTGTCAGATTGTAGTCCCGTAAGTTTCTCCAATACTTTTTGACTGCTGATATGAATTTTCTTAATTTCCTCACTCTTTTTAGCCTATTTCTGGTATGAAGCTTGTGTCTTTGACTGTGAAGGCAGAGACAAAATATTTGTTCAATGCCTCTGCCATTTCCTCATTCCCCATGACAATTTCTCCTGTCTCTGCTTCCAGGGGACCAATGTTTACTTCAGCTAGAATTGTCCTTTTGAATACCTGTAAATTTCCTATAATCTGTTTTGATATTACTGGCTAGTTTACTCTCATTCTATTTTTTCCTTTTTATCAACTTTTTGGTGGCCCTTTGCTGATTTCTAAAACACTCCCAATCCTCAGCCTTGCTACTCTTTTTTGCAACATTGTAAGCCTTTTCTTTTAATCTAATACTATCCTTAACTTCCTGAGTGGGCCACAGATGAATTTTTCTGGCTGAGTTTTTGTTTTTCACAGGAATGTATTTTTGTTGAACATTTTGAATTGTTTCATTCAAGGTTTCCCACTGTTTATTTTCACCATACCTTTTAGTCTATTTATCCAATTTACCTTAGCGAGTTCTTCACTCATGACCTATATAATTGGCTTTGTTTAAGTTTAAGATTCTTGTTTGTGATTAGAGTATGTCACTTTGAAACTTAACATGGAATTCAATGGTATCACGATCACTGTTTCCCAGTGAATCCTTAACAATGACAGTGCTTATCAACCCTGTTTCCTTGCATAATACTAGATCAAAGATAGCTTTAGCCCTAGTTGGCTCCACAATGTATTGCTCCAAGAAACCGTCCCAAAATCCTTCTACAAACTCATCTTCTAGACCACTCCTGCCAATTTCATTGTCCCAGTCTAGAACAAAGAACAAAGAGCAGTACAGCACAGGAACAGGCCATTCGGCCCTCCAAGCCTGCGCCGATCTTGATGCCTGCCGAAACTAACACCTTCTGCACTTCCGGGGCCCATATCGCTCTATTCCCTTACTATTCATATATTTGTCAAGATGTCTCTTAAACGTCGCTATCGTATCTGCTTCCACCGCCTCCCCTGGCAGCAAGTTCCAGGCACTCACCACCCTCTGTGTAAAAAACTTGCCTCGCACATCCCCTCTAAACTTTGCCCCTCGCACCTTAAACCTATGTCCCCTAGTAACTGACTCTTCTACCCTGGGAAAAAGCTTCTGACTATCCACTCTGTCCATGCCGCTCATTACTTTGTAAACCTCTATCATGTCGCCCCTCCACCTCCGTCGTTCCAGTGAAAACAATCCGAGTTTTTCCAACCTCTCCTCATTGCTAATGCCCTCCAGACCAGGCAACATCCTGGTAAACCTCCTCTGTACCCTCTCCAAAGCCTCCATGTCCTTCTGGTAGTGTGGCGACCAGAATTGCACGCAATATTCTAAGTGTGGCCTAACTAAGGTTCTGTACAGCTGCAACATGACTTGCCAATTTTTATACTCTATGCCCCGACCGATGAAGGGAAGCATGCCGTATGCCTTCTTGACTACCTTATCCACCTGCATTGCCACTTTCAGTGACCTGTGGACCTGTACGCCCAGATCTCTCTGCCTTTCAATACTCCTAAGGGTTCTGCCATTTACTGTATACCTCCCACATGCATTAGACCTTCCAAAATGCATTACCTCACATTTGTCCGGATTAAACTCCATCTGCCATTTCTCCGCCCAAGTCTCCAACCGATCTATTTCCTGCTGTATCCTCTGACAATCCTCATCATTATCCGCAACTCCACCAACCTTTGTGTCGTCCGCAAACTTACTAATCAGACCAGCTACATTTTCCTCCAAATCATTTATATATACTACAAACAGCAAAGGTCCCAGCACTGATCCCTGCGGAACACCACTAGTCACATCCCTCCATTCAGAAAAACACCAAGCCACTGTTACCCTCTGTCTTCTGTGACTGAGACAGTTCTGTATCCATCTTGTCAGCTCACCTCTGATCCCGTGTGACTTCACCTTTTGCACCAGTCTGCCATGCGGGACCTTGTCAAAGGCTTTACTTAAGTCCATATAGACAACATCCACCGCCCTTCCCTCATCAATCATCTTCGTCACTTCCTCAAAAAACTCAATCAAAATAGTAAGACACGACCTCCCCTTTACAAAACTATGCTGTCTCTTGCTAATAAGTTTGTTTGTTTCCAAATGGGAGTAAATCCTGCCCCGAAGAATCCTCTCAAATAGTTTCCCTACCACTGACGTAAGGCTCACCGGCCTATAATTTCCTGGATTATCCTTACCACACTTCTTAAACAAAGGAACAACATTGGCTATTCTCCAGTCCTCTGGGACCTCACCTGTAGCCAATGAGGATGCAAAGATTTCTGTCAAGGCCCCAGCAATTTCTTACCTTGCCTCCCTCAGTATTCTAGGGTAGATCCCATCAGGCCCTGGGGACTTATCTACCTTAATGCTTTGCAAGACATCCAACACCTCCTCCTTTTTGATAATGAGATGACTGAGACTATCTGCACTTCCTTCCCTCGACTCATCATCCACCAAGTCCTTCTCCTTGGTGAATACTGATGCAAAGAACTCATTTAGCACCTCACCCATTCCCTCTGGCTCCACGCATAGATTCCCATCTCTATCCTTGAGTGGGCCAACCCTTTCCCTGGTTACCCTGTATAAAAAGCCTTGGGATTTTCCTTAATCCTGTTTGCCAATGACTTTTCATGACCCCATTTAGCCCTCCTAACTCCTTGCTTAAGTTCCTTCCTACTGTCTTTATATTCCTCAAGTGCTTCATCTGTTCCTAGCCTTCCAGCCTTTACAAATGCTTCCTTTTTCTTTTTGACTAGGCTCACAATATCCCGTGTTATCCAAGCTTCCCGAAACTTGCCAAACTTGTCTTTCTTCCTCACAGGAACATGAAGATTAAATTCCCCCACAATTATTATATGGCCTTTGTTACAAGCTCCAATAATTTCTTGTTTAATGCTCTGATCAACAGTATAACTACTGTTAGGGGACCTATAAACTACTCCCACCAGTGTTTTCTGATTTTTGTTATTCCTTATTTCCACCCATACTGATTCTACTTCATGATCTTCTGAGCCAAGGTCCTTTCTCACTAATGCCCTTATGTCATCTTTTACCATCAATGCTACTCCTCCTCCTTTGCTATTCTGTCTGTCTTTCCGAAATATTGTGTACCCTGGAATATTTATTTCCTAACTTTGATCACCATGTAACCATGTCTCTGTGATGATGGTTAGATTGAAATCATGGACCTCTATTTGTGCCATTAGTTCATCTATCTTATTGCAGATGCTTCGCGCATTGAGATATCGAACCTATAATTTCATTTTTTTGCTTCTATTCTCTTCAATGACCTTATTAGCTGCTGTACAATTTCGGTTAAACTCTGTCCCTTCCTGTCACTTTCTGCTTTTCTTTACCCACAATGCTATACTATTCAGTTTCATCAGTTCTGATGAAAGGTCACTGACCTGAAACATTAACTTTGCTTGTCTCTCCACAGGTGCTGCTAAACCTGCCGAGAATTTCCAGCACTTTTTGTTTTTATTTCAGATTTCCAGCATCTGCAGTATTTTGCTTTTATTTACGCTATACTGTTCTGATGCCTTGGCCTTTCTCTTTGGATTTCAAAATCTCACCTCTCCCGAACCCTCCCCCACTCTGTTAGTTCACTATCTCCAGTCTTATCTGTTGGCTCACTCTTGAGTTTGTATGCACTGTCCCTTCCTGTTACACCCTGATTATTATTATCCTTATTGCTATCTTGCTCTCTTGCCTTCTCCTATCTCTTTAAACTATCACATCATTCCTCACTTGATCCCTCACCCCCATTACTTAGTTTAAAGCCCTCTCTAATGCTCTAGTTATATGACTCGCCAGAACACTGCTCCCAGCACAGTTCAGGTGCAGACCATCCCAACAGTACAGCTCCCACTTTCTCAAGTGGGACAAAGGTCATGCCTTTTCCCAGCAGAAGAAATTTGGTGGCCCCTGTATCCTAAGTATGACTATGGGCTCGCTTGCCTCACTCAAGAGGTATGGGGTCACTTTCCCTTGGGACACAAAATCCTGGTAACTTTCAGGGATTTTGTTAGGTTTTCCCGCACTGACAGCGGTAAGTTTATTGGGTCATACTGCCACAGTTAAAGCCACAGCCTGGTTTGCTGTGCTTTCCATCAGGGCCCCTTTTTCTGCACTGGTCTGGTGTACCCTGATTAATCCTGTAGGTTTTCCCTGTAACTTTTAGCAGTCAGCTCAAAGGTGACCTGCTTTGTTACAATGGAAACACGCAGGTTTTTGGGCATAACTCCTGTTCTCCTGCCCCCTTTGTGTCCAGCTTTCCCTTCTTGCCCATAGCTGTTCAGGCTTCTATCACCCTCACACCTTTTACCCTTTTTGGGTTTGTGGGGGTGAATAGGGAATGGTTTCCCTTGGGATAAGGGCTTGTGTGCAAGCATAAATTCATCAGCCAGGATTGTGGCCTGCCTGACTCATGGAACCTTTTGTTTTTCTATGTGGGTTTTAATGGGGAGAGGGAGCAAATCTTTGAACACCTCAAGAAGAATCATCACTCTGAGGGTTTCATATGTGGGCTGTATCTTGAGTGCCCGTATCCAATGGTCAAAAGCAAGCTGCCTAACTCTTTCAAACTTGAGGCAAGTTTGGCCAGACTGCTTTCAGAGGGTTCAGAATTTCTGGCTGTACGCCTCCGGTACCAGCTCATATGTGCCCAAGATAGCATTTTAAGTCATCTCATAGTCTGACGAACTCTCATCTGGCAACAGTGAATAAAACCTCATGGGCTTTTCCTGTTAGTTTGCTTTGTAATAACAGTGTCCAGTTCTCTGACAGCCATTTCAGCTGTTTTGCAATCCTTTCAAAAGTGACGAAAATGCTTCCACATCCTCCTCATTGAACTTTGGTATCAACTGGGAGAACTTTAAGAACTCAGCACTCTTCCTGAGCTAGGGGTAGCTCCCTCACTAGCTGTGCCTTCACTGGGTGTATTGGGTATTCCCCTAGTTAGTTCAAGCCACCTTCACTCCCTTTCCTCCTTCTTCTTCTGGAAAGCTCTTCCTTTTTCCCTAACCTGATACTCTCTCTCCTCTTTCTCTCTCTGGAAAGTTCTCACTTTTTCTTGGAGTTCTAACTCTGGCCTCCTCTGTTCTAGTTGTACTTTAGCTAACATTACACTCTCTGTTTCTGACTCTGAACCTGTTTCTGAGTCCTCAGGTTCAAGTGCAAAATAGTTGGCCATAAGTTTTAGGATTTCAGGTTTCCTAGCTTTTGGATGGATAGTAATCCCTAACTGCTCAGCTACATTCCTCAACTCTTCAATAGATAGGGCATTTAATCTGTCCCAAGTTACTTCACTCTTGTGTAGGAAGGTATTGGCCTCGAATGTAGACATGTTAGTACTCTAGTAGCAAAATCCACAAGAAAACCTGTATTGAAGTTTTAAAATTTTTACCAGAGATCAATTTGATTTTCCACTTACAATTTTTCATTTGTCTTTGGGTACTCAAGCCCCCAAATTTTCTGGTCCGATTAGGTGAGGAAGGGTCACCAGGCTCCCCTCTTATCCTGCTCCTTGTTTGACTGCAACAGGGTTTATTCTCTTTTAAAACAGTGGTTGTGCTTACCACTGTAAGGGTGAAGGCTTGCCCTGGTACCCAAAAACGTCTTGAGAGTCAGATGTCTTGTACAAACGAGCGATCTTTATGTACGAGTGTGCAAGGAGAAGTCCTACTCTCATGAATGATTGTAGGAGTCCTGCTTGTACATTGTTCCAGTAGTCATTTTATCCAGTTTTACAGGAGGTTTGCTTGGTAAATTGTTGCTTAATTCCATCATTTCCCATCGATTGCCTTCCCTGATCTCATCCTGCCTTGGTTATATTACTCACCTCGTCAACCTCTTAGGATTCTTAGGCAATTCATAGGATTCAGGTGTCTCCCTCCTGAGCTCATTTCCTTCTGATTAGGCTATTCATAGGATTCGGATGTCTCCCTCCTGAGCTCGTCACCTTCTGATTAGGTATTCATATAATTCATGTGTCTAGCAGGCAAACTTTCTCAAGTTACAGGGACCTATGTTACGCCAAGTATCCCATGGTTCCCTATGCCAGTCGCCCCTACAGACCCCCCTTTTGGCCCTTGGCCTGCACCTGGTCCAAGGTAGCCATTACCCTAGGATCCTCTGCCTGTAAAATCATCTGGGGATCCTACCGGTTCCGATGAGCTTCCGTTCCTTCCCTAGCATCCTCTTATGACTTCACCTGTGTCCCAGTGACCAGGCTTAGTCTGGGATTGATACTTTGTATTATTCTACATAAATTACAGCAATTTTAGTCAAGCCTGCAGTACTCCCAGTGTACACCACTTCAGTCCCACCATTTGCCCCAAGGATACCAGCAAGATGGCCAACAAACACTAAGTACTCCTTGCCCCATCACTGTTGGCCAGACTGGTGGTTAGATTTGCATGGTTACATTTTTTAAATTATGTCTAACATCTCAGTTTAGGTGCCAGGATACAACATTCAACAAAATGTCTGATAACAATTCGCAACTGCACCGCTCCAGTACATGGGAATCAATTCTAATCAGGGATGAACATCCACCATAATACCCCAGTCCCAAACCGCCTCCCATCATAATGCGTCCTCCAGTTCGGCTACCACATCCTCTCTCAGTTGCTTGACCTCCTCTTGGATTTGGTGATACTGCTTCATTGCTATCCAGGCCTCTTCCCTCACCTTCAGTAGTTGTTCCAGCAGTTTAGGGATTCACTTCCCCTCGCGAAGCAGGTATCTCAATAAGCCCTCCACTAGATCATCGGTTATGCTCATCCACTCCCTATGGGGCGGCCAGATTGAGTTATCGCCAAATGTCCGATTGTCATTGGGGCCTGGGGGTGGAATCAGAAACTCGAGTTGATCACTGGGCAGTGGATGTTACCGTACTGGTACTGAGGCTCGCGGTGGTCATGCAGTATTCCCCTTCTCCACGATGTGCCACCTGCGTCGGGTCATGGCAGGCGCTAGAAATTTCAAGGGTACAGTTTAGAGTGATATTAAAACCATGTGCTGCTCTTGTCCCTATCCCTATGGGATGTGGACAGGCAACAATATTCCCTACACCCAGCCAGCAAGCTCCTGTAAGGAGGAAATCTCTCTGGGTCGCGTATTTGGTACAAGGTAGTACTCTGACCAATTGCTATCTCCCATGATCCCTGTATTCTCTACCCTGAGAAGGGTTTGGATGCCCCTGGTTCTTTAGTGTTTTGCTAGCATGTTGGTTAAATTCAAATCTAACTTAAAATTCCATTTAACATTGCTTTACTCAATATGATTTAGAAGTCAGCAAGCTCATTATAGCTAACAGCCATAATTCATTAATAAATACCAACTGGCTCTACACAATTATTCTAGCAATTCAATTTTTTAAAATTAAGAATTACAATTTAATCAGTGAATCTGGCTGTGCAGTTCAGCCACGAAGCTAGCCAATGTGCTCATGTACACTTAATGGAGTTTATTGAACAGATTACCCAAAATGGGACCCTGCAGTCAACATTCATGTTGGTTAGACAATTTAATAACAAATAACTTGAATAGAACTTAATCCAACAAGTAACTACATACAGATAGAATAGGTGTTATAAAGTTAGAGCTACAGTGGGTGATATGAAGCTAGATTTATGCATCACTGCTTTAAGTATAAAGGGAACCTTCATTGCCACGCTTTGCAACTTCAGGCACTGCTGTTCCCCATTCCCAACTGCCCTGAGCTACTCCTTAGGCATACTAGTTTGTTAACCATGACATTTAATGTTCCACACGCCTGATCACAATTGGCATCGCTCAATTCTTATAAAACAGGACTTGTTGGGTCCCCCAGTCAACCAACTTGGTTCCTTCTGCGCTCGTGGTTGCCAGACATATTGGCAGTACTGCGATTTTCATGGTCATGTAAAGAGAGAACATAGTGGACGCCAGTCGTCACCTCAGATACTGAAGCAGTGTAGAAATGCAGCAAGACCTGGACAGTATCCAGGCTTGGGCTGATAAGTGGCAAGTAGCATTTGTGCCACACAAGTGCCAGGCAATGACCAACTCCAACAAGAGAGAATTTAACCATTACCCCTTGACATTCAATGGCATTACGATCGCTGAATTACCCAATATCAACATCCTAGGGGTTACCATTGACCAGAAACTGAACTGGAGTAGCCACAGAAATACCGTGGTGACAGGAGCAGGTCAGAGGCTAGGAATCCTGAGGCGAGTAACTCACCTCCTGACAAGTCAGGAGTGTGATGGAATACTGTCCACTTGCCTGGATGGGTGCAGCTCCAACAAGACTCAAAAAGCTTGACACCATCCAGGACAAAGCAGCCCGCTTGACTGGCACCCCATCCAGAAACATTTACTCCCTCCGCCACTGACGCACAGTGGCAGCAATGTGTACCATCTACAAGATGCACTGCAGCAATGCACCAAGGCTCCTTAGACAGCACCTTCCAAACCCGTGACCTCTACCAACTAGAAGGACAAGGGCAGCAAATGCGAGGGAACACCACCACCTTCAAGTTCCCCTTCAAGTCACACACCATCCTGACTTGGAACGATATCGCCGTTCCTTCACTGGCACAGGGTCAAAATCTTGGAACTCCCTTCCCAACAGCACTGTGGGTGTCCCTACCTCACATGGACTGTAGCGGTTCACAAAGGCAGGTCACCACCACCTTCTCAAGGGCAATTAGAGATGGGCAATAAATGCTGGCCTAGCTAGCGACGCCCACATCCCATGAATGAATAAAAAAAGATTATTCTTTACATTTTCGTACTCCTTGATCTGCATCCAGTGCTTCCACCGGCCTTTCCCTTCCATATCCACTAGCACAAATGTTGCTGGTCACCGGGACCTCCTAAGGTCCTTGCCAGCGAGATGCTAAGCCTGGTTTTGCAAGTAGGACCCTAACAATCACTTGATCCACTACTCCAGGCAACTTTTCCCTGTCCTTTCGAATAATTTTCAAGTTCTGATGTTCCCAACTTAACCGCATTTGAATTGCATCTTCTTTAACTTGCTGCAAAAGTTTGAAAGGTTAAAATGGGTTTCTGCCAGATTTTTACAAGGCTCCGGACTTATCTTTATATTTGGAAAACAAACTGGAGCTTCTTCCACAGTTGCCAATTGTTTGTGTCAGTACGTCTCAGTTTTGCCTCAAGAGTACAAACGAGCGATCTTTATTTACAAGCATGCAAGGAGAAGTCCTACTCTCATGAATGATTGTAGGGGTTCTGCTAGTACGTTGTTCCAGTCGTCATTTTATACAGTTTTACAGGAGGTTTACTTGGTAAACTGTTTCTTAATTACATCATCTCCCATCTATTGCCTTCCCTGATGTCATCCTGCCTTGGTTGTATTATTCACCTCTTGATTACCCTATCCATAGGATTCAGAGGCTATTCATAGGATTTGTGTGTCTCCCTCCTGAGCTCGTTACCTTCTGATTAGGTATTCATATAATTTGTGTGTCTAGCAGGCAAGCTTTCTCAAGTTACAGGGACCTAAGTTACGCCAAGTATCCCATGGTTCCCTCTGCCAGTCTCCCCTACACCACCTCAGTGAGTGTTTTAACCTTTTCCTTTGTTGTGATTGTAAAAGAACCAATCAGACAGGTTTTCTCGAGTTTAAACATGAAAGAGGTAAGTTTATTGTACTTAACCAAAAACCTGATCTAGATAAAATAATAAAATTAAGTTACACTTTCACTCATACATACACGAGAATCATACACACAAATAGAGTACAAAGTGATAAGAAATAGTTTGGTTGGTTTAGAGTCCAGAACAAGTAAAAATGAATACACAGTCTGTGGGGTTGGATGATTCCATTGTGTTCCGGCTGAAGTTGTGATCTTGAAGGCTTGCCTTGTGGCTGGCCCACCTGGCTCAGGATTTTCTTGGAGACAGAATTGTAGGTGGCTCTCTTCCCCTGGGATATCTGTCTGTAACAATCTGTAGGCTTGGATGGTCCATAGCTACAGATGGTTTTTAAACTTGCGATGTTATCGGGAGAGAGAGTGAGACATACAGTCCCACTGGCGTTCTGCCTGGTTAGCACACTAAACCTGTTTGCTTCAAGGTCTCAGTAGTTTGTCTCCTGTGTGTAACAAAACTCCCAGTTTTACACAGCCTGGGGAGAGTGTCACATGGTTCTCTCAATCCTCTTTGATTTTTTTTATGAGAACAAAGAACAAAGAACAAAGAACAGTACAGCACAGGAACAAGCCATTCGGCCCTCCAAGCCTGCACCGATCTTGATGCCTGCCGAAACTAACACCTTCTGCATTTCCGGGGCCCATATCGCTCTATTCCCTTACTATTCATATATTTGTCAAGATGTCTCTTAAACGTCGCTATCGTATCTGCTTCCACCACCTCCCCTGGCAGCAGGTTCCAGGCACATACCACCCTCTGTGTAAAAAGCTTGCCTCGCACATCCCCTCTAAACTTTGCCCCTCGCACCTTAAACCTATGTCCCCTAGTAACTGACTCTTCTACCCTGGGAAAAAGCTTCTGACTATCCACTCTGTCCATGCCGCTCATTACTTTGTAAACCTCTATCATGTTGCCCCTCCACCTCCGTCGTTCCAGTGAAAACAATCCGAGTTTTTCCAACCTCTCCTCATTGCTAATGCCCTCCAGACCAGGCAACATCCTGGTAAACCTCCTCTGTACCCTCTCCAAAGCCTCCATGTCCTTCTGGTAGTGTGGTGACCAGAATTGCACGCAATATTCTAAGTGTGGCCTAACTAAGGTTCTGTACAGCTGCAACATGACTTGCCAATTTTTATACTCTATGCCCCGACCGATGAAGGCAAGCATGCCGTATGCCTTCTTGACTACCTTATCCACCTGCGTTGCCACTTTCAGTGACCTGTGGACCTGTATGCCCAGATCTCTCTGCCTGTCAATACTCCTAAGGGTTCTGCCATTTACTGTATACCTCCCACCTGCATTAGACCTTTCAAAAAGCATTACCTCACATTTGTCCAGATTAAACTCCATCTGCCATTTCTCCGCCCAAGTCTCCAACCGATCTATATCCTGCTGTATCCTCTGACAATCCTCATCATTATCCGCAACTCCACCAACCTTTGTGTCGTCCGCAAACTTACTAATCAGACCAGCTACATTTTCCTCCAAATCATTTATATATACTACAAACAGCAAAGGTCCCAGCACTGATCCCTGCGGAACACCACTAGTCACATCCCTCCATTCAGAAAAACACCAAGCCACTGTTACCCTCTGTCTTCTGTGACTGAGACAGTTCTGTATCCATCTTGTCAGCTCACCTCTGATCCCGTGTGACTTCACCTTTTGCACCAGTCTGCCATGCGGGACCTTTTCAAATGCTTTACTAAAGTCCATATAGACAACATCCACCGCCCTTCCCTTATCAATCATCTTCGTCACTTCCTCAAAAAACTCAATCAAATTAGTAAGACACGACCTCCCCTTCACAAAACCATGCTGTCTCTTGCTAATAAGTTTGTTTGTTTCCAAATGGGAGTAAATCCTGTCCCAATGACAGGAGGTCCAAAGTCTAAAATCCAAAACCTCTCTCAAGTGGTATTGTCAGTGTTACCACCTGGAGGGATGTCTCCACTCACGAATGCCTCAAGATAGCTTTAAATATCCTGCTAATGAGGGTGATCTGGATAATCTACTCCGTTCGCCAAAGCATTGTCCTGGCTGGGCTTCTTATTAGACATTGCCCCCTTGATTGGCACTCCGTCTAAAAACATTCACTCCCTCCACCACCAACGAACAGTGGCAGCAGTGTGTACCATCTACTACAGCACTACAGCAACACACCAAGGCTACTCATGCAGCACCTTCTTAACCCTTGAAAGGACAAGGGCATCAGATGCATGGGAACACCACCATCTTCAAGTTCCCCTCCAAGCCACACACCATCCTGACTTGGAACTATATCTCTGTTCCTTCACTATCACTGGGTCAAAATCCTGGAACTCCCTTCCAACAGCACTGTGGGTGTACCTATCCCACATGGACTGCAGCGGTTCAAGAAGGCAGCTCACCAGCACCTTCTCAAGGGCAATTAGGGATGGGCAATAAATTGCTGGCCTGGCCAGCGTCACCCACAACCAATGTAATGAATTTTTTAAAAAGTCTCTCCAATTCGATGCCTTGGAATGTGAGGTATTTCAGATGAAAATTGTGGTGGCCATCATGGCTGCCAGCTGTTTTTAAAGTTAACTGTAGGATTCCAGCTCTTTTTTTTTCATTGAAAGTTTAATGTAGGTTTCTAATTGATGAATTTTTAAAAATCCTCATTTAGCATTGCGGGTTTTCTTGACAATTGCTTTAATATTCTGGGCCCTACAATATATAATTATGCACGGCACAAAAACAGTCGGCTAGTGATAAAAAAAGAACTGCTAGAACTTCCAAAAAAACAGAAATGCAGAATGTAAACCAGGCAGATCAGCAGCTGAAAGAGAAAAGGTAGGTTAATGTGGCAGGTGTAAAGCTTTGTTTAGTACTTCGCACATTCAAGCAGAAGAATCCGAAGAGTCATATCCGACTCAAAATGCCAACTCTGTTTCTCCCTCCACTGATGCTGCTAGACCTGCTGAGTATTTCCAGCAATTTGTTCTCATTGTAGGAGATTCCCGTTGTTGGATTTACCAGAATTAACTGAGTACGACTTGCCAGAATTAACAAGTAGAGAGGGATCTTATTTTCATTTGTTTTTGTGGAATATGGGTGTCACTGGCTAGGCCAGAATTTATTGCCCATCCCTAATTGCCCTTGAACTGAGTGGCTTGCTAGGCCATTTCAGAGGGCATTTTAAGAGTCAACCACATTGCTGTGGGTCTGGAGTCACATGTAAGCCAGACCAGGTAAGGACGGCAGATTTCCTTCCCTAAAGGACATTCATGAACCAGATGGGTTTTTACAACAATCAACAATGATTTCATGGTCACCATCAGACGAGCTTTTAATTCCAGATTTATTAATTGAATTCAAATTTCACCATCTGCCATAGTGGGAATCGAACCCATGTCCCCAGAGCATTATCCTGAGCTCTGGATTACTAGTCTGGTGACACTACCATTACATCACTGCCTCTATCTGTACTCCTCAGTATAGATATTCTAATTTATTTCACAAACAGATTTTAAATTGCTGGAAAATCCTGTAGTGGAGGTCATCTCAGTTAATCAGCCATGTGCAGGGATAAATGTGGACTGAAATAACCCAAGATGAATTTTGGGTTCATTATTGGCTACTTACATTGATTGTTCTTCAGCCAGTCTGCCCCCGTGTGCTGCTCATGGTCTAAATGCGGCAAGAATAAAGTGAATGAGAATCCCACTGAAAATAATAGAGGAAGAATCACAGATAAAAGAGCACTCTCTTAAGTATTGCTCTGATTATAATGTTCAAGTTTTTGTATGGGACTTGAACCCACAACAATGACTCAGAGGTGAAGATGCTACAAACTGAGAAGCTGATGCTTAAAAAATTAATAAACTAGTAATAAGTGATTCAATAAATCCAGACCTCAAACAAAAGAATGGTAGATTTTGCAGACTGTTACAACCAAGGTGGGAGGAATGCACTGTTAATTCAGTCCCACTTCTCCACAGGTCACGATATCTATTTAAATTTTCCCATTTAGCAAAACTGTCAATCAGATACTCTATTTTTCCCCCAGAATAAAGCACACCAACCAGGTTTCTTTAATAAACAACTAAATTATCTGCTTATTATAAACCAAGTTTTAACCAATAAGAAAGTAAACATACAAATGTATTGAAATATTAAAGCCTCCTTATTTATCCTAGTCCTCACACACACACCCGGTTAACTGGGGGAAAAAAAAGGATTTTTTGTTTACAGTTGTTACAAGGAAATTAAAAAAAACACTTAGACTGAAAAATAGGTATGGACGTTCTTTGTTTTGGCGAGGTGTCCCAAAGGCAAATAGGCGGCTATTTGTGGAATCTTCCTAAAACAGCTTTTTCTAAGCAATGTTGATGATCAGTCTGGGCAGGCTTTCAAAGAGATGCAACTACAGAAGGCTTCACATGGGTCTTACATCAGGTATGCAGCAACAAAGGTTTCAATTCTCACATATTTGATGCAAATTTCCTTCAAAGATGCAAGGTTTCTGCAAACAGACAGGATGTCTTCAAATATAGGAGGCAACAGTACAACTTGATGAAGGAATTCTTTAAAGATGCATGGATTCTTCAAAGAGAGAACAATCTCAGCCATCTTCTTCTGGCAGCACACAGCAACTCCTTCCTTCCTTCTGTTTTTAGCCAAACCAACTGGCTTTTTTAACAGTTCAAAATGAAACCAACTTTTTCCAGAAACAAGTCCTATGACAACCATAAATCCTGGCCTGTCATTCCCTTGCAAACATCCTTCCAGAGTCACAAGCACAAACCCCCTGCTGAGTTATTTGCAAATAGATGCTTTCCAGTAAGACCTGCTCACAAACCAACCTTCTGTTGACCTTCCTTTTGTTTTTATGAAACACAAAGTTCAGCAATCTCCAGATGATTCAATGCCCAGAATTCAACTATAAGTTCTTTAAAACATATTTTACAAAAGAAACGGAAGCAGTTTCATAACAAGACTTGTAATAAATCAAGATGTAATTGAGTACGAAATAGTTTTTATCTATAGACTTAAAGTTGACTTAAAGATGTTTGCCTGAAAATCCCAGGGCATCGCACCCTTACATTGTGACACCCCAAGTCATGGAGTCATAGAGTTATATAGTACAGAAACTGGCCCTTCGGTCCATCATGTCCATGTTGGCCATCAAGCATCTAACTATTCTAATCCCATTTTCCAGCACTTGGCCCGTAGCCTTGTATGCTATGGCATTTCAAGTGCTCATCTAGATACCTCTTAAACATTTTGAGGGTTCCTGCCTCTACCACTCCTTCAGGCATTGTGTTCCAGATTCCAACTACCCTCTGGGTGAAAACATTTTTCCTCAAATCCCCTCCAAACCTCCTGCCCCTTACCTTAAATCTATGCCCCTTGGTTATTGACACCTCAGCTAAGGGAAAAAGTTTCTTCCTATCTACCTGATCTATACCCTTCGTAATTTTGCATCCCTCAATCAGGTCGCCCCTCAGTCTTCTCTGCTCTAAGGAAAACAACCCTAGCCTATCCAGTCTCTCTTCATTGCTGAAATGCTCCAGCCCAGGCAACATCCTGGTGAATCTCCTCTGCACCCTCTCCAGTGCAATCACATCCTTCCTATAGTGTGGTGACCAGAACTGTACACAGCTGTGGCCTAACTAGCGTCTTATACAGCTCCATCATAACCTCCCTGCTCTTATATTCTATGCCTCAGTTAATAAAACAAAGTAGCCCATATGCCTTCCTAACCACCTTATCTACTTGTGCTGCTGCCTTCAGTGATCTATGGACAAGTACACCGAGGTTCCTCTGACCCTCTGTACTTCCTAGGGTACTACCATCCATTGTATATTCCCTTGCCTTGTTAATCCTCCCAAAATGCATCACCTCACATTTCTCAGGATTAAATTCAATTTGCCACTGCTCTAATATAAAAGCAAAATACTGCGGATGCTGGAAATCTGAAACAAAAACAAGAAATGCTGGATTCACTCAGCAGGTCTGGCAGCATCTGTGGAAAGAGAAGCAGAGTTAACGTTTCGGGTCAGTGACCCTTCTTCGGAACTATAGGACACTGTGCAGTTCGATCATGACTTCTTTTGACTTGGGCTCCGCTGTTTGAGGTATTATCTCAACATTTCTGCTCTGTGTTAGTTGGACATGTTTAATTTCTGAGCCTTCCTGTCCAGAGGCTAATTAAGATCCTTAAATGGTCTATTAAATAGCCACTTAAGGGCCTCTTCCCACCTCCACTGGGATCTAACCAGGGAGGGCGCACTCCCTGTAGGCTTGAGGGGGGTCCCTCCTCCGTGAGCTATATGTGGCCTACAAAGGGCAAAGTCTCCACCTCCATGGACACCCCTGGACGTCACGCCCATCCCTCCTCCCCCCCATCCCATCACCAGGGCCTTCATGCCTGGTTTCGCTGACCCCGCCTCAGTTACCTGAGGACTGGGGTTCCAGCGCTGGGCCTGGGTACAAGGCCTCTGCAGTAACTGCGGCTGATTGGCCGGCAGCTCTTGGAAGCGGAATCCTGGTCGTTAAAGAGACGGCAATCCCAGCGCTGGAAAGTTTGCCTCTGGAACAATGGAGGATAACACCGGGGGGGGGAGGGGGGGGAGGTTGGTGCGGGGGGGCACGAAAAGGCCAAGGTGGGTTACCCCCTAACCTTGACCGTAATTTTCAAATTTGATTATTTTGCATTTTCTTGGATTTATATAAGTTAGAAATAGTAGTGATCCTAAAACTGAGCTGTGGGATACTTCACTCAGAGCTTCTCCCCACCCAACATCATTCAATAACAAGTATATATTGTTTACTAACTTTCATCCAATTTATTATCCATTTTCAGGGCTTACCCTTAATTCCTGTTGCTTTGAGTTTGAGGGAGAAATAATGGCCAGAGAACTGGTGGTGCAAATTGAATTAAAAATTTCAATCTTCAAATAGTACCATGAAAATTTTAATGTCCATCTGAACCACCAAACAATGCCTCTGTTTAATGTTTTTGAGGACAATTTCAAAATTGCAGCACTGTCTGGGTACTGCATAGCCTAGATAATGAACTCAAACCGACAACTTTCTGAACCAGAATCAATACTGCTCCAATTGAGCCAAGTTGTCACATAAAATGAGTGTGCCACAAAATATTTGTCATGGTTTGCCACAGAGAAGTCCAATTAATGCATTGTTCAGGTATTGTCAGAAGCATTTTAATCTTTTGATATTAGCAAGACTGCCACTGCCATTATTACACACAATACTGAGCACAATGGGTCCAGTGTCCAAAAACTGCTTGGCCATTCCTTTTTGTTCTGAGAATTGTTGCCTTTCTGATCTGTGCTGATTTATCAAACTCAGCTGAGATAGTAATATCGACAGTGCATCTGGTCTTTGACTATGGATCGAAAAATCAATCGGCATTCCCACCTCTTTTTGCTACCAGATTTCCTCTGCTGGAAAGAGCACATGCATTAGTGTTAGATAAGAACTAATGGGTTTGACTGCAAAATTCACCATCTAAGCTCAGAAATGAACAATGCCATGTTGGCAAAGTGCCAGAAGGATGGCAATTCCATAGGAAATTTTTCTAGCATAAGAAAGCAGTTTCAGGACAGGAGAAAACAGGGTTTTTTTTTTATGGTCCATTGCTTCCATTGTTTCAAATTGTTTCAAGCTACTTAGCCACTCAGTTCAGCTTCCACCCTCTCCTGCCAGTGGTTGTGAAGTTTTAATCGAAGCAATGCTGGAAGATTATTTGAATATTCTAAACCAGCAGTTAATGTCAACAGTGAAAAATAGATCATACCACAGGTAGGTAGACTTGACACCTGGCAGAAGAAAGTTATTTTAATATTATGTGGGAGTTTAATTACATATTTATGCTGTTAGTGCAAATACAAACTCCAGAGGATTGCAAATAATATGACACATGCTCTGCAAGATTAACAATTGTGGCAATATTAGAAGAAATAATTTGTAGCTAATTACTGAGAATTTTTAATGCCAATATTATCTACACATTAAACGTGTTATATGTGCACTCAGTTCGTTGTAATATTTAGTCCTGTCATGCTTGTGTCACCCTTCTCAGTCAATCATTCTTAATCATATTTAAATTTATTATAAATATCCCAAATTTATTCCACTGTATCCAAATTTCTTTTACTTAACTGTGATTGGCTGATTCGAACACTTGTTTGGCACTGAAACTTTACTTTACTTTCTACTTTCGCAACAGCTACTGCACCCCCCAAAAATTAAGTTAAAGCAAACTAAAAGTAAGTGATCAACTTCCAAGGTAGATATAATTGTAGGAATATTTACACTTTTTAAACCATGACTCGTACAATTATTGTAATTTACATTTTCTACCTTTGGGCGGCACAGTGGTGCAGTGGTTAGCACCACAGCCTCACAGCTCCAGCGACCCGGGTTCAATTCTGGGTGCTGCCTGTGTGGAGTTTGCAAGTTCTCCCTGTGTCTGTGTGGGTTTTCTCCGGGTGCTCTGGTTTCCTCCCACAAGCCAAAAGACTTGCTGGTTGGTAGGTAAATTGGCTATCAATAAATTGCCCCTAGTATAGGTAGGTGATAGGGAAGTATAGGGACAGGTGGGGATGTGGTAGGAATATGGATTCCTGGATATGGATCACTGGACATGTTTGACTGACTGGTCAACCACAATTTAGAGGTAATACAGAGCGAGTTTTTGGACAAAGGAGGTTGAAGTACACAGTATTCTAAGATTGTCTTGTAAAAACTGGATGGAAGAGGTAGTTTAGTTTAGAGATACAGCACTGAAACAGGCCCTTCGGCCCACCGAGTCTGTGCCAACCATCAACCACCCATTTATACTAATCCTACACTAATTCCATATTCCTACCACATCCCCACCTGTCCCTATATTTCCCTACCACCGACCTATACTAGGGGCAATTTATAATGGCCAATTAACCAGCAAGTCTTTGGCATGTGGGAGGAAACCGGAGCACCCGGAGGAAACCCACGCAGACACAGGGAGAACTTGCAAACTCCACACAGGCAGTACCCAGAATTGAACCCGGGTCGCTGGAGCTGTGAGGCTGCGGTGCTAACCACCGCGTCACTGTGCCGCCCAATATTGATGTGACACACAGTTGAACACAAACAGATGAGTGGCTTTTGTTTATTTGTTTTATTTTTCCTCTCATACATCTCATCAATTTAAAAGACAATCCATGGGCTTTCAACATACTTGCATAGCTGAGGTCTGGAGCCAGGGTTCATTATGTCATGATATGATATTTGAAGCATAGAGTCTCCACAGTCCAGACAAAGAAATGTCTGTAATTACTGCTGCACCCAATGGAGCACTGTGACTCCAACTGCCTTCCTGTTTAGGAAAGTAATTGTTTTAATTCTCTTCATTGTGAGACACTTATCAGTAACATGTTAGTTGAGTAATGACACTTAATCAAATTACAGTATGATTGACAATGCTGACGCACCAATTGAACACTCAGCAGGCAACTCAATGGTTTAATTATGATTGCTGGTGAGCATGATTGAGTGCTGAACCAAATTTAAGAGCCACTCTCGCCTAAATGTGGCCACTTTGAAACTAATGCAAAGCCCTAAAACTGATTCAGATGGCCTGTTCCTTTTTTTAAAAAAAAAAGTTTCAGGTCAGTCCCAAAATGACAAAGCCCTTCCATAGATGCTTCTAACCAGATGAGCATCATGACCATTTGAAAAACAAGTTCTGAAAATAAGTGTACATAACAAGGTATATACAGCTAGTTAGATTCTTCCTAATAATATCAGCTGGAAAGGACATGTCCCAAATAAATCATCTACATATAGACTTTTTCAGGTAGCGGCTAATGAAAAGTTAGGCTGACAAGATGACCTGCCTAAAGACATTTCTCACTAAATAATAGAACACTCCCAGATATGTTGTATTTCTGTTTCAGGCAGCACTAAACTGACCCAACAAAGCACCTCAGCCAATACCACCCTTCAACTTTGCCTCCTTTGCTCCAGTCGTCATCATGATGCAAAGCATTTCTGTCATATGAATTTCACGCTTCCTCAATTAGTGCAAATATCAGTTGCATTTTGATCTTGACCTGAAATTTCCATGAAATCGAAAATTAAAGATTGAAATAGCTGAAGACTTTTCCTATATGAATTGTCAGGTTTTTTTTTCCTTTCCATGTATTTCGTCCAAAATTATGGAAAAAGACATTGGAAAGCATATAACGGTTGACATTTTCCTTGGGTGACACTGCAAAGCATGTAATAGCAAATCAACCAGCCTGTTTTACACTCTGCCTGATTTATTGAAATTCAATCCTCTTGTTCCTCGTATTTGGAGTTATATTTTATAATGGTTACTCCATAGGTAACTTTCATTCAGAGTGCTTTAAAAGGCAACAGTGAGTAGATAGGGAAATGGGAGTAATTTTAGAATGCTATAACAAAGAGCCAGCATAGACAATGGACCAAATGACCACCTTCAGTGCCGTAAATTTCTATGAATCAGTGGCTGTCGCAGCTCACCTATAGGAATCAGTCAGAAACCTTGGGTTCAAATCTCACTTGTAATGTTGCAAAATGAGATTTCTCTTGTACATTGTGGTTTGATATGCACACAGCTCATGAAAGCCCACCAATGAAAGAATGGAAGTAATTAAATCAATATATGATATTTTGATTAAAAAGTAAAGAAACATTTTTATATATTAAAATGTTCCAATGTGCTGCATAACTGAGGATCAGATCCGAGTAGGGAAGTTAGGGACGTGACTGGAAGTATAATTGAAATAATTTCTAAGGGTTTTTTTTTTAAAGATGTAGGAAAAAGATCAGTTGTGTAGATTGAGAGTTCCAGAATGTGGGCAAGATGATTGAAGGCTTTACCAATAATAGTAGAATGAATTGAGGGCCAAATACATGGTAAACCAGAACTAGAAGAGTGAAGATTTGGGCAGGGACATGCAGGATGTTGCAGAAGCAGAAAAAAGGCAAGCCCATGAAGACATGTGAAGGCAAGATTTTAAATTTGATGTGCTGAGGATCAGTGAGCCAATGCAGATGAGCAGGCATTGGAGTGATAGGTTAGTGAGATAGGATGCTACTGGTGGAGATCTGGATATGTTGAATTTTAATCAAAGTGAACTTCAGAAGACCAGCAAGGAGAACATTGGAAAAAAAACAAGACAATATGTAACAGAAGCAGGATGTTGACAGTTTCAATGATGGTGGGGTTAGCTCAGAAAATCAAGAGGTTGATTGGGTGGAGCTAAGAAATAGCAAGGGGCAGAAAATATTGGTGGGAGTTGTTTATAGGGCCCCTAATGGTAGTTGTAATGTAGGGCAGAGTATAAATCAAGAAATTAGAGGAGATGTAATAAGGATGATACAATAATCATGGGGGATTTTAATCTTCATATAGACCGGGCAAACAACTTTTGCAGTAATAGTGAAATGGATACAAGATAGCTTTCTAGATCAGTATGTCAAAGAACAAACTTAGGAAATAGCTATTTTGGATCTAGCATTGTGCAATGGGAAAGGGTTAATTAATAACCTTGTAGTAAAGGGGCTTCTAGGGAAGAGTGACCATAATATAATAGAATTTTATATTGAGTTTGAAAATAGTTTAGTTAAGTCCAAAACTAGGGTCTTAAATCTAAACAAAGCAATCTACGTCGGGATGAGGGGAGAGTTGCCAAGGTGATTGGGAAACTAAATTGGAAGATATGATAGCAGACAAGCAATGGCTAGCATATAAAGAATTAATGCATAATTTGCAACAAATATACATTCCTTTAAATATATTGGATTGAGAATTGGCTAATGGACAGAAAGAAAATTCAGAATAAATGGAACATTATCGAGTTGGCAGGTTGTAACTAGCAAGGATCAATACTTGGGCCTCAACTATTTACAATCTATATTAATGACTTAGATGAGGGGACTGAGTGTAACATATCCAAGTTTTCTGATGATACAAATTTAGGTGGGAAAGTAAGCGGTGAGGAGGATGCAAAGGGGCTGCAGAGAGATATAGATAGGAATGGAGAGTGGGCAAGAACATGGCAGATGGAACACAATGTGACAAAGTGTGAAATTATCCACTTTGGTAGGAAAAATAAAAAAGAATATTTTTTGAATGGTGAGAGACTGGGAAATGTTTGCATTCAGAGGGACCTGGGTGTACTTGTTCAATAATCATGGAGAGTTAACATGCAGGTACAGCAATTAGGAAGGCAAATGGTATATTAGCATTTGTTACAAAGGGATTGGAGTATAAGACTAAACAAGTCTTACTTCAATTATGCAGGGCATTAGTAAGGCCACACCTAGAGTACTGTGTGCAGTTTTGGTCTCCTTACATAAGGAGCTGCTATAACTTATTCTAGAGGAAGTGCAACAAATGACTCGTTCCTGAGATGAGGGGACTGTCCAATTGGGGGAGATTGAGTGGACTAGGCTATGCTCCCTGGAGTTTAGAAGAATGAGAGGTGATATAATTGAAACATAAAAAATTCTTAAGGAGCTTGACAGGGTAGATGCTGAGAAAATGTTGCCCTTGTTTGTGGAATCTAGAACATGGGTCATAGTCTCAGCATATGGGGTTGGCCATTTAGGACTGAGATGAGGAGAAATTTCTCCAGTCAAAGAGTTGAGAGTTTTTGGAATTCTCTACCCCAGAGAGCTGTGGATGTTCAGTCGTTGAGTAAATTCAAGACAGAAGTCGATAGATTTATGGATACTAAGGGAATTAAGGGATATGGAGATAGCGTGGGAAGGTGGAGTTGAGGTAGGAAATCAGCCATGCCCTTGTTAAATGGTGGAGCAGGCTCAACGAGCCAAATGGCCTTCTCTAGCTCCGATTTCTTATGTTCTTATGTAGTTATGGAGATAAGCAAAGCTTTCATGGTGAAATTAGGCAGTCTTGATCATGCAAAAAATAACAATCTTGTGGTATTGCATGTATGGCACAGGCTTGGACTTCACTGCACAGTTTTAATTCTGGACTTAGAAGTTGCTATTTTATATTTGGATAGAAAATAATAGAAACAAAAAATTCATCGGTTCTATCACATTCTTGTAAACATTCCATTGAAATACAAGAGTGTGGTCACACAGCAGAACAGTCCAACTGACAATCCAGCTACATTATGTATGCATTTGCTGACTGTCAGGCAGGCTGATGAATGGAATTTCAGACCTCATAATAACAAAGATTTCTAGCTCGGGATGACAGAAGTCTAGCAGGGAGACCTGTGCCATCCAGAATAACATTCCCTTCTGTTAACCAACACAAAATGGCACTGATAGGGCAGAAGTTTGTGCAGCCGTTTAAAGCGAGAATGGTGAAGTGCGAGGATGGAGAATCACATACGAGCGTACACCCGGAAATCCGGCATCGTGATGTCGGTTCTGGATTTTGTTAGCGGCAGGAAAGCACCAAGGTGGAATTGATGCCCCACGCAATAGCTATGCAGGTTAAATTGTGGAATGCTTAATTTCAATACATTAGCATCTCATTTGTCACGATTTAATGGAGGGCCTGGGATTAAGTGGATGGTGGGAGGTACTCACGTGTCTTCGGGTTCACAACTGTTGAAAGCTAGCAGCGCAAGGTGAGGCTTCATTGCCGTGACGGGGAGGCAGCCATAACTAGAATCACAGAATCACAGAATTGTTACAGCGCAGAAGGAGGCCACTCAGCCCATCGTGTCTGCTCTGGCTCTCCGAATCAGCAATTCACCTCGTGTCTTCACCCCATAACCCTGCACATTCCTCCTTTTCATATAACAGTCTAATTCTCTTTTGAATGCTTTAGTTGAATCTGCCTCCACCACACTCTCAGGCAGTGCATTCCAGACCTTAACCACTCGCTGCGTGAAAATGTTTTTTCTCATGTCAGTTTTGCTTCTTTTAACAATTACTTTAAATCTGTGCCCTCTCGTTCTCGATCCTTTCACGAGTGGGAACAGTTTCCCCCTATATACTCTATCCAGACCCTCATGAGTTTGAATACTTCCATCAAATCACCTCTCAGCCTTCTCTTCTCCAAGGAAAACAGTCCCAACTTCTTCAATCTATCTTCATAACTGAAGTTCCTCATCCCTGGAATCATTCTCGTGAATCTTTTCTGTATTCTCTCCAATGCCCTCACATCTTTCCTAAAGTGCAGCGCCCAGAACTGGATGCAATATTCCAGCTGAGGCTGAAATAGTGTCTTATATAAGTTCAACATAACTTCCTTGCTCTTGTACTCTATGCCCCTGTTAATTAAAGCCCAGGATACTGTGTGCTTTATTAACCGCGCTCGCAACCTGTCCTGCCACCTTCAATAACTTATGCACATATACACCCAGGTCTCTCTGCTCCTTCACCCCCTTTAGAATGTAGCCTTTATTTTATATTGTCTCTTCAGGCTCTTCCTACCAAAATGAATCACTTCACATTACCCTGCATTGATCTTCATCCGCCATCTATCCGCCTATTCCACCAACTTGTCTATAACCTACACTATCCTCCTCAGAGTTCACAATTCTTCCAAGTTTCGTATCATCTGCAAACTTCAGGAAAAGCAAGGGTCACAACACTGATCCCTGGGGATCTCCACTACAAACCTTCCTCCAGCCCAATAAACATCCATTAACCAATACTCTTTGTTTCCTGTCACTCAGCTAATTCCGTATCCATGTTGCTACTGTCCCTTTTATTCCATGAGCTATAACTTTGCTCACAAGTCTGGTGTGTGGTACTGTATTAAACACCTTTTGAAAGTCCATGTACACCACATCAACAGCGTTGCCCTCATCAACCCTCATCAACCCTCTCTGTTACCTCCTCAAAAAAACTCCAGCAAGTTAGTTATACATGATTTTCCTTTAAGCAATCCATGCTGGCTTTCTTTAATTAACCCACATTTGTCCATGTGACTATTAATTATGTCCCAAATTATTCTTTCTAGAGGCATGTCCTGTAAATAGTTAGCTCTGTACTGTATATAATAGTTAGCTGTTAATAAACCCATTTGAGCCCTTCAACTAACTGGACTCCACGCATCTCATTTATGTTGCACCAGACAACATAAAAAGGAATTCATTACAGTGACCAATGCCCTGTTCCAGAGGGCCGGCGATTATGTGTGCTACCAGACTGATGGCACAGTGGCGCAGTGGTTAGCACCGCAGCCTCACAGCTCCAGTGACACAGGTTCGGTTCTGGGCACTGCCTGTGTGGAATTTGCAACTTCTCCCTGTGACCGCGTGGGTTTCCACTGGGTGCTCCGGTTTCCTCCCACACCCAAAGACTTGCAGGTTGATAGGTAAATTGACCATTGTAAATTGCCCCTAGTGTAGGCGGGTGGTAGAAGAATTGAGGGAAGGTGGGGATGTGGTAGGGAATATAGGATTAATGTAGGATTTAGTATAAAATGGGTGGTTGATGGTCAGCACAGACTCAGGGCCTGTTTCAGCGCTGTATCTCTCTATGACCCTGACAGTCAGGCTGAGAGGCCCATTGTATTCCGGGCTATTGTTTGATTTCCTCAGGTGCAAGGTGTGACAGATTGCACACATGTGGCCATCAAGGCTCCCATGGACCAACCAGCCACCGTCATCAACAGGAAGAGCTCCCAGTCTGCAACCACCAAAAGCGTTCCCTGGAGGTATGTGTCCGCTTCCCAGAAAGCAGCCATGATGCCCACATACTTCGACAATTCCAGGTGTCACAGCTTTTCAGTTCCCCCGCTCGTCTTCAGGGATGGATTCTCGGGGACAAGGGCTACCCATTGAAGACTTGGATGCTTACGCCTGTGAGGGACCCTCGCAATGCAGCGGAAGAAAGGTATAAAAATTGCCACGGTCCCACCCTGGTGACAATCGAGCAGGCCATTGGGCTGCTGAAGATGAGATTCCGCTGTCTTGATCGATCTGGTGGAACCCTGTAGTGTGCCCCAGCAAGGGTCTCATGTATCGTTGTGGTCTGCTGTGCTTTGCACAATCTAGCACTGCAGAGGGCAGAGGCCTTGCTTAATGCTGACATAATTGAACGACACTCCTCCACTGGCACGGAGGGCGGGAGGAGGGAGAGGTGCAAGCAGTACTGGATGTTGAAGCCCTTTCACTGGAGGCCAGGCAGATTGGGCAAGGAGGCAAGAGACAATCTCATATTTACCCACTTCCAGCCACCCTGATATCCAATCACAGAGAAACCAATAAAGACTGACCTCAGTGCATGTAGTCTGTCACCTCCTTTTCATTTGTGATCCATGCCGAGCGCCCAGCTGAAACACGTGCTAGTGTCCACAGGAGATTATATGTGAATGAGGACTGTGCCTACATTGGTATTCCACTAAGGGGGAAGGGTGAAGTCAGCAGCTCACAATTAAAGCATGATAGAACAATCACTTTTACACAATGAACATTAATGGTATGAACAAAGAATTTTACATTAATCATCACGTCAGATATGAAACACCTGTGAACCACTAAGTGTGTTTATGTGCTTTTCTTTATACGTTTGTGAGTGCTTCTATGAGGTGTGAACCCAACAACAGCAGCTGGGCTGGAGACAGGCCGCTGATCATGCTGCCCCTGGGCCTGAGTTGACTTTGGTGGCCATCCTCCATTTGATTGAGGCCTGGATGCCCCCAACTGCCTGAGGGTATCCCGGACTGGTGCAAGACTCTCCTCAGTCATCTCGGCTTCTAGAGCTGGGCTCACTGGCGGTGGTGGGTTGAGCAGCTGTTGTCAACACTTGGAGCTCCCTGAGGGTAGTCCTGGCTGTGGGGGCCAGCCTCTCCTCCTCCCTTTCAAGGATCGCTTAACCATCCCTGTTCATAAAAGAAGGACGAGGAGCTGGAGAAGACTCCAGGTGCTTCATCCTTCCCTCACCTAGCCACTGCTGCATTGAGCTGTTGGCCAAGGTAATGGTGTGCAGGTCTGTTCATATTTGTGGTATCTGGCTCTCCATGAGAGTCGTCAACCTCTCGATGGAGGAAGCCATGCACTCACGTGCCTGAGACATGGCAGCACCCATGGCGTGGATAGACTCCTCCATTGTCCACTCATGGCTGCACATGGCCTCTGGCATCTCCAGCATGCCCTGTGATGCCAACATCAGAGGCTTGTCATCAGTCTGGAACTCAGCTTGGGCCTGGCCACCCACAGTCCTCCGACTGTCAGAGACTGTCTCAGCCTCAGCCAGCTGCTGGAATGCATTTGCGATGCCCTCACCAGCTTGTGATCCTGATTCTACAGTCAAGCAGAAACCCACTGAGGTGAAAGTATCTGCACTGGTAGAAGCTGCAGGAGTCATGGGATGGTGTATCCTCTGAGTGCTCCTCCTCCTCAGAAGTGGACACCTGTCTCCCCTCTAGTTGAATCTCCTGCGGTTGCTGACCTGCATGAGAGAACAAAAATATGTGTGGGTTAGTCTATGCAGATCTTGTCATACCTAGCATATATGATGTGGGTCTCCAGAAGTGAACTGCATGTCGATGATAGGCAATCCTCACTGTTTTGCGCTGACTCTCCATCGGATATGGTGTGACTGCCCTGCATCCCCGCCAATTCTAATGCCTCCTCCTCTGCTGCAGTGAGAGGATGAAGATCTGAAATGCCCTCCACCAGCCCTGGCTGTCTCCCTCCTGTTGTGGACCCTCTTGCCCTGCAACAGGAAAGATAGGGATAGTCGTACTTCACAGAGAGATCAACATGACAATTCTCTCACTGTCAGCCCCTGGACCTCTACTGGGCTTTCACATATAGCTCATGCTCCTGGCCGCTCTCCAGGGAGTTAATGGGGGGTGAGCTGTGAAAGAAGGTGGCCTGTGGCCAAGATACAGCTATGTGTCTGTCAGGACGAGGTGATGCCTAAACCCCTCTGCCACCCTTGTGCCCCACTTCCTCCTGTGTAGCCACTTGCAATCAATAATAATGAGATCTATGGAGCACTCACCTTGGCAAAACGCAGGGGGTCGTTGACCCTTTTGTGGCACTATGCCCAGTTACAGGGGATGGCCCCATGGCTGCTGACCTCCTCAGCGATCTCCATCCAGGCTTCTTGGTCAGGCAGGAGGACTTCTGCTTGCCATCACAGGGGAAGAGGACCTTCCTCCTTTTCCTTGCAGCCTGGAGGAGAATCTGGAGGGAGGCATCACTTAACCATGAGGCCATCCTGTGTCTTGGGTCGGCCATCCTGTGGGTCCGCCTTGGGGGGATGAGGAGGTCCAGAGTCAAGGCAAAATGGGTCACATTTTGAACAGCTAGCAACAACTGAATGCAAGGAAGCAATGCAAGTGGAACTGGCAGGCTTTAAATATGGCGCCAGAATCTGCTGTGGAGTCATCTGACACCATCTCGCCTCTCACCCATGCCGCATGATTTGGGGGAGGACCCATGCCTCCAGTATGCAAAATGGTCACCTGCTGGGTGATCGAGGTAGGGCGGCCATGCACATGTCAAATGGGAACGTTGCCCATTTCCAGGCCTGGTGCCAGGACCGGAGGTAGGATTACTAAATTCAGTCCATATTGGGAGTGGAGAAGACCAGAGCCTCCTGATAGAACAGAGATATTCACACTCCTATTATAGAGTCATAGAATGATTAAAGCACAGGAGGAGGCCATTCGGCCTGTTGTGGCTTTGCTGACTCTCTGCAAGAGCAACTCACCTCGTCCCACTCACCTGCCTTTTCCACATAGCCCTACATTTTTTTTCTCTCCAGATTATTGTCCAATTCCCCTTTAAAAGGCACAATTGAATCTGCCTTCACCACACTCTCAGGCAGTGTATTCCAGATCTTAACCAATAGCTGCGTAAAATTTTGTTTTCCTCATGTCGATGTTGCTTCTATTGCCAATCACGTTAAGTCGGTGTCCTCTGGCTCTGGATCCTTCTGCCAATGGGAGCAGTTTCTCCCTATCTCATACAGCCATAGAGTCATAGAGTTATACAGCACAGAAACAGGCCCTTCGGCCCATCGTATCTGTGCCGGCCATCAAGCACCTATCTATTCAAATCCCATTTTCCAGCATTTGGCCCGTAGCCTTGTATACTATGACGTTTCAAGTGCTCATCTAAATACTTCTTAAATGCTGTGAGGGTTCCTGCCTCTACCACCCCTTCAGGTAGTGTGTTCCAGATTCCAACCACCCTCTGAGTGAAACATTTTTTCCTCAAATCCCCTCTAAATCTTCTGCCCCTTACCTTAAATCTAGCCCCCTGGTTATTGATCCCTCCGCTAAGGGAAAAGGTTTCTTCCTATCTATCCTATCAATGCCCCCATAATTTTGAATACCCCAATCAGGTCCCTCCTCAGCCTTCTCTGCTCTCAGGAAAACAACCCTAGCCTATCCAGTCTCTCTTCATAGCTGAAATGCTCCAACACAGGCAACATCCTGGTGAATCTCCTCTGCACCCTCTCCAGTGCAATACATCCTTCCTATAGTGCAGTGACCAGAACTGTAAGTACTCCAGCTGTGGCCTAACTAGCGTTTTATACAGCTCCAGCATAACCTCCCTGCTCTTATATTCTATGCCTTGGCTAATAAAGGTAAGTATCCCATATGCCTTCCTAACCACCTTATCTACCTGTTCCCCTTCAGTGATCTATGGACAAGTACACCAAGGTCCCTCTGACCCTCTGTACTTCCTATGGGCCTACCATCCATTGTATATTCCCTTGCCTTGTTAGTCCTCCCAAAATGCATCACCTCACACTTCTCAGGATTAAATTCCATTTGCCACTGCTCCGCCCATCTTACTAGCCTATCTATATGGTCCTGTAATCTGCGGCTTTCCTCCTCACTATTTACAACACCACCAATTTTCATGTCATCTGCGAACTTACTTATCATACCTCCTATATGCATGTCTAAATCATTAATGTACACTACAGACAGCAAGGGTCCCAGCACCAATCCCTGGGGTACACCACTGGTCACAGGCTTCCATTGGAAAAAACAACCATCAACCATCAATCTCTGCCTTCTGCCACTAAGCCAATATGGATCCAATTTGCCAAATTGCCCTGGATCTCATGGACTCTTACCTTCTTACCCAATCTCCCATGCGGGACCTTATCAAAAGCCTTTCTGAAGTCCATGTAGACTACATCAACTGCCTTACCTTCAACTACACATCTAGTCACCTCCTCGAAAAATGCAATCAAGTTTGTTAGACACGATCACCCCCTGACAAAGCCATGCTGACTATCTCTGATTAATCCCTTCCTCTCCAAGTGGAGATTAATCCTGTCCCTCAGAATTTTTTTGAATAGTTTCACGACCACTGATGTTAGACTCACCGGCCTGTAATTACCTGGTTTATCCCTGCTACCCTTCTTGAATAATGGTACCACATTCGCTGTCCTCCAGTCCTCTGGCACTTCTCCTGTGGCCAGTGAGGATTTGAAAATTTGTGTCAGAGCCCCTGCATTCTCCTCTCTTGCCTCACATAACAACCTGGGATACATCTCATCCTTTCCATCCTTCCTAAAGTCAGGTGCCGAGTGCTGGACACAAAACTCCAGTTGAGGCCGAGCTAGTGTCGTATATAGGTTTATCTTAACTTCCTTGTTCTTGTACTCTAAGCCCCTATTTAGAAAGTGGAGGAACCCATATGCTTTATTAACAATTGTCCCAACTTGCCCTGCAACCTTCAATGATTTGTGCATATATACCCCAGGTCCCTCTGCTCCTGCACCCCCTTTAGAATTGTACCCTTTAGTTTATATTGTCTCTCCTCGATCTTCCTACCAAAATGAATATCTTCAAACTTTTCTGCATTTCTGCCACTTGTCCACCTATTCCACCAGCCTGTCTATGACCTCTTGAAGTTTATCACAATCCTCCTCACAGTTCACAATATTAAAAAAAATAGCAGGGGCATTGGAGGTTATCAGAAAATTATCCTTTTTGAGTGCATTCATTTCAATCCTTATTAAAGTTAAATTAACTTTAAAAAGACATTGAACCAGAGCACAATTTGCCCACATTCTTTGTATGTTCATCTCATACACTATACCCTAAGGCCAATTAAAATTTTATTGCAAAAAAGAATTGAATATTTACATAATGAGAGTGGTTTTTCATATTTTATTTTACTTAGCCTGTTCCTGGTGGATGCTTAGGTTGACTATAGGACAGTCTTGCTTACTCAGGAGATCACAGTAGGAAGCATTCATGTTCCTATCCCACATAAAACCTTGGGCTACCTGAAGTATTCAGTTGCTAAGCTGCAGAAAAGTCCTGGATTTGCCTTTGGAGTTTAATGTATCCAAGCCTGCTGATATGGGCCATTCTTCTTCATTTATTTTCAGCTTTTTCATTACTCATAGTTCAACAACAAGAGAACTGAGAAATTGAAACTAATATGAAAATAAAAAAAGAAAAATGCTGCAGAGTTATACAATCTGAAGTTTATTTGTTTATATTGTCATGCTCACGCAAAGAGGAATTATGAACAATATAATGAACTTGCAAAACAAACCTAAAACGGACACATTTCCTAAAAAACAAGATGGAGTCACGAGGTCAGGTGACCTTATCCTGTACTGCCAATACACATGGAAACTACAAGAACACTGAGTCAATCTTCATGTCTGGACCAGTGTTGGAGAAGGCATTAAAATGTAAATGGCCCATTCTGCGTTAATGGCTACCTCTCTTCAACAACGTTAACAACGGCATGGCAGACATGTGGCTGAATTTTGTTTGATTGTCGGAGGCAAGTTCGTTGGCATGGGAGGGCCAGAGAATCACTGTGGAGCCGTCTGCCACAAAACCTGATGCTGTAACGCTGTTTGTCAATTTTGTCGGAGGCGGGGAAGTACCATGATGGCACTGATGCCCCGACATGACGGTATCATCATTTAAATATTATAAATACTGTTTCAAATAAATTTGAATCTCATTCCTCGCGATCCAACGAAGGGTTCACAATTTTGTGCGTGACATGCAGCACTCACATTCCTTCAGTTTCTCGACTTTCGAAAGCTGGTGCCACCAAAGCGAGAGTCCTCGGTGCCGCGAAAAGGAAGGTAACCTCACCTGAGTTTTTTTTAGAGGAAGTTTCAATAAGAAGCTTTTTTTACGTTGTCTGATGCAACATAAATGAGATGCGTGGAGTTCAGGTTGTTTAGTTTAGTTTAGTTTAGTTTAGAGATACAGCACTGAAACAGGCCCTTCGGCCCACCACGTCTGTGCCGACCATCAACCACCCATTTATACTAATCCTACACTAATTCCATATTCCTACCACATCCCCACCTGTCCCTATATTTCCCTACCACCTACCTATACTAGGGGCAATTGCTAATGGCAAATTTACCTATCAACCTGCAAGTCTTTGGCTTGTGGGAGGAAACCGGAGCACCCGGAGGAAACCCACGCAGACACAGGGAGAACTTGCAAACTCCACACAGACAGTACTCAGAATTGAACCCGGGTTGCTGGAGCTGTTTAAAGATCTGAAAACAGGTTTATTAAACAGCTAACTAATATACACAATACAGAGCTATTATAGGACTTGCCTCTTGGTAGTACAGTAGAAGAGTGAGTCTGGCAAGTAATCACATGACTACATCCTGGTACTCAGCTCATTAGCATACTAAGATCTTAAAGGTACATTACTCCTAAAGGCAATCACACAACAAAAGCGGGCTTTGCAACGGCCATTGCCACTATGGTGAGTCTGCAAGGGCTGTGTGTGAATTGGGGGGGGTAACTCTGCAAGAGACCTGTGTGTAAATGGGGGGATCTCTGCAAGGGGCTTCCTTGTGAATGGGGGAAGGGGCCACCCTTGCTCTGACCTCTGACATCTGACATGGTCAGAATGATGCCCAGGCGAGCTGCTTGCTGAGTAAGAAGTTTATTGTAAACCACAGAGGTGTTCATTTAATAAGCTGCCGCTCAGTGCTGGGAGAAACTAAATGCAGGGCTGGCAGCCTTTTAAAGATGGCACCAGCACCTACTCCAACATCAAGTGATGCGTGAATGGTGTCTCGATTGCGACCCCTGCCACATGACTGGGGGGGGGAGGGAAACAGTCACCAGCCCATGGTGTCTCCAAATTCAAACTCAAATGAATGGGTGTGAAAAGCTCCATTTTATCAAAATGGAATGAAGCTGGGTGACATGCAGACCCCATTGTCAAACAATGGCCCCACCATCAGATACCCTTTATGAGGGAAATGATGAAGAGAAACAATGGTCACATGACAGAAACTGGGATCTGATGAGGAGCTTCATAAAAGTATATGCTAGGCAGAGAGACTCAGAGAGAGAGAGAGAGAGAGACTGAGAGAGATTCCATCTGCTCCAATGGAAGAAGAAGGACCCTGCCTCGAACACCATTTTTTTAAACTACAAGTAGGCAGTGAATTGAAGTCACTTTGAACTCCATACCTGAGATACAAACAAAGCGAAGTCTGCAGCAACACATTCGCCCTCCTGAAATTTTCCAAGTTTTGTCTTCAGTGAAGCCGGAAAAAGGATAAATGATCCTGTACCGTTTTTTAAATCTTCACCCCGGGGAAGAAAGCAAGGTTTACAGTGAACTCTTTTTAAAACTTTCAGACCTAAACATGTTATCTTTTAATCTCTATCTTTTCATGTGTGTGTCTCTGTGTGCATGTGAGCATGGGTTAGGTTGTGAATATTTTTGGGTGTTGTTTAATAAACTTTTACCTTTCTTTAAACCTACGAGAAAACCTGTCATTTGTCTGTTTGTTAACTAATAAAACATTCAGGGGTTAAAACACATTTCTATTAAACACCCTGTCTTCGGTCAATTGAGAGGTGAAAAAGGAAAACCATCCCTATTATTTCCCACCTGTCCATAACAATATTAAATGATTGTAGCTGAAAAAAACTTAAAGAGTTAGCCTTTTAGCTATAACATTGGAAACAGTCACCAGCCCATGGTGTCTCCAAATTCAAACTCAAATGAATGGGTGTGAAAAGCTCCACTTTATCAAAATGGAATGAAGCTGGGTGACATGCAGACCCCATTGTCTAACAATGGCCCCACCATCAGACACCCTTTATGAGGGCAATGGTGAAGAGAAACAATGGTCACATGACAGGTCAGATAACCTGAAGACCCAAGTCTAAATTCAGTCTTGACTGAAATCTATCTTTCGACTTCTTGTAGGTGATAAGATTTGCAAAGCTCAGACAAACTGTCTGGGATGATCACTTCCTACACTTCTTATGTTTGCCTCACATGGTCCAACAAAAAACAGTATTCATGAGATGTAGAAATCCATAAGACTAGATTAATCAAACAAGGCAATAAGAATATAGCTAAGTTCATTGGTAGTCATGCATTATATAGTATAATACTATATTGCAGGAATGGGGAAGAGTGTATACTGGGTTAGGAAACTGTACTTTCACCTTTCACAATACTACCATGAGGAATATTTTAAATGAGTGCCAAGCTTATTCAGAACTGCTATTACTCTGAATGCAATTTGTTCAGTCTCTCTCAAGCATCTGTATTACTGAAACAGGATTTGTCAAAGTATATATTGTAGCATGCCAAAAATATCAGTGTGTAATAATTCTGAACAGGTGGTAAGTAATGTTGATTTTGTATATACCAATGTAATTTAATAATGCCCTCATAAACTGCAAATTCTTCAAATGTACCTGGACTGAAAATATATATTGAGGTTACACAACATATACATTTCTGAGAATACCTTAAAGGGCTGCTATTTTAGTTAATCAATGAAAGGCGCAAAGTATCTCCACTTAATTTAAATCATTTGTTGCTACTACAGAGAAAGCGGTTTCTCTGTGTGAATTGCATTAATAGCCAATATTAACAAATTTATTTCCCACCCATTCCTGTCCAAATATCTCACTTAAACTTTTGAGTCATGATTTTTACCCTCTCCCAGTGTTCTCAGAACTGAATTCTTGAGTGATCCCAGGAACCCTCTCCCAGTTTTCCCATACCCTGGAATCCCCTCAAGTACTGCTTCAGCTGGGACCCCATTCTGGTACTGCTGGACCATGCATCCCCTTTCTGGTGCTAGGGTGTCCTTATTGCTAGTAAGTCAGTGCCCTTAGTAATAGTACTTGCTATAACCACCCCAAGTTTATAGAGCATCCAACTAACGATGAGCAATGCCTCAGGAGATTTGCCTCTAATTTAATTAAAAATGTTATATATAAAAAAGTGAAATGAAGGTAAAGCTACAGTCTAACAATTTCAAATCACTGATTAAATGTGGCTCAGTGATGCAGCATATTGTTAAATGAACATGCTGAGCCACCCGTAAAGTGGTAAATGTCAGTTTGTGCCCACAATTCCTTTGTGTAATCACCTCCTAATGTCAGCCAAGTCAATAAGAAAAGAAGAAAGGAGGCATTAAATTGTGGTTATATGTTGCCAAAGAGAGGAAACAAAACTTCAGTTGCTAAGTTCCCAATATTTGTTACTCACTTTCACCATAAAACTGAATTCAGTCAGTATAAGAATTATGGAAGCAGAAACGTACAGATCTTAACTAATTCTCGTACTATACTACAAGACAAGCTCAATTGTGTACACACGAAAATGTCTTGTTCTTTTAGACTCAGAGGTAATTTGAAACAGTATTGTAGGAGGCAGGAAGAAAATCCTGGGAGTAAGCCTTGCAGCTCTTCTGTGCCAATACTGTAACACCAAGTTTATTTACAGTTGGACAGAACTGGGATCACTTGAGGCTCTCCTTAGAAATATTAGCATATCGACTCAGATTAAAGGATGATCTAACTAGATCTAGGACCTAAAATATGGGCAGGGCCATCAGAAAAGCTGATTAGGACCCTAATGCTAGGCACCAGGAGAATCAGGTAGCTCAGGGCATGTTGATTTTGTTGCTAATGGAGTGCAACAATTAACAGGTACATTGGGCTGGTCCAGCCGGTGGAAATGAGAAAGAGTATGTGGTCAAGTTATATAATTGAGCATGTGCCATGTGAATATATTAAAACCCTTACATACCCATGATGAAGGGGTCCTCCAGTACCCCAAAGGAGGGATAGCAAGTCCTAGATCCCTTATGCAAGAGTAAACCAAAATGCCAATATGCTGTAACACCACTAGAGGCAGGCCTACAGAAGCCAATCACCTCCTGGGTTGGGCACTTGAGCTTATGTCGCGAGTGTGCCAGAGAACGGCTAAACTGGTGCTATCCTGACGTCACGCAGCCCAACTGAAAAGTAATAGCCGACTCAAAATGTCAACTCTCTTTCTTTCTCCACAGATACGGCCAGACCTGCTGAGTACTTCCAGTACTTTCTGTTTTTATTCCATGTTCAATTACTTTGGCTTCAAGCTGCAGTAAAAGCAATACTGAGGTAGAAATCCCAGAGCAGCAGTGAGGAGAGGGTGAAGAATCCAACAGCACCTCTGGGAAAGGGGAGGAGTGTGCCAGCATGAACTAGGATGAGGTTAGGGGAAGGAGAGTACCAAGATGGCAGGGACTATAGTGTCAGCATGGATTTTGGATGGGTGGGGGGGGAGAGGACAGAAAAATAGAGCCCCAAGTTGCAGTTAGTGGTGAGAGAGGAGATTGTCTGGTTGGATTCAGGGGGATAGGAAAAAGAGGGTCAGGATGTAGCAGGGGCATTGGAGAAATAAAAACAGCCTATGGACTGGGCCTAAAGGAGATAGGGTAATTCTGTCTGGTGGGATTTGATTCCATATGAGGAAACGTTCCCTTGCAGAACTGGCACTTGCTGATTGTAAAGAACAATTTCTTCCAAGTGATTCACATGAGAAAAAAAATTTCACACTCATACCATAATCCTGTAAATTCCAGCGAGCATGCAATGGTACTGAAGCAAACACAGACATCTTATCCAGGATAATTGTGTTCTGATGAAAGGTCACACACCTGAAATGCTGGGCTAACGTTCTGGGCCCCCCAAAGTTGGGAACAGAGGCAGGTTGGGGGAAGGGGCCCCAGAAATACCAGCGCTGGCTGGCGTGATGGTTTCGAGTTGCTGTTCCCAGCACGGGCAAGGTTCACCAGGGCGGGGGAGGGCAGGACAGTGATACTGCCCACCTCCCAATTGAAGCCAATTCAAGTTGCTAAGCAGCTCATTAAGAGCTCGTTAGAGGGGGAGGTTGAAATTTTGACAGGGGCGAACGGGTTGCACATCCTGTCCATTGCTGACCAACTGATGAGAGGCCGGTACACAGTGGGCAGCCAGTCATGGCCCCTTAAGAGGGTCAGCGGGACAGAGGAGGACTCAACATTTGGAAAGGAGTTGGCCCCTGGCACTGTGCAGGTGGCAGGGAAAGTGGGCACTCAGCGCTCAGGCATTGAACGGGATCATCAACCCCTCAACATCACGGGGGTAGATGAACAGGGGGCAAGGCTGCCAAGGACAATTGGGCAGCCACCTATCCAAAAGAAAGGCTGCAGCTGGCAATGGGGGCACAACTGTCAGGTTTTGGGCCCAGTGATGTTGAGGGGCAACACGCTCCACAGAAAGGCATGAATCCCAAGCAGCAGGAGGACACAGGAGAGGAAGGAGGCACAGGAAGAACACGGAAGCCAAACCCTCAACACAGGATCTACTGCCAAAGATGTAGCTACCTGGTAATGACCGAAACCCAGTGCCACGGGACACTGCAACTCTCCAGACAGATGGTCACAGACATCTATGCCCTCATCACCGAAGACCTCGCACCTCGCAGCACTGGTCACCATGTCCTGCTAGTAGCTGTCAAAGTCACTGTGACCTTGAACTTCTTCACTTCTGGCTCCTTCCGAGGATCAGCTGCGACCTTAGTGGCATCTCACAAACAGTAGCACACCATTGCCTCTCGCTGGTCACTGATGCCCTCTTTGCCGGAGCTGGACAGTACATTCATTTCACAACAGACATGGCCTCACAGGGTCAGACGGCATTGGGTTTTGCCACCATTACTGGATTCCCACTGGAACAGGGCATCATCGATTGCACCCACGTAGCCATCAAGACACCCAGTGACTGGCAGGTGAGATCCATCAACAGAAAAACCTTCCACTCCCTTAACGTTCATCTGGTCTGTGACCACAACAAGAGCTTCTTCCATGTGTGCTTTCGCTTTCCTGACAGCTGCCAAAAACTCCTTCATCCTCTGACAGTCCAGGCTGCCTCAGATCTTCATTCCAATCCCCAAAGTGTGTGGTTGGATCTGAGGGAACAAGGAACATCACTTGAAGAGATGCTACTCACCCCTCTACTAGAGACCCAGACAGAGGCACAGAGGTGATATAACTAATGCCACCTGCTAATTAGGACAACCATTAAGAAGGCCATCGAGCTTCTTAAAATGCACTTCCGGTGGGTAGACCAGTCGGGTGGCACCCTCCAATACCCTCCTGCAAGGGTCTCGTCATTATGATGATCTGCAGCGATTTTCATAACATGGCCCTCCAGAGAAGTTTGGACCCGCAACGGAACAATTCACTGGGGAAAGAACAGGAGGTGAGAGAGGAGGAGGAAGTGGAGGTGAAGGGAGATGACACTGAAGTATCCCTGCTGCACAACAATGTGGCCGGGCATGGCTCAGGGACCGAAGGGCTTGTGAGGATGCCATGAATGTAAGGGATCTCCTGATTCAGGGATACTTCAACTAAGCCCTTCTGACCTAGGTTGAGGGGCATTGCATGGAAGGGAGTTTGAGATACCTGTGCTAACACAGGCAGGGAAGACGCAGCCTGGAACATCTAATCACTTACCACCAGTGAAGGAAGCACATCTGCCTAGAGGTTTTGTCCTCACCATGGAGAACCCTATATCTCTTGCACCACCTCATAGAGTTATTCGGGGCCAGAAGGAGGTCATTCGGCCCATCAAGTCCATGCCGGCTCTCCACAGAACAATCCAGTCAGTCGCACTCCCCCGCTTGATCCCAGTTTATTTCCTTCAAGTGGCCATCCAGTTTCCTTTTGAAATCATTGATTGTCTCTGCTTCCACCACCTTGTGGGCAGCGAGTTCCAGACCATTACCACCCACTGTGGAAAAAGGTTCTTTCTCACATTCCCCTGCGTCTCTTGCCCAAGTCCTTCGATCTGGGTATCCTAGTTCTTGTACCCTCAGTTAATGGGAAGAGTTTTTCCTGGTCTTCCTTATCTATGCCTGTCATAATATTGTACACTTCTATTAAACCTCCCCTCAATCTCCTTTGCTCTGAGAACACCACCAGATTTTCCAATCTAACCTTGTAAATAAAATTCCCCATCCCTGGATCTATTCTCGTAAATCTCCTCTACACCCTCTCAAGGCCCCTCACATCCTTCTTAATATGTGGTAACCAGAACTGGACCTCATACCACTTTTCCAGTCACGGCAGCAATGAAAGAGTCCCAGACATCTGGCTTAAAGTGTCATAATTTATGCAGTGCAAAGAGAGGAAAACAGTAGACAGGGACAATAAGAACACAGCCCAGTGACACGCTCAGCGCTCCGTATGAAGCAATGGCTTTAGTGCTTGGCCACTCCTATGCTGTGCTAAACACGTGGCCTCAGAGGATATGGGGACAGCCTGCTCACTCTTCTCGGCTTGTGGCTGAGTTGCATGTGGTGGTCATCCACGGCATGGGAGTTGCCTCTGGGGGCATCTCCAGAGGCTGCTGCACCTGCATCATTGTAGGGGCATCCTCCATCACTAGGTCCTGCTGCACAGATGGTCCCTCAGTCAGAGGGACCGAGGATGATAAGGATGCGCCATCGGGGGTAGCACCCTCATCCTCCACGGTGACATCCTCAGCCTTTGCCGGGTGCTTTGAATGCCTGGCAGAGTCCACCAGCTGGGGTGCACCTGGCATCCCTCCAAAGATCTCTGTGCTACCAGTGCCACTGACAGGTCCACGCTATCCAGTGTCTTATGCATCCAGTGAACGTCAGTGCACAGGTGGGCAGGATGTTCCATTAACAGCTTCATTCTGTCCTACCAATATCCACCTTAAGCTACAATTGTACAATGGGGCATCTAATTTGTTGTTCAAACCACAGTATTGGAGTCCATCCTGACATTGTACATCTGTTTTAAACTTCCTTCAGTAATTCCATCACTCTTAGATTCTGCCGATGTCTTTAGATCATTATCAGCACACACAATAGCAGCTTCCATCCCTGGTCACACATTTCAGGACCACCAAGATAATTAAACAATCAGAGTCCCTCAAATTACTGACTTCTTCCAAGTTATTGCTTGGTGAATTGAAGGCAGGGTTTATCTAAGAAAGCATATATTAAAAAAAAAGCTTCTTGTGCAGTTAGTTTCTCTGCGTTTCAAAAGAAGACGAACGTTTGCATCATCAATCAATGTCAGTTAGTGTCAGTTTCTGCAGCTTCCTCATCAATTAAGTTAGCTAATCTCTTGTTACGACCAGGTAAGGCAGGGGTGTAGGACTCCCCTCTCAGCCTTTTTGTATTTTGCCATAACACGGTTTAATTTGTAAAACACTGTGTTTTTAGCTTCCCCTCAGTGAATCCTTGCTCTGTAATTGTAATTGCAAAGAAATCAACCAGACAGGTTTTCCCAGATTTAAAAAAGAAAGATGTAAGTTTATTTCCCTTAAAACTCTAATTCAGTTAAAACTACTAAGAATACACGATGCAAACATGCGAGCACGCATATGCGATAAACACACACACAAATAGAGATAGAGGAAGAGAAAGAATTAAGGAGGAAAAGTTTGAAGTAATAGATGGAATTCAGTTACTGGTTCTGGGTTGAATGTAAAGTCTTCGATTGAAGTTAAGTCTTGCAGTTCTCTTTGGGGCCCAGTGCACACTTTCAAACTTGTTTAGCTGGCACCAAAAGGCTGCAGGGGTCTTCTGTCTTGAGGCTCGAGTTCCTTCTGTGGATCTCTTGAACTTTGTGTGAGAAAGAGAGGGAGAGACAGAGAAAAGGAGTGCTCCCTTCTTGAAGTTCAACTGCAGTCTCTTCCAAAAACTATTCTGTGAGCACAATTCAATTAACTCCAGGTTGGCCAGCAGGTTAGTCATGTCACTAGCTTTTTGCTTGAGACAGCCGCGCCTGCGAGGTTTGTGGATTCCTCACAGCTTACCAGACACTGTCAGTGGGGGGTGGGATGCTGGCCCTTACACATTCAATGACTCTCAATGTCTTTTGATCATTACTATTGACAAAACGCAGTTGGGCTAATTGGATCAGGGAGTACTCCCATTGTCTCTCCATGCCACTGTCCTTTAGAGTGCAAATGTGCAGCTATGTTTTCAGCCACTGTTCTGTGGTCTTTTTAAGCAAGTTTGTTCAATGCCCAGTAACAGTTCAAAAATAATGTTCTGTATGATGCACTTAATATGTCTCATTTTGGCAGGTGTGGTTTCCGTCACACCTTCACATCCAGCAGTATGAAATGTGACATTAGGGGAGCATTTCATTATAAAAATAGAAAGAAAACACACATGCATTCCTCTCATTCATTCAGAAATCTTAAAAATTGTTGCAGTCTGTCTTTCCTTTGTAGCAGCGCTGCTTTAAACTGCCCCTTTTCTTGAGGTGGGTCTGAGATAGTTATGTGTTGCTCAATGGGTTTAAAGTTTCTTCACTATCAGCCTGCAATACATTGGGAATGGGCATCCGAATAAACATATGATTTTGGGGGGAGGTTTGCAGTTTGCACATTTCCATGACGGCCTAGAGTGCCTTTGTTCCTGTTGAGGTCTGTGGATGTGGGCAAGGGGGCGGGGGGTTAGATTTAATTAGCCTTGGTTTGCAGTTCTGCTCATGAGAGTCAGCAGTGGGTGGATCTACTCTGATCTCTCTTTCAGCGTTCTGATGAGTCATGCAATGCTTTTCACTGTAGGGGATGGTTGGTTCCCTTTTCTCCTGACTGTGGGGGACCGCTCTCAGATGATCTGCTTTATTACAATGGAAGCACGCAGGGCTCCAGGTCTCACTCCTACTTACAGCGCCTTCCTTTTTGGAAGGTGCTGGGCCCCCTGTGTGTCCTACTTTTCTTTCTCTCCCAGGACTGCTTGGGCTCCTATCACCTTCCCACCCTTTGTCCTTTTTGGATTGTGGGGGTGACTAGGAAAAGTTTTCCCCTGGGGAACCGACTTGTATATTAGAGCAAACTCATCAGCCAGAACTGCGGCTTGCATCACTCTATGTACTTTATGTTCCTCTGCATGAGTCTTTATGGAGAGGGGGAGGGAGTTTTTAAATTCCTTGTGCAAAATCACCTCTCTGAGGTTTTCATAACTGGGCTGCACTTTAAGAGCCCTCAACCACTGGTCAAAAGCCAGCTGCTTACTTCTCTCAAACTCCAGTTAAGTTTGATCAGATAGCTTCCTGAAACTTCTGGCAGTAGGCTTCTGGTACTCGCTCATATGCCCCAAGAGCAGTATTTTTTGTCCGTTCATAATTTGATGAATTCTCATCTGGCAACATGGAATAAACCTCATGGGCTTTTCCTGTTAGCTTACTTTGCAACAGAAGAGTCCAAGTCTCAGCCGGCCATTTTAACTGCCTTGCAAGTTTCTCAAAAGATACAAAAAATGCTTCCACATTTCCCATATTGAATTTTGGAATCAATTGGGAAAATTTTTAAAACTCAGTACACAGCCCTGCACTTGTATTTTCTATGCTTTGCTTTGTTGCCCCCGATTTAACTCAAGCCACCTCAGCTCTCTTTCCTCCCGTTCCTTCTGGAATTTCTTTCTCTTTCTCTCTCCTCTCTTTTTCTTTCTCCTGTCTCTCCCTTTCTCTCTCTTACCCTGTCTTCCAATTCAAGTTTCCTATGTTCCAATTGTATTTTTGCTAGCAATATCCTGTCAGAGTCTATTTCTCACCCTGTTTCTGATTCTTCAGGTTCGAGAGAAAAATGGTTGGCCACTAGTCTTAGGAGTTCCAATTTCCTAGCCTTGACACAGAATGTGATCCCACACTACTCAGCCATATTCCTCAACTCTTCCATAGACCATGTCTTTAACCTATCCCAAGTTACTCCACCCTGGCTTGGGAGGTTACTGGCTTCAGTCACAGATATGTTAGTATTTGAGCACCCACAACCACAAGAAAACCTGTATTGAAATCTTTTCTCTTTATGATTGAATCAATTTGACTTCCCACTTCCAATTTCTCATTTGTCTGTGGGTCCAATCGCAGACGCTAGCCCCCAAATTTCTGTTATAACCAGGTGAGGCAGGGGTGTAGCCTTTTCCTGGTTTGGCCGTAACAGAGTTTAATTTTTAAAACATTGTGTTTTAGCTTCCCCTCAGTGAATCCTTGCTCTGTAATTGCAATTGCAAAGAAATCAACCAGACAGGTTTTCTCAGATTTAAACAAGAAAGATGTAAGTTTATTAACCTTAAAACTCTAATTCAGTTAAAACTACTAAGAATACGCGATGCAAACATGCTAGCACGCATATGCGATAAACACACACACACAAATAGAGATAGAGGAAGAGAAAGAATTAAGGGGGAAAAGTGTTAAGTAACCTGGCCTGTCGGAAGACCTTACACAAATCAACGATTCTCGGAAGACCGCCATCATTAACAACGAGCTCAGTAGACTCAATGTGGACATTGCAGCACTTCAGGTGACACGCCTCCCTGCGAGCGGATCTCTAAGAGAGCAAGACTACACCTTCTTCTGGCAGGGCAGGGATCCTGAAGAACCAAGACAGCATGGAGTGGGCTTCGCCATCAGAAACTCTTTGCTCAGCATGATAGAGCCACCTTCAAATGGCTCAGAACGCATACTGTCCATCCGACTGCTCACCGCCTCTGGTCCAGTACACCTACTCAGCATCTATGCTCCAACAATCTGCTCCCCACCTAAAGCTAAAGACCAGTTCTACGAGGAACTCCATAACATCATTAGTAGCATCCCCAATACCGAACATCTGTCCCTGCCGGGGGACTTTAATGCCAGGGTTGGGGCTGACCATGACTCATGGCCCTCCTGCCTTGGGCGCTATGGCATTGGAAGGATGAATGAGAATGGACAGAGACTGCTTGAGTTGTGTACCTATCATAACCTCTGCATCACCAACTCATTCTTTCACAATAAACCCTGTCACCAGGTTTCTTGGAAGCACCCAAGATCACGTCGTTGGCACCAGCTGGACCTCATCGTCACAAGGCGAGCCTCCTTAAACAGCGTTCAAATCACACGCAGCTTCCACAGTGCGGACTGCGACACCAACCACTCCCTGGTGTGGTAAGACTCCCTGGTAAGACTCAAGCCAAAGAAGCTGCATCACTCCAAACAGAAGGGCCACCCACGCATCAACACGAGCAGAATTTCTTATCCACAGCTGTTACAAAAATTTCTACATTCACTTGAAAAAGCCCTTCAAAACACTCCCACAGAGGATGCAGAGACCAAGTGGGCCCACATCAGAGACACCATCTGTGAGTCAGCTATGACCACCTATGGCAAACGCGTGAAGCGGAATGCAGACTGGTTTCAATTTCACTTTGAAGAGCTGGAACCTGTCTTAGCCGCTAAGTGCATTGCACTGCTGAACTACAAGAAAGCCCCCAGCAAGTTAACATCCGTAGCACTTCAAACAGCCAGAAGCGCTGCACAAAGAACAGCCAGGCGCTGTGCAAATGACTACTGGCAACACCTATGCAGTCATATTCAGCTGGCCTCAGACACCAGAAACATCAGAGGAATGTATAATGGCATTAAGAGAGCTTTTGAGCCAACCATCAAGAAGATCGCCCCCCTCAAATCTAAATCAGGGGACACAATCACTGACCAACGCAAGCAAATGGACCGCTGGGTTGAGCACTACCTAGAACTGTACTCCAGGGAGAATGTTGTCACTGAGACCGCCCTCAATGCAGCCCAGCCTCTGCCAGTCATGGATGAGCTGGACGTACAGCCAACAAAATCGGAACTCCGTAATGCCATTGATTCTCTGGCCAGCGGAAAAGCCCCTGGGAAGGACGGCATTACCCCTGAAATCATCAAGAGTGCCAAGCCTGCTATATTCTCAGCACTCTACGAACTGCTTTGCCTGTGCTGGGATGAGGGAGCAGTACCACAGGACATGCGCGATGCCAATATCATCACCCTCTATAAAAACAAAGGTGACCGCGGTGACTGCAACAACTACCGTGGAATCTCCCTGCTCAGCATAGTGGGAAAAGTCTTCGCTCGAGTCGCTTTAAACAGGCTCCAAAAACTGGCCGAGCGTGTCTACCCTGAGGCACAGCGTGGCTTTCGAGCAGAGAGATCGACCATTGACATGCTGTTCTCCCTTCGTCAGCTACAGGAGAAATGCCACGAACAACAGATGCCCCTCTATGTTGCTTTCATTGATCTCACCAAAGCCTTTGACCTTGTCAGCCGCCGTGGTCTCTTCAGACTACTAGAAAAGATTGGATGTCCATCAAAGCTACTAAGTATCATCACCTCATTCCATGACAATATGAAAGCCACAATTCAGCATAGCGGCGCCTCATCAGACCCCTTTCCTATCCTGAGTGGCGTGAAACAGGGCTGTGTTCTCGCACCTACACTCTTTGGGATTTTCTTCTCCCTGCTGCTCTCACATGCGTTCAAGTCTTCAGAAGAAGGAATTTTCCTCCATGCAAGATCAGGTGGCAGGTTGTTCAACCTGGCCCGTCTAATAGCGAAGACCAAAGTACGGAAAGTCCTCATCAGGGAACTTCTCTTTGCTGATGATGCTGCATTAACATCTCACACTGAAGAGTGCCTGCAGAATCTCATCGACAGGTTTTCAGCTGCCTGCAACGAATTTGGCCTAACCATCAGCCTCAAGAAAACGAACATCATGGGGCAGGACGTCAGAAATGCTCCATCCATCAATATCGGCGACCACGCTCTGGAAGTGGTTCAAGAGTTCACCTACCTCGGCTCAACTATCACCAGTAACCTGTCTCTAGATGCAGAAATCAAGAAGCGCATGGGAAAGGCTTCCACTGCTATGTCTAGACTGGCCAAGAGAGTGTGGGAAAATGGCACACTGACACGGAACACAAAAGTCCGCATGTATCAAGCCTGTGTCCTCAGTACCTTGCTCTATGGCAGCGAGGCCTGGACAACGTATGTCAGCCAAGAGCAACGTCTCAATTCATTCCATCTTCGCTGCCTCCGGAGAATCCTTGGCATCAGGTGGCAGGACCGTAACTCCAACACAGAAGTCCTCGAGGCGGCCAACATCCCCAGCTTATACACCCTACTGAGTCAGCGGCGCTTGAGATGGCTTGGCCATGTGAGCCGCATGGAAGATGGCAGGATCCCCAAGGACACATTGTACAGCGAGCTCGCCACTGGTATCAGACCCACCGGCCGTCCATGTCTCTGCTTTAAAGACATCTGCAAACGCGACATGAAGTCCTGTGACATTGATCACAAGTCGTGGGAATCAGTTGCCAGCGATCGCCAGAGCTGGCGGGCAGCCGTAAAGGCGGGGCTAAAGTGTGGCGAGTCGAAGAGACTTAGCAGTTGGCAGGAAAAAAGACAAAAGCGCAAGGGGAGAGCCAACTGCGAAACAGCCCTGACAACCAATTTTATCCGCAGCACCTGTGGAAGAGTCTGTCACTCTAGTATTGGCCTTTATAGCCACTCCAGGCACTGCTCCACAAACCACTAACCACCTCCAGGCGCTTACCCATTGTCTCCCGAGCCAAGGATGCCAAAGAAAAAAGAAAAACAAAAAGATGGAATTCAGTTACTGGTTCTGGGTTGGATGTCAAGCCTTCGATTGAAGTTAAGTCTTGCAGTTCTCTTTGGGGCCCAGTGCACACTTTCAAACTTGTTTAGTTGGTACAGAAGGCTGCAGGAGTCTTCTGTCTTGAGGCTTGAGTAACTTCTGTGGGTCCCTGGAACTTTGTGTGAGAGAGAGAGGGAGAGAGAGAGAGGTGCTCTATTCTTGAAGTTCAATTGCAGTCTCTTCCAAAAACTGTTCTGTGAGCACAATTCAATTAACTCCAGGTTGGCCAGCAGGTTAGTCATCTCACTAGCTTTTAGCTTGAGACAGCCTCGCCTGTGAGGTTTGTGGATTCCTCACAGCTTACCAGACACTGTCAGTGGGGGGTGGAATGCTGGCCCTTTCACATTCAATGACTTTCAATGTCTTTTGATCATTGCTATTGACAACATCCATCTGGCTAATTGGATCAGGGAATACTTCCATTGTCTCCTCATGCCACTGTCCTTTCGAATACAAATGTGCAGCCATGTTTTCAGCCGCTGTTCTGTGGTCTTTTTAAGCAAGTTTTTTCAACGTCCAGTAACAGTTCAAAAGTAATATTCCATATGATGGAATTAATATGTCTCATTTTGGCAGGTGTGGTTTCCATCACACTCTGTCGTTCTGTTTTATAATCCCCCCGGACTGACATCATGATTCTGTGTTCTTTATGTCCAGTTTTATTTCTTATCAGACCTCCTGAAACAATCCGTTTCTTACTTTACAACAAAGCAAAATACAGCCTTTTTTTTTTTTGTTTTTTTTTTTGGTTTCAACTCAATTTTACGACACTTGGGCCTCTTGCTAAACATTCCATAGACTGAAAGCGTTGTTTTTCATCACAGACCAATGACTGTTTATCTGTGGGAAAACAAACAGCCTGACAACTGCTTAAAGCAAAAAGCACTTTGTCTGAACCATCCATGTCCCCATCCCCATCCCAGGGTTGAATATCTTTTGCAAATCTCAACCGCAAATTTCACTTAAAGTTACAGATTCTTACATTATTCAGTGTGCGACACACATTTGGACAAGGTGGAGTGCACTGCACCCCCTTAATGACCACTTTTCCCCCTGTAATCATCAGGTCCACCATAAGCTCCCGTTTCGCCAGGCCCAACTGTCTCCTCTTCCACTCTCCTGACTATGTCCATTGCTGTCTGCTCCATTGGTGTGATGCGGTAGAAGAACGGCACCCCTCCTCCCGTCTGGGCCCTCTCCCAGACATTAGAGCACATTTTGTTCTCTTGTTGGAGGCGGGTTCTGTGGCATGGAGGGTACGGAGAATCTCTACAGAGCCGTCCACCATGAAATACGGCTCCATACCATAGGTGTGCCGATTTTGTTGGAGGCAGGGAAGTACCATGGCTGTACTTACACCCCAACGTGACAGCATCATCATTTAAATGTTTGAAAAGCTGCTTTAAATAAATTCACTAGGATCCAACAAAGGTCCCTCAATTTTGTGGCGGACGTGCGATACTCACGTGCCTTCAGTTTCGCAAGCCTCAGGAAGAGGACCTCCCTCCTCTCCCTCATGGTCTCCAACATTAGATCCAGGCTGGCATTGAAGTGAGGGCAGCCCTGCCCTGTGTGCCAGGCTTCTGGCTCTCCTGTGACATCTTGCTTCCCTCTGGTATTGTGGAAGGCTTTGGCATAATCAGCAGATTTCTCCCTTAGGACAACCAACAGCCTCAGTGATGGCTGCCATGGGCAGTCTAAATCAGTCCCACACTTGATCTGACCCGCCTCTGTTCCCTGCCCCCACTGGCTCTAATTGGACAGGGAAACCGTGTCCATATCAATTAAGGGCTTCCCCATGTGAAAATTGGGATTTTAATCAGTTTCCAACTGGAGGCAGGTTCCTGATCCGAAGACAATCCTGACTCCTGTTTCCCGCTTCCGTGGCGAAAATTCAGCCCATTAATTCTGTCTGTTTCTCTCTGTCCACAGATACTGCCAAACCCGCTGAGTATTTCCAGCATGTTCTGTTTTTATTTCAGATTTAGAGCACCCGCAGTATTTTGCTTTTGCATGTTATCCAGGACGGCTGCAATAAGTCGTGCTATATTTCTGCTGGAAGGACAGGAGGAGGTGTTATTACCGCAAGGGGTAAATTTATCACCAGGATAATTTTTCCAGGTAGGCCATCAGAGGCATAAGTGCTATGTCATTATCTTTCTGACAAACAGCCCCCATCAGATGTGTGTGAGGCCTTTCGTAGGAAATCTTTAGCACTGTGAAGCCAGGAGCCATGGTACACTGGTTACTTACTCGCTATCGCCCTCCTTTTTAGACACTGATGATGATATCTCTGAAATTAGCATGTCCTTCCTTTTCAAATCACTTATTTAGGTGTAACTGTGTTGGTCTGGTGAACAGATCAATATTCCCTCTTGGACACCCAGCAATGGCAAATGAGACATGATTTTTATGCTACTGTTGGGTTTCAAAATATCAGTGTCTTGGAAGCTGTAAATATCCACCTTCATCCTTGAAAAAGAGAAATTTGCAGGGCTATGGAGAAAGTGTAGGAGGAGTGGAACTAACTGAATGGCTCTTCAAAGAGCAGGCACAGTCATTATTCTCCAAATAGCCCGAGTCTGTTCCCGGGGTTGCAGGGTGGGGAGGGGGGGTGGGGGTGGGTGGTGGCGGTATTTAGATGGGAGTCTGTTCCCGGGGGGTATTTAGATGGGAGTCTGTTCCTGGGGGGGTATTTAGATGGGGGTCTGTTCCTGGGGGGGGGGGGGGTATTTAAATGGGAGCTGTTCCCGGGGGGTATTTAGATGGGTTGTTTTTTAACAGGGGGAATGGGATTAGAGGGGGGGTCTGTACTGTATGATTCTATGCTTCTTTGTGTCGTTTAGAGAATGTAGCTGAATTGTAAATTGGATATGACTTCGGGATCAGGTTACCACAGTCACACTTTTCAGCAAGAAGATAAGGAAACACACCTGTGATTCACTCGTGGCAATTGTAAGAGGTTCTGTTCCCGTACAACCTGACTACAGTTCTTAGACTTTAGGAATTAAAAGAACAAAATTGCACATGACACAGGGTTTGGCTTAACCATAAATTGTTGTTTTATTGAACCCAATAATATCCCTAATACAGACACCTCTATGGTTAGTTGAAACAGAAATAAAACAAAACTGTCCTCAGTACAAAACTTCCTACAGTAACTTGAAATTGACACCCTCCAATTCCCAGCTGAACCTTTCAGCGATTTAACCACTGTTCCCAGTTACCCAAAACAAAGTCACCACGACTTGGGTCTTCACTTACAAATTTCAGGCAAAAACACTACGCTTTGTCCCAAACCCTCAGACCAATATCACTATGAATTGGCTGAACCAAATACGGGCAAAAACACTAAGCTTTGGTCCCAACCCCTCAGACCAAGATCACTATGATTTGGCTGAAAACACTTACAATCACACACATGGTCGGTTGGTCCCAGTGTTGATTGTAGGTCCTGAGTCAAGGTGACCAATCTTGACCCTTCTTCTGACTGCAGTCTCCACAGTACAAACCCTTTAAAGATTTGACTGAAAAACTTACAATCACCCACAGGGCTGGTCATTACCAATATTGATTGTAGGCCTGGATCTGAGATGACTAGTCCCCGTCCTTCTTCACATAATGGCAGCACTATAACTCTGATGTGTCTTCTTTTTATAATAAAATGGCTCAGGACTTCAAAGACATATTTCCTATTGTTCATGCTGTGCACTGTCCAGCAGGTAAACTCTCTTTAGTTTATTCCATGCATAGCCTCGACAAATATGATTAGTTCATACTGGGTGCAACAATGCAGTCCTTCCATGGCAGAAATAACCCCATCAAATTTTCAAACTCTCATGTTGTGTAAACAAATCTTCCTGCTGCTTTGAGCAATACACCTGGCTCCGAGGTTGATGAAAGGTGTGAATGTCTCATACCTCCTTGAAAGGAATCAATCATAGTTATAATGGCCAGATTCCAGCACCATGATGATAACCTTATTATCATATCGAACGCATGTCCCTTGCAACCATTGTGCAGGATAATCAGTCTCTTCATTGCATTTGCCGATGGCTTTCCTCTGGTATCATTGTTCCCTGATAGCACTCAGTCAATGTTTGAATTCCTTTTGATGGGCCACTGTCTTTTACTGAATGTCCAAATTAACCCCTTGCTGCCCAGCCGTGCTGCTGGCTACAGCTTGGTTTTTTTGTATTGTAAACCAAACATGAGGTCAAAACATATCTATGGGTCTGAATTTTATAGTCCATAAATTTTCCCAGTTGGAGGGGTTTCCAATCCTACACAATGTCCTAGCTTTAGCCATGATGTCAGCAATAGATTTGAGCAGAGGGTTGTAGCTCCTTTCTCAAGAGAAATGTGAAATGAAGAATTACCTACCCCTTGATACTTTTCTTACACTCCCTGATGGGTGGTTATAAAGTAGAAACGTCTATAAACCGGCTCTGTACCTGATCTCTATTGTCTGCTACTTGGCAAAATTTCAAAGACTGCAAGTTAAATATTTTATCATTAAAAAACAAAAGTGGTTTTGTTTCTCAACCAGTATAATGTGTATAGTTTGGTTCCATTTCCTCTATTTGGGTTTTGACTATCAACTCCCTTTCTCTGTGATAAATATGCAGAGATGTTAATTTTAGGCAGCCATTAAGACACATACAATGTCCATTAGCAGAAATTATCCCTTTGCATATAAAGTTGACGTCCCATCAAACATTGCACAATATCTAAGTGCCATTAAACAACAAAAGCAATTGCTGCTAATCATAGCAAAATTGTCCATTTTTATTTTAATACATGGCAAATTACCAAGAGATCCATGTTCTCCGTCGGTTAGTATGTATCGGAGGGTATACTGTGGAGAAGTGCATCCACATTCACAGGTATGCTAGCAGTAAAGAGAAAGATTACCATTTTCCCTCCGTTCCTCTTGCTAAGTATGCTAGTGAATGGATACAAAGGGATCAAGGATCCTCCAGTGTCTCTTCAAGACAGGCATTCTTCATGCACGAGTCCCGACAATGACTGCCAGAGGCACAGGCAGCAAATTTAAATTTGTACACACATCTTACCCCACAGGAGTATGTTGACACATGTATTCGTAGGAAAGTCCAGAGGCATGCTTCCCCCCCAGAACTTTTTGACTTTTACAGTGAAAAATGTTGCTTTAGGAATAATTTTAGAACACTTTTTTTAAAACTTCATAGTTAATAGATTTTTAATGTTTAAAACAGTGTAGTCATCAAACTACCTTGAATCAGACATTCAGTGCTAAAAGGGTATGGAACATTTTTATCAGAAGACGCAAAAAAAAAGACCTGAAAACTCAACACAATCCCCACTCTAGGCTTTAACTGGAGAATCCAGGCTGATGCCTGAATACAATACTGAGGAAAAGGCTCTTGTTGGTGGTGCCATTCTTTGGATGAAACATAAAACTTCTGTATTGTCTGCTTGTTTAGGTGGATGTAAAAAGTCCAACGGCACTTTGCAAAGAAAAGCCAGAGGTTCTTTTGTCCACTGACCCAGCCAACATTATTCCCTCAATTAATACCAGCAAAAAAAAACTTGGTCATTTGTCTCATTTCTATTTCTGGGATTTTGTTGGCACAGATTATATCAGCTTTGGCTCAGTTGGTAGCACTCTTCCCTCTCTGAGTCAGGAGGTTGTCTGATCAAGTCCCACTCCAGGGCTTTAGCACAACAATCTAGACTGACACTTCAGTACCATACTGAGAAAGGACACTGTCGGAGGTGACATTTTTCAGCTGAGACAGTAAACTGAGGCCCCGTTTGCCCTCTCAGGTGGGATGTAAAAGATCCCATGGCACTATTTCAAAGAATCACAGGGGAGTTATCCCCAGTATCCTGGCCAATCTTTATACGAACATACAAATTAGGAGCAGGAGTAGGCCATTTGGCCCCTGGAGCCTGCTCCGCCATTTGATAAGATCATGGCTGATCTGATTCCAGCCTCAACTCCACTTCCCTGTCTACCTGCTATAACCTTTGACTTCCTTGTCGATCAATAATCTATCGAACTCAACCTTAAAAATATTCAATGACCCTGCTTCCACTGCTCTCTGGGGAAGAGAATTCCACAGACTAACAAGCCTCAGAGAAAAAATTTCTCAGCTCCATCTATAGTGGGAGACTCCTTATTTTTAAACTGTGTCCCCTAGTTCTAGTCTCTCCCATAGGGGAAACGTCTTCTCAGCGTCCACCCTGTCAAGTCCCCTCAGGATCTGAAGTTCTGAAGAAGGGTCACTGACCTGAAATATTAACTCTGCTTCTCTCTCCACAGATGCTGCCAGACCTGCTGAGTATTTCCAGCATTTCTTGTTTTTATCCCCTCAGGATCTTATATGTTTCAATAAGAACTCCTCTCATTCTTCTAAACTCCAATGGATATAGGCACAACCTGTCCAACCTTTCCTCATAAGATAACCCCTTCATCCCAGGAACTAGTCACGTGAACCTTCTCTGAACTCCTTCTAATGCAATTATATCCTTTCTTAATTAAGGAGACCAAAACTGTACATAGTACTCCAGATGTGATCTCACCAATGCCCTGTACAACTGTAGCAAACTTCCCTGCATTTGTCTTCCATTGCCCTTGCAATAAACAACAAATTCCATTTACCTTCCTAATCATTTGCTGTACCTGCATACTAACTTTGTGAATCATGCACCAGGACACCTAGATCCTTCTGTACCAGAGTTCTGAAATCTCTCTCCATTTAAATAATGTACTGCTTTTCTATTCTTCCTGCCAAAGTGGACAAGTTCACATTTTCCCACATTATACTCCATTTGCCAAATTTTTGCCCACTCACTTAACCTATCTATATCCCTTTGCAGACCCTTCACAACTTACTGTCCTACCTATCTTTGTTTCATCAGCAAATTTAGCAACCATACGTTCTGTCCCTTCACCCAATTCATTGATATAGATTGTAAATAATTGAGGTCCCAGCACTGGTTCCTGTGGCACTCCGTTAGTTACAGCTTGCCAACCTGAAAATGCCCCATTTATCCCTGCTCTCTGCTTCCTGTTAGCTAATCATTTCTTTATCCACGCTAATATGTTACCCCCAACACCATGAGTTCTTATTTTGTGTAGTCACCTTTGATATGGCACCTTACCAAATGCCTTTCGGAAATCCAAGTACACCACATCTGCGGGTTCCCCTTTATCCACCTTGCTTGTTACTTTATCCCTCAATCAACTTCACAAAAACAGATTAGCTGGTCATTATCACATTTCTGTTTGTGGGACCACGCTGTGCACAAATTGGCTGCTGTGTTTCCTACATTATACCAGTGACTCCACTTCAAAAGTACTTCATTGGCTGTAAAGCACTTTGGGACATCCAGTGGTTGTGAAAGGTGCCATATCAATGCAAGTCTTTCTTTTTTCAGATTGCCAACCCATACTCACCTAGAGACATTGCACTTCAACGTAATTCACTGAATGAAGTTTTGAGATTGCTTAATGTGAGAGACACCATATGAATACACATACTATTTATTCTTAGTGCTCTGTGGCACATCAGCTGCAGCACTCCAACTGCTACATGGTTGAGATCAGCTAATTCAGGACAGGAAGCAAATGTGGGACATTCCTGATATATATAGCTTAGTACAGTGGGCAATGTAATTCCCCAGCCAGTGTGGAAACGAACAACCTGTCTAATAGCGTGAATATGCCACCAATATCCTGGCTAGTTTCTAAAGTTTAGTTTCCCAGTGCATCTTCATTGAGTTTCAGGGGAAGAAAAATCCTGCTGGGTTTCCAGTACCAGTGACAAGCATTTGAGGTACAGGTGTGCAAAGAAAACCTGACCCAACTCCGAATGCTGGACCCGGAGGCCCTACCTGATCCGAACCCGACACATGCTGTCGGCTCCCATTGGGTCAGGTCGGGTAGCAGGTCTTTACCCATGTACTGATGTAAAGGCCTGCCACCCGACCCAACCCCGACAGGTCCCAACGACATGTGTCGGGTACGGGTCGGGTTGGGTCGGACTTCCGGGTCTGGAATTCGGGCTCGCGTCGGGTTTCCTTTGCACACCTCTAATTTGAGGAAGTGTCAAACAAAAGCCAATACTTTCCCTGCCCCTTTCTCCCAGTAAGGAAGGGTCAACCTTGGATTCAGACAAGTAGAAATATTGTTAGCATCCTTCCATCTACAAAAGATGATGGACATTCAGTAAACAATCCATTTAGGTGGGGTGGCTTCTCTTGGTGCACCTTTGTTGATGGCTGTGAAGGCCAATTCTTGAGACACACATTCTGCCACAAGTGTCGCACGTGAAGCTGCCAAGTGACACTGTGAGTTGTTGATTTCGGCTTTGGAACCTGTTGCCAAGCTGCTGTCATGGTAGTGCATGCCCGTCCACAGGATGTGTCGTCATTTCCCTCTTTGGCCAGCTAGTGACTCCCAACTGCAATCATCAACATTTAGGACCCTTAATGTCACACCTGCAAGCATCTTTGAAGCGGAGCTTTGGGGCGCCCCACTGGTCGTCTGGCCCAGCTACCTTGTCATACAGAAGGTCCTTGGGTATGCAACCATCTTCCATCCTGCGGACATGTCCGAATCACCAAAGCCACTTCAGTTTGATTAGTGCCAATGCACTGGGAAGCTCTGCCTTTGAGAGGGCTGTCGCATTTGTGATTTTGTCCTGCCAGGATATACCCATAATGTGCCACAGGCAGCGAAGATAGAAATTGTTGAGCTTCTTCCCCTGATAGTTGTAAATCGCCCATGTTTCACAGCCATACAGCAAAGTGCTGAAAACACAGGCCTTATAAACCATCAGCTTGGGCCTCAGGGTCAGCTTGGTATTATCCCCTGTGCGTTTTGAGATTTGACCTGCTTTCCCTATGCGTGTATCAAGCTCTGCATCGAAGGAAAGATTGTCGGAATTTTACAGCATGGTAGAGGCCCGCCCATCAGCTTAAAAGTTGGGGGCAAGCCTCTCTCCACTGGGCCTGGAAGCCACGCAGCAATTTTGCATGGCCCAGGCCCTTAATTGGCCTCTGAGGTAGGAAGTCTCATCGCCAAGAGCTGCCGGCCAATCAGGAGGAGCAAGAGGGACACTGACCCTGAGAAAGGTAAGTGGGATTTTGAGCCTCATCAGGGACAATTAGCTGGGTCCCAGCGATGGGGGTTGGAGTCGATCAAGAGGGTAGAAGAAGGTGCTGCAGCAGGGGTGGCTTATGCTTCTGGGAGTGGGGGGGGCGGTGGTGTCCTCTGTAGGGCAATTAATTGGCCTCTTAAAGGGTCTCAATTGGCCTGCCGTGGGTGGGCCATTTGCCACCTCCCCTGCTGCTGGTAAAATGGCAGTGGGGGTGTGTAAGCAACGGGAACAGCACCCCCAGCCTCCCACTCGATTTTACACCCCCTCCTCACCTCTAGCCTGTTCCCTGGGGGGTGGGGGGGGTGGTGGGGAAGGTAAAATTCCGGCCATTGTCTGTCACCGTGGACCCAAGGTAACAGAATTTGCTGACCACTTCTAGTGGGATCTTATTTACTGTGATCAGAGGCTTAGATGCAACATTTTGTCCCATGACTATAGTTTTCTTGATGCTTCTAGTCAAGGAGAACAAGTTACAGGTATGGGAGAGACAGTCCACGAGTCTTTGTAGCTGAGTTTCCACGTAAGCGACTAGTGCATCATCATTGGCGTAGATCAGTTCTCTAATCAGGACACAATGTGTTTCTGTCTTTGCTTTCAGCCTTGATAGATTATCGTCTCGTAGACTCCTTTCATATCTGGCGAAGGTCAGGAAATAACTCTAGAATTTTATGGCATCATCTAAATCTCTCAATTAGCTTGCAGTCAATCTCTTCTATACATTGCACAAAACATTTGAAGCAGCACATATCAGGTGCAAGTCATTTTAGGAATGGTGCCTGCTGGTATGTATCAGTAGTAACAAGAGGCAGAATGAAGTATTGGCATTTGTGAGGATGTTAAAACTGAAGTCTTTCTCCCCCAGTGAGTGTTACTGCTCACAAGAGTAAGAGCACCTCAGACTGGAAGATGACAAGGCTGATGATCATTATCATTTGAATCTGGTTGTAAGTGGCTGCTAGTCTGACACTTCTAAAGTGAACCGAGAGGGGTGAACTGATAATGATGAATGGTGGCTGATTTGAATTACACAGTATTAGAATTATCAGAGACAATAACATTTATATTTAAAGCAATGAGCAACCATTTATCATCATGAGATTATCATTCGGAAATGTCTATGAAACTTTGCTGTTTGTGTGAAACCTGAATGGCAGATTCATTAGAGAGGAGTAAATGGGTTTCATTACAGTTTAGTGATGTTCATTTGACATATTTTTCTTTGGTGTGTTAGTCCATTGATGCTATGTTAACTACTTATTTTCTCCACTGCAGCACATTGATCTGAATTTTACCGCAGGCTCCGGGATGTTGGGGTGGAAAACAGATCCCAAGCCCAGACCTGTTGGCAGCGGGACTGTAATTTTATGTTGTCTGATGCAACGTAAATGAGATACTTGGAGTTCAGTTGTTGAAGATCTCAAACAGGTTTATTAAACATCTAACAACTATATACAGTACAGAGCTATCTATTTATAGGACTTGCCGCTTGGTGTTACAGTTACAGAGTGAGACTGGCATGTAGTCACATGACTGCATACTAAGATCTTAAAGGGACATCACTCTTAAAGGCAATTACACATCAAGGTCCAGCTCAGCGATTTTACCACAGGCAGTATCCTCATTGGCCACCTCCAGGCCCACTGTTCAATTAAGGAGGATGGGCAGGCTCCTGATGTTGCTGGCCCAATTAGAGTTCTGAAGTCTCAGCATCGTCACCAGGAGAGGTGGTCTCCGGGAGAGGTGGCTGAGGCAAGCAGGAGATCAAGCCTCTGACAAGAAAGTTAAAAAAAAGAAAAATTTAAGGGGCCTGGAGCCAGAGAGGAAACCCCTCCAGGGGCTTGTGGCATTGTGGCTGAGGGGTCTGCCTTCACTGCCTGCAGCCTGCACTTTGGGCATGAAGGCTCCAACTCTGCCACAGGGAAGCCACCGCTATTAACCTGGTACCCTTCCCACATGGCCAGGGGGGTCGCCCTGTAGTCAGCAAAATTCCTGCGGCTCTGCAAAATGGCCTAAATAGGACCTTTAAAGTATGCAGATCGGCTGCCTGCCCCCTCGGAATGGGCAGCCGCTCTGCATCTGGTCCTGCGACTGGGAAAATGCCCTGGTGGCGGGACTGCTTTGCCCAGCCGTCCAGATGCAGCTTCCCACTATTTTACCGACCCCCCCGCCCCACCCCCCACTGCCTCCCAGCCTGCCACCCCGGGTTCAATAAAACTCTGCCTATTGTTTCTTTTCCTTCTCCTGAGACATCTTTTGCACCTGTTTTGCACAAAAAAATCTTGTTATAGCTACTTTAAAATCATAGAATTTTCATAATTTTCATCATCGGCTGACTTTGTTTGAAGCTGATTTCTCCATTTTCCAGGATCAGCTTTTCTGTGGCAACCACCATGTCCCCCCCAGGGATGATTAATGGCACAAGAAAGCCAAAGGAAAGGGGAGAAAGTAACAAAATCACTTAATAAAATTCAAAAAAAAGGATGGAAAGGGCAAGAAAAATAGCATGGCATACAAAAATAAACTTGTGATTCCAGTGTCTGAGAGATGCCTTAAATTATTAGAATTATTTAAGGTTATAACAAATGTGAACTCAGTAATCCCTGCTCTCAATGATGAGTCATGTTCGAAGGTAGTGCCAATTCTACTGCCCATGGATCCGCACTGGAAAAGCAGGATAACTGGATTTATCTTACAGTCTTATTCCATTAATAATTCACACCTGTAGGATTATTACACAAGCATGTTTATGAACAAAATACACCTCAAAAACCTGCCAATAATAGGTAGACCATCTGGAAAATGTAAGCTAATTTATTTCCTTGTAAATACAATCACATTTAAAGCAGTAACAATTTTCTTCACTTAAACCACTGCCTACACCACAAACAAACAGAACACAAGCTCACATAATTCTGATGTATTGCCTATTTAGACTGAACACATTGAAAAGGGGCCAGTTTATGGGAGGAGAAGCACTTCAGGTTCCGGGTTGGGTTTTATTTTCCAGTGAAATGTGTAGATGAAGTCTGAAGGCCATAGTCAAGGTGAAAAGAATAAGATAGAAAATGAGGTAAGTCAATAAGCAGGAATTGGGAGTCACCAGGCATTGGTTTGAGCATGCACGGTGATCAAACATAAATATAAACAGCTGAATTGTAAAGAACCTGCGCCTCCCTAGTATAAACTGCACATAAGATGAATATTCCCACTGCCAGAAAACATAGCCATGATAGCACTAAATGGTTTTATACTCTTTTTGCAATGATTTTATCTCTATACTGGAGTTTCTGTTGTAAATCCTTTGTCTAAGCCTTTAGGGCATATCAATTAAGGTGAAAAATAATCTGTTGTTTGATATGCTCATATCATTATACATTTTTGGTACATATATTGGTTTATATTATTCTGTTATTGTGTGTTAATATATTAGGACAGCAAAAGAGGAAGTTAGAATTCTGTCATGTTTTTCAAACAACATCTTAACAAATATGAGCCTCTCGCTGAAAATATTCAATAACCTGAAACCAGCTTAAAGAAAGGGTGCAGGTTATTGGCTATGACCCGATTAAGACTCCACAATGCCAGATCCTTAAAGTGACACAATCCTATTTAGTAAGCCATTTAAAACCATGCAAACATAAATCCATCTATAATATTTAAGCATTGATAAAATCATAGCATGGCTTCTTTGGATGCCACGAGCAGTGTTTAGCAAGTATTATTTTGGTTGGCAGCTATGTAATCAAATTTCCTTCTGACCAGCTGAAACTTTAAATAGTTAATATAAATTTTCATTTAATGTTTTATTGAATACTTTGTTTTTTGGCTTTTCCATTTTGATTTCCAAGTACCACATTCCACTCTTCAGACAAGAAGGCAATTATGGAGCAGTGTGACAATGATGCCCTCAACCTGATGGCAGTAAAGTGGAGATGAGCAGCTTAATATGATTCATCCATCAATTCACTTCCTCTCCCTGTTGAGAATGTTCCTCCGCAGCACCTCTTTGATATAGCATAGCCAAGACCAAGAGGAAGTGAGACAACTCACAGAAGCACAGGTAAGAGGAGATTAACATTTCAACAAGCATGCTAAATCCCTACCTGAGCTGTTGAAAGGACAAACTGTATATGTACAGGATCCAATCATGAAAACCCAGAGCCCAGCAAAAGTTGTTGGTGAAGCTGAGACTCCAAGGCCGTACATCATTGAGACCAAAACTGGTAAGAAAATAAGAAGGAACAGAGTCCATATTCAACCTACATCTGAGGTGGAAAAGCAGAAAAGATCATCAAAAACACGGAAACATCTCTATCCAGCGAGACAACATCACCAGCAAGTGACACAATATTAGAAACAGCAAGGACGACTCCTCCAACACCAGAAGCAACACGCACAGCATCACCTGCGCAGCATGCCAACTCACCATTGAGAACAATGAATGCCAAATCTACAAGATGGAGGCACAATGTGGTTAACTCTTACATGCCCTCTGAAATGGCCCAGCAAGCCACTCAGTTGTATCTAACCGCTATGAAATTAATAAAAAGGAATGAAACCGGACGGACCAACCGGCGTCAACTGAGGCAATGGAAACGACAACGGCAAACCCAGCCCTATCGACCCTGCAAAGTCCTCTGTACTAACATCTGGGGTCTTGTGCCAAAGTTGGGAGAGCTGTCCCACAGACTAGTCAAGCAACAGCCTGACATAGTCATACTCACGGAATCATACCTGACAATGTCCCACACACTGCCATCACTATCCCCGGGTACGTCCTGTCCCACCAGCAGGACAGACCCCAGCAGAGGTAGCGGCACAGCAGTATACAGTCAGGAGGGAGTTGCCCCAGGAGTACTCAACATTGACTCCGGACCCCATGAAGTCTCATGGCATCAGGTCAAACATGGGCAAGGAAGCCTCCTGCTGATTACCACCTACCGCCCTCCCTCAGCTGATGAATCAGTGCTCCTCCATGTTGAACAGCACTTGGAGGAAGCACGGAGGGTGGCAAGGGCGCAGAATGTACTCTGGGTGGGGGACTTCAATGTCCATCACCAAGAGTGGCTCGGTAGCACCACTACTGACCGAGCTGGCCGAGTCCTAAAGGACATAGCTGCTAGACTGGGTATGCGGCAGGTGGTGAGGGAACCAACAAGAGGGGAACAACATACTTGACCTCGTCCTCACCAATGTGCCTGCCGCAGTTGCATCTGTTCATGACAGTATTGGTAGGAGTGACCACCTCACAGTCCTTGTGGAGACGAAGTCCCGCCTTCACATTGAGGATACCGTCCATCGTGTTGTGTGGCACTATCACCGTGCTAAATGGGATAGATTTTGAACAGATCTAGCAATGCAATGAGGACTGTGGGCCATTAGCAGCAGCAGAATTGTACTCAAACACAATCTATAACCTCATGGCCCGGCATATCCCCCACTCTACCATTACAATCAAGCCAGGAGACCAATCAACGCAAGCTCGAGGAACAGCATCTCATCTACCGATTAGGCACACTACAACCTGCCGGACTGAACATTGAGTTCAATAATTTCAGAGCATGACAGCCCCCCATTTTACTTTCATTTTTTGTTATTTTTTCTTCTTTTCTTTTTTACATTTTTACAACCTTTTTTTTGCATTTATTTCATTTCATCTTAGTTTGTTCAGTTTGCTTACCCACTGTTTTTTTTTCATGTTTGTACTTGCTGCTGTTCAATCTTCAGTCCGTTAACACCCTATTTGTACTAATGCTTTGTCTTTCAACACACCATTAACATATTGTTTGCCTTTGCTCCATGACCTTTTGGTCAGCTATGTGGCCTTGTCCAACTTCACCTTCTCCTTTGTTATCTCTTGCCCCACCCCCACCTCACTTGCTTATAACCTGTGACATCTCTAATATTTGTCAGTTCCGAAGAAGGGTCACTGACCCGAAACATTAACTCTGCTTCTCTTTCCACAGATGCTGCCAGACCTGCTGAGTGGTTCCAGCATTTCTTGTTTGTATTTCAGATTTCCAGCATCCGCAATATTTTGCTTTTATTAAGCCGGGAGACCAACCCTGGTTCAATGAAGAGTGCAGGAGGGCATACCAGGAGCAGTACCAGGCATATCTCAAAATGAGGTGTCAGCCTGGTGAAGCTACAACACAGGACTACTTGCGTGCCAAATTGCGTAAGCAGCAATGCAATAGACAGAGCTAAGCGCTCCCATAACGAACGGTTCAGATCTAAGCTCTGCAGTCCTGCCACATCCAGCCATGAATGGTGGTGGACAATTAAACAACTAACTGGAGGAGGAGGCTCCACAAATATCCCCATCCTCAATAATGGGGGAGCCCAGCACATCAGTGTGAAAGATAAGGCAGAAGCATTTGCAACAATCTTCAGCCAGAAGTGCCGAGTGGATGATCCATCCCAGTCTCCTCCTGAAGTCCCCAGAATCACAGATGCCAGACTTCAGCCAATTCGATTCACTCTGCATGATATCAAGAAACGACTGAAGGCACTGGATACTGCAAATACTATGTGCCCTGACAATATTCCGGCAATAGTACTGAAGACCTGTGCTCCAGAACTTGCCGCGCCCCTAACCAAGCTGTTCCAGTACAACTACAACACTGGCATCTACTCAGAAATGTGGAAAATTGCCCAGGTATGTCCTATACACAAAAAGCAGGAGAAGTCCAACCCAGCCAATTACCGCCCCATCAGTCTACTTTCAATCATCAGTAAAGTGATGGAAGGTATCATCAACAGTGCCACCAAGCAGCACTTGCTTAGCAATAACCTGTTCAGTGACGCTCAGTTTGGTTCTGCCAGGGCCACTCAGCTCCTGACCTCATTACAGCCTTGGTTCAAACATGGACAAAAGAGCTGAGCTCAAGAGGTGAGGTGAGAGTGACTGCCCTTGACATCAAGGCAGCATTTGACCGAGTATGGCATCAAGGAGCCCTAGCAAAACTGGAGTCAATGGGAACCAAGGGGAAAACTCTCCGCTGGTTGGAGTCATACCTAGCGCAAAGGAAGATGGTTATGGTTGTTGGAGGTCAATCATCTGAGCTTCAGGACATCACTGCAGGAGTTCCTCAGGGTAGTGTCCTAGGCCAAACATCTTCAGCTGCTTCATCAATGACCTTCCTTCAATCATAAGGTCAGAAGTGTGGATGTTCACTGATGATTGTACAATGTTCATCATCATTCGCGACTCCTCAGATACTGAAGCAGTCTGTGTAGAAATGCAGCAAGACCTGGACAATATCCAGGCTTGGGCTGATAAGTGGCAATTAACATTCGTGCCATACAAGTGCCAAGCAATGACCATCTCCAACAAGAGAGAACCTAACCATTTCCTTATGACATTCAGCATTACCATCGCTGAAACCCCCACTATCAACATCCTAGGGGCTACCATTGACAAGAAACTGAACTGGACTAGCCATATAAATACCGTGGCTACAAGAGCAGGTCAGAGGCTAGGAATCCTGCGACAAGTAACTCATCTCCTGACTCCCCAATGCGTGTCCACCATCTACAAGGCATAAGTCAGGAGTGTGATGGAATATTCTCCACTTGCCTGGATGGGTGCAGCTCCAACAACACTCAAGAAGCTCGACACCATCCAGGACAAAGCAGCCCGCTTGATTGGCACCCCATCCACAAACATTCACTCCCTCCACCACTGATGCACAGTGGCAGCAGTATGTACCATCTACAAGATGCACTGCAGCAACGCACCAAGGCTCCTTAGACAGCACCTTCCAAACCTGCGACCTCTGCCAACTAGAAGGACAAGGGCAGCAAATGCATAGGAACACCACCACCTGCAAGTTCCCCTCCAAGTTACACACCATCCTGACTTGAAACTATATCGCCGTTCCTTCACTGTTGCTGGGTCAAACTCCTGGAACTCCCTAACAGCACTGTGGGTATACCTACCTCACATGTACAGCTGCGTTTCAAGAAGGCAGTTCACCACCACCTTCTCAAGGGCAATTTGGGATTGGCAATAAATGCTGGCCTAGCCAGCAACGCCCACATCCCATGAATGAATTTTAAAAAGTCTTTCCACCTAAGCTATACTGTGAATAATATTCTTTGAAAAGAAAACAAGCTATAAAAGACTCTTAAAGGGGTACAATTTATTTTCAAAAGTTGATTGTTAATCTTATTTAGTTTAATAAAAAGTTAATGATTGGAACAGTTATAGTGTTATGAAAGTGCTTCCATTATATTTAATATTATTATTTTTTGAGGACTTGTATTAAAATTGAAAAGATTCTATGAATGTGTTTTTTTTACTAAGTTCACTGACAGGACAAAATGTTGTTTGAAAGCCAACTGTGCTGGCGTCCACCTGTGATTTGGGCTCAGAAAACAGCAGAACCCTTGGTGACTTGGGGAAAAATGTTACAGAGAAGCCACATGTCAAGGTTTATGGAGGTCAGGAGGTCAACTCACTGTTTAGGGTTTGGACATTGTTTTCAGTTGGAGTGTGAACTGTTTGAACACAGTTGGTGCTTACCTGCCAAGGAAAAATAAATCACCCAGCTCACCTCCTTCTCTACCTTTTTAAAGAAATCCTGCCAAGATCCAGTGTGGGAGAAAAATTCTCTGGTGCCATATAGTTCCTGAGGAGCTGAAAAAAAAATCCTGCGATTCAAGTGTAAGCTGTCGGAAAAAACGTTGATGCCACATTTCTTCAAGAAAGCCTACTAGAATAATTCTCGACATCTCCAGAACGGACTGCTTCTGAAATGAACCCAGTGATCTGTCTCTGTATACCCGGTTGCCAGACCTAAAGAGGGACAACTGACTTTCTTCCATATCTTCTTTCCTTTCTTGTCAAGAATTAGCAAGTATTTGACTGAAGTAGTTTTTTTTGTTGTCTTCTTTTGTAACAGATCTCTGCAGAGTGAATTTCTGTATTTTTCCAGTGTGTTTGTGAGTGTAGTTGGGGTATTTTTAAAAAGGGAACTTTCATATTTTAATCGGTGTGTTAATGCTTTGCTTCATTACTGGTTAAGTCTTGTTTTATAATAAACTGATAATTTTGTTGCTTATTAAAAAATCTGATTGGTGTATTTTGTTCTGGGATAAAAAAAATAGAGTATATGATTGGCTATATCGGTAACCGGTAAACATTTAAATAGATGTTGTGACCTGTGGAGAAGTGGAACTAGAAAAGGAAGTGCCCACCTCCCACCTCAGTCGTTACAATAGTGATATAAAGGCATTATATTTTTAAAGAGGGGTGTTATATGTTGTTATATTATTTGTACAGAGCTAGGAACTGATTATTATGGGCAAGTGTGTTCCAGGGGGGCCAAATTCACTGCTACATTGTGGTCATGTAATGTGTAACACAACACTGCTCTGAGCTGTCCCTACCAGGCAGCATGCAAGCTGAATGAATAAACAAAGTGCTCCAGCATTTCTAAGTCTCAAGTGTAATTATTTTGAACTTATGGGAACCAGAAGACAACTAGGAGACATAACAGTCATAGAATATGAAAGTGTAATTGGGAACTCATGTGTCCTGAGTCTCAAAAGCAGGTTTATATCTGATGGGGTCAATACAATTTGATGAATAAACACTATTTCCTTGTAATCTGCTTGTTATAATTTCAGCATCTATCATCGAAGAAAACAGCTTCCTAACCATCAATCTTGTTTCAATGACAAAGTCCTTGTTTAGGATTCAACATTATAACTGCTCCTTCCTTAAGTTGGACTGGAGCTAGACTGTCTGGAAACTCTGGAGGGTATAGATTGTCATAACCTTCTGCATCTATAGAATCAACGCTGATATATTCTTCTAATTCACCTGACAGATTTTCTAAAACTTTTCGATTCAAATCTAGTGAATCTTCATTTTTAGCACAAAGAATGGCTTTCAAATACTAAGTTATATCAAATAATTATCCCTGCCATTTTGCCACACTAAACCAATCCATCATCTCATACACCTCCCTCATACCATCCCATCCCTTCCATACCATCCCCATGCTATGTCATTCCATCCTTCCTATGCCATTTCCATCCCTCCCATCAATCCCATCCCATCCCTCATGAAAACAATCGCTCCAGCCAGGGTAACTTTGTTGATGAGCTCCCTTTACCTTCTGTTGTTTTTGTTCTCCATCAAACTCCCCAACCCATCACCACCAACTGTTGGCAGTTGCATATGCATCACATCCTTCAGTCCTCCATGCACCCCATGTGCTTCCACATGCGCCAGGCACCACCCACCAAATAAACCCATCAACAGATGTGCCCCTTAAACGGAATGTTCAAAATGGTCTGGACAGACAATAACTGAATATTATTATTATAAATTATTGTTTTCCAGACACTTCCATAAAGATTTGAAATCACTATCTTGAGAATTCTATACAGAGCCGCACCTCTGTTCCTCAAACCTTAGATTTTCTATTGTCAATCTTGAGGCATAATTATGGCACAATTTTCTTATTTTTTTCAAGTTAGTGTGGCCAGCCTCTATAAATGTCAATTGTGTGAAATTACCAAATGTTTGCATTCTCCACAGTGTTTTAAATACAGCTGGAGTATATTATTCCAAAAGGCTTAAACCTCCAATTAAGTCAATTGTTTAGGGCAGACTTGATTAACCTAAGACAAACTGTGATGATTGGCATCAAAGAAAACACACAAGAATGTACGGGTAAAAAAGGGTCATTTGATTACACGGGGCCTATTATTTTCACAGACCAAAATCAATCTGCTGTTAGGGAAACAACTTACTCAATCTCCTGAGCAAAATGACTTACTTCAGGTCAAAATATCTCCAAGGAGATAAAGTTGTGCTAAATTACTATTATATCAAGTTTTATTGGATCATTTCAATAATCAGTCATGTGAGCATAGATATGGTTTACTGTGTTATAACAGTGACTTCAATGGCTGTGGTATATCCTGAGGTTGTGAAAGGCGCTATATAAATGCAAGTTTATTCTTTCTTTTCTGTTACTTGCTCTGGTCAGGCGGCATTCTGTGTGTTTGTGAGGTTTCAATGGCAGCTATCCTATGTGTCTCCATTTGGGCCCTGTTAGGTTGAATTTCAGTATCAGAAAATAAGTAACATTAAATTTTTATTATAATGATTATATTCATTATTCCTTTTTAAATACACATCTGAACAATGCGTGCTGGTGGTATCTGTAAGGGACTAGCTTGGTGGAGTTATTGAGCCCTGCAGTGTGAGAGCTGAATTCTAATGTATGTTGAAACTGAAATGCCCTTCAACTAATTCTGCTTTTTCATGGTAATTATCTAAATGTTTGATTTTTAAAAGCAAAGTGCTAGTTGCTCCTTTAGGTAAGTAACAAAGAACAATAGATCATCATTAACATGACCTGACTCCACCACTGCCTCAGTTTATCTGCTGCTGAAACTCTCAGCCCTGCCTTGTTACCTCTAGACTTGGCTATTCAATGTTCTCCTGGTTAATTTCCCATTTTCCACCCTATATAAATTTGAACTCATCCATAACTCTGCTGCACATATCCTAACTTGTACTGTTCTATTCACCTATTATCCCTCTGCTCACTGACCTGCATCGACTCCTGGTTTGGGAATTTTAAAATTCTCATCCTTGTTTTCAAGTCTGTCCATAGCCATGCCCTTCACTATATTTTTGTAATCTCCTCCAGTCCTCCAACCCTCTGAGATCCCTGTGTTCTTCCAATTCTGGCTTTTTGCTTATTCACAATTTTTATTTGTTCCATTATTGGTGGCTGTGCCTTCAGGTGTCTAATCTCTGGAATTTCCTCCCTAATCCTTTCTGTCTTTTGACCTCTCTCTACTCCTTTAAGGCACTGCTTTAAACCTACCTTTTTACCTGGTTTTTGGTTATCTATCCTAATATCTCCTTATACAGCTTGTGTCAATTTTGTTTGACAATGCTCCTGTGAAGTGCCTTGAGACACTTTGTTACTTTAAAGGCACAATATAAATTGTTAATTAAAACTATGGCACCTTTCTTCAAGTGGTAAGTATAGAATATCACAATTAAAAGTGTGTAATAAAATTAATGTTTATGCACAAAAATGAAACTCATCTTGTGAACCCTAAGATTTAGTAGAATTTGGGGAAGAAAATTTTCATGTAGGGCTTATACAAATGTGCTTAAAGTAGAGTATAAGTATCTGTTGAGGTGAATGTGACATGGAATCTGGCTGAGTGGAAATGGAGCAGCATAAATTCTGACAGCCAGAGCAGGATATTATGGAAAGAGATTGCTTCTCAAGTTTTGTGCCATTCTAATTGAAGTGATTTAATGATTTGTACTAACATGTTACAAGCTTTTAATTGATATGGAAAATTCTTGTGCAAAATCTATATAAAATATAAAACATGCATTTGAGAACAATTAAAAGGTAATTCACTAATCTTATAGTACAGAAGATGTCATAAACGGGGGAAACAGAGTTCAAATGACTCCGAGAATAGATTGTCCCCCATCAATTAAATCCGAGAATAGATTGTCCCCCTTGTAATCACTGGGATATCCATTAATTCTCAGAATACACACAATGCATCTCGTGGAGGTGATTTCATTTCATTAAATTTTTGACAGCCAGGGCTTACTATATAGTTGATATATAATTATGTCAGTGCTGAAGGATTAATGACTGTTTCAAACCAATTAAATTAAAATACACAGTTAATTCAGTCAACATGTATTTGCAGTTCCACATTTTAAAACAAACTTCATTCTGATTGTGCTGTGATACAACTGCCATAATTCTCATAGGATCATGATTATGTTTATCTATTTAGGGCAAGAAAAGGCCACACACCATAACATTCTGAGCCCCATCCTTCAGCTGTCTCCATGCACATGCATCAATCCCCTTCCCTTCCGCCTCCAGGAAGAGGCAAAAGAAACGGGACACAGAAAGGAATATATAGCATCTTTTATGTCCTCCGGATTCCCCAAAGCAGCTTGGAGCTAATAAATTACTTTCAAAATGTACTAATGTAGGCAAATGGGGGAGCCATTTTGTGCACAAGATCCCAAAGACACCAATCAAATAAATTAAAATCAAGTTATCTGATAAGTGGTGGAGAGATAAATGTTAACTATTGTACTGAGGGAACCTTTTCACATCTATGGCAGACAGCATCTTGGTTTAATGTCTCATCTGAATGAAGACATCGCCAACACTCCCTCAGTACTACACTGAAGTGTTAGCCTAGATCATGTACTCCATTTCTGGTGAGTGTAATATCTTTGTCTCTCACCAAACCCAAATGGGTGATCAGGTAAGCCTCAGCATGGGAAAGATGTAAAAAATTGTAACAGTGCCAATATTTGAAAGATGTTTACCAAACAGTTGTGTACCCATGTGCATGCTAGTTGGTTGGAACATCGTGCATCAATGACAGACTGTATTTGATCAGAGCAATGTGTATTCTCCTGAGGTCAGCTTAAACCCCTGTGAGAATCATCCTCAGCAGAAGACTCCTGGATTACATGGGTACAGAGACAAACACCTAGTATATCATGAATCTGAGAGGGACTCCAAATCACCCAGCGCTTGTGTAATACATTTTCAGAGTTAACACTCTGCAACTACACTCACGTTCATTTAAATTATATATAGCATTTAAACAATTAAATGCAGATTAATTAAACAATTAATAACAATTCCACCCAGCCCTGAAAATGATTCAGGACCTCTTAAAATAGTAGCCTGCCTGATAAACCACATGGGGACTAGGATCCTGAAAATATAGTATTTTGAAAGGTAATACAACTGAAATCAATTCATCTGTGTTAAATTGTTCCAATATGCGTTTTTAACTTTAGGCTAGTCATTAACAACACCAACATAGCAAGAAAATTGCTTTCCTGTGGCATAAGGAAATGCAGACTTGAAAGAAAAATTAACCCCTTATCATCCCATTTTAATTGGTGACCAAAATCTCCTGTAGATCAGGAAGCACCTGAACAGAAGTAGGAATAGATTGGCCTGGATTTTATTGTGGTAATGATGAGGAAACTGTCAGCATTCGCAGTCATTACACCAATGAAACTAAGAGCACCTTCTGGAGTCCACACGTGCACAGAATAACATGGAAATCTAGAAGTTGTTGTCAGTGATTTAATGCTTCTCCAGAGGGCACGCTGTTGAGAGACCACCCAAACTGCAGTCAATGGAAAACATTTGACTTGATGAGAACTTCCACTCTTATGCTATTAGTCTCACTGTAAAATCCTTTAAAATTTCTGACACTCAGAATCATCTTTGTTGCCTCTCAGTGAACCCTTTCCATATGAAGACCATTCTTCTTAAGATGAAATTCCAGAACACCACACACAATTCCAGATGGGGTCTGACCAATGCCATAGAAAGCAAAAATATAACTTCTTTTGATTTGTACTCTTGTTAGTCTGTAACAATCAAATAGCTTATTTATTATTTTTACTGCAGCTATGTAATATACTGGTGGTTTCATATAGATCTATTGATCGTGTCCCTAATCTCTTTCCTAACCAGCACGCTGCATCATTGTTCCTACGAGCACAGGCTCCTTTTGGTTTCTTGCTGCCATATTAATTATTTAATGAATATCCACAACAAATTCCATCTGCCATCTATAGGCTCAGTTACTGAAAAGATCTGAATTCTTGTGAATCATGCTGTATTGCTCATTATTTGATCCTCTTCCTATCTTTGTATCATCCTGCAAACTTGGAGACTTTGCTTTTGACATTGATATATTTGTATTCAAAAGTCTTGCACCCAGCAAATGAAACATCAACTCAACTACGAGAAACAAAAAGAGAAAGAAAATGAGGCACTTCTTGCTGTTTTTGGACCTTGGGGGTAAATGTGGCCTAACCCACCTAGGACAATCTGACAGAATGGGATCGGCCGCCTGTTTTACACCCTGTCTGGTTTTACTTATCAGGATTTCAATAGAAAGTAAAATTGGGTGGGGTGAAAAATGCACAGCTGATCTGATCCGATCCGGTGAATTTCCTGCTGGGTGGTCTAGGTTAAATTTGAGAAATTCTCAATTCTTCTCAATGAAAGGAGCTAAGCAGTTACCAATCTAAAGAAACTTCCAACGGCGAGACCAATTAGCCTCCAAGTGACTTCAGAGTCTTCCTATTGAGTTTATGGCCCACACAAAATCCATGATCAGTGGGCTTAAAGGGAAAGGCCAGGTTAGCAGCCAAATTTCCCAACCCCAGACTACCCATAAGCAATGCTCTACAAGATCAGTTACTACACACTTAAAAAAAATACAAGGCACCCAAAACTGACTGCTAAGGTATCACCTCTTTCCATGCTGAAAAATAGTCATTTATATCTATTCTGTTTCTTGGTTTTAAGTGAACATTCCATCCAACAGTATCTCCTGTGACTCCTTGTCTTATCTTAACTGCTGATAGGAAACCTTGACAAATGATCACTGAGGTTATTGAAGAACTGACCTCCAGCATGTGTTGCTTCCTTCACAAAAAGGAGAGGCAAAAGAGGGAGAAAATGCAGGATATAACAGTGCTGACAGTGGCTCCACATCTAGTGCACAGTGGTGAATACAATGACAAGAATGGAGTAGATGAAATGGAATCTTCCAACTGTTATATCACACCACTTCTGAACTAATCTGAGTATGAAGCCTACCATTGACACACAAAGGGCAGGATTTTGCTTCCAGGGGCAGGGAACAGAATCAGGGCCATTTCCAGGTCCTAAACCTGCCCCCAGTGAAAACATTCACACCTCAGATTTTCATGGGGCACCCCCTAAATTGGCCTGGAGACTGGTTTGGCGGCCAATTAGTGGTTGCAGGGGCTGTATTGGAGGTGGACAGTTCAAGTGCAGGCCCAAATTAAACAGATCACATCAGCCATTACTGTGGCTGCCATTCCACTGCTTTACCTTCAGCTTAGAAGCATAGAATGTCCCAAGGGAGCCAAAGGCCTGGAACCCGGACATGGGCAGAGCCATGATTTGTGGATGCAGAGCTGGAGGTCATCCTCGAGGCAGTAAGGAAAAGGAGGGAGGATCTCTTCCTGGAGGGTGGCAGATGGAGGCCACCCACCCAGATTAAGCAGGCCTGGATGGAGATAGTTGGCACAGTCAGCAGAAGGGATGTGGTGCAGAGAAACTAGATCCAGTGTAGGACAAGGTTTAATGACCTGATGCTCTAGCAAGGTGAGTGCAACCTCCAACCCTCAGGTCAGGCCGATGGATATTCACCCTCCAGCAGACACAACAGCTGAGGAGCCTGCTCCTGAACATGGGAGGAGTGTGTCCCAGGGCACCTACTGACTCCTCAGAATGGCTCACAGCCATATTGCTGCTGAGGAAATGCCAGCACCGAAACATACAGCTTTTAATGAATAGCAGCACCTGGCATTCGCCATAGAGACTAGCAGTGCCTTATCACAGTCGCTTTTGTCCTTGTAGGAAAGAAAAACTCAAAATGCCCATGAGAGGACCCAGAGGGAGGAGGGGCTCCCTACCTTCACATTGTCACTGCCATGGAAGAGGGAGCCATGGACATCACCAGGGTTGTGGACCAGGAGGAAGTCAGGCAAGGTGCAATGGGCATCTGTGGTGGAAATGGTGATGAGAGTGCAATGCATTCATTAAGGGGGTGAATTGCACTCCAGCCCCTCCAAGGGTAGACTGAAGACTGAATTGCATTGGGAAGCCTCAGCACTGCAGAGGCTTCTGTTCTTCAAAGCTAGTTCTCATGATCTCTTCTTGTGTCTCACACAGGTGCAGGGCAATGAGACCAACTCCCTCAGCATCATCTGGCACAGCGCAGCAACATCAGGGCTCAGAGGAGGCACTGTCACGCCTTACAAGCGCACCTTCCACCAGCACAGATACAGTTACCTCAATGGGTCCTTGCATGCGGTTATATAGGGTGGCACTGGGTAAGGAGCACGGCACGAGTGTACAGGAGGAGGTACCAGAGGCAGAAACAGCTGTGGGCAGTTCATCTCAGAGGATGGAGGACAGACAGAGCCATTCTCAGCTGGGCACAGATGTAGGGCTCAGGAGTCACTGGAAAAGAGGCTCTACCTAGACCAACAGCAACGTGCTCCCACGTGTCAGAATTCCCTGAGGCAGTGCAGGGTCATGGGCTATCATGGCTCAGGGCTTTGAGTGCATGAGCTCATCAATTGAGAGAGTGGCTAACCTCATGGAAAACCATATGTGTAGCACTTGGAATTATTGCAGGAACTGCTCACTGATGTTCACAGGATACATTCCGTACTGTGCAGCCTGGATAGGTCAGTGACGCTGATAATGCAGGGATGTCTGGAGGGGATGCCAGTTGTGCCTTAGTTGGTGCTCCCCTCCAGCCATCTGGAGCACCCGTCAAGGGCTAAGGCATCACCAAGGAGGATGAGGGCACCACACCTCACGGGGCACCATCAGCATCATCTGCCTCCTTGGCCCCTCTGACATAGGGAGCTTCTGTACAGTAAGGCCCAGTGACTGAAGCTGCCCCTGAAATGATGCCGGTGCAGCAGCCTCTGGGGGAACCTTCATGATGACCGCCACATGCATCTCAGCTGCAGGCAGAGATACGTGAGCAGGGTGCCTCCATCACCTCCGATGCCACAAGGGGAATACAGCTTAGAAATGGCTGAGCACGGAGGCCACCACACCGGACAGAGCACTGAATGGGTCTCTGAGGTGTAACTGTCTTCTACTTGTAACTGTGGACTATTCCCCTTTATGAGCACCAGGTATATATTGACCCATGAAGCCAGACATGTGAGCATCCTTTTATTAATGACGGGACAAGAAAAGAGGTATGAAGTGGTGAAGGTGAGAAAGGTGTTACAATCAGATGAGGAGGGGCCGAAGGGCTCCTCTCTTTTCCCTTTCCTTGTTTTACTTCAACAGCGTTTATTTCTTTTTAAAAATGAACGTACTTGCCAATTCAGTAAGTTTTTCATTATTTACATACTATGATCATAAAAGAGCCAATCGGACAAGTTTTCTTGAGTTTAACAAAGAATGAGGTTAGCTTTTATTGTACCTAAACAGATCTAAGTAAAATAATAAACTATGCTCCAACTTTCACACACACACAAATAGGTTACTGAGTGGGGAAGGGTAGATTGGTTGGATTAGAGTCTGGAGCAATAAAAAGGAGTATACAGTATGTGGAGTTTGATGACTCAGTGGTCTTCTGGATGAACTCGGTGGTCCTGAGGCTTCTGCCTTGTAGAGGTGGCCAGCAGATTTGAGTTTTCCTGGAGAACAGTGATGCAAATGGTTTCCTTCATGGGGTCTCTGTCGGCAGCAATGATAGACTTAGTTGATCACGGGTAGCAGGCAGGGTTCAAAACTTGCCAGGTGGACTGAGGAGAGAGAGCGAAAAAGAGAGGGACCCCACAGGGGTCTCTTCTGCTCTTCTGATCAATGTCAGTTGCTTATCTGCAGCCGAGAAAGAACTGCCAGTTTAAAACACACAGATGGTGGGCCTGTCACATGATGGCTCAATGTATTTGCTCTTGCAACTTAATGAGTTCATGTCTAGGAATTCCCCTTCTCTCAATCAGGGTCCCATTGTTCAGCGATTACCTTTGAGTGGTCCATCTCCACCAGTTTTAATGTCCCAAATTGCCTTTATTGTCTTATTAATGGAGACTGGCCAGGTGCGGCATTCCAAACTTCTCAAATCATTGTTCTGGAGGGGACTGGCCAGACAATTCCACTCCCTCTCAATGCAATGGAATGCAAGAGATTTTGATGCAAATTTCGGTGGCCATTTTAGCTGCTTGCAGCCACCTTTTGGTCTGCTCTTTTCTCCTTTTCTAAAATTTAGTGAATGGATTTTTTAAAAATCATCATTCTGCATAGCACGTGTTTGTGACAAAGGGTTCATCAATGGTGACAGTGAAACCTCAGGGCAGATGTGTATCTTTCATTGGTGGTAAGAGTTTACATGTTCCAGGTTGTGCCTTCAATGGAAGAGTTAGCACCGGCAGCTCAGAGTGAGTGCCAGACTGTGCCGTTGCTCCTGGATCAGAGGGGCTCAGTCAAATGCATTTAATCAGATGATTCCTGACATCAATGGTAACCTGACGAGACCCTCGAGCTCACGCTGGGCTCAGCCACCACCCTGTACAGATGGGGCACCTCAGTGCTCTGCATCATCCTCTTCCGCAACCTGCTCTTCCTCTTCCTCCAATGAGTTGTGTCCTGCCAGGGTCTCATCCTCTTCAATGTCCAACTTCTCTGGAGTGCCATATTATGGAGAGCACAGCCACCACAATAAGTGAAACCCTTGCAGGAATGTATTGGAGGGCGCCATCCAACCAGTTCAGGCACTGGAACCATATCTTCAGAAGCCCGATGGCCTGCTCAGTGGTTGCCCTACTGAGCAGGTGGCTTTGGTTGTATCACCTATATGCCTGTGTCTCTGTCTTTGGTAGAGGGGTGAGTAACCATCTCTTCAAGGGATATACCTTGTCCCCTTGGATCCATCCAGGGGATGGTGGGTGAAGTGAAGAGCTTTGGCAGCCTGGACTGGCAGAGGATGAAGGAGTCATGGCAGCTCTCATGAAAGTGAGCGCACACATGGAGGAAGCTCTTGTTGTGGTTGCAGACTAGCTGATTGTTGAGGGAATGGAAGCCCTACTTGTTGATAAATCTGACTGGCCGGTTACTGGGTTTCTTGATGACCACATGGGTGCAATCAATAATGTTCTGCATCAGAGAGAATCCAGCGATGGAGGCAAAACCTATTGCCCTCTGTACTGCCAGGTCACGTCTATCTTGAATATACTGTCCAGCTCTCGCAAATAGGTCATCAGTGATCTGTGAGATGCAGTGGTATGCAGCCGTTTGCGAGATCTCGCCAAAGTCCACAGCTGATCCTTGGAAGAAGCCAGAGGCAAAGAAGTTCAAGGCTACAGTGACTTGCAGGGCACGGTGAGCAATGTTGCGAGGTGTGAGGCCTTTGGCAATGACGGCACAGATTTCTGTGACTATCTCCTTAGACAGTCGGAGTCTCCTGTGGTCATGTGGTTCATGGTCATGTTATGGACAGGTGGGAAGTGGTTTGGGTGAATTCCACTTTTCACCTGTCAACTGACTGCAGTTAGTGTTTTAAAAATAATGTTTTAGTCCCTGAGTGTTTTAAGGGTCAACTAAATAGGCAAACAACAGGTTTTCTCGTAGGTTAAAAAGAAAGATAAATATTTATTTTTATCCAATAATCAAAAAATATTGCAACTTCATCCACTCGCATTCACACACACATGCACAAGATAGAGAATAGAGTGGTAGCAGGCAATTAGAGTCCAATTGTTGTGTAATAAAGTTTTTTGTTTTAAGAAAACCTTTAGAAGCTTCTCGGGAAGAAATCTTTCAGCAGTGCAGTCATGAATGTTCTTTGTCTTGAAAAGGATGAAGCATTGCAGGCTGCTTGTGCTTAAGCCTCAATCCAAAGTCGATGGTGGAAATTCTAGTTCACTTTCCCAAATGGGGAGTTCCAAAGTCACCTTGCAATTTCTGTGCTGCAGTAGTCAGAAGACGTGATTGGCAGGGCTCCTGCTTAGTTGAAACTGTCTCACAGCTGTTCTGAGTGGAAAAGTCCTTTTCTGGCTCTTTTGTCTGTGTTCTGCCTCTCTCTCTCCAGACAGATATCTTTTAAGCTAGAAATTTGTCAGGTAGGGTGTCGGTCAAGTGACTAAGGGCTCTCTCCCCTGGGGTGATTCATACAATGGCCGGAATTTTACGGCCCCCCCAACGAGCAGGCTGGTGGCAGGGGTGGGGAGGGTGGATGTAAAATTGAGTGGGAGGTGGGGGGGAGGACCATTCCCTCCGCCTTCCCACTCCCGCTGCAATTTTACGCAGAGTGGCGATGGCGAGAAACAGCCTGCCCTCCCCAGGCCTATCAAAGCCCTTAAATGGCCAACTAACTGCCAGTTAAGGGCCTCCTCCCGCCACCGCTGGTATTTTACCTGCAGTGGCCAGATGGCAAAGGCCCCAAGAACCCTGCCTGGTAAATCCTGGCAGCCTTCTTGCAAACAGGATGCGGCCGCTCCTGATTGGGCACCCTGTGCCCCACGGAGAGCCACCCCCGAAGCCCCAACAGCCCTCACAACACAACACTCCCCCCACCCCCCGCAACTGATTCCCCTTGCCTCACCGGGGCCTGGCCAATTGTCCCCAGCGAGGCCCCAAAAACTGACCTATGTTCCAGGGCCGTCCTTCACCTTGCTTGCAATGGCTGGGTATAGTCCCAGCAGTGCTGGTACTATGAGCTGCCGGCCCGCTGATTGGCCGGCAACTCCATTAGGCGGGATTTGCTGCCTCAGTGGTGTGGACGTCCCGCCCATGGCCAATTAAGGGCCTGGGAGCGGAAAATCCCAACGTGTCTCTCCAGGCCCAGCGTAGGCAGGCTCGCCCCAACTTTTCAGGGTGGGGCCTCCTGCCTAATGTAAAATTCCAGCCAACGTTCCAGGATATGGGAACCATTGTTACATGATGGCTTCTGAATGTGGTCCATTCTGATAAATAGGTGTAATTTCACACCTATTATTTTGGCCATAGCTTCAGAGTCAGTCTGTTTTCAAAAGTCTATGTTAGCTCCATTTCTGCAGAAAAGAGTTGTTAGCATGGAATGGGTTGTTTTCCATTTCAATGTGTTTTCCCCAAAACTAATTCAGACATGGATAAAGGGTTTCGTCTTCAACAGACAAACATATTTATTGACAGAACAGGAGGGGTCACCTGACCTCTTCTCCATCTTGTATGTGGCACGTGTGTCCTTTTTTGTAGTTCAGTTCAACATTTGACTTTTATTTCATAATTCCTCCAGTTCATTTCATAATTCATCACTGTTCCCTTCATGAGCATAGCCGTCTTCTCAAGGTAGCTACATCTTAAGCAATAGATCCTATGCCTCCCTGTCCTTCCTACCCCTTGACCCTATCCTTTGCCCTCCTGATGCCTGAAACTCTGCCTTTTCTGGATTAGGTTAACAGTCTTGATTGCCACTACACCCCAAAATCTGAGAGTCATGCCCCGATTGCCTTCCTCGTGCTTAGGTGGTCCTCCCCAATTGTGTTTTCCAGTCTTGCCCCCTCCTCTTATGCCCCCATGATTCCTGGAATGTGACAACCCCCTGCACACCATGAGCACTTACTGCTCACTCTCCCCGAAACCTGCGCTGACCTGATGGCACAGGTGTGCCAATAGCCAAGTCCCCCTCTGCACCTTTCATCCTTTCATGAGGCCCACCTAATTTCTTGGCATAGTCATGACTGGGTCCCCGCTGTGTGTCCAACTCCTTTCAGCTGGTCTGCCCCAGAAGACGCATACTGCCCATGCTGCCCCTTAATGAGTTCTCAATGAGCTTTATAACAATGTTAATTGGTGCTGTTAATGGATTGGGTGGGATCTCATGGCTGCCCTCCCCCAGTTCTAGTGAAACTCACCAGTGCCAGGAATGGTGTCAGGAAAGTAGCATGCTGGCCAGGTCTGGTATTTTCATTCCCTGTCCACCTCCATTCCCATCTCTGGCAGGACCTGACAATTCAGCCCAAAGCATCTGGAAGAATGGTATACTGGCATTTTTACAAATAAACCTTTTTTCGTATTGATACCTGGATAGCTGTTCTATTCCTGCTGTAATCTGTTACAGAGTGACTGTGTGCAGTTGTGTGGCCAGCACAGTTAACTGCAGCAATACAACTTCATGTATGAACAAAAATAGTAAAAAGCAATAATGCACAAACTGCACTTCCATCAGCACTTGCCAAGGCACACCAAGGGCTGGATTTTCCCTCCTGGGGTGGGAAACAAAATTCGGGACTGTTTCCAGATGCCGAACCCGCCCCCAGGGTGAAGGGATGCAGTCACTAATTAGGATTTTCAAGGAGGCGCTCCCTTAATTGACAGGGAGGCAGGTTCTCCATCCAATTAAGGGTGGTGGGTGGGCTCTTACAGCTAGAGAACCAATCAGAGATCTTTCAGCTTGTGAGGAGCAGCAGGTTGTAATGGAAGGTAAGTAAGAGAGAGAGCGCTTCAACATGGGGAATCCTCTCTCCAAATTTTTTATATCTGTAATTAAAAAATAGATTCAGCAGCCAGGTCAAAACTGTGGGTGGGGGTTGGGGGAGCCACTTTACAGGGCAGCCTGTGGCTGCTGCCACACCCAGCAGGCAGAGAGGGCCTCTAGGCCTGCCGCCAGATGCCTGCCTCCAGGCACCTACAGTGGCCCCAGCTGGAAAATTCCAGTCAGCCTCCTTTAATTGGACTCCATAAGGCTCTCAATGAGCAGTGACAGCTACCGCCACCTGTGGGTGGGTAGCCCTGCTGTCCCCTAAACATGCCTCCATAAAAATGGCCCGGAGGCAGCATGGAGCCGGGAAGCTGGCACACTGGCTGGCGGGGCTAATTCCCGGCCCTGCCCACCATTTCTCCTGGCCTCAGCGAGAGCTGAAAATCCAGGCCCAAGAATCTATCAATTGAGAATTAGTGTAGGGAATTGTTTTAGTATCCGCTGTTTCATTGTAGTCTGATCAAAAGAATTCAGACTGTGAAGCAGTTTGTACTGACATATTTAATTGAAGACTCGGAGCTGACATTGAAAATAAAATGTTCACCATATATTCCTGCCAACCCTTTTACTACCACTTTGAGCCTGGATAGGACTATGTACTTACCAGATGGAATAACAAATGACAAAGACTGGCAGGAAAGCAACCAAGCTATAAATTTTGGTTGCCATTAGTCATCGGGTAACTTGATACCTCAGTGCTTATTTCTCTGTTTTGGAAAGCTGCTTTTTGCTTCAAACACCTCTGTTCCATCTCCCTTGCCAAAGTGAGCACAAATTATCATCAAACTATAGCTAGAAAGCTTGGCCAAATTACCAATTTGTGGCAGAGCTAGAAATGCAATTGCACGGTTCACAACTTTTAAAAAGAAAATGATTCCACCAACCAGCATAACTCATGGTAGCTACAATCAGCCTCAGCACATTGTCATGACTGAACAAGTGATAAAGACATCAGAGCGCGCAGAAACATATTGGCTGTGTTGTTTTCAAGGAGTGAAAATACCAGAAAAAGGTTGCTTTTTTCTTATTTTCCTTTAACCTAAATTAGTAAATTTCACTCAAAGTAAGTTTGCCTTGGCAGACCTTGTTGCACTGCTGGGCAACAAGCCTAAGCTACACAGAGGTCAAAGGTTTCAGCACCTAAAAGGATAATGCCAATCTTGATTGAGTAGACAATATCATAAACAAAGAGGATTAGGTGTGTTTCATTGCAGTGTTCTCAGTCAATTTTATAAAACATAAGAAGTTAATTCCATGGATGATATGTACAATAAATTTCTCCTAAAGGGGCAATGGCGCATTTAAAACAAAGTAAAAATACAAAGAGCGCACACTGGGAGATCACATAATAGTGTATTTAGAGTGCTGAAAAGCGAATTCACCGGGCCATATGAACATACATACGAACATACGAATTCCGATATGGTGCCGCTCCAATGGGGTTTCAGAGCAAGCCATCCCAGGACTGAGCCAGATTCCAAAATTTTCCACTGAGGAAATAATATCTCTAAGTGATTTCATGTTTCAGTTGTAGCTAATTGCCCCATATGTACTCGGTTGTACAACCATTGTAAATGCAAATCTTTCTTCCTAGTCTTGAGACTTAAGAACATAAGAGCATAAGAAAGAGGAGTAAGAGTAGACCATACAGCTCCTCAATCCTGCTCTGCCATTCAGTACATCCATGGCTGATCTTCTGCCTCAACTCCATTGTCCTGCCTGCTTTCCATATCCCTCGATTCCCTGAGAGATCAAAAATCTGTCTATCTCAGCCTTAAAGATGGAGCATCCAGAACCCTCTGAGATAGAGAATTCAGAAGATTCACAACCCTTTGAATGAAGAAGTTTCTCCTTGTTTTGGTCCTAAATGATCAACCTTGTATCCTGAGACAGTTCCCCTGTGTTCTACATTCCCCAGCCAGGGCAAACAACCTTTCAGTTTCTATCCGATTAAACCCCTTCAGAATCTTAAACACCAACAGGAAATGCTGGAAATACTCAGCAGGTCTGGCAGCATCTGTAGAGAGAGAAGCAGAGTTAAAGTTTCAGGTCTGTAACCTTTCATCAGAACTGGAAAAGGTAAGAGAAGTATTAGGTTTTAAGCGGTCGCCTCTACATTGCAGAGACCAAACGTAGATTGGGTGACCGCTTTGCAGAACACATTTGATCAGTCCGAAAGCATGAACCCGAGATTCCAGTTGCTTGCCATTTCAAGACATCACCCTGCTCTCATGCCCACATTTCTGTCCTTGGCCTGCTGCAGTGTTTCAGTGAACATCAGCACAAGCTCGAGCAGCAGCATCTCATCTTTCGATTAGGCACTCTACAACCTTGCGGACTCAACATTGCGTTCAACAATTTCAGAGCATGACTGGTCTTCTTAATTTTTTTAATTTTTTTATTTCTTTTTAAAATTATTTTATTTTATTTTATTTTATTTTTTATCCATGTGCCTATTTTTTATGTTGTGCTTTTGGACAGAGCTGCTCATTATTCTGCCATTAACTCTCTCTCTGGACTAATGCTTTGTCTTTCACCACAACCATTAACACACTCTTTGCCTTTGTCCCATGACATCTTTGTTATTTAATCTCTCCTGCCCTCTTCCCTATCACACACCTTCTCTTTTGTTCTCTTCCCCTCCAACACCCTGCCTGCCCCCACCACCTTCACTTGCTTAAAACCTAATACTTGTCTTACCTTTGCCAGTTCTGATGAAAGGTCACGGACGTGAAACGTTAACTCTGCTTCTCCACAGATGCTGCCTGACCTGCTGAGTATTTCTAGCACTTTCTATTTTTATTTCCTTTCTTAGATACGGAGACCAAAACTGCGCACAGTATTCCAGGTGTGGATTCACCAAACGCCCTGTTCAATTGTAGCAAGGCTTCCTTATTCTTGTAATAAAGGCCAACATAACATTTGTCTTCCTATTTGGTTGCTGTGCCTGCATGCTAACCTTCTGTGTTCCTTGTACGAGTACACCCAAGTCTCTCTGAACGTCAACATTTAGAAATTTCATGCCTTTTAAAAAATATTCTGCGTTTCTATTCTTACTACGGAAGTGAATAACCTCACACTTCCCCACATTATACTTCATCTGCCACCATGTTGCCACTCACTTAACCTGTCTATATCTTTGTCGCCTCTTTGTATCCTTCTCACAGGTTACATTCACATCTAGCTTTGTATTGTCAGCAAGCTTTGATACGTTACTGTCCGTCTCTTCATCTAAGTCATTAATATAGATTGTAAATAGCTGAGGTCTCAGCACTGATCCTTGTGGCACACCATAGTTACAGCCTGCCAACTGAAACTCCTTATTTATCCCTACTCTTTGCTGCCTGTCTGTTAACCAATCCGCTATCCATGCTAACATATTACCCCCAACTGCATGCCCTTATCTTGTGTATTTACCTTTTGTGTGGCACTCCATCGAATGCCTTTTGGAATTTCAAGTATACTACATCTACTGGTTCCCCTATTATATACATCTTCAAAAAACTCTAATTTGTCAAACACGATTTCCCTTTCATAACACCATGTTGACTTTGTCTGCTCATCCTTTGGGCTGAATTTTATCAGCGGGCAGCAAACTGTGATGGCGGCATCCTTCCAACTCAGAGGTGCCGCCGCACAGCCCCTGCGATATTACATGTGGGAACTGATTTAAACGGAGGGGCGGAGCGGCCTCCCCCGATGATGTAGAGGGGCGGCAGCCGCGTCCCCGGCAATGGCATCCAGTGCCGGTGCCATTTTTAAAGGGCTTCATGCCCTTAGAAGTGATTTTAATTTTTAAAGTGATATTTTGTTGCATTGAATGAAGAAATTGAAATAAATGCTGGAGACCCTTTCCCATCCGCCCCACAATGTTTGTTTTCAGAGCATCATGAACAACATGAACATTATTCCAAACCCCAACTATCCCCCCACAACCTCTTTATTTTTGCTTTTCAACCCCATCCCAACATCCCCACAACCAGTAGGTATAGTTTTCCCCACTCCCCTCCCCAGCCCCAATAAATTTATTCCTTCCCCCTCCCCACCAGTGTCTCGCCTCAGAACTCCAACAGAGTTCCGAAGGTGCGCAAGTTGCGGCCAGTTGGCTGTAAAATTGGCGTGGGACAGCCACCGGCGGCAGGTAGATTAATTTGCATTTCAATTTCTCTAATTTCAATATTGTAATGAAGGCCCTGCTGCCAAGCAGTGGGGGCCGCACCGAGGCCTCGTCACTGCCGCTAATATCCGGCAGGGTCTTCTTGGTGTTGTGGATCGAGGCGGGCCACTCCCGCTACCATTTACCGGGCCTCCCCGCCTCAACTCACAGCATTAAGGGGCCAGTAAAATTCAACCCAATGATTTTCTAAGTTTATTGTTAAGACTTCCTTAATAGATTCCAGCATTTTCCCAACAACTGATGCCAGCCTAACTGGCCTATACTTCCCTGTTTTCTCTCTCTCTCCTTTCTTGAATAGTGGTGTTACATTTGCTAACTTCCAATATACAGGGACCATTGTAGAATCTAGGGAATTTTGGAAAATCATATAGTGCATCCACTATCTCTGCAGCTACCTCTTTTAGAACCCTAGGATGTAGGCCATCCAGTCCTGGAAATTTGTCAACATTTAGTCCCTTAAGTTTTTCCAATATTTTTCCTCTGCTGATATTGATTACCTTAAGTTCCTCACTCTTATTAGCCCCTTGGTTATTCTTTATGTAACTTGTGTCTTCTACTGTGAAGACAGACACAAAATATTGTTTCAAGTCTCTGCCATTTCCTCATTCTCCATGATAATTTCTCCTGTCTCTGCCTCTAAGGGACCAACATTTACTTTACCTACTCTCCTCCTTTCCACATACTTGTAATAGCATTTACAATATGTTTTTATATTTCTGGCTAGTTTAATCTCATATTCTATTTTTTCCCTTTTTATCAACTTTTTGTCACCCCTTGCAGGTTACTAAAACATTCTCAATCCTCAGGCTTACTACTATTCTTTCCAACATTATGAACCTGTTCTTTAAATCTAATATAATCCTTACCTTCCCTAGCAAGCCAGGCATGCCTCTTTCTTGCTGAGTTTTTGCTTTTACTGGAATGTATTTTTGTTGAACATTTTGAATTGTTTCTTTAAATGTTTCCCACTGTTTATTTACTGCCATACCTTTTAGTCTATTTACCCAATGAACCTCAGCCAGCTCTCCTCATACCTATGGAATTGGCTTTGTTTAAGCTTAAGATTCTTGTTTGGGACTGGAGAATGTCACTTTCAAACTTAATATGGAATTCAATTGTATTATGATCACCTTTTCCCAGCAGAGCTTTTACTATGAGATTACCAATTAACCCTGCCTCATTGCACAATGCTTTTAGACTTCTTGTAGCCTGGTTGGTAACAGATGCTTTTAATAACTGTGGGAGAGTTATGCTAGGCAAAGCACATGCCAAAAATTGCTAGAATCTTTCAGGAAAATAAATCAGAATTGTTTTTAACCAATAGTGTTATTTGATCCTTCTCGACATTAGTGGTGTCAGTTGTCCAGTGACCCTCACAAATCCAGCTAACATTTCACAGGTACATTCCGTGTTTTATTCTGTAGAACAGAATAGATTCTATTATTTAATCAAGAAATACTGGAAAGTTTTTTTTTAACTTTTTATATACATATATTATTTTATATTATTAAAGTCAACTTCAATAGATTTGATCTTTATTCTTCTGTATATTGCTATCGTGCGCCAATTTTTCATAGCTATATTTGAGGTGAACACTTTGGAACCAAGAAGCTGGAGCTATTATTATTGGGTTTATTTTTTTTATATTTCCAAAATATACTTTATTCATAAAAATCTGTAAAAATTACATTCCCAAACAGTTTAAAACAGCATCAAGTCATAATACACAAACAGTGCAAAGGTGATCAGTTACCTTCTATACAATCATGACTTGCCTCACAACCCTTCCATTTCATTGTCATGCCATATACATTTTTACATTTACAGCACACAAAATTTCTCCGATACAGTTCGAGGGGTTTCCCATGGATCCAGCCCCTCAGTTCAGCTTGGTGGGGGGACCTTACACTGTGGTCTTTCTCCATTTAGCCTTTGCTGCGGCTGCCCCAAGCTTTAGTGCGTCCCTCAGCACGTAGTCTTGGACCTTGGAATGTGCTAGTCTGCAACATTCGGTCGTGGACAACTCTTTTCGCTGGAAGACCAGCAAGTTTCAGGCAGACCAAAGGGTGTCTTTCACCGAATTGATAGTCCTCCAGCAGCAGCTGATGTTTGTCTCGGTGTGCGTCCCTGGGAACAGCCCGTAGAGCACAGACTCCTGTGTTACAGAGCTGCTTGGGATGAACCTCGACAAAAACCACTGCATCTCTTTCCACACCTGCTTTGCAAAGACACATTCCAGGAGGAGGTGGGCAACCGTCTCTTCCCCACCACAGCCACCGCGGGGGCATTGTGCGGAGGGGGCGAGACTTCGGGTGTGCATGAAGGATCTGACGGGGAGGGCCCTTCTCACCACCAGCCAAGCTACGTCTTGGTGCTTGTTTGAAAGTTCTGGTGATGAGGCATTCTGCCAAATGACTTTGACGGTCTGCTCAGGGAACCATCCAACCGGATCCACCGTCTCCTTTTCCCGTAGGGCCTTGAGGACATTCCGTGCAGACCACTGCCTGATGGATAGGTGGTCAAAGGTGTTTTCCCGCAGAAACTGCTCCACGAAGGATAGGTGGTACGGCACGGCCCAACTGCATGGAGCGTTCCGCGGCAATGTGACCAGGCCCATCCTTCGCAACACCGGGGACAGATAGAACCTCAGCACGTAGTGACACTTGGAGTTTGCGTACTGGAGGTCTACACACAGCTTGATGCAGCCGCACACGAAGGTGGTCATCAGGATGAGGGCCAATTTGGGTACATTTTCCCCGCCCTTATCCAGAGATTTGAACATCGTGTCCCTCCGGACCCGGTCCATTTTAGATCCCCAGATGAAGCGGAAAATGGCTCGGGTGACTGCCACAGCGCAGGAGTGGGGTATGGGCCAGACCTGCGCCACGTACAGCAACAACGTGAGTGCCTCGCACCTGATGACCAGGCTCTTACCCACAATGGAGAGAGATCGCTGCCCCCACATGCTCAACTTTTGTTGTACCTTGGCTACTCGCTCCTCCCAGGTTTTGGTGCACACCCCGGCCCTTCCGAACCATATCCCCAGCACCTTCAGGTAATCTGACCTGACGCTGAAGGGGACAAAGGATCGGTCAGCCCAGTTCCCAAAGAACATGGCCTCGCTCTTGCCGTGGTTAACTTTGGCTCCCGAGGCCAGTTCGAACTGGTCGCAGATACTCATCAGTCTGCACATGGACAGCCGATCCGAGCAGAAGACGGCGACGTCATCCATGTACAGGGAGGTTTTAACCTGAGTGCCTCCGCTGCCTGGGATTGTCACCCCTCTTATGCTCGCGTCCTTCCTAATAGACTCAGCAAAGGGTTCAATACAGCAAACAAACAAGACCGGGGAGAGAGGACAGCCCTGTCTGACTCCAGATTTGATCGGGAAACTTTCCGATTGGGGTTATGAAGCAGTAAAGCAACTATCCAGTTCAGTCTTTATCTTCTCACTCCTAGTACAATGGTGGCACTTTAGTGATTTACCTCACTTCTCTGTGTTTGTAGGAGCCATTCAGCAATCATCATAAGCAACCTTGAATCATAAATTCCCTCTGAAGCACTAGAAAGAAGATACAGCCAGGGTAAATTATTTGAAAACTGTTCCAATAATAATGATAAATATATCAAAAGTATTTGCAATTTTTATTTTGTTTTCTGTAAACAACGAAAGTAACTGAGAGCAATTTAGTCTCTATAACCATGGTAAAAAGTGTATTCTGAGCAAAGGCCATTTTCATTTAACAGGAGGGAACGTCTACTACTCTTCAGTGAAACATGCAGGAGAATTTCCATGGAATAAGTTGTGACACAGTTATACCATTAAAAAAAATTGTGTCATCAGTGGTAGGAAAGGCATTTACACAGTAGTGTCCTGAGTCATCTCATTTGCATGCACATTGGAGTATTCATTGGTGTAAGTCCCATGTATAACAAGTGTAAACCACTGCAGTGCATCAAAACTGCAATGCAATCTTTAAACAGACAGTTCAAGCTGCATGTTTCAGCAGCAGACTGGAGGATAACTAGGTAAGGATGCAGCCGTGCTTGGCTCACTCATTTGACACTCAAATAACTTTGCTGCATGACTCAACAATCCGTTTCTTGTAGTTTTCATGAATGTCAGGACCCTTTTGAGTGAACAGCCATGTAAGGGAACAGAGCACAGCACCTAAGGTACAGGAAAAGAATAGCATTTTTCTGACTCAGTCTTCATCGAGGAAATTGAATAAAGGAGACACAGACTCCTGGGTGTCCATGCCAGCATATCAGCTAGGAAAGTAATTTCTGCCACCTGGAGGGAGATGGGACTGGCATTGAGTAGCAATTCTCTCATCCCCAGGACAGCCAACCATGCCCACACGAAGTTTAATGACTTCACCAGCCAGGCACATTAACACTCAGCAACATCAAACAAAGGCCTTCTTAAATTTTGATGTTTTAAAGGGCACAACAGGTTATAATTATTTGTGATATGCTATCTGAAGGTACTGCATCACCCCACCAAGCTTATCCTAGCAGCAATAACATACCTTTAAGACCCCATTGGTTCTCTCGATGACAATTCTTGCAGAGAAATATGCCTTGTTGTAGTGCAGCTCTGCTGCTATTCAGAGGTCATTACCCATGGGAGCAGGTGCGTAGGATTTGCCGCCCAGAAACTACAACTTAATCTGTTTTTGCTCCAGGAAGAGGCCAGGAGGGACTGAATTTTGCAGTATGAAGGCATTGTGAGAACTTGCAGTATATTGGATGTTGACAAAGAAGATCCTCTGCATTTTGCCGCATAAATTTGATACATTCAGGGATTTGAAGGCCTTCCTTTTCAGATGGTTGGGAAATTGTTCTGGAGGAGCTCACAAAGCTACCTGGACACCATCAATTGTGCCCGAGAGCTTGATAAAGCTAGAAATTTCATTAAAAAGGATGACCCTCACTGATGCATTTTAATGATGCATAGATGACAAATTCCTCCACTCTTCTGTAAACTAGATATTCATAGAATAATCTGGTTGGTTTTACATGGATTCCCCCATCGCTGCTAGAAGTCATCCTGTTCAATAAAAATTGATTGTTGTTGTCACCTGCATAGCTACAAAAAAGCAATGCAGGAAGATGACCATGTCTGGAGGTCTTCATGTAGTAGTTGACAGAGCTTCCCATTTTGCCTCTTCAGTGAAGCATATTTTTCTTGTCCACATCCCATCACTAAAGTCCCCATTTGACCTGTTCTTCCTATATATTCAATGGGGGAGATGATAACTGGTGGGGTTCATCCTCCTTAGCATATACCTGATTTTCCTTTGCTCTATCCTGTGTTGCTTCTCCTCCATGACGAGCTGAAAATCTGATGGTGATCTGACCCTGTCAGAAGCAAGAGTAGGTGTCTGTAGGCAGAATGGCCAAAAATAAATCACTAAAAAACATTGTTTCCAATTGCAGAAACTGCTATTCAAATTCTTCAGGCCCAGTATCTCTTCATTTCCGCCTGTCTCCGTTGATATTGACACCTGCTGCACCTTATAAATCTCAGTCTAAATTATCTAAAGTGTATCAGGACAGTAAAAACAGAAAACCCTGAGCCGCTGCTCTCAACCTCTCTTTCCTCCTTTAAGACGCTTTTAAAAACCTACCTTGTTGATCAAGCTTTGGCCTGTCCTAATTTCTCCCTTCTGTGGCTCAGTGTCAAATATTGTTTGATAACACTCCTTTGAAGCACCTGGGGGTGTTGAGCTACATTAAAGGCACAAATAAATGCAGGTTGTTGTTGCTGTGGCTGCACCACTGGTCATCATATTGAAATATGCAAATACAGTCCATTGGGACTCAGTGGATGGATTACAGGAAGGTTCACAAAGCGCAAGGGAGTATGGAGGAAGGGTTTGAATGGCAGATGTTGGGTGGAAACACCTTCTGCCCAATCTTCCTACCTGAAAACATTTCCTGTGCCATTTTTCCACCATGAGTATGTAGAAAATGGTGGGCAAAATCACCCACATGAATAACACTAGCTAATAGTTCTCTTTCTGTTCATGACTGACCTATCCATTACCAGCACTTTGGGATAGACCTTGACTTTGAGCAATAGCTTCCAACGGGTAATAGCGAATCGGCTGCCTGTTTTACATGTCTCCTGCTGTTTAATTCTATTGAAGTAAAAAATTACAAGAGATGTAGAATAGACTGAAAATTTAATGTCAGTCATTTCACACTATCGGACAAAGTCAAAATCTACCCCTTTCTGTTTTTATTTCAAATTTTCAGTATTTATTGTCTTTCCTTTTATCCCTACGTCGAAAATCATTATTCAGTTTCCATTTACTTACTGAAGTGTTCACTGAGCAGGTGTTCACTACAGTATTATCACCTTGTGCTTGAATTTTGTTAATGCCAGAAAAGATAGTCAGCACTCAGACAGTTAAATATAGCCAGAATGAGGGGAACAAAATAGCGAGAATAAAGGGCTCCATAGAGTCCAGGAGCATGATACACAATGGGTAATACCTTGGGTTGGGAAGACTAGAATACTGTGTTATTCCTCTGCTATTATGAACTTATTCTCCACAGCACTGAAAGATGTAGCTGCTGTTAGGTGCTATAATGAAATTGTGGCCACTTGGGTTTTCATACAGCTGATTTCTTAATGAGGTTTACGTTTCCTACATTTTTTGCTGAGCTACTCAGTCCCAAGGGTGCTTATGAATAAGTTATAGCCTGCTGCAATGCATACTCATTATAATTTAGTCAAAAGTTGCACAGCACTTAGCAACCACAAACCCTCTGCTTTTTCTCCTGCTGCTGATTTAATAGCATGGAATAAAGCTATATTTAGGAGCTAGTGTAATCTGCCTGGACACTGAAAACAAATTGGCCCATTTAGCAAGAAAAGTTTTCATGTTTTTGGTCAATTATTTTTTTTCTTGCCAATTTTCTCCCACTCACTTCCTTTTTGGAGTATAGTCCCATAGGTATCTGCACCCTGTGGTATCCCACCCAATGGGAGCTTCAACTGTGTCAGCAGCTTGTTTGACAATGGGGGTATCACAACCATGTCTAATCCTGTCTTTAAGCAATATCCACACACACACATATCCAGCAGGGGCCACGGTATCAGAAGCTGATTCCTTTCCTGCTTATCTCAGAGGTCTAAGGTCAAATGTAGCATCCTACTGCAGCCCAGCTGAAATAAGCTAACTCGATATAGAGCCATGAGTGTAGCAGGGGGCCTGCTTGCCCTACATCTTCAACTTCAAACTGGACAGATAAACTGAGCTATTAAGGAACTTCCATTTGCTTTTATCATTTGCCAATTTTCAACCCTGCCCTCCCTCCTTGTTGGGTACAGTTCCACAGGTAACAGCCATCCTGCTGTACCTCACAGTAGTAAATATTATTCATGTCTGAGCCCTGAAAGTAAGCCTCAGTAGGCTATTTGACCATGGGAGCATATCTCAACCCTTCCTAGTCCAACACCAATATGTGCACATTCCAGCAAGGGTTGCTGGATAGCAATCAGGAGTATGATCTTTGATATTCCCTCCATGATGTAAAAGCACTGAGCCACATGTAGTGACTTACTGCCATTCTCAGAGAGATTAGTTAACACAACACAGACCAGAGTCAAAATTAGCACCCTCTTTGTCTATACGGCTTTACTACTCATTTAATAACTCCTTGGAGCCCTTGAAACACCTTGGAATGTTTTACTACATTAAAGGCGCTATATGAATGCAAGTTGTTGAAGAACGATGGTCTGGATTCTGTGCTGGAGGCGGGACTCATGGCGCTGAGCAGAAAAGGTGGGTCGTGCCCCCCACCACCGCCACCCCGCACCCCACCACCCACATTCACCCCACCGCCCATACACCCTAGAGCGATCCTCTGGTCTTTTTGAATCGAAGATTTAGGAGGGGAGATTACCAACCCTTTAAAGATTTTGAAGGGACAGGGAACCCGCCTCCAAGAGCTGCCGGCCAATCATAGGGCTGGCAGCTCAGCATTATTGGCAGTGCCACCCAGAGCAGTGGCCACTGCCAGTACTGCAGAGGTCACGGACCCAGGCCCAGTGGTGGAACCCTGGAACAATGGTAGGTGAGGTGGGGATGCGGCAATGGGGCAAGATCCTAGCGGCAGCAGGAAGAGAACCTTAATTGGGTGTTAAAAGGCCACGTAAGGGTCTCAATTGGCCTCTGGGTGGGAAGACCGTCATCAGCCTATCCTGCCCCCAGGAAGATCGCTAGGCGACGGGCCCACCACCACCACCCCCGCCACCCGTCGCAATATTCCATGCCCCCCCCCCCACCGATCCTGCGTCGGGGGTCTCACAAAATCCCGGCCCTCATGTCAGTTCAACTATATCATCATTCCATCATGATCCCAAGCTTCCGGTTGTTGCCATTTCAACACGCCCGCCTGCTCTCGTCCACATTTCTGTCCTTGGCCTGCTGCAGTGTTCCAGAGAACATCAACGTAAGCCTGAGGAGCAGCACCTGATATTTCAATTAGGCACTCGCGGACTCAACCTTGAGTTCAACAATTTCCAAGCATAACTGGTCTTTTTTTATATTTTTCTATTTTTTAAATTATTTTATTTTTTAACCATGTGCCTGCTTTGTCTTTCACCACAAGCATTGACACGCTCTTTGCTTTTGTCCCGTGATATCTTTGTTACTTAATCTCTCCTGCCGTCTGCCCTATCACACACCTTCCCTTCTGTTCTCTTCCCCACCAACCCGCAACCTCCCCCCCACCCCACCCCCTTCACTTGCTTAAAACCTAATACTTGTCTTACCTTTGCTAGTTCTGATAAAAGGTCACAGACCTGAAATGTTAATTCTGCTTCTCTCTCCACAGATGCTGCCTGACCTGCTGAGTATTTCCAGCACTTTCTGTTTTTATACCATCATTGTGTTGCTATACAATCATTATGTTCATGTATCATCAAATCAATAATTGTGGAACCCAGAATCATGGAAATAAAAATCATATTTTTCTGTAGATTTTGTACTCAAATCTTAGTAGGAAAGGTTCTTTATATTCCAGTGGAATCCTATCCGAAACACAAACCTGGCTTTCTTATTCTCAGTACTTTCTGGTTCTATTTTCTATTTAAACTGAGGACAGAGTCTCAACAGTCCAGAGTCTCTTCGCATTCTATGTTGCTACATTGACCTTCATTCTCTCTAGGCCTGAAAGTCGAGCCTATGTGAACAAAGTGTTTTGTCCACCTCACCCTCTGTCAGCGCCACAAAATTCAATGACCTGTTTGGTAATCTGAATTAAATCGAGAGGAAGTTTTCTTGCATAAAGACACTGAATAACATGTTTTAGGTTTGAGCACTGGTGGACAATTATGTCATTATTCAAGCAAGATTCTATTAAATTTACTTGTGAAGGCCAATGATGCATAAAGTAGGAACAGAAGAAGTAATATTTATATTGTTAACCTTTCAAAGCGTGGAAAGACAAATAGTTGGGCTCAGGCCTGACTGGGGGCTTCAAAAATGAGAATGTTACTTTAGCAAGGAATTGTGCTTATCATGTCCCAGTGCCTCAGCCTTGCCTAAGTCAGGAACCTTAATGTAATTGTATCTCTGTTAAGATCTCTAGATGTAGACCCTGCAGTCTGTAAAGAAGGGGATTTTGCTTCATACAATAGTGTACAAATAAGGATTTTCCAAGATTTGTCTGCCAAATTAATCCATGAAACAGGACAGAATTTACATCGGCTGAACAAGCTCTACGAACACCAGGCTAAATTTAGTGACCCCATAGCAGGTTTCAGCCGCGGACCCAGAAAGGGGTGCTGTCGCCACCTGTGACGTATGCAGCCGGCTGACCGCGATCACGCTACGGGCAGTTACTTAACATATTGGAGGCGTGTAGGCCCGTCCAATCACGTGATGGGAGCGGGCTGTGAGGCAGTGATAGTGGTGTCAGATGACTCTAACGCAAGTGCTGGCGCCATATTTAAAGCGCTGCCAGTCCTGCTTGTATTACTGTCTTTGAGTGAATCACTGATTCTGGATTGCTGCTGGACCCAGTGAAGAGGTGTTGGAAGTCCAGCGTCCACCGCCACCCCCACCACCAACCCCATAGAAGGACGTATCACCATTGGCACACATTGGGAGCGACCTGGCACTATGGTTGAGGCAAGACACCAGGTACCCCATGGTTTAGCAATGTCTCCCTGGAGATTCTCCTCCAAGCTGCAAGGGAAAGGTGGGAGGTCCTCTTTCCAAGGGATGGCAAGAAGAGATCCTCCCACCTGACAAGCAAGCCTGGATGGAGAATGCAGAGGAGTCAGCAGCCATGGGGTCACCCCATGGAACTGGGTCCAGTGTCGGAAGAAGGTCAATGACATCCTTCGTTCTGCCAAGGTGAGTGCTCCATACCTCCCTCTCCTTTGGGGCTTGCATGTGGTTACATGGGAGAGAGTGCAACATGGGGGGGAGTCGCCACAAAGGCACTGGCAAGGGGTTGCACTCTCCAGGGGAAAGATCAGGTCTTTTCTCAGTAAGAGTGATCTGGTGGCCCCTGTATCCTTAAGGATTACTATGGGCTTGCTTGCCCCACTCGAGGGGTATGGGGTTACTTTCCCTTCAGACACAAAATGCGATAAACTTCAGGAATCCTATTAAATGTTCCTGCACCCACAGCTGTATGTTTTCTGGGCCTTACTACTGCTACAGTTAAAGCCACAGCTTGTTCAGCTGTGCTTTCCATCAGGGTCCTTTCTCCTTCAATGAGTGGGTGTGCCCTGATTAACCCTACAGGCTTTCCCCGTAGTTGATGTAGTGGCAATAATGGAACCATGGTTTCTTAATATACAAGGATATAAAGTGTTCAGAAAAGATAGAGAAGGAAAAAGGGGAGTTGGGGTGGCAGTACTGTTTACAGTACAGTACTGTACTGGGAAGACATTATAGTGTTGGAAAGAGGGGATGTTCTTGAAGGGGCAAGGACAGAAGCCATTTGGTTAGAGTTGAGAAGCATAAAGAGTATGATCATGCTATTAGGGGTATTCTATAGACCTCAAAATAGTGAGAGAGAGAAATAGAGGAGCAAATCTGCAGTGAAACCACAGCCATGTGCAAAAAACTATAGGGTGGTGATATTGGGGATGTTAATCCCCCAAATATCGATTGGGATAATGTTAGGGTAAAGGGAAAGGAGGGGGAGGAATTTCTGAAATGTGTTGCTACGACCAGGTGAACAATGTGTCTAGGGGGGGGGTCTCTTGCTGTCTTCACCTGGTCTTTTTGTAACAGGGTTTATTTTTAAACAAACTGTATTTTGAGCTCCTGTTTTTGTGAATCCGTGTTCGCAGTTTCCAATTATCAGGCAAATAACTGAGCTCAAGGAAAAACAGTTCCCATTAACTTGGTACAAGGACTAGGGGACACAGATTGAAGGTTTTGGGCAAGAGATGCAGGTGAAATATGAGGAAGAACTTTTTTATGCAGTGAGTGGCAATGACCTGGAACTCACTGCCTCCGAGGGTGAAAGTGAAAGCCGAGACAATCAATGATTTCAAAAGGAAATTGGATGCGTACTTAAAGGAAATAAACTTGCAGGGCTACAGGGATCGAATGGGGTAGTGGAACTGACTGGACTGCTCCGTGGAGAGCCATCATGGACTCAATGGGCCAAATGGCCTCCTTCGATGTTGTAAATAACTCTATGGCCTTCTCGATGGTCACTCTTGTACAGCTGTGGCAACTGTTGTACCTCTCCTCTGCTTCAGTGCGAGGGTTCCTCACAGGCGTCAGTAGTCACGTCTTCAATGGGTAGCCCTTATCCCTAAGAATCCATCGCTGAAGGCAAGCGGGGGTGCCTGAAAAGCTGTGGCACATGGAATTGCCAAAGTATGTAGACGTTGTGGCTGCTTCCCAGGATGCAGACACACACCTGCAGGAAATGCTTTCGGTTGTCGCAGACCAGTTGAACATTGATTGAATGGAAGCTCTTTCTGTTGATGAAGGTGGCTGATTGCTCCAAATGCGTCTTGATGAAGGGCCATTGCTGGATTCCCCCAGGTACAAGGTGTGATAGATTGCACGCTTATGGCCTTCTCTGCCTGACTGTCATCGGTCAGTCCATTAATGCACATAGTGGATTGAAGAGGGAATTTGTTACCCCCTTGATGCGGTGGTGGGCCACTGCCTGGGAGACCCCACACATGTCCCTGGTGAATCCCTGGAAAGAGCCAGATGCGTAAAAGTTGAGCAACACGGTGATCTTCAGGGCCACAGGCATTGGGTTGCAACTCGTCTAGTAGCATGGCACAAACGTTGGTAGCAGCCTCCCTGGGGAGCCACAGTCTTCACTGACACTGCCGCTGGGACAGTTGGAGGTAGCTGAGATGAGTCCAGTACACTCTCTGGCGCAGGTAGTTCTTTCTTGGTCTGGCTGGCCGCTATTGCTCACCTCTTGGAGCTTCACAGGCGGGCGCAGCTGCATTGTGCCACGGGGTCCACAAAGACAGGGTGTATGAGACCCACGCCAGCTGATCAGTAGCCCTCCAGAGCGAACTTGCTGTGGCTCGTTTCCCTTTGCTACTCCCCTTGGAATGCACGTTAATGGCCCTCAGTGCCAACTCTTGCAGAGAGCCCAGAACCTGATACTATGGCCACTGGACTCTGTCACCTGAGACCATGGTCACCCAACACTGTCACCTGAGATCAAGCCCACCAGTGCAGAGTGCCCAGCACTGCAGGTCAAAAATGGCCTCCGTTTCTCCCTTTTCTCTTATCCAATGCTCCCCATGGCTGCTGTAATGGCAGAGGCGGGAGAAGTGCACTGTTTATTCCTGTTCCATCTCTCCATGGGTCACAACATATATGTAGATTTTTTTCCCCTTGCCGATACGGTCAATCATAGACTCTATTTTTATCCCAGAATAAAACACACCAACCAGGTTTCTTTAATAAACAACACAATTATCAGTTTATTATGAAACAAGTCTTAACCAGTAATGAAGTAAAGCATAAACACACAGATTGAAATATTAAAGTTCCCTTTTTACCTCAGCTCCTCACACTCACTAACATACATACACTGGTTAACTGGAAAAATAAAGGGTTTATGGTTTTTAGAGCTCTATTACAAACAAAAAAAACATTTGGGTTAAATACTTGCTCATTTTGGAAAAAACAGCATATGAGATATGTTGTGTTCCAAAACTGGCATACAATCTGGCCTCCAAGTACACATAGATGGGTCACTGGGATCTTTTAGAACAGTTCTTTACAGGCGGTGTTGAGAATTAATTTAGCAGGCTTTTCTTTAAAAGACAGGAGACGCGATGAGTTGACAGAGTGGACTTCTCAGTGTCTTTTAGAGAGGTGCTGGAAAGCTGAGCTGGGTTGTGGTCTTCTCTTCTTCCTTGGGAATTCTCTTCTCTCCTTGGAAGTTCTCTTCCTTTTTATACAGTTCAACCCAACTCAAAACAATTCAAAAGCAAAACCGACAACAACAGGTCAACTTTTTGACCTTCATCAATCTTGACCTGTCACTTTTTTGTAAACAACTTCTCCAGGTGCCCAAGTTTCTCTGTTGTTTATTGATCTAGACGTCAGGTGGTTTCCCAGAAAGGCTTGTTTTCCTCACAAGACCTCTCAGTGCCCCTTTTAAAAAACATTTCCAGGGTCTGTTGTTCAAAGTCAAGTGGACTTTACATGACCCCGTTTGAAAACGCCAAAGGTTAACATTTCTTCAATTTTTCAAAAATGAATTCCAAAAAATATGTTTAACAAATCACAGAGGCACTTCGTAACACTGCCTTCCGGCAACAGCACTGAGGCCTTGCCTCTGCACACTGCTGCCTTAATTCCAAACACCCCATTGAATTGCAATCAGTTCCATGCAAATGTATTACAACAAGATGTTCACCAATTTAAATTCCTGTTGTGTCAGGTTGGCAATGCCACCTTGGAGCTTTCCCACCACTGACAAAATCCAAACTGACGTCGCAACGTCAGATTTTCGGACCCACGCCTCCATTCTGATTCCTACTGGCCTCACTAAATTCCACCCACCCTGTTTGTTATCAAATCTTATACTTCACTAAATGTAAACTCCAAGACTCAACTGGAACTCCCTTCATTACATCCACTATGGAACCCATGAAATTTATTGAAACTTTTGAGGGTACATCTAATGTGGAGCGAACATGTTAGCCATGGCTCAGTTGGTAGTACCTCTGAGCCAGTAGGCTGTGGGTTCAAGTCCCACTCCAGGACTTGAGCACAAAAATCTAGGCTGATACTCCAGCGCAGTACCAAGGGAGTGCTGCACTGTCGGAGGTGCCGTCTTCCAGATGCGACATTAAACCCAAGCCCCACCTGCCCTCTCAGATGAATGTAAAAGATCCCATGGAACTACTTCAAAGAAGATAGGGGAGTTATCTCTGGTGTCCTGGCCAATATTTATCCCTAAATCAAGATCATATAAACAGATTATCTGGTCATTAAAACATTGCTGTTTGTGGGAGATTGCTCTGCACGAATTGGTTGCCGTGTTTCCTATATTACAACAAGTGACTACACTTCAAAAAAGTACTTCATTGGCTGTAAAGTGCTGAGAAATTGGGTGGTCATGAAAAGCACTATATAAATCTGAGTCTTCCTTTTTTTAATCTGATAGTTGGGAAGTATGGCGGAATTTTAGGAAATTGGACATCTGGTGTGAAGCCTTGTCCACCAGGTGCACATATCAAGGATTTGAAAGTGTGCCACTCGCTGGCAATACCTCCACCCCATGATTTTCCATCCATTTCTTTTCAGATTTCCAATTCACACTCCCAATAACCAAGGCTTCACAGCAGGAGCACAGTTTCATAATATCATCCCTGATATATTACCTTGTATTTGAGCTGTATTAACTCTTTATTTTACATTATTTTATAATTGTTGTACAACTGGTTGCTTTAAGACTTAGCTGTTTACTGTTGGAGTGCTCAGTCTCTTTTTTTTCTAGTTACACTTGTTGTTGTGAGATTACAACAATAACAATAACAACTTTTGTTGCTATAATACCATTAACATAGAAAAGATTTCCCACAGTAATTCACAAGGAGCTTGGGAGAGATAACCAAAAGAATTGGCCAAAGAGGGCCTCAACTGAGGATAGGGAGGTGGAGAGGTGGAGGGACCGAGTGGGGAGTTCCAGATTGGGCAACTGAAGCCATGGCAACCAATAGTGGGGTGCAGCGAGGGGGAATACACAAAGACCCAGGGTCAGAGGAAAGGAGAGTTCAGGGTTGGGGCATGGTAGGGCTGGCCAAGTTTACAAAGATTGAGAGGGGCAAGGCCTCAAAAGGACTTAAACACAAGGATGAGAATTTTACATTTAAGCCCATGTAGGCCAGCCAGGACTAGGGTGAGTGGGACTTGGTACAGGATGGAATACTGGCAACAGAGTTTTAGATGAGCTGAAGTTTACAGAGTGTGGAAAACGGGAGGCTGGCCAGCAGAATGTTGTTATATTTCAGTCTGGAGATGATAAAGATGAGGGTTTTAGTGGCAGATGGATTGAAATATTTAACTGAAAGAAGTAACATCTCATCCAAGACTGAATATCAGACAAGCAGTCTGACAACAGAGGCAATGGTGGGGGCGAGAGAGGAGATGGACAGATAGATCTGGGAGTCATCAGAATACATATAGAAGCTGACCCCATATTCACAGATGATGTCACCAAGGGCAGCATGTAGATGATGCAGAGGGGGATCCAAGGATATATCCTGGAGGTAATGGTGCAAAGGCAGGAAGAGAAGCTATTTCTGAACATAAAAACAGAAAGTGCTGAAATTACTCAGCAGGTCAGGCAGCCTCTGTAGAGAGAGAAACAGAGTTAACGTTTCAGGTTTTGATGAAAGGTCACACACCTGAAACGTTAACTCTGTTTTTCTCTCCACAGATGCTGCCTGACCTGCTGAGTAATTTCGGCACTTTATGTTTTTATTTCTGATTTCCAGCATCTGCAGAATTTTGCTTCCATTTCTGAACATGCTCTGTCTACAATCAGATCAGTAACATTGCAACAAAATGAGGGAAATCCCATTTATCTGTAAAATAGAGGAAAGGCATTGGAGCATGATGGTGTGGTCAACTGTGCTAAAAGACTACAGAGAGGTTGAGGCCGACAAGGAAACCTAATGCACCAGAGTTGAGGTTTTTTTTTTGAGGAGGCTTCAATGATAATGTCCTTGGAGGTTAGGGGGACAGTCCCTGAGATGAGAAATTCATATACAATGTCAGCTAGCATGGGGGCTAGGAAGGGAAGTTGGGTGGTCAGCAGTTTAGTGGGAAATAGGTCTCATGGACAAGATAAGTTCAGAGATGATCTCAGGCGAGAAATGGAAGAGGTTGGAGAAAAATGTGATCTCAAGGTTAAGTCAGGGGAAGCCTGGGGCAGTTTGGCTTGGTGAGGCCTTCTTCATCCAATCAATGCACTTGTGAATTTAGTTATTGTTAACAATTTGAATTCCCCCGGCTTGTTATTCCTACTAAGTATACTGTTATGGTGGTCTGCCGCCTCATTGCATGATGTTTTTCTGGACAGTTCTGTAGCCTTTTCTTATTAAAAATTTTGAAAGGAGCAGTTGGGCAAAACTTTATTTTAAAAAGAGCAACCGGTTATCAGACAATAAAGTAGACTTCACTCGACATCGACTGTTAGCAGATCCAGAAAACATCCAGACTATCCGGCAGGGCATTTTTTTTTATTGTTTTTGATTTCAAGCCTGGGATGTAAAAGGTGCTTGAAGCTACTTCCCTTGTGCCATGTGGGTAGGAGAATTTCTTAAATTGACACTTCAGGCACCTCGCTAAATGCATTTTAGATAAGTAACTGGTACACTAGTCCTCCCAATTGCATTGATGTTTCCACAGCTGCTACCTTGGCAGGAGAGGTTCAAAAAATATTTTTTATGTTTCCTTGTCAGCCAGGTGAAGCAGCAGTGCTTCTCGGGGCCTTGCAAGGAAACACGGGGGCTCGCTCCCATAATGTGATCCACCAGTTGCCCCCATCACCACTTGTCTGGCTGCATGGGATGCATAAACTGGGATTTTGAAATATCTCCAGGTGAATCCAGCGACACCTGGTGCATTTACATCAGGTCTTGGATGTGTAAATATTCTCGATCTGTCATGAAGCATTTGCCTGAAGCCTGAAACTGGAATTTATGATTTCCTGCAGTTTCTGTTGCTAACAGTTAGCTGTAGCACAGTCTAATGATTTGGAACACTGTGGAATATATGAACAAACAGAACATGTCATTTTAGTGATGACATATGGGGATTATAGGTGGTGAGTCTGTTGTTTCATGTTATAATATCATATCCCATTTGTAGCTTATAAATTTAATATGTTCAAGGGGAAATTAATATTCAAGGAATGTTATACACAAACAATAAACATATCACTGCGTCTCGGTTACCTCTCAATAGCATGTTTTATATTTTAAAAATACCAGTGAGGATTAGCTTGAGAACAGATACTTTGCCCTGCAAATTCCTCATGGTTTTTAGCACAATTTCCGTGTATAATTGGGACAATGAACTTTTATTTGGAAGTCATTTCCATCCCCAAATCGATCCTCTCAAATCCCCTGGTACTTTTTGGTCCTTCTCACAATCTACCCACCAAATCCAGAGTGGCGAAGCAGCTCCACATTTTCTAATTTTTGCACCCACAATGCACTCATTGTAAGTTTGAGTGAGAATGATAAAATGCAGCTGATACCGGAATCAGCTGAGATTGCCTGAATAGTGTGGTTAGTGATAGTGTTTTTTGTAGCTCAGAATGCTTTTGTTTGCAGATTTGTTTCGGCATTTGGCCTAGAGAGATCTAGACCAGGATTTTATGCTGGCTGTGGGGGTCTCAACATCTGGAAAAAGCGATGCCAAGAACCCCGTGTCACCTCTTCCGTGGAAGGCCTGCTGTATCTAGTGCCAATTAGGCACTTAACTGGACAGCAGCAGGCCTTCCACAGGATTAAGGACACTGGGGCTAGAAGTCCCCCCCGCGGAGAACTGCCAGCCAATCAGAGGCCAGCAGCTCTTCCACTGAGCAGTGCCACCAGAGAAGCGGTGGCTGCTGCCAGTGGAGCGACTACACCGGACCCAGGAGCATCGCTGGATCAAGGCCACAGGTGGGTCAGGATGGGAAGGGTCTCCCGGGTTGGGGGTCATAGGGGAGGGTGGTGTAGGGAGTTATTAGCAAGGTCAGGGGATGTGGCTCTCAGCGACCCCCTACCATCCTTCCCAATGCCGGGTCCCTCGTTCAAGCATTAAGCGCCTTTTAGCGAGGGACTACTCGCCCAGAGCCATGAAGCAAACTGCATGGCTTTTCGTTTTGTGCTTCCCGTGCAGCGGCAGGGCCGCCTGCCTCTTGGCTAATAGCAGTGGCGGCAGGATGAGGCCCTTAATTGGGCATTAATTGCCCAGTTAAGGGCCTCAATTGATGGCAGGGCACCAAGTTAATTTTGGCAAAGGCGGGAAGGTGGCAGGGCCCCCCCAACCACCATCCCATCCGATTTTATGCTCTCGCCACCTCCAACCCCACCGGGGGGAGAGCATAAAATTCTCCCTTACACTTACTTTTCACTGCTTCCAACTGTGTGAGGCCACTTGGAGATTTTCACTCACATATGCCCTCCACCTCACAGTAAAAGCTTCTCAGAAGCAGCAACAGCATTCCCTGTGGACACACTCATGTATGACATTATCATGGAGGAGGAGGAAAAGCAGCAGAGAATGAAGTACAGGGGAGCCAGGCAGAATTTAAAGAGGATGGACACGACCAGATATCATCTCACCCATTGAATATACACATAGACCAGGCCATATGAATTGCGGGATGTGTGGCAGCAGAGTGCGCAGTGGTTAGCACCGCAGCCTCACAGCTCCAGCGACCCGGGTATAATTCTGGGTACTGCCTGTGCGGAGTTTGCAAGTTCTCCCTGTGACTGCGTGGGTTTTCGTCGGGTGCTCCGGTTTCCTCCCACAGCCAAAGACTTGTAGCTTGATAGGTAAATTGGCCATTATAAATTGCCCCTAGTATAGGTAGGGGAATTGAGGGAAGGTGGGGATGTGAGAGGGTAATGGGATTACTGTAGGATTAGTATAAATGGGTGGTTGATGGTCGGCACAGACTCGGTGGGCCGAAGGGCCTGCTTCAGTGCTGTATCTCTAAATATAAAATATAATATAAAAGAGGCAATGTGGAGCTTTATCACCTACTGCATAAGGACTTGTACTTGAGAGGTCATCTCTGAAGGCGTCGACAGCGTTCAACATTTATAGCACAGGGTGATTTCAGGCAGCCATAGCGGAAGCTATGTAATATCAGCCAGGGTGCGATGTGGGCATGGGTCAGGTGACTGATAAACTTTACAAAAAAGCTGGCGACTTCTTCCCCTTTGGTATCAACAATGCAGTGGTGAGATAAGGCCATCCAATTCTGCAGGGATGATGCTTTCCCACAGTCCAAGTCCAATAGATCATGTCCATACCTGCTTTGTGAGGTCTTACTGAATACCCCCACATCTTTCTCAATAGGAAGGGCTTCCACTGCCTGAACTTGTAGAGTGCACATCGCACATAAACAGTCATGAGATATTCAGTCAAGCGAGCTGGCAATCAACTCAGTGGGCTGAATTTTCCCACCTTAGTTTTGTACAGGTTGTCAGGACAATTTTAGGTCGCGCACCCGTCTGCTGGAGTAGCAGGCCTCCAGGTTGCTTTTTTCCAGACCACTTAGGGAGGGTGGGTGGGATGATGCAGCCATTTTGTCAGAGGAAGGATTTCTAATTAAAGGGACCACGACACACTTCAGAGAAGCTCACCAGCTTTTGCAAGCTGCATAATCCACAGGAATAGTGAGGAGACCTGGCCAGGCTGGCCCCCAGGTTCCCCCCCTTTCACCTGAGGTCCAACTGAAGGAGTTGAGGGACTGCATTGAAGTAAGATCTCCTAAGGGCAGGAGGATGAGGACAGCTTCTGCAACCAAGCAGGCGTGGATGGAAGTGGCCGAGGAAGATAGTAGCAGCAGTTTGGCCCCTCTGACCTGGAGACCACGGACCAGGAGGATCCAGAACCTTAATGGCTTAACATTGTCAGGTGCCAAGTCCCGCTCTCTGACTTTCCCAGCATTCTCCTGTACAGCACTCTTCAGGACAACACACCTTGCAGCTCCACTCATACCTCTCTCTGCAGGCATCTCACATCCCCATCGGAACTGCTAATACTCACACTCATCCTTAACCTATTGCTCTCTCGCACCCATGCCTCACAGACAGTGTACACAAATGTTGTCTTTCACTCCTCTGAACACAAGCCATTCCTAATACTCCCACCTTCCTGCTTTCTCTCCTTGCAGGAGAAATCACACAACTTATTGAGAGTCAGGGACGAGGAGTTGTGGGGAATGAGGGGGTGTGTGCCTCCAATGACAGCTTGGCAACTTGCTCCATTGTGAAGGTGGTCTGGCACCTTGAGGATCCAGATGTCAGCAGCGAGCTGCCATCAGAGTCTGAGCCTCCTGAACCACTAGTGCTCACACATGTCAGGATAGTTGATCCATTGCCTGTAGACCTTCTGTTGGGGGTTTGGCTTTTTTCCACCTGTATCCCGGTGCCCAATGCTTCTGCATTATGGAGGGGCATTTGGCTGCGTAGAAGGAAGCTGGTGCTAATCCAGCTGCAGCAGGAGCATGTTACACTGGGAAGACCCTCGAGCCTCAACAGAGGTAGATCGGGTAGCTACATAAGCTGCTCCCCTGCCGCTCTGAAGGCTAGCAGCAGGGAAGTGCATCTGAAGCTGGGTGAAGTGCTGATCAGGTACGGTGCTTTCCAGGCAGTTAGCACTCATTTGTCAAGCAGCGATAGCACTCTCTGGCAGTGCTGTGCAAGGCAGCCTCACAGCCCATCCATTTCTATAGCTGTTCAGTGCAACTGATCAAAGCCTTCACAGCTTTTCAGTTTCACTGAGGCAGACCCTCCCCCTGTACTCTCACCTTCTCCTCACTGCCAGTTTAGGGATACAGCATGAGACTGCTCCACTGTTGGGAAAGATGGATTTCATTGGGAAAATCCCTCTGAATTGGCTTCTTAACAAGTTCAGTTGGCTTTCCACTGTTGCAGGATGGATGGCCACCATCATACTCAACACACCCCTGGGAAAAGCAGAAGTGAACAGGAACCTGTCCGCTGGCATTTTTAAAATAATTTTCCCACCTCCAAACCCTGGGAAAAATCTCCCATTGAGTCAAACATTGTTCCTGAGTTACCTGATGCTCCCCAGCCTGCTGCTGCGATCTTCAGCCACAACATCCTTTCAAAATGTTGTGACAGAAACCACACCTGCCAAATGGAAACATATTAATTTTGTCATATGGGACACTACTTGAAACTATTTTTTCTGGACATTGCAAAGAACTTGTTAAACAAAAACAGAACTGAGCGGCTGAAAACATGGTTGCACATTTGCATTCTGAGAGACATGAATGGAGAGACAATGGGGGTGCTCCTTGATTCAATTAACAAGATTGGTCTGGACAATAGTGTTGATCAAAAGACACCGACAGCTTTTGACATTGTAAGAGACAAAACTCCACCCCTCACCAAGTATGTCTGGGAGACTCTGAAATCCAACAATCCTCCCAGAAGTTGCTGTTTCAAACAAAGGTCACATGACCTACCTGCTGGGAAGACTGGGGATTTTTGAATTGTGCCTGACACAGAAAGGAACAGACTGCAATTTAAACACCAAGGAGAAAACTTCTCTCTCTGTCTCTCTCTCCAGCAAAGTCCCAGGAAAACCATGGTGGCAGCTTCTACACTCCAAGACTATAGACAAAGCCTCTCTTCGGCCTTCTGGTACCACAGAAGCAAGCTTAAAATTGTGCACTGAGGCCCAGTGAGGACTCCAAGGCCTTAACTTCAATTGAAGACATTGTATCAAGGACATTACCACCCAGTAACTGAATTCCATTTATTACAAATTCTACTTCAACCACACCCCCCTCCCCAATTCTTTCTTCCCCTCTGTGTGTGTGCTTCTCTCGTATGCATGCGAACATGTTTGTGTCGCATATTTTAGTAATTTTAACTGGGTTAGAGTGATAAGGATAATAAACTTACATCGTTCTTGTTTAAACCTAAGAAGACCTGTCTGATTGGTTCATTTGCAATTACAATTAGAGTGCAGTGAGCAAGGGCTCACTGAGGTGGTAAGCTAAAATCACTGTGTTTTAAAAGACAAACACGGTTACGGCCAAACCAGGAAAGGGGCAAGAAGGGAGCCTGAGACCCCTTCCTCACTTGGTCGTAACAACTTCTATCTAATTTCTATGCAGCCAGAACATTATTCTTATTTAAACAGATCTTGCAGAAATCACTAATGGATATGCCATTGGATTGACCTACAAAGTTCTCACATGAATATCTGTCCAGAGCATTAGGGATGGAACACATTTTCCATTGACACAACTTACCACGTGGAATTGTTAAGTCTTTGTGTAGAACTCCTTTGAGAGGAGAATAATAGTCACAGGTATTATATCGTTAGTGTAGCCATTCAAGCCTCACGTTTCTTTATTAATGTTCAAGCAATTAGAGTAGAAAGATGAAAAATGTTCAGATTAGGTGCTGAAATAGAACTTGGATAATTTGGTTGCCTTGGTGAAACAAATTCTAATGTTCTTATATTCTTAAACCAGCACTGGCTGAATGATAGCACGTTTGTCTCTAAAGCAGTAGGTTGTGGAATCAAGTTCAAAAACCTAAGTACATAATCTAGGCTGACACTTGAAAGCTTTAGTGTCAGAGGGGCTGTCATTTGGCTGAGTTATTATAAGTGAGTTGCTAACTGCCTTCTTCGATGGATGTAAAAGATCAAATGGCACAACCTGAAGAAGATTAGGGTGTACTCTTAATTTCAAGACCAATATTTATTTCTCAATCAATGCCACAAAAATATTATTTTCTGGTCATTTATCTGTTTTCAGAACTGTGCTGTGCACAACTTTTCTGATGCGTTTATCTACATGACAACAGTAACTACACTTCAAAGTATTTCATTGGCAGTGGAGCATTATGGGACCTCATGAGGATGTGAAAGGCATTATATAAATGAAAGCTTTTTCTTTTTGCTAGATACTGATGACTTCCTCTCTCATGTCACTAAGTAGGCTCATAAGAGTCCATGTTGGTACAAATAATATATTGTTTGTGTAGGGAATCGAGTTGATAGGACAAAATACTCCTCCTTTTCCATACCTTTCCATTCTTATAATGGTGGGGGGGAGGGCCTTAATGAAATTATACCTCAATGCTGATTCTAAAGATGGATATTGAATTTTAGGTTTTTCTCACTCGTAAAGGATCACCATTTTCACAAACTCAAGAACTGTGCTATCAATTTCTTTTAATGAGAAGCATTGAACTGACTTCCAGTCAAACTTTCAGCTCTTGTCACTTGTTGAGAATTCAAAGTCCTTATCCTGGGTGGACCACAGGGAACATTTTTATCATTGAGTTAAAAAAAAACATTTAAGTACCTCTGGCTTTCTTTATTTGTGGCACTCCTAATATTTCAGTGCCTTTGTTTTCTTTTTACCCTTAGATTTTGTGCTGGAGGTGGGGCTTCTGGTGGTGGGCCAAAAAGGTGGGGGGAGCCCCACCTCTGCATTTTCTCAGCCCCCAGAGCAATCCTTCAGTCTTTTGGTGTCAAAGTTTTAGGAGGTGGGATCCCTGTCCCTTTAACGTCTTTGAAGGGATGAGGATCCCACCTCCAAGAGCTCCCAGCCAATCAAAGGGCTAGCACCTGAACAGTATTGGTAGTGCACCGGAAACGGTGGACACTGCCAGTACAGCAGAGGCCTTGGGCCCAGGCCCAGCAGTGGAACCCAGGACAAGAGGTAGATAGGTGGGGTTGCTGAGGCCAGGTCAGAAGGCCCCAACGAGGGGGGAACTATGGGGTGGTCGTGCAGTCCAGGGGGAGGGGGTCCTGGGAGGTGAATTGGTTCCTGGTGGGATCCTCCATGGGCCACAAATTGCCCACAGAGGAGGAATCCCCCTCCCCTCAAACCCACAGGGAGGGTGCCTTGTTTTACATGGCATCCTCTCCATGCGACGGTGCCCCCACCACCACTGGTAAGATCCCAGCGGCGGTGGGAAGAAGCCCCTAATTGGCCGTTAATAGGCCACAGAAGAGCCTCAATTGACCTCCGAGTGGGAAGGCCATCGTTGGCCTATCCTGCCCCCGGGAAGATTGCTGGGCAACAGAGAGACAATGGGCCTCCACCCCACCGTCCCCCCCCCCCCCCCGCCACCTGTTGCGATACTCCGTGTCCCCACCCCAGCCCCTAGCCTCCGATCCCAACTCCGGGGGAGGGGGACCTGTAAAATCCAGCCCTAACTTCCTGTCATAACGTCACAAATGACTGATGAGGGACAGTGAGATTCACGGGGCATAACCAATGGACACAAAGAGTGTTTCCTGTTATCAGGAGACAGATTTCTTTTACCATATCATCTCTCCCAACTCACTAATTCTATTTACACTCCATGTTCATGTGCTACAATAATAAAGGAAGTGAATTTATTTTAAAGTTAAAGCATTGACTATGTTAATTCCATAAGCACCACTTCCAGGTTAAAAATTGCCAATGGAAAATAGCCCATTGCACTTCAGGCAACATACATGGTTTTAAGGAAAAATAAGCTGCAACATATAACAACCAATGTAAACCCAAACAGTCATTTAATAGTACAGAAATTGAATATTGCTGAAAATAGAGACGTGTTGTCGAAGTTTTTCATCTTGCACTCATCAGGACAATCATTGACAAGACGAAAAGCTTCGACAACATGTCTCTATTTTCAGCAAACCCAAACCTGGAACCTTAGGAATACTTGATTTAATAGGATAGTCGATAATGGCCGCACACAGCTTCTTGCTGTTTCGGTAGTCTTTTAACTTCATAATGTTTAGTCAATGAATCCACAAGGGACCCTTTTTACGGGTAACGCTTGTAGCCAATTATCTTCAAGCGAATCAAAGGTAAACACTGAAAAATTAGCATGAAGAATGATTATGTTAATGAAATCTTCCCACAAATCAGAAAAGAGTGCTATGATTGGGAAAGAGCTCAATTATGGAGTATAAATAAAATTAGTGATTTAGGTATTAGCTTTGGCTCAGTGTTAGCACTCATGCCTCTGAGTCAGAAAGATGTAGATTCAATGGGCTGAATTTTATACGGCGGAGGCCTTTGAACTCAGCGGGGCGCCCGCATTCGCCGGCCGCCGTCGAGCCTCCACGATATTAATCGCGGGGTCTCATTAGAATCACGGCGCCATACCGCCCTCCCCATATTAGGCTGTCAAAGAAATACTTACCTGCTTGCTGAAGAGTGGGGCTGCTGTCAATCTGGCAGCAAAGCAGAAAGTGCTGCAGAAATCCAGCAGGTCAGGCACATCTGTGGAGAGAGAAGCAGAGTTAACTTGTCCAAGTTCACAGACCTGAAAGTTAACACTGCTTCTCACTCCACAGATGTGGCCTGACCTGCTGAGTGACCCCAGCACTTTCTGCTTTGCTGTCACATTCTTACCCTGCTGTGTCCCAGTGTCCTGTGAAGTTATGATCCTCTTCTCCCACTCAAGTGTAACATTCCTTCTTGTAGGCGTGCCGCACCTGGGTGAATAATCTTAATTTTGCACATTCCAGGACGTAAGACTTAAATAGACCATAAAAGGTATTACAGAGGTTTTCAGAGAACATACTGACACAAATGGGAATGCACGGGTATCACAGCAATGTAAATATGTCGCTCACTAAATGTTCCTCACCAACATGTGCGTCCTTTTCTCTGTGGGAATGATGTGTGACAGCATGTAGAGCCAATGTCACATACCTTTGCACCGTTGGCTCTTCAGGAGAGCCAACGTATGCAATATCATTGCCATGCCACCATTACTCATGAGCGTTTCCACAGATGCAGTGACATGAACATTGGCTCAGTCAGCTGCTGCCTCTAATGGCTTACACAGGGATGCTGCAGATGTGAACTGGTGCACAGCAGGTGAGCGAGGGTGATGTGTGGCTTGCAGAGCTCATGTTGGTTCCTATGGAGCAGACAGCCTTTGTCTGATAAGCCACTTCCATACATCCCTAGCTCACTACTATCCCTGCGTAGAGAGCCTGTGTGCCATCTGCCCTCCCATGTGTCCTTCATGTTGTAGGTCTTCAGCGTCCTCATAGTCCGAGGAGGAATCCTGTTGACGTCTCTCCTCATCATGCCAGGCCTGGCCCCTATTGGGTGCATAGTTGTGCAGAGCAACAAAGAAAGGAGCTGGCCTTTTTGGCCCAGGGCATCACCCTATCCATACAGGCATTGGAGGCGCTCTTTCATCATGCCGATCTCCTGCTCAATGGTGTCTGATGTAGCTCAGTGGCTGGCATTGTATCTCTCCTCTACAGCAGTGGTGGAGTCTCTCACTGGTGTCGGGAGCCATATCTGCAAAGGATAGCCCTTATTTCCAAGAAGCTACCCCTGCATCTGAGCCAGTTCAGTGAACAGCAGTGGCAGTGGGGACTAACACAAGACGCAGGTGTCATGGCAGCTGCCTGAGAAGTGGTCACACGTTCGCTGCAAGCAGCCGTGGTGTTCACATACCAGCTTCACCTAGATTGAGAGGGCTCCTTTAATGGTGATGTCTGCAGGTGGTAGCCTGGTGGGAGACCATCAGGCGATGGTCACATGAGTGCAGTCTGTGAACATTACAATCTATGGTTCTCCAGCAATGGTACCAGAACCAATGGTCCTCTGGGCCTGACTGTGAGAGTCTGTCCTGAAGCGGACATACTCACTGGCCCTCCGGTGCAGGGCATTGTTGACCTCCCTGATGAAGCGGTGCACTGCTCCCTGTGTGACCCCACAAAGGTCCCTAAAAGGCTGCAGATGCATCAGATGTGAGAACCGCTTCCACTATGAGGAACAAAGGCATGGGATGTCCACCGGGGCCCATGGGCTGCAGGTCAGCCTTGAGCAGGGCACAGAGATGTGTCGCCGCCGTCTCTGTACGCACAATCTCCTCTAACACTGGTGCTCCGACATCCGATGGCATGTCATGTGGGGCCTGTAGATGTACGGCAACCATAATGACGGGCTCCCCTTGGGGGCTGCTGCTCACAACCGGGGTCTCTACATGGATCACACCTGCCTGTTGATATTGCCTCTGGCGCATACGGATCCTCACGTGCAGAGGATCGCACAATGTAGGATGAGCCATACCTATTTCCATGTGATAAATAAAGTTGAACCCTGCATGTATTTGAAGGTTCCTAACAGGGCAGAGATTGGTGTTGATGGGTACATCAGCTGCTTTCCTGGATCAACTATGTGGCGTGCCATGGCATTGCCCATCTTGGCCAACATTCAGAGTGGCACAGCATGACCACATCAAGATCCTACCAGCTGAATCGATTGCCCCCACCATCCACAAAACCTTAATGCTCCTGCCCTTTCTGGCACCCTCCCCACACACCGGGTGCCTAGTGTGCCATTGCCCCCTCACAAACACAGAGCGTACACTGTTAACGGAAGGATGGTACACAGTACCTCCCTTCAGGCCAGCACAGTTTTCCCTCCAGTAATCACAGACCCCCTTCCTTTCAGAATGCAGAGTTAGACCCCAGTGTATCCCCACTCCCTCCTCCCTTCTGTAATGCAGAGTGAGGACCCGCCGACTTTTCAGTTCATGAACGGGACTGCATGTGACGGCCACCCGTTCAACGAAAAATCCGGCAGTGTCAGTGGAGAGGCGGCGGGCTGCATAGTCAGCATAGGTAAGTAAGCATTACGATATGCTAATTGTGGTGCTGCCGCCATGCGGCAGGGGGGGCTGCACCGAGGTCCTACCACAGCCAGTAAAATGCGGCAGGCCCATCTCAACATCGCAGGTCAAGTCGGGCCTCTCCCCGCAGCATTTTAATAGCCCCCGCGCCCTGCAGCGTTGTAGGCTGGTAAAATTCAGCCTAATATGTGCAGAGCAAAGCAGAGTTAACGTTTCGGGTCAGTGACCCTTCATCAGAACTTCTGATGAAGGGTCACTGACCTGAAACGTTAACTCTGCTTCGTTCTCCACAGATGCTGCCAGACCTGCTGAGTATTTCCAGCATTTCTTGTTTTTATTTCAGATTTCCAGCATCTGCAATATTTTGCTTTTATTATATGGATGTAGATTCAAGTTCCACTCCAGAGACTTTGAGCAGATAACCTAGGCAGGCACTTCAGCGCAGTACTGAGAGAGTGCTGCATTGTCAGAGTTGCTGCCTTTCAGATGAGATGCTAAACTAAGGCTCCCACGGCAATTATCAAGAATCGCAGGGGAGTTCTCCCAGTGTTAACAGCGACTACACTAAAAGGTCATTGACCTTAAGCATTAACTCTGCTTTTATCTACACAGATGTTGCCTGATCTGCTGAGTATTTCCATATTTTCTGTTTATACTTCAAAAGTACTACATAGTTTGTAAGTGCTTTGGGATGTCCTGGGGTGGTGAAAGGCACTATTTAAATGCAAGTCCTTCTTTCATGTTTTTAATCAGGGCAACATTTAAAAATGTTCTCTGTCACTTTGGCCTGGATTATTACCTGGAGGCGAGTTCTGTGCAAAGGGGCTGTTGCGAGGTGGGAAACCTGGAAGAACATGCTTCCGAATGTCCTGCAGAATGCCCTTCAGGCTCCATTTTAGTGGGGTTTCCACTCACAGGCAGCCTGACTGACAGGCTGGAGGCTCTCAGGTAGAAAGCCTGCTTCACAGGGACAAAGCCTATGGAAGTAGATCGGTGTACAGGGGACATGGGAGAATCATGGATGGGGTCCCAGTCACCGGGAGGTGGGTATCCGGATCAATCGCAGCGTTTCCCATTTTGGTCAGAGTGGGGGGACCCTGATCCTGGAAAGGGGGGCAGGGGATCCCGATCACGGATGCTGGTCTGGGATTCCAATCACTGGGTTGGCATGTCAGATGGTGGTGCAGGGGTCCCAATTGAGGGGAGCAGGTGGTGGTAAGAAGCTGATCCCTGGAATCCTGATCCATGGTGGTCCAGGGATCCTGAGTGTGGGGAGGGGGTAGCTGGATGGTGGTCAGTTGGTCGGATGGCAATCGGGAGCAGACAGGTCAAAAGAGGTGAGTTTTACTGGGTAGTTTGTTGGGCCTAGAGGAAATACACCTGCTGCTCGACCCACAAGCTATGCTGTAAAATGTACTTATCTCATGAAGTCAGCCCCTCTCACCTCCTTTAAGCTGCTTGGTTTCCCAGGTCCTGGAAAACCTGTCCACCTGTGGGTAAAAATAGAATGACGACATGCAGCTGATTATAATATTTAAATGACCAACCCACTTCCCTCAAGCAGATTGGTCCCCGTCCTTCAACCCACCTCTGCTTAAACCAGAAATTGGGGGGGTGAGGGATGGTTTTAAGGCAGTTTTGATTCCCATCCCAGATTTTTCACATTTTAGTCTGACATGAACCCAACCCATCTATTTTTGGGAGTTAAAATTTGGCCCATGGTATTTAAAACAGATCTAGTAGAAGAGCTGTTGAAAGTGAACTGTATCCACCAAGTATTTTTTTCTTATTTTTTTAGTAAATATTTGTGTTCATCAAGGAATATTAATGCAGAGAAATATAACATACACATTTCAAGCATCCAGCATTAGTATAGCAATCATCAAACAAAGGCTTCCTCAAGTCTGGCTCAACAACAGCATCCAAACCTTACTGCTGGGTTACACCAGTGTGACATTTTCCATCTCCCACACAAACCATCCCTGGAGTCACTAACTGAGATAGTGTTATGTGAACATTTTTTTTTAAATCATGTATTTGAGAGTATATATCAGGTGTGCTCGGCAAATGTAGTGTCTTTTATATAAGCATTTATTGAAAAGGCTTGCATTAGACTGTCTGTCTGGGACAAAAGTGAATTGCATCTATTGTCACAAATATTATCAAAATTATGAATACAACTAATAAATGTTTGAACAAAATATTAAAGGAAAATATGAGGCAGAGCTCTGCAATATAAGGATGCTGGGTAGGAATAGGTTTATAACTTCGAAAATAGTGAACAAAAAGGTATGTGTTTATTGGGCTTTTACGATGCCAAAGATTATTTCAGTACTCAGTACCTTGTGCCAAAACAAACACCTGCATAGTAAAAATCCCAATAAACGTATACCTTCTCATTCATTACTTCCATTTAAGATCTGATGCCTCATTAGGTGGTCCGTCAGCAAAGATCTATTAAAATGAAAATGATTCTAGCCAAAGAACAAAACAGTTTTCAGCTGAGTTTAACTTTTGAAATGATAGGTCACACCAGCAAGGACAAAACAATGGTATTTGTGCGTGTGGGATTAGGAAAGGGTATGCAATTGACAGTTTATGTTTTACATTGCTGTGATCATCAGCCTACAAAGTGCCAATGGATCTGATTGATAATTTTTCCTGTGGATGAAATGACAACCATAACAGCACGTGCTAGGATTAGTCTACCATATGCTGTCCCCTAATAACATGCACTTAATGATAAAGAGTCTGCTTTGCCACCTCCTGGGTATAACTCGAACTTCAGTGGGACAAGGTTAATTAAACCTCTGAAGTCAAGTCCCTGCGGTCAACACCTAACTGCCTCACAACACTACTTCTGTGTTAAAATTAATACATAAAAATATAACCTAGCTAGCAAAAATCAAAAATATATCTTTTTGAAATAACCTTCGAAGAATGGCTGTTCAGGTTCACGTAACGGTTGTTGGTGAGTGAGAGGTTAAGCTAGACAACTTCCAAAATGGTCCTACTCACCATGAGGTGAATAACTTCTAATATTTTTGCAAGCAATTTCTCTGATCAAGTTCCAAGGCTTCCTGCCACTTTTGCTGTGCCAGTACACGTGATCATATCCAGTCATTCTCAATCAGCCTTCCTGCTGTGCAGGAGTAAAGTTTGGATACACACTCGTCTCATCAGGGTGAATGGGGAATTTTGAATAACATTGGGAAAGAATATAAGCCTCAGTCTTTCAAAAAGTGGCTAAGCTAAAAAAGAAAATGATGAATTGATGGTTAAAAATCAACACATTATCCATATAACACATAAAGGGGGAAAGATAAAACAATGCAAAACAATGGTTCTGTTAAAAATAGTCTTTTTTTCTGAAATGGAAAATACAGCTGAACAGGATATTAAATCAACCAAGAAGAAAACCATAGTCACGACAAGATGATTAATGAACAAACTCAAATGTCTGAATTGCCTTCCACATGGTAAAGCTTTACAGCTCATCCAGCAAGGCGAAGTCTTGCAATGCCTCCTGTATCCAAGTAATTTGCTGTAATAGATGGTGATAAATAGAATTATTGTGGATCACTTAATGCCCTATGGAATCTATAGAAATAGTTACGAATACTGCTGTCAGCTCAAAAATTCAAAGGCATAATTTTAAAGAAATGAAAGATTGTGTTGAGTCCTGCATGGCTTAATTAAGAAAAGGTGGTGCTAATTCTTTCCAAGAACTAGTGTCTCTGTGAATAAAACAAACTGTTCATTTGGTATTGTACCAGAGATAAGTGTGAAATCAAATGGTAAAGTTATCCAAAGAATTGCTTATTATTAACGTAACAGTTTGCAAAATTTGACAAGTAAACTGTAGCCCTTTTTCTCAGAGGCAAGATTTCCTGCAGGACATGCGTTTTCCTGATGTAAATAAATGTAATATATCCTACTGGTCTAGCAAGCTCTGGTATACTGGAGGTATTGCAGCAAGATTGGACAGGGCCTGAGTAAGGGTATAGGGATTACAATGCAGGATTACCCCGTGCCCATTGCTTCTGATGCATGCAAACTCTGTGCTGCCTGCTATCATAGAATAGAATGGTTACAGCACAGAAGGAGGTCATTCAGCCCATTGAGCCCGTGCCAGCTCTCTGCAAGAGCAATTTATTCCAACTTCCCCACCCTTTCCCCATAGCCCTGCAAATTTATTCCCTTCAGGTGCTTGTCCAATTTCCATTTGAAAACCGTGATTGAATCTACTAATTCAAATGATTGTAGCGAGCAGCCAGTGCTAACCTTGCTGTTGAATGGCTGCACACTTGAGCAGGGAGCACAAAATCATGAGAGGCTAACAAAAGTTAAAGCCAGCCTGCATCTCTTAAAGAAGTGGTGCATAGTGGCTGGAGCAGGTGCTGGAAGTCATCGTAAAAGTGATTTTGATGTGGGGAAACACTCAGTAATGGCACAACACATCAGAGAGCAGGCTGAAAGATTTTCTGACTTGCACTGGAGGCCTTGGTGCAAGAGGTAGTGAGAAGGAGAGATGTCATCTATCTATGGTGGGTCAGGAGGCATGCCAGACAAAATTTGTGAAGGCAGTGAGAGCAGATAGCTGTGGAGGTAAATGCCAGGAGCCTAGCCCCATGGACATATATGCAGTGCCACAAAAAGTTCAATGACTTCACACACATGGGACTGAATTTTACAAGTGTGCCGCTGTTCGTGGCGGTGCACTCAGATGGCAATGTGCAACCTGCATGGATGCATCGACCCTGAGCCCCCGCGATATTATGCATGGGGGCTCATTTAAATAGAGGGGGCAGAGCAACTGCCACCCAATGACACAGAGGGGGCAGCTGCTGCCACCACGCAGGCGCCGGTGCCATTTTTAAAGGGCTTTAAGCCCTTACAATTAATTTTAATTTTTAAAGGTGTATCATTGCAAAATTTTATTAAATAAAAACTTTTGTGATGGAGGCCCTTTCCCAATGCCTCCCTCCACCACCCCACCCCCACCCCCCCAATGGTAATTTCATTGCCCAAAATGACCAACAATTGGCTTTTTCAAATACCTGGACTCGCCCCCCAGCCTTCAGTCTTTTGCCCTTCAATCCCTTCCCACCATCCCCACATCCAATCAAAATTGATTTCCCTGCTCCTCCGCCCTGGAAATTTTATTCCTCTCCCCTCCCCACAAGGTTCTCGCTCCGGGAATTCCGAAGGCGTGCGAAGGCCGAATAGAGGCTGTAAAATCAACGTGAGACAGCCACCGCCTGCAAGTAAATTAATTTAAATATCATTAAGGTTCATTTTAATATGGAGATGAAGGGCCCGCCACCATGTGGCGGGGAACCGCAACGAGGTCCCCCCGCTGCCAGTAATATGCGGCGGACCCTTCTCGGCGTCATGGGTCGAGGTGGGCCTCTCCCCGCAGAATTTTACCGGCCCCCGTGCCACGACCCGCGGCATCGAGGGGCCGGTAAAATTCAGCCCATAGTCAGTGTCAATGACTGTATCTTCAAATGGCATACTGGGGGCCCCACCAAGTTCACAGTAAAATTTTACACATTTCACAGTCACAGCATTTTAAGAATCGTGAATTTCACGATTCCACATATTTAAATTACAAATTTCACATAGTCGCAACAAACCATGAAAATGATCTATTTAAAACAAAAAAAAGACAAGGGAGGTTTCTGATTAAAATGGCATTTATTGTGTACTCAAAAACTATTGTAAAAAGCTGACTATGAACAGGTCACATTCTATACTGACTGGAGTCAGTGGTTGAATGTGAGCATGGAGCAACCTGTAACTGTCTCTTTCTTCATTCCCTGTCCCTGCATTGTGAACACCAGTCCATGTTTAAACACAGCTTTCTCTGCGTCCACAGAGTTTGTTGGAATTGTCAGACAGCGTTGTGCTAGCCTTGCAAGGTGGGCGATTCTGCATTCCACAGAGTTCCAAAACTGCAGCACAGGCAAAGTACAATCTGTTTCTTTTGCAATGCTTTTATAATCAGGAATTTCCAAACTACAGCTCTTGTCAAAGCCAGGAATCGCATCAAATGACTTTAAATCCACCATCAACAGGTGCATTTGTGTCGGGTCAAAGTTATACACAGCTTTCAGGAGTGCCAAGGTTGTTGAAACCTCTGAGCCATTTTTTCTTCACCACTCGTCTCTTCCCCATAGCAGTAATATTGTTTGAGCTTCTTTGCCATGCAAGAAAACACCTATTGAGCACAGGCATTTAATTCAGCATCACCAGAGTGTTGTTCGTTTGACTGTGCTTCAGCCCAGAACAGTACATCCATTCCTTTATTGTAAGCTTTGTGGATTGTGACGTGTCGAGATTCAAACCAAGTGATTAAATCCATCAGTTGTGTAGCATTCTTGGCAACAAACTGAACCTCCTCATTCAGCTGCACATTGTTCAGAAGGGTTACAATGTCTGTTAAAACTTGTGCTGTCGGTGTCAGCGTGGGATATTCTGAGATGAAGTCTGAGTAGTATTTCAGGTGAGCTACATGATACTGTACTGCACAAAACCAAGAATTCCAACGTGTAATTACTGGCTCTGGAGGAAGGGCAATGCTTTGTTCCCCAAGTTCAGCCATTTCAGCCATATTTGCAATGTGTTGCCTGCATCAAAGTTTGTGGCTACGGCTGTGTTTGAAGATCTTTCAATGTAGCTGAGCAGTTTATCGACTTTACCAAAGTCACTTTTCCACAGCTTACTGATATGTGCATAATATGAACAGCATTAGGCATTACACCTTGGAGCACAGATTTGAAAGATTTTGTCATGTAAGTTGCATGGTCACTAATGAAAGCAGACACTTTGTTGAAATCTGCACCATATTTTGAAACAGTTTGGGTTATTGCTTGGGAAACTGTGATGTAATTAACAGCTTCTAAGTGGATGCAGTCTGCGAGCACTGTTGTTAGCTTTCCTGACTGTACATCTTCAGCCTTACCAGACATAAAATCAAACAAAACATGCAGTACCTAGTTGTCTTGCTCATCAGTGGACGCATCACAAATAATTGCAAGAGACTCACATGCATTAATTTGAGACTTCATTTCCTCACAACATGTAGAGAAAACCTTTGGTAGGTAGTCCTGTCGTAGTTTATTTTCACTTGGCAAGCAGCCACTATTTTGCACTTTACGTTGAATGAATACGCGCAGCTTTGGGTGATCAAATTTTTCCAGTGGTATGTTGACGCTTGCAAAACCATCTACAAGTTCCATTGCAACCAACTGACGATTTTCTGAGCTCTCTGTCGACTTCTTAAAAAGAGATGAAATCATTGTTTGTTTTTCTGTGTGTTCATTTTCCAGCAGTGTGGTGTTGGATGTTCTCTTTCTTCTGTGATGGCTTTCGGACTCTAAGCGGTGCTGAACCATCGCCCGCCGTGTGTGATCCAACGAAACGTTGCAGTTTGTGCAAAACAATATTCCAATATCAGCATGCAGAATTTGGCTTCCAATTTCTTTCAGTCGATGTGCTGCAGTAATGGTTGTGGACGTTTCTGATTTGCCACAAACTGCACCACTAGCCTCACATGCTGCTCAATTCACCACACTCCCATCATTTACTGACCAACAATTTCTATCAATCAGGACTCATAGCTAACGTTTGTAACTTCACCACACCCTCACACACTTAGTATAGCTTCAAGCCTCACACCCAACATCTCACGGCTTGTGCACACTGCCAGTAATTCAACCATGATAGGCACATCACCCACATTCACTGACACAGTTCCCTCTCTCTTGCAGGGCAAGATGGTGCACAACCAGCATGGAAGTGGTGCCCACCTGCAGACCCAACCATGATGCATTGTCTGAAGGCCAATATCTCAGCTTCAATTTCAGCACAAATAGAAGCTACCCAATGCCTGGGTGCTGCAGTGGAAGCTCACATTGAAGTCATCCAAGTTCAGCTTGCTGTCATGGAAGATTAGAGAGCTGGCAAAAGGTGTGCCCTCATGGTGGCTCAGTTATGCAGCATGCAGCAGACCCGTGTTCTGTCAAATACTGCAGAGCTCCTCCAAAACTGTCCAGGCAGCGCAAGTGTTGTTTAAGGACCCCAGTGGTTTGCTCTGTCACTTTTCAAGTGGCAGCATGGCTTTCATTATATGCATGCTGTCCACGTGGGCACGGATTGTGCACTGGAGTCATGAGCCATATTGTCAAAGGATAGCCCTCATCACCCAGTAGCCACCCTCTGGTTTGTCACGGTGGCTCAAATGTAGATGTGTGGCAGTGGACTGCTGCAGAATGAAGGCATCATGACTGTTGCCAGGATACTGAGCGTTGACTTGTATGGACCAGCTGGACGTTGAGGAAGTGGAATCCCTTCTGTTGTGGTACATCTCAGATTTGACATGCCGCAAGTCAATAGCACCCTGCACCATAGGAAAGCCTGCAAACAATGTGCCTAATAATTTTTTGTTCTGCGTGGTCTGTTTGTTTCAATATGTAATATTGCTAATTTTTTTTGCATGGCTGCATTTATCTTACACATAATACCTTAAAGTGAATAACTTGTGAGCAGCATCCGGATTACTATACAGCCATGCACGGGCACAGCCTAGTGGGAGTACTGCCCCCAATCCTTGCAAAGTCGTGCGCTTGCTCCACCTGTAAGAGAGAATTAAATGTATTCAGCTCTCCTGGAGCTCTCTCAGCCTCATTCACCTCCGTTTTACAACAGTGGATGGCAAACTGGGAGATGTTGGAAATACTACCTGCTCCAGTTTGGAAGGAACCAGACACAGAAAAATGTTCATAGATACTGGCAACGCTGTGTCCTAAGGCTGCAGTTGTGGCTGCAGCAGGTGGCAAATTTCAGCCAGCACCTTCTTAGTGAAGCAAAAGAATCTGACACACTGTTCCTCGCTGACGTTTAGGTCGGAGAATTGCTCCCTGACTCCTCTGGGCAGATATGACCTCCTGATAAGAGCCCTTCACTGTTCACCCATCTTCCACCAGCTTGCCCTGCCCTGTATTGCTTCTTTGGCTCATTTATATTTCCACATGTTCGTGCTCCCAAAATCAGTGTAAAAGTGTACAGCTAGAATTGGAACTCCAGCAGGGATACTGCTCTGGTCAAATGATGATGCTTGCTTTTAGTTTTGAAAATAAACAACTTCTAAAGATTTGACAACTTCCCTAACCCTACTCAGAAAAAAAGACAGTCAGCCCTATAAAATATATTGCTGCAAATATTGGATTTATATCAATTGTACCGATGGTGTAGTTCTTCAGGGCAAACCTCAAAATTGTCTGTAATTCTCTTTGTTCCACATCATTCAACATGACTTCCAAGTTTCCCTGCAGGTCCTATGGCTGTCAAAAAATTAGCATGTCAAAGGAGCTGTTCGTCACAGATCAAAGGGTCAGGTTATAAGGCTGAATGTTTACAGCTTTCACTCACTTTTTTTTATTCAGTACTGTTCGATATTTCACATTCCCCAGTATGAAAATGAATAATTAAATGACTTTCATCTTCTTTCTCTACAGAGAGCAGCCACAGCCAGCAGCAACAGCTTCAATTCTGACAGGAAGAAAATAGGTCTGAATTTAATTAGTTGCAAAAGTTATTTGGGGGAATTTTGTACTCATCAAGTTAAAAGAAGTTAATGAATGGAGACTGGAACATTTCTCGCATTAGGAACCCGACGTCATCATTGAGCACTTCCAAGAGAGGTATAGGATAGGAACAAGGCAAATTTCCAGGTTGCGGGCCGTCGGGGGGTCCGTCCTCCCCGATTGCCTGCCCCTCTTCCGCGGTTACGTTCGCGCCCGGGTGTCCCTGGAGAAGGAGCATGCGGTGTCCGCCGGTACGCTTGAGGCCTTCCGCGACCGGTGGGCACCGCAGGGACTGGAGTGCATCGTTGACGCCGAGAATGGCATTTTAATTTGAGTTTTTTGTCTATTTATCTGGTTTAATAAAGTTATTTTAAAACTGTAAATATGTATATAAAGGGGGCCTGAGGAATAAAGGCCCCCTCCACTTGAAAATATAAAAGGGGCCTGGGGTATAAAGGCCACCTTAAAAAAAAAAGGCAAATTAATCTCCTTCCACCTTACACCAGCCTGAGAAGAGCACCCTGTAGCACCAGGAGAATGGTCCCATTCCTATTTCCTGCTCCGATTATTGCTGTGAACTTTAAGGATGTAAGGAAAGTCACAAATATAATAAGATCATTCAGCCCACTGAAGCTCACCCCTCCAATATCTGTGGGAAGAGGACAGGTAAACTACTGGGGGCATTCGGGAAAGACTTTGGAAGAGCCAGCAGCAGCTGCCCAGATTTATCTTGCTTCTCCTGATCCCTCCCCCAGCAACAGTCTGAGGCTGACCCAGTCTGTTCGCAACCTTGGTCTCACATTTGACCCCGAGATACGCTTCTGACCTCATAATCGTGCCATCACTATGACTGCCTATTTCCTCGTCTGTAACATTGCCTGACTTCGCCCCTGCCTCAGCTCATCTGCTGCTGAAACCCTCATTCATGCCTTTAGACCTCCAGACTTGACTATTCAAACACAGTCCTGGCTGGTCTCCCACATTCTAACTTCCATAAACTTGCGGTCATCCAAAACTCTGCTGCCAGTGACTTAACTCACACCAAGTCCCATTCACCTATCACCTCTATGCTCACTGACCTACATTGGCTTACAAACAACATCTTGATTTTAAAATTCTCATCCTTGTTTTCAAATCTCTCCATAGCCTTGCCCTCCCTATCTCTGTAATCTTTTCCAGCCCCACAACCCTCCGAGATATCTGTGCTCCTCTAATTCTGGCCTCTTAAGCATCCCCGATTTTAATTATTCCACCATTGGTGGCTGCACCTTCAGTTTCCTAGACCCTAAGTTCTGGAATACCCTCCCTCCACGTCTCCGCCTCTCCACCTCACTTTCCTCCTTTAAGACACTCCTTAAAACCTGCCTCTTTGATCCAGCTTTTGGTCATCTAACCTAATATCTCCTTATGTGGCCCAGTGTCTATTTGTTTTATAATGTTCCTGTGAAGTGGCTTGAGACGTTTTATTACGTTAAAGATGCTATATAAATATAAGTAGTTGATGTTGTTGTATCCCACCAAAGAAACAAGCATTGATATTTCCTGGGCCATTTTGTGATCGACCTTCAGTGGTATTTAAAGTTGTTCATTATTCTGCCCTTGATACTTCCTCTGGACGCATCTTTTGTTTGTTTACTTGTTCCATTATCACCCCCTTTGGCTCTGCCCACCAACTCTTTTGTCATTTAATGTCTTCCGCCCTATCACAGACCTTCCCTTTTTTATTCTTTTTCTACCCTCCCCATTTGACCTACTTAAAAACTATTGCATTTCTAACTTTTACCAGTTCTGATGAAAGGCCATTGACCTGAAACATTAACTCAGTTTCTCTCTCCACAGATGCTGCCAGACCTGCTGAATGTTTCCAGCATTTTCTGTTATTTTAGATTTCCAGCATCCGCAGTATTTAGCTTTTGTATTGGTGTTTAATTCACTGCCATTTCTCTTCCAGGAGTGCCCACCTTGAAGAAGTTCTGCTGTTCTTTCCAACGGGATTTCCATTTGTCTCTTTTACCTTGTTGACCTTCATTGCTTTCTATTTTGCTTCTTGTGGTTGATCAAAAACTCGCTTTCACAGCCACATCACCTTCCTTAGCAACTGTCTCCGGTTCCAACTTATTCCATGTGGATTCCAACTGAAATTCCACCCTCCGTGTTTTGGACCCACCCACGATAACAGGTATCTCAGACCTTCAATGTTCCTTGAACTGCTGTTCTTGCCGCATCCTGAGATCCACACTCACTGCCATGCATCACCACATGCACACTCTTGACCTCTCTCTTCAGCAGCACCGACTTACTCGATCTCAAAGCTGTCCTGCTCCGCAGTTTCATTTCATCCTTCATCCCAACAAACGCCTTTTTTTATCTTCCTTTCAGGTGTTAAGGATCACAAGCTCCAACAACTCATGGGCACAAATGCTCTTCCAGATCTTTCTTGCCCTTCACTTCCTTCTGATATCATCCCTTCTTCTAATCTCACCTTTTGCCATGTATTCACAATACGCTCCAACCTTCCCCTCTCTGACCCGGAACGATCTGTTCTTTGTAAAGGATTTATCCCTTTAGGCCACCACCTCGGCACAACATTGAGCTCTTCTTCTGTCACCTTCACCTCTGCGTCCACTTCTTTGGCTAGCAGTCTTCCCCCCACATAGCGGACCCATTTACCCATCTCCAGTACTCTCCCTTCCCTTGAACCCTTCCCTCTAGCCCGTTACCCTCACTTGATCTTTTCATTGAGAACCTCTGGCGTGGCATTGGCCATCTTAATTTCTCTGCTCTCCTTGCTCATTCTAACCTGTCTCCCTCTGAACTTGCCGCACTCTGTTCTCTCAGGTCTAATCCTAACATCATTATCTGCTGACAAGGTGGTGCTGTTGTCTGGTGAACTGACCTCTACCTAGCAGAGGTTGAACACTAACTCTCTGACACTTCCTCCTACCTCCCCCTGGACCAGGTCCCCACCACCAAACATCAAGCTATCGTCTCCAGGAATGTCACTGACCCCATCTCCTCTGAAGATCTTCCCTCCATGGCTTCCAACCTCATAGTCCCCCAACCCCAACCAGCCAGTTTCTACCTCCTTCCCAAGATCCACAAACAGGACTGCCCTGGTAGACCTATCTTTTCTGTCCCTTCCTGCCCCACTGAACTGATTGTTTTCTAATTTGACTCTATTTTTTCTCCCCTTGTCTAGTCTCTCCCCACCTACGTCTGTGACTCTTCTGAGGTCCTCTGTCACTTTAACAGTTTCCAGTTTCCTGGCGCTAACCACCTCCCCTTCGCTATAGATGTCCAATCTCTCCACACTGCCATCCTCCACCAGGACAGTCTGAGGGCTTTCCACTTCTTTCTTGAACAGAGACCCAACCAGTCTCCATCCACCACCACCCTCCTCCGCCTTGCTGAATTTGTTCTCACATTGAACGACTTCTTTAACTCATCTCACTTCCTCCAAATAAACGATTTTGCTATGGGTACCCACATAAGTCCTAGCTATGCCTGCTTTTTTGTAGGATATGTGGAACATTCCTTGTTCCAGTCCTGCTTGGACCCCCTTCTCTCAACTCTGTTTCCAGTATATTGATGACTGTATCAGTGCAGTTTCCTGCTCTTGCACCAAACTGGAAAACTTCATCAGCTTTGCTTCCCAATTTTCACCCTTCTCTCACCTTCACATGGCCCATCTCTGACTCTTCCTCGACTTCTCTGTCTACATTCCTGGTGATAGGCTATCAACAAATATTCATTATAAGCCCACTGACTCCCACAGCTACCTGGACTACATTTCCTCATACCCTGCTTCCAGTAAGGACTCTATTCCATTCTCCCAGTATCTCTGTCTCTGTCGCATCAGTTCTGATGATGCAACCTTCCACACCTTTGCTTCCGATATGTCTTCCTTTATCCTCAACTGAGGAATCCCCACAACCCCCCACCATAATTGACAGGGCCCTCAACTGTCTGACCCATTTCCAGCACTTCTGCTCTCACCCCTTCCTCATCTTCCCAGAACCCCACCAGCTTCCATATTCAACGGAACATCCTCCGCCATCTATGCCACCTAGCACCAAACACATCTTCCCTTCCCCTCCCAGCATTCCGAAGGGACCGTTCCCTCCGTGACACTCTCGTCCTCTCCTCCATCACCCCTGACACCCCATCCCCTTTCCACGACACCAATCCATGCAAGTGCAGGAGATGCAGCACCTACCCTCTCTCCTCACTATCCTTTTTTTATATTCTTTCATGGGATGTGGGCATCACTGGCAAGACCAGCAGTTGCTGCCCATCCATAACTGCCCTTGATAACTGAGTGGCTTCACATGGAGGTCAGATCAGGTAAGGACAGCAGATTTCTTTACCTAAAGGATATTAGTGAACCAGATCGTTTTTTATGACAATTGATGGTAGCTTCATTGCACCATTATTGAGAATAGCTTTCAATTCCAGATTTTTATGAATTAATTGAATTTAAATTCCACCAGCCATTACCACTACATCACCATCTCCCCGATCCAAGGCCCCCAAACACTCCTTCCAGGTGAATCAAGGATTTATGAGTATGTCTTTCAATAATGTAATCGCTGCTCACAATGCAAATTGATCCGTACTTGGAAGACTAAACGCAGACTGGGTGACCACTTTGCAGAACATCTCTGTTCAGTCTGCAAGCATGACCCCGAGCTTCTGGGAGCCTGCCATTTTAATTCTCTCATGCTGACATCTCTGTCCTCGGCCGACTGCAGTGTTCCAATGAAGCTCAACGCAAGCTCGGGGAACTGCACCTTGTCTTTCGATTAGGCACTTTACAGCCTTCTGGATTCAACATTGGGCTGGATTTTGTAGAAGAGGTGGGGCTCCCGGCGCTGGGCCGAAAATGTGGGGGGAGCCCCGCCTCAACCTTTTCATGCCCCCTCAACCCAAGCGGTCCGCCGTTGTTTTTTTGGCTACGTGTCCTTCAAAGACAGGGATCCCCGCTCCATGAGCTGCCAGCCAATCACAGAGCCGGCAGCTCAAGAGTATCGGCAGGACCACCAGGAGCAGTGGTCACTGCTGGTATTGCAGAGGCCTTGGACTCAGGCCCAGCACTGAAACCCCACACCTCAATTAAGTGAGGCGGCGTCACCAGGGTCAGTCCGAAAGGCCACAGCGAGGGGCTTTGGGGGTGTAGTCGTAAAGCCCAGGGAGAAGGCGGGTCCTGGGAGGTGCATTTTCCTGGCCGGGGCCCTCCATGGGCCACAGATTTCCCACGGAGGGACTTCCCCCCCAAAGCCGCAGGGAGGGTGCCTTATTTTACAAGGCACCCCCTCCCTCCCCCCGCCGCTAGTTAGATCCCAGTGGCAGTGGGAAGGTGCTCTTAAGTGACTGGTAATAGGCCACTTCAGGGCCTCAATTGGCCTCTGGGCAGGAAGGCCATCATCGACTTATCCCTCCCCCGGCAAGATCACTTAGTGACAGGGCGATGATGGGCCTTCTGCCCCCCCTGCCACCTATAGCAATTCTATGGGCCCCTCTGCCTCCAACCCCACCTCAGGGGACTCACAAAATCCAGCCCATTGAGTTCAACAATTTCAGACCATAATCCCTGCCCCCCCATTTTGATTCCTTTTCTTTTCATGTTCTGGCCTTAATCTTGTTTTTCTCCTTTTTTTCTCATTTTTGCTTTCAGATGGCAGCTGTTCATTATTCTGCTATTGACACCTCCTCTTGTAATGAGTTCCTTATGTTGTCTGATGCAACATAAGTGAGATGCATGCAGTCCAGTTATGCTGAAGAGCTCAAACAGGTTTATTAACAGCTAAACTATTATACAGTACAGAGCAAACTATTTACAGAACCTTACTCTGGGAGTTACAGTTGCAGAGTGACGCTGGCTTGTAGCCACATGACTGCATCCTGGTACTTAGCTTATAAGCATACTAAGATCTTAAAGTGACATCACTCTTAAAGGCAATCATACAACACCTCTAGACATATCTTTTGTTTCTTTACTTGTCCCATTACTGGGACTCATTTAGTGCTAGGGACTTGGATGGGGCAGAATTTGTGAGGGGCATCCAGGAGGGCTTCTTGAAACAGTATGTAGATAGTCCAATTAGGGATGGGGCCATTCTGGAGCTGGTATTGGGGAATGAGCCCAGCCAGGTGGTCGAAGTTTCAGTGGGGGAGCATTTCGGGAGCAGTGACCATAATTCCATAAGTTTTAAGGTACTTGTGGATAAGAATAAGAGTAGTCCTCGGGTGAAGGTGCTAAATTGGGGGAAGGCTAATTATAACAATATTAGGCAGGAACTGAAGAATTTAGATTGGGGGCGGCTGTCAGAGGGTAAATCAACATCTGACATGTGGGAGTCTTTCAAACGCCAGCTGATTAGAATCCAGGACCAGCATGTTCCTGTGAGGAAAAAAGACAAGTTTGGCAAGTTTCGGGAAGCTTGGATAACGCGGGATTTTGTGAGCCTAGTCAAAAAGAAAAAGGAAGCATTTGTAAGGGCTGGAAGGCTAGGAACAGACGAAGCACTTGAGAAATATAAAGACAGCAGGAAGGAACTTAAGCAAGGAGTTAAGAGGGGTCATGAAAAGTCATTGGCAAACAGGATTAAGGAGAATCCCAAGGCTTTTTATACGTATATAAAGAGCAAGAGGGTAACCAGGGAAAGGGTTGGCCCACTCAAGGATAGAGATGGGAATCTATGTATGGAGCCAGAGGAAATGGACGAGGTACTAAATGAGTACTTTGCATCAGTATTCACCAAAGAGAAGGACTTGGTGGATGATGAGCCCAGGGTAGGGAGTGCAGATAGTCTCAGTCGTCTCATTATCAAAAAGGAGGAGGTGTTGGGTGTCTTGCAAAGCATTAAGGTAGATAAGTCCCCAGGGCCTGATGGGATCTACCCTAGAATACTGAGGGAGGCAAGGGAAGCAATTGCTGGGGCCTTGACAGAAATCTTTGCATCCTCATTGGCTACAAGTGAGGTCTCAGAGGACTGGAGAATAGCCAGTGTTGTTCCTTTGTTTAAGAAGGGTGGCAAGGATAATCCAGGAAATTATAGGCCGGTGAGCCTTACGTCAGTGGTAGGGAAACTATTAGAGAGGATTCTTCGTGACAGGATTTACTCCCATTTGGAAACTAACAAACTTATTAGCGAGAGACAGCATGGTTTTGTGAAGGGGAGGTCGTGTCTTACTAATTTGATTGAGTTTTTTGAGGAAGTGACGAAGATGATTGATGAAGGAAGGGCAGTGGATGTTATCTATATGGACTTCAGTAAAGCCTTTGACAAGGTCCCTCATGGCAGACTGATACAAAAGCTGAAGTCACATGGGATCAGAGGGGAGCTGGCGAGATGGATACAGAACTGGCTCGGTCATAGAAGACAGAGGGTAGCAGTGGAAGGGTGCTTTTCTGAATGGAAGGATGTGACTAGTGGTGTTCCGCAGGGATCAGTGCTGGGACCTTTGCTGTTTGTAGTATATATAAATGATTTGGAGGAAAATGTAGCTGGTCTGATTAGTAAGTTTGCGGATGACACAAAGGTTGGTGGAGTTGCGGATAATGATGAGGATTGTCAGAGGATACAGCAGGATATAGATCGGTTGGAGACTTGGGCGGAGAAATGGCAGATGGAGTTTAATCCAGACAAATGTGAGGTAATGCATTTTGGAAGGTCTAATGCAGGTGGGAAGTATCCAGTAAATGGCAGAACCCTTAGGAGTATTGACAGGCAGAGAGATATGGGCGTACAGGTCCACAGATCACTGAAAGTGGCAACGCAGGTGGATAAGGTAGTCAAGAAGGCATACGGCTTACCTTCATCGGTCGGGGCATAGAGTATAAAAATAGGCAAGTCATGCTGCAGCTGTCTAGAACTTTAGTTAGGCCACACTTAGAATATTGCGTGCAATTCTGGTTGCCACACTACCAGAAGGACGTGGCGGCTTTGGAGAGGGTACAGAGGAGGTTTACCAGGATGTTGCCTGGTCTGGAGGGCATTAGCAATGAGGAGAGGTTGGAAAAACTCGGATTGTTTTCACTGGAACGACGGAGGTGGAGGGGTGACATGATAAAGGTTTACAAAGTTATGAGTGGCATGGACAGAGTGGATAGTCAGAAGCTTTTTCCCAGGGTGGAAGGGTCAGTTACTAGGAGACATAGGTTTAAGGTGCGAGGGGCAAAGTTCAGAGGGGATGTGCGAGGCAAGTTTTTTACACAGAGGGTGGTGAGTGCCTGGAACTTGCTGCCAGGGGAGGTGGTGGAAGCAGATACGATAGCGACGTTTAAGAGACATCTTGACAAACACATGAATAGGAAGGAAATAGAGGGATATGGGCCCCGGAAGTGCAGAAGGTGTTAGTTTAGGCAGGCATCAAGATCGGCGCCGGCTTGGAGGGCCGAATGGCCTGTTCCTGTGCTGTATTGTTCTTTGTTCTTTGTTCTTAATGCATAAATACAGCAGCAGCAAATAAAGTACAAAGAATCACTGAGAAATTACCACTCCCTTTGGCTCTGCCCCACCAACTCTTTTGTCATTTCTTGTCTTCCGTCTTCTGCCCTATCACAGACCTTCACTTTTTTTTTTTCCAACCTCCCCCATTTGATCTACTTAAAACCTATTACATTTCTAACTTTTACTAGTTCTGACCAAGGGTCATTGACCTGAAATGTTAACTCTGTTTCTCTTTCCACAGATGTCGCCAGACCTTCCAGAGTGTTTCCAGCATTTTCTGTTTTTATTTCAGATTTTCAGCAACCACTGTATTTTGCCTGTATATGCCGAAATAGCTTTGCACAAGCACTTAGCCATTATGGACTGAATTTCACCTCAAATTGAAAATTTACTCCATGGTGTCCAAAGGGAACAAATTGCTACTTTAATGAATCACATGTTTCAAAGTTGCACAATTTCAGTGGAAAGGTTTTAGTTACATAGAAGAACGTGTATTCTCCTGTTTATGGTTAAGAAAGATTTTTCGTGGACTCCTGACAAAACAACAGGGATGTAGCCTGCAGCGGAAAAGTGCAAGGAAAATGCTTTTAAAAATCTGAGCACGGTCTGGTTTAACCAATGCATTGTAACAACTTTTTATAGCTTTGTCAACTTATGTCATACTGTTCTGGCTTTATAACCTAATATTTTACTAGCTTTTTCAGGAACACAGGAACAGTAGGCTATTCAGCCCCTTGTGTCTGTTTTGCCATTCAGTTAGATCATGATTGATCTGTACCCTAACTTTTATTTGTGACAATATATTGACTATATATTAAAAGTGATGAGTATAGTATAGTTGAAGTCTCCTTGTGCAACTCCAACTCTATTCATTGAGTTTTTATGATTCTTTTTGGCCCACATGCAATTAATTACAGAATTGAAAACCTGTGGGCTGTGATACCAGCAGTTACACAAAGATGGCATTTGCTGATGCACCTCAGCACTGCTGCTAGAGTATACACAGTGCAAGGTCATCCCATTCTCAGGGGGCTGGCTGATATTCCCACCACTGTGGTACATCTTCAGTGCCTGCCAGCCCCACGCTGCCAGCTGTCATGTGTGATGTGGGGGTTGGGGTGCAGTGGACGGAGTGGGGACAGAGTAGGGGAACCATCCTCAAGAAACCTCTTCGGCCCTCTTTAACTTTGTCAGAAATTACATGTTTCAAAGGGGCCAATGCTAAGATTTTTGAAATTTTTCCTTGCTCTTCTGGGTGCAGGCCACTTCCCCAGTTTATTTCCATGCTGTTACACCACAGTTACAGCAGGAATCCATCAAAAACAGGCATATAAAATCGCACACACATTTTTAAATGTTACTTTTCATTTTTTGTTTGTCTGCCCTATCGCATAACTGAAAGAATCCTTTTGTAGGCCTTCGTGCATCTTCGCTCTGTTAATTGTCATCATCAGCTAATTTGACAAGCTTACATTTGGTTTCAATATCCAGGTCATTAATGTAAATTACAAACAACAGGGGTCCAAGCATTAACTACTCCACTCAACACTTCCGCTCGTCTGTCATTACTCCTCGCGCTAGTACTCTTTCTGAATTTCAATCTTTTTACACAGGCCTGTACTCTACTCTGTCTCATATCCCAAGTTGTAAATGACTATTTTTTCAAACAATGGGTGCAATTGAAAAGCTCAGCCACTTTTCTGTTATTTTTCTTTTGAAGTTAAAGCAAATTATTTTTTAAAAAACTTGAGACCTGTAAGATATCTCTTTCTCCAGGCCATTAAGGCAGCATAAGTGGTGTCTTCGAACTACTTTTCAGCTATTCTGGTAAAATTACTTGGCAAATATGTAATATTCAGGAAGGGAGAAAATCGTCGGGCACAGGTGATGTACTGATGAATGAAGATAATCGTTTTCCAAGCACTTTTATAAACAGCACCAACAACTTGCATTTATATAGCGCCTATAATGTAGTAAAACGTCCCAAGGTGCTTCAGCAGGAACATTATCAGGGAACATTTGATGCCGAAAATAAGGAGATATTAGGACAGATGACCAAAAGCTTGGTCAAAGAGGTAGGTTTGAAGGAGCATCTTAAAGGAGGAGGGTGAATAAGAGAGGCAGGGAGGTTTAGGGAGGGAATTCCAGAACATAGGGCCTAATCAGCTGAAGACATCGCTGGCAATTGTGGAGCAATTAAAATCAGGGAAGCGCAAGAGGCCAGAATTGGAGGAGTGCAGAGATCTTGGAGGTTGGTAGGGCTGGAGTAGGTTACAGAGATAGGTGTGACTGAGGCCGTGGAGGGATTTAAAACCAAAGAAGAGAATTTAAAAATTGAAGCGTTGCAGGACTGGAAGCCAATATAGATCAGCAAGCACCCGAGTGTGTGGGACAAGAATGGGACTTGGTGCACGTTGGGATATGGGCAGCTGAGTTTTAGATGAGCTTAAGTTTATGGAGGGCAGAACGTGGGAGACCAGCCAGGAAAACATTTACCACCATGATAGTAGCTTTTTAACACTTATATTTGACTTTTCTAAAATCCCTCAAATCAGTTCGTTTTCATATATTGAATAACAAAATGATTTAAATGCATTATGTGGCAGGAGCGCAACTAGGGGCTCAGATGGCACTTCAATCATAACAGAAAAGCCTGTACTATTTGATGTAATTTGATGGAACATGTTGCAAAATTTAAAAACCAATATCTTTGCAGTGACAAGTATTGTGCCAGATGACAGCGAATAGCATGTGAAAGAACTGTGTGGTTTGAATTGTAATTTCCCTCTATTATCCAATTTCATCATTAATATCTGGCAGAGATTCATATTTTTGTATTTATGTAAGAAAGCAGTAATAGAAAGACTAGGGTCAATATTAATGTCTCCTTCCCAATGAGAACAGGATGGGAATGGGGGAATGGAAATAGAGATGAACTCCTCCACTCCAGGTTCACACCTTCTCCTAACCTAACTGGTATGTTTTGGGCATCCAATGAGGCCTTTGCCACAGAGCCTTACCCGGGAGTGAAATTTAAAGGAATGAGGACGTGTCATAGGAGGGTGACACCATTTTGAATACTTTTAGAGTTTCAAAAGTCATTTCAATCCATTAGAAAAGAGGGAAGGGTATTAAGTCAAACAAGTTCTTAAACTATTTCACAGACTCTCAGGGCACGTGCACTTATCCAGGCTGCAAAAGTAACATTTGTGTGAGAGTGTGAGAGGTTGCAGCCCTAATTCAATTAGTTAAGGGGGCTGTTCCTCAGTTTCTTGCTTCACTACAGTCTGACATTCCTGATCTTTGGTGTAGGGGTGGTGGTGGCAGTGGCAGGTAAATTGGAGAACCATTTGGTGAGTCTGCTCCTAGACCTGGCCTAGTTGGCCACCTATAAGTGCAGTGGAGGGCAGCAGGGGTGGGTGGGTGAGGGATAGTGTTGCAGGGGCATGGGACATTGTTCTGGCAATCTGCCTCTCTTCCGTAGTCATTTCTGTGCCCTAGTGGCCCTGGAGAAGGGGCACGTGGCATCAGCCAGTACGCTCAAGGCCTTCCGAAATCAGTGGGCACCGCAGGGGAGGGAGTGTTTTGTGGACACCAAGAGTGATATTATTATTTAGTCTCATAAGTTTGCTTTGTTTGTCAACAGACAAAAAAGGATCTGATGGACAAAAGTGAAGGAAAAGCAAACACTTAATAGAGCATCACAATCCAGGTGACGGATGGAGCAGCCCAGCCTCACCTCCTTATTTGATAGCTGCTGAAGTCTCAGGGTGCTGTGTGAATATGTTAGAAGCAAAGATCCTTAAGAACATATGGCACGGCTCTAAATCTGGCTCTCTGCTGATCCAGACCATGTGAAGACACTTCCTCACAATCATTGCCAGGTAGATGCCGCAACATCTACAATTGTGGTTACAGCCATCTTGGCCGATGAGGCAATCAGGCTTTGCAGGCTGATGATCACAAGACATGCTTTCTTGCATGCAGTACCACCGAAACATGTGATGGTGCAATTACAATCCAGGATAAAGCTTAGTCAGGCCTTCACATGCAACTGTGCTATTGGTCTCATTAGCATAACCTATATGACTCTACGTGTACTAATCACCTGCCGAAGTGACATACAATCAGCTGTGTCTACAAATAGCAATGAGTATGCATAGAGCACCTTTCATACAGCCTGATCTGCCTGACAACACCTATTTTTCCATGTACCTCAAACAAGGGATTTCCATTTATAAAACCATTGAAGTCATTATTGGGCAAGGGGCTCCAAAACAAAAACAGTTGGCGCAAAGACTCATGCGATCCTACATACCAGAAACAACTGGCCTAAAATCTGTTGAATTAATTTGCTTACTTGCCCTTTAAACTTTGTGCTCAACACCCAATCATCTTGCATGTTCACTTATGCAGCCATTTTTTGTAGTCTCAATTTTACAAATCTCCATCCTTATCCCTTGCTATTAGATCCCTACAAACTGGCACACACGAGGTAGTAACAGCAGAAAAATTGGCCATGTTGATTAGAACAATAAGGGTATATGTTCTGGTCAACTATGCCCTCTGGCCCATGGAGCAAAGCAGGCACTAGGGCCCAGGAAATTTGACTCAAATCCACATCGCCAGATCTACACCACTTTAACACTGAGCATGACCAAGTGGTGAGTATTTTAGACCAGCCTACACTGGGATTGCCAGAATTGAACCACATCTTTACAATGTGTTTAACTGAAGCTTAGTGCATTTTTTTAATCCACTTTTGACACTGCCATTTCTCTTCAGTCATCTGAGTTGGCCTAAGAGAAACTCCATGGGTGATGGAGTTCTTAAAAGATCTGAAGCTCTTTACCCTTTCCTGCTTTATTTTCCAGTTTTCTTCAGTATTTTCATTTCAGTTGGCATTTTCCTGTAAAGAATTTTTATCACGTTTTTCCTTAATTTTTTGTTTGAGCACGCAATCTGCCCGTGAAACCTAAAATATTCAAATTATTCTGCTAATCACTAGCAAGCTGACTGTAACTGAAGCATTTACAAGACTTCAGCAGGACAGGAAGAACTGAAAAATAAGGATGAATGATAAAGGAGCTTTTACATATAAAGTATCATGAGGAGTCCTGCAATGGTTGGTAAGTCAAGATAAAGATAATGATGGGGTTTGGTTTTAAAGCATCCCAATACTTAAGTCACAATTTAATGGTTGATGTAGTAGAAATCAAACAAAGGAGACCAAGAGGCAGCAATACCAGAATGCCTGCGTTCACCAACTGTGTCTGCATGCCCAGGCCCACATTCACCAGCTCCTCGCCCTACCTCATTCAGTATTCTGGGATACAAACTGAATGGTATGATGGTTCCATTAAATTTTTAATAGAGTGCCCTTTTGAATGTTTGTCCTGTGGCTGTTCCATGTCCTCCTCAGTTACTCCTACAGTCCTGCTTTTACCTTTCCCTGTAAAAACTGAGGCAAAATACTTAATTAGCATCTCTCCCATTCCCTCACAGATCTCTAAGTTCTTTGATTTCTTCTATTACCATGGGCTTATAAAAGCTCTTGTTATTTACTTTTGTCTTTACTGACACTTCTTCCATATTCTCTTTCATTCTTCCTAATTTTTTTTTGCTCTCATACTATAATGTTTAGATTCCTCAGTTCTCTTCTGTATTATTCCCTCTATATTTATCAATTGCTACTTTTTTGTTGCTTTAACCTCTCACTTTATCCATGGAAACCCTACTTTTAATGTATCCTGTTTAGTCCTAGTCAGACTGTATGTCACCTCTACCTTATACATTTCATATGTACAGTCACAATCACATTCAAAGTCGTTTGCCTGACCCTGCACCTCCCAAGCAAAAGAACATGAGGAGCCAAGTGGCTATGGCAGCAGAAAATTAAAAATGGAAATATTCTGAGTAACAATTTAGAAAGGAATGGTGTGTACATTTTATTTGTAATCATTTTGAAATATAACTTCAATAATATGAGAAAAATGGATGCACTCCCTTCAACATTTCTGTGGAACTACATAATTAAACAAGCTGTTTGCGTAGCAGTTTAATTATAGCTGAGACTTTTTTTCTCCATGAGCTGTAAAATTTTTATGCAGGGTCACATTGAGTTAATTTGCCTGCCTGCAGTATATGGAGATTGCATTCCACATCATTAATCTGCTGCCGAGGTCCACATCTACTGCAACCTGCTGATCACTGTAGCTTCATCAAAGGGAAATGCAATATCAATCACACAGAACTCCCTTCAATCCATAGATACAGTCGCTCGTATTTAGCAGAACTATCTAAACCGTCCCTAATTGACCTCTGGAAGGTATGAAGTAGCATTTGTTGCTTAGCCATTCATTGTGATCTAGGTGGCATTTTGCATTCTATACACAGATGGAACAGCTTTTCTATAGGTTTTTTCGTTCCAGATTGGTATACTCTGAATTTATCTATAGAAAATGTACCAGTTACTTACAAAGAACATATGAAAATATACAGTTACAATAGGACTTTCCTCCTATCAAGTCTATTCTTCCAAAGACCAGAGACCATTCACTCTAGTATGCAGTCTGGTATTTAAGCCTTTTAAATGTCCCAAGGATAAATTCTGCAATATTCTTCCCTTTGCCCTCAGTTTCAGAATATCTCTTAATCTTTGCATCCTGCATTATTTATTCTTGACCAGTGCCTTCCTTGGTGGGATATGTCCATAGTCTGAGGAGCTGTAGAACCATGAATAGTGTGCTACGGACAGCTGGGAAATGGTCTGAGTGACTTCCACTTTTCACCTCTCAATTGACCGCAGATAGCGTTTTTTAAAAAAGTGTTTTAGTCCCTGAGTGTTATAAAGGTCAAATAAACAGTGTTACGACCAGGTAAGAAAGCGGTCCCTCTCAGCCTTCACCTGATCTTACCGTAACAGGGTTTAATTTGAAACACACCATCTTTTTAGCTCCCCCCAGTGAATCCTTGTTCAGCGCTTTCCAATTCTAAGGCAAAGAAACCAGCACAAACAGGCTTTCTTAGGTGTAAAGAAGAAAAGTTGAAATTTATTAAACTTGAACTTAAACTCTAATTTGGTTGACGCCTACGGATACACGATGCACCAACGCTAGCATGCATACGCGATACACACGTGCAAATAGAGACAGAAAAGAGCAGAAGAAAAATATAGTGGAAAAGTTTGAGGCTATATCGGAAGAGTTGTTATGGTTCTTCAAGCTCACTGCAGAGTCCTTGATTGTAGGTAGATCTTGCTTTTTGTTGGGGCCCAGTATTCTTCTTAAACCCTGTTCGCTGGAGGAGACTTTCCTCTCTTGGGGTTCATGCGTCTTCAGTGGAATCAGAGGCTTGTGAGAAAGAGATGGGAGCAGGCAGTCAGGAGAGGCTGTGGCGAGCCAGCCAGGAGGGATCTTCTCGGTCCAGGAGTACACAAACACTCTCAGTTCAAACTGTTTGTACAATTCAGAAAAATCCCAGGTTGTCAAGCAGGTTAGTCATGGCTTGGCTCTGTGGATTGTATCATCTTAGCAGGGCTTGGAATGCTCCTCTTACACACAATACCTGGTGATTAAGGTCCATTTTTGGGTTGAATGTATCAGGGAATGGTCCTTTGTCCTTCCAATCACTTTGTTAATATGCAAATGTCTTTTCCAGCCATGACTGATCTGTTTAACAAGTCATTTCTTCACACCAGTAACAGTTTAAAATCAATGTTCATGACAAAATGAATGTGCCTCATTCTTGGCAGATGGGGGCCGAGCATGACAACAGACAAACAACAGGTTTTCATGTAGGTTTAAAAAGAAAGATAACTGTTTATTAAAACAATACCTGAAAATGTTTGCAACCTCATCCACTCACTCAGGCACACACATGCACACACACAAGAAAAGATGGAGATTAGAGGATAGCATGCATTTAAATCCAATTGTTATAAAAAAGCGTTCACTTTGAAACATTCTTGGTTTTCCAGGAGGAATTTTTAACAGTAGTGCACACCTGATATTCCTTATCTTGGTTCGAAGAGGTATCGCAAATTCCTTTGTTTAAGACTCAAAGTCAATGGACATTTTGTTAAAATATCTAAGATGGGGTGTTTTCAAGGTCATCTTTGGAGTCTCTGCCTCGGTGGTTTGAAGATATTACAGGCAGGATCATAATCTTGGCTGGAAAGGATGTCTCAGCTTCCTCACTGGGTAACTTTCTCTCTGTCTCTCTCAGAGGAATCTCTTTTTTTAAGAAAAACCCTTATCAGGCTGGGTTTCAGTCAGGTGACAATAGATGTTCTCTCCTGGTATGTTCATTCAATGTCTTTGAACGTGGGGCCATTGTTACATAATGGGGTTGGACTGTAGTTTGTCTTCATAAAGTGGTGTTATTTCCCATCTTGGCTTTGCATCCAGAGTGGCTCTGTCTGTGAAGGTCTTTGTCAGCCCAATTCTTGAAGGTAGCAGCCATTTAGCACTGAATGGCCTGTTTAACATTTTAATATGTCTTCCCCAGAACTAGTCCAGACCTGATGCTGGGTTTTAGTGTCCAACAGTCATGATATATATTTGCAGTACAGGAGGGGTCACCCGACCTCTTACTCCATCCTGTCTGCAGCAAAATGTGTCCATTTTTTGGAGTTTAATTCATCTATTCATTTTTGCAGTTCATAATTGCTCCAGTTCACAAAGAACAAAGAACAAAGAAAATTACAGCACAGGAACAGGCCCTTCGGCCCTTCAAGCCTGCGCCGATCCAGATCCTCTATCGAAACATGTCGCCTATTTTCTAAGGGTCTGTATCTCTTTACTTCCTGCCCATTCATGTATCTGTCTAGATACATCTTAAAAGACGCTATCGTGCCCGCGTCTACCACTTCCGCTGGCAATGCGTTCCAGGCACCCACCATCCTCTGTGCAAAGAACTTTCCACGCATATCCCCCCTAAACTTTTCCCCCCTCACTTTGAACTCGTGACCCCTAGTAATTGAATCCCCCACTCTGGGAAAAAGCTTCTTGCTATCCAACCTGTCGATACGTGTATATGGAATTAGTATAGGGTTAGTATAAATGGGTGGTTGATGGGCGGCACAGACTCGGTGGGCTGAAGGGCCTGTTTCAGTGCTGTATCTCTAAAACTAAAACTAAAACCTCTCATGATTTTGTACACCTCAATCAGGTCCCCCCTCAACCTCCGTCTTTCTAATGAAAATAATCCTAATCTACTCAACCTCTTCATAGCTAGCGCCCTCCATACCAGGCTGATGAACCTCCTCTGCACCCTCTCCAAAGCATCCACATCCTTTTGGTAATGTGGCGACCAGAACTGCACGCAGTATTCCAAATGTGGCCGAACCAAAGTCCTATACAACTGTAACATGACCTGCCAACTCTTGTACTCAATACCCCGTCCGATGAAGGAAAGCATGTCGTATGCCTTCTTGACCACTCTATTGACCTGCGTTGCCACCTTCAGGGAACAATGGACCTGAACACCCAAATCTCTCTGGACATCAATTTTCCCCAGGACTTTTCCATTTACTGTATAGTTCACTCTTGAATTGGATCTTCCAAAATGCATCACCTCGCATTTGCCCTGATTGAACTCCATCTGCCATTTCTCTGCCCAACTCTCCAGTCTATCTATATTCTGCTGTATTCTCTGACAGTCCCCTTCACTATCTGCTACTCCACCAATCTTAGTGTCGTCTGCAAATTTGCTAATCAGACCACCTATACTTTCCTCCAAATCATTTATGTATATCACAAACAACAGTGGTCCCAGCACGGATCCCTGTGGAACACCACTGGTCACATGTCTCCATTTTAAGAAACTCCCTTCCACTGCTACTCTCTGTCTCCTCTTGCCCAGCCAGTTCTTTATCCATCTAGCTAGTACACCTTGGACCCCATGCGCCTTCACTTTCTCCATCAGCCTACCATGGGGAACCTTATCAAACGCCTTACTGAAGTCCATGTATATGACATCTACAGCCCTTCCCTCATCAATCAACTTTGTCACTTCCTCAAAGAATTCTATTAAGTTGGTAAGACATGACCTTCCCTGCACAAAACCATGTTGCCTATCACTGATAAGCCCATTTTCTTCCAAATGGGAATAGATCCTATCCCTCAGTATCTTCTCCAGCAGCTTCCCTACCACTGACGTCAGGCTCACCGGTCTATAATTACCTGGATTATCCCTGCTACCCTTCTTAAACAGGGGGACAACATTAGCAATTCTCCAGTCCTCCGTGACATCACCCGTGTTTAAGGATGCTGCAAAGATATCTGTTAAGGCCCCAGCTATTTCCTCTCTCGCTTCCCACAGTAACCTGGGATAGATCCCATCCGGACCTGGGGACTTGTCCACCTTAATGCCTTTTAGAATACCCAACACTTCCTCCCTCCTTATGCCGACTTGACCGAGAGTAATCAAACATCTGTTCCTAACCTCAACATCCTTCATGTCCCTCTCCTCGGTGAATACCTATGCAAAGTACTCATTTAGAATCTCACCCATTTTCTCTGACTCCACGCATAACTTTCCTCCTTTGTCCTTGAGTGGGCCAATCCTTTCTCTAGTTACCCTCTTGCTCCTTATATATGAATAAAAGGCTTTGGGATTTTCCTTAACCCTGTTTGCTAAAGATATTTCATGACCCCTTTTAGCCCTCTTAATTCCTCGTTTCAGATTGGTCCTACATTCCCGATATTCTTCCAAAGCTTCATCTTTCTTCAGCCTCCTAGACCTTATGTATGCTTCCTTTTTCCTCTTAGCCAGTCTCACAATTTCACCTGTCATCCATGGTTCCCTAATCTTGCCATTTCTATCCCTCATTTTCACAGAAACATGTCTCTCCTGCACGCTAATCAACCTCTCTTTAAAAGCCTCCCACATATCACATGTGGATTTACCTTCAAACAGCTGCTCCCAATCTACATTCCCCAGCTCCTGCCGAATTTTGGTACAGTTGGCCTTCCCCCAATTTAGCACTCTTCCTTTGGGACCACTCTCGTCTTTGTCCATGAGTATTTTAAAGCTTACGGAATTGTGATCACTATTCCCAAAGTAGTCCCCTACTGAAACTTCAACCACCTGGCCGGGCTCATTCCCCAACACCAGGTCCAGTATGGCCCCGTCCCGAGTTGGACTATTTACATACTGCTCTAGAAAACCCTCCTGGATGCTCCTTACAAATTCTGCTCCATCTAGACCTCTAACACTAAGTGAATCCCAGTCAATGTTGGGAAAATTAAAATCTCCTATTACCACCACCCTGTTGCTTCTACATCTTTCCATAATCTGTTTACATATTTGTACCTCTATCTCACGCTCGCTGTTGGGAGGCCTGTAGTACAGCCCCAACATTGTTACCGCACCCTTCCTATTTCTGAGTTCTGCCCATATTGCCTCATTGCTCGAGTCCTCCATAGTGCCCTCCTTCAGCACAGCTGTGATATCCTCTTTGACCAGTAATGCACCTCCTCCACCCCTTTTACCTCCCTCTCTATCCCGCCTGAAGCATCGATATCCTGGGATATTTAGTTGCCAATCATGCCCTTCCCTCAACCAAGTCTCAGTAATAGCAATAACATCATACTCCCAGGTACTAATCCAAGCCCTAAGTTCATCTGCCTTACCTACTACACTTCTTGCATTAAAACAAATGCACCTCAGACCACCAGTCCCTTTGCATTCATCATCTGCTCCCTGCCTACTCTTCCCCTTAGTCACGCTGACTTCAATATCTAACTGTAGTTCATAACTGTTCCTTTCGTGAGCGTGACAAGTGAGTACATTAGATCATTTTATGTGCACTTGTCCTTAATCTCTTTCCTTACCAAGCATCCATTCAACTCATTTTTAAAGAGCACTGTTTCAGCAGGATGTCCATTCTACATATCCACAACAAGGGAGAAAATGAAATAAAAACAGAAAATGCTAGAAATATTCAGCAGATCTGGCAGCATCTGTCGAGAGAGAAACAGAGTTAACATCTCAGGTCAATGACCCTTCATCAGATAAATCATTTTCCCCTTATATGATTATAGAATTATTTTAATCTGATGTACTGCCTGAAGTGGGCTAGTTTTGTACTGATGCTTTCTAGTTCTGTGTTCAGTATTAAATAATTGTTTGTGTCTATATTACCCAATTCACTCAAAAGTTTGTCTGATCCCCTTCTCATTTTCTCTGGTGAAATCAGTTGAAGGTTTATGTGCCTGTTTAGAACAAAGAACAAAGAACAGTACAGCACAGGAACAGGCCATTCAGCCCTCCAAGCCTGCGCCGATCTTGATGTCTGTCTAAACTAAAACCTTCTGCACTTCCGGGGTATCCCTCTATTTCCATCCGATTCATGTATTTGTCAAGATGCCTCTTAAACGTCGCTATCGCACCTGCTTCCACCACCTCCCCTGGCAGCAGGTTCCAGGCACTCACCACCCTCTGTGTAAAGAACTTGCCTCGCACATCCCCTCTAAACTTTGCCCCTCGCACCTCAAACCTATATCCGCTAGTAACTGATTCTTCCACACTGGGAAAAAGCTTCTGACTATCCACTCTGTCCATGCCACTCATAACTTTGTAAACCTCTATCATGTCGCCCCTCCACCTCCGTCGTTCCAGTGAAAACAATCCGAGTTTATCCAACCTCTCCTCATAGCTAATGCCCTCCAGACCAGGCAACATCCTGGTAAACCTCTTCTGTACTCTCTCCAAAGCCTCCACGTCTTTCTGGTAGTGTGGCGACCAGAATTGCACACAATATTCTAAGTGTGGCCTAACTAATGTTCTGTACAGCTGCAGCATGACTTGCCAATTTTTATACTCTATTAGATTTTGTTTTAGGAGGCCCACAGTTTAAAGTAATTGCAAAACTAAATAGCAATCCTCAGAACAAAAGACACCAGTCTCAAATGCCAGAGATCTGCCCTCTGTGATGGCAGGGAGATGGTAAACACATGCACAAAGGAAAACTGGTTGATCATCTGTGTCCAAAGATGATCAAGAAGTTGAAAACACTCATTGATGCATTTTAATTTTTCAAAATATGCAGTGTTTTAATTTATGTGCAATTTATTCAGTTTTATTGCCTTTTTGCAGACATCATTGTCAACACTAATTGCCAATAGACTTTATTATGTTGATCATATCCACACACCAAAATTAACAATTGTGATTGATTGAGATGCAATTTATCATTGATTAATAGGTCAATCTTGGCAGGATTTTTCTCTCCAGTTATGCTGGTTCCCCTGGGTGGAATGTGACAGAAAATCCTTCAGGAGTCACTCTAACAGCATGTTGTTTCCTCCCTCTCACACCACCCCCACCCCAGCTTCAGCATTTACCTTGAGAGCATATGGTACACCTGCCCATATTTGGGTGCCCATATTATAATAGGATGCAAATGATGGCAATACATTATATGGCATTTTTCCAGGCATTTACACTTTATAATGCTGTGTACAAGAACCACTGATGGATAATGGCAATCCAGCATTGCTGTGGGCAACAGGAGAGCTGGGAGTTGAATTGGTCATGGGGCAACTGTTTCAAATTTCCAGCTCCGCAATTTTAAATTTAAAAAAAAAATTACCTCTTTGGTAATGAGCCATGTTTTGTTGCAACACGATCATCACAAACATTCTCCGCTTGCTGAGGAATCCACCTCCATTAGGTAAAACAGCCTTATACTGGACAATCAGCTGGGGTCAGGAGCACATCCTTGTGACTGGTCGAATTTTCATCCCTCTGATATTGATATTGCACCAGAACAGAACATCCCAGTCTCTATGTCCAATATGTAAATGTATATTTTGATCATATCAATATACCATGATCCTGTACAAAAAGAAATAAAAATAGAGTTGGACAAAGATAGCATCCAATTACATTGCGTGGAAATGTCTTGAAAATCTAGCAGGGACATTGTGCATTTATTTGCTTGCCTAACTCAACTTTCAGACAGGCCTTTAAATGAGTGCTCAGTGTTCCTGCTAAAAACACTTTAACCCCAAAATTCCAGATGGTGAGGTCAGTAAGATGCTTCAGAATCTTTCAAGTCAGCTCATGTGTTTACCCTTTGGAACAGGCAGGAGAGCAGAAGGCCAGCAACCTCACGGTCCACACATTGCCCAAAAGTACTCAAGCCACTCTGCTCAAGTGAGGCAAATTTGTGCCACTGCATGAGCACTTATGTTTGACTATCCTTTTTCATACAAGATTTTTCATCAGCAGCCACAGTTAATAATGGCTCCCTGCTGTGTGCCCGACAACTGTGCATTAATGTTTCCCAGACCGTTTGCTCTTCCCGTTATTACCTTTGAAAATTTGATTCTGTCCCTCTCCATCCTGTTAACAAGCTCATCAACAAGATTAGCAGCAAGTTAATTGGAGACATAGACGTTGCAGGCTCCCACACCCCCTCCCTGCCCCCCACTGCCCTCCCTTTAAAAATTCCAGCATGTCACGGAGGCGTCGGAAGACTGACACGCCATCCTATTTTCAGAGAGTGCCCGCACCCAACCTCGGCCCCATGGGCAATTGAAAATCCAGCCCTATGATTCTATTTTCCACTTCAGTGCTCCTGGTGCACAACAGGAAGGCACAAGCTGAGACTGTACACCTGAAGCCTGTTTTGTTCCATCCACTAAAATTTTAATGGATGGAAAAAAATGGGCTCCATGTGCTGGGATTACTCAGGTGGAAAACCTCTCTTGATATTCTTTCCTCTGCTAGATTATAATACTCCTTTATATATTCGAATAATATCACCAAGCAAAGCTACCTTATACCCAAGAGGGCATGATGTGTATGATTGTTATCATTTCCATCTTAAATTGTGATAATGATATTACTTAGAAGATTGCAATAAAGGGATTATCTCAGACTCTCAAAAGTTCAAAACCTGTTGGTACTGAAACTGTGTGGTTGTTCTGGCTAACTCGAACAAGAGAAGTTCATCAGAATAGCTGCAAATGGCCTTAAGTGCCATTTTCTAGAATGGCCTTGTGGGGGGCAGAGCTTCCTCCCATCCTTACACGGCCACTGGTGTAAGTGGAGTTGGGCTGGGGACAGGAACTCTTGAGAAATCCCATGCACCAGGCCTCAATCAGGAGGATGTTTACCTGCCCAATGCAGGCGGAAGTGGGCCCCACCTCAGGGTCCAGGCTAAGTTCAAGGCTTAAACCTCAAATTTAAGAAAGCCACTCTGGCAGCCAGATTGTTAGGGCTGGATTTTCCCATGGACTTCAGGACCCTAACGTCACGACAGAATGGGGATCCCGAATGGGGGGCCGGCAGCTCTGGAGCCTTGGCAGCCCCACCGGTAGAGGTGGGCACCGCTGATGCAGCTGTGGGACTGCAAGGGCGCCTCAACATGGAGGCACCCTTGGAGGCATGGATCCAATTCAAAAATGCAAAGGAGCAAAGCAGTAGCCCCCTCAGAGAAGAGGGGAAACCCCTCCTGATGAATAGTTTATGCCACGGGTGAGGCCTTTCATGCCCACAGCCCCATCATTGGGGCATGGATCTTCTGGTTCTGTTGGCCCCCCCAGCCTACCGCTGGGAGGCTGTCTCCATTGCACTGGCGGCCTCTGCACAAAGCGGGTGACCACTCTGCCAGTGGCAAAATGCTGGCGAGGCTGCAAAGTTGCCCCTAAATGGGGCCTTAACAAGCGTAATGGGCTGCTCGCCTCCATGGAATGGGTAGCTGATCCCATTCCCAGCCTGCTCCTGGGAAAGTTCCCCAGCAGAGGGAATGCATCAGGAAGCCATCCTGATGTCCCTCCCCCATATTTTCTGGACCTCTGACACCTCCAAGCCTGCCATTATGGGCCAGGAAAATTCTGCCCTTAGACTGAGAGGGGGATCCAGCAATACCCATTCCACACCACACTGGCCAGCTAACACTGGCATTTCTGGAAAGGCCAGATCCTCAATCAGAAGAACAATCTGGGTGCCTGTGGAGCCCACATCGCTGTCAGCACTGCCACTGAACTTGCAAATTTCAGTGGGGTCAATGGTGGAGATCTTTTGGTATTGTGCCCAGAATGCTAGCATCCAATCGCTGAATACAGTCCCCCTTATCTCAACTTTATGTTCATTTACAAGCCACATGCTAATTTCAGATAGCTTCCTCAATATATGCTCCATTTTTCCCAATGTTCCATATAATTGGGAATGACTGTTCTTTGTACATAAGCAGGAAAGGGAAATAAAGAAATCTGCTAATCTTCTTGAGAAATGAGATGTGTTTTGGTAACCCATGAAAGGGTTCCAGTATTTTAAAAATAAGTAAGTTATGGGTTCATGAAATAGAACAGGGAAGCTAAGTAGATTCTCATGGTGCAGGCATCTTTACTTCCAACCATTCTTGGGTTTCATATAAGAGTCAGTAGTCAGGGCTATAGCAAGTATTGCTGGTCTCCTAGACGCTATCCATCCACAGCCAACAACCTTTGAACAAGGATGGTAGTGTTGATGGTTGCAAAATGAGAGTGTCATGGGACCTGGCATCAATCTGTATGATGAGATGGTGGTCACGTACAAACTGGATATTTATTGAGTGGAATCCTTTCCTGTTGATGAACACCACTGGCTAATGGAAGGAGCCCAGGCAGCATCAACTGGGCCTTGGGAGATCCGTGAGCTCTGTAGAAATGCTGGGCCCTCGCCTAGTGTAGCTCCTCCTTAAAGCAAAAAATGAAGCCATTTGGCCATTTAAACAGACCTTCAGTGTCCTAATGGATGCAGCATTCTGATGAATATCCACTTTCTCAATAATGCACTGAAATATAAGCTCATGTCATAGTCATGGTCATAGAGTCTGTGCCGGACATCCAGCACCCAACTATTCTAATCCTATTTCTTTTTATTTTAAAAAAAATTACATGCATAGTTACTTAGTTTATTGATGTGTATTTTGAACCAAACAGAATAAATGAGTTTCTGACAAGACAAAGCAGCCCTGAATCCCCAACAAATCTATCTATATTTTCAGCATTCAGCTTCACTCTTCTAAAAATTTCCATCCAACTATTTAGGTTTGCATAAATATCCTTATTGTTAGATACATTTTCTTTCCATTAGAATGAACTTGTTTTCATCTCATTTGTATCCTGTTGATGTAGTTTGGAATTTCATCACAAAATTCTGTTCATTCCTATAAAAGCTAAATGCCAGCAATACAATAATGAAACACCAGCCCATCTAAAGACTGGAAGGCAGGCCATTAATTTTAACAGCACTAGATGAAATGAAAGGTAAATTTTTTAAAATACAATAAAAAAAAGCTCCAAACAAAATTTTGTAATTTACCAGAAGTTCCACAAGATACATATTCACAGCAAGGGACACTGTTCCAGTGCTATTCAAGTGGTGGGGAGTTTGCCTCTCACCTCAACAGACATAATGAAAGAGGTGACTGATGTTTTAAATCTTGTCTGTCAAAGTAATTACTTGAATCTGTAAAGTATTCCTGCTATCCATAACTTGCCTAACCTACAAAAAACCTAAATCCTTTTAAACCCAAAGTATGACTGAATAAAAACATGGTAAACAGAAGTTTAAATCTGAACACTGACTACTGTCCAATATCTCCTAATCAGTTTGTTGCTGTGTAACAATATCCTGTAATATCTTCACTGCAAGTGATTACTTATTTTATCACATTCCCTCTCATTCCATTTCTAACTTTGTTTCTATCCTTTAATGTCATTAGTTACGTTCAGTGTCACAGCCTCTGAACAGGAACCAAGCAGGTAAAGCGGAATAAAAAGGGGGCCCGTCACTCCCACCTATTAGCTGCTACTGAACTCCACAGCAAGTGGTTCTCAACTAGAATTCACACAATCAGCATGGTGTGACAATTCGAGCAGAGAACAAACCCCACTATTTAATCCAGCCTGTCTATAGTCAAAAAATACCTTTCTGCTTGGCATATTTTAACTTTACGCAGGATCCCCTTAAAAGGACTTGTCTCACCAAATGCAAATATTAGCATTTCAAATGGAAAATTACAAGTTTGGCAATTATTACACATTAAAGCTGTTTTAAAGGTATGGTTATTCAAAATACCTCTTTGCACATCCAATATAAATAAATACCAGAACATTTCAGTGTTACTGGCATAAAAATATAGTGCTTTTGTACAAATATTTAACAGTCCATGATAATTCTTCAAAGATAATGAACACTGTACAATCCAATATACCACAAAGCTGACATATCCTTGGAGGGAGGCCTGAATCCAAATCCTTCTAACTTCAAGGAGCGAGTGTGTCCACTAAGCCAAGTCACTCAGTAAAAAAGAGCACAATTTCAACCCTTTTGCTAAAAAATGAATTGAGATAAGTCGAAATACACAACTTTGAATTAAGAGGAGTCAGAGGAGTAGACTGTAGTAGAGCATGGCTACCCAATCCAAACCCGACGGGGTCCGACAGCATGTGTCGGGTCGGGTCGGGTCGCACTTCCAGGTCCGGCATTCGGGCTCGGATCGGGTCGGGCGGGTCAGACACGCTCTATCACCACCTCCAGTAAGTGGTTCCAATGTTAATGTACATTTTGGACTTGAAAGGTGGTTTTGTTACAGTTTTTAAGCTTGTGCAGATAAGCAACAAAGCGAAAAAAGGAAGGTGGGTTAACTGATGGTCGGGTCGGATTGGGTCGGGCGCGGGAAAAAATGAAAGGACTCTGGTCGGATCGGGCTCAGGGTCCAATGTAGTTCTGTCAGGCTTGGGTCGGGTTTCATTTGCAGACCCGAACTGGCCTTTAGACTGTAGCAGTTTTTAATGCATGAACCAACGACAGAAATGATATTTCTAGATCAATGGTCAACAAGGTATTTCTTTAATTTTTATGCAATCAAGTTTAACTGTCATTTATAAAAATAAATTCATAAAATATAAAATCAATGCATTTTAATGAATTTGTATGGGATACTGTAGATGACTGAGTTAGTGCGTGTGTGACCGAGCGCGCGATTGAGTGAGTGGTCGGACTTTTATGCCCCTTGCGGGAGTAGGCTGGAGACGGCGATGGCATAAAATTGAATGGGAGGCGGGGGGTGCGGTTCCTGTCACCTCCCCGCCCCTGCTGCAATTTAACGAGCAGCGGGAGAGGTAACAAACGGCTCGCCTGCCCCAGGCCAATTAAGGCCTTTAAGTGACCAATTAATTGCTACTTAAGGGCCTCCTCCCACTGCCACTGGTATATTATAGCTGAAAACATAGCCCAACTCTAAGCTTGAAGTTCATATTCCATGGTGGTTTTGAAGAAATCAGATAATGAATTATTTAATTCTGTCCAGCTGGACGCCGCGAGCTGAGGAGGTTGCTGAGTAAAAAGTGGCAGCTTCCTTGCGGGCTGGGTGAGGGGCCCTCCAAACACTTGATCGGGCACCCTGTGCCCAAGGAAGGCTCCCCTGTGGCACACGATGCCCTCGCTGGAGCGCAACCCCCCCTCCACCGCCCTGTCCCCCCGCCTCGCCAGGGCCCAGCCAATTGTCCTAGCCGAGGCCCCACAAATACCTCTATTCTGAGGCCACCTCCATTCCTACCCCTCTCACTGGGTGCAGTCCCAGCAGTGGCCACCGCTCTCCATCCGCTGATTGGCCGGCAGCTCTTGGAGGTGGGACCTCCTGCCTCCATGGGGTGGGAGTCCTGCCCGAAGCCTATTAATCACGTCATGGCTTCCAGGTCCGGCAGAGGCGGGCTTGCCCCGACTTTTTGGCCGGCGGTTGGGGCCTCCGCTCCGATGTAAAATTCCGGCTAGTGAGTGAGCGAGAGATCGTGTGAGCAAGTGAGTGAATGAGTAAAAACAAACTGCCCCACCACAGCCGGACAGAATTAAATAATTCATTAACTGATTTCTTCAAAAACACCATGGAATATGAACTTCAAGCTTAGAGTTAGGCTATGTTTTCAGCTGTAATGTTACATGGACTTGTCTCAGCTCTTCACCACACAGCCCCCCATCACCACCACTTTGTTTAGCTCCATTTCACCCATGCGCAACCCCCAAAGAAAAGGGATGCAAGGTGACTGCTTTCTTGCCTCTTAAGTAAAGTACAAGATGGTGATGTGGGTGAACTAGCCACTTTGAGTTTTTCTCTCTCTCTTTAGGGATGGAATTTTATGTGCAGAGCCCAGAAGCAGCCACCAGGGCCGTAAGCGGGTGGTACTTGCACTCCGACCCAATCCCAAATTGCACCACTATCTCACACCAGACTGCTATTTAACTGTCAGCAGGTGGGGGGTGAGGGCGCGGTCTGACCATTCCAGGGCTAAAGGAGGGCTTTGAGGCGGTGACCGCAGTGCCCTCTGACACTAATGGATATGCTGGCACCATCTTTAAAGGGCTGCCAGCATCAGAATGTAGCTGAGCCTTCTCTGACTGAAGTCTTCCCTGAAGACCCAGCCAGCAGTCTAGGCTTGCCAGTGGGAAGAGGCCAACAGGTCAGCAAAGTAGTCATTGTGAAGGCCAGAGAAACGAGGCACTACATGGCATGGCAGAAAGAAGATCCCGGGTGATCCCACAGTTCAGTGACAACTCCTGCATGTTCTCCTCCAGGCTGGAAAGGCGGGAGGTCCTCTTCCCCAGGGACAGAAGGAGGAGACCTGCCTGCCTAACCAAGCAAGCCTGGACTGAGGTGGCAGAAGAGGTCAGCAGCTGTGGGGTTGTCGGGAGAACCTGGCTGCAGTGCTGCAAGAGCATGAGTGACCTTCTTTGTTCGACCAAACTGAGAATCCCACACCTCAGTCCCCTTAGGGGTTAATAAATGGAAGTGTGAGGGTGCGGTTGTTGGGGAGAGAGACCCCATCCAGTCGGTGGCAATGGGGTCTGGCTGCAGCAGCTCCTATAAGAGGAATGGATGCAGCTCAGTCAACAGACACTAGTCAGTGGTGATGTGTGCAGGATCGCTGCAGAGTGGCTGAATGCTGGACGCATTTGAGTGCCACCAAAATGAACAGCTAGGCAGCTACCTGGCTAATTGTTGTGCCTGTCATTGTTGGGCAACTAACATTCCTCTTCTTTGTTCCTGCAGGAAATGAAAGCTTACAATGCTCAAGAAAGGACCTAGACCGGCGGCAGAGTGCCATTTCTTGCTATCCTCAAACCCGTGGAAGAGGCAGCTCTGGAACTGGCAGGGCAGCATGGCAGCAACTCCATCCCAGACAGTGAGGCAGGATTGTGGGTGCAAGAGGGTGTGTAGCCTCATGACCAGGCACAGGGTGCCTTAGGCGAGCACGAGGGAATGTGCTCCCTTGTCCTCCACTGCACCTAGATCGATCTGAAGACCAGCCAATTCTGGAGACTTGTGCATGGAAGGGGAACAACCCTTGGATCTTCCTGTTCTCTCATGCAGGTCAACCGCAAGAATAGAAAGCTGCTGTCTTCAGGGGACAGCTGTCCATCCCAGAGGAGGAGGAGGGTACCTTAGAGGGTGCATCGTCACATCATTCTCCTGCACCCTCCACCAGTGCAGATACTCTCACGTCAGTGTGTATGTGTTCACGCTGAGATTCAGGGTCACACCCTGGTGAGAGCACCACAAACGTGCCTGAGCAACTGTCAGAGGCTTTGACAGTCAAGGCCACTGACACTCTGAGGAGTGTAGGAGGCCAGGCCAATGCTGAGCCCCAGGCTGATGACATCCCTCTGGCTTTGGAGTCATCAGCAAGATGGCAGATGCTGGATGCACAGCATGAGGTGCATGAAGATCTGGCGGGGATTCCAGAAGGTATGCACACCCTGTCTTGGACAGTGGAGGAGTCCAGCCAGGCCAGGAGTGCTGTCATTTCCCTTGACTATGCACCTGACCTCTTCCATCAAGAGACTGGTGATTTTATTAGATAGCCAGATCCAGCAGACCAGACATGGATGCCAGAAATGCACATAGACCTGCATGCCATCGTCTTGTCCATGAGCACAATGGGACAGTGGCAAGGCGAGAGGTGGACGATGTAGTATAGGGATGTAAAGGGTTAATGCTGCAGTCAGCGAGAGTGACCCCTCCCACTGCAAGACTGATGATGTAACAGTCACATGGTATGGGCTTGAGGAGAAGAAGAGATAGCAGCACAGAAGATGTTATCTTAGGAGACTTGTGGACAGTGTATATAGGAAATGTAAATAATAGAGTAAATAATAAAGTTGACTTTATCTGGAGTCTAAGACTTTCCCCAGAACAGCCCAGCAACACTACAAATACAACAACAATACACAATATGGTGGCAACAGTAAAACAGCGGTAAAACAAAGGTAAAACTGTGGTGAACAACAGAGAAATTTAAAGATAAGTACTGGCTCAGTACAGTAAGCAAACTAATTACCTGCTGAAGAGGCTATGAAGAGCTCCAAAGCTGTGGTGAGTCAGAGCACACAAATACAAGCTGCACCACAGAAGCGTGGTGGTCTGCAAGTAGAATCCAGCGATCAGGTGAGTCACAATACCGATGGTCTTGGATTGGGTTAAAAGCCCTTCGAAAAGTTTGAAGTAATTCTCTAAAGGCATGGTGCTGTAAAAGGGGAAAAACCCAATCCTTCACTCGGGCTGAACAAGAGGGTGAAGAGCGGGGAACCCCCGAAAATTGCAAGAACTCCCCAAAAGCACAGGGAACCTCCGAAAACAGCAGGGACGCCTCCATTAAAGTAAGCAAGCACTGAAAGAAAAACAAGCAAACAGAATTTCTTAAAGAAAGGGGACACCCTAAAAAGTCTATTAAAGAAAGCAATATGGCTTCAAAATTGAGAATGCCTGAATGCTTCCACTAACAAGGAGGGTCCAATCAGGTACAAAATTGGTCCTTATGGAGGAAAAGGTTCCTAAGGTTTAGGATTGCTTCTCAGCGCCATACCAAGTCAGAGTGGAACAAGTGAACCCCCCTCTATATTCAATAGGTGTGATTCTGGACGACATAATTGTCTGACAAGGGACCAATGAGGTTTCTGATAAATTTGAAGAGGTACTTCAAGCCTTTGATAAATATTTCAATCTTCACAGTGTTATGACCAGGTGAGGAAGGTGTCTAGGGGTCCCTCTCAGCCTTCATCTGGTCTTACCATAACAGGGTTTAATTTTAAACACACTGTTTTTAGCTCCCCCTTGGTGAATCCTTGTTCACCGCGTTCCAATTATAAGGCAAAGAAACCAGCACAAACAGGCTTTCTTAGGTTTAAAGAAGAAAAGTTGAAATTTATTAAACTTAAACTCTAATTTGGTTAATGTCTATGGATACATGACACGCCCACGCTAGCATGCGTATGCGATACACACATGCAAATAGAGACAGAAAAGAGCAGAAGAAAAATAAAGTGGAAAAGTTTGAGGCAATATCAGAAGAGTTTTTGTTACGGTTCTTCAAGCTCACTGTAGCATCCTTGATTGTCGGTAGATCTTGCTTTTTGATGGGGCCCAGTATTCTTCTTACACCTTGTTTGCTGTAGGAGACTTTTCTCTCTCAGGGTTCATGTGTCTTCAATGGATTCAGAGGCTTGTGAGGAAGAGATGGGAGCAGACAGGAGAGATCTTCTCAATCCAGGAACAAACAGACACTCTCAGTTCAAACTGTTTTTACAATTCAGAAAACTCAGGTTGCCAAGCAGGTTAGTCATGTGACTTACTGGTCTGACCACATCTTGGATTGTAACACCTTAGCAGTCTCTGGAATGCTTCTCTTACACACAATACCTGGTGATCAAGGTCCATTGTGGGTTGAATGTGTCAGGGAATGGTCCTTTGTCCTTCCAATCACTGTCTGTTAATATGCAAATATCTTTTCCAGCCATGGCTGATCTGTTTAACAAATCCTTTCTTCACTCCAGTAACAGTTTAAAATCAATGTTCATGACAAAATTAATGTGCCTCATTCTTGGCAGGTGGGGGCCGAGCATGCCAACAGCAATAAAGTCTTGGAAAGAGCCAAACTTAATAAGCGGCCAGAGAAGATTGGTGAATCCATAGATTCCTATATTAATGATCTGTATAGATTGGCAGAAGGATGCAAATATGGCAAATTAAAGGCAGGAAAGATTAGAGACCAGATAGTCGTCGGCATAGCTGATGAATCCTCATCAGACCTTTTGCAATCCAAGGAAGACATTACACTGGAAAAGACCGTTCAGATTGTAGGACAGGCCTAAGTTCGCAAACAGAATAGGGCCATTCTATGAGTTGAAGACAAGCCATGGATGAGAAGTCCAATGCCAGTACAGTTTGTGAGAGCAAAGTGAAAGAAACACTTTGTGGAAAAGAAAACACATGCAGGTGGGAAGGTGAATGACACAGGAAAACCATGCCAACGTAGTGGAGCCAGGAAGACCCACAGATGGAAGCAGTGTCCAGCAACTAAAGCCGAGTGTTTTAATTGGAAAACAGCTTGACAATATGGGAAAATGTGCCAGAGCAAAACTTCTTTGCTTAAGGGTACAAAGCAGAAGACCTTCATGCAAAGAGCAGTGAATCAAGTACATCAATATCCCGACGAGAAAGAACCAAGAGATTTCCTGGAAGAAATCGGGAACCCAAATCAAGGTTTCCGGATGACAGACATCGACATGAATGAACACCTCACAAATTTTAAACTTGATATGGGGTCTAGCATCACAATACTGTCTGACCAAGAGCCATGGATGATGAGACATTGCCTCCAACCGGTTGATATACTGTTGCATGGTCCGGGAGGGACACAACTGAGAGTAAAAGGCAAACTTCAAGGACCGCTTCAGCATAGAGAGAGACAACTGGTAGACACCTTATATGTCTTGCATAGACAAGAATTGTCCTTACTGAGTAGGAATGCATGTTTAGAACTGCAGTTGATTAAGAAGATAGACGAAGTCAAGCAAACAAAGGTAAACAATTGCTTTCAAGCAGAATACCCAAAGCTTTTTACAGGGGTTGGAAGACTCAAGACAGAGTACAGGATCACATTGAAGGAAGGGGCCAGGTCAGTGTGTATCTTCACACCAGGAAGAATACCTCCTCCATTGTTGATCAAAGTCCAAGAAAAATTGGAAGAGATGACAAGAATGGGCATTATCTCTCCAGTAACACAACCAAAAAGTGACGAAGAATGCATTTGCATTAGACAGTATTGTGCACAAGGGTGGCCACAAGAAAGTCCAGGGGAGAGAACAATCAAGACGTTCCATGAGTATAGGAAATATTTTACCATAATCGACAATTTATTCCTAGTTCAATGAGTTCCCATATCTTAGATCGATTACACCAAGGCCATTTGCGTATAACTAATTGCACAGCAAGGGCACTATCTTCAGTATGATGGCCTGGAATATCTAAGGACATCGAGACCATGATCCAGAACTGTCAGGCATGCGCGATACAGAGGCCAGAACAACACAAACCTCTTTTAACTACCCAATTTCCAAATAGACCTTGGCAAAGGCTAGGTATGGATTTATTCACGTTTAGTGGGAAGACATATATAATCATCATCGATTACTTTTCAAGGTGGATATAAGTCCACAGATTACATTCTATGGCCATCGAAGTAGTTAACAGGATTCTTCAAGTCATTTTTGCGACACATGGGATTCCAGATGAAATATTATCAGACAATGGTCCACAGTTTGTGAAAAGTTTACTCGGTTTGCAATGAAGATGGGCTTTCAGCATCTCACAAGTTCACTGAGGTATCCACAGTCCAATGGTGAGGCAGAAAGAGGTGTGAAAACCATAAAGTCTTTACTAAAGAAAAAAGATCTTCCAATCTCACTCCTAATTTATTGTTCAACGCCGTTAATGTGTGGATTATCACGAGCAGAATTTCTAATGGGCAGGAAGTTAAGAACACAGCTTACAGTGTTGCCTCAGAAATTGATTTCGCAGTGAAGGCTCAAGACTATGAGAAAGTACAAGATAGGGAAAACTTCTATAGAAGGAAACAATCCCAGAATTATAATAAAAGATTTCGAGCAAGAAACTTACCCAAATTAAACAATGGTCAAAGAGTATGGGTACATGGCCTGGAAAGGAAATGTACAGTAATCCATAAATACAAAGACTATCAGCAATCGTATGTGATACACACAACTGCAGAGAACATATGAAGAAATTGGAGGGATATCATTCCTAGTCCCCAAAAGCAAGAGCCAATAATTCATTTGGAAGACCCAGATGAAGATGAACATACCCAAACCTAACAGAATGCTCCAATCTGTAATAAGGTTCAACCAAGTCAACAATCAGACTTACAAAGAGGACTACTTATCATCCCAGAAAGACCACAACCAGATCAGGGAGAGCTGTCAAAGTCCTATCAGACGAAATCTGTAAAGTTAGAGACTTGGGGAACAGAGTAGTAGATAAGTCATGAATGTATATATTTTTCAGAAAATGTTGGATAAAGACTCGAGAGGAGATGTAGTATAAGGAGGTAAAGGGTTAATACTGAAGACAGTGAGAGCAACCCCTCCCACTGTAAGAGTGATGGTGCAACAGTCACATGGTATGGGCTTGAGGAGAAGAGATAGCAGCACAGAGGGTGCTAGCTTAGGAGGCTTGTGGAGAGTGTATATAGTAAATGTAAATAATAGAGTTGTTCGTTGACTTTATCCAGTGTCTAAGACGTTCTCCAGAATTCCCTAGCAATGCTACAAATACAATAACACACAACAGACGAGGTGCCTGGAGTCTCCACCAGGTCCTCATCCACCTCAGGTTAGCAGGGAGTAGAAGTGTGCCTTGCGAGGGAGGAGGAGCGGCTGCCTTCCACATCTGTGGTCTCCTCTCACGGCGCTCCTGCTGTGGACAGCGGCTCCTCAGCCCCTCTGCCAGTGACACACACACCTCAAGTTACCGTGACGACAGAGGACAGTCCTGCACCTGTGCAGGAGCCCCTCATCATGTCGGGGCCCTCCAAGCATCAGGCAGCCAGAAGACGGCCGCCAAGGTCATCCCAAGCCACGGGGCAGCAAGGTCAGCAGCCTACCTCCACCACAGCTGGCAGCAAAGGGTGAGCACCATGTAGGAGCACTCACAGAAGAATTAAGAAAACCCACCAAATCCACTTGGACTTCACAGATGAATAGATTGTTAAGGATTTTCTGCTTGTGTCTGCTTATGTTTGTAAAAAAGGTATTTAGCATTATGTTAATATTTCCATCTTTTGCTGAAGACCCTTTGGAAGTGTAGGAGAACCAAGGCTCGCTCCAAGGGCTGTTTGGGTGGCATAATAGCGCCTGTGGTCATCGTAACAACTGTGTAGAAGCACCAGTGACACTGGTCGCAGGAGCATGGGCTTGCAACTGAGGCAAACAACAACAGTGGAGGGTGAATGTGGGCCTTTATTTGACTTGAAGGATGATTTGGAAAGGTCTTCTGAATCCTGTATGTATAAGCACCTCACGAGCTTCCCTTGCACCTACATCATTCTGCCTTCCATGCAGTCCATCATGTCTTTCAGGATGCTGCGACTGGCCATCACCTTCCTCATTATCCTCCTCATCTGAGGATGCCTCGCGCTCCATTATATCCTCATAGGTCAGGGCCTCCCCCTTCTGCAGCACCAGGTTTTGCAGCACTCAGCTGACCACCGCAATACGCAAGACCCTTGCTGGGGCATATTGAAGAGCGCCATCGGTTCGATCCAGGCACCTGAATCGCCTTTTTAGGAGACCTATAGTCTGCTCAATGGTGCCGTGGGTTCCATGTGGCAGGTGTTGTATTTCTCCTCTGCTACAGTCCTTGGGTTCCTCACTGGAGACAGCAACCATCTCTTTATTGGGTAGCCCTTGTCGCCAAGTATCCAACCTTGAAGATCCACGGGTGGGGGGGGGGAGGTGGCGGTTGGGGGAGTGAAAAGCTCAGGCACCTGGGAGTGCCTGTGTATGTAGGCACGGTGGGTGCTTGCAGGGCACCTGCAGGACATGTTGGCAGTTATCACAGACCAGTTGGATGTTGAGGCAATGGAATCCCTTCCTGTTAATGAAGGCTGCTTGCTGGCTGGCCTGTGGGAGCCTTGATAGCCACATACATGCAGTCTATCACCCCTTGCACTGACTGACTGTCCAAATCAGTGAGATAATGGATGTATTAGCTGGCCCTCCTAAAGAGAGCATCGGTCACTACTTTGATGAAATGATGTACCACTGATTAAGAGATGCCACACATGTCACCAGTGGGCCCCAGGAAAGAACCAACATCATAGAAGCTAAGGGCCATGGTGACCTTCACCGGCACTGGCATCGGGTGGCCATCAATACCAATGGGGCTCAGCTCATCTGTCATCATGGTACAAAGATCTGTGATGGCCTCTCAGGAGAGGCGCAGTCTTCGGCGACACTGCCACTCTGACATCTGGAGATAGCTCATCCTCAGTCTGTACACCCTTACTACAGGGTATCTTCTTCTCTGCGCTGGAGCCTGCTCGTGGTTCCCTCTGCAGCCTTCTCCCGCTTCCAATCCCAAGGCTGCCCCTGCAGATGGCCATGAGATTGCTGCTAGCTGGAACCCTCTGGCTGCAGCTCCGTCTCTCTCAGGTTCTCCTCCTCGATGTCCATGTCAGGTGGGCACTCGCAGTCTCAAGGGCCACTCTCCGAAATGCTTCCTCTAACCACACCACCCACTCTCAGCCCCCTTTCAATGCACCCAAGTGCGAGCAGCCAGATGGCACTCTGGAGGCTCAACCCCAAAGCCGTGGCATCTGACCTCCCCCTCCTTGCTGCAATATTATATTGCCACACTGCCCTAGCCTTCCTGTGAAGGCACACTGCCTCACCCGACAGCTGCTAAATTCAGCACTGACCTGACCTGTGAAAGGTGGGGGAGGGGAGACACTGGGCTGAGACAAACAATGTTTCCTGGACCTTTTGCTGTGCTGATATACCAGTCAGGACTGACGCCACCATGAGCCCCATGCACTTTGTGCAAAATTGGAACGGCTAGCAAAATCCGAGTCAATTGGCACCAAGTGTCTTAAGTACCTTGTTTTCAGACATGCACACCATTTCCATTAGACATGATGTCTGCCCCTCATAAAATTGGTACCTGCTGTGATGACATCAAAACTCTCTTTCGACGTCACCCCATGTGATCTTACCCGTTACCCCCACCCCACCCCACCCCACCCCACCCCAGCCACCAAGGCCTTCTGCAAAAGGTCTAGGAAACACCTTTTGTCTCAGCCCAGTGTCTCCCCTCCCCCACCTTTCATAAGTCTGGGTGAGATCAGAAAAACAGGTGGGCTTTATGATGTGATGTGATGCATGAGCAGAACACACTGCATCTCTGCACTATTAGTCTCCACAGCAACGTCACTATATGTTTATCTTACACAAGAACCAATTTACTGTATAATTATAGTTCCTGGCACTATGGAATCTGTCCCATTTATATTGCAGCGTGGATTTCATAACACCTCATTAACTATTGTGCTTTTCATTTCTTGCTTACAGTCCTTCCCCAATGGTTGATTCTTCATGAGTTTATTTCCTTGTTTTTTCCCCCAAAGGTCATACTTATATTTAATATTCAGTGGTAAATTGTCTTCCACTCCAAAAATAATTATAGTAACATTCTTGTCCTCATCTAAATAGTTCACATGAATATGCTCATATTGAATATTTTAAAGCATTTTGGCTGTTGAAGTATGATAAAAAGAAATCTGGGTATCATTAGTCAGCAAAAATAAATCCATCTTGGGGCGATTTTAAAAATGTAAATACAATCTATTTTCTTCCCAAAAGAACATTTTTAATGATGGATGAGATGGTAATTCCTTAAAAATTATGAAAAATTCCTGTTGTTTTTCTGAAGCTAATTAGTGCTACTGAAATCAGCTTGGTATTCAACTGCAGCTTTGTCCCCTGCTGGTTACTTCAACACAATAGTGTATTTGCTGGTGCTTATGAATGAATAATCAGTTCCTTTTCTCTAGCCAAAAGTTTTTAAGGACTTCAGTGGAACAGGAACAGATGGAAAAAGAGGACACCTGAAAAGCAGCTTCTCCAATACCAACTTGCACTGGAGTTGAGAATCACTCAGTGTCTAGATGCAAGCTGCACAGTCCCAAAGTGAGTGGTAAGTAAACATAAAGTTAATGATGGGGTTGGTTTGGATGAGTCCCAAATACAGGATTTTATGGTTGAACATGATGAAAGAAAGTATACCACTGAGATCAGTCGGCACCTGAGCCACAATGGTCACATCTGCCATTATACCACCAACCCTAGCTAAAAGCCTTGGCAAGCCGAGCTGCCAATGACTTGAGGACAAAGGCATCTCCAGGCCTTGGATTATCAGACAACTAGTTGTAGTGCTTTATTTTTACCATCTGCTGCAAGAGTACCGACAACAAACCTGTGACATTGAGACAGCGCGATCAATGGCAGGCAAGGTCACCATCAACATCCTCAACTTTTCTGCCACTGTCTTATTTCAGGCAATATTGGCTAATGTGCTATCACACATATATTAAACAAGCGACTGAAGCATTTTCATCTTTCCTACTGAATGGCAAATGGAGCATGATATGACTGTCGCATTGCACCACAAAAATGAGAGTGCATGGCATTGGAGGCAACTTATTGGCTTGGATAGTGAATTGGATGGGAGGTAGAAGACAGAGAGTAGGGATAATGGGTATGTACTCAAATTGGCAGGATATGACTAGTGGATCTATACTGGGGTTGCAGCTTTTCATTATATTTATCAATGACTTGGATGAAGGTATAGGGAGCCATATATCTAAGTTTGCTGGTGACACACAGGCAGCAGACGGCAGCAGAAAGTTGCAAAGGGACATTGATCGATTAATCGAGTGGGAAAACCTGTGACAAATGGAGCTCAATGTGGGAACATAAGAACATAAGAAATAGGAGCAGGAGTAGGCCATTCAGCCCCTCAAGCCTGCCCCGTCATTCAATAGGATCATGGTTGATCTGCCCCAGACCTCAACTCCTCTTTCATGCCAGCTCCTCATGGCCCTCAACTCCCCGATATTTCAAAAATCTATCTACCTCCTCTAAATTTCTTTCAATGATCTAGCCTCCACAACTGTCTGAGGTAGAGAATTCCAGACATTCACTACCCTCTGAGAGAAGAAATTCCTTCCCATCTCTGTTTTAAATGAGTGTCCCCTTATTCTGTAACTATGTCCCCTAGTTCGAGATTCCCCCACTAGTGGAAACATATTCTCAACATCTACCCTGTCATGCTCCCTCAGAATCTTGTACATTTCAATAAGATCACCCCTCATTCTTCTAAATTCTAATGAATAAAAGCTGTTCCCGATAAGTCAACCCCTTCATCCCAGGAATAAGCCTAGTGAATCACTTTTGAACCGCCTCCAATGCCAGTATATCCTTTCTCAAATATGGGGACCAAAGCTGTTCACGGTACTCCAGGTGCAGCCTCACCAACACCCTGAATTGTTGTAACAAGACTTCCCTATTTTTAAACACCAACCTCCTAGCAATAAAGGCCAAAAATCCATTTGCCTTCTTAATTACTTGCTGCACCTGCATGCTAACTTTTTGTGTTTCATGCACAAGAACACCCAGATCCCTCTGTGCTGCACTTTTTTGAAGTCTCTTTCCATTTAAATAATAGTCTGCCTTTTGATTCTTCCTACCAAAGTGCATGACCTCACATTTTCCTACATTGAACTCCATCTGCCAAATTTTTGTCCACTCACTCAACCTATCTATATCCCCTTGCAGATTCCTTATGTCCTCATCACAACATGCCCTCCCACCTATTTTTGTATCATCAGCAAATTTGGATACATTACACTCTACCCCCTCCTCCAAATCATTAATATAGATAGTAAATAATTGAGGCCCTGGGATTGATCCTTGTGGCACTCTGCTAGTTACATCTTTCCAACCTGAAAAAGATTCATTAAACCCGAATCTCTGTCTTCTGTGAGTTAACCAATCCTCAATCCATGCTAATACATTACCCCCAATATGGTGAGCTCCTATCTTGTGCAATAATCTTTTATGTGGCACCTTATCGAATGCCTTCTGGAAATCTAAATAGACTACATCTACCGGTTCCCCTTTATTGACTCTGCTTGTTATATCCTCAAAGAACTCTAGCAAATTTGTCAAACATGATTTCCCTTTCACAAAACCATGTTGACTCTGTTTGATTGCATTAAGGTTTTCTAAATGTCCTGCTATTTCTTCCTTAATAATGAACTCTAGCATTTTCTCAACGACTGATGTTAGGCTGACTGGCCTATAGTTTCCTGCTTTTTGTCTCCCTCCCTTCTTGAACAGGGGTGTCACATTAGCAGTTTTCCAATCCGCTGGGACCCTCCCGGAATCCAGTGAGTTCTGGAATATTTCGACAAATGCCTCCACTATCTCTGCAGCCACTTCCTTTAAAACCCTTGGATGTAGGTCATCAGTTCCTGGCAACTTGTCTGCCTTTAGTCCCATTAGTTTGTCAAATACTTTGTCCTTGTGATAGAGACGGTTACAAGATCTTTCCTCCCATTAGCTCCTTGCTTATCTGATATCTGTGGGATGTTTATAGTGTCTTCCACCGTGAAGACCGATGCAAAATATTGGTTTAAATTATCTGCCATTTCCCTATTCCCTGTTATCAATTCTCCAGTCGCATCCTCCAAGGGTCTCACGCTCACTTTAACTACTCTCTTTCTTGTTACATACCCTTGGAAGCTCTTGCTGTTTGTTTTTATATTTCTTGCCAATTTACTTTCATAATCAATTTTCTCCCTCTTTATTAGCTTTTTAGTCATCCGCTGCTGGTTCCTAAAAAATTCCCAATCCTCTGGCCTACCACTAGTTTTCACCGATTTATATGCCTTAGTTTTTGATTGGATACTCTCTTTGACGGCCTTTGTTAACCACGGGTGGTTCATCCTTCTCATCGAGTTCCGCTTTTTGACCGGTATAAATGTTTGCCGAGTGTTATGAAATATCTGCTTAAGTATCTGCCACTGCTTATCCTTCCCCTTAGTCTATTTTCCAGCCGTTTTAGACAACTCTTTCTTCATACCTCTGTAATTGCCCTTGTTTAAGTTGAGGACACTGGTTTGAGACCCAAGTTGCTCACCCTCAAACTGAATTTGAGATTCTATGATGTTGTGATCGTTACCCTCTAGAGGATCCTTAACTACGATATCTCTTACTAATCCTACCTCATTACATATTACTAGATCTAAAATAGCCCGTTCCCTGGTAGGTTCTGCAATGTATTGCTCTAAGTAACAATCCCTGATGCACTCTACAAATTTGTCTTTCATTGTACCTCTGCCAATCTGATTTGTTCAGTCAATATGCAGATTAAAATCACCCATGACAATTGTAGCGCCCCTCTTACATGCCTCTGTTATTTCCAAATTTATATTTTGTCCTACAGTGCGCAACTCTTCGGAGGCCTAGCTATGACTTCTTCCACTTGCTATTCCTTATTTTCACCCAAACTGATTCCACATCATGATCTATTGCACCTATATCACTACTCACCACCGCACTGATACCTTCCTTTATTTACAAAGCTACCCCACCTCCTTTTCCTTTTTGCCTATTTTTCTGGAACATCGAATACCCTTAAATATTGAGTTCTCAGTCTTGGTCACCCTGCAACCTGTCTCTGCAATAGCTATCAAGTCATACTCATTAATTTCTATTTGTGCCGTTAACTCATCTATCTTGTTACAAATGCTGCATGCATTCAGTTAAAGAGCCTTAAGCTTTGACTTTTTACCATTATTACTCATTCTGGTTCTAATTTCTGCTGCACTCTTCTGCTTATATTTTCTGCCCCTTCCTGTCATGCTTTGATCACCATTCGCCTCTTCACTAACCTGCACCTCTGCTCTCTCGTTTCTTTTTAATTTTTTAAACATCCCTTCAATTGAGCCCTCCCCCATTGTGAGATCGTCCACTTTGGACGTAAGAAAGATAAATCAGTGTATTTTATAAATGGTGATAAACTAGGAACTATGGATGAGCGGAAAGACTTAGAGGTACCAGTACCAAAATCAATAAAAGGCGAGTGAACAGATAGAAAAAATAAGTAAAAAGACTAATGGAATGTTGGACTTTATCTCAAAAGGGTTGGAATACAAAAGAGTGGCTACGGTATGCTACAGCTTTACAGAGCTCCAGTTAGACTCCATGGGCTGAATGTTCGGGGCACCCTGAAGATGGGAACAGAGGCAGGGGCCCGAAAAATACCAGTGCCAAGCGGTATGTCAATTTCAAGACATGATCCCGGCGCTGGCAATATTCAGCAACGTGGTGGAGGGCAGGACAGGAATCCCGCTCTCCCTCCAATTGAGGCCAATTAACATGGATTAGAAGCTCGTTAAGAGCTTATAAGGGGTCAAAGTTCTGATTTTTAAAGGGGTACACAGGTAAAATGTGCCTACTGAAGCAGATCAGCTGGGGGGGAGGTGAATACAGAATGGGGAGCCAGTCACGGATGCGCCAGGGCATCACCCCAGCCCCATAAAATGGTCAGCGGAACAAAGGGGCTCAGCTCTTAGTAAGGGGGTACCCATGGCGCTGCACATGTGACAGAGTCTGGGCACTCAGTGTCCAGGCTTTGAATGGACTCAGCACCCCAGGCATCATGGGGGCAGAAGAGCAGGGGCCATGTCAGCTAAGGACAATTGGGTGGCCACCTGCCCATAAGGAAGTCTCCAGCTGGCAATGGGGGGCACGACTGTCAGATTTTGGGTCCAGTGGCGAGGAGGAGCTACACCCTCTGCAGAAAGGGCAGAACCTCAGACCTTGTCACTGAAGACCTTGCACCTTGCAGCACTGGTCGCCATTCCTTGCCAGTGGCCATCAAATTCACTGTGACCTTGAACTTCTTCACTTCTGGCTCCTTCCAAGGATCAGCTGCGGATCTTGGAGGCATCTCAAAAACGGCTTTTCACCACTGCTTCTCACTGATCACTGATGCTCTCTTTGCCAGACCTGAACAGCACATTCATTTAACGACAGACACGGTCTCACAGGCACAGAGGGCATTGGGTTTTGCCTCTATCGCTTGATTCCCCCGGGCGCAGGGTATCATCGATTGCACCCATGTGGCCATTAAGGCACCCAGCGACCAGCCAGTGAGATCCATCAACAGAAAGGGCTTCCACTCGCTCGACATCCAACTGGTCTGTGACCACAAGAGTTTCCTCCATGTGTGCACTCACTTTCCTGGCAGCTGCCATGACTCCTTCATCCTCTGGCAGTCCAGGTTGCCTCAGATCTTCTCTCCAACCCTCAAAGTGCGTTAGTAGATCCTAGCTAGTTAGTAGCTGCAGCTCTTGTTAGACCGCATGACGGCTCTGGAGCTGCGGATGGACTCACTTTGGAGCATCCGCGATGCTGAGGAGGTCGTGGATAGCACGTTTAGCGAATTGGTCACACCGCAGATTAGGATTGCTGAGGGAGAAAGGGAATGGGTGACCAAAAGGCAGAGAAAGAGCAGGAAGGCAGCGCAGGTGTCCCCTGCGGTCATCTCCCTCCACAACAGGTATACCGTTTTGGATACTGTTGAGGGAGATGGCTCACCAGGGGAAGGCAGCAGTAGCCAGGTTCATGGCACCGTGGCTGGCTTTGCTGTTCAGAAGGGCGGGAAAAAGAGTGGAAGGGCTATAGTCATAGGGGATTCGATTGTAAGGGGAGTGGATAGGCGGTTCTGTGGTCGAAAACGAGACTCCCGAATGGTATGTTGCCTCCCAGGTGCACGGGTCAGGGATGTCTCAGATCGGCTGCAGAACATTCTGAAGGGGGAGGGTGAACAGCCAGTTGTCGTTGTGCACATAGGCACCAATGATATAGGTAAAAAACGGGATGAGGTCCTACAAGCAGAATTTAGGGAGTTAGGAGCCGTTAAAAAGTAGGACCTCAGAGGTAGTAATCTCCAGATTGCTACCAGTGCCACGTGATAGTCAGAGTAGAAATGAAAGAATAGTCAGGATGAATGCGTGGCTTGAAAGATGGTGCAGGAGGGAGGGGTTCAGATTTTTGGGACATTGGGACCGGTTCTGGGGGAGGTGGGACTATTACAAATTGGACGGTCTACACCTGGGCCGGACTGGAACCAATGTCCTTGGGGGTGCTTTTGCTAACGCTGTTGGGGAGGGTTTAAACTCATGTGGCAGGGGGATGGGAACCAAATGAGGTCAGTAGAGAGTAAGGATGTAGTAACTAAAGCCTGTAAGGAACTAGATAATGAAGTCAGCGTGACTAAGGAAAAGAGTAGGCAGGGAGCAGATGATGAAAGCAAAGGGACTGGTGGTCTGAGGTGGATTTCTTTTAATGCAAGAAGTGTAGTAGGTAAGGCAGATGAACTTAGGGCTTGGATTAGTACCTGGGAGTATGATGTTATTGCTATTACTGAGACTTGGTTAAGGGAAGGGCATGATTGGCAACTAAATATCCCAGGATACCGATGCTTCAGGCGGGATAGAGAGGGAGGTAAAAGGGGTGGAGGAGTTGCATTACTGGTCAAAGAGGATATCACAGCTGTGCTGAAGGAAGGCACTACGGAGGACACGAGCTGTGAGGCAATATGGGCAGAACTCAGAAATAGGAAGGGTGCGGTAACAATGTTGGGGCTGTACTACAGGCCTCCCAACAGCGAGCGTGAGATAGAGGTACAAATATGTAAATAGATTATGGAAAGCTGTAGGAGCAACAGGGTGATGGTGATAGGAGATTTTAATTTTCCCAACATTGACTGGGATTCACTTAATGTTAGAGGTCTAGATGGAGCAGAATTTGTAAGGAGCATCCAGGAGGGTTTTCTAGAGCAGTATGTAAATAGTCCAACTCGGGAAGGGGCCATACTGGACCTGGTGTTGGGAAATGAGCCCGGCCAGGTGGTTGAAGTTTCAGTAGGGGACTACTTTGGGAATAGTGATCACAATTCCGTAAGCTTTAAAATACTCATGGACAAAGACGAGAGTGGTCCTAAAGGAAGAGTGCTAAATTGGGGGAAGGCCAACTATACCAAAATTCGGCAGGAGCTGGGGAATGTAGATTGGGAGCAGCTGTTTGAAGGTAAATCCACATTTGATATGTGGGAGGCTTTTAAAGAGAGGTTGATTAGCGTGCAGGAGAGACATGTTCCTGTGAAAATGAGGGGTAGAAATGGCAAGATTAGGGAACCATGGATGACAGGTGAAATTGTGAGACTAGCTAAGAGGAAAAAGGAAGCATACATAAGGTCTAGGCGGCTGAAGAAAGACGAAGCTTTGAAAGAATATCGGGATTGTAGGCACAATCTGAAACGAGGAATTAAGAGGGCTAAAAGGGGTCATGAAATATCTTTAGCAAACAGGGTTAAGGAAAATCCCAAAGCCTTTTATTCATATATAAGGAGCAAGAGGGTAACTAGAGAAAGGATTGGCCCACTCAAGGACAAAGGAGGAAAGTTATGCTTGGAGTCAGAGAAAATGGGTGAGATTCTAAACGAGTACTTTGCATCGGTATTCACCGAGGAGAGGGACATGAAGGATGTTGAGGTTAGGAACAGATGTTTGATTACTCTCGGTCAAGTCGGCATAAGGAGGGAGGAAGTGTTGGGTATTCTAAAAGGCATTAAGGTGGACAGGTCCCCAGATCCGGATGGAATCTATCCCAGGTTACTGTGGGAAGCGAGAGAGGAAATAGTTGGGGCCTTAACAGATATCTTTGCAACATCCTTAAACACGGGTGAGGTCCCGGAGGACTGGAGAATTGCTAATGTTGTCCCCTTGTTTAAGAAGGGTAGCAGGGATAATCCAGGTAATTATAGACCGGTGAGCCTGACGTCAGTGGTAGGGAAGCTGCTGGAGAAGATACTGAGGGATAGGATCTATTCCCATCTGGAAGAAAATGGGCTTATCAGTGATAGGCAACATGGTTTTGTGCAGGGAAGATCATGTCTTACCAACTTAATAGAATTCTTTGAGGAAGTGACAAAGTTGATTGATGAGGGAAGGGCTGTAGATGGCATATACATGGACTTCAGTAAGGCGTTTGATAAGGTTCCCCATGGTAGGCTGATGGAGAAAGTGAAGGCGCATGGGGTCCAAGGTGTACTAGCTAGATGGATGAAGAACTGGCTGGGCAGAAGGAGACAGAGAGTAGCAGTAGAAGGGAGTTTCTCAAAATGGAGACGTGTGACCAGTGGTGTTCCACAGGGATCCGTGCTGGGACCACTGTTGTTTGTGATATACATAAATGATTTGGAGGAAAGTATAGGTGGTCTGATTAGCAAGTTTGCAGACGACACTAAGATTGGTGGAGTAGCAGATAGTGAAGGGGACTGTCAGAGAATACAGCAGAATATAGATAGATTGGAGAGTTGGGCAGAGAAATGGCAGATGGAGTTCAATCAGGGCAAATGCGAGGTGATGCATTTTGGAAGATCCAATTCAAGAGTGAACTATACAGTAAATGGAAAAGTCCAGGGGAAAATTGATGTACAGAGAGATTTGGGTGTTCAGGTCCATTGTTCCCTGAAGGTGGCAACGCAGGTCAATAGAGTGGTCAAGGCGGCATACGGCATGCTTTCCTTCATCGGACGGGGTATTGAGTACAAGGGTTGGCAGGTCATGTTACAGTTGTATAGGACTTTGGTTCGGCCACATTTGGAATACTGCGTGCAGTTCTGGTCGCCACATTACCAAAAGGATGTGGATGCTTTGGAGAGGGTGCAGAGGAGATTCACCAGGATGTTGCCTGGTATGGAGGGCGCTAGTTATGAAGAGAAGTTGAGTAGATTAGGATTATTTTCATTAGAAAGACGGAGGTTGAGGGGGGGACCTGATTGAGGTGTACAAAATCATGAGAGGTATAGACAGAGTGGATAGCAAGAAGCTTTTTCCCAGAGTGGGGGATTCAATTACAAGGGGACACGAGTTCAAAGTGAAAGGGGAAAGGTTTAGGGGGGATATGCGTGGAAATTTCTTTACGCAGAGGGTGGTGGGTGCATGGAACGCATTGCCAGCGGAGGTGGTAGACGTGGGCACGATAGCGTCTTTTAAGATGTATCTAGACAGATACATGAATGGGCAGGAAATAAAGAGATACAGACCCTTAGAAAATAGGCGACAGGTTTAGATAGAGGATTTGGATCGGCGTAGGCTTGGAGGGCCGAAGGGCCTGTTCCTGTGCTGTAATTTTCTTTGTTCTTTGTTCTTTGTTCTAGGGGACAAGGGATATCTCTTGAAGAGCTGGCTACTGACCCATCTGTGGAAACCCCAGATGGAGGCAATGCAACCAATGCCACCTGCACAGTAGGACAACCGTTAAGCAGGTCATCAGGCATCTGAAGCTGAATTTTTGGTGGCTGGACCAGTTGGGTGATGCCTTCCAAAACCCTCCTGCAAGGGTCTCGGTCATTGTGATGGTCTGCTGCGCTATCCATTATGTGGCCCTCCAGAGAAGTATGGACCTTGAGGACAAAGAGGCCTGGAAGGAGACAGCTCATTGGGGGAGGAGCAGGAGGTGAGAGAGGCGCAGGAGGTGAGAGAGGCGCAGGAAGAGGAGGCAGACGGAGATGATGCTGAACAGTGAGGTGCCCCTGCTGCACGATGAAGTGGCCTCCTCCTGACACCCTCGGGGAAGAGGACCTCTCTCCTCTCCCTCACGGCCTCCAAAATTAGATGCAGGTCAGCATTAATGAAGCAAAAGGCAGGCCTGCCCTGGTTGCCAGGCCTCCAGCTGCCCTGTGACATCTTACATCCCTCTGGTGCACTGGAAGGCTTTAGCACAAATAGCGGATCTCTTCCTCAGGACCACCAGCCGCCTCAGTGATGAGACCCACATCTCATCTGACCCACCTACATTCCTGACACCAATGGCTGTAAGTGGACAGGAAACCCATCTCCATATCAATTAAGGGCTCACCCCCGTGAATATCTGAACTTTAATCAGTTTCCCACCGAAGGCGGGTTTCTGATCCAAAAACAGACCCGGTTCCTGTTTCCTGCCTCCATGGTGAAAATTCAACCCCATATGGAGTACTGTATTCAGTTCTGGGCACCGAACATCAGGAAGGATATTGACCTTGGAGGATGTGCAGCGCAGATTCACCAGAACGATACCATCACTAAAAGGCTATGAGGCCAGGTTGCTTGGACAAGGTTTGAATTCCCTTCAATATAGAAGATTAAGGGCCAATCTGATTGAGGTGTTTAAGATGATTAAAGGATCTGATAGGGTAGATACAGGGAAACTATTTCTTCTGCTGGGGAATCCAGAACAAAGGGGTATAACGTTAAAATTGGAGCTCGGTTGTTCAGGGGTGATTTCAAGAAGCACTTCACACAAAGGGTAGTGGAAATCTGGAACTCTCTCCCCCAAAAATGCTGTTGCGAAAAGGTCAATTGAAAATTTTAATTCTGAGATTTATAGATTTTTGTTAGGCAAAAATATTAAGAGTGATGGAATAAAGGCAGGCTGATTGAGTAAAGCTACAGAATGGCGAACAGGCTCAAGGAGTTTAATGGCCTACTCCTGTTCCTATACTCCTATAAATACAGGAGTCATTGATGATAACCATGTGGCTATCCATTCAGAAGGTGCCTATGTCTCCTGTCACAACTATTGTGTGTTGTTGTAGTTGTAGCATAGCTAGGGCATTCTTGATAAAGTCTGAGTCTGGAGAAAGTTAACTAATAACTCTTATTATTTACACATCTCTTTTTACACTCCCCACAAGCCTCTCTAGCTAGCATCCTTTGTGCTGCTACTCTCTTCTTCCAAAACGTATTACCATGTGAATATTACATCACCATCACTACAGTGGGAGGGGCTGCTCTCACATTAACCCTTTCAGGTCCTTATACCACATCTCCCTCCAAGTCTTTATCCAAACATTTTCTTTAACTTATATACATTCTTGACTTTACCTATTACCAGTTCTCTCCCCAAGTCTCTGACTTCACAGATTTAGTCTGTTAAGAGGTTTCACTACTCTCTCTGATCATGTTCTAGTCTGACTGGGATGATTCTCGAAAGTCTTGATCGCTGTCTTGCTTGACTTTTACTCAAGGTTATAGCATTCTGTTGGCTCTGGGTTTCTTCATCATCATCTGGTTCTTCCAAATAAATGAATGACTGTTGCTTCTGGGGAATAGGGATAATGTTTCTCCTATTTCTACATATGCTCCCTTCTGTTGTGTGTACAACATACGCTCTCCGGCAGTTTTCATCTCTGGGGATTACAGTACCCACACAGGAAGTTAGTAAACAAAATTAGAGCACATGGGATTGGGGGTAATATATTGGTATGGATTGAGAAAACAGAGAGTAGGAATAAACGGGTCATTCTCAGGATGGCAGGCTGTTACTAGTGGGGTACCGCAAGGATCAGTGCTGGGACCACAGCTGTTCACAATCTATATAAATGATTTGGATGTGGGGACCAAATGTAATATTTCCAAATTTGAACAGCTGGTGTAGAAGGGAGGGTTTCAGATATCTGGACCATTGGGCTCTCTTCAGGGACAGATGGGACCTGTACAAGAAGGACGGGTTGCATCTAAACTGGAGGGGCACAGATATCCTGGCTGCGAGGTTTGCTAGCGTCACTCGGGAGGGTTTAAACTAGTGTGGCAGGGGTTGGGAACCAAAGCAGTAGGACAGCAAGTGAAATAAATGAAGGGGAACTAGTAAATAAGGCCAGTAAGACTAAGTGGAAGAGCAGGCAGGGAGATGTTGGGGAGAACAGCGGGACTGGTGGTCTGAAGTGCATTTGTTTCAATGCAAGAAGTATAACAGGTAAGGCAGATGAACTGAGAGCTTGGATTAGTACTTGGAACTATAATGTTGTTGCTATTACAGAGACTTGGTTGAGGGAAGGACAGGATTGGTAGCTAAATGTTCCAGGTTATAGAAGCTTCAGGCGGGATAGAGGGGGATGTAAAAGGGGTGGGGGAGTTGCATTACTGGTTAAGGAGAATATCACAGCTGTACTGCGGGAGAACACCTCGGAGGGGTCATGCAGCAAGGCAATATGGGTGGAGCTCAGGAATAGGAAGGGTGCAGTCACGATGTTGGGGGTTTACTACAGGCCTCCCAACAGCCAGCGGGAGGTAGAGGAGCAGATATGTAGACAGATTTTGGAAAGATGTAAAGGTAACTGGGTTGTAATGGTGGGTGATTTTGACTTCCCCTATATTGGCTGGGACTCACTTAGTGCTAGGGGCTTCGATGGGGCAGAATTTGTAAGGAGCATCCAGGAGGGCTTCTTGAAACAATACGTAAATAGTCCAACTAGGGATGGGGCCGTACTGGACCTGGTATTGGGGAATGAGCCCGGCCAGGTGGTCAAAGTTTCAATAGGGGAGCATTTCGGGAACAGTGACCATAATTCCATAGGTTTTAAGGTACTTGTGGATAAGGATAAGAATAGTCCTCGGGTGAAGGTGCTAAATTGGGGGAAGGCTAATTATAACAATATTAGGCAGGAACTGAAGAATTTAGATTGGGGGTGGCTGTTTGAGGGTATATCCACATCTGACATGTGGGAGTCTTTCAAACGTCAGTTGATTAGAATCCAGGACCAGCATGCTCCTGTGAGGAAGAAGGATAAGTTTGGCAAGTTTCGGGAACCTTGGATAACGCGGGATATTGTGAGCCTCGTCAAAAAGAAAAAGGAAGCATTCGTAAGGGCTGGAAGGCTAGGAACAGACGAATCCCTTGAGGATTATTAGGACAGTAGGAAGGAATGTAAGCGAGGAGTCAGGAGGGTTATGAGAAGTCATTGGCAAACAGGATTAAGGAAAATCCCAAGGCGTTTTATACGTATATAAAGAGCAAGAGGGTAACCAGGGAAAGGGTTGGCCCACTTAAGGACAGAGAAGGGAATCAATGTGTGGAGCCAGAGGAAATGGGCGAGGTACTAAATGAGTACTTTGCATCAGTATTCACCAAGGAGAAGGACTTGGTGGATGACGAGCCTAGGGAAGGGAGTGTAGATAGTCTCAGTCATCTCATTATCAAAAAGGAGGAGGTGTTGGGTGTCTTGCAAAACATTAAGGTAGATAAGTCCCCAGGGCCTGATGGGATCTACCCCAAAATACTGAGGGAGGCAAGGGAAGCAATTGCTGGGGCCTTGACAGAAATCTTTGCATCCTCATTGGCTACAAGTGAGGTCCCAGAGGACTGGAGAATAGCCAATGTTGTTCCTTTGTTTAAGAAGGGTAGCAAGGATAATCCAGGAAATTATAGGCCGGTGAGCCTTACGTCAGTGGTAGGGAAATTATTAGAGAGGATTCTTCGGGACAGGATTTACTCCCATTTGGAAACAAATGGACTTATTAGCGAGAGACAGCATGGTTTTGTGAAGGGGAAGTCGTGTCTCACTAATTTGATTGAGTTTTTTGAGGAAGTGACGAAGATGATTGATGAAGGAAGGGCAGTGGATGTTATCTATATGGACTTCAGTAAATCCTTTGACAAGGTCCCTCATGGCAGACTGATACAAAAGCTGAAGTCACATGGGATCAGAGGGGAGCTGGCAAGATGGATACAGAACTGGCTCGGTCATAGAAGACAGAGGGTAGCAGTGGAAGGGTGCTTTTCTGAATGGAGGAATGTGACTAGTGGTGTTCCGCAGGGATCAGTGCTGGGACCTTTGCTGTTTGTAGTATATATAAATGATTTGGAGGAAAATGTAGCTGGTCTGATTAGTAAGTTTGCGGACGACACAAAGGTTGGTGGCGTTGCGGACAGTGATGAGGATTGTCAGAGGATACAGCAGGATATAGATCGGTTGGAGACTTGGGCGGAGAAATGGCAGATGGAGTTTAATTCGGACAAATGTGAGGTAATGCATTTTGGAAGGTCTAATGCAAGTGGGAAGTATACAGTAAATGGCAGAACCCTTAGGAGTATTGACAGGCAGAGAGATATGGGCGTACAGGTCCACAGATCACTGAAAGTGGAAACGCAGGTGGATAAGGTAGTCAAGAAGGCATACGGCTTACCTTCATCGGTCGGGGCATAGAGTATAAAAATAGGCAAGTCATGCTGCAGCTGTATAGAACTTTAGTTAGGCCACACTTAGAATATTGCGTGCAATTCTGGTCGCCACACTACCAGAAGGATGTGGAGGCTTTGGAGAGGGTACAGAAGAGGTTTACCAGGATGTTGCCTGGTCTGGAGGGCATTAGCTATGAGGAGAGGTTGGATAAACTCCGATTGCTTTCACTGGAACGACGGAGGTGAAGGGGCGACTTGATAGAGGTTTACAAAGTTATAAGCGGCATGGACAGAGTGGATAGTCAGAAGCTTTTTCCCAGGGTGGAAGAGTCAGTTACTAGGGGACATAGGTTTAAGGTGCGAGGGGCAAAGTTTAGTGGGGATGTGCGAGGCAAGTTCTTTACACAGAGGGTGGTGAGTGCCTGGAACTTGTTGCCGGGGAAGGTGGTGGAAGCAGGTACCATAGAGACGTTTAAGAGGCATCTTGACAAATACATGAATAGGATGGGAATAGAGGGATACGGACCCCGGAAGTGCAGAAGGTTTTAGTTTAGGCAGGCATCAAGATCGGCGCAGGCTTGGAGGGCCGAATGGCCTGTTCCTGTGCTGTACTGTTCTTTGTTGATGACACAAAACTAGGTGGGAATGTAAGTTATGAGGAGGATGCAAGGAGGCTTCAAGGGGACTTGGACAGGCTAAATGAATGGGCAAGAGCAATGCAGATGGAATATCATAGAATAGAATGTGAATAAGTGTGAAGTTATCCACCGGTAGAGAAAACAAAAAGATAGAGTATTTCTTAAATGGTGAGAGTTTGGGAAGTGTTGATGTCCAAAGAGACCTAGGTTGTGCAACCTTTTCACATGGGGAACCACATTACAATTTTTGTCTTACACAGGGGGCCGGTGAGACAATTTTGGAAAGATAAAGGCATTAAAAATTTATCTTACTATTAATCAAAACAACAAATATGCATTTTTGTTCATGAGTCACTAAAAGCTAGCATGCAGGTGCAACAAGCAATTAGGAAGGCAAATGGAATGTTGGTCTTCATCGCAAGGGGTTTTGAGTACAGGGGTAAAGAAGTCTTGCTGCAATTGCATACAGCCTTGATGAGACTGCACCTGGAGTAGTGTGTACCTGTTTCCTCAACTAAGGAAGGATATACTTGCCATAGAGGGAGTGCACCAACGGTTCACCAGACTAATCCCTGGGATGGCAGGATTGTCTTATGAGGACAGATTAAGGAAACTGGGCCTGTATTCTCTAGAGCAGTGTTGTCCAACATACAGCCCACAGGCCAGAATCCGGTCTGCCAAAGGTTTCCATCTGGCCCACGGATGTATTTCAGAGATGAGCATTTCCCATTGTCTTCTCCTTCCAGACTGACTTTTTTCTTAAAAAATCACACTGTCAGTTTCACAGTTGACATCGGGAACAGCGTTTTCTGAACTTCAGACATAGTTGGGGTTTTCTGGCGGGTTCAGACTTTTTTAAAAGCCCGCCGAAAACCCTGAATCTATGTTTGACATAGACCTTTGGAAGATCTCTGGTGCGGAAGTTATCCCAAACAGTAACCGATTGAAACAAGCCTTCCGAACTGGGTTATAAATTTGGTTAGTAATCTTGAGGTCTTGTCTAAGGGAACCTGCCAAAATCCACTACTGGCGCCAAGTTTGGTAAACATTTTGCTCTGAGACAATTGTGCCAAGCTGTTTTCCACTGTGAATATTGGATGAATTTCCCATGCCACTGCTTTGTTAAGCTGCATTAAATCCACACAGATACGAGGAGTACCATTTTGTTTTGGGACTGGAACACTACACTCTTGGTTTTGTAACAGGAGCAATGACTCCCATCCTGGTCATTTCTTCCAGCTGGTCTTGAACGTCATTCATCAATAGGTGTAGTATTTTTCTGGCTGTAAAGATACAAATTGGTCTAGCATTTTCTTTAAGTGTGATTCTATACTCTGTCTTCAGTCTTCCTAGACCTGAGAAATGTTTTGGATAGTCTGCTTGAAAGTGACTGTTTACCTGTGACTCTTTACCTCTGGCTATTTGACTTAATTAATCTTCTGATGAGATGCAGGTCTAAGCACATTTTTCTGTTTAACAAAGAAAATTCTTGGTTTTGCAAGACGTATAGAGTTTCCATAATTTGTCTCCCTCTATACGCTTGAAACTTTACCTTCACTTTCAGTTGAGTCCCACCCGGACCATGCAGCTGTGTGACCACTGGTTGTAGGAAATGTCTCATCAACCATGCCTCTTGGTCTGACAGAACTTTGACACTAGCACCTGTGTCCAATTTGAAATTCGTTAGGTGTCCGCTGTCCAAAATCCTTAATTTGTGTCATTAATTTCTCCCTGGAAATCTCCCGATTCCTTTTCTGCTGGAAGTTGATGCACTTCATTTACCGCTCTTTGTGTGAAGGTCTTTTGTTTTGTGATTTTGAGTGGTATTGTCTGGCATATTTTCCTGTAATATCCTGACTTTTTACAGTTGAAACATTTCACTTTACTAGCAGGACACTGCTCCCGTCTGTGGGTTCTCCTGGCTCCACAGTACTGGCATGGTATCCCGGTGTCACGCACCTTCTCACCTGTATGTGTCTTCTTCTCTATAGATTGCCTCTCTGACTTTAGCTTCAAGAACTGTACAATTATTGGATTTCTTCTAATCCAAGGCTTCTCTTCATCCAGCAGAATGGCTCTATTTTGTCTTCGGACTTCTGCCTGTCATACGATCTGAATTGCCATCTCGAGTGTAAGGTCATCTTTCGACTATAAGAGCTCTGATAAAGACTCATCAGCTATTCCAACAACTATTTGGTCCCTCAACAGTTCTGCCTTCAATTCTGCATAGTCAGATCCCTCAGCCAATATGTACCGGTCATTTATAAAAGAATTCACCTATCTTCTGGACTTACTTGTTAAATTTTGCTCTTTCCAGAATTTTGTTACTCCTCAAATTGAAATATTTGTTGAAGGCTTGTAACACATCCTCAAAATGATCAGAAGCCTTGTTTATTCCTTGCCTCACAAACACGTCATCCACAATCACACCCATCGAGTATAAAAGGGTATTTACTTGTTCTGCTTCTGATTTAGTATGCAGCTGGGAAGCTATCCTAAATCGAAGGAATCATTTTCTCCATAAGGACCAATTTTGTAACTGATTGGGTAGCTTTCAGGCATTCTAAATTTCAAATCCATTTTGTTTTCCTAGGCTTTGTTAGGCATTTTAGGGTGTACCCATTTCTTTTTAAATTGTTTTGACTTTAATGGAGGTGTTCACACTCTTTCTGGGGGTTTCCTGTGCTTTTCCAAGGTTTCTCACACTTTCTGTGTCTGGTTGAGTAATGGCTGCCAACTCCGCCCGACTCCCAAGTCGCCTTTTCGTTAGAGATTGACCTCTCTCCCTGTTTTTCCATCCCAGTGCACTACTATCCAACAATGGTCCCTTTTAAAATTCTCTCCCCCGATCCTGGACAGTCACCTTGCACTGTGATTTGGAACCCAATCACTGGACCTGGATGTTTTGTTGCAGACCACCACGCTTCTGTGGTGCAGTCTGAATGCCTGCACAGCCGACTCACCGACTATCCACATCTTCTTCGGCTACGGAGTGGCTGTGGAGCTCTTTGCAGTCCCCTGATGAGATCTGCCATTCTCTTGGTGTTACTTCACAAGGTAAGGTGTTTTCAGTACTATTTGGTCATTTTTACCGGTGCCACCATTATGTGTGTTGTTATTATGGTTGTAGCGTAGCTGGGGTGTTGTTGATAAAGTCTAGGAGTCTGGATAAGGTCAACTAATAACTCTTTTATTATCTACACATCTCTATTTAAACTCTCCTCAAGCCTTTCTTGCTAGCATCCTTCATGCTAAAGCCCTTTACAATATGACTATTATGTCATCATCATTACAGTAGGAGGGGTTGCTCTCACTGTCTCTATCATTAAACCTTTCAGGTCCTTATACTACAACCACTGCTTGATCTTCCTCATTTACCTTCAGTGAGTAGAGAGGAGCCAGACCTGCATGGCAGCACCTAGAACCGGGAGCAGATAAATACAATGCGAGGCTCGGGACCTTCACTTATCTTCAGGGAGCAGAGAGGAACGGACCTACGTGGGAGCTTCAGGAGTCGACATGCACTGACTGAGTTGGAAAAAAAAATTTAAACAGTGACATCACAGGAAAGCTGTAAGGTGATTGATTGATGAGCAGGGAGTATCTGTAAATAGCTAGGTTAGTACACTGCTATTAGGGTATGTGTGTAAACAGCTGGAAATTATAAAAACTTAAAATTAAAATTTATGTAGCTACTTTATAATTATTTAAGACAGGTAAGCAGAAGGGAAGTAAGAAGCTTTAAGCGGTAAGGTTTATTGTATTACCAAGGTTTAAATTACTGCAGTAAATGCTGGTGAAGAGACGCATTAATTAAAAAGTTAATTAAGTAAATAATTAATTAGTTATTCAAAACACAATAAGGATGACAGGGCAGGTCATGTGTCACAGCTGCAGTATGTTGGATCTCACGGACACCAATGTGATTCACAGCAATCATGTCTGCTGTCAGAATCTACAGCTCGAGGAGCTTCGGCTCAGAGTTGATGAGCTGGAGGCTGAGCTACAGACACTGCAAAGCATCATGGAGGGGAAGTTACCTGGACATTTTGTTCCAGAAGGCAGTCACACCCCATAGGATAGGGTCTTTTGATTTGGTCAGTGGTCAGGGACAGGACGATGTGACTGCAAGTAAGGCAGATAAGGCGATTGAGAAGGCAGAAGTGGAGGAGCCTCAGCCCTTGCAATTGTCCAACAGGTCTGAGATTCTTTCAGCTTGTATGGATGAGAGAGGGGCTGCAGGGTGGATGAGCGAACTGACCATGGCACCATGGTACAGAAAGCCATTCAAGAGGGGGGAGTAAATAGGAAATAGGGGACAGTATAGTCAGGGGGATAGATACCATTCTCTGCAGCCAAGAGTGAGAGTCCAGAAGGCTGTGTTGCCTGCCCGGTCCCAGGGTTTGGGACATCTGCTCAGGGCTGGAGAGGAACTAGCAGTGGGTGGGAGAGGATCCAGTTGTTGTGGTCCACATGGGTACCAATGCCATAGATATGATTAGGAAAGAGGTTCTGCATAGGGAGTACGAGCAGCTAGGGGCTAAATTAAAATGCAGAACCTCAAAATCTCTGGATTATTACCTGAGCTACGAGAAAATTGGAGTAGGGTAAATAAGATTAGAGAGTTAAATACATAGCTCAAAGATTGGTGTGGGAGAAATGCATTTCAATTCATGGGGCACTGGCACCAGTACTGGGGAAAGTGGGATCTGTACCGTTGTAATGGTCTTCACCTGAACCGTGCTAGGACCAGTGTTCTGGCGAGTCGTATAATTAGGGATGCAGAGAGGGCTTTAAACTAAATAGTGGGGTGAGGAATCAAGTGCAAGAAGATATGATAAATTAAAGAGAGAGGACAAGGCAACAGAGCAATATAGCAATAAGGGAAATAATAATCAGACATGGCAGGAAGGGACAGAATGTACAAAATTAAGAGTGTGCAAGCAGCTAAGGCTAGAGGTTGTGTAAATAGTAAAAAGACAGAACTAAGGCTCTGTCTTTGAATGCGCATCGCATTTGTAACAAAACAAATGAATTGATTGCTCAAATAGAGATAAATATGTATGATCTGATAGCCATTACAGAGCTATGGCTGCAAGATGACAAAGGCTGGGACCTGAATATTCAAGGTTACATGACATTAAAGCATGGCTACCTGACCCGAGCCCGACCAGACCCGATGACGTGTCGGGTTCGGGTCTCTCTTCCGGGTTCAGCATTCGGGTTCAGGTAGGGTTAGGGAGAAACTGACAAGCCCAGGGAAGATATCAGTAACTGCAGTAAGTGCAGAAACATTAACTGAGCTCTTGATTTAATCTATACTTGGCCCAAGGATTTAAAAAATATCTGGAAATAGGGAAATTAAACTTCCCAACCTGAGTTCTCCGCGGAGATTTTTTTTTGTTAATGACATCGGAACTTGATACAGTTCAGAAGCTTGTTTGTTACCTTGCATGATCTCCTGAAGTGGATACTTTTTTTTTCCCGCGAGTGCTCAGGGTCGTGACGCTTTTGCCTGTTTGAAATCAGTGTTGGCTGTTTTTTTTTAAACTTTATGATGTTAATTGAGCACGGGTACATCAACAACTGGCACCTGTACTTGATTACTGGTCTAAAGTCTGGCCAGCCAACCAAACCCGAATACGTGTCAGGTTCAGGTCGGGTCGGGCATTTAAAAAAATTAAAGGACTCGGGCTCGGGTCGGGTTCGGGTTGGCTGTTGTCGGGTTGGGCCCGGGTCACATTTTAATTTTATACCCGAGCTATAGGCCTGCTCGGGTCTGCAAAAAAAAAACCAACCCAAGCCCAGCAGAACCACATCTGACCCGAGCCCGATCCGGCCAAGTCCTTTCACTTTTTCCCGTGCCCGATCCGGCCTGACCCAACTTACCTTCCGTTTTTCACATTCTTGCTGATCTGCACAAGCTTAAAATAACTGTAACAAAACCACTTTTCAAGTTCAAAAATTAAATTAATATTGGAGCCATTTACCTGTGATAGAGTGTGTCCGACCCGGCCCGACCCAAGCCCAAATGCCGGACCTGGAAGTGCAACCCGACCCGACCGAAACCCGACACATGTCGTTGGGTCCCGTCGGGTTCGGGTCGGGTAGCAGGCCTTTAACCCGAGCCAGGCTAAAACATGACATTTCGGAAGGATAGTAAACTAGGAAACATTGGAGGGGTAGCTCTGTTAATTAAGGATGACATTAGTACAATCAAGACCTAGGATTAGTTTGGGTAGAGATAAGAAATAGTAAAGGTAGGAAGTCACTTGTGGGAGTAGTTTATAGGCCCCCTAACAGTAACCATAGTTGAAAGGGAGGGAAGAACTTAAAACAATTACTATCACCAGGGAAAGGGTACTGAAAAAATTGTTAGAACTAAAAGCTGGCAAGGACCCAAATCCCAATGGACTTCATCCTAGGGTCTTAAAAGAAGTGGCTGCTGAGATAGTGGATGCATTGGTTTTAATTTTCCTAAATTCTGGAAAGGTCCCATCAGGTTGGAAAATAGCGAATGTAACTCCACTATTCAAGAAAGGAGGAAGACAGAAAGCAGGAAACTACAGGCCAGTTAGCTGAACATCTGTCATCGGGAAAACACTGGAATCTATTATTAAGGAGGTTGCAACAGGTCATTTAGAAAATCTCAGTGCAATGAGACAGAGTCAACATGGTTTTGTGAAAGGGAAATCATGTTGACTAATTTATTAGAGTTCTTTGAGGCAGTATTAAGCAACATGGATAAAGGGAAACCTGTGGATGTGGTGTACTTGGATTTCCAGAAGGCATTTGACAAGATGCCACATCAAAGGTTACTAAACAAAATAAAAGCCCATGGTGTAGGAAGTAACATATTAGCATGGATAGAGGATTGGCTAGCTAACAGGAAACAGAGAGTAGGCATAAATGGGTCGTTTTCAGGTTGGCAAGCTGTAACTAGTAGAGTGCCACAGGGATCAGTGCTGGGGCCTCAACTATTCACAATCTATATCTATGACTCAGATGAAGGGACAGAATATGTGGTTGCTAAATTTGCTGATGACACAAAGATAGGTAGGAGAGTAAGTTGTGAAGAAGACATAGGAGTTTGCAAAGGGATATAGATAGATTAAATGAGTGGGCAAAGATTTGGCAGATGGAGTATAATGTGAGAAAGTGTGAACTTGTCCACTTTGGCCAGAAAAATAGAAAAGCAACATATTATTTAAATGGAGAGTGTTATGACCAGGTGAGCAATGTGTCTAGGGTTCACTTGCTGACTTCACCTGTTCTTATTAATTTTAAACACAGTGTTTTGAGCTCTCCCTTTGTGAACCCTTTATTTATTTATTTATTTAGAAATACAGCACTGAAACAGGCCCTTCAGCCCACCGAGTCTGTGCCAACCAACAACCACCCATTTATACTAACCCTACAGTAATCCCATATTCCCTACCACCTACCTACACTAGGGGCAATTTACAATGGCCAATTTACCTATCAACTGGCAAGTCTTTGGCTGTGGGAGGAAACCGGAGCACCCGGCGAAAACCCACACAGTCATAGGGAGAAGTTGCAAACTCCGCACAGGCAGTACCCAGAATCGAACCCGGGTCCCTGGAGCTGTGAGGCTAACCACTGCGCCACTGTGACGCCCCTAGATGTAGAGGGTTCTGGGTGTCCTAGTACACAAAAAACAAAGAGTTAGTATGCAGGTACAGCAAGTGATTAAGAAGGCAAATGCAATGTTGTCGTTTATTGCAAGGGGAATGGAATATAAAAGTAGAGATGTTTTTCTACAGTTGTACAGGGCATTGGTGAGACCACATCTAGAGTATTGTGTACAGTTTTGGTCGTCTTACTTAAGGAAGGATATAATTGCATTGGAAGCAGTTCAGAGAAGGTTCACTCGACTGACTCCTGAGATGAGAGGGTTATCTTATGAGGAAAGATTGAACAGGTTGGGTCTGTATTCATTGGAGTTCAGAAGGATGAGAGGTGATCTTATTGAAATGCATTAGAGCCTGAGGGGACTTGACAGGGTGAATAGTGAAAGGATGTTTTCCCTTATGGGAGAGACTAAAACAAGGGGGCACAGTTTAAAAATAAGGGGTTTCCCATTTAAGAAAAAGGTGAGGTGAATTTTTTTCTCTCAGCGAGCCGTGAGTCTGTGGAACTCTCTTCCCCGGAGAGCAGTGGAGGCAGGGTCATTGAATGTTTTTAAGGCAGAAGTAGACAGATTCTTGACAATCAAGGGAGTCAAAGGGTATCAGGGGTAGGCAGGAAAGTGGAGTTGAACTATGATCTTATAGAATGGCAGTGCAGGCTTGAGGGCTCAACTGGCCTACTCCTTTTCCTTAGTTCATTTGTTCATATTTGCGCATGTGACTTACCTAGTGCTATCTCCTCAAGTCCACTAACTGCAACCTCTGAAATGTAGCAGCAGTACTGTGTCTTGCAGATCTTAATAGAAGGGATGAAGGATGCTCTGTGGTGTAGTTTTGCTCTGGGCTATTGGAAGTTCCCTCACTGTTGCTGGGTCAAAATCCTGGAACTCCCTTCCCATTAGCAATGTGGGTGTACCTACCCCACATGGACTGCAGCGGTTCAAGAAGGCGGCTCACCACCACCTTCTCAAGGGCAATTAGGAATGGGCAATAAATGCTGGCATAGCCAGTAATGCCCACATCCCATGAATGAATAAAAAAAGGTCAATTAGAGATGGGCAATAACCACATCCCATGAACGAATAAAAAATAAGTACTGACAACTTGCTCTTCTAAGCCTACAATAGCAGGCAAAAGGAACAAACATTAGAATGCTAACTGCAACGGACACCTTCCAAGAGAGCTTGCTTTGCAATAAGGGAGGCCCAACATCTCTGTCTGCTCCAATCAAGGTAGCCATATCAGTGGTCAAATAGCCTTGAGAAAGGGAATGACTCCCAGGCCTTCATTTTCCTCATGGCAAACCAGAGATTTAGCTGGTGGGCTGGTATACCCAATGAAAGCTGGCAAACTAGTCTGCTGGCTGACATATGCGGGGCTCACATGGTGTTGGAGGGTGGGAATAGCTTGGATCTCCAAAGATTTACAAAGTTTATGAGGATTCTTCAGCCTCTTATTGACCCTAAAGGCTTTGGAGCCCACTTGGATTACTAAAATTAGGAAATCTCCTCATGGTCTTGGAAAATCCACTGGACCCAACAACAGAGGTTCGCAGCAGGGTCATCCCAGAACTTACATGGTATACAAAACCTTTGAAATAGGTTAGGGTGCCTTGACATCTAAATGAAAGTTGCAACTCTCTTGCATGTCCTGCCAACCCACTGGTATGCATGCGATGCTATTAAAGAGTTGTAATGGTCTGTGAGGGCTTGGATTGGACCACCAGTAGTTATGGTTGCAATTAAACACTTTGCAATGTTGGGCCATCAACCTGATTCGTGGTGCTATTAGTAGCCGTACCTTCCAGAATCCCTTAAATTATATCATCTTCTCCTGCATCTGTTACTGGGTTCCACAAAGCCTAACCACTACCTCCTGTACCGCTATCTTGTGTAGCGGGTGCCCTGAAATGTCAAACACAGCGACCCTTTTTGTGCCTACCTCATACAGCAGCATGTCCACATCATCAGCTATCAAGGAGGGAGTTGGGTACTGTACAAATCTGCCACTTGCCCACTGATTCCTTTTCTGGGCTTCACATTGAGTCAGCCTTCCTCTAATTCTGCCATGCCACTTCCTCCAATATAATCTTTGGAAAGGCTAAACAAATATTTAAAAGCTATTTTGAATCTTTCTAAAGGATCTAAGAATTCATGTCCCTCTCTGCATCCCACTTATCTTTAAGTGCCTGCATCCTTTTTACTGAGGAAGGATATAATCATAGTACAAAAAAACTGTTTTCACACTTCTAGTGATGTCACGAAGAGGGCTGCTTTTTGCTGGAGCTCCTTTGTTCAAAATGTACTCAGCAAAAAGAAAATAAAACAGCAAGCCAGTAAAACATCAGCAGGTAAATGGAACAAACGAGCCACCAAAAAACCCTGAAGAAAGTAAGTGTTTCAGGACTCAACGTGGAGATGAACTGCACAGAACTGCAGTGATGAAAGATCACTGACCTGAAACATTCTCGCTCCACAAATGCTGCCAGACCTGCTGAGTATTTCCAGCATTTTTTGTTTTTATTTGTGTTTATATTTGATTCAGGACATAAATCTGGAGCTGAATTTAGGCACAGGCCCAAACATTTCTTCCTCAAACTCTCCATGGGAAAAGGATCAAATTTTAAAACACCCAGATTAACAGAACTAGCATGTGATGCCCAACTGATCCACCAGCAGAAATTTGAAAAGCATAGTTAAACACAGGTTTAGCTGCATGCAGCGATACATAGGAACATAGGAACAGGATTAGGCCATTCAGCCCATCGAGCCTGCTCCACCATTCAATACGATCGTGGCCGATCCTCCACTTCAATGCGTTTTTCCCCCCACACTATCCTCATATCCCTTTATGTCATTGGTATTTAGAAATCTGTCAATCTCTACTTTAAACATACTCAATGACTGAGCTTCCACAGCCTTCTGGGGTATAGAATTCCAAAGATTCACAACTCTCTGCGTAAAGAAATTTCTCCTCATCTCTGTCCTAAGTGGCTTCCCCCTTATTTTGAAATTGTGTCCCCTGGTTCTAGACTCCCCAACTAGGGGAAACATCTTAGCTGCATCTACCCTGTCTATCCCGTTACGTATTTTGCAGGTTTCAATGAGATCACCTCTCATTCTTCGAAACTCTAGAGAATACAGGCCAATCTCTCTTCACAGGACAGTCCCACCAGCCCGGGAACAAGTCTGGTGAACCTTTGTTGCATTCCCTCTATGGCAATAATATCCTTCCTAAGGTAAGGGGACCAAAACTGCACACAGTACTCCAGGTGCGGTCTAACCAAGGTTCTATTGAAGCAAGACTTCACTACTCCTGTACTCAAATCCTCTTGCGATAAAGGCTAACATACCATTAATTTCTTAATTGCTTGCTGCACCTGCATGTTAGCTTATTGACGAGGACATCCAGAACCCTTTGTACATCTGCACTTTCTAATCTCTTACCATTTAAAAAGTACTCAGCACATCTATTCCTCCTACCAAAGTGGATAACCTCACATTTTTCCACATTATATTCCATCTGCCACGTTCCTGCCCACTCACTAAGTCTGTCCAAATCCCCTTGAAGCCGCTTTGCATCTTCCTCACAACATGCATTCCCATCTAGTTTTGTGTCATCCGCGAATTTGGAAATATTACATTTGGTCCCCACATCCAAATCATTTATAGATATTGTGAACAGCAGGTGCCCAAGTACTGATCCTTGTGGTACCGCACTACTCACAGCCTGGCAACACGAGAATGACCCGTTTATTCCTACTCTCTGTTTTCTGCCTTAATCCATGCCAGTATATTACCTCCAATCCTTTGTGCTTTAATTTTGCTAACCAACCTTCTCTGGGGGATTTTATCAAAAGCCTTCTGAAAATCCAAGTATACCACGTCCACCAACTCCTTTATCAATTCTATCAGTAGCATCCTCAAAAACTTCAACAGGTTCGTCAAACATGATTTCCCATTCATAAATCCATGTTGACTATGCCCAATCAGATCATTATTATCCAAGTGTCCATTTATCATATCCTTTAGAATAGATTCTAACATTTTCCCTACTACTGATATAAGGCTAACAGGTCTATAGTTCCCTGTTTTCTCTCTCCCTCCCTTCTTAAATAGTGGGGTGACATTTGCTACCTTCCAATCTGCAGGAACCATTCCGGAATCTATAGAATTTTGGAAGATGATCACCAACGCATCCATTATCTCCATAGCTACCTCTTTCAACACTCTGGGATGTAGAATATCAAGTCCTGGGGACTTGAGCCCCATTAATTTCTCCAATACAACCTTCTTACTAATACTAATTTCCTTCAATTCCTCATTCTCCCTAGTCCCTTGGATCTCTACTTCTGGGAGATTTCTTGTATCTCCCTCAGTGAAGACAGACACAAAGTAATCATTTAGCTTCTCTGCCATTTCTCTATTCCCCATTACAAATTCTCCTGACTCTGCCTGTAATGGACCCACATTTGTCTTAGCCAAATGTTTCCTTTTTACATACCTATAGAAGCTTTCACAGTCCATTTTTATGTGTTTGCTAGTTTACTTTCATATTCAATTTTCCCTTTCTTTATCAGTTTCTTGGTCCTCCTTTGCTGTATTCTAAAATCCTCCCAATCCGCAGGTTTACTTTTATTTCTGGCAACTTTATAGGCCTTTTCTTTTAATCCTATACAATCCTTAACTACTGTTGTTAGCCACGGTTCACTGCCTTTACTTTTGGGGGTTTTGTTCCTTGAAGAAGTGTATAATTGCAGTAAATTATGTAATAATTCTTTGAAGACTATCCATTGTCTATGCACTGTCATACCTTTTAATGTATTTTCCCAATCCACCTCAGCCAATTTGCCCCTCATGCCTTCATAATTTTCTTTTTTCAAATTTAACATGCGGGCTTCAGATTGAACTACCTCTCTTTCAAACATAATGTAAAATTCTATCATATTATGGTCACTCATCCCTAAAGGTTCTTTTACAACAAGATTATTAATTAGCCCTTTCATATTACATAATACTAGATCTAAAATAGCCTGTTGTCTGGTAGGTTCCTCAACATACTGCTCTAGAAAACCATCCCTAACACACTCCAGAAACTCATCCTCCATAGCATTAGTGCTCTTTAGGTTTACCCAGTCTATGTGCAGATTGAAATCACCCATAATTACTGTATTACCCATGCTATATGCTTCTCTAATCTCCCAATTAATCCCATGCCCCACACTACCACTATTGTTTAGTGGCCTATAAACAACTCCCACCAATATTTGCTGCCCCTTGCTGTTTCTGAGCTCCACCCAAACAGATTTCACATTTTGTTCTTCCGATCTGAAATCCTCCCTTACTAACGTACTGATCCCATCCCTTATTATCAGCACAACACCACTTCCTTTTCCTTTTTTTCTTGTCCTTCCTAAATGTCAAAAATCCTTGAATATTCAGTTCCTAGTCTTGGTCACCCTGTAGCCACATTTCCGTAAAGGCAATTAGATCATACCCATTTACCTCTATTTGTGCCTTTAAATCATCTACCTTGTTGTGAATGCTGTGTGCATTCAGGTAGAACCTTGTCTTGTTGACATTATTCTACATTCTAAACCTAGTTGATGCTTGCCTTTGTTTCACCTGCCTTCTAATGTTGCTTGCTACTTTTCTACCTCCTGTTACCAGCTTTACTTCCTTCCAATTTGAGCTACCCCTCAGGTTCCCATCCCCCTGACAAACCCTCTCCAACAGCACTAGCAAATCTCCCTGCGAGGATATTAGTTCCGGTCCATCTTGTACAGGTCCCACTTGCCCCAGACTGGTCCCAATGCCTCAGAAATCTGATACTCTCCCTGCTACACCAATTCTCCAGTTACGTGTTCAATCAATCAAACCTCCTATTCCTATGCTTACTAGTACGTGGCACTGGGAGTAATCCTGAGATTACTGCTCTTGCGGTCCTAATTTTTAATTTCCTTCCTAACTCCCTAAAATCTGCTTTCAGGATCTCTTCCTCTTCCTACCTATATGGACCATACATCTGCCTGTTCACTCTCCCCCAGACGGATGTCCTGCAGCTGCTCCATGACATCCTTAACCCTGGCACCAGGGAGGCAACACACCATCTACTGCTGCAGAAATGCCTGTCTGATCCCCTGATCTTTGAATCCCCTATCACTATTGCTCTTCCACTCTTCTTCCTTCTCTCTTGTGCAGCTGAGCCACCTGTGGTGACACGGATTTTGTTCTGGCTGCATTCCTCTGAGGAACCATCGCCCTCACCAGTATCCAAAATAGAAAACCAATTAGCAAGGAAGATAGACTCAGGGGACGACTGCAGTACCTGCCTGGTTCTCCTAGACTGCCTGGCGGTCACCCATTCCCTTTCTGTCTGCATGCTCCTAACCTGCGGTATGGCCACCTCCCTAAAAGTGCTATCCAAGTAGTTCTCTGCCTCACGGATGCACAACAGTGACTCCAGCCACCGCTCGAGTTCCGAAACCCACAGCTCAAGCTTCTGCAGCTGGTGACACTTCCTGCAGATGCATTCATCTTCCCAAATTCCGCAGGGTATACATTCCACTTGGCCGAGCTGACCTGCCATACCGTAACTGTAAAAACTATTTATCACAATTAGAAGTAGAATAACATACCAGTTACTCACCAATCAGCTTCTTCCCCTGTACCGAAGAGAGAGACAGCTGCTAGAGGCTGAAAAAAGGTAGAAAAAGAAAGGAGCCCCTCCCTCACGCACAAAACTCCCACTTTACACTCTGTGCATTCAAAGTAGCTCTCATTGCAGACCAATTTATTTTCTCTCTTAATTTATAGTAGCCCTCCTTAGTGAACTCCCTCACTTACCAAACTCCCTTCTTCACATTCTGTGCCCTCCAGCAGCACTCAAAGCGTTCTTGACTGACCCACAGGCACCATTGCTGGAATTGATCCTCCTGTCCTCAAACACATTGCCGTTCACTCTCAAACTGTTCTTTGGGGGAACAAGGGCTGAAGTGCTGCAAGCTTACATGGCTTTTTTTACTCTCTGCTTGCAGAAGATGTTATAAGTCCCCTCTCAATAATCTTATCATGAAAGTAAAGATTCCACAACAGCTGCCACTAAGCACCAAAGGAAACTTACCCCAACACACAGTCACTTACACATCATTAAACATATAGGAATGCACAGGATAAGAAAGTGTTCAGCACAGACTTCCTCCTTCATGTTTCCCATTAAATATACCCAGGAGCCCATATAGCCTGTCACCCACTTCAGTATTCCAAAGAGAGACATTATAATCACAGGATCCAGAACAGACCTCAGGCAATACCCATGTACCTAATAGCTATGTGGACCTGCTCATGAGATCAGAAGACTAGACAACATTTTCACAAACATTTGGAACACACACAGAAATTCACATGCTCCATTACCAACACCTGAAGAGTACCATATGTACATGCTGAAAGCCAGCTTAGGTGCAGGGCATGGCAATCTCATGGATATTAGAATCCAAGTAACCAACCTACCATACAGAAAGCAGGAACTGAGGGAAGACATATTCTTCTTTGGCCTCCTTATCTCGAGAGACAATGGATAAGCGCCTGGAGGTGGTCAGTGGTTTGTGAAGCAGCGCCTGGAGTGGCTATATAGGCCAATTCTAGAGTGACAGGCTCTTCCACAGGTGCTGCAGAGAAATTTGTTTGTTGGGGCTGTTGCACAGTTGGCTCTCCCCTTGCGCCTCTGTCTTTTTTCCTGCCAACTACTAAGTCTCTTCGACTCGCCACATTTTAGCCCCGTCTTTATGGCTGCCCGCCAGCTCTGGCGAATGCTGGCAACTGACTCCCACGACTTGTGATCAATGTCACAGGATTTCATGTCGCGTTTGCAGACGTCTTTAAAGCGGAGACATGGGCGGCCGGTGAGTCTCATACCAGTGGTGAGCTCGCTGTACAATGTGTCTTTGGGGATCCTGCCATCTTCCATGCGGCTCACATGGCCAAGCCATCTCAAGCGCCGCTGACTCAGTAGTGTGTACAAGCTGGGGATGTTGGCCGCCTCGAGGACTTCTGTGTTGGAGATACGGTCCTGCCACCTGATACCAAGTATTCTCCGGAGGCAGCGAAGATGGAATGAATTGAGATGTCGCTCTTGGCTGACATACGTTGTCCAGGCCTCGCTGCCATAGAGCAAGGTACTGAGGACACAGGCCTGATACACTCGGACTTTTGTGTTCCGTGTCAGTGCGCCATTTTCCCACACTCTCTTGGCCAGTCTGGACATAGCAGTGGAAGCCTTTCCCATGCGCTTGTTGATTTCTGCATCTAGAGACAGGTTACTGGTGTTAGTTGAGCCTAGGTAGGTGAACTCTTGAACCACTTCCAGAGCGTGGTCGCCAATATTGATGGATGGAGCTTTTCTGACGTCCTGCCCCATGATGTTCGTTTTCTTGAGGCTGATGGTTAGGCCAAATTCATTGCAGGCAGCCGCAAACCTGTCGATGAGACTCTGCAGACACTCTTCAGTGTGAGATGTTAAAGCAGCATCGTCAGCAAAGAGGAGTTCCCTGATGAGGACTTTCCGTACTTTGGACTTCGCTCTTAGACGGGCAAGGTTGAACAACCTGCCCCCTGATCTTGTGTGGAGGAAAATTTCTTCTTCAGAGGACTTGAACGCATGTGAAAGCAGCAGGGAGAAGAAAATCTCAAAAAGTGTGGGTGCGAGAACACAGCCCTGTTTCAAGCCACTCAGGATAGGAAAGGGCTCTGATGAGGAGCCACCATGTTGAATTGTGCCTTTCATATTGTCATGGAATGAGGTGATGATACTTAGTAGCTTTGGTGGGCATCCAATCTTTTCTAGTGGTCTGAAGAGACCACATCTGCTGACGAGGTCAAAGGCTTTGGTGAGATCAATGAAAGCAATGTAGAGGGGCATCTGTTGTTCACGGCATTTCTCCTGTATCTGACAAAGGGAGAACAGCATGTCAACGGTCGATCTCTCTGCACGAAAGCCACACTGTGCCTCAGGGTAGACGCGCTCGGCCAGCTTCTGGAGCCTGTTCAGAGCGACTCGAGCAAAGACTTTCCCCACTATGCTGAGCAGGGAGATTCCACGGTAGTTGTTGCAGTCACCGCGGTCACCTTTGTTTTTATAGAGGGTGATGATATTGGCATCGCGCATGTCCTGGGGTACTGCTCCCTCGTTCCAGCACAGGCATAGCAGTTCATGTAGTGCAGAGAGTACAGCAGGCTTGGCACTCTTGATTATTTCAGGGGTAATGCTGTCCTTCCCAGGGGCTTTTCCGCTGGCTAGAGAATTAATGGCATCACTGAGTTCCGATTTGGTTGACTGTATGTCCAGCTCATCCATGACTGGAAGAGGCTGGGCTGCATTGAGGGCAGTCTCAGTGACAGTTCTACGTAGTGCTCAACCCAGCGGTCCATTTGTTTGTGTTGGTCAGTGATTATGTCCCCTGATTTAGATTTGAGGGGGGCAATCTTCTTGATGGTTGGCCCAAGAGCTCTCTTAATGCCATCATACATTCCTCTGATGTTTCCGGTGTCTGAGGCCAGCTGAATATGACTGCATAGGTGTTGCCAGTAGTCGTTTGCGCAGCGCCTGGCTGTTCTTTGTGCAGTGCTTCTGGCTGCTTTAAGTGCTGCAGATGTTAAATCACTGGGGGCTTTCTTGTAGTTCAACAGTGCAATGCGCTTAGCGGCTATGACAGCTTCCAGCTCTTCATTATGAGATTGAAACCAGTCTGCATTTCTCTTCGCACTTTTGCCGTAGGTGGTCAAAGCTGACTCATAGATGGCGTCTCTGATGTGGGCCCACTTGGTCTCAGCATCCCCTGTGGGAGTGTTTTGAAGGGCTGTTACAAGTGAATTTAGAAATTTTTCTAACAGCTGTGGGTGAGAAATTCTGCTCGTGTTGATGCGCGGGTGGCCCTTCTGCTTGGAATGATGCAACTTCTTTGGTCTGAGTCTAACCTTGCTGCACACCAGGGAGTGGTCGGTGTCGCAGTCCGCACTGTGGAAGCTGCGTGTGATTTGAACACTGTTTAAGGCGGCTCGCCTTGTGACAATGAGGTCCAGCTGGTGCCAACGACGTGATCTTGGGTGCCTCCATGAAACCTGGTGACAGGGTTTAGTGTGAAAGAACGAGTTGGTGATGCAGAGGTTATGATAGGTACACAACTCAAGCAGTCTCTGCCCGTTCTCATTCATCCTTCCAACGCCATAGCGCCCAAGGCAGGAGGGCCATGAATCATGGTCGGCCCCAACCCTGGCATTAAAGTCCCCCAGCAGGAATAGGTGTTCGGTGTTGGGGATGCTACTAATGATCTTATGGAGTTCCTCGTAGAACTGATCTTTAGCTTCAGGTGGGGAGCAGAGTGTTGGAGCATAGATGCTGAGTAGGTGTACTGGACCAGAGGTGGTGAGCAGTCGGATGGACAGTATGCGTTCCAAGCCATTTGAGGGAGGCTCTATCATGCTGAGCAAGGAGTTTCTGATGGCGAAGCCCACTCCATGCTGTCTTGGTTCTTCAGGATCCCTGCCCTGCCAGAAGAAGGTGTAGTCTTGCTCTGCTAGAGATCCACTCGCGGGGAGGCTAGTCTCCTGAAGTGCTGCAATGTCTATATTGAGTCTACTGAGCTCGTTGTTAATGATGGCGGTCTTCCGAGAATCGTTGATTTGTGTAAGGTCGTCCAACAGGCCAGGACACATAGTTCTGACGTTCCAGCTTGCAAAGCAAAGGGCTGGTACCTTCTTTCCTTTTTTCATGTTGTTTGGTGCGGTGTATCAGTCCACCTTTCGGGCAATGACTCTGAGCTCCAAGCACCCATTGAAGCAGGCAGACTGTGGTGGGACAGAACCTTATTGACCGGGGGCTGCCCGGTTTGAGGCGGGCGGTAGCTGTCCAGTGAGGTGCAATGACCTCTCCCACTGACAAAGGCAACCCGTGGCGCCCAGTTTCTACGCCAATTTATCTGGACATATAACCCGTAATTGCTGCCTTCCGTGTTGTTTCAGTCGCTGTGAGGCAACTATGGAGTGACCTCTCCATGGCGCATGCCTGGGCAAATTTATGGAGGTTGAGAGTTGCCCAGTCGGCCCCCTTTCAGCCTTTCTGGTGGGGTCCAAAGGAGTGCAGGGCACGACATTTGGCACCAGTATGGCTGCAGGAACTGCCGGAAACATGCCAAAGGTGACACATGACCGCCTACAGGGTTCCGCTCCGGATTATCTGTTAGGATTTACTCCCTTCGCCTTGGTCTCTCCCGAGACGCCCACAAGGCAGTGGGGTTGTTCGGGCCCCTACACAGGTGTAGGATGGTGCTGGTGGGAGGAGGGGATGCGAGGGGGAGGGGTGGAGGGAGGGGGGTGCGAGGGGGAGCTGGGAAGGGGGCTGTAAGGGGGTGGGGGGTGTGCAGGGGAAGGGGGTGCGGGGGGAAGATGGTTCAAGAGGGGGGCTGGGACGGGGTTGTGAGGGGGTGAGCTGAGAGGGTGGAGCAGGGAAGGGGATGGGGGTGGTGGAAGGGGGGGAAAGGGAGGGGGGAAGGGGGGGGAAAGCGGGTGCAGGTAATAAGCCATTTCCTCAGTGCCCACCATCGACGTCCGGAAAATATACATAGACATATAAATATAAATAGACATATACAACCTTGACAACTGGGGTTGTCGCAACAACATCTGCATTCTGCAAATGAATGAAAAAGGTCTGCAAAAGACCATCTAATCCAGACACCATCTTCCTCACTGCTCCTTGCAGTTAGACAAACTCCCAGGAGAGGCAAAAAAAGAGAAAAAAAACTGAAACCAATTTAGAAATAAATCTGATATATTCCTCTTCAATCCCAGAAGGCAATCATGCAAGTTACAGGAGGCTTCAGTAACTCATGAGTTATCACTAATGCCAGCTACCCTACACCTGGCTTCTAAAATTCAGGATATCATCCTCTGCCAGGATTTCTTCAGCATCTCCAAGGGCATGGAAAGAATGGACCTTTCCCCACCCTCCAGGATACCCTATGATCTGTACTGGACTTCATCAAGTGATTGGACCTAGCACTGAGCAAAGCCCATCGGACATTTGTCCCCAGACCTTTTATTCAAACTACCGAAGGGCAACTTCCAAGCAAAGAAAATCATCATGGCCTACACAAGAGCAAAGAGCCAGTTGTGTTTCTCCTCAAGGAAGGAGTCTTAATGCATTTCATTTCAGAGGCAGGTCAGGTCTTCACACCCAATTTAAACTTTAAGCTAGCACCATGCAAAATTATCTTATCTTCACATTGACACTAATCTTGTGCAATGGGAATACATGGTGGGGGTGGAATTCCACTTCAATAGGGACACAAAACAGATGATACACCCCCATGATTTACCTTCCATTGAAGTCAATGAAAAGGAAACATCAGGCCGGGTGTATAACAAGCAACTGATTCATAAATCGTCACCGCCATGGTCACATGGGCCAACTGGCAGGCTGTCAACTCTACTGTCACTGTTCATTAGCAGCTCGCCTAATGGGGGGATGGGGGTCAATATTGCCATTGCTGACGCCATTTAAAGGAGCATGTGCCTCTTAAAAGGGAAATGCACTTTGGCTGCAGGCAACTGTAACTGAATATTGTGGACAATGGCAGGCAGACGAGAATCTGCATGGTGAAGGTGGAGTGAAATGCCCTACAGTGGTTGAAGAATGCCACTAATCAGGGAGAGAAGGAATTGTGAGTGGGGCAATAGGTAATGCAAGGCTAAGCAGAGAGTAATGAGAGGTATATTTGGAGGCTTACCTTATCTAGCCTTGAGAGTTCATTAAATTTTTCCCTACATTGCAGCCCTGTCCTGGACATGATACATCTGACACTGCCATATTCTGCCATCTCTTCCCAGTGATGTTGGGAAGCTTGCCTCAATACCTTCCTGTTGCTTGGTGGACAGAAGATAATTCTCCTCCTGACAACCTTTCCCCTCCAAAACCTCCGATGCATCATCAGAGGAAAGGCTGTGTAGGGGGAGCTGCTTGCAGCTTCTCCTGCACCTGCCATTGTCCACAACTTTCGGTTACAGTTGCTTGCAGCCAAATTGCAGCTCAGCTTTAAGAGGTACAGGTTGCCTTTAAAATGGCATCAACAGCACACAAAACCGATCTTGCCCCCACCGCCCCAATTAGACAAGCCGCCAATGAACAGTGGCAGCCTGCCTATTATATTTAAATTAATCAGCAAGACCAATATGGGGCCTTAGTTGTGTCCACATGATCGGCTGCATGCTTCAATTCCTACCTCCTTATATATTAGGATCCAACTGCAAACAGCAACCATTAAACCGCACAGGAACAGGCTCTATTTATGATCAAGTTCTTAGTGTTTACTTGATAATATAAGATTTTCCTTATGACACGTGCTACTTATTATTTTCAAAAATGCTTTGATGATGTGCTAAGGTAAACAAACTCTGGTTTTGTGCGTAGCCACTTTTAATAATAAACTTTCCTGATCAGCAGGAAGAATATGGAAATGATGTAACCTCTCACTTACCGTAAACTTGTCAACGAATAGTTGGGACTGTGCTGCGGGCAGTTGCACCAGATCCATTAATAGCTATTACAGATTAATACTGACCTCTACTGGAATCATTTAACAAGCAGCATTTCTTGCAGGACAATCATTGCCTTCACTGTTTGCAAAGCATTAATGAGATTTACGATTATTATTAAATTAATGCCATTACTTCATCTGCCAGATTAAATCAGTTTGGTTTCAATATAAGCTATAGCAAGTCATAAAAACACGAGATTTAAAACTATCATTATTTATTTTGTTTCAAAATGCAGTAGGACATTTTAAATTGCCCAGAGGAGAACAAAATTATATAGTAAACCAAAAGTGACGTTTACCATATGACATCTCAGTGGGAATAATTAGGCACAGATTCGTATTCCTTTCTTTGCAGCTTAACCTCAGATGGCATTTCCTATGCACAGAAAAATTTGCACTGTGGCATAAGGAATTGTTTTGCTACAGGAAATTACAGCCAAACATATTGCCCGTGATATGTTATGTTACTTTGTCATGTGAGCTTATTTCCTTTTCTTATATAAGGCAGTGGAGACCGAAGACACCATCTGCTGCATTAATTCCTATAATCACTTTTCCTCTGACGATTTTTCTTTTGAATCTGTTCCTAATAGACTTGCTGGAAACTCAGGTATGCCTGGGGGAGCAGAATTTTCTTGAAACTGACTTGAAATTGACAGATAGGATGAGCATAGATGCAGTATTGACATCTTTAATAATTACGTGTTCATGCAATGTTAAAGATCTTCTGCATTAGAAGCCTTTACTTTCTTCTTTCACAGGAACAGGAGTAAGCCATTCAGTCCCTTGGGACTAATCCACCATTCAATTAGATCATAACTTTCAGAAGGCTGCTTACCTCAGGGAGCAGCCAAGTACCTACTTATAGTTATTTTGAAAATCACTTTTATGGGCTAAAGATCTATTTTAATTACTAGACCTAATACTTCATTTTGACAGGGCTGCACAACTTCTCCATCTATAGTGCCCAGAATGTATCCTGTGGGACGACATCCAGATTCTGCTTCCTACCAACCTATGAAATTCCATCCTAACACTTGCTATATAATACAGTAAATTGGAGCACCTGCTTGTAGCACTTTATCTTTCAGAGATGTTTTTAATCCTGTTTCCTTTCAAAACTGTCCTCTGTGTTTCTGTTTGTTATTGGTAGCCAATTCCATTTTGGGAAGTTTATTGGTAAAACAAAAACTGTCCCTCAGAATTAGAACTTCCATTCTGTGGGGTTAATATCGCTCACTGTGAAACCTATTTCCTTTAAATTTAGACTCCCCTACCTCAATATCTAGCGGATACCTGCAGAATGTGGCGTGCCGTTAAACTACACAAAGCAGAAAGGTTCTAGGTTCAATTCTAGATCTGTTTTGAGTTACCCTATTTCAACGTGAAAGAGCTATGAGCTTACTGTAATCAGGTCCTTAAATTACTTCAGGATAATAGACTCATTCCTTTAATATTGTCTCACTACTTTTCTATTCTTGTTTTTACACAAATAGATTAAATTCTACCATATAGGAAGTTATATAAAATTACCAAACCTCCTCCGCTATAAATTTCAGCTATAATACTGAGGACTGTGATAAAGGTCATCCCTTCTATCTAGCTGAGATATCCATAAATTCCAACCCACTTTGGTACACACTTCTTTATTATTGCACCCCAATGCAGAGTATATTACCACTGGCAGTTTTCTCCTACTGGCCAAAAAATTAAAAGGTTCAAATTCTTGTTCCATTTAACCGGATATTTTCTATCCAACCTTCTGGCAACAGGGGGAAAACATCAGCTTCTTTTCATTGGCATCTTTAATCACATTGGTCACTTCGGTCTGATGGCCTGGTGCTAAATATAAAGCAAATGTAAAAATAAATCTTTCTTTAAAAATAGCAAGTAAATGTCTAACGTTAAAATAAAAATCAAGGTAATTACCTGTGTAATATGGTGAGTTGCACCTCACAAAAATCAATGTCCAGAATAATTATTCCTTGAGGTACAATTATGGATGGCAAAGTGAAAATGACTCAGATTAGCTTCCAGGTGATAATTTATTAATGATGAACAATCATTCAAAATCTGAATTTTTTAATTAGTTCCCCGGGTAACCTTCATGGAAAATATAACTCTATTTATAAGATCAAGCCTATACAAATTTTAGTGCACACATATATAGAGACATATACACTAACACACACACACACACAGGCACACACATGTGGCATATATGTTACTAAAGATTTAGTCACGCAGTACTTTGAAACCAGTACTTGATTCTTTATAAGAACTGCAAAGAAGTGGAAACGCAATCACATAGTGGTGTTTGCCCCTGGGGCAATGCTAGATTCAAATCCATATTTTACTATTGTGCACGCTAGGAGACTGTTGCTATGGCAGTCAATGGTGGTAGACGTATTGGTGGATTCTTGCATCTAGTGCTCAACCAATATTTGTCACGAATAGTTGAAGTAATGACTTAATATTCCTGTTTAAGTAAGACCACGATGGGTATAATAATGTAGTATTTCTGGTACTAAACTAGAAATCCAGAGTTCAGATCCCACCATGGAAAATCGTGCAATTGAATAACTAATCTGCTAATTTGTGGGCTAATACTAGAGAATCTGACCATGAAACTATCATAAGAAGCCAACTGGTTTGCTAATGCCCTTCAGGGAAGGGAGCTGTTTCTCCTACCCATCTGGTCTGCATGTGTTGCCAATCCCAGACTATGTGGTTGACTCTTGATGCTGTCTGAAGTGGCTTGGCAATCTACTCACATGTGAACATCACGACAAAGTTCAATTATAAAAAATTGTATCATTTTAGGGCAAGAATCAGGAAATTTCAGCCCAGTCAAATCTAAAAGGTCCTACTCACTAACACTTGCCGGTGCCCATATTGGGACAGCTGCCCGCTAAATAGTCAAACAGCAGCCTGACATAGTCATATTCAGCCAGCATTCTGACTCCCCTCACCACCCCTGGATATATTAAGTCAGACCAGCAGAATAGACTCAATGGAGATCAAAACATAGTGGTGTACAGTCAGGTGGATAAGGCTCTGAGTGCCTTCTTCAATGACTTTAGGTTCCAGAAGTTTTGTGGCTTCAGGTCAAACAGGGCTAATCATCATTTACTGTCCTTACTCCTCAACTAATGAATGAATATCCCACCATTGACAGAAGCAAATATACAGAATGTACTCTATGAGGGACACTTCAATATACACTAACAAGATTGGCTCAGTAATACCATTGCTGACCGAGCTGGCTGTTTCCTGAAGAATATAGCTGCTAGACTTGGCATGTGTCAGGTAATGAAGGAACTGACATGAGGGAATAACCTCCTTAGAGTCATAGAGTCATTTACAGTCTATCAGGAGGCCATTTGGACCATCGAGTCCATGCCGGCCTTCCACTAAGCTATCCAGTCAGTCCACTCCCCAGCTCATTCCCGTAGCCCTGCCAGTCTATTTCTCTCAGGTGGTCATCTAACTTCTTCTTGAAGTCATTCATCATCTCCGCTTCCACCATGCTTGTGGGCAGCAAGTCGCAGGTCATTACCACCCGCTGCGTAAAAAAGTGCTTCCTCATATTCCCCTGCATCTTTTGCCCAAAATGTTTAATCTGTGTCCCCTGGTCCTTGTGCTATTTGTTAATGGGAACAGTTTTTCCTTGCCTAACTTAACTAAGCCTGACATAATCTTGTACACTTCTATTAAATCTCCCCTCAACCTCCTTTGTTCTAAGGAGAATAAATACAACTTTTCCAGCCTAACCTTGTAAGTAAAATCCTCCATCCCTGGAACCATTCTGGTAAATCTCCTCTTCACCCTCTCAAGGACCCTCACATCCTTCCTGAAGTGTGACCAGAACTGGACACAATACCACAGTTGGGGCCTAGCCGGGGCTTTATAGAGGTTCAGCATAACTTCCTGCTTTTGTACTCAATGCCTCTATTTATGAAGCCCAAGATCCCATATGCTTTACTAACCACTCTCTCAATATGTCCTGCCACCTTCAAAGATCTATGCACATGCATCCCCCAGGTCCTTCTGTTTCTGAATGCTCTTTAGAACTGTGAAATTAAGTGTATATTGCCTATCCCTATTCTTTCTGCCAAAATGCAACACTTTACACTTGTCAGTATTAAATTCCATCTGCCACTTCTCTGCCCATTCTGCTAGCCTATCTATGTGCTGTTACAGGCAGTTCATATCATCCTCACTGTTTGACACACCTCCAAGTTTGGTATCGTCAGCAAATTTTGAGATTCTACTCTGTTTTGCAAGATCCAATACATTTATATATAGCCAAAAAAGCAGTGGTTCCAGCTCTGACCCTTGGGGAACACCACTGTCTATCATCTTCCAATCTGAAAAGCAACCCTTTACTACGACTTGCAATTTTCTGTCCTTAAGCCAATTTGTTTATCCAGTTGGACACTGACCCTCCTATTCCATGAGCTTCAATTTTCTTAACCAGCCTTTTATGTTTTACCTTATCAAATGCTTTCTTAAAATCGCTATAAACCAACATACACTGCAGTCCCTTCATCAAGCTTCTCCGTTGATATTTTCCCTAATTATAGTTTTTGGGATTTTTTTCTCCCTGCTGCTCTCACATGCGTTCAAATCTTCAGAAGAAGGAATTTTCCTCCACACAAGATCAGGGGGCAGGTTGTTCAACCTTGCCCGTCTAAGAGCGAAGTCCAAAGTACGGAAAGTCCTCATCAGGGAACTCCTCTTTGCTGACGATGCTGCTTTAACATCTCACACTGAAGAGTGTCTGCAGAGTCTCATCGACGGGTTTGCGGCTGCCTGCAATGAATTTGGCCTAACCATCAGCCTCAAGAAAACGAACATCATGGGACAGGACGTCAGAAATGCTCCATCCATCAATATTGGCGACCACACTCTGGAAGTGGTTCAAGAGTTCACTTGCCTAGGCTCAACTATCACCAGTAACCTGTCTCTAGATGCCAAAATCAACAAGCGCGTGGGAAAGGCTTCCACTGCTGTGTCCAGACTGGCCAAGAGAGTATGGGAAAATGGCGCACTGACACGGAACACAAAAGTCCGAGTATATCAGGCCTGTGTCCTCAGTACCTTGCTCTATGGCAGCGAGGCCTGGACAACGTATGTCAGCCAAGAACGATGTCTCAATTCATTCCATCTTCTCTGCCTCCGGAGAATACTTGGCATCAGGTGGCAGGACCGTATCTCCAACACAGAAGTCCTCGAGGCGGCCAACATCCCCAGCTTATACACACTACTGAGTCAGCGGCGCTTGAGTTGGCTTGGCCATGTGAGCCGCATGGAAGATGGCAGGATCCCCAAAGACACATTGTACAGCGAGCTCGCCACTGGTATCAGACCTACCGGCCGTCCATGTCTCCGCTTTAAAGACGTCTGCAAACGCGACATGAAGTCCTGTGACATTGATCACAAGTCGTGGGAGTCAGATGCCAGCGTTCGCCAGAGCTGGCGGGCAGCCATAAAGGCGGGGCTAAAGTGTGGCGAGTCGAAGAGACTTAGTAGTTGGCAGGAAAAAAGACAGAGGCGCAAGGGGAGAGCCAACTGTGCAACAGCCCCAACAAACAAATTTCTCTGCAGCACCTGTGGAAGAGCCTGTCACTCTAGAATTGGCCTTTATAGCCACTCCAGGCGCTGCTCCACAAACCACTGACCACCTCCAGGCGCTTACCCATTGTCTCTCGAGATAAGGAGGCCAAAGAAGAAGATAGTTCTTGCATATCTCTGTGATTTCTCTGCAGATTAGCTCCTCTATTATTTGGAGGCCTACAGAATACCCCTAGTAGCATGATCATACCCTTTTTGCTCCTCAACTCTAACTAAGTGGATTCTGTCCTTGCCCCTTCAAGGACATCCTCCCTTTCCAACACTATAATATCTTCTCTAATCAGGGATGGCACCCCACCTCCTTTTTATCTTCTCTACCTTTTCTGAATACTTTATATCTTTGTATATTAAGTGCCCAGTCCTCGACATTTTTAAGCCACATTTCCGTTATTGCCACCACATCATATTCCCATACTATTATTTGTGCTTGTAACTCACCAACCTTTTTCACCACACTTTGTGCATTTACACACATGCATTGCAATCCTGAGTTTGCATTCCTCATAGTCTTTCTCAGTCCGCTCTCATCTAATACGGAACTACTCCTTTCTCTGGTGCTGTCTATCACTCTCACTCTGACCCCTACCTAATACTTTGCTATTTCTTACTTTAGTGCTATCTGTCTCTTCCAAATCTCTGTGCACCTTGGTGTTCCTGTCTTGTATTATGTCCTGTTTTGTACACTCCTGACAAGTTAGATTAAACCCTCCTCAATAACAGTATTTCCACAAGGAAATTTGCCCCAGCTCTGTAGGTGCAACCCGTCCGGCCTGTACAGGTCCCACCTTCTCCAGAACTGATCCCAGTGCGCCAGGAATCTAAAGCCCTTCCTCCTGCACCATCTTTCCAACCATGCATTCATCTGCACTACCCTCCTATTTCTATACTCACTTGCGTGTGGTACTAGGAGTAATCCGGAGATTACTACTTTTTGAGGTCCTGCTTATGTTGTTGGTAGCGATGTGAACCATGACTGCTGGCTGTTCACCCTCCCCCAAAGGGGTTCTGCAGCCATTCAGTAACATCCTTGACACTGGCACCAGGGAGGCAATACAGCCTAGCAATACTAAAACGTTACCAATAGTATTAATAATCTCACCAATAGTAATAAACATGACCAATAGTAATAGTAATAACTAGGAATTACACCCAACCAATCTAATAAGCTTTACCACTATTAGTAAACCTTACTACTGCTAATAAAACCTTACAATTACTAAAATTACCCAGGTTTTGAAAGATAAATGAGGCAAATACTTTGATTTTTCTCAGAACACGGTTGGTCCACTTTGGAGCCACAGACTGGACTGGACTAGACTGGCCAGCTCCCCGCTGGTTTCGCTCTCTGCCACCACTCTGTTAAACTCACCACTAGTCTCGCTCTCTCTCTCCTTCCCACTGCTCTGCTAAACTCCCTGCTGGTCTCAATCTTTCTCTCCTTCTTGCCACTCTGTTAAACATCCCGCTGGTCTCGCTCTCTCTCACTCTGTTGCCGATCTGTTAAACATCCCGCTGGTCTTGATCTCTCTCTCTCTCCTTCCCGCTGCCGGCAGTGGTGGCCACTGCTGGGACTGCAACCCAGGTTCAAGATGAAGAGGAAGCACATCACCCCCAGGCCATCAGAAGGCCGCCTACTTTTTACAGGCAGCTTTTCTCAGGCCTGGGATGCCCGCTTGCCAATGGTAAAATCCCCGTAGCGGTGGACAGACGCCCTTAAGTAGCTGTTAAATGGCCACTTAAGGGCCTTGTTTGGCCTTGGCAGGCGGGACATTTTTGCCACCACCACTCTGCATAAAGTGGCGGCGGAGGCGGGAGCAGGTTGGGAAGGGTCCCCTGAGCGCCGAAACTCATCATAGGGTCAAATGTGACATCAAGGTTGCAAACAGACTGGTTCAGCCTCAGAATATTGCCAGGGAGAGCGATGGAGTCGGTAGCTAGGGAACAGAATTTGGAGTGGGGACTGGAAACAATGGCTTCAGTCTGCTCAATATTTAATTGCAGTAAATGTCTGCTCATCCGGTACTGGATGTTGGATAGCAGGCTGATAACTTAGCAGCAGTGGAGGAGTCGAGAGAGGTGGTGGTGAGGTGGAACTGGGTGTCATCAGCATACATGTGAAAATTAATGCTGTGCTTTCAGATGATATCGCTGAGGACGAGTGAAGGAAAGTATATAGTGGGATTCTCTAAGGGTCTGTGTTAGGACCACTGCTTTTATTGGTATGTATTATTGACCTTGACTTGGGTGTACAGGGCACAGTTTCAAAATTTGCATATGACACAAAACTTGGGAGTATTGTGAACTGTGAGGATAGTGGTAGACTTCAAGAGGGCATAGACAGGCTGATGGAATGGGCGGACACATGGCAGATGAAATTTAATGCAGGGAAGTGTGCAGTGATACATTTTGGTAGGAAGAATGAGGAGAAGCAATATAAAATAAAGGGTACAATTCTAAAGAGGGTGCAGGAACAGTGGGACCTGGTATATGTGCACAAATCATTGAAGGTGGCAGGGCAGGTAGAGATGTGATGAAACATGGGTATAATAGGCTTAGTTAGGTAGAATTTAGATATAATTAATACATTATAACTTTTAGAATTAAAGATTGAATAAATGATCAGTTTTCAAGACTCACTGAAATTCCCTTTCAAGGGCAGAGTTAAAAATCCATAAACATCCCTGTTACAATCGAATGTGAACCAGAAACATCTTTTAAGTTAAAAAAAACTCCATTCCAAGGGCTCTGTTACAATGGAATTAGAAGATGAAACACACCAAGACATGTTATATGAGGTCGGTACTGATAACTATAATCTTAATTAGTTGATAGTGTTAGTGATATAGACAGACTGACTTAAGAGGTTGGTACAAGGTATCATCAAAGGATCATCAGATGGTCAACCACAAAATGGAATGATACTTACAAAAACAGATGCCATGTAAACCCAGTTACAGCTTCAAGAGAAGGGTATTCTCAGCAAATAAATTAAGTGGGAATGGTAGCTAATGATATTACCATATATGGATAACAAAAGTGGAAAAAACACACACAGAAAGGTAACACCTACATTCCAAAAAATGAGATGATAGATTAGAAACAGTATAAATGTGAGAGTTTTGAATCGAAAAACCGGAAGTATTGAATTCCTCATCAATGCTTCTCAACCTATGGTAAGAACAGCTGACTGCATGACAAAAGAATTCTGCTCTTAACTGAGAATGTTTTGTCTTGTTAAGCAGAAGGCTTACTCATGGAAGTTATGGTAACAGTTTACTTCGAATTTTGATGGATATTCTAAGATATTTTGCTGTAACATTATCAAGGTTGAACTTTTGGATTCTATTTTAGAAATAAGATTATGTTTTACATCTCTTAGTAATCTTTGATATTGTAGCATACTTAGCCACTTAAAATCTATTGCATGTTCAATTCTTTAATAAATATATAAAAGTTAATAAATCGTCTCATGCAGCATTCTGTATACAACTACAAGAACCCCTTCTCTGTGTCTCCTTAAGTGGGGAGATACTTATTGAAGAGAGTTTCCCAGATCCTTATAATATCTGGGATATTTATGACTTCGCTATAATTATTTTAAAAATAAGCTATCTGAAAGATAGTAATATTCTCTGTTAGTTTTCTTTCTTTGAGGGAGGATTGTTTCAGTTCTTCAGACCCAAACAAGTTTCTATAGGAATCTGTCTAGTTTGAACTTAATTAAAGGAGACTCATAGGGATGTACGCTTGATTTGGTTTTGTCCCTATATGGGGTTAAAGTCATAAGTCACTTCAGAGAAAGCAGTTAATATGGCTTACGGGATCCTGGGCTTTATAAAAAGAGGCATGGAGAACCAAAGCAAGGAAGTTATAGTGAACCTTTATAAAGCACTGATTCGGACAGACGGACACATGGTCCCCGATTAAGGGCTGCCCCTGCTTCCCCAACCACCCCAGGACCTGAGACGCCCCCCACCCCCCCCCCCCCCCCCCCCCACTTCCCCCCTCAAACAACCATCCTTGCCTCACAGGAGAGCGACCGATTAGCCCGGCGATGCAACCCTAACTTACTTGGACTCCTGGCTTCATGTGCTCCACTCCGGGTGGAGCTGCTGGGACTAAGAGCTGCCGGCCTGATGATTGGTCAGCAGCTCAATGAGGCGGGACTTCTTCCCTCAAGTGGAAGGAATTTAAGGTGAATGGCAAACGAACCAAAGGCAACATGAGGAAAAACATATTTTCCCGTATTGTGTAGTTAGGATCTGGAATGCACTGCTTGAGAGTGTGGTGGAGGTGGATTCAGTAGTGGCTTTCAAAAGGGAATTGGATAATTATCTGAATAGAAAAAATTTGCAGGGCTATGAGGAAAAGGTAGGGGAGTGGGACTAGCTGAGTTGCTCTTGCAGAGAGCCAGCATGGACACGACAGGCTGAATGGCCTCCTTCTGCACTGTAACTATTCTATGATACTATAAGTATTTACAAACATATTCCACTAAAAATGCTGAGTAGATGATCCTATCATGTCCGCTTTTAGATGCCAGTGTCCAGGTGAAATCCAAAAGTGGCTGATTACACGGGATACAGTGAAAGTCTATGTGCCCTGACAACATCCTAGTTGTAGTGTTTATTTATTTTTATTTATTTATTTAGAGATACAGCACTGAAACAGGCCCTTCGGCCCACCAAGTCTGTGCCGACAAAGAACCACCCATTTATACTAACCCTTCAGTAATCCCATATTCCCTACCACCTACCTACACTAGGGACAATTTACAACCGCCAATTTACCTATCACCTGCAACTCTTTGGCAGTGGGAGGAAACCGGAGCACCCGGCGAAAACCCACGCGATCACAGGGAGAACTTGCAAACTTCGCACAGGCAGTACCCAGAATTGAACCCGGGTCTCTGGAGCTGTGAGGCTGCAGTGCTAACCACTGTGCCACTGTGCCGCCCACTAGAAGTAGTTGTCCCTGTAGTCAAGCTGTTCCTGTGCAAATCATCCAGCAATTTGTCTCACAGGGTATCTCTTCCTTGCCACAGGTTGCTGGACCATTTACACATTAATAACAGTGCGCACATTAAATTTGCTGTTATTTTGCCAGAAAATTCTGGGCCATAAAACTTCACACACCACCTATCCTTCATGAAAAAGTTTCTGCCGGAAAACACCTTTAACCATCAATCCATCAGGCAGTGGTCTGCATGGAATGTCCCCAAAAAGTCTTGAAAAAAAACAAGAACTCCTCTTTTCCTCAGTAACCTCCAGTGGTCCCTTTAAGGACTGCTGTTTAGGCCATTGAATACCAGAGACAACTGAGACCAGCATGCACAGCTCCACACACACACATATGTCAGTAACAAGTCACCCACTTTTCAAGAGAGAAACGAGCAGCTAGCAATTTAAATCTCCTCCCAAGTCACCTCTTGACACCTGATAAACATATCTGCTGTTCACAAGGTCTAAGTCAGGAGTGTACTTGAATATTCACCTGAATAGCTGCAACAACACTCGAGACGTTCAACTCCATCCAGGATTTGTACCTCTGCCACTGTGGCTGTAATGTATACTAACTACAGAATGCACTGAAGCAATTCACTTACTTCAAACACACTTATGAGCCCTGTGACTTCTACTACCAACATGAAGACGGGCTGGAGGGACACGATGTTCAAACCTCGGGAAAAATGTACCCAACGTCGCCCTCATCCTGATGACTACCTTCGTGTGCGGCCGCATCAAGCCGTGTGTAGAGCACCAGTATGCAAACTCCAAGTGTCACTATGTGCTGAGGTTCTATCTGTCCCCCGAGTTGGGAAGGATGGGTCTGGTCACATTGTCGCGTAACGCTCCATCCAGTTGGACTGTGGCGTACCACCTATCCTTCATTAAAAAGTTTCTGCCGGAAAACACCTTTGACCATGAATCCATCAGGCAGTGGTCTGCATGGAATGTCCTCAAGGCCCTATGGGAAAAGGAGATGGTGGATCCTGTCGGATGGTTCCCCGAGGAGACTGCCAAAGTAATTTGGCAGAATGCCTCCTCACCAGAACTTTTAAACAAGCACCAAGACTTACTTTGGCTGGTGGTGAGAAGGGCCCTCCCTGTCAGATCCTTCATGCACGCCCAGAGTCTTGCCCCCCCACATGCTACCCTTGAGGTGGCTGCGGTGGGGAAGAGACAGTTGCCCACCTCCTTCTGGAATGTGTCTTTGCAAAGCAGGTGTGGAAAGAGATACAGTGGTTTTTGTCGAGGTTCATCCCAAGCAGCTCTGTAACACAGGAGTCTGTGCTCTACGGGCTGTTCCCAGGGATGCACACCGAGATAAACATCAACTGCTGCTAGAGGACCATCAATTCGGTGAAAGACGCTCTTTGGTCTGCCCGAAACTTGCCGGTCTTCCAGTGCAAAGAGTTGTCCATGACCGAGTGTTGCAGACTGGCACATTCCAAGGTCCAGGACGACGTGCTGAAGGACGCACTATAGCTTGGGACAGCCGTTGCAAAGTCTCAATGGGGAAAGACCATTGTGTAAGGTCTTCCCACCAAAGTGAACTGAGGGGCTGGACCCATGGAAAACCCCTCGGGCTGTATACACCAGATATGGTTTTGCTGTAAAATGTACATGGCATGTAAAATGGAATGGAAGGGTTGTGAGGCAACTCACTACTGTATTGAAGAAAACTGATTTCCTTTGCACTTTTTGGAATGTCAACTTGGTGCTGTTTTGAACTCTTTTGTAATGTATTTTTTACAGATTTTTATGAATAAAATATATTTTGGGAAACAAAAATGAAGAAGGGCTGGGTGGAGCAACAAGCCTCATGCTTTATCAGGACTGGTTAGAGCCATTGCTCCCTCTTTTGCTCCTGGAACAGACAGATGCAGTCAGGTTGGTGAAGGATACTTATCTGGCAGGGGAGAAAGTTTCATCCTTCAGGGGGCTGTTGTGTTTCTTTGGGAGGTTTTTTGGGGTGGTTTGGTGGTTTTAGTGCTGTTTTCGGCTCTTCATCCTCTTGGTGTTGGAGTTCTCCCATGGTTATTGTTTTCATGCTAGTTTCGGTCTTGGTGCCTGTCCTGTGAAGACTTTAAGCATAATGGCTGCAAAAAACACTAGAGCTCCAGGCCAGGGGTGCGTAACACCCATAGGGTGGCAGTGAAAAACAGCAAAGGAGGTACACCCATGGACCGGACCTTCTTCATTAAGCGAGTCCTTTTTGAATGTTGTGGATTTGAAGCTGTGGACTTCATCTGCCTGCATGACTTCCCCAGTGGCATCAACCTCGAGGTGACATTTAAGATCATTGCAGGATGCGTGCAGGATTCCACCAGCCATTGATCTGGTTGGGGGAAATTATTCCCGTTCCTCTGGCCTGGGTATTCTGCTGCGTGGTGGTAACTTCACCATCTCCGAAGTTAAGGAGGTGGTGGGTGGTCACCTCCTTGTAGCATTCGTAACTTACAAAAATGCTCCGCTCCAGTTAATCAACGTGTATGCCTCAGTTCAATACAGTGAGCGACTGATGTCCTCCAGCAGCTCCCACTGCTGCTGGCGATGTCCAGGCCAGTCATTCTAGGCAGTGATTTCAACTGTATCATTGATGCTGCTGGGTGATCCAGCAGGGCCGACAGCCAAATGGATGCCACGTCCAGTCTCCTGATGGAAACTAAAAAATGCCAAGCTGCACAATTCCTTCAGCAACCCTGCAGATGGCGCACCATGTAGATACACCTAGTCGTGACCAGGCGGGTCTGTCTGTTGCACAATTGACTTTCTGTTTGTGTCTTCAGCATTCACAGTCAGATCCTCCGATGTCATGCCAGTGTTCTTCTCTGACCACTGCCTCCTACTGGCTGCCTCACTTACAGGACAACCAGAAGGTTGGCAGGGGACATGGAAGCTGAACATGAAACTGTTGACCCCAGAGGACACTGAAGAACTCAAAAGAGATTACAAAGGTTGTAAAACTGTGAAACCCCTCTTTGAGTCCCCAACACACTGGTGGGAAGTGATCAAAGTGAACATCAAGAGGTTCTTCATCCTCAAATGGGTTCAGCAGATGAGAGACAGAGACAAAGGGAAATGTCCCGACTCCAGAAAAGCATGCAGAATCTGTTCCTGCTGCAGTCGATGGCAATCGAGGTCAAGGAGGATCTCCAAGAGGTGAAGAGCCAGCAGGCCTTGTTCTTTGCTGCGAAGGCCTCCAAGATCATCTTCAGGTCCAGAACCATGGTGAAACAGAAACTTGTCATGTGGGAGCAATGCTCCCTCTCCGTTGCAGGTAAGAATCTGGTGTGATGGAAACCACACCTGCCAAATTGAAACATAGTAATTTTGTCAGGTGGAACACGACTTGAACCCTTTTGCTGGATATTGCACAGAACTTGTTTAAGAAATATCACAGAGTTGGGCAGCTGAAATATGGCTGCACATTTGCATTCTGAGAAACAGTTGAATAGAGAGACAATGGAAGTGCTCATTGATTCAATTAACAAGACTGGGCAAACGTGATACTCAACGTTCTTTGTCTGTGTAAGAGCCAGAGCTCCAGACACCACCGAGTGTGACTGGAGAACTTTGAGAATCAATAACCGTCACAGAAGATGCTGTTTCAAACAAAGAGCTGGTCACATGACTTACCTGCGGGCCAGATTGGAAACTGTTTGAATTGTGCCTCACAGAAAGGTTTGGGCAGATTGCAATTTGTCTCTCTCTCTTTCAAGCAAAGTCCCAGGGACCCATGGAAGCAGCTTAATCCTCAAGACAGAAGACCTCTTCAGCCTTCTGGTACCAGAGAAACAAGTTTGAAAGTATGCACTGGGCCCCAGCAAGAACTGCAAGACCTCAACTCCAATCAAGGACTTTACATCCAAACTGAAAGACAGTAACTGAATTCTATTTATTGCCAACCCTACTCAAACCTCCCCATTTAATTCTTCCCCCCGCCACCCACCCCCCTGCCCCCCATTGTATCTATTTGTGTGTGTCTCATGGTGTCGTGTAGTTTAGTCATTTTTAACCAAGTGATAAGGTTAAAAAACTTACATCTTTCTTGCTTAAACCTGAGGAAACCTGTCTGGTTTGTTCATTTACAATTACATTTCGAGAGCAGTGAGCAAGGACTCACTGAGGTGTTAAGCAAAGAACACTGTGTTTTAAAAATTAAACCCTGTTACGGCCAAACCAGGAAAGGGGCCAGAGGGGAGCCTGACACCCCTTCCTCACTCGGTCATAACACTGGTCATCAGGTGCGAGGTGTTCTCTGTGTTGGTCTATTTGGCGCAGGTCTGGTCCATACCCCACTCCTGCGTTGTGGCAGACACCCAAGCCATCTTCAGCTTTATCTGGAGATCACATAAAAGGGAAAAAAATGTACCCAACGTTGCCCTCATCCTGATGCCCACCTTTGGCTGTGGCTGGATCAAGTTGTGTGTAGACACCCGGTACGCAAACACCATGCTGGGAGGTGGGGGGAGTGGGGGGGGAGGGAGTGCTCCTTTTTTTCTTTAACCCTCCAGCATTTGGTTCTTACTTTGGTGCAATGGAAGGGGCTATTCTAATTATAATAATAGTCTGTAAAGTTAAGGTTTGGCAGGGCAGCTCGGCTGAGTGGAATGTGCAGCCTCTGGCATGTGGGAAGTCATGAATGCACCATGTGTCCTAGATGAACACATCTGCAGGAAGTGTCACTGGCTGCACATGTTTGAGCTCCGGGTTTCGGAAATCGAGCTGTGGCTGGAGTCACTGTGGTGCATCAGCGAGGCAGAGAATTACGTGGATAGCACTTTTAGGGAGGTGGTGACACTGCAGGTTAGGAGCATGCAGGTAGATAGGCTGTCTAAGAGAACCAGGCAGGTAGCGCAGGAGTCCCCTGAGACGATCTCACTCACTAATCGGTTTTCCATTTTGGATACTGGTGAGGGTGTTGGTTCCTCAGAGGAGTGCTGTTGCAGCCCACAGGTGTGGCACCATATGTGGCTCAGCTGCACAGGAGAGGAGGAAGTAGAGTGGAAGAGCAGTAGTGATAGGGGACTCGTTAGTTAGGGGAACAGACATGCATGTCTGCGGCCGTAGACGGGACTCCAGAATGGTGTGTTGCCTCCCTGGTGCCAGGGTCAAGGATGTCATGGAGCGGGTACAGGACATGCTTCTGGGGGAGGGTGACTAGCCAGAGGTCGTGGTCCACCTTGGCACCAATGACATAGGTAAGAAGGAGGATGAGGTCCTGAAAGCAGATTTTAGGGAGCTAGGAAGGAGACTAAAATGCAGGACCTCAAAAGCAGTAATCTCAGGATTACTCCCAATCCTGCTTGTGAGTGAACACAGGAACAGGAGAATTGAGTGATTGAACACATGGCTGGAAAATTGGTGTAGGAGGGAGGCCTCAGATTTCTGGGGTATTGGGACCAGTTCTGGGGCAGGTGGGACCTGTACAAGATGGACAGGTTGCATATTAGCAGGACTGGGATTAATATCCTCGCAGGGAGATTTTCTAGTGCTGTTGGGGTGTGTTTAAACTAGATTGGCAAGGGGATGGGAACCTGAGAGGGAGCTCAGATTGGAGGGAAGCAAAACTGGCAACGTGTGAGGGGTGTGGGAACCAGGGTCAAATATCAGAGCGGAATACCAAGGTGCACAGAATACTGAGAGAGATAGATAGCACTAGGGTAGGAAATGTTAAGTTATTAGGTGAGGTCAGAGTAAGGGATAAAGTAATAAAGTCTAAATCAGGGTTAATGTGCATGTATGTGAATGCATGGAGTATGGTCAATAAGATTGGTGAGGTATAGGCCCAGATTGCCATGTAGAAGTATGATGTTGTGGCTATAACAGAGACCTGGCTCAAAGAAAGGCGTGTTAAATATTCCTGGATACAAGGTGCTCAGGAAAGATAGGAAAGGGAAAAAAGGGGAGGGGTGATGAAGGAGAGCATTGCGATGATGGGGAAAAAGGATGTCCCAGAGGAGTCGAGGACAGAATCAATTTGACTACAGATAAGGAACAAAAAAGGTGCAGTTACATTGCTCAGTGTTGTCTATAGGGTCTATAGGGAGGGATTCAAGAAAACTACAATCACCAGGAAAGTGGTACTGAACAAATTGTCGGAGCTGCGGGCTGACAAGTCCCCGGGTCCTGATGGAATTCACCCTACGATGTTAAAAGAAGTGGCTAGTTAGATAGTTGATGCGTTAGTTTTAATTTTCCAAAATTTCCTACATTCGGGAAGGTTCCATTAAATTGGAAAATAGCGAATGTAACTCCTTTATTCAAAATGGGAGGGAGATAGAAAGCGGAAACTACAGGCCAAAGAACAAAGAACAAAGAACAGTACAGCACAGGAACAGGCCATTCGGCCCTCCAAGCCTGCGCCGATCATGATGCCTGCCTAAACTAACGCCTTCTGCACTTCCGGGGCCCATATCCCTCTATTCCCTTCCTATTCATGTATTTGTCAAGATGCCAGTTAGCTTAACATCTGTATTAAGGAAAATGTTAGAAGCTATTAATAAAGACCTTATAGCAGGGCATTTAAAAAAATTCAAGGTAATCAGGCAGAGCCAACATGGTTTTGTGAAAAGGAAATCATGTTTAACTAATTTATTGGAGTTCTTTGAGGGAGTTACATGTGCTGTGGATAAATGGGAACAGCTGGATTTATTGTACTTGGATTTCCAGAAGGCATTTGATCGGGTGCCACATCAAAGGTTATTGCAGAAAATAAAAGCTCATGGTTTAGGGGTAACATATTGGCATGGATAGAAGATTGGCTAGCTAACAGGAAACAGAGAGTAGGCATAAATGGGTCATTTTCTGGTTGGCAAGATGTAGTGAGTGGTGTGCCACAAGGATCAGTGCTAGGGCCTCAACTTTTTACAATTTATATAAATGACTTAGATGAAGGCGCCGAAGGTATGGTTGCTAAATTTGCTGATGACACAAAGATAGGTAGGAGAGTAACTTGTGAAGAGCACTTAAGGGGGCTACAAAAGGATATAGTTAGGTTAAGTGAGTGGGCAAAGACCTGGCAAATGGAGTATAATGTGGGAAAGTGGGAAATTGTCCACTTTGGCAGGTAAGATAAAAAAGAAGCATATTATCTAAGAGATTACAGAGCTCTGAGATGCAGAGGGATCTGGGTGTCCTAGTGCATGAATCGCAAAAGGTTAGTATGCAGGTACAACACGTAATTAGGAAAGCTAATAGAATGTTATTGTTTATCACAAGGGGAATTGAATACAAAAGTAGGGAGGTTATGCTTCAGCTATACAGGGCATTGGTGAGACCACATCTGGAGTGTTGTGTACAGTACTGGTCTCCTCATTTAAAGAAGGATGTAAATGCGTTGGAGGCAGTACAGAGAAGGTTTACTAGACTAATACCTGGAATGGGCGGGCTGTTTACAAGGAAAAATTGGACAGGCTAAGCTTGTATCCACTGGAATTTAGAAGAGTAAGAGGCGACTTAATTGAAACATGTAAGATCCTGAGGGGTCTTGACAGGGTGGATGTGGAAAGGATGTTTCCCTTTGTGGGAGAATCTAGAACTAGGGGTCACTGTTTAAAAATAAGGGTTCACTCATTTAAGACAGAGATGAGGAGAAATTTTTTCTCTCAGAGGGTCATGAGTCTTTTGAACTCTCTTCCTCAAAAGGCAGTGGAATCAGAGTCTTTGAATATGTTTAAGGCAGAGGAAGATAGATTCTTGATAAGCAAGGGGGTGAAAGGTTATCAGGGTAGGTGGTAATGTGGAGAAATCAGTTCAGCCATGAACTTATTGAATGGCGGAGCAGGCTCGAGGAGCCGGGTGGCCTACTCCTGCTCTTAATTCATGTGTTTGTATGTTCATATATAGGCCACCAGCTAGTGGGGGGGACATAGAGGAACAAATTTGCAAGGAAATTAGAGGTGCAAAAATTATAGAGTAGTTATAATGGGGAACTTCAATTATCCAAACATAAACTAGGATAGTAGAAGTGTAAAGGGCAGTGAGGGGCAAGAGTTCCTGGAGTGTGTTCAGAAAAATTTTCTACAACAGTATGTTGCTAGTCCAACAAGAAAGGAGGCACTGCTAGACCTGGTTCTTGGGAATGAGGTGGGCCAAGTGGATCAAGCATCAGGGAGAGCATTTAGAGGACAGTGGTCATTGTTTAGGCTGACTATGGAAATGGACAAAGAACAATCCATAGTAAGAGTAATTAACTGGGGGAAGCCAACTTCAATAGGATAAGAATGGAGTGGGCCGTATAAATTGGAGTCAAAAGTTGGCAGGAAAAACAGTAGCTGAACAATGGACTACCTTCAAAGAAGAGAGAGTTCGGGCACTGTCAAGGTATGTTCCCTCAAAGGGGAAAGGCAAGGCAAACAAATCCAGAGCTCCCTGGATGACAAAAGAGGTAGATAAAGAAGAAAAAGTGTGCTTATGACAGATACCACTATTGAGAACCAGGCTGAATATAGAAGAATATAGAGGGGAAGTGAAAAAACAAATAAGAAGAGCAAAGAGAGAGCATGAAAAGAGGTTGGCAGCTAGCATTAAAGGAAATCCCAAAGTTTTCTACAGATATATAAATAGTAAAAGGGTGGTAAAAGTAGAAGTGGGGCCGAATAGGGACCATAATGGGATTTACACATGGAAGCAGAGGGCAGAGCAGAGGTATTAAATGAATACTTTGCATCTGTCTTTACCAAGGAAGAAATGCAATCCAGGCAATGTTGAAAGAGGAGGTAATTCAGACACTAGACGGGTTTAAAATTGATCAAGAGGACGTATTTGATAGGCTGTACTTAAAGTGGATAAAACACCAGGACCAGATGATATGTATCCAAGGATACAGAGAGAAATGAGGGTGGAAATCACGGAGTCTTCCTTAGACTCGGGGGTGGTGCCAGAGGACTGGAGAATTGCAAACGTTACACCCTTGTTCAAAAAGGGGTGTAAAGATAAGCCCAGCAACTACAGGCCAATCAGTTTAACTTCAGTGATGGGGAAACGTCTGGAAAAAATAATTCGGGACCAAATTAATAGTCACATGGACAAATGTGAGTTAATTAAGAAAAGCCAGCATGGATTTCTTAAGGGAAAATCATGTTTAATTAACTTGCTGGAGTTTTTTGAGGAGGTAACAGGGAGAGTTGATGAGGTCAATGCTGTTGATGTGGTGTACATGGACTTTCAAAAGGCGTTTGATACAATGCCACATAAAGGCCTGCTCGGGTATGAAATTGAAACCCGACCCAGGCCCGACCCAACCACATCCAACCCGAATCCGACCCGGGCCTGAGTCCCACCCAGGCCCAAGTCCCTTTATTTTTTTCCCACGCCCGACCCAACCTGATTACCATAATAAGGTTAACTATATCAAACAGGTTATTGTGCTCTACCTTGTCCAAATGTTGTGATCCTCCATTCCGGCAGCACGTTTCCCAGCTGAATGTTCAAATTTTGAAGGTTACTTCCCTCCCTGTGCAAGGCAGCACTGTGTACACATCCAGCCTGACCCAACCCGAGCCCAAATGCCGGACCCGCAAGAGACACCCGAACCCGACACATATCGTCGGGTCTGGTCGATTTCAGGTCGAGTAACCATGCTTTAGTGCCACATAACAGACTCGTGAGCAAGGTTATAGCTCATGGAATAAAAGGGACAGTAGCAACATGGATATGAAATTGGCTGAGTGACAGGAAACAAAGAGTAGTGGTTAATGGATGTTTTTCGGGCTGGAGGAATGTTTTTGGTGGAGTTCCCCAGGGGTCAGTGTTGTGACCCTTGCTTTTCCTGATATATATTAATGACCTAGATCTTGGTGTACAGGGCACAATTTCAAACTTTTCAAATGATACGAAACTTGCACACTTTATGAACTGTGAGGAGGTTATTGTATAACTCCAAAAGAACATTGACAAGTTGATGGAATGGGCAGACAGGTGGCAGATGAAGTTTAATGCAGAGCAATGTGAAGTGATTTATTCTGGTAGGAAGAAGATGGAGAGACAATATAAAATAAAGGGTACAGTTCTAAAGGGGATGCAGGAGCAGAGGGACCTGGGTGTATATGTGCATAAGTCATTGAAGGATAGGTTGAGAGAGCGGTTAATAAAGCGTACAGTATCCTGGGCTTTATTAATAGGGGCATAGAGTACAAGAGCATGGAAGTTATGTTGAACTTATATGAGACACTAGTTCAGCCTCAACTGGAGTATTTCATTCAGTTCTGAGTGCCGCACTTTAGGAAAAACGTGGGGGCATTGGAGAGAGTACAGAACAGATTCACGAGAATGGTTCCAGGAATGAGGAACTTCAGTTATGAAGATAGATTGGAGAAGTTAGGACTGTTTTCCTTGGAGAAAAGAAGGCTGAGAGATGATTTAATAGAGTTATTCAAAATCATGAGATGTCTGGACAGAGTGGATGGAGGGAGATAGTTTTCACTCATGAAAGAATCGAGAACGAGAGGGCACAGATTTAAACTATTTGGTAAGAGAAGCAAAAGTGGCATGAGGAAAACCTTTTTCACGCAGCGTTTGGTTAAGGTCTGGACTGTGCTGCCTGAGAGTGTGGTGGAGGCAGGTTCAATTTAAGCATTCAAAAGGGAATTTGACTCTTGTATGAAAAGGAAGAATGTGCAGGGTTATGGGGAGAAGGCAAGGGAATGAAACTGTGTGAATTGTTCTTTCAGAGAGCTGGTGCAGACACGAAGGGCCGAATGGCCTCCTTCTACACTGAAACGATTCTGTGATTCTGTGAAACTGAAAACCATGCAGGTCCAAGGAAGAAAGTAGAATTTGATGAGGAGTCGGTTAGAAAATAGACAAGGGAGTATTTGTGAGAAATATAGGCCCAGACTCAGACTTTTAAGTGAAGCAGTGCAAGGTTCATGCTGTTTTTGATCAGTATAAACGATCTGGACATCAAAACTAAATGTAAGCTTTTCAAATTTGCCAATAATAGTAAAATAAAGAGGGAAAGTGGAGATAAGGAGGTTAAATTTACTTAGCTCTTATGGTAGACCTCCACCATAAATAACCCTTGAAAAGAAAAAAAAGACTTGCATTTTTATAGCACCTTTCATAACCACCGGATGTCCCAAAGCAGTACTTTTGAAATGTAGTCATTGTTGTAAAGCTGGAAACGCGCAGCCAATTTGCACACAACAAACCCCTGTAGTCCGCACTGTGATAGCAATCAGATAATCTGTTCTTGTGATGTTGATTGAGGGATAAATATTGGCCAGGACACCGAGGATAACACGCCTGCTCTTCTTCAAAATAAAGCCATGGGATCTTTTATGTCCACCTGAGAAGGCAGACAGAGCCTTGCTTTAACGTCTCATCCGAAAGACAGCACCTCCAACAGTGCAACACTCCCTCAGTACTTCATTGGAGTGTCAGCCTTAATTTTTGTGTTTCTGTCCTGGAGTGGAGCTTGAACCCACAACTTTCTTGCACAGGTTAAAGTGCTACCAACTGAATCACAGCTGACGCAGCTCCCCTGTGGGAGTCTGGTGGAACAGGCAGGGACCTAACTATGCCAAGTCCTGACCTGTGTCCATGGCTTCCTGATCGGCTTTCACCCATCCCTACTAGGCTAATGATGCAGAGGGGGCAGAGCCAGGGCTGTGATACCCTTCCCTAGGTGAACCTGTTCTCTGGCGTCAGTGAGAGCCAACATATGTTTGGAGGCTGGTACACTCAGTGAGATAATGCATACCAACCTGTAAAAGGGCACAAGTCATCCCCACTCGGGAGGGATTCAAGTCATGGAAGTGGACCTTCCAAGCTAAGGAAATGTTAAAACAAATTGGTAGTATTGGCCTACTTGCTATGCTGGCATAATGGCCTAAGCGTGGCCTAAGGATTTCCATTATAATTAAATTAAAGTAGCTCAGGAAGACTTAAAAGGCAATATGTGAATAATAATAATAGACTTAACAAATTCAGTGCCTAGACAAAGTGACAAAAGCAACATAGAATCCTGGGATATTGACAGAACAGCAGAATGCTTGTCTAGAGGGATTATGCTAACTCTTTACAATGTATTGGTTAGATCAAACTTAAGAGTAGTATGATCAATTCAAAAACATTAGAATTTTCAAAATGGAGTTAGATGGCAAGATGGGAGATTTGGGATATTCCAGTATGATCTTCAATGAGTCAAATGGCCTTTTCTTATCCTTGACTTTTCCTACATTCTTGCCAGCTTTCTTTCTCTGCTTTTTTTACAAAGTGCCTTTAAAGCATTACTGTTGAAACAGTGTAAAAAGTACAGCACAAAATTCACACAATACAGAATAGTCAACGCAACATGACTTGAAACATCCCCCGAAATTGTAAGCGTATATACTATAATAAATTAGAAAGAGTTTCAATGTGTTACATATGGAATAACTCAACACAATCAAAACTACAATAAGATATAAAGTGACGTCCTTGGAGATTAACTTCGTTGGGTAAATTCAATGCAGGCCATATTGTACATGGTCAGTAGAAGAAACCAGCTTGATGGGTCAAATGATCTCTTGTTTCATGCCTCTTAATCTTCTTGTGTTTAAAGAAGGCAATTAGGTTATTGACATGGATTTGAAATTGTGAGCTATTGATTAAAAGTCAAATGTGCCTGCTACATAATCTGTTTATTTTAAATCCAAAGAAAGCATTCAAAAAGTAACCTAGTGCTAAACCGTTCATTCAGTGGTACTAATTTCACATTCATTATTGACTAATGTGGAATTTCATTAAAAATACCAGAAAGACTGGAATAAGAATTACAGAATTACATATGACACATAGACATTACTTTTGATAATACAAATATTTGGTACACATTGTCTAAGTAACAGCACACACGCACACACATATCCATGCCATGACCAGTAAATATATGACTCAATGTTAACTCTCATGTTTGCACCATGTGATATCATTGCATAGTTAACTCTACATAATTCTTGGTTTAATTATAGGGGGTGATTTTCATATAAAACATTCAGCAGGCAGATGGACCGATTGCAACACCAACACAATGACATCAGTGAGAAATTTCATTCATTTTCAAGTTGGGGCATCTCAGTATAACTTTGGTGAGCTGCCAGTGTTCAGTGAGGGGCTGGGGGGTGGGAGGAGGGTCCTAAAAATGGCATAGGATTCCAATTTAAACATCTGAATAAGGATTCTATCTGTTTCAGGTGGGACTTCTGGCTACCCAGTTCAGGACCCAGTTGAAAGAAGAGTTGGGCAGGCCTCGAGCTACCAGTGGGCGGTAAGTTTTATCTGCCTAATGCTCTTTTTTTTCTACGTGAATGGGGTGGTAAGTAGACAAAAAAATCACTCCTGTAATATTACACCCTATGGAGAAGCAACAGTGAAGCTATAAATGCAACTACCCCTGCTTGTAAAATTATTTTTTTTAATTCTCATCTGGATTGCTGTCCCCTGTATGCGGATACTCATTGACAACTTGCTGAACTTTAGTTCTGTGCATATTCATTGCACAACTGGAAAACTTTGGAACAGTGCCTCATCATCCCGATAGAATATTCCAGACACTTTTTCAGCCTCAACCTTCACCAAGGTGAATTTCATGAGATGTTTATCATTGTTCCAGTTCTCTCGATCCATACACTGTTGTTATGCTTCTTATTGTTGATGGACAAAGAGTAGTCAGTATTCCAGAATGCACATATAAGGCTGAATTTTCAAGAGCTTGTGGTGGCAAGTCGGGAGGTGGGGTGATGGAAATGCCTGAAAATGGGAGGAAATTCCCATCAAGCTGGCTCCATGACGCATTCCTGCCTTCACAGGATTTTGAAGGAGAAGGATTTACGACATGAATGGTTACACACCCGGCTGCAGCAGGTACCAATTAAACCTCTTACGAGTGCCCGTTGCGTCAGGAGGCCATACATGAAACTGTGGAAACCTTGGAGCGGCAGGGTGAGCAGACATAGGAGCCAGAGGCTCCGCTGAGCTCCGAAAGCCCCAACCTCCCTGGCCTTGTGAATTACCCGATTTGTGGCTGGCGGCCAGGAATGGAAGCACCCTCGCACCTCCCTACCTACTTCAGCAGCTCCCACCTCTGATTGTGAGACTGCCAATCTTTGACTGCTGGAAGGCCTGCTATTGGCCCTTCAGACTCAGGATCCCGCCCATCATCCTTAACTGACTGGGATCCCAGAAGCCCAGAACAAAAATTCAGCCCATATTCTCTCTAATGGGGTTAGCGGTAAAACAGACGTTATCTCCTGTTTAAACAGTGTGATCTCTAGTACAAATAGTACACATTTTTGGTTCAGTTAGTATGATCTCTTGCATGAGGGAGTGTGTCTCATGCTTAAATGGAAAAGTCTTTAGTGCATGTGCTGTGTGTCGCCTGTAGTTATATGTTTATCCATGGCAATGTCACCCTCTGCATGGCATTTGCTGCCATCTTTTATTGTAAAGGGAGAAGTTAAAAAGATCCTCTGAGACATTTGTGAATTTCATTTGTCTCGATAGCTATTAAAGCAAATTGGATTTTCGGAACACTTTACAGGTCAATAGACACTTTTCTTTCAACAATCTCAATCTCTTAGATTAGTGGAGATTTTTTCTTAACTCCACCAATTATCAGTAAATGCTGCTTGCTGTTTAAACATGCTCAACATTAATGAAGTTTGAAAAATGCAGCCAGCAGAATGTATTGCATAAATTATAGAAAATCAAATGGAAAGGCTCAATATTGCAGGAACATTTGTTATTCTGTCAACAGACAAGTAAAAGAGAGTGAATAACTGGATGAATTTCATTGCATGATAAGATATGTTGATTGAATACTAATAAAGTATTCTGAACCACCATAGGCCCAAATACACATTTAGCTTTATTTAATTTACATATAAGCAGTGAGAACTTTTGACCTCATCACTCTAGTTAATTACCACATACCCAGATAATCAGATGTTGCACTTGTTTTGAAATTTAATGTCCAGGCAATGGGAACAACACAACGTGCAGCACTGAATACTTTGCACAAATGCAGCTAACTACTATTTTCAAACATAATTTGTCCCAGTGTTAATCACTAGTGTTACGACCAAGCAGAGAGGAGTGCACTGTCTTTTCTAGTTCCACTTCTCCACAGGTCTCAACATATATTTAAATGTTTACCCAGTTACCGATACGGTCCATCATAGACTCTACTCTTTACCAGAATAAATTACACCAACAAGGTTTCTTTAATAAACAACAAAATTATCAGTTTATTATAAAACAAGACTTATCCAGTAACGAAGCAAAGCATTGACACACCAATTGAAATATGAAAGTTCCCTTTTTAAATACAGCCCCCCTGTCCCACACACACACAGGTTAAACAGAAAAAAATAAAGAAATTTTCTTTGCTAAGCTCATTTAGAAAAAAAAGACAGAAAAAGAATACTTTGGCCAAATTCCTGTTAATTCTAGAAGAAAACGGTTGAAATATGTTGTGTCCCAAAATGGCATACAGTCTGGCATCCAAAAACAAGTAGACGGGTCACTGGGATCTTTTCTGGAGGAGTTCATTTCAAGCGGTGTCCAGAATTAGTTTGGCAGGCTTTCCAGGAGAACTGCGACATCTGGGGTTTCAGATATCACATTTGATACACAGGGTTTCACAGAAACAGGAGGAAGGAGGCGAGCTGGGTACTTCTCTCTTGGCAGGTTGATCTCCAACTGCTTTCAAATACAGTCCACAACCCAACCAGAAAGTCAAAACAATATCCCAAAAGTGACCTCCTGACATCATAAATTGTGACATGTCACTTCTCCGTAAATATCTCCCCCAAGTCACTAAGGTTTCTGTTGTTTATTGAGCTTAAGGCATGTGATATCCAATAAAGGTTTGTTTTCAAACACGACCTCTCAGTGACCCTTGGAAAACAAAATCCATGGAGTTGTTTCAGTTTTCCCAAATAAACCAATGTCCATAATTCTAAAATACGAATCCTCAAAAAAAAATGTAAGAATAGAAGCACTTTCATAACACTTGGAAGCAAACAGGATTTCTGCCCATCTTCCATCAAGCTTCTGATGTTTGATTTAGAAAAATACATGAGGAAATTATTGGCAAATATAATTTTTGAGTCTGAAGGAAAGGCCAGGATTGTTCCAAGGCCAGGGAGATATTTCTTCCTATGTGGTAGAAATTACCATTTGCATTTTGCAAGGAGGAGGGTGGGCCAGTCAGAACAAAGCCAGCTAAGTCTTTCTGAGCTGTCCTGGATTTTGACCAAAAACAAGGCAACACATAGGATAATCGTATAGCACTGGGATTTAGACACATAGTGCTCTATGTATATATGTCTACATGTAACTTACACTATAACTGACCTGGGGAGCTATATGCTAGTACTGGGGACAATTCACTAACTTTACTATCAATCATTTTAATGAGCACAAAAGTTCATCCAAAATACTTTTTTTAAATGAAATTGGCTCATCATAGGAACAACGGTCTTTATGAAAGGTTTATCTTCTGTAATACCCACGTTGTCTATACATATTGGTTGAGAATTGAAAGAGCTGCATGTAGGATCTTTAGTTTTTTTAATATAGCATTATCAGATACAGTCCAGTAAAATGATTAATATACGTAATGATTGCATAGAATATACCTATAAATATGTGAGGGCTTAAAAACCATGCTAGTTTTAACAAGCTAGGAGCCTAATGCTATCACATTATGAGGGTTAGTCTTTTTTTTAGGTTGGACCTACTCCACCAATATTCCACTCGTTTTTCTTTCAGCTGAAATTTCTGGTTAGGCCCATTTCTTGCACCTGTTAAAAACATTGGCCGCAGTACTGGTCTCCATGGCAACCCATTAGTGACACCTTTCCATATTGACAGCTCCATTCACAACCACCTTTTGCTCTGTTAGCCCATTTTCAATCCACTTCTACTCTGTGCCGTCTGGCTTATGAAATAATCGCTTATGTGGCACAATATCAAAAACCTTGTTGCATTCTAAACATATCATCTGCAGAATTTCTGTTACCAACACAATCCATCATTCCTTTGAAAAACTCCAATTTGTTAGACAAGCCCTGCTTCTCATAAAGCAATGCTGGCTCCCTCTTACTCTACCATGCCATACCCAGTAGGTGTTTCATTGAGTCCTCTTTCCAGGTCCCTTCTTATACTTTACCCATAAATATTAGGCTCCCTGGCTCTAGTTTCCTGGGTCACTCTACAACCCTTTGTAAAGATTGATCTAATGTTACCTATTTTTCAATCATTGAATACTGCTCCTACTTCTAATGATTCGCTGAAGGTTAAGTACACAACTCTGACAGTATCTTTTGGGATTCATTAAAATCTAGTTTGAAGGGGTTGAAAGGCTTAAAATATCATCCTAACTGCAAACTGGGTGAAGTGTATTTTGGAAGTCTCAACCTAGTTATTAATAATCAATAGTCTACAGCACAAAACTGCTCATCATTTGGCACTAACCACCACTAAAATAGCAGTCTCACACATAAAGGCCATACAGACTGTTGGTACAGAAAATGGAAACTGCCACACTAGTGTAGTATGAGTGCTGTTGTGAGACTTAGTTTAGGAACCATTATTGGCACTTTAAAAGAAGAGAATTATCTTGCACTTTCACATACTGGGTATAATTTGGACGTATGTAATTGTCCCTCCTCCTATCTAAACAAAGGAGATGATGTCTTTAATGAGATTTTCTATGCTTGCCATTGATTCATTCACTTATTTAGGATGGAAGAAGTGCTAATTCATAATTATTTTGTTCAGTTTCTCTTTATACTGTTCATCCAAATGCTCTTGTTTGTTACCTTCGGGGAATGCTAGCAAACAATACTGTTTAAAAAAAAACACAAGAAAACTATTTCAGCAAAATAGCTATTAAACAACTGACACTGAGCCTCCCTGTAAAATACAACTGAGTACTGTAAAAAGAACATGTCAAGAAAGGTCAATGAAATGGACACATACCTTCTTGTGATGGCTCAGCGATTACGTACAGTGTGTGCCTGAACCATACATACAAGGAAGTTCTTGCGTTGTGCTGATTTTGCTCTCTGCAGGATAATAAGAAGGGTGCTATGATTGGTTTCAGCACTCTGTGGTCAAGGAGCAGAAAATCAGCCAAGGATCAGCTTCTTGATCCAGCCTTCTTGGTGAAACTACAAGTGTGTATAAGTTAAATGGTGACAGTACTGGGTTCACCTGTAATGCCCCTCACAATCACTATAAAGGTTTCGACATGAAAAATGCCTGCTATTCCAGGTACCAGAGGGCAATCAGTAAAAAGGAAAGATATAACATCTTCAAGAGGAGAAGACTGGGGAGATAATTGGCCAAAAATACAAAAGATACACAAAAAAAAGATAGATAAATCATAAGGCAGCATTTGAACCTTTGGACCTATTCAAAGTACGGGAGGCTGGCAGTGAGTCAGGAAGTCAAAAGTTAGCGGAGCGGGTTTTATTATGAGCTTCTAAACTCAACATGGTGTTAGCATCCAGTGGAGTCTCCTCATTGGAGGGCACAGGACCCTCCAAGCTCTGCTCAGCTGGACACAGATATTGAACCTCAGGGCTCATCAATGAAGAGGGCAATTCTAGAACAGCAACAGAAAATGTAAGGTTCTGTCAGCATATCTAGAGACACTGAGCACTATTTGGAAGGAGATTGGAGTGGTCTGTCTCTACCCTTGATATCTCAGGCCTTTGCACTGATGTCCACATCTATGGAAAGAGTGGTTGGCTGTGTGTTGACTTGGCCAGAGGCCTGTACACGTAGACTGCAAGTTTAAATAGGATAAAGGAAAGCCTCATTCAGCACCTCACTGAAGTGCAACAAAGTGCTTTCAAGCTTTTGGCTTGTGGGGAAGTGGGCCAAGGGAGGGAAGATGGAGAAAGGGCACATGGAACGGGAGACTTTTCTAAAGCTGTTCCCACTCTTTACCTCTTAATCCTCCACCCCCAGTCAGAGTCACAAATGCTGACCTCTGTCCTGATGGCCAAGTGTACCGCTGCACAGATGCAGGTGGGACAGTCTTTGGTAGGACCCTTATGGGCTCCAGAAACCAGGGGACACAGCCATGAGCATCTCAGCAGTCAGAGGAAGCGAACAAAAATCCTGTCTCTAGCTGTGCTGAAATGACAGGGATAGCACTATGTAGAAACAGTAAGAAAAGGAAGAAAAAGAATTTGTAGTTTCATAAGGGAAAGCACTTGGGTCTTTAAAAGTCTTTTAATGTATCAGTTTTATTGTCAATGTTTATCCACCATAAAATTTATTTCAAGTGTTCATTGTCCAGGCATCCCGATTGTTGCCTGTCACCTGCCGAATGACCATCAGCCTTGAGGAAAATGGTATGACAAGACGAGAAGATAAGCAATGGGTGTCAATGAGAGGGATAGATTATTGATTGTGGAAATGCTTTGTGCTGGGCGCTGGAGAGGTGGGCACAGTGGATTCAGCATTGGTGTGCCTGATGGCTGTCCATCCTAAACTTTGCCTGTATAAGTCTGTCACAGGTATCTCTAGCAGCTAGGCGAGTAGCTACAGCAACCCTGGCTACATGAGTCTCCTCCTCTTCCAAATATGCAGATCAGTCCTCATCTTCCTCCTCCTGCAGCTCCAGTCCTCCCTGCAGAGCAATGTTGTGCAAGGCAGACCACAATCTTTTCGCTAGTGCATATTGAAGACCAGCCCCAGATATGTACAGGCACCTAAATCGCATCTTCAGCAACCTGATGGCTTACTCAGTGACAACTCTTGTGCTTATCTGTCTTCTGTCATACTTTCCTGCACATCAGTTGTAGGGCTCCTCACACGTATTAGCCCTCATCTTCAAGGAACAATTCACTGACTCTGCTTATCTCTGTTTATCGCAAGCTGCTTCTGCTCTTTAGCTTGCAGGTAGTCTTGTGTTGTAGCTTCACCAGGTTGGCACCTCATTTTTAGGTATGCCTGGTGCTTCTCCTGGCATGCTCTCCTGCACTGCTCATTGAACCAAGGTTGGTACCCTGGCTTAATGGTAGTGGTAGAGTGAGGGATATGCCGGGCTATGAGGTTACAGATTGTGGTTGAATACAATTCTGCTACTGCTGATGGCCCACAGCACTTCATGGATGTCCAGTCTTGAGCTGCTAGATTTGTGCTGAATCTATCCCATTTAGCCCAGTGGTAGTGCCACACAACATGATAGAGCTTGCCCTCAGTGTGAAGACTGGACTTGATCTCCACAAGGATTGTGCGGTTGTCATCCTACCATTACTATCATGAACAGATGCATCTGCGACAGGTAGATTGGTGATGGTGAGGTCAAGTAGGTTTCTCCTTCTTGTCAGTTCCGTCACCACCTGCCCTTCAGGACTCCGCCAGTTTGGTCAGTATTGGTGCTACCAAGACACTCTTGGTGATAGATATTGAAGTCCCTCACAAAAGTACATTCTGTACTCTTGCTATCCTCAGTGTTTCTTCCAAGTAGTAGAGGAGTACTGATGGAGGGTGGTAAGTGGTAACCAGCAGGAAGTTTTCTTTGTCAATATTTGACTTGATGCATGAGACATCATGGAGTCTGGAGTCAATGTTGATGACTCCCAGGGCCATTCCCTCCCGACTGTATACCACTGTGCCGCCACCTCTGGTGGCTGTGTCCAGCTGGTGGATCAGGACATAACCAGGAATAGTAATGGAGGAGTCTGGGACATTGGCTATAAGGTATAATTCAGGCTGTTGCTTCCCAATTTTGGCACAAGTCCCCAGATGTTAGCGAGGAGGACTTTGCAGGGTCAACAGGGCAATTTCCAGTGTCTGGGCCAATGATGGGTGGCCCATCAAGTTTTATTCCTATTTGACTTTTCTGTAGCAGTTCAATACAACTGAGTGGTTTGCTAAGCCATTTAAGAGAGCAAATAAGAGTCAACTACATTATTGTGGGTCAAAAGTCACATGTAGGCCAGACCAGGTAAAGACAGCGGATTTCCTTCCCTGAAGGATAAATGTGAACCAGACGGGTTTTTGCAACAATCCAGTAGTTTCATGGTCACCATTATGGAGACTAGCATTTTTTTCCAAATGTATTAATTAATTGAATTTAAATTCCATCAGCTGCCATGGTGGAATTTGAAAGCATGTCTCCAGAGGATTAGTTTGGGCCATTATTTCTCTTTTTCTCATTTCAAAGAATTAATGAACTCTGTTTCAACAACAATGGTTTATGGCAAGAATTTCACATTCTAACCACCTTTGTGTAAAGAAATGTTTTCTAATTTCTCCCCGAATTCTTTTTATGATTGCCTTAAACTTATGTCCTCTCATGATTGCCATGCCAACCAGAGGAATGTGCTGAGAAAATGCCCTTAATATTGTGAGAGAAAGCTATGAATACATCAAAAACCCCTTTAATGTTGAAACAAAGAGACAAACAAATTGTTGACCATTACAACTTAACCCTAACCCTTGTTAATTTAGTCTAGCTAATGATAATTTCAACAGAAAAGCAACGCTAGTGTCATACACATGATATACAGTTGTGTTATACTGTATACAGAATAATACAGGAATAGCAAAGATTCAATGGAGATAAAGAAAGTGATGAATAGAGGGTGTTAGAAAAGCACTGGAGAGAAAAATGGTATGACAAGCAATGCAACATCTGGCAGAATACCAACACTGCAAAGAAACAGAATAAATGAAAAGACAGTTTGTCTTTGACAGAGAATAGGAGAAAATGAAACAGTACACACTGCAGAAAAAGACATTTAAAACCAAAGATTTCTTACTGCAGCTGATGCTGCATGAGTCTTTGTGCAAAGATTCACAGTGCAACCCGCTTATTATCAACCCTAAGGCATTAAAATAATAGCATTAAACAAAAGAATAGTGAAATTTGACTGACCAACAGCATCTTCAATGTTTAATTGAGTCCAATTAAGGTGATTGAAGTTACTTTGATGATGGTTTAAGGTGATTGGGAAGCAGTAGGGAAACTGTATGAGCAGAGTTATGAATAAGCAAATTTAACACTTCTGATGTAACTTTAAACTAATGTCTCAAAATCACTGAATTAATCACAAACTTTGGATAATGCAATGTTTAAATATATATATTTATACGAGTCAATTTCCTGAGATATTAGACATCAGTTGTGAAGACTAAATGTAATCATCAGGTGAAAAGAAGTAAGAGGACGGGAAATAATTAAGGATCACAGACATAATTCGGACCGCTGTCCTTATTTATATAAAATATATATTTTTTTTAAACCTACTAAATTTTGGGAAACAGAGTTGGCTGCAGTAATAGGCTAAGGAGGTGGAAGTGGCAAAACTGAAGTGCTACAATGGCATCACTGACAGAGGTGACAAGTTTACACAGGCAGTTCCATTATAGGGACTTAAGAACATAAGAAATAGGAGCAGGAGTAGACCATACAGCCTCTCAAGCCTGCTCCACCATTCAATACAATCATGGCTGATCTTCTGCCTCAACTCTACTTTCCCATCTGCTCCCCATATCCCTTCATTCATTGAATGCCCAAACATCTGTCCATCCCAGCCTTAGATACACGCAATTATGGAAAATCCACAACTCTCTCTGGGGTAGAGAATTCCAAAGATTTCACAACCCATTGAGTGAAGAAATTTCTTCTCATCTCAGTTCTACATGATCGGCCCCTTATCCTGAGACTGTGCCCCCGTGCTCCAGATTCCCCAGACAGGGAAACAACCTCACAGTGTCGACCCTGTTGAGCCCATTCAGAATCTTGTATGTTTCAATGAGATCACCTCTCATTCTTCTAAACTCCGGAGAATATAGACCCAATTTACTCAGCCTCTCATCATAGGACAACCCCCTTCATCCCAGGAACCATGTGCTATACCACTTCAAGGCGAGTATATTTTTCCTTAGGTATGAAGACCAAAACTGTGCGCAGTATTCCAAGTGTAGCAAGACTTCCTCCAACCCCCTTGCAGTAAAGGCCAATGTGCCATTTGCCTTCCTAATTGCTTGCTGTACCTGCATGCTAACTTTCTGTGTTCCTTGTACAAGTACACCCAAGTCTGTCTGAACAACAATCCTGACAAGTTTCATGCCTTTTAAAAAATATTCTGCTATTCTATTCTTACTACCAAAGTGAATAACCTCACACTTCCTCATATTATACTCCATCGGTTACCTTGTTGCACACTCACTTAACCTGTCTCTCTCTTTGCGTAACCTCTTTGTGTCCTCCTCACAGCTTACATTCCCATCTAGCTTGGTAAGGTCAGCAAACCTAGATACATTACTCATGGTCTCTTCATCTAGGTCATTAATATAGATTGTAAATAGCTGAGGCCCCAGCACTGATTCTTGCGGCACTCCACGTTGCAACCAACCAACTTGAAAATGTCCCGTTTATCCCTACTCTTTGCTGCCTGTCCATTAGTCAGTCCTCTATTCATGCTAACATATTACCCCCAAATCCACGGACCCTTATCTTGCATATTAACCTTTTGTGTGGCACCTTATTGAATGCCTTTTGGAAATCCAAGTATACTACTGGCTTCCCTTTATCTACCCTACTAGCTGCAAGCTCAAAAAACTAACAAGTTAGTCAAACAGGATTTCTGTTTCGTAAAGCCATATTGACTTTGTCTGATCATACTATGATTTTCTAAGTCCATTGTTAAGACTTCCTTAATAATAGATTCCAGAATTTTCCTGATGACTGATGTTAAACGTGAACATAGGAATTTATAATGGCAAAAGCTAACACAGGAACTACACATAAACATAAATGTTTGAATACATTATACATGTGCAATATGTTCTTAGCCTCCACCTATTTTTGTCTCCTAGGATTTTACAATAGTAATGGAAATTTGGTGCCATAATATATTGAATTACATTTTTTCAAAGAATTGTCAAAAAATTATAAACTCTGAATAAATCAAAAAGAACTGTAGTAATGTCATAATTGTATTCGGGTCAGTACTTCTGACAAAGTTGTAAATACGTTCAAATAGGACACTGCAATTTAGATAGAAATACTGACCAAAAGAAATCTTCACAAATTCATTTATAATTTACGACAGTAACCAGAGCAATCTTCTTGCAATATTATGTCACATAGAGAATAGACATAACAGACTTAATAAGTAGATCAAAAGATAGGTTCAGATATAGATGGCCATTCAGGCCATTTGTTCTCATCCTTCCAGTATATTAGCTCTACCACCATCTCATTATAGTACCAAACTGTTTCTCAAATGAATGTAATGCCCCGGCCTCAATCATCCATCCTGACAACCCATTTTATTAATTGATTATCCTCTGTATCAACAAATACTTCCTGAACTAGCTGTTTGCAGCCTGAGATTTGATCTCTTTGCCCTGCTGCTTGGTTTAGCTGAAAGTATTATTCTAAGATTACATTCTCTATCCATTAAGCACTATTTATATCATTATGGTTCCTTTCTGAGACTGAAAAAACCTAGCTTATGAAGTCATTCCTCACCCTTTTAACACTGGTGATCATAATTCTTGCTGCTGTTAACAGTATTTCTGCAGGTTTTAGATCACATCCCTATCTTATAGTAGCCACAACTGTACACTATACTTTAGGTGTGGCTTGAAACTGGCAATGTATAGTTTCCAATGATAATTTGAATAACTGATCTGGCAATATATTCTGTTTACTTTGTTTGTTGCCAACTCACACTTTCTGGAATCCACTACCAGAATTAATGGTTGAAGCAAAGATCATGGCAACATTTAAGAATCGATTAAATAGGTGGTTGAAGGAAAGAGGAATTAATTACTTTTCTCTGAGACTGTGAATCTAGATTATTTATATATACCATTTGCCCTAGTATATACCTCTGCAGCATCCTTGTCAACCTTGTGCCCTTTATGACTAATATTGACTTCTTTCCTTTTGATAAGTTACAAATCCACATCCATGACTTGTCCTAGTTTAAAAAACAGTCATATTATAAAGAAAGATTGTTTTCAACAGAAAGCGGCATCTTCCCTCCTGAAAATTAGCTTTATCTATATTAATTTATGTTTGAGGATGTATTCTTTCTTGACTGGTGGTAGTTAATACTTCTATCATTTGCGTGAAACATGATTTAGATGAAGACTATACTTTGGGTGGAGAATACAGCTGCATGTACCTTTGGCGATAAACCTACCAAAGACTGGAGAGAGAAATATACAAATCATTAGGTAATAATTAAGACAAAGTGTTCGGTCAAAAACTCAAATGTATTCAATTTAAACAAACATTGTCTTTTTAGCCAAACACATGCATTCTTTACAAGTAGACTGCCAAAGACTTCAAAGGAAAATCATGTTAGAGACAGGACAATTATGACAAGAGATATATATATATCAGAACCAAAGTTTGAACCCTGACTAAAATGTGGATGTAAAGAAAGAAAAATAAAAGACAAGAGCAAGAAACATCACTGACATGTCCGTCAACAAGCTGAGCCAAAGGTCCTCAAAGAGACAGAACCCATTTCAGATTGCTGTACTTCCTGGCTTTGATGAATTATGCTGTCTGGATTTATCAATATTGATCATTCGTATGTATCAGCAGTGAAGTTGAAGCCACCTCTGTCAAACTAGCTGTACAAACAGTCCTCATCAAAACCCCTTAAAGTAAGGCTCTATGGGAGTAGACAGCACCATCTATCAAAGTTGGACAATGATTGAAATAGAAAGCATTCTTTTTCCGCAAGCATGATCATTCTTACAAAGATGGATGTGACTTATGGAGTGGCCACTGGGCTTAGGCAAGTTTGTTGCAATCAATCCTTTATTACTCTTAGATCATTGAGTTTCATCTTCATACCCATTCAACAGATTTTTCTACCACCATTATATCTAATAAGGGTTCTAACTTTAGTTGAGTGGTTGTTTGTTGGTGCAGTCATTTACCAAGAAACCTGATTTTGAATCCTATCCTCTGACCTCCATGCCTTCACCCAAGTTAGCTGAAACGTGAAGTACAGTGCATGGTATTCTAGCCTGCAGGGAAGGTTAGGTTAGTCTGAACACAGATAAAATTGGGAACACAGACAAGTATTAGAGGTTTTAGTAAGTACTTCTACATCTTGTTAACTATGTCCACCAACTCCCTGACATGTCATGAAAGACATTTTAACTGTGGAGAAAGTAATTCTGTTCCATTTGAACCTGCAAATAAGACAGCAAATGATAAGCCATGAAGTTTTGATGAACCTTTATGAAACACTGATTTGACCACAACTGGAGTATTGTGTCCAATTCTGCCTTGCACTTTATAGAGGATGAGAAGGCTTTAGAGAAGGTGCAGAGAAGATTTACAAGAATGGTTCCGGGGACTTCATTTACGTGGATAAATTGGAGAAGCTGGGGTTGTTCTCCTTTGAAAAGAGAAAGTTGAAAGGAGATTTGATAGAGGTGTTCAAAATCCTGAGGCATTTGGATAGACTAGGTAGAGAGAAGCTGTTCCCATTGTCAGAAAGATAACGAAGCAAAGGACATAGATTTAAAGTGACTGGCAAAAGAACCAAAGGCGACATGAGGAAAAACTTTTTTTTAACGCAGAAAGTGATTACGATCAGGAATATACTGCCTGAGTGTATGGTGGAGGCAGATTCAATAGTGACTTTCAAAAAGGATTTAGATAAGCACCTGAAGGTAAAACAATTGCAGGGCTATGAGGAAAAGATGATGGTGGAGGGAGGGTGTAGCACTAGCTAAATTGATCTTGCAGAGAGCTGGCATGGGTTTGATGGACCAAATAGCCTCCTTCGGTGCTGGAACCATTCAATGATTTTATAGGGGAAAACTTGGTAAATACTTGAAGAACTGAGATAAGGTCAAAGGAGAACTGAAAGTGGTTTTGAGGCCTCACAATGTACAAAACAAATAATGACAGACAGATGAGACATGAAAGCAACTTTCTTTCAGATACACATTTTCCAAATCCTTGCCCCTGGTGAGGTAACTTGCCTGTCCTGAATAGGTATTGAAACTCTTACTGGACAGAAAATTGCAATGTCCATGCAATTTTCTGCTAAATACAGGGAAGGACTTGGAAAAATCTACCCTCCAGTATGCAGTCAATTGCAAGGCCAAATGACTTATCATAGAATCAGACAGCACAGAGGAGGCTATTCAGGCCATGTCTGTGTCACATCTCTTTGTAAGAGCTTTCCATTCTGTCCCAGTCCCCTGCTCTTTCCCATTGCCCTGAAAATGTATCCAAGTCACTTGTTAAAGTTACTATTGGAATCTGCCTCCGCCACCCTTTCACAGAGTGCATTCCAGATCATAACAATTCACTAGATAAAGAAAATTCTCATTACTCATCTGCATTTTTTTTTTGCCAATCATCTTAAATTTGTGCCCTCTTGTCACCAACTGTCCTGCCACTGGAAACAGTTTCTCCCTATCTAATCTTTCAGAACCCCTCATAATTTTGAACACCTTCTCTGCTCTAAGGAGAACAATCTCAGCTTCTTGAGTCTCGTTTTTTTATTTGTTCATGGGATGTGGGCATTGCTGGCTAGGACAGTATTTATTACCCATCCCTAATTGCCTGTGAGAAGGTGGTGGTGAGCCACTTTCTTGAACCACTGCGGTTCATGTGGGGTAGGTACACCCACAGTGCTGTTAGGAAGGGAGTTCCAGGATTTTGACCCAGCGACAGTGAAGGAATGGTGATATAGTTCCAAGTCAGGATGGTGCGTGGCTTGGAGGGGAACTTGCAGGTGGTGGTGTTCTCATGCATCTGCTGCGCTTGTCCTTCTAGGTGGTAGAAGGCGCGGGTTTGGAAGGTGCTGTAGAAGGAGCCTTGGTGAGTTGCTGTAGTGCATCTTGTGGCTGGTACACACTGCTGCCACTGTGCATCGGTGGTGAAGGGAGTGAATGTGGAAGGTCGTGGATGGGTGCCAATCAAGCAGGTAGCTTTGTCCTGGATGGTGTCAGCTTCTCGAGTGTTGTTGGAGCTGCACTCATCCAGGCAAATGGACTGTATTCTATCACACTCCAGACTTGTGCCTTGTAGATGATAGATAGGCTTTGGGGAGTCAGGAGGTGAGTTACTCACCTCAGGATTCCTAGCCTCTGACCTGCTCTGGTAGCCATAGTATTTATATGGCTACTCCAGTTCAGTTTCTGGTCAATGGTAACCCCCAGGATGTTGATAGTGGGGGATTCAGTGATGGTTATGATATTGAATGTTAAGGGGTGATGGTTGGATTCTCTCTTGTTTGAGATGGTCATTGCCTGGCACTTGTATGGGGCGAATGTTACTTGCCACTTATCAGCCCAAGCCTGAGTGTTGTCCAAATCTTCTAGCATTTGGACACAGACTGCTTCAGTAACTAAGGATTCGTGAATTATGCTGAACATTGTGCAATCATCCACGAACATCCCCACTTCTGACCTTATGATTGAAGGAAGGTCATTGATGAAGCAGCTGAAGATGGTTGGGCCTAGGACACTACCCTGAGGAACTCCTGCCTGGGACTAAGATGATTGACCTCCAACAACCACAACCATCTTCCTTTGTGCTAGGTATGACTCAACCCAGCAGAGAGTTTTCCCCCTGATTCCCATTAACTCCAGTTTTGCTAGGGCTCCTTGATGCCATACTCAGTCAAGTGCTGCCTTGGTGTCAAGGGCAGTCACTCTCACCTCACCTCTTGAGTTCAGTTCTTTTGTCCATGTTTGAACCGAGGCTGTAATGAGGTCAGGAGCTGTGTGACCCTGGCAGAAACCAAACTGAGCATCAGTAAGCAGGTTATTGCGAAGCAAGTGCCACTTGATAGCACCATCAATGACTCCTTCCATCACTTTACTGATGATCGACAGTAGACTGAACAGACAGTAATTGGCCAGGTTTGATTTGTCCTGCTTTTTGTGTACAGGACATACCTGCATAATTTTGTACATTGTCGGGTAGATGCCAGTGTTGTAGCTGTACTGGAACAACTTGGTTAGGGACACGGCAAGTTCTGGAGCACAGGCCTTCAGTACTATTGCTGGAATTTTGTCAGGGCCCATAGCTTTTGCAGTATCCAGTGCCTTCAGCGGTTTCTTGATATCCCGTGGAGTGAATCGAATTGGCTGAAGACTGTCAATTGTGATGGTGGGGACTTCAAGAGGAGGCCGAGATGGATCATCCACTCGACACGTCTGGCTGAAGATTGTTGCAAATTCTTCAGCCTTACCTTTTGCACTGTTGTACTGGGCTCCCCCATCATTGAGGATGGGGATATTTGTGGAGACACCTCCTCCAGTTAGTTGTTTAATTGTCCACCAGCATTCAGGACTGGATATGGCAGGACTGCAGAGCTTCGAACTGATCCGTTGGCTGTGGGATCGCTTAGCTCTGTCTATCGCATGCTGCTTACGCTGTTTGGCATGCAGGTAGTCCAGTGTTGTAGCTTCACCAGGTTGACACCTCATTTTTATGTATGCCTGGTGCTGCTCCTGGCATGCCTTCCTGAACTCTTCATTGAACTATGCTTGATCCTCTGGCTTGATGGTAATGGTAGAGTGGGGGATATGCCGGGCCATGAGGTTACAAATTGTGGTTGAGTACAATTCTGCTGCTGCTGATGGCCCATAGCTCCTCATGAATGCCCAGTCTTCAGTTGCTAGATCTGTTCGAAATCTATCCCATTCAGCACAGTGGTAGTGCCATACAACACGATGGAGGGTATCCTCAATGTAAAGACGGGACTTCCTTTCCACAAGGACTGTGTGGTGGTCACTTCTACCGATACTGTCATGGATAGATGTATCTGCGACAGGCAGATTGGTGAGGACGAGGTCAAGTAGGTTTTTCCCTCTTGTTGGATCCCTCAACACCTGCTGTCGATCCTGTCCAGCAGCTATGTTCTATGGGACTCAGCCAGCTCGGTCAGTAGTCATAGAGTCATAGAGTTATATTGCACAGAAACAGGCCCTTCGGCCCATCGTGTCTGTGCCGGCCATCAAGCACCTATCTATTCTAATCCCATTTTTCAGCACTCGGCTCATAGCCTTGTATGCTATGGCGTTTCACGTGCTCATCGAAATACTTCTTAATGTTTTGAGGGTTCGTGCCTCTACCACCCCTTCAAGTAGTTTGTTCCAGATTCCAACCACCCATCGGGTGAAAATTTTTTTCCTCAAATCCCCTCTAAACCTCCTGCCCCATACCTTAAATCTATGCCCCCTGGTTATTGATCCCTCCGCTAAGGGAAAATGTTTCTTCCTATCTATGCCCCTCATAATTTTGTATACCTCAATCAAGTCTCCCCTCAGCCTTCTCTGCTCCAAGGAAAACAACCCTAACCTATCCAGTCCCGCTTCATAGCTGAAATGCTCCATCCCAGGCAACAGTAGTGGTGCTACCGAGCCACTCTTAGTGATGGGCATTGAAGTCCCCCATCCAGGGTACGTGCTGCGCCCTTGCCACCCTCAGTGCTTCCTCGAAGTGGTGTTCAACATTGAGGATTCATCAGCTGAGTGGGGGCAGTCAGTGGTAATCAGTAGGAGGTATCCTTGTCCATGTTTGATCTGAAGTCATGAGACTTCATGGGGTCCAGAATCAATGTTGAGGACTCCCAGGGCAACTCCCACCTGACTGTACACCACTGTGCCACCACCTCTGCTAGGTCTGTCCTGCTGGTGAGACAGGACATACCCGGGAATAGTGATGGTGGTGTCTGGGACATTATCTGTAAGGTATGATTCCGTGAGTATGACTACGTCAGGCTGTTACATGACTATTCTGTGGGACAACCCTCCACTTTTGACACAAGCCCCCAGATGTTAGTAAGGCAGATTTTGCAGGATCGACAGGGCTGGATTTGCCGTTGTCATTTCTGCTGCCTAGGTCGATGCCTAATGGTCCATCTGGTTTCATTCCTTATCGACTTTGCAGCAGTTTGATACAACTGAGTGGCTTGCTAGACCATTCTTTGTTCTTTGACAGTTAAGAGTCAACCACATTGCTGTGGGTCTGGAGTCATATGTAGGCCAGACCAGGTAAGGACAGCAGATTTCCTTCCCTAAAGGACATTAGTGAACCAGATGAGTCTTTATGACAATCGACAATGGTCATCATTAGACCAGCTTTTAATTCCAGGTTTTTTATTTGTTAATTGAATTCAAATTCCACTATCTGCCATGGTGGGAATCGAACCAATGTCCCCAGAGCTTTACCCTGGGTCTCTGAACTACTCGCTCACAATACCACTGTGCCACTGCCTCTCCACATAACCCCTCTGCACATTGTTACGACTGAGGCGGGAGGAGTGCACTGTTAATTCTGTCCCACTTCTCCACAGGTCACAACATATTTTAATAATTTTCCCACTTGCTGAAACAGTCAATCAGATGCGCTACTTTTCCCCAGGATAGAACATACTAACCAGGTTTCTTTACTGAACAACAAATTTAACAGTTTATTATAAAACAAGTCTCAATGAGCAATGAAGTAAAACAATATTACACAGATAAAATTTTTAAAAATCCAACATACATTTTTAAAATCCCTCTTTCTACCTTAACCAAATTTTAAAGTCCCTTTTTACCTTAATCCCTTCACACTCTCTCGCTCTCACACACACACACACACACACACATATACCTGTTAATAGAAAAAAAAGGGATTTTTGGATCAGAGCTCTGTTGCAGACAAAAAGCATTTGGATTAACTACTTCTTGGTTTTGTAGGAAACAGCAGATGAGATATGTTGTTCTAAATTGGCATACAGTTTAACTTCTGAGTACATGTAGACAGGTCACCAGAATCTTCAGAACAGTTCTTTTCAGGCTGTGTTGAGAATGATCTTTAGCAGGCTTTCTTCAAATACAGGAAACAAGATGAACTGACGCAACGGACGTCTCAGAGTCTTTTAGGGAATTGCTGGAAAGTGAGCTGGGTTGTAGTCTTCTGTTCTTCCTTGAAATTCTTTCTTTCTTCTGCAGCAGACTTGACTTTTTTAAACATTCAGCAAGCATCTGATCTCTTCCTCCTGAAGGTAAAACACACACACACTGACTGACAACCTAAGAGTTTGCCAGTTTTTCTGCCCATCCAAGTGCTCTCTGTTACTACTGGGCTTGTCCAATCAAAGGAGCATTTGTCACTTTTCAGCCCCTGTTACCAGGGTTTCTGCTCAATCTCCAACCCGAGCCATGTGACAATCAGCAACACTATTGCTTTTTCAGTGCCCTCTTGATTAAAAAACATTTATTCAGTTTAACAATAAGTTCCTGTAAAAATATCTTTTAACAAAAAAGAATCACTTTCATAACAACATAATGAAGCCCATCATCCCTGACACCATTCTGATAAATCTCCTCTGCACCCTCTCCAAGGCCTTGACATACTTCCTAAAGTGCAGTGCCCAGAAATGAACTCAATTGCTGAGGCCTAACCAGCAATTCACAAAGGTTTAACATAACTTCCTTGCATTTAAACTCACTGCCTCTATTTATAAAGCCTAGAATTCCATATGATTTTAACAGCTTTATCAAATTGTGCTGTCATCTTGAAAAATATGTACGTAAATTCTCAAGTCTCTCTATTCTTGCATCCCTTTTTAAAAGTATAATTTAATTTATAATATCTTTCCTCATTTTTCCTTCCAAAATGCATCGCTTCGCACTTCTCTGCATTAAGCTGCTACGTAATACAATGTCAAGCTTTACATTTAAAAAAGATGTTCTGTGGATATCCACCTGTCCAGAATAGGGCTCAGTCTTTTTTATGTTTGAGAAAGTATTTTGAATAATATACGTTTGATTTCTGGAACATAGAACAGCAGTAATATAGGCATGTGAAAGTCCAGAAAAGACCATTACAGTCCATGTGGTCAAAAGTCAGAGTTCAAAAACAGAACACAATTTACTATCTATATCCGTCAATTGATTTTGTGACCAAATACCTGTCAGCTCCCTCTTAAAAATTTCTGGTGTATTCAGTCCGATCACCTTCTTGGGAAATCTACTCCAAATATTGAAAATCTTGTGTGAAGTCGGTATATTTATCAGCTTCCCTGTCTAGAGTGGTACACCATGCCCCTTCATTGTTATTCTTGGGATCATAGTAAACAGCTTCACGAAGTTAAACCTTCCAATACTCTGAAGAATCTTGAATTTTTAAAAAAGCTTGCATTTATATAGCACCTTTCACAACCTCAGGATGTCCCAACATTCTTTACAACATTCTTTTTGCGAGGAGCAGCTTTGACAGAACGAGGTGCAGAGCGGACTTACAGCTGAGCGGTCAATTTCAGTAAGTTACAAGTTAATCCCCTTTTGTTTCGGAGGACCAGGGGACTGCTGGGTAAGGGAAAACTATTTATTTGGGCAGTTTTAAAATCTCTTTCTTTTTGCGAGGAGCAGCTTTGACAGAACGAGGTGCGGAGCGGACTTACAGCTGAGCGGTCAATTTCACTTTGACAGAACGAGGTGCGGAGCAGACTTACAGCTGAGCGGTCAATTTCAGTAAGTTACAAGTTAATCCCCTTTTGTTTCGGAGGACCAGGGGACTGCTGGGTAAGGGAAAACTATTTATTTGGGCAGTTTTAAAATCTCTTTCTTTTTGCGAGGAGCAGCTTTGACAGAACGAGGTGCGGAGCGGACTTACAGCTGAGCGGTCAATTTCACTTTGACAGAACGAGGTGCGGAGCGGACTTACAGCTGAGCGGTCAATTTCAGTAAGTTACAAGTTAATCCCCTTTTGTTTCGGAGGACCAGGGGACTGCTGGGTAAGGGAAAACTATTTATTTGGGCAGTTTTAAAATCTCTTTCTTTTTGCGAGGAGCAGCTTTGACAGAACGAGGTGCGGAGCGGACTTACAGCTGAGCGGTCAATTTCAGTAAGTTACAAGTTAATCCCCTTTTGTTTCGGAGGACCAGGGGACTGCTGGGTAAGGGAAAACTATTTATTTGGGCAGTTTTAAAATCTCTTTCTTTTTGCGAGGAGCAGCTTTGACAGAACGAGGTGCGGAGCGGACTTACAGCTGAGCGGTCAATTTCAGTAAGTTACAAGTTAATCCCCTTTTGTTTCGGAGGACCAGGGGACTGCTGGGTAAGGGAAAACTATTTATTTGGGCAGTTTTAAAATCTCTTTCTTTTTGCGAGGAGCAGCTTTGACAGAACGAGGTGCGGAGCGGACTTACAGCTGAGCGGTCAATTTCACTTTGACAGAACGAGGTGCGGAGCGGACTTACAGCTGAGCGGTCAATTTCAGTAAGTTACAAGTTAATCCCCTTTTGTTTCGGAGGACCAGGGGACTGCTGGGTAAGGGAAAACTATTTATTTGGGCAGTTTTAAAATCTCTTTCTTTTTGCGAGGAGCAGCTTTGACAGAACGAGGTGCGGAGCGGACTTACAGCTGAGCGGTCAATTTCAGTAAGTTACAAGTTAATCCCCTTTTGTTTCGGAGGACCAGGGGACTGCTGGGTAAGGGAAAACTATTTATTTGGGCAGTTTTAAAATCTCTTTCTTTTTGCGAGGAGCAGCTTTGACAGAACGAGGTGCGGAGCGGACTTACAGCTGAGCGGTCAATTTCAGTAAGTTACAAGTTAATCCCCTTTTGTTTCGGAGGACCAGGGGACTGCTGGGTAAGGGAAAACTATTTATTTGGGCAGTTTTAAAATCTCTTTCTTTTTGCGAGGAGCAGCTTTGACAGAACGAGGTGCGGAGCGGACTTACAGCTGAGCGGTCAATTTCACTTTGACAGAACGAGGTGCGGAGCGGACTTACAGCTGAGCGGTCAATTTCAGTAAATTACAAGTTAATCCCCTTTTGTTTCGGAGGACCAGGGGACTGCTGGGTAAGGGAAAACTATTTATTTGGGCAGTTTTAAAATCTCTTTCTTTTTGCGAGGAGCAGCTTTGACAGAACGAGGTGCGGAGCGGACTTACAGCTGAGCGGTCAATTTCAGTAAGTTACAAGTTAATCCCCTTTTGTTTCGGAGGACCAGGGGACTGCTGGGTAAGGGAAAACTATTTATTTGGGCAGTTTTAAAATCTCTTTCTTTTTGCGAGGAGCAGCTTTGACAGAACGAGGTGCGGAGCGGACTTACAGCTGAGCGGTCAATTTCACTTTGACAGAACGAGGTGCGGAGCGGACTTACAGCTGAGCGGTCAATTTCAGTAAATTACAAGTTAATCCCCTTTTGTTTCGGAGGACCAGGGGACTGCTGGGTAAGGGAAAACTATTTATTTGGGCAGTGGCAGTACCCGAGACACTACACGTGTAGTGTCTCCCACCCACCCTCCTCCTCTAACCAAAAAAAAAGGACTCTAGGGTGTTGATAAGGTAAGCTTTTTATTTAAAAAGTTCAGTCCGTCGGATTGCTAAACGAACAAGTTTTGACTTTTTTTTTCGTTTGGTTTTTCAGTAGATTTGTTGGGAATCTAGAATAGTGGGAATGGAGGTAAAGGCAGTTGTATGTTCCTCCTGCAGAATGTGGGAGGTAGGGGTCGCCAAGAGTGTCCCTGCTGACTGCATCTGCGGGAAGTGCACCCAACTCCAGCTCCTCGCAGACCGCGTTAGGGAACTGGAGCTGGAGCTGGAGCTGGATGAACTTCGGATCATTCGGGAGGCGGAGGGGATTATTGACAGGAGTTATAGGGAGGCAGTCACACCTCAGGTAAAAGAAGTAGGTAGATGGGTTACCGTCAGGGGAAGGAAAGGGAAACAGCAGGCAGTGCAGGGATCCCCTGTGGCCGTTTCCCTCAACAACAGGTATACCGTTTTGGATACTGTTGGGGGGTACGACTTACCAGGGGTAAGCAGTGGGGTGCAGGTCTCTGGCACAGAGTCTGTCCCTGTTGCTCAGAAGGGAAAGGGGAAGAGGAGCAGAGCATTAGTCATTGGGGACTCCATAGTTAGGGGAACAGATAGGAGGTTCTGTGGGAACGAGAGAGACTCACGGTTGGTGTGTTGCCTCCCAGGTGCCAGGGTACGTGATGTCTCTGATCGTGTTTTTGGGATCCTTAAGGGGGAGGGGGAGCACCCCCAAGTCGTGGTCCACATAGGCACCAACGACATAGGTAGGAAGAGAGATGGGGATTTAAGGCAGAAATTCAGGGAGCTAGGGTGGAAGCTCAGAGCGAGAACAACCAGAGTTGTTATCTCTGGGTTGTTGCCCGTGCCACGTGCTAGCGAAGAGAGGAATAGGGAGAGAGAGGAGTTGAACACGTGGCTGCAGGGATGGTGTAGGAGGGAGGGTTTTGGTTTCCTGGATAATTGGGGCTCTTTATGGGGTAGGTGGGACCTCTACAAACAGGATGGTCTTCACCTGAACCAGAGGGGTACCAATATCCTGGGGGGGAGATTTGTTAGTGCTCTTCGGGGGGATTTAAACTAAATCAGCAGGGGAATGGGAACCTAAATTGTAGTTCCAGTGTACAGGCTGTTGAGAGTAGTGAGGTAGGGGATAAGGTTACAGGGACGCAAGAGGGCACTGGCAAGCAAGAACTTGGTTTAAAGTGTGTCTACTTCAACGCCAGGAGCATCTGGAATAAGGTGGGTGAGCTTGCAGCATGGGTTGGTACCTGGGATCCTGATGTTGTGGCCATTTCAGAGACATGGGTAGAGCAGGGGCAGGAATGGATGTTGCAGGTTCCGGGATTTAGATGTTTCAGTAAGAACAGAGAAGATGGTAAAAGAGGGGGGGGTGTGGCATTGTTAATCAAGAAAAGTATTACAGCGGCAGAAAGGACGTTTGAGGACTCGTCTACTGAGGTAGTATGGGCCGAGGTTAGAAACAGGAGAGGAGAGGACACCCTGTTGGGAGTTTTCTATAGACCTCCGAATAGTTCCAGAGATGTAGAGGAAAGGATAGCGAAGATGATTCTCGACAGGAGCGAGAGTAACAGGGTAGTGGTTATGGGGGACTTTAACTTTCCAAATATTGACTGGAAATACTATAGTTCGAGTACTTTAGATGGGTCTGTTTTTGTCCAGTGTGTGCAGGAGGGTTTTCTGACACAGTATGTGGACAGGCCAACCAGGGGCGATGCCACATTGGATTTGGTACTGGGTAATGAACCCGGCCAGGTGTTCGATTTAGATGTAGGTGAGCACTTTGGCGATAGTGATCATAATTCGGTTAGGTTTACCTTAGCGATGGGCAGGGACAGGTATATACCGCAGGGCAAGAATTATAGCTGGGGGAAAGGAAATTATGACGCGATTAGGCAAGATTTAGGATGTGTAGGATGGGGAAGGAAACTGCAGGGGATGGGCACAAACGAAATGTGGAGCTTATTCAAGGAGCAGCTAATGCGTGTCCCTGATAAGTATGTACCTGTCAGGCAGGGAGGAAGTTGTTGAGCGAGGGAGCCGTGGTTTACTCAAGAAGTTGAAGCGCTTGTCAAGAGGAAGAGGGCGGCTTATGTTAGGATGAGACGTGAAGGCTCAGTTAGGGCGCTTGAGAGTTACAAGCTAGCCAGGAAGGATCTAAAGGGAGGGCTAAGAAGAGCAAGGAGAGGACACGAGAAGTCATTGGCGGATAGGATCAAAGAAAACCCTAAGGCTTTCTATAGGTATATCAGGAATAAACGAATGATAAGAGTTAGAACAGGGCCAATCAAGGATAGTAGTGGGAAGTTGTGTGCGGAATCAGAGGAGATAGGGGAAGCGTTAAATGAATATTTTTCGTCAGTATTTACAGTAGAGAAAGAAAATGTTGCCGAGGAGATTACTGAGATACAGCCTACTAGGCTAGATGGGATTGAGATTCACAAGGAGGAGGTGTTAGCAATTTTGGAAAGAGTGAAAATAGATAAGTCCCCTGGGCCAGATGGGATTTATCCTAGGATTCTCTGGGAAGCCAGGGAGGAGATTGCAGAGCCGTTGTTGTTAATCTTTATGTCGTCATTGTCGACAGGAGTAGTGCCGGAGGACTGGAGGATAGCAAATGTTGTCCCCTTGTTCAAGAAGGGGAGTAGAGACAGCCCTGGTAATTATAGACCTGTGAGCCTTACTTCGGTTGTGGGTAAAATGTTGGAAAGGGTTATAAGAGATAGGATTTATAATCATCTTGAAAAGAATAAGTTCATTTGCGATAGTCAGCACGGTTTTGTGAAAGGTAGGTCGTGCCTCACAAACCTTATTGAGTTTTTCGAGAAGGTGACCAAACAGGTGGATGAGGGTAAAGCCGTGGATGTGGTGTATATGGATTTCAGTAAGGCGTTTGATAAGGTTCCCCACGGTAGGCTATTGCAGAAAATACGGAAGTATGGGGTTGAAGGTGATTTAGAGCTTTGGATCAGAAATTGGCTAGCTGAAAGAAGACAGAGGGTGGTGGTTGATGGCAAATGTTCATCCTGGAGTTTAGTTACTAGTGGTGTACCGCAAGGTTCTGTTTTGGGGCCACTGCTGTTTGTCATTTTTATAAATGACCTGGATGAAGGTGTAGAAGGGTGGGTTAGTAAATTTGCGGATGACACGAAGGTTGGTGGAGTTGTGGATAGTGTCGAAGGGTGTTGTAGGGTACAGAGGGACATAGATAGGCTGCAGAGCTGGGCTGAGAGATGGCAAATGGAGTTTAATGTGGAGAAGTGTGAGGTGATTCACTTTGGAAGGAGTAACAGCAATGCAGAGTACTGGGCTAATGGGAAGATTCTTGGTAGTGTAGATGAGCAGAGAGATCTTGGTGTCCAGGTACATAAATCCCTGAAAGTTGCTACCCAGGTTAATAGGGCTGTTAAGAAGGCATATGGTGTGTTAGCTTTTATTAGTAGGGGGATCGTGTTTCGGAGCCACGAGGTCATGATGCAGCTGTACAAAACTCTGGTGAGGCCGCACCTTGAGTATTGCGTGCCGTTCTGGTCACCGCATTATAGGAAGGATGTGGAAGCTTTGGAAAGGGTGCAGAGGAAATTTACTAGGATGTTGCCTGGTATAGAAGGAAAGTCTTACGAGGAAAGGCTGAGGGACTTGGGGTTGTTTTCGTTAGAGAGAAGGAGGAGGAGAGGTGACTTAATAGAGACATACAAGATAATCAGAGGGTTAGATAGGGTGGATAGTGAGAGTCTTTTTCCTCGGATGATGATGGCAAACACAAGGGGACATAGCTTTAAGTTGAGGGGTGAAAGATATAGGACAGATGTCAGAGGTAGTTTCTTTACGCAGAGAGTAGTAGGGGCGTGGAACGCCCTGCCTGCAACAGTAGTAGACTCGCCAACTTTAAGGGCATTTAAGTGGTCATTGGATAGACATATGGATGAAAATGGAATAGTGTAGGTCAGATGATCGGCGCAACATCGAGGGCCGAAGGGCCTGTACTGCGCTGTAATGTTCTAATTCTAACAACCAATGAAGCATTTTTGAAGTGAAGTCACTATTGCAATATAGGAAACATGGCAGCCAATTTGCACACAGCTAAGTCCCACAAACAGCAATGAGATAATGACCAGATCATTTGTTTTTGTGATGTTGGTTGAGGGGTAAATTTTGACTGGGGGAATCGCCAATAAGACCTTCAATCTTCCCTTTAGCATAAACAAATTCAGCTTCTCCTTCCTTGTGGCTGGGGTGTCAGACAGATAATCCTTTGCTTTGCCAACATCATGATATCCTTTGATATGGTGACCAAATTTAAAAACATGGAAGTGATACAGAAACTGAGGAAGGTAAAATAATGGAACTATCAATGAAGGAATGGTGATGTATTTTCAAGACGGGATTGTGTGTGACTTCAAGGGGAACGTGCATGTGGTAGTGCTCCCATGGGCCTGCTTCCCTTGCCTTTCCAGGAGGTAGAGGCTTCAGGTTTGGGAGCAAGGCGATGGGAGGTGGGATATGGAAGGACAGGCATGTATGGCACTGTGAGGGAAATCATAAAGGTTAATTTTAGGATAGAATGTGGGAGGCCATAGACCAAGGGTAGGAGGTGGCGTTATGGTATTATCACTGCACTAGTAATCCAGAGACCTAGGGTATTTCTCTGGGGACGTGGGTTCGAATCCCACCACAGCAGAAGGTGGAATTTCAATTTAATTAATAAATCTGGAATTAAAAAGCTAGTCTAATGATGGCGATGAAACCATTGTCGATTGTTGTAAAAAAAATCCATCTGGTTCACTAATGTCCTTTAGGGAAGGAAATCTGCTGTCCTTACCTGGTTTGGCCTACATGTGACTCCAGACCCACAGCAATGCGGTTAACTCTTACATGCCCTCTGAAATGGCCGAGCAAGCCACTCAGTTGTACCTAATCGCTACGAAGTCAATAAAAAGGAATGAAACCGGACGGACCACCCGGCATCGACCTTGGCACCGGAAACGACAATGGCAAACCCAGCCCTATCAACCCTGCAAAGTCCTCCTTACTAACATCTGGGGGCTTGTGCCAAAGTTTGGAGAGCTGTCCCACAGACTAGTCAAGCAACAGCCTGACATAGTCATACTCACAGAATCTGTAAGGAATACCTTACAGACAATGTCCCAGACACTGCAATCACTATCCCTAGGTATCTCCTGTCCCACCGGCAGGACAGACCCAGCAGAGGTGGTGGCACAGTGGTACATAGTAGGGAGGGAGTTGCCCTGGGAGTCCTCAACATCGACTCCGGACCCCATGAAGTCTCATGGCATCAGGTCAAACATGGGCAAGGTAACCTCCTACTGATTACCACCTACCGCCCTCCCTCAGCTGATGACTCAGTACTCCTCCATGTTGAACACCACTTGGAGGAAGCACTGAGGGTGGCAAGGGCACAAAATGTATTCTGGGTGGGGGACTTCAATGTCCATCATCAAGAGTGGCTCGGTAGGACGACTACTGGCCTAGTCCTAAAGGACATAGCTGCTAGACTGGGTCTGCGGCAGGTGGTGGGGGAACCAACACGAGGGAAAAACATACTTGATCTCATCCTCACCAATCTGCCTGCTGCAGATGCTTCTGTCCATGACTGTATTGGTAGGAGTGACCACCGCACATTCCTTGTGGAGACAAAGTCCCGCCTTCACATTGAGGATACCGTCCATCGTGTTGTATGGCACTACCACCTTGCTAAATGGGATAGATTTCGAACGGATCTATCAATGCAAAACTGGGCATCCATGAGGTGCTGTGGGCCATCAGCAGCAGCAGAATTGTACTCAACCACAGTCTGTAACCTCATGGCCCGGCATATCCCCCACTCTACCATTACCATCAAGCCAGGAGACCAACCCTGGTTCAATGAAGAGTGCAGGAGGGCATGCCAGGAGCAGCACCAGGCATACCTCAAAATGAGGTGTCAACCTGGTGAAGCTACAACACAGGACTCTCTGCGTGCCAAACTGCATAAGCAGCATGCGATAGACAGAGCTAAGCGATCCCATAAACAACGGATCAGATCTAAGCTCTGCAGTCCTGCTACATCCAGCCGTGAATGGTGGTGGACAATTAAACAACTAACTGGAAGAGGTGGCTCCACCAATATCCCCATCCTCAATGATGGGGGAACCCAGCACATCAGTGCGAAAGATAAGGCTGAAGCATTTGCAACAATCTTCAGCCAGAAGTGCCGAGTTGATGATCCATCTCGGCCTCCTCCTGAAGTCCCCAGCATCACAGATGCCAGACTTCAGCCAATTCGATTCACCCCACGGGATATCAAGAAATGACTGAAGGCACTGGATACTGCAAAAGCTATGGGCCCTGACAATATTCCGGCAATAGTACTGAAGACCTGTGCTCCAGAACTTGCCACGCCCCGAGCCAAGCTGTTCCAGTACAGCTACAACAGTGGCATCTACCCTGCAATCTGGAAAATTGCCCAAGTACATCCTGTACACAAAAAGCAGGACAAGTCCAACCCGGCCAATTACCGCCCCATCAGCCGACTCTCAATCATCAGTAAAGTGATGGAAGGTGTCATCAACAGTGCCATCAAGCGGCACTTGCTTAGCAATAACCTGCTCAGTGACGCTCAGTTTGGGTTCCGCCAGGGCCACTCAGCTCCTGACCTCATTACAGCCTTGGTTCAAACATGGACAAAAGAACTGAACTCAAGAGGTGAGGTGAGAGTGACTGCCCTTGACATCAAGGCAGCATTTGACCGAGTATGGCATCAAGGAGCCCTAGCAAAACTGAGGTCAATGGGAATCAGGGGGAAAACCCTCTGCTGGCTGGAGTCATACCTAGCACAAAGGAAGATGGTTGTGGTTGTTGGAGGTCAATCATCTGAGCTCCAGGACATCACTGCAGGAGTTCCTCAGGGTAGTGTCCTAGGCCCAACCATCATCAGCTGCTTCATCAATGACCTTCCTTCAATCATAAAGTCAGAAGTGGGGATGTTCGCTGATGATTGCACAATGTTCAGCACCATTCGTGACTCCTCAGATACTGAAGTAGTCCATGTACAAATGCAGCAAGACCTGGACAATATCCAGGCTTGGGCTGATAAGTGGCAAGTAACATTTGCGCCACACAAGTGCCAGGCAATGACCATCTCCAACAGGAGAGAATCTAACCATCTCCCCTTGGCATTAAACTGCATTACCATCGCTGAATCCCCCACTATCAACATCCTAGGGGTTACCATTGACCAGAAACTGAACTGGAGTAGCCATATAAATACTGTGGCTACAAGAGCAGGTCAGAGTCTAGGAATCCTGAGGTGAGTAACTCACCTCCTGACTCCCCAAAGCCTGTCCACCATCTACAAGGCACAAGTCAGGAGTATGATGGAATACTCTCCACTTGCCTGGATGGGTGCAGCTCCAACAACACTCAAGAAGTTTGACACCATCCAGGACAAAGCAACCTGCTTGATTGGCACCCCATCTATAAACATTCACTCCCTTCACCACCGACGCACAGTGGCAGCAGTGTGTACCATCTATAAGATGCACTGCAGCAATGCACCAAGGCTCCTTAGACAGCACCTTCAAACCCACGACCTCTACCAACGAGGAGGACAAGGGCAGCAAATACATGGGAACACCACCAACTGCAAGTTCCCCTCCAAGTCACACACCATCCTGACTTGGAACTATATCGTCGTTCCTTCACTGTCGCTGGGTCAAAATCCTGGAACTCCCTTCCTAACAGCACTGTGGGTATACCTATCCCAAATGGACTGCAGCGGTTCAAGAAGGCAGCTCACCACCACCTTCTCAATGACAATTATAGATGGGCAATAAATGCTGGCCTGGCCAGTGATGCCCACATCCCATGAATGAATAAAAAAAAGGTGCCTTTTGATACCTTATTAGGTAAAATCTTTGAATTTTTTTGAATATTAGCTGTCAATAAATTATTTCTGGGAGAACAGAAGATCAGACACAAATTATACTAGACAGCAAACAGACAAGACATAGGTTTCCTGTAACCCAATATATATTTCATAATCCTAATTCACCGACTGCTGAACTTCTGTCTTAGATGGATTATAATTCCAGATGAGGACACGTTCTGAAAGGGTTTCAGTGACAGAAGTCTGATGTATAGCTTCACCAGAGGCATTTCATGGGGAATTTTTGGTTAGATTGAGAATATTGAAGTGTAACTGAAGCAGCTTCTGTTACTTCAGTGAGTGTGGAGGTCTGTCTCGAGCATTAACACCAGGTCTTTTGGTTAGGTGTCAGGCAAGCCCCCACATGCCAAGAATGAGGCATATTAATTTTGTTATATGAACATTGATTTTAAACCTGCTGGGAAGAAGAGAATCCCTGTTACAAGGACTGCCAGACACTTTGCTGAAAAAAACATTTGCATACTGACAGAGAGTGCTTTTGGAAACAAAAGCACCATTCCCTAACACATTCAACCCACAATAGATTTTGATCACCAGATATTGAAGGTGTAAGGAAGAGCATTCCAGAGACTGCTAAGGTGATACAATCCACAAAAGCTAGGACTGGTTAAACCAGCTGGTCACATGACTATCTGGCTGGTCCAAGGTTTTTTGAACTCGCCACAGAGTTTTTAAACTCAGAAAGACTGTTTGCTCCTGGAGTGAGAAGACCTCTCCTGTCTTCTCCCATCTCTTTCTCACAAGCCTCTGAACTCACTGAGGCCACATGAACTTCAAGAGAGAAAAGTTTCCTACATCAAACAAGGTTTAAGAAGAATACCGGGCCCCAACAAAAAGCAAGACCTACCTACAATCAAGGACTTTACAGCAAACTCGAAGAACAGTAACCAAAACCATCTTCAGATATTGCCTCAAACATTTCCACTTTATTTCTTCAGTTTTTTCCTGTCTTTATCTGCATGTGTGTATCGCATATGCACGCTAGCGTGGGCACGTCACATATCCATAGGCTTTAACCGAATCAGAGTTTAAGTTTAATAAAGTTCAACCTTTTTTCTTTAAATCTAGGAAAACCTGTTTGGCTAGTTTCTTTGCCTTATAATTGGAAGTTATTGAACAAGGATTCATTAAGGGGGAGCTAAAAAAAAACCGGTGTATTTAAAATTAAGCCCGGTTATGGTAAGACCAGGTGAAGACTGAGAGGGAACCCTAGACCCCATTCTCACCTGGTCATAACAGAAATTTAGGGGCTACCATCCTGGATTTTGCCCACAGACAAATGAGAGAAATTGGAAGTGGGAAGCCAAATTGTTCCCAATCAAAAAAAAGCAAGATTTCAATACAGGTTTTCTTGTGGTTGTGTGTACTTGAATACTAACTTGTCTGCAACTGAAGCTTGTAGCTCACCAAGCCAGGATGAAGTAACTTGGGATAAGTTAAAAGCACTGTCTATGGAAGAGTTGTGGAAAATGGCTGAGCAGTGTGGGATCACACTACGTGGCAAGGCTGGGAAGTCTGAACTTCTAAGACTAGTGGCTAACCATTTTTCTCTTGAATCTGAAGAAGCAGAAACAGGGTTAGAAATAGACTCTGACAGGGTATTGTTAGCAAAGGTACAATTGGAACAGAGAAAACTTGAATTTGAGGAAAGAAAGAGCATTCCAGAAGGAATGTGAAGACAAAGAGAGGGAGGAGAGACAGAAAGAAAGAACCTTCCAGAAATAATGTGAAGAGAGAGAGCTGAAGAAGCTTGAGTTAACTAGGGGGCGACAGAGTAACCCCAGTGAACACATGGCCAATATGGAAGAGAGTAATTCAGGGCTGGGTACAGAATTGTTAAAACTATCTCAACTAATCCCAAAATTCAATGAGGAAGATGTGGAAGAATTTTTTGTGTCTTTTGAGAAACTAGCAAGGCAGCTAAAATGTCCTGTTGAGACCTGGCTTCTTTTATCACAAAGCAAGCTAACTGGAAAACCCATGAGGTTTATTCCCTGTTGCCAGATAAGAGTTCATCAAGTTATGAACTGATAAAAAATGCTATCCTCGGGGTATATTAAATAGCACCCGAAGCCTATCACCAAATAATTAGAACCCTCAAGAAACAAGCTGATCAAACATATCTCGAGTTTGAAAGAAGTAAGCAGCTAGCTTTTGACCAGTGGCTGAGGGTTCTTAAAGTACAGCTCAGCGATGAGAATCTCAGAGAAGTAATTCTGTTAGAGGAATTTAAAAACTCTCTCCCACTCTCCATAAAGACCCATGTAGAGGAGGAGCAGGTTCAGAGAGCCCGGCAAGTAGCCGTTCTGGCTGATGACTTTGCTTTAATTTATAAGTCAACTTCCCAGCGTGAACTTTTCCTACTCACCCCCACAAACCAGAAAAGGACAAAGAGTGGGAAGGTGATAAAAGGAGGCCAAGCAGTCCTGGGAGAGAAAGAAAAGCAGAAAAGAGGGGCCCTCCTCCAGACAAAAAGGGAGGTGCTGTGAGCAGGAGTGAGACCCGGAGACCTGTGTCCTTCCATTGTAATAAGGCAGGTCATCTCAAAGCTGACTCCTGGAAACTAAAGGGAAAAACTGTTGGGTTAATCAGGGCACACCCGCTCAGTGAAGACAGGAACCTTATGGAAAGCACAGCGAACAAGCTGTGGCTTCAACTGCAGTAAGAGTGAGACCCAGGAGGCTTACTACTACAGGTGCAGGAAAAGTTAATAGGATTCCTGAAAGTTATCAGGGTTTTGTGTTTGAAGGGAAAGTAACGCCATACCCCCAGAGATGGCAGTGAACACCAGAATGGTGGTGAATGGTATTGGAGGGCAGTGTATGCCTGTACCTGTACACCGGGTGCCGCTGAAGTGCAACCTAGTTTCAGGACCAGTGACTGTAGGGATTATTCTTAGTTTGCCTGTGGACGGAGTTGACCTGTTCCTAAGTAATGATCTGGTGGGGGTGAAGGTGGTAGCCCCCCCCCCAGTAGTGAAAGACAGACCCCAGGAGATCAGAGAATCAGGCCTGCGGCAGGAGATGGTTCCCTGCAGTTTCCCTGAATGTGTAAGGAATCAGGCCATGATCAAACCAGCTCCCCCAGAGGAGACTGAATTGGCACTGCAGGCAGATGACTATGAGGTCTGTCTATCTGAGACTTTCTTTGGAAAGTTAGAAGACCCAGGGAATGAATTAAATGGAATTTCCCTCGGTGAGGCTCAGTGAGCCGACCCAGGCTACCCAGTCTGAAAGTGAAGCAGAGGGAGTTCCTGATTGCTACTATTTAAAGAATGAGGTACTGATGAAGAAAGGGAGTTCTCCTCACAGAACTGAGAGCAAGGAGTGGACAGTAGTTCACCAATTAGTGGTGGTGCTGCAGAGATACCTGAGAGAAATATTAAGAAGGGCCCATGAGACTACAGTGGCTGTACATGCTGGTATATGAAAGACTAAAAGCCACATAAGACAGCCGTTTGACTGGCAAAAACTACACAAAGATGTGGTGGAGTGCTGCAGGAGTTGCCACATGTGCCAAGTTGAGGGGAAACCCCAACCTACAATGAAATCTGCACCCTTAAGTCCTGTACCAGTGTTAGGAGGACCCTCCAGCAAAGAGCTGATGAACTGTAAGGGACCCCCGCCGAGAACAAAAGGGGACAGGCAGGCACAAGGCTGGCAAAAGGTTCAAAAGGGAAGGGGAAAAAGCAACCAAGAGGGCAGGTTAAAGGAAGTCCGGAAGGAATCCTGGATGAAAACCCCTACTGCCCAGTCAGCCAACCCCGATAAATTTGAAAAGTTGGACTGCACATCCTCCTATGTAAATGCAGGCACTAGAAGCACCCCACCAGAGTTGCTAACAGCATTTACAGGAACCTGCAGAGACAAAGTAAGACCTCTAGGGGTCAGAGAAACTGTGAGGGTGATGCCTCACCTATTTGAAGTGCCACAGGGGAGTGCAGTAGAGTCTGCACAAATACTTGCAGGCAGGAGTGTCCCAGAGGACAAAGGGGAGATTAGCAAAGAATCCTCCCCCACAGTCAGAAAAAAAAGAAAACCACCCATCCCCTGAAGTCAAAAGCCTTTGCATGACTCAGCAAAGCACTGAAAGAGAATTCAGGATAGACCCACCCGCTACTGACTCTTCTGAGCAAAAAAATTCCAACTTAGGGCTAATTAAATCCCTCCCCTCCCCCCTGCCTTTTTGCAGACCTCAACAGGAACAAAGAGTGTAGGGAAATGGGCAAACTGAAGAAAAACTTCCCCAAAGAATCACAGGTTTACTGGGATGCAAAAAAAGGGGTAGTTAAAGCAGCACTGGCACCAAGAAAAGACAGGCTACAAAAAGTTTTAGGATTTATGAATGGATGTGAATGAATAAGAGAGAGCGAGACACTTGCCTTTTTCCTGTACCTTATATTTTCTCTCTCGACCCTTTTTAATGAAATTCGTTTTTCTCAAATCGCATTTCATTCTGCTGGGTGTCAGAGTCATACAGCACAGAAATGGCTTTGGCCCATCATGTCTGTGCTGGCCATCAAGCACCTAACTATTCTAATCCCATTTTCCAGCATTTGGCCTGTAGCCTTGTATGCTATGGCGCTTCAAGTGCTCATCTAAATACTTCTTAAATGTTGTGAGGGTTCCTGCCTCTACCACCCCTTCAGGCAGTGTGTTCCAGATTCCAACCACCCTCTGGGTGAAATTTTTTTTCCTCATATCTCCTCTAAACCTCCTGCCACCTACCTTAAATCTATGCCCCCTGGTATTGACCCCTCTGCTAAAGGAAAAAATTTCTTCCTATCTAACCTATCAATGCCCCTCATAATTTTGTATACCTCAATCATGTCCCCCCCCCCCCCCCCCCCCCTCAGCCTTCTCTGCTCTAACCACAGTCTTTTCAGTCTCTCTTCATAGCTGAAATGCTCCAGCCCAGGCAACATCCTGGTGAATCTCCTCTGCACCCTCTCCAGTGCACTCACATCCTTCCTATAGTGTGGTGCCCAGAACTGTACACAGTACTCCAGCTGTGGCCCAACTAGCGTTTTATACAGCTCCATTATAACTTCCCTGCTCTTATATTCTATGCCTCGGCTGATAAAGCCAAGTATTCCATATGTCTTCCTAACCACCTCATCTACCTGTGCTGCTGCCTTCAGTGATCTATGGACAAGTACACCAAGGTCCCTCTGACCTACTGTACTTCTTAGGGTCCTACCATCCATTGTATATTCCCTTTCCTTGCTAGTCCTCCTAAAATGCATCACCTCACTTCTCAGGATTAAATTCCATTTGCCACTGCTCTGTATGCTTCCATGTAGAGGTATCATGAAGGCCCCCCACCTGCCAAGAATGAGGCATATTAATTTTATCATATGAACGTTGATTTTAAACTTACTGGGAAGAAGAGAAGGCCTGTTACAAGGGCTGCCAGACACTTTGCTGAAAAAACATTTGCATACTAACAGACTGTGCTTGTGGAGACGAAAGGACCATTCCCTGACACATTCAACCGACAATGGATTTTGATCACCAGATATTGAAGGTGTAAGGAAGAGCATTCCAGTGACTGCTAAGTTGATACAATCCACAAAAGCTAGGACTGGTTAAACCAGCTGGTCACATGACTAACTGGTTGATCCAAGGTTTTTTGAACTAGCCACGGAGTTTTTGAACTCAGAAAGACTGTTTGCTCCTGGAGTGAGAAGACCTCTCCTGTCTTCTCCCATCTCTTTCTCACAAGCCTCTGAACTCACTGAGGTCACATGAACTTCAAGAGAGAAAAGTCTCCTACATCAAACAAGGTTTAAGAAGAATACTGGGCCGCAATGAAAAGCAAGGCCTACCTATAATCAAGGACTTTACAGTGAGCTCAAAGAACAGTAACGAAAACCATCTTCAGATATTGCCTCAAACTTTTCCACTTTATTTCTTCTCTTTTCTGTCTCTATCTGCATTGTATGTATTGTTTAGGTATGCTAGAGTGGGCACGTCGTGTATCCATAGGCGTTAACCGAATCAGAGTTTAAGTTTAATAAAGTTCAACCTTTTTTCTTTAAACTTCAGAAAACCTGTTTGGCTAGTTTCTTTGCCTTATAATTGGAAGTTATTGAACAAGGATTCACTAAGGGGGAGTTAAAAAATACAATGTTTTTAAAATTAAACCTTGTTGCAGTAAGACCAGGTGAAGACTGAAAGGGAAGCCTAGACCCCTTTCTCACCTGGTCTTAATAGAATTTTGGCTACAGTCATAATGTTGTACAGAATGCATAGCCCAGCTGCATTCTTTGGTGTTGGAGAAGTTGGGACCCTTAATGTGGAGTGGGTCACAATCATCAACTTTAATCGTCTGCATGGATTTCGGCTTTACAAATCCAATAGTAGAAGTTAGTTTCTGCAGCTTGCCAAATAGGGCTTAAACTATGCCATCACAGTGCAAGCGTAGGCTTTGTAAATCAGTGGTGTGATCCCATTTCTATGAGGATTCCCACTGTTCTGGACAGCTTCCTATTTGCTGGGACATCAGTTGATCATAGGAATTGAACATTTCTAAATAAAGAAGGCTTGCTATGCCAATGTTCATTATCAATTTGTCTTCTTAAGAACTGAAGATAAGCTACTTATTTGCCTGGTTCAGTTTGCTTCATAAGTGCCTCCAGCAATTTGGTCTACAATTGTTTTGTAGCAAGAATATTATTTCCTCTAAAAATGCCTTGAGGAGAGAATTGTTATTTTAGAGGACGCACACCAGATTGCCAAAGAAAATTAGAGACAAAACTGGTCTCCACTCCTTTTTCACTCTCTCAATCTGTTGAAGACGCAACGTGAAAATGAGCATCCAGGACCATCTGGTCTATCAAGCTCATCTCATACATATGATGGCTGTAAGGTCACAACTAGACCCTTTCCTCTGCCCCTGGCCCCCTCCCAGTAGCCATGTCATCTCCTGGGAGAGGGGAGAAAAGAAAAACTCAGAGCAAATAAGGGGGGAAAAAAACTCTGGAAAATCCCTCTTTGACTTCGTCAGGTGATCAAAACTAGTCCAGGAGATTATGTGGACCATGCGTTATCCATTAAGCCGCTTACCTCTATATGTTACAATCTCTGCCCAAATAAAGATATGGCCCAGCTCCCTCTTGAAGGCATGTTGAGAGTCAGCACCATCACATCAGCCAGTGACATATTCCAGAGACACTCTACTCTCTGGATAAAGAAGTACTGACATGCAGTCCATTCCTACTTTTGCATTTTGCAAACTCAAGTCCCCTGGTTGTCCCTAATCTGTTTTCCTGGATTAATCTATAGATTCATTTTTTTATTCACTCTCAGGATGTGGGCTTCACTAGCAAAGACAGAATTTATTGCCCATCACTAATTGCCCTTGAAAAGGTGATGTTGAGCTACCTTCCAGACAACCGAGTGGCTTGCTAGGCCATTTCAGAGAGCAGTTAATAGTCATCCGCATTACCGTGGGTCTGGATTCATATATAGCTCAGACCATGTAAGGACAGCAGATTTCCTTCCCTCCCTGTTTCCCCTAGTGGAGAGGTCAGTTACCAGGGAGTATAGATTTAAGGCACTGGACATAACCTACCTACTCATTATCTGAACCAGATGGGTGTTTACAACAATCCAGAGGTTACATGGTCACCATTACTGATAATTAAATAAATCTGGAATAAAACGTTAGTAGGTGAAATTAAATTCAAATGACTCAAAAAGTGGCCATGTAGTTGATAGTGAAGAGGATGGCCGTAGACTCCAGAATTATGTCAATGGTTTGGTTGAGTGGGCGGAAAAGTGGCAAATGGAATTCAATCCGGAGAAGTGTGAGGTAATGCATTTGGGGAGGGAAAATAAAACAAGGGAATGCACAATAAATGGGAGGATATTGAGAAGGGTAGAGGAAGTGAGAGACGTTGGAGTGCATGTCCAGAGGTCCCTGAAGGTGGTGGGACAGGTAGATAAAGTGGTAAAGAAGGCATATGGAATGCTTTCCTTTATTGGCCAAAGTACAGAATACAAAAGCAAGGATGTAATGCTGAAAGTGTAAAAAATTCTGTTTGGGCCACAGCTGGAGTGTTGCATACAGTTCTGGTCACCACATTACAGGAAGGACATAATTGCTCTGGAGAGAGTGCAGAGCAGATTTACAAGAATGTTGCCAGGGCTTGAAAATTGCAGCTAAAGGAAAGATTGGATAGGCTAGGGTTGTTTTCCTTATAACAGAGGAGGCTGAGGGGTGACTTAATTGAGCTGTACAAAATTATGAGGGGCCTAGATAGAGTAGACAGGAAGGATCTGTTTCCCCTAGTGGAGAGGTCAATTACCAGGGGGCATAGATTTAAGGTGATTGGTAGAAGGATTAAAGGGGACACGAGGAAAAACATTTTCACCCAGAGGGTGGTGGGTATCTGGAATTCACTGCCAGGAATGGTAGTGAAGGCAGAAACCGTCAATTTTTTAAAAAGGTATCTGGACCTGCACCTGAAGTACTGTAATGTGCAAGGCTACGGACCAAGTGCTGGGAGGTGGGATTAGATTGGGCATCTAGTTTTTTCAGCTGGCGCAGACACGATGGGCTGAAGGCCTCTTTCTGTGTCATAACCTTTCTATGGTTCTAAATTTTCCTCCACACAAGATCAGGGGGCAGGTTGTTCAACCTTGCCCGTCTAAGAGCGAAGTCCAAAGTACGGAAAGTCCTCATCAGAGAACTCCTCTTTGCTGACGATGCTGCTTTAACATCTCACACTGAAGAATGCCTGCAGAGTCTCATCGACAGGTTTGCGTCTGCTTGCAATGAATTTGGCCTAACCATCAGCCTCAAGAAAACGAACATCATGGGGCAGGATGTCAGAAATGCTCCATCCATCAATATTGGCGACCACGCTCTGGAAGTGGTTCAAGAGTTCACCTACCTAGGCTCAACTATCACCAGTAACCTGTCTCTAGATGCAGAAATCAACAAGCGCATGGGTAAGGCTTCCACTGCTATGTTCAGACTGGCCAAGAGAGTGTGGGAAAATGGCGCACTGACACGGAACACAAAAGTCCGAGTGTATCAGGCCTGTGTCCTCAGTACCTTGCTCTACGGCAGCGAGGCCTGGACAACATATGCCAGCCAAGAGCGACGTCTCAATTCATTCCATCTTCGCTGCCTTCGGAGAATACTTGGCATCAGGTGGCAGGACTATATCTCCAACACAGAAGTCCTTGAAGCGGCCAACATCCCCAGCTTATACACACTACTGAGTCAGCGGCGCTTGAGATGGCTTGGCCATGTGAGCCGCATGGAAGATGGCAGGATCCCCAAAGACACATTGTACAGCGAGCTCGCCACTGGTATCAGACCCACCGGCCGTCCATGTCTCCGTTATAAAGACGTCTGCAAACGCGACATGAAATCGTGTGACATTGATCACAAGTCGTGGGAGTCAGTTGCCAGCATTCGCCAGAGCTGGCGGGCAGCCATAAAGACAGGGCTAAATTGTGGCGAGTCGAAGAGACTTAGTAGTTGGCAGGAAAAAAGACAGAGGCGCAAGGGGAGAGCCAACTGTGCAACAGCCCCAACAAACAAATTTCTCTGCAGCACCTGTGGAAGAGCCTGTCACTCCAGAATTGGCCTTTATAGCCACTCCAGGCGCTGCTTCACAAACCACTGACCACCTCCAGGCGCGTATCCATTGTCTCTCGAGATAAGGAGGCCCAAAAGAAAAAGAAATTCCCCAGCTGCAGTGATGGGATTTGAACTCACGTTTCCGGATCATTACTCTAGGCCTCTGGATTACTAGTCCCATAACAACCATTATGCTACAGTTCCTATTAAATTCTTGAGCTCTAACAGTGCTTCACTATTTCGTCCAAGTGACCATTCAGATAATGAGTAGGTAGGTTATGTCCAGTGCCTTCCCACCTACATCCATAACTCTTCCAATGCCCTTTGCCACTTTAAGTTTCCAGTTTCCTGACTTTAACCATCTCCTTTCCACCATGGACGTCCCATCCCTTTTACTTCACATCTATCCCTCAACAGGATGGCCGGAGGGCTCTCAGTTTCTTCATTGAACGGAGGCCCAAACCATCCACCACCACCCACTTCCACCTGGCTGAACTTGTTCTGAACTTCTCCTTTGACTCCACTCACTTCCTCTAAATGAAAGGAACTCATATGGGTCCAAGCTATGCCTGCTTTTTCGTAGGGTATGCGGAACATTCTTTGTTCCAATCCTATTTAGGACCCTTCCCTTACTTATTTTCCCAGTAGATTGATGACTGTTTTGTTACCATTTCCTGCTCTCGCCCCTAACTGGAAAATTTCATGAACTTTGCTTCCAATTTACACCCTTCCCTTATTTTCACATGGTCCATCTCCAATTTTTCCCTTCCCTTCCTCGACTTCACTATTTCTGGGGATAGGCTATCAATCAATAATCCATTATAAGCCCCCTGACTCCCACACCTTGACTACACATCCTCCTACTCTGCTTTCTGCAAGGACTCTATTCCATTCTCCCAGTTTCTGATTCCATAATAACCATTTCCAATATGTCTTCCTTTTTCCTCAGCTGAGGATTTCTCCCCACTATGGTTGACAGGGCCCGCAACTGTATCCATTCCACTTCCCACAATTCTGCTCTCACCTCTTACCCTCCCTCCGAGAACCATGATTGGGTTCCCTTTATCCTCTCTTGCCATCCCATCAGCCTCCGTATTCAATGGATTATCTTCTGTTATTTTCGCCACCTCCAGTATGATACCACCACCAAACACATTTTCTCCTCCCCTTTCAGCATTCCAAAGGCATAGTTCCCTCCGTGACAACCTAGTTCACTACTCATTCACCTGCAAGTGCAGGGCACTTTTACTGCTCTCCTTCTCACCGTCCAGGGCTCCAAACACTTCTTCCAAGTGAAACAATGATTTACTTGTACATTTTTCACTGCTCACGACGCAGTCTCCTCTATGTTGGGGAAGCCAAACACAGGTTGGGTGACCTCTTTGCAGAACACCTCCATTTAGGCTGTAAACCAGACCCCGAGCTTCAAATCACCTATTACTTTAATTCTCTGCCCCACTCCCAATCTGACCTCTATCTCCAACACTGTTCCAATGGAACTTAAGGAACAGCACCTTATCTTTTGATCAGGCACTTTACAGCCTTCCAGACTCAACCCTGAGTTCAACAATTTCAGACCATAACCTCTATCCCCATTTTTTCCAGACAGCAGGTAATAATTCTGCCACTCCCATTTATACCTCCCCTGGACTCATCTTTTGTTCCTTTACTTGTCCCATTACCATCTCCCTTTTGCCATTTAATCCCTCCTGCCTGCCACCCTATTACACACCTTCCCTTTTGTTCTTTCCTCCTCCTCCCATCTATGCACTTGCTTAAAATCTGTTTCATCTGTAACTTTTTTCAGTTCTGATGAAAGCTCATTGACCTGAAACATTAACTGTTTCTCTCCCAAAAGATGCTGCCAGATCTGCTAAGTATTTGCAGCATTTTCTGTTTTTATTTTAGGTTATGAGGGAGGTTCAATGTGATCCAATATTTCACGCAGAACAACTTGCCAAGACAGAACATGGTTCATTGCAAAATGTTTCCCTCCTTAATTCATTAATGGAAACATTAATGCTGTTCAAAATTGCAGCCCAAGCAGCTATGGAGTCCTGTGCCACCAGGCAGCAATCTCACTAATAAAAACAGATGACCTTCCATCAGAATTGTCTCACTGTCCTTCATCAGAACAAGTCTTAATACAGAGCTTGCATTGAATAGTATCTTTGTAATAGATCAGTACTGATTCACTATGATGCACTTTCTATGCTATAAGAATCCCTCTAGATTGTTCTGATGAAAAGTCATTAGCCTCAAATATTAACTCTGTTTCTCTCTCCACAGATGCTTCCAGACCTGCCGAGTGTTTCCAGTATTTTCTGCTTTTTTCGGATTTTCAGCATCTGGAGTATTTTGCTTTTGTACCAATCTAAGTTGTCAATTGAGCAAAACAATGAGTCACGGATAATAATTAAGTCCTTACCTGGAAAACTTCAAGCCAGATGACAGGTACACACACAGAACTAGGGTTTCTGGGTACCTGTTATCATTTTGGAATTATAACAAGTATCACAAATGTACCAACACAAGTCTCAATATAGAGTTTGCATTCAATACTGCCTTTGTAATAGATCAGTACTGATTGACTATGATGCACTTCCTATACTAGAAGAATTACTCTAGACGGTTTTTGCTTCATTTTTCAGCCCAGTTTTGAGGAACACTTCAAGTGAGCATTGGCGTGTTAATTGAAGCCATCTTGATGCAGGAATCTATTTCCAGCACTTAGGGTTATTCTTGATGGTTCAGTTACAGATAGGATATGTGAGAGAGAAAAAGAGATGGTGAGAAAGAGGACTTACTTTCATAAGTTGTACTCAATAAAGGAAAACAAATGTACTTTTGATGACCAGGGTACTTTGAGATTATTTTGAACCAGAAACAATCAAACTCTGCTGAGGAAGTACAGGAACTCATGATTGATTAAGTCAACAGAAAGACAGCACTTAAGTGGCAACTTAAACTTGAGTTCACCAAACTATTAAAGATTTTCAAGAAAAACTCCTCCTGAGTAATTGAAAGATACTTCTGCTAACCTTTAAGTAAAAATAAAAGTCCTGATTTATGGCAATGACTCTTAGAAACCACAAAGTGGAGCAATTTTGTTTTTGGTCAGTTCGTTAAAGTACACGTGCAGAAACACATCACCATGTTTAAGAGTCTTCAAACCAAGAGGCCAATAATTCTACATTTGTACAATTTCTGTTGGCCTAACACAGAGTACTTGCTGTCTCCCTATAGAAACACACCCCATTTTCTCAGCCACACAGCTCACCATTACAGAGATAAAAGCAAAATACTGCAGATGCTGGAAATCAGAAATAAAAACAAGAAATGCTGGAAATACTCAGCAGGTCTGGCAGCACCTGTGGAGAGAGAAGCAGAGTTAACATTCCAGGTCAGTGACCCCTCATCAGCACTGGCAAAGGTTAGAAATGTAATAAGTTTTAAGCAAATAAAGTGCATGTGGGGCAAGAGATAACAAAAGGCAAGGTGTTGATAGGACAGGGTCACAGAGAATAACTGACCAGAAGTTATGGAGCGAAGGCAAACGGTATATTAATGGTGTGTTGAAAAACAAAGCGTTAGTGCAGAGAGGATATGAATGGACAGAAAAATGAACAGCCCTGGCCCAAAGCACAAACATGAAAAAAACAGTGGGCAGGCACATGGTAAGAAAAATGAATGATGAAACAAACTAAAATAAAATAAAAAGAAAAAAGAAAAAAAAACTGAAAATAAAAGGGGTTGGGGGGGGGGGGCGGTGGGGGGGAGGTGGGTCTGTCATGCTCTGAAATCATTGAACTGAATGTTCAGTCCAGCAGCCTATAGCGTGCCTAATCGATAAATAAGATGCAGTTCCTCAAGCTTGCGTTGATGTTCACTGGAACACTGCAGCAAGCCCAGGTGCGCAATCTCGAGGAACAGCATCTTATTTATCGGTTAGGCATGCTACAGCCTGCCAGACTGAACATTCAGTTCAATAATTTCAGAGCATGACAGGCCCCCCTTTTTATTTTCAGTTATTTTCTCCTTTTTTCTTTATAATGTTATTTTATTTTATTTTAGCTTGTTTCATCATTCATTTTTCTTACCATGTGCCTGCCCACTTTTTTCATGTTTGTGCTTTGGGCCAGGGCTATTCATTTTTCTGTCCATTAACACCCTCTCTGCACTAACGCTTTGTGATTCAACACACCATTAGCATACAGTTTGCCTATGCTCCATGGCTGTCTAGTCAGTTATTCTCTGTGACCCTGTCCCATTAACACTTGCCTTTTGTTATCTCTTGACCCACCCCTGCTTTATTTGCTTAAAACCTATTACATTTCTAACCTTTGCCAGTTCTGATGAAGGGTCACTGACCTGAAACGTTAACTCTGCTTCTCTCTCCAAAGATGCTGAGTATTTCCAGCATTTCTTGGTTTTATACCATTACAGAGCATTGGTAAGCTGCTTCTGCCTATTTTGTCTGAACCAATGGATTGGCATTGGCCCACAAAACAACCAACTCCCAAGAGGTGCCTCCGCTGGGGAACTAAAATGACTGGTCCAAACAAACTAAATCACATATGACAAGTTAAAATATGGTGTTACTCCCATTATTGATAAAACACAATATATCCTATAGTGATCTGTGGACACTGAAGATTTGCAGAGAACTTGTGGACACCACAGACGTTTGTCTCCAAGTTCAGCCAAGTGTATACTTTGGAAGACTTGAGAGGCCTTGGAAGAGGAGCAAAGAGCCAGATCAACCCCTCCTGCCAATCTTGTGCATCCTATGGAACCTGTGCTCGTCCAGCTAGGACCACCCTACCTATTAGGGTACTGGTTTTCAGGATGGTTGGGGCTTTTGGAAAACCTGAAAATGTAAACTTTTAAAATAAACACTGCATGCTATTTGTTTTACTTTTTAACAATAGCTTTAAGTTTGTGGTTCCAACATCGGCAGGGTTGACTGACAATTCAAATGGTAAACAAGCACAATGAGCTTTAATAAGTTCTGTAAACCCAGCATATAATTTTCTGCTATACTTTACTGCTGCTATCTCAGTTGTGCAAAGAACCACATTAGATATCTACAAGCAGCTATTTTAACTTTACATAACTCTTTGCAAATGTCATGAGAACATTATGCACAATTCTGAGAACACAGCCTTCAAAAAGCTGTCGAAGAATTGGAGAGAGATCAAAGAAGAGGTTCCAGGAGAAAGGTACCAAATTATGAGGAAAATGCAGAGAATTAAACTTGCTTTCATTGTACAACAGAAAACTCTATGGATAATGCTCTTTTAATAGTTTTATCTTCCTAATGTCAAGCAAAACAACATTGGATAAGTAACTAGTTAGGAAGGGCATTTAAAGACTATAAGTCATATCTCTACGTGAGCAGTGTTCTAAAAATATAATTCCCTGCTCTGTTGGGACCATAGAAATGTCAACTGTGACTTGCAACTGGCTAGAATTAAGTAAAGTAAGCTGTAACATTAGTCAGATTCTCTGGAAATTTGCTAAATTATCTTAGGACATTTTTGTCATGAAAACCAGATCTGCCAAAGTGAGACATAATAATTTTGTCATATGGAACATTAATTTTTAAACTGTTACTGGACTAAAAAAAAAACTTGTTTAGAGAGACCGCAGCAGTGGCTGGAAAACATGGCTGCACATATTTGCATTCTAAAAGGACAGTAAAAAAAAAAGATAATGGGAACTGCTCACTGATTCAATTAACAAAGATTGGTCTGGGCAACAATGATCCACTCTTGTCCATGTAAGAGACAGCACTACATGCCCCCCACCCCCACCCCACCACCGAGAGCGTTGATATCCACAACCACAGGAGCGGTTGTTCCAAATAAAGGATGAGTTACATGACTAACGTGCTGGCCAGTTTGGAGTTTTGAATTGTGCTCACGAAACAGTTGGAAAAGAGACAACAGAGAAGGAAGATCTCTTCCCCCCCCCTCATGAATTTCCAGGCACCCACAGAAGCCACTTAAACCTCAAGAGAGAAGACTCCTGCAGCTGAACAAGTGAAAGTGTGCACTGGGCCCCAACAAGAACTGCAAGATTTAACTGCAATCAAAAACTATACAGCTAATCCATAAACAGCAAATGAACTCCAGCTATTGCTTCAAACCTTTCCCCTTGATTCTTTCTCCTTTTCTGTCTCTGTTTGTGTGCGTGTTTATTGCATATGCATGCTAGCGTGGTCGCATTGCGTATTTCTAATAGTTTTAACCGAGTTAGAGTTTTAAGGTTAATAAACTTACACTTTGTTTAAATCTAAGAAAACCTGTCTGATTGATTTCTTTGCCATTATAATTAGAGAGTGGTGAACAAGGATTCACTGAAGGGAGGCTAAAAACATAGTATTTTAAAAATTAAACCCTGTTACGGCCAAACCAGACAAAGGCTGAGAAGAGAGCGCTAGACCCCTGCCTCACCTGGTCATAACATAAATTTGGGGGCTCGTCTGGGATTGGACCCACAGAAAAATGAGAAATTGGAAGTGGGAAGCCAAATTGATCCCAATCAAAAAGAGAAAAGATTTCAATACAGGTTTTCTTGTGGTTGTGTGTGATTGAATACTAACATGTCTGCGACTGAAGCCAGTAACTCCCCAAGCCAGGGTGAAATAGCTTGGGGTAAGTTAAAAGCACTGTCTTTGAAAGAGTTAAGAAATATGGCTGAACAATGTGGGATCACTTTGCTTGCCAAAGCTAGGAAATCAGAACTTCTAAGACTAGTGGCCAACCATTTCCCCCTCAAATCTGAAGCAGAGACAGGGTTAGAAATAGACTCTAACAGGGTATTGCTAGCAAAGATACAATTGGAACAGAGGAAACTTGAATTAGAAGACAGGGAAAGAGAAAGACAGGAGAGAGAGAGAGAGAGAGAAAGAAATTTCCGGAAGGAATGGGAGGAAAGCGAGCTGAGGCGGCTTGAGTTAGCTAGGGGGCGACAAAGTAACCCCAGTGAAAGCATGGAAAATACAATTGCGTGCAGAATTTTAAAAATTTTCCCAATTGATTCCAAAATTCAATGACAGTGAAGTGGAAGCATTTTTTGGATCTTTTGAGAAACTGGCAAGGCAGTTAAAATGGCCGGCTGAGAATTGGACGCTTCTGCTGCAAAGTAAGCTAAGCGAAAAAGCCCATGAGGTTTATTCCCTGTTGCCGGATGAGAGTTCATCAAATTATGAACTGACAAAAAATGCTATCCTCGGGGCATGTGAGCTGGTACCGGAAGCCTACCACCAGAAGTTTAGAACCTTCTGGAAACAAACTGATTAAACTTGCTGGAGTTTGAGAGAAGCAAGCAGCTGGCTTTCAACCAGTGGTTGAGGGCTCTTAAAGTGCAACCCAGTTATGAAAACCTCAGAGAGGTGAATATGCTAAAGGAATTGAAAAACTCTCTCCCCCCTCTCCTTAAAGACCCATGTGGAGGAACAAAAAGCACATAGAGAGAGGCAAGCCGCAGTTCTGGCTCTAATATTACTTGCTCTAATATACGAGTCAGTTCCCTAGGGGGAAAACCTTTCCTAGTCACCCCCGCAAATCTGAAAAGGACAAAGGGTGGGAGGGTGTTAGGAGCCCAAGCAGTCCTGAGAGAGAAAGAAAAACAGGACACACCGGGGGCCCTCCTCCAGCCAAAAAGGTGCTGTAAGTAGGAGTGAGACCCAGAGACCAGTGTGCTTCCATTGTAATAAGGCAGGTCATCGGAGAGCTATCTGCTGGAAACTACGGGGAAAACCTGTAGGGTTAATCAGGGTGCACCCACTCAGTGAAGGAGAAAGGACCCTGATGGAAAGCACAGCTGAACAAGCTGTGGCTTTAACTGCAGCAGTAGTAAGGCCCAGGAAACATACTGTAAGTGCAGGAAAATTTAATAGGATTTCTGAAGGTTATATGGATTTTGTGTCTAAAGGGAGAATAACCCCATACCCCTCGAGTGGGGCCAGCAAGCCAATAGTAATCCTCAGAAATACAGGGACCACCAGATCCCTTTTACTGGGAAAAGGCCTGACCTTTCCCCAGAGAGTGCAGTAAAAACCATAATGGTGGTGGTGGTATTGGAGGGCAGTGTATGCCTGTACCTTTATGCCGGGTGCACTCGGAGTGTGACCTAGTGTTAGCGGGAATGAATCTGAAAGAATCACTCGACTCTCGGGTCTGCTCCAAACGTCAAACAGTTTATTTGGTTACGCCGGCGGGGAGCAGGTCATTGGGTAATCCAGATTCCTCTCCATCGAACAAAGGAAAATCATCAATACTTATACAGTTTCAAACAGTTACTCAGCCCATCCCGGCTGGACACGGTCCAATCATAGTGATTATAAATTATATACATTGATTAGTAGAACCAATGAAATGGGTTGCTAGACATTGGGGGACTGCGTGGTCAGCTTATGCTCTTGGACAGCTGGGGGGTTACTCATGCGTACATGATCTCTTCCAGATCCCCTGCTTCACCGTCCTTGGGCCTTATGTATACATAACATCTTATCTTAACCTTGTTACAGACAGGTGACTTTGTCAGCATTCCATCTTTGTCGACATTTCATAAGGGCATTGGCTAGAGGCCACTTGATTAGACTCTTGAATTTATGTGAATCATCCCTTGTAAGGAATGTGGTCAAGTTAGCTGAGTCCCATGATGCCTTGCAATCATTTCATTGCAAGCTAGAATCATATGTTATTGGTTATTCACATAGTATTTATTGCAGGTGCCTCTGCCCCGGGAATACACTTCAACAATCCCCTCTTTCGGTAGGAGACTAGCCCGAGTATCCTTAACCGACACTACTCGTTACCCCCCTTTTCTTTTAAACCGCCTCAAATGTGCTGGCCAGTCATGTGATTTCAGGAATTCCAGTCGTTCTAGATCAAATTGAGGTGATTCAACTGACTCTGTCCTCCGGCCACGCAAATCACCTTTCTTCCCTCTGCCTTGGTTTTTATCCTCTTTCGTCGTACATATTTCCTGCATGATCGCCAGGCCAATATGCCCCATGTTAAGGCCAGGATCAACTGTATCCCTACCAGTATGTGTGATACTATCCGAATCCAGGGGTGGATGTTCACATTCATCCCCCAATCCCAAATCTTCTTCCACCAACTCTGGTTCTGTAATTCTGAATCAGTATCTTTCTCCAGATTTTTGATTTTTGTCTGCAGTTGGTGGTAAAGTTTAACGGATTGACCCACCCTGAGCCTTAATTCCCTTAATACTTCGGCTAAGTGTAGGATGCAGGCCTGTTCTGGCTCCTCATATTCCTGTAGGTGGTCATGAAGTTGATTGGTGACGTTAATGATTTCGGTACCTCTGCGCTGAATCTGAATGATTCGAGCTTGTCCTATAGTGACGGGTCGTAAAGACGTAAAGCAAAAGTTTGGATGTGGGATAGGACATTGTAGGTCATTATAACGGTAGGAACTTTCTGTTGTGGAGACGCAATATTTTCCTTTACCTCCGTAACCTGTCTTGGTGAAATGTATGGGGGCAGGTATGATTTCTATGACACAACCATCGGTTCGATTAAACCCACATTCATCCAATTTTCCCTGTCTGACCGGGTGAGGACATACTGCAATGTCCCCCCTTTGCTTGCATCCCGTGAGGGAGGTTCCATATAGTGTATTGTTTCTGAGTATGGCAGAGGTTTCAGTTAAATAGTAGTGGTGGGAGGTGTTACCCTGTAAGATCCCAATATTTTCCAATTGGTAGTGGGGAAATGGCCCTGAGTCCCGTGTGACTATAGGGATCATCAGGACTATTCCCACTCCGGTATCTTCGCCCATTTCACAATCTGGGATCACTGGGTATACTCTGGTGAGTCCCTTCAGAGTACAATTGTCCAGTGTCCCTTTTCTCTCGGCTAGCCGAGCCAGATGTGGGCTGTCCATCCAATCGGGCACCTCCCCCCTTTGGATCTGATCGAGGTTGTGTCGTATCTGTCCCACCATCCATAAGAGTGACAGAATTGTCCCTGCCTTAGCTTTCCAGCATCTTCCTTTTCTCTATCGATGAGGTGATTGATGGTTTTGGCATGGGCTTCTAATATCGTAATTCCATCTAATTGTATTCCCATGCCCTCCTCTCCCAGATTGGCCCGATTCTCCTGATTTTTCTCTGCTCTAAGAGTTCCTTCATTATTCCTTTAAGTTGTTCCACCTTTTCATTTAGACCTTGTATGTCCAGTGAGTTTACTACAGTGGTACTGGTATTGAATCCGGTAGCAACATTGTTAACTATTCCCCTTTTTGTTCTATAAAGCTGATCCTGACCTCAAAATCTCGTGGCACCCATGGCATCTGCAGCCTGCTACATTACAACCTTACTTAACACATTATACATATTTCTCGCCTGTTCTGTACAATATTCCGACATCTGTATTCCCGAGATATTGATCACAATCTCATGTTTAACATTGTCATATAATATTTCGCCTTCGTTAAAAAGTACAATTCCATTCTCTGGTCCTTTAGTGATCATGGGGCATGGCAGTTTGTCGGGTTGGGTGGTGGTTATTACGGGGTGTGGTGTCGGAGGGGGAGGAAAACATCACCCACCTCCTCATAATACCCTCATAATCCCACCCCCTTTCTATAGGTAGTCATGGGCTGAGCTCCGACAGGTGGTGCACACAATATTCCGAACGCACACCTATCAGGTTTTTTTGTTTCACTTCATCGGAAGCAGCTAACTCTTGTTGCATCAGTGGAGCACTGTATGCATACTTTATCTTTTCCCGAGTGGACTTGTAACCATGCATTAAAATAAGCTTTATCTCTACTCCAGCCCTTGGTTGCTGGGATACATATACCATCAGTGAAATTATACAAGACCCTGTAGCTCATGTAGTTACGTTCCTCCTGTGTTTGTTGTAGCTCCAGTGGTGCATCAGCATTCTCTTGTGCTTGTAGTGCCCACTGTGGTTTCATCGCTTCGGGTGTTTTAATCTGGGGATTTAAACAAAATGACCTGGTCGTCACCAAGTCTTAGTTCCTGGTCTACTCATTTCCTCACCTGTGTGGGCCGAAAACGTTCTATTGTTTATGGGCTAATAGCTGTGTCTTTTATAATCGTACCATTTCTATCTCGTCAAGTCCGTGTCTGTACTGCCGTCGGATTTGCATCTGAGCACGCTGCGCTCGTGCCTGAGTGGTGATCCATTTGAATACCACCCAGACTCCAGTTAACATCATCACCACTCCCAGTCCCCCGAACAATCCATTCTCTAATGTGTTTTCTTCCATTCCCAGTATCTCTTTGCGTACCAGGTGGTGTTTATTTCGGAGTCTGTCATTTGCTGTTGTCTTTATATACCTTCAGTTGGGACCAGTGTTTCCATCGGCCCTTCCCTTTACCATTATTTTGTCTCCCACAACAGGCACCTTTGTCTGTTCCTCTTTCATGTCTGTTTCTATAGAATCTCCTGCCTCAGCTCATACAGTTGTCTGCACAGCTCCTTCACAAATCTTTTAACCCTTTCTCTCGTGGCTCTTACTTCCTCACTACGTGCTACAACATACCTTGGCAGTCTCATCACCCTTCCTGTCATTAGTTCAGTTGCTCTACATGTAACAAATCACATCTGCACATTTACACTGGTATTCCAATGTCATGCCACATATTCGCAACTCTCAGGTAATCTTATCAAAAGATCAAATGTCAGTGGTGGGGAGAGGGGGGCACTGGTGGTGTCTGTCTGAGATCTTTGCTTACCTCCCCCTGCAGGGTCCTGATGTCTCAGGTTATGGCCAGACTTTCAAATGTAGTTCACTTAAAAACTCATATCTTCAAGAGAAAACTATCAATTGCCAATCTTATCTACACTTTCCTGACTTTCACTGGAAAATTCGAGGCTTCTTGGAAATTTCACACTATATTAATTTAGCTGTTTGAATTCTAATTTCACCATTTGTTTATCCCCAGAATTCCTTTAATAGCTCTTGCATCAGCCAGATCTGATTGCCAATTCCCATTAATTATAATTCTATTTCATTTTGAGCCCTGGAGAACCTTTACAATTAATATTCATAATTCCTTAAAACAGAAATCAAACATTTCCGTTTGACTCCAAGCATTACTGTATATTGTTTGTGTTTTTTTTTAACCTTAGATGACATTTTAATTCCTTAAATAACTTGCCAAATTAAACTGGATTTTCGACATCTCAGATTATTCCAAATTCAAACAACAGTAAATTTCCCTTTGAATGCTTTAAATAACCACTCATATCAATTTAATTTTGTTTATCGATTCCAATTTCTTTTGCCCAGACTTGGTGATATTGCATTTTTTTTACATTAAAGACAGAAGTGCTTGCAACTATTTCTCCTTCTCAAGCACTTTGTCTCATTGATAAAGATAGCTGCAGCAAGGTTAATTTCTTTGCTTGTCTCCAAGGGGGTGGAGCAAAGCATTCTCAGCTGCGTCGCTTTACGTAACCCTTTTTTTCCTTATTGAAAAGAACTAAACTCCATTTTAAACGCTTTTTTGGTATCCTTAGGATTTTAAAACAACAAAATCTTTAGTAACATTATCAACTTCAAAGGAAACCATCTCCATCAGGAAAGACAGCATTTTAGATTAAAACTCCAATTATTTCCAAACTTTTAGCATCTTTTGTAAGAGATTTCTAGTCCAAGGATTTTATAAGACCAGGATGATTCCAAATTCCGGTTCACGTCAATAAACATTTAAAAGTTTTCCTCAACTTAACAGGTTAATTACCCTTAACAGTATTAACTTAATTCAGACTTATTAACTTATAATACTTATTAACTACACACAGAACAGAATAGCACGTGCTTTTTTCAAAAGATAGGTAAATTACGTCATTTTTCTTCTTCAGGCGCCTTTTCAAATGACTGTAATAAAAGCAAAAACTAAAGAAAAAATTATTTTAACATTCTTACAACAAAAGACTTAACACCAGCTCCTTACACAAACTTTAATCTTTCCCATATCTCCTTTGCTTATCCTTCTCTCCCTTAAAACAATATCCAATTTTTTGATATTTGCTACTTAAAAACAGTCAGTAAAACATGCCTTCAAGTTTAGACTGCAAAATAAAGCAATAGCAGAGTTTCCAATTAAAGCAGTGTTTTAAACTTCAAATTGGATTTCTGCCAGACATCTTCAGACCTTCAAGGCTGAAGCTTATCTCTTAGAAAATTGTTCATTGCCTTTTCACAGTTGCAAAACCAACTTTAAAAAATAAAACTTTAACTTAAAATATAATTCAAGTTTATATCCCATTCCTGGGTGCACATTCTTAAATTGAAATGAACACACTCAACAATCACTTTTCACACTCATTCAATCCCAAACAACTTAATAGACTCATGCTTTCAACATTAAAGCCAGACAACAAAGTGTTAACGACAGTCAGTTCTACAGAACACAAGCTGTACATCCCAGGGACATTCAATTCATTCGTGGACGCTTCCAACATTCACACATTCGAATCAAAGACACAGTAACTTGTTTTTACTCTAAAACATAGTCTTTTATGTCACTCTGCCATAAACTTAGTGAATGCTTTTCTTCTTTTTGTCATCACTCCCTTTGTTTTGCAGCAGGGTCGTGGGGTTTCCAACCTGATTTAATCATCTTATCGATAAATTTCTTGTTCTGAACTGCCAAATAACACGTAAGGGAACCCTCTGGTCCCTGCTTGAGCTCTATCTTTTCACTGGCCATTTTTGGATAGGATTAGAACCGTTAGAAATCTACTCTCAGAGGTCCGCTTTCGATCTAGCGCAACTTGTAGTAGACCGTCTGAAACAAAAACAAGAAATGCTGGAATCACTCAGCAGGTCTGGCAGCATTTGTGGAAAGAGAAGCAGAGTTAACATTTCGGGTCAGTGACCCTTCTTCGGTCACTGACCCGAAACGTTAACTCTGCTTCTCTTTCCACAGATGCTGCCAGACCTGCTGAGTGATTCCAGCATTTCTTGTTTTTGTTTCAGATTTCCAGCATCCGCAGTATTTTGCTTTTATTGTAGTAGACCGTCTCCTGGCTAACTGTCGGGTCACAAGTCTGTCAGTATTTCGTACAAGAAGTTATGATATAATTCTTAAATACTTTAAGCAATTCCCGACAGCGCTCTACGTATCTTAACGAGCTACCTACCACCATTTGACTATTGGTCAGAACCTGTTCACAGGTTTGAAATTCGTTGGTTGCTGAACACCAGCTGGTCCCGGGATAAGCTTTTAGCAGTACTTATTATGAGTAAATATACTCACCCGGTACTTCTGATGGTATCAAACGACCGCCGAATCCTGTTCGTCTCAAGTTCGGGATCAGGCTCCAGCCAACTCCCCCTTGGCCCCTTAGTTCCCTTCGCCCACTTGATCCTGGCCGTCACATGGGACTAAGTCCTCTTAATTCAGGCTCAGGCTGGGTGATTGGGATATCAGGGTTACAGAAGAGCTGACTTACAACTGATCCTGCCGACTACGCCAATTGTTAGCGGGAATGAATCTGAAAGAATCACTCGACGCTAGGGTCTGCTCCAAACGTCAAACAGTTTATTGGGTTATGCCGGCGGGCAGCAGGTCACTGGGTAATCCAGATTCCTCTCCACCGAACAAAGGAAAATCATCAATACTTATACAGTTTCAAACATTACTCAGCCCATCCCGGCTGGACATGGTCCAATCATAGTGATTATAAATTATATACATTGATTAGTAGAACCAATGAAATGGGTTACTAGACATTGGGGGACTGCGTGGTCAACTTATGCTCTTGGACAGCTAGGGGGTTACTCATGCGTACATGATGTCTTCCAGATCCCCTGCTTCAAAGTCCTTGGGCCTAATGTATACATAACATCTTATCTTAACCTTGTTACAGGCGGGTGACTTTGTCAGCATTCCATCTTTGTCGACATTTCATAAGGGCATTGGCTGGAGGCCACTGATTAGACTCTGCTGAATTTATGTGAATCATCCCTTGTAAGGAATGTGGTCAAGTTAGCTGAGTCCCATGATGCCTTGCAAACATTTCATTGCTAGCTAGAATCATATGTTATTGGTTATTCACATAGTATTTATTGCAGGTGCCTCTGCCCTGGGAATACACTTCAATACCTAGTTTTGGGACTGGTGACTGTAGGGATTGTCCCTAGTTTTCCTGTGGACGGGGCTGACCTGCTCCTTGGTAATGATCTGGCGGGGGCGAAGGTGGTAGCTTCCCCAGTAGTGAAAGAGATACCGCAGGAGGTCAGAGAGACAGGGCAGTGGCAGGAGATGGTCCCCTGCGTATGTAGTAAATCAAGCCATGATCAAACCAGCTCCCCCTGAGGAGACTAAATTGGCACTGCAGGCAGATGACCATGAGGTCAGTCTGTCTGTGACTTTCTTTGGAAAGTCAGAGGACCCAGGGAATGAATCAAATGAATCCTCCCTAGTTGAGGCTCTGTGAGCCAACCCAGTATTGAGAAAGTTATCACAGGCTGCCCAGTCTGAAATTGAAGCAGAGGGAGTCCCTGATTGCTATTATTTAAAGAATGAGGTACTGATGAGGAAGCGGAGTTCTCCTCACAGACCTGACGACAAATAGTGGACAGTGGTTCACCAGTTAGTGGTGCCGCAGAGGTACCGGAGAGAAAGAGTAAGAATGGCCCATGAGATTACAGTGACTATACATGTCGGTATACGAAAAACCAAAGCCCACATAAGACAGCAGCTTGACTGGCCTAAACCCCACAAGTATGTCATGGAGTACTGTAGGAGTTGCCACATTTTCCAGGTTGATGGGAAACCCAACCCTGTACCGGTGTTTGGAGGACCCTCCAGCAGAGGGCTGGTGAATTGTAAGAGACCACTGCGGAGAACAAAAGGGGACAGACAAGCACAGGGCTGGCAAAAAGTTTGAGAGGAAAGGGGAAAAAGGGACAAAGAGGACAGGTTAAAGGAGATCTGAGAGGAATCCCAAATAAAAACCCCTACTGTCTGGTCAGCCAACCCCGAAAAATTAGACCCCACATCCTTCTATGTAAATACAGACACCAGAAGCACCCCACCATAGTTGCTAACAGCATTTACAGAAACCTGCAGGGAACAAGAAAGTCCTCAAGAGGGCAGAGAAATTGTGAGGGTGATGCCTCACCTAGTAGAAATGCCGAGGGGAGTGTAGTGGAATTTGGACAAATCCCTGCAAGCAGGAGTGTCCCAGAGGAGAAAGGGAAGATTAGCAAAGAATCCACTCCCCACAGGCAGGAGTAAAGGGAATCAAACATACCCTAAAGTGAAAAGCACTTGCATGACTCATCAGATCACTGGAAGACAGAGCAAAGTGGATCCACCCACAGCTGACTCCCATGATCAGAACTCCAAACCAGGGCTAATTAAATCTAACCCTCCCCCTGCAGACCTCACCAGGAACAAAGGCAGCCTGGACAGTTGTGGAGATGTGCAGCCTGCAGGCCTCACCAGGAATCACATGTTTGTTGGGATTGCAGGCTGATAGTGAAGAGGTTTTAAACCCCTTGGGTGGCACATGGCTTTCTCAGACCTACCTTGAGAAAAGGGGCAGTTTGGAGCAGCTGCAGTAATTTTTGAGATTTCTGAATGAATGAGAGTGAATGAGAGGAATGCCTGTTTGTTTTCCTGTACTTTCTCCCCATTCTATTTTATTAATGAAATGCTCTTCAAAAATTGCATTTCATTCCGCTGGATGTGGAGGTGTCATGAAAACCACACCTGCTAAAGTGAGACATATTAATTTCGTCATATGGAACGTTACATTTTAAACTGTTACTGGACTAAAAAAAAACTTGTTTAGAGAGACCACAATAGTGGCTGGAAAACATGGCTGCACATAGCTGTATTGTAAAAGGACAGTGGCTGGAAAGGACTGCTCGTTTTGCATTCTAAAAGACAGTTGAAAAAAAAAGACAATGGGAACTGCTCACTGATTCAATTAAGAAAGATTGGTTTGGGCAACAGTGATCCACATCTTGTCTGTGTAAGAGACAACACTACACGCGCTTCCCCCCCCCCCCCCCCCCACCGAGAGCTTTGAAATCCACAAACTGCAGGAGCAGTTGTTGCAAATAAGGTGTTAGTCGCATGACTAACATGCTGGCCAACTTGGAGTTTAGAATTGTGCTTAAAGTTGGAAAAGAGACTGCAATTTGAAGACAACAGAGAAGGAAGATCTCTTCTCCCCCCCCCCCCCCTCATGAATTTCCAGGCACCCACAGAAGTCACTTAAACCTCAAGAGAGAAGACTCCTGCAGCTGAACAAGTGAAAATGTGCACTGGGCCCCAACAAGAACTGCAAGATTCAACCGCAATCAAAAACTGTACAGCTAATCCACAAACAGTGAATGAACTCCAGCTATTGCTTCAAACCTTTCCCCTTGATTCTTTCTCCTTTTCTGTCTCTGTTTGTGTGTGTGTTTATTGCGTATGCATGCTAGCGTGGTCACATCGCGCATTTCTAATAGTTTTAAGGTTAATAAACTTACACCTTTCTTGTTTAAATCTAAGAAAACCTGTCTGGTTGATTTCTTTGCTATTATAATTAGAGACTGGTGAACAAGGATTCACTGAGGGGAAGCTAAAACCACGGTATTTTAAAAATTAAACCCTGTTATGGCCAATCCAGGCAAAGGCTGAGAGGGGAGCCCTAGACCCCTGCCTCACCTGGTCGTAACATTTTAGATAAAGTTCACATTAGTTATTCTTCTCACGAGTTTCATATAGTTAGTCAACATCTTCAGAGGTTTTAGAGTTACCATGATAGTCCCACTGTACGCAGCCTATGAAAAAAAAGGGATGCTTAATGACAAAGTCCTTTCCACATGTGCGACGTACCACAACAAAGGTCTGAACTTGACAGTTAAATTGTTGTACGGAAAGTGCACTCTGACATTTCTGAGAAGTGATAAGGGGTTTTATAACTGAGTCTTTTTATGTAAAAATATAACATGTTTGAACAGTATATTTCAATTAAGTTTATTTTGATGAATGTATTTGACTTGTTAGAAGGAGCTTTGATGTCAATAAACGTGGTGAAATTGAGGCTTTCTGGCTGTTTTTTTATCTGAACCATAACCACCATTAATATGCAATTTTGAAATTACCACAGGCCTTAATTTTTGAAAATTATAGCTTAGCAGCCTTTTGAACAAAGACCAAAACAGAATCTTAAGATGCTGTAAATTTAAACGCCATTAGTCTGTAAATTATATTTCATGACTATCATAATTGGAGGTGCGCATCCCTAAACATTAACATCTGGATAAAGAACACTGGCATGCATTGCATATGGCTGTTGTGAAGTACTGTCTGTGGTCATATGATATGAAATATTAAATATTTGGATATCAAGCACACATATCTTCATCCCAAATTAGGAGATATTTTAAAAAAGACACAAAAAAGCAGTGTTTTCTTTTCACGGCAGTAAACACACCCCCTTTATTTCAAGTATTTTCCTCATTAACTTTGAATGAAAACATAGCAGTAAAGAAATCAGTCAGATGCACTGGGAGCAAATAAAGTACAGCCTCCACAGTACCATAATGTCCATAGAACCTTTTCTTTTTTTTTTCCTTTTTTCCTTCTTTTTATTTTAAAAGATTAAACACAGCAATTAAAATTCTGTCAGTATTAACCAATAACAGTCTAACTTACTCAGTTCAACTAACTGACACATTCAGCAGAATGTAGCTGCTGGTAAAAGAAAGCAATCTACAATTGTTAGCCTAGCAGAAGCTCCAAGTTCTATTAGTGCAATACATCATAAACATAACATGATTTTGGGGGGGGGGGGGGGAAGGGGGGGTGGAGAAGTGGCAGAAAGGAAAGAGAGAGGGGGACACCAAATTAAAACATTCACATCAGCTGAAAACTAACACAAAAGTTGTTACATTGTTGTAATGGGAGCTTTTTAAAAAAAGTGAAGCAAACTTTATAAAAATTATGGGTCTTGTGGATATTATTCAACATATGCAATTTGAAATGTGGAAAAAAGTTCTGTATATTTGATTGGATTGGGTTAAAGCCAACATGTAGTAATAACACAAAAAACCCTACTGCACTATAGTTCATGGCGATGTTCTGCATTGATTAAATAAGTACTAAGATGTAATTTTTAAAAATGCTTTTCAGTTTTTTGTGAAAGCACTTCCATTACACATTCACTACATCCCTCCAAGACAACAAAATATCTATGTGGCACAAACCCAGAAAGACATCCAAGACTGTCATGTGTATATTTACAATAAATAAGATACATTTCTCAGATACATTAATACAAAAAAGGGAAAAATTACAGTACACTGTCAAAGCGCTCTGCAGGAATGTATTACTTTGCATAGTAACAAGTTACATTACAGAGCTAAGGGTTCAGCGACACCATGACAAATAATCTAGTAAATAAAGCATAGGCCTCTATCAAGGCTTTGTTGGCAAACCTGGGTTACACATACTGATGTCACCTACATCACAGAGAATTTGCTTGATGTCAATGCGCATCACAGAAACATTTTGTAAATGGGAGTCACTTAAATTTGAAAATGTAGAAAATAGAGATGATATGTAAGCTTGTACTCATTGTCTTGTACTCATTCATGTGCATTTATGGCATTTCTCATAGAATCCCAGTGTACACAGGAATTATCATCCACTTTGCTATCTTCAAAAAGATCATTGGTCCAACTTGAAATTGGTGTTAGCAACAGTGAGTGGAAAAAATAATGCCAGCTACCCTGTTTGAAATGTCAGCTCACTTCCAAACAAAAATAAAACTGTTGCACATTGGCAGCACAGGACATGTCCCCAAAACTGAATATAGTGTTAAGAAAATGCTAAACGATTTGCACACATCTCTGAGTATTTTTTTGCAATAGTGTATGGATACAAAGTCAAACATGCAGCTTTAAGGAACCTCCAAAAAAGGTTTTTATAGTTAGACGTTGATGACCCATTTTCTCACAACTGGGAATTACCAACTATGTTTTCTTGAAATTATCACATGCAAATTTGTGTGATAGCTGCAAGTTCTGCCCTTTCTTATGGTCTACTGGTTCTTTATTTTTCACATGACAGTTTCCGGATTGATCTTTCCCACACTTTTCCACACAAGCTTGGTGTTGTTCTCTTGCTGATGAAATTCTTGTAGTATCTTGCACTGCTTTTTGCTCACATAAAGCCCCTGTGACTGATTCAGGCTTTAACAGTGATCCACAAACTGTGGCCTTATCTTCGAATTGCAGCTTTGCACTTGCAGGCATTGATGAGGATGTTGTGATACTTGAAACTGTAGCAGACCCTATTGTGGTAAAATGTGCCCCTTCATTATCATTCCTGGCTTCCAAATCCTGTGAAACTAATTCTTTCCTCCTGTCAGTCTCTGTTATCCCAGGGATAGCCAACTTCACTGGACCCAATACATTTTTGGCAACAGTAGCTAAATGGGAAACAAAAGGTGTTTTAACAAAGCTAACTGGAGAGCATTTTGAGCCAACTGGACTTTTAGCATCCAGTTCTTCATTTTCCTTTAATATTCGCTCACTTTGGCTTAATCTTCCTTCCATTTCACCTGCTGTGGAATGTTTAAGATACTTGACATTACTTGAATGAATAGGTTTTTCACTAATTTCAAATGAATCTTTTTGCTTACTCACGCTTTGACCTTTGATCTCATCAATTGACTTGCATTCAGTTCTGATGGTCTCCTTCTTAGGATCTTCAATTTTTTGGGACTGTTCTGAGGGATAAGGAGGCACTGATTTGAAAAGGAGATGCTCAAAAGTAGTGGAAGAACATGCAGTAAGTTGATCAGTTGCTTCTGGTAGTTTCTCATGTGCATCCTTTGTAGGCTTTCTATGCATCATCTGATTAAGAGGAGTGCTACTGTTATAAATACCAGTGTCCAACAAATCTGTTTGAATGTCTTGATGTATTTTCAATGCTGCTGTCTTCCTGAGCTTTTGGTTTGATGTTTCCTCTGGGGCTTTTTGCATTGAGAGTGTTTTGGGGGAGTCATTATCCTTTGTAGTAACACAATCTATGACAGGCTGTTTTATTTCAACAGCTTTCAAGTCTCTGAAATCTATTTTATTCTGGCCACTCTTCTGAATGCCTGAGGCAGTATCTTCTAATACAGCCTTTTCCCCATGTGCAGTGTTGACTGAACAATCTTCTGTCTGATATGGTTCTGCTGTTTTATGTGGTACTGTACTGCCCAATATTGACCTCCGAATGTTGTGCTCTGAAGGCAGTGTTAAGGTTCTTTCTGAAGACTTCATTTCTTTAGACTCAGATAAGAACATAGAGAGGAGGTCATCTTCTGAAGAATCCCTACTTTCTGGTTTATGTGAATTATAACCAGTTTCAAGTAAATTTGAAACTTCAGTTTGGGCACAAGACTGATGAAACTTCCTTCCTTCCTGGCTGTCTTCTGAACCTTCATCACTTTCATCTTCAGAGATCTCCACCTCATGAATGGCATCTTGTTTTTGTAGAGCTTCTCTCCTTTCTGCTCTATCATGTCTTATCGCCACCAGTTTGTCATTCAGCTTTCCCCTATTAATTCCTTCTGATGATTCTTGCCTGCCAATTTTTCTGGCAGCAGGTTGCTTTAGTGTTCCCTTTTCTGCAGGGCCATGTTTGCTGCCTGGTGATTCATTAGCAGATTCCTGTAAACTCTGTAGACTGGGGTCTCTCTGCAGCATTTCCTTCTTAAATTCTGAGTGTGATATATCCAGGCTGTGCTTTCGGGAAGATGACAGCTTCTTTTCAGATGACAAAGTGGCAGCCAATTTTTCAGCAGACTGAACCCTCTTTAACAATGGCGATCTTGGAGGTTCTGCACTTTTGGGCCTGGAGATCTGCCTGACCAGTGGTGGAGAAGAATGTAATTTAACTGGGAATGATTGTGTTACAACGGAACTACCCAGAGAATGTGAAGGCAGGGGAGACGGGGAGCGCTGAGGGGATGTTGGCGGTGGAGTGGGTGATGGAGTGCGAGCAAGAGGAGAAAGGGGAATGTTCCCTGCAGACTTGCGTCTGGGTGACCTGTATTGTCGTTGAAGCTTGGGAGCCAATCCTTGGAGAGAGCTTGGACGGATGTGACCAGAACTGGCTGGAGAATTGGGCACACTTGAACTGGGAGAACTGCTCTGTGATGAATTTCCACCAACTAGAGAGAGAGAAATCAAAATATGGGATTAGCACTAAACAAAAAGGTAACTTAAAAATCATAGCTAACTGATATTTGAGATGAAAACTGCTAAGAACAACTTAGTAGGACTTACAACAACAAAAAATACAACGGCAAAGCTAGTTATTTTCCCCAGGGCCATGTTAGTTGAAATAATTTTGCACAGGAAATACTAGTAGGATATATGATAAAAACTTGTATTATATATCTAGTAATCACATTTTTTTACTCTACTATAAACAGGGATCATAAATACTGTTACTTTCTTTTAGCATTTCAAATCACAGGTTTAGGAGGAGTTAAAAAAGCTGTTTGGAGAAGAATTTTGTGTTTGTTATTTATACCTTACCATATTCCTCACCCAATTAATACTGTGGGGGAACAAATGAGAGATCCAGTAAACATGTTACTTATATCATTGCTATTAACACATTTGTAACTGTCTTGCCACAATTTATTAGACAATAAATAATTGTACATAGGCTAGTTCTTCAGAATTAGGAAGCTGTTGGATAAACATTTTACCCTATGTTTTTTTTCCACTCTGCTATAGTCATTGATCAATGTTGGATTCAAACCTAGAGCTGAAAAGCAAATGTAGGCGGCTGTGAATTGCTGGTGAGACAGCAGTTTTAACCACTTTTCCCGGCCTTTATACTTCCTTAAAATCTGTTACATCTCCAACTTTTTCCAGTTCTGATGAAAGGTCATCTATCTGACTTTATTTCTCTCTCCACAAATGCTGCTTGACCTGCTGAGTATTTCTAGCATTGTTTTTATTGTTTTAATACTTTCCTCGTTTGGATAATGTAACATCAAACAAGTCACTAGCAAAAATAAGGGCTTATAAAATCAAATAATGTCCCAGTTAGTATACAGTACTTTGAAGAAAATGGAATTGTTTTCAATGAACATAGTCATAGGCCCTATGCTTTTCTTTGTTGCCAGTCAGATGAGAGAAAATTTGAGCAAGCTTGATTCTAGAATAGATTCTTTACTCTCAGTAATTTGTACAGCAAACTGCATTGATTTTTCCAGTTTCAGTGATCTGAGGTGACCTTGGGGCTCTTTTGTTTTATAGTATGATTTATCAATTGCCAAATACTGTCTTTTAACAAAAAGGTCACATAATGACTTCAAGCTGCATGACCCTACAAATACCACAGTAATGACTTCCTTAGAAATACATACATACAAAACAATTCAGCTCATTTCAAATTTTAAAACGAGTGAAACATGATCACATTTAATGTAGTATTTGAGTTTGCCTGTCTTAACTGCATCCTAATTTCAGCCTAGCATTATCAGCAACAGAGTTCCAGCACCAGAACATAAAAATAGGAGTGAGCAAAGTGTTTATTCCAACCAACTAGTCTGTCATTTGATTAAAGAACTGATTTGATCCTTTTTATAACATGTTGGTAGATATTTCTCTACTTTCAGTGGAGTCAGACATTTGATAAATTGCCTCTCAAATAGTTTGAGTAATCTGTTCCATAAATAGTATAAAGAATTTTAATTATGTTTAGCCAGTGCCTTCTTTAGCCTCTAATTGCATTCTGTAGTTGACTGCAAAATACCTTTCTGTCCCACTTTGCAGATTGCCTCTATTATTTTAAATTCTTACACTACCTTCTGCTCAATCATCATCTTTACAGTAAGAACAGATTAAATTTCTTAACGAGGTCTTCATAGCTCAATAATCTCAACCTACAACCATCCTCATCATCACTTCCACCGACCATGTGGAAAGTTTTGGGTGCCTCGAATGATACTCCACAATGTGGTGTCATTAACGAAAGAGTTTGCATTTAATAATGCCTCACATTTTCCCAGGATGGCCCACTGTGCTCTACAAATAACAGATGTTAAAATGTAGCCATTGTTGATAAGCAGGAAAACGTGGCAGACAATTTTCATATTACAAACAACAAATGAATGAATAACCAGAGAGTCTGTTTTTGGTGGTATTGTTTGAGGGAGAAATGGTGGTGAGCACACCAGTAGAAATCCCCACCTTTTTTCGACTAGTGCCATTTGAAATTTTATGTCCAACTGAGCAGGCCCCAGTTTAACATCTCATCAGAAAGATGGCATCTCCAACAATGCAGTAGTCTATAAATACTGCACTGTTGCGTCAGACCATATTGTACTCAAACCTGTAGTGGGACTTGAACACACTGTATTCTGTTTCAGAACAGTACGAACCGAGACATGCTGACTGTCAGTTAAAAACAGTTGTTGGCTGACACGAGAGGATGCTTCTCAGGCTAAGAGCTCAATGACAGGTTACAGGCTGGCCTGGATGGAGAGGATCAGTACTCCAAACACAGAAAGTGGGAGGAGAGTTAAAAGTACTAAAAGCATGAGGGTAGGTCAGACTATATTTTCTGAGGCTTTCTATGACTAAATGCTACTGTTGCCTACCTCCCCCATGAATATTGCCAAAGCCTAGCCTTTCCAGTGCTGCCAGGCAATGCCACTGTTTCAATGCTCTGAAGACCCTCGAACCTCCCTTCCCAATATTACTGTAGCCCTATACCACTCCCTCAATGTTTCTAGCTTTCCCTATATTATTTGTTCTCTGGGTGTGAGCAACGCTGGTAAGGCTGAATTTATTGTCCATTATTAGTTGGCCTGAAAAGACTGTGGTGGGCCATGTCTTAGAACTACTGAAATTGTTGGGTGATGGTGCTCCCACTATGGTGTTAGATAGGCATTTCCAGGATACTAACCTAGCAATAATGAAAGAACGGTGATATATGTTCATGTCAGGAATGTGCATGATTAGATGGGAACTTGGAGGTGATGGTATTCTCATGACATTGCCGATTTTGTTCTTTTTGTTGGTGGAGGTTACAGGGGAGGGTGATGCTGTGTCAAGGGTTTTATTTTTGTACTAAATCTTAGAATTCTGCGTGTTTTCAAAAACTGCAAAAAGGATTTTCAGTAGACATGGACACCTGCAAATAGCTGAAAGTTTTGAATGTTGACTTTGTATACAAGAAAAGGAAAAGCAAGCAGATTCAAGGAAGCCAACCAGGGGTTTTGACTTCCTCAGAGCAACACTTCAAATGACAGAGTGCGTCTGGTCATGTGATCGGCTCAGAAAGGTTTACTTTTTTTGGACCTTTTTAAAAACCAGTGAATTTGACAAAGAGCAGCTATTTGAAATTTTGAAACTTAGACCTGAACAGTCTGGAGATGAGAGAAAAGGGCCTCTCTCTGTAAAGGAAACTTGCATCTCTTGAAAAGAAACCCTGTATTTGAAAGGTGGAAGATTCCTATTGCCTCCTGTCTCTGAAGAATTCCTGCATCCATTGTGGTTCCTGTTGCCTTCTGTGTTTTGGGAAATCCTGGAACCTGAAGGAAGCTTCTTCTGCTATACTGCTGCTGTGAGTCCTAAGAAGACCTGCTGCTACACCCCTGCTGAAAGATCTATGTGATGTCTACTGTAGCCGAATTGCCTTGAATGCCTACCCATCACAGAATGTTCATCAACTTCGCCTGGAGAGACTTTGAGTGGCATCCGAATATTTGACTCTGGGACACTTCACCCAACTGAAGATTTTCCTACCAGAACGTGACAAACTGATTTATTTTATTATTCCTTCTATTCCTCAGAAACAGCAGTAAACAAAATCCCTGTTTTCCCAGTTAATCTTTTTTTAATATGTGTGTGTGTACATGAGGAGTAGGGAAATAAGGAGCTTTCATAGATATAGATCTATCTCATTAGTTAAGACTTTTTTTTCCTCATAGTTAATGTTACTGTTAAAAGAAACCTGATTGGTGTGCTTTATTCTGGGGGACAAAGAGTCTAATTGGCTATTCTTCGGTAGGTGGTAAAAATTTATTGATATGCTGTGACCCATGGAGAAGTGGGACTGAATCAACCGTGCATTTCTCCCGCCTTGGTCATGACAACATTGGTTTGTTTCTGCAGTTCATCCTGTTGACTGTACATACTGCCACACTGTATTGGTGGTGGAGGGGTGGATATTGAACTGGCGGCAGAGGCACAATCAAGCAATGGCATTGTGCTCCTTGGATGCTATTGCGACTGAGTCATCCTGACCTGAGCCGTTTAGATGTGGACAGGAGGATTAGACACAGCTACAAATCCAGCAAGGGCTATCAAGAGAGGTAAGTAGTATTAAAATAACCTATTAAATTTATTTTAATTGCAGAGAAACTTTTAAGAACTATTAAAAACTTTTAATAAAATGGCAAAATAAAAATGGGTAGTTTGTAAAAAGCTGTGCAAAGTAAAATTAACAGTTTTTAAAAAAGATGTGTAAACTAATTCATTTAAAAAAAACACAGACAGAAAAAAGGCAGCAAAGCAATAGATGAGAAAAAGAGGTGTCAGAACTCTAGTGATGAAAACCTCAACACACTCCTCAATGAGGTGAAGGTGAGGCATCAGCGGCTTCTGAGGAATGAGAAGTGTAGGGCACCAAAATAGTTCGCATGTTGGTGTGTAAGGAGGGGACACAGACTTTGAGTGCTAACTACACCATGCCACAGAGTGTGGAACAATGTTGGGAAAAACAACGATTTAATGCAATGTCAGGGTTTGTGCAGTAATTTTAAATTTTAAAAGTAATATTTCTTAAAATGTTACTGATGCAATGAAAAGCGCAGAGCTTGTTTATGGATGGGATGGTCAGGGTTCAATCTAAAGTCAAGTGGTGAAAAAATTCAATTGCCATTGGAGCGCTTGTGAAAATCTTTTATCTGTACGTCACAGATTTGAGGCGTGAAGTTGCAATTACTGGATTAAACACTGTCTCCAAAGAACCCAACTAGTCTCTTCTCTTAGCACAAGATACTCAGGTCATGGGGAAGGGCAAGGCAGAGGAGGCAGCAGAGTGCCACCTTCCTCATGCCTTGTCACTGCGACCCTCAGGCACAGATGTGAGGGTGCATGTCTTTTTTTTGCTGTTTGCTATTCTTGAAATGTTGGTGTTGTAAAATTTATCAACAGTTTATTTATGTTATGAACGTTTGTATTATAATTGATTTTGTTGCTGCTATACTGTCTTAGTCATTTTAAACTGTTTACTTTTTAAATTAACATTAACCATTTTAATGTTACAACTGTTTACAGTAACTGGTTAACTTAATTTCTATTTAAGGTCTTCACCTCAATGTTTATGAAAAGTTTAGCAACAACCACCCTGAAGTCTTGCAATAAGTATTCACTGTTCAATAAAAGTTCACTGTTTCAATATCAATCTTTGCCTGTTCTTTTGTGTGCTTTCCTGGGGAAGGGGTAGAGGGAGGTGGCATCTTGCCACTTTCATTGCTCTTCAAATGCACGTGCCATCAGCTGCTCTTCAAATGCCCTGCCTGCTGCAGTCGCACCTTCCTTGGGCGGTCCATGAAGCATGTCCCCAGCAACATACGTTTTGGGATCCTCCATGCTGTCCGTTTCCACCAGAATCTTGTCTGCCGGGTTAAGGGTCAGTCCTTCCTTCAGGGGCAAGTTGAGCAATATGCATAGGTTACCACAATCCTCACCATTTTGATAGGTGAGTACTGCAAAGCCACCCTGATCTGTCCAGGCACCTGAAGCATGATTTCAGCACCCTGATTGTCCTCTCCACCACTTGGCCCATGCACATGTATACACAGTTGTATCTTTGCTGTGCTTGACTGTTGGTTCTGTGGTAGGGTGTCATCAGCCATGGCTTTAGCCCTTGTCGCCTAATATCCATCCAGATTCTTGACGCAATCTACTGAGGGCACCTTGTAAGTTTGAAATGAAGGCATCAGGAGCACTTCCCCGGTGATCTGCAGTGATATTTATGATCCACAATTGGGTATCACAAAGGACCACCACATTTAATAAATGAAAGCCCTTCCTGTTTATGCACACAACAGGTGTATCATTCTGTGTCTTCAATGGGATACGAGTTCCATCAACGGCCCCAAGCACCTCGGGGAAGCCAGTGATCCTATGGAATTAGATAGATCTTTCCCTTTGCTGTGCTGGGGACATGGCAAAGTTGATGAACCTTTTCCTAAGGGGAATACCCCATTTTAAAAATAGTTTACTATTCGGTGGACAAGTGGCAGGTGAAATTTAATGCAGAAAAGTGTGAAGTGATTCATTTTGGTAGAAAGAATGAGGAGAGGCAATATAAATTTAAGGGTACAATTCTGAAAGGGGGGCAGGAGCAGAGGGCCCTCGGGGTATATGTGCATATCTTTCTACCAATCACTTTAAATCTATGCCCCCTAGTCACTGACCTCTCTGCTTTGAAGCAGAGCCTTTGTTCCCCTGTCCTGTCTCAGACCTGGATGGTTTTCTGCTATCTCCCACTGCCAAAGAAACATAGTTAATCAGCGTTGTTTTTAAAATTTCATGGAAGTAAAAGGCCAAGGAGCCAACAATGAAGCAGCAGTTTACAACCCTTGTTACTGAATCTTAGTCAGAAAATGTAGTGGAATTCAAACGATGTCATTTGGGATGTCAGCCAAAACAGGCCTAGCCCATAGATCAGTATGTCGAGGAGCCAATGAGTGAATGGGCTATTTTAGATATGGTACTGTGCATTGAGACTAGATTCATTAATAACCTCGTGGTAAAGGAGCAACTGGGAAGAGTGAATGAATTTTATATTGAGTTTGAGAGTGGTATGGTGAAGTATGAAACAAAGGTTTCAAATCTGAACAAAGCAAACTATGCAGTATTACGGAATTTCCATATATTTTTGTTAAAACTTGGGATCTATATTTTTTAATTGAAGCGGCTGACCTTTGGGTGCTTTTTTTGAAAGGAAGTTCAACAAAAGTTTAACCAGTAAACAAGTTTTTTTTTACTGGAATGCAGGTGAGTTCAAGTAAACACCACTGGGCGTTTGACTTAAAAGCTATTTTGTTGTAACAAGAGAGAATTTATGATTAGCATGAGACTTGCCTGGAAAAAAGTTTGGTTTCACTTTGAACTGTTAAAAAATGCTGGTTTTTGGACTAAAAGCAGGCAGTTGGAATCTGCATATGGACCTGCCAGAATATCAGAAGAAAACCAGATAATTGTTACCTCTCTTTGATGAATCCCTGTTATTGAAAAGCAAAAGCCTGTATGAAGTGGTACTCTTGCCTCCTGTATTTTTTGAAGACATCCTGAATGCTTGCAGAAACTTTGCATCTTCCAATGAACTTTGCATCGAATGTGTATGAAAACTGTCACCTCTGTTGCTGCATACCTGCTGTAAGACCTATGTGAAGCCTTCTGCAGTTGAATTGTTTTGAGTGCCGACCCAAACAGACTGGTCATCAACCTCGCCTGGAAAGATTCCTGGTGGCAGCCAACTATTTGACTTTGGGACACCTCGCCAGAAAAAATTATTTCCATCTCTTCTCTTCAGTAAAGGTTTTTTTTTATTCCTTCTATTCCTTTGTAACAGCTGTAAACAAAAATCCCTTTTTTTCCCGGTTAACCAGTTTTTGGATGTATGTGCGTGAGGGCTAGGATAAAAATACAGGGCTTTAATACTCAATTCACATACATATTTATCTCATTATCGGTTAAGACCTGATTTATAATAAATGGATAATTTTGTTGTTTATTAAAAAAGCCTGGTTGGTGTGCTTTATTCTGGGGACAATTAAAGTATCTAATTGGCTGTTTCGGTAAATGGGAAAATTTATTGATATGTCGGACCTGTGGAGAAGTGGGACTGAATTAACAGTGCACTCCTCCCATCTCGGTCGTATCAGTAGGTATAAGGGGCGAGTTGCCTAAGGTAGATTGGGAAACTAGATTAAAAGATATGACAGTAGTTACAGATTGTAGGTTTTTGAGCAGGGAATACAGGGGGAATGTGAGGAAGCACTTTTTTATGCGGTGGGTAGTGGTGGCCTGGAGCTCGCTACTCACGGGGATGGTAGAGGCAAAGACGGTCAATGACTCAGGAGGAAGTTGGATGGCCACCTGAGAGAAATAGACTTGCAGGGCTACGGGCATTGAGCCAGAGAGTGGGACTGACAGCATTGCTCCGTGAAGAGCTGGCATGGACTTGTTGGGCTGAATGGCTTCCTTCTGTGCCATAAATGACTTTATGACTCGAAATCATTGAAGGTTGCAGGGCAGGTTGAGAAAGGGTTAATAAAGCATATGGCATCCTGGGTTTTATAAATAGGGGCTTAAACTACAAAAACAAGGAAGTTATAAACCTGTATAAAACACTGGTTCGGCTTCAACTGGAATATTGTGTCCCGCTCTGGGCACCACACTTTCAGAAGGATGCTAAGGCATTAGAAAGGGTGCAGAAAAGATTCACAAGAATGGTTCCAAGGATGAGGAACTTCAGTTACATGGATAGGTTGGAGAAGCTGGGGCTGTTCTCCTTGGAGAAGACAAGATTAAGAGGAGATTTGACAGAGAAGGCTGGACTGAGTAGATAGGGAAAAACTGTTCCCATTGGCCGAAGGATCCAGAACCAGAGGACACCGATTTAAGGTAATTGGCAAAAGCAACAGCGACATGAGGGAAAACCTTTTCACGCAGCGAGTGGTTAGGATCTGGAATGCACTGCCTGAGAGTGTGGTGGAGGCAGATTCAATCGAGGCCTTCAAAAGAGAACTGGATAATTATCTGAAGAGAAAACATTTTCAGGGCTATGGGGAAAAGGAGTGGGACTAGGTGAGTTGCTTTTGCAAAGAGCCAGCATGTACACGACAGGTCAAATGGCCTCCTTCTGTGCTGCAACCTATGATTCAATATCAACAGTGTAGCACAAATGGGCACTGCATGTGCGTTTATTTTATGTCGGTTTTTACATTCCAGCATAGTCAAATGAGCTTCGGAAGAAACACTGCCGCAAATTTCGGTCAGCAAGATCAGCGTAATTTCTGCGTCAGTACAATCCAGAAAATTCAGGGCTTATATCTTAAGTCAAGCTGTGGAATTTTCTAAAGAAATGATCTGTGATATGTGTTTAGAATTTCCACAATATGACTAAGATTATTACTTCAATGTAGAAATGATATCTACCTGAGTGTACAGAATCCGGCGTGGACCTATAACTCTGGGTTGGTGAGCAAGGGGAAAGGTTATGTGTTGGCGAACCTGGCATACTTTCTCCAGATGACAGCGATCGATTCAGGGAGGACAAACTCCGACTTGTATGTAGCAATGTCGCTTGTTTTGTAATCTTTCGGAAGAGTGAGCTTCGTTTCTTACTGTAAATTATAAAGGTAACAAATTGAACACAATAGAACTAACTTTTCTAAGCACAGGTTAGACTTTTAAATGTAAATAGATGTTTCTAACAAAGTAAAAGAAAAAATGGATTCGGAGAAATTTATATCCCCTGTCCTTTTGGTAATGAGCAATGTCAAGGACCATTCAGTGTCAAATCTACACATTAGCTTCTGAAAACACCACTCTGAACTGAGTGACAGGGAGACCAAGACATGCACAAAAAATGATGCAAGTAACTGTAAGTAAGGGGCTCAAGATGCCATCAGAAACTGGAAAATTTAACAGCGGGAGCAGAGATAAGATTTTCTGTCACGAAAGCACTGCAAGAATGTATTTTTTCCCATTTTATCCAATTACAATAGGACCAGAAAGTTTTTGCACCCAAATTTAGAGAAGAAAAATAAAATAATGCACAGCTATGTATTATTTTGTGTTATTTTTAATAAATGCAAGTCTATGCAATCTTATTTCTACTTAATATTGCTAAATCGCTATATAGGTATGATCACAGCAAAGGGAGGAGCTGTGTGCTCACCAGTGTGGCATTCTGCTCAATTGCTTACTGACACTCAACAACAGCAAAATGCAAAACAAATGGACAATAATTGTTGCCATTCAAAATTCAATAATAATGTATGAGCTAGGTCCTAATAAGAAGAAAGTGTCTGTTCAACAAAATACAGCAGCAGTTACTCATCAATGATGCTTAAAACGCCTCATTTATGCAAACTTTTAAAGCTTATTTCAACAGCAAGTGTACTCCTCAAAGTACAGAATTAAATGGGCAAAACTGATACTGTGATATTATTCAGTAATCTCTGCTGAAAAGTACCTTTCTTGGCCGTCTTTTGTTTTACTCTTCTTATTCCTCCTTGCCATCTTTGACTTGTAGGTAGATCTCCGAGCTGGGCCAATTTTGATTGAAGTATTCTCAAAAGGTGTTGTCAATATTGAAACCTTGTTGCCACTCTATGAATACATGGTAATTGCAAAAGAATAAATTCATTTTTTAATTCCTGTATGAAATTCATTCGGCAAGTATTCAACCACATTTATGCTATAGTTACGGGAATGGCATTACCATCGCTGAATTCCCCACCAACAACATCCTGCGGGTTATCATTGACCAGAAACTTAACTGGACAAGCCACATATACAGTGACGACAAGAGCAGGTCAGAGGCTGGGAATTCTGCAGTGAGTAACTCACTTCCTGACTCCCCAAAGCCTGTCCAGCATCTAAAAGGCACAAGTCAGGAATGTGATAGAATACTCTCCACTTGCCTGGATGAGTGCAACTCCAACACCATGCAGGACAAAGCAGCCCACTTGATCAGCACCCCATCCACCATCTTAAACATTCACTCCCTCCAACACGGGCCCACAGTGGCAGTAATGTGCATCATCTACAACAGGGTTGTTCAACCTTTAAGCATGGGGGGTGGCCACCTTACAATTTTTGTCTTACATGGGGGGGGCCGGTGAGATAATTTTGGAAAGATAAAGACATTAAAAATGTATCTTACTATTAATGAAAACAATCATAAATGTGCATTTTTGTGAAGAAGCTTAAATTAGAAGATTAATTTATTGACTTACTTTCTCATCATTTTGTTGGATACTGATTTAGTGAGATACCTGGCACTTTTTGCTTGCACAGGTAATCAATGTTTGCCTGCGCACTTGCTGTAGCGATGCGGAGTATTCTGGATAGATGTACATCTGTCAGGAGTGATCTTGATTTCTCTGTCTCTGACTCTCTGTGTCCCTGCCCACCCCCCCCCCAAACAGTTGCAGGGAACGGGAGCACTCAACACAGCAGCTTTGTGGTTGCAAAGTTTTTTGTTTAAATTGCTGTAAACTTCACAGCTAACAGCTGCTGACATTGGGAACAGCGATTTCTCAACTTCAGACAGATTCGGGGCTTTCCGGCAGGTTCCAACTTTTTATTTAAATGACCGCCTATCAGCTGTGAAACTGACAGAGAATTTTTTTTAAAAAAGCTGGTCTGAAAGAAGAGACCAATGGAAAATTTCTCATCACTGAAATACATCCGTGGGCCGGATGGAAACCTTTGACGGGCCAGATCCTGGCCCACGATCCGCATGTTGGATAACCCTGATCTACAAGATACACTGCAGTGACTCAACAAGCCTCCTTCCACAGCACCTTCCAAACTCTTGACCTCTATCACCTCGAAGGACAAGGGCAGCAGATGCACAGGAACACCACCACCTGCAAGTTCTCCTCCAAGCCACACACCATCCTGAGTTGGAACTATATTGCCGTTGTTTCACTGTCGATGGGTCAAAAACATGGAACTCCCTTCCTAACAGCACTGTGGGTGTACCTACACCACATGGACTGCAGTGGTTCAAGGCAGTGGCTCACCACCACCTTCTCAAGGGCAATTAGGTATGGACAGCAAATGCTGGCCTTGCCAGCGATGCTCACATCCCATGAATGAATAAAAAAAAAGTATAGATGTGGGTAAGAAATGTAGATGCTATGACATAGCAGAAATTGAAAGATACTGTGACAAGGAAGCATGTTCCAATTTTTTTTTATTTGTTTGTGGGATGTGAGCATCACTGGCAAAGTTAGCGTTTATTTCCCATCTCTAACTGTCCTTCAGAAGCTGGTAATGAACCATCTTCTTAGACTGCCACAGTTTGTGTGGTATAGGTACACCCACAGTGCCATTTAAGCGGCTGCTTCTTGAGTGTTGTTGAAGCTGTACTCATACAGGCAAATGGAGAGTATTACATCACACTCCTGACTTGTGCCCTGTAGATGGTGGAAAGGCTGGAGGTGAGTTACCCACCACAGTCTCTGACCTGCTCTTGTAGTCACTGTTTGATGTGGCTAGTTCAGTTAAGTATCTGGTCAATAGTGACCTCTGGGATGTTGATGGTGGGGGATTCAGTGATGGTAATGCTGTTGAATGTCAAGGGAAGGTGGTTTGATTCTCTCTTGTTGGGGATGGTTATTACCTGGCACTTGCGTGCCACTTATCAGCACGACAGAATATTCTCCAGGTCTTGCTGCATGTGGGGATAGACTGCTTCATTAGCTGAGGAGTTGTGAATTGAACTCAACACTATGCAATCATCATCAGCAAGCATCCCCTTTTCTGAACTTATGATGGAGGGAAGGTCATTGATGAAGCCGCTGAATATGGTTAGGCCGAGGACGCTGCCCTGAGGAACTCCTGCAGCAATGTCTTGGGGCTGAAGTGATTGGCCTCCAACAACCACAACCATCTTCATTTGTTCTAGATATGACTCCAGCCAGTGGAGAGTTCCCATCTCCCGCCCCCGATTCCCACTGACTTCAGCTTAACCTGGGCTCCATAATGCTATACTTAGTTAAATGCTGTCTTGGTGTCAAGGGCAGTCTCTCTCACCGCACCTCTGGAACTCGGCTGTTTTGTGCATATTTGGACCAAGGCTGTAACGAGGTCTGGAGATGAGTGGTTCTACAAAAACCCACACTGAGCATCGGTGATCAGGCTATTGGTGAGTAAGTACCACTTGATAGACCCCTTTGATCACTTTGCTGATTTTTGTGAGTAGGCTGATAGGGAAGTAACTGGCTGAATTGGATTTGTCCTACTCTGGTGAACATGGTATACTTGGGCAATTTTCCATTTTGTTGCTGTAAGTGCTGTAGCTGTACTGGAATTGCGTGGCTAAGGGCACAGCTAGTTCTGTAGCACAAGTCTTTAGCACTACAGCTGAAATGTTGCCAAGATCCATAGCCTTTGCTGTATCCAGTGCACTCAGCTGAATCTTGACAACATGTGGAGAGAATCTAATCGACTGAAGACTTGCATCTCTGATGGTGGGGACCTCAGTAGGAAGACTGAGATGGATCATCCACTTGGTACTTATGGCTGAAGATGGTTGCAAAGGCTCCAGCCTTGTCTTTCATGTACTGAGCTCTGCCATCTTTGAGGATGGGGATGTTCAATGGAGCCTCCTCATCTCGTTAATTGTTTAATTGTCCACCACTATTCATGACTGCATGTGGCAGGACTGCAGAGCTTTGATTGGATTTATAAGTATTTTATATACATCTTGACTGTGGGTATTTCAAATTGTAAAAAAGAAAATTGTAATATTTTAAATCAGTTTAGCTGGCCAGATTTTAATCTCATCATATACAATTCAAAGTTTGATGGATATCTTCTGCAAATACAGTCCTATTTTAAATTTTGTTCATGCATAGCAGGAAGACAAAGCCACCCTGTTTGAAGGTCCAACCCAGCTATGGGACAACTAGAGCTTTCTGGCAGTGACAGCTATGCATTTAGACAGTTGGGATTCAGGAGTCTCACCACCTATTTGGTGTCCTGTCTGCTAAACTGGTTTGGCTCTCAGATGAAGGTTTTGCCAAACTTAGACTCCAAGCAGATATGAGATGGTTTAGTATTCCACATAGACATCAGATTTCGCAAAGATAGCATGGGAATACAACATGCAGAAAACAGGATATTAGCATGGATGATGCTGCTCACAGTGACTGGAGCTGCAACCTAAACATTCTATTCCAACTTTTACATCAGGTGTTTCCTATGGAAGAAAATGAAAACTACCTTTAATATGAGTTCCACCACTTCTGTGTGAACCAGACCATGGACAGGTTCACCATTTACATGAGTTATCAGATCCCCTGCTCGCAGGCCAGCATCATGAGCAGGCCCATCTCCTTCGACATGCTGCAATACGAAGAAAGAGATCAGTCCAATGTAGGATACAATGTACCAGCCAAAAGCAATAACAATATAATCTAGCCCCTTCTGATTTATAAACAATGGTATGATTATTTACAGAGGAACAAGGAGAATCTACTTACCCAGACCATATGGTGAACTGTAAAGACATCACTCTCTCCCATGTATACTCGAATAGCTCGAAGGGTAAAGCCATACTTTTTCCCAGCTCTATGGATAATGATTGGAGGCTTCAGACTGTTTACTGCAGGAGAAAAGTCTCGGCTTGGTGAGGAATCCCGTGAGGATGGATTGGACGACAAAGAACGAGGTGACATAGGGCTGGCTAAGGGAGAACTATGGTGGTCTAAGTAAACAAAGTATGAAAAAAGTTATTTAATATAAATAATACCAAAAAATAATATTCTCCTTTTGTGCCAACATAGTATTTAACTAACTACATTCATTTCATCCACCATTACATGCGAGTGTGGAGATTTTCTGTTAATCTGTACTGTACTTGCTTAAGTAAGTCAATGAACTATTATAAAAAGATTTAGAAATTGCTCTGAAAAAGGTTTAAAATTGTCTACTTAATACAAATGGATCTGTACCTAACACTTTGCTGGAGGACAGTTCAACAGTTGCCTTCATCCCAAACTACTTCAGTAAAATAATATGTAACACCACAGATAAGGACACTGTGCTGACCAAGTAATATTTCAATAGCAGGACATCTTAAATTTTACTGCCATTTGCAAATATGACTTTTGTGATCTCTGAGCTCATCGTTCAAACTTACCTAGATTAAACCATACTAACTGATGCAATGCTGTGTCAAAATTTACCCACTGCTGTTACTCTTTGTTAAGTTAAATCAAATAAGAACCTTGAATGTTTCATTGAAGAGAAGGAAAAACCTAAATCTGTGCTACAAATATAACAAGGAACTTGGGGAGGACTGTGATCATGATTTGTATTTCAGTTTTACATACTGATTTTTCTGGCAGTTATAGATGCGTTACAGAGCTTCTGAGCCTGCAATGCTTGTTAACCACTCACAATAGTAAAATCTTAACGAGTATTTCGTCCCTCCATATATCCAAAGCTATCACTCAAAGCACAGTAGGAACATAAGAAATAGGAGCAAGAGTAGATCATACAGACCCTTGAGCCTGCTCTGTCATTCAATACAATCATTCAGCGACAGTGAAGGAACAGCGATATAGTTCCAAGTCAGGATGGTGTGTGACTTAGAGGGGAACTTGCAGGTGGTGGTGTTCCCATGCATTTGCTGCCCTTGTCCTTCTAGTTGGTAGAGGTCGCGGGTTTGGAAGGTGCTGTCTACGGAGCCCAGGTGCGTTTCAATATACTCAATAGTGGAGCATCCACAACCTTCTGGGTTAGAGAATTCCAAAGATTCACAACCTTCTGTGTGAAGATATTTCTCCTAATTTCAGTCCTAAATGATCGACCCCTTAATCCTACGACTGTGCTCCCATGTTCTAGATTCTCCAGCCAGAAGAAACAACCTCTCCGTGTCTACCTTGTCAAGCTCCTTCAGAATCTTGTATGTTTGAACGATATCACCCCCTCATTCTTCTAAACTCCAGCAAGTATAGGCCTAATTTACTCAGCCTGTCAACATAAGACAACCCTCTCATCACAGAATCATAATCGTTACAGTGCAGGAGGCCATTCGGCCCATCGTGTTCACACTGGCTCTCTGAAAAAGCAATTCCCTCAGTTCCATTCCCCTGCCTTCTCCCCATAACCCTGCATTCTTCCTTTTCATATAACTGTCTAATTCCCTTATGAATGCTTCAATTGAACCTGCCTCCACCAGGTTCACAGGCAACGCATTCCAGACCCTAACCATTCACTGCATGAAAAAGTTTTTCCTCATGTCACTTTTGCTTCTCTTAGCAAATATTTTAAATCTGTGCCCTCTCGTTCTTGATCCTTTCACGAGCGGGAACAGTTTCTCTCTCTACTCTGTCCAGACCCCTCATGATTTTGAATACCCCTTTCAAATCACCTCTCAGCCTTCTCTTCTCCAAGGAAAACAGTCCTAACTTCTCCAATCTATCTTCATAACTGGAATTCCTCATCCCTGGAACCATTCTCATGAATCTTTTCTGTACTCTCTCCAATGCCCTCACGTCTTTCCTAAAGTGCAGCGCCCAGAACTGGATGCAATATTCCAGCTGAGGCCGAACTAGTGTCTTATACAAGTTCAACATAACTTTCTTGCTCTTGTACTCTATGCCCCTATTAATAGAGCCCAGGACACTATATGCTTTATTGACCACGCTCTCAACCTGTCCTGCCACGTTCAATGACTTATGCACATATACACCCTGGTGCCTCTCTTCTTGCACCCCCTTTAGAATTGTACCCTTTATTCTATATTGTCTCTCCATATTCTTCCTACTAAAATGAATTACTTCACATTTCTCTGCATTGAACTTCATCTGTCACCTGTCTGCCCATTCCACCAACTTGTCTATGTCCTTTTGAAGTTCTACACTATCCTCCTCACAGCTCACAATGCTTCCAAGTTTCGTATTATCTGCAAACTCATCCCAGGAACCAGTCTAGTGAACCTTTACTATAGCTCCTCCAACATAAGTATATCCTTCCTTAGATATGGAGACCAAAATGTTTGCTTCATCAGTTTCCAAAAATCTAAATTGTTAATGCAGTGCTTTGTTGGTCAGTATCTTTTCACAAATCCTACGGTCATCTTCCCAAATGAAAGATTAAGTTCCAAACTGCTGCTCCCAGGGTCAACAGACCATTTAAGTCCAAAGTGCACTCAGGGAGACCAGCTTTAAACCTCACCTGAAGGGATCATAAGAGACAAGGCAGTTGCAGATGCTGATTTGATCACTTTATTAACAGGCCTGGAGGTGCGTTTCTCAGTCGATTCCCCAGACATTAGCCTGTGTCGAGCCCTGCGGACTGCTAGGTCACTGATTGCTTTTGGAGTTGAAGAGTCTGATCCCTCCGTACTATTGCTGCGAGACCTCTTATCAGATAGGTCAGCAGTGCTGCTAGCTGGAATACAAATTAAAACTCATTAATAATGGCTTACATTTTGCAATCAGTAATGAACAAATGGTGTTAGTCGTTCATTACACTTGCACTGGCCCACAGACTTTCTAAGGGATTTTGCACTGGAACTTGCAGTAATTAGAAAGCCATTTTGGTGGAGTACCTTCTACAGTGGGTCTGGGACCTGCGTGAACTGGGTAAACAAATATTTATGTCCTTAATCAATCAAATTGGAGAATCCTTACTGAGGAATGCAGAGTATGAATCACCAAATGTAAGTTGGAATATGTCAAATCATATATAGAAAGCAAAATAAAGAGAGGGAAATAAAAATATCTTGATGGAACTTACTTTGGAATCATGCTCAAACAGCTATCATTTATATAATTGACATGCTTTTACCATTTGAGGTCCACTGCAAAAACCTTGTCACACTTCACAAATAAATAACAATAAAATGGCAAACTCTCAGGTCCACAGAGAATTGAAAAAATAGCTGGATACATTTCCTTCACCAGCAGTGTGCACCATAACTGTTTAACAGTGCTCAAAATGTACTCTGTGTTCTTCTTTCTTCTTTGGCCTCCTTGTCTCGGGAGACAATGGGTAAGCACCTGGAGGTGGTCAGTGGTTTGTGGAGCAGCGCCTGGAGTGGCTATAAAGGCCAATACTAGAGTGACAGACTCTTCCACAGACGCTGCAGATAAAATTGGTTGTCAGGGCTGTTTCGCAGTTGGCTCTCCCCTTGCGCTTCTGTCTTTTTTCCTGCCAACTGCTAAGTCTCTTCGACTCGCCACACTTTAGCCCCGCCTTTATGGCTGCCCGCCAGCTCTGGCGATCGCTGGCAACTGACTCCCACGACTTGTGATCAATGTCACAGGACTTCATGTCGCGTTTGGAGACGTCTTTAAAGCGGAGACATGGATGGCCGGTGGGTCTGATACCAGAGGCGAGCTCGAGGTACAATGTGTCCTTGGGGATCCTGCCATCTTCCATGCGGCCCACATGGCCAAGCCATCTCAAGTGCCGCTGACTCAGTAGGGTGTATAAGCTGGGATGTTGGCCGCCTCGAGGACTTCTGTGTTGGAGGTACGGTCCTGCCACCTGATGCCAAGGATTCTCCGGAGGCAGCGAGGATGGAATGAATTGAGATGTCGCTCTTGGCTGACATACGTTGTCCAGGCCTTGCTGCCGTAGAGCAAGGTACTGAGGACACAGGCTTGATACACTCGGACTTTTGTGTTCCGTGTCAGTGTGCCATTTTCCCACACTTTCTTGGCCAGTCTGGACATCTACATCGTGCACTTTCTGTAAATCTCACACTTCCTGTAACACTTTACCCATTACAGTTTGCTGATTTGACAGAACTGGATATGACTTATTTCGTCACTGCAAGTTAGTGGTCTTGATAATAAGACATTGTGCTTTAAATGGCCTAAGAATCTGTCATAAAACAGTATATCCACTGACTCACCATTAGCAAAACTACAGGAGACCTGCTGGTGTATGAAAAGTCCTGTGTATGCAGAACTTTCTACAAATGTAACACTTACTTCATGTAATTGTCATGCCATCTCAATTACAACCCAGTGTCTGACCAAAAATGCCAAATTCTGATCTTCAATTGGCTGATTCCTACCACGTAACCTGGTTTAGGTACTGCCAGATAACGCTGATTGGCGAGCAACGATAATTCCGTTGAATGTCAAGGTTAGACATTCTTGTTGGAGATGGTCATTACCTGGAACTTGTGCGGCATGAATGTTACTCGGCACTTATCAGCCCAAGCCTGGATATTGTCCAGGTCTTGCTGCATGCCGGCATAGACTGTTTCATTATCTGAGGAATTATGATGGATTTGAACACTCTGCAATCATCACCAAACATTCTCACTTCTAACTTCACGATGGCGAGAGGTCAATTTGCAAAGTTTCCTGGCCAAATAATAATTGAACTGGATCAAGGCATTTGAAAAATTTTAATTAAAATACTGTAAAAATATTGCTGAAAATAGAGACATGTTGTCGAAGTTTTTGTCTTGCTCTCATCAGGACAATACGGAAGAATAACCAACGTCAGGGAAAACAACTTATCCTGTATGAGAAGAGAGTGCTGATTGGTTGGCAAATGAACTCTGATTGGTAGAGGCGTTGCCATGGAGAATGCACCAGTTTATGGTGACTGACAGTTAACTGCCAAGCTTTGTTTGAAATTTAAACCAGGCAGCTTGACTATGATTGGTCAAGGCATTGCCCTGAGGAATGAACCAGCGAATGACTGTCACTTATTTTGTTCAGTTGAAACACATACGTCCCAAAGACTGGCGGATTGTATCAAACAACATGTCCCTTCTGCTGTTCGCAATGGGCAAGGTACAGGCCGTACCCAAACAGCCCGTGCTTGCAACACTCAAAACATAGTGTCCAACATTAGATGTCATTTCATGATTGGATAACATTTGCTAAATAATCCTCAGTGAGCTAGGAATTACGCTGACAACCAATTTAAGATGGTCAGTAGGGCTCGCAGTGTTGCGCATTTGCGCATACTGGAAACTACATATATTTAATACACAGGGCTCTGTTCTTTGCAGACAGAAAGAACATGTACATATATTGCCCCTGTTTCAGCTGAACAAAATAAGTGACAGTCATTCGCTGGTTCATTCCTCAGGGTAATGCCTTGACCAATCATAGTCAAGCTGCCTGGTTTAAATTTCAAACAATGCTTGGCAGTTAACTGTCAATCATCATAAACTGGTGCATTCTCCATGGCAATGCTTCTGCCAATCAGAATTCACTTGCCAACCAATCAGCACTCTCTTCTCATGCAGTATAAGTTGTTGTTTTCCCTTACGTTGGTTATTCTTGTGTGTTGTCCTGATGAGTGCAAAATGAAAAGCTTCAACAACATGTCTCTATTTTCAGCAATTCTCAAGTTCTGTTCAAACGACTGTAAAAATACTTAAAAAAATATTGACAATATATTATGGTTCATGCATTAACTTTGTGTCAATTTCAGAAAGGCTAAATTCTTAGGTGGCTTGGCAATCCTTAAATAAAAAAAGCACAGGGTTCTCTTTCAAAAAACCTTCCAGTCCCAGGCTCATTATTGCACAGGTTCTCAGCTGGGCTGTAGACATGAGCATTTCAGATAAAGCTCTCAACAGTAGACACAGTCACATCTGTGTCCCAGAAGATCACATCTTTTTGGTTTAACGAGACAGAACGGAGATATAGATGAACAAGACTTTGCATCCACTATTATCTTCGCATTATCTAGCTGGTTTTCCTGCAGAAAATTGATAGAGATGATTGCAAACTAGAAATTCCCAATTAGGATCATTTCTACTATGCAAGAGCCTTATATTTCTTATATGTGTTGTCCTTTCATAAAATTAGGCAGTGGATTGACAGTTTTTTAAAAAATTCATTCATTAGAGGTGCTGGTAAGGTTAGTATTTATTGCCCATCCCCAGTTTCCCTTGAGAAGGTGGTGTGACCGTCTTTCTTGAATACAACGGAGTGGTTTGCTAGGACATTTCAGAGAGCAGTTTAGAGTCAATCACATTGCTGTGGGTCTGGTGTCTCATATAGGTAAATACGGTAGATTTCCTTTCCTAAAGAACATTAGTGAACTAGATGGGGTTTTATGATAATTTGGTAGTTTCACATTGCTGATTTTTATTCCAAACTTTTATTTAATTAATGGAATTTAAATTTCCCAGTTGCCATGGTGAGATTTGAACTCATGTCTCCAAATCATTAGGCTCGGCCTCTCTTCAATCCAGTAACATAACCACTCTGCTACCATACATTATTTACTTAAATATTCCAAGGAGTATATATATATATATTTGGATGAGGAGTGCTGGTTGGGGGGGGGGGGGGGCGGGCAGTGGGAGGAAGGGATTGGAGTGGGGAGGGCCAGGTGGGTGGATCTTGGTTGGGAGGGCTGAGTTAAACAGCTTTTTGATCTACACGGGAGTCAAGGATTATGGGGAACAGGCAGGAAAGTGGAGTTGATCTTATTGAATGGCGGAGCAGGCTCAAGCGGCCGAATGGCCTGCTTCTGCTCCTATTTCTTATGACTCCATTAGAATTATTCAGAAATTATTTGCTGAATTTAAATTTTATGTTCAAATCAGAATATTAATCAAATCCCACCATGATAATTTGTGAAATTGAATTCAGTAAGTCTGGTAATCTGGTAAAATAATGAGCATGATGTTGCTGAATGGTCATAAAAGCCCAACTGGTTCACTAATGTCCTTCATGGAAGAGAAGCTATCATTCCTTGCCTAGTCTGACCTACATTTGACTCCAGTACCACAATATGCAGTTGACTCATAATGCCCTCAGGGCAACCAGAGATGGGCATTAAATGCTGCCTTTACAATGTCACCATTCCCCCAGGGATTATTCTGTAAAAGAAATCACGTTATATGCTCATCTGCAGTTCTTTGCAGCATTTTTTCCAGGAGCATATTACCAGTTAAAGTCGAGCTGCTGATGTTACTGATTGTCGAGGCAGGTGTGGCCGGACTAACATCCACTTCCAGCGATAGATCTCTCTCTGTAGGCTGTTCTGGAATAGTTAAAGACACATCTTCCCATGTTCTAGTTGCTTGCTGCTTCTTTCCCTCTTCCTCTCCAGAGATTGCAACGCGTGGCATCTCTATTAGTGTCGAGCAACGGCGCCTGACTGTTAGTGGAGGGCTCGAGTCACTCTCAGTGTGGGATGATTCTGACAATGACATACGCTTTCGGATACTGAAGAAAGGAAAAAAAGTCATAAAATTACATAAGTGGTGATGCCTCTTATCCATCATATGAGTTATCAAGAGAATAGCGCTAATATTTATCCATATCAGTAAAAGAAAATAAGAAAATGGGTATATTTTCTGCTGCCACAATCTATATTTTGTAATCGTCAGCTTATTTGAAATACGTTTTTCCACATGATTCAAAAAATTAGACAAAGGAGAAGCTGAGTTCCTCCTTCCCGCATTGCAAGTCAGATTTGGCCAACTCAAAAATACATTTATCAGCTTTGATGTAGATCAGGCTGTACAATAAAATAATCCGATGGTAAAATATTTTTCCACTGAATATATTCTTTCTTTCTTTCTTTTGGGCCTCCTTATCACCGCCAATCAATGATGTTGAGTGGTTAGCTCAGTCTCCAATGTGTGACGGAAAACACTGGCCTTTAGGCACCAGCACAGCAACCTGGTGCTCGGATACACATATAAAAAGAAGATTTGGTCTCTGAAACTTCTTCTATAATCAGTTCGTAGTCTCAGCTGTGCTCCCAAGATGCAGCTGCTTTCAGCTGCATGCCGACAGGGAAGGTTAATAAAAATCACCCAATGGTGAATTTGAACACTTACTATAGAATGACACTGACACATATCTGGAGCAAGTTACCACACATCCAATTGATCAGCGAGGCAACAGTGATTTTTAAAAAATTCATTCATGGGATGTGGCCGTCGCTGGCCAGGCCAGCATTTATTGCCCATCCCTAATTGCCCTTGAGAAGGTGGTGGTGAGCTGCCCTCTTGAATCGCTGCAGTCCATGTGGGGTAGGTACACCCACAGTGCTGTTAGGAAGGGAGTTCCAGGATTTTGACCCAGCGACAGTGAAGGAACGGCGATATAGTTCCAAGTCAGGATGGTGTGTGACTTTGAGGGGAACTTGCAGGTGGTGGTGTTCCCATGCATTTGCTGCCCTTGTCCTTCTAGTTGGTAGAGGTCACAGGTTTGGATGGTGCTGGCATTGGTACGAGGAAATAAAAGGGTAGGGGAAGAAAAATGAGCAAGAATTGAACAACATAGCTGTTAAGTTCAAGGAAGTTCTACTCCAAAGATTAAATTCCAATTACGTGGGTAGGTGTAACCAGGACGAGCATACAGGATTTCAGGAATTGATACTAAAGGTTTTGCAGTCAAAACCTCAAAAGGAATAACAGAAAGGAACAGGCTGAACGGCCAATCTACTTATTAAGATCCCTCTACATAAGTATTCTGATACCATCTTGCTAGTTTTCTAATAATCTAGATAAAAATAATGTTCAAGTAAGTCAAAACCCGATACACACAAGTATGTACATTAGCTGGATATTTTAAACTGAAGTACAAGTGCCAGTTTGAACTTTTACAGTTCATGGGCTGGATTTTAAGAGCCTGCCTCCGATCTTGGCGGCAAGCTCAAAGAATAGCAGCCCGCGCCAAAGGGCAGGTGCAATCTCAAGCACAGCTCTCATTTAAATAGCCGGGGCAGCCCACCCCCTCAATCACATGGAGGGGGCAGGCTGTTCATCCCCGGCAATGGCGTCAGCTGCCTGTGCGCAGGTGCTGGTGCCATTTTTAAATGTCAGCCAGCCTTGCTGCCTAATTTAAATTTTTAAACATATACCCCCCCCCCAAATTAAATACATTTCTAATGCCCCTTTCCCACACCCCAATAACGATTACATTAACTATTTGCCCTCTTGCCCCCCAAGAAATACTTATCGTTTACATGTGACCTCAACCCCTCCCCCCCACAAACTGCATAAAGTTTGAAGTTTAACACCTCCCACCATCCCCTACACCCATTATGTGCATCTGACCCTGTCCCCCCCACCGCACTGAAAATCTTACCTCCTCCGCCCTCCCCACCAGCATCAGACTACCTTTCCCTGGACGGGGAACTGAAGGTGCGGGAGTCCCGCCGTAACACCGAAGATTTTGCCGGGCCCTCAAGATTGGAGGTAAGTCTATGTAAATTTATTCATTTGAATATTTTAATTGAAGTCCCATTGCCCAGGGGTGGGGGGGCTGCCACAGAGCCTCGCCGCCGTCAGGAGGATCGGGCCGGGTCCTGCCAACACTGAGGTCCATGGCGTGCCTCATCCGGACCCATCTTCAGCCCGCCACCCCCCCCACCACGGATCACGACGTCGAGGGCTTGGTAAAATCCAGCCCCATGTAACTAAAATGCAAGACTGACATCTTAACCAAGAAGCATCTTGACAATACAGCTGAGATTACGAACTGAGTATAGAAGAAATTTCAATGATCAAATCTGTCATTTTTTCTATGTGTATCCAAGCACCAGACTGCTGAGCTTTTGACTTAAGGCCAGTGTTTTCCGTCACACATTGGAGACTGAGCTAACCACTCAACATCGTTGATTGGCAATGGTACTGGCATTCCATGGGGATATATATCCGGTGGAGAAGTATTTTTATCATAGGATCATTTTATTGTACGGCCTGATACACAGCAAAGCTGATAAATGTAATTTTGAGTTGGTTACTTATATCTTAAGTTTAACTCACTGGAGCCAACACACTCACTCTTAATTTTTACAGCTAAACACCTATTTTCAAAATTTTCATGGACATTTGAATGTGAGGAGCCTGTTTTGCCTTAATCATTGGAAGCCATAAAGCATCAGATAATGTGAAGCAATGTGCAGGGCCACTGCTGTGACTGCAAGGAAAAGACCAAGGCTCTAGTCTAGCAAATAAGAGGTCTAAGGATGGACCTGAGGCAGTGGTGCTGGATTGTTAGGTTTTTACATGGAGTTACATAGAATATACAGCCCAGCAACAGGTCATTCAGCCCAACCAGTCCATGCTAGCATTTATGCTCTGCTTAAAGCCTTCTTCCATCCTTCCTCATCTAACTCTATTAGCAAAATCTTCCATTCCCTTCTCCTCATAACCTTTATCTAGATTCCCCTTAAATGAATCTATACTATTCACCTCAACCACTCTCCATGGTAGCAGTTCTATATCATCACCACTCTGTGGGTAAAGAAGTTGCATCTGAATTTCCTATTCGATTCCTTGATGACTATTGTAAGAATCTGTAACTTTAAGTGAAATTTGTGGTTGAGACTTGCGAGGCTATCCAACCCAGGGGCATCGATAGTTTGAATGAAATATAGAAAGCTATGCTGTAAAAGGCTGTACAGAAAACTGACCAAATCTGACCAGCATACATTGCAAAGGCCAAAAGGGCTTTTTGAACGAAAGAAACCTGTTGACACCTGTACGCTTTAAAGCTATGGAATGTTCAGCAAAAAGCACAAAAGCCGTAAAATCGAGTTGAAACTAATAAACAGACAGACTTCAAAGCTATGTTTCCCTTTGATGCCAAGTTAGAACTTCGGAGAAGCTTCATGTATACAAAAACATTGGAGTCATGGTGTCTGGAAACATGAAGAAAAGAGGTTGGCATGACTGAACATATTTTAAAAGATGCGATTTCAGCTGGCCTAAGCCCCACATGGCAGACTGGTTAAAAAATTAAATCCCATGGGATCGAGGGAAATGCAGCAAGGTGCATACAAAATTGGCTTAGTGGCAGGAAACAAATTGTGGACGGGTGTTTTAGCGATTGGAGGGCTGTTTACAGTGGTGTTCTGCAGGGCTCAGTACTGGGTGCCCTGCTTTTTGTGGTATATATTAATGATCTGGATGCAAATATAGGGGGCATGATCAAGAAGTTTGCAGATGACACAAAGATTGGCTGTGTGGTAGATAGTGAGGAGGATAGCTGTAGGCTGCAGGAAGATATTGATTGCCTGGTCAGATGGGCAGAATAGCGGCAAATGGAATTCAACTTGGAGAAGTGTGAGGTGATGCATTTGGGGAGGTCAAACAAGGCAAAGGAATTCACGATAAATGGGAAAATACTCAAGAGTGTAGAGGAAGTGAGGGACCTTGTGAATGTCCACAGATCCTTGACAGTAGCAGGACAAGTCGATAAGGTGGTTAAGAAGTAATATGGAATCCTTTCCTTTATTAGCCTGAGGTATAGAATATAAGAGCAGTGAGGTAATGTTGGAACTGTATATCTCATTGGTTAGACCACACCTTGAGTACTGTGTGCAGTTCTGGTCACCTCATTACAGAAAGGATGTAATTGCACGAGAGAGGGTACAGAGGAGATTTACAAAGATGTTGCCAGGACTGGAAAAATTCAGCTATGAGGAAAGATTGGATATGCTGGGGTTGTTCTCCTTGGAACAGAGAAGGCTGAGGGGAGATTTGATTGAGATGTACAAAATTGTGAGGGCCTGGATAGAGTGGAGGTGAAGGGTCTATTCACCTTAGCAGAGAGGTCAGTGACGAGGGGCATAGATTTAAAGTGATTGATAGAAAGATTAGAGGGGAGAAGAGGAAAAACATTTTCACCCTAAGGGTGGTGGGGGTCTGGAACTCACTGCCTGAAAGGATAGTTGAGGCAGAGACCCTCAACATTCAAAAGGAGTCTGGATATGCACCTCAAGTGCCGCAATCTGCAGGGCTACGGACCAAATGCTGGAAGGTGGGATTAGAATAGATGGATCGTTTTTTGGCTGGCACAGACATGATGCCTTAAACATTCTATGATTCTAAGTGGTCCAAAGTGTTTTGAAAAGCTGTAAGAGTGACACAACATGAGATTGATTGATGACATCAGAATTTACCTTCTTTTGAAATGCAGAGAAACTAGAAGTCATGTTTTTTATATATTTATCAGATAAACTCTGTCTTTAATTCTCCAAGTAACAGTTTGTTAGATGTCAGTAATTTAAGGGACTTACATTGTTTAATTGTCCTGTGGTTTTAAAATGTTAGAGAGACCAGGAAAGGAAGTTGCTGTTGTATGTGGAGTACTGGCACCTTATTTAAGGAAAGATGTAAATGTGTTGGAGGCAGCACAGAGAAGATTTACTAGACTAATACCTGGAATGGGCGGGCTGTCTAACAAGGAAAGATTGGACAGGCTGGAATTTAGAAGAGTAAGAGGCGACTTGATTGAAACATACAAGATCCTGAGGGGTCTTGACAGGGTGCATGTGGAAAGGATGTTTCCCCTCATGGGAGAATCTAGAACTAAGGGTCACTGTTTAAAAATAAGGGGTCGCCCATTTAAGACAGAGATGAGGAGAAGTTTTTTTTCTCAGAGGGTCGTGAGTCTTTGTAATTCTCTTCCTCAAAAGGTGGTGGAAGCAGAGTCTTTGAAAATTTTTAAGGCAGAGGTAGATAGATTCTTGATAAGCAAGGGGTGAAAGTTTATTGGGGGTAGGTGGAAATGTGGAGTAATCAGTTCAGCCATGAACTTATTGAATGGCAAAGCAGGCTCAAGGGGCTGAGTGGCCTACCCCGCTCCTAATTTGTATGTTCGTATTTACTGATAAAGATCTTGAAGGCATCTATAACATCCACAAGGGGTGATGAAATTACTGAGGAAATTTAAACATATGCTGATCATCAAGGCAGTCTCTAATATTGCAGTTTGCACAAAGAATTAGACGCCTCAGTGGACAATTGTAGCTTAAGGTGGATTTTGATAGGACAGTACAATCCTGTCAAAGGAATATCCTGCCCACCTTAGAAAAAGTAGTATAAAAATCACTGTAGAGAGTGATTCAGTAGTTCTGCTGGGCAATTTGGTCAATTGCTGAAGAGTACAATCAATGGTAAGTGACTGCTCGCTGGGTGATCGTATGTATGGCCCCTTGTAACATATTTGTGATTAATGAGTATATCGCTAAAGGGTGTAATGTGTTAACTAGTATTCCTACCAAACCTAGTAAAGACACTGGTTTTTAATTTGGACTTTGAGTGTTGTCTCATTATTTCTTGTAATTCTCGTATCTGAACAGTAGAGTAATCTGGTCAGGCCCACAGGTGATCAGTACAGACAAACATTTCTATATAGATTTTACAAATACTAACAGCCACTACCTGATCATAATCTGATTCTGAGGAGAAAGCACATTACTTAGCCAATTTTACTTCCTCTCTTGATTTGACAGCCGACAGTTAACTCACATTTCAGGAGAGCCAATTATCCAGCTCCTATCTCGGGTCTTCAGGCTACCAAGGCCATCCAACTTATCAATTCTGTCCTCTTTCTCCTCACTGAAGCTGCGTTTGGTTGGGGGTGGTGTTTTCCTTTCCTCATGTAGTGAAAGCCGTTCCATGCTACTGTAAACCTAAAAGATGGAGACGTTTATTAGTTTTCATGTGGCTCTGTCTGCTGGCAGAATACAGTTTTGCATTAAAAATTGCAGAAACTCAATAACAAGGCTTTAAGAAAAAGATTCCTTAAGTTAGATTTTTACAACATTCTGCACTTTTCACACGCCACAAAGGAAGATGATTGCTGGAGGCCCATCATCTCAGTCCCAGGACATCGCTGCAGGAGTTCCTCAGGACAATGTCCTGGGCCTAACCATCTTCGGCTGCTCCACCAATAACCTTCCCTCCATCATTAGATCAGAAATGGGATGGTCACTGATGACTGCAGTGTTCGGTTCCATTTGCAACTCCTCAGATACTGAAGTAGTCCATGCCTGCATGCAGCAAGACCTGGACAATGTTCAAGCTTGTGTTGATCAGTGGCAAGTTACATTCGCGCCATACAAGTGCCAGGCAATAACCATTTTCTTCTAGAGAGTGTCTAATCTCTTCTTGATGTTCAATGGGAGTAACATCGCTGAATTCCCCATCAACATCCTGGGGGTCACTACTGACCAGAAATTTAGCTGGACCAGCCGTAAAAATACTGTGGCTACAAGAGCAGGTCAGAGGCTGGGTATTCTGCAGCGAGTAACTCACCTTCTGACTCTGCAAAGCTTTTCCACCATCTACAAAACACAAGTCAGGAGTATGATGGAATTCTCACCACTTGGAACCATAGAATAATTACGGCATAGAAGGAAGTCATTCAGCCCGTCGTGTCCGTGCTGGCCGAAAAAACTAGCCACCCAATCCAATCCCACTTTCCCTAATCCCACCTGGTTCATAGCCTTGCTGGTTACAGCACTTCAGGTGCAGGTCCAGGTACCTTTTAAAAGAATTGAGGGTTTCTGCCTCCACCACCATTCCTGGCAGTGAATTCCAGACACCCACCACCCTCTGGGTGAAAACGCTTTTCCTCATGTCCCCTCTAACCCTTCTACCAATCACCTTAAATCTATGCCCCCTGGTAATTGACCTCTCCGCTAGGGGAGACAGGTCCTTCCTGTCTACTCTATCTAGGCCCCTCATAATTTTGTACACCTCTATTAAGTCACCCCTCAGCCTCCTCTATTGTAAGGAAAACAACCCTAGCCTATTCAATCTTTCCTCATAGCTGCAACGTTCGAGCCCTGGCAACATTCTTGTAAATCTCCTCTGTACTCTCTCCAGAGCAATTATGTCCTCTCTGTAATGTGGTGACCAAAATTGTACGCAATACTCCAACTGTGGCCTAACCAGCATTTTATATAGTTCCAGCATTACATCCCTGCTTTTGAATTCTATACCTCGGCCAATAAAGGAAAGCATTCCAAATGCCTTCTTCACCACTCTATCTACTTGTCCTGCCACCTTCAGGGATCTGTGGACATGCAGTCCAAGGTCTCTCACTTCTTCTACCCCTCCCAGTATCCTCCCATTTATTGTGTATTCCCTCGCTTTATTTGCCCTCCCCAAATGCATTACCTCACAATTATTTGGATTGAATTCCATTTGCCACTTTTCTGTCCACTCAACCAAACCGTTGATATCTTTCTGGAGTCTATGGCTATCCTCTTCAATATCAACTACACGTCCAATTTTTGTGTCATCAGCAAATTTCCCAATCATGACTCCCACATTTAAGTCCAAATCATTAATATATACCACAAACAGAAAGGGACCCAACACTGAGCCCTGTGGAACGCCAATGGAAACAGCTTTTCATTCACAAAAACATCCGTCGACTACTGCCCTTTGTTTCCTGGTCCTGAGCCAATTTTGGATCCAACCTGCCACATTCCTCTGTATCCCATGGGCTTTCATTTTACTGACCAGCCTGCCATGTGGGACCTTGTCAAATGCCTTACTAAAATCCATGTAGACCACATCCATTGAGCTTCCCTCATCAATTGTTCTTGTTTCTTCCTCAAAAAACTCAATTAGGTTAGTAAGACATGACCTTCCATTAACAAATCCCTGCTGACTATCCCTGATTAACCCTTGCCTTTCTAAGTGGCAGTTTATCCTGTCCCTCAGAGTAGATTCTAACAATTTACCCACCACCAAGGTCAGACTGATTGGCCTATAATTATTTGACCTATCCCTCGCACCCTTTTTAAACAATGGTACAATATTCACAGACCTCCAATCGTCTGGTACCTCTCCTGTATCTAGTGAGGATTTGAAGATGATCCTCAGCGCATCCGCTATTTCCTCCCTGGCTTCCTTTAACAACCTGGGATGCAATTCATCCACTTACAAGGATGTCAGACCCTCTAGTACTACCTCTCTCTCATTATGCTTATCATATCAAATATTTCACACTTTGCCTGGATAAGTGCAGCTCCAACAACACTCAAGAAGCTCGACATGATCTAGGGCAAAGTAGCCCACTTGATCAGCACCCTATCCATCATCTTAAACATTCAATCCCTCCACCATCAGTGCACCGTTACTGTAGTATGTATCATTTACAAGATGCAATGCAGCAACTTGCCAAGGTTTCTTCCACATCATCTTCCAAACCCACGACTTATTCTACCTAAAACAGTGAGGGCAGCAGGTGCATGGGAACACCACTATCTGCAAGCTCCCTTCAAAATCATACACCATTCTGACTTAGAAATATATCCCCCTTCCTTCATTATCACTGGGTTAGAATATTGGAACTCTCTGCTTAACAGCACTCTCGGTGTACCGACACCACATGGACTGTAGCAGTTCAAGAAGGCAGCTCACCACCACCTTCTCAATGGCAATTAGGGATGGGCGATAAATGCTGACCTTGTCAGCCATGCCCACATCCCATGAGCGAATAAAAAAAATCAACCAAGCCTTATACACACATATTGAGCCAAATTGCCCCACTGGCCAATATAATATTATCATCCCACTTACAAGGTCATCAATATGACTACACATTTGACTAAATTAGCTACATGAGGTTGTTTAAATTAACTCCATGTAAGGTGGTGACTGGCATAGTTTACGATGATCATGCCTGTAAACCAAATAAAATGGGGGTTGAAGTTGTTAACTTTATGACAGAAATCCAAATTATCAAATTAAGAAAACCTAATCAGTTACAGAGTAGAATGAAAATAAAACAGCGGTGATGAAGATGTCCTGATTAATGTTTACCTACTCCATTCCCAAAAATTGTTTTGTGTCTAGATTTTCCAGTTAATGTTGCAAATGAATTAATGAGAAAAATTCTTCCTTTTTTAAAGCACTGTATCACTTGAGTTAGATGGATCTCAAAACGTTTCACATGTCATGAATCTCACTTTGAAGTACAGTGCCATTATTGTGCACAGATAAAATTCACAAACAGCAATCAAATGAACATCCACATTAATCGGTTTTTGATGCTGCTGGTTGAAGGAAAAATGTTAGCTAAGACACTACGAAAACTCTGTGCCTTTTTCCAATTATTGAGACAGGACTTTTACTGTACTGGATTGTTAGTTTGGATTATGTGCTCATGCCCTGAAATGGGGATTGCACTAATTTGATTTTTTTGGAACAGGGAAAAGCCTAGTAAGTGTTATTCTTTCTGAATGATCTTGATTTCACCTACTCAGGTTCTCACCAAATCCCTCAATTACTTCTCTCTTCAAAAACACATCTGGTTACCACATGGATCACTTATGGTGCTTCAAATTAATTCACTTCTTGAATTATAATACTGTAAACCCTGAAAAGAGACCCAATAGTACCTCTCACGTTCAGTAATCTAGATATTGCACTTACCTTGCTGAATCTTGGTGAACATGATGAAAACTGTTTGATTTCTACATGGTCATCATCATTAGTGTCATCTTCCTCATCAGAATCAAGATGGTGGTACCTGTCAGATCGAGCTATGACAAAAAAAGATATCTATCAAAAACGAGTACTAATTCAGTGATTTTTAAATTGACACATTTGCACACGTCATCTCAATCAGACCATTTTTGATTGCCACAAAGTCAGATAGATAAAGTGTTACGTGAAAATAATGGACTAAATCAAACACCCGCAACAAAAGGAGACTTGGTAAAAATTGAGCATTAAACTATCAAAACTGTTTTTAGTAATTCTGACAGCATCTGCTTTTTTTGTTCCTTTTAAAGTAACAAACTTTTTCATCACACACAATTTTAAACAGGGAGAGTTGGCATCATTACATTTCTATGAAAAATCAAATCTAGGTGATCGTATAGATCAAGTTCTGGCAATCTGGCTTTAAAGTCCAGGCAACAATTTATTTTGACTTGTTGCTTTGTCCTGTTTGATGTTTGTGACCTTGAAGATTCAGAAAGGGTTATTTTAAATATTGTCATCTAAAGTTCAAGTTCAACCTAAAGAAATAGGAATAAAATCTTCCTCTACTGTCTACAAGGGCCATTAAATGAGAACAACTTGGTTGAGTTCTGAGTTCATGGGACAATATTAGTCATAATTAAGCACTAAAGTACAACAACATTCACTTATATAGCATCTTTAACTTAGAAAAACATCCCAAGGCACTTCATAGTAGCGCAATCTGACAAATATTGACACTGAGGCAAAATAAAATATTAGGTGGGATGATTAAAAGCTTGGTCAAAGAGGTAGGTTTAAAGGAGGAGAAAGAGGTGGAGAGGCAGAGGTTTAGGAGGGGATTCCAGAGCATAGAAGACTGAAGGCACAGCCACTGATAGTGAGACAAAGCGAGTGGAGATGCACAAGAGTCCAGAGTTGGAGGAATGCAAAATTCTTGGAGGGTTTTTCTGAGGCTGCAGTGAATATTCATTGTTCATTGCAAGCAGAGGGCTTGCCTGCAGTTGAACTGAGAAAACTTGACACTGATACTGACGGACTTAATTGGTATCCACATCTGATATTCCTCCTAATGTGCTGTACACATTTTAAAAAAGTCAAGGAAAAGTGTTAGGATTAACTTGCACTACTAAAAAAAAATGAGGAGTTTTGTTTTCAAGGTTGAGTTAATGATATCAGGGAAAGCAGCTGAAAATTTACTGAACTCAGTCATGAGGGTTTTGAAATATCAATAATTGCAAACAGGAACTGTTTCTACAATTGTATAATTTCAGCTGTGCCTGTCAAATCAGCTCCCACCCATCTCAGCAACTTTCTCGAGCCAGTAACCCCAATAAGGTCTTCAACACATATTGATGAAATAAAATTACTGAGTAGGAATGTAAAAATGTAATATACAAATGTGAATTATAATTCTTGGTTACCATTTTATTTTTCAAAGTGCAAATCGTATGACACTTTAACATTAAACTTTGTTAATTTTTCCATAATTATGACAACCAGTGCACTTAAACTTGTACAGTAATGGAGCAAGAAGCAACAAAACAAAAGGAGAAGCTGAATGATTTTAGTTAGAATTTTATCTTTTAACCTCAGGCCACAGGTTTCTAAACTCTACCTACTGTCAAAGTAACTGGTGTCATCTTCTGACTCAAGCTGAGGAATGAATTCAGCTTTCTGACGAAGCAGACTGTTCCAGTCCAGGTCTGTGAAAAACCGATGTTGCTTAACTTCATAGACACTGCCTAAGGAGGACAAAGCATAGTTCTGTGTTGATTCAAGTCCACCATTCTTGACCTTACATGAAAGGGCAAAGCTAAGCAACTTCATCACCCTACAACCCTCCCTCACAAGCCACAAGCAAAGCCTTTTCAGTAAAAAATAAGGTTAATTCACTCTTCTAATTCCTGTACTGAAAAATAAAATAGTACAAAAATAAGCTAGCACATGCGCACAAATGGTTTAATTATTCTTAATGTGCTAAAAATAAGATCACTATATGCTGCAAAACTGCCCTGATAGCTCGTCAACTGTCTTTCAGATAAAAGATTGAGATTTCAAAACAAGCTCATATAGAAAAGTAGAAATATGAATAATGAGAGAAGAGGAAAGGGAGATGGAGAGAGAGAGCAATTAAAATGCACAAACACACAGGAAGATTTTAGTAACAGTAATTTTAAGATTCCAATCCAGTAGAATTCCATAAGTATCTCTAACATTGGTCATACTTCAGAGAAGTAAATGCTAATCATTACCTGCACCTAGCCTTTCCAATGGATTTTGCCTTAGCAGCTTTGAGATGAGGTCCTCAGCATCAGGTGGTAAAGCATCATCCCCATCAGGCCAAGCTATCTCATCTGAGCAATTAAACAAAAAGATAACAATAGAAGATTTTATGTGAAGCTAATACTTGTAACGTCTAATTTAAATAATTTAAAACTTCCTCCAAAATTAAATCGTATAATCATAAAAGTGTATAGCACAAGAGGTCACATGCCCATTACTCCTGTGCAGCTCTCAAAGAATTATCCACTTAATCCCATTATCTTATCCTTTCCCAATGTATGCTTTAAATGTTATTTTTCATATATTTAGACACTTCCCTTTCGAAGGCTGTTATTAATTTGTTTCTACCACCTTTCCTGGTAGAACATTCTGAACCCCTACAACCCTCTGTGTAAAAATAAAAATCTCTTAACATCACCCTGTGTTCTTTTGGTGATGAGTTTAAATTCATGTCCCTCTAGTGATCGACACATGACCAGCAGAAATAGATTTTCCCTATATGCGTTATTGAAAGAGGCCAAGTGGCCTCTTTCTGTGCCGTAAACTTTCTATGATTCTATGAAATCTATCATTTTGAACAGATTCCAGTTTACGAAGTAACAGCTTCAGGCAGAAGACTATTGGTTCATCTAGTCCAACCACCCACAGTATTCCCCTGGTGCATTTAACTCTGAATTCCAGTTTTTGAAAAGAACCTGCTTAGTTCCTTCTTGAAACTCATTAAGGTTTATTGGTTCACGAGCCATACCGGTAATCTGTTCCACATATTTTCCAGCCTTTTAGTAAAAAATTTCCTCCTGTTTTCCTTTGTTGCCCTTAATGTGTAAATATGACCCCTAGTGCTTAAATTCTATATATAGAAGAAAAACTTACTTGGATCCAATTTGTTCAAACCCTTCAGAGTTCTAAACATTTCTATCATATCCCCTCTCAGTCTTCTCTTTTCAGGAGAGAGAAGACCCAAGGTCGTCAATCTTTCTTCAAATGTCAGTCCCTGAGCTCTAGGATCATTCATGAAGCCCTTTTCTACACCCTGTCTGAAAATAACTTGATATCCTCTTTGAGATAGGGAGACCAAAACTGGGACATGGATGTAAGATTAAATACAAGAGATTTAGGGCAGAGCACAGGAAAAACTTAAAAAAAAACATAAGGTTGTGTGGCTGTGAAATGCACTACTCGTGTTAGTGATTGAAGTGGAGACCACGGCAACATTTAAGAATAGATTAGAAAGATGGCTGAAGGAAAGGTGAATAAAGGGATATGGGAACAGGGCAGGACATGCGGTTAGGACTAATGCTTGTGTGGAGGATAAACACTAACCTGGTTTGTTTCTGTACTGCAATTTATATGTAATTCTATGTAAAATCTGTTGAATGCTATTCTAACATATTGTTTAATGCACTTGTTGAAATATTGGGTATAGTAATTTTACACAAGTTGTTAAGCTGTTTAAAATAAATTTACAACTTTATTAAAATGACGTCAGTAAACAGGGCAAGTAGCCAATCACACTAAAATATTCTCAGACAGCAAACCAGAAAGTTAAAAGCACTGATTATCATCACTTTTAATTTAAATTTTCAGATAGTGAAATAAATGATGTGATCGGATTAAGATAGAAGCTAAAATACCACAAACTTTAAAAAAAAATTATAAAGTGGAATTTTGTTTTTAAATCATAATGGAGAAATATGGCATTTCACAAAAATAAAATCAGCTTTTCAGAGCCAGTGAGAGTGTTTAACAGTAATCATGAACTTAGTATGCAGTTTAAAAACCCAGATCCACCTCATTCAACAAGGTGTAACCTTTTTGAGGGTTTTTACAGCAAGGCTAATGGTACTAAAGTGGAAGTTTTCACCAATTTACTGATTGCTTAAGGACTGCACTCTGGGAGGACCTCTACAGGACACCCTCTCAATCACTGACAGCTACTTCTGGGTTTCTGTGTTATCTTGCACACATGTGGAGATCCTGAAGTTGCTGTCAGCTTCAGTGGAGTAATGATGGTGAATGCTGACAACTTCACCATCATTATCACCGCAAAATCTGGGTGAACATTCTGCATTCTAGAAGCAATTCAGCTTTAGAGGATTTATTTGCAGCTTCTCTCCAATGTTCTCTACACATCATAATTGGGGTGAAGGCAAGTCCACCAAACCAAAACATAAAACTCACCACTTATCACTTGTCCAAACAGTTCCTCTGGAGTATCTCCAAAAAAAGGAACACATCCCACCAGAAATTCATACAGGATTATACCCATGGCCCACCAATCCACTGGTTTCCCATAACCCTGCCGCAGTATCACTTCAGGAGCAATGTATTCCGGAGTTCCACATACCTTTGTCAAGATAAAGAAACCAGGTTTTACAAAGTTTATTTGTCCACACATTTAAACCCTCAATATATATCTATGCTTCAACAAAATGTTTTTCAGTTTAGCAAACATCAATATGGTGAAGTGAATGGAATTGATATGGCTTTCTGTCCATAAATAGCAAGACAATGAAGGCAGCTCAATAAACTACCTGATTTTTTTTTTACAAAAAAATCACAAAAAGATAGTGTACCATTCATTGTAACAACTAGGAGTTGATCCTGCAACATTTTGGAACATATGGCATGGGATAACTGATAATTATATAACATGGATCTTAATCCAGCAGAGCATTTGACAGGCCACCTGACGAGACAGGATTACAGATGCATGATAATTTCCATGAAGACATGATCAACAGAAACTCAAAAGAAATTACCTGAAAAACAATTAACCAAAAAAAGTGCACCTTGTCAGACTATTAAGGTTCCTTGCTGAAAGTTTCAAGCAACACCGTTTCTCATACCAAAGGGGAACTATTTCTTTCCTATTCCCACCATCAAATCATTTTTTTGGTCCCTTGCATGGCCATCCACTCTCACTAGGTTAATGCCAGTCCCGTCTTAGAATCCCACTTACATCCTTTTATTTTGGCAACAAGCATCTCTCTGTCGCATACTTTCACTTCCTTTTACATCCCTATATGTCAGATTCAATTAGTCCCCCTACCACAGATCTACGTTTGAATTTACTTGCTACGGTTATTTTGAACTCTCAACATTTGCTTTCTCACAACATTTGCTTTCTCCGCAGTACTATTTAAATAGTTTTAGAAATTTATTTTAAAACACGTTGGAAATGGCATTGAGTCCTTTAGACCTGTAATTTCCCCGGTTTGATTGCTGAGTTGTTCTACCTTTTATGCAAAGATGGTGATGCAGTATATTGTCCCTGAATTTAAAATTTTAAAAAGTTGGCTTGTCCAGAAGGTCCTGCTAGAAGCTGCACACTTCTGAAAGTCAAGTGATTACATTATCAGGTTCAATTGAATAGTCTGCAATTCATCAGGCTTAGCAAATTAAAATTGGCCACTTAAACATGCCACCTAGACTGCAGCAGTTCAAGAAGGCAGCTCACCACCACCTTCTCAAGGGCAATTAGGGATGAGCAATAAATGCTGGTCGAGCCAGCGACATCCACATCCCATGAATGAATAAAAAAAAGTGCCAACATCTGTGGAACTGCTTTCGAGAAATGTGTAAGGGTGGCTGGGGTGGATGAAAGTGGAAAAGAAAAAAAATGTCTGGAAATGAGAGAGCTGCTAAAATATCTAACTTCTTTAGCCCATGAATTGTTGTTTTCCTCCCATTCCCTACTTAACATGCAAACTATTAAATGCTATTGCAGTCACATAACTGATGGTCAGAAATCAGTTTAACAGGAATCACCTTTAGATTTCCAGCATAAATTAGTTTTGTAATAATTTTATTCATTAAGAAACTACTGCTAGACAGTCAGTGGCTTAAGCCAACAATTACGACATATTAATCCTTTCTAGATAGATACGTGAACTAATTTACTATCAATTTTCACTGATTAAAATATTAAAGAATGGGTGATACTGTGCATTACAATACAGTAATTTCACTCTAGAATCTGTATTCAAATTCAGCCCAGACTAGTAGGATCACAGTCTCCTCTGGACTCTCCATATACAGTGGTTTTAAAGTGAATTTGGGCCGTCTTAAATCACAGCTTGTCGTAAATCGTGAATCTCACTAACAAAGTCTAACAACTTGCATTATTATAGCCAGACATAATAATAGCTGGTGTGTAAGGTTAAAACAAAAACATACCAATTGCAGCAGACAGCAGTTTTTTCTAAAGTAGCAAGGCAGCTTATTTTTCCTGAAACAGCTATACCTGAGCTTGGTACTGCCACTGGAAAAATGTTCACACTTTAGGGTTTTATAAGTGAGGCAAATAATTTGTGTTGTGCATTTAAGTTGAAACTTATCCAACTTATTTCACTTAAATGCCTATGGTCATTAAAGGGGAAACCTCGCCTTGATTTGAAGACAACTCTTGGAAGGCTGTGCCGTTCTCCAAGGTATAATATTTTCTTCTCCCTCATGCCATTCCCTTCAGTAACGCAACAATAAAACAAGGAACAAATTACATACAAAATTTTATGATATCCTTTAAGGACTACAGTATTTCTGTACCAATATTTAAGAGTTACCTTATTCCATGGACAATGTTATTAAGGAATGCCTATTGTATTTTTTCTATCCTGCTACACAATGTCAGCAGCTGAAATGTGCACTTAGGTACAAGGACATTGTGTGAAAGAAACTGTAAATGACATTCAGGATTCGATTTTTATAAATGTCATTTCTCATTTAACTACCAACTCCAAAGCCTTCTGATAGAAATCGCAGGAGAGATAACGAAGTAAAGCAGAGTATATCGTTGTTAGTTAGAGTTGTAACAATGAAATTAACACCAAATGTACTCCACAATGATAATTCCACAAAAAGAGGTCAGCAATAACAGCACTCAAAAATGTTCACTAGAAGATCATCTGGGGTTTTCACCTGCTTGTCAAGAAATTCTCTTGCGTCTTTTTCAATGTGCCCTTCATATAGATTGGTAGTGAGGCTCATCAGACCAATCTTTGAAAGTCCAAAATCTGTCAGCTTGATGTGACCCATCGAAGTGATGAGCAGACTGTAAGCGGAAAAAACTCAATCAATATTAGAGGTCATTTAGACATGACCGGTTCTACAATGTATTACGAGATTACATAGAACATAGAACATAGAAAATACAGCACAGAACAGGCCCTTCGGCCCACGATGTTGTGCCGATCCTTTGTCCTCTGTCAAGGACAATTTAATCTATACCCCATCATTCTCCTTTATCCATATACCTATCTAAAAGCCGTTTGAAAGTCCCTAAAGTTTCTGACTCAACAACTTCCCCAGGCAAGGCATTCCATGCCCCGACCACTCTCTGGGTAAAGAACCTTCCCCTGACATCCCCCTTATATCTCCCACCCTTCACCTTAAATTTATGACCCCTTGTAACGCTTTGCTCCACCCGGGGAAAAAGTTTCTGACTGTCTACCCTATCTATTCCCCTGATCATCTTATAAACCTTTATCATGTCACCAATACTTTTTCTGATACAAATGGGCCAGAAAGCTTCTATCAATTAACAGCAAATGTTTTCAATTTAAGTAATGATGTCAAGTTAACAATACTTCAAAATTGTCAATGTATTAACAGTTGTAGAAGTGTATGCATCAATAACACTTAGATACAGTGGATTAAATTCAAGACAGTAATGTAACCTGAAGGTTCATATGGCAATTATGTTTTGAGTCCTATGCTCAAAATATTTATGATTCCACGTGAATGCAAGACTAATGTAATTGAAATAATCATCGAGTTATCCAGTGTTATGTATTTAAAGTGGCAATTTTTTAAACACAAAACAGATTTTAAAAATGATAAACAATATGCTCATTTGTGGCATTAGGATGATGTTCCTTTACAGAAATTATCTTATTACGGTAATTTGAATAATCTTTGTACAATGTACATACAGTATTTGTTTCTTTATAAAACTGCTTTTGGATGCTATGTGCCAGCGGTATGTTAAATATTGGCTCTTTATGCTACCCATAAACATTGTGTGTCATACTAGATATCATGTTATAACAGGGTACAAGGCACAAATGTAAAGACAATGGTGATTGTAATATATAATCATCCAGCTCATTTTTATTAAAGGAGTTGACATTGAATGACCGACTTTCATTATCTACTACTCTGCATGAGAGGAAAAATTCCATTCTGACTTGAAATTTACTAATTTCATACTCATGTCCGCCAGATCCATTATTTCAAAGAAATCTAGGCAAATTAAGTTGTTGAGCTAAGGAATGGCAGGCAACATTTAATATTCTATAGAAGAAGCTCATGCATACTGGTATAGGAATCTTGTACATAATGCACGGGTGCCCAATGGTGAGGTTAGGAAGGTTTTGGACAGCATTTATTAGCTATTCACTGGAACTTACCACAGTGTCAACAAGGCTAATTAACTACTGGAATTCATCTTAAAGATATTTATTTGATTATAAGTTGAAACAAGCTTTTTGATCTTGTGTAACTCATGAAAGGACCACATTTATAATAGACACGTCTTTGTCGAGCATAAGACACAGGCTCAGAGTAGAGTTTTTAAGAGAGGGAAGCGAGAGAAGAGACTGAGACCAGTGCTTTCAGAAGCTGGGGTAGCAGCGCAGGTAGAGAATCCAGCAGCAGCACTTAAAGAAAAGAGAGGGGAGAAGCATGGAGTAGCAATTTAAGGGAATGGAAAAAGCTGTGTGGAATGAGAGTGGGGGGATGAAGGAAGGAGAGAAGTGGGCTACAGCACTTTGGAGAACAACATAGAAGTAGTACTTATGGGAGGAAGGGGGAAAAGAAGAGAAAGGAGAGAAGCCAGCAGCTGCACTTATTTGGAGATGAGAAAGAAAGAAAGAGCAGCACCATGGGGTGGAGGGAGATAAGGGGGAAAAGCTTGCAGCAGTGCTTTGTGAGGGAAATTTAGATACAGGGAAGGAAGAATGACTGTTGAGGTAGCTTTTCATGAAGTTTTGCTCCTTATCGGTGAAATAGGCTGACTAATTAATGCAACTGACCAGGTGGATGTGTGGAATATCTGGAACTCTTATTCTAGTTGAGGTCTCAGAGGCGAGAGTGCTACTACTGAACCAAGGCTGTCACTTGAGATGACCAAGGAGTTTTTTTGTATTAACTGGAACCATCTAATGAAATTGTTTGCTGTGGTAATGCTCATATGATTCACTAAACAGTAAATTCTTCTTCCATTCACCTCTTATGTACAGTCCAACACTGGCAAAGCCTGGTCAGAAGATCATTCATTGTGGCGGAAGGAACTGAGATATGCTGAGATCCAAAGGAATCGGAATAAAATTACACCCTGTCCCCACAAAAATGATTTGCTCAGGAAGAGTTTGAGATAAGAGGCAACATTGACAGCCGGTTCTTTTTTCACAAGACAACATCAAGATTAATTTGGTAGAGCACTAAACTAAGGTGACCTTGAATGTAGTGAATGTTAGAGTTCATACTTGTCTGGCTTGAGGTCTCGGTGAACAATGCCATAATTGTGTAGGTACTCCAAAGCCAGCACAGTCTCTGCAAAATACATCCTGGCCATTTCAACCGGCAAAGCACCAATATTCTTCAATAAAGTTGCACAGTCACCACCTATGGTACAAAATACAAAATAAGGACACTGATAGAAATGCTTTGCTATTTATCAATACTGGAAATCTGAATTTGAAAACATACCTTTTTACTAAGAACATACATACCGTAGAACTTTATGCATTGACCACTCCTCTAACTCCAACAGGTTGGCCTTTTTTAAAGTTCTATTTTGAAATTAATGTTAACACTGTAACATATATCCCATTAACTGGGTCAACCTGGAGTCCAGGAAGTTGAGTCTTTAGCTTCCATGTGTCATTTTCAACCACTTCTACCAAAACTTTCAACTTCTGTGATCATTAAAAAGTCAGCAGTTCCACTGATATCAGCACAGCAGTAGCTGACAAAAGGAATCTTGGTGTTGAAGGATTGGTTTAGTGTATTAGTTATCGTAATGGTAACCGATATTACTGGCTAACACTGCAGCAATTTATCAACCAACTGGCCTATCAGTTCAGAGATAAATGAGATAAATGCAGTGAGAAAAATATCTAAGTCACTAGCCTGCTAAATCAACCACTTTTCACCAAGCCCATAGGTAATTGACTTAGTGACGTGCCACAGTAACTATATATACTGAGTAATTTTATTTAAACCTTGATACTCTACAGACTCATAAGGAAAATATTTGAGATTCTAAGGAGATTTCACTTCAGGATACAAGCTAAATACAGCAATCCAGAGAAGCTGCAGAGAGGTTTAGACAGATTGGTGAAAACTTCAAAATTAGCAGCATTTAAAGGCATTTAGTGGAGCCAATGCCCTGGAATATCACAGAGTATCCCTTTCAGTATGTCTGATTCCAAGCTGATCAATGATATTAGTTGGCATTCAGATTAGTTCTCAATCGGATTGATTCAAGCTGATCTTTGCTGAGAGTTCGCTATTTGTTACAAACTTGCAGCTAGGTAGAGATAGTAAGGAAAAAACCCTTTTTCGCAAATAGTAAATGTTTGCAATCAGAGATTCAGCTGTGAACACAACATGGTTCAACGAAAAGTGCAGAAGAGCATGCCAGGAGCAGCACCAGGCATACTTAAAAATGAGCTGTCAACCTGGTGAAGCTAGAGCACAGGACTACTTGTGTGCCAAACAGGGAAGAAGCATGCAACAGACAGAGCTAAGGAATCCCACAACCAACAGATCGGATCAAAGCTCTACAGTCCACATCCAGTCGTGAATGGTGATGGACAACTAAACAACTAACAGGAGGAGACGTCTCCACAAACATCCCCATTCTCAATGATGGAGGAACCCAGCACATCAGCACAAAAGAAAAGGTGAAGCACTCAAAACCACCTTCATCCAGAAATGCCGAGTGGATGATACATCTCGGCCTCCTCCTGAGGTCTCCAGCATCACAGATGCCAGTCTTCAGCCATTCCAATTCACTCCACGTATTATCAAGAAATAGCTGAAGGCATTGGATACTGCAAAGGCTATGGGTCCTGACAACATCCTGGCTGTCATACTGAAGACTAGTGCTCCAGATTTAGCTGCGCCCTGAACCAAGCTGTTCCAGTACAGCTACAACATTGGCATCTACCCGACAATGTGGAAAATTGCCCAGGTGTGCCCTATCCGCAAAAAGCGAACAAATCCAATCCGGCCAATTAATGCCCCATCAGTCTACTCTCGATCATCAGCAAAGTAATGGAAGGTGTGGTCGACAGTGCTATCAAGCGCCATTTAAACAGCAATAACTTGCTCACCGATGCTCAGTTTGGGGTCCGTCGGGGCCACTCAGCTCCTGACTCATTATAGCCTTGGTCCAAACATGGACAAAAGATGAGGAGAAATTTCTTCACCCAAAGAGTGGTGAGCCTGTGGAATCCGCTGCCACAGAAAGCAGTTGAAGTCAAAACATTGTATGTTTTCAAAAAGCAGTTAGATATAGCTCTTGGGTCTAAAGGGATCAAAGGGTATGGGGCGAAAGCTGGAACAGGCTACTGAGTTGGATGATCAGCCATGATCATAATGAATGGTGGAGCAGGCTCGAAGGGCCGAATGGCCACTCCTGCTCCTATTTTCTAGGTTTCTAAAAGAGCTGAACTCAAGAGGTGAGATGAGATTGATTGCCCTGAATATCAAGGCAGCATTTGACTGAGTATGGCATCAAGAAGCCCTAGCCAAACTGGTCAATGGGAATCAGGGGGAAAACTCTCCACAGGTTGGAGTCATACCTAGCATAAAGGAAGATGGTTGTGGTTGTTGGAGGCCAATTATCTCAGTCTCAGGACACTACTGCAGGAGTTCCTCAGGGTAGTGTCCTAGGCTCAACCATCTTCAGCTGCGTCATCAATGACCTTCCCTCCATCATAAGGTCAGAAGTAGGGATGTTCGCTGTTGATTGCATGATGTTCATCATACAATCCTGAGATACTGAAGCAGTCTGTCGATATGCAACGAGACCTGGATAACATTCAGGCACCTCGTCCCCTTACAATGCAATCACAGGAGGTGATCCCTCCTCCCTCCTCACCATCCAGGGCCCCAAACACTCCTTCCAGGTGAAGCAGCGATTGACGTCTTCTTTCAATTGAGTACTCTGCATTAGCTGCTCACAATGCGGTCGCCTCTACATTGGGGGAGGCCAAACGCAGATTGGGTGGCCGCTTTGCAGAACACCTCTGTTCAGCCCACAAGCATGACCCCTAGCTTCCGGTTGCTTGCCATTTTAATTCACCACCTCGCTCCCATGCCAACATTTCTGTCCTTTCCTGCTGCAGTGTTCCAGTGAATCTCAACACAAGCTCGCAGAACAGCATCTCATCTTCCAATTAGGCACTCTACAGTTTTCTGGACTCAACATTAAGTTCAACAATTTCAGAGCACGACTGCCTTTTTAAAATTTTATTTTGTTTTATTTTTTAACCATGGGCCTGTCTTAATCTTGTTTTTTCAGATTTTTGCTTTTGGGAAAGCTACATTATTCTGCCATTAACACTCTCTCTGGACTAATGCTTTGTCTTTTCATACAACTATTAGCACTCCCTTTGCCTTTGTTCCGTGAAATCTTTGTCATTTAATCTCTCCTGCCCCAATGCCCTATCACATTCCTTCCCTTTTGTTCTTTCCCCACCCCCACCCCTCTTGTCAATTGCTCAGAGCTTATTACATTTCTAACCTTTGTCAGTTCTGATGAAAGGTCACAGACCAGATACTGCCAGACCTGCTGAGTATTTTTTTAGATTAGATTAGAGATACAGCACTGAAACAGCCCTTCGGCCCACCGAGTCTGTGCCGAACATCAACCACCCATTTTTATACTAATCCTACACTAATACCATATTCCCAACAAACATCCCCACCTGTCCCTATATTTCCCTACCACCTACCTATACTAGTGACAATTTATAATGGCCAATTTACCTATCAACCTGCAAGTCTTTTGGCTTATTTCCAGCACTTTTTGTTTGTAATTCAGGCAAGTGACATTCATGCCACACAAGTGCCAGGCAATGTCCATCTCCAACAAGACAGAATCTAACGATCTCTCATTCTGACATTCAATGGCATTACCAGCACTGAATCCCCACTATCAGCATCCTGGGGGTCCCCATTGACCAGAAACTGAATTGGACCAGCCACATAAATACTGTGGCTACAAGAGCAGCTCAGAGACTGGGAATGCTCGCTGAGTAACCCACCACCCAAAGCCCGTCCACCATCTACAAGGCAGAAGCCATGAGATTGATGGAATACTCTCCACTTGCCTGGATGAGTGCTGCTCCAACAACACTCAGGAAGCTTCAAAGCATCCAGGATAAAGCAGCCTGCTTGAGGGGCACCACATCCACAACCTTCAACATTGACTCTCTCCACCATTGATGCAGCAGCAGTATGCATCATATACAAGAAACACTGCAGCAACTCACCACGCCTCCTTTGACAGCAGCTTCCAAACCCGCGACTTCAACCACCTAGAATGACAAGGACAGCAGATGCACGGGAACACCACCACCTGCAAGTTCCCCTCCAAGTCACACACCATCCTGACTTGGAACTATATTACCATTCCTTCACTGTCGCTGGATCAAAATCCTGGAACCCCCGCCCTAACAGCAAAGTGGGTGTTCCTGAACCAGAAGGACTGCAGTGGCTCAAGAAGGAAGCTCACCACCACTTTCTCAAGGACAATTAGGGATGGGCAACGAATTCTGGCCTCGCCAGAGACGCCCACATCCCATGAAATGAATAAAAAATAGGCGCATCAGTCAGAGTGCATGTTGGAGGTAGCTAAGGACCTTCACTGCACAGCATACAAATCATTACTCAGGATGGATTGTTGAACAAGAATAAAGAATTTCCAGTGTGTACTGGATGATCTATTTTCATGAGCAGTGTGGACAGCTCACAGTAACAATGGATAAACTAACATTTCACCTAACTAAAATGATTTTGCACTTAAATCTTCTGTACATAAAATTTTCGGGCAATCCCGCTCAGTTCAGCGGGCCACCTTTGCATTCACCATCCAATTGAGGATGGCGGGCGGGAGGCCCAATGAGAGGGCCCGCAGGACTAGCCAGCTGACAGTCCCACGGGGAGGGGTGGGTGCTGTTCAGGCAGAAGGTTAAGTGCGAGGCACCTCAAAATAGAGGAACTCTCAAAAGGCTGCAGAAGGTTCTATAACAAAGAATCCCAGAGCTCTTAGGGCCATCAGTGTGGAGGCGTAACGCCTCCACAAGAATGATTTAGGCCGCGGCTGTGCCGATTGCAACTTTGCAACTCCATCATAGCAGCCTGGACAGCAGGCTCCAATGGCCCTCTGGAAGGCCACCTACAAATCGTTGCCGGGCTCTGGACCTATGTGGGGCCCATGCAACACCGGGGAACATTCCACTGGTGTGGGAAAATGGCCCTTAAATGAGGTCTTAATTGTCTTGATTGACTGCCCACCTGCATGGAGTGGGTTGCCAATTCTTGTCCCAGTCAAGCTCTGGGACATTCGTCCGGAGGTGGGACAACTTTGCGGAGCCGTCCTATCAGGGTTTTCCCCACTTTCCTGGCACCACCATCCCCCCCACTGCCTCCAAAGGGGCCAGGAAGATTCCAATCAAAGTGTTAAAACTTTCCAATGGTTCATAAATCAAGATCATGTTGTTTGGTATTACAGTACCATTTGATGGCAAGCCCGTTATAACACATAATATATATATATATATGTATCTCCACAAGCAAAACCAAGAGGATATGGGTTCAGTTCTGGGTACTGCCTGTGTGGAGTTTGCAAGTTCTCCCTGTGACTGTGTGGGTTTCCTCCAGGTGCTCCGGTTTCCTCCCACATGCCAAAGACTTGCGGGTTGATAGGTAAATTGGCCATTGTAAAAAAAATAAATTGCCCCTAGTGTAGGTAGGTGGTTGGAGAATTGAGGGAAGGTGGGGATGTGAGATGGAAAATGGGATTAATGTAGGATTTGTATAAATGGGTGGTTGATGGTCGGCGTGGACTCGGTGGGCCGAAGGGCCTGTTTCGGTGCTGTATCTCTCTATGACTCTATGATAACCCATCAGGTATCAAAGCCATAATTAAATCGTGGTCATTTTATGTAGGAATAATCAAGACATAGTTTATCTCTAACTATTGCCCTAAGGTGTTCATTGAAAAGAATTAATTTAAAATGAATGTATTTATGAAGTCCAAAGTAGTAGGCTAAAACTTTGCTGTGATATCATTTTGACATTGCATTGTTATATAGATGGATACAGAAGTAGGCACAGCACAGCAATAACTAGAACTGTACTGAAATGTTTGCATTCAATTTGAAAGTATTCACCTCACCACATTTTTTAAACTTGATTTTGATGCACAGATTTATTAAAAAAATGAGGGATGTTGCCTGACAGTATTTCGCCAGCATTAGAAGAATAGTACAAAACCCTAGATCACCGAAAAATACTGAGAATATAGTATCCAAAACAAGGATAGCAAGCAGAAAAGAGAGAGAAGATCACTGATAATGATGATGTTCCTATCAATTGAATTGTCTAGAGGGAGCATCAATAAAGGACAGTCTTGTCTAGGTTTTTAAAAAAATGTCATTTAATGTGAAAAACAGGAAAGTCTTAAATTTGATGCCTGGGTTTGTTGATTCAGCTGATGTAATGGGGATTTTTTTTATTCTTTCAAGGGATGTCATCGTCACTGGCAAGGCCAGAATTTGTTGCCCATCCCTAATTGCCTGCAAGTAGGTGATGGTGAGCTGCCTTCTTGAACTGTTGCAGTCCATCTGGTTTACAGTGCTGTTAGGAAGGGAGTTTCAGGTTTTTGACCCAGCGACAGTAATGGAACAGCAATACAGGTCCAAGTCAGGATGGTGTGAGGCTTGGAGGGGAACTTTCAGATGGTGGTGTTCCCAGTGTCTGCTGCCCTTGTCATTTTAGGTAGTAGAGGTCACAGGTTTGGAAGGTGCTGTCAAGGAACGCTTGGCAAGTTGCTGCAGTGCATCTTGTATATGGTACATGATATATGTGAGGCAAGTGCCAAAACAACTGTCCTCAACAATTGTGATGAATTTGGAGGGTGAGGGGAAGTAACCAGGAATGCTGTCATTGACTGCTATCGAATTACCATGCTGGATTGTTTGCCTACTTATGTGGAAATCAGTAGCGAGATTTTCTGTATATGTTGTGGGTCAAAATTATAAAGATGATTGCTATAAGTAGGTGTATCATTTTGTTGCATATAACACACAGTAGCAATCTTCATTTTGCAGCTGAGAGCAGGATTGAATTTGGTTGCGATCCTTCTGTAGTCAAGGAGCCCATTAACATTTGCTGTCTAGGCTCACATACAAAGAATCGGCAATGCATGAGTAGATTGCCAGCAACCGTGGAATCACACCAAGCCCAAGTTTGCACCTTCCACTCAAGAAATATTATATTTTATATATAATTTTTTTAAGAAAGAATACTGTTCCAAAAAGGTCGCATCGTAACTTGAACTTGACAATGTAGCCACTATTTCAGAAAGAAATTGCGTAAGCAATTTGGTAACTAACCTTCTACATATTCAATTACCATACACAGGTGGCGTTTCGTCTCAAATGAGCAGAACATGCTCACAACAAAAGGGTTTTCAGCAAAGGTCAGGATATCTCTTTCAACAAATGCTTGCTGGATTTGGTTCCTTAGAATGAGGTTCTGCTTGTTAATTTTCTTCATAGCAAACCTCTGCCGTGTTTCCTTATGTCGTACAAGATAGACCGCTCTGGAATAATCATGAACATTGTATCAGTTACTAACTCCTACATGACACAAGCCTAACAGCAACAAAGTCTTCTGTCAGAAGTAACAGCAAGAGCATAATAATCCTGGTAAAATGGCAATTCTTATAAGGTTACTCAGAATTAGCCAATTCAGTGTACTGTCCTGTACAGATATAACAGGTTAACATAGCAATCGAAATTGTGATATTTCTATAGTATTAGTGGAAAAATATTAACTCATCAACTCTTAGTAATCCTTACACTGGCGAACAAACATATGCTGACCAAAGCTTAGGAAGACTAATCTTAAAAGACACTGTATGTTAGAAATGGTGATGGGGATGGCATGCATTGATTTACCAGTCATGCTTCTTTGTCTGGTAGAAGGGATAATAATTGGTCTAGAATTTCATGCATACTTGCATCCAGAGACATGTGCAATCTGGACATAAATCAAATATGCGGCCTAAAAATTGTGGAATTTTGGGCGTAAGTGAGTTACATGTATATGTACAATACACCAAAATATCCTTGATGTTCTACATTCATCGATACACGTCCCAAATGCATCTCCGCTCATAATAATGGCCCATCACCAAGTTTGAGAGCCTTATACCCAAGTTTTGTTCAATTGCACATGCTCAGAGGCTCTTTTCAAATTAGAATCAAGTTTTCAAATGCAGCAAGAAACAAAGTTAGCTTCTGATGTCTTGTTTACGCTGATTTGCATGAATTTACCCCCATTTTACAGTCTAGCGTATTCTAATGAGTCTTGCAAGTGTAACTTGACACTGGCAGAATGGGTGTAGGAATGGGTGCATCTTGGGGTCTAATTTCGGGTTTGTGTCAACGGAGGAAATTCCAGACAATAACAACAGTTGTGACTTCATACTGGGACAATTGAAGTTTTGATTGTGGCATTTACTCTCTTTGGTTTTTGTTACACTATTTGCATTGATGTTTTTGAAGATGCAGTCAGCTGGGAAAACCAAAGGACGATTTTCAATGGTTGTGTCATTCCAACAGCTATTTCATTGCGTTAATGTCCAAGTCATAGCCTTGACATTGTCATTTGTACTCATCAATTAAAGAAAATTTTTTTTTTTAGAAAGGGAGTATGGACGACTAGGCTCTCTGTTTAAGTGAGAAAATCTTTACCCATAGGCTCCATTGCTGATTAGCTTTAGTGTTTCAAAGTCTTCCTCGCATGGGGTTTTCTTTGTGTGAAGTGCAGCACCACGACCCTGAAAATAATCAAAATTCAACAAGTAAACCTGATATTCTGCCACCAGGTTACTTTATGCATTGTGCTAAGTCATTACATTTAGAAGCTACAGATATAAGAAAAAAGATATGACAAATATATGAAGAAAATATTTAACACATGTCTCTCTTATCCTGCAAATGCAATGCAAGTTTATTAATAAAGGACAAAGTAACATTTCCAAATGCAAATTCTTAAATTGAAAAGCAATTGTGAGATAACAGGTGCATTATTCAAAGGTTTAAATCCTGAAAATATCCCTTCAATTTTCTTGCCAAATGTATAATTTTCTATAGAAGCTTAGTGGACTATTACACTTGATGATGCCACAAATTGGGGGCTGTAGTTTCAAATGACCGTGGAGGCAGTTTGCTGGCATCTTCCCACTTCCGGTCCATTTTCAAGGAGGCCAGGTCGGAGGCGCAATGGCTACCTGCCCGCAAGTGCCAGGTAGCCAATTGAAGCAATTAAGGGACCTTTTAAGGCCCCTCTACCGCATTTTCGAGTCAGTCGTGCCCTCCATGGTAGCCTAAACACGCCAGTGAAAAGAAGTGGCCTTCCAGTGGCAGACCTGGGGGTCAACACTCCAGAATAATTTAACCCCCCCCCCACTGCTGCCACTGCAGAAAGATAGCCACAGCTGCAGCCCTGCACAGCTGGGATACCCCTCCACACTGCAGTTTGGCAGTCGTGGCCATTTTTATTTTCAAATCTTTTGTAAGTGTTGAAAGGGCACCTCCATCTTGAGGCACTCTCTCTCTCCATTACCTGCATTAGCAGGTTGCTGCTCTCTGTGTAGGAGGGCCTCCTATTGGCCCTCCACATTGGGTGCCTACCCGCCGTCTTTAATTGGATGATAAGCATGCCCTCTGGCCACTATTTGGCCATTCCTTGGAAAATCACGACGGGTGAATATTTCCAACACAGCGCGGGGTTGGGACCTTCATTTGATCCAAGCTAAAATCCTGCCCTGTATCGCAGTCACGTTACTTGCACAATCTGTTCAATGCACATTATTATACATCACAACATTTGTTCTCCTGGTAAGGCGCTCATCCTCACTCCCTTACGTCCAAAGGATGCAGACTTGAACGGATATGCCAGATTTAGTCATTCACTGCCAAGTCTGGCTGGCCTACAGAAAGCACAATAGGATCATGCTCTTGTCTGTCAAAACTACTTACTATGTCAGGAATGCATCCTGGAATGCAAAGATAACTACTCATTTCTTTTCTCTACTGCAACCAGTCTTCTTAAACCCCTCGCTCTTGCCTCCTCCACCCTCTGTCTATACTTAAAAGTTGATAAAGCACCAGGGTCTGCTGAGATGCATCCAAGGATACCTAACACAAAGGAAGACGGTTGTGGTTGTTGGAGGTCAATCATCTCAGTCCCAGGACATCAATGCAGGAGTTTCTCAATGTAGTGTCCTAAGCCCAACTATCTTCAGCTGCTTCATCAATGACCTTCCCTCCATCATAAGGTCAGAACTGGGGATGCTCGCTGATGATTGCACAATGTTCAGCATCATTCACAACTCCTCAGATAATGAAGCAGCCCATGTCCAGATGCAGCAAGACCTGGACAACATCCAGTCTTGGGCTGATAAGGGGCAAGTAACTTTCGCGCCACAGAAGTGCCAGGCAATGACCATCTCAAACAAGAGAGAATCTAACCATCTCCCTTGATGTTCAATGGCATTACCATCGCTGAATCCCCCGCTATCAACATCCTGGGGGTCACCATTGACCAGAAACTGAACTTGACCAGAAACTGAACTGGACCAGCCACATAAATGCTGTGGCTACAAGAGCAGGTCAGAGGCTGGGAATTCTGTGGCGAGTAACTCACCTCCTGTCTCCCCCAATGCCTCTCCACCAGCTACAAGGCACAAGTCAGGAGTGTGATGGAATACTTTCCACTTGCCTGGATGGATGCAGCTCCAACAACACTCAAGAAGTGCGACACCATCCAGGACAAAGCAGCCCGCTTGATTGGCACCGCATCCATCACCTACAACATTTACTCCCTCCACCACCGACGCACAGTGGCAGCAGTAGGTACCATATACAAGATGCACCACAGCAACTCACCAATGCTCCTTTGAAAAGATTCTCGAGAATGGTTCCAGGGATGGGGAACTTCAATAATGAGAAGTTGGGACTGTTTTCCTTGCAGAAGAAAAGGCTGGGAGATTTGGTAGAGGTATTCAAAATCATGAGGGGTCTGGACAGAGTGGATAGGGAAAAACTGTTACCACTTGTGAAAGGATTGAGAACAAGAGGGCACAGACTTAAACTGAATGGCAAAAGAAGCAAAATTGGCATGAGGGAAAACTTCTTCACGCAGTGAGTGTTTAGGATCTGGAATGCATTGCCTAGGAATGTGGTGGAGACAGGTTCAATCTAATTCAAAAGGGAATTAGACTGTTATCTGAAGAGAAAGAATGTGCAGGGTTACGGGGAGAAGGCAGGGGAATGGCATTAGGTGAACTGCTCATTTGGAGAGCCAATGCAGACACGATGGGCCGAATGGCCTGCTTCTGTGCTATAACAATTCTGTGAATTCTATGAACAAGTGTGAGGAGCTCAATGACTTCTTTCTCACTAAGATTGAGACCATACTTTCACCTGTCTGCCTCCTTTCCCCAAGCCCACTGGGCCAACTCCTCAGAAATTGCATCATTTTCTAATTTCTCTCCTATCTCCCCTCATCCCCTCACCGAGCTCATCTTGTCCATGAGACACACCTCCTACTCCCACTAAAATTCTGACCACACATTTTCCCTTCCTGGCCCTCACATTATATGGTATTGTTAACGGTTGTCTCTCTTCTCAGGTACTGTCTCCCTCACCTTCAAATCTGCTGTAATTTCCCCTCTCCTCACATCCTTGACCCACTCTTACAAACAACTGTCCTATCTCCAACCTCCCTTTCCTCTCTAAAGTCCACGAATGTGCTATCCCTTCTGAATTCTGTGCCCATATTTCCTGGAACTCAATATTTGAATCCCTCCAATCAGATTTCCACCCCTGCCAAAGTACTGAAACTGCTATCAAAGTCACAAATGACATCCTATGTGACTGTGACAAAGTTAAACTACTCCTCTTCATCCTTCTCGACCTACCCGCAGTCTTTGACATGGTTGACCACGCCATCCTCCTCCAACACCTCTGCACCGTCGTCCAACTGGGTGGGACTGCACTTTCCTTGTTCCATTCTTATCTATGCAGTCACAGCCAGAGAATCACCTGCAATGGCTTTTCTTCCCATTCATGCATCATTACCTCTGGTGTCCCCAAAGAATCTATTCTTGACCCCCTCCTATTTCTCATCTACATTCTGCCCTTCAGCAGCACCATCCGAAAACAGAGTGTCAGGTTTCACATGTCACCAAGATCTTTCTCGACCCCTTCAATGTCTCATAATTGTCAGGCTGCTTGTCCAACATCCAGTACTGGATGAGCAGAAACTTCTTCAAACTAAATATTGGGAAGATTGAGTTATTGTCTTCAGTCCCACCAAAAACTCTGTCCCTTAGCCACTGACTCCAATTCTCCCCCTGGCAACTGTCTGAGACTGAACTAGATGGTTGGCAACCATGGTGTCACATCTGACTCCGAGACGAGCATCTGACCACATATCCATCCCATTACTAAAACCACCTATTTCCAACTCTGTAATATAGCCTGACTCTGCCCCTGCCCCTGCCCATCTGCTGCTGAAACCCTCATCCATGCCTTTGTTATCTCTAGCCTTAACGAATTCAACACTCTCCCAGCTGCCCATGTCCTAACTCACACCAAGTCCCATTCACCTATCACCCCTGTGCTCACTGACCTACATTATCTTCCAATTAAGCAGTACCACAATTTCAAAATTCTCATCCTTGTTTTCAAATCCCTCCATGGCCTCACCCCTCCCTATCCCATAACCATTTCCAGCCCAACAACTCTCCAAGATATCTGCACTCCTCCAATTCTGGCCTCCCCGATTTTAATAACTCCACCATTCAAGGCTGTGGCTTCAGCTGCCATGGATCTAAGCTCTGGAACTCTCTCCCTAAACCTCTTCACCGCTTTTTCCTCCTTTTGGACACTCCTCAAAGCCCAACTCTTTGATCAGGCTTTTGATCATCTACCTTAATACCTCCGAAGGTTGGCTTGGTGTCAAATCTTGTTTGATAACGTTCCTATGAAGCACTTTGGGATATTTTACTACGTTAAATGTGCTACATAAATACAAGCTGTTGTTATATGAAAAAAGAAAAGATAAATTCTGTTAGCAATTCATTTAAGGTGTAGATTCAGAATGCTGTACACTGTTTTCCAGTAATGAACGCAGCTGTTGCTAAAGTTTACTAAGCATGCTGATAGGTGAGTACATATAAATTGAGGTGGGCTGTTAAAAACAATAGTTAACCTTTTGGTTTTAACCAATACTCACATCAACAGAATCATCAGTTTCTGGGGCTTCTGGATTGCCACTGTCATAGCTGGTCAGCTGGGCCATTTCTAAACAAACAAAACAAAGGCAAAATAATATTTGCATGAGGAAAACAGAAGACTGGTGCATCTCACAAACTTAAGTTTTCTTCGGAATAAGTACAGTATTAAATTTGGGCACAAGACTTTAAGTCTTTACTAAAACATTATCCATATTATGCGACGATGCAACAATGATTTGGATGAATTCTAATGATAAGATTTAAAAGAAGAAAGAGGGATGCACTGCTGAGATAGACCAGTGCAGGTGAACATCAGTTCCTCTTTCCCAGCATCCAAACCTACTCTTTTTCCTTATGTTCTGAAAATCATTATAAACCACTGTTTAAAATTAAAATCATTTATCTAACTATTTTATCCAAAGTTCCCTGATTACTCTTAACACATTAAAGTAAATCCTTATTATTCAAAAATAACCTCAACCATGTAGCACTCAACTGTCCTGCAGGTGTCTGTGCTGGGGCCTCAACGTTTTACAATTTATATCAATGACTTAGATGAGGGGAGCGATGGCATGGTAGCTAAATTTGCAGATGACACAAAGATAGGTAGGAAAATATGTTGTGAAGAGGTTGTAGACCGATATAGATTGGTTGAGTGGGTGGGCAACAATCTGGCAGATGGAGTGTAATGTGGGAAAATGTGAAGTTGTTCACTTTGGCAGGAAGAATAAAAAAGCAGAGTATTACTTAAACGGAGAACGACTGCAGAATTCCGAGATGCAGAGGGATCTAGGTGTTCTAGTGCATGAGTCACAAAAAGTTAGTATGCAGGTACAGCAAGTAATAAAGAAGGCGAATGGAATCCTATCCTATATTATGGAAGGAATTGAAAATAAAAGTAAGGATGTTATGCTTCAGTTATACAGGGCATTGATGAGACCATATCGTGAATGCTGTGTGTAGTTTTGGTCTCCTTATTTAAGAAAGGATGTAAATGCTTTGGAGGCGGTTCAGAAGAGGTTTACTAGATTGATACCTGGAATAAGCGGGTTGTCTTATGAGGAAAGGTTGGACAGACAGGGCTTGTTTTCACTGGAGTTTAGAAGAGTGAGGTATAAGATCCTGAACGGTCTTGACAAGGTAGATGTGGAAAGGATGTTTCCTCTTACGGGTGACTCCAGAACTAGGGGACACTGTTTTAAAATTAAGGGTCGCCCTTTTAGGACAGAGATGAGGAGAAATTTTGTCTCTCAAAGGGTTGTGCGACTTTGGAACTCTCTGCCTCAGAAGGTGGTGGAGGCGGGGGTCATTGAATATTTTTAAGCTGGAGGTAGATTCATTCCCTTACCTAATAAGAATCTAAGGTTATCGGGGGTAGATGGGATTGTGGAATTCAGACACAAATAGATCAGCCATGATCTTATTGAATGGCGGAGCAGGCTCGAGGGGCCGAATAGCCTACTTCTGCTCCTAATTCGTATGTATGTTTGTATTTCTGTGAATATTGGGTGACACATCCAAAGTCCTCGTAAAGTGAAGGATGAAGAATGACGCTAGCAGTTTAATAGAATGAACACTTATTTGTAACTGTCAATCCAGAATGTATTTGAAAATTATTGATTTTTGGAAAGAAATTCCCAGAATTTACCTAATTATTCAAATATTGCATGACTACGACCAATTTTAGTTGCCAATAACCTTCCAGTGAGAGAGAGTAAGAGAATATAATGGAGGCAGAGCTATCCCAACATCCACAGAGCAAGTGAATGTACTCTTTTATAGTTAAGACTATCACGATAGATACTGGCACCTCCATATCAGTGTCACGCTCTCAACCCTCAGAAATGAAGAGAAAACAACTAATTATTAGCAGCAGCAAACCATAATGGTAAGTCAGTTGTGAAGATAAAAGAATAAAAGTACAAAAATAAATTATAGATGGAAAAGGAGGTAAAAATAGTGACGAAAAAATGAGAAGTGACAAATGCAACTTTGTATATCAGGAAATGATGTTCTACTTATATAACCAAGGTATGTCTGAAAATCTCAAACCTAGAAGTTTGCTATTGTGACAGCTTGAAACAACAGTTGAATACATTCAACACAGGTTTTGTGCGTGAGATAATAGCCTAAGTTTGTAAACAACTATTAATAATACCATATTTGACGTTAATCCAAACATTGATGTATACCACTCTCAGCCCTAAAAATGCTTTAACTAGCCCTTTAGTGGTTAATCTCCAGCCCTTTCACAAACAAGCTTCCTAGTACTGGGTCAGCATTTTTATCTTTTCAGTAAAATCACCTACCCTCCAAGGGATCCCTGGTAAGCCCCAGCTGACTGATGATGTAGCGGGGAATATCAGTCTTGATTCCTTGTCCTTCTTTGGCATGGCCTTCAGCTGCTTCCAACAAATGATAGAATTCTTCGGGATCAAACTCCTACAAACACAAAACCAGTCTCTCAAAGTTTCAATCTGGATCAAATATAATTATGACAAATGAGAAAATATGAAGTTATAGCACTCTCTGCTTCTTCTCCTATTTTCCCACATTTTCGCAAACATTTTTGAGTGCTGGGAACACTACCAGCATTTGACATGTTGTCCCATTCGATACCCATTTTCAAGAAAACATGCTATGCTAAATGAGGATTTTAATTCATCAATTGGAAACCTACATTAAACTTTTAAAAAGGAAAGCTGGACTCCTACATGCAACTTTTAAAAAACTGGCAGCCAAGATAGCCACTACAATTTGCATTGAAATACCTCACATTCCAAGACATCGAATGGAGATACATGTCTAAAAGACTACCATCCAGGACAATGGCTTGAACAGTTGAGTAAATTATCTAGCATCACCCTTGTTAGCAAGACATTCAAAGCCATCTTGGAGCATTCACTAGTGGAGATGTACATCCAGGAAGTAAACATTGAAACAATATGACCTGAGACAGAATTGGGATTCTTAGACTTTGAACCTCATGAAAGTAAAAAAAAATACTGAGAGAACCATGTGACAGTTTCCACGGGCTGTGTGAACTTGGAGTTTTGTGACATACGGCAGGCAAGCTTTGAGAGCTAACCAGTGCAGGACACCGGTGGAGCTGTCTCTCTCTCTCTCTCTCTCCAGGTAATATTGCAAGTTTCAAAGCCTGTCTGCGACTGCGGACCATCTAAGTCTATCATCACTACAGACAGAGACCCCGGAGAGAAAGTCACCTACATCATTGTCTCCAAGAGAACCCTGAACCAGCTGCAAGTGCATTTCTACCAGTCAGAGACTTCAGAACCATGATTTTAGCCAGACGATAACTGAATTACCAGACCCCATGAACTGTATATTATATTTATTTGTTCTGGATTCTAATCCAACCAAACTATTCTTCATCATTTTGTAACCTATTTGTGTGAGTGAGATTCTCACGTGTGTGTGTTTGTGTAAAAGTTGAAGCATAGTTTATTATTTTCACTTAGATCGTGATTGGATTTTAAGTACAATAAGCTAACTCCTTGTTTAAAACTCAAGAAAACCTATCCGATTGGTTCTTTTATGACTATAGCACATAAAGGGTTAAACAATCACTGACTTGGTAAGCACATTCACAGATTAAAAGAAATAAACGCTGTTGCAGTCAAACAAGGAGAGGGACAAGAGGGAAGCCTTTCAACCCCTCCTCACCTGATCGTAACAATATATTTTGCATACAAGGCATAAACGTTTAACTACTTTAGTAGCAAACATGGCTAAATTAAATGGTTTGAGCTTTTTCGCAACTTTTATTTTGTGGTGCAACAACTTAACATACTTTTAGCATAAAAACTATACCTGCTTAAAATATGGAGTGCTTAAGAAAAAAAACATACAATAGAAACTACAGTTCACATCAATCTTTGTCCAGAGAAAGCCAAGAGTGCAACAAGAAGCTCAGATTTGAAAGGAATCCAACTGGAATCTCACCAACCAACATAACACAACAGAACAGGAGGAAAAATAATTTAGATATAAATCAAGTAGCCATCATTCACCAGAAATAGTAAAGAGATTGCTAGAACACATACAGAGTGATTAAGATGCCCTTCCCTAGATCCTTTCTTCTATCTGGATTATGTATTCAGGATATCCAATGTAAATGGAACCCTGACTTGCTCTACAATTCAGGTTACCGCAACATACGAACATACGAATTAGGAGCAGAAGTAGGCCATTCCGCCCCTTGAGCCTGCTCCACCATTCAATAAGAACATGGCTGATCAGTTTGTGTCTCGAATTCCACACTCCCATCTACCTCCGATAACCTTTGCTCCCCTTTCCAAACAAGAATCGATATATCTCCGGCTTAAAAATATTCAATGACCCCGCCTTACCACCTTCTGAGGCAGAGAGTTCCAGAGTCACACAACCCTCAGAGAAAATATTTCCCCTCATCTCTGTACTAAAAGGCCAACCCCTAACTTTAAAACAATGCCCCCTAGTTCAGGAATCACCCACAAGAGGAAACATCTTTTCCACATCCACCTTGTCAAGACTGTTCAGGATCTTATATACTTCAATCAACTTTCCCCTCACTCTTCTAAACTCCAGTGAAAATAAGCCCAGTCTGTCCAACCTTTCCTCATAAGACAACCCAGGATACATTCCAGGTATCAATCCAGTAAACGTCCTCTGAATTGCCTCCAATGCATTTACATCCTTCCTTAAATAAGGAGACCAAAACTGCACACAGTATTAACAAACAAAGAACAGTACAGCACAGGAACAAGCCATTCGACCCCCCAAGCCTGCGCCGATCTTGATGCCTGCCTAAACTAAAACCTTCTGCACTTCCGGGGACCGTATCCCTCTATTCCCATCCTATTCATGTATATGTCAAGATGCCTCTTAAACGTCATTATCGTACCTGCTTCAACCATCTCCCCCGGCAGCAAATTCCAGGCACTCACCACCCTCTGTGTAAAGAACTTGCCCCGCACATCTCCTCTAAACTTTGCCCCTCTCACCTTAAACCTATGTCCCCGAGTAACTGACTCTTCCACCCTGGGAAAAAGCTTCTGACTATCCACTCTGTCCATGCCGCTCATAACTTTGTAAACCTCTATCATGTCACCCCTCCACCTCCGTCGTTCCAGTGAAAACAATCCGAGTTTTTCCAACCACTCCTCATAGCTAATGCCCTTCAGACCAGGCAACATCCTGGTAAACCTCTTCTGTACCCTCTCCAAAGCCTCCACGTCCTTCTGGTTGTGTGGTGACCAGAATTGCACGCAATATTCTAAGTGTGGCCTAACTAAAGTTCTGTACAGCTGCAGGATAACTTGCCAATTTCTATACTCTACGCCTCGACCGATGAAGGCAAGCATGCCACATGCCTTCTTGACTACCTTATCCACCTGCATGGCCACTTTCAGTGACCTGTGGACCTGTATGCCCAGATCTCTCTGCCTGTCAATACTCCTAAGGGTTCTGCCATTTACTGTATACTTCCCACCTGCATTAGACCTTCCAAAATGCATTACCTCACATTTGTCCGGATTAAACTCCATCTGCCATTTCTCCGCCCAAGTCTCCAACCGATCTATATCCTGCTGTACCCTCCGACAATCCTCATCACTATCCGCAACTCCACCAACCTTTGTGTCGTCCACAAACTTACTAATCAGACCAGCTACATTTTCCTCCAAATCATTTATATATACTACAAAGAGCAAAGGTCCCAGCACTGATCCTATTCTAGATGTGGTCTCACCAATGCCCCGTATAACTGAAGCATAACATCCTTACTTTTATTTTCAATTCCCCTCATAATAAAGGATAGGATTCCATTCACCTTCTTTATTACCTGCTGTACCTGCATACTAACATTTTGTGACTCATGCACTAAAACACCTAGATCCCTCTGCATCTTGGAATTCTGCAGTCTTTCTCCATTTAAGTAATACTCTGCTTTTTTATTCTTCCTGCCAAAGTGAACAACTTCACATTTTCCCACATTACACTCCATCTGCCAGATTGTTGCCCACTCACTCAACCTATCGATATCAGTCTGCAACCTCCTTATGTCCTCTACACAACACACTTTCCTACCTATCTTTGTGTCATCTGCAAATTTAGCTACCATGTCATCGCTCCCCTCATCTAAGTCATTGATATAAATTGTAAAAAGCTGAGGACCCAGCACAGACCCCTGCGGGACTCCACTCGTCACATCCTGTCAATCAGAAAAGGACCCATTTATGCATACTCTCTGTTTTCTGCCAGCTAGGCAATCTTCTATCCATGCTAATATATTACCCCCTACACCATGAGCTCCTACTTTGCACAATAACCTTTAATGTGGCACTTTGTCAAATGCCTTCTGGAAATCCAAGTACAGTACGTCAACGGGCTCCCCTTTATCCACAGCACATGTTACTCCTTCAAAGAACTTCAATAAATTGGTTAAATGTGATTTCCCTTTCACAAAACCATGCTGACTATTCCCGATTACCTTGAGTTTTTCAAAGTGTCCAGCGATAGCCTCCTTAATGATCAATTCTAACAACTTCCCCACGACAGACATCAAGCTATAGTTACCTGTAGTAACCTATAGTTACCTGTTTTCTGTCTCCCCCCATTCTTGAATAGAGGGGTTATATTTGCTACTTTCCAGTCTGATGAAACCTTTCCAGATCCAGTGAATTTTGAAATATTAACAGCAACACATCTACCACTTCATTAGTCACCTCTTTTAAGACTGTAGAATGAAGCCCATCAGGACCCGGGGACTTGTCAGTCCACAGCTCCATCAGTTTTCTCAGCAACATGCTGTACACTGCTGGAATTACAAAGACACTCTAAATGCAAAACCACAGAGTCATAGATGGCAAAGGAGGAGGCCATTCTGGCTCTCCAGGGAGCAATCCAGTCAGTTGCACTCCCTCGCTTGATCACTGTAGCTCTGTACGCTTATGTCTTCCCAGTGTCCAAAACCTTCACTCTGTGTACCACTGTTACAAATTTTTGTTTATACCTTTATTCTGCAACTGCAGGGATCACAGCTCATACTATAATTCAGTAAATATGGTGCAATGTGCTACATTCATTTAGGTTTCCTGATTTTTCTGCATTACAATCGAGACTTCTGCAGAATGCAACCTGGCCTAAATAAACCTCTACAGAAAGCATTAAATTTTCACTAATGCAGTCGACTTTTGCTTGCAAAAGTCAACTTTACCATTTATATGCTCTTTAACTTAAAGAAAAGCTTCATTAAGTATCTATTAAAATGGTAAGCTGTACAGAGCATTTCAGTGTCAACATAGTCACATCTTTTTGAAGTTAACAATGAACCTGCTGCACTTCTTTTAATCACTGATGAACATACAGAACCATGAAGCATCAGATTAAACAGTTCAAATTCCCTGAGGAGCTAATCCATTTCAGAAATCAACAGTCTTTCTATTCATCATCATTGGAATCAATAAGCCTCAAATTTCCTGCCCGAGTCTGTATAATGCAACTGAAATTAGTCTCGCCAAGATGTTTCATCACAGTTTGTTGATCTCCACAAATACGAGGCATGGAAATACATTTAACGAAGTGTAAACTGTGTAGAAGGACCACATGGAGAGGAACAGAAGCTATAGACTATGTATTGTGCAATTAGTATATTAGTATCAGCTCTGCCTCAGTTGATAGCACTCTCGCCCCTGAGTCACAAGGTTCCAAGTTCAAGTCCCACTCCAGGGCTTGAGCACAAAAATCAAGACTGACACTCCAGTGCAGGACTGAGGGAGTGCTGCACTGTCGGAGGTACAGTCTTTCAGATGAGATATTAAACCAAGGCCCCATCTGCTTGCTCAGGTGGACGTAAAAAATCCCGTGGGACTATTTCGAAGAAGAGCAGGGGAGCTATCCCCAGTGCCCTGACCAGTATTTATCCCTCAATCAACATCACAAAAACAGATTATCTTGTCATTATCACATTGTTGTTTGTGGTAGCTTGCTGTGTGCAAAATTGGCTGCCACATTTCCTCCAACAGTGACTACACTTCAAAAATACTTCAATAAAAGCAAAATACTGCGGATGCTGGAAATATTCAGCAGGTCTGGCAGCATCTGCAGACAGAGAAACAGTTAACGTTTCAGGTCTATGTGTTTTCATCAGAACTGAAAGAATTCTTTTCTAACCTTTGCCAGTTCTGATGAAGGGTCACTGACCTGAAATGGTAACTTTGCTTCTCTCTGCACAGATGCTGCCTGACCTGCTGAGCATTTCCAGCACTTTGTTTTTATTTTAGTCTTTTTAATGGTTTGAATGATGGGCCTTTTTGACCTATTAAAATCCACAACCATCTTTAGTTTAAGAAATAGCTGGATAAGTACACTTTTAAAAACTGTAAAGAAATTAAAAGGTTTAATGTGGAAACTCAAAACCATTCCTAAAAATATCTGTTCTGATCTTTGCTTTTGGAATAAATTTTATGAAAGATTTTTTATACATCGCAGTGTATATTCCCATTAACTAACCAGTAAGTCATAAGCTGGCAGTTACTTTGAGCAATCACACTTCTGCTCTTTTCAATGAACAAAATACTAAGTAAAGGCAATCGAGCAGCCTAATTGCCCAAACCACCAATGAAAAATAATTTATGGCAGAAGTACTTAAATCATATAAAAATTACAATCAGCCATCTGATACAAACATTCAGAGTGATGCATTATCAAATATTCTTGACTACAATTTTGATCGCTGGTGAAGCACAGATAGAGCATTTATGTCTCTGATGTTCCCTCTGTTAATACTGTGAATGTTTTCTTTTGTCTTGCTCATTTGAAAGCTACTACCAAAACCTTCAGACACCATTAGCTGAACACAGCACATTAATTTTGTATTCACCTGCTCACCCATCTCTACAAATCTATTTTGTGACACAGTAAGAATTGCTTCCTTAGTGTGGGGGGTGGATCAATGTAACATACATTCCTGCAGTGTCTTGTGATACATTCATTTATAACGAATGCTGATTTGATTTAAGAGCTGTTTCATGAGATTCACAGGGAAGCCTGGCAAGTTGGAAGCCTGGGACAGCTACACAACCTTGTCATTTAATGGCATTTCATATTATTTCAGAGCAAATTACAATCAAAATATCACCCACCCCCACATTTAGAGGACTACTATATTAACCTTAAACTATTTTTTTCTATCTGTATTATTGCACAATTCAAAATTTAAATGAAACAAGATAGAAGCATGATTACAATGATCTGGTTGGCCTTGAATACTTATTAACCTCCTGTTTAATTCTGTGCCTATGTATTTTATTGATGGACATGCAAGTAATAGGTACATGAAAGGTGATTCTCACCAGACACTCAAGCAGCCGTGCTGGTCGAGCAATAACGATCATCAGTTTCTTCACCAGCTGGGTCACAAATGTTACCTCTGAACTCTCTGACCGTTCATGGGCCTGTAAAATAAAAGTCACATTAACATTTCAACAAGGGGTGCACTAAGCCAGCACACAATTTATTCCTGCAACAACAGAAATTCCATTGTGCATACATGCCACGCTATGTCCTCTACCTCAAAAATAAGACCTTTAGTAAGAACAGAAACAGAGGGACTCAACTTGTAATAGTGCGTCTGCCAAAATCCGTGCACACCTCTGATGCTCCAAAATTCGCAGCAAGATATTACCTTGCTCAAAAGATAATCTAGACATCTTGTTTAGATGCACTCTAAACCCTTTTTGAAACATGCTGCATTACATACTAAAGCCTCATTTGTGTCTGCAAGTTATGCCCTGACAGCAGCACACACTCATTAGCATCTGAAGCTGATGTCATGCTTGTCTGAGGAATGCCTATGTCATTCCTATACACAGTGAATCCCAATGACATAATCACCAGAATAATTTACCAAGGCAAGTTAAGTTATACTCTATCTGAAACACCATCAGTCACCACCAGTAATCACTGGAGCACGAAATTAAAATGACCCACCATTCCCTCTCCACTGCTCCATCCTAAACAGGCTCAAACTAGGTGCATGAAAAGCAATTGCAAATGTGTTTAAAGAGAAAACAAACACAAAGCATGTTTTTTTTCGACAAAAATAAATTGTACAGCTTCAAATTTTCTCTGTTAAACAAAGCTTCCCACTTTTATTCCTGCCAGTTTTTAAAATTTATATATTTTAATGCTTTCAAATTAATTTTTTTGCAACATAGGATATCTGAAAGATCATAGCAGCAAAATTAAACACTGGCAGATCGAGGTATTGGTGGGGAGTGCTGTTCAAAATGAAGCTTAACTTAATTAGACAACAAGGCTCAGATGGATGATCTGCTTCTCCCCTCCCCAAACTTTGAGGTCCACACTCTGTCTTGGGCCTTCTCTCCAGTTCTCTTTATACTCCTGTCACATTTGCTCCTGTTGCCTCTGGATTTCTTCAAAGGTTCACCGTCAACACAATGTTGACAGTACCAGGTGTACTTGCTGAGATTCCTAGCCAGACAACAGACTCCCTGTACTTTCTCTTATTCAAAGAGGCATCATTAGAGATGCAAATAATATTTTTAATGAGAGACTTATACCACAGAAATCAACAATGCCAAATTGTGGAGATGTAGTCTTCTCCCAGACAGCCACAAATATCATCTATATTACACAGATATGGTTATGGAAAAAGCTGGGAACTGATGTTGGGAAGAGGTTATCGCTTCCCACCCGAACATCATTACGTCTGAAGTCTCCCAAGGATCTATCCTTGGCCCCCTCCTACTTCTCATCTACATGCTGCTGTTCAGCAACATCATCCAAAAGCATGTCAGATTCCACATGCATGCCGATGATATCCATTTCCGCCTCACCACCACCTTCTTCAACACCTCCATTGCCTCAGTGTTGTCAGACTGCTTGTCGGTATCCAGTCCTGGATAAGCCGAAAGTTTCTCCAATTCAATATTGGGAAGACTGAAGTCACTGTCTTTGGCACCACCAATTCCATTACACTCCCTGGCCACTGTCTTAGGCTGAACCAGCATTTTCTCAACCTCTGTGTCCTATTCAAATCTGAGCTGCCTTTCAGAGCCCATATCCTTTCTATCTCAAAGACTACTTTACTTCCACTTCTGTACCATCACTGGGCTTTGCCACTGCCTCAGGCTATTTGCTGCTGAAACCCTCATTTACCTCTTTGTTAACTCAAATGCTCTCCTGGGTGGCCTTCCACCTTCCATCCTCAAAAATTTAAACTCATCCAAAACTGTGCTGCCTGTATCCTAACTCACACCAAGTCCCATTCACCTATCACCCCAGTGCTTACACTGCCATCCGTTGGCTCCTGGTCCAGCAATGCCACAATTTTAAAATGCTTATCCCAGTATTCAAACTTCTATAATGGCCTTGCCTCGCCCTAGCTTTTTAACCTCCTCCAGCCCTATAATTTTGAGAACTCTGCCTTTCTCCAACTCTGGCCTCTTGTGCATCCTTTAATTTTTGTCTGATAATGCTCCCGAGAAGCACCTTGGGACATTTTAATATGTTAAAGGTGCTATATAAATGCAATTTGCTGTTGATCACACCCAATACTCTCTGAAAGTCTTCACAGTTGCAAATTCTCTGTCTGCTATCCTATTGTCTAATACTTACAGATGGACAGTGAAGTATAGTACACCCGAACAGCCATGAGATACCTTTGGTCCGGCAAAACAACATAGTACAATATGCTATACACTGAAACATGCATATGTACCACATGCTTTTAATGTCTAGCTGATGCTCATTGTTAAAAGTCACAATCATACAATTCAATTTCCATCAACCTGCACAGCAACATCTTTGACTCTATTTCACTGCTGTCATGCAGGCCCCCACCTGCCAAGAATGAGGCACATTATTTCCACCACATGGACATTAAATTTCAAATTGTTGCTGGGAAGAACAGAAGGCCTGTGACAAGGGGTTGTCAGGTCCCTGGCTGGAAAGACATTTTTGCATATTAACAGACAGTGTTTGGGAACAAAACAATTCACAAACAGACGTGGTCAAACCAGTTAGTCACATGACTAACCTGCTTGGCAGTTTGGGTTTATTTTCTGAATTGTACAGTTTTGAACTGAGAGCCGTCAGAAAGCAGAATGCTCCTGGACTGAAGAAGACCTCCTGTCTGCCTCCATCTCTTGGAACTCCAAAACCCATTGAAGACACATGAACCCCAAGAGAGAAAAGGCTGCTACAGTGAACAAGGTTTAAGAAGAATACTGGGCCCCAACAAAAAGCAAGATTTACCTACAATCAAGAACTCTACAGTGAGCTCGAAGACTTGCAACAAAAACTCTTCAGATATTGCCTCAAAATTTTCCACTTTATTTTACTTCTCTTTTCTGCCTCTATTTGCATGTGTGTATCGCGTATGCATGCCAGTGTGGGCACGTCATGTAGGCTTCAACCGAATTAGAGTTTAAGTTTAATAAATTTCACTTTTCTTCCTTAAACCTGAGAAAATCTGTTTGGCTGGTTTCTTTGCCTTATAATTAGAAAGCGGTGAACAAGGATTCACCAAGGTTGAGCTAAAAATATGGTGTTTTTAAAATTAAACCTCGTTACGGTAAGACCAGGTGAAGGTCCTAGACCTCTTTCTCACCTGGTCGTAATGCTATATATAAATCAAATCCAAACTAAATCAGGCACTTTCACTTTGATGCAAATGGCAATAACAATATGCTGGTGATAAAGTTTGTAAACAAGGGGGATTGCAGATCATTGCATCAACTTCCAGACACTCATTCAGTTTGAAATGCTTTACTGTACTTTTATTGTTTCCAGGTGCATTCTGGGTTCTTGTTGAAATGCACACATAATGACTGCATGGATAAGCTGATTTTAGTTTGATATATCTCATGCAAGTTTCAAACTTTAGAGCTTTCATTGTAATATCAAATAATTTCATAAACAAATAGCACTTTCATGAAGGCTGGAATTTTACATCCCCAAACGAGTGGGCTGGTGGGGGGGGGGAGGGGGAGGTGTAAAATTCAGTGGGGAGGTGGGGCGTGAGCCGTTCCCGACCCCCTCCCTCCCAGCGCCAATTTACACAGGGTGGCAGCATGATAAATGGCCCACCTGCCCCAGGCCAATCAAGGCCCTTAAGGGGCCAATTAACTGGCACTTAAGGGCCTCTGCCCACCTCCACAGGTTACGTTAACCGTGGCAGGCGGGCGGCTGAGGACTCAGAAAGCCCGCCTGATGAAAGCAGGCAGCCTGCTTGCAGGCTGGGGGCCTCCTGATCAGGCATCCTGTGCCCCACGGAGGGCCGCCCTGAAGACCCAACCACCCCCAATGCACAACACTCCCCCCCGGCCCCCCTAACCAACCTCCCTTGCCTCACCAGGACCAGACCGATTGTCCCCGGCGAGGACCTAAAACTTTACCATTTTTCTGGGGCCGTCCTTCATCTTCATCCGATGGCTGGGTGTAGTCCCAGCAGTGACCACCTTTCCCAGTGGCGCTGCCAGGACTAAAAGCTGCCGGCCCACTGATTGGCTGGCAGCTCCATTAGGCGGGACTTCCTGCCTCAAGGAGGTGGAAGTCCCGCCCAAGACCTATTAAAGGCTTGGGAGCAAAAAATCCCGGTGTGGCTCCCCAGAATCAGTGAAGACGGGCTCGCCACTCACTTTTCAGCCGGTGGACGGGGCCTCCCGCCCAACGAAAAATTCCAGCCTAAGTCACAGATTTGCACTCTATACTTTAAATAGATTTGATAAAGTTATAGGGCAAAAAATAACATAGGGAAGGCTGGGAGTTCAACACAAGAATGAGCACTGATCCAAAGGTAAGATTTGCTGAGAAACTCATTGTTGTACACCACAGTGACAAAGGTGGCGATTCAAGGAGTTTTGAAGCAATCCTTAATGATCACGCTAAATCAAAAGTGTAATTCAAATTTAATGCTGCCTTTGTGTTATTAGTTAAACCTCTCTAATGGTGATTTGAGATTCATTCCAAAACTAGAGTAGTGGTTCCCAGTGCAGCCCACAGCTTGCAATAACTAGGTAAGCCATCACCTGAATTAAGTAATTTATCACTTTTAAAGATGGCACACGAAGAGTGTATAATGCTTGTACTTATATAGTTATTGAAAGAACTGTACAGTGTTCCTATAGCATCATTTGATGCACGGTGTTAAATGTCATCAGTTGTCTACCTCGTAATTGGCCCAATAATCCCATATTTATTGACCCTGACTCTCCACTTACTGCCTTTCAGAAATAACTTTCCCACAAGCAGCAGTAAAACTTGCTTATCTACAGCAAGTTGGCCTTCACTGCTGTTTTCAATGGGGGTGGTGGGGTGAGGGGGAAGCTTGCAATATGGTCATTTCCAGGTTTCAGCAAAAACTGAACGGCTTTAAACTAGTGTCTTAACAGACTAATTTACATGTACAATGTTCAAATTAAAAAATTAGGTGATATCTGCAGCAAAAAATTCTGTAAATATATAGCAGGTTCATTAGCATCTACAAAGGGAAAGGACAGGATAAAATTTGGTTACAACAATCGTATTTTTCTTTCAGATTGCCAGCATTTGCATTTCTTTCTTTTTATTTACATTTGCAGGAGTGTTTTGTAGTTCGACTTGAATCATATTTATTTCTTGTGACTGAGGAATAGTCTGAATGTGACTTAGTATTAACAGACAAATTAGTTATGTTGCCACATTAGTAAATTAAAACAAAAGAGACACTTACATCTTGAAGTAGCTTCTCCAGGTTCTCTTGCAATTCAAAGAAGTATCTGGAGGTGATGAGCCTATCTCGGGATTTTGCCAGGGAGTCTCTAGCCAGCTCAATAACCTGATGGTGGATAAAGCTGAGTACTCCATCAGCTAATGGCAGCACATTCTCGGGAGCGCTGGACGTGATGAACTCCTGGAGGTTCTCTTCCATTTGAGCCGTAGCCTATTAAGTGAAATTTGTTTGCCACATTTTATCCGCAATAAATCTGATTTTTCTTGCTCTTTTTGCTAAATTTTAAATAAAACGAATGTAGTATTCGCTAGAGGCACTGTTGCTATGGTATTGTCTTGCAAGACACTTTGTGTATCTGATAAAGAACAAAATTGCATTTACAAAGCACCTTTCACATCCTCAGGACATCCCAAAGCACTTTACAATCTGGTTATGGTTATTTTGTATATAAAACAGTATGTTGGATAGCATTTTTATTTGGCTGATTATATTTTCTTTTGAGAGACCAAGGTGAAGGTTCAAGGCCCAGTAGTGTAGGAAGTCACCAAGGTTAAAAAGAATATATTGCAGTAAATCAGGCATAGCTTTTAAAAGATTGAAGGCTGTAAACAGAAGGAAAGATTGAGGGACATGGAGCCTGTGAAAAAAGTAGAGTGGTCATCTTGAGAGTGTGTGTACAGGCAAATAAAGTTGCAAGTTTTAATTCATGGAAGAGTTGATCTGCTTGTGCAAATTGTCATCTAGCCACAAATATGAGAAAATGCATTGGGAATAAGGCCTGGAGCTTCCATAGTCTTGAGATACCAGGAAACGACGAGTTGAACTGAGCATTGCACCACTATTTCAAGGCAGTGGGAAATATGAGGAGAATGAGCACCTGTGATAGCATTTTTGCAGCATAGAAGAAACAAGAGTACAAAGTTCAAAGAAGCTCTGACAATAGTCGTATCAATTCATTCTCAGCTTGGGGATGATGCTGGCGAGACTGCAGCTATTGCCCATACTTACTTTCCCTCAGAAAGTGGTGGTGATCTTCCTCCTGTTTGTATAATGGAGTGGTTCAGTAGACCATTTCAGAGGGTAGTAAGAGTTAACCATATAGTGTGGACTAGAATTACATGCAGGTCAGGACATTACTGAGCCAGGTGAGATTTTACAACAAAATGGCAGTTTTTTTTTTGTGATGGCCCACAAATTACCTGATTTTTAAAAATTCATTTTCACTACTTGTCATAATAGGATTTGTTCCCATGACCTCTATGCTGCTAGTCCAGTATCATAAACACTACACTACTGTACTCAAAATGCAGCAAGCAAGTTTACAAGTTAGAGATGAGAGTGGGACCAGGTGCTAAGTTTTTTCTTCTTACCCAGTGTAAAGAAAGTTGATGAATGTAGAATAGTCATCAGCAAAAGATTGGATTAATGGAGGAAGTTATTGATACAAAGTGTGGGAGAGGAGGCAGAGCTTTGCAAAAGAATTAAGCTAATACAAGACCGGGCAATATGAAAAGAAAATACAGAGGCATCAACAGAAATTTAGTGGGAGGCTACATGATTGTAACTTGTTTAGAACTGCATGGGGCCAGATCCTATCAAAGGTTTTGAAGATGTCCAATGTAATTACAGATGATTCATCAGTTCCAGATATGCAAAACATGGGCAACAAAATGATTAATAGAATAGTGATGCAAAAACCATACTGGCAAGCATGCATATGGCCAGAATTTTCAAGGTAATGGATAACTTCAGAGTTAACATCAGTTTCTACAACTAAAATAAAATACCAAAGCAAGGGCAATAGTTTACGATGTAAGAGGGATTATTTTTCTTCAGGACTGAATGAACACAAACAAAAGGGATTAAGCTGATCATTGTGGCAACTCCTTCATCACACAAACAGCAGCAGTTCAAGAAGATACACTGCCACTTTCTCAGGGCATCTAGTGATGGCTAATAACTGTTGACTTTGCCAATGACACCCACATCACGAGAATGAATTAAAAAAAAGTTTAGACGGACGTGGATAGAGAAGTATCACGGAATAGGATATTTTTCAAACATTGGGACTGGCCAAATTAATTCCAATAGCCTTTTTCTGACCTGTACATTTCTATGCACTTTCCAGATTTTGAAGTAGATCAAAAGCTTGAGTGGGATTAGTTAAATGAAGAAAGGCATAGGACACGGGTTTGCTTCATACAAAAGCATGTATCTCAAGGAAAATGGGAGAGAAACCACCACGACCAGAGGTCCTATTAGAATCCAAACAGCAGAGTCTTTTTGGGCATAAAATTTGATAAAATGGCACAATGGAAAGAATTGCTTGAACAAGATCACAAAGATGAACTGTTTAATCACTCCCTCTCCACCACCTTTAATGCCATTGACCCATGAGAACTATTACTCTCTCTCACCCCAATCTTTCTCCCTGGTATGCCCCTCATTTCCACTCCATTAATCCCAAGACGTGAACATCATTAGCAAACAACTGGCTTAACCACCTATCACCAGATTTGGCTGGACCGCTTAAAGCATCATCAGTTTATGCGCGACATCTCTAAAACTGCTCACTGTTCAAAGATCATCCAGGAATGCAAAGATAATCCCTGGTTTCAGGATTAAGGAAAATCCCAAGGCTTTTTATACGTATATAAAGAGCAAGAGGGTAACCAGGGAAAGGGTTGGCCCACTCAAGAACACAGATGGGAATCGATGTGTGGAGTCAGAGGAAATGGGCGAAGTGCTAAATGAGTACTTTGCATCAGTATTCACCAAAGAGAAGGACTTGGTGGATGATGAGCCTAGGGAAGGGAGTGCAGATAGTCTCAGTCATCTCATTATCAAAAAGGAGGAGGTGTTGGGTGTCTTGCAAAGCATTAAGGTAGATAAGTCCCCAGAGCCTGATGGGATCTACCCTAGAATACTGAGGGAGGCAAGGGAAGAAATTGCTGGGGCCTTGACAGAAATCTTTGCATCCTCATTGGCTACAGGTGAGGTCCCAGAGGACTGGAGAATAGCCAATGTTGTGCCTTTGTTTAAGGAGGGTGGCAAGGATAATCCAGGAAATTATAGGCCGGTGAGCCTTACGTCAATGGTAGGGAAACTATTAGAGAGGATTATTCGGGACAGGATTTACTCCTATTTGGAAACAAACGAACTTATTAGCAAGAGACAGCATGGTTTTGTGAAGGGGAGGTCGTGTCTTACTAATTTGATTGAGTTTTTTGAGGAAGTGACGAAGATGATTGATGAAGGAAGGGCATTGGATGTTATCTATATGGACTTCAGTAAAGCCTTTGACAAGGTCCCGCATGGCAGACTGGTACAAAAGGTGAAGTTACACGGGATCAGAGGTGAGCTGGCAAGATGGATACAGAACTGGCTCGGTCATAGAAGACAGAGGGTATCAGTGGATGGGTGTTTTTCTGAATGCAGGGATGTGACTAGTGGTGTTCTGCAGGGATCAGTGCTGGGACCTTTGCTCTTTGTAGTATATATAAATGATTTGGACGAAAATGTAGCTGGTCTGATTAGTAAGTTTGCGGACGACACAAAGGTTGGTGGAGTTGCAGATAGTGATGAGGATTGTCAAAGGATATAGCAGGATATAGATCGGTTGGAGACTTGGGCAGAGAAATGGCAGATGTAGCTTAATCCAGACAAATGTGAGGTAATGTATTTTGGAAGGTCTAATGCAGGTGGGAGGTATACAGTAAATGGCAGAACCCTTAGGAGTATTGACAGGCAGAGAGATCTGGGCGTACAGGTCCACAGGTCACTGAAAGTGGCCATGCAGGTGGATAAGGTAGTCAAGAAGGCATACGGCATGCTTGCCTTCATCGGTCGGGGCATAGAGTATAAAAATTGGCAAGTCATGTTGTAGCTGTACAGAACCTTAGTTAGGCCACACTTCGAATATTGCGTGCAATTCTGGTCGCCACACTACCAGAAGGACATGGAGGCTTTGGAGAGGGTACAGAAGAGGTTTACCAGGATGTTGCCTGGTCTGGAGGGCATTAGCTATGAGGAGAGGTTGGAAAAACTCGGATAGTTTTCACTGGAACGACGGAGGTGGAGGGGCGACATGATAGAGGTTTACAAAGTTATGAGCGGCATGGACAGAGTGCATAGTCAGAAGCTTTTTCCCAGGGTGGAAGAGTCAGTTACTAGGAGACATAGGTTTAAGGTGCGAGGGGCAAAGTTTAGAGGGGATGTGCAAGGCAGGTTTTTTACACAGAGGGTGGTGAGTGCCTGGAACTTGATGCCAGGGGAGGTGGTGGAAGCAGATACGATAGCGACGTTTAAGAGACATCGTGACAAATATATGAATAGGAAGGGAATAGAGGGATATGGGCCCCGGAAGTGCAGAAGATGTTAGTTTAGGCAGGCATCAAGATCGGTGCAGGCTTGGAGGGCCGAATGGCCTGTTCCTGTGCTGTACTGTTCTTCTCCACCACAAACTATCTTCTTAGTCTACCCTTCCCTGTTTCCTCCACCTTCACATCTGACAATAAGTGCGAGGAGCACATGTACTTCATGTCACAAATATTGAAACCATCCATTCAGCTGGCTCTGCTGATTTCCTCCCTTCTTCTAGTCCATCAGGACAAATCTTCCTAAATGTTCCCTACTGCCCTGGCCCTGAACTCACGTCTTTCTCTGGATTCTATCCCATCTCCTTGAGATCCACCTCTTGCTTGCTCGATCCAAATCTGACCAGACTCCTGACCACAGAACTTCCATTCCTGGGTCCCTTGTTATCTCACATTGTTTAATGGGTTCCTCTCCTCAGGTACTGTTACCCCCCCAACTCACTTCAAACCTGTCATCACCCCTTCAATCAAAAACACTACCCTTGACCCCTCCGTCCTTGCAAACTAATGCCCCATTTCCTCCCTTTCCTCTCCAAAGTCCTTGAACATGTTGTAACTTTCCAAATCCATGCCCATTTTCCCACAATTCTGTACTTGAATCCCTCCAATTAGGCTTCCAGCCCAGCCGCAGTACTAAAAGGGCCCTCGTCAAAGTCAAAAGTAACATCCTTTGTGACCGTGAGCATGATAAACTATCCCTCCTCATCCTTATCAACCTATCTGCAGCTGTTGATGCACCATCCTCCTCCAACTCCTCTTCTCCATTATCCAGCTGGGTGGAACTAGCTTGGTTCCATTCTTACCTATCTATTTATAGCCAAAGAATCACCTGCAGTGGTTTCTCTTCCCACTCCCACACTGCTACCTCTGGAGTCCCCCAAAGATCTATCCTATCCTTGGCCCCCTTCTATTTCTCATCTACATGCTACAACTTGGTGATATAATTCGCAAACACATCAGTCTCTACCTCACCATCACCTCTTTAGACTTCCTCCACTGTCTCCGATTTGACACACTGTGTCCAACATGCAATTTTGCATGAGCAGAAATTTCCTCTAACTAAATATTGGGCAGATTGAAACCATCGTCTTCAGTCCCTGTCCCAAACTCTGTTCCCCGATGACTGTTTCCATCCCTGGCAACTGTCTTTAGCTGAGCAAGGGCATTCGCAAACTTTTGGTGTTATGTTTGAGGTGAATTTCCCACCACATATCCGCACCATACCAAGACTGCCTACTTTTAACCTTCATAATTTCACTCAACTTGGATCCTACCTCAGCTCAACTGCTGCTGAAACCCTCATCTACACCTTTGTTACTGAGATTTAACTATTCCAATGCTCTCCTGGCTGGCCTCCCATCTTCCACCTTAGTTAAACTTGTGATCCAAAACTCTGCTGCTCTTACCTTCACTCACTCCAAATCTCATTCGTCCACCACCCCTGAGCTTGTTGACTTCACCCTGACACCCAGTATCACAACACCTCAATATTAAAATCCTTATTCTCGTTTTCAAATGCCTCCATGGCCTCACACCTCCCTATCTCTGCAGCCTCTTCCAGCTCTACAAGCCTTCAAGATCACTGCGCTCTTCCATTTTGGCCTCTTGTGCATCCCTGATTTTAATCACTCCATCACTGGTGGCCATGGTTTCAGCTGCCTTGGCCCTAAATTCTGGAATTATCTTTCTAAACCTCTCCACCTCTCTCTCCTTTAAGATGCTCCTTAAAACCTATTTCTTTGATCAAGCTTTTGATCTTCTGTCCTGATATTCGCCTTCTGTGGCTTGATGCCAAAAATCTCTTTATTGATTTCGCTCTTGTTAAGCGCGTTAGGATGTTTTACTATATTAAATGCACGATATAAATGTAAGTTGTTGTTGTTAAGTTGGAGGCAAAAAGTGAGCCAAAAAGGACAATTTGCTCTTTAGGAGAACCAGCAAGTATCTCATCAGGACAGAAGAGGGGTGTGAAGGAGGATTTACAGAAGATACGACGACTTTGGTAAGTAAACAAGATCAGCAGCGCTGGAGATGCAGGGAGACAATAGTTGACACTCTTTTTGATTAAGTTGAATCAAGCAGCTCTATTATCAGATCTACAGAAGTTACAAGCAGAGATAAAGTTACTTTAGGATGCTTCTGTATGATAAGTAACAGTTGTGAACAGCTGAATCTTTACAAGAAACAGCTGAGCGACAGGTATGGCTGAACTAAAATGTAGCACCAAATCTGACAGAAGGAGAAGAGTGAGCTATAAACCTCCCCATGCCAACTGGAGTACCACCAGTTGAACAGACGAAAGATCTGAAAAGTTGCATTTGGACCAAGCAAAGGTAGCACAGAATTTGCAAAGATCAATCCAGCTGATTTGACTCAGAGGACTAAAACAGATTGGACTAGTTGTAAAAAGGGATCCATTGTAGAGTATTAGCATAGTATCATAAATGTTATATCGGAACACTAATAAATACATATTTAGGAATATGTGAAAATTCAATAGATACCCCTTCCTTTAGAAGCAACTAAAGGGCAGATGCCACAAAAGCCTATTGAATTTTCGAAATATTTTAAACAAATCATATTCACACTGACATGCTGAAGTCAGAGCAGACATTTATGGATTTACCTTAATACATTAAAAACATACAATTTTCAAGCAATACATGTGTATAGATATTGAATTAATGAGCTGCCTTTAAAAAAAATTATCACTACTGACCTTCGGAAATCTTTCTTTATACACATGGTTCATCATTACTATCTCATTGTCATAGAAACAAGGGGATCGTCCGGGACTGTGATTTTAAAAACAAAAGTACACATACAAAAAGTGTAAGTAACAAAACATATTGTATTTCATTTTTAGGAATAATGTCAGTATTTCATCAGTAACTGTACTACAAACTTGAGAATCATTGTTGCTTCAATGGATCTGACACTTGTATGAGGTAATACATTATGTCATGAGAAACTGTTTACAAACCACATTTACTCAATCAGAAATGTAATTATATGGCTAATTGCTTGAAGAAAGAGCAAATGGCAGACACTTTTCAATCCATTGTAGCTCTTTGGAAGATAGAATGATAATGCAATGCCCCATTCACATTTCATTATGTAGAAGGATTCGGTATGTCCCAGCAAACACCACAAACGGCTGCTGGAAAATGAAAATACAACATAGCTTTTTAATAAAAACAGGAAGTGCTGGAAAAACTCTCAGCAGGTCTGGCAGCATCTGTGGAGAGAGAAGCAAAGTTAACGTTTCAGGTCAGTGACCCTTCTTCAGAACTGGCAGATATAAGAAATGTAAAAGATTTTAAGCAAGTAAAGCAGGGGTGGGGCAAGAGATAACTAAAGAGAAGGTATCGATAGGACAAGGTCACAGAATAGCTGACCAGAAGGTCATGGAGCAAAGGCAAACAATATGTTAATGGTGTGCTGAAAGACAAAACATTAGTACAGATAGGGTGTTAATGGACTGAAACTGAACAGCCACAAGCACAAACATGAAAGAAAAGTGGGTAGGCACAGTAGAAACAAACTGAACAAACTAAAATAAAATAAACACAAAAAAAGAGAAAAAATAAATAAAAATAAAAGTAAAATGGGGGGCCTGTCATGCTCTGAAATTATTGAACTCAATGTTCAGTCCGGCAGGCTGTAGCATGCCTAATCGTTAAATGAGAAGCTGTTCCTTGAGCTTGCGTTGATGTTCACTGGAACACTGCAGCAATCCCAGGACAGAGATATGAGCATGAGAGCAGGGGGGTGTGTTGAAGTGGCCAGCAAGCAGAAGCTGGAGGTCATGCTTTCGGACTGAGCAGAGGTGTTCCGCAAAGCGGGCACCCAGTCTCCGTTTGGTCTCCCCAAAGTAGAGGAGACCACATTGTGAGCAGCGAATACAGGATAAAACATTGAAAGAAGTACACGTAAATCGCTGCTTCATCTGAAAGGAGTGTTTGGGGCCTTGGATAGTGAGGAAAGAGGAGGTAAATGAGCAGGTATTATACCTCCTGCGCTTGGAGGGTGAGGTGCCGTGGGAAGGGGACGAGGTGGTGGGGGTAATGGAGGAGTGGACCAAGGTGTCGCGGAGGGAACGATCCCTTCAGAATGCTAACAGGGGAAGCGAGGGCAAGATGCCTTTGGTAGTGGCATCACGCTGGAGGTGGCGGAAATGGCGGAGGATGATCCTTTGGATATGGAGGCTGATGGGGTGGAAATTGAGGACAAGAGGAAACCTGTCGTGGTTCTGGGAGGAAGGGGAAGGGGTGAGGGTAGAGGTGCGGGAAATGGGCCGGACACAGTTGAGGGCCCTGTCAACCACAATGGGGGGGATTCCTCGGTTGAGGAAAAAAGAAGACATATCAGAAGCGCTGTCATGGAAGGTAGCATCATTAGAGCAGATGTGTCGGAGACAGAGAAACTGGGAGAATGGAATGGAGTCCTTACAGGAGGCCGGGTGTGAAGAAGTGTAGTCGAGGTAGGTGTGGCAGTCGGTGGGCTTATAATGAATATTAGTAGTCAGTCTATCCTCAGAGATGGAGACAGAGAAGTCGAGGAAGGGAAGTGTCGGAGATGGAGATTTTTAATAATCTGACCATTGTTTAATGTAGCATATAGCAGGGTAAAGCTGACATTTTCATCTGTTGCATGAGACAGGAGTGTCAGGTAAGTCATTGTTCTTTCCAAATTAATTTATTAGGTCAGTTGTGTTTAAGGACTTTTGTCCCTTTGGGACAAAGCTTCTGTTCCAATTTATCTTAAAGAATTTACATTAAACATTTGTTTTTATTGAATCTTGGAATTCCACAAAGCACCTTTTTGCTTATATGTTCCACAAATGACAATGTTCCCTCTAAGCTACATGGCCCAAAATTTCCTGTGCAGGCCACAAACAAACATTTAAAGGGGTTGTGCAGTTAAACAAATTGCCTGTGCAGATGACAGATCAAAAAAATGGTAACTACAATAACGACTCTTTTGATTTTGCTGCTTATCTGTTTAAGCTGATTCAGAGGAAAGCACATTTGATTTAATCTATTCATTAAGCATTTTCCTTTATCTTGAATTCAATGGTTTAAATTTACTGTTGGTTTTAGTTTTCCAATAAACACGACATCTTTCCTATTTTTGTTAAGTTACTTTTTCCACTTCTCTGCTTTCATAACCCTCCCACCTCAATAATGTCTGGTAGATCCCAATAAATCACCATGTCAGTGAAAATTGCAATAAGTCTCTGTTTGAACAGAACATGCCAAGAGAACATTTTCATTTGGAAATAAAAGTTAGGGTTTCCCTTTTAGTTCTGTGATTAGAATAAATATTAAGCAGTTCAAAGATACATCAAACATCTCATACACCAACTGAAGTACTGCTTATCATTACTACTGATAATAATGGTATATAATTTGTGTAATAACCTGTGCTCAACAGTCATTATGACAAACTTTCGACCTGCCTACCTTCAAGTTAAGATTTTGCATTAATGTGATTGAAGTTGTACACCTCATCTGACCTGAGTTAAGGGCACAGGAAGGTGTGTACATAAAACAGTAGTAATAGTGTAGTTTCCTTTTTGGATTTCTGCTGTTTTATACAGTAATCTTTTAATTTATTCTTTTTTTAAAATTCATTCATGGGATGTGGGCGTCGGTGGCCAGGCCACCACTTATTGCCCATCCTTAATTGCCCTCGAGAAGGTGGTGGTGAGCTGCCTTCTTGAACTGCTGCAGTCCATGTGAGGTAGGTATACCCACAGTGCTGTTAGGAAGGGAGTTCCAGGATTTTGACCCAGCAACAGTGAAGGAATGGGGATATAGTTCCAAGTCAGGATGGTGTGTGACTTGGAGGGGAACTTGCAGGTGGTGGTGTTTCCATGCATTTGCTGCCCTTGATCTTCCAGTTGGTAGAGGTTGCGGGTTTGGAAGGTGCTGTCTAAGGAGCCTTGGTGCATTGCTGCAGTGCATCTTGTAGATGGTACACACTGCTGCCACTGTGTGTCGGTGGTGGAGGGAGTGAATGTTGAAGGTGTTGGATGGAGTGCCAATCAAGCGGGCTGCTTTGTCCTGGATGGTGTCGAGCTTCTTGAGTGTTGTTGGAGCTGCACCCATCCAGGCAAGTGGAGAGTAGTCCATCACACTCCTGACTTGTGCCTTGCAGATGGTGGACAGGCTTTGGGGAGTCAGGAGATGAGTTACTCGCCGCAATGCTATCAGTTTAATATATAATGACCGAACAACTGGATGTCACTATAATTTTCAATTGCATGAGCAGGTATATTTTCTGATATCTACATAACTACATCTATAACCTATCTCTATGAATGTGTACTCGGGATTTCACTGGATGGATGAATCAAATGTGCCAACATTTATTTTTTAAAAACTAAAAAAAAAATAACACCTCCAATTGTCTCAAATGATTCCAGACTTTCTGCCTTTACTACTCTGTTTCGAAGTTTACTCCAAATATTGACTACTGTTTGGATGAGGAATTTCAGAATACGTATTCTGATAGCAGCCTTCTGCAGTTTGAACCATGTGCCCACATATTCTACTCCAGAAGTTTAATTTAAAGTGACATTCGAAGTTAACTTTTTCTATACCCTTAACAATCGTACATAACGCTATATGGTCACTTCTCAGATGCCTCCTTTCCAGGCTGAAAAGCCCAGGTTTTTCCAGTCCTTTGTTATAACTCATATCCTTGAAACTGGAGATTAGCCTTTTGGCATTGCCTCCTGTTTGAATGTCTCTTTTTTTTTGGTGGCCAGACTGGATGCAGCATTCAAGGTTATAGATCATTATAAAATTTGCTTATTACCTCTTCTGCCCTATATATGTTTTGGCGATATAGTTCAACATCCTTTGTTGGTCGCTGTCCTTCATTGATTGGACATGTTTAGCATTGAGTGCACTAAGCCTCCTAGGTGTTTTTCAATGTCATCTTCAGCTATTTCAACACCATCCATTCAGTACATATGTCATCTATATTCCCTTCCCATGTGTAACATTTTACGTGGTCTGCATTAAATTTCGTGTCATTGTTGTGCCCACTAACACATACTGGCCAACTCATTCTCTAATTTCTCAGCAACCCCTTCTGATTCTACTGCTGCTCTTAGTTTAGTATCATCTGCAACTGCAACCACTTAGCATTGAGTTTCTGAAGCTCTGTTGTTTAGGTAAATTAGAAACAAAAGTGGTTCTAATACTGAACCCTGAGGTACCCTACCCAGGACATCCCCTCCCCCACCCCATCTGTCATAACTCTTCGATGGGATACGCTTAGTTTTCTTCAACTAGTTTCTTATTCATTCCCACAGTTTATCCTAAATCCCCAGAATTATGTTTTATTATTAATAATTTAGTATTATCCAATGTGACAGCAATTGTGTTGAAATGGACTACTGCAATAACTAGAAATACCTAGTAAAGGTTGTTAAATGTTTAATCAGGAGATTGAGATAATGTGCTCTACCTATGAAATTTACCTACAACAATTCAATCTTCAATTATTCCACCAACAACCAAAAATTTATAGGAAACCAGAAAATGCTAGAAATACCAAACAGGTTCTTTAGCATCTAAGATGAGAAAAGGCAGTTTAACGGTTTGGGAGGAGATCCTTCCCAGTATTTTTAGCATATTTTGTTTTGATTACAGATTTCCAACATTTGCCATGTATAATCAATTTTATATTATGGATTTATTGGACATGTATTTCACACCATTACCTCAAAAGTACCTTCAGTGGAGGTAAAAGGAACAAAGAATAAAACTTAGAGACACCAAGAAAGGCTTTGTAAATAATGTTGGTGTTATGATAATATTAGAAGCAATATCCCTGTTAAATCAGCCTGGCATTGTAACTAATCACAAGTTATTCACAATGTGATGGATTCTTTTGCTATTCATTAGGTGTTTTTCTATTACACAAATGCTGCATGGTTCTCAAAATAAAGACCTCACACATCTGGCAGCGTGTAAAACTAAAACCTTTTAACAGGTCTTCCAGGCAATTGGGCTTAGCAAATCCCAGCAGCTTTGCATCAGGTTTGCAATTAGCTGCACTTCAGCAACTTGGCAACACTAGCATATACAAAAGCATTTATCATACTTCAACTCTTGCACAGCTAAGAAGGAGTAGCAGCAATATCTCCATAAGTCATCTATAATGTTAAGTTAAATGCGGTACAGTAGTAAGAATCTGTTTTTTATTTTTGATAGATGATTTATTAATGACAAGATACCTTAGCTGAATATAGGTCTGTAACACCTCTTCATAGTTGTTTTATTATGCTTCTATACAAGGAGTATCAAAACTACAAAAGCCAACGATAAGACAAAAAGTGATAGAGCAACCAGTAGCTCAAGTTAATTGGACAATGCAATGTAACTAACATTTTAAATGCAATGCAATAGAAATGGAAGTGTGAATCATTCTTTGCCCCAATTACTTAATATGTTCAAACATTTCTTCTTAAATATTAAATATGCTTATGTGAAATTGATTACAATTTGATGTCTCATCATGGTATAGCCAAAGAGTACCACTTTTCAAGCTTTAAACTGCAAAGATATAAAAGGCAAGGAAAGGCAATATGAGAAAAAAGTCAAGATTGATGGTCTTTCCCTTTTCATTAAGGTTTGGAAAAATAGGTCAAGCAGGAACTTCCTCCAACAAATATTGGGAAGAGAGAAGCCATTGTCTTTGGTCCCTGCCACGAACTCCATTCCCTAAACCCAACTGAATTCCTCATCCTTGGTAACTGTCTGAGGCTGAACCAGACTGTTCGCAACCCTGCTGTCATACTTGACCCCGAAATGAGCCTCCAACCACATATCCACGCCATCACCAAGACCGCCTACTTCCACCTCCGTTACATCGCTTGACTCCACCCCTGCCTCAGCTCATCTGCCCACCCTCATCCATGCCTTTGTTAGCTCAAGACTTGACTTTTCCAATGTTCTCCTGGCAGGCCTCCCATCTTCTATAAACTCAAGTGATCCAAAATTCTGCTGATCACATCCTAACTCACACCAAGTCCTGTTCACAGTTCACCCATCACCAATGCCTCAATTTTAAAATTCTCATCCTTAGTTTAAAATTTCTCCATGACTTTGCTCCTCCCCATCTCTACAACCTTCTGTGATATCTGCGCCCCTCCAATTTTGGCTTTTTGCATATCCCCTATTGTAATCACTCCACCAGTGGCAACTGTGCTTTCAGCTGCCAAGTTCCGAGCCTCTGGAATTCCCTCCCTAAACCTCTCTGCTTCTTTAGCTCTCTCCCCTCCTTTAAGACACTCCTTAAAATCTACCTCTTTTACCAAGCTTTTGGTCACCTGTCCTAGTATCTTATGTGGCTCAGTGTCAAATTTCTTTTGATAATGGTCACGTGAAGCACCTTGGAATGTTTACTATGTTATAAAGAGGCTATATAAATGCAAGTTGTTGTCTTCAGTTAGTTAACTAATTTGTTAGTTAACTTTGTTGACTGTGGTTGAAGATCCGAGCACATAAAACTATTCAAAGCTGCTTCTGGTCTCTGGTTCTGCAGTTTTAATCCCCAGTATTAACATCAAGCATTCCCAGCCAGACATAGCAGGAATTAAATGCAGTGCAGATCTCTTATTCTCCCCCATTATGCCTCAATCCAACTTCAAATGAGTGCTTCTCTCTGCACTAGTTTAACAGGTGATTTCCTACATCAGGTATCAGGACTCTAAGGAAGATTGTAAACTTGATGCCAAAGCATGAGTAGCATTGTGATGTAGGCATTATTTGGGACCTTCCATCACAGTTGTCTGAGGTAAATTCAAACCAAGCACCAGAACTGTAATAAAAATATTACCCTTCCCACTTTTCCTCTTTTCAGAATCTGCTCCTGTTATAGTCATCTTCCAGCAGGTTCTGTTATTTGCCACATCACTCATATATATTGAAAAAAAATTGGAAAATTATAATCTTACCTCATTTTTGGTCTTAGTGCAATGTTGATAGCTTCTGAGTGGGAGGCTAGTTTTTTTTAAAAATTCAAATGGAATTTTGTTCGGAATTCAGAAGGAATGCCTTTTTTTTTCAAAAATGTTTTTTTCCTCCCAGGGAAAAAAAATTACTATTCCATCCCTGTGCTTACTAAATTTCATCTCAATATCATGCAGCAAATTTATTTTCATTGTCATCAATCCTCCTGTCACCCTGGAAATGATGCATGGAATTTAAGGAAAGCTGACAAATTGTTGATGACCTCATCTCTGAGAGAGCATGGTATTGTGTCCCTCCTAGTAACATCTTTCACAATTATAAATCTATTAGACAGTAATGACATTTAAGTAATTTCTCAGTTAGGGATTGCCTAATAAATTAATAACCACCAGGTCTCTGCATTATTTTGCTCGTCCATTATCGGACAATCCATAAGGCAAGTTGAAAACCTGACTGTTAGTTCACTGAGATAATGACACTTTAAAAAAAACAACATAGCACCACTAGAAAACATCTCAAGAAGATCAAAACATTGAATTAACCATTTAATTAATATTTATCTTGATGTGATTTTTAACATTTTTACATTGAAGTGAAGCCCTGTGGGATGCTTTTCTATATTAAAGGTGATATATGAATGCAAGTTATATTCAGACTCATTCCATGTAAAACAGTCCTCTAGTAGTCATTTGGACAGTAGTAACTGTTGATGTGAAGTTTACAATCCTGGCATCTATTGCACTCTGTCTATATACCTGGTGTGAATGTGCACAAAATGGATAATGCACTTATAGCACACAGCAGGACAGCTCATGGGAGAAATGGGGAGAGTAACATAAAGCTGGACAGCAATTCTATGGGATAGGAAACTGCAAAGTCAGCAGCAAATATGGCAAACAGACTGTAAACAGGCCTTTTTATGCTGTGGCATTAGCCCAGCTGGTTTATAGTCATTCAAGCAGTGTAATGGGCACAGGGTTGTAATTCACTGATGGTGAAAAATATTGCTTGCTTACTGAAAACGTCCACATTTTAAAGGTTCATTATCATCCAAATTTTTCCGGTTTGGAGAGCAAAAAGAGTCAATAATCACATTTATCACAATGAGCTGTCTAATTGATGTATTTCATTTTCCTTGTTATCTTGTAAGCGAATAAAAAATATTTTATCTTGTAATGGATGTTATTACATTAAAGTGCAGTTATGAAACATAAAAAAGCACTGCACACATTATATCACGATAATCCTAGGTAACAAAATTAAAACTCTCATCTAGAAATTAGCTGTTTGCTGTACTACAATTTTCCAAAGTTAATGTTGATAATGCACAACACTATTTTCAAAAGTGAAAATGAAGAGTGAGGTTACAATAATTTTAGAACCCTGGATGGCTGGGAGTGAATTGCAAAGTAACAATCCAATCATTAGATTCCAGTGATGTCATACAATGAACCTTGAGCAGTTAAATTCTAACAATGAATTACTTTGATAATTGTCGAACAATCATCTAGTTTTCCCAACACAAGAACAGAATATCAGGTCCTTCAACAACTTGCAGGACAGAATCTCATGATGTTTCAAAGCAGGTTATAACCAGAAAGATGCTACTGAAGTGCAAATGTATATGTAAACTGTAAATTGTAAATGTGTAAACTGGATATTTTCTGTAGGTTCAGTGCTGCAGACCCATCCTGCAAGTAGGGAGAGAAGAACTTGCATTTATATGGTGTCTTTCACCATCTAAAGCCCCTTTAATATAGAAAAATGACCAAAGGTGCTTTATAGGGACATAAATTAAAAATAAATGTCAAGCCAAAGGAGGAAATATTAGGAGGGGTTAATAAAAGCTTGTGAGTTTTGAGGAGGATCTTAATGATCAAAGGGCAGTTAGAGGTGCAGAAGTTTAGGGAGGGCAGTTCAGAACATGGTCGTCAATGGAGGAATGAGCGGGGGCGGGTAGAGGGGGGGATGCATGAGATGTAATATTCAGAGTGTGAACCTGTTAATGTGTATCAATTGTTTGATTATATGCAGGTGGAGGGGGTTAATTGGGGACTTACTTGAGTAAATATAAGCAGTCACTTACTGAGACTGGTGGAGGGGTTGAGTGAGGAGCTATATGTTTTCAATCCTTTTACTCTGTACAATAAATGTGAAATTGAGTAGAGATAGGCTCCAGCATTATCCTTCCATAACAAGCTTTCTGGAGTTTAACACAGAGGAACAGAGAGCTAGGGGATGGGGTGTAAGGTTGCAGAAGGTTACAGAGGTAGAAAATGAGGTAGCCATAGAACCATAGAAAAGTCACAGCATAAAAAGAGGCTATTCAGCCCATTGTGCCTGTGCCGGCTGCAAAAACCAGCCACCCATTCTAATCCCACCCTCCAGCACCCGGTCCATAGCCTTGCAGGTTACAGCACTTCAGGTGCAGGTCCAGGTACCTTTTAAATGAATTGAGGGTTTTTGCCTTCACCACCAATTCAGACATCTACCACCCTCTGGGTGAAAACGTTTTTCATGTCTCCTCTAATCCTTCTACAAATCACCTGAAATCTCTGCCCCCGGGTAATTGACCTCTCCACTAGGGGAAACAGGTCCTTCCTGTCTACTCTATCTAGGCCCCTCATAATTTTGTACACCTCAATTAAGTCATTCCTCAGCCTCCTCTATTCTAAGGAAAACAACCCTAACCTATCCAATCTTTCCTCATAGCTGCAATTTTCAAGCCCTGGCAATATTCTTGTAAATCTCCTCTGTACTCTCCCCAGAGTAATTCTGTCCTTCCTGTAATGTGATGATCAGAACTTACACAATACTCCAGCTGTGGCCTAACCAGCATTTTACACAGTTAGAATCATAAAATCACAAAGTTTACAGCACAAAAAGAGGCCACTTGGCCATCGTATGTGTGCCGTACGAAAAATGATCCACCCATTCTAATTCCGCCTTCCAGCATTTGATCCGTAGCCCTGCAGATTATGGCACTTGAGGAGCATTTCCAGACTCCTTTTGAATGAGTTGAGTGTTTCTGCCTCAACTACCCTTTCAGGCAGTGAGTTCCAGACCACCACCACCCTCAGGGTGAAAACTTTTTCCCTCATCTCCCCTCTAATCTTTCTACCAATCATTTAAAATCTATGCCCCCTAGTCACTGACCTCTCTGCTAAGGTAAATAGGCCCTTCACATCCACTCTATCCAGGCCCCTCAAAATTTTGTACATGTTAATCAGATCTCCCCTCAATCTTCTCTGCTCCAAGGACAACATCCCCAGCCTATCCAATCTTTCCTCATAGCTGCATTTTTCCAGTCCCATGAACATCCTCATAAATCTCCTATGTACCCTCTCTAGTGCAATTACATCCCTGATGTAATGAGGTGACCAGAACTACACACAGTACTCAAGGTGTGGCCTAACCAATGAGGTATACAGTTCCAGCATAACCTCCCTGCTCTTGTATTCTATACCTTGGCTAATAAAGGAAAGGGTTCCATATGACTTCTTAACCAACTTATCGACCTGTCCTGCTACCTTCAGGGATCTGTGGACATTTACTCCCAAGTCCCTCACTTTCTCTACACCTCCCAGTATTTTCCCATTAATCGTGTATTCCTTTGCCTTGTTTGACCTCCCCAAATGCATCACCTCACACTTCTCCAAGTTGAATTCCACTTGCCACTTTTCTGCCCATCTGACCAGACTATCAATATCTTCCTGCAGCCAACAGCTATCCTCCTCGCTATCTACCACACAGTCAATCTTTGTGTTGTCTGCAAACCTCTTGATCATGCCCCCTATATTTACCACAAAAAGCAGGGGACCCAGTACTGAGCCCTGCATAACGCCACTGGAAACAGCCCACCAGTCGCAAAAACAGCCGTCAACAATTACCCTTTGTTTCCTGCCACTGAGCCAATTTTGTATCCAACTTGCTGCATTTCCCACAATCCCATGGGCTTTTATTTTTTTAACCAGTCTGCTATGTGGAACCTTGTCAAAAGCCTTGCTAAAATCCATGAAGACCACATCAAATGCACTACCCTCATCTATCTTCCTTGTTACTTCTTCAAAAAATTTGATCAAGTTGGTCAAACAAGATCTTCCCTTAACAAATCCATGCTGACTATCCTTGATTAAGCTGTGCCTTTGTAATTGACAGTTTATCCTGTCTCTCAGAATAGATTCCAATAATTTGCCCACTACTGAGGTTAGACTGACAGGCCTGTAATTATTCGGTCTATCCCTCGCTCCCTTTTTAAACAAAGGTACAATGTTAGCAGTTCTCCAACCCGCCGGCAGCACACCTGTATCTAGTGAGGACTGGAAAATGATGGTCAAACCTTCTGCTATTTCCTCTCTTGCTTCTTTTAACAGCCTGGTGTATATTTCATCCAGCCCTGGGTGATTTATCAACTTTCAAAGATGCTTATCCCATTAACTTTCAGAATAGATTCCAATAATTTTCCCACTACTGAGGTTAGATTGACTGGCCTATAATTATTCAGTCTATCCCTTGCTCATGTGAATGAGAGTTTCAAATTTGAGATGTTGGGCAAACAGGAATGAATGTAGGTTAGCGAGGGCAAGGGCCATGGATGAGTGGAACAATGCGGGAAAGGATGTGCCAGCAAAGTTTTCGATGAGTTTAAGTTTATGCAGATTGGGAGGACAGCCAAGAGAGCATTAGAAGCATCATGTCTGGAGGATTTCAGCAACAGATGGGCTGTGGTAGAAGCAGAGGTGACAATGCTACAGAAATGGAAGTAGGCAGTTTTTGTGATACAGAGGATATGGGATTGGCAGCTCAGCTTGAGGTGGAATGGTATTTGGAGGTTGCAAATGGTCTGGTTCAGACAGAGTGTCTCTGGGGAGGTGGATAGAAATAGTGGGATAGATGAATCCCTTGAGGAATATAAAGACAGTAGGAAGGAACTTAAGCAAGGAGTCAGGAGGGCTAAAAGGGGTCATGAAAAGTCATTGGCAAACAGGATTAAGGAAAATCCCAAGGCTTTTTATACGTATATAAAGAGCAAGAGAGTAACTAGGGAAAGGGTTGGCCCACTCAAGGACAGAGAAGGGAATCTATGTGTGGAGCCAGAGGAAATGGGCGAGGTACTAAATGAGTACTTTGCATCAGTATTCACCAAAGAGAAGGACTTGGTGGATGATGAGCCTAGGGAAGGGAGTGTAGATAGTCTCAGTCATCTCATTATCAAAAAGGAGGTGGTGTTGGGTGTCTTGCAAAGCATTAAGGTAGATAAGTCCCCAGGGCCTGATGGGATCTACCCCAAAATACTGAGGGAGGCAAGGGAAGAAATTGCTGGGGCCTTGACAGAAATCTTTGCATCCTCATTGGCTACAGGTGAGGTCCCAGAGGACTGGAGAATAGCCAATGTTGTTCCTTTGTTTAAGAAGGGTAGCAAGGATAATCCAGGAAATTATAGGCCGGTGAGTCTTACGTCAGTGGTAGGGAAATTATTAAAGAGGATTCTTCGGGACAGGATTTACTCCCATTTGGAACCAAACAAACTTATTAGCGAGAGGCAGCATGGTTTTGTGAAGGGGAGGTCATGTCTCACTAATTTGATTGAGTTTTTTGAGGCAGTGACAAAGATGATTGATGAAGGAAGGGCAGTGGATGTTATCTATATGGACTTTAGTAAAGCCTTTGACAAGGTCCCTCATGGCAGACTGGTACAAAAGGTGAAGTCACACGGGATCAGAGGGGAGCTGGCAAGATGGATACAGAACTGGCTCAGTCATAGAAGACAGAGGGTAGCAGTGGAAGGGTGCTTTTCTGAATGGAGGGATGTGACTAGTGGTGTTCCGCAGGGATCAGTGCTGGGACCTTTGCTCTTTGTAGTATATATAATTGATTTGGAGTAAAATGTAGCAGGTCTGATTAATAAGTTTGCGGACGACACAAAGGTTGGTGGAGTTGCGGATAGTGATGAGGATTGTCAGAAGATACAGCAGGATATAGATTGGTTGGAGACTTGGGCGGAAAAATGGCAGATGGAATTTAATCCAGACAAATGTGAGGTATTGCATTTTGGAAGGTCTAATGCAGGTGGGAAGTATCCAGTAAATGGCAGAACCCTTAGGAGTATTGACAGGCAGAGAGATCTGGGCGTACAGGTCCACAGGTCACTGAAAGTGGCCATGCAGGTGGATAAGGTAGTCAAGAAGGCATACGGCATGCTTGCCTTCATCAGTCAGGGCATAGAGTATAAAAATTGGCAAGTCATGCTGCAGCTGTACAGAACTTTAGTGAGGTCACACTTAGAATATTGCGTGCAATTCTGGTCGCCACACTACCAGAAGAACGTGGAGGCTTTGGAGAGGGTACAGAAGAGGTTTACCAGGATGTTGCCTGGTCTGGAGGGCATTAGCTATGAGGAGAGGTTGGAAAAACTCGGACTGTTTTCACTGGAACGACGGAGGTGGAGGGGCAACATGATGGAGGTTTACAAAGTTATGAGCGGCATGGACAGAGTGGATAGTCAGAAGCTTTTTCCCAGGGTGGAAGAGTCAGTTACTAGGGGACATAGGTTTAAGGTGAGAGGGGCAAAGTTTAGAGGGGATGTGCGAGGCAAGTTCTTTACACAGAGGGTGGTGAGTGCCTGGAACTTGCTGCCGGGGGAGGTGGTGGAAGCAGGTACGATAGTGACGTTTAAGAGGCATCTTGACAAATACATGAACAGGATGGGAATAGAGGGATATGGTCCCCAGAAGTGCAGAAGGTTTTAGTTTAGGCAGCCATCAAGATCGGCGCAGGCTTGGAGGGCCGAATGGCCTGGTCCTGTGCTGTTCATTGTTCATACTGAGCTTGTGACAGGGGTTGAAGACAATTTTTAGTCTTCCCAATGCTTAGCAAAAGAAAACTGCAGCTGATCCATGACTGGATATCGAACAGGCAATCTGGCAACACTGACAGCATGGAGGAGCGAGAGAGGTGAGTTACCAACCGTGCAATCCAGCAAAGATGATGGTACTTTAAAGTAGGAAATTTTGCCCTTTTCCTGGATTCAAATAACTGAATCTTATTGAGTCAATAATTTCACAATCAGATCCTTAACAAGAGATGGAGAACGAGCAGTAGCAGAACATTAAGTGTAACATTTCTTTTTGTGTACATGATTGCACGTCACTGCAGACCAACGGCTTAAGTGAAGATCACAGGTCAAATTCATTCCAATCATTTTGCTTAAAATATAAAAAAGATATTTTGTAGCTTTTCTTTATATACAATTTTTCTTTTACATCTGTTGGATCTGGTGATATCTGATGCAGTAATGAGCAATGGCAGCATTAGCAATCTTGCCATGAGACTAATTTTTCTTGATATTTTTCTCTGATTTCCCTTTCTTCAGTTTCCATGCACTCTGCAATGTTCCTAGTCAAGTCTCCGTCTATACTTCTGCTACTCCTAAAACTAGTCACTAGGACAATTGTGACAAACACATGGTTCAAGAGCCACAGAAGACTCTTCTGTTGCTCAAATGTAGTTCTTCAATCTTTCCAAGTAATTGACAGCAGTGTGGCTCTGACTGGGAAGCTGTCTCAGTCAAGGACACTGCACACAGCAATCATCATTTTCTGTGAGAAGAGTGTCACGAAAACATACCATGTCAAATGATGATTTTTAATCCACCAGCTGGAAATCTGAATTGAATTTTTTTAAAAAGATAAAAGGTGACTCGATACTCACAGCTAAAGATAGCCACCCCAATTTGCATCACTCTACTTTCCACATTCCAATGCATTGCGATGGAAACGAGCTATCTGCACAGACACAAGAACAATGGGGAACCTAAGTAAACCCCCTAACCTGTTCCCATTAGCAAGGCATCAAGGCCATTACCTGAATATTCAACTGGTGGAGACAAACCACTTGAACCTAATCGCTTGAACAATGGGAGCCCAGCTGTGAGAAGGGAAATCCTAGACATGGACTGATTAAGTTGCAAGAGGGAATACACACTGGTAACCACCATGCTTGAATCACTAGGTGATGGTCATGTGACAGGCCTACCCTCCGTGTGCTTAAGCTGGTGTTTTCTCTGCAGCAGAGAGATGACCAACTAGACGCTGAAGGGAGAAGACCTGAGTGGGGTCCTTCCTTCCTTTCTCCCTCTCCAACCCACCTTGCAAGCTTCGAACCCTGCCAGCTAACCGTGACTACCCTGCTGCAGACAGTGACTCTTGGAAGGAAATCAGCCACATTGCTGTCTCCAGGAGAATCATCGAATCAGCCAACCACATCTTCAAATCGGAAGCGGCAGGACCACCAAAGAAAAGTTGCATGACCACCGAGTTGAGCCTGAAGCCAGCTGAGTAACCAACCTTCAAAGACTGTATACCCCTTTTATTTCTCTGGACTCTAATTTGACCAATCTATCCTTTCCCACTCTGTCAACCGTGTGTGTGTGTGTGTGTGTGTGTGTGTGTGTGTGTGTGTGTGTGTGTGTGTGTGTGTGTAAAAGTTGTAGCATATTTTATTATTTTACTTAGATCAGTTTAAGTACAATTAAGTTAACCTCTTTCTTTGTTAAACTCAAGGAAACCTGTGCGATTAGTTCTTTTTTATGATCATGCATGTAAACAGTTAAGCAATCACTGAATTGGCAAGTATATCCACTTCAAAAAGAAACAAACCTGTTGGTCAAACAAGGAGAGGGAAAAGAGGGGAACCCTTTGACCCCCTCCTCATCTGACCGCAACAAGAGATTTCGAGGGAGCAGGACCAGCACTCACAAGCAGAATTGCAACAGAGCCAGCATTTTCTGCAGTGTGAAGCAGCAGGTAAAACAGTGAGTGTGCAGCAGCAACAGCAACTGAGCAATGCTGTCAAGAGAGCAGCAGCAGAGTACAGCCATGACTTTGCTATCAATCAAGGTCAGGGCCATTTTATCTTCAGAAATAAGATTTTCTGCTGATGGTTTGTGGGTTTCAGGCGGAGCAATGCTAAAACCTTCTGAAATGCCAAGTACTATTTAATTGGATCCCTTTTGGGGAATGGGAATGTGAAATAAAATCTGTTATAGAATTTTTTTTAATTGAAGAAATCATTTTCAAGCTAAAAGCAGCTGACCTTCTGTCTCAATACAGTGCAGAAATGAGTTCTTCTTGGAATAGAAATGAGGGAAGATGACAGCAAATGGAAGTGAAATCATACAGAGCAGGACACACAAGTATTTTAATTACTGGTGTCAAGCTGAAGCATCCGTGTGCAGCCAGAGTGCGGAAAGAATGGAGTCAAAATCATTAATGTGGTGTTAAATTTTGGAGAGTTATGCCATGTAAAAAGTATTTAAGACATCTGACACTCAGATTTCTACCTTCAGTTCCACCATACAGCCATGTAGAAATCTGATTTTAAGAAAAGAGTGAGCAACAAAGCAAGTCAAAAGTTGCATTGTTTTGTGTGCTTTTTAACAATAGTTACCTCGAGTCTACAGCATAGAAACATGCCATTTGGTCTAACTGATTTATGTTCCACATTAGCCTCCTCCTACCCCACTTCATCTAAACCCACCTGCATATCCTTCTGTTCCTTTCCCCTTCATGTGCTTATCTAGCTTCCACTTAAATGCATCAACACTATTCATCTCTCTTACTCCTTGTGGTAGCAAATTCCAAATTCTCACCTCTCTCTGGGTAAAGAAGTTTCTACTGAATTGCCAACTGGATTTATTAATGACTATCTTATATTTATGGCCCCTAGTTTTGGTTTTGCCCTACAGGTGGGAATATCTTTTCTATGTGTACCATATCAAACCCCATAATTTTAAAGATCTCTATTAGTTCACCCCTCAGTCTTTACTTTTCTGGAGAAAAGAGTTCCAGTTTTTTCCTGATTAGTATATCCTCTCAGTTCTGGACTCATCCTTGTGAATCTTTTTTGCACCTTATCCAGTACCTCTATATCCTTTTATAACATAGATACAAGTACTTCAAGTTTAGTCTAACCAAGTTTAATATAACTTCTGTGCTTTTCAATTCCCTCATTCTAGAAATGAACCCCAGTGCTTGATTTGCTTTTTTAAAAAATGGCCTTACTAACCTGCATCGTTACTTTTACTTAGTTGTGTATCTCTACCCTTGTTCTGAAACAAATAAGCATCTATTAGAAATTGGACAACTCTACTCGGGAACATAATATGCCATAGGATACACTGAAAATATCCATACTAGCATATAAAGTAGTATACTGGAAGAGATAATTTGACTTCCAATTTTCCCTCATTCTCAGGAGTTATTTGGTTGTCACTCAGAACTTAACACAGTAACCTGGGTAAGACTGAAAAGTCAATTTCTAAAGGTTTGTGGCTTGGGGCTGCTTCCTTACATTTTCTGCTGCAGTGTAAATAACGCTTCAAATGTTTTAATTTATATATTAAACAATCATTTAAAAGTTTAACGCACAATAGTTACTCATTGCATCAACAAATTTATTTCACAGCACGTTCTCTAAGCTCAGAAACATAAAGATAATACCTTCTCCTTACAGGAAATATCCATCAGTTGAAGATGATGGATACCCACAAAAGTAGCCAGAAGTCACCAAAGTATAAGTAAACTACATGCAAGAGCTTAGTTTGGTAACACATTGCAAATATAGCTTCATAACACTGTCAATTTCTGCTAAGCAATGCTCAAAGAATTCAAATATTTTCAGCATAAAGATGGACTGTATCAATGTGCAAATCCAAACTACTCTAGATAGGAAGGCAGCAATGGTCTGGCCCACAGACCTCTCCAAGGATGTCTTTGATAATGCTCATCATTGTCAATCCATCCACAAGGAAGAATCCTATCTCTCTTCCTTCTACTAAAGTCTGTCTTCAATTGCGAATCAGACAACTCGGCTGTGACTAGAGAAATTTATAGTCTTAGGGAAGCAAAATAAGTGAATATTGATGTGGAGACTGTGATCTAAATTCAGTTCTCCTTGCTGAAAGCTTAATGCTCTGTGCAAGAGATTTAAATAAGCGTATAATACATAAAAATGGGCTGAGAGTATGTTTTAAGCTGTTCCAAAACCTGGTGATGGTTTAAAACGAATTGAATTTTGCTTGCAGTGCACACTGCCATTAGAAAGCCTCCATTGCATTACAATCTTTGATGTACTCCCAGCAAATTTTACATCTAGGATTCTGCAATTAGGAATCCATTTAGACTTGTATCCAACAAGAAACAACAGAAGAGGATACTGCCCATGTCAAAGAAAATGAAGAGGTAGTATAGAAATTGGTTAGGATAAAATTAAAGAGATACTCAAAAGGTTGGCAGCACTCAAAGTTGAAATGTCACCCAGTTTGAATGGGAAGCATCCGAGATTGCCCAGTGAAGAATGGGTGGGATTGTGGAGCCTCTAACCACAATCTTTCAATACTCCTTAGATATTGGACTGGTTTCAAAGGACTGGAGGGTTGCAAATCTTACATCCCTGATCAGAAAAGCAGAGAGATAAACCTGTTAACCACAAGCCAGCCAGCCTAACATCAGTGAAGAAGAAACAATTAAAAGTCATTCGGAAAATATATGGGTTAATAAGTGACAACCAGTACGGATTTGTTAAAGGCCAATTGTGTCTGACCAACTTGAGTTTTTTTTTTAAACTAAGCAACAGAGAGGGCTGGTAAAGTTAGTGTGATTGATGTTGTGTATATTAACTTTCAAAAGGAGTTTGATAGCCACTTAATAGACTTGCTAGCAAAATTGAAGCCTGTGGGATTAAAAGCACAGTGGGTGCATGGATACAAAACTGGCTAAGGAACAGAAAGCAGAGAATAGAGGTAAATATTGCTTTTCAGGCTGGAGGAACGTTTATACTGGTGTCCCCCAGGGATTGGTATCAAGACCAATGCATTTTTTGATATATATTAATGACCTGAACTTGAGTATAGGAGACTCAAAGTTTCAAATTTCAAAGTTTGTCGACATGAAATTCAGAAATGTACTAAAGCATAGTGACTGACTTAGGAGGACACAGATTGGTGAAATGGACAGATACATGGGGGGGAATTTCAATTCGCGGGTTGGAACCCCAACGTTGCGATGACTTCTGGGTCCAGACCCTGAACTGAAGTGGATATGCGCACACAGAGCCATTTTAATCTGCAAATAGCTCAATTTTCCCAGAATCGCATTCACCACCCAATGAGCGGCAGCAGATGCGGAAAGCCGGTGGGACGAAAGCAGCAGCAGGCCCAATTTAAAGTGTGGGCAGTAGACATTGCTGAGGCGACCTCACCAGCGCACCCACTCACACATTAGTGGGTCCTCATGTGTTATTATAGAGGGTGGCACAAAGTGAAGTACACGTCCCAACAGAGCTGGAGGATTAGAGGGAGGCAGAGTCGGCTGTGGCCAGTCCCCCTGGGAGGATGGAGGACAGGCGCAGCCCTGTTCAGCAGGGTGGAGATGCAATGCCTCGGGAGTCACCAAATAGATGGCTACCTGGAGAACCATGAGATGTGTGCCCACATGTTGGGAGTTACCTGAAGCAGTGCGGAGTGCATTCATCCCGTGCATCACAATGAATCAGTGCTTTGAGTGCATGAGCTTCTCGACTGAGGGTGTGGCCAACCTCTTGGAGAACCGTGACCTTGTGTGGCATTAGTCAGAGTGGATCAGGAACAGCGCACTGACATGCACAGGATGCATGCCACACTCAGCAGCATTGACCAGTCAGTTGTACAAATGGTACAAAACTGTATGAAGTGGATGCCAGCTGTAGCCCAGCTAGTAGTCCCCTCCAGCAATCAAGGGCACCATGAAAGGGGTGAGGAGGCGACAAATGGTGATGAGGGGGCCATCCCTCACAGGGCTCTGCCATCATCATCCTCCCCCATGGCTTCCTCCGACAGATAAAGCATCTGTGGAGTCACAGCCTGTGACAGAAGCTGCCTCCACAGCTTTGCTGGTTCAGCAGCCTTTGGAGGTGCACCCCCACAAACCGGCACCTCCACAATGAGGATGGACCACCACAAGCATCTCAGTCCCAGACAGGCACAAGTGAGCAGCCTGCCTCCACCTCATCCTCAGCCACATGGGAAGCATCTAACAGGAGCGGCTGGCAATGGAGGCCACCACATTGGTAATGTCACTTTGTGGGTCACTTGGGTGTTTATGATGTAAATAAGAGTTAATTGTTAGGTAATAAACCACTGAGAAAGTTGTTGCACTAAGCCTGACTTGGAGTTTGAGGGACGAGCTCACTGCAACATACAAGATTCTGAAGGACCTTTATCGGGTAGATGTGGAGAGATTGTTTCCACCAGTCGGGAAATCTAAAACAGGGAGGCACAGTCTCAGGAAAGGGGCCAATCATTTAGGACTGAGATGAGGAGAAATTACTTCACTCAAAGGGTTGTGAATCTTTGGAATTCACTACCCCAGAGGGTTGTGGATGTGCCATCATTGCATACATTTAAGGCTGGTCTCTCAGGGAATCAAGGGATATGGGAAGTGGGCAGGAGAGTGGAGTTGAAGCCCAAGATCAGCCATGATCGTATTGAACAGCGGAGCAGGCTCGATGGTCATATAGTCTACTCCCGCTCCTATTTCTTGCATTCTTGTATTTTTATTTCATGTTGGCAAAATACCGGAGAATGGAAAGTGAGGGTTGGCAGAGCAATGGAGTGTGCTGGTGAAGATTGTGTTAGATGCCGACTCTAGAGCCTTCCTCCCTCGCGCCCCTGCTGCTCAGGGGTCTGACTCTATTCCAGCAGATACTGCTCCTCCTCGCTAGTCGACCAAGCTCAGAGAAGCTTGATTCCATTTCCTCTTATGTCCTTCGTTTGTTGGCATTGGACTGTACCGACATACCCTCCCAACAAGTTCTGCCCCCCACCCCCCAAAAAGCCCTTGTCGAGTGCAAAGCTACGAAGGATATTTCTTATCACTGAACCCAACTGCTTGCCTATGAATGAGGGTCATCTCTCAGCCTTCTCTCTTCAATACTGGCTCTTGCCTCTGTCCCAACATTCCAGATGGCTTCCGATCACCTCCTCCTCCCTGTTGTGGTCTGACAGTGCATTGAACCTGCCCCTTAGAACCAAAATCCAAGTCTGGCTCTTAAACAAGCAGACAAGCTTGTTAATGGCCTTAAGTGTCCACTTAAGTAGTTCCGGCACATTGCCTCTTCCGACTCCCGTCAGCGCCATCCAAAATCTGAGCATGTTGGTTTCATTACTCGAGAGGCGGGTTTAAGCAACTGCCCGCACCCTTTCCCACTCTCACTGCGATGAGAAATCCTGCCCATTGTGGATGAAGCTTAATGCAGTGAAGTGATTCATTTTGGTAAGAATGAGTGGCAATATAAACAAAATGGTACGATTTTGAAGAGGGTGCAGGAACAGAGACACCTGGGGTTTTGTGTATGCAAATCTTCAAAGGTGGCAGGACAAATTGATTAGGCTTTTAAAAAAGCAATCAGGATCCTTGGCTTTTAAAATAGAGGAACTGAGTACAAAAGCAGGGAAGTTATGCCAAACATTATAAATCAGATTCAATACTAACTTTCAAAAAGGAAATCGGATATATACTTAAAGGGGAAAAATTTGCAGGGCTATGGGGAAAGAGCAGAGGGAATGGGATTAACTGGAAAGCTTTTTCAAAGAGCTAGCACAGGCATGATGGGCTGAATTTTCTCCTTTTGCGCTGAATGATTCTATGATTGTGATAAATATCTCCACTCAGAAGATTGGCCATAACCCATTCATGATTTCTCTCATCAGTTTTATTTCTGGAGCCATGTACCATTCCGAATATGGCATTCCCGGCGTTCCAAACACAATGGGAATCAGACCTGACCTGACACTGAAATGAAGGCTACCTGGAGAAGGGAGTTTCATTTTGTTTCACTTCATAATCTGGTCAGGCCCTGGCTGGATTTACACATGTTTAGCGTTGATACTTCTTTGCGCCAGAACTCAACTTGTAGTGCAACTTAAATATAACTGGTTTCCCTTAGAGTTGCATGATACTTTTTAATCAGATTTAAAAGTAGCTCCTAAACAGCAGTCCTTTAAATATTGCAGTTACAGCTTGGGAGATAATTTAAATTTTGACCAAAATATTTTATGCAATTGTGTTAAATGAGAGGTACAATGGTGACACATGTGAAAACATCAGTAACAACAATTCCAACAACTATAAGACAGCAGGGAACCACTGAAGCAGCAAATGTACTAAAGTTGGGATCTTTGTTCAATGGATGGAATTTAACCAGAATTCTCTCAAGGTATAGGCCTGGATTTTACAGTAATAGCAGAATTTTTAAAAAATCACTTTTTCTTGTTTCTTCTATCTCTTTCTCAATCCCACCTTTCCTTCCCTCCCTTTATTTTGTTTTCAATACATGATTTTACACTAAATTATATATTCTAACTTACACTCCTTGGTTTAGACTCTGCGTGCTTCAGTAAGGATTCTTCAGTCTGACTGGTTGAAGAGACACGTCTTTGCTTAACTTGCTCACATAGGTCCCAGATCCCCTTTAAAAGGCGCTGCGCTCGCTAATTACTGTAAATTGCTGCACAAATGCCCATTAAAAGTCCGAGAAGCAACTGCAAGTGTAATGAACAGCAAGCACTGCTGGCTCGCCACTGACCACAAAATCCAGGCCATTGTTTTTTTTTGAGTGTACCTGTGTATGTGACAATGTCAGGGTCATTGAATTTTTCACAGAAGCTGCAAATTGGGAGGGAAGGATGCTGGCTAGCGGGTGGGGTGGAAGGCAGGGGGCAGGAAATCTGCATTCTCCCTTTCTTTGTATAAGTTGGTAAATAATGACCAAGTTTTATAATTAATTGAAAAAGTGTTCCAATTGTTCAGCTTCTGTTGAAATAATAGTCAAAAACAATAGATGACTTACTGATTTGACTGTTGAAATGGGACAATATTAACAGCCTGAAATAAATTTTTACATTAATTGGGTCTATACTAAACAAATAACCAAATCCCATTTCCTGACAGTTTTGTAACAGAGCAATATTGTTTGCTTCTCAGAAACACTGCAAGTATAAGTGTCAAGACTCTTAAAATCATTTCAAAGTGTCACAGAAAAGATCAAGGAATATTATGTAAATAACTATCCTTTGCAAGGGTGGTGAAAACAGGATACATCTTTGAAACTGAGACGTCACCAACTGGGACTCACTGCCATCACTGGAGTGTTGAGTTACTAACAGGACAAACATTGAAAAGTTCTGCTTTTAAAGGAATTTTTCAACTCTGTGTATTTCATGTTGAATTTGTTTACATTGATTATGAAGAGGATTGCCATGTTTAAGCAAAACATAACTCTATGACTCTGTAACATTAAATGTGAAATATAGTCAAACTGGATTACCACTATGATAGAATGTCCTCCAGTCCAGCCAAAAATAAAAAGAATCAGCTGTGGATGGGGAAGCAGAATGTTCATCAATGCTGGAATCTGAATGTGCTAAACCATGCTTAGAAGTCTCCAACACTTGAACTAATAAGGCCACATGTTGTTAATAATTTCCAACTTGCATCCTAAAAATACCCAATTACAAATATTCAGAGGAAACCATTTCTTGCCACAATGTTACTACTTAGCAAATATAACCCTAATAATTAATTTACAAATCATCAGCTGAAGATTTATGGTGAGGAATGTCTGCTTTGTAGAAGCTTGTCTTCTCTGAAAATTACTACAACCTCAATCTTAAACAATCATCAAATATTTTTAAAAAATCAATACTTCAGATACACAGGAATTCAAATAAATGCATTGTCTTTGTTGCTGTAATTCCTACTTAAGTAATATATTTAACTGGCACTCTTGTCAAGATTTATTTTTATAGTACTAACCTGAGGCTGCGTGATCGAGGACGCATGGCAGGAGACTGTCGTCCATCATCATCTGTGATGCTCTCTGTGCTGAAGTGCTTGCTGAGGAAATGCAGTTCATCGGCTGTGGGCTGATATGGCAGCTGGTGAAGTTTTTCCTGTGATGAGCAGGATGACTGTGTGCAGTAAACAAAATCTTTCTAAGTGTTATTTCTCATCAGTCCCCACTCCATTGCTCTAAATTACTAGAGCATGGAAGTGAAGGAAAAAACAAGTATTAAAGGCAAAATAAAAAGGTCAAACAAAGCTGCTAATTTAATGAATGAATATGATGCTACTTGCTACAGCAAATTTTGACTGATGTTGGCACCTCAAGCCTACATAATTATGGATTACATCACAGTTAACCCACTCCTGTAAAGCAAAGCACATTTATTACAAAAGTAAAATGTATTTTTAAGTATTGAAAAGCATATCTTTTCTTAAAGTACAGCTGTTGAAATATATATATTTTTTCAAATTGAAAATACTTCTGAGATAAGAAGTAGAATAATGCTGCCTTTAATTTTCACAGGAAATGTTTCAAAAGTGTACAATAGAGGGATTTCATTAAAAGTCCACAGGCCGATAATGTCCATCATCATTGTAATTAGGACTGAAATGGTCTCAGTGCATTATTCTCCTAGCACAAATAGTATGGCAATGAATATCAAAACAAAGAACTACATTTATTACTTTACCATTATTTCTCTCTAGAATGCCAGCCCTGAGGAAGTTTTGATCTCTTTGTTATGATTTCTCTTTATCTCTTTCATGCTATTCAACTTCATTGTTTTCTTTTTCCCTTCTCATCTGTGCCTCTGTATTTCCTAAGACCTGCTTTTACAGACATATCTTCTTTCTCAACACCTGCCTCCACAGCTGACTAACTCCAACTGGACTCCAGCTTAAGTTTCACCCTTTGCCTTTTGCATCTACTCATGACCATGAGTTATACAACCTGCCTCTGACTACTGCTCTCAGCACTTCATGCAATCCATCCTCTCTAGTGGCCCCAAATGCACGCTCTTGACCTCTCTCTTCAATTTATTCCGTAGCTGCCCTGGTCTTCAGTTTCACATCACCCTTCATCTCGTCCAATGCTTTAACAAAAAGCTATTTTTTTCTTTCATATATTAAGCAGAAATGTAAGCAATTTTGGGTGCTGTCCCACATGCTAATCCTTGTGCCCCTTCACTTGCTTATACTCATTCCTTGCTGAATTTTCACCAGGCTCTCTGCCTTTCTTTTTCTAATTCCCAACAATCTGTCTTCAGCAAAGGTCCTACCTTCACAACCCCTATCCCACCTCAATAAATTCTGAGCTTGCAAGATTTCTTGTGTTGCTTCCACTTCATCTTTTTGTCCATGAGGCCCGTTGTCCAACCCACCAAGTATCTGACCTCTTCTCTGGTCTCAAGCCTTCGCAATCCTCCTAGGCCCCTCCCTCTAGAGTTTTACCTGCTCTTGATCTTTATGGTGACATCAGATGTCTCAATTTCACTACCTCCTTAACTATTTCTATGCCCCTCTGTTCTCTGTTCCTTCAGCACTAAATAATCATTAAATACAACAACAAAAGAAATGCTGTTGAATGGCAGTAGAACCTCAACCTGGCGGAGGCCAAACACCATGGGGCAGGATTTTCGAAGGCCGCTGGGGATGGAACCAGAGGTGGGTGGACCCTGAATTTTTCTCCACCGGCCAGCGTGCTGGTTTGCCAGCACCATCCCACCCTCAAGCTATTTTTGAGAAGGCTGGGCTGGGGGCTGATAGGCTACTCACCTGCAAGTGGTGCTTAGCCAATTGAGGTAATTAAGGGGCCTATTGAAGCCCCTCTTGCAGGCCAACTAGAATTTTCCAGTCGGTAGGTAGGTCCCGCACTGCGGCCAAAACACGGCCAGTGAGGAGGCAGCCTCTAAGCGTGAGAGCGGGGACAGTGCTTCATCCCACTAGGGACCACCCCACCACCACGTTCGTCATGGCCGTCAGGCCACAAGTGCCACTCCTGACCGCCCAGTGGAGGGATTGTCCCTCCATGATCATGGCGTGCAAGCTCGGGAGCCCACCCACCTTCCTTAATTGGACAGCAAGCACGCCCTCTGGCCACTAACTGGCCAGCTCACCAAAAATCATGGCAGGTGACCATTCCCAACATGGTGTGGAGTCCGGACCCGGATTTGATCCTGATTTTGGGGTCTCGACCCCAAATGTAAAATCCAGCCCATGGTCTCCGGACCATGACTTTACTTTCCCAAGCTGTTAACTGAGCCCATCTCCTCTGGAAATCTTCCTCACCCCACATTCTCCAATGTTATCGTTTCCCAACTCTGCATAGCCCAATTCCATCCCCAAACCTGACAGAATCCATTTTCCAGTGGGTTGTTACTGCTTGGACTGGGAACCTGGTGACTGGGATTCATTCACCTTCCTGACAGCATTAGTTTGCAGGTTTTCAAGCTTATAAACGTACTTTAACAGGAAGACCATGTGACGGTTGCTATCTCCCATTGATACAGGACATTAAAAAAACCCACTCACTCGCCTGAAATCTCATAGCCCCTACTGGAATACACTCCATACCCGACAAACTGGCGACGGCCGCACCTCTCGATGGCACACTTCCTGTTTGACTGCTAGCATCACCAATGGCAACCTGGTAACTGACCCGAGTGGTGAAATCCCAGGTTTCAACCTCCCATGGAAAATCTGAATAACCCTCAACCACTTGAGGATGGGCCAGAGAAGATGTGGTCATTTGCTCCACAAGTGGAAATGAGGACCAGCTCAAATTGTGACTGTGGCCATCCAAGTCAAACCATCATCCACATATTGAACTCTTTCCCTGAGATCCATTCATGATGCCATCATAACCATGCACACTGCATCAGCTGAAGCCGGTGAATGGATTATTAACCTCAACATCGAGCTATAACCGTTTCCCCAGCCATACGAATATATATCCCCAAACCACCTTCCCACCCATCCACCCTCACCCCCAATCTCTAAAATACAAAGGGCCCCAAAAACACTGGCGCCGGCTGGCCTGTCAGTTATAGGACACTATTCCCGGTGCTGGCAATAATCAGCAGGGTGAGGGCAGGAATCATGCTCTCCTCCCTATTGAGGCCAATTAAATTTGTAAAAAAGCTCATTAAGAACTTGTCGGAGGGGGAGGGCGGAATATTTAAAGGTACATACGGGTTTCAAGAGCTCAGTTTCTGATCAGCTGAACAGCGGTGGGTACAGAGTGGTAAGCCAGTATTGGCTACCCCTGGACATCACACCAGCCCCATAAGGTGGTCAGCAGGACAAAAGGGAACTTGGATTTTGGTAAGGAGGTGCCCTTGGAGCTGTGCAGGTGGTGGGGGGAGTGGGCACTCAGTGCCCACAGGGTCAGCACCCCCGGTATTGCAGGGGCAGAAGAGCCAAAGGCAATTGGGTGGCCACCTGCCCAGAAGGAAGGCTGCAACTGGCAATGGGGGCACAAATGACAGATTTCAGGTCCAATAGCGATGAGGGGCAACACCCTAGGCATCAAGAGGGCACAGGACAGGAAAGAGGGGGCAGGAAGGCAACGGAGGCCAAACTCTCAACACAGGATCTAGCGCCAAAGATGAAGCTACCTGGAGATGATCGAGACTCAATGCCACAGGATAGTGTGACTCTCCAGGCAGATAGTCACAACATTGCCGAAGTCCTCGCACCTCACAGCACTGGTTGCCACGCCTTGCCAGTGGCTGCTAAAGTCACAGTGGCCTTGATCTTCTTTGCTTCTGGCTCCTTCCAAGGATCAGCTGCAGAACTTAGTGGCATCTCAAAAATGGATGTACACCACTGCATTTCGCTGGTCAATGATGTCCTCTTTGCCAGAACTGGATGCACATTCATTTAATGACAGATATGCCCTTGCAGGAATAGAAGACATTGGGTTGTGCCGCCAATGCTGGATTCCCCCAGCTGCAGGGCATCATCAATTGCACCCATGCAACCAAACGGCACCCTGTGACTGGCCAGTGAGATCCATTGACAGGAAGGGCTTCCACGCCCACAATGTCCAACTGGTCTGCGACCACAAGAGCTTCCTCCATGTGTACGCTCATTTTCCTGCAGCTGCCATGACTCCTTTATCCTCTGCCAGTCCAGGTTGCCTCAGATCTTCACTCCAACCCCCCAAAGTGCGTGGTTAGATCCTAGGGGACAAGGGATATCCCTTGAAGAGATGGCTATTGACCCCTCTCCAGGTGCCCCAGACAGAGGCAATACAACCAACAGCACCTGCTCAGTCGGACAGCCACTGAGCAGACCATCGGGCTTCTGAAGATGCAATTCCGATGCCTGGACTGGTTGGGTGGTGCCCTCCATTACCCTCATGCAAGGGTCTTGGCCATGTGGTGGTCTGCTGTGATCTCCATTATATGGCCCTCCAGAGAAGTGCAGACCTTCAGGACGATGAGGCCCTGGAATAAAACAGCTCATTGGTGGAGGATCAGGAGGAGGAGCTGAGACAGGAGGAGGAAGAGGAGGCAGAGAGAGATGACACTAAACAGACCGGTGCCCCTGATGAATGAGAAGTTGGCCTCCTCCTGCCACCCTCCTCTCCCTCATGGCCTCCCTCTGGTGCAGTGGAAGGCTTTAGCACAAACCGCAGATCTCTCCCTCAGGATAACCAGCAGCTTCAGCGATGGCTGCTGTGGGAGTCTAAGTGAGTCTCACACTAGATCTGAACGGACTTGATCTGTTCCTGCTGCCACTAGCTCCAACTGGACAGGAAACCAGTGCCCATGCCAATTAAGGGCTTCCCCATGTGACAATCTTAACTTTAATCAGTTTTCCACTAGAGGCAAAAACAAACCCGGCTCCTGTTTCCCACCTCCATGGCGAAAATTCAGCCTATCGAGCAGGATACCCACAGAATCGGGTGGAATGCCAGTTTTACGCCCTGCTCAATATTGCCCTCCATTAGCTTCAATAGGGAGTAATGTCAAGCAGGGTGCAAAACCAGTATTGAACCGCACCTCGTCAGTTTCCCAATGGGTGGTTAGGTTAAATTTATCTTAATTGTTCCAGCCTACTCCTTCCCCACCAAACTAATTTCTTCTTATCTTGACTTAATCCTTCTCTCCGATGCCTACTTTCTACCCACCTATATTGGCATTTTCTCTAATGTCCTCTACAGCTCTAACAATTTCAAATAACATACAGTCTCTTCACAGTTCCATCCCTCACCAGGATGGTCTGCAGCCTCCAAACTGGCATAATGCATTCAAAACTCATCCTGCAGTTTTCTCTACACTGCGGAAACCAAATGCAGATCAATTGAATTCTTTGATAAGCATTTCTGCTCTGTGCAGAATTGTGACCTTTACTCACCACTTAACAACTCTACCCAAGAACAGTACCTCATCTTTCTGCTGGACACACTGTCACTGCTTGAGAAGAGGGTAGGCAAGTTGGCATTTGGGTCAAAAATTTTCAAAATATTGGTGGGAGTTTGGGCCTGTGATGTGGATCCATTCTTTTACTGTTTGCACAATTGGCAGAACCATTGTGCTTCGCTTTCTTTTTCTATTTCACCCGGTCTTCTTAAAATTTATTTTTATTTCTCATGCTTTTGTTGTGCATGGATCTCTCTCCTGTGTCTTCCCACCGCCCCCCCCCCCGCCAACTATTAGTACATTTTTGTTCTTTTTATATGCCAGCATTAATTTACCTAACTATTTAGAAGTTTGCAAGTTATTTAATACACAAACTCCTTTTATGTGAATGGTGTGTTTGTTGGTCATCTCTCCATTTTTTCTTCCTTTTTTATATTTCCCCATCCTTACTAAAATGCCCACTTAAGTCTTAGCCTTCAACTTGATGAAGTATACACATCAGAAATATCAGAAACTATCTTTTTAGATGCTGACTGAAATGAATTTCCAGTATTTCCTGTTTTTATTCTAGATTTTCAGCATTTGCAGATTTTCATTTTTATTTGATTGAAATGATCTAAAGGAGCAGTAGTAAAGAAAAATATGGGATTTGCTCCGATAACAGTGGCAGCATGGTCAAATGCTTTAAATACAGGGCAAATCTCAGTCAAGATGACCTACACAATGATCTACAACATTCAATATAGATAATGTAAAGATAATTGTAGTTTAAGGTAATGCAAGCATCGACAATAATGGCTTGCATTTTTTAAAAATTCTTCAGCGTTGGGCACCAGCATTGATAATAATTGTGAAAACTAATCATTTCCTGGTATTCACTATTAATGCATGAATGACACCTGCAGTACAACTAGAAACTGAAACAGCTGCTTGATTTGCTGAACAGTTATTTCCAAAATTCACACCAAAAACTGTTGATATTGAGTGATCAAAGATCCTCCCACAAAAATGAGGGACATGCTTACAAGAAGAAATTGCTCCCACTAATTACAGCAACAATCTGATTAAATAAGCAGCATCCAAAAATAACATGGTTTGGTTAATTTACCATTTCTGTTGCCAGCATTTTAATCACTTAATATACAAACAGAATGGAAATGTAAAAAAAATTAGTAAATATTTTCTATGCTCTGATTTTACTAAAAGGATGGAAACACAAATTGCACAGAGAAGCGATACAAGGTACACAGAGGAATGAGAGAGACAAACAGCATTAAAATTAAGAGTAGTTCAGAAATAGGAGGAATTATATGGGGAAAATGTGATGCAGACATAGCTGGATTTAGAGTACATGTGCATAAATGCTCAAAGCATCGTAAATAAGGTTGGTAAACCACAGACACAAACTGCCAGATGGGATTATGATATAGTGATAATAACAGAGACCTGACAAAATAAGGGGTGGAATGGGCATTTAATATTCCTGGTTACAATGTATTCAGGAACGATACGGAAGAAAAAAAAAGGAGGCGAAGCAATATTGATCAACAATACTGTTACAACACCAGAAAGGGATGATGTACTTGAGGGTTCAAAGATAGGATCTATTCATTACAACTCAGCAACAACACAGAAGCAAGTACACTGCTGGGTGTATAAGTAAAGGCCACCAAATAGTGAGAAGGAGAAAGAGTAAATTTGCAGGCAAATTACAGAAAGATGCAAGAACTTTATAGTAAGGATAATGGGAAGCTTCAATTATCCTAATATAGACTAGGAAAAAACAGTATAAAGGGCAAAGAAGGGGAGGAATTCCTGAAAAGTGGACAAGGGAATGTTCTTGATCAATACGTTTCCAGCCCAACAAGAAAGAAAGCAGTGCTTGAATCTATTTCTGGATAATGAAATGGTGCAATAGAGAATGTTTCAGTGGGGAAGCATTTGGGAAATGGTGATCACAATATTGTTACACCAATGTGTTTTGTTCAATGATAATTTTCTTTGGTCCACTGACTGGAGATCTGAATTGGTCTTTTTTTTTTAAAAAGGCATTTTTAAAAGACATTTTAAAAAGACAAGCTGCCAGCAAAGTCATCCTTTCAGCTTAAGATGATCACCTAGTTTGCAACACACTATCCTACATTGTAAAGGATTGTGAGGAGAGAGATGAAATGTCTGCTAATTTCCTAGCAAGAACCAAGACCCAGGAAGTTTAAAGGAACTACCTGTTCTCTCAGCAAGCAGAGGCGATCTAAAAATGAAATGAGGGGCAGACAGAGTATGACAATAGATTAGCAGCTAACAAAAAAAGGAAACCCAAAGTATTTTATAAACATATAAATAGTAAAAGGGTAGTCAAAGGAAAATTAGGGTCGATTAGAGACTATAAAGGAGATCTTGTGGAGGAAAGGACGTAACTGAGGTGCTAAATGACTACTTTGTATCCGTGTTCAATGTCACAACTGCTACGTTTGCATGACTGAGTGACTGTCATGTGACAAGCCCCTCCCCATCTGAGGTCTTAAGCTGATGTTTTCTCTGCAGCAGAGGGGAAGCAACTGGACTCTGACATGAGCAGACACTAAGTGGAGGTCTCTCCATTCCAGCTTGAAAGCTTTCAAAACCTGTTTGTTGACCTTTGCATACTCCGGCTACAATCAGAAACCTCATTGGAGGAAATCATTTGCATCGCTATTTCCACAAAACTCACTGAACCAGTCATCAAACTCTTTAAACTAAAAGCCTCAGGACCAATGAATTCAGCTAGAAGCCAGCTGAATCACCAAACTTCACAGACCAGTAGACCTTTTAGATGTACTCTAACCCAACCAATCTATCCTTCCCTACTCTATAACCTATGTGTAAACCTCTACTGTGTGTGTGAGAGTGAAAGTTGCTGTGTTGTTTATTATTTTTATTAGGTACAATAGTTAACCTCTTTCTTTGCTAACGCAAGAAAACCTGTCCATACCAAGTAAGTAATCAAACACCTACTGAATTGGCCAGTACATCCACTTTAAGGAAGAATTAAATCTGTTATGGTCAAACAAGGAGAGGGCAAAGAGGGAAGCCCTTCAACCCCTCCTCACTTGACCGTAACAATATTAGGTTTTGAGCAGTTATGGAAAAGGATAGGGAAAAAACAAATGTGAAAATACTCAACTGGAGGTGAACTCAGTGAGTTGAAAAGGGTTCTGGCCCAGATGGATCGGAATCTAACATTGACAGGTAAGACAGTAAATGAGCACCAGAAGGCCTTCAGATAAGGGATAGTTCAGTTACAGACCAGACACATTCTCACAAGGGGGAAAGGAAGGGCATCGAAGCTAGAGCTCCCTGGATGATTAAAGATATAGAGCTTGAGACAGAAAAAGGAAGCTCATGACAAATGTAAGGTTCGTAATACAATAGATAACCAAGCTGAATACAGTAAGTACAAAGGAGATCTAAAAAAGAAATCAGGTGCAGACAGAGTATGACAATAGATTAGCAGCTAACAAAAAAGGAAACCCAAAGTATTTTATAAACATATAAATAGTAAAAGGGTAGTCAAAGGAAAATTATGGTTGATTAGAGACTAAAAAGGAGATCCTGTGGAGGAAAGGACATGACTGAGGTGCTAAATGACTACTTTGCATCTGTGTTCACTAAAGAGAATACTGTCGATGTCACAATAAATGAGGAGGTAGTACAGAAAGTGGATAGGATAAAAATAGATAAAGAGGTACTTAAAACGTTGGCAAGACTCAAAGAAGAATAGATACTCAGTCCAGTCGGAACGAATTCCCAGTTGCTAAAGGAAGGGTGCAAATTGTGGAGGCTCTGGTCACAATCTTCCAATCATCCTCAGATACGGAAGTGGTGCCAGAGGACTGCAAATGTTACACCTCTGTTCAAAAAGGGGAGAAGGATAAGCCCAGCAACTACAGGCCAGTCAGCCTGATGGCATTGGTGGGGAAACCTTTGGAGACATTAATCGAGACTTGGAAAAATATGGGTTAATAAATAAAAGCCAGCATGGATTTGTTAAAGGCAAGTCATGTTTGACTAATTTGAGTGACGTCTTTGATGAAGTAACAGAGAGGATTGATGAGGGCAGTGCAGTTGATGTATATATGGACATTCAGAGGTGTTTTCAGAGATAAAGGTAAAGTTGCACATAATTAACTTGTCAGCAAAATTGAAGCCCATTGGATTAAAGGGGCAGTGGCTGTGTGGATATAAAATCGACTAAGAGATAGAAAGCAGAGCAATGGTGAACAGTTGTTTTTCCAAACTGGAGGGAACTGTGCAATGGTGTTCCCCCAGAGGACAGTGTTGGGACCACTGCTCTTTATGATATGTATTAACGACCAGAATGCTGAAAACAGCGGAGGCCCTAGAGGAGTATAGAATGTGTAGGGGGGTACTTAAAAAAGTAATTAGGAGAGCGAAGAGGATACATGAAAAAATACTGGCGGGCAAGATAAAGGAAAATCCCAAGGCATTTTATAAGTATATTAAGGGCAAGAGGATAACCAGGGAAAGAGGAGGGCCCCAAGTGGAAATCTGTGTGTGGAGCCAGAGGACATAGGTGAGGTTTTAAATTATTACTTTTCATCTGTGTTCACTATGGAGAAGGACGATGTAGGTGTAGAGATCAGGGGGGGGGGGGGAGATTGGGGTATACTTGAACAAATTAGCATCGAAAGGGAGGAACTATTAGCTGTTTTAGTGGGCTTAAAAGTGGATAAATCCTCAGGGCCAGGTAATATGTATCCCAGGCTGTTATGTGAGGCAAGGGAGGAGAGAACAGAGGCTCTCACAAATTTTCTAATCCACTCTGGCCGCAGGAGAGGTACCAGAGGATTGGAGGACAGCCGATGTGGCACCATTATTCAAGAAGGGTAGCAGAGATAAACCAGGTAATTACAGGCCAGTGTGTCTAACATCAGTGGTAGGGAAAATATTGGAAAAAATTCTGAGGGACAGGATTAATCTCCACTTGGAGAGGCAGGGGTTAATCAGGGATAGTCAGCATGGCTTTGTCAGGGTGAGATTGTGTCTAAAAAACTTGATTGAATTTTTCGAGGAGGTGCCGAGATGTGTAGATGAGGGTAAAGCAGTTGTAGTCTACATGGACTTCAGTAAGGCTTTTGATAAGTTCCCACATGGGAGATTGGTTAAGAAGTTAAAAGCTCATGGGATCCAGGGCAATTTGGATCAAAAATTGGCATAGTGGCAGGAGACAGAGGGTGATGATCAAGGGTTGTTTTTGCGAGTGGAAGCCTGTGACCAGTGGTGTACCACAGGGATCGGAGCTGGAACCCTTGCTGTTTGTAGTGTACATTAATGATTTAGACATGAATATAGGAGGTATGATCTGTAAGTTCGCAGATGACACGAAAATTGGTGGTCGTAAATAGTGAGGAGGAAAGCCTTAGATTACAGGACAATATAGATGGGCTAGTAATATAAAAGCAAAATACTGCGGATGCTGGAAATCTGAAACAAAAACAAGAAATGCTGGATTCACTCAGCAGGTCTGGCAGCATCTGTGGAAAGAGAAGCAGAGTTAACGTTTCGGGTCAGTGACCCTTCTTCCGAAGAAGGGTCACTGACCCGAAACGTTAACTCTGCTTCTCTTTCCACAGTAGATGGGCTAGTAAGATGGGCACAGCAGTGGCAAATGGAATTTAATCCTGAGAAGTGTGAGGTGATGCATTTTGGGAGGACTAACAAGGCAAGGGAATATACAATGGATGGTAGGACCATAGGAAGTACAGAGGGTCAGAGGGACCTTGGTATACTTGTCCATAGATCACTGAAGGGGAACAGGTAGATAAGGTGGTTAGGAAGGCATATGGGATACTTATCTTTATTAGCCAAGGCATAGAATATAAGAGCGGGGAGGTTATGCTGGAGCTGTATAAAACGCTAGTTAGGCCACAGCTGGAATACTGTGTACAGTTCTGATCACTACACTATAGGAAGGATGTGATTGCACTGAAGAGGGTGCAGAGGAGATTCACCAGGATGTTGCCTGGGCTTTCAGCTATGAAGAGAGACTGGATAGGTTAGGGTTGTTTTCCTTAGAGCAGAGAAGGCTGAGGGGGGGACCTGATTGAGGTATACAAAATTATGAGGGGCACTGATAAGATAGATAGGAAGAAGCTTTTTCCCTTAGTGGAGGGGTCAATAACCAGGGGGCATAGATTTAAGGTAAGGGGCAGGAGGTTTAGAGGGGATTTGAGGAAAAAAACTTTCACCCAGAGGGTGGTTGGAATCTGGAACACACTGCCTGAAGGGGTGGTAGAGGCAGGAACCCTCACAACATTTAAGAAGTATTTAGATGAGCACTTGAAACCCAATAGCATACAAGGCTACGGGCCAAGTGCTGGAAGATGGGATTAGAATAGATATGTGCTTGATGGCCAGCACAGACACAATGGGCCAAAGGGCCTGTTTCTGTGCTGTATAACTCTATGACCTAGACTTGGCTATACAGAGCATAATTTCAAACTTTGCAGATGACACGAAACCTGGAAATATAGTAAACAGGGAGGAGGATAGTACCTCAGGAGGATATCGATAGACTGTGAAATGTGCAGACAAATGGCAAATGAAATTAAATGCAGTGTGAAATGATTAATTTGGTAGGAAGATTGAAGAGAGGCAACATAAACTAGACAGTAAAATTTTAAAGGGGATGCAGGAACAGCGAAAACCTGGAGGTTTGGGTGCACAAGTCTTTGAAGGTAGCAGGAAAAGTTGAGAAATTTGTCAGAAAGGCATATGGGCTCCTTGGCTTTATAACTAGAAGTGCAGAGTAAAAAAAGCAATGACATTATTCTTAACCTTTATAAAATACTGGTTAGGGCCCAGCTGGAGTATTGTGGCCTATTCTGGGCACCACACTTTAAGGAGGAGAACAAGGCCTTAGAGAAGGTGCAGAGAAGATTTACAAGAATGGTGCCAGGGATGAAAGATTTCAATTATATGGAGATACTGGAGAAACTGAGGTTGTTCTCCTTATGGCAAGGTAGGTTAAGGGGAAATTTGATAGAGATATTCAAAATCATGAAGGGTTTGGATAGGGAAAATGAGGAGAAACTGCTTCCAGTGGCAGAAGGGTCAGCAACAAGAGGACTCAGACTTAAGGTAAATGGCCAAAGAACCAGATGCAATATGAGGAAAAAAGCTTTTGCGCAGCGAGTTATGATGATCTGGAATATGCTGTTTAAAAGGGTGGTGGAAACAGATTCAATGATAACTACAAAAAGGAATTTTGATCAATACTTTAAGTGGAGAAATTTTCAGGGCTATGGGAAAAGAACAGGGGAGGGAGACTAATTGGAAAGCTCTTTCAAAGACCCAGCAGAGGCATGTTGGCCATAATGACCTCCTGCCATGCAGTATTGTTCTATGATGTTATGATTCAATGTACTAGATAACAGGTCCACAGTATTAGCAGAACACAAGATACAGTTTTGGTATGTATGATGCTATGGTCCTTGTTTGACCACACAGGTCCAATTCTTTCCTAAAGTGGATGCACTGGCCGATTTAGTAGGTGTTGGATTACTTACTTGCTATGATCATAAGAAGAATCAATCGAACAGGTTTTCTTGAGTTAATAAAGAGATTAACTTTATTGTACCTAAACCAAACTAATAAAATAATAAACAATGCACCAACTTTCACTCTCACACACACACTAGAGGTGTACACACACACACACAAATAGGTTACAGAGTGGGGAAAGGTAGATTGGTTGAGTTAGAGTCCATAAAAATAGGTGTACAGTCTGTTGGCTTTGGTGCTTCGGCTGGCTTCTAACTGAATTTGGTGGTCCTGAGGCTTTTAGTTTGAAGAGGTAGATGACTGGTTTGGTTGGTCTCTTTGGAGATAGCGATGCAGATGATTTCCTCCAACAGGATTTCTGATTGTAGCCGGAGTATGCAAAGGTGGTCAGTCAACAAGGAGGATTTGAAAGCTTTCAAGTTGGAACAGAGAGAGAGAGAAAGAGGGACCCCCACTTAGGGTCTGCTCATGTCCAATTGCTTCTCCTTTGCCGCAGAGAAAAAGACCAGCTTAAAACCACAGATGGGGAGGGGCTTGTCACATGACAGTCACTCAATGATTCAGACACAGCAGTTAGCAATATTTCTCTGCTTGCTGAGAGAACAGGTAGTTCCTTTAAACTTCCTGGGTCTTGGTTCTTACTGGGGACTTAGCAGACATTTTGTCTCTCTCCTCAAAGTCCTTGCAGTGCAGGATACAGTGTTGTAAATTAGGTGATCATCTTAAGCTGAAAGGATGACTTTGCTGGAAGCTTGCCTTTTAAAAAATAAATGCTGATCTCTAGTCAGTTAATTAAAGAAAATTATCATTCAAATAACACATTGGCGTAACAGTGATCAATCATTAATTAGTACAAATGATAATCTATTGCAAGATAATCAATACGTACAGATACTGTGGAACTGGGTGTATTGGTTCCATATCCAGAAGAAGGCAGGGAGGCCAGGGACCATCGGCGTCCATCAGTCCTGGAGATTGGGAGGGAGAAGATAGAGAATGGTAACAAGAAGGAAGGCATCATAAGCTATTTTCAAGCTGCATACAATCTTTAAAAAGGTGAAAGATATTCAACATGTGCACTGTCCCATCCAGTGAATTCCCAATTATAGCCATCCCAACAGTAAGACTTATGAAACAGAGGTATAATTCCAGGGGTTAAATATGAAAAGCAAGAGTCATCCCTCATACCAATGAGATTAACAGCATCAGGATGTTGTCTATTCTTTCATTTTAATACCCAAGATTCAGGAAACTAAAAATAGAGGAATTGAAAGAAAAGTGGGAACAAAATAAAAATCTTATTCTTTAATCTGGAGATAGCTTCAGTTTTAAAAAGTGTTACAGAGGATCAATGCCAACATACCTCACCACCTCCCACCTCACCAAAAAAATGTACACTTCTAACATTTCTGACTACAATAACAAGACTGAAATATTAGGTTTCACTTTGGTGCACTTACATCCTTCAAACTATATGTCAAGGGTGTTTCATTTTTGATGCAGGTCACCTAAAATGTTTCAATTTCTGAAGAGGGAAAAGTAGCAATTGGATGTCCAGAAAGTTACGCAATATTGATTGCTGTAAAGGAATTTGAAGTTTTATAGGTGACAGTGAAGGCTAATCTCAGGAATCAGGTAATAGAAAGTTAGTCCTTTTCTATCGGTTTTGATCTTAAACATAAATCTTCTCTGCAGCATTACTTCTGGTCGGGGTTTTCAAACATACGATGCTAAATATTTTGTGACACTACTTGCAGAGAAGTGATGAAAGGCGTTTTGAACTACACTGGCAGGGCACCAAGGAGTGGTTCTTCAGATTGTGGATGCTGCTTGTAAAAGACAGATGCAGACTTTCAGCCAGTATATTTCTGTCATTAAAGATCTAGCTTAAAAAGATATATGGATGACTTAAGACAAAATATCAGAATAGTAGGAATAAATGACTTCCAGGTTTTCTATCAGTCATTATCAATAGATTCTTATATGAAAGCAGACTCAGGATTATGAATCGCTTTTGTTGACAATAATATTCATTATTGAACATTGTCAGGTTATTTTTTTTAATTCATTCATGGGATGTGGTCGACGCTGGCCAGGCCAGCATTTATTGCCCATCCCTAATTGCCCTTGATAAGGTGGTGGTGAGCTGCCTTCTTGAACTGCTGCAGTCCATTTGGGGTAGGTACACCCACAGTGCTGTTAGGAAGGGAGTTCCAGGATTTTAACCCAGCGACAGTGAAGGAACGGCGATATAGTTCCAAGTCAGGATGGTGTGTGACATGGAGGGGAACTTGCAGGTGGTGGTGTACCCATGTATTTGCTGCCCTTGTCCTTCTAGTTGGTAGAGGTCGCGGGTTTGGAAGGTGCTGTCTAAGGAGCCTTGGTGCATTGCTGCAGTACATCTTGGAGATGGTACACACTGCTGCCACTGTGCGTCGGTGGTGGAGGGAGTGAATGTTTGTAGATGGGGTGCCAATCAAGCGGGCTGCTTTGTCCTGGATGGTGTCGAGCTTCTTGAGTGTTGTTGGAGCTGCACCCATCCAGGCAAGTGGAGAGTATTCCATCACACTCCTAACTTGCAGATGGTGGACAGGCTTTGGGGAGTCAGGAGGTGAGTTACTCGCCTCATGATACCTAGCCTCTAACCTGTCCTTGTAGCCACGGTATTTATATGGCTACTCCAGTTCAGTTTCTGGTCAATGGTAACCCCTAGGATGTTGATAGTGGAGGATTCAGCGATCGTAATGCTGTTGAATGTCAAGGGGAGATGGTTAGATTCTCTCTTGTTGGAGATGGTCATTGCCTGGCACTTGTGTGGCACGAATGTTACTTGCCACTTATCAGCCCAAGCTTGGATATTGTCCAAGTCTTGCTGCATTTCTACACGGACTGCTTCAGTACCTGAGGAGTCACGAATGGTGAACATTGTGCAATCACCAGCGAACATCCCCACTTCTGACCTTATGATTGAAGGAAGGTCATTGATGAAGCAGCTGAAGATGGTTGGGCCTAGGACACTACCCTGAGGAACTCCTGCAGTGATGTCCTGGAGCTCAGATGATTGACCTCCAACAACCACAACCATCTTCCTTTGCGCTAGGTATGACTCCAGCCAGCCGAGGGTTTTCATTCTGATTCCCATTGACCTCAGTTTTGCTTGGGCTCCTTGATGCCAATCTCGGTCAAATGCTGCCTTGATGTCAAGGGCAGTCACTCTCACCTCACCTCTTGAGTTCAGCTCTTTTGTCCATGTTTGAACCAAGGCTGTGATGAGGTCAGGAGCTGAGTGGCCCTGGCGGAACCCAAACTGAGCGTCACTGAGCAGGTTATTGCTAAGCAAGTGCTGCTTGATGGCACTGTTGATGACAGCTTCCATCACTTTACTGATGATAGAGAGTAGGCTGATGGGGCGGTAATTGGCCGGGTTGGATTTGTCCTGCTTTTTGTGTACAGGACATACCTGGGAAATTTTCCACATTGCAGGGCAGATGCCAGTGTTGTAGCTGGACTGGAACAGCTTGGCTAGGGGCGCCGCAAGTTCTGGAGCACAGGTCTTCAGTACTAATGCCAGAATATTGTCAGGGCCCAAAGCCTTTGCAGTATCCAGTGCCTTCAGTTGTTTCTTGATATCACGCGGAGTGAATAGAATTGGCTGAAGTCTGGCATCTGTGATGCTGGGGACTTCAGGAGGAGGCCGAGATGGATCATCACCTCGGCACTTCTGGCTGAAGATTGTTGCAAATGCTCCAGCCTTATCTTTCGCACTGATGTGCTGGGCTCCCCCATCATTGAGGATGGGGATATTTGTGGAGCCACCTCCTCCAATTCGTTGTTTAATTGTCCACCACCATTCACGGCTGGATGTAGCAGGACTGCAGAGCTTAGATCTGATCCGTTGGTTATGGGATCGCTTAGCTCTGTCTATCGCATGCTGCTTACGCAGTTTGGCATGCAGATAGTCCTGTGTTGTAGCTTCACCAGATTGACACCTCATTTTGAGGTATGCCTGGTGCTGCTCCTGGCAAGCCCTCCTGCATTCTTCATTGAACCAGGGTTGGTCTCCTGGCTTGATGGTAATGGTAGAGTGGGGGATATGCCGGGCCATGAGGTTACAGATTGTGGTTGAGTACAATTCTGCTGCTGCTGATGGCCCACAGCGCCTCATGGATGCCCAGTTTTGCATTGCTAGATCTGTTCGAAATCTATCCCATTTAGCACGGTGATAGTGCCACACAACACGATGGACGGTATCCTCAATGTGAAGGCGGGACTTCGTCTCCACAAGGATTGTGCGGTGGTCACTCCTACCAATACAGTCATGGACAGAAGCATCTGCAGCAGGCAGAATGGTGAGGACGAGGTCAAGTATGTTTTTCCCTTGTGTTGGTTTCCCCACCACCTGCCGCAGACCCAGTCTAGCAGCTATGTCCTTTAGGACTCGGCCAGCTCGGTCAGTAGTGGTGCTACCGAGCCACTCTTGGTGATGGACATTGAAGTCCCCCACCCAGAGTACATTCTGTGCCCTTGCCACCCTCAGTGCTTCCTCCAAGTGGTGTTCAACATGATGGAGTACTGAGTCATCAGCTGAGGGAGGGCGGTAGGTGGTAATCAGTAGGAGGTTACCTTGCCCATGTTTGACCTGATGCCATGAGACTTCATGGGGTCCGGAGTCGATGTTGAGGACTCCCAGGGCAACTCCCTCCCTATGTACCACTGTGCCACCACCTCTGGTGGGTCTGTCCTGCCGGTGGGGCAGGACATACCTAGGGATGGTGAATGCAGTGTCTGGGACATTGTCTGTAAGGTATGATTCCGTGAGTATGACTATGTCAGGCTGTTGCTTAAACTTGTCTGTGGGACAGCTCTCCCAACTTTGGCACAAGCCCCCAGACGTTAGTAAGGAGGACCTTTGCAGGGCTGACAGGGCTGGGTTTGCCGTTGTCGTTTCCGGTGCCTAGGTCGATGTTGGCTGGTCCGTCCGGTTTCATTACTTTTTATTAACTTCGTAGCGGTTAGGTACAACTGAGTGGCTTGCGAGGACATTTCAGAGAGCATGTAAGAGTTAACCACATTGCTGTGGGTCTGGAGTCACATGTTGGCCAGACCAGGTAAGGACAGCAGATTTCCTTCCCTAAAGGACATTAGTGAACCAGATGGGTTTTTACAACAATCGACAATGGTTTCATGGCCATCATAGACTAGCTTTTAATTCCAGATTTATTAATTAAATTCAAATTCCACCTTCTGCTGTGGTGGGATTCGAACCCATGTCCCCAGAGAAATACCCTGGGTCTCTGGGTTACTAGTCCAGTGATAATACCACTAAGCCACCGCCTTCCCATTGTTATTTACAATCCATACCAAGTAAAATGGACTGGTTCCTATGATTTCCAAGTGAGTTTTACTGGATTATGAATCACGACTATTAAAGATGTGAGTTAGATTTAAGAGTTCTTTTAATTGTAAGGGGAAAAAACAGCTGCAAATCAACTAACTACCTCAAAGGGAGGCCAGTGGTATTAACGCAATATTATTTTGTGCATAGATTTGCTTTATTTGATCTTCTCCTACAGATGGCTGCACACAAAGTGCTGAGCGGAGAGAATTATGAGGTTTCCTAGATTTGCATGCCATCACAGCATAAGAGGTGGGTATGGGTTCCGCCTGGTTTGTTTATGTTCCTTAATACTGTGTTGCCATCTGTTCAAAGTCACTCATTTATAAAAGACCTGCTCTTTGAAGAACAGCAGAGCTGCACATGCTGTTGCCAGTACTAAAGTCTCAAATATATTTCACGATAAGGAATGGAACAAAGAGAAGAGGGTTCATAAGTAGCGAGTTACTAGGGACCTCAAAATGCTTACTGTAAATGCTAGAAGCATTAGAAATAAAACGTTAGAATTACAGTCATAGGGCACCTCTGGAAAAATTAGATCTTATAGATATCTCTGTAATATGGTCCTAATTTGCAGCTGGGCCAGAGTAGCACTGGACATGAGCCCAATGCCAGAAGAACAAATACCACTCGAAGTAGCCCCCATCACAACCAGCCAAGAGAAGGGCACCACGAATACAAAAGCTGCCCAGTCAAATCAAAAATGTATGCGTAGATTTATGCTTGCAATTGATGAGACAGATAATGTCCTGCAGTGCCCATCAGTTACAGAAGGTTTCAAGCGAAACAGTGATTTTGCTTCGAGGTCACCTGGGCATGTGCTAGGGCTCAGAACAAATAGTTGGGGTAACTCCTCCCCCACAATCCTCCACATCTTGCAGCAATCGATGGCAGTTTTCAGAGATATAATTAGATGCAAAGGATGGAGTAGAATTCCAGTTAAAGGGATTACTAAAGGGCAGAATAGGACAAAAAGGAGGGGATGTGACTCTGTTTGTTAGTGGTGACTTAATGAGAGATTATATAGGTCTGCTGAGACAATCTGAATCAAGCTATTGGCCCAAAATTGATCACTGTTAGCTGTAATATACCTCCAAAGGCCCATCAGAACAAAGCAGGGGGCACAAATTAAAAGGGCAACAGAATAATAGAATCCGAGAATGCTAAGAGCACAGAAGGAGGTCATTTGGCCCATCAAATCCATGTTGGTTCTCTGCAAGAGCAATTTAGCTACTCACTCTCCCCATAGACCTGGAAATTCTTTCCCTTCAGGTGCTTATCCAATTCCCTTTTGAAAGCCAAAATTGAATCTGTCTCTACCACACTTTCAGGAAGTACATTCCAGATTGTAACCATTCATTGCGTAAAAAAGATGCGAGTTAGATTTAAGAGTTCTTTTAATTGTAAGGGGAAAAAAACAGCTGCAAATCATGTCGATATGTATATCTATCTTTCCAAGATTGTATTCGCAAGAACATAAAAAATAGGAGATTGCTCTGCTATTCAAGAGGATTGTGGTTCATCTTCTACCTCAGCTGCACCTCCCTGCACTAACCCCATATCCCTTGATTCCCTTAGTATCCAAAAATCCGTCGATCTCTGACCTCGAATATACTCAACTGAGCATCCACAGCTCTCTGAAGCAGAGAATTCCAGAGGTTCACAACCCTTTAAGTGAAGAAATTTCTCATGGCTAAGTGAGTGGGCAAAAATTTGGCAGATGGAGTATAATGTGAGAAAATGTGAAGTTATCTACCATCGTAGGAAGAATAGAAAAGCAGGATATTATTTACATGGACAGAGACTGTGGAATGCCACGGTACAGAGGGATCTGGGTGTCCTTGTACATGAATCACAAAAAGTTAGCATACAGGTACAGCAAGAAATTAAGGCGGCAAATGGAATGTTGGCATGTATTGCAAGGAGGATGGAGTATAAAAGTAGGGAAGTCTTGCTACAACTGTACAGAGCTTTGGTGAGATCACACCTAGAGTCTGCATACAGTCTTGGTCTCCTTATTTAAGGAGGGATATACTTGCATTGAAAGCAGTTTCATAGAAGGTTCACCAGGTTGATTCCTGGGATGAAGGGGTTGTCCTATGAGGAAAGGTTAAGCAGGCTGGACCTATACACATTGGAGTTTAGAAGAATGAGAGGTGATATTATTGAAACATGTAAGATTCTGAGGGGCCTTGACAGGGTAGATGCTGAAAGGATGTTTTCCCTTGTGGGGGAATCTAGAACCAGGGGCACAGTTTCAAATTAGAGGTCTCCCATTTAAGACAGAATTTCTTCTCTCAAAGGGTCACTAATCTTTGAAATTCTCTACCCAGAGAGCAGTGGAGCATGGATCATTGAATATATTCACCGCTGAGTTAGACAGATTGTTGATCTACCAGGGAATCAAGGGTTATGGGCAGCAGGTAGGAAAGTGGAGTTGAGGCCACTATCAGACCAGCCATGATCGTATTGAACGGCGGAGCAGGCTCGAGGGGCCAAATGGCCTACTCCTGCTCCTATTTCTTATGTTCTTGTGAAATCATCTCTCATTCTTCTAAACTCGAGGGAATATAGGTATAGTCTACTCAATCTCTCTTCATAGGAGAATATCCTCATCCCAGGAATCAGTCTGCTGACCTTTTGTTGCATGCCCTCTAAGGCAAGTATATCCCCCCCATAGGTAAGGAGACCACCATTTGAGAGAGTAGCTAGGCCACAGTGCCCTTAACATCATTGGATTTAACCTGATCAACCAAGCTAATATGTCTGACAATGTAATGCTAGGACTAATTGACAATGTAATGCTAGGTTACAAAATGACAGACGGCTGGAGTAAGGTTGACTTGGCAATACAACTGGATGAAGATAATTGCAGCATGGATGAAAAATGGGGTCATTGAAAAACCATGCTTATGTATATGTCTCCCAGGTCAAAAGAGCACATGGTAAAATATGGGAATGGGAATAGGATTAGGCCGCTCAGCTTCTCAAGCCTGTTGCACCACTCAGTTAATCGTGACTGACCTGTATGTCAACTCCATTCACCCGTGCTTGATCGACATCCCTTGATACCCTTACCCAACAAAAATCTATCAATCTCCTCTTGAAAATTCTAATTTATCCAGCATGAACAGCTTTATGGGCAAGTGAGTTCCAGATTTCCACCACCCCTTGTGTAGAAAAATGCTTCCCGATTTCACTCCTAAATGGCTTAGCTCTAATTTCCTCTTATTCTGGATACCCCTACTGAATGAAATAGTTTCCTTGCATCTGCCCTATCGAATATCCTAGTCATTTTAAATGCCTCTGGGATATCGCCCCTCAATCTTCTCAACTCATGGAAACGCAAGCCAAGTTTAGGCAACGGTCCTCTTAATTTAACCCTTTAAGCCCTAACATCATTCTCGTGAATCTGCACTGTAAGCCCGTCAAAAGGCCAATAGATCTTTCCTGAGGTTCGGTGTCCAAAACTGAACGTGATATTCCAGGTGGGGTGTGACCAAGTCTCTGTACAACTGTTCTGGCTTTTAAATTCCAACTCTCTCTCTCGAGAAAGAAGTCCCCCAAAATTTTTCCATAAGTTGATCAAATGATTTTTTTTGCTTTTCCCAGGAGATAATGAGACTGGAGGGGAGAGCAAGGGGTGGGGTCGGCGGGAGAAGAGGGTGGGGGTGTGTCAGTGTAGCCCACACTATATTGGGGCGCAACAGGCTTGACAGAGCTGTTGGTCATTTGCTGTTCTTTATTTGTAGGTTTGTAAATTGCATTCAGTCGAGTCCATTTCTGTATCAAAGTCATTGTGGTGTATAATCAGACATTTATTTTATTATATTCCTTTCCTCTAAGAACTTCTCTTTCCAAAATTTTGTATTTAGTTACATCAGATTTATATAAATCCATTGACTTATAAGTGGGTCACTAGACCAGCACCCTGGTGCCCCAGCAGTGTGCATATGTGCCCCAATTATCTAACTTGTCACTTGGACAATTGTGGATTAATTAAGGAAAGCCAGCATGGTTTTGTTAAAGGAAAATCATGTTTAACTAACATGACTGAGTTTTTTGATGAGATAACAGAAAGGGTTGATGATAGTAATGCAGTTGATGTGTCATACATGGACATCCAGAAGGCGTTTGATAAAGTGCCACATAACAGGTTTGCCAGCAAAATTGAAGCTCATAGGATAAAACGGGCAGTGGAAGCATGGAATCAAAGTTAGCTAAGTGACAGGAAAAAGACAGTCATGGTGAAGTTGTTTTTCAGACTAGAGAAAGGTAAACAATGGGGTTCCCCAGGGGTTAGTGTTAGAATCACTGCATTTTTCAATATATATTAATGACCTAGATTTGGGTGCACAGGGCACAACTCAACATTTGCAAATGACACAAAATTTGGAAGTACTGTGACCTGTGAGGAGAATAGTGATAGACTCCAAGAGGACATATAAAGGCTCGTTGAATGGACGGACACATGGCAGATGAAATTTAATGCAGAGAAGTATGAGGTGATATATTTTGATAGGAAGAACAAGGAGATGCAATATAAAATAAGGGATACAATTCTCAATGAGGTGCAGGAACAGAGAGACCTAGGGGTATATGTGCGCAAATTGTTGAAGATGGCAGAGCAGGTTGAGAAAATGGTTAAAAAGGTATATGGGATCCTGGATTTTATGGGAAGTTATGATGAACCTTAATAAAACACTGGTTTGGCCTCAACTGGAGCACTATGTCCAGTTCTAAGCACCACACTCTAGGAAGGATGTGAAGGCTTTAGAAAAGATTTACGAGAATGGTTCCAGGGATGAGGGACTTCAGTAACGTGGATAGGTTGGAGAAGCTGGGTCTGTTCTCCTTAAAGGAGAGAAGCTTGAGAGGAGATTTGATAGAGGTGTTCAAAATCATGATGTGTCTGGACAGAGCAGCTAGAGAGAAATTGTTCCCATTGGCAGAGGGGTCGAGAACCAAAGGACACTGGTATAAGGTGAATGGCAAAGAACCAACTGCGACATGAGGAAAAACATTTTTACGCAGCGAGTGGTTAGGATCTGGAATGCACTGCCTGAGGCATATTCAACAGTGGCTTTCAAAAGAGAATTGGATAAACACCTGAAGAAAAAATTGTGCAGGGCTACGGGTAACAGCTGGGAAGTGGGACTAGCTGACTTGTTCTTGCAGAGAGCTGGCACGAACACGATGGGCAGAATGCCTCTTTCTGTACTGTAATATTCTATGATTACTGGATTCTTCTTCTGGGGGAAGAGATTTTTCTGACTGAGCAATATCCTAGATTTAGTCTGTGTGTGAACTATAACAGTGGAATTTGTGCTGGAGAGATATAAAGAGATGATATTTTGAAGAAACTTCATCACTTATCAGGCCAAGACAAGAGGAAACTCCCAAGGACTCTGAGGAGTTCTGAACCAATGTAGAATGTAATGATGTGGTTCTGAACCATTTTTGAACTGTAGCAAATGATGCTTTGTTCTCTTTGTGACACAAAATCTCTGCACTGGGAATTAAGGGATGACCAATAAAAAGCAGTGCCCCGAATGTGATTCCCTAAAATCTGGTAAAATTTCTAGAACCCTATATAATAAAAACAGATTTTTTAAACTTATGTTGGTGACAATAAAGTGGTGGGTGTGACGATCCGCGTTTGAAAGTTTCAGCTACTGGGAAGAGTCCATGACAAGTAGCACTGATCTTAATGCTGAGTGCCAACATCAACTGGGAACAAAAATAAACAGAGGAAGGCAGCAAACTGAATCAATACAAGACTTCACCAGATTTGAAAACAAAAATAAAAAATACATTCAGGACTAAATTTGAACAACCTTGTAAAGTTTAGCATCTACTGACCTCTAATTATATACAACTTTTTGTAAAAAAAGACAGAACATACTAAATACAACAAAATAACATAAAAGGACTGGATTGCTAAAAATAATGACTAATAATTTTTCCTAGTGTCATAGAGAAGAATGTTTCTGACAAGAGGAACAGAGAACTTCCTTAATGTGATCCTTATAGAACAGGGATGGATGCAGGAATGTCACAAGAACATGAAAAATACTGGTCTCAAGGGTTTTGCCATTTGGATGGGAACCTGTTCATTTAATGGTACATCTTGCTTCTATGACGTTTTTTGTTTCAATTGTAAATTACTTAAAAGCCAAGGGCAAGTCACAAAACACTTCAATGATAAAATTTGTCAGACAAAATTTTACAAAAGCATTATGAGAAGAATAAATGACAGAACTTTATTAAATAAAACAGACACAGGGAAGTTAGCCATTGGGAGTTGATGCTTTTGTGACAAAAAGTATCAGAATGCTGAGCAAGCACTATTAAAGCGGCATTAAATCTACACAGGTCAGCATAGGAAGCGCAAAAGGAGCTTGGCATTCATTAATACAAATGTAGCTGCAGATCCAGTGGCTTCAATAGAGTGGATTCTTCAAGAAACCACACTTTCTATCAGTTGCAGCTTTAGTCACTCCTGCTTCTGTCAGCATTTTCCCCCGTGTGTCAAATAAATTATAGTATGTGCACCATTCTATACACATGTAACATAAAAGTGAAACATTTTGCTCCAGCACTTTATTGCATTTTCATGCAAGCAAAGCGCGTGCACAAACATCCAAAGTCCAGCTCCAGAACATGCAATAAATATGACAGCAACACCTATTTGAGTGTTACCTGTCAGCTCTGTGACCATGGCTGCATCAAAGAAATATAAATACATTAATGACGAACAAAACAATTCAGTACAAAATAATATATATTCAAATCACTTGACGAGTCAATCTTTGTGACATATGCAAAACAGACCATTTAGGGTTTGCATTTAACTCTAACATACAGTATGCAACAGTGTGGAATAAAACATGATTTTTGGTTTTGGGTTAGCAGTTCACAATTGTCAATTATTTCTTCAATGTACAAATGGTATTTCTGTCTTTTGTTTTCAATGAAGCACAATTTCTTCCATTTCTGAACAGCTAAAGTAAATTATTGGCTACATTGAAAAAGTAACAACTGCGCCTGGATCTCTTCACATGGATGGCCTGTTTTTAAAGTGCAAATACTTTGTGATAGTTAAAAACATAAAAGTTCTTCAAAGTATATTTTCAAATCACACAGCAGAAATGAAGAAGCTGATGGCATTAATTGATAACTAGTTAAATGATGGTTTGCAGATCTACACTGAAAGGCTGAATCCAATTTACGGCCAATTGCCTTTATAGTTTTCTCTCCTTTTATATTTAGTCTTGTGCCCTTTACTGCTCCCTAACTGACGAGGTCATCAGGGCTGTCAAATGCTGCTCTACATCCAGCCACTGGGTAATGAAGCTCTGAAGTGTATTTGACTGATGTAACTAAACAGTGCTTAATGCTTTCACATTGTATCCAAAATGGAACAGAGAAGGGCCAGTGTAAGCTAGAGAAGTAAATTAAAAACGATTGGAGAGCCTTGTTACCACAACAGAGGTGAGCATTTTCAATCTTTTTAAACAATTTTTAACAAATAAAGCAATATCAATAAACAGGATAATAATACTTTGCCAACACAAGGAACAGTAAATTTGTAGACTGTTATGAATAGAACATGGACATTATGGTGGCAGTACAAAGTAAACAATACTTCAGCAGTTTTCTTTTGCAGAAAAACAACAAGGCGTATGAAAGTCAGGTTCCAATAATTAGTGTTTAGGACCAAACTGCAGCATGGTTTAGTTATATAGCGTCTTTAACATAAACTTTTCTAAGTGCATAGGTCAAAACAGGTGGTGAGTGGTAATAGGAGTAGTAAGGATATGGTTTAAAGAGATAGATTTTGAGAAGGCTTTTGAATGTGCAGAGAGGGATGGAAAGACAGAGTGACTTGGGGAGAGAATGCCAGAATATAAGATTAAGACAGTTGAAAGCTCTGCTACTAAAGCGAAAAAAGGTGGGATGCTTAGGAAGCCACAGTCAGAAGAGCAGAAGATGTGCACTGGCACGTAGGGCTGAAGGCATAGAAATACAGTCGGACAAAATTTGGAGAAGAGAAAAGAAAGACTTGCATTGATATAGCGGTTTTCATGACCACCAAAAGTCTCAAAGTGCTTTACAGCCAATGACGTGTAGTCACTGTTGAATGTAGGAATCCCGGCTGCCAATTTGCACACAGCAAACTCCCACAAACAGCAATGTGATAATGACCAGATCATCTGTTTTTGTGATGTTGATTGAGGAATAAATATTGGCCAGGACACCATAGATAATGTTGTGTATTCACTGAGTTAGTCTAACATGGACCTGAATTTTACGCCACCCCAGCGAGCTGGATGGCTGGGGGTGGTTGGGGGGGGAGGTGTGGTGACGTAAAATGGAGTGGGAGGCTCTGGGAGGCTTTCCTGGCCCTCTTCCGCTTCCGCCCTACTTTACATAGAGTGGGGGGGGGGGGGCAGAAAATGGGCCACCCGCCTCAGGCTAATGAAGGTCCTTACGTCACCGATTAACGGCCACTTAAGGGCCGTCGCTCGCCTTCACAGAGATTTTTGCCCTAGCAAGCGGACATCCTGGAGCCGGGAAAGGCCGCCCGGTGAAAGCCATCGGCCTCTCCGCGCCCCCGAGGGGTGGGGCCCTGACAATCGGGCACCCGTGCCTCACTAGGGCACGACTGATTATCCCTGGCGAGGCAACCCAAACTTACCTGCCATCCTAGCTCCATGTCCTCGGCTGGGCTGCAGTCCCGTCAGTGGCCACCGCTCCAGATGGCGCTGCTGGGACTAAGAACTACCGGCCCGATGATTGGCCAGCAGCTCAATGAGAAGGGACTTCCTCCCTCAAGCGGGTGGAAGTCCCAACTCGGAACGATTAAAGCCTGGGGACCCGTAAAATACAGGATGGATCCCCAGGCTAGGCGGAAGCGGGTTCGCCACCAATTTTTACGTCGGTGGCCAGCTCCCTTCTGTCCGATGTAAAATCCAACCCATGAAGTCTCTCAGTGTAAGTAGCTTTTGTCCAACAAACTTTATTTACACCTCCCCAACAGAAAGGGCAGCAGAGAGGGCAGTATACAAAATGCTCAGCGATTAAATAAACCACACTCGCACCCTACTTTAAAAAAAATTATACATTAAAATATAAAATGGAACAGGTGCATTATTTCCCATAAATACCTGATATTTAACAGGTTGGGTTGCATGCTTGTGACTGTAATCACAACTAAAACATATATAACCAATATTTCCAGAGTAATTTACATGTTAAGAAAAGTTTTTCCTTTACACCAGTATGTCTTTAACAAAAATATCATAATTTGACAAAAAAATAATGAAAGGAACAACTTATTTCTTCCTTCCTACATATTTTCAATTAACCTATCTGGCTTCTTTCTCTTTCTGTCTGGGTCTCCTCTTCCATTTCCATTAGCTTGACTCTGCTCTCCCAACATCTCAGACTGTCGACTCTGAACTTTGACTTTGACTACCAACTCCATTTAATGGTTGCGACTGTGAAATTGATTGATTAGTCTTAATCAAAGACCCTGACTCACTTTGCTCTACTGCTGGATCCTGAGATACTGGTAAACTTTCAGTTTCTTTGTGACTTTCACTTTCATTCTGACTTTCATTTGGGACTGTAGGAACTTGGACTATAGGAGGTTTCACATACTCTCCTCCTGTCAGATTTCCTGTATCAAGCAAATGATCTGCATGACATTGACCAGAGTCTCTCTCCAATCCTCACTGCATATGTGAATGCACCTAGACTTTTTACAACCACTCCCAACAACCTATCACCTCTGTGGTTTATCGCCATGACCTACTAACCACTACTGAACTCTCTAAGTTTCATGCCTTGTGTATCATGACTCATTTTCACTCTGTCTTGCTTTTCTCTTACTTTCCTATTCACGTCAGGCTTAAACAAACTGAACTTTGTGTTTTAACATTAACTGGTAAAGTGAGCAACCTGTTGTAGACTGTGGAGTTACTCTGTAAGAGAACAGAAAATTGTCTAGCCTGTGTCGAAGAAAAACATGGACATTAGTACCTAGCTTGTCACCTAGCAAATCAGGTAGTTATAATGGGGGACTCTAATTATCCAAACATAGACTGGGATAGTAGTAGTGTAAAGGGCAGTGAGGGGCAAGAGTTCCTAGAGTGTGTTCAGAAAAATCTTCTACAGCAGTATGATTCCAGTCCAACAAGAAAGGAGGCACTGCTAGACCTGGTTCTTGGGAATGAGGTGGGCCAAGTGGATCAAGTATCAGTGGGAGAACATTTAGGGGACAGTGATCATTGTATCATAAGGTTTAGGCTGACTATGGAAAAGGACAAAGAACCATCCAGAGTAAGAATAATCAATTGGGGGAAAGCCAGCTTCAAGGGGCTAAGAAAGGATCTGGGACAAACAAATTGGAGTCAAAGGTTGGCAGGAAAAATGGTTAGGAAGAGATAGTTAAGGCACAGTCAAGATATGTTCCCTCAAAGGGGAAAGGTATGGCAAACAAATCCAGAGCTCCCTGGATGACAAAATAGAGATTAAGATAAAGAAGAAAAAGTGTGCTTATGACAGATGCCAGGTAGAGAATACTATTGAGAGCTTGGCTGAATATAAAAGGTTCAGAGAGTAAGTGAAAAAGCAAATAAGAAAAGCAAAGAGAGAGAATGGACAGTGGCTTGAAGCTAACATAAAAAGGAATCCCAAAGTTTTCTCTTGACATATATATAGTAAAACGGTGGTAAGAGGAGCAGTGGGGCTGATTAGGGACCAACTAAGGGATTTGCATATGGAGGCAGAGAGCAGAGCTAAGGTATCAAATAAATACTTTTCATCGTCTTTACCAAGGAAGAAATGCAAACCAGGCAATGGTGAAAGAGGAGATCATTCAAACACTAGAAGGGTTTAAAATTGATAAGGAGGTGTTGGATAGGTTGTCTGTACTTCAAAGTGAATAAGGCACCAGGACCAGATGAGATGCATGCAAGGATACTAAGGAAAGTGAGAGCGGAAATTGCAGAGGCACTGGCCATAATTTTTCAGTCTTCCTTAGACTCGGAGTGGTGCCAGAGGACTGGACAATTGCAAACATTACACCCTTGTTCAAAAAAGGGTGTAAAGATAAGTCCAGCAGCTATAGGCCAGGTGGTTTAACTTCGATGGTGGGGAAACTTCTAGAAAGATTAATTCAGGACAAAATTAATTATCACATGGACAAATGCGGGTTAATTAAAGAAAGCCAGCATGGATTTCTTAAGGGACAATCATGTTTAACTTACTTGCTGGAGTTTCTTTTTGAAGAGGTAACAGAGACGGCTGATGAGGGTAATGCAGTTGATTTGGTGTACATGTAATTCCAAAAGGTGTTTGATACAGTGCCACACAACAGACGTATGAGCAAAGTTACAGCTCATGGAATAAATGGGACAGTAGCAACATGGATACCGAATTGGCTGAGTGACAGAAAACAAAGAGTAGTGGGTAATGGACATTTTTCAGGATGGAGGAAGGTTTGTAGTGGAGTTCCCCAGGGGTCAGTGCTGGGACCCCTTCTGTTCCTGATATATATTAATGACCTAAACCTTGGTGTACAGGGCACAATTTCAAAGTTTGCGGATGATACGAAACTTGAAAGCATTGTGAACTGCAGGACGATAGCGTATAACTTCAAAAGGACAGAGACAAGTTGGTGGAATGGGCGGACAGGTGGCAGATTGTGAACGAGTGTAGTGGAGGCAGGTTCAATTGAAGCATTAAAAGGGAATTAGACAGTTATATGAAAAGGAAGAATGCGCAGGATTACAAGGGGGAGGCAGGGAAGTGGCACCAGGTGAACTGCTAATTCAGAGAGCCAGTGCAGATACCATGGGCCTTCTTCTGCACTGTAACAAGTCTTCACAATTTGTACACTTCTTTCTGCAACACCATTCGATGCTGGGTGATATGGTGGTATTAGAGTGTGTTTGACTCCATTCTTACTCAGAAATATTTCAAACTCCTCTGACACCAACATTTCTGGCAACCCATAAATTTTGTACCAAATTCTCAAAACCGCAATAGTTTTGGCACTTGTGGTATTGGGCATAAAATCAACATTTATCCACTTGCTATAGCTATTGACTAAAATAAAGTACTCTTTCCCTTCCACTTCAAAGAAATCGACATGTACTCGTTCCCATGGTTTTCTTGTGTTTGACCATGAAAGAAAGATTGGTTGGATCATTTGGTCCTCCTTGCTCAAAGACTACTTTGTGCTCCCTTAGTACTTCCTCACTGTCAGACGTACTCTTACTGATCCCTACTGTAAATAACTCGGACCAGTTAAACTGTATTTTCTTAAGCCAATTTTGTCCCATCAGGGAGACTTTGTTCCCTCCTACCACCACCAATGGCAAGTAATAGGATGCATCATTGTATTCCACCCGAACACCTGGAATGCTGTTGTTGGAATAACTAGTCAGTTTCACGCCAGTTTTGTATAAGGGAATGTGACTTAGGGACTTCTTGTACTCTTTTTTAGAGTGTGAACTTGGCTACCATGGCCTGGTTCCTGCTGAAATCCGGTGGACCTCCCCTGCGGGCTCAGGAAAAGAGCTTCATTGCAATCTGCAACTATCTCTTCCTGCCATTTCCATAACTGTGGCCTCCTACCATGTCAGCTTGTTGCCTTTACTCTAAAGCTTGACCTGGAATTTACTGTTCTATAGACCTCCAACGAATGCGTTTCTAAGGTTGACTTCTAAGTTTGTGCCATAACCACAGTGACGAGTGTGTTTCTCTAACTCGAGAATATATTCTGCAATAGTTTCACTTGGCAACTGCTTCTTTTTAAGGAATGCAACTCGCAGTGCAATTTCATTCTTAGTCGTGCAATAATAGGAGTCCAGGATCTCATTAATTTCAGAATAGTCAAAGTACTGGAGTCTCACAGGCAATATTGTTTACACACCACCTCAAAACTATCATGGTGAGGAAAATATTTACTTTATCCTCATCTCCTATTTTATTAGCTTTTAGCCAAATGTGTAATCTTCATTTGTAATTACATCAGTCCTCTTTGTTTGGGTTGAATTCCCCCATTGTCCCAAAATATGTCTTCAGTGACATTTTTTTCAATTACATACCGTATGACTCACTGAGTTGTTTTTTCTTTCTTTTGGGCCTCCTTATCTCGAGAGACAATGGATACGCGCCTGGAGGTGGTCAGTGGTTTGTGAAGCAGCGCCTGGAGTGGCTATAAAGGCCAATTCTGGAGTGACAGGCTCTTCCACAGGTGCTGCAGAGAAATTTGTTTGTTGGGGCTGTTGCACAGTTGGCTCTCCCCTTGCGCCTCTGTCTTTTTTCCTGCCAACTACTAAGTCTCTTCGACTCGCCACAATTTAGCCCTGTCTTTATGGCTGCCCGCCAGCTCTGGCGAATGCTGGCAACTGACTCCCACGACTTGTGATCAATGTCACACGATTTCATGTCACGTTTGCAGACGTCTTTATAACGGAGACATGGACGGCCGGTGGGTCTGATACCAGTGGCGAGCTCGCTGTACAATGTGTCTTTGGGGATCCTGCCATCTTCCATGCGGCTCACATGGCCAAGCCATCTCAAGCGCCGCTGACTCAGTAGTGTGTATAAGCTGGGGGTGTTGGCCGCTTCAAGGACTTCTGTGTTGGAGATATAGTCCTGCCACCTGATGCCAAGTATTCTCCGAAGGCAGCGAAGATGGAATGAATTGAGACGTCGCTCTTGGCTGGCATACGTTGTCCAGGCCTCGCTGCCGTAGAGCAAGGTACTGAGGACACAGGCCTGATACACTCGGACTTTTGTGTTCCGTGTCAGTGCGCCATTTTCCCACACTCTCTTGGCCAGTCTGGACATAGCAGTGGAAGCCTTACCCATGCGCTTGTTGATTTCTGCATCTAGAGACAGGTTACTGGTGATAGTTGAGCCTAGGTAGGTGAACTCTTGAACCACTTCCAGAGCGTGGTCGCCAATATTGATGGATGGAGCATTTCTGACATCCTGCCCCATGATGTTCGTTTTCTTGAGGCTGATGGTTAGGCCAAATTCATTGCAGGCAGACGCAAACCTGTCGATGAGACTCTGCAGGCATTCTTCAGTGTGAGATGTTAAAGCAGCATCGTCAGCAAAGAGGAGTTCTCTGATGAGGACTTTCCGTACTTTGGACTTCGCTCTTAGACGGGCAAGGTTGAACAACCTGCCCCCTGGTCTTGTGTGGAGGAAAATTCCTTCTTCAGAGGATTTGAACGCATGTGAAAGCAGCAGGGAGAAGAAAATCCCAAAAAGTGTGGGTGCGAGAACACAGCCCTGTTTCACACCACTCAGGATAGGAAAGGGCTCTGATGAGGAGCCACCATGTTGAATTGTGCCTTTCATATTGTCATGGAATGAGGTGATGATACTTAGTAGCTTTGGTGGACATCCGATCTTTTCTAGTAGTCTGAAGAGACCACGTCTGCTGACGAGGTCAAAGGCTTTGGTGAGATCAATGAAAGCAATGTAGAGGGGCATCTGCTGTTCACGGCATTTCTCCTGTATCTGACGAAGGGAGAACAGCATGTCAATAGTCGATCTCTCTGCACGAAAGCCACACTGTGCCTCAGGGTAGACGCGCTCGGCCAGCTTCTGGAGCCTGTTCAGAGCGACTCGAGCAAAGACTTTCCCCACTATGCTGAGCAGGGAGATTCCACGGTAGTTGTTGCAGTCACCGCGGTCACCTTTGTTTTTATAGAGGGTGATGATGTTGGCATCGCGCATGTCCTGGGGTACTGCTCCCTCGTCCCAGCACAGGCATAGCAGTTCATGTAGTGCTGAGAGTATAGCAGGCTTGGCACTCTTGATTATTTCAGGGGTAATGCTGTCCTTCCCAGGGGCTTTTCCGCTGGCTAGGGAATCAATGGCATCACTGAGTTCCGATTTGGTTGGCTGTATGTCCAGCTCATCCATGACTGGTAGAGGCTGGGCTGCATTGAGGGCAGTCTCAGTGACAGCATTCTCCCTGGAGTACAGTTCTAGGTAGTGCTCAACCCAGCGGTCCATCTGTTTGCGTTGATTATGTCCCCCGATTTAGATTTGAGGGGGGTGATCTTCTTGATGGTTGGCCCAAGAGCTCTCTTCATGCCATCATACATTCCTCTGATGTTTCCGGTGTCTGAGGCCAGCTGAATATGACTGCATAGGTGTTGCCAGTAGTCGTTTGCGCAACGCCTAGCTGTTCTTTGTGCAGTACTTCTGGCTGCTTTAAGTGCTGCGGATGTTAAATCGCTGGGGGCTTTCTTGTAGTTCAAAAGTGCAATGCGCTTAGCGGCTATGACAGGTTCCAGCTCTTCATTATGAGATTGAAACCAGTCTGCATTTCTCTTCGCACTTTTGCCGTAGGTGGTCAAAGCTGACTCATAGATGGCGTCTCTGATGTGGGCCCACTTGGTCTCAGCATCCCCTGTGGGAGTGTTTTGAAGGGCTGTTACAAGTGAATTTAGAAATTTTTGTAACAGCTGTGGGTGAGAAATTCTGCTCGTGTTGATGCGCGGGTGGCCCTTCTGCTTGGAATGATGCAACTTCTTTGGTCTGAGTCTAACCTTGCTGCACACCAGGGAGTGGTCGGTGTCGCAGTCCGCACTGTGGAAGCTGCGTGTGATTTGAACACTGTTTAAGGCGGCTCGCCTTGTGACAATGAGGTCTAGCTGGTGCCAACGACGTGATCTTGGGTGCCTCCATGAAACCTGGTGACAGGGTTTAGTGTGAAAGAACGAGTTGGTGATGCAGAGGTTATGATAGGTACACAACTCAAGCAGTCTCTGCCCGTTCTCATTCATCCTTCCAACGCCATAGCGCCCAAGGCAGGAGGGCCATGAGTCATGGTCGGCCCCAACCCTGGCATTAAAGTCCCCCAGCAGGAATAGGTGTTCGGTGTTGGGGATGCTGCTAATGATGTTATGGAGTTGTTCATAGAACTGGTCTTTAGCTTCAGGTGCGGAGCAGAGTGTTGGAGCATAGATGCTGAGTAGGTGTACTGGACCAGAGGTGGTGAGCAGTCGGATGGACAGTATGCGTTCCGAGCCATTTGAGGGAGGCTCTATCATGCTGAGCAAGGAGTTTCTGATGGCGAAGCCCACTCCATGCTGTCTTGGTTCTTCAGGATCCCTGCCCTGCCAGAAGAAGGTGTAGTCTTGCTCTGCTAGAGAGCCACTCGCGGGGAGGCGAGTCTCCTGAAGTGCTGCAATGTCCACATTGAATCTACTGAGCTCGTTGTTAATGATGGCGGTCTTCCGAGAATCGTTGATTTGTGTAAGGTCTTCCGACAGGCCAGGACACATAGTTCTGACGTTCCAGCTTGCAAAGCGAAGGGCTGGTACCTTCTTTCCTTTTTTCATGTTGTTTGGTGCGGTGTATCAGTCCACCTTTCGGGCAATGACCCTGAGCTCCAAGCACCCATTGAAGCAGGCAGACTGTGGCGGGACAGAACCTTATTGACCGGGGGCTGCCCGGTTTGAGGCGGGCGGTAGCTGTCCAGTGAGGTGCAATGACCTCTCCCACCGACAAAGGCAACCTGTGGCGCCCAGTTTCTACGCCAATTTATCTGGACTTATAACCCGTAACTGCTGCCTTCCGTGTTGTTTTAGTCGCTGTGAGGCAACTATGGAGTGACCTCTCCATGGCGCATGCCTGGGCAAATTTATGGAGGTTGAGAGTTGCCCAGTCGTCAAAACCCCCCTCTCGGCCTTTCTGGTGGGGTCCAAAGGAGTGCAGGACACGACGTTTGGCACCAGTATGGCTGCAGGAACTGCCGGAAACATGCCAAAGGTGACACATGACCGCCTACGGGGTTCCGCTCCGGATTTTCTGTTAGGGTTTACTCCCTTAGCCTTGGTCTCTCCCGAGACGCCCACAAGGCAGTGGGGTTGTTGGGGCCCCTACACAGGTGTAGGATGGTGCCGGTGGGAGGAGGGGATGCAAGGGGGAGGGGTAGAGGGAGGGGGTGGGGGGGGGTGCAGGGGAAGGGGGTGCGGGGTGAAGATGGTGCGAGGGGGGGGCGGGCTGGGACGGGGTTGTGAGGGGGTGAGCTGAGAGGGTGGAGCAGGGAAGGGGACGGGGGTGGGGGGGGTGGAAGGGGGGTAAAGGGGGGGGGAGGGGGGGTGGAATCTGGTGCAGGTAATAAGCCATTTCCTCAGTGCCCACCATCGACGTCCGGAAAGCTCATCCACGTCCTTCGGGAGGTGAAGCATCATTTGGCAGACTTAGAGGTGATTACATTTGCTAAGGGTTTTTTTTTTGCAGTGGTTTAAATAAAGGCATGCAGCATTGCCGACAGTGCGCTGCAGATGCTCTCCGAGCCATCTCCCGCGGGCGCTTTGAAGTTGCGGCCGGGGGGGCCGTTCGTGGACTGAGTTGTACCTGAACACAAATTGCAGACACACCCGGAGCAATATTTCAAACTGCCCAAACCTCCTCAAGCGTTCGAAAATGTGTGACACAATGTTCTTTAGACCGTAATCTCTCAAATGAAATGTAAAAAAGAATTCAATCCAATCTCCTCACCATCTTTCTGATGTGTATTCACTGAATTAGTCTAGCATAAGGTCTCACAGTGCAAGCAGCCGTTATCCAACAAACTTTATTTACACCTCCCAAACAGAGAGGGCAGCACACAGGGCCATATACAAAATGCTCAGCTATTACACATTCCACAGATAACTACCCATGTCTCATCCAAAAGACAGAACCTCCAACAATCCAGGTCTCCCTCAGTACTGTACTGGAGTTTCAGCTTTGGATTTTGTGCTCAAGCCCTGGAGTGGGACTTCAACGCAGAACCTCGTGATTCAGAGGCAAGAGTGCTACCAATCAAGCTATGGCTGACATCATGGCATTTTATGGGGAATGATAAGTCTTTAAATTCATGAGCTGGGAAACAGGGACAAGAAAGTAAGAGAGCAGAACTTGGGAAGAACACCAGAGCTTTGGTCAAACTGAAGTTTATTTAAGATGGAACTTGAAGGCCAGGAATGAGAGCATTGGATAAATTGTATCCAGTGACTTCAGCAGCTTCAGGTGAGATAATAGTTAAGATGCTGTATAGGCAAAAATCGCCAGTCTCTGTGAGGGATAGGATATGGGGTTTGAAGCTAAATGCCAGAATAAACAGAACACCAAATCTGTGCACCACTGGTTCAGTCCGAGCATGCAGCCAATATCATGGAACTGTTTTTTTCTCTCCTTGGATTTAAAAATAGCCTGTGCCTCTAAGACTCTGTTTGAAAACAGTGTGTCTTTAAGACTGAGCACAGGGTGCCAGCTGCACTTGTCCCTAGGCCACCACAGGAGAGAGAGGTTACATGGTATAATGTTTCAATTTGACTGTGTGTAAAACTGGCAAAAACCAGTCTGAACCAGACACCAGCGAAGTGTTCTGCTGAAGAAAAGAGCTGTCTATTTCTCTGCAGAAATTCTACAATGAGCTACAGGCCATGTTAATTGCCCAAGGAGGAAAAAAAGCCCTTTTTTTTTGAAGAGACCATTTGTATTGCTGGGGATAGCAAAATTCCTTTTTCTTTACTTCCAATCTAAGAGTCTTTGCTTCAAAATTGACTCTCTCTTGACTGATTGTATTTTCTGGAATTCACAGTAAAGTTTCGACTGACAGAGTGTCGGTTTTAAAATCTGAGTGGACACATTACTATACTCCTTGTCTATAGAACTGTTTGATGCCTGCTGCAGCTGAAGTGTTTTGATTGCCTATCTACTAAGAGACTATTTCATTAAATCCGTGTGAAGACTTTGCGTGGCATTTGATTATTTTCACATTAGAATACCTCACACATCAGGAACGTAACCCACAAAGACTTACTTATTTATTTATTAAGAAACAGCTAATTTTTAAAAACAGCACTTTTAAAACCAGTTAACTGTTAGTTTTTGAATGTATGTGTCTGTATGGGGGAGTTAGGTTAAAATAAGAAGTTATAAGGTCTTTAGATATAGGTTTATCTTAACAGTGTTTAAGATTTAGTTTTTTTTTAATAAATAGTTAATTTGTGGTTGTCTAAAGATACCTGGTTTGGTCTGTTTTATTCTAGGGGTTACTAGAGTGTTTAACTTGCCTGTTTTTCCAGCTGGGTGGGGAAACTTTAATTATATCATGCGACCTGTGGAGTGACGGGACTGAATTGACGGTGCATTGCTCCTTGATCGTAACACCAAGAGTGGAATTAAGGGCAAGTTGCAGAGTTTTACTCTTGGTGCTAAACCTATGTGAACTCCAAAAGGTATAAGAATCTTGACTCTCCTTGTTGGTTGTATGAGGGACAGATAACCATGTAATGTGCAACGTCAAGCATATATAAACTATACCTGAAAACCAAAATAAACCAGCATTTTCAAATTAAAAATCTGCCTTTCAAATGCCTTTGTCTGGGGGAGAGGTCTGATAGAGGGGACGTACTCCTGCTTCTCCTGGCCTACAAACAGTGCTGTAAAAGCAATTATCTTCTCCCCGAAGATGTCTTGCCTCCTGTCAGCTGCCAGTTTCCCCAGGCCTGGGAAATGCAGCCACTCACATTAAGATCGACAAAGCAGGCTAAAATCAGAGGCTGCTAGCCTCATTAGGATATTTAAATTGCCAACTCACCTCCTGGTAGCGGCATTGGCCGCCTGCTCCTTGTCCCACCTCCATTAAGTGGGGTCGGGGTTCAGATTTGTAAAATTTTAATATCTGCCTTGACCCCAACCCACCCATTTCTGGTTATTACAATTCAACCCCAAGTGCAAGCCATCTGCACATTATTAAACTGTGAAGGACAGCACAGCCAAGCCCAAGAAAATACTCAAGCAACACCCACCAAGCACACTTGCCACAATGAGTCTTTCGATTGAGACATTAAACAGAGGTCCTGTCTGCCCCCTCAGTTGGACGTAAGATTCCACGGCACTATTTTGAAGAGGAGGAGCCGGGAGCTCCACCCGTGTCCTGATTTATCCCTGAAACAACATCACTAAAGCAGATTATCTGGTCATTATCACTTTGCTGCTCATAGGAGCTTGCTGTGCATAAATTGGCTGCTGTGTTTCCTACTCCAAAAATATTTAATCAGTTGTAAAGCATTTAGGTTGTGAAATATGCTATATAAATTCATGTCCTTCTTTATTGGATACTGATCAGGAGCAGGAATCCTGGTTGAATTCCCTCATTTAGTCCAGAAGCATTGGGGGCAATGTACCCTCTTTTTTTATGGTGCGTGGGCCCTTAAAATTTTTTGCATGGGAACTTAAAAGGGGCTGATTTGTGCGGGACCTGCGTGAGCTTTCGGGTTGTGCAGCCACAGAGTTTAGAGGGAACGTTGAATGAGGGCAACTTGCTGCCCAGCCGAAATCAGTTATTTCAGCACAGATTAGGCATTGAACCTGGGAACGTTTGGTCTGTGTGGCTGTCATGCAAGCCCCCACCTGCCAATAGCGAGGCATATTAATTTTATCATATGAACATTGATTTAGAACTTACTGGGAAGAGGAGAAGGCCAGTCACAAGGGCTGCCAGACACTTAGCTGAAAAACATTTGTCTACTAACAGACACTGCTTGTGGAGACAAAAGGACCATTCCCTGACACGTTAAACTGACAAGGGATTTTGATCACCAGACATTGAAGGTGTAAGGAAAAGCATTCCAGAGACTGCTAAGGTGATACAATCCACAAAAGCCAGGATTGGTTAAACCAGCTGGTCACATGACTAACTGGCTGGTCCAGTGCTTTTTTAAACTAGCCACAGAGTTTTGAACTCAAAGACTGTTTGCTCCTGGAGTGAGAAGACCTCTCCTGTCTGCTCCCATCTCTTTCTCACAAGCCTCTGGACCCAATGAGGACACAAACATCAAGAGAGAAAAGTCTCCTACATCGAACAAGGTTTAAGAATAATACTGTGCCCCAACGAAAAGCAAGACCTACCTACAATCAAGGACTTTAAAGCGAGCTCGAAGAACAGTAACCAAAACCATCTTCAGATATTGCCTCAATCTTTTCCACTTTATTTCTTCTGCTCTTTTCTGTCTCTATCTGCATGTGTGTATTGCGTATGCATGCTAGCATTGCGTATCCACAGGTGTTTACCAAATTAGAGTTTAAGTTTAATAAATTTCAACCTTTTTTCTTTAAACCTAAGAAAACCTGTTGGCTAGAACAAGGATTCACTCAGTGGGGGCTCAAAAAAACCTGGTGTGTTTAAAATTAAACCCTGTTATGGTAGAGGGAACCCTAGACCCCTTTCTCACCTGGTCATAACATAAATTTGGGGGCTACCGTCCTGGATTTTACCCACAGACAAATGAGAGATATTGGAAGTGGGAAGCCAAATTGTTCCCAATCAAAAAAGAGCAAGATTTCAATATAGATTTTCTTGTGGTTGTGTGTACTTGAATAACAACATGTCTGCAACTGAAGCTAGTAGCTCCCCAAGCCAGGGTGAAGTAACTTGGGCTAAATTAAAAGCACTGTCTATGGAGGAGCTGAAAAAAAATGGCTGAGCAGTGTGGGATCACTGTACGTGGCAAGGCTAGGAAATCTGAACTCCTAAGGCTAGTGGCCAACCATTTTTCCCTTGAATCTGAAGCAGAAACAGGGTTAGAAGTAGACCCAAACAGGATATTGCTAGCAAAGATACAACTGGAACAAAGGAAACATGAATTTGAGGAGACAGAGAAAGAGCCTTCCAGAAGGAACATGAAGACAAAGAGAGTGAGGAGAGAGAGAGAAAGAACCTTCCAGAAAGAATGCGAAGAAAAAGAGAGCTAAGGAGGCTTGAGTTAACTAGGGGGCGACAGAGTAGTGAAAGCATGGCCAATATGGAGGAGCGTAATTCAGGGCTGGGTACAGAACTGTTAAAACTATATCAACATATCCCAAAATTCAATGAGGAAGGTGTGGAAGCGTTTTTGTGTCTTTTGATAAACTGGCAAGGCAGCTAAAATGGCCAACTAAGACCTGGCCTCTTTTATTACTAAGCAAGCTAACCGGAAAAGCCCATGAGGTTTATTCCCTGTTGCTAGATGAGAGTTCCTCGAATTATGAACTGACAAACAGTGCTATCCCTGGGGCATATGAATTAGCACCCGGAGCCTATCGCTAAAAGTTTAGAACCCTCAAGAAGCAAGCTAGTCAAACTTGTCAGGAGTTTGAAAGAAGTATGCAGCTGGCTTTTGACCAGTGGCTGAGGGCTCTTAAAGTATAGCTCAGCTATGAAAATCTCAGAGAAGTAATTCTGTTAGAGGAATTTAAACACTCTCTCCCACTCTCCATAAAGACCCATGTAGAGGAGCAGCGGGTTCAGAGAGCCCAGCAAGCGGCTGTTCTAGCTGATAAGTTCGCTTTAATTTTTAAGTTGGTTTCCCAGGGGAAAACCTTTCCTAATCACCCCGACAATCCAAAAAGGACAAAGGGTGGGAAGGTGATAGAAGCCCAGTCATCGAGTCATACAGCACAGAAATAGGCCCTTTGGCTCATCAAGTCTGTGCCGGCCATCAAGCACTTATCTATTCTAATCCCATTTTCCAGCACTTGCCCCATAACCTTGTATGCTATGGCATTTCAAGTGCTCATCTAAATGCTTCTTAAATGTTGTGAGTGTTCCTGCCTCTACCACCCCTTCAGGCAGTGTGTTCCAGATTCCAACCACCCACTGGGTGAAAAAACTTTTCCTCAAATCCCCTCTAAACCTTCTGCCCCTTTTCTTAAATCTATGCCCCCTGGTTATTGATCCCTCCGCTAAGGGAAAAAGTTACTTCCTATCTATCCCATCAATGCTCCTCATAATTTTGTATACCTCAATCAGTCCTGGGAGAGAAGGAAAAACAGGAGACAGGGGGGCCCTCTTCTAGCCAAAAATGAAGGTGCTGTGAGCAGGCGTAAGACCCGGAGACCTGTGTGCTTCCATTGTAACAAGGCAGGTCATATAAAAGCTGACTGCTGGAAACTAAAGGGAAAACCTGTAGGGTTAATCAGGGCACATCTGCTCAGTGAAGGAGGAATCCTGGAGGACAGCACAACAGAGCAAGCTGCAGCTTTAACTGCCGTAAGAATGCAACCCAGAAGTTGACTACTGCAAGTGCAGGAAAAGTTAACAGGATTCCTGATGGCTATCAGTGTTTTGTGTTTGAAGGGAAAGTAATCCCATACCCCTCGAGTGGGGCAAGCAAGCCCATAGTAATTCTCAGGGACACAGGGGCCACTAGAGCCCTTTTACTGGGAAAAGGCCTGACCTTTCCCCCAGAGAGTGCAGTGAACACCAGAATCGTGGTGAATGGTACTTGAGGGCAGTGTAAGTCTGTACCTGTACACAGGGTGCACCTGCAGTGCGACCTAGTTTCGGGACTGGTGACCATAGGGATTGTCCCTAGTTTGCCTGTGGACAGGGTTGACCTGCTCCGAGGTAATGATCTGGTGGGGGTGGAGGTGGTAGCCCCCCCCCCCTCAGTAGTGAAAGAAAGACCGCAGGAGGTCAGACAGACAGGGCAGTTGCAGGAGACGGTCCCCTGCGGTCTCCCTGAATGTATAATGAGTGCTTTCGCCCCATACCCTTTCATCCCTTTAGACCCAAGAGCTATATCTAGCTCCTTCTTGAAGACATGCAATGTTTTGGCCTCAACTGCTTTCTGTGGTAGCGAATTCCACAGGCTCACCACACTCTGGATGAAAAATTTCTCCTCATCTCAGTCCGGAAAGGTTTACCCCGTATCCTTAGACTATGACCCCTGGTTCTGGACACCACCACCATCGGGAACATCCTTCCTGCATCTACCCTATCAAGTCCTGTTAGAATTTTATAGGTTTCTATGAGATCCCCTCTCACTCTTCTGAACTCCAGCAAATATAATCCTAACCGACTTGATCTCTCCTCGTACGTCAGTCCAGCCATCCCAGGAATCAGTCTGGTAAACCTTTGCTGCACTCCCTCTATAGCAAGAACATCCTTCCTCAGATAAGGATAACAAAACTGCACACAATATTCCAGGTGTGGCCTCACCAAGGCCCTGTATAATTGCAACAAGACATCCCTGCTCCTGTAATCGAATCTTCTCGCTATGAAGGCCAACATACCATTTGCCTTTTTTACCGCCTGTTGCATCTGCATGCGACTGGTGTACAAGACCACCCAGGTTTCGCTGCATATTCCCCTCTCTCAGTTTATAGCCGTTCAGATAATAATCTGCCTTCTTGTTTTTGCTACCGAAGTGGATAACCTCACATTTATCCACATTATACTGCATCTGCCATGCATTTGCCCACTCACTCAACTTGTCCAAATCACCCTGAAGCCTCTCTGCATCCTCCTCACAACTCACCCTTCCCACCCAGTTTTGTGTCATCTGCAAATTTGGAGATATTACATTTAGTTCCCTCTAAATCATTTATATTGTGAATACCCTCTGGGTAAAAAAGTTCTTCCTCAAGACCCCCTTAAACATCCCATCCCTCACCTTAAACTTGTGACCCCTCATAACTGACCCTTCAACTAAGGGGAACAGCTGCTCCCTATCCACCCTGTCCATGCCCCTCATAATCTTGTACACCTCGATCAGGTCACCCCTCAGTCTTCTCTGCTCCAGCGAAAACAACCCAAGACTATCCAACCTCTCTTCATAGCTTAAATGTTCCATCCCAGGCAACATCCTGGTGAATCGCCTCTGCACCCCCTCCAATGCAATCACATCCTTCCTATAATGTGGCGACCAGAATTGCACACAGTACTCCAGCTGTGGCCTTACCAAAGTTCTGTACAACTCCAATATGACCTCCCTGTTTTGTAATCTATGCCTCGATTGAAAAAGGCAAGTGTCCCGTATGCCTTTTTCACCACCCTATTAACCTGCCCTCCTGCCTTCAGAGATCTATGGACAAACATGCCAAGGTCCCTTTGTTCCTCAGAACTTCCCAGTGTCAGGCCAATCATTGAATACTTCCATGTCACATTACTCCTTCCAAAGTGTATCACCTCACACTTTTCAGCGTTAAATTCCATCTGCCACTTTTCTGCCCATTTGACCACCCCGTCTATATCTTCCTGTAACCGAAGACACTCCACCTCACTGTTAACCACTCGGCCAATCTTTGTGTCATCCGCGAACTTACTGATCCTACCCCCCACATAGTCATCTATGTTGTTTATATAAATGACAAACAATAGGGGACCCAGCACAGATCCCTGTGGTACGCCACTGAACACTGGCTTCCAGTCACTAAAACAGCCGTCTGTCATCACTCTCTGTCTCCTACAGCTAAGCCAATTTTGAATCCACCTTATCATCAAGTTACCTTGTATCCCATGTGCATTTGCTTTCTTGATAAGTCTTCCATGTGGGACCTTGTCAAAGGCTTTGCTGAAATCCATGTAAACTACATCAACTGCACTACCCTCATCTACACACCTGGTCACATGCTTAAAAAATTCAGTCAAATTTGTTAGGCATGACCTCCCTCTGACAAAGCCATGCTGACTATTCCTAATCAAATTTTGCCTCTCCAAGTGGAGATAGATTCTCTCCTTCAGAATTTTCTCCAATAGTTTCCCTACCACTGACGTGAGACTCACTGGTCTGTAGTTCCCTGGCTTAGCTCTACAACCTTTCTTAAATAGTCTTGGAAGATGAGCACCAATGCATCCACTATTTCTAGGGCCACTTCCTTAAGTACTCTGGGATGCATACCATCAGGCCCTGGGGATTTATCGGCTTTCAATCCCATCAATTTCCCCAACACCATTTCTCTACTAATACTGATTTCCTTCAGTTCCTCTCTCTCACTAAGCCCTGTGTTCACCAACATTTCTGGTATGATAGTTGTGTCCTCCTTTGGGAAGACAGAACCAAAGTATGCATTTAGTTGGTCAGCGATTTCTTTGTTCACCATAATAAATTCCCGTTTCTGACTGTAAGGGACCTACATTTGTCTTCACCAATCTTTTTCTCTTCACATACCTATAGAAACTTTTACAGTCAGTTTTTATGTTCCCTGCAAGCTTGCTCTCGTACTCTATTTTCCCCTTCTTAATCAATCCCTTGGTCCTCCTTTGCTGAATGCTAAACTGCTCCCAATCCTCAGGTCTGTTGTTTTTTCTGGCAAATTTATATGCCTCTTCCTGGGATCTAATGCTATCTCTAATTTCCCTTGTAAGCCATGGTTTGGCTACCTTTCCCGTTTTACTTTTGAGCCAGACAGGGATAAATAATTATTGCAGTTCATCCATGCACTCTTTAAATGTTTGCCATTGCCTATCCACCGTCATCCCTTTAAGTAACATTTCCCAATCCATCACAGCCAACTCGCACCTCATACCTTCGTAGTTTCCTTTACTAAGATTCAGGACCCTAGTCTCAGAATCAACTACATCACTCTCCATCTTGATGAAGAATTCTATCATATTATGGTCGCGCATCCCCAAGGGGTCTCGCACCACTAGATTGTCAATTATTCCTCTCTCATTACACAATACCCAGTCTGGATTGGCCTGTTCTCTATTTGGTTCCTCAACATATTGGTCCAGAAAACCATCTCGTATACACTCCAAGAATTCCTCCTCTACGGTATTGTGACTAATTTGATTTGCCCAATCTATATGCAGATGAAAGTCACCCATAATTACAGATGTTCCTTTATCGCATGCGTCTCTAATTTCCTGTTTAATGCCATTCCCAACATCACCACTACAGTTTTGGGGTCTATATACAACCCCTACTAACGTTTTTTGCCCCTTAGCGTTTCTCATTAGTACTCTTTAATGCAACTATTTGATCTTTACAAAAGAAATGTGATTAACATGAATTTTTCTTCTGTTATCTAGACGCTGTCTGATGTAGACAGTTTCCAAACCTCTGCCCCACCTTCAAATGCCTGTTGAGCAGCTGCCGATTAAACAAACCTGCGGACAGAAGCAGCTGATATTCTAGTGGGGAATAAAAACAACAGACGTCCCTGCTAGCTTTCACCACGGGGGCACAGTTGGCTGACACACACATCCTGCTTCCAACAGCACTGCTATTCCCTCCTCCAGTTGGGTCCTGCCTTAAAAATCTGTAATCACAGGTGCGACTAACATTCCCTGTAAGCTGTGTGGCTGCGTAACAACCTGAAAGTCCGCACACAGGCCACACACAAGTTAGCCCCTTTAAGTTACTGTGCATGCGCAACCGCTCAAAAAAAATTAAAGGGGCCATGCACTTAAATAAATCGCCCACACATTCCAAAAAATTAGAGGGAACATTGGTCCTGACTAGAAGGGAGAGGAGTGCTTGTAGGAGCAGAAGGTGGAAGCTAACCCACTGTTCACCTAGTGGGAAAGCTAGCAGCACTATCTGTCTGATTCTTATTCCTGTTGCCTATCAGAAGGATCAGCTGTTTCTGTTGGCAGATTTTCTGAGGTAGGTGTTTTCCATTCATCGCGCTCTCACTCAGGCAGCGTTCTGTGCTGAGATCAAGTTTGCTATCACAGCTTACCTGGACCAATATCCAGTAAGCCAAAATGACCCTCTAAAAAAGATTTTGACAATGTCAGAACCCCTTATAGAACGTCAGCAATCAGAAGACTCACAAACTAATCTGCCTCAAAGAATATGGTAATGTGTCCGAATCAAGTGGCCACTATTGCTCCTGTCTCTAACCCACCTGCAAACCCAAGTCCCAATGTTAGTGTTTCTCCCTGTCCACAGATGCAGAGACAAGCAGAAGAGATTGAAAACAAATAGAAAGAATGGATCATGAAAAGTGGAGGAACCAAGAAACACTCTCTCCCAAAGGCTGTGAATGTTAGGACAACTGGAGCTTTCAAGACTGAAATAGATAGACTTTTATTCACTAGGGTTACCAATGGATATGGAGCAAAGGCGGAAAAAAGGAGTCCAAACAGCCACGATGCAATTGCTGGCGGAGGAAGCCCAAGGGGCTGAATAAACTACTCCTGTTCCTAATGTTCCTAGAGCAATGCCATATATTGAAAGAACACCTGCAGCTACCATACTTCATTTTTGCTCATCAATTCTTTGTCCCCTCCTTCTTCAGTCTTGATAAAGTCTGCTGTACTGACAGACCCTTTTAATTTCACTTGCATGTAATTTTCCACTCACCATTAGTATGTTCCCTGCATCTATCCAAACCAGCACCTGAAGCTACGGAAAAGGAGCTAAGCTTGGAAAATAGACTGTAAATAGCACACTGCCATTTGAGTCTGTCAAGACCCACTAAGAACCAGTCCACAGTCTAAACTGAGCTGACACTGGAAAATATAAGCTTAAATGTCTATGATATTGTCAGGAGAACTGGCTGGGAAGAGTTATGGACTCTAAACCAGAAAGGAGCTGAATTTATGTCCATAGATACAATCAACAATCTAGTGTGCTTTAGTTAGTGGCATTTAACAGTGTACTTGATGTTTTCTACATTTTCGGTAAAGGCGGCAATCAGCAGCAGCACAGGCCCATATGATTATGCCTAAATCATTCTCAAGCTTCTCAAAATTGAGAAATTTAGATGACAGGTTGAGACCCATGGCACAGCAAACCATCAAAGCTTTAAATAGTAAGAGAGATGATTATAGAAAGAAAGGAAGACTTAAGAGCCAGAATGTTACACCTCCAGGGAGGTGGGGAAGGTTAAAATCGAGTGGGAGGCAGGGGGCACCGTTCTCGTCACCTACCTGCCCCCACTGCCATTTTACTCGGGGCCCAGCCGATTGTCCCCAGCGAGACACCACACAGATACCTCCATTCCAGGGCCTGCTCCATCTTGCTGGTCTTGGTTGGGTACAGTCCCAGCAGTGGCCACTGCTCCCAGTGGCGCTGCTGGGACTGAAGTGCTGCCAGCCCTCTGATTGGCCGGCAGCTCTTGGAGATGGAACTTCCAGCCTCAGAGGGACGGAAATAAAAACAGAAAATTCTGGAAGTACTCAGTAGGTCTGGTAGCATCATCAGTTCTAATGAAAGGTCACTGAGTTGAAAGGTTAACTGTTTCTCTCTCCACTGATGTTAGCAGACTTGCTGAGTATTTCCAGTATTTTCTGTCTTGATTATTTTAACATCAATGCCATCTAACAAAGATGATAAGGTTACACTACGTTTTAAGATGTTGAACGTAATTTCAGTTCTTCTTTCTTTAGAATATAATTTGCACCATTTTGCAAACATGTGAAACACGTCAGCTGCTCATAGCTGATTTTGAACTGCTTTGTGACAGACACATGAAAACTAAGATAACATCTCTTTATAGATCAAATTTCTCGCTAATTCCACATGCAGCCTGAGCATATTCCATGCAAAACCCAAACCACCTTGCATGCTTTTTAAAAAAAAAAGAACACTGAAATAATTAATCTTACCTTCGCGCTGGTATGAATGAAAAGTGAGCTGCTGCATTAGGAGAAAAATTCCTTGGACTGTCAAGAGGACTGCTACCTGTTGGCAAATTGAGAATACAAAAACTGTGAAACTTGACCCAGTTTTAGGAAGTGCATTTTAACATTAATATTTATGGATTCCCAAGTGAAGTTATCCACTGATTAGCTGAACCACATTACAGAGGTTCCAGGCCCGATTCTCAGCTGAGGCAGATTTAGCTAGCCTCGGCTAAATCAGCAGAAAGGACCTAAAACAAACCTTCTTGCCCGTTGGGTTAGGAAGAGAAAAATCCTACAAGGGCCCTATTGGAAGTGCTCGTGTGTGGATATCAGGTGACAACTGAATAGTTGCTGACACCAGACATGCCAACTCCAGCAATTTGGTCACTCGAGATGCGATTTCTCAGCCAAATCCATTCTCACTTGCAGTCTCGCAAGAGGCTATGAAATCTGACAATTTTTCTGCTACTGACTTTTTCTTAGGGAGCCAGGTCCAGATTGGGTTGCTGACTCTCTGTTGATCTCTTTCTCAATCTTTTTCGGCTCGGGTACTACAGTTCCTTCACGCCCCTTCCACTCCTCTAACACCAAGCTTCTTCACCATTGATGGCCCATCATGCAGGCACTACAGTCCTGTCCTCTCTATTTAGTTTTCTCCACCCTTTCTGATTCAAAAAAGCTCCCTAAAACACTTCTCTTCTATTGTCATAGAGAGATACAGCACTGAAACAGGCCCTTCGGCCCACCGAGTCTGTGCCGACCAACAACCACCCATTTATACTAATCCTACATTTAATCCCATATCCCCTACGACATACCCACCTTCCCTCAATTCTCCTACCATCTATCTACACTTGGGGCAATTTACAATAGCCAATTTACCTATCAACCTGCAAGTCTTTGGCTGTGGGAGGAAACCGGAGTACCCAGCAGAAACCCACACGGTCACAGGGAGAACTTGCAAACTCCGCACAGGCAGTACCCAGAACTGAACTCTAGAGCTGTGAGGCTGCGGTGCTAACCACTACGCCACTGTGCCTTTCACTTCCCAGCCTACTCTTTATTTTAAAATTTCCCCTCCATTGTTTTGCATTCTTCAGTGTAAAGCACTTTTGAGGCAAGTCTCTGCAAGTTGTTGCCTATTGGTAGTAAAACAGTAGCACAAGTGTACTGTTCACTAAGTGTTATTCTACATGACCATGTCTATTTGTTATATTAATTTATTTCAAGATATTGCAAATGAAAATAGTGATTAAAACTGATCATTGAAACCAATAATTGAAATCTTTACATGATACGTGAGGGGCATATATATATAAATTGCGTGGGACCAGAGTGCCGTTGCCTGTCAGTTATTATTCATACATTTGTATTAATTTAACTGCCACTACCATATTTTTAATAACTCAAATCTAAAGGTGATAATACTCCATTGTAGATAAATATATTTTTAATACATTAAGCTGGAACACGTGGGTTAGGTTTTATCCTTTAAGGAGGCAACTGTTCAGCCAATAGTGACTGTGGAGAGAGGGCAGATCCTTCTTTAATACGTGTGGATATAGCAGTTAGGATTTTTAAAGTCTTTTGACAAAGCATTTTCAGATACAGTAATACAGTTTTTTGTAAAGCGCTCTAAGATTAAATAAGCCACTAATGAGGTTTATAAACCAACAGTCAATCGATATTGGTTTATGTTTGAAAAATAGAAACTTATACCAAATCCCTTGAATGTTAAGAGTTTGTCTTTTGATTTAAGAGATGGTAGGGTTGCCATTACTGCAACATTCATACTTGAACAACGATCATTTTGGAAAAAAAACAGAGGTTAAGAATCATAACCCAGCAGGGAATCAATGCCTTCAAGGGAGGAAGGTGGACAGAAAATTGGCAAGGAAAAAGCACACACATGTTTAGAAATATGTAGCATAATTCAAATATATACTGATCTGCAGTGAGGCAAAATAAATTCATGATTTATTCAATAAGCAGGATCATAACTCACTTAGAGTTTTGCCATTTACAAATTTCTGGTTAATCCCTTTTGTTGAAACATATAGGGTACATGAGGAGGAGCTATGAAGAATACTTTATATTCCATGAGTGAGCTGACCTGATCATTTGCTTGTAACTTATATCTATATACATAAATTATACTCTATAGTGGGGGAATGGGACTGACTGGATTGCTCTACAGAGAGCCGGCATGGACTCGATCTGCCGAATGTCCTCCTTCTGTGCCATAATGACTCTTTGACATAAATTATATTACACATCTCCACATCACATCATTTGTCTGGCACAGTTGAGTCAGACAGGCCTTTTTTCCCCCCCTGTTCTTAATAAGGCTGAGTTTGCTGACAGCACTACCACTAGGTGGCGCTGCAGTGGCACATGCTCAAATGCAGTATGTGCCACTAAAACGTCTCAGTCTGCGACTGCAGGCAGCCGCCAGGACTAAAGATGGCGCTGCTCAAATAATCACACGAAGGCAACCTAACCTAAACACATGGCAGCACACAATGGTGGGAGGGAGAGCGAGTGGGCCGGGTGGGGGGGAGGCGAGTGGGCCGGGTGGGGGGGAGGCAAGCAGGCCGGAGAGAGCAGCGAGGGTGGGGGGGGAGCGGAGCGGCCGGAGAGAGCATCGAGGGAATGGGGGGGGGTGTGGGGTAGCGGAGTGGCCGGAGAGGGCAGCGGAGGAGGAGCGGTGCTTGACACATGCGTGAATTTCTGTTGGCGTTGCATTTCGATGACATCATCAGCACATGCGCTAACCAGTCCTGGCAAGTCAGAACGCAGCGCACGTGCAGAGAGCAGGAGCCCGTCTGCACATGTGCGCACCTCGGTGCAGCCTGATGACATCATTGGCCGACTACGTTGTCAGGAATCACTTTGTCTTAACAATGCTGAAAATCTTCCCTGGATGTAACGATTGGTCAATCTGTCGACCAAACACATGGTACAGTTTCAGATTGAGTCACTAGGTGGTGCTGTAGCAGTGCAGGTGGATCACTATATTCAGATTTAATCACTCTTGCAGCCCACCCCCTTGCCTCTACTTGGTGCTGCCCCAAACCACTCAGCCACGCACGATCTTACTGTGCAGGGGATATCAGCAGGACATCTGAGTCAGACTTAGGGTGCCACATCATGATACTCTGCCTGAAAATGCTATAATACCAGACTCACTGGACTATAGTGAGGTCAGGTAATGTTCAGCAGTGAGAACCTGTTACAAAACAGGCTAACTGAATAACTGGACACTGTAAATCAAGGTCAAAGTTATCAGATCTTCATTGTTTGTTACCAACTGCAATAACATATTTATCTCTTTTGTTTCAACTCTTGTTTATATATGAAACATATATGACACATGAAAGCTGTCCCCACAGTCCCAAGAACACACATGGGACATAAACAATACTAGTTCAAATGGATACGTTTTTTTTTAAAGAAAAACACAATTTTTCTTACTTTCAGAAGTGAGGTCTGGTTCTAAAACAAAGCCATCTTAAAAGCATAATAGTATTTTAAAAAGTGGAAAGTAAGACTTCACTGAAGTTGCAAAAGCAATGGCTCTGTCAACTTTTCAGATGCAATGATGGTCCATGAGAAATGCAACCGTCAGTTCATAAGAGTACAAGAAATAGGAGCAGAATTAGGCCACACGGCTCCTTGAGCCTGCTCCTCCATTCAATAAGAACATGCCTGATCTTCACCTCAGCTTCACTTTCCTGTCCTATCCCCATAGCCCCGATTTCCTTAGGAACATAGGAGCAGGAGTAGGCCATTCAGCCCATCGAGTCTGCTCCGCCATTCACTTCACTTCATCCACTTCAATGCCTTTTTCCCACACTATCCCCATTTCCCTTTATGTCATTGGTATTTAGAAATCTGCCAATCTCTACTTTAAACATACTCAATGACTGAGCTTTCACAGCCCTCTGGGGTAGAGAATTCCAAAAATTCTCCACCCCGAGTAAAGAAATTTCTCCTCAATGCTGTCCTAAGTGACTTCCCCCTTATTTTGAAATTGTGTCCCCTAGTTGTAGACTCCCTTCATCTTAGCTGCAGCTACCCTGTCTATCCCTTTAAGTATTTTGTAGGTTTCAATGAGATCACCTCTCATTCTTCGAAACTCTAGGGAGTACAGGCCCAGTTTCCCCAATCTCTCTTATAGGACAGTCCCACCATCCCTGGAACAAGTCTGGTGAACCTTGGTTGAACTCCCTCTATGGCAATAATACCCTTCCTAAGGTAAGGGGACCAAAACTGCACACAGTACTTCCAGGTGCAGTCTAACCAAGGTTCTATACAACTGAAGCAAGACTTCACTACTCCTGTACTCAAATCATCTTGCGATAACGGCTAACATTCCATTAGCCTTCTTCATGTCCATTGGTGTTCCAAAACAAAATGGTTGAGTATAAAAAGTCATGACACTTGAAAAAGGAGTAAGCTTGTCAGGGAAAAATAGCTGGAGGACTTTGAGAAATGTGAAGCTAAGAATTTTGGAAATTGTCTTTAATATTTTAAATGTTTATGACGTTATAAATGGGTTATCTGAGGGAACTATTACTTATTTTGCACAACACTCATTGACTTTATAATAAAATCCTACATTCTTATAAATTTCTTAGCTCCTTCATAGTTTTTTTTAAAATCTGTTACTTAGAGGACAAATGGGTCGCACAGAGTTCAGATCGCTTGGATAAACTAAAGATGATGGAAAATGTCTCCAGTATTGATAAACTCCAAAGGATTCGGAGGTCAGAATTGTCAATCATCCACAATTAGACACAATAGTAAAAACTACTGCATAAGAATACTGATGGAGCAGATCTCAGAGATCATAATTACCTACTGATGCTTGTCTATGTGCAAAATCAGTTAGTACCTGGAAAAAAGCCCCTATATCTTAATTTTCAGATAAATCAACCTCATCTATACTTATCTCAGTTTGTCATGAGAAAAGAGATCATTTCCATTTCAATTTGAGCTATTTCAAAATTGAGTAACATAAAATACCCTTAGGTCTCTATTTTGTCACATATATTAAACTTTATTCAATTGCGATCAAATTATTAATTTATAATGCTGGGTATTGATGACTATTGTACAACTTAAAATGGCACATGGCTGTTTACACATATGATATATAATATACACCTGAGTTACATGCACATTTTTCAGTGTGAATAATGTATACTATAAATTATCATAACTGAATACTTCCCAGTCACCCTGCTGCATAAAATGTAGTTACTGAATGAGCAAATATATAACTTTTGCTCTGAGTTAACTAAGCAATAAAAAATGTTACCATGATTAGTCTAAAAATAAAGACTTTTAAAATTATGAAGGGTTTTAATAGAGTCAATAGAGAGAGATTATTCCCTCTGCGTAGTCAATGGTGGGGTTTATCAATATAAGATTATAACTTGAGAGTGAGGAGAGGGTTAGGAGAACTTTTTTCATACAGAATGTTGTTGCAGCATGGAATGTTTTGTTAGAGGTTGAGGCGGGGCAACTTACATCTTTTAAGAGAAAATTGAATGAATAGTTGAAACAGAGAAAGACTGCTTAAATGTAATAGAATAACTTTAATTGTGGATAACCTGTGATGTTCTGGGCTTCCAAAATGTACAAATCAAGAATATATGCAGAATGTTTGCTGTGTGCACAGAGTGCTTAGATGCAATTTATGCTTGTGATTTCTAATATTCCACATTTTTGGTCTTGGCTACATAAATGGAGGAGGTACTGAGCAGAAGGAACGTAACAACTTTTTACTCAGGGCCACCATGTGGACTTTGAGAAGCTTACATGCCATTCTATCCACCAAGTGGCATAGTGAAGGAGTGCCAAAACTAAGAAAATGATTCCATTTTAAATGGAGATCACAAAAGAGTACAACATGATTTTTTTTTACATAGTCCAGTTGAGTATCATTCACTCGAATAATGAAACAAAGCATGTGGGATCCTGCAATTTAGATTTAAGATCCTCAGTCAGGCATGAATGTGATCACTTTTGAGCTGGTGAATTCAGTGCCATTTTTGCACCCATCTGCATTTTCACCTGGATTTGTACTTGTGAGAATTTGTATAAGAGATTTCATAATAATCGAACAAAATTCTAAAGAAAACAAATGGGATAATCAAAGCATTGATATCTGACTAGCTTATTAATTCATCATGAACGTCATCAGGCAGGACAGAGAAGTAACTTGAATAAATGTGTCAGAAAGCAAGCTGACTAAATTGGCATGAAATTGGATGCTTCAATCAAGATGAGTGCCAAACAGCAAATTTCAGAAATGAATGGAGTCAATAAACTGCTTGGATGGCAGTCTGGAAAATATGAAGATGGAGAAACTCTTTTCCCTTTCTACAGGCGTTATCTAACACTGCAAATTGCATCGCAACTGATATTGGTCAAAGTTTATATGTTAATTATTAAGGGCTGACAATCTCAGTCAAAGACAATAAAGGCAACTGAATTCTTAGACTGGCTGTTATCATCAATGTGTGGGTTTGCAAAGGTATTGATGGCAAAACCATGGACATGAATTGAATTTGTTCAACCACAAGCACTATCATGCAAGTTTTTTTTTCTAAACGACACGTATATATTATCAGCTACCAACATTACATCTTATTAGCATTAGTATTCAGCTACAGCAAAACTCACATTTGTCCTCTCACAATGAACCAGCCACTGCTGCTACACAAAAAACGCATAAAAACACCAATAAAGCTTGCCACACAGCCCAACCATATCTAAACAACACGCTTTTTATTCCAAACATTTGGATACGATAGCAAAAATATCAAGACATTGCCCCTGGATTACAATAGAAATGGTAACACATTTTATATCTTGTGTGAGTGTTTTACTCTAAATCATCGGGCTGGATTCTATAGAGCCCTCGATGTCGGGATCCATAGTCGTGGGGTACCAGAAGATGGCCTTGGATGAGGCCCGCCACGGACCTGGATGCCGGTAGGGCCTGGCCTGATATTGCCAGCTGCGAAAGGGGCAAGGCCTCGTGGTAGCTCCCTCGCCGCTCGGCGATGGGACCACAATTTAAATAAAATAAAATATCTGCATTGGTTGATAGGTAAATTGGCCATTATAAATTGCCCCAAGTATAGGTAGGTGGTAGGGGAATTGAGGGAAGGTGGGGATGTGGTCGGAATATGGGATTAATGTAGGATTAGTATAAATGGGTGGTTGATGGTCGGCACAGACTCGGTGGGCCGAAGGGCCTGTTTCAGTGCTGTATCTCTAAATAAATAGATAAATAATAAATAAAACAGGGGTGTCAAACTCAATTTATATAATGGGCTTGATCCAAAATCATGGCACTTAGATTGAATCATATTCAACAAACGTTATTTGGACACACCGGGGATAGAAACTCGTATGCACTTCGTCTGCTTTTTGGGCGTAAAACAGGTGCAGTGTATACTAATTTCTGAAATTCGAGGTCCTGCCCTAATTTACGCCTGCACCATGGCCGCTGCATACCAGTCTTCACTGGTTGAGGTGGACCTAGTGGCTGCCTGAAATCGACTTTGGATCAATTTAAATGACTAAAGAAGGTTCCTGCACCTATTTCTAAATTTCAAGAAAAACTAGGTGGAGCATGCATTGTGCAAGCTCAGGCTAGTTTTTTCCAGTTCTACAGATGTCCTGAAAGAGACTGCTGGATGCCATTGAAGAAATGGTTGGGAAAGTTCACTTTACTTCCCCTTATGTGGAGTGTCGAGGAGCAGTTTTTACAATTTTCAAATTATGTAGATACTATAATGGATCATGTATACAAGCATGGAAGATGGCAGGATCCCCAAAGACACATTGTACAGCGAGCTCGCCACTGGTATCAGACCCACCGGCCGTCCATGTCTCCGTTATAAAGACGTCTGCAAACGCGACATGAAATCGTGTGACATTGATCACAAGTCGTGGGAGTCAGTTGCCAGCATTCGCCAGAGCTGGCGGGCAGCCATAAAGACAGGGCTAAATTGTGGCGAGTCGAAGAGACTTAGTAGTTGGCAGGAAAAAAGACAGAGGCGCAAGGGGAGAGCCAACTGTGCAACAGCCCCAACAAACAAATTTCTCTGCAGCACCTGTGGAAGAGCCTGTCACTCCAGAATTGGCCTTTATAGCCACTCCAGGCGCTGCTTCACAAACCACTGACCACCTCCAGGCGCGTATCCATTGTCTCTCGAGATAAGGAGGCCCAAAAGAGAAAAGAGATACAAGTTCATTTTCTGTACAGAAGACTGTCAGAACCACAGAGCATTTAATTCAGAATTCTACAAATAAATAACAGATTTTGTAGCTTTAGGAAAAAAACTTTATGCTCACAGCTGAAAAGTCTTCTATTAGCAGAACAGAGCTCTATCCCACTAATTGATAGAACTTATTAGGTGAATGTACCCAGTGATAATTAAGGACATTATTATTTTTGAGTGATTGGCTACACTGGATTTGAGTGTGTATATTATTGGATATCCTGGGATTTTGATAATGAAGGAGATGAGAAAATAAACAGAACCTATCACATTCAAATCTTTCTGCATCTCCCATCGCCCAATCTGCCTCTTTTTGCTTTCAGATGCAATTTGTCTCCAGGCTCCAAAGCATTAATAGTGCTTTTAATGTAGTAAAACATTCCAAGTAACACAAGTAATATTACCCAGTCTACAAACAATGTTCAGGAATTCCCCCACAACCTGTTCAAACTCCACTGCCGTAAACCTCACCAGAAGTGGGGCCGTAACTCCATTTACTTTCAACTAAGTTATGGCAGTTTTTTTTGCGGAGTGGGCACACTTCCAGCCAATGTGAAATTTGCTTTCTCTCACTATAGGAAATGGAACAGTTTCCACATAGCATGACAGGCTAAGTATCGCTGCTTGATTCTCACTACCAGATCTGAAACAGGCAAATAATATTACAGCCAGATTTTGCAGGAGACACAGGCAGGCAAATCACATAGGCCTGGGAAGTAGAAAGTGAACAGCAAAGAAAAATAAGAGAACAAACAAGCCAGAGAAAACAGAAAGACAACAGTCAGAATAGAAAAGCAGCAGTGGTGAGAAGTAAAATAAGAGAAGAGGAACAATTCAAGAGGTAAACGGCATGATATAAACTACTCTCCAGGCTGGAATTTTGAGAATAGCCACGAAGCCACACTATGGGAAGTATGCCAGTGGAACTGTAATTCACAATGAATCATGTCTTTTGCGGGGGCAGAGGATGTGGGTAGGGAGAAAAAGTTGGTAAACAATGTATACAAACATACAGAAAGGATAGGAGAAAAGAACCAATCAGACCCATTAATACTCAGTATTTCTACCTGACAGTCCAACTTTATGCTATTTTTCCCTTGGGGGAGGTACAGAACAAAAACATACAGCCAAACTCTGATAAAAGGCAATTGAGCGCCCTCCGAGACCATAGTTATCTATCACATGCCACTAAACAAAATTAACCAGCCCACATTACTCCAATACTTTCAATGTTCTCATTCATCAGGAGCTTATCAAGTCACTTCATCAAGGACTATAGCATACCTACACTTAACAGGAAGGTAGAAAGAAAATCTTTTGCTATCTCAAAATGCTTAGTTTTACTTGAGAACTTACTTTAGCTTTACAAACCAGTACAGGTTTTCAAAATTATGAAAAAAAATATTCAAAGGGTAAAAGTGTTTCTATTGGTTGATAAATAGTAACAAGCAGCGCAGACTCAGGATTATTATATAATACAGGAGTGGGATGGGGGGGGAGGGAGTTAAAAGATTTATTTTCCACACAGTGGGTTACTAGAACATGAGATCCTTTACCACAAATGGCTACTGAGACACAGACCATAACATAATTTAAATAGAATTGGATAAGAATTTACAAACAAGAATATAAAATAATGAGAGAAGGGCAGAGAAATAGACTTAAATAAACAGCTGCAGTTTGAAGAGAAGCACACAGCACAGACAAAATGGGCTGGTTTACCCTCGTCTGTGTTACAAGCTCCAGGAAGTGCACAAAAGAGTTAAAATAAGAAAGAAATATTTTGCTTGGTTAATGCTCAAAACTGGTCTTTATTCCAAAACTTCAATAACCATGGAAGTAGAAGCTGGGAAATCATCCCTTACCACATTAAGCAGCAATCCCCACAAACATTACTAATACCAATTCTCCATGCAATTACCCTACCTTATTAATTTTCATTTTGAGCTTGGGTTATATCTATTATAAATAATCCTCTAGGAGCCTGTGGGTTATTAATAATTCATGATCGGCAGTCTCTCAGCAGTTTATGTCAAATGAAATTATAATCTTCTGATACGAGGCAACATCCAATTATTAAGAGTGATAAACAGATGCTGGCTGTACCTGCACCTGTGCTTAATGTAACCCAGGGAAAATGTACTTAATCACGTTATTTCAAAGTAATCTGCCTGTGAAGAAAAACAATACTATTTCATTGGCTTTAATGCCAATTTTGCTTTGGCACAATGACCTTCTAATAAAAGCTGACAGCATTTCAGCAAAATGCAAGCCTGCTGTTTAACCATAATTTTTCCTTCTTCACGTACAGTCTCATTACAAAAATAAGATTCCAGTACATGCACAGCCTTAGTGGGATATACCACCCAATGAAATGTTAAAGGACTTCACATTTCAAATCCATGACCTTGTTCCAATTTGAAAATACTGAACGTTGCAAAGCAATATCTCTATGAATTGTCATTTCACACAGGCCAATGTTTAAATCAGAGAAATTGTTTAGTATTTGACTTAATTTAAACTGATTGAATTTTCTTCTTGTACTGATGAGCAGCCAAGCATATTTTTCTTTAGTTCTGTGTCTCTCTTTTTCATTTCAATTGATTTATTTTCTGTCTTTGAAATGAGTAATTTCTATATTACCTCTTGCTTCTATGACTTTAATTTTTCTTTCTCGTCTTCCTTTCCAGTTATTTTTAAACTTTTTAAAATTGGTTTCTCAAAAATTATACATACAAGTGTATATTCATATACATTTTATGATACGTATTGTTAATGCAGGAAACAATGACAGCTTTGCATTTAGTTAATGTTGTTGTACAATGATCCTGTTGGTCAGTGAGCGAATTGCCTTTTTTCCTTCAAACGACTAGCAGCATCACCATTTTTAATAGAATTTGTAGTAACCAATAGATATCTCAATTCTGTTCCACCATTTAATTAGATTATGGCAGATCTGTACCTCAACTCCAATTGCCTGCCTTTGTTCTATATCCCTCGATATCCTTATGTAACAAAAGTCCAGCTTACCATCTTGAAAACTTCAACTGACTCAGCATCCACAACCTTTTGAGGGAGCAAGATCCACTACCCTTTGTGTTGAAAAAGTGCTTCTTGATTTCACTCCTAAATGCCTTAGCCCTAATTTTAAGATTATGCCCTTGTGTTCTGGATTCCTATAATTCTATAGAAGTTTGGAACCAAGGTTTACAGTACAGGAGAAGGCCATTTTACTCATTATGTCTGTGCCAGACCTTTGCTAGAGTAATGCAAAGCTAATCCCATTGCTCCATGCTCTCCCAGTTGTCCTGCAATTAAGCATGCCATTTTACACTTCCCTACATCCCCAAGACTCACTATATAGTCTCTAATTCCAACACAGTTTTTCTAGGACCTTAAAAACGTGAAATACTTCACCTGTCTCCACCAGAGGAAATAGTTGCTCTGTATCCACTATCAAATCCTAATCATTTTAAATATCTCAGTTAGATGCCCCCTCAATCTTCTAAATTCAAAGGAATTCAAGCCAAGTAATGCAACATTTCCTCATAATTTAACCCTTGAAACATCAATTGGTTTATTCAAAACACCATGGTGGCATCCTGACAAATTTGCACTGTATCTTTCCCAAAACCTATATGTCTTTCCTGAGGTTTGGCGCCCAAAAGTATTCCAGTATTCCAGATCAGGTCTGCCCAAAGCTCTGTATAAGTGAAACATCTCTTCTTCAATTTTGAATTCCAATCCCCTTGAGATGAAGGCCGACAGCCATTACTATTTTTAATTACTTTTTGTTCCTGGCTTTTAGTAATTGCGTACATGGACATCTAAATCTCAATGCTTCCCACACCTCCTAGACTCTCACACCATTAAGAAAATGTATGACTTTTCTTCCTCAGTTCACGATCTCTGTGCTCCTCCAATTCTGGCCTCCTGCAGATCCCCAATTTTAATGCCTCCACCATGGTGGCAGTGTTTTCAGCTGCCTTGGCCCAAGCTCTGGAATTCCCTCCCTACAGAAATTTAATGAATCATCATTTTTAATAGAGATTTTTAAAAATCCTATGTTTAAGAATCAAGTCATTTCTACTGCATATCCAGTGCTGAACATTAACTCACAACAGTGTACCCCAGTTTGATCTTATTATGAGTCCAGAATGTACAATATTCAATCAGAAGGCAAAACCACTTCTTACCAATGCTAAACTGGGAACGTAAATCTCATCAGCTCACCTGAACTGACTGGTGTGGTGGGCAGATAGCAAGAAATATGCTGGATGCCACTGGGCCTGCCCTCTGACAGACCAAGGGTGGGGAACGGCAATGGACAGAGATGGCAAGGGTGCAACAGGACGCTATCCTGAGTAGATTCCAGCCTTGTCCTTCCCAGTACCTGAAAGTCTAACTCTACATTTTTATGTAAATTCACCTGAAGATGATTTCATCTTGCCAAGGGAGTGCAATCTAGTTTTTTTACTATAAGGACAGCACTTTATAAGAAACAACAGCTGAGAAGAATTGATGTTAAAAGGGGAGTGTATAGAGGAGCGAAGCTATAAAAGAGCACCTGTGTATAAAGGGGGAAGCCAATATTCACAATGATAACCAAAGAAAGTAAACTTTAAAAAAACACGCAAAAAGCAAAATTAAAAGGGGATACCAGAAAGTATAACTTTTAAAATGGCGCACCTGAAATCATAAAGCAAAACTTAAAAAAAAAAGAAAATGAAGATATATTAAGATGGAGATGTTGAAATATGTTTGTTATGGAAACTCGACAGCCAGTTACAATAGAAGAGCTTCGAGATGAAGAACCTCAGTATTGATCAGTAAACTTAAAAAATCAAAATTACAACATGTAAATTGAATTGCCTTATATAGGTTATTAGGAATAATTTTAAAAATAGCTAACACAGGTATTATAATGGACATTATTTATTCTAAGTAAAATTAGTTTGAGCTAGCATATCCAGACAGTCACATATCCTACCAGACAGATGTTGGTCATGCAGAGATAAGACACATGCCTTTGAGTAGGTCAAGTAGAAAAGGGGAGATAACACGGACAGCAGAAACCCAGGCAACTGTGACAATTTGTAGTAAAGGGTTAAAATCAGACAATTGAAGTGCTGCCCTAGAAAGACAGCCTGCAGCTTTTGCCTAATGGAAAAGCACTGGACAGAGAAGCCTTGAAGAAATAGGACTAATGTCTATGCTGCAGAACTTGACAAAACTACTTTTAGTCATTTTCAGACAAAAGGAATAGCACATAGTGCTGAGGTTAAATCATATCCTGTGAGCAAAAGTAGGTGTGCTTTCGTAAAAACATGAAAGTTGGTGCATCCTGGTAGTCAGTGGGTACCTTAAATTTAACTCTGGTGTCTTTAATTCAAGATTCCAAGGTCCATCCAACAAACTTGTCTACATTTAAGTACAGGGACGCATATTACTATAATTCATCCTTTAAGAAATAAAATATTTAGTTTCTGTCTTATTTTATAGAAAAGGCAGAAGTGTAGCCATAAATGTTGTAGTCAATTTGAAGATAAATGGAGTTCTTCCTATGGGAGTGGTAATCGACTCTGGTTAGGCACCTTTAATGTGAAAAGAACAGTTTACTCTATAAAGAGCTGACAAGTATATGCGCAAAGCGGAAAGTTATTTTAATGACAGACTTCAATCAATGCAATATAAAGTAAATTACTCAAGACATGGCGCAGGAAATGAAAGCTGTAGCACCCCTTTGAGACAGCAATCTGAGTACTGCAGATAGGAAGAAAAAATATGTGAGAAAGGTACTTGATGAATGGTGTTAGAATATTTAAGGATGAGCATGGCTAGTGGAAGGAATAGTCAAGTACAAAATGTTCTTAGTTTATGAGATTAAGTCACGAGTGGGCTTTAAGGCCACCACTTTCAGACCTGAAAAGTGCCCAGTCTAGCTCAAATTACCCTGGAAGGGTAAAGGATCTCAAAAAACTGAGCAACAGGTGAAGCTAGCCGTTTCACACTGCTAATATGCAGTAGCAATGCAAGTGGTATTTTCCATCAATAGCATGCTGTCATCAAGCCAAAAAGACATTCTTTCTACTACACAAATGAGTAATGTGGCATGTGAATTCCAGTGCCAGTGTAATGCCAGATACATAGGCCGTACAACCCAACGACTGGCGGATCGCATCAAACAGTACACCCCTTCGGCTGTTCACAAAAGGCAGAGGACTGACTGTATTCAACCAGAACGTACTTGCAAAACTCAGAACACAATGTCTAACATTAGATGTGATTTCGCAATTGGACAGTGCTTACTGAACAATTCCAAGTGAGCTAAGAATTACACTATCAATTTAAGATCATCAGTCAGGCTCGCAACGCTTGCTAGAAGCTACATTTATTAATAAGCAGGGACATGTCCTCTGCAAGCAAAAGGAACATGTCCAGGCATTGCTCCTTTTTTTAATTAAACAAAGCATGGGGACAGTAGTTCCCTGATGCATTCTCCATGGCAATGCCTTGACCAGAGTCGACTGTCAACCAATCAGCACCCTTTTCTCATGCAGTATAAATTGTTGCTCCCTTTAAAATTTGGCATTCTTGCTTCTATCCTGATGAGCAAAACGAAAAGCTTCAACAGCAAGTCTCTTTCTTCAGCAATACTCCAGCTTAAGTTTTGTTGAAGCTATACAACAAGCACTTCATTCTACTAATCCATGCTATACCTCGAACACGAGACCTACTGGGCTGGGTATAACGAATATGAAAATATTCTGTTTTCCAGCACTGACATCCTTCAGCTGAATAAGCACAAAAGTTCAACCCCAAAATCTATAAATTGGTTCATGACTAAGAGAACACTTTGGTAACTACAGGACATAGTACTTCTTAATTCTGCAATTTAAACAATAACCTCACTTGGATTAGTGCTTTAAGAGTTAAATTTCATGGAGCTAAGAATTCAGTTGCTCTCTTTAAGATTCCGTATCAAAACCTGCTTTGAACTTGCACTTCTGCACTACTATCATAGTAATATCAGCTCATCCAAGGAAAAGCAGACTACAAGGCTTTGCCTTGCTGTAGTACTACACCGTAGTTAAATAGCTCATTGCCAGAGTTCCAAATGCAAATACAGATACTCTAGAACAAAGTGCACAATTGTAAAATCCAATTAAAAGAATAACCAAATCACTATTATCTTTTTCATGGTGTATCACACTTACTTTAATACTTAAGGAGCAGACCCTGACATTTTTGCTGCATATCGAGCATTTATGGAGACAAAAAACATAATAGCTGTTTGGAATTCAAATGTCATCTGTTCATGGAGTTGCTGCTTACCTCCATTTATAACTTATCTTCATTTATAGAGCTCTGTAAATAAGTATTTAAATGATAGGGTATGCTGGGCTAATATCAACCATAGGGATCCATTTCACTTGTTTCTACATAGAACAATGGAGGTGCTCCTCTGTTCATCTCAGAGACCAGAGAAGCTCTTCAAATGGGTTAAATCAAAAAAAATTACATATTAGGAGGGACTCCAAGTTATCCATTAATACCTATCAGTGATGGTTCTTACAACACAATTACATTAGTCTTTAAGAGGACTAGATTTTAAGAGTTTGATCACAGCCTAGATGATGCTAGTAGCAATCACCTTGGGACATTTCATTGTGTTCTAAATCCTATATGAATACAAGTTACTGTTCTAGTTGTAGTGACTCTTATTGCACCTGTCCTTCTACAATATGCTAACAGGGAAACTGGGTCAAACAGCAGTTTGGAACTCACGGCTCTAAATTCTGAACTACTGCAGCTCAAGAGTAGCAGGTATCAGAAGGGAGAGCCCACCCTCTTTTCCACATATGCTGTCCTTTATTATTTTCCAAGTGGAGAGGAGAGGAATTAAAATTATTAGCAGCAGCAACACCTTAGCAAAGCAATTATTTCACTTTTTTATATATTGATTGCTGTACACACATCCCAAAAATGTGAATTTGGCCAACTGAATGCAAATAAATATAATTTTGTATGCAAAACACAAGATTTGCTTGAAGCAGATTTTGAGGCTGTATAGCAACGCTTGGATGTTTTGACACATTTACGTAGTTGCTGAAATAACAGTGTAGGTGTTTGTTGGGCGCCTAGACACGGCAAAATATACCTTTAATTAAAGTCAGTCTCTTTTCAGTTAACAGGTCAAGGTTAGCCATATGATAAGTAAAGCAATGTACATTTCACAACATAGAAAATGCAAATGACTCATCTGTTTGTCACCTTGCAGCCAGCAGGCTCATTTCATTGTTACATTAATACAAATTAAATATTCAAAAGGAAGATGTCCAAATATATTTATCATAAAACACAGCAAATGGGTTTAGACAGATATCTATAAGCTCCATTTATTCATACGATTTGATTTCATTCATATAATTTTAAATTTAGCCTCTCAATATCATCTAAAGCTAATAGAATGTTATCGTTTATCGCGAGGGGAATTGAATACAAAAGTAGGGAGGTTATGCTTCAGCTATACAGGGCATTGGTGAGACCACATCTGGAGTACTGTGTACAGTACTGGTCTCCTTATTTAAGGAAGGATGTAAATGCATTGGAGGCAGTACAGAGAAGGTTTACTAGACTAATACCTGGAATGGGTGGGCTGTCTTACGGGGAAAGATTGGACAGGCTAGGCTTGTATCTGCTGGAATTTAGAACAGAAAGAGGCGACTTGATTGAAACATATAAGATCCTGAGGGGTCTTGACAGGGTGGATGTGGAAAGGATGTTTCCCCTTGTGGGAGAATCTAGAACTGGGGATATCTGTTTAAAAATAAGGGGTCGCCCATTTAAGACAGAGATGAGGAGAAATCTTTTCTCTGAGGGTCATGAGTCTTTGTAATTCTCTTCATCAAAAGGTGGTGGAAGCAGAGTCTTTGAATATTTTTAAGGCAGAGGTAGATAGATTCTTGATAAGCAAGGGGGTGGAGGGTTATCGGGGGTAGGTGGTAATGTGGAGTAATCAGTTCAGCCATGAACTTATTGAATGGTGGAATAGGCTCGAAGGGCCGAGTGGCCTACTCCTGCTCCTAATTCTATGTTCGTATGTATCTCAGACCGAGTAGTTTTAAATAGTGTAAGGTGGTTTCATTTGTCCGGGATCTGGATTCTGAAGGGTCCTTAGGCTTGCTGATGCCGAGACTCAAAATTACATCTGATTTAGTGCGAAACTTCTTACCATCCAATCTATTTGTTGTTTTATCTGACCAAGCTCCATTTGTCAGCCTGCCTGCTTAGCAACTAAGAGTACAAAAAAAAGCAGGTTTTTTTGGTTTTCATCTTTAAAAGAATAGGGGTATTTAGTTCCACATCAGATAATTTAATGCAGTCTCCAGCTATACAAGATATACAAAACACAACTAGATATGACCTAAATAAGCTGGTATCCAATTAGTAAACCCAGAAATAATCACACTGATAGGTCTATATGAGATATGTGATCTGCACTTCCAGGCAACAAACTGATCAAACATTGGCCAAGCATAAATGATTTGTAAAATACGACTACTGAAAGGTACCAAATGAGATTACAGACAATCTGAAATAAATTCCACAACATTAAAACCCAATTAGGATTATCATTTTCTTTCCCATGGTTAATACTTAAAATGTGACTTAATCATTTTTGCTGCAAATGTTTGATAGCAAACGTGAATTTTAAAAGTTGCCTCCTGAATCCAAGGATTAAATCGTTATTGTCCTCAAAACCTCCAGACACTACAATTGATATCATAAAGTTAGATAAGGCTTTTGTGAAAATTAACATATTTAGCTTTCTTAGTGGCCCAGTAAGTAAAACACAGCCGAGCTCCAAGTCACGCACATCCCGAAGGCCCAGCTACAATTTCTAGTCTGTGCTGCGTTAACTAAGAGCCAACAGTTATGACACTACAAATGGCCTTTGTTTTTATGCAACGAGTGGTGAGGATGATAAAGAAAATAGCTAGGATTCCTACTCACGATCACTATCTACTGACCCCTGCTGTACCTTGTCCATGAGGCCATTCTTTTCCTCTGAGCCTAGATGCTATCTAGAAGACAATGGTGGGAGCTGATGAAATGTTTCATTACCTGCACCCCCTCCCTCCACCCACTCTCCCCCGCTCCCCCTTCCCAGCTCCCCCCTCGCGCCCCCCTCCCAGCTCACCTCCCTCGCACCCCCTTCCCCCCACCCCCTCGCACCCCCTTCCCAGCTCCCCCCTCGCACCCCCCTCCCCACCCCCCTGCAGCCCCCTTCCCAGTTCCCCCTCGCACCCCCTTCCCTCCGCACCCCTCCCCCTCGCATCCCCTCCCCTCCCCCCACCTCCCGCACCCCCTTCCCCCCACCTCCTCCCACCGTCATCCACCTATCCCTGAGCAGGGGCCCTAACAACCCCACTGCCTTGTGGGTATATCGGGAGAGACCAAGGCTAAGGGAGTAAACCCGAACAGAAAATCCGGAGCGGAACCCCGAAGGCGGTCATGTGTCACCTTTGGCACGTTTCCGGCAGTTCCTGCAGCCATACCGGTGCCAAATGTCGTGCTCTGCACTCATTTGGACCCCACCAGGAAGGCCGAGAGGGGGGTTTTGACCCTTGGGCAACTCACAATCTCCATACATCTGCCCAGGCATGTGCCATGGAGAGGTCACTCCATAGTCGCCTCACAGCGACCAAAACAACATGGAAGGCAGCAGTTACGGGTTATGTCCAGCTCAATTGGCGTAGAGATTGGGCGCCATGGGTTGCCTCTGTCGGTGGGAGAGGTCATCGCATCTCACTGGACAGCTACTGCCTGCCTTAAACCGGGCAGCCGTCAGTAAGGTTCTGTCCCGCCACGGTCCACCTGCTTCAATGGGTGCTTGGAGCTCAGAGTCATTGCCCGAAAAGTGGACTGCAACAGCGCATCAAACAGCACAACAAAAAAAGGAAAGAAGGTACCAGCCCTTCATTTTGCAAGCTGGAACGTCAGAACTATGTGTCCTGGCCTGTCGGATGACCTGACACAAATCAACGATTCTCGGAAGACCGCCATCATTAACAACAAGCTCAGTAGACTCAATGTGGACATTGCAGCACTTCAGGAGACACGCCTCCCTGCGCGCTGATCTCTAAGAGAGCAAGACTACACCTTCTTCTGGCAGGGTAGGGATCCTGAAGAACCAAGACAACATGGAGTGGGCTTCGCCATCAGAAACTCTTTGCTCAGCATGATAGAGCTACCCTCAAATGGCTTGGAACGCATACTGTCCATCCGACTGCTTACAGCCTCTGGTCCAGTACACCTACTCAGCATCTATGCTCCAACACTCTGCTCCCCACCTGAAGCTAAAGACCAGTTCTACGAGGAACTCCATAATATCATTAGTAGCATCCCCAATACCGAACATCTGTTCCTGCTGGGGGACTTTAATGACAGGGTTGGGGCCGACCATGACTCATGGTCCTCCTGCCTTGGGCGCTATGGCACTGGAAGGATGAGTTGTGTACCTATCATAACCTCTGCATCACCAACTCGTTCTTTCATAATAAACCCTATCACCAGGTTTCTTGGAGGCACCCAAGATCACGTTGTTGGCACCAGCTGGACCTCATCGTCACAAGGCGAGCCTCTTTAAACAGCATTCAAATCACATGCAGCTTCCACAGTGCGGACTGCGACACCGACCACTCCCTGGTGTGCAGCAAGGTAAGACTCAAACCAAAGAAGCTGCATCACTCCAAGCAGAAGGGCCGCCCGCACATCAACACTAGCAGAATTTCTTATCGACAGCTGTAACATAAGTTTCTAAATTCACTTGAAAAAGCCCTTCAAAACACTCCTACAGGGGATGAGGAGACCAAGTGGGCCCACATCAGAGATGTCATCTATGACTCAGCAATGACCACCTATGGCAAACATATGAAGCAGAATGCAGACTGGTTTCAATCTCACTTTGAAGAGCTGGAACCTGTCATAGCCGCTAAGCGCATTGCACTGCTGAAGTACAAGAAAGCCTCAGCGAGTTCACATCCATAGCACTTAAAACAGCCAGGCGCTGCGCAAATGAGTACTGGCAACACCTATGCAGTCATATTCAGCTGGCCTCAGACACCGGAAACATCAGAGGAATGTATGATGGCATTAAGAGAGCTTTTGGGCCAACCATCAAGAAGATCGCCCCCCCCCCTCCTCAAATCTAAATCAGGGTCATAATCACTGACCAATGCAAGCAAATGGACCGCTGGGTGCAGCACTACCTAGAACTGTACTCCAGGGAAAATGATGTCACTGACACCACCCTCAATGCAGCCCAGTCCCTGCCAGTCATGGATGAGCTGGACGTACAGCCAACAAAATCAGAACTCAGTGATGCCATTGATTCTCTAGCCAGCGGAAAAGCCCCTGGGAAAAATGGCATTACCCTTGAAATAATCAAGAGTGCCAAGCCTGCTATACTTTCAGCACTCTACAAACTGCTTTGCCTGTGCTGGGACGAGGGAGCAGTACCACAGGACATGCGCGATGCCAATATCATCACCCTCTATAAAAACAAGGGTGACGGCGGTGACTGCAACAACTACCGTGGAATCTCCCTGCTCAGCATAGTTGGGAAAGTCTTCTCTCGAGTCGATTTAAACAGGCTCCAGAAGCTGGCTGAGCGTGTCTACCCTAAGGCACAGTGTGGCTTTCTAGCAGAGAGATCCACCATTGACATGCTGTTCTCCCTTCGCCAGCTACAGGAGAAATGCCGCGAACAACAGATGACCCTCTACGTTGCTTTCATTGATCTCACCAAAGCCTTTGACCTCATCAGCAGACGTGGTTTCTTCAGACTACTAGAAAAGATCAGATGTCCACCAAAGCTACTAAGTATCACCTCATTCCATGACATGAAAGGCACAATTCAGCATAGCGGCGCCTCATCAGACCCTCATCAGGGAACTCCTCTTTGCTGACAATGCTGCGTTAACATCTCACACTGAAGAGTGTCTGCAGAGACTCATCGACAGGATTGCGGCTGCAATGAATTTGGCCTAACCATCAGCCTCAAGAAAACGAACATCATGGGACAGGACGTCAGAAATGCTCCATCCATCAATATCGGCAACTACGCTCTGGAAGAGGTTCAAGAGTTCACCTACCTAGGCTCAAATATCACCAGTAACCTGTCTCTCGATGCAGAAATCAACAAGTGCATGGGAAAGGCTTCCACTGCTATGTCCAGACTGGCCAAGAGTGTGTGGGAAAATGGCGCACGGACACGGAACACAAAAGTCCGAGTGTATCAAGCCTGTGTCCTCAGTACCTTGCTCTATGGCAGCAAGGCCTGGACAACGTATGTCAGCCAAGAGCGACGTCTCAATTCATTCCATCTTCGCTGCCTCCGGAGAATCCTTGGCATCAGGTGGCAGGACCATATCTCCAACACAGAAGTCCTCGAGGCGGCCAACATCCCAGCATATACACCCTATTGAGTCAGCGGCGCTTGAGATGGCTTGGCCATGTGAGCCGCGTGGAAGATGGCAGAATCCCCAAGGACACATTGTACAGTGAGCTCACCACTGGTATCATACCCACCGGCCGTCCATGTCTCCGCTTTAAAGATGTCTGCAAACACAACATGAAGTCCTGTGACATTGATCACATGTCGTTGGAGTTAGTTGCCAGTGATCGCCAGAGCTGGTGGGCAGCCATAAAGGCGGGGCTAAAGTGTGGCGAGTCGAAGAGACTTAGCAGTTGGCAGGAAAAAAGACAGAAGCACAAGGGGAGAGCCAACTGTGTAACTGCCCCGACAACCAATTTTATCTGCAGCACCTGTGGAAGAGTCTGTCACTCTAGAATTGGCCTTTATAGCCACTCCAGGCACTGCTTCACAAACCACTAACCACCTCCAGGCGCTTACCCACTGTCTCTCGAGACAAGGAGGCCAAAGAAGAGAGATGCTATCAGCAAGGTGGGGGCATTGCAACTGCATCAAATCCTGTCCTCACCTAATCATGATAAATACACACTTTCCAGATGACATCGTTAGATAGTACTCAAGAGTAGAAACCTGATTTTTTTATTCACTTTTGGCCAGTGCTGCTGAGGATAACTCTCGTGCTTCTAAGATAATGTGACCATGAATGATTAACTCAGCATGGCCCAGGAGACTGAATTAGAAATAACTTTTGTGGACACTGAACATTAGGGCACAACTGTAGAATAGCCTGTAGACAATTACTGTTTGGCCTAATGTAGAATGATCACTTGAGTGAGATACTAAAGGGCCACTGCCTTCCACTGAACCAAATTCCATCAATAGCCAATACTTCAGCCTAGAAAAATTTTGGAAAAGAAAACAATTGTGGCCAGAAATAGTCTGGTTATCAAAGTGAAAATCCCTCCCTGCTAAATCAATTCAAGAAAACATCACTGTCAATCCTGGAGCAGCTCCACTGCAAAGAAATAGGCGATTACTGACTATTGCGATGGAGTCACTGAACTCTATGAAGCTTCGCTATGGGGTTAAGTAATTTGCATTAGCAGCCTGTAGCATGGTTTCCTGGGCATGGATGGCAATGGAATGGTAGTTTGCAATAAGTCTCTGTGTAACTCACAGGGAGAGAGACCAGAGCAGATGAGCAGCATGAGAGCCTCACTTGAGAGTCTCAATGAGAGCAATGTTGCTGGACATAACTGCTGTTAATAATCCTTTGGTCTTGAAATTACATTGTGTGATGTCATGCAAATGCTCAAAATGGGTTAAATTTGTTTTGCACATTATTTTAACATAAACAATTAAATAAATGGATTAACACCTCATTTATATGTCTACACTCTCTACAAATTGAAATGCATTGCAAAGGTTTAAAAAGTACTCAGAAGGTCCAAGTTGGCCAACACACGAGAGTTACACTACATGCAATGTCAAATAACCTCCTCCACTGGACCCCCTTATTGTGTTACAACTTCAGTAAGACTGAAATGGGAACGTCTTTGCAGTGATGCCAATCTATCATGTCAAATGCATCTTATATACCTCTCCTGAAACCGATTCTAAAGCTCAAAAATAGTGATAAAAGTGTACCATCTGTAATTCAATCTTTTATGTTCAAGGCAAGATTTTCAAAAATTATTCTATCTCATTAGCTATTCCATGGTTCACAGTATTTATTTTTAAACGTCACACCTTACCAAGGGGAAAGAAAACACAAATACCTGCTTTCTTCTTTGGGTTCCCACCACTGCACTTCTTTCCCATGGCACAGCTTCACAGACTACTTCATAACTACAATCAATACTGAGTTCAACAACAACTTATATTTATTTAGCACCTTTAACAAAATAAAATGTTCCCAGGCACTTCACAGGAACATTATAAAACAAAGTATGACACCGAGTCACATAAGGAGATATTAGGTCAGATGACCAAAAGCTTGGTCAAAGAGGTAGGTTTTAAGGAATGTCTTAAAAGAGGAAAGTGAGGTGTAGAGGTGGAGAGGTGTAGGGAGGGTATTCCAGAGCTTGGGGCCTATGCAATTGAAGGCGTGACCACCAATGATGAAGCATTAAAAATTAGGGATGTAGAAGAGGCCAGAATTAGAGGAGTGCAAAATCTTGGAGGGTTGTGGGCCTGGTGGAAATTTGAGAGATAGGGAGGGGCGAGGCCATGGAGGAATTTGAAAACAAGGACGAGAATTTTAAAATCAAGATGTTGCTTGACCGGAAGCCAATGGAGGCCAATGGGGTGATAGGGGAATGGGACTTGGTGCAAGTTAAGACACAGCAGCACAGTTTTGCATGGCCTGAAGTTTAGGGAGAGTAGAATGTGGGAGGCCAGCCAGGAATGCATTGGAGTAGTCAAGTGTAGAGGTAACGAAGGCACAATTGAGGGTTTCAGCAGCAGATAAGCTGAGACGAGGTGAAGTCGGGAAATGTTACGGAGGTGGAAATAGACAATCTTAGTGATGGCATCAATATGAGGTTGGAAGCTCATCTCGGGGTCAAATGTGATACCAAGGTTACGAACAGACTGGCTTAATTTCAGACTGTTGCCAGGGAGAGGGATGGAGTTGGTAGCTAGGGAACGTAGTTTGTGGCGGGGGCCAAAAACAATGGCTTCAGTCTTCCCAATATTTAATTGGAGGAAATTTCTGCTCATTCAGTACTGGTTGTTTGATAATTTAGCAACAGTGGAGGAGAAGAGAGAAATGGTGGTGAGGTACAGCTGAGTGTCATCAGCATACATGTGAGAACTAACGCCATGCTTTCGGATGATGTCGCCGAGGGATACCATGTAGCTGAGAAATAGGAGGGGCCAAGGTTAGATCCTTGGGGGACACCACAGGTAATGGTGCAGGAGCAGGAAGAGAAGCCATTGCAGGTGATTCTCTGGCTACAATTAGATAGATAAGAATGGAACCAGGTAAGAGCCGTCCCACCCAGCTAGACAACACTGAAGAGGTATTGGAGGAGGATTGAGTGATCAATCGTCTCAAAGGCTGCAGACAGATCGAGAAGGACAAAGAGGGAATGTTTACCTTTGTCACAGTCACATAGGGTGTCATTTATGACTTCTATAAGACCTGTTTTGGCACTGTGGCAGAGGCAGAAACCTGATTGGAGGGATTCAAACATGGGGTTCCGGGAAAGATGGGAACGGATTTGGAAGGTGACAACACGTTCAAGGTGAGGTAAGGCTGAGCAAATGTGTAGCTGCAGAAATGGTGTGGCAAATGCAGGGCCAAAGGATAGCTGAAACTTTGCAAGTGCAGTTGTAAATGAATCGGTGGATATTTTTTTCCAGGGATGGATACAGAAGGAGGCAGGGTTGGGGCAGGGGAGGGGGATGCAACTGGAGAGTGATAGCAGGAAGCCTTATCTGTAATTGATATGATGGGACTAGCAAGACCACACAAGGCGTCAAGGTCAAGGGGGTGGCCAAGAATATAGGTTTGGGAATTTACATGCAAGGACAGGTTTAGGGAGGATAAAAGGCAGTGAACTCAGAGGGGAGAGAACATGATGAGTTGAGATGGAGATTGAAATCACCAAGGATGAGAAGTCATTTGGTGCAGAAGCTGAGGGAGAAAAGCAGTGAAGATATCACGGTGGTAAAATGTTTTTATCATTCGGACTAGAGGGAAGCTGGCCAACTGTAGTTCTCCTAAATATCACTTTAGGGCGGCACAGTGGCGCAGTGGTTAGCACCGCAGCCTCACAGCTCCAGGGACCCGGGTTCGATTCTGGGTACTGCCTGTGTGGAGTTTGCAAGTTCTCCCTGTGTCTGCGTGGGTTTTCTCCGGGTGCTCCGGTTTCCTCCCACAAGCCAAAAGACTTGCAGGTTGGTAGGTAAATTGGCCTTTATAAATTGTCACTAGTATAGGTAGGTGGTAGGGAAAATATAGGGTCAGGTGGGGATGTTTGGTAGGAATATGGGATTAGTGTAGGATTACAATAACTGGGTGGTTGATGGTCGGCACAGACTCGGTGGGCCGAAGGGCCTGTTTCAGTGCTGTATCTCTAATCTAATCTAATCTAATCACTTCTGACACCATCACTCTCTCGCGATGGGGCTCCACCAAACTGACAAACTCAAAGTTAGAGAAAGGTGCCCGTTTGAGATAGTCAATGCAGATCCTTGATGATCCAGCGATTAGGAATTGACACTTTCACTGCTGTGACTCAGGTTCATTGCTCAGTCAGAGAACCAATTTTCAATGTGTGGAATAAACGTCCAGATTAAATAGTGGTGGTAAAAACCCTGGAATTATTTGAGAAACGTTAGGATATTAGGATCTCTCTCTGGATGGATGAAATAAGGTGGGATGAATAGCCTTTCACACCTGTAACTATCTTGGCTCTGATGAAGGATCCTCACCCAAAAATATATTTTCTGTTACAGATGTAACTGGTCTTAATATGTATCTATAGTATTTTCTGCTTTCATGAAGATTGTGCTGTAGCTTTGCAACAAGTTCCTGCTTTATAATATACTGATCCAGTTTCCTTTTTACTCAATATAGACAAAGGAGGCTGGATATCAGAAATAAACAGAGAAAATGCTGGAAATCTTTGTCCGCTCATCTGTTCTCTCCACAGATGCCAACTGAGCTGCTGAGTGTTTCCAACATATTCTGTTTTAATTTCAGATTTACAGCCTCAGTAATTCTCTATATTGCTTATATTGTTTAATTTACTGCCACTTCTCTGTCGGGAATGTCTCCCTTAAAGCAATTCCATTTCCCTCTTCAGCCCAATTTCCGTTTACCTTTTTAAAAAATTCATTGTTATTGCTATCCCTTTCCTCAGTCTTTTGATAATTTCACTAACACTACTTTCACAGCCACATCACTTTTTTCAATAACAACTTGCATTTATATAGCACCTTGAGAAAATAAAAACTTCCCAAGGTTCTTCACAGAGGATGCAAAACCAAACAAGGAGTTCTCAAAATCTTGGTCAAAGAGGTCAGTTTTAAAGTGGATCTCAATGGAGATCAACAGGGAAGGAAGAAGCAGAGGGTCTTAGACAAAGAAGTCCAGAGGCGTGGGATCCAGGTGGCTGAAGGCAAGGCATGGCCACCAATGGTGGGATGAAGCGGGGTCGGGGGGGGATGGTTGCAGGGGGAGAAGGTGCACAAGAGGTTATAGGTGGAGGAAAACAGTTCAAGAATTTCCAGCAGGTTACACAGATAGGAATAGGTGAGGCTGTGAGAGGATTTGAACATGAGGTTGAGTTTTAAATTATAGGCTTTGGGGAACCAGGAGCAAATCGAGGTCTGCGAGGATAAAAGGTGATATGTTGAGTTTGGACAGGTCTGGAGCATTTTGTTGTTTGATCAGCATGCTCAGCAATCACCTGATGAAGTCAAAGTATTGCTTGCAACTTCTGGATAAAGTCCTCGAAGCTGCACTAAGACGTGAAGTGTCTGATAAATTCAAGACAGAATTCCAAACTTAATAAAAGTGAAAAACTGCAATAAATTTACTTATTCATTCTGGGGGTGTTGGCACCACTGGCATTTATTGCCTATCCCTAGTTTTCAGTTGTATAGTAATTGTGTTTAATTATATGCAGGTGGTGGGCATTAATTGGGGTTTCACTTGAGCACACATGGAGGCACTAATTGAAGCTGGGTATAATTGTGTTGCATTCTTGTAATGTTTCACTCTAAATAAATGTAAGACTGATGTAAGATTGGCTCCAGTACTATCCTTCACCAGTCATATCTGATTCAAAACGTCAACTCTGTTTCATTCCACTCAGATGGTGCCAGACCTGCTGAATATTTCCAGCACTACTTTTATTTCTATCCTTCACCAACTGGCTTTCCTGATTAGAGCACTAGTTTCCTTGAGAAGGTGATGGTGGGTCTTCCACTTGATCTGCTGCAGTCTATGTGGTGAAGTACTTCCACAACGATCCATGATGATGAAAGAATGGTGATATGTGTCCAAGTCAGAATTGTGTGCTTGGATTTGATGGTGCTCCTGTGCATCTACTGCCCTTACTCTTCTAAGTGGCGGAGGTCACAGGTTTGGGAGCTGCAACTTACTGCAGTCAATCCCGTACATAGGACACACTGCATCAAAGTACGCCGGTGGTGGAGGACATTGATGTTTAGACTTACACTGTAAAATGCTGCAAGTAAACTGGAAGCAAAGTTTCAATTTTCTTTTTATATACAGTAAAACCAAAGCCCACTCATGGTTGTTGTTGCTCCTTACCTGTGTGCCCTGGCAATGGTGAATGCGGCCGTGGTAGCGTTGGAGAAGTGCTCGAAGTCACAATCAGGCTCTTCCTATTACTTGTACGGCAACTGAAATAGAAAAAAAATCAAAGGTTTTAAAACAAACCATTGCTACCATGCCTTTTCCCTAGCCTATCATTTGTGCTCAGTTCATCCTGATGGTAGGTTTCCTCTTTATTCCCCTATTGCTCAAGCCAACGTCTTGTACACTATGTTTTCTGCAACTAATGATATGGCAGGTGGATTTCTGGGATCTAAATGGGCATCAGTGTGTTAACAGCTGCCAAGCCAACAGCCATCCTTTACACACTATGTTCACACAAAAGGTGAAACTAGACAAATCTCACTCGGGAGAATTGTGCTCTCCCCTTCTCCATTCATCACCCTACTGATGTTGGACGGTATATGTAAGAATCCAAATTTATGTAACACTACTGAATTTGGTTGATTGGAATGTTTTTTTAAAGCAGATACCTTATCTTGAAAATGACCTTTAAAAAATAGGCCATAAAATGCAGGAATATCTACCTAGTAGTTTACTAGTGCATAAATAAGTGTGTCAAACCACGTAGTGCGTTCTGGCTTGCAGGTTTCCTTAACAGCTTCATACTAATGTTATATTGCTGTATGTCAGTGTAATTTATTTAAAGCTCAATGTTGTCTAAAAACAGTAAATCAATTCCCTAAATTTCAAGATAAAAGCAAAATACTGCAGATGCTGGAAATCTGAAATAAAAACAAGAAATGCTGGAAATACTCAGCAGTTCAGGCAGCATCTGTGGAGAGAGAAGCAGAGTTAACGTTTCAGGTCAGTGTCCTGAAGAAGGGTCACTGACCTGAAACGTGAACTCTGCTTCTCTCTCCACAGTTGTACCCTAAATTTCAAGTCTGACTTGAAGCAAATTTACTGTTTAACTAATAGTAATAGATCTGTAAAATCTAAATTAGCACAGAAATCAAATGTGTGGAATACATGTGTGCCAAATGGTCTGTGTTAGGCTACAGTGAAGGGCTAACAATACACTTAACTCATGTGGATGGTGTTTAAAGCACCAGCACCTAGTACTTGGCTTGCTTTTGTTAATTGAGTTTGCACATCATTAGGTGATTTTTCTTTACCAAAACTGCAGAGATCTTGCAGTTGATGAGAGACGACCAAGGTCAGATTGCAATAAATGACATTTTTCTGCTATTCTTTGAATATATAAAGTTAATTGAAGTATAATTATAAAGTACTAAAATTCTGAGAGCTATTAGCTCCCTGGCCTTTACCATTCTATTTACTATAAATATTGGTAAACGATTTACTGCAGGAAATTGTATGAAATGATTATAGCAGATTCTCTGTCTGCTACCATATTGTTTTACAGTTATAATTGTTCGCCTCTCCGCCTGCCCCAATGGGATGATAATGCCCTTTTAAACCAAACAGTTCATTAACAATGTACCTAGGCTAATAACTGCATTAAAAGGTCAGGAAGCTAAACACTTGGTATTAGTTTATGCTGAATAGTGACAGTATTAAGGGTTGGTAGAAGGGGTAGTCATGGGCTAATAGTTCAAAAGTGTCAATGAACTCTGGAGAACCATCAAAATGAAATTCAGGAAAGGAGGAACAAGGAGGTCACCTCCAACTGATTATTTTACTCATCACCCAGACAAAGCAATCAGCTGTCGTCATTCTAATTTCTGGTCTCAATGGATGGCTGTGTACAGCACCTGCCTGTTCCTGGTCCGACATCAAAAGGTCAACGTTGAATGAGTGAAGAAGTAAAATGCAGGATAGGCTATTCTTCTGAATATAGGCTTTATGCTGCCATGTTGGGGCAATGCAATGGCTGACTCTGCCATATTGATGTAGAAACGCTTTGTTTTGAATCCACATTTATTGTTTTTGACCATAAGAACTCAAACAAAACAGAAACATTTCCCCATTGCTGATTTAAATAAGTGACAATATCATGCTGAACAATATAGAAATAGCATTACCTTAGGTTTTTTTTTAACAAAGCTAACTTAATATTTTTCCTTCCTGTGTCTGGGACAAGCTTCTGCCAATGCTGCTTTACAATCAGCTACTTACAAGGTGAAAGCAGCACGTGCCAATTAGTCTTTCAATTTCCCTTCACTTCCTGTGAAGAAGTGGATAGCCTACACTCAGTCCTTTACCATGACTGCATGGCTGAGCTTTGAGATCGCAATGTCAAATCTGCATTATAACTACTCTGCAGCGCAAAACTCTGCATCAGTGCGCCACCACATTCCGAGTACATTTTGAAACTAATTTACAAAATTACAGAGTGCAGCTTAAACACAGCCAGTCTTGTGTCTAGATAAAGTGCAATGACACAACAATGGGAAAATGAGAGACTCCAAAAACACTTTCTGTCAACTAAATCACATCAAAAAGAGAGACCCTAATAGGGTGAAGAATGTGCTTTACCAAAATTAAAAACTTGTAGGTAAATATATCTCATACATGTATTTTAATTTTATATACTGTCACAAGAGCTTTTTTTTTATTGAAAAGCTAAGAAATCTGCGTGCTTTTAAAAACTGAAAAAAAGACTGCAAGGCACCTGTTTCCAAGCAGCTCAACAGGAAAATGACAGTCATAAATCTTCCCGTCACATGATTTATTGTTAGGGTTTCAGTTTCAGTTTTGCAGTGTGAAAAAGACCAGGGAGCTGGAAGTAGCCTGTAGTGAGCTGTCTGGGACCTGTGTTTGCAGACCAGAGGCAAAAAAGACCTACTCTCTAAAAAGATTTTCCTCTCTTGAAAAAAGAGATTCTACATTTGAGGTGGTGGCTGTGGTCTGCCTGGAGAGAGAAAAAGACCCAGCGAAAGAGGAGTTGCTGCTCTCTGTGGAGAAAGGCTCATTTGCTGAGAGGAAGCCTTGCATTTTAAAAGGCAGCAGACTCCTATTGCCTCCAGTCACTGAAAAATCCCTGCTTCAGGAGTGATTCCTGTTGCCTCTTGTGTTTTTGGAGATGCTGAAAGATCAAGAAAGCTTCTATTGCTAGACTGCTACTTCAAAATCCAAGTGGACCTGTTACCACACCCTTTGCTGAAAGATCTGTGTGACACCTGCTGCAGACGAATTGCCTTGAACCCCTACCCATCACAGACTGTTCAATAACCTCGCCTGGAGAGACTTGGAGTGGCATCCGGCTATTCGACTCTGGGATACCTCACTGACCCAGAAATATCCCACCAGAACGTTACAACCCAGTTATTTTATTATTCCTAAGAAACAGTTGTAAAGAGAAAAGCCTTTCTTTCCCCCCCCCCCGTTAACCGGTTTTTGAATGTAAGTGTGTGTGCATGGGGGTTAGGAAGGACAAGGAGTTATAACATCTTTGCATATATAGATTTATCTCATTATTGTTTAAGATTTAGTTTATTAATAAATAGTTAATTTTGTTGTTTAAAGAAACCTGGTTTGGTGTGCTTTATTCTGGGGGACAAATAGAGTGTTTAATTTCGCTATTTTCCGGTAGGTGGGAAAATTTACTAATATGCTGTGACCTGTGGTGTAGTCGGACTGAATTAACAGTGCATTACTCCCGCCTTGGTCGTAACAACACACATATATCTCACATGCACATTGTATATTTATGCAGACTGCTTCTATCAACGAAAGGAAGCTGTAATGTCGCCAGCAATATTCCCTCTAAGCTGCATGCCCTGCTTGACCTGTGGAGGTCACCCACAAATCGGCCTCTTTAAATTATGGCTGGTACAAATCCATGCAAAAATTTTAAAGGGACTGTGCACTCAGAACAAAATTAGAGGGAACATTGGTCACCAGCTGATTTTAATGCTGAACTGGTGTAAGCTTTTTTTTTATTTGTTTCATGGGATGTGGATGTAGCTAGTAATGTCAGCATTCGTTGCCTATCCCTAATTGTCCTTGAGAAGGTGGTGGTGAGCTGCCTTCTTGAACCACTGCAGTCCATTTGGTGTGGTACACTCACAGTGCTGTAAGGGAAGGAGTTCCAGGATTTTGATCCAACGACAGTGAAGAAATAGCAATATATTTCCAAGCCAGGATAGTCTGTGAGTTGGAGGGGAACTTGCAGATGGTGATGTTCCCATGTGTCTGCTGCCCTTGTCCTTCTAGGTGGAAGAGGTCGTGGGTTTGGAAAGTGCTGTTGAAGCAGGCGTGGCGAGTTGCTGCATTGCATCTTGTAATTGGTACACACTGCTGCCACTGTGCGTCGGTGGTGGAGGGAGTGAACGTTGAAGATGGTGGATGGGGTGCCGATCTAGTGGGCTGTTTTGTCCTGGATGGCATCGAGCTTCCTGAGTGTTGTTGGTTACAAAGAAAATCAAGCCATAAATAGAAGAAGCACTAAACTACTTAATTCAGGCTTTCAGAAATTCCATTAAATAAGAAGGGAGGAGGGTATAGAGGAAAAAGGAGCAGGAATGGGCCATTTGGCTCTTCAAGCCTGCTCCACTATTCAAACAGATCATGGCTGATCATCTACCTCTACGCCATTTTTCCCCACAATCTCCATATCCCTTGATGTCGTTAGTATTCAGAAATCTATCGATTTCTGTCTTGAACATGCTCAATGATTGAGGGTCCACAGTCCTCTGGGGTAGAGAATTCCACAGATTCACCACCCTCTAAGAAATTCCTCGTCATCTCAGTCTTAAATACAGGCCCAATTTCTGCAATCTCTCCTCATAAGACAATCCCGCCATCTCAGGGATTAATCTGGTGAACTTCCATTGCACTCCCTCTATGGCAAGTATATCCTTCCTTGGATAAGGAGACCAAAACGGTACACAATACTCCATTGATCTCACCAATGCTTTATACAATGGAAGCAATACATCTTTACTCCTGTAATCAAATCGCCTTGCAATGACGGCCAACATTCCATTTGCCTTCTTAATTGCTTGCTGTACCTGCATGCTAGCTTTTAGTGACTCATGAACAAGGACACCCAGGTCCCTTTGAACATCAACACTTCACAACCTCTCACCATTTAAGAAATACTCTGCCTTTTTCTTTTTTCTACCAAAGTGGATCACTTCACACTTATTCACATTATATTCCATCTGCCATGTTCTTGCCCATTCACTTAACCTGTCTAAATCTCCTTGAAGCCTCCTTGCATCCTCCTCACAACTTACGCTCCCTCCTAGTTTTGTGTCATCTTCAAATTTGGTAATATTACAATTGGTCCCCATTTCCAAGCCATTTTTATAGATTGTAAACAGCTGTGACCCAAGCACTGATCCTTGCGGTACCCCACAAGGAACAGCCTGCCATCCCAAGAATGATCCATTTATTCCTACTCTTTGCTTTCTGTCTGATAACCAATTCTCAATCCATTGCAATACATAACCCCCAATCCCATGTGCTCTAATTTTGTTTATTAACCTCCTGTGTGGCACCTTATCAAAAGCCTTCTTAAAATCTACATCCACTGGTTCTCCTTTATCTGTGCTACAAGTAAGATTTCAAAAAACTCCAACAGGTTTGTCAAACATGATTTGCCTTTCATGAATCCATGTTGACTCTGTCCAATCACATCATTATTTTCCAAGTGTCCAATTATCTCATCCTTTATAACAGATTCCAACATTTTCCCTACTACTGTCAAACTAACAAGTCTGTAGTTCTCGGTTTTCTCTCTTGCTCCCTTCTTAAATAGTGGGATTACATTTGCTACATTTCAGTCTGCAGGAACTCTTCCAAAATCTATAGAATTTTGAAAGAGAACCACCAATGCATCTACTATCTCTATAGCCACCTCTTTCAATACTCTGGGATGTAGCTCATCTGGTCCAGGGGATTGATCAACTTTCAATCCAATTAATTTTTTGAGGACTATGTCGTTATTGATACTAATTACTCTCAGTTCTTCATTATTACAAATCCCTTGGTTCCCTAGTATTTCTGGGAGATTTTCTGTGTCTTCCTTTGTGAAGACAGACACAAAGTAATTGTTTAGCCTCTCTGCCATTTCCTCATTCTCCACCACAAACTCTCCTGTCTCTGTCTGCAATGGACCCACATTTGTCCTTGCTAATCGTTACCTTTCACATATCTAAAGAAGATTTTGCAGCCTCCCTTTATATTTCTAGCTAGCTTCGATTCATAATTCCTATTCCTTTTCTTTATCAGTTTCTTGGTCCTCCTTTGTTGGACTCTAAATTGCTCCCAATCCTCGGGCTTACCACTTTTTCTGGCAACCTTATAAGCCACTTCCTTTGACCTAATGCAATCCTTAATTTCTTTTGTTAGCCATGGTTGATTCATCTTTCCTGTTGGGTTTTTGTGTCTTCAAGGGATGTATATTTGTTGTAAACCATGTAATACTTCTTTAAATACTGCCTCCTTAAATATTGCCTGCCTCCCATCAAATCTATTAACGTATTTTCCCAAGCCACCATAGCCAATTTGCCCCTCATGCCCTCAGAGTTTCCTTTGTTCAGATTTAAGACCCGAGTTTCAGAATAGACTACATCTCTTTCAAATTTATTGTAGAACTCTATAATATTATGGTCACTATTTCCTAATGGCTCCTTTACTGCAAGGTTGTTAATTAGCCCTTTCTCATTGCATAATACTAAATCTAAAATAGCCCGATCCCTAGTTGGTTCATCAACGTACTGCTCCAGAAACCCACCTTGTACACCGCCATGCTAGGCCCCCACCTGCCAAGAATGAGGCACATCAATTTTGTCATGAACATTGATTTTAAACTGTTACTGAAGTGAAGAAAGGACTTGTTAAACAGATCAGCCGTGGTTGGAAAATACATTTGCATATTAACAGACAGTGTTTGGAAGGTCAAAGCAGCCATTCCCTGACACACTCAACCCAAATGGACTTCTGATCACCAGACGTTGAAGGTGGGGGAGTTCGCATTCCAGATTGACTGCTAAGATGGCTGAATACACAAACAGACGTGGTCAAACCAGGTAGTCACATGACTAACCTGCTGGGAAACCTGAGTTTTTGAACTTGTACAAATAGTTTGAGCAAAAAGCAAAATGCTCTTGGACTGAGAAGATCCCTCCTGGCTGGCTCACCACAGCCTCTCCTGTCTACCTGCTCTCATCTCTTTCTCACAAGCCTCTGAAGACACATGAACCCCAAGAGAGAAAAGTCTCCTACAGCGAACAAAGTTTAAGAAGAATACTGGGCCCCAACAAAAAGCAAGATCTACCTACCTACAACCAAGGATTCTACAGTGAGCTTGAAGAACCGTAACAAAAACTCTTCCGAAATTGCCTCAAATGTTTCCACTTTATTTTTCGTCTGCTCTTTTCTGTCTCTATTTGCATGTGTGTATCGCATATGCATGCTAGCATGGGCACATCGCATATCCATAGGTGATAACTGAATTACAGTTTAAATTTAATAAATTTCCATTTTTCTTTTTTACACCGAAGAAAGCCTGTTTGTGCAGGTTTCTTTGCCTTATAATTGGAAAGCAGTAAACAAGGATTCACTGGCAAGGGGGCGAGGGGGAGCTAAAAAATACAGTTGTCTAAAGTTAAACCCTGTTATGGTAAGACCAGGTGAAGACTGAGAGGGACCCCTAGACACCTTTCTCACTTGGTCGTAACATAGACACTCCAGGAATTCATCCTCCACAGCATTAGTGCTAATTAAGTTTGCCCAATCTATATGTAAATTGAAGTCACCCATTATAACTGTATTGCCCATGCTGCATGCAGCTTTAATTTTCTGATTTATACTGTGCCCAACATTATCACTACAGTTTTGTGGCCTATAAACAACTCCCACCAATGTTTGTTACCCCTTGCTTTCCTTAGCTCCACCCAATCTGATTCTACATCTTGCTTCTTCGATCTAAGAGCCTATCTCCCTCAAGTACTGATCTCGTCCCTTATTAACAGCGCTACCCACCTCCTTTTCCCCTCCGCCGATCCCTCCTAAATGATGAACATCCCTGAATATTCAGTTCCCAATCCTGGTCACCCTGTAACCACGTATCTGTAATGGCAATTAAGTCATACCCATTTACCTCTATTTGTGCCTTCAAATCATCTACCTTGTTGCAAATGCTGCGTGCATTCAGATGGCATGCCCTTAACTTTGTCTTAACATTATTTCTCACTCTGATCCTATCTGATGTTAGTCTTCGCCTCATCTGCCTTCCAATTTAGCTTACTACTTCTCTACTTTCTGTTATCAGTTTTGCTTCCCTCCATTCTGAGCTCCCTCTTAGGTTCCAAACCCCCTGCCAACTTAGTTGAAACCCTCCCCAACAGCACTAGCAAATCTCCCTGCGAGGATGTTAGTCCTGGTCCTGCTAAGGTGCAACCTATCCATCTTGTACAGATCCCACCTATGCCAGAACAGATCCCAATGCCTCAGAAATCTGATGCCCTACCTCCTGCACCAATTCTCCAGCCGAGTTAAATTGCTTAATCCTCCGATTCCTTTGCTCACTGGCACGTGGCACTAGGAGTAAACCTGAGATTACTGCTTTTGAGGTTCTGCTTTTTAATTTCTTTCTTAACGCCTTACTCCACTTTCAGGACCTCATCCCTCTTCTTACCTATGTTGTTGGTACCAATGTGGACCATGACCTCTGGCTGTTCACCCTCCCCAAGAAGAATGTGAAAATACAATTAATAAAACACCAGTCAGACTTACTGCAGAGCTGCAGTGAGGTGTTTGTTCTGAACAGTGTGCTAGTGATGGGATTAACAGAATGGATGCTTGAATTAATTACCTAATAAATAACAATAATGATTTGTGTCATACAATATATCATGTAGGAATCTGAACATGTATAAAAGAAATTATAAACGACAAAAGTTAAGCCTTAATTCTGAGTATCTGTTATTTACATACATATATAGTAAATAACAGGCAGTAATCCAAACAAGGGATGGTATCTTTATACCAAGAGCATAGCTCAAGCTGTCTGCAGAAGCCACACTGATGCCGAAAAAAACATGTTTTTTTAATAAAGAGGTAGTTAACCAATTTTCTAAAAATATTTTCTGGCACAAAACACATTCAACAGCAGCAGCTTTGATAACATGTTGATGGTGAGCCACTGAACCTCCTAGAATATCTTCATTTTGGATGATGACATACATATATATATAGCTACTTATGGCTTGAGGACTCTCCGCTTGTTCCTTGAACATAGAAACACAGAAAATAGGAGTAGGCCATTCGGCCCTTCGAGCCTGCTCCGCCAATCATTAAGATCATGGTTGATCATCCAACTCAGTAGCCTGTTCGGTTTTCGCCCCATACCCTTTGATCCCTTTAGACCCAGGAGCTATATCTAACTCCTTTTTGAAAACATTCAATGTTTTGACCTCAACTACTTTCTGTGGTAGCGAATTCCACAGGCTCACCACTCTATGGGTGAAGAAATTTCTCCTCATCTCCGTCCTGAAAGTTTACCCCGTATCCTCAGACTATGACCCCTGGACTCCCCCACCATCGAGAACATCTTTCCTGCACCTACCCTGTCAAGTCGTGTTAGAATTTTATAGGTTTCTATGAGATCCCCCCTCACTCTTCTGAACTCCAGCGAATATAATCCTAACCGACTCAATCTCTCCTCATATGTCAGTCCTGCCATCCCAGGAATCAGTCTGGTAAACCTTCGCTGCACTCCCCCTATAGCAAGAACATCCTTCCTCAGATAAGGAGACCAAAATTGCACACAATATTCCAGGTATGGCCTCACCAAGGCCCTGTATGATTGCAGCAAGACATCCCTGCTCCTGTACTCGAATCCTCTCACTATGAAGGACAACATACCATTTGCCTTTTTGACCGCCTGTTGCACCTGCATGCTTACCTTCAGCGACTGGTGTACGAGAACACCCAGGTCTCGCTGCACATTCCCCTCTCTCAGTTTATAGCCATTCAGATCTGTGGGGCAGCACAATGGCACAGTGGTTAGCACCGCAGCCTCACAGCTCCAGCGACCCGGGTTCAGTTCTGCGTACTGCCTGTGCAGAGTTTGCAAGTTTCCCTGTGTCTGCGTGGGTTTCCGCCGGGTGCTCCGGTTTCCTCCCACAGTCAAAGACTTGCAGGTTGATAGGTAAACTGGCCATTGTAAATTGCCCCTAGTGTAGGTAGGTGGTCGGAGAATTGAGGGAAGGTGGGGATGTGGTAGGGAATATGGGATTAATGTAGGATTAGTATAAACGGGTGGTTGATGGTCTGCACAGTCTCGGTGGGCCGAAGGGCCTGTTTCAGTGCTGTATCTCTCTTTCTCTCTCTCTATAAGATAATAATCTGCCTTCTTGTTTTTGCTACCAAAGTGGATAACCTCACATTTATCCACATTATACTGCATCTGCCATGCATTAGCCCACTCACTCAACTTGTCCAATTCACCCTGAAGCGCCTCTGCATCCTCCTCACAACTCACCCTGCCACCCAGTTTTGTGTCATCTGCAAATTTGGAGATATTACATTTAGTTCCCTCATCTAAATCATTAATATATACTGTGAATAGCTGGGGTCCTAGCACCGATCCCTGCAGTACCCCACTCACTTCCTTCACGTAAAAGGTGTTGCTATGGGTAACCACATGGGTCCTAGTTATGCCTGTCTTTTTGTGGGATATGTCGAACATTCCTTGTTCCAGTCCTACTCAGGCCCCATCCCTCACCTCTTTTTCCGGTATACTGATGACTGTATCAGTGCTGTTTCCTGCTCCTGCCCCAAACTGGAAAATTTTATCAACTTTGCTTCCAATTTCCACCCTTCTCTCACCTTTACATGGTCTATCTCCAACACTTCCTTTCCCTTCCTCGACTTCTCTGTCTCCATCTCTGGGAATAGGCTGTCCACAAAAACTCATTATAAGCCCACCGACTCCCATAGCTACCTCGACTACACTTCTTCACACCCTGTCTGCTGTAAGTACTCCATTCCATTCTCCCAGTTTCTCCATCTCCGACCCATCTGCTCTGATGATGCTACCTTCCACAACAGCGCCTCTGATATGTCTTCCTTTTTCCTCAACTGAGGATTCACCCCCACTGTGGTTGACAGGGCCTTCAACAGTGTCTGGTCCATTTCCCGCACTTCTGCCCTCACGCCTTCCTCTCCCTCCCAGAACTGCGACAGGGTTCTCCTTGTCCTCACTTTCCACCTCACCAGCCTCCACATCCAGAGGATCATCCTCTGCCATTTCCACCACATCCAGCGTGATGCCATCACCCAACACATCTTCCCCTCCCTTCCCCGATCAGCATTCCAAAAGGATCATTCCCTCCGTGACACCCTGGTCCACTCCTCCAATACCCCCAACACCTCGTCCCCTTCCCATGGCACCATCCCATGCAACCACAGGTGTAATACCTGCCATGTTACCTCCTCTCTCCTCACAATCCAAGGCCCCAAACACTCCTTTCAGGTGAAGCAGCGATTTGCTTGTACTTCTTTCAATTTAGTATACCGTATTCGCTGCTCACAATGCGGCCTCCTCTACACTGGGGAGACCAAACGCAGATTGGGTGACCGCTTTGTGGAACACCTCCGCTCAGTCCGAAAGCATGTTGGCTTGCTCCAGTGAACAGCAATGCAAGCTTGAGGAGCAGCACCTGATCTTATGATTAGGCACACTACAGCCTTGCGGACTGAACATTGAGTTCAATAACTTCAGAGTATGACTGGCCTTTTTTCAATATTTTATTTTTTAACCATGTAGTCATGTAGCTGCTCATTATTCTGCTATTAACAGTCTCTCTGGACTAATGCTTTGTCTTTCACCACAAGCATGAACACACGCTTTGCCTTTACCCTAGGACAGCTTTGCTATTTAATCACCCTCTGCCCTATCAAACACCTTCCCCTTTGTTCTCTCCCCCACCCCCCTCCACTTGCTTAAAACCTAATTCTTTTCTAACCTTTGCCAGTTCTGATGAAAGGTCACAGACCTGAAACATTAACTCAGCTTCTCTCTCCACGCTGCTGACCTGCTGAGTTTTTCCAGCACTTTTTGTTTTTGTTACACATACATTCAGTTTTAGTGTCTGTCTGAATTTTATTGTGTTGGCAATCATTGATCATCAGTGTTGTTGTGAGCTTGATGCACAACAACATTCATAAAGTTAGGAAACTGAGGTGTCATTGCTGCAGGTTTACAGACCAATAATCTGCACTTGATTCTAATATATACTGGATATACAAACTAATGGTGTAACACATGTGGAAACAAGAGCAGATAAAAATCAAACTGCATGAGGAAAATGGCTCAGACCAACACTTCGTTCAAGGTAAACATTTCGGATGAAAAAAAAATTAATCATTTTGCTGCCACATATTGTTGGAAATGATCATTCTTTTCAATGCGAATAGGCCAGATAACTGTTCACACTGTTGATCAATTTTAACTGCTTTTCCTCAAAGGTGGGAATCAAAAGTTTAAATCTCAGTCATTGAATATTTAAAAGCACTTTACATCTTTAAGTATGCTTTATGACAAATTTTAAATAAATTCCCCTAACTCTCTTAACAACTGTTGCACAGTTGGGAGTCTTGACATAAACAGAAGACAACTGAACCAGGAGGTTGCACACGGAGAATCTCCAGTCAAGTACTGAGAAATTATAATGTATACTTTGCATTTAAGTTTATTTATTCCTGTTCATACATACAGTAAACTAAAAATAGAGCACCTTTGTCTGTTGAAAAATTATCCTTGATTTGCTGTGCTCACAAACAACTGTTATCGAAAACAGAAGTCTTTTAGTCCTAAAGATGTGAGGATATTCCATCATTTTTCATGGGAACCAATCTTGCAATTTTGGTGATTTAAGAGAACTAATGCCTTGAAATATTTTAAGCCTTTTCATTTATTTTGTGTGAATAGTCATGGTGAGTGAGGTCAATGCTGAGGAATGAAGGCAGTTTTCAACTTCCGATATCCGGTGTGGAATGTTACACCTATATAGCTATAAAAATGGATGACATCAGTCTGTGCTGATTCAAACCAAGATCCCAGAGTGCAAAATCTATTGCTTCATATTATGCCAAGATTCCAGTTATTTCAAAGGCATTTTGTTTTATTCGTGAGCATCACCGGCAAGGCCAGCATTTGTTGCCCATCCCTATTTGCCCTTGAGAAGATGGTGGTGAGTCACCTTCTTGAACTGCTGCGTCCACATGGGATAGGTACACTCACTGTACTGTCAGGAAGGGAGTTCCAGGATTTTGACCCAGTGACAGTGAAGGAACAGTGATACAGTCTGCGGCACAGTGGCGTAGTGGTTAGCTCCGCAGCCTCACAGCTCCAGCGACCCGGGTTCAGTTCTGGGTACTGCCTGTGCGGAGTTTGCAAGTTTCCCTGTGACCGCATGGGTTTCCGCCGGGTGCTCCGGTTTCCTCCCACAGCCGAAGACTTGCAGGCTGGTAGGTAAATTGGCTATTGAAAATTGCCCCTAGTGTAGGTAGGTGGTAGGAGAATTGAGGGAAGGTGGGGATGTGGTAGGGAATATAGGATCAATATAGGATTAGTATAAACGGGTGGTTGTTGGTCGGCACAGACTCGGTGGGCCGAAGGACCTGTTTCAGTGCTATATCTCTAAATAAATAAATAAGCAGTTCCAAATCAGGATGGTGTGTGGAGAACTTGCAGGTGGTGATGCTCCCATGCGTTTGCTGCCCTTGTCCTTCTAGGTGGTAGCGGTCACGGGTTTGGAAAGTGCTGTCAAAGGAGGCTTGGTGAGTTGCTGCAGTGCATCATGTATAAGGTACACACTGTGTGCCATTAATGGAGGGAGTGAATGTTTAAGGTGGTGGATCGGGTGCCGATCAAGCAGGCTGCTTTGTCCTGGATGGTGTCAAGCTTCTTAAGTATTGTTGCAGCTGCACTCATCCAGACAAATGGACAGTATTCCATCACACTCTGGATTTGTGCCTTGTAGGTGGTGGACAGGTCAGGAATGTGATGGAATTGCAATTTATTTGGTTGTCTGTAAAGCTGAAGGGGAGTGCCAAACTTCTTTCCAACAAACAAACTGTGTGATCGGTTCAGACTGTTCACAACCATGGCATCTGATTTGACGTTGAGCAGAGATTCTAGCCCTACATCCATTACTTCACAAAGACTGCATATTACAACCTCCATAATATCACCTGCCTCTGCCCCTAACTCAGCCCATCTGCCTTTGAAATCATCATCTCTGCCTTTGTCACCTCCAGTCGTGATTATTCCAAAACTACATAACTCTTCTGGGTGAAGTCCCATTGTCCACCCTCTGTAACTTTCACATCATCCAAAGCACTGCTGCATATATCCTAACCTCGCCAATAATCCTGTCTTCACTCACCTACGTTAACTTTAATCCTCCTTCACCTGAACTGTAAAATTCTCATTCTCTGATCCCTCCATGCCCTTGCTCCACCCGATCTCTGTAACTTTCTCCAGCACTGCAGCCCCCAAACACTCTGTTCCCTGACTCTGGCTTCTTGTATATGCACCCCTCCCTTCACTCCACTATTAGTGGCTATGCCTTCAGTTCCCTAAGCCCCACTTTCGAATTCCCTCCCTAAACCCGTTCACACCAACATCTCACTCTCTTCCAACCTTGAAATTTCAATGTATCTATGTAAATAGTAAACAAACTTTATATGATGAACTAAATCATAGAATGTTCCAGCACAGGAGGCTGCCATTTGGCCCATCATGTCCATGCCAGCTCTCTCTAAGTTCTTCTCAGCTAGTCCCACTCCCCTGCCTTTTCCTCATAGCCCTGCAATTTCTTTCTCTTCAGATAATTATCCAATTCCCTTTTGAAAGCCACAATTGAATCTGCCTCCCCTACACTCACAGGCAGTGCATTTCAGATCCTAACTGCTTGCTGCATAAAAAGGTTTTTCCTCATATAGCCTCTGGTTCTTTTACCAATCACCTTAAATCAGTGTCCTCTGGTTCTTTACCTTCCACCAACAGGAACAGTTTCTCCCGATCTATTCTGTCCAGACCCCTCATGACTTTGAGCATCTCCATCAAAACTCCTCTCTAAGGGGAGCAGCCCCAGTTTCACCGATCTATCCATGCCTCTCATCCTCACAACCACTCATAAATGTTTTCTGCACCCTCTCCAATTCATTCACATCTTTCCTAAAGTGTAATGCCTACTAGTAAGTCTGCCTACCAAACTGAAAGTGTACACCGCAGTAGTCTTGCCCACTGTGCTCTACACATGCAAGACTTGAACTGTGTACCGGCATTATGCCAAGAAGCTCAACCACATTCACTTGAGCTGCCTTCAGAAGCTTCTGAAGATTAAATGGCAGGACAAAACACTGAGGTGTTCATCCGAGCTGGCATGCTGGCATCCACACCATATTGAGACAGTCACAATTGAGTCGAGCTGGTCATGTAGCCAGAATGCCTGACAGTCCCTTATCTAAGCAAATCTTCTAGGGAGAGCTCGAGTCTAGGGTACGCTCTCATGGCAGTCAAAGGAAGCACTACAAGGACGCTCTGATGGCTTTGCTTAAGAGTTTTAATATTGACCCCGTGTCTTAGGAGAAACTCACCTGGGATCGCTGCACCTGGCGCAACCAAATAAAAAAGGGTGCAGCCTCCTTCGAAAGCAAGCACATATCAGAGGCAGAGAGAAAACTCAAGGAGAGGAAATCTTGAGCCAGCAGCTCATCCAAAACTCAATCGTCTGCGGTATCCTGCCCTATTTGCAGCAGAACCTTTGGGGCGCAGATCGGCCTCAGTAGCCACCTATGTACACACCGGAAACCTACCAAACACCACAGATGATGGACATAGTCGTCTTCGCCTCAAATGATGAACAACAGCAAAGTGTGGTACCCAGAATTGGACACAACACTCTAGTTGAAGCTGAGACAGTGTTTTATAAAGGTTCACGATAACTTCCTTGTTTTTGTATTCTATGCCTCTATTTATAAAGCCCAGGATCCCGTATATCTTTATTAACCACTTTCTCAACCTGCCCTTTCACCTTCAACGATTTGTGCACTAAGATTGAACGTAACTATAAACCATTTCTTTTCTTGATAAATGAACATGTATATATAGTAATATTTAAATGTTCACTTCATTATGGATTTTCCAAATTCCATCTCTGCTCACAGTGTCAAATTCCTTTGTGAGGTCTACGAAAGTGACGTACAGGCCTCTGTTTTGCTCATGACACTTTTCTTGTAATTGTCTGAGTGCAAATACCATGCCTGTGGTGTCTCTGTTTGCTCTGAAACCACACTGGCTCTCTTGGAGGTTTTCTTCTGCAATGGTAGGCACAAGCCTGTTCAGAAGTATTCTTTCCAGGATCTCCCCAGCAATAGAAAGGAGGGTGACCCAATGGTAGTTGGAGCAGTCTGATTTTTTGGAAAATCCTTGAAAAACTTGGATGCCCACCCAGGTTCCTGGCCATGGTGAAGCAGTTTCATGAAAATGAGTACGGACAAGTCAAGCAAAACAGCGACCTCTCAAGTCCCTTCCATATCTCCAATGGCGTGAAGCAGGGATGTGTGCTGGCCCCGACCCTATTCACCATCATTTTCATCATGATGCTGCAGCAGGCAACGGAAGACCTTAAGGAGGGAGTTTATGTATGCTTCCGAACTGAGGGAGGCTTTTACAACCTCAGGCGTCTTCAGGCTCACACAAAGATGCAAGAAAAACTCATCCGTGAACTTCTTTTCGCCAATGACTGTGCTCTCCTGGCCCACAGGTAGTCAGACCTGCCACATATAACAACACATTTTCTCCGAGGTGGCACAACTCTTCGGGCTAAAAATCAGTTTAAAGAAAACTGAAGTCCTGCATCAGTCTGCACCCCAAGAATAATATAGACCACCAAGCATTGTCATCGAGGGAACCAAGCTAAAAGCCGTAAAGCAATTTACTTATTTGGGAAGCATCATCTTGTTTGATGCCACTATAGACAAGGAAGTGGACAATAGGCTCTGAAAAGCAAACAGTACATTTGGCAGACTCTACAAATGTGTGTGGAGCAACCACAGCCTCACAGCACAGACCAAACTCAGTGTACAAAGCCATAGACCTCACCACCCTTCTGTATGGTGCCGAGTCATGGGCCCTATAGCGCCGTCTTGTACACCTTCTAGAGCGCTTCCATCAGTGCTGCCTCCGCAGCACCCTCAAGATCTGCTGGCAGGACCGCATCTCAAACACTGAAGTCCTGGAACCAACCAACATCACCAGCACTGAGGCCATCCTCCTGAAATGCCAACTGCGTTGGGCAGGTCACATTGTCCGGATGGACTACAGTCACCTGCCCAAAATAGTGTTGTATGGAGAGCTGACCATAGGTAAAAGGAACAGAGAGGCCAAACATTTCAAGGACTCCCTGAAGAAGTCCCTCTCTGTGCACCACATCAACCAACACCAGTGGGAAGCACAGGCCATAGATCGTGATGCCTGGAGATGCTACATCAGGAGGGTTACAGACACCTTTGAGACTGAGCGAAGAACCAGCACAAAAGAGAAAAGGAGAAGGATAGATTCAACTGCCCCCAGCAGTGACTACACCTTCACTTGTACCCACTGTGGGAGAATCTGCTGGTCACGGATAGGCCTGACTAGCCAGCAGTGGGCCTGCAACCGACGACTACCAGACTTCATTATGAATGTTATTTTACTGCAATCAAAATGCTAGATATTTACAAAAAAAATTGGATCTCCCATGACAATGCTCTTACCATCTTGGATTATACACAAGGGCAAAGTTACATCATATTATTCTGCTGTTAAGATTAAGCTGTAGCCAGATTTTTAACATAATTTTTTTTTATAAAAGAGAAACAGAGCGCCCAAGTGAGGGGAACAGGGGGAGGGGTGGAATAGGGAAGTACACAGAAGGGAGAACTTCCAAGACAACAAAACCGAAGAAGGGGTCATAAGCTGCCTTTGGTGCCAGCTGCTTTTTTTTGATATCACAGGTTAGTGCCAAGTGAGATATGACCTCAAAATATATTAGTGTAGCACGCACAAAATATTGGATTATACTGGATGGTAAAATGTAAAAACATCTGCTTAGAATAATTTATGATTTATCATGTACACCTTGCAAATAATTTGTTGCACTTTTTTTGAAATAGAAAAAGAAAATTACAGCTGCAGCTGTATAGACTATTAACTATATAGTTAGCATTATCATGGTAAAATGTGTACAAGAAACTTGGGAAATAAAAATGAATCCACTGAAGTTGAATCCACAGCGTGGCCTGACTTAAGACTCACCAACATACAGGTACAGGATGTGTAGGATCCACCAGGAGGCTCACCACAACAGCTTGCTTCTCTTCTGGCCTTGTGTCACTAATAAATCCAATAGGGAATTCAAGAGAAACTTCTTTGTCCAAAGAGTGATAAGAATGCACAGCTTGCTACCACAAGGAGTAGCTGAGGCAAATATCATTGATGTATTTAAGGGGAAGCTCGATAAACATGAACAAGAAAGGAATGAAAGGATATGTTAACGGGGTTAGATGAAGAAGGGTGGCAGGAGGCTCCTGTGGTGCATAAACACCAGCATGAACCCATTTCGCTGAATGGCCTGTTCTGTACTATAAATACTATGTACTATGCAATGTACATGTCCAGATACCCTTGGGGAGGAATCACGCGATGTCCAACATTACACTTGAAGCCTTCCATGACCAGTGGGCAATATTGGACATGGGTCTTCTGATAGGTGGATAAAATAATATAGTGCTTTAATAAATCTTAATTTTTTTGGGCCCATTATATTAGCAATGCCTTCCTCTCAGGGAGAAAACTTGTAGAATATATTTTTTGTTGGGACCACTGGGTCAACCCTCAGTGCCATCTTATTGGCCCATCAAAAAAAAAACACTGAAGTTAGAAAACCTCAGATTAAAAATATTTCTCCATAACAAATAAACATTCCCAATAAATATGAGTGAAACAAGTTATTGGAATCCTTATGTAAAATAATTCTTTGTTCACCATAAATTCTTTCAACAAATGAAATAGCAATCACGCAAGCCTGTGAATGATGAAAGGCACTACAATGAATAGCCTAGTATCAATGGAAAAACAAAACCTTCCAACAACCTTCAGCATGCCCTGCAAGTCATCTGGACCTATATTCTAATCTTCAGTTTGGTACTGAAATGCTGTCTCAAAGGCTCCACAGGAAAATGAATCCGTCAGCCATTAATGTGACATCAAATGCACTGAGCACTTGAAAGCTCAGAAATCTGTTGGTTTGGCTTCAGGCTGTTATTTAGCACAAGGTTATTATTTAATCAACTGAAGGAAGCTACTTGACTGCTGTAATTTCTGTAGAATGCATAAAAATCCATACTGAAATCGGACCAAACAAATGACTTTCATGCTTTATGCTCTTTGTTTTAACATTAAACGAGTTTGTCAGCTTACAGTCTTCATGCTTCAGTGGAATTTCAGTATATTTATCATCTACTATAAGGCGCTAGACAGACAACTGAACTTTTTTCAGCTGATTAATTCTTTTTTTTAAATATTAGTCTCCTTAAATTATTGATCTACTGAGCCACAAAGTGGTAGAACATAACTGCATGTCGACTGTTCTCTTAATAGCAAGTTTCCAATCATGACTTTTGGAAGTAAGGAGATTCGACTAAAATTGGTAGGTGAGTAAGACCACCAGATGTTGATGCAGCGGAACGGACGAGATGGCAAACTCGACACACAACTTTAACACAAAGAATTCCTCATCAATCCTTCAAGACAGAATGCCACTGAAAGCAGAAAATGCGAGAAATACTCAGCAGATCAGAGAGGAACAGAGTTAAGGTTTCATGTTTGTTGACCTTTCTTCAGACTACATACTGTAGTTCCTCTGTCCTTACTATAACACACATCCACAGCTGGAATAAAGACATGTATGGCATTATCTCATGACCAGACCCTGGTAATAAATGGCAAAGTCTGAAAAAACTAGTAAAACAAGTGATTACAAATTAACCTTGGTGCATATATGTAACCCACACATCAAGAACAAGCTCTTATTACATATTATTTAAAAGGAACATTGTGATCTGGAGCTTTTGGCAGACAAGTTGATAATGCTACACCAAAGAAAACAGGTTTTATAATAAAGGCATATAATACAAAAAAGAGGTAATGTTAAGCCTTTATAAATCAATGGTTAGGCCACAGTTAGAATATGTTCAGTTAGGTTGCCGCACTTTGGGAAGGATGCCAAGACCAAGACCAGTGCAAAGGTATAGGAATAGATTTACTAAAATAATCTCAAGCTGTAGATGTAAGGATAGACTAGAGAAATAGGTGCTCTTTTGACTAGAGAAGAGAAAGTTTAGAGGAAATGGGATAGAGATGAGTTGCTTTCAACAGGTAAATAAGGAAAAACAAGTTCCACACGACAACAGCTTGTATTTATAAAAAGCCTTTAATGTAATAAAACGTCACAGGAGTGTTATAAAGCAAAATTTGACACCGAGCCATATAAGGGGATAGATATTAATGAAGATGGCCAAAGGCCTGGTAAAAGAGGTAGGTTTTAAGGAGTATCTTAAAGGAGAAAAGAGAGTTAGACAGGTGGAGAAGTCTAGGGAGGGAATTCCAGAGCTTAGAGCCTAGGCAGCTGAAGACACAGCCACCAATGTTGGAGGGATTTAAATCGGGGATGCTCAAAAGGTCAGAATTAGAGGAGCACATATCTCCAAGGGTTGTGGGACTGGAAAGAAATACATACGTAGGAAGGGCATGGAGAGATTTGAAAACAAGGATGAGAATTTTTAAAATTGAGGCGTGGCTTAACCGGGAAAAATGTAGATCAGCGAGCACAGGTATGATAGGCGAATGGGACCTGCTGCGATTGAGGACACGAGCAACAGAGTGTTGGATGACCTCAAGTTTATAGGGGGTAGTAAGTGGGAGGCCAGTAAGGAGTGTGTTGGAATCATCAAATCTAGAGGTAACAAAGGCATGGATGAGGTTTCAGCAGCTGATCAGTAACTGAAAGGAATAAGTCTGAAATTTCCTCAGAGCTGCTCCTGCTCTGCCGATGTAACTTTACCGACGCTGACATGGAAACCCTTTTACGCAAAAACAGGGTTTCCGCTGCACTGCCAGCAAACTAATGGCATCAGAGCTACAACTAGTCTGTGAAATTGCCAGCCATAAATTTAAGATCACCAAAGTAATGGGGGAAAGGTTTAGAATAATTCTTTCGATGCAGTGGGTTGTAATGACGCGGATGCAATGATGGAATCAGAATCTGTAAAAGCTTTAAAGAGAGAAGTGAATAAATATTTCAAGAGGAAAACTTTAAAACATCATGGGGAAAGGGCAAGGGAATTGAATTAACTGGAAAGCTCTTTCAGAGAGTCTGCTTTAAGCCAAATGGCCTCCTTCTATTCTGCAAAATTCTACAATTTTATAAGATTTTTCCAAATCACAGCAACCTTGGAAATTCAAAGACAATGGTGGAAAGAACAATTGTATGGGCTTGCAATGTAAAGTCCAAGGGCGTCGCATTACTCCCGAATCAGATTGGGGCAGGACTTGGGAGGTAGACTGTCACTTTTGTATTACTTCAAGGAGGAAACCACTTCCCAGAAATATAAAAATGGCAGTTGATCTCTATGCCAAGCGTGTCAAGAAAGAACTGGAAAGGAACTTAGCAGATGCAAAACAGAATAGCAAGTGTTTTTTTTTCCAAAACACAAGTGTTTTTTTCCAAAACACTTGTAGCAAGAGAATTGTCAGGAAGGAAGTTCAAACCCTATCGTAACCACATGGGGATGAAAAGGAGAAAGCAAGCATGCAAGGTGGTTAGTTCGTGGAGATTTATTTTAACCGGGTGAACCAACATCTCTGAAACTGCTGGCGTCAGTTAACACCGTGGAAGGAAGAGAATGGAAAGAGGGAAATGTAGTTCAGATATTCAAGAAAAGCACCACATCCATACTTGGCAATTACAGACACATTAACCTGAAATCAATGATTAGAAAACTGATGTAGTCAATGATCAGAAACAAAATGGAAGATTGCTAATGTGAAAATCATTTCATGACAACCAAAAAGCCTTCAAAAAGGGTTGACCTTGCCTGACCCACCCTACAAACCTTTCTGGAGGGTTATTTTCCAAAGGCTTCTCAAAACCTTTCACAAAATAATGCATAAAAGATCCCTTCACAAATTCATATCAATTCTGGTTGGCATAACGGAAGGCAGTGCAGAGGAGGACAAAGACACCGATCCCTGGTTTTCAAATAATGTGCTTCAAGAAGCAACTTGATACATTATGGGTGTTCAGGCTCAAAAATGAAAGCGTTCTCAGTGGGCCCAGCAGAGGTACACAAGACACTTCAACAACATACAGAAAGCAAACCTGGAACAAAATTTTGCTTTTAGATCAAATGTCAAACAGTATTTCGTTTCATAGGTGACCACCAGCAAGAACGATAACACTGGACACTGGAAACAGACAGATGTTGCAATGGGAAAATGATAAGAATTGGCATTCTGAAAGGATAGGATCAAGTAGCCAAAAAGGCGTTTTGCCTTGGAATACATCTTGTAATGAACTTTCCTGGGAATAAATCATCTCTGACATTATCCAAAATTGTTAAACCTTCAGTGGGATACCATCTATTTGAAAGAAGTGAGGTTGAAGCTACTAAAATTTCAATTGACAACCACTTTTTAAAAAATATGATAAGGTAACAACTTATAAAGCAGTGAAAGTAAGAGGTACTCAGGAGATCCAAGGGCCTTTTTTCCTTCTAAATAGGCTTAACAGCACCTGGATTTATACTGCAAACAGAAAACAAGTGGAGTAATCATAAAACTTCCCCTCGGGGTTCCTCCATCTGCAAGATTTAGCAGTATAAGGTATATTCAACCATCCATTTGGGTGCCTGCTGCTCAAGTCACTGGTAGGTTCTTGCACCATAGGAAACAAAGAACTGCCAAGGCAACTCAAATTATTGTGAATGAGAGAGTCAATAACTTAAGAGGTCTTCAAGCAGCTTACATATATATTTCAGCTCTCACTTGTGTGGTAGCAGATAAAGAAATTGTCTGAAGAATATGAAAGAGAGAAGCAACCTTAGGTAAAAATTCCACGTAGTCCTGTCAGGTCAAACCATTCGTGCTCCCAAGATAATGAAGCAGTCCGTGTCCAGATGAAGCAAGACCTGGACAATATCCAGGCTTGGGCTGATAAGTAGCAAGTAACATTCGCGCCAGACAAGTGCTAGGCAATGACTGTCTCAAACAAGAGAGAATCTAACCACCTTCCCTTGATGTTCAACGGCATTACCATCACTGAATCCCCCACTATCAACATCCTGGGGAGGTTACCATTGAACAGAAACTGAACTGGACCAGCTACTTTGGCTACAAGAGCAGGTCAGAGGCTAGGAATCCTGAGGCGAGTAACTCACCTCCTGACCCACCAATGCCGGTCTACCATCTACAAGGTACAAGTCAAGAGTGTGATGGAATACTCTCCACTTGCCTGGATGGGTGCAGCTCCAACAACACTCAAGAAGTTCGACACCATCCAGGACAAAGCAGCCCGCTTGATTGGCATCCAATCCACTAACATTCACTGCCTCCACCATCTACCATCTACAAGATGCACTGCAGCAACTCACGAAGGCTCCTGCGACAGCACCTTCCAAACCCGTGACCTCTACCACCTAGAAGAACAAGGGCAGCAGATGCATGGGAACTTGCACCACCTGCAAGTTCCCCTCCAAGCCACACAACTTCCTAACCTGGAACTATATCACTGTTTCTTCACTGTCACTGGGTCAAAATCCTAGAACACCCTTCCAAGCAGCACTGTCAGTGTATCTACACCCCAAGAACTGCAGCGGTTCAAGAAGGCAGCTCACCACCACCTTCTCAAAGGCAATTAGGGATGGGCAATAACTGCTGGCCTAGCCAGCAACGCCCAAATCCCATGAATGAATAAAAAAAATCTAAGCCTGTCACACTTCGATTAAATCTCTCCTCAATCTCCTTTGTTCTAAGGAGAACAAACCCAGCTTTTCCAACCTAATCTTGTAACTAAAATCCCCCATCCCTGGAACCATTCTAGTAAATCTCCTCTGTACCCTCTCAAGGGCCCTCACATTCTTCCTAAAATGTGGTGACCAGAACTGGATGCAATACTCCAGTTGGGGCCTATCCAGAGCGTTATAAAGATTCAGCATAACTTTCCTGCCTTTGTACTCAATGCCTCTATTTATGAAGCCCAAGATCCCATATGCTTTACTAACTACTCTTTCAATATGTCCCGCCACCTTCAAAAATCGATGCACATGCATCCCCAAGGTCCCTCTGTTCCTGCACGCTCTTTAGAACTGTGCCATTTAGTATATATTACCTCTCCATATTCCTTCTGCCAAAATGCATCACCTCACACTTGTCTGTATTAAATTCCATCTGCCACGTCTGCCCATTCTGCTAGCCTATCTATATCCTGTTGCAGGCGGTTCACATCATCCTCATTGTTTGCCTCACCTCCAAGTTTTTTGTCATCAGCAAATTTTGAGATTCTACTCTGTATTGCAAGATCCATGTCATTTAAATATAGCAAGAAAGCAGTGGGCCCAGCACTGACCCTTGGGAACACCACCGTGTACCAGATAGTGGGTTCATTAACCTGTGGAATGTGTGTTTGGAGGGTAACTGCCAACAGAAACTGGGCCAAATGGCCACTTTCCATGTTGTAAATTCTATGTATTACCAACTTAAAGTCCAATGAGGACTGAGACAATTTCCAAATAGCTTATATAAAAAAGTCATTGAAAATCAAATGGAATGGGTAGTGAAAGACAAATGGCTACAAAATAAGCCTGAATGGAACTAAGCTTTAAACAAAGATTGAACAAATGCTGGAAATATGCCGGAATATGCAGGACATGACGCATGACAGGATGAATGAGCCATTTCCTATTTGTATTGTAGGCTGCATTAGTGGATGCCCTGCACGAACTAATTGAGCCATCACCCACTAGAGATTGCCATTTTTCTGGAATGTCTCATGGAATATTTGACCCTCAATTGTGAAAGCAGATCCCTTCCACAAGATAGTAGAAACATAGAAAAATAAGAGTAGGCCATTCGGCCCTTCGATCCTGCTCCGCCATTCAATATGATCATGGCGGATCATCCAAACTCAGTAACCTTTTCCCGCTTTCTCCCCGTATCCCTTGATCCTATTAGCCCCAAGAACTATATCTAACTCTTTCTTGAATACATTTAATGATTTGGCCTCAACTGCTTTCCGTGGTGGAGAATTCCACAGGTTCACCACTCCATGGGTGAAGAAATCTCTCCTCATCTCAGTTGGATGAGGATCTTGCCTCTGCTGATTACCATGATGCTGTAGAGCTGGAATATCCAAAGCCAAAATTGGTTACCAGAATAATTTTTATTCATTTAGCTCATATCTTTCGAACTATCTGAGAGATCAGTTGCTTCGAACGGTTCTGGTCTCCATATTATTAGAAGGATATAGAGATACCCAAGAAGGTGCAAAGAAGATTTACTAGAATGATACCAGAATTGAGAAGTTATACCCATCAGGAAAGATTGAACAGGCTGGGGCTCTTTCCTCTAGAAAAGAGAAGGGTGACCTGATAGAGGTCTTTAAGATTATGAAATGGTTTGATTGGACAGTGATAGAGAAGACGCTTCCAGTTGTGGGGGGGTGGGGGGGGGGGGGGCGCGGGGGAGACCAGATCTAGGGTCACAAATATATAAATCTATGATACATACAAACATATGAAATTGAAGCAGGAGTAGGCCACTTGGCCCTTCGAGCCTGCTCCACCATTCAATAAGTTCATGGCTGAACTGATAACTCCACATTTCCACCTACCCCCGATAACCTTCCACCTCCTTGCTTATCAAGAATCTATCTACCTCTGCCTTAAAAATATTCAAAGACTCTGCTTCCACCGCCTTTTGAGGAAGAGAATTCCAAAGACTCACGACCCTCTGAGAAAAAATTTCTCCTCATCTCTGTCTTAAATGGATGGACCCCTTATTTTTAAACAGTGATGCCTAGTTCTCCATTCTCCCACAAGGGGAAACATCCTTTCCACATCCACCCTGTCAAGATTCCTCAGGATCTTCTATATTTCAATCAAGTCGCCTCTTACTCTTCTAAATTCCAGTGGATACAAGCCTAGCCTGTCCAATCTTTCCCTAAGACAGCACGCCCATTCCAGGTATTAGTCTAGTAAACCTTGTCTGTATTGCCTTCAATGCCTTTACATCCTTTCTTAAATAAGGAGACTAGTACTGTACACCGTACTCCAGATGTGGTCTCACCAATGCCCTGTATAGCTGAAGCAAAACCTTCCTACTTTTGTATTCAATTCCCCTCGCGATACACGCCAACATTCTATTTGGTTTCCTAACGACATGCTGCACCTGCATGCTAACCTTTTGCGATTCATGCACTAGGACACCCAGATCCCTCTGCATCTCAGAGCTGTGTAATCTCTCACCATTTAGATAATATGCTTCTTTTTTATTCTTCCTGCCAAAGTGGACAATTTCACACTTTCCCACATTCTACTCCATTTGCCAGGTCTTTGCCCATTCACTTAATCTATCTATAACACTTCGTAGCCCCCTTATGTCCCCTTCATAAGTTACTTTCCTACCTATCTTTGAGTTTATCAGCAAATTTAGCAACCATACCTTCGGTCCCTTCAAATAAGTCATTTATATAAATTGTAAAAAGTTGAGGCCCCAGCACTGATCATTGTGGCTCGTTACATCTTGCCACCCAGAAAATTACCCATATATGCCTACTCTCCGTTTCCTGTTAGCTAAACAATCTTCTATCCTTGCCAAGGATGGCGGTGGGAGGCGGTGGCATAGTGGTATTATCACTGGACTAGTAACCCAGAGACCCAGGGTATTTCTCTGGGGACATGGGTTCAAATCCCACCAGAACAGAAGGTAGAATTTGAATTCAATTAATAAATCTGGAATTAAAAGCTAGTCTAATGATGGCCATGAAACCATTGTCGATTGTTGTAAAAACCCATCTGGTTCACTGTCATTTAGGGAAGGAAATCTGCTGTCCTTACCTGGTATGGCCTACATGTGACTCCAGACCCACAGCAATGTGGTTGACTCTTAACTGTCCTCTGAAATGGCCCAGCAAGCCACTCAGTTGTATCTAACCGCTACAAAGTCAATAAAAATGAAACTGGACGGACCACCCGGTATCGACCTAGGCACCAGAAACAACAAAGGCAAAGCCAGCCCTGTCGACCCTGCAAAGTCCTCCTTACTAACAATTGGGGGCTTGTGCCAAAGTTGGGAGAGCTGTCCCACAGACTAGTCAAGCAACAGCCTGACACAGTCATAGTCACGGAATCATACCTGACAGACAAGGTCCCAAACACTGCCATCACCATCCCCGGGTATGTCCTGTCCCACCGGCAGGACAGACCCACCAGAGGTGGTGGCACAGTGGTATACAGTAGGGAGGGAGTTTCCCTGGGAGTCCTCAACATCGACTCTGGACCCCATGAAATCTCATGGTATCAGATCAAACATGGGCAAGGAAACCTCCTGCTGATTACCACCTACCGCCCGCCCTCAGCTGATGAGTCAGTACTCCTCCATGTTGAACAGCACTTGGAGGAAGCACAGAGGGTGGCAAGGGCACAAAATGTACTCTGGGTGGGGTACTTCAATGTCCATCACCAAGAGTGGGTCGGTAGCACCACTACTGACCGAGCTGGCCGAGTCCTAAAGGACATATCTGCTAGACTGGGTATGTGGCAGGTGGTGAGGGAACCAAGAGGGGAAAACATATTTGACCTCGTCCTCACCAATTTGCCTGCCGCAGATGCATCTGTCCATGATAGCATTGGTAGGAGTGACCACCGCATAGTCCTTGTGGAGACAAAGTCCCGCCTTCACATTGAGGATACCCTCCATCATGTTGTGTGGCACTACCACCGTGCTAAATTGGACAGATTTCAAACAGATCTAGCAATGCAAAACTGGGCATCCAGCAGCAGAATTGTACTCAACCACAATCTGTAACCTCATGGCCCATCATATCCCCCACTCTACCATTACCATCAAGCTAGCAGACCAACCCTGGTTCAATGAAGAGTGCAGGAGGGCATGCCAGGAGCAGCACCAGGCATACCTCAAAATGAGGTGTCAACCTGGTGAAGCTACAACACAGGACTATCTGCATGCCAAACTGCGTAAGCAGCATGCGATAGACAGAGCTAAGCGATCCCATAACCAACGGATCAGATCTAATCTCTGCAGTCCTGCCACATCCAGCCGTGAATGGTGGAGGACAATTAAACAACTAACTGGAGGAGGTGGCTGCACAAATATCCCCATCCTCAATGATGGGGGAGCCCAGCACATCAGTGCGAAAGATAAGGCAGAAGCAGTTGCAACAATCTTCAGCCAGAAGTGCCGAGTTGATGATCCATCTCGGCCTCCTCCTGAAGTCCCCAGCATCACAGATGCCAGACTTCAGCCAATTCGATTCACTCCGCGTGATATCAAGAAACGACTGAAGGCACTGGATACTGCAAAAGCTATGGGCCCTGACAATATTCCAGCAACAGTACTGATGACCTATGCTCCAGAACTTGCCACGCCCCTAGCCAAGCTGTTCCAGTACAGCTACAACACTGGCATCTACCCTGCAAGGTGGAAAATTGCCCAGGTATGTCCTGTACACAAAAAGCAGGACAAGTCCAACCCAGCCAATTACTGCCTCATCAGCCTACTCTCAATCATCAGTAAGGTGATGAAAGGTGTCATCAACAGTGCCATCAAGCGGCACATACTTAGCAATAACCTGCTCAGTGATGCTCAGTTTGGGTTCCACCAGGGCCACTCAGCTCCTGACCTCATTACAGCCTTGGTTCAAACATGGACAAAAGAGCTGAACTCAAGAGGTGAGGTGAGAGTGACTGCCCTTGACATCAAGGCTGCATTTGACCGAGTATAGCATCAAGGAGCCCTCGCAAAACTGAGGTCAATGGGAATCAGGGGGAAAACCCTCCGCTGGTTAGAGTCATAACTAGCGCAAAGGAAGATGGTTGTGGTTGTTGGAAGTCAATCATCTGAGCTCTAGGACATCACTGCAGGAGTTCCTCAGGGTAGTGTCCTAGGCCCAACCATCTTCAGCTCCTTCATCAATGACCTTCCTTCAATCATAAGGTCAGAAGTGGGGATGTTCGCTGATGATTGCACAATGTTCAGCACCGTTCGTGACTCCTCAGATACTGAAGCAGTCCGTGTAGAAATGCAGCAAGACCTGGACAATATCCAGGCTTGGGCTGATAAGTGGCAAGTAACATTCGCGCCACACAAGTGCCAGGCAATGACCATCTCCAACAAGAGAGAATCTAATCATCTCCCCTTGACATTCAACGACATTAGCATCGCTGAATCCCCCACTATCAACATCCTAGGGGCTACCACTGACCAGAAACTGAACTGGAGTAGCCATATAAATACCGTGGCTACAAGAGCAAGTCAGAGGCCAGGAATCCTGAGGCAAGTAACTCATCTCCTGACTCCCCAAAGCCTGTCCACCATCTACAAGGCACAAGTCAGGAGTGTGATGGAATACTCTCCATTTGCCTGGATGGGTGCAGCTCCAACAACACTCAAGAAGCTCGACACCATTCAGGACAAAGCAGCCCGCTTGATTGGCAACCCATCTACATTCACTCCCTCCACCACCAACGCACAGTGGCAGCAGTATGTACCATCTACAAGATGCACTGCAGGAAGGCTCCTTAGACAGCACCAACCAAACCTGCAACCTCTACCAACTAGAAGGACAAGGGCAACAAATGCATGGGAACACCACCACCTGCAAGTTCCCCTCCAAATCACACACCATCCTGACTTGGAACTATATCACCGTTCCTTCACTGTCGCTGGGTCAAAATCCTGGAACTCCCTTCCTAACAGCACTGTGGGTACACCTACCCCAAATGGACTGCAGTGGTTCAAGAAAGCTCACCACCACCTTCTCAAGGGCAATTAGGGATGGGCAATAAATGCTGGCCTGGCCAGCGACGCCCACATCCCATGAATGAATAAAAAAAAAATTTTGTTACCCCCTACACCATCAGCTTTTATTTTCCGCAATTACCTTTGATGTGGCGCCTTATCAAATGCCTTCTGGAAATCCAAGTACAATACATCCACTGTTCCCCTTTATCCACAGCACATGTAACTCCCTCAAAGAACTCCAATAAATTGGTTAAACATGATTTCCCTTTCACAAAACAATGCTGACTCTGCCTGATTACCTTGAATTTTTCTAAGTGCCCTGCTATAACTTCTTTAACAATAGCTTCTAACATTTTCCCTAAGACAGATGTTAAGCTAACTGGCCTGTAGTTTCCTGCTTTCTGTCTCCCTCCCTTTTTGAATAAAGGAGTTACATTTGCTATTTTCCAATCTAACGGAACATTCCCCAAATCTAGGAAATTTTGGAAAATTAAAACAATGCATCAACTATCTCACTAGTCACTTCTTTAAACACCCTAGGATGACGTCCATCAGGACCCGGGGACTTGTCAACCCGCAGTTCCAACAATTTGTTCAGTACCACTTCCCTGATGATAGTAATTTTCTCGAGTTCCTCTCTCCCTTCCATTTCCTGACTTACAGTTAATACTGGGATGTTACTTGTATCCTCACTAGTGAAGACCAATGCAAAATATCTGTTCAATTCATCTGCCATCTCCTTATTATCCATTATTAATTCCCCAGACTCATAGGACCAATGCTCACTTTGTTAACTTTTCTTTTTTAACTATGTGTCTTTATATTTTTAGTTAGCTTTCTCTCGTACTCTAATTTTACCTTCCATATCCATCTTTTAGGCATTCTTTGCTGTTTTTTATATTGTGTCCAATCTTCTGATCAGCCTTCTATCTTTGCACAATTATAGGCTTTTTCTTTAAGTTTGATATTATCGTTAACTGTTTTAGTTAACCACGGATGGTGGGTCCCGCCCTTGGAATTTTTCTCTCTCGTTGAAATGTATCTATTCTGTGTATTCTGAAATATCCCCTTAAATGTCTGCCACTGTATCTCTATTGACCTATCCCTTAAGCTGATTTGCCAGCTCACTTTAGCTAGCTCTGCTTTCATGCCCTCATAATTGCCCTTATTTAAGTTTAAATTACTAGTCTTGGACCCACTCTTCTCTCCCTCAAACTGAATGTAAAATTCTATCATATTATGATCGCTGCTACCTAGGAGCGCCTTAACTATGAGGTCATTAATTAATCCTATCTCGGTGCACAATACCAGGTCTAGTATAGCCTGCTCTCTGGTTGGCTCCAGAATGTATTGTTCCAAGAAATTATCCCAAAAACATTCTATGTAGTCCTCATCTAGGCTACCTCTGCCCACCTGATTTTTCCAGCCTATATGGAGGTTAAAATCTCCCATAATTATCGCTGTACCTTTCTGACAAGCTGCCATTATTTCTTCCTTTATACCCCGTCCTACAGTGTGGTTAATGTTAGGTGGCCTGTACACGACTCCCACAAGTGACTTATTGCCTTTATGATTTCTCATCTCTATCCAAACTGCTTCTGCATCCTGGTCTCCTGAACTTAGGTCGTCCCTCTATATTGGGCTAATACCATCATTAATTAACAGAGCTACCCCTCCACCTTTTCATAGCTTCCTGTCCTTCCTAAATGCCATGTACCCTTCAATATTCAGGTCCCAATCTATGTCATCTTGCACCCATGTCTCTGTAATGGCTATCACATCGTACTTATTTATTTTTATTTGCGCTCTTAGTTCATCTATTTTGTTTCGAATGCTATGTGCATTCAGATACAGAGCCTTTAGTTTTGTCCTTTTATTATTTTTGTAACCTCTAGCCTTATCTGTTGATTTCTTAGATGTATATGCTCTGTCCCTTCCTGTCACAGTTTGTTTATCATTTCCCATATTAGTATCTTTCTCTCTTGCCTTCTCTCTTCTCCTAATAAATCCAACAGGGAATTTAGGAAAAATTTCTTTATCTAGAGTGGTTAGAATATGGAGCTTGCTATCACAAGGAGTAGTTGAGGCGAATGGCATTGATGCATTTAAGGGGAGCTAGAGAAACACATGAGGTAGAAAGGAATAGAAGGATATGTTGATGGGATTAGATGAAAAAGGATGGAAGGAGTATGAACACCGGCATGGAACTGTTAGGCCAAATACCCTGTTTCTGTGCTGTAATACTATGTGATCAGGAGAAATAGAGACAACACATACAGAAACCCATGACCAGGAAAAGAGCACACACCCTGTTCCAGAACCAAAACAAAGGACACAACAGGCTTTCTATTTTAATTCTCCGTTCCATTCCCACATTGATCTCTCTATCCATGGTCTCATACACTGTTTAAATGAAGCTCAACAGAAGCTTGAGGAACAGCATGTTATCTTTCATTAGGCACTTTACAATCTTCCGACTCAGTGACTTAAACAGTTTCAGACCATAACCACCATTCCCCATGTTTTCTGTACAGCTATTCCCATTTACAGCTCTTCTAGACCCATCTTTCAGTTCTTTACTTGTCCCATTATCAACCACTTTTGCCTTGCACCATCACTCCTGCCTTCCACACGATCACAGACCTTCCTCTTTGTTTTTTCCTGCCCTCTACCCTTTACTTGCCTCTGTAAGTTGTTTAAAAACTGTTACATTTCTAACCATTTCCAGTTTTGACAAAAGGTCATCAACCTGAAATGCCTTTGATTCTTCTCCACAGATACTGCCTGACCTGCTGAGTTTTTCCTGCACTCTCTTTTTATTTCAGTTTCCAGCAGTATTTTGCTCATGTTGGACTGGACACTTGCCTCAGGAGCATGAATTACAAAATGACTGCGGGGACCTGAAGACTTTTGGCATAAGAACTGGAGCACAGTAACTTGGGAAAAGAACTGAACTGGCACAACTGTTCAATTGGCAGATATCCAATCACCAAAATCAGGAAGCAGGAAAAAGTCTCTGATCCACAACTGATTAATTCACAATCTACAGTTCAGTACAAATACCAGTTCCCACTCTTACCTTCTGGACTAACTCCCTAAGCTTGTGGAATTCGCTGCCACAGAAAGCAGTTGAGGCCAAAACATTGCATGTTTTCAAGAAGGAGTTAGATATAGCTCTTGGGGGGAAAAGGGATCAAAGGATATGGGGAGAAAGCAGGAACAGGTTACTGAGTTGGATGATCAGCCATGATCATAATGAATGGCGAAGCAGCTTCAATGGGCCGAATGGCCTACTGCTGCTCCTATTTTCTATGTTCCTATGTTAGCTCAATCCAGCAGTTAGAAAATTGAACCAACAATCCCAAATTCCACATCAATAGAAAAGGCTTTGTAAATCACAAAAGCAGTTTCTTTTTTGAAGGTAACACAGCCATAGCTCTTCACTGCAAAGAAGAAAGGCAATCAGCTCGTTGTGTCTGTGACTGTTTGTGCTAGAGCATATCTGTCTGCTTTCTCCCAATAGCCCTAAATCTACTTTTGTTGAAATGTTTATCTACTGTTCCCTTGAAAGGTGCAATGGTCTCTGGCCCTGTAGCAAAATACTCAATACTTTAAACAACTCCACGTACAGAAATGTTTCCTAACTTTTCTCCTTAATTTCTTAGTGAGAATTTTAAATTGTTGACTCTCTTCACCCATTCCCCAATTAGAGGAAATATCTGTCTCTGTCTACCCTATCAAAATCCTTGATTTTCAAAAGCACAATTAAATCTCCTCAGCTTTCTTTTGTTAAGTAAAGATAATCAGAGTATCTCAAGTCAACTAGTTTCTCATCCCTGTTATTATCATGGTAAATTTATGTAGTATGCACTGAAATCTGAACGACACTGAGGCCTAACCACTACCTTTGTCTTTATACTGTATGACCCTATTTATAAAACACAAAATTCTACCTGGCACTTCGTATGGATTAATTTACCTGCACGCAGACTTTCATGAAGCATCTTTGCATGGAATGTTTCCACACATCTCTTGTTTTTCATCTCAAATTGTATCACCTCATATTTCTCTGCATTAAATTGAATCTGATACCAGTCTGCCCATTCCACTAACCTATTTATACTCTGGAGCCTTCTATTTCCATCCCTGCTGTTTGTTAACACCACCCCACTCCCCAATGTATGTGTCACCATAAAATGCTCCCTATGCCCAAGTTGAAATCATTTGTAAATACAAGGAACACAAAACTTTTGAGGTACATCACTTTTAAATCAGGAATATCCATGGAGTATAACTCGTTGTTTCTTGTCTGTCAACCAAATTACGATCCACACTGAAAACAGAGACATTTTGTCGAAGTTTTTCATCTTGCACTCATCAGGACAATATGCAAGAATACCAATGTAAGGGAAAGCAACAAGCCACTGTATGGAACTTTGTGTGCTTTGGAAAACCTACAGACGCTACATTTACCTCATTCCCTTTATATATAGTCACTTCTTCACAAAAACTATTAAAAATTGTCAAATTCAATAAACTCTGCTAAATTTGTTAAATTGGTTAATTCTAGTTACTTTTCCCATAGTTTGTGAAAGTCAGCTGTGATGTTAAAAGTGCTGTGTCAGCCGTGGCTCTGTTGGTAGCACTCTTACCTCGGAGTCAGAGCGTATGCGTTCAAGCAGCACTCCAGAAACTGCGCACAAAAAAAAAATCAAGGCTGACACTCCAGTGCAATCCTGAGGGTGTGCTACACTGTCAAAACTGCCATCATTTGGATGACGCCTTGAACCAAAGCCCCATCTGCCCTCTCAGGTGGATGTAAAAGTTCCCAGGGCACTATTTAGAAGAGAAGTAGGGGAATTATCCCCGGTGTCCTGGCCAATATTTATCCCTCAATCAACATCACAGAAACAGAATATTTGGTCATCACATTGTTCTTTGTGGTAGCTTGCTATGCACAAATGATTGCCATATGTCCTATATTGCAACAGTGGCTACACTTCAAAAGTACTTCATTGGCTGCAAAACACTTGGCAATGTCCTGCAGTTGTGAAATATTAATGCAAGTCTTTTTTATGTTTTAAAATGTTAGATATTATTTTTGTTTAGGATCTTTATATTTTAGTGAATCCTGCTGAATAATGTGAGGTAAATGAATTAATACCAATCATTAATCTGAAGCAAGAATAAAAACAGAAAATGCTGGACACACTCAGCAGGTCAGGTAGCATCTCATTACTTTTGGTTTTCCTACACTACCAGATTGAGAAAATATTCTAAGTCAAATTATTCACGCCATCAGTACTCATTTCTTAAAATTAATTTCAAACAGATCAACAGACAGAATAAAAGCAAAATATATTTAAGTTAATACAAGTTCTTTGAAATACTTGAATTTTTAAAATGGTAATTTTGATGCCTCATTAGCAATTACATCAGCTTCCTATTAACTACCTCGAGTAGCTTCTTTTCCATCTTTGGAAAAAAACAGAAAGGGAACTAAAACAAAATCAATTTGAATTTTAAATAGAGATTAAGCATAGATAGTGATGCTGGAAGACAGAGGTACAATTTTGGCCATGGCAATGTCACAGGAGAATATTTATGAAGCGAATGATTCCATACATACACATATGTAAGCATAGCGTTCCCCTTTCCTTAATTTCTATTAGATATGACAACTATATTGTAGTCAAAACACTGTTGGCTTGTAAGCAGTTTATTTAACGCATTATTTAACCAAAATGTCAACTATGATGAATTCTGATAGCTACTTGTCATTTTTTTTTTACAGAGATGAAAGCTCTACAGTACATGAGTTTTAATGCATCTGTTGATTCATAATAATTCACCTCTTCACAAGGGAAACTTGGTCAAATCTCAGCTGTGCTACTAAATCAGGAATATATGCGCGGAGGAAGGAAAGACAAACAGGAAAAAAACTACCAAGATTGCTCCTTCAAGTGAACCCACTGGAAGTCAGCATTGAAAAAGAACAGAATAAGGTTTTGAGATTTTTGACTATTTGGCCTAGGAGAAATTTAGAACTGGGGAGGCAGTGGCGTAGTGGTAATGTCACTGGACTAGTAATCCAAATGACTAGGCTAATGCTTTGGGACATGGGTTCAAATCCACCACAGCAGATGGTGAAATTTGAATTAAATCAATAAAAATCTGGAGTTAAAAACTAGTCTAAAGGTGACAATGAAACCATTGTCGATTGTGATAAAAACCCTTCGGGTTCACGAATGTCTTTTAGAGAAGGAAATCTGCCATCCTTACCTGGTCTGGCCGACATGTGACTCCACTCCAACAGCAATGTGGTTGACTCTTAACAATCCTCTCAAATTGCCTGGCAAGCAATTGCATGGCAGTTGTATCAAACCACTACAAAGTCTAAGAAAAGGAATGAAACAAGACAGACCACCTGGCATTGACCTAGGCACTGGAAACAACAATGGCGAACCCAGCGCTGTCGACCCTGCAAAGTCCTCCGAACGAACACTGGGGGCTTGTGCCAAAATTGGGAGAGCTGTCCCACAGATTAGTCAAGCAACTGTCTTACATAGTCATAGTCACAGAATCATAGCTTACAGGCAATGTCCCGGACACCAGAGGTAGCGGCACAGTGGTATACAGTCGAGAGGGAGTGGCCCTGGGAGCCCTCAATATTGACGTCGGACCCCATGAAGTCTCAAGGCATCAGGTCAAACATGGGCAAGGAAACCTCCTGCTAATTACCACCTACCGTTCCCCCCTCGGCTGATGAAGCTCCATGTTGAACATGGAGTAGAAAGGGCACAGAATGTACTCTGGGTGGGGGACTTCAATGTCTATCACTAAGAGTAACTCGGTAGCACCAGAACTGACTGAGCCGGCCGAGTTCTGAAGGACATAGCTGCTAGACTAGGGCTACAGCAGGTGGTGAGGGAACCAACAAGAGGGAAAAACAGACGACCTCATCCTCACCACAGTACTGGTAGGAGCGATCACCGCATAGTGCTTGTGGAGATGAAGTCCTGTCAACACATTGAGAATACCCACCATTGTGTTGTGAGGCACAATCACTGTGCTAAATGGGATAGATTTCAAACAGATCTAGCAACTCAAAACTGGGCATCCATGAGGCAGCAGCAAAATTGTACTCAAACACAATCTGTAACTCATGGCCTGGCATATTCCCCCACTCTACCATTACCATCAAGCCGGGAGACCAACCCTGGTTCAATGAAGAGTGCAGGAGGGCATGCCAGGAGCAGCACCAGGCATACCTAAAAATGAATGGTCAGCCTGGTGAAGCTACAACACAGGACTACTTGCATGCCAAACAGCGGAAACAGCATGTGAAAGACAGGGGTAAGTGATCCCACAACCAACGGATCAGATCTAAGCTCTGCAGTCCTGCCACATCCAGTTGTGAATGATGGTGGACAATTAAATAACAAACTGGAGGTGGTGGCTCAACAAATATCCCCTGCCTCAATGATGGGGGAGCCCAGCACATCAGTGGAAAGGACAAGGCTGAATCATTTGTATCCATCTTCAGCCAGAAGTGCTGAGTGAATGATCGACCTCGGCCTCCTCCTAAGGTCCCCACCATCACAGATGCCAGTCTTCAGCCAATCCGATTCACTCCACATGATATCAAGAAACAGCTGAAGGCACAGAATACTACAAAGGCTATGGGTCCAGACAACATTCCAGCAGTAGTGCTGAAGCTTGTCCTCCAGAACTAGCTGCACCCCTAGCCACGTTGTTCCAGTACAGCTACAACACTGGTATCTATCCAGCAATGTGGAAAATTGCCCAAAAAGCAGGACAAATCCAACCCGGCCAATTACTGCCCGATCAGTCTACTCTCGATCACGAGCAAAGTGATGGAAGGGGTCGTCGACAGTGCTATCAAACGGCACTTGCTCAGCAATAACCTGTTCACTGACGCTCAGTTTGAGTACCGTCAGGGCCACTCAGCTCCTGACCTCATTACAGCCTTTGTCCAAACATGGATAAAAGAGCTGAACTTCAGAGGTGAGGAGAGAGTGACTGCCCTTGATGTCAAGGCGGCATTGACCAAGTATGGCAGCAAGGAGCCCTAGCAAAACTGAGGTCAGTGGGAATTAGGGGGAAAACCCTCTGCTGGTTGGAGTCATACCTAACACAAAGGAAGATGGTTGTGGTTGTTGCTCAGTCCAAAATAAAGGAAGGGGAAAAAATTGGTTCACGTTGCAAATTCTAAGCACCACCGTTAGAAACACTGTACTCTGATGCTGGTTGTTTTATTTTCACTTAATCCCTATAGAATCATTGCAGACATACCAGATTTAAAAAAATAAACACATTTTTCACAGTTTCATTTAACTTAGACTGGCTCTTTTAGCAACAAACTCAGTCTCATTATAAATCTAGAGGAGCTCTTGAGACAGGGCTCAGTCCACCTTTGCACTCGTCCAGTTAAAAAAAACTTAGTGATTGGCTATTATTGACACATGCAAGACACGCAGAGGCAGGTGAGACACTGCAATATTCAGGGAGAATTTATAAAAGAGGGCAAAAGCAAAATTCCTGGCCGGAGCGAGTAGTACTTAAGGGTTATGATTTCAACCCCAACTGATGGGATGAAAGTGTCCTCTCTCTACTAGCTGTAAAAATCCCACAGTAAATTAGCTTAGATAATTGCAGTCTATGCTTTACGTCCATGCTATGTCCAGACTGGCCAAGAAGGTGTGGGAAAATGGCGCACTGACACGGAACACAAAAGCGTATCAAGCGAGTGTCCTCAGTACCGGCAGCGAGGCCTGGACAACATATGTCAACCAAGAGCAATGTCTCAATTCATTCCATCTTCGCTGCCTCTGGAGAATCCTTGGCATCAGGCGGAAGGACCGTATCTCCAACAGAGAAATCCTCAAGGCGGCCAACATCCCCAGCATATACATTCTACTGAGCCAGCGGCGCTTGAGATGGCTTGGCCACGTGAGCCGCATGGAAAATGGCAGGATCCCCAAGGACGCATTGTACAGCGAGCTCGTCACTGATATCAGACCCACCGACCGTCCATGTCTCCACTTTAAAGAAATCTGCAAACGCGACATGAAGTCCCACGACCACAAGTCGTGGGAGTCGGTTGCCAGCGATCGCCAGAGCTGGTGGACAGCCATAAAGGCGGGGCTAAAGAGTGGCGAGTCGAAGAGACTTAGCAGTTGGCAGGAAAAAAGACAGAAGCGCAAGGAGAGAGCCAACTGTGTAACAGCCCCGACAACCAATTTTATCTACAGCACCTGTGGAAGAGTCTGTCACTCTAGAATTGGCCTTTATAGCCACTCCAGGCGCTGCTCCACACACCACTGACCACCTCCAGGCGCTTACCCATTGTCTCTCGAGATAAGGAGGCCAAAGAAGAAGATGCTTTACAAATGTTGGCCTTAATCATGAAACTATTCGAAGTTCAGGACAAGTTAAAGATCGCTAAGAGCCGCAGCACTTTGGGACATAGAATGGTCATTCTGACTTGGGCAGAATAGACCAAGTTTCTGAATCTGACCATTTTATACATGATTTAGGACTGATTGATGCTGACAGCTTTTATAAAAAATGAAAAAGTATGCTTTTCCCAGCACGAGCAATTCACCTCAAAAAGGAACAAAAAGGAACCATTATTTAAATTTTTTTTTTTAATTTGACATGATCAGACAAAATATTTAACATGATCAGAACTAGTATTATTATGTATATTGCTCATTTATAAGATATGGACAAAACAGTCCGGGGATTTTCATTATAAAATCATATAAATAGCATCGACTCAAAGCTATTCAGGTTACAATGAAGATGAGGGAAGTGAGACATCAACATTTATAAAATAAAACAAGATACAATGTTACAAAATAACTAAAGCCTAAAAATAATTATCCCTACCCTGCATTCTGTACTGAAGAAAAACAAAGAATCTGTCCTTTCACTTGGAATCAAAGGAAATATAAAATGGAGATATAGCCCAGTCATTGAATTGTAGCAGAAGTCCTTTTGTTTCAAAAAATGGGATTGTTTCTATGAACTGCAGCATGCGACATTGACAAGTGGGACCAACTCAAAATGGGCAGACACAAAAATTACAGTTCCATGTATCCCTCTACTCAGTTTTGAAAAGGTCAGCCTTTCATTATCTTTCAATATTCACCAATGCCAGTTAGACTGATCTCAGCGTAATGGCATAAGTGTCCAGCGTTCTCCACAACACAAGCTACTGAACAGTGCATTGCTCCTCAACTGCTATAATAAGCCTAAATATTTCCAGTATACACAATTCCTTTAGTTGAAGATACACCCTTGTATAAAAGATCATTAGATGACAGATGCTTTTTTCACAACCGGTAATCTGCAAAACAGTACCGTTCATCACAGCATAATTTAAAAAAATCTTACCTACATCTTTTCAGTAACAGTTGCATTAGCAAGAATAATTTTTCGGTTCGCAGGTGCATGATAATTAGTTACATTATTTCTGTGAAAAGGGACTCTAGCTTTGAAAGGATTATGGCAGAATGGAATGTAAAAGACAGTACCTTTTTGAGCGTCGGAGCATGCTTGTGTCCGGCATAGAGAAATTGGAGAGCAGAGTCCAAAACGAGTCAGACATGATCCTTTATACTTGTCATGGCTGCAGAATACGGTACTCTCTAACCACTAAGAAACGCTCAGCTATTCCCTCCAGACCACTAAGTTATTCCATTAAGGTTAGTCAGAATGGCTGAGTGCCGGTGTTGTCTGCTCTGCTGTCCATTGATTATGCCTGCTTCTCTATCAGTGTGCAGGTGATGGAAATTCAACCTGGACTTGCTGTAGTTTCATAAGCTTACTGCACTGCAAGGAAGTCATTCAAGACCAGAGGATCAATTGCTGCTATATTAACCATTCAAATTTTTTTTGGCTAACCTGCTTCATAAAATCAGTTGGTGTTCACGTTCTCTCTCCAATCTATGGAATGTAATGTGCAGCTAATGCTCAACACCTTTCTTGTACAATTTGCATGAACCCCTGCTATTATAAAGTAGGAACAGCTTGAATTAATTAAAGTAAGACTGTTCTAAAATATTTTTCCTTCTGGTTGAGGTTTGCAGATAATGGAAGCATATATAAAAATTACTGTATAATTCAAAGAGACAATGTTTATTTTTCACAGTGGTTGTGAGTGGTCCTGAGGAATTGTATATAGTAATAAACTTATGAAATCTAATTTTAAAAAATAATTTAAGACACACTGTAGTTAGAAAGACAACAGTCACAGTTTTTTTAATAGATGTACTGTACTAAGCAAAATATAAACACTGAAAGCGGAGGAGGTCATGCATATGGAGATTGCATAACATCACAAGGAAGGTACCCTTAGGGTACAGAATTTCCACTGCAGTTTTAAAAACACAGGACTTGTATATCTAGCTATTACTCAACATCATTTCCAGTTAACATGTAATGCTGAATGCCAGAAAAGTACATCAGGACAAAGAAATTCTACAACAATTCCTTATTCTCTGTATTTTCAGGGGTGGGCATCAACTTTAGCATATAAAAGAGGAATGTTTTAACCATAATGACTGCAAATGCTGGTCATATGAGGGTAATAACCTGCTGAGTCCCACATAGTGTCAAATTTCTGGTACGTCAGTAGAATTGCCATAGCATTACATGGCATTCGGACTGCACTGTAACCACGTATCTTTTGTAGGTTTGTTTTATGTGACAGTCGACAGCTCAGGGGTCTGTATTCTCAGCACCAAGAGGTGTATGCTATGCCTCTAGCCAGTTGCACTAAACTCAATTAACACAGTCAATTGTGTACCCATTGAGTCCAAGAGACAAAGTAAAATAAAACCTTTGTGAATCAGCAGGAAGGTTACAAATACAGCAGTACTCAAGAACCACTGCATTTTAACACACCAGACAAAGACTCCTGTATCGAGATACTACATGAAAATGGTTGATCCGATTACAGCTTGCCAGCTGCGGTAAACAATTGTTTTCACATCAGATGAATGCTGGCTTGTAATACATACTATTTAAAGCTGTAAGGCTCCATAATTAAATCTGCTCCAAGTATAAGCAAAGCAGTTGAAGAACTAAAGATTGTTTTTCCAACTTGAGTTTGAAAAAAATCCTCACACCCCTCAAGAGTGCAATGGAAAGCATACAATGTCTATGTGCAGTGTCTTTTTCCAACTTCCCAACCACACCAAAGAGAAAAAACGCAGCAGAAACAAAAATCCATGATGCATTTGAAAACAGCAAATCACAGAAACATTAACCTTGCTTGTATATATGCTGCGCGTGAGAGGTTGCAGCTGCTGTTTGATTATTTAAAGCAGCTGTTCCTCAATTTCTGCCTCCACTCAGTCTGATGCTTCTGATCTTTGGCCACCTGCTACAGAGGTAAGGGGATGGTTTGGTGCGGCGGGTGGGGGGGGGGGGGGGGGGGGGAAAGAGGTGGTGATGAGAGTAAACTCACCTTCTGCTGAGTCTGCTCCTGGGCCTGGCCAAGGTGACCACCGAAAGGTCCAGGATGAGTGCAGTCCAGCAGACACTCTGGTTGCCTGCTTCTCTTCCGCATTCTTGTCCACACGCATGTGGCCCTGAAGAAGGCACACATAATATCCGCCAGAAATCATCAGTAAAGTGATGGAAGGTGTCATCAACAGTGCCATCAAGCGGCACTTGCTTAGCAATAACCTGTTCAGTGACGCTCAGTTTGGGTTCCGCCAGGGTCACTCAGCTCCTGACATCATTATAGCCTTGGTTTAAACATGGACAAAAGAGCTGAACTCAAGAGGTGAGGCGAGAGTGACTGCCCTAGACATCAAGGTAGCATTTGACCGAGATTGGCATCAAGGAGCCCTAGCAAAACTGAGGTCAATGGGAATCGGGGGAAAAACCTCCGCTGGTTAGAGTCATACCTAGCGCAAAGGAAGATGGTTGTGGTTGTTGGAGGTCAATCATCTGAGCTCCAGGACATCACTGCAGGAGTTCCTCAGGGTAGTGTCCTAGGCCCAACCATCTTCAGCTCCTTCATCAATGACCTTCCTTCAATCATAAGGTCAGAAGTGGGGATGTTCGCTGATGATTGCACAATGTTCAGCACCATTCGTGACTCCTCAGATACTGAAGCAGTCCGTGTAGAAATGCAGTAAGACCTGGACAATATCGAGGCTTGGGCTGATAAGTGGCAAGTAACATTTGTGCCACACAAGTGCCAGGCAATGACCATCTCCAACAAGAGAGAATCTTCCCTTGACATTCAACGACATTACCATCGCTGAATCCCCCACTATCAACATCCTAGGGGCTACCATTGACCAGAAACTGAACTGGAGTAGCCATATAAATAGCGTGGCTACAAGAGCAGGTCAGAGGCCAGGAATCCTGAGGCGAGTGACTCATCTCCTGACTCCCCAAAGCCTGTCCATCATCTACAAGGCACAAGTCAGGAGTGTGATGGAATATTCTCCACTTGCCTGGATGGGTGCAGCTCCAACAACACTCAAGAAGCTCGACACCATCCAGGACAAAGCAGCCCGCTTGACTGGCACCCCATCTACCACCTTCAACATTCACTCCCTCCACCACTGATGCACAGTGGCAGCAGTGTGTACCATCTACAAGATGCACCACAGCAATGCACCAAGGCTCCTTAGACAGCACCTTCCAAACCCGCGACCTCTACCAACTAGAAGGACAAGAGCAGCAAATGCCTGGGAACACTACCACCTGCAAGTTCCCCTCCAAGTCACACACCATCCTGACTTGGAACTATATCGCCGTTCCTTCACTGTCGCTGGGTCAAAATCCTGGAACTCCCTTCCTAACAACACTGTGGGTATACCTACTCCAAATGGACTGCAGCGGTTCAAGAAGGCAGCTCACCACCACCTTCTCAAGGGCAATTAGGGATGGGCAATAAATGCTGGCCTAGCCAGCGACGCCCGCATCCCTGAATGAATAAAAAAAAGAAAGCTTTCGGTCTTCCACGGCCAGCAGGCACCGCAGGAAATGGAGATTTTTTTTGTGGACACCAGAAATAATGTTATAATGTACTTCATACTTCCCTTTGTTTTATTCAAAGCTATTAATGAAACAGTGTAATATAAGTAGTAATTTTAAAGAGTTCTCCAAATGACATTAAAAGGGCAAAAAAAATTTTGAGGTTGGAGATTATTTTAAATACAAATTACTCTCAACTTGCAATGTAAAAAAAAGTGAGGTTTTCACCCCTTTGGAAACTTGCCAATTCAAATGTCTAGACTGAGCTACATACAACTCAGTTAACACCAGCTAGTAGACCTACACTACCCACCACCTCCACTGAAAGCCACGAACCTCAGCATCCTTCCCAATGCTAGATATAGATGGGAATTCAGGCCTGCAAACTTCAATATTGGCCAAATACTGACGTTTTGCTGTTTCATTCACATTCAGAAGAATAAAAAAAAGTTCTATTCAACATGGTTTCCTACGGAGGAACTGACTGGTGGTTCTGTAACTTACATTAGCTGAGTATGTAGAGATCTGAAATCGTGAAAGCCTAAGTAGGTGAAAATTCATGATATGTTATCTTGAAAGTATTCCACCTCTCTCTTTTTAAAACTATCAGCTTTTCAAACTGTTTAAATAAACTCCTGGGAAAACTATAAATATCATACTAGATCCTCCAGTGGTACTGTCACAATGTCCCAACATAAGAAAGTATATTATGGATGCTCAGACCAGTGGTGCCACAACTTCAGCACTGACGTCAACACATGTTTACTGTGTCTCGGCAGTTGTACATTGCAGATGACTTCAGCAGTGAACTGAGCCGAGTGACTACTATAAAAGTATAATTAAAATGAAAATTATTCTAAACTCTCAGGAACCGCCCAACGCTGGGAAACCACGTCACAGGCTGGGAATTCAATTTTGGTAAGAAATGCCACTCTAATCCAACAGCGACTTCAAGTGCGAGGGGAGCAAGCAGTATATGTGAAAAAATGTTGTGAGTACATGGAGGCAGTCATGTAAATGTTTGCCATTGAGTAACACTCTACTCTCCAGCACTCCCCACTTCACCATGCTAGGCACAGAGCAGAAACAATTTCCTACTCTCTACAGCTGCTCCCTCGGTGACACTTGGAATCAATAAAATAGTGCATCAAATAAAGAGGCCTTTTGGTTAATCTCTTTACCCCACCATCTTTAGGAACCCAATGAGCACTTAGGTAAGGTACAAGGCAGCCAACATTCATGGAACTATACTCCAGTATAGTGTTTCTCTACATTACAAGAGTGACTACAATACTTCATTGACTGTAAAGCGCTTTGCTGTATCCTGGGCCTGTGAAAGGCACTATATAAATATAAGTTAGTTTCTTTCTTTCAGTATAAAAGAAAAAGAAAACCTTGCATTTCTATAATGCCTTTTATGATTTCAAGATGTCCCAAAGCACCTTACAGCCAATGAAGCATATTTGAGATGTAATCACTGCTGTAATGTAGGAAATACAGCAGCCAATTTGTGTACAGCAAGGTGCCACAAAGAGAAAAGTGATAGTAATCAGATAATCTGTTTTTTTGGTGAAGTTTGGTCATGACATCAAGGATAACTCCCCTGCTCTTCTTCGAAATAGGTGCCATGGGATCTTTTACATCTGCCTTGGTTTAACACCTCAGCTGGAGTAGTGCGTCCAGTTCTGGGCACCGGGCTTTAGGAAGGATGTGAAGGCGTTAGAGAGGGTGCAGAAAAGATTCACAAGAATGATTCCAGGGATGAAGAACTTCAGTTATGGAAATAGATTGGAGATGTTGGGACTGTTTTCCCTGGAGAAGAGAAGGCTGAGAGGAGATTTGATAGAGGTTTTCAAATTCATGAGGGATCTGGACAGAGTAGATAAGGGGAAACTGTTCCCACTCGTGAAAGGATAGAGAACAAGAGGGCACAGATTTAAAGTATTTGGTAAGAGAAGCAAAAGCGACATGAGGAAAATCTTTTTGACGCAGTGAGTGGTTACAGTTTGGAATGCACTGCCTGAGAGCGTGGCGGAGGCAGGTTCAATTGAAGCATTCAAAAGGGAATTAGACAGTCATATGAAAAGGAAGAATGCGCAGGGTTATGGGGAGAAGGCTGGAGAGTGGCACTAGGTGAAATGCTCATTCGGAGAGCCAGTGCAGACACAATGGGCTGAATGGCCTCCTTCTGCACTGTAACAATTCTGTGATAGTACAGCCAACTGCTGATAAATGTGCAAACTAGATATTGATTTTTTAAAATTATAAAATAAATCTGTCTATATATTTTTTTAATCTAAATTGATTTTCTTCTCTTCCCCTCATTCTCTACTACTAGTGTTCTATACCACCTCCATGTAGCCTAAGAAGCCAACACTAAAATTAACTGCTTGAAAAACATGCAAGTTAATTCACCCTTCAATATTCCTTCTGTGTAGTGAAACGTTTGCTGGCACCTGACAGTAATACAGCTGAAATCGCCACACAGAGGAAGTGTAGGTTATAATGTTCCTTTAAATGATATAAATTAAGACTGACCTTCAATTCACCACCACAAATCTGTAAGAAGTAATTTGGAATTTGATCTCTCCAGATAATCACCTCGCAAAAACTGATAACAATGCAAGGCATTAGAAGTCTTGGACTTGGGCACTTAGAAAAACTCAAGGTAATCGCGAATAGTCAGCATGGTTTTGTGAAAGGGAAATCATGTTTAATCAATTTATTGGAGTTCTTTGAAGGAGGAACATGCACTGTGGATAAAGGGGAGCCTGTTGACGTACTGTACTTGGATTTCCAGAAGGCATTTGACAAAGTGCCACATAAAAGGTTATTGTGCAGAGTAGGAGCTCATGGTGTAGAGGGTAACATATTAGCATGGATAGAAGATTGGTTGGCTGGCAGAAAACAGAGTATGCATAAATGGGTCCTTTTCCAATTGGCAGGATGTGACGAGTGGAGTCCCGCAAGGGTCTCTGCTGGGGCCTCAACATTTTACACTTTATATCAATGACTTAGATGAGGGGAGCGATGGCACGATAGCTAAATTTGCAGATGACACAAAGATAGATTGTGAAAAGGACATAAGGAGGTTGCGAACTAATATAGTTAGGTTGAGTGAGTGGGCAAAAATCTGGCAGATGGAGTGTAATGTGGGAAAATGTGAAATTGTTCACTTAGGCAGGAAGAATAAAAAAGCAGAGTATTACTTAAACGGAGAATGATTGCAGAATTTTGAGGTGCAGAGGGATCTAGGTGTTCTAGAGCATGAGTCACAAAAAGTTAGTATGCAGGTACAGCAAGTAATAAAGAAGGCTAATGGAATGCTATCCTTTATCACGAGAGGAAGTGAAAATAAAAGTAAGGATGTTATGCTTCAGTTATACAGGGCATTGGTGAGGCTACATCTCGAATACTGTGTGCAGTTTTGGTCTCCTTACTTAAGGAATGATGCAAATGCTTTGGAGACAGTTCAGAGGAGGTTTACTGGATTAATACTGGGAATGAGCGGGTTGTCTTATGTGAAAAGGTTTGATGGACTGGGCTTGTTCTCACAGGAGTTTAGAAGAGTGAGGGAAGACTTGACTGAATTATATAAGATCCTGAATGGTCTTGACAAGGTGGATGTGGAAAGGACGTTTCCTCTTGTGGGTGAGTCCAGAACTAGAGGGTACTGTTTTAAAATGAGGGGACGCCCTTTTAAGACAGATGAGGAGAAATCTTTTCTCTGAGGGTTGTGCGACTTTGGAACTCTCTTCCTCAGGGTGGTGGAGGCGGGGTTATTTAATATTTTTAAGGAGGAGGTAGATAGATTCTTGTTTGGCAAGGGAATCAAAGGCTTTCGGGTGTAGATAGGAATGTGGAATTCAGACACAAACAGATCAGCCATGATCTTATTGAATGGTGGAGCAGGCTCGAGAGGCCAAATGGCCTACTTCTGCTCCGAATTCGTATGTTTGTATGTAAGCTGGAAAAACATAAGCATTCCATGTCTGAATCTGCAGCCACTAGTGCAGACAATTGTGTGTTATATACATGCTCTTGTGTACTTTTTAATTATGTGGGGTGCCAAAAATGAGCTCTGCTGAAGACTCTGCCCCTCAGCGCTACTTCCGCTCTGGCCTGATACTACTCTGGTAAGGAAAAAATGCTGTTGACTGAAATCTCTCTTATAGTTTTGCAAGGTCAGAAATCCTGATCTGACAATATTATCAGGACAATTCTGAACCTACAGTGGTGTTTTATCCTCAGAGCAGCAGTAGGGAGGATTGAATCATGAAGAGAAGTGGCACTGACAATTGGGTGGGGGTGTAAGGAGAAGGGCTGGAACATGATCAAAAACAAATTTACCAATTACACCTGGTTTGCATCCAGATAATTTGGCAGCTGTAGCTGTTCTTATGGACAAAGGTTTGACAACAACCCATGGGATTAAGATTAAATATCCGGGGCTGTAATATATTTGATAAAATAAATACAATTTTAATATGGGACTGAGTTTCTCATTACATTTATTTTAAACTGAGCCTGATGTTCATAAAGTAAAAACGTTCCTAGGAAACATTCAGTACTGAACTGGCTAAATATTTAGAGAAATAAAAACAGACTGATTTCTTTTCTCACACCTTATTGCTCCCAGGGCCCAACTATAATTAGAAGAAAAAAGTTTGTCAGTGACTTCAACTGCCAAAGACAAATGTTCTTCCCACAAGTGAAAGAAACCAGACAACGTGGAACTCACAACCATGAAAACTAGATGAAGGCTGCAATTCTCAGAATGCTGAGATATGGTGACTCTCAAGCAGCAAGTGGCATAACTGGTTGGAATGCTGAAGAGCCAATTTTTAAAGTTAGGCAGCATTTGTCGTCCTGCATAAAATTGTATACTACTGCTGACACCTTAAAATCAGAATTACAATTTCAAAGAAATTTAGTCTGCAAGGAGAACACAAGCAACTCACATTATCCACACCACCAGCAAATAGCATATAGGCTGCATACTTCAGCAAATTCATATTACAATGAATTTATATGAACTCCCTCCTGAGTAACAAACAAGAATACATTCCTCCTCTTGTCTTCCAATGGCTGTTTGAGAAGTAGTAGCATTCTGCATTACATCTGCCGACCTAATGAGATACTATGATCTCTGGAGTTCCCTGGATAGAAGCTGCAACTAAATAACAACTTATATTTACATAGCACCTTTAACATAATAAAATGTCGCAAGGTGCTTCACAGGAGCATTATAAAACAAAATATGACACTGAGCCACATAAGATGATATTCGGTCAGATGACCAAAAGCTTAGTCAAAGAGGTAGGGTTGAAGAAGTGTTTTAAAGGAGGAAAGCAAGGTAGAGAGGCAGAAAAATATGGGGTGGGAATTCTAAAGCTTCGGGCCGAGGCAACTGAAGACTACGGCCACCAATGGCGGAGCGATTAAAAGCGGGGAAGCTCAAGAGGCTAGAATTAATGGAGGTCAGATATCTCGGAGGGTTGTGGCGCTGGAGGGCATTAGAAATAGGGAGGGGCAAGGCCATGTAGGAATTTGAAAACAAGAATGAGAATTTTAAAATCAAGATGCTGCTTGACCAGGTCAGTGAGCACAGGGGTAATAGGTGAAAAGAATTTGGTGTGAGTTAAGACATGGGCAGCAGAGTTTTGGAAGATCTCAAGTTTGCAAAGGGTAGAATGTTTGAGACCAACCAGGAGTGCATTGGAATCGTCAAGTCTGGAGGTAATGAAGGCATGGGTGAAGGTTTCAGCAGCAGATGAGCTGAGACATGGCATTGCTATGTTAATATCTTTTCTCCTTGGACTCACCAGTTGATATCTGGCAAATTAAGTATTAATAAGGATATCAATGGCCTTTTCTCAATCCTCTTGTTTCCATTCAATTTTTAGATACCAAAAGGAAACAATACTATGAATGAAATTTAAAAAAAAAAATTTCATGGGATGCGGACGTCGCAGGCAAGGCCAGCATTTGTTGCCCATCCCTAATGCCGTTGACAACTGAATAACTTGCTCAGCCATTTCAGAGGACAGTTAAGAATCTACCACATTGCTGTGGGTCTGGAGTCATATGTCGGCCAGACCAGGTAACGATGGCAGATTTTCTTCCATAAAGGACTTTAGTGAACCAGATGGGTTTTATAATAATCTATGATAGTTTCCTGGTACTAAGACTGGCCTTCAATTCCAGATTTTTATTAATTAATTGAATTTAAATTCCACCAGCTGCCGTAGTGGGAATTGAGCCCATGTACACAGGGCATTAGTCTGTGCCTGTGGTTTACTATCTCAGTGACATTACCACTATGTCACTGTCTCCCACTTCATCAGTATTCAGCACTGTGATGGAAATTACACCTGCCAAATGGAAACATATTAATTTCGTCATATGGGACACTACTTGAAACTTTTCTACTGGATATTGCAAAGAACCTGCTTAAGAAAACAGAACTGAACAGCTGAAAACACGGTTGCACATTTGCATTCTGAAAAGACCGGGACTAGCCGAGAGACAGTAGAACAGAGAAACAATGGGAGTGCTCACTGATTCAATTAGCGAGATGGGTTTTGTCAATAGTGATGATCAAAAGACACCAACTGCTTTTGACTTTGTAAGAGACAAAACTCTATCCCCCACCGAGTGTGTCAGGAAAGCTTTGAAATCCAACAACCCTCCAAGAAGTGGCCGTTTTACAAAGAGATGGTCACATGACCTACCTGCTGGTAAGACTGGGGCTTTTTGAATTATGCCTCAGAGAAGGGGACAAACTGCAATTTGAACACCAAGGAGAAGAACTCTCTCTCCAGCAAAGTCCCAGGGAACCCAATGTGGCAGCTTAGACTTCAAGACTACAGACAAATCCCGTCTTCGGTCTTCTGGTACCAGAGAAACAAGTCAGGAATTGTGCACATGGCCCCAGCAAGGACTCCCAGACATTAACTTCAATCTAGGACATTACATCAAGAAGAAAGGACGCACCTATATTCCATTTATTTCAACCCCCCCCTTAATTCTTTATTCCCCTCTGTATCTATTTGTGCGTGTGTGTGCCTCTCGTATGCATGCGAGCGAGGTTGTGTCACGTATTTTAGTAATTCCAACCGGGTTAGAGTGATAAGGCTAATCTTTCTTCTTTAAACCTAAGAAAACCTGTCTGATTGGTTCATTTGAAATTACAATTAGAGTGCAATGAGCAAGGGTTCACTGAGGTGGTAAGTTAAAATCACTGTGTTTTAAGAGATAAACCCTGCAACGGCAAAACCAGGAAACGGGCAAAAGAGGAGCCTGAGACCCCTTTCTCACTCTGTCGTAAGAAGCACCAAAAATAATATGCTGGTAAATCAACAAAAATATCACATCATGATAAATGGGGCGGAAATCTGCTGACATCAGAGAGCCTCAAGACTCACTTCACCAATCACCTTGGGTCCAGGGAATCTTATTTGAAGCCTTACACCTTATTTGGAAATCTCTCAGCAGCACAAAAAAAGGATAGATACTCTGAGCATATTAAAGGCACCAAAAGGTACAATAAGAGTAGAAATATGATTAAAAGTTTGAAAGAGGTTTCAAATGGTTTCCCAACATTTTTTAACACCCTAAGTACCCACCTCTCACAATGTTGTGCCAGATTTTGCGATAAGAATAATAGCGAGGCTAACAGTACATTAGAATAGGATAAATCGGACAGCAACGTCTGGCATCTGTGCATGCACAGTTAAATGCGGATCTCCAGAGGTTTCTGTAGAGATATCCCGTTGCAGAGGATGCACTGCTGCACTCCTCACAGATAAACTCGACACTGAAATCAAAGCAATGGCATAAACTTGGGGTATGTGCCCAATGGTTGCATGCTGAAAATAGCAGAAAAAGTTTGAGCTGGTGCATTCAGGAGTAAGTTAGTGTGATGTGTGATATGTGATAATCACTGCTAAACACCCTCACTGGCCCTGAAAAATAAATTTTACAAAGGTGGAGTCTCTTTCTCTCGGAAGACAATTACTGTTGGAGATTTTTTAAATACATTTTTTAAAAAATATTTTCCGTCTATCTCTTTTACCTCTTTCTGTTAATTCAGTCTGTATTCGTCATTATTTATTTTGCTTTCTGCACATGCTTAAATTTAATTTACATTTCCTGCTTTATACTTCTTGGTTTACACTCTGCATGTCTCAATGAGGATTCTTCAGTCTGAATGGTTGAAGGGCTTTGCTGTTTATCAGATGCTGGACTAGAGCAAGTCTCTAGTACCCACAAACACTTTGTGGACAGTTATCAGTGAGGTGAACATTCCTTCACCACTGATCACAAGATTTTTTATTTATTTATTCTCGGGAACCATGAAAGAAATTAGGAAATCCTGAGGATATTTAAGGCATCTGATTGTAAAACTTTGAAGAAACACACATAGTAGGATTAACAGGTACCAAGTGCTTTCCTTACACTGTTACGACAGAGGCGGGAGGAGTGCACTGTTTATTCTAGTTCCACTTCTCCACAGGTCACAACATATATTCAAATATCCCACTTATCAACACAGTCAATCATATACTCTATTTTTCCCCAGAATAAAACACATCCACCAGGTTTCTTTAATAAACAACAAAATTATCAGTTAATTATAAAATCAGTCTTAACCAGTAATGAAGTAAAGCATAAACAAACAGATTGAAATATTTTGGCTTTCGAGCTCTGTTATAAAACGTAGGCTGAATGCTTGCTCATTCTTGAAGAAAAAAAAATACGGAAAAATGTCCTTTGTTTTGGCTTGACATCCCAAATGCGTATAGACAGTTGTCACTGGGATCTTCCCGGAACAGTTCTTTCCAGGCGATATTGAAGATCAGGTTGGGTAGGCTTTCAAAGAAATGCAGCTACATAGGCTACCGATCGGTCTTACAGCAGAAATGCAGCAACAGGGGTTTCAGTTCCTACACATTCGATATGCAGGGTTTCTTCAAATACAGGGGGAAGGAGGAGATTGACACACTGATACACAGGGTTTCTTTCCAAGAGAGGGAAAGAGATGAGTTGGGTTTTCTTGGCAGGCAAACAACCAACTGTCTTCCAAGCAGTTTACACTGCGTCTTTTTTAAACCAAATTCCATAGAACAACTCACTGTCCAAAACAAAACCATAAACAATGTCACAAGAGACAAGCCTCCTGACCTCTATAAATCTTGACCTGTCACTTCTCTGCAAACATCTTTCCAAGTCAAACAACAAGCTCCTGCTGGTATTTTATCTGAAAACAGGTGCCTTCCAGTAAGGGCTTGTTTACAAGTCAAGTCCAGGAACCTTCTGGTGACTTTTCAAAAACACAAAGCTCAGCATCTCTTCAAGCATCCAGATGAATCAATGCCCATAATTCAACTATACGTCCTTAAAAACATATTTTACAAAAAATAGAAGGACTCTCGTAACAACATTTTTGCACAAGCATCGCACTAAATATTTATTTATTTTTCATGATACAAAAAAGGAATTGTTCAGTACATTTAAAGTTCCAAACTATAAAATCTAAGCAAACTACCTAGATCTGAAGGCTTCTACTGCTTTCCTTGATTTTTATGGCAAAAAAGCAAGCAATCAAATTGGCAACAGGCTATGCTCAGGGAAGTTGAAAACAAGAACAGAAATAATGAAAGAAAGGTAGTACTGCGACAAGTATACGAGGAATTAAATTACTGTACAGTAAATGAGGTGCAACAGTGTAACCAATTATAACACAAATAAGTGTTTCTTTTAAGAGCGTGACAAAAGCCATGCCACAAGTAGGAAAAGTCTGATAAAGGAAGTACACAAAGTCATCAGAAGTTTAATATCTTTCTTTCTTTTGGGCCTCCTTATCTTGAGAGACAATGGATACGCGCCTGGAGGTGGTCAGTGGTTTGTGAAGCAGCACCTGGAGTGGCTATAAAGGCCAATTCTAGAGTGACAGGCTTTTCCACAGGTGCTGCAGAGAAATTTGTTTGTCGGGGCTGTTGCACAGTTGGCTCTCTCCTTGCGCCTCTGTCTTTTTTCCTGCCAACTACTAAGTCTCTTCGACTCGCCACATTTTAGCCCCGTCTTTATGGCTGCCCGCCAGCTCTGGCGAACGCTGGCAACTGACTCCCACGACTTGTGATCAATGTCACAGGATGTCATGTCGCGTTTGCAGACGTCTTTATAGCGGAGACATGGACGGCCGGCGGGTCTGATACCAGTGGTGAGCTCGCTGTACAATGTGTCTTTGGGGATCCTGCCATCTTCCATGCGGCTCACATGGCCAAGCCATCTCAAGCGCCGCTGACTCAGTAGTGTGTACAAGCTGGGGATGTTGGCCGCCTCGAGGACTTTTGTGTTGGAGATACGGTCCTGCCACTTGATGCCAAGTATTCTCCGGAGGCAGCGAAGATGGAATGAATTGAGACGTCGCTCTTGGCTGACATATGTTTTCCAGGCCTCGCTGCCATAGAGCAAGGTACTGAGGACACAGGCCTGATACGGAACACAAAAGTTCGAGTGTATCAGTGCGCCATTTTCCCACACTCTCTTGGCCAGTCTGGACATAGCAGTGGAAGCCTTACCCATGCGCTTGTTGATTTCTGCATCTAGAGACAGGTTACTGGTGATAGTTGAGACTAGGTAGGTGAACTCTTGAACCACTTCCAGAGCGTGGTCGCCAAAATTGATGGATGGAGCATTTCTGACGTCCTGCCCCACGATGTTCGTTTTCTTGAGGCTGATGGTTAGGCCAAATTCATTGCAGGCAGCCGCAAACCTGTCGATGAGACTCTGCAGGCACTCTTCAGTGTGAGATGTTAAAGCAGCATCGTCAGCAAAGAGGAGTTCCCTGATGAGGACTTTCCGTACTTTGGACTTCGCTCTTAGACGGGCAAGGTTGAACAACCTGCCCCCTGATCTTGTGTGGAGGAAAATTCCTTCTTCAGAGGACTTGAACGCATGTGAAAGCAGCAGGGAGAAGAAAATCCCAAAAATTATTATAGATTATATATAGGTTACAATGGTGCTCCCATGAATTGATGAGTTAGTCTATTTTGGTGACTGGAAATGGCAAAAGATCAGGTTAATGGAATAAATTACAACAGAACCGCTATAGGTAAAACAAATGTTTTACAGCAATTAAACGAGAACATTAAGTCAACTAAAGTTTTTGCAATTTTATTACTTCCATTTGCAGCAAATATTTGGATAAGAAAAGGTTCTAATTAACAGCACCAAATCCCATCTTGTGCGAAATTATTTAAATTAAATTTATGATGAGTTTTTTTCCCCCAACTTTCACAGATGCAAAATGATCAAATGTATGGATAGAAACTGCATCCCAGTGTCTTTAGCTTACACGTCATAAATGGAGGAATTGTAGCCTCTCTCAGCTGGTGCTTGCAGCTGCTGACATGTAAGCCTGAATAAAACCACCCCTTTGCTTTGCAGCATGTGAAAAAGCAGACATAAATCAAAAGCAAATTCAGCTCACCTGTGAAGGGTAATGAGTTTGATTTTAGTCAGAATTATTATGGAGATTAATCATGATACTGCATCAGTAATGAAAGCGCATAGAAGTAAGCAAACAATCAGTGTGCTTACACCCTCTACTGGCTGAGTTTATGTAATATTTCTTCAATATGCAGACTTTTTTTTATTCTTTCATGGGGTGTGGGCATTGCTGGCAAGGCCAGCATTTGTTGCCCATCCCTAATTGCCCTTGAGAAGGTGGTGGTGAGCTGCCTTCTTGAACCGCTGCAGTCCATCTCGTGCAGGTACACCCACAGTGTTGTTAGGGAGTTCCAGGATTTTGATCCAGTGACAGTGAAAGAACGGCGATATATTTCAAAGTCAGGATGGTGTGTGACTTGGAATGGAGCTTGCAGGTGGTGGTGTTTTCATGCATCTGCTGCCCTTGTCCTTCTAGGTGGAAGAGGTTGCAGGTTTGGAAAGTGCTGTTGAAGGAGGAATGGCGAGTTTCTGCAGTGCATCTTGAATGTGGTAAACACTGCTGCCATTGTGCATCGGTGGTGAAGGGAGTGAATGTTGAAGGTGGTGAATTGGGTTCTGAGCAAGCAGGCTGCTTTATCCTGGATGGTGTTGAGTTTCCTGAGTGTTGTTGCAGCCACACTCATCCAGGCAAGTGGTGAGTATTCCATCACACTCTTGACTTGTGCCTTGTAGATGATGAACAGGCTTTGGGGAGTCAGGTGGTGGGTTACTTGTCGCAAAATTCCCAGACTCTGACCTGCTCTTGTCGCCACAATATTTATGTGGCTGGCCCAGTTTAGTTTCTGGTCAATGGCAACCCTCCCAGGATGTTGAAATACTCAGCAGGTCAGGCAGCATCTGCAGAGAGAGAAACAGAGTTAATGTTTCAAGCTGATGATCTTTCATCACAGCTGAAACATTAATTCTGTTTCTCCAAACATGCTGCCTTATTTGCTGAATATTTCCAGCATGTTCTGATTGTATTTCCGATTTTCAGCATCCACAGCATTTTAACATTGTAAAGGGCCTCACGTAGAGTAGTAATTCACAGTGAAGAGAATAAGTGGGTGGTGAGCTCTGCAGAAGGCTTAAGAGAGGTGACGGAAAGCTTGTGTGATGAAAATTAAGCATATGATACATTGTGCATTGGCTTCTTTATTTTTGTCACAATATACATGGGGTTAAAAACTAGCTACATATGGAGAAAATGGCCCAGATTGCTTTGACACAATAGCTGTGGGATATAGACAGCCTGTTCGATCAGTTATCTGATAAAGGGGCCAAACCATTCAAATCAAATACAAACATTTTATGGGTTCTGTTCATATATATGTTTGATTGGCAGCTTTCTTACCATTTAAAACACATGCATTTTAATTTTCTGACTATCTGACACCATTAGAGAAAGATAGGCCAGAGAGACACACTAGAATGTCAGCAACAAATCATTATTTAAACATGATTACTCAGGAACCTTGTGACTACAGCATTTTACATTGCCGTTTAGTACAGAACACGAGTGTTATTTTTCTATTGAATTTGAAGGGCATTAACCTTCTAACTAATGCAAAGTGTACCATTGCTTCTGTTCACTTATTCTTGAATTAATCTACAAAGTCACTTGTGAAACCAAAGAAACAGTAAGAGGGCATGGGATATAACCTTTAAGTTGAAATACTATAATGAGGGTATTCTGATGGATCCCTAGGCTTGCTATAAATGACCTAGATAGAGGGCAGGAAGAGATACACTCTAGACCAGAGGGAGTGATGTCTCACTTGCAACAACAGTCTGAAATGCTGAACACAAGAAGAATATTTAGAATAAAAACTGTAAAAGCTTGGTCAAAGAGAAAAATGGAAATATAGAGTGACAGAGAGAAAAAGGAAAGAACAAACGTGTATTTGTGTATGGCCTGATAAGTCCTCAGAATGTTCCAAAGCAGTTCACAGCCAATTAAGTCATTTTGAAATCTGGTCACCATTGTAAAGTAAGCAACTCTTTATTTTTAATTTCAAAAAGGCTTTTGATTTCAATGCACTGGAGAACAGAGAGCCACCAGGGATCAACAAGGACAGGGGAGGCTGGCAAAAAGGAATCAGTGAAGGTTAGGATGTCAATGACAGAGTTTTGAATGAGTTTGAGATTGTGTGGATCCCAGAACACTAATGAGCAGGGCACTGAATCAATTGAACCTTTTTAACAAATATGTAGGTAAGGGTTTTTGGCATGGTGAAGAGGAGCAAGGTTCAAGGACAGCAATGTTGCAGAGTTGGGAAGTATCCAGTCTTAGTGCAGGACAGGAAAAAAGGCTTGAAGCTAAACTCTGTGTTAAATTGGATACCAAGATTGTGCACTATCTTGTTGGACTTGAGTGAGGAGTAAGGAGTCCAGTGAGAGGGTAGAGCTTTTGGCAGATTTCAAATAAGATGGCTTTCGTTTCTTCAATGTTCAACTGCAGAAAGTTCTCGTTCATTCACCAAATGGGGGCAGTTATCAGAGAATGGGAGGATGAGGAGATGAAGAAGGGAAAAAGGCAGAATATGAAAGGGAAAGGTGGTGACAGAAGGAGGAGAAGAAGGAGAATGAGAGGAGAAAGGAAAAAGAATGAGGGCTTGATATTTTTCATGTGTATCTATGGGGCTTCACATGCTGCTTTATGTGTCTCAATTTCTGTACATGAGGTGCATTTTTTGTGTATCAGGATTTCACTTTTTTTGTAGATGATGATTTTACTTCTTTGTGGATGACGTTGCACTTTTAATGGTATGTACCAAGTGCAGCTAGCTCATCACCCCAACCTCATCACATGGCCCGAGTCCCTGAAATTTAAAATGATCATCCTCAAATTTAAATCCCTCCATGACCTCCCCCCCCACCCCAGCTCCTCAGCTTTGCAACGTCCTCCAGCCTTACAACCGCCACCTGTGAAGTCTCTGCTCTTCTGACTCTGGTCTCTTTATTTAGCCACTCCCACTTCAGCTCACCATTGCCAGCTGTCTTCAGCCGCCTCGGCCCCATGCTCTGGAAATTCCTCCCTAAATCCTCTCTGCTATCTATTGCCCTTTGCTCCTTTGGGATCTTCCTTAAAACCTACCTCTTTGATCAAGTTTTTGGTCACCCCTCTATATCCCCTTCTTTGGTTCAAAATACATTTTTCGGTTTCACCTCTGTGTTGGAACACTTTTTCTGCATTGAAGGTGCTTTATAAATTTTGTTAAATCATTTTTGTTCTTTTCAATTCATCATAAAGAAAGCTTTGCTGGTGCTTGGTGGAGATGTAAACCACTGATAAAACCCAAGCACACTCTATAAATTATATTATTGTAGGTCACCTGAAACGTGATCTTTGATTCCGTCAACAACTACCAAAAACAAGTTAATAAGATGCAGGTTTCAACATTTTACCGAATAACTGGTGGATGGGGGCAGGGAATGCAAAAAAACTTTACCTTGAGAAAGCACCATCCACTAGGAAGGTAATGCACATAGAATGTTAATATATAAATAATTAAAACACAAAAAAAATACATAATTAACTTTTCAATTGATGAACAGATTTTTCCATTTGAAAAACATACTCCATGCATAAAGCAGTCATTTCTCAGGTTTGGAATCTTATAATAGACACTTCTACATTTCCATATTATAATGCACAGATGAAAATGATATAACTCAAGCAATATTTGAAGTAAAAAATTCTCTAAGAATATCGATATACAGCAGCATAATAGTGCAGCAGTAATTCACAGCTATACAGCATCCCTATACTGTGTCTCCCTGCTTAAATTTGTCTTCCCACAACCACAAAACCAATTCTTCAACTTTGATGGTGTCCTGTTAAAGAGCCTTGGGACTTCAGAGCTTCCAAAAATTCCTGAGCTTGTCAGTACTAGGAGAACAGACAGAGTGTCAGTAGTAGGGGAAGAGAGAGTAAAGGTTAGGCACTCTTCAAATGGAGGGAGAGCTATCAAGCCACAAATTCAGGCCAGCGGTGCCCAAGCTGTGGCCTGTGAGCTATAGGTAGCTTGCAGGCCTTAGTAACCCCACCCACAATGCTCAGGCAACTTCATTTTATTTGAGCTTAAATTTTCCATTTGCTGTTTTGAATTTCATGAATATGGAACTTTGGAAAGGACTGTTTTTTGTTCTATTAACATAATGGTGGAATGAACCAAAAACAGAATGCCAAGATCCATTCGTATCCACGGCCTTAGATATATGCAAATTAAAAGGAATATAAGTTTACATATATATGCATTACAAGTAAAGACAAGATCAGGCCGAACTGTGCTGTCAACAACAATGGACTAACCTGGCATATTCATCACCTAGGCTTACAGATAAAGAATTTCCATTTGGGTTGAGAAAAAGAGGTTACCAGCATCTATGAAAACATACACTAGCACGAAACCCTCGAGAAAGAAAGAGGGCAAACTAAAAAAAACTTACTGAAGAGACTCAGTATTAGGTTGGCAACCTCCCATCTATAAAGATGATGGACATGCAGCAAACAATCCATTTAGGTGGGTTGTCTGCTCTTGAAGCATCTTTGCTGAGGTCTGTGAAGGCCAATCCTTGAGAGGCAGTTTCTGCCACAAGTGCTGCATGTAAAGCTGCTAAGTGATGCTTTGAGTTGTTGTTTTTGGTGTTGGCGCCTGTTTCCAAACTGCTGTAGCCACATGTCATCGTGGTAGTGTGCGCCAGTCCACAGGATGTGTCGCCATTTCTCTCTTTCACCAACCAGTGACTCCCAGGTACAACATCAACATTTAGGGCCTTCATGTCACACTTGCAAGCATCCTTGAAGAGGAGATTTAGGTGCCCCACTGGTTGTCTCGCCCCGACTATCCCACCATACAGACGGTCCTTGGGTATGCGACTGTTCTGCATCCTGCGTACATGTTTGATCCATCAAAGCTGCCTCTATTTAATTAGTGCCAACACAATTGGGAGCTCTGCCTTTGAGAGTACTGCCACATTTGTGCTTTTGTCCTGTCAGGATATCCCTTAATGTGCCACAGACAGCAAAGATGAAAATTATTGAGCTTCTTTTCCTGGTAGCTGTAAGTCGCCCATGTTTCACAGCCATACAGCAAGGTGTTAAGAACATAGGCCTTTTGAACCATCAGCTTAGTCCTAAGGGTTAACTTGGGTGTTAGCCCATGCACATTAATAACAGCATTAAAAACTTGCAATGGGGTTAAAAGTTCACCTCAGGATCAAATAAGACAGCAAGGTTACAAACAGTGTTCAGCCTGAGACAGTGGCAAGGAAGGAAAATCGGTGGTTAGGGAACAGTTAGTGTAAATTAAGTTTAGAACTCTTTCCAGCACCCTCTCCTCTGACGTCTTGGCCCTCCTACCGTCACTCAGTCTCACCTTTCAGATAAACCAGGGGTCGGCAAAGTGTCCATGGTAAAACTTTTGAGGTCCATGGAAACTTTAAATGGCTTGTTCCAAGCCTTTAAACTTATATTTTAAAATAAAACAAAATTTTCAAACACAAGTTGAAAGGCTTGGAGCAAAACATTTAAAATTATCAGGAGCAAAAGTAATTACAAAGATTGGGATTAGCGGGGCAACGGGCTAGGTCCTACAACCTGCCAAAGTTATGTATCCGGCCCGCCAATCAAAAGCGCGAAAGGTTTGCCCGTGTGCAGGCCTCCGTCCAATTGGAGCACAGGGGAGGCAGGACTTGCTGGGAAGACTGGTGTCATGAATGAAGTGCTTGCTGCCTGTGTCCGATCTCCAGAATCAGCCATGGAGAGTGTTGGTGTGAGTAGAACAAATAGGATAGCGCACAGGAAAGCAATGTTGGAACGGGAAAGGGAAGACTGCTGTGAGGCAGAGCAAGCTTTTTTTTTGGGCAGACAATCCACTTTCTCAGCTCTCCAAAGGTCCCGGTTTCTTTCAGAGTGTGGGGCCAGCGCCAAGGTGTTTCCGCTCCTGGTGCATGGTGGGGGTGGGGCAGGAGAGATGGGTGGGGGAGGGGGAGGGGTTAGTGGGGCAGAGGGAGAGTCAGGATGCAACAAGGGAACAGAGCAGGGAGAGGGAAGGGGGAGGGGGAGGAGATGGGATGGGGGTAGAGGTGGTGAGGGACATGGGGAGAGAGGGGGACACAGAGGGCGAGAGGGAGGGGAAAGGAGAGGGAAGGGACAGAGGGAGGGGCGGGGGAGGACACGGGGAGAGAAGGGGACACAAAGTAGGGAGACAGAAGTGGGGCACAGAGAGGAGAGGGGGATACGGAAGTGGGATGGGCACAGAGATGAGAGAAGGAGAGGGGAGAGAGATTGACACAGAGAGGGGAGAGAGGAGAGGAATGGAGAGAGATTAAAAAGATCAAGATCACTACTGACAGTTGGGCATCTGTCCGAATTCTCCTCATCGCTATATCAAGTGTTCAGCCAGACATTTACTACTTGTGCAAGCAAAATCAATGTCAGGTATATCACTAAATAGGGAGAAATGTGGTTTGAATCGGACTTTGTTTTGATGGCATTAGATTGGCTATATACTTTATATACAGATTCATTGCCCCCATATCTGTGGCTGAGTCAATAACTTTGTCAAATGTCTGTGGTGCAACATGTTAGTGCCTATCCCTGACAAACTCCCACACCTACAACCATGGCTAGCCCTGTGATTTTGCCATTTATTCTGGACTTTCCACTTCCAAGTTCTCAACAACTGGCAAGGTTTTCTGACCACTTCTTCATCTCTCTCATCACCCACATCCTCCTACTCTCTCCCAAGTCTACTACCCTCACTAGTACAAGACTACTACCCTCACTGTCTACCTGTAAGAAGACCTCATCCCCAGCTCCCTCACTTTCATACTTTCAACTTCCTTTCCTCTGACCAGTGTCCCTGCTAGTTTCTTTTGTTGTGGGCAGCCTGTTAATTACAGTTCGCAGTACCTTGAAGTTTTTTTGCACGGCTGCACTATTGCAGTGTCTTCACGGGAACGACCTGTGAGCAGCCTGCGCAGTAACTTCTGGGTTGCTGCACGACTGCGTATGCTTGCAGCTTAAAGGGAACATTGCCTCTGACCCTCAACCAGTCTCAACGCTTATGCTGAGGTTGACTTGCTTAACAGCACCTTTGATTCTGCTTTCAACACCCTTGTTGCAACCAAATTATTCATCTTATCCTGTTACACCCATAACTCTCTGGCATGCTCGCGAGAAGTTCTTCTTCTTCTTCGGCCTCCTTGTATCGAGAGACAATAGGTAAGCGCCTGGAGGTGGTCAGTGGATTGTGAAGCAGCGCCTGGAGTGGCTATAAAGGCCAATTCTAGAGTAACAGACTCTTCCACAGGTGCTGCAGATAAAATTGGTTGTCAGGGCTGTTACACAGTTGGCTCTGTCCTTGCGCTTCTGTCTTTTTCCTGCCAACTGCTAAGTTTCTTCAACTCGCCACACTTTAGTCCCGACTTTATGGCTGCCCGCCAGCTCTAGCGATCGCTGGCAATTGACTCCCATGACTTGTGATCAATGTCACAGGACTTCATTTTCGCATTTGCAGACGTCTTTAAAGCAGAGACATGGACGGTCGTCGGGTCTGGTACCAGTGTCGAGCTCGCTATACAATGTATCCTTGTGGATCCTGCCATCTTCCATGCGGCTCACATGGCCGAGCCATCTTAAGCGCCGCTGGCTTAGTAGGGTGTATATGCTGGGGATGTTGGCCGCCACAAGGACTTCTGTGTTGGAGATACGGTCCTGCCACCTGATGCCAAGGATTCTCCGGAGGTAGCGAAGATGGAATGAATTGAGACGTCGCTCTTGGCTGACATACGTTCTCCAGGTCTCGCTGCCGTAGAGCAAGGTACTGAGGACACAGGCTTGATACACTCGGACTTTTGTGTTCCGTGTCTGTGCGCCATTTTCCCACACTCTCTTGGCCAGTCTGGACATAGCAGTGGAAGCCTTTCCCATGCGTTTGTTGATTTCTGCATCGAGAGACAGGTTACTGGTGATAGTTGAGACTAGGTAGGTGAACTCTTGAACCACTTCCAGAGTGGGGTCGCCGATATTGATGGATGGAGCATTTCTGATGTCCTGTCCCATGATGTTGGTTTTCTTGAGGCTGATGGTTAGGCCAAATTCGTTGCAGGCAGCCGCAATCCTGTCGATGAATCGCTGCAGACACTCTTCAGTGTGAGATGTTAATGCAGCATCGTCAGCAAAGAGGAGTTCCCTGATGTGGACTTCCCGTACTTTGGTCTTCGCTCTTAGACGGGCAAGGTTGAACAACCTGCCACCTGATCTTGTGTGGAGGAAAATTCCTTCTTCTGAAGACTTGAACGCATGTGAGAGCAGCAGGGAGAAGAAGATCCCAAACAGTGTAGGTGCGAGAACACAGCCCTGTTTCATGCCACTCAGGATAGGAAAGGGGTCTGATGAGGTGCCACTATGCTGAATTGTGCCTTTCATATTGTCATGGAATGAGGTGATGATACTTAATAGCTTTGGTGGACATCCGATCTTTTCTAGTAGTCTGAAGAGACCACGTCTGCTGACGAGGTCAAAGGCTTTGCTGAGATCAATGAAAGCAACTGTTGTTCACGGCATTTCTCCTGTAGCTGGCGAAGGGAGAACAGCATGTCAATGGATCTCTGCTCGAAAGTCGCACTGTGCCTCAGGGTAGACACGCTCGGCCAGCTTCTGGAGCCTGTTTAAAGCAACTCGAGCGAAGACTTTCCCCACTGTGCTGAGCAGGGAGATTCCACAGTAGTTGTTGCAGTCACCGCGGTCACCCTTGTTCTTATAGGGGGTGATGATATTGGCATCGCGCATGTCCTGTGGTACTGCTCCCTCGTCCCAGCACAGGCAAAGCAGTTCATACAGTGCTGAAAGTATAGCAGGCTTGCCACTCTTAATTATTCCAGGGGTAATGCTGTCCTTCCCAGGGGCTTTTCTGCTGGCTAGAGAATCAATGGCATCACTGAGTTCCGATTTTAATGGCTGTACGTCCAGCTCATCCATGACTGGCAGAGACTGGGCTGCATTGACGGCGGTCTCAGTGACAACATTTTCCCTGGAGTACAGTTCCAGGTAATGCTCAACCCAGCAGTCTATTTACTTGTGTTGGTCAGTGATTGTGTCCCCTGATTTAGATTTGAGGGGGGCGATCTTCTTGATGGTTGGCCCAAAAGCTCTCTTAACACCATCATATATTCCTCTGATGTTTCCGGTGTCTGAGGCCAGCTGAATATGACTGCATAGGTGTTGCCAGTAGTCATGTGCGCAGCGCCTGGCTGTTCTTTATGCAGCGCTTCTGGCTGCTTTAAGTGCTACGGATGTTAACTCGCTGGAGTCTTTCTTGTAGTTCAGCAGTGCAATGCGCTTAGCGGCTATGACAGGTTCCAGCTCTTCAAAGTGAGATTGAAACCAGTCTGCATTCCACTTCACACGTTTGCCATAGGTGGTCATTGCTGAGTCATAGGTGGCGTCTCTGATGTACAGCAATGAAAATATAGAACCAAACTGAAGAGTTATAAAAATTGGAACAATTTTAAAGAGACTGGTACATTTGCTGTCAACAAAATGGAGGACAAGACACATCACCTTACAGCATCTCTAGCATTCAAATCCACATCCATGTCTGCTAAGACTGAAAACCAATTATGTACTGTCTGCATGGAAATGCGACAGATAATTATACCTGGCTGTGAGCTACACTCGAACACAATGAGACAAGACCTTTATCAGACTTCCCGTCTCCAAATAACCTCCTTTACAATGGAGTGTGAACCACCCTCATCTCCTCAGAATGGGGCCATCAACAAGGCCCAGCTAGACTGAAACCTGAAGTCACATGGGTGATGCCAACCCTTGTAAACTCAACATAAAAGGTAATCGTTTTAAGGAACAGGTTGTCCTGTGATGAGAGACTAAGTAAATCGGGCCTGTATCCTATCGAGTTTAGAAGGAGAGGTGATCTCATTGAAACATATAAGATTCTAAAGGGGCTGGATAGGGTAGACACTGTAAGCTTATTTCCGCTGGTCAGCGAAATCTAAAACACAGCTCACGGTATTGGGGGTAATGTATTAGCATGGATTGAGGATTGGTTAACTCACAGAAGACAGAGTCAGGATCAATGGGTCTTTTTCAGGTTGGAAAGGCGTAACTAGTGGAGTGCCACAAGGATCAGTCCTAGGGCCTCAATTATTTACTATCTACATTAATGACTTGGAGGACAGGGGTGGGGGCAGAGTGTAGCGTATCCAAATTTACTGACGATACAAAAATAGGTGGAAGAGCACGTTGTGATGAGGAATCTGCAAGGGGATATAAATAGGTTGAGTGAGTGGGCAAAAACTTGGCAGATGGAGTTTAATGTAGGAAAGTGTGAGGTCATGCACTTTGGTAGAAAGAATCAAAAGGCAGATTATTGTTTAAATGGACAGAGACTTCAAAAAAGTGCAGAGAGGGATCTGGGTATTCTTGTGCATGAAACACAAAAAGTTAGCATGCAGGTGCAGCAAGTAATTAAGGCGGCAAATGGAATTTTGGCCTTTATTGTTAGGCAGTCGGAGTTTAAAAATAGGGAAGTCTTGTTACATCGGTACAGGGCGTTGGTGAGGCCGCAGCTGGAGTACCGTGTACAGTTTTGGTCCCTGTATTTAAGAAAGGATATACTGGCATTGGAGGCAGTTCAAAAGAGATTCACTAGGCTGATTCCTGGGCTGAAGGGGTTGACTTATCAAGAAAAGCTAAACAGATTAGGTCAAAAGTCTGACTGGGATCACAATCACTCGGAATGCAATCAATAGGATGGACATCAAAACTGACATCGGAAGAATAATAGAAAGGGACTGTTTTCCATAGTTATTGACCAGCTATCCACTAAACTGATCTTTATTTCAGAAAATGCTGAGCAGGCACAGTGGCGCAGTGGTTAGCACCGCAGCCTCACAGCTCCAGCGACCCGGGTTCAATTCTGAGTACTGCCTGTGTGGAGTTTGCAAGTTCTCCCTGTGTCTGCGTGGGTTTCCTCCGGTTTCCTCCCACATGCCAAAGACTTGCAGGTTGATAGGTAAATTGGCCAATAGCAATTGCCCCTAGTATAGGTAGTTGGTAGGGAAAAATATAGGGACAGGTGGAGATGTGGTAGGAATATGAAATTAGTGTAGGATTAGTATAAATGGGTGGTTGATGGTCGGCACAGACGCGGTGGGCCGAAGGGCCTGTTTCAGTGCTGTATCTCTAAACTAAACAGGTCAGGCAGCATCTGTGGTCAAAGAAACAGAGTTAATTGTTTCAGATCGATGACCTTTCATCAACCTGAATTGTTAACTCTTTTTATCTCTCTGCAGATGCTGCCTGACCTTCTGAGTATTTCCAGCATTTTCGGGTTTTTTAATTCAGATTTCCAGCATCCGCAGTACTTTACTTTTGATCTTTATTCCCTGTTGTCTTTGGGTCAGACACAGTGAGACACTTCTGAATCTGTCCTTGTATTATGATGTGTGGTAAATTTGAGCAAGAACACACCACTACAGTTCCCAAGCCTGCTCCCATCAAAAACAGCAGAATTGGTAGGATAGCAAGGGCCCTTCTCTACTTTGTATTCAGTTTAAATCAAGTAGGCAGGCGTTTTTAAAAATACACACAGGTTTTAATGCGTCAGGTGGTTAGCAGTAGAACTGCAATATTAGCTATTCTGTTGCCAAAGCCATATTAAGACACATCTTGTTGAAGCAACATTTATAGTAGTATCTGCCAGGACAGTAAAGTTCACTCTATGTGCCACCAGTATAATCGACAAACCTGACCTCATTCTCATTGGGGAAGTTCTGGCGGTTAATAATAGTGTGGTGATGGACAGCAACCAGCTGGGTGACATCAATTACAGCTAATGTTAGTGTTTATGTTGCTAAGCAATAGAAATCCCTGTTGAGATAGAAATTCTGTACTGAGACCCAGGGGCCATAAAGCTGTTATACTTATGGAATCAGACTGGTGTCAAACCTGTCTTGAGAAAGGTGGCGTACTTTGCCTATATGACAGTATAATCATTGAATAATTCACACTTCAGCAATCAGTTTTATTATTTGTTTACTTCTGAATGTGTCCTGTAGTTGTTAAAAGTGCAAACAGCTGAGTGAAGCTGCTTGAAGTCTCCATCAGCTGTTGATATTGGAGGCAATTTCAATCAGTTGATATGGTTAACGTGAGAGCCAGCTCTGCTACAATGTCTTCTTTCTATTTATTCCTTCTCTTATAAAACCCATAAGACACCGGGTAACCCCCTATTTAAGGACTATAAACTGCAGTCCCTGTGGTGCCACTGGTCGCAGAAGGTCTCAAAGGTACCAGCAGACACCACATATCCTTTCTCCAGGGCCACCCGGGTGTGGACAAGGTCGCAGAAGAGGTAGGCAGCCAGAGACAACACCCCCATGGGTAATGTCCAAACTGGGCCTGAGGGTGACTTGTTCTATTTTGACTCTGGCTTCAACACCTGTCTACTTATGTTGCAAAGTGAGATATTGATTGGATGCAGCCATGGGCAGTGCAGGGGCAGGGGGACAGCTTTTAAAAGGTCGGATAAGTACAAAATAGCCAGTCTGCATATTACGCCTCTGTACTTGATGCCTACGGTAACAAATGGTTAGCCCCATTTGCCCAATATAGGCAGCCATCCACGATAAGCGATGATGGTGTAAATGGTGGGGACTGTGTAAATCAGCCTGGCATAAATGATGCTGTCTACCATAACTTCACAAGCTGTTCTTGTTTTTCATAACGAAGACTGGGTTATAGCATCAACTGCAAAACAGCAAGTACAGCTCCAAACTCCAGAAGAAAAAGTAAATTAAGGAGGTGATAAAATTCCAACTTATCCCATCAGTTTTGATGGGAGTGACTACAATTTAACTTAAACATTTGGGATTCTGTCACTGTAGCAAATTAGTAAGTAAACTCATTCTGGTAATGAAGTAAATCCTTTACATACACACACACATATGTACATATATATGCTTATTTTAAAAAATCAGCATTGAAATCAATTTCCTAAATAAATACAAAACAAGCAAAGTCATAATCTGAACCAAGACACAAGAAAAATCCACAAGGTCACAGTAGTCTTTTTGTGTGAAGGAAAGAATTAATGGGTGACTTTCCAAGTAAGGTTTCAGGAATTAACACCATGTTCATAAAGAACACTGAAAAGGACTTCTGGCGCAATTGAAACCATATTTTTAGTATCCATTTACAAGATTTACAAGATCACTTTAAATTTGCTTACTTCATGGTGGGGGAGAATCTCTCAGTCATTCATGTCTCTCTGCTAACTCGTTTTCCGCATATTGGAAAGGATACACAACACCGCTGAATATATAAAATGTCACTTCAAAAGGCTTTATTCACATGTATGTGCATTTTGATTGCAAAGTAAGCAGAAACATCATAACACAAACTGCTTGCTTTGTCCTGGCAACAAAACTGAAAAGCAAAGGTCTTAGTAACATAAGCAATTTTATAGTGTATGGAATTTGGATCAAATTACAAGAAATTTGTGGTATTATATTGCATACAAACTTCATGAATGCTGGAGTCACTACTGTGTCAGAATACCCACATAAGAACATATATACAAACATACGAAATAGGATCAGGAGTAGGCCACTCTGCCCCTCGAGGCTACTCCGCCATTCAATTAGATCATGGCTGATCTAATTGTAACCTCAACTCCACATTCCTACATACCCTCAATAACCTTCCACCCCCTTGCTTATCAAAAATCTAACTACCTCTGCCTTAAAAATATTCAAAGACTCTGCTTCCATTGCCATTTGAGAAAGAGTGTTCCAAAGACTCACCAGCGGAGAGAAAAACTTTCTCCTCATCTCTGCCTTAAATGGGCAACCCCTTTTTTTAAATAGTGATCCCGAGTTCTAAATTTTCCCACAAGGGAAACATCTTTTCCACATCACCCTGTCAAGACCCCTCAGGACCGTAAAGAAACTCAGCGCCAACTCTCAGACACTTCTTCCTACTTCACCCTGGACCACGATCCCCACCACCGAACATCAAGCTACTGTCCACAGAACTGTCACTGATCTCATCTCCTCTGAAAAGCTTCCCTCGACAGCTTCCAACCTCTTAGTCCCGCAACCCCAGACAACCCGCTTCTACCTCTTCCCAAAATCCACAAACAGGACTGTCCCGGCAGACCCATTGTTTCAGCCTGTTCCTGCCCAACTGATCTTATTTCTTCCTATCTTGACTCTATCTTTTCTTCCCTGGTCCAGTCTCTTGCCACCTACATCTGAGACTCTTCTGACGCCATACGTCATTTTGACAATTTCCAAGTTCCTGATCCTAACCCATTCACTATGGACATCCAATCTCCATCCCCCAACAGGACGGTTTGAGGGCTCTCCGCTTCTCCCCTGAACAGAGGCTTAACCAGTCCCCATCCACCACCACCACCCTCCTCCGCCTGGCTGAACTTGCTCTCACATTGAACAACTTCTCCTTCAACTCCACTCACTTCCTTCAAGTAAAAGGTGTTGCTTTGGGTACCCGCATGGATCCTAGTTATGCCCGTCTTTTTGTGGGATATGCCGAACATTCCTTGTTCCAGTCCTACTCAGGCACCACCCCCGCATCCCTCCCCCCCCGGCAACTCTTTTTCGGTTACATCGATGACTGTATCGGTGCCGTTTCCTGCTCCCGCCCGGAACTAGAAAACTTTATCAACTTTGCTTCTAATTTCCACCCTTCTCTCACCTTCGCATGGTTCATCTCCGACACTTCCCTTCCCTTCCTCGACTTCTCTATCTCAATCTCTGGGGATAGGCTGTCCACTAAAACCCATTATAAGCCCACCGATTCCCATAGCTACCTCGACTACGCTTCTTCACATCCTGCCTCCTGTAAGGACTCCATTCCATTCTCCCAGTTTCTCCGTCTCTGACGCATCTGCTCTGATGATGCTAACTTCCACGACAGTGATTCTGATATGTCTTCCTTTTTCCTCAACCGAGGATTCCCCCCACTGTGGTTGACAGGGCCCTCAACCGTGTCTGGCCCATTTCCCGGACCCTCACTACCCTCACCCCTTCCCCTCCCTCCCAGAACTGTGACAGAGTTCCCCTTGCCCTCACTTTCCTCCCACCAGCCTCCAGCCACCACATTCAGCGTGATGCCACTACCAAATGCATCTTTCCCTCCCTTCCCATCAGCATTCCGAAGGAATCGTTCCCTCCGCGACACCCTCGTCCACTCCTCCATTACCCCTACCACTTTGTCCCCTGCCCACGGCACCTTCCCCTGCAATCTCAGGAAGCGTAATACCTGCCCATTTACCTCCTCTCTCCTCACTATCCAAGGCCCCAAACACTCCTTTCAGGTGAAGGAGCGATTTATTTGTACTTCTTTCAATTTAGTATACCGTATTCGCTGCTCACAATGTGGTCCCCTCTACATTGGGGAGACCACTTTAACGAACACCTCCACTCAGTCCGTACGCATGACCCCGAGCTTCCAATTGCTGGCCATTTCAACACCACCCCCACCCCTGCTCTCATGCCAACATCTCTGTCCTGGGATTGCTGCAGTGCTCCAGCAAACATCAACGCAAGCTCGAGGAACAGCATCTCATTTACCGATTAGGCACGCTACAGCCTGCCAGACTGAACATTGAGTTCAATAATTTCAGAGCATGACGGGCCCCCCCCCCCCCCCCCACTTTTTATGTTTAGTTATTTTTTCTTATTTTTTTCTTTTTTCTTATTTAAGTTTTTTTTTTAGTTTGTTTCTACTGTGCCTACCCACTGTTTCTGTTTTTTTAAATGTTTGTGCTTGGATTGTTTTGTGCTTTATTCACACCCTCTCTGTACTAACGCTTTGTCTTTCAGCACACCATTAACATACTGTTTGCCTTTGGTCCATGATCTTCTGGTCAGTTATTCTCTGTGACCCTCTGTCCTGTCAACACCTTCTCTTTTGATATCTCTCGCACCAGCACCCCCTCCCCCCCGGCTTTACTTGCTTAAAACCTTTTACATTTCTAATATCTGCCTGTTCTGATGAAGGGTCACTGACCTGAAACGTTAACTCTGCTTCTCTCTCCACAGATGCTGCCAGACCTGAGTATATCCAGCATTTCTTGTTTTTATCCCCTCAGGATCTTATATGTTTCAATTGTCACAGAACTGTTTTTTCCCTCCTCTGTTGTGCCTTTAAACAGTGTGCCTTTAAAGACTAAGAAGAGCAGTGTGCCAGCTGCAGCTGTTCCTAGGCCACAGCAGGAGAGGGAGGTCACATGGCGTTTTGTAACTTCTGACTGTGTAAAGACTGTCTAAAACCGGTCTGAACTAGACACCAGCGAAGCGAGCTTTATATTTCTCTCAGCAGAAGTTCTATGAGCTACAGGCTGTGTTAGTCACCTAAGGAGAGGAGAAAAAAAACCTTTGAAGAGAACATTTGTATTGCTGGAGTAAAGTTTCGACTGAAAGACTACCAATTTGAAAATACAAATATAGACCGAACATTACACTCCATATTGAAAGAACTGTGTGATGCTGGCTGAAGCCGAAGTGCTTTGAACGCCTATCAAGTAAAGACTGTTCATGAAATCCGCCTGGAGACTTTGAGTGGCATCTGATTATTTTTACACTAGGATACCTCACCCGTCGGGAATGTAACTCACAAAGACTTACAACCCAGTTGTTTATTTATTCTTAAAAAACAGCTAATTTTTAAAAACACTATTTTTAAAACCGGTTAACTGTTGATTTTTGAATGTATGTGTGTGTGAATGGAGGAGTTAGGATAATTAAGATGATATACGGTCTTTAGACATAAATTTATTTCAAAAGCGTTTACGATTTAGTTTATTAGATTAGATTAGAGATACAGCACTGAAACAGGCCCTTCGGCCCACCGAGTCTGTGCCGACCATCAAACACCCATTTATACTAATCCTACACTAATCCCATATTCCTACCAAACATCCCCACCTGTCCCTATATTTCCCTACCACCTACCTATAGTGACAATTTATAATGGCCAATTTACCTACCAACCTGCAAGTCTTTTGGCTTGTGGGAGGAAACCGGAGCACCCGGAGGAAACCCACACAGACACAGGGAGAACTTGCAAACTCCACACAGGCAGTACCCGGAATTGAACCCGGGTCCCTGGAGCTGTGAGGCTGCGGTGCTAACCACTGCGCCACTGTGCCGCCCTATTGACTATTGATAAATAGTTAATTTGTTGCTGTTTAAAGATACCTGGTTTGGTCTGTTCTATTCTGGGGGTGACAGAAGTGTTTAATTTGGCTAATTTCCAGTAGGTGGGAAAACTTTAATAATATTCTGCGACCTGTGGAGCATTGGGACTGAATTGACAGTGCATTATTCCCTCCTTGGTCGTAACACAATCAAGTCGCCTCTTACCGTCGTAAACTTCTGTGGATACAAGCCTACCCCGTGCAACCTTTGCTCATAAGACAGCCCGCCCATTCCGGTATTATTCTAGTAAACCTTCGCTGAACTGCTTCCAATGCATTTACATCCTTCCTTAAATAAGGAGACCAATACTGTACACAGTACTCCAGATGTGGTCTCACCAATGCCCTGTATAACTGAAGCATAACCTCCCTACTTTTCAATTCTCCTCAAAATAAAAGATAACATTCTATTAGCTTTCCGAATTACTTGATAAACCTGCATACCAACATTTTGCTATTTATGCACCAGGACACCCAGATCCCTCTGCATCTCATTTAGGTAATATGCTTCGTTTTTATTCTTCCTGTCAAAATGGACAATTTCACATTTTCCCACATTATACTCCATTTGCCAGATCTTTGCCCACTCACTTAACCTATATAAATCCTTTTGTAGCCTCCTTATGTCCTCTTCACAACTTACTTTCCGACCTATCTTTGTGTCATCAGCAAATTTAGCAACCATACCTTCAGTCCCTTCATCCAAGTCATTTATATAAATTGTAAAAAGTTGAGGCCCCAGCACTGAACCGTCTGGCCCACCACTCATTACATCTTTCCAACCAGAAAATGACCCATTTATGCCTACTCTCTGTTTCCTGTTAGCTCGCCAATCTTCTAGCCATGCCAATATGTTACCTTCTACATTATGAGCTTTTATTTTCTGCAATAACCTTTGATGTGGCACTTGATCTGGAAATCCAAGTACAGTAGATCCACCAGTTCCCTTTTATCCACAGCACACGCTACTTCAAAGAACTCCAATAAACTGGTTAAACATGATTTCCCTTTCACAAAACCATGTTGACTCTGCCTGATCACCTTGAATTTTTCTAAGTGCCCTGCTATATCTTCTTCAATAATCGCTTCTAACATTTTCCCTAAGACAGATGTTAAGCTAACTGGCCTGTAGTTTCCTGCTTTCTGTCTCCCTCCCTTTTTGAATAAAGGAGTTACATTGGCTATTTTCCAATCTAATGGAACCTTCCCCGAATCTAGGGAATTTTGGAAAATTAAAACCGTCACATCAACTATCTCACTAGTCACTTCTTTTAACAGCCTAGGATGAAGTCCATCAGGACCCAAGGACTTGTCAGCCCGCAACTCCAACAATTTGCTCAGTACCACTTCCCTGGTGATTGTAAATTTCTTAAGTTCCTCCCTTCCTTCCATTTACAGATATTTCTGGGATGTTACTTGTACCCTCTATAATGAAGACCGATACAAAATACCTGTTCAATTCATCTGTCATCTCCTTATTTTCCCTTATTAATTCCCCAGACTCACTTTCTATAGGACCAACGCTCATTTTGTTAACTCTTCTTTTTTAAATGTCCATAGAAACCATCACTATCTGTTTTTATATTTCTAGCTAGCTTTCTTTCATACTCTAATTTTTCCCTCCTCATCAATCTTTTAGTCATTCTTTGCTGTTCTTTATTTTCTGTCCAATCTTCTGACCTGCCACCCACCTTTGCACAATGATATGCTTCTTCTTTAAATTTGATACTATCTTTAACTTTTTTAGTTAACCACAGATAGTGGATCCTCCCTTTGGAATTTTTCTTCCTCATTGGAATGTATCTATTCTGTGTATTCTGAAATATCCCCTTAAATGTCTGCCACTGCATCTCTATTGACAGATCCCTTAACCTGATTTGCCAGTTCGCTTTAGCTAGCTCTGCTTTCATGCCCTCATAATTGCCCTTCCTTAAATTTAAAATATGAGTTTTGGACCCATTCTTCTCTTCCTCAAACTGAATGTAAAATTCAATCATATTATGATTGTTGCTACCTAGGGGTGCCTTCACTAGGAGGTCATCAATTAATTCTATCTTGTTGCACAATATCAGATCTAGTATAGCCTGCTCTCTGCTTAGCACCAGAATGTTCTGTTCTATGAAACTATCCCAAAAACATTCTATGAACTCCTCATCTAGGTGACCTTTTCCCATTTGATTTTTCCAGTCTATATGTAGTGTTATGACCAGATATGAAATATGTCTAGGGGTCTTTGGCTGTCTTTACCTGCTCTTGTTGTAACAGGGTTTAATTTTAAACACACAGTATTTTGAGCTCCCCCTTTGTGAATCCTTGTTCACAACTTTCCAATTATAAGGCAAAGAAATGAGCACAAACAGGCTTTCTTTGGTTTAAAGAAGAAAGATGAAATCTACTGAACCTTAAACTTTAACTCTAATACGGTACATGCCTACGGATATACGACGCGCCCATGCTAGCATGCACACACGATATAAACATGCAGGTAAGGACAGAAAAGAGCAGAAGAAAAGAAGTAGAACAGTTTGAGGTGATATCTTGTTACTGTTTCTTGAGCTCGCTGTAGTCCTTGATTGAAGATATGGTCTTGTGTTTCGCTGGGGCCCAATAGTCTTCTTAAAACCTTGTTCACATAGGAATCCTTTCTCCAAGTTTCATGTGTTTTCACAAGATTCAGTTCCATGGGAAGAGATGGAAGCAGGCAGACAGGAGAGGCTGTAATTCTTGCTTCAGTTCCAGGAGAGATCTTTACTCCATGAGCACACAGCTTTGTCTCAATCCTTTTGCTGGGAGTTCAAATTCAAAAACTCCAGCCAGCTAGTCATGTGACTAAAACTGGTTTGACCACTTCTCTGTATTGGGGAAGCAACTGCTGGGTCCCCATTGTTTCAACATTGTCTGGTACTGTGCAAATGTCTTTTCAGTCAACCTTGCAATTTTACATTTTAATGTTCATTGATGAAATAATGTGTGCCTCAGTCTTGGCAGGTTTGCCTGACAGTAGATTAAAATTCCCCATGATTATCGCCATATCTTTCTGTCAAGCTCCCATTCTTTCTTCCTTTATACTCTGTCCTACAGTGTAATTACTGTTAGGGGGCCTGTATACCACTCCCACAAGTGACTTCTTGCCTTTATCATTTCTCATCTCGACTCAAACCACTTCTACATCCTGGTTTCCTGAACTTGGGTCCTCCCCCTCTATTGTGCTAATACCATCATTAATTAACAGAGCCACCCCTCCACCTTTTCCTAGCTTTCTGTCTTTCCTAAATGTCATGTACCCTTCAATATTCAGGTCCTAATCTATGTCACGTTGCCGCCATGTCTCTGTAATGGTTATCAGATCACACTTATTTATTTCTAATTGCGCTATCAGTTCATCGGTTTTGTTTCGAAAGCTACGTGCATTCAGATACAGAGCCTTTAGTTTTGAACTTTTATTATTTTTATAACGTCTAGCCTTGACTGATGTAGTCTTAGATTTGTACACTCTATCCCTTCCTGTCACAGTCTAACATTTCCTACGTTAATACCTTTCCCTTTTGCCTTGTCTCTACTCTTTGATTTAACACATCTTACCAAATTTGATCCCTTGCCCCCATTATTTAGTTTTAAACCCTTTCTATTTTGCTATTATGCGGCTCGCTAGAACACCAGTCCCAGCAAGGTTCAAGTGTAGAGCGTCCCAACAGTACAGCAACCACTTTCTCCAGTACTGGCGCCAGTGTCCCACGAACCCACTTCTACCACACCAGGCTTTGAGCCACGCATTCATTTCTCTAATCTTATTTGCCCTATGTAATTTGAATGTGGCTCAGGTAATAGTCCAGAGATTATTACTGTTCAGGTTCTGCTTCTTATTTCGGTGCCTAACTCCTCATATTGACTATGCAGAACCTCCTTTCTTGTCCTGCGTCCTGCCCATGCCATTGGAACCTACATGAACCACATCAACTGGATCAACCCCCTCCCACCGCAAGTTCCTCTCCAGCCCTGAGCAGATGTCCGGAATCCTGGCACCAGGCAGGCAACACAGGCTTCTAGACTCTCGCTCTTTGCTGCAGAGAACAGTGTCAATCCCCCTCACTATACTGTCCAAAACTACCACTACATTCCTTTTTTCTCCCTCCCACTTGAATGGCTTCCTGTACCACAGTGCCATAGTCAGTTAGCTCAGCCACCCCGCAGCCCCCCCTCTCATCCCAACAAGCTGAAATAACCTCAAACCTGTTGGACAATCACAAAGGCTGAGGCCCCTGCACTCCTGCCCTCTGGGTCCCCTTACCTGCCTCAGTTGCTGCCACACTCTTCTGTCCCTGACCACTGACCAAATCAGAAGACCCTATTCTCAGGGGTGTGACCGCCTCCTGGTACAAAGTTTCCAGGTAACTTTCCCCCTCCCTGATGTGTCGCAGTGTCTGCAGCTTGGCCTCTAGCTCAATGAGTCTGAGCCAAAGCTCCTCGAGCCGCTAACACTTACTGCAGATGTGTTTGCCCTGGATCACACTGGCATCCAGGAGCTCCCACATGCTGCAGCTGTGACACATCACCTGTCCTGCCATCCTTAATGTGTTCTAATTAACTACTTAATTATTTTATTCAATTATTTATGTTCCTTTTTTATATATTTTATAAACCTTACCACCAGTTCCCATACTATTTTAAAACTTAGGAATAGAATAGACCTTAACCACTTACCAGATACTCACCAAACAGCTAGCTTCTCCCCCTGTAGTAGAGTAAGAACCAAATCCTACAGGGTCAAAAAGTTAGAAAAAGCAAAGCAAAGGAGTACCTCCTTCCCAACTCCCTCAATTCACCAAACTCCCAGCACTCTGTTCATGTCGCACAGTGCTAAGTGCACAGCACTACTACAAAGACTACATGTTCTTATCAAAGGGATACTGATTAGGAATAGCAAATAACAAGTTCAAATGAACACAAAAAAACTAGCACAGCAAGTACTGTGTTATATCATTGTTGACTTCAGTTCCATCTCATTCTTATTAATAAACTGCACCACGCAATTGCCCAAATTCTGAGAGGCCGCATTGCACACAATAAACAAATAAATCATAGGACCAATATTGCAGGCTACCTAAACATATGCCCAATTTCAAAGTGACATTGGAGAGCAAACAGCAAGTCACATTGACTAATCTCTCACCCAATGGCTTGTTTGTGGTAAAGGCAGATCCAAGAAAGGAGGAAGAAAAATAGAATTTTAAGATGTGGGATTGTCACCTTCAACAGTAATAGCTAAATATAAATATATTTTTTATGTTGTGAAAGTAATTTTTCATCAGTGGAAGTAGGCAGGAAGTCATTACCGCTGCTATCAGCTGCAATCTACACACTGAGAGTAACAGTAAACCTGATATTGCACCACTATTAGATTTTTCCTGTCCTGAGTAGCAGCTGAAGGAATTGACCAGCAGGATTTCAATTATGATTCAGGTTATTTGGAAAATGTACCTCAACATTATTGACAAAAGACAATCTTAGTACGTGTGCTATTACCGCCCACTGTTCGCAAGTGGCATCCAAAGGGGGGAAATTAATTCAACAAGGGGGAAAAAAAATACAAGATCTACTCAGGTCGAGTTTTACCTGTTTTGCGTCTGGAACACTGTCAGTAAATAGTTTAGTGCTCAAGAAAGAAATTACCATCTTGAACTACTGTGATCCCTATGAATGCATATTCCACCTTTTGTAATGTTAGGAAATACGCATTACTATTCACAAACAAGTAGAAGGGTATTAAAAAATGTTTAATTTAAACCAAGTTATTTAATATCTTACATATAATTTCATATATGCGGTACTCCTGGTATTTTTATTATTTTGCAACTATATAAGAAAATAATTAGTATTACTATAGTATTCAGTTCATAATGCTGCAAATCTTTGGGTCTTTCATCACATTTATCTCACTTACCATATCATCTTATCTATTCTGTTCAAAATTTCACACCTCAAAGCTCAAGAACAATATATCCTCAAACAGCAGACAACTGAGGACTCATGCTACACAAGATTTAAAAAACATAAATATTAACTCATGTTCTTTTTAAACAGAAGATTTTTTTTAACATAACAGTCAATTAAAACATCAGAAATTTGGACACTGCCCTGTCTCACAGCAAGTCAGTCAACTACTATCCTCCATCAAATGCTTGGTATCGAAAACGTTGCTGCTTTCATCGGCTTTTCATTCATCCTTACAGGGGTAATATTTCCCCAATAAAAGAATCTTTGCATTTTATTTTTCAAGATTCAGCAACTGTTAAATGTCTCCATTTTGACAGCTAATATTGGTAGAATGAACTAAATTAGGCAATGTGCTCCATTTTTGTAAATGATTGCACTACAATGTGTTATACATTGAAACCAACATGCTTCAACACTGCCCTTCAGCTCGTAAATGAAAAAAGCATCAAATCCTTACAGTTCTTGCAAACCCAAAAAAGGACAAACTTACTTGAGGCAGAAACATGACAGCATTTCAGCTGAGGCAGATAAGCTCGAGAGCTTATCAACTTTACAACCTCCTAGACTCAACATTGAGTTCAGTGATTTGACATCATAACACTGCTCCCATTTTTTCCAAACAGCAGATGCTGATAATGGTTCTACTTATTGCCATTTATAGATACTCTAAACCCATCTTTTGTTTCTTTACTTGTCCTATTACCATCTCCTTTTTGCCTTGCACCATCAACCCTTTTGTCATTTAATCTCTCCTGCTTTCTACCCTATCACAGACCTTCCCTTTAGTTCTTTCCTGCCTTGCCCCCATCCTTTCTTTGCCTCTGTACTTGCTTAAAACATGTTCCATCTCTAACTTCTTCCAGTTCTAACAAAAGGTCATTAACCTGGAGCATTAGACCCATTTCTCTCTCCATAGATGCTGCCTGACCTGCTGAATATAACCAGCATTTTATGTTCTTTATTTAAGTTATGGAGCTGGTATGTCTCAGCAAAAAAAGGGGTGTAATGAGCCGTTCCGTTTAATTTCCAAGTGAACAAGAGCAAAGCAAAAGGCAGAAACACCTCAGTACACTGCACTGTTATGCCAATTTGTTTTGTTGAATGATAATTTTCTTTAATCCACTGACTGGAGATCTGAATTTATATTTTTTTTTTAAAGACATTTTTAAAAGGCCAGCAAAAAGGATGATTTTTCTGGCAGCTTAAATTGGCTACCTAATTTGCAACACTGTATCCTACACTGTAAGGACTGTGCGCAGGGGGAACAAAATGTCTGTTAATATCCCAGCAAGAACCAAGACCCAGGAAGTTCAAAGGAACTACCTGTTCTCTCAGCAAGCAGAGAAATACTGCTGGTTGATATGTTTGAATGATTGAGTGACTGTCATGTGACAAGCCCCTCCCCATCTGTGGTTTTAAGCTGGTGTTTTCTCTGCAGCAGAGGAGAAGCAACTGGACTCTGACATGAGCAGATCCTGTGGGGGTCACTCTCTCTCTCCATTCCAGCATGAAAGCTTTCAAATCCTGCTTGTTGACTGACAACCTTTGCATACTCCAGCTGCAATCAGAAACCCCGTTTGAGGAAATCATCTTGATCGCTATCTCCAAGAGACCCACCAAACCAGTCATCTACCTCTTCAAACTAAAAGCCTCAAGGCCACTGAATTCAGCTAAAGGCCAACTGAATCACCAAACTTCACAGAATGTATACTTTCTTTGAAAAGCACTCTAACTCAACCAATCTACCTTTCCCCACTATGTAATCTATTTGTGTGTGTGTGTAAACCTACGGTGTGTATGTGAGTGAAGGTGGCACGTTGTTTATTATTTTATTAGTTCGGTTTAGGTACAATAGAGTTAACCTCTTTCTTTGTTAACTCAAGAAAACCTGTCCAATTGGTCGTTATGATCATAGCAAGTAAGTAATCAAACGTCTACTGAATTGGCCACTACATTCACTTTAAGAAAGAATTAAACCTGTTGTGGTCTAACAAGGAGAGGCAAAAGACAGAAGCCCTTCAACCTGTCTTCACTTGACCATAACAGCACACTTACCAAGTTCCAGGCACCATGTCTCCGGTTTTGGCCAGTGGCCTCCTGCCACCCAGCATTGCACTCCCACCTGACGCTTCCCAAATGTGTCCAGCAGGCAGCAGAATGCATGCATATAGATGAGGCCAGGGAGTTGAGATCATTTGGACCCCATGCTCTCAAGTTCTGGATGGTTTGCTACCCACCTTGGCTTCAGCACCACCTGTACACATCCCCGCTAAGGTAAGGTCACAGCTACGAAAACTGCAATTTTGCAAATAAAGAAATTGAGGTTCCTGGAAATTCAGCAGAATATGTTATTACAGGGGCATAACAGAGTATGAGGAGAATATCAAAATCTCATTGGTCTGTCAATTCTTTCATTTGATTCATGTTCTGAATGCCTGCATTGCAAAACTAAAAATTCTTTCCATTTTTGTGAGGGATACCTTTTGAACTTTGGTGACGTTATCAAGCTGATGGATGTGTAGATACTCAAAATTGGAAAAACAAATCTGAAAATTCCAAAACCTCATGATTACTTGCCTTGTAACTACAGGTATTGCAAAAGAACAAGCACTGATCAATTATAAATACCATAAGGACATATCATTCCATGGTTTGCTTTGTCTTGAGAATACAAAGTGCACTTTCTGGCTTTAGCAAAGAGATGCATCACACAAAACACGACAATACAGTCTCAAGCATAGCACAATGAGAAGTCCTGTCTGTTTAACGTCTTTCTACATATTTCACTTATATTTATTGTTTCACACAGTACTTTTAAGGCAAACAAAAAGTAATCAGAGTTAGACAGCATTGAACAGCTGACAGTAAAAATACAAAGCCAAACACAAGGCCATGGCCCAGATTTTACAGTTGTAATGACAGCAAAACTGTCACAGTTACCGACAATACAACTGAAATGACAATAACTTCTGCATCTGGTTAGACGCAGAAATCCAGAATTTACTATCAGTGATTCCCTGCTCCTCCACACGGTGTGCTGTTGAAGCCCCATCACTCCCCACATGGAAATCTTTGGAATTCTTTTGATTTGACGTAAACTTCCACTTTTATGGTATTAGTCTCATAGTAACAACCTTTGAAAAAGTTACACCTCCTTGAATGAGGTACAAGGAGGCTCTTAATGGCATACTAAGTCATAATTACTGAAGAAAGACTTCTCTGGCCCTGAAAAATATTTTATATTTATGAAAGGGCCAATCTCTTCATGATAAGAATTCCGTGGGTATTTAATGTAATAATTATTTTTTTTTAAGTTTGTCTATGATATTTCAGCTTTGACCTTAATCCTATGTATGTGTCCCAGTCTTTATCTCGCTCTCTGTAAAATGATTAAAAACTGAGGAACAATCAGTGGATTTTATTTTTTGGTTTGGTGTCTGTGAGAATTCTTCACTGTGATTAGCTGCTCAGCCTGCTTCATGACATCACTGTCAGTGGATGCCAGAGATTCCCTACAGTTGACAACAAAATCAAGCTGATGTCAGAAAGGTGAAATCCAAGCTAGAGAGTTCACTAGGTCTTTGTGGGCAGCTTTGAGGTCAGTGGCAAATGCTGTCATTTCACTGCTGACCTAAAAAATCCAGGCCCATAATTAACTGCCAACTACTGTACAATTCTCCAAGAACAATACACAGGTGCAAAATTCAAAAGAACACCAGCAAATATCAAAATACAAGCATCAGAGTTCTTGAGCCAAATCACTTATTCTGCAATAATTGCAAAAGTAGCAAAAATAACTAGTAAACTATTGCCCTTTCATGTTATTAATTATTGAGTAGAAAAAGCCAAACGGTATTAAAGGAAAAATAATTACAGGCTGTGAACAAATTTCTTCACTGCACCAGACACAAGCCACACTCGCAAGGCTTCAATGCTCTTCATGCTGTTATCTTACCTCCACTGGAAAGGACTGTAATAGGCTTGACAACAGGGACTGCTGGCCCTATACAGATTTGAAAAGATACCCAAAGCTGCACAGTGCTGAGAAAGTGTGACATCTGTATTGCAGGGAACAGTGAGGTAGTTTGGGTTGTTGGCTGGAGTAGGTGATGAGATGCACTTAATACCACCATTTTCTTCTGAAAGGCAGTTTTCAGAGGGCCAGATTCTAACAAAGTACAGTAGTACAAACAATAATCAATAATTCATCAACATTAAAAGGAAATCTGCTCTTAAAAAATCCTATGATATTTAGCTCAATTCTATCATTTCAGCTGGCGTTATCAAAAGAGAAGTGAAAATCCAGTTATAATCATGGCCCAAATTCAACACCAGTGCCATCTAAGGACCCCATAATGGAGAAAATTTAGAATTAGAGAAATTTTTCTGGGATGAATGTGCAAGTTTTAAAATTCTAGGTATATACACTACAAATGCATGTATTATTGTTTTTTCATTTTACATAGATCTTAAAAATCTTTTATCCTATAGCACTTAAATAGAACTGGTAGGAAAAGAAATCTTTTTATGAGGGCAAGGCTGGGAGGCTAAGTTCATCCAAGACAATGCTGTGCAACAGAAGTTGATGACTAGCCATAGGTGTGACTGTGACGATTTTAGTCACATTTAGTCTCAGTAGAAAATGCCTTACGTACACTCTCACAACACAGGTCAATTTACTTCACATGCAAACATGTGCTTAGCAAACTTCTACTACCATTCAGTAACTAGTGAAGTAAACAGTGAAGTCACAATGATCAAAAAACATTTGATACTCTGCTTTTCATTTTACCATCTTACCAAAAAAACTTACAAAAATGTTAAAAGTAGCATGCAAATACCAAGTGAATATGAGTATTGAAATCACATCAATAGATGGTGTCTATTATTACTCATTATTTATTAATCAAAAATGCAATTAGCTACATGTGCTTTGTAGCAAATATATTGGGCACCACTGATTTAAAAGAGTTGGGGAAGCAGTCAGGAGGGTTATTGGCGGTGTCAAAGAGGAAAGGAAGCAGGCACAGTGGCAGCCCTTGCTTCAGGACAGGAGGGAAAACATTACAAGATCATACGTTCAGGTCTAACAGCAGCGAGATAAAACTACAGAAGCATTCAGTAATGTCGTCCAACTTTGTCTAAAATACAGACAGCATACAGTCTCCATACTGGCTCTCCAGATTTGGTGAAATAATCATAAACAGAAAATACACAACAGTAACATAACATTCATGATCAGATGAAGCTACATTGCCTAGTACTTTGGTGATTCATGATATAATCAACAATTAAATCACCAGGTTCAGCAGAATATCCTGATTATGAATGAGAAACAGTAGAGAGTTGCAATGCTGAATTTGTTTCCACTAGTTCAGAGAAGGACAAGAGAAGATTCAATACAAGATTTTTTTTAAATTATGAAGTGCTTTGATAGAATGAATAGGAACTCGATTGAGAGTCAACAATGAGGGGTCAACTTCAAATTGTCACTAAGATTGTAAGGAAAGGCGTTTGAGAAATTTCTTAATACACAGAGTTTTTATAGCCATGGAGATTGGTGAGGCAGAAACCATTGCACCTTTTAACAGAAAAGGAGACAAATATTTGAAACAGAGGAAAAGAGAGAGCTATGGAGAGGCAGCAAGTTAGCAAACATGATTGGCCTGTACGGTAAACCCCCATGGTTCTAAATGGCAGCAAATACAAGCAATACTGCCTCAAATATTGTAATAGCAAGTGCTTACATATGTATTAGTGTTTTCCATGTATTCTGTGCAATCTACATGCTCAGAAAAAAGTAAAAGGAATGCTTTCCAGAGTGAGTAATTCCAATACTGGAACAAAAAACAAAACTAAACAAAAAACAGGTCTTAAAAAAAACTTTCTACCATGTTGGAGACACTTTGTTCTCTCAATGAGACGTACATTGGGAAACCTCAATATCAGCTGAGTACTGTATTCAAATTTATGTATGTCCTATCATAACCAATTTAGGATACACACAGCATCAACCCACTGCATTACAGATCTGTACACTCAATGAAACTTGAGGTTGTCCACACCTGTTGAGCTTCTGGTGTCAATTTGCAATGCTTGTGCTAACCTACGAGGTAGTTACAAAGTGTTACTGGAAAGTTTGGGACAGGATTCTAGTTCAGTGATGAGTGCACGGAACAAGGAAACTGGAAAAAGAGGGAAAAAATATATAAATTCAGCCTTCTAAAAAAAAAGCTGAAAATAACATGTTGATATTACATTTCACGTCAACTTCCACAACATGGAATATGTCAGAGGATTGGGTACTGTGAAGTAGCCAAAAGGAACAAATAGCAACAAAAGGGTTCCTGTGTTAGCTAAGGACAGTGAGCATTGAGTTTCCAGGTGCTGTCCAAACAGGAGGTGAATGATACACAATCATTGCTTAAAAACAAATCAAAAGGCTTTTGCCTGTTAATCACTTACTTCAGAATAATAATCAATCTATAGCACTGCACAATCAGAAATATATAAGCAGTCACTGACAAAAAGGAGCTTTTTCACTTGTGGGATTGAGGCATTTTGTTAACTATATGCTCATGAAAACCAAAAAAAAGAAAAATCAATAAGTATTTCAAAAGAAAAGCAGCAATGAATCAGGAAGTTGACAACTCATGTTACCAACTATCCAAAAGCCGCAGACCATTAGCAGTTATGTGCAAATGTTGAAACAGACAAAAAGAATGCTGGTGTGTTCAGTGATACTGGGTTGACAAGGCATAACATGTGTTCCAGGATTTCGAGTACTGCAAAACTTGACATTTACCATTAAAAAAGGTCATTTGTAATGCGCCTCTCTGCTGCATAATTTCACTAAGGTCTTAAATTTACAATCTGCATAAATATTAGTTTGCTGAAAATTATAAAATCTGTTTAAATAGCAAAAATCTCTCAGTGGCAGGTAAGCAGAGGTTCATTTTCCATTCTTCAACTGAACATGGATAATTTGAGTTTAAGTCAAAAGAATCAGACTGCAACACAAAAAAAGTTTTTCAATTTACATGCACTAGACTGAGATGGACATAACATTTTCAAATGCCAAACATGCATTTAATAGGACCAAAAGAGGCAATGACTGACTTTAATGATCAAAGCTGGGATTTGGTATCAGGGAAGAGCACTGCCAGGAATTTTCTTGAATCACAATTGTAAATAGAGCATCTAGGTTTGACCATCTTTCCATTCATGAAGTTGAACATTAAATTCTTAATTGATTAAACTACATGCATGTAGACAGACAACAAATTCCAACACCAAATTACACAGTAGCTGATTACATTTAAACAATATAACAATAAATTCATATATGGTTTCCCACTTTACTCGTGATTGAATTCCTCTCGAATGTAAGATGCCTTCCTTAGAAGTATGATTTGTCCTAGTTGTGGTATGAAATGATACAATCTTCTTTACAGTTTTCGCCATTACTCACTGCTAAGCCACACACTGACTCACATAACCAACGTCTCAGAATTTATTAAATGTCTATTTCTGAAAGATGACAGCAATGGTTAAAACTGGATTCTCAAAGGACATTAAAAAATCCTATGTCGTTGCTCAATGAATCTGGCCCCAATGACTTTGTCAGTAGCACAAAACAAACGATGGCAGATCAGCAGCCCATCTTACACAACACCCAATTTTATCTTCTGTTTAAGACATGTGTCCATTAGCACCACTGTTGAAGTTGAATTTCACTCCCTGAATTTCAAGTTTCTGGCCAACTGTTGAAATGAACAAACTTTTTCACATCTTTGTGGACACCAGTGCTCTGCATGATGCCGTAAAGAATAGTTCTGCCACATTTTATCAATATAATGATGGCAGCAGTGCAAATTTTTTGTCCGAACCTAGAGAAATAAATTCACTATGGAGCCCGTCAACCACCATTTGCTGTCACTTACAGGTGCAACATATTTCGCGTGGCATGACAAGTGGTTGACCAGTAGTGGAATTTTTTGAATGAGAGAAATGCATGCAAGGAGAACTATTTGTTCTTTCAATTTGTTGGCATATGCAAAGGGCTGCTAGCGGGTGCTAACTGACACGGAGGAAAACCAAACTAATTTTCTGGCAGTAAGCAAAATTGGTGGCATAAAGGAGCTCATTATAACAGTGAAACGTTTATGCATTCGGGGCCTGAAATTTCAGACAATGCTTGTATCAAAATACAGTTCAAACAGTTTTGTTCGTGGATGGGTAATTCGCACAGTTTCCACCCAATGACTAATTTTGGACCAAGTGGTTTTAAGTGAAGTTTTTAAACAGTGAAAATCATACCAAGTGGTCAAGACAGCGGTGTAAAACTGAAGACCTGTCAAAAGCAGCCTTCATATACTTTGCTAACATTTATAATTGAGCTTTCTCTGTTGAGAGAGTTAGAGCTCAATGAAGAAATGCGTTAGTGGTCCTGAGACCCCAATATCTCTGGCACCACTGAAAATCCCATCCAGAAATACTGGGCCACTCCCACGAACCTATTATTAGTATAGCAAATTAAAAAGATTTTGCCACTCAGCAGAACCAAATACATGAATAAAACACAAGGCCACCTATTACATAATTTCAAATTCGCAAACTATATGCTAATATGACATCAACGTCATTTCGATCTCCATCATTACTATAAAAAAACCTGGCTCACTGAAAACATGACATGCATACTCACCCAAGAGCAGAAAAAATAATAGATAAAAATATGAAAAGGCTCAAAGACATGGTAGGATGATGACCTGAAGCTTGGTCAAAAAGGTTTTTAAAAGATAGAGGTTAGTGTAGTCAATTGTAATAAATACAGAAGGCACAAAGCACTGCTGTAACAGTCACAGAGCACATCAGTCATGACTTTAGCTAGTGCCATTTCAGTGCTATGAAGAGTGCCCAAAAGCTTGATCAAAGAGATGGGTCTGAAGGAAGAATGTGAGCAGCACAAGAATTAACAGTCTGAAACTTTCAAATTTCAACAGACATAAAATTCAAATAATCACTGATAAAGTCACTTTGAAATGAGAGTTTGTGCTATAACCTCTGGCCAATATATTTACAAATTAGTGCAATAGCCCTCTTCCTACTGTTCAAAATAATCCCACCAGATATTCAGTTGGAAGCTAGTACTATCCTATGCCCCACTGATAATCAGTGCTGACACAGCTGAAAAAAAACCTCACCGTTGACGATAAAACCTTGACCAAACCTGAACTTATTCTTAAATTGGTCAACTTTTAACACATTAACAGTCTTGTGAAATCAACTCTGCTTCAGTGAACACCAAAAAGGGAGGTGTGCATGGAGAGCATGTTCTTTGTTAATCTTTTTGCATTATATTGCGGTTCTCTTCCATGAATTAAAATACACTTAAATCTGATGAAAACAAATTTCCCACAACATCAAAGTCATTATATATTGAATTCGATCCCTGACACATATATGAAATTCCTGTTCCTCTTAAGTAAAGACCTGTTATTTGTGCCAAATTTGTCAAGTTTACAGTGCAAGATGAATTTAGCAACAGTCCGTCTAATGTTATTATTCTGCCCCTATTCAAGGGAAATTTTAAGGACAGCAATGTCAAAAACTGTATGTGCAGGCTGATCTACAATTGCTGCTGGTGGCACATTGATTGGATGGATCTCAGTGTCTTCAGGGGATACAGTGATGGCAGATGTGGCAAAGTCTAATGTGATCAAACCCTCACTGTCCTAAAGGTCAGCGAATGTCCCATCATGATTTTTTAAATAACTTTCTTAGACCATATTTTCTACAGCACATTTTTATTAAAAATAAATAGTTTAAGGATAATTTAAATTGATGTTTTGTATTAATTTTATGTACAAATTGCAATTCCTGATTAATAAATTCTTGCCAGTGTCGTACTTGTTCTCAACTTCAAATTGAATGAGGATTTTCCTCAAGACAAAAGCTAATTTCAGTTTTACAAAAAGCTTTAAACAGATATAATTACTTTATATTGTTTTATATTTAGTACTGTGCGCCCCACTCATTATCCTAACAGAACACAGTTTTACCAAGTATTAGGATCAACAATAACTTGCACAAGATGGTAAAATTGAACAGATTAATTCAATTTATATCTGTTTGACAAAATCACTATTTGATCAGTGTGCCAATCATGTTGGTAATATTCAAAATATTTTCTAAATCCACTTGACACAACACAAAATATTACAAACACTTTGTAAAAAGACGAGAGAGAGTTAAAGTTACAGAGTTCTTACTGGATCCGCAAGCGTGGGGCCCCAGGTCTTTCTCGTCTCTTCTTCATTGCTGGATTATCTGATACCTTCGCAGCTAGAGAAACTAAGCTGTCCTAGTAATACCATCATAAGACTGACATCACTCAGGGAAATATTGGCAGCTGTGTTTTGTGCAATAGGGGCAGTCGGTAGGAATTAAGTTCAACCCTTGCAGAAAATCAGAGCCACATTTTGCATGTCTCAAAAAGTACAACTTTCACTTTAAGAGGTTGCCAAACTAATTACAATCCTATTCCTGCCAATCCTAAATATACTATTGTACTAACATTTAATAAACAAGATCAACTTCTCTAATCCCCTCAACTCATGCAGAGGATCTACTAGTCTACTCACCAACAGCACAACAACTCTAGCTAAAATTAGAAAGGAGCAGTCCCTTGAATGGCAGTACAAGTTTAGTTTTAAACAAACCAATCCAGTCCGCTGTCCAGACAACGTACTTTGGTGTGAAGGAAATTGCAGGATCCTATTAACAGAGACCAAGGGGAGGAGTAAACACAAGGTTCAAGCAGCCAATTGTTGTCACAGTTGTATTAATACCCCTGATACTCTGTTCAAAATTTTCACATTTAGCTAATTATTTTTATGGGTTGAGTATGTAAGCCACAATATATAATTATTACACACTTGCTTAAATCTTCCTCTTTCTTCAATATCCTCTACTAAAATAAATTGGTAGGCAAACAGAAGTGTTGGGCATCAAACTACTTCAATTTTTTTTGAAAATCAAGTATTTAAAGACTGTGACAGTAGGGATGCACAGTATAAAGTATGAATTAAACTACTAACAATTAATTAATTCAACACTTTATTTTTGCATGCGATGCGAGTGTCACTGACAAGGCCAGCATTCATTGCCCATCTCTAATTGTCCTCGATAAGGTAGTGGTGAACCACCTTCTGGAACTGCTGCATTCCATCTGGTGTAGGCACACCCACAGGGCTGTTAAGAAGAGTGTTTCAGGTTTTTGACCCAGCAGTGAAGGAAAGGCAATATAGTTCCAAGTCAGGATGGTCTGTGGCTTGGAAGGGAACTTGCACATGGTGGTGTTTCCATGCATCTGATGCCCTTGTCCTTCTAGGTGGTAGAGGTCACAGGTCTGGAACGTGCTCTCGAAGGTACTGTTGGTGAGTTGCTGCAGTGCATCTTGTAGATGGTACACACCGCTGCCACGGTGTACTATGGCAAACGGAGTGAATGTTGAAGGTGGTGAATGGAAATGCCAATCAAGTGGGCTGCTTTGTCCTGGATGATGTTGAGCTTCTTTAGTGTTGTTGGAGCTGCACTCATCCAGGCAAGTGGAGAGTATTCCATCACACTCCTGACTTGCGCCTTGTAGATGGTGGCCAGGCTTTGGCGAGTCAGGAGGCGAGTTACTCGCTGCAGAATTTCCAGTCTCTGGTCTGCTTTTGTGGTCACAGTATTTATACAGCTGGTCCAGTTCAGTTTCTGATCAATGGTAACCCCCAGGATATTCATGGACGGGGAGTCAGCGATGGCAATGCTGCTGAATGTCAAGAGGAGAGGGCTAGATTCCCTTTTGTTAGAGATGGTCACTGTCTGGCACAAATATTACTTATCACTTATTAGCCCAAGCCTAAATGTTGTCCAGGTCTTTCTGCATGTGAACATGAACTGCTTCAGTATCTGAGGAGTTGTGAATGGTACTGAACACTACGCAATCAGCCAACATCCCCCCACTTCTGACCTTATGATGGAAGGAAGGTCACTGATGAAGCAGCTGAAGATGGTTGGGCCTAGAACACTACCCTGAGGAACTCCTGCAGTAATATCCTGGGCCCTCCAACCCATCTTCCTTTGTTTGACTCCAACCACTGGAGCGTTTCCCTGGATTCCCACTGACTTCAATTTAGCTAGGGCTCCTTGATGCCACAATTGGTCAAATACTGCCTTGATGTCAAAGGAAGTCATTCTCACCTCACCTCTTGAATTCAGTTCTGCCAATGTTTGGACCAAGGCAGTAATGAGATCTGAAGCCGAGTGGCTCTGGCGGAACCCAAACTAAGCATTGGTGAGCAGGTTATTGCTGTGTAAGTGCTGCTTGATAGCACTGTCAATGCTACCTTCCATCGCTTTGGATGTGGCCAGGCAATTTTAGACAATCTTCGGTAAATTCCAATGTTGTAGCTGTACTGGAACAGCTTGGCTAGGGGCGCAGCGAGTTCTGAAGCCAAGCCTTCAGTATTACAGCCAGGATGTTGTCGGGGCCCAAAGCCTTTGCTGTACCCAGTGCTTTCAGCCATTTCTTGATATCACGAGGAGTGAATCAAATTGGCTGAAGTCTGGCATCTGTGATGCTGGGGACTTCAGAAGGAGGCCTAGCTGGATCATCCACTCGGCACTTCGGGCTGAAGATGGTTGCAAATGCTTCAGTCTTGTCTTTTGCACAGATGTGCTGGGCTCCCCCATCATTGAGGATGGGGATGTTTGTGGATGCTCCCCCTCCAGTTAGTTGTTTAATTGTCCACCACCATTCTTGACTGGATATGGCAGAATTTCGATCAGATCTCTTGGTTGCAGGATCGCTTAGCTCTGTCCATCGTATGTTGCTTCCGCTGTTTAGCATGCACGCAGACCTATGTTGGAGCTTCAGCAAGCTCGGCACCTCATTTTTAGCTATGCTTGCTGCTGCTCCTGGCATGCTCTCCTGCACTCCTCATGGAACCAGGGTTGACCCCCTTGGCGTGATAGTAATGGTAGAGTGGGGGATATGCCGGGCCATGAGGTTAAAGATTGTGGTTGAATACAATTCTGCTGCTGCTGATGGCCCACAGTGCCTCATGGAAACTCAGTCTTGAGCTGCAAGATCTGTTCTGAATCTATCCCATTTAGCATGGTGGTATTGTCACACAACACAATGACAGCATCCTCAGTGTGAATTCGGTACTTCATCTCCACAAGGACTGTGCAGTGGTCACTCCTACCAATAGAGTAAGGGACAGATGCATCTGCAACAGGTGGATTGGTGAGGACTTTGCAGAGTCGACTGGGCAGGGTGTTCTAGTCATTTCTGGTGCCTAGGTCGATGCTGGGTGGTCCATCGGGTTTTATTCTTTTTTGACATATCTATAACTGAATGGTACAATTGAACAGCTTCCTAGGCCACTTCAGTGGGTAATTAAGAGTCAACACATTGTGGGTTGTGGGTAAAGTGCAGTGAATCCACAGGAATCTATTTTGCTCCCCACAACACTGGGGAGACCAAATATAGTTTGGGTGACCGCTTGTGGAACACCTCCATTCAGTCCGCAAGTATGACCCCTAGCTTCCGGCCGCCTGTCATTTTAATTCTCCGTCTTGCTCTCACGCTGACCTTTCTGTCCTCAGCCTACTGCAGTGTTCCAATGAAGCTTAACATAAGCCCGAAGAACAGCACATCATCTTTCCATTAGGCACTTCACAGCCTTCCAATCTGAACATTCAGTTCAAGAATTTCAGACCATAATATCTGCTCCCATTTTTTTTCCTTTTTCTTTGTAGATCTCAGTCTCACTCTTGTTTTTCTTTTTTTGTTTTCAAACAGCAGCTGTTCATCATTTTGCCATTCACACCTTTTGTTTCTTTACTTGTCCCATTACCACCCGCATTGGCCCTGCACCACCAATTCTTTTGTCATTTAATCTCTCCTGTCTTCCACCCTATCGCAGACTTTCCCTGTTGATCTTTTTCCATCCTCCCCCATATCAGTTGTTTACAACTTGTTACATTACTAACTTTTCCCAGTTCTGATGAAAGGTCATCAACCTGAACTGTGAATTCGGTTTCTCTCCCCACAGATGCTGCCTAACCTGAATATTTCCAGCATTTTCTGTTTTTATTCCATTTAATTAAACTTAGAGTCATAGAGAGAAAAAGCACTGAAATAGGCCCTTCGGCCCACTGAGTCTGTGCCGACCAACAACCACCCATTTATACTAATTCTACATTGTTTTCAGGGGACAATAATTAAACCCATTTTCTGTCTACATCTCTCCCCGCTCCCATAAAGTCACTACACTACACACAAAATAGTAATGATGTGGGCTGTGATCTTTAACCTGAAAATGATGGTATCACATGGCAGATACTGTAGCATATAAAACCGTTCACTGATCAATGATCTGTTCTGGATGTACACTATTCACAACTAATACCAGTACGTTTAAGGGGGAAGTTACACTATCACTTTCACATTGATGTGGAAAGATTTTGGCAGCACATCAATGCAAAATAGGCAATGTAGTTCTGGAATCAGGTCCCAATCTTAAGGAGAGTGTGTTACGAAAATGCTTCTATATTTTTTGTTAAGTATATGTTTTTGAGGACTTATATTTAAATTGTGGAGATGGATTCATTGGAAGAAATAGAGAAACTGATGCTGCATTTCTCCTGAAAGGCCTGCCAAGGAAAAAGGAACCACCTAACTCATCTCTTTCTCTACCTCTTTGAGAGCTTGAGGGCTAAAATCCCTGGTGCTGTATCTCTCTTGAGAAGCTGAAAATCCTGCAATTCAAATGGGCTGGCTGAAACCCCTGATGCCACATGTCTCCTGGAAAACCTACCAGATGATTTCTCATCATCTCCAGAACAAATTGCTTCTGAAAAGATCCCAGTGATCCGTCTCCATATACCCAGACACCAGACAAAAGAGATATGACATCCTTACCTACTCTTTTTTGTTTCCTTCAAGAATTAGCAAGTATTTGGCCAAAGTATTCTTTTTTTGTCTTTTCTTTTTGTAACAGATCTGTGTAGAGAAAATTTCTGTATTTTTTTCTGTGTATCTGTGTGTGTGGGGAGTGGGGGGGGGGATTTAAAAAGGAAACTTTCATATCTCAATCTGTGTATTAATGCTTTGCTTTGTTACTGGATAAGTCTTGTTTGATAATAAACTGATAATTATTTTGTTTATTGAAGAAACCTGGTTGGTGTATTTTATTCTGGGATAAAGAGTATATGATTGACCACATTGGTCACTGGGTAAACATTTAAATATATGTTGTGACCTGTGGAAAAAATGAGAAAAGACAATGCACTCCTCCCACCTCGGTCGTAACAAGTGGCATTGACAGCCATTCATGCTACTTGGGCTAGAGACCTTCCGGAGTGCAACTCTACTGCAGCTTCTGAGTTTAAAAAAATGCTCTGGTCATCCATTGAACTACTCAGTTACTTGATAAACCTCTGTTCAAAGTACTCCCTGTTACACAGGAGAAAATTATAGTCTGACCTCATTTTTGTTTTAGCAAAAACATTAAGTTCTTACTCGCATAGAGACCTTGGAGTTGGTTTTACATGCAGCTAGGACACCCTGGTCATATACCAACAAGAAGTGCCCCACAGTAAAGAGTGTGACTTGAAATCTGACAGCATACTACTCCAGAGACTTTCACCAAAGACTGGGAAATCTGTATTCCCAATCTGCAGAATGATTTGTCAGGGTGAGATGATTTTCGAGTAACACTCGGCTCAATTTGAGGATACACCCCTTGGTGTTTACAATGCAACTGCTGCAGGATGTCACTGGAACAGCCAGAAAGCAGTGAGAGACCTGACTTGAGCCCTCCACGTCTGCAATAATATTGTCATTTTTACTGAAATCTCAAAACAGTCTTCTCATTTAATTCCTTTCTTCCAAAAGGATACTTCAATACTTGCCTTCCGCTTTAAATCTGAAAGACCACAAAAAATAAAATTGATCTTTGAGCAATCATGCATATAGCAGGCTAGTTCTGAGAAATCAGGTACGAGTGCCTATGATGATTTCCAAGAGGACATTAACCTATTTTGGCATAGTTCATGCAGCTCATGCCTATCCCATATGAATCAATACAAAATTTAAAAAAATGTAGAGTTAGGTTAAGAGGTTAGAAAGTCCATTCTTTTTCCGAGTGAAAGCAATCTCTGGAACATATCACAACGCACATAAGGATACACTTAAGGCCTTCAGGAGGGACCAGGATGCAGTTGCTGTAGAAGAAAACACTTTGAGTTATAGAAAGTAAATGCAGCTAGTGGTAATCAGTCTCATCAGTCACTGCAGTTTCCTAGAACTTGTTCGATTGCCAGAAGGGCTTGCAGAGGAATCTTCCATAGTTATTTCCTACATTGGTCCAAGGTTTTTCCTCTTTTGTTACCTCTCCCAGGAGACAGCACAATTGGTGGGACTGGAAAAATGGAGCACATAGACTGCACCATGTTTGGGTGGGACAGGCCAGATAGACCAGTTAGTCTTTTCTTGCTGCTCTGTTCCTACATTGAAAATGCTATATACTGCATAACACCAGCTTTGCCCAACAAGGAAATCAATAAGTTCTATTTATATGGCACCTTTAATGTAGCAAAACGTCCCAAGACACTTAATTAAGCAAACACAATTTTGACTTCAAGGCACATAAGGAGATTTTAGGATAGGTGACCAAAAACCTGATCAGAGGCAGGTTTTGATGAGTGTTTTAGAGGAGGAGAGAGAGATAGAGTTGCAGAAATGTTTAGGGAGGGAATTCTTGAGCTCAGGGCCTAGGCAGCTGAAGGCACGGCTGCCAATGATGAAGTGATTAGCGTAAGCACTAAACACCAGTCGTACATTCCTGTATGTTCCCTCAGCTCCTCTATTACTAGCTTTGTCCTCGTCAAGCACAACATTGGTAGTTCCTTCATCAGCCATTACACTCCTGCCTTTCTTGAACTTTTTCCCTAAATCCCTGACACCTCAGTCCTGGTCTGAAAAAAAAAACTGCTATTTGACTTTGCTTTTGGCTCTGTTTTCTGCTTTTTTCCTCCCTTTTTCTCTCCTGCAGTGACAACACTTTACCCCAACACATTAAGGTACCTCATGCCTTCAATCAGTTTGTTAAGAACACTGCAAAATTTGTGCTGTAGCTGTAAGGAATAGCTAGAAAAGGCAAATCTTCTTTATTGGAAAGTGTGAATTACAATCTTTGTGTTTTTATAAGTACTACCTCTCTATCAAAGGTTTCACAGCAGTTTGTGCAAATAATCTTCCCGAGCAGGTGTATGTGATCTATAAGATTAACAATTACCCTGATTTTAATCATCTCCACACAATATTAATTGTTGACAGAAGCTATGATAATACTCTTTGAAACTAGCAGAGTATTAAACTTAGACCACAACTTCCAGCTAAGTAACTTATAAATAGAATTAAAATAGAGAATTAAAGCACCAAAAGAACTCGGCAAATACTGAAACAGTTCAATTATCAAACCTAGATGAAATGAGCTATGTCCTTATGGGTTAATTTACCTTTTTCAGCACTTTGTCCTGAAGCAGTGAAAGAGCCACGAAATTATAAGGCAAAGAAACCAGCACAAACAGGCTTTCTTAGGTTTAAAGAAAAGTTGACATTTATTAAACCTAAACTCTAATTCAGTTAACACCTACGGATACACGACGCGCCCACGCTAGCATACATACACGATACACACGTGCAAATAGACAGAAAACAGAAGAAAAATAAAGTGGAAAAGTTTCAGGCAGTATCAAAAGAGTTTTTGTTACATTCTTCGAGCTCACTGTAGAGTCCTCGATTTTAGGTAGAACTTGCTTTTTGCTGGGGCCCAGTATTCTCCTTAAACCTTGTTCGCTGTAGGAGACTTTTCTCTCTTGGGGTTCATGTGTATTCAGTGGATTCAGAGGCTTGTGAGAAAGAGTCGGGAGCAGACAGGAGAGATCTTCTCAGTCCTGGAGCAAACAGACAGTCTCTCAGAGTTCATACTGTTAGCACAATTCAGAAAAACCCAGGTTGCCACACGGGTTAGTCATGTGACTAACTAGTCTGACCACGTCTTGGATTGCATCACCTTAGCAGTCTCTGGAATGCTCCTCTTACACACAATACCTGGTGATCAAGGTCCATTGTGGGTTGAATGTGTCAGGGAATGGTCCTTTGTTCTTCCAACCGCCGTCTGTTAATATGCAAATATATTTTCCAGCCACTGCTGATCTGTTTAACAAGCCCTTTCTTCACTCCAGTAACAATTTAAAATCAATGTTCATGACAAAATTAATGTGCCTCATTCTTGGCAGGTGGGGGCCTGGCATGACAGTACATTTTGCTTGCTTATGTCATCCTATTTCCTTGCAAATTATGATGTACAAAGCACCAGCTTTTGTACTATAAAGTAGCTCTTGCTGACTGAGTCTGAAATTTTAGCATGAACTACAGTACTTGCAACAAAACTCCTGGTTTTAGCCTTCAGAGCTCCTTTGATAAAACAATAAACAGCCAACAGTCGGAGATGCAGAAGGAACCATTCAACGATGCAAACTTTATATAAGTAACGTTTAGTTTTTCTCTTTATGCCTCTGAGAAACACCTTGGGATATTTGTCTACATGAAAGGCACTACATCAATGCAAGTTGTTGTCGCTCAACATGAATATACAAGATCAAATCAACAGGAAGAGATCAGTGAAGGCAAGATCCACAGACTTAGAGGTACTGCACTGGTGAAAATAAGTGGCAAATTTTTCTTCAGGAAGGATGAACCAAAATACGCCATGTATCGCTTTTATCAAGATTTACATCAATTTCTGGAATGTTCTTGCAAATATCAAGAAAGTTTTGTCAGTTCTTTGGCAAGCCACTAGATGGAGATGAATGCACAGCAAAAACTAACAGTTTTTAATTCAAGATAGGGAGCTCAAGTAAAACAGCCTACATCGCAGACCCCTCTTTAACCTGACCAACCCAATGATTAGCACCATACATACATGCCAGCAGCATGAGTTTGACATTGTCAAAATGTGATTTGGGAGCCCTGTCCACATGCCCAAAGTTCCAGCCCAAAATCAGTGCACACTGTCTTCCAAATGCCACTCGCATGTTCATGACATGCTCCTGCTGTGATTGATGGCAATATGCACTCTGGGCAGGAATTCTCACTAGACTGGAATTTCCTACTCAGTGTGCAATTCTGTCAAAATCAGTAGCATGATGAGCAATAAAAACAAGAAATGCTGGAACCACTCAATAGGTCTGACAGCATCTGTGGAAAGAGAAGTAGAGTTAACGTTTCGGGTCAGGAAAAAAAGTTTGATGAGCATGTAGGTGCTCCTCAAGAGGGCTGGGGTGGGGCGAGGAGGGAAGCAGAATTGGGGAGAACGTTTCGGGAAGGTAAGGGCAGCTTTTTCCACAGGGGGAGGGCAGAAGACAATGCAAACGTCAGGACCAGCTTCTACACCAGGCATGGTCAGTAGGAGGGGGGGGGGGGGCGGGGTTTTTTTTAATTCATTCATGGGATGTGGGCGTCGCTGGCCAGGCCAGCATTTATTGCCCATCACTAATTGCCCTTAAGACAGTGGTGGTGAGCTGCCTTCTTGAACCGCTGCAGTCCATTTGGGATAGATATACCTACAGTGCTGTTAGGAAGGGAGTTCCAGGATTTTGACCCAGCGACAGTGAAGGAACGGCGATATAGTTCCAAGTCAGGATGGTGTGTGACTTGGAGGGGAACTTGCAGGTGGTGGTGTTCCCATGTATTTGCTGCCGTTGTCCATCTAGTTGGTAGAGGTCACGGGTTTGGAAGGTGCTGTCTAAGGCGGCTTGATGCGTTGCTGCAGTGCATCCTGTAGATGGTACACACTGCTGCCACTGTGCGTCGGTGGTGGAGGGAGTGAATGTTTGTAGATGGGGTGCCAATCAAGCGGGCTGCTTTGTCCTGGATGGTGTTGAGCTTCTTGAGTGTTGTTGGAGCTGCACCCATGCAGGCAAGTGGAGAGTATTCCATCACACTCCAGACTTGTGCCTTGTAGATGGTGGACAGGCTTTGGGGAGTCAGGAGGTGAGTTACTCGCCGCAGGATTCCTAGCCTCTGACCTGCTCTTGTAGCCACGGTATTTATATGGATACTCCAGTTCAGTTTCTGGTCAATGGTAGCCCCTAGGATGTTGATAATGGGGGATTCAGCTATGGTAATGCCATTGAATGTCAAGGGGAGATGGTTAGATTCTCTCTTGTTGGAGATGCATTGCCTGGCACTTGTGTGGTGCGCATGTTACTTGCCACTTATCAGCCGAAGCCTGGACAATGTCCAGCTCTTGCTGCATTTCTACATCGACTACTTCAGTATCTGAGGAGTCACGAATGGTGCTGAACATTGTGCAACCATCAGCGAACATCCCCACTTCTGACCTTATGATTGAAGGAAGCTCAGTGATGAAGCAGCTGAATATGGTTGGGCCTAGGACACTACCCTGAGGAACTCCTGCAGTGATGTCCTGGAGCTCAGATGATTGACCTCCAACAGCCACAACCATCTTCCTTTGCGCTAGGTATGACTACAACCAGCAGAGGCTTTTCCCCCTGATTCCCATTGACCTCAGTTTTGCTAGGGCTCCTTGATGCCATACTCGGTCAAATGCTGCCTTGATGTCAAGGGCAGTCACTCTCAACTCACCTCTTTTGTCCATGTTTGAACCAATGCTGTAATGAGGTCAGGAGCTAAGTAGCCCTGACGGAACCCAAACTGAGCGTCACTGAGCAGGTTATTGCTAAGCAAGTGCCACTTGATGGCACTGTTGATGACACATTCCATCACTTTACTGATGATTGAGAGTAGGCTGATGGGTGGTAATTGGCCAGGTTGGACTTGTCCTGCTTTTTGTGTACAGGACATACCTGGGCAATTTTCCACATTGCAGGGTAGATGCCAGTATCATGGCTGTACTGGAACAGCTTGGCTAGGGGCGCAGCAAGTTCTGGAGCACAGGTCTTCAGTACTTTTGCCAGAATATTGTCAGGGCCCATAGCTTTTGCAGTATCCAGTGCCTTCAGTCGTTTCTTGATATCACGCGGATTGAATCGAATTGGATGAAGTCTGGCATCTGTGACGCTGGGGACTTCAGGAGGAGGCCGAGATGGATCATCAACTCGGCACTGCTGGCTGAAGATCGTTGCAAATGCTTCAGACCTACCTCTTGCACTGATGTGCTGAGCTCCCCCATCATTGAGGATGGAGATATTTGTGGAGCCACCTCGTCCAGTTAGTTGTTTAACTGTCCACCACCATTCACGGCTGGATGTGGCAGGACTGCAGAGCTTAGATCTGATCCATTGGTTATGGGATTGCTTAGCTCTGTCTATCGCATACTGCTTACGCAGTTTGGCACGCAGATAGTCCTGTGTTGTAGCTTCACCAGGTTGACACCTCATTTTGAGGTATGCCTGGTGCTGCTCCTGGCATGCCCTCCTGCACTCTTCATTGAACCAGGGTTGGTCTCCTGGCTTGATGGTAATAGTAGAGTGGGGGATATGCTGGGCCATGAGGTTACAGATTGTGGTTGAGTACAATTCTGCTGCTGCTGATGGCCCACAGTGCCTCATGGATGCCCAGTTTTGCATTGCTGGATCTGTTCGAAATCTATCCCATTTAGCACGGTGGTAGTGCCACACAACATGATGGAGGGTATCCTCAATGTGAAGGCGGGACTTCGTCTCCACAAGGACTGTACAGTGGTCACTCCTACCAACACTATCTTGGACAGATGCATCTGTGGCAGGTAGATTGGTGAGGACGAGGTCAAATATGTTTTCCCCTCTTGTTGGTTCCCTCACCAGCTGCCGCATACCCAGTCTAGCAGATATGTCCTTTTGGACTCGGCCAGCTCGGTCAGTAGTGGTGCTACCGAGCCACTCTTGGTGATGGACATTGAAGTCCCCCATCCAGAGTACATTTTGTGCCCTCACCACCCTCAGTGCTTCCTCCAAGTGCTGTTCAACATGGAGGAGTACTGACTCATCAGCTGAGGGAGGGCGGTAGGTGGTAATCAGCAGGAGGTTTCCTTGTCCATATTTGATCTGATACCATGAGACTTCATGGGGTCCAGAGTCGATGTTGAGGATTCCCAGGGCAACTCCCTCCCTTCTGTATACCACTGTGCCACCACCTCTGGTGGGTCTGTCCTGCCGGTGGGACAGGACATACCCGTGGATAGTGATGGCAGTGTCTTGGGTGATTCCATGAGTATGACTATGTCAGGCTGTTGCTTGACTAGTCTGTGGGACAGCTCTCCCAACTTTGGCACAAGCCCCCAGATGTTAGTAAGAAGGACTTTGCAGGGTCGACAGGGCTGGGTTTGCCGTTGTCGCTTCCGGTGCCTAGGTCGATGCCGGGTGGCCCCTCTGGTTTCATTCCTTTTTATTGACTTTGTAGTGGTTAGATACAACTGAGTGGCTTGCTGGGCCATTTCAGAGAGCATGTAAGAGTCAACCACATTGCTGTGGGTCTGGAGTCACATGTACGCCAGACCAGGTAAGGACAGCAGATTTCCTTCCCTAAACGACATTAGTGAACCAGATGGGTTTTTACAACAATCGACAATGGTTGCATGGCCATCATTAGACTAGCTTTTAATTCCAGATTTATTAATTGAATTCAAGTTACACTTTCTGCAGTGGTGGGATTTGAGACCCTGTCCCCAGAGCAATACCCTGGGTCTCTGGGTTACTAGTCCAGTGACAATACCACTACACCATTGCCTCCCTTGAGAAAGGAACAGAGAAGCCGCAGCCCTTCAGAAGAAAAAAAAACGACGGTGAACTGAGTTAGGTCAATGGCCTACTCCAAATTTCCTTGCAATGAAGGCCAACATGCCACTTGTCTTCCTAATTTGCTTGCTGTACCTACATGCTAACTTGTGTTCCTTGCACAAGATTCTCTGAACATCAACAATTAGAAGTTTCACGCCTTTTAAAAAATTCTGCTTTTCTATTCTTCCGACCAAAGTGAATAACCTCACACTTCCCCACATTATACTCCATCTGCCATCTTGTTGCCCACTCACTTAACCTGTCTTTATCTCTTTGCAGCCACTTTGTGTCCTCCTCACAGCTTACATTCCCATCTAGCTTTGTATCATCAGCAATCTCAGATACATTACTCTTGATCTCTTCGTCTAAGTTATTAATATAGATTGTAAATAGTTGAGGCCCCAGCACTGATCCTTGCAGCACTCCACTAGGTACAGCCTGCCAACCTGAAAATGCCCTGTTTATCCCTACTCTCTGCTTCCTGTCCATGAACCAATCCTCCATCCATGCTAATATATTACCCCACAACCCCATGAACCCCTATCTTGCATATAAACGTTTATCTGGCGCCTTATCAAATGCCTTTTGGAAATCCAAGTATTCTACATCTACTGATTCCCTTTTATCGACCCTACAGGTTACATTCACAAAAAACTCTAATAAATTTATCAAACATGATTTTCCATTTGTTGGACTAAGCTTACAAACATATTAAAAGTAAATTTTATGAGTGCATACCCCAGAAGGTCAGAAATGCTCATCAGGAATATTTCCCATGATTTTCTATGCATTCATACAATTTACCCCTTTGTGTCGATCTCCTGAGCTATCATGAAAATTCAGTACAATAAGAATCATGAAAGCAGAGCGTCGCTCACAATATATTCTCTACATTTGCAATGGAACTGAAGTTGAACATTATGATGTCACAGATGGGAACAGTTCGACACAAAATATATATTTCCAAACTGCTTCTGATCAAAAAAAACTGTAAAGCATAAAGTGGGACAAAGCAAGGTAATTGAGACGCTGTGAGGTTAATATCCTACAAATGTACTGACAGTATGTTAAATGAGAGTTAATTTTTATTCCCAATTGTTTTCACCTGGCAGACCTGTGTCACTTTACCCTGTGGACTCTCTCAAGGTTGAATGTGTTTTTACTAATGCACAACCCTGAAGCCAATCAGAATGTAATTCCAATAATGCTGCAAGTAACTTGTTAAACTGCTAACCATGCACTTACTGATCTCAAACTTGCAAACCTTGGGTAATTCTCCTGTAGGGTGCACATTCCTCTGTTGCGTTTTTTGCTATGATTTATCATTTTAGTATTTGGTTGTAACCCTATGCGAAAAAAAATCACCAAATTTCCAATGATCTAATAAATAAAATATCAAGCCTCTTTTTAATTCTCATTTTAATTTGAATTTCTCAGTTCATTCAAGGGACTCTAGATTTTGCTGCACTCCCTGCACTTCTTGTGGTAAGATACATAGGTCACCTTATTTGAAAGTTTCCCATTATTTCCTCGCCATTTTATCTGCCAATATTTCTTTGCAATCTACCTATGTTAGTTCCCTTTTTATCTTGTTTAAATACGCAAAGCCTGCTATAAAAGTGTGTGCGTGAACACTAGTTGAGGTCAACGGTGATGATAAAATACCCTACTTACATTTAGGGCTGAATTTTATGCCGCCTCAGCGGGTCAGATGGTGGCGTGGGCGCGGTGTAGAATTGAGCGGGAGGCTCCGGGAGGCCTACCCGCTCCACTCCCGCATCCGGTCGTCTTTATGGCGGTCGTGCGTGGGTGGGGAGGAAAACTGCTCACCCGCCCGAGGCCAATCAAGGCCCTTAAGTGGACACTTAAAGGCCAATTAAGGGCCCTCGCCCGCCTCCACAGGTATTTTACCCGTGCCAAGAGGGCGTGCTGGGGACGTGAAAGGCCGCCCAGCAATAGCTGCCGGCCTTCCTGCAACCCGGGGGAGGGGCCATGGCAGTCAGGCACAGGGTGCCCAATTGATGGCCGCCCCCACCTCCCACCCCACCCCCGGGATCCAAGATTCCCCCCTCCCCCCAAACGACCACTCCAGCCTCACCAGGGAAGGAAAAATCCCCTGGTGAGGCATGCCCAACTTATCTTCACTCCTGGATCCATCTGGTCGGCTCGGCTACAGTCCCAGCACTGGCCACCGCTCCCAGTGGTGCTGCTGGGACTAAGAGCTGCCGGCCCACTGATCGACTGGCAGCTCAACGAGGCAGGACTTCCTCCCTCGGGCAGGTGGAAGTCCCGCCTCAGAACATTTAAAGCCCAGGGATCCGTAAAATGCGAGCCGGATCTCCAGGCCAGGCGGAAGCGGGTTCACCACCGGCCTTTACGTCGGTGGTGAATTCCTGTCAACCTAAGGTAAAATCCAGCCCTTACTGTCTAGACTTACTATGAAAAATGACAGCTTTGGAAAAGTACCAGAGAGCTCTTTGGATCCGATGTATTTTTTGTTGGCATCCATCTACAAACACAAAAAATAGCAGCAGGAGTCAACCATATGGCCCATCAAGCCTGCTCCACTATTCAAAACTATCATGGCTGATCTTCGGATTCAACTCCACTTTCCCGCCTCCTCGCCATATCCCTTGACTCTCTGAGACACCAAAAATCTGTCTATCTTAAATGTATTCAACGATGGAGCATCCACAACCCTCTGGGGTAAAGAATTCCGAAGATTCACAACCCTTTGAGTGAAATAATTTTGCCTCATCTCAGTCCTAAATGATCAGCTCCTTATCCAGAGACTGCGCTGCCGTGTTTTAGATTCCACAACCAGCAGAAATAATCTCTCAGTGTCTACCCTAACAAGCCCCTTTAGAATCTTATATGTTTCAATGAGATCACCTCTCATTCTTCTAAACTCCAGAGAATACAGGCTCAATTTACTTAGCCTCTGATCATAGGACAACCTCCTCATCCCAGGGACCAATCCAGGGAACCTTCGCTATATTGCCTCCAATGCAAGTATATCCTTTCTTATGTCACAACCAGGTGAGAAAGAGGTCTAGGGGTCCCTTTCAGCTTTCACCTGGTCTTACTGTAACAGGGTTTAATTTTAAACACACTGTGTTATTAGCTCCCCTTTGGTGAATCCTTGTTCAGCGCTTTCCAATTATAAGGCAAAGAAACCAGCACAAACAGGCTTAGGTTTAAAGAAGAAAAGTTGATATTCATTAAACTTAAACTGTAATTCGGTTAACGCCTACAGATAGATGATGCACCCATAATAGCATGCATATGCGATACACACATGCAAATAGAGACAGAAAACAGAAGAAAAATGAAGTGGAAATGTTTGAGCCAATATCTGAAGAGTATTTGTTACGGTTCTTCGAGCTCACTGTAGAGTCCTTGATTGAAGGTAGATCTTGCTTTTCGTTGGGTCCAGTATTCTTCTTAAACCTTGTTCGGAGTAGGAGTCTTTTCTCTCTTGGGGTTCATGTGTCTTCAATGGATTCAGAGGCTTGTGAGAAAGAGATGGGAGCAGACAGGTGAAATTTTCTCAGTTCAGGAGCAAACAGACAGTCTCTCAGAGATCAAACTGTTTGTACTATTCAGAAAAACCCAGGTTGCCAAGCAGGTTAGTCATGTGACTAACTGGTCTGACCACGTCTTGGATTACAGTCTCTGGAATGCTCCTCTTACACACAATACCTGGTGATCAAGGTCTATTGTGGGTTGAATGCGTCAGGGAATGATCCTTTGTTCTTCCAATCACCATGTGTTAATATGCAAATATCTTTACCAGCCATGGCTGATCTGTTTAACAAGTCCTTCCTTGACTCCAGTAACAGTTTAAAATCAATGTTCATGACAAAGTTAATGTGCCTTATTCTTGGCAGGTGGGGGCCTAGCATGACACTTCAATGTGGAGACCAAAATTGCACATAGTACTTCAGATGTGGTCTCACCAAAATCCTGTACAATTGTAGCAATACTTCCTTATTCCTGTACTCCAATTTCCTTGCAATAAAGGACAAAATTCCAAAAAGATGATGGACATGCAACAAACAATGCATATAGATGGGATGTCTTCTCTGGTGCACCTTTGCTGATGGGCCAATCCTCGAGAAGCAGGTTCTGCCACAAGTGCTGCACATGAAGCTGCTAAGTGAAACTGTGAGTTGTTGTTTTCGGCCTTGGTGCCTGTTGTCAAACTGCTATAGTCACTGATCGTCATGGTAGTGTACGCCAGTCCAGAGGATGTGTTGCCTTTTTCCTCTTTCGCCAGCTAGTGACTCCCAGGTGCGACAGTCGACATTTAGGGCCTTCATGTCACACTTGCAAGTACCCTTGAAGTGGAGCATTGGGAGCCCCACTAGTTGTCAGGCCTTGGCTACCTCACCATACCGAAGGTCCTTGGGTATACAACCGTCTTCGATCCTGCGGACATGTCCGATCCACCAAAGTCGCCTCTGTTTGATTAGTGCCAACGCACTTGGGAGCCGTTGGAGCTCTACCTTTGAGAGGACTGCCACATTTGTGATTTTGTCCTGCCAGGATATCGTGATCATGGGACAAGCTGTTGCATTTCCGCCCCTGATCACACTAAATAACCCCCACTGGAAGTGGTTAGAAAATTCTGTTGTCTTGGGTCTACGGTGATAGACAATCCGTCCCTTGATGCAGAATTTGATACACACCAGAGAAAGCAACTACCACCTTTAGCCAACTCAGGAAATGTGCAGAGGATAACACCAAGCTGACCCTGAGGGCCAAGCTGCTGGTTTATAAGGGCTGTGTTCTCCACATCTTGTTGTATCGCTGTGAAACATGGGCATCTTACAGGAAAAGAAGCTCAATAATTTCCATCTTTGCTGTCTGTGGCCCATTATGGGTAGATCCTGGCAGGACAAAATCATAATTTTTACCCCAATTAGAAAAGGAGAAGGAATAGAAAATACTTTTCTACATTGCAGGGAAACTTGGGACAACAAGAATAATACTTAGCATTCTTTTTGAAACTTTTTTAGCAGTTGCGCAATATCAGAGTTAAAGAAATCTGATTAACCAGCAACTAAAGAGCCTTAACAATCTTCGTCCAGGTGTTGTACTCTCAGATATAATGCTGCTACCTGAAGCTGTGTTCACTTGATTAAACTTAACTTCCCATTTCAATGTTCACACTAAGCTTTAACTATGATTGCAATGGCGGGTCAACACACAATTTCTGGCTTTTTTGCTACAATTCAAAAGTAGTTTCATGGTATAAATAGTAGTTATGCTTGCGGTCTGATGCCGGGAAAGTCAGGCAAGTTAACCTTGAATATGCATTGTTAAGTTCTTTTGACAGCCCTAGTCAGGATTTAACATATTTTGAATTGTAGAAATCTGTGGAACCATATTAAACCTAAAAATATGGTTTTTTTTTGTTTTGTGGAATTCCATGAAGCCGTGTATGTGTTAAAAATGTGTTACTAGCTCTTAACACAAACATACCGAACACTATAACAATGATTAGTAAACTAAACAAAGGGTTCTTTATTGAAGAATAACAGGATTCTAGGTTACTTCTTCAATACACATGCTACTTGCTGACTAAAACTGTTCTAACTACTGTATCACGTTAACATGCATCACTTCCTGTGATGATGTATACTAAACTATTTACACATTCAGTAGTATGTTAATCAGTATTAAAGCAATATCACAACAAAAACACTTAACCTTTTACAAAGTTGTGAATGCCCTGACCTATAAATGATACACTACTTTGAATCATAAGTAAAGTGATGGAAGGAGTCACTTGCTTAGCAATAACCTGCTCAGTGACGCTCAGTTTGGGTTCCGCCAGTGCCACTCAGCCCCCAACCTCATTACAGCCTTCGTTCAAACATGGACAAAAGAGCTGAACTCAAGAGGTGAGTACCGAGTATGGCATCAAGGAGCCCTAGCAAAACTAAAGTCAATGGGTATCAGGTGGAAAACTCTCTGCTGGTTGGAGTCATTCCTAACGCAAAGGATGATGGTTGTGGTTGTTGGAGGTCAATCATCTGAGCTCCAGGACATCACTGCAGGAGTTCCTCAGGGTAGTGTCCTCGGCCCAACCATCTTCAGCTGCTTCATCAATGACCTTCCTTCAATCATATGGTCAGAAGTGGGGATGTGCGCTGATGACTGCACAATGTTCAGCACCATTCGCGACGCCTCAGATACTGAAGCAGTCAGTGTAGAAATACAGTAAGACCTGGACAATATCCTGGCTTGGGCTGGTAAGTGGCAAGCAACATGCGCGCCACACAAGTGTCAGGCAATGACCATCTCCAACAAGAGAGAATCTAACCAACTCCCCGTGACATTCAGTGACATTACGATCACTGAATCCCGCACTAACAACATCCTAGAGGTTACCATTGACCAGAAACTGAACTGGAGTAGCTATATAAATACCGTGGCTCCAACAGCAGATCAGAGGCTAGGAATCCTGCGGCAAGTAACTCATCTCCTGACTCCCCAAAGCCTGTCCACCATCTACAAGGCACAAGTCAGGAGTGTGATGGAATACACTCCACTTGCCTGGATGGGTGCAGCTCCACAAGATTCAAGAAGCTCGACACCATCCAGGACAAAGCAGCCCACTTGATTGGCACCCCATCCACAAACATTCACTCCCTCCACCACCGATGCACAGTGGCAGCAGTGTGTACCATCTACAAGATGCACTGCAGCAATGCATCAAGGGCTCCTTAGACAGCACCTCCCAAACCTGCGATCTCTACCAACTAGAAGGACAAGGGCAGCAAATGCCTGGGAACACCACCACCTGCAAGTTCCGCTCCAAGTCACAAACGATCCTGACTTGGAACTATCACTGTCGCTGGGGCGAAATCCTGGAACTCACTTTCTAACAGCACTGTGGGTTACCAACCTCACATGGACTGAAGCCATTTGAGAAGACAGCTCACCATCACCTTCTCAAGGGCAATAAGGGATGAACAACAGCTACTTCTCCCTTGCACCGTGCTTGATTAAGAACTTTTATTTACTTTAATCCCGTGGACTCGAGAGTGGTTATTTTCTCCACAACAATTTGGCGTAGTCGGCAGGATCCTCAAGGCTCAGGCACCGGTGCCCAACTGAGTGAGCGGGTGAGTACATTTACTTGACCACCCATTAGATAGATAGGTCGGCGTTCAGGACGGGAAGCTGGCAGACCGATTTGAGGATCCGAACCAAAGAACAGGTCCACGGGTGGAGTAACTAAAGATGGCACAGCACCAGGATCATAGTCCCTTGGGTAAACAAGGAGGTAATATCGTTCTCGGGGTTAACCAGGCAAAGTAAGAACGATCGTAGGTTTGCAAGAGGTCCGTACTCACACCAAGTAGCGAACGGCCGTACAGGAAGCCAGACGTCCACTTCCCGCAGAGAGGACGTCAGAACGATCGGAGAGGAAACGAGAGGTCCATTTCCCACGTGCGAACAATCATAGGGTAGCGAGAGGACCCACAAAAATAGTAACAATAGTCAGACGACAAAACATCAAACATGGAAAATAAAGATCCGGAGTGGGAATCCAAAGGGTCACTCACCAAATTTTTGGCAGCCAAAAACAAGAACAACTTCAGATGAAATGATCAGGAAGGTTGGGATCCCTTGAGAACTCCAGATAAGCTTGAAGAGTAGTGGAAAGAACAGACAAACGGGAATAATTATATTATGCAAGTGCTATGTGTGGCTCGTAGCGCATCTGCAGCACAATGTCGGCGAATTCCTGCTGGTACTGGCGCCCGTGGCTGTCACCCACCTTCCGGAGGACGTGGATGAGTTTTCCCGGCATCGATGGTGGGAACTGATGAAATGTTTTATTACCTGCACCCCTTTCACGCACCCACTCCCCCGCTTCCCCTTCCCAGCTCACCCCCCGGCACCCTCTTCCCCCACCCCCTCCCCCCTCGCACCATCTTCCCCCTGCACCCCCCCACCCCTCACAGCTCCCTTCCCAGCTCCCCCTCGCACCCCCTCCTCCCACCGGCATCCACCGAACCCTGAGCAGGGGCCCTAACAACCCCACTGCCATGTGGGCGTCTCGGGAGAGTGCAAGGCTAAGGGAGTAAACATTAACAGAAAATCCGGAGCGGAACCCCGCAGACGGTCATGTGTCACCTTTGGCATGTTTCCCGCAGCTCTTGCAGCCATACCAGTGCCAAACGTCGTGCTCTGCACTCCTTTGGACCCCACCAGAAAGGCCGAGAGGGGGGGTTTTGACGCTTGGGCAACTCACAACCTCCATACATTCACCCAGGCATGCGCCATGGAGAGGTCACTCCAAAGTCGCCTCACAGCGACCGAAACAACACGGAAGGCAGCAGTTACGGGTTATATGTCCAGCACAAATGGCGTAGAGATTGGGCGCCACGGGTTGCCTTTGTCGGTGGGAGAGGGCATCGCACCTCACTGGACAGCTACCGCCCGCCTCAAACCGGGCAGCCCCCGGTCAATAAGGTTCTCTCCCGCCACAGTCCACTTGCTTCAATGGGTGCTTGGAGCTCAGGGTCATTGCCCGAAAAGCGGACTGCAACACCACACCAAACAACACGAAAAAAGGAAAGAAGGTACCAGCCCTTTGTTTTGCAAGCTGGAACGTCAGAACTATGTGGCCTGGCCTCTCGGAAGACCTTACACAAATCAACGATTCACGGAAGACCGCCATCATTAACAACAAGCTCAGTAGACTCAATGTGGACATTGCATCACTTCAGGTGACACGCCTCCCTGCGAGCGGATCTCTAACAGAGCAAGACTACACCTTCTTCTGGCAGGGTAGAGATCCTGAAGAACCAAGACAACATGGAGTGGGCTTCGCCATCAGAAACTCTCTGCTCAGCATGATAGAGCCACCTTCAAATGGCTCGGAACGCATACTGTCCATCCGACTGCTCACCGCCTCTGGTCCAGTACACCTACTCAGCATCTATGCTCCAACACTCTGCTCCCCACCTGAAGCTGAAGACCAGTTCTGCGAGGAACTCCATAATATCATTAGTAGCATCCCCAATACCGAACATCTGGGGGACTTGAATGCCAGGGTTGGGGCCGACCATAACTCATGGCCCTCCTGCCTTGGGCGCTATGGCATTGGAAGGATGAATGAGAATGGACAGAGACTGCTTGAGTTGTGTACCTATCATAACCTCTGCATCACCAACTCGTTCTTTCACACTAAACCCTTTCACCAGGTTTCTTGGAGGCATCCTAGATCACGTCGTTGGCACCAGCTGGACCTCATCGTCACAAGGCGAGCCTCCTTAAACTGTGTTCAAATCACACGCAGCTTCCACAGTGCGGACTGCGACACCGACCACTCCCTGGTGTACAGCAAGGTTAGACTCAAACCAATGAAGCTGCATCACTCCAAGCAGAAGGGCCACCCGCGCATCAACACGAGCAGAATTTCTTATGCACAGCTGTTACAAAAATTTCTAAATTCACTTGAAAAAGCCCTTCAAAACACTCCCACAGGGGAGGCAGAGACCAAGTGGGCCCACATCAGAGACGCCATCTATGAGTCAGCCATGACCACCTATGGCAAACGTGTGAAGCGGAATGCAGACTGGTTTCAATCTCATTTTGAAGAACTGGAACCTGTCATAGCCGCTAAGCGCATTGCACTGCTGAACTACAAAATAGCCCACAGCGAGTTAACATCCGTAGCACTTAAAACAGCCAGAAGCGCTGCACAAAGAACAGCCAGGCGCTGCGCAAATGACTACTGGCAACGCCTATGCAGTCATATTCAGCTGGCCTCTGACACCGGAAACATCAGAGGAATGTATGATGGCATTAAGAGAGCTTTGGGCCAACCATCAAGAAGATCGCCCCCCTCAAATCTAAATCAGGGGACACAATCACCGACCAACGCAAGCAAATGGACCGCTGGGTTGAGCACTACCTAGAACTGTACTCCGAGGGAGAATGTTGGCGCTTAGACCGCCCTCAATGCAGCCCAGTCACTGCCAGTCAAGGATGAGCTGGACGTACAGCCAACAAAATCAGAACTCAGTGATGCCATTGATTCTCTAGCCAGCGGAAAAGCCCCTGGGAAGGACGGCATTACCCCTGAAATAATCAAGAGTGCTAAGCCTGCCATACTCTCAGCACTCTACGAACTGCTTTGCCTGTGCTGGGACGAGGGAGCAGTACCACAGGACACGCGCGATGCCAATATCATCACCCTCTATAAAAACAAAGGTGACCACGGTGACTGCAACAACTACCGTGGAATCTCCCTGCTCAGCATAGTGGGGAAAGTCTTCGCTTAACTCGCTTTAAACAGGCTCCAGAAGCTGGCCGAGCGTGTCTACCCTGAGGCACAGTGTGGCTTTCGAGCAGCGAGATCGACCGTTGACATGCTGTTCTCCCTTCGTCAGCTACAGGAGAAATGCCGCGAACAACAGATGCCCCTCTACGTTGCTTTCATTGATCTCACCAAAGCCTTTGACCTCGTCAGCAGACGTCGTCTCTTCAGACTACTAGAAAAGATTGGATGTCCACCAAAGCTACTAAGTATCATCACCTCATTCCATGACAATATGAAAGACACAATTCAGCATCGCAGCGCCTCATCAGACCCCTTCCCTATCCTGAGTGGCGTGAAACAGGGCTGTGTTCTCGCACCTACACTGTTTGGGATTTTCTTCTCCCTGCTGCTCTCACACGCGTTCAAGTCTTCAGAAGAATGAATTTTCCTCCATACAAGATCAGGTGACAGGTTGTTCAACCTTGCCCGCCTAAGAGTGCAGACCAAAGTACGGAAAGTCCTCATCAGGAACTCCTCTTTGTTGACGGTGCTGCATTAACATCTCACACTGAAGAGTGTCTGCAGAGTCTCATCGACAGGTTTGCGGCTGCCTGCAGCGAATTTAGCCTAACCATCAGCCTCAAGAAAACAAACATCATGGGACAGGACGTCAGAAATGCTCCATCCATCAATATTGGCGACCACACTCTGGAAGTGGTTCAAGAGTTCACCTACCTAGGCTCAACTATCACCAGTAACCTGTCTCTCGATGCAGAAATCAACAAGCGCATGGGAAAGGCATCCGCTGCTATGTCCAGACCGGCCAAGAGAGTGTGGGAAAATGGCGCACAGACAGGGAACACAAAAGTCCGAGTGTATCAAGCCTGTGTCCTCAGTACCTTGCTCTACGGCAGCGAGGCCTGGACAACGTATGTCAGCCAAGAGCGACGTCTCAATTCATTCCATCTTCGCTGCCTCCGGAGAATCCTTGGCATCAGGTGGCAGGACCGCATCTCCAACACAGAAGTCCTCGAGGCAGCCAACATCCCCAGCTTATACACACTACTGAGTCAGTGGCGCTTGAGATGGCTTGACCATGTGAGCCACATGGAAGATGGCAGGATCCCCAAAGACACATTGTGCAGCAAGCTCGCCACTGGTATCAGACCCACCGGCCGTCCATGTCTCCACTTTAAAGATGTCTGCAAACGTGACATGAAGTCCTGTAACATTGATCACAGGTCGTGGGAGTCAGTTGCCAGCGATCGCCAGAGCTGGCGGGCAGCCATAAAGGCGGGGCTAAAGTGTGGCGAGTCGAAGAGATTTAGTAGTTGGCAGGAAAAAAGACAGAAACGCAAGGGGAGAGCCAACTGTGTAACAGCCCCGACTACCAATTTTTTTTGCAGCACCTGTGTAAGAGTATGTCACTCTAGTATTGGCCTTTATAGCCACTCCACAAACCAATGACCACCTCCAGGCGCTTACCCATTGTCTCCCGAGACAAGGAGGCCAAAGTGATCTTACCATGTGTCAGTCTGGAAAGTCTGAATTAGCTAGACTAACTCAGGAAAAGAGACCAGTTACAAGTGTTAGAAGAGCGAGAGCCAGGGTGGGAAAGTGAGAGGTATCAGTTTGAGGTAACAGGGACAACTGAAATAAGATGCTTCAGTGAAATTTAAAGTGAGTAAAACCAAGTTACTGTGTCTTTGTTCGAGTATGTATGGATGTTGGAAGCTTCCACAACTTTATGTCCTTGTCTGTGTAGCTTGTGTGCTGTCGTGCTAACAGTTGTTAACCCTTTGTTGTTTGGCTTTAATGTTGAAAGTCCGAGTCTGTTACTGGTTTTATTCTTGCACATGTTTGTTTCTGTGAGAACCTTGAGTCACGTTTGGGTGTGAACTCGTTAAACCTGTGAGAGTTCCCTGGGCTTGGGACTGGGAATTTAATGCAGATTTTTAGTACTTTGAATTCATAACCCATTACAGGAATCAATATTTCTAAGTTGTATGGAATTAAGGAAGTGTGAATGTGATTGCTGAGTGTGTTCATTTCAATTTAAGATTGTGCACCCAGAAATCGGATATAAAAACTGAATTACATTTTAAATTAAAAGGTGCTGGTGTACTGTTTTATTTTTATTTTAAAAGTCAGTTTTGAAACTGTGAAAAGGCAATGCACAAATTTCTAAGAGATAAACTTCAGCCTTGAATGCTTGGAAATGTCTGGCAGAAACCCAATTTAAAGCTTTTAAATGCTTTGCTTTAATTGGACCAAAGTTTAAAATCTACTATTGCTTTTTTGCAGTTTAAAATAAAGGCATATCTTACTGACTGCTGAAGGTTAAATAACGGAGATATTGGAATGATTTTAAAGTTAAAGAGGCTAGTGTTAAGTCTTCGTTGTAAGAATGTGAAATAACCTTTTCTTTAGTTTTTGGTTTATTACAGTCATTTGAAAAGGCCTGGAAGAAAGAACTTGAACATGACATTATTTATATTTTCTTTTGAAAGAACACATGTTATTCTATTCTATGTGTAGTTAATATGCATTGGTTTGAATTAAGTTTAAATTATTAAGGTTAACTGACCTGTTAAGTTGAGAAAACTGGAATTTCATTTGTGACTACAACAAACTTAGAAGTTATTATCTCATAGTATGAGGGAGTATTTAATTCTAGATATAAGGCTTGCTCATATGTAACACTGGCAGTTTTGACTTTTAAATGTTTAGTGCTGTGAATTGAAATTTGGAATCATCTTTGTTGTGTTAAAAAAAAATCCTCGAATTAGGAACCTCTTACAAATGTTAAAAGTTTGGAAACAATTGGAGTTTAATCTAAGTGCTGCCTTCCCTGATGGAGATGTTTTGAAGTTTCAGGGGAAAATTAAATTTAGACAAACTAAAAAACAAGCATTCTAAATGGTTTCTATTAATATAGAGAAATGTTTCTTTTGGGAAGAAATTAATGGAACATTAACAAAACCAGTCACCCCAGCAACACTGTTATTTGAATTTAGGATAACTTTGAGATGCAAAAAGCCCAGTTTAATTTAGCAAGTTACTTTTAAGAAACTAAAATGTCATCTAAGATAAAGAACAAACAAATAGACAAAGGATGAAAAGGAAAAGGGAATTGTAACTCTGTGTCATGGGCACATAAGGCCAAGAGAGTGGCATGGCAGTCATGAGGAAAGATAAATGATCTAAGAAGGTTGGCAGTAAATAATTTGGGATTGTTTTATCATTTTAGGGAACTGCCCTGAACAGACATAGACAGGAGTCAGAGAAGGGTTAGAAGGAATTAAGTTGGAAGCACCACAGTAAATTAAAATGTTGTTGCAAAAGATAAAAAAGGAAGAAAACTTGTGTGTGCATAAGTTTCTGTTTGTGTATTATATTAGTGTACTGTGATTTCCTTGTCTGTCTGTGTTAGCTCTGTCTGTGTCACCGAACTAATGGCTCACTCACCTTCAGTGGCCTGGTCCTGCATGATGCTTTAAAGTTTTGATAGCTGTATAAAATGGATGAGAAGCTGTTAAAGTACATGCTTTGTTTTGGCAAGGGAAAAGAGAGAAGGGTTCCTTCAAGGGGGGGAAACGATAGGTAATGAATGATACTCAGCACTGTCAATTCAATTGTTCCTGTGGGTGAAAAACTCGAAGACCACCCTTTCCTTCCCCCATGCCTGTGAGAGGCTGCTGTTTGAAATTTGGCAGATTTAAATGAAGGACCAAGACCACTGATGCACTTTATTTCCTTTGTTTTCTTTCTTTCATTTTAAGTTGTGAAGTTGAATGAGTGTTGCAGATATTGTGTGGATAACGTACGTGTGTAAATTTCATGTGCTTTCTTCCCTAAAGGGCGATTGCGCAAAAGGGGTGTCAGCACATTTAAAAAAGGAATTTCACAATGAGGAATATGAGTTGGATCAAAAGGAAGGCGTAAACAAACTAAATGTTTAAGTTATAAGATTCAAATTGAGATTTCTAGCCAAGAATCACAACCCGACTGTATTTTGATAAATGTGTGAATTTTAATCCCGATATGAATTCACACGTGAGAACAGGATAATTTTTAATGCTGGATACAGCTAATTGGAACTTGGAAAATAGTTTGGGTCTGAAACAGTCCGTGTGTTTTAAGTGCAAATTGTTAAAAGGGAGAGCATTTGACAAAGGGATCTAAGAAGCTTGGAATTTTGCAACGTTGTCAGAGGAAAGTGTTCTGAAATACAAATTTCTCATTTATTTGAAAAGTATGTGTTTAGACTATTCCATATCTCGTGGTTTGTTCTATCTTTCTAGGAAAAGGGGTGGTGACATCATCACTAGTCCATCTGAGAACGCTCGCCACATCCCCTTTCAGACTAGCAGAAAGTTAACCGTTTCCGCTAGCAGTTTAAGATAACAATACAACTTTCAAAATTTATTGCAACAAGATTGCTGACAGTTTCAGGAATTTGATCAGATATCTACATTGAATTGAAGATGATGAATTAAATTAAATGAATCTGAGTTGGTTTTCTAACCAGAAATTTAAAGAGATTCTAGGAAAACAATAAAACCACGCATACAGTCTTGTTGGTTTCTGTTTGGACAACAGTAAATATTGGACTAAAGATGAAAACAACATCACTGCGTGTCAGCTCAGAGGTTTGGTACAGGTATATCCTGTACAGCTAGATTATAAAAGGAAAAATCTTAAAGTGATGGGATCGGTATTTTATTTTCCAGGAATGACACTACTCCCAATGGTCTCAGGTCAAACTACATGACTCACATTCTGTTTCTGCCAACAGGAGGGCCAGCAGCAGATCTCTTAATTATTTTGTTTCAGATAAACCACTAGAGCAATGGCAGCACAGTGGGTAGCAGTAATGGTGGTCATCCTCCTGGTAACGGTGGCAATAGGGGAGGCGCCCACCATAAATATGAACAGAACCACACGCCTGCATCCTGGACAGTATGTGCAACTACCGAAAAGAGGGAGCACCTTGAGGGTGTCCAACACTGGAGTGAACATCATGGCAGGATGGACTAATCTGCCCCCATTTGTTTGAGAACTCAAAGGAAAGGGCCTGTGACATGTTGGCTTGGGACATGGTAAATAACATTGTTTCAGATATTGAAGATATAAGATTTGGTACGGCCCCCCGACACATACATCAGGCTGTGAAAAGAATAGACCTTATTAATTTACATGAGGAAAGGCAGAAACTGGAAGTTACATGACCTATAACGGGGGGAATGGAGAATACAATCAAGTTCCTGATGATTCTGCCTCGAGAATATGCAAATGGTACTTATTCAGGGGGTTATAAATTTGCATCCCTGGGGTTGGTGAGGGGTGAGTTGTGTATCAAGTAGGATCCCGGGGGTATATAGCAACAAGTTTAAATGGTAATTTTTTGTTGACAACACAAGAATGTTGTACTGAGACACATGCAGTACATCATCTGCTCTTGAATACTCTGAGACCCATCAGTAATGACTCTGCCATAGTGGTATTGGTCAGCCCTCTTGAGAAAGCCTTTAAGACAGGGCAAACCTCCCCTACTCAGTGGTATTTTTTGACGGATAGGACAAGGTTCTTCCACACGGAGGATTGGCGTGTGATAGAATCATCGAAAAGTTAAGGCACAGAAAGAGGCCACTTGGCCCATCGTGTCTGTGCCAGCCAAAAAATGATCCACCTATTCTAACCCCACCTTCCAGCATTTGGTCCATAGTCCTGCAGATGATGGCACTTGAGGTGCATATCCAGACTCCTTTTGAACGGCTTGAGGGTCTCTGCCTCAACTACCCTTTCAGGCAGTGAGTTCCAGACCCCCACCACCCTCTGGGTGAAAACGTTTTTCCTCATCTCCCCTCTAATTTTTCTACCAATCACTTTAAATCTATGCCCCCTCATCACTGACCTCTCTGCTAAGGTGAATAGGCCCTTCACCTCCACTCTATCCAGGCCCCTCAAAATTTTGTACATTTCCATCAGATCTCCACTCAGGCTTCTCTGTTCCAAGGAAAACAACCCCAGCCTATCCAATCTTTCCTCATAGCTGCATTTTTCCAGTCCTGGCAACATCCTCGTAAATCCCTTCTGTACCCTCTCTAGTGCAATTACATCTTTTCTGTAATGAGGTGACCAGAACTGCACACAGTACTCAAGTTGTGGCCTAACCAATCAGTTATACAGTTCCAGCATAACCTCCCTGCTCTTGTATTCTATAGCTCGGCTAATAAAGGAAAGGATTCCATGTGCCTTCTTAACCACCTTATCGGCCTGTCCTGCTACCTTCAGGGATCTGTGGACATTCACTCCAAGGTCCCTCACTTCCTCGAAACTGCTCAGTATTTTCCCAGAGTAACCACAATTTCTGCTTATAGATCACGGACTCTTTTACGGTGGGGGATTTCCACCTTGCCGGCAGGATCCTCACGCATATGCATTCAGCCCATGGTGGGATGGTCTGCTAAACATTGACAATGTCCTAGAAAGAATAGCCCAGGACATGGTGCAAAGGGCTCTAGCCACCACTAGGAGGTTTATGGAGCAAAGCCATCATGCAATCACGAGGGGCAAGGTGTAAGTGAACCTACCAAAGGAGTGGCTAGGGTATTGGCCAGCAATCGAGCCAAGATGGCAAGAAAGCAGTATAGCTGGTGGGGAGTGGGAAGGATCGCTGCAGCTGTTGTGTCCATTGCAGTCCTGTAGTTGGTCTCTGTATTTGTTGCTACCAAAGACTGATGGTATCCCAAGCAGTGCAGATGGTGATGTTGGCCAACAAAGGGTACGCCCTAGTATCTGCCACAGTTAAATCCTCTTTCCCAGGGAATATTAAACTCGGGAACATTTATGAGGATTTTGCTATCCAAGGGGATGATGGTTCCAGGCCCAGCCTAGGTCAATAGGACTTTGGTGAAGCCGTAAGTGAACGATAGACTAGGAGACCCACAGCCCACTGAACTCTAGCAGGATACCTGGAGCCATTGGTGAGTGGAGGATGTCGGGAATGTCCCACCTGGATCAGGTGGTGCGCCTAACCAGGGTTCCAAAAGGAGGGACTGAAGTGGGACCAGGAGGACAACATTAGTAGATTACATTAGGATGCGTTAACAGTCTTAGAGGGAATATGGAAACACTGTAGTTGTGGGGAACCAGGGCATGATGGGATAGTTGGCCATTGTTCTGGGAAAGCTGTACAACTTAGTACCTAATTGCATCCACATCTGTGTAAACATGCGGTCTTTGCTTCACTAATCAAAGAGATAAGGGTGCAACTGGAGACGGGACAGGATGCCCAAGGCTGGGGAGGAGATGGCAGGAGAATGTTGGTGGGCAATACAATCCAGTTTATTGATCAAGCTGCAGGCCTGGAATGTGTCGGGGGTAATGTGAAAAAATGAGTAATGGTGATTGTATCCTATAAATGTGTTTTTCAAATTCAGTTTCGCTGAGAAGCCTCTGGATGAACACCAGATACCTCTCCCTTGCATCGTGCTTGATTAAGAACCTTTATTTACATTAATCCCGTAGACTCGAGAGTGGTTATTTTCTCCACAACAGTGACCACCATACAGTCCTTGTGGAAACAATCCAGTGTCAAACTCTCTATCGTGTTGTGTGGCACTACCACTGTGTTAAATGGGATAGACTCTCAACAGATTTTTCAGCTCAAAACTGGGCATCCATGAGGCGCTGTGGGCCATGAGCAGCAGCAGAATTGCATTCAACCACAAATCTGTAACCTCAAAGCCCAGCATATCCCTCACTCTACTATTACAATCAAACCAGGGGACCAGCTCTGTTTCAATGAAGAGTGCAGGAAAGCATGCCAGGAGCAGTACCAGGCATACCTAAAAATGAGGTGCCAGTCTGATGAAGCTACAACACAGGATTACATGCATGCTAAACAGCAGAAGCAGCATGCGACAGACAGAGCTAAGTGATCCCACAACCAACAGATCAGATCAAAGCTCTGCAGTCCTGCTACATCCAGTCATGAATGGTGGTGGACAATTAAAAACCAACAGGAGGAGGCCGTTCCAAAAACATCCCCATCCTCAACGATCGGGGGAGCCCAGCTCATCAGTGCAAAATACAAAGCTGAAGCATTTGCAGCCATTCTCAGCCAGTAGTGCCAAGCGGATGATCCATCTCGACCTCCTCCTGAGGTCCCCATCATCATAGATGCCAGTCTTCAGACAAGCCAATTCACTCCACATGATATCAAGAAACAGCTGAAGGCACCGGATGCAGCAAAGGCGATGGGCACTAACAACATCACGGCTGTAATGATGAAGACTTGTGCTCCAGAACTAACCAAGGCCTTAGCCAAGCTGTTCCAGTACAGTCACAGAACAGATATCTCAACAATGTGGAAGACTGCTCAAGTATATCCCGTCCACAAAAAGCAAGACAAATCCAATCTGGCCAATTATCGCCCCGTCAGTCTACTCTCAATCATCAGTAATGGAAGGTGTTATTGATAGTGCTATCAAGCGGCACTTACTCAGCAACAACTTGCTCACCAATACTCAGTTTGGGTTCTGCCAGGGCAACTCAGCTCCAGACCTCATTAGAAACATGGACAAAAGAGCTGAATCCCAGAGGTGAGGTGAGAGTGACTGCCCTTGACATCAAGGTAGCATTTGACTGAGTATGGCATCAAGGAGCCGTAGCAAAATTGAAGTCAATGGCAATCGGGGGAAAACCTGCCACAGCTTGGAGTCATACCTAGCACAAAGGAAGATGGTTGTGGTTTTTGGAGGCCAACAATCTCAACCCCAGGATATCGTTGCAGGAGTTCCTCAGGGATGTTTCCTAGGCCCAACCATCATCAGCTGTTTCAACACTGACCTCCCTCCAACATAAGGTCAGAAGTGGGGATGATTGCACAGTGCTCAGTACCATTTGCGACTCCTCAGATACTGAAACAGTCTGTGCCCTCATGCAGCAAGACCTGGACAACATTCAGGCTTGGGCTGATAAGTGACAAGTAACATTTGCACCATGCAAGTGCCAGACAATGACTACCTCCAACAAGAGAGAATCTAACCATTGCCCCTCGACATTCAACGGTATTATCATCGCTGACTCCCCCACCAACATCCTGGGGGTTACCATTGACCAGAAACTTAACTGGACCAGCCATATAAATACTGTGGCTACAAGAGCCGGTCAGAGGCTGGGAATTCTATTGCCAGTAGTTCACCTCCTCACTCTCCACCTACAAGGCACAAGTCAAGAGTGTGATGGAATACTCTTCACTTGCTTGGATGGGTGCAGCTCCAACAACACTCAAGAAGCTAGACACCATCCAAGGCAACACAGCCTACTTGATTGGCACCCCATCCTCCACCTTCAACATTCACTCACTCCATCACCAGCGCACAGCAGCAGCAGTATGCACCATCTACAAGATGCACTGCAGCGACTCAAGACTCCTTCCATAGCACCTACCAAACCCGCGAGCTCTACAATCTAGAAGGACAAGGGCAGGAGATTCATGGGAACACCACCACCTGCAAGTTCCCCTCCAAGCCACACACCATCCTGACTTGGAGCTATATCGCCACTCTGTCACGGTCACTGGGTCAAAATCCTGGAACTCCCTCCCTAACAGCACTGTGGGTGTACCTACATCACATGGACTGTAACAGTTCAAGAAAGTGGCTCACCACCATCTTCTCAAGGGCAATTAGGGATGGGCAAAAAATGCTGGCCTTGCCAGCAATGCTCTTATCCCAAGAACGAATAAAATAAAAGTCCTCTTGAAGTCTATTACCATCCTCCTCGCAATTCACTACAGTTCTAAGGTTGATGTCATCCACAAGTTTTGAAATAGTGTCCTGTATACCAAAGTACAAGTAATTAATATAGATAAAGAAAAGCAGTGGTCCTTGTATCAATCCCTGGGTAACATCATGGGGTATACCTTCCTCCAGTCCAAAAAACAACCATTCACCAGTACTCTGTTTCCTGTTGCTTAGCCAATTTGTATCCCTACTGCCACTGCCCTTTTATTCCATGAGCTTCGACTTTGCTGACAAGCCTATTATGTGACACTTTATCAAATGTCTTTTTGTTAAGTTAGTTAAATATGATTTGCCTTTAAAAAATCTGTGCTGACTTTCCTTAATTAATCGACACTTGTCCAAGTGACTGCTAATTTTGTTCCAGTTTATCAGTTCTAAAAGCTTTCCCACCACCACAGTTAAACTGATTGGCCTGTAGTTGCTGGGCTTATCCTTAAACCCTTTTTAGAATTAGGGTGGAACATTTGTAATTCTCCAGTCATCTGGCACCACTCCCATATCTAAGGAAGATTGGTAGATTATGGCTAGTACTTCGCAACTTCCACTCTTACTTACCTCAGTGAGCTAGGATGCATCCCATCTGGACCTGATGACTTATCAACTTTGAGTACAGAGAGCCTTTCCAGTACCTCCTCTTTATCAATTGTTAGGCCATCCAATATCTCAACTAACTTTCACTAAGACTTTCGCAAAGAAAATGATGATGCCAAAGACAAATGCCAAGTACTTATTTAACACCTCAACTATACCTTCTGCCTCCATTCGCAGATCCCCTTTTTGGTCCCTAAATGGCCCCACCCTTCCTCTTACCACTCATCTACTATTTAGATGCTAATAGAAGTCTTTTGGATTCCCTTTTATGTAAGCTGCCAGTCTATTCTCTATTCTCTCTTTAACCCTCTTATTTCCCATTTCACTTCCCCTCTGTGCTTTCCATATTCAGCCTGGTTCTCACTTGTATCGACATTTGTCACACACTCCCTTTTTCTGCTTCATCTTACTCGCTATCTCGTCATCCAGGAGCTCTGGTTTTGGTTGGCGTACCATGCTCCTCATGGGAATGAACCTAAACTGTACCCAAACTATCTTCCCTTTAAAGGCCGTCCATTGTTTGATTATAGTTTTGCCTACCAATCTTTGATTCCAATTTACCTAGGCCAGATCTGTTTTCAACCCACTGAAAGTGGCTCTCCTCCAATTAAGCATTTTTACTCTAAATTGCTCCTTGTCCCTTTCCATAGCTATTCTAAACCTTATGATACGATGGTCACTGTTCCATCAAGGTTCCCCTACTGACACTTGCTCCACTTGACCCACTGTATTCTCCACAACCAAATCCAGCAACCTATTTAAAATAAAAAACAAGCAATGCTGGAAATACTCAGCAGGTATGGCAGCATCTGTGGAGAGAGAAGTAGAGTTAACGTTTCAGGTCAGTGACCCTTCTTCAGAACCTATTTCATTACTTACTTTTTTTTTTACCAATTCAATGCCTGATTTATTGTATAAATAATTAGTGGTGGCATTTAGTTGCAAATACAACAAAAACAGATCAAGAGGTCAAGGAGAAACCCAATAGAGCTCTTCAGGATATAAAGGTTTATGTTAAGCTAAATTTGATCAATTGGTCCCACTGGTTGGTGAAATGATAACGAGAGGGCACCAATATAAGGCAATCACAATAAGTATTAGAAAATATTTCTTTACACAGAGGGTAGTAAGAATGTAGAATTCTCCAACACAAGCTGTTGTCAAAGCAGAGTCCATTATTATTTTAAAAGGAAATTAGAAGATAGTAGATTAGAAAACATGGCTCATTTGGAGGAAAACAATGCACAGGCTTGTTTGTGAATGGAACATTCTATGATACTAAGATAGTTTAAAACAAAGCGAAGCTATTAATTCATTGGAACTTTCCCTTCTTCTGCCATATGCCCTGCCCTCCCTGCAAAAAAAATTCCAACAAAAATTTGAATGGTGGTCTATAAAACACAAAGAATTAACTTTCCTCCTCCTCACTGGGCCTCAAGGATCTGCTGATTAGCATCACTGGTTCAGACATTTCATTCAAAATGTCAGTTTTTAAGACTGCTGCAATTTTTGTCTGCTTTAAATACCATTATGGAATTTAATCCTGCTGTGGCAGAGTTGCTACAACAGCAATTTCTTCTGCTGTCTATCAATACAGCTTTAACATCTCAACCAGATACACCTTCAGAAAAAATGACAGATAGGTTTCCTGAATGGTTGTCAGACTGAATTATTGCAGGCTGTCCTTGACAAAGAGGTAGATGGTTCAAAGAATAAATTATGTCCATGTGCAATATTTTAACACAATCCCTCAGACCACTTCTTATGCAAATAATGATGAAAGGGCTTCGCACACTAACCAGCTGTTTATATATACAGAATACTGAAAAAAGCTGCAAATTTTTGAAATGTGTTCCCTAGCCTACTATATACCAATCAGTGGATTGCTGGGAGTGTTGGTTAGACCGTATTTTAATTTAGATAAATGGCAACCCAGAGGCCCAGGTTAATGTTCTGGGGACATGGGTTCAAATCCCACCGTGGCAGATGGTGGAATTTGAATTCAATTAATGAATTGAAAAGCTAGTCTAGTGGTGATCATGAAAACATTGTCAATTGTTCTAAAAACCCATCTGGTTCACTAATGTCCTTTAGGGAAGGAAATCTGCTGTCCTTACCTGGTCTGGTCTACATGTGACTCCAGACTCACAGCAATGTGGTTGACTCTTAAATGCCCTCTGAAATGGCCCAGCATGCCACTCAGTTGTATCAAATTGCTATGAAGTCTAAGAAAAGGAATAAAAGCAGACAGACCACCCAACATCGACCTAGACACTGGAAATGACAACGGCAAACCCAGTCCTGTCGACCCTGCGAAGTCCTCCTTACTAACATATGGGGGCTTGTGCCAAAATTGGGAGAAGTGTCCCACAGACTAGTCAAGCAACAGCCTGAGATAGTCACAGTCACAGAATCGTACCTTACAGACAATGTCCCAGACACTGCCATCACCTTCCCCGGGTATATCCTGTCCCACCGGCAGGACAGATCCACCAGAGGTGGCGGCACAGTGGCATACAGTAGGGAAGGCGCTGGGAGTGCTCAACATTGACTCCAGACCACATGAAGTCTCATGGCATCAGGTCAAAAATGGGCAGGGAAACCTCCTGCTGATTACCACCCACCATCCCGCTGCCGCCACCCTGCCCCCTCCTCAGCTGATGAATCAATGCTTCTCCATGTTGAACACCAATTGGAAGAGGCACTGAGGGTACAAGGGCACAGAATGTACGGTGGGCGGGGGACTTCAATGTCTGTCATTAACAGTATCACCACGACTGACCAAGCTGGCTGAATCCTAATTGACGTAGCTGCTAGACTGGGTCTGCGGCAGGTGGTGAGGGAACCAACAAGTGGGAAAAACCTACTTTTGTTTTAATATATGTTCATGGGATGGGGGCCTCGCTGGCTAGGCCAGCATTTATTGCCCATCCCATATTGCCCTTGAGGTTAGTTAAATCCATACAGTAATGTCAATATGAATTAGAATTCACACAAGCATGAATTATTAGGATGCCCTGATTGCCGACTTGCAGATTTATTCAGAAACGAACAGAAGTCAGTTTTCAAGTGACCCTATATCTATAATAATGTAATTTAATCTTGGTTTTTGATTGCTAAAACTTTTTTAAATAAATTAATGGAAACTCCTTTTGTGTAGAAACTCTCGGAACTGTGATCAGCGCAGCAAACTGGGCTCAAATAACTCGTATTCTGGGGGAACAGACATAAAAATATTGACCCAGATTTTCCTGTCAAAATAATGGTAAGGCGAATGGTGTGCACCTTTATTTATAAAGAAGACTTGCATTTATATAGTGCCTTTCATGGCCAAAGGATGTTCCAAAGTGCTTTCCAGTCAAGAAAGTACATTTTCGTAATTCTTGTAAATCAACAACATAGAAAAAAAAGAGAAACCATTTTGAGTACAGGGCATTTGAAACACTATGCTCAGAGCACTGTCATCCCAAATGGAAGAAATCCGATGACTTCCACCAACCTCAGTTTGGAAACCTCTGCTGCGGACTACTTTTGCAAGATGCAGCCTCCCCTCGATTTTATTTTAAATGTTCCATTTTGTGAATTATATTTTTGTTGCTGGCCTCCCAATTTAGATTACCAATATTGACCATTTTTCTAAACAGCAAGACAAACAAGTGTATAAGTACACCCCATACATGCACACAAGCTCCTTGAAACATTCCTTTAAATAGTACAGTTTAACTTTTCATGAAATTCATGCTGTATCTAACTTAGTAATGTTCTACACTGGCTTTGGGTAACAACTGTGAAACAGTATTCTCTTCAACAGCTCTGCCATCTATCACCCTGAAGGACACAAATTTCAAGAAAAAGAGTGCTGGTGGATACTGCATAGATCTTTCAGTCACTGAATTACAGAATTCTTTGTTTATATTATAAATACAAGAAAATTAAATGTTGACAATATATTTCAGCTAGTGCTCAAAAAGTGGTGCAAACTCAGTCACCCCTAAAAATTTCTAGATAAGAAAAATTCAATATTGTACCTTTACAATCTGATATTTCTGGCATAATCAAATGGTAAATCACAGTTCTTAGTTTTGTCAAAGGTCTTGTTGGTTAAGCATCATTCATGTAACAATAAGACATACTAAACCAGAAGGTGCCAAGATCAATTCACTTTCTGTGTTGAGTTAACTGACCCACGCAGCAGCTGGGATACTAGTTGGCCTCGGACCTTAGCCTGGGCTAGGATGGGGAAAAGTCAACCCAGTTTCATTCCTGATTGTGATCAGTGAGCTGTGGTCAAAACCACATATTTGTCACATCAGAGTAGGATGTGCCTTACCTGTGATGCTCTTCATTGTTGAATAATCCACCAACACTAATTGTCTAGACTCTCAAAAAAAAAAGAAACTTTTGTAGTGTTGCAAGTTGTTGAGGGAAAACAAATGTTTGGCATTACAGGCAACTTCTTGGAACCAGCATGGAGTAAATGTGGGAGATTCACTTGGGGTCAGAGGAGATATCGAGACTAAGAACATAGATGGATTTGAAAAGAGTAGAGCTGATGTTGGAAATGGAAAACTATTACAATAATTCAGTAGCGGGTGGGGTGGGGAAAAAGTAGAGGGTACTTCACCCTGTTAAAATAAAATGTACTTCACTTGACCCCGTACTGTTTGATGCATACCCTGCAGGCCTGAAATGGAAAAGTGCTTCAGTTGTAGCACTAACAACCTTCACCTTCAGTGCAAAATTCACAAATAGCTTTAGAACATCCATCAACATAGCATAGTTACGCATCTCTCCATATAATTAGTGCATACTTACAAACTTCCTTTTCTTGGCAAACTCAATTCTTTCTGTAAAAAAAAAATAGAAATTTGCAAATTATTGCAACAAATAATGTTTTATTCAGCAATGTTTCAACTTACTTTTAAAAACTGAGGCATTTATAAATTTCAGGACCTAGTAGGATCAATAAAATGACAACATCTTGGCATTCTGTGAGCTTAAAGTTCAATTGTGTCATTGTCTTGGATTTGACAAACCATGTGCGATCAGTCACTAAGAACCAGCAATCTACTGCTGATGGAACAGACAGTTAATGACTCCATTTTAAAATCTAGTATAAACCACTAACTTGCAAATCTTCCAGCAACACACCGAAATGAGAAGCACCATTTAAACTTTTCCATGTGGTTGCCTGAGACAATGATTAGAACCTGATCAGACCATTTTATCGCCTCCCTGCTTCAATACCATCCCCAGGATCGCTACTGAATTAGGAATTCCACAAATAAGCGTGGTTTACTTCTCACATTTTCTCTACTTATCCACGTGCCCTACTTTCTTTTCCAGCAAATAGATGGTTTGAAGCCCCAAAAAGCTACAGCTATGTCTGCAAGCATGCCCTGACTTACCTCATGGAGAAGGAATCCACTAATCTAACATTGAAAAATAAATTAATTAAATCACAAAGAGAAAATTAATTGAAAATGAACAAGCTATCTAAATTTACTTGTTTAAAAAATTTCCATATCCCAAAGTGCTTCAAATCTACTATATGAATTTGTATTTTCGGTGGATATTTTTACTGTGGGCAGCAAGAACTCACAATAATCCCTTTACAGAAAATGAGCACATTTTCAGTATTATTGAACAGTGTCAAAGGAGAACAAGATTTTGACGTACGGAAAGTATGTCTTGCCGACCACATCAATTCAAAGATGTACCTCTAGGTGGCAGTGAGCACACAGCTATGAATCCACCATCTCAGGATCAGAAAGACAATAACAAAGCAGCAAACCCAGAACCAACATTTACACGGATGCAATTTTTATTACTTTGTATAAAAACAATAACTAAAATCCTCTCTTCTTTAATGTGCCTTTATCCCATTTTCTAAAACTCAATTTTTGAATAAATTTTGAAAAAATGCGGCACAGTGGCTAGCACCACAGCCTCTGGGTACTGCCTGTGCGGAGTTTGCAAGTTCTCCCTGTGACCATGTGGGTTTCCGCCGGGTGCTCCGGTTTCCTCCCACAGCCAAAGACTTGCAGGTTGATAGGTAAATTGGCCATTGTAACTTGCCCCTAGTCTAGGTAGGTGGTAGGAGAATTGTGGGGATGTGGTAGAGAATATGGGGTTAATGTAGGATTAGTATAAATGGGTCGTTGTTGGTCGGCACAGACTCGGTGGGCCGAAGGGCCTGTTTCAGTGCTGTATCTCTAAATAAATAAAAAACACACTTTTTGCTCTCAAGATTGTAGCGAATGGGTATAAAACATAAAGGGGAAAAGTGCAATGTCAATTCATAAGACTGGATTGCACCTAGCCCCAATTTATTTTTAATCATGATATTCCAATTTAATGAGCACAGAATAAAATCATTTTAATAACTGCCTTCAGTAAAAGTACTAACTCATACAGTAAAATACTGTCTTTCCATTTTCTGCGTGTGCCAGTTTGAAAACTACAGATTCAGTTTCGTGCTATGCTATCAATTTGGTACTAGATGTCCACTAATGTAGCAGCATAATTTCAGCAACAACTCAGTAGCACAACAGTAGCATTTCTTTTTCAACTACTGAACACTGCAGCTCAGCAAAAAATACTTGATCACTTATTAGTGTAAATAACAACAAGAAAAACTTTAGCTTTTAATTAGTAAACATAAACCCTGAATTTCCTTGGACTTTCTGTCCTGACTTTCATCCCCTCAGAAGACTTCATCTTGAGGTCGTTATTAAAACTGTTAACTACTGGGTCTCACGTATGGTATGCAATATGTTTCAAACATGAAGGAGCTCATCACTCCTCATAACAAAGAGTTATGCGAATGCCCTTGGTGGAAGATTTATTTCAGTTAATATTTCCAGTTTCATAGCCCCAATTATTAAAACATGAAAGGGGAATGAAAGGAAGAATGTAAACCATTGTCTTAGAAAAGAGAACAAAAACCAGCATAGAAATCCAGAGTACCCATTAAAATTGAGTCAAAAGGTACTCTTAAAATAACTCTTCCTTGTTGCAATCTCAATTATATCTATACAAGAACCTGTAATTATCCATAACAGTAAGCTCATAGATCATTGCCAACAATTTAAACCAGTACCAGTTTGTGTCTGCAATAACACTGTATGTAAAGTACTGAAAGTACTCAAAGTTCCTGCCTGGATGAGCATAAAAAGTGAAAAATATAAATGTCTGGTCTAATGTCCCAGCATTATAAATTACAATTACAAACCTAGTTTACTGAAAATGCAAATAGCATCTTGACTAAAGGGTGCTCCATCACTCCCTGCCTAACTACAACAGAAAACTAAATCAAAAGGAAACCAAATTAAGCTGACGCATCACAAGAGACATTAGGCTTTTAATATGCTTTATGTTTCAGCTGTCCTGTGAAGCACAACATATTTCCCCCAGGTACCAAACATGATGCATGATTATTATTATTTTATTTCCAAATTCATCATCATCATTAACTGGATCCTGAACATTTTAAGGCGCTACAGATGGTGACATTTTTCATTTACACTAGAAGCAGAATGCCATTTAACGGGTTTATCAACTGTATATATCAATGACATTCCCTATTTTGTTCTTGAAATAATGCAACCTGTAGCCTATAGTGTTGTGTCAAGATTTGAGCATTCACAATCTGGATAACTGAGCACTTTAGCTGTCAATTCAGATACATTATCTACATTACATTAGGAATCTACACAAGCACTCTCTGAAAGTCAGTAATTCAATCCCTTAAATGCTTTCATCCATTAAGTGTGCATAATCTTGGCTCGTGCATATACAATATGTGTATTAATCAATACCTCACCTTGTCTCTGTTGACGATTTCTTTGTAAATTTGCCTTCCAAGTACTACCAAAACTGGGGAGTTTTATAAGGGGTTTATGCTTACCAAAATAAAATGGTACAACAGAAATACACCTGGAAACAGATTCGCATTTTAATGGAGTCAGCTGCAGCTACAACATTTTGCAAAACCTAAATTAAGTACAAAGCAAAAGAGTATTAAAAATTTAATCTATCTTGCAAATCCACCCAACTCTTGTGCTGCTTGACAATTAAAATGGTTAACAATCGCCAACTGAGCACATTTCCAATGACGTTTTATTGTGTAGAACATTCAAGACTGTACTGTTGGATAATTTAAAACATCTGTTTACCTCATGCGACAAGGCTCAACAGTTCAAGATGTGGTACCACACTGCAGTTATCAGCAACACAAAGAGCCCAGGCCTTTAAACCTGCTGCCCCATGCTTGCAAGCTACTTCACAATTCTATAGACGAAGCACTAAGTTTTAAATTACAACTAAATATTTATATTGCAACTCACTTGACTTCATTTGGCTTTTAGTTTTAGCGTTTGCGGGTCTTGATATTCTTGTTGATTTTGTTTTACCCCACTTGGGGTTTTTTTCTGAATGTTTTCCACGATATTAAGTTTTAAATTTATTTTAAAATTTTAGCTCATGAATATTATCATCCAATTCTGAAACTGCATTCTTCTTAAAGATAACGTTCATTATTGTCATGAATGTGGGATTGGTTGGGCAACAGAAATGCAACATTACCTCTACATGTGCAGTTCATTACATGCCGGATAATGGTAGAAAGGATGTTAAGAGGCAGCAACACACTGGGAGTTCAGATGTCATAAATGGGAGCAGGAAACTCGAGTCCTTCATCAAAGTCATCAGACTCCCAAGAGGCATTGATGCCTTCATGCACAGTTTATTAGAAGAATCATAATACAAGAAATATTTTTGAAATCACGGTGGATAGAATTTGCATGCAGAGGTATATAGCAATTGCATATAAAAACAAACCAATATATTTGTCATATGACTCAACTCCGAAGATATGAAGCATTTTAACAGCTGAACACTAGGAAATTGCACTATTATATGCATTATAGCATAAAGCATTTCAACTTTCCAATTGCTGTACTTCATTACAAAACCTCAGCTGGGGGAGGTTTGGTGAAATCGTAAGGATGTTTGGGTTTTTGCTGATGTGCACAGAACATTATTTATTGTTAAAGTATTAACATTACATGAGCCAATTTCTGTAATGGAACAAAACAAAGACAAAAGGGAACAGGAAATCATGATGCAGAAGCTAATTAACAGAATAAATAGTCTGATGATGTAAATTCAACACATTAAACACTTCAATGCTGTACATTTTCCAGATAACTGCAGGATAATTCTATCCAAATTAAGCAATATTACCCTTTTAATGGCACCCTCAAAAGGATTTTATATCATTATAGACAATGTTATTGCAGAATTATGTTTCATTTTCAACTTACAATTTTAAAATATATAGATTGATGACCATCAGAAGAGAGCTGTGACTGATCTGGATCCCAATTCAAAAGCGAATCTATGTAAACATGTGTTTGCATACAATGGCAATACAAACACACTGCTAGAGGCCTGTGTTAATTAACTGGGATGCTTTGTTTATTCATTTTTTAACAGAAAATTTGGACTCACTATTGGCACCTGGGATTAAACACAAGTATCTCATTTGACACACTGCAAAACGTTACATTGCTTCGGAATGCTATCTTAAAACAGCCATTTTGATTATACAATAGAACACAGTAAGCGATGTTAAGCAGCAGCAAAAACTCTCCTGATGCCTCTAGTGATAAATACACGGTGCACTGAATTACACAGGCTAAAAATGTTCCAGATTTAATGCTTGATCTGTATCAGTTCAGCTGATCACAGTGGCAGTGGTAGAATAAGCACACAGGTCAGGGTTTCCAATCCTACTTGCTATCTGCTGATCCTAATTGGAAAGGAAATGTGTGTGTGAATGCAAAGCAATAGCAGGATCAAACTCTCAATCCTTGGTGATAGAATTGCCTACCAAAATCCAAATTTCATCCTTATAGATTAAAAATGGTCACTTGGGTGAGAAATGAGGGAGGCATCTTTGTTTATAGAACTGAGCATGAGAAGCGGAGTAGCATGTAGAATTTTGTTTTAAAACACCTCCTGTTGCATGACATTAGGCTGTATTTGTAAATTTAACAGAAAATAATTCAGAGGCCCAAACACATTTACAAGTGAAGAAATTGTAACTGCATTATGTCTGACTAAACAATTTGTACAATGTTTGCACTGGGTCCTGTGCAGTTTGTGTTCACACAGAGTGCAGAGAAATATTTGCAGTTTCATTGGATAAAAAGATGTTGATTTTTATTTTGGTAATTATGTTTCAACACAAGTTCTGAGTTATTGAAGTGGAGTGGTAGTCCATAGAATCAGTGCTAAGGTTTGACATTTGCTATCATAAGAGCATATTGTTAAAGTTCTCTGTGGCCTTTAAAAATGTTCAATTTCAGTATTTCATTAATTAGCACTTCAGTACTTTATTAAGAGGATTTCATTTTCTATACTTCATGTATAAAAGTCTTGCATCAGCTACATATCTGTAAGACATGAGAAAATGTAAAATATATTTATAGTACAAAGTGTTCGGTTTAGTTCTAGCTTTCTAAATACATTTAAGGTTCGCAGAGCACATAATGCACATAAACTTCACACTTCAAAATGTCCAAATATGTACATTGCATGCTGTTCTTTCCTGATCTGGGGCTAGAAATTTACAAGCCTTTTTCAATGTGAAAACTTTTCAACAAACTTTGATTGATTTTAGGCTGTGCTTACTTAAAGTGCCAGGTCAGCTAACCACAGCTCCAAATTAGCTGGAGAATTAGCTGTTCTGAAACAACCTGCAATGAGCAAACCCACAGCAGTTCCAGTAGTTCCTTAAAAGATCATCTCGGAACTGAATCATGCAGCAGATAAGACACAGGCCTTTCACCTGCAAGTGAAGTTCAAATCTAGCCCACAATGTTAGGATGAAAGTCTCCTCTGTCTACTCGGCCCTGTGTGAATGTTTATGTTCAGATATAGGCTCTGTGTCCTCCCCCTCCCCCAACTGGCATTTACATGCAGTAAGTGGGGGCAGGATAGCCAGTGGCAACCTGAGCAGGAGAGAAATGGGTAGAACTATGGTGGTAAGTGTTAATGCATAATTTTTCTTCCTTTTCTAGCCCAAGTGTCTGAAAATGGGAACAGTAGCATTCTCTGGCACCAATTTTATCCACACTTTGAGGAGCACAAAAGTATTTTTCCTCATAGCAATACACATAAGTTACAACACTTAATCAGGTCTTTTGACTCAACCAGTCCATATTGCCATTTACCTTCTATGCAATAAAAAATATCTGGAAACCAAAACTATGATAAAGTATAGTCAGCAGGGATTTCAGAAGGGAAAGTCATGCCTGACCAAATTCTTCAGAGAATTCTTTAAGCAAGAAGTAGAGTTGATAAGGGTAATGAAGTCCATGTAATCAGGCCTTCGATAAGCAAGACTCATTAATTCAGAGCACGGGAGTCAGGGGACAACTCGCAGAATGGATAGCAGGCTGGTGACAAAACAGAGAGTAGTGGTATAAGGTAGTTAGTCAGACTGGCAGAACATGAGAGATGATGTTCCATTGGGATTGCCGCTGGGTTCAATGTTTCTTTTAAAATTTTGTTGTTGTATGCAGCTAGTTTTCTCTATGCGTGGTACCCTTACTTTTTTTGCACAGCCACTGCATGTAACTATATCTGCGCAGTACATTTCAGGCTAAAAGCCGCTCGGGTCTGCAAACGAAACCCGACCCGAGCCCGACAGAACCACATCCGACCCAGAGTCCGTCCCGAGTCCTTCCATTTTTTCCCGTGCCCGACCCGACCCAACCTGCCTCCCGTTTTTCACTTTGTTGCTGATCTACATAAGTTTAAAATAACTGTAACAAAACCACCTTTCTAGCCCAAAAATTACATTAACAGTGGAGCCACCTACCCGCGGTTGTGATGGAATGCGTTCGACCTGGCCCCACCCAACCCCGAATGCCAAACCCAGAAGTGCGACCCGACCCAAACCCGACATGTCGTCCGGTTCGGGTCGCCGGCCTTTATTCCAGGCTACTGCACGGTTGGCACGCCTGCAGCTTAGCAGGCACATTGGCTGGGACCACTGTTGTTCACTATTTACAATAATGATTTGGGCTTGAAGTACATCATCAAAATTTACAAATGACACCAAATTCAGGATGTAGTTAATACTGAGGAGGACTGCAACAAAATACAAGACATTAACAAACTTGCAGAATGGGAGTGTAAATGGCAAAATTAATTTCACTATAGGCAAGTTTGAGGTGGTGCATGATGGCAGGAGAAAAAAGGCCACATACCCCTTGGGAAGTAAGAGTCGAAATGGGGTACAGATACACAAATCAGTAGAAGTAGCAAAAGAGGTTAACAAAGCCATGAAAATTGCAAACATAGCACTGATTCATTTCTAGAGGAAAGAATTCAAAAGCAGAGAAGTTATGTTAAACATTTATAGAACTTTAGCTAGACCACACTTAAAAGAGCATACTGCACAGTTCTGGTCTCCATATTACAAAAACAGATTTTGGAGCACTGGAAAAAATGCAAAAAGCTTTACAAGACTACCAGAACTGAGAGGGTCCAACTATCAAGAAAGACTGAACTTTCAAACAGCACAGGCACGATAGACCGAATTACCTTCTTCTGTGCTGTAAAAAATCTATGATTCTACAGGCTGGGACTCTTTTCTCTAGAAAAAAAGACTGTGAGATGACCTGATACAGGTCTTTAAATCCTGAACAGGTTTGATAGGGTAGACTTGGAGAAGATCAATCCACTCGTGGGGTAGTTCAAAACTAGGGGACATAAATGTAAGACAGCCACTAATAAATCAAATATGGGATTCAGAGAGACTGCTTTAACTAAATAGTGGTGAAAATATAGAACTCACTATCATATGGAGTGTTTGAGGCAAATAGCATAGAAGCATAAAAGAGGAAACTAGATAAGTACATGAAAGAGAAAGAAATAGAGGATAAGTTGAAAGGGTGAGGCCAAGTAACCAGACGGGACAAGAGGCTATGTGGAGAATAGACTCGGACCTGGATTGGCTTGGTTGAATTGACTGCTTCTGTGTTGTAAATGCTATTGAATTCTATGTAATGTAAGCGAATAGTTCTAATCCCATTTATCCACCATATTTCCATTTCCCTTCAACCATTTCGACAATGTAACCTTGAAGGTGAATTCCCTCCCACCATCATGAATTCCTATAAATGAGGTGCTCAAAGCCATCATCAAAATGACACTGCAGTTAATCAGAAAATGTATAACAGTGAAATGCACATCCCACAAACGAATAATTTAAAAAACAGAAAGTGCTGGAAACACTCAGCAGTTCTGGCAGCATCTGTGGAGAGCAAAGCAGAGTCAACGTCCTAGGTGGGTGACCCTTCATCAGAATTGACCAGCATTTTCTGCTTTGATTTCAGATTTCCAGCATCTGCAGTATTTTGCTTTTAAGTGTTTTAATGAGTCGAATTTACGTCATCAGTCTTTGTTTTCTGTTGACCAGCTTTTGCATCATGGTTTCCTGATGTTTTGTCCCATTACAGAAATTGGTTCACAATTATCACCACTGACTTGCTTTTATAGTTAATATCCCCATTATGTTTTGGCGCATTTTCGAAGCTTCTTATCCTAGGTTATTTTGATTTTATCTTAGATCACACTCCTGATCGATTCCCAGATCTTTGGGAGCATCCAACCCCGCATTTTCTTTTTATTCATTCATGGGATGTGGGCGTCGCTGGCTAGTCCAGCATTTATTGCCCATCCCTAATTGCCCTTGAGAAGGTAGTGGTGAGCTGCCTTCTTGAACCGCTGCAGTCCATTTGGGGTAGGTATACCCACAGTGCTGTTAGGAAGGGAGTTCCAGGATTTTGACCCAGAGACAGTGAAGGAACGGCGATATAGTTCCAAGTCAGGATGGTGTGCGACTTGGAGGGGAACTTGCATTGAGATCTTGGTAAGTTTTTGGTAACAAGCCCCTGAAACAAACAGCAAATCCTGTCTGGTAATTGTTCCTATTCTACATAGGACTTAGAAGCAAGAGTAGGCCATTCAGCTCTTCGAGCCACCAGCCACGATCTTATTGAATGGTGATCTGGTTGTGGTCTCAACTCCACATACAATTAAGTAAATAAATTCAATAAAAACAAATTTAGCTATTGTATATAAGCAATGTCTTCAACACAGGCCTGTATGTACCCTTGGGCTCTCCTCATGTTTCTCTGCAAGAGCTTACAGCGTTCACCTGGGTCTTTGATCCAAATATATTTCAGGCCTCCGTGCAACCTCAAGGCACCCAACTCCAACTGCTCTCAGCTATCAAACCACAAACACTGCCCTCCATTCCAATCCAGGCCTACCCTTCTGTCTAATCACTCCAACATATCAAACCTAGTTCTTAGCCCCCATATCCCCTCTCACCTAAACCCCTAATCCCTCTAGATTCTCTCAATCACACATCTCCATACAGCCAGTAAACACCTCCAACATGTTGGTCGACATCTTACTATGCCCCTCTTGCTTGGACATGGAAAATGACATCAGTTAAAGAAAATGTTTGAAAGCCAGATGAAGATTTGGAGATACACAGAAGAGCGAAGAGGGAGATTTGTGAGAGAGTGAGAGACTTGCAAGAGGGAGTGAGGCAGAAATAAAATGGAGAATAAAACAGAAAGAGACACTGAAAGAACTAGAAAGGGGGAGCAGTTGGGAAAGAAGAAACCAATTATAGAAAGAGACACTTTTTGCCAAGTACAACATAACAGGAGATAGCTGCTAACAGTCAAGTACAAAAAGTCACCTCACCCTTGCTTAAAAAAGTACATTGGCCTCCTACTCTAGGGCTCCACTCCCCACAATTAGAACATTGCTTCTGATTTCTAAATATATTTATATTTTTATTGCAAACTTTGCTTAGAAAACCTGAGTAGTAGTTTGTACTGGATAGACCTGCTTCAAGGCAAAACCTGATGGCAGGCTATAAATTCTAATGAACATCTGTGGTCAGTAACTCCAATTTGTTCTTATAGCAAATTATTAAGTATTACATTTCGTTTGCAAAATGTTTACTTAAAATTATGTGCAATTTAAGTCTTGCAAAAAAAAAGTGTAGTTATGGATTCTGACTGGGATAATTAAAGGATTGGGCTATTTGCCTTGTCAGGAATTGTATAGTATGCAATTGCTCATAAACCAAACAATAAAAATGGTGCCTGAACTAAATACAATTAAGCAGGCATAAAAACAAAAAGTATTGAAAAGTCTCAGCAGGTCTGGCAGCATCTGTGGTGAGAGAAGCAGAGTTAACGTTTCAGGTCAGTGACCTTTCATCAAACTGATGAAAGGTCACTGACCTGAAACATTAACTCTCCTCTCTCCATAGATACTGCCAGACCTGCTGGAGTATTTCCAGCACTTATTTTGCTTTTATTACTATTAAGCAGACACTGTTCCTCCGTTTTAGTAAGCACAGTGCTGATGGTGGCATCACTAAAAATAAAACATTCAGCAAGTCACAACTTATGAGAATTTAATTCTATTAGAAATAGGGAAGTATGTGCATTTTCTAACATATCAAAATGAGCAGACAGAACTATTAACTTTATTTTCCACTGAAGATATTTAGCCTCAATCAAAAGAAGTGCAACTCTTCAGATCTGAAACACCCTTTCTATTCCTATCCACATTAATGTAGTGCCAGTATCTCATTTAGTAACAACGACCTCGTGCTGCCAATGTGTGATGGGTATTTCCAAAATGCAGATTTTTCAGCACCAAATTCAAGGAAAAAGAATTATTTAAAGCCCACCTTAATTCAGTGAATCCTGTTCAACTCCTTACCTTATGATGAAGGGAAGATCATTGATGAAGTGGCTGAAGATGGCTAAGCTGAGGATATTTCCCTAAGGAGCATTCTGCAGCTAGAACCTAAGCTTCAATGATTAGCCTCCAACAACCATGACAATATTTCTCTTTATCAGGTTCGACTCTAGCCACAGGAGGGTATTTCCTCAACCCCACTGAGCTCAATTTGCTGACAGTTTCTTGGTGCCATACTTGACCTAATGCTGTATTGATGTTGAGAACAGCTTGTCTAAACACAACTCGGCAGTTATCTCTTTTTCTACATATGGATTAAGGCAATGATGACGTCTGGAGCTGAGTGATTCTGGCAAAACCTGAATTGAGTATCAGTGAGCAGTTTATTTGTGAGAAGGTGTTGCTTGATGGCTCCGTCTATCCCTTTACTGATGATTGGGAGGAAGCCAATTTGGAAGTAATTGACTGGGTTAGATTTGTCCTTATTTTGTGCATAGGAATTACTAGATCAACTCCTTATATTGGTGGACAGAAGCCACAGTCATAGTTGCACTGGAAATGCTCAGCTCAGTGTGCAGCTAGTTTTGGTGTGTTGGTCTTCAGCAATATAACTGGAATGATGTCCTGGCCAATAGCGTTTGTTATGTTCAGTAAAGTCAGCTGCTTCTTAATGCTATGTGAAGTGAAGCAAATAGGCTGCGCAATAGCATCTATCACGACGAGGACTTCAAGGGAAGGCAGTGTGGGATTGTGCACGATACTTTTAGCTGAAGAAATTTGCAAACACTACTGTATGATCTGATGAAGGGTCACTGACCTGAAACGTTAACTCTGCTTCTCTCTCCACAGATGCCGCCAGAACTGCTGAGTATTTCCAGCAGTTCTTGTTTTTATCTTAGTATGATCGCTTCCACAGTTGGGAATGTTCATGGAGCCGCCTCCTCCGCTAGTTATTTGCCTCATTGGGTGTGGAATGGCAAGAGTGTTTTGCTCTGATCTGTTGATGTGGGATCACTTAGCTCTGAGTTGAGAATAGGCAGGTAATTGCTATTTCAGTTGGAAAGATACTTCTCTAGAACACAAACAATCAATGCTACGTCTAGTTGTTCTGAGGCCACTTTGCACTTTGATGCTGAACATATCTTCTAATATTTGCTCGAGATGCAAGTGGCACAGCAGAAGGTTGCAAACGGAGCAGAGTGCAAAGAGATTGTGAGTTAAACCACCCACGAATTGAACCAAATATTGCAATCCTTGTACAAACTCATCTGCCTTTGGAGATACTCAAGGAGTATATATATGCATGTCCATAGGGGAGTTTCATTCTTGCTCTCCTGGGTCCCACTACTGCACGAGCATTTATATAACAATCTGCAACCGCCAACTTGTGTCTCGCATGGTATGCTGCCTCCCTGATGCCAGGATAAAGGACAACGCTGAACAGGTGCAGGATATTTTGCAGGGGGAGGGGAGGAAAGGGGGAACAGCCAGGAATCATGGTCCATAATAGACAAGAAAAGGGTTGAGGTCCTTCAGACAGAATTACTGGAGCTCGGGAGCAAGTTAAAGACCAGGTAATCTCTGGATTACTCCCAGTGCCACATGCTAGTGACACTAGGAGCTGCAAGATAAGACTGGATAACGTGTGGCTGGAGAAATGGTACAGGAGGGAGGATTTCAGATCCCTGAGGCATTGGAACTAGTTCCGGGGCAGAAGGAACCCTATACAAAATGGACAGGTTGCACTTCAACAGGGCTAGGATCAATGCCCTCACAGGGAGGTTAACTTGTTCTGTGGTCAGCTTAAACTGACTTGGTGGGGAAGGAGCAGAAGGATGAAGCATTAGAGAGGAGACAGATGGGGCACAGAGGATTGGGAGAGACAAACAGCATTAGAATCAAGAGCATTTCAAAAATATAAAGGATCAGATAGTGGGGTAAATGCAAGGCAGACTAAGATGGAATTGAGTGCATGTGGATGGAGCATGGTAATTAAGGTTGGTAGTCACATGGGATTTTGATATAGTGGCAATAACGGAGACCTGGCTCAAACAAGCGGAGGAATGGGCGTCTACAATTCCTATCTACTAGTATTCAGGAAAGATAGGGAAGGAAAGGAGGAGGAAGACAATATTGATCAAAGATACTGTTACAGCGCTAGAAAGTGATGATCTGCTTGAGTGTTCAAAGACAAAATCCATTTGATTTGGATTAAGGACAACAGGGGAGCTATTATACTGCTGGGTGTATACCAAAAGCCACCAAATAGTGGGAGGAGATGACAAACCAAATTTGCAGGCAAATTGCAGAAAGATGCAAGAAGTGTACAGTAGTGATAATGGGGAACTTCAATTATGTTGCCAAGGTCAGGGAAAATGACAGTATAAAAGACAAAGAGGGGGGAGTTATTCCTGAAATACTTAAAACAGACCTTTCTTGATCCTTATGTTTCCAGTCAAAAGAGGAAGAAAGCAGTGCTTGGATCTAGTTTAAGTTAATGAAGTGGAGCCTGTTTCAGTGAGGGAGCATTTGGGACACGGTGATCACTATATCATTAGGTTTAGAGTAGTTATGGAAGAGGACAAGGAGCTAAGCTAATTTCAGTGAGTGGAAAAGGAATCTGGACCAGATGGATTAGAATCAAAGATTGTCAGGTAATATAGTAAATGAGCAATGGGAAGCCTTCAAAGAAGATCTAATTTGGGTAAAGATTATACACATTCCCAGGAGGGAGAAAGGAAAGACGTCTGAAGCTAGAGCTCCCTGGATGACTAAAGATATTAAAATTGAAATGAAACAGAAAAAGGAGGCTTATGATAAATGTCAAGTTCCAAATTCAGTAGAGAACTAAGCTGAATACAAAATGTACAGGGAATAACTGAAAGAGTGGCAGAGAACATATGAGAATAGATTAGTGGGTAACAAAAAAGGGAACACTAAAAGAACCAGAGGCAACATGAGGAAAAAGAAAGTTACTCTGAGTTATGATGATCTGGAATGCAGTGCCTGAAAGGGTGCTGAAATCAGAATCAATAATAACCTTCGAAAGGGAATTGCATAAATACTTGAAGGGGAAAAATTTGCAAGGCAATAGGGAAAGAGGAGAGTGGGGCTACTGGATAGCTCTTTCACAGAGGCACGATGGGCTAAATGACCATCTTTAATGTTACATGATTCTATGATTCTAGTGGAACTTAACTTCCATAAGAAGCAGACAATCATACCACTTAAGGGATCAGATGACTCCACTGAACTGCAGTAGATATATGCAGCTGAGGCCACCCAACTGTAATAACACTGTGGCTCTGGATCTGATGGGTCTATTCTGCTGGTGAGACAGGACATACCTGAGGATGATAGAGGAATTAGAATATTGCCCAATTGACATGATTTTGTGACTATGACCAGGTCAGAATGTTGCTCCACTAGACTAAGGGACATTTCTCCCAACTAGAACATCAACCTCTACAAGTTAGTGAGGAGGAATTTGCAGGATCAACTGGGCTGGGATTCCTTCAGCTTTGTTCTGAGGCAGTGATTGGTGTTTGGAAGCAATGCGCGGGCAGAGGGAGGGAGAACCCGGAGGGCAGAAGGGGGTGTGGGGGCAGGGTGAGGGAAGGGGATCAGATGCCGAGGAGAATTGGTGACGGAGAGATAGAGAGATCGGTGACTTGAAGCTCCATCTCTTGTTTTCCCAGTGACAGTGATTATGTGTATCAAATCAGTTGGCAAAATTCTCAGCGTGTCCATAATTTCATGGCACTTCTGATTTTTCTCCTTCATCATTGTCCCATGCGTGTGATTTCACTCACTCACTCCCCCGCTCCTCCTCTTCTCTCGGGGTTTTCTTGATTTTTTTTTCTCCCCCCACTTGCGTTATGTCTTGATAATTTCATGGGGCTTCTAAGAATTATCATGCTGTCCAAATTGCAGCTTTTAGTGATTGTGGCATTTGTGATCACGATGTTGTTCCTGGAGAACCAGATCCAGAAGCTGGAGGAATCATGAGGAAAACTGGAAAGATCGACATAGAAATCCAATCAAAGAATCTCAATTGACAGGCTTAACCCTTTCATGAAGTGGTTCAAATTTGTTGTATTATTTGGATGACTATGTCAGCACTTTTGCAGATCATTCAAACCTGGCAATATACCTCCCATTGTTGGGATTGAGCATTCCCAGATAAAGTGTCACACAGAAGGTTAATGACTTCAAGAGGATGTTAGATAGCCACCTGAGAGAAATGGACTTGCAGGGCCAAGCGGATAGAGCCAGGGAGTGGGACTGACTGCATAGCTCCATGAAGAGCCAGTATGGACTCGATGGGCCGAATGTCCTTCTTCTGTGCCGTAAATGACTCCATGATGGCTGGGTCATTCCCCATGGATTCGTCCAATATTCCTTTTATGACTGCATTCGGTGGTGATTGTTTTTAACTGAATGGCTTACTACGCTACTTTGGCGAACATCAAGCATATTCCACATATAGTGGGACTGCAGTCGCAAATACATCAGATTGAGTTGAACTGGCAGTTCCCTTCCCTGAAGGACATTAATGAACCATTTTTTTTTTCAAATTGACAATCTCGCAACTTTGATCGTGACTTTCCAGGTGTTTACTCATAAGCGGCCAGGTGTATTGAAATATTTTTACTGGAGCCTAACCAATAATTGGAATAGATTCAGAATTACCTTTTTGCTTTTATGCTTAGTTCCTATCAGCACTTTTTTCCCCACAGCTTTATTAATTTGTCCTCTAACTTTTAAAGATATGCACATCTGAAACCTTAAGATTCTGCTCTTCAACTTTTTAAATTTTTACCATTTATTATTGTAGGGATGAAGGACTTCAATTATAATGATAGGTTGGAGAAGTCGTGAAAGTTCATTTTAGAGAAGAGAAGGCTGAATGCAGATTTGATAGAGGTGTTCAAAATCATGAGAGGTCTGGACGGAGTTGATAAGGAGAAACTGTTCCCAGTGGCGGAAAGGTCGAGAACCAGAGGTTAAGGTGAATGGTAAAAGAAGCAATGCCAACATGAGGGAAAAACTTTTTCATGCAGCGGGTGGTTAGGATCTGGAGCATGCTGCCTGCAAGTGTTGTGGAGGCGTATTCAACTGTGGCTTTCAAAAGGGTATTGAATAATTATCTGAAGGAAAATAAATTGCAGAGCTACAGGGAAAAGGCAGGGGAGCGGGACTAGATGTGTCGCTCCTGCAGATCTATCTATCCATATTTTTCAATATATGTTTAAGTAATTCATGATATTTTTTGTTTATAAGAAGTAGCCCTCACTAAAGAAAAGGTTGGAGGCCCCTAAATTAGATAGGTCAGAATAAAACCAAGTGAGTGCAATTCTACCCAGCTGACCGACGGTAGAAAGGCATTAAAAGAGGGTGACGTAACCAACTGTGTCAATGTTGCAGGTGGATCAAGAATAGTTTACTTTTGTCACAGTCACATAAGATGTTATTTGTGACTTGGATAAGAGCCGTTTCAGTACAGTGGCAGCAGCAGAAACCTGCGCTTCAAACATGAAGCTCCTGAAAAGATGGGCACAGATGGGCAGAGGAATCGGAGTGCTGAGATTACGGTAGCTTTGTTAGGATAACAGCAGTCATTATGATGGATTTCAGGTGTTACAATTATTGATTAAAATTGCAATCAAATTTATCATAACTGAAGTAGAATAATACCAGTTGGGATACTGCAGAGTTAAAAAATTATTGGCAGCCAACCCCACTTTAGTAGATCTCAAAGCATTTAACTAGACAGCAGGCTTATCTACGGCATGGAAAATTAATTCAAGAAGTGGAAATGAAATTAGCCTCCGTGGCAAGTTGGGCATGCATGTACAAATGCAATCTGCTCAATGGAAGACATCAATAATCTTTAGACACTGTTCGACAGCTCCTGTAAGACAGACAGGCCAATTTAATCACCATGACGTCACTGCTGCATTTGTAATCGACTTAATAACTCAATTTCCTCCTTTGGCATGAGTGATGTCTTAAATTTGGAAAACTCGGGTTCTGGCAATCAGCAATTTGTTCCTGTCAATCACATGAGATCAGCTATACCATAGATACATGACTACAATAACTCATTTTTTTCTTCAACGGGTATGACTGCAATTGCAATCTTAATTGTCAAATTATCAGAAAAATGCTTTAAACCAACCTCCTTCCAATCCAATAGCATAACTTTGCTATAAAGAACTGCATAACATTAGCTGTACAGAAATGTTACTAGCATGGTTGGTAGCAGATAGAAATGTTATTAGAATTTTGGTTGATGCTGGAGACCAGGAGTTTCTAGTCCACTAAAGCTGCAGAATCTTGGCAATCTCAAAATGAAGCTACTGGACACTAGTCAAAAGGAGTAAAGTGCCACCTACAGCAAAGTTAACAGCATTAATTATTTTTTCCTCAAAAATATAATTTATTCATAAAAATCTGTTAAAAAAATACATTACAAAACAGTCCAAAACAGCACCAAGTTGACATTCTAGAAAGTGCAAAGGAAATCAGCTTACTTCAATACAGAACGTGAGCTGCCTCACAACCCTTCCATTCCATCTTACACGCCATGTACAATTTACAGCAAAACCAGATACAGCACGAGGGGTTTTCCATGGGTCCAGCCCCTCAGTTCACTATGGTAGGAAGACCTTACACAGTGGTCTTTCCCCATTGAGCCTTTGCGGCGGCTGTCCCAAGCTTTAGTGCACCCCTCAGCACATAGACCTGGACCTTGGAATGTACCAGTCTGTCGTGGACAACTCTTTGCGCTGGAAGACCAGCAAGTTTCGGGCAGACCAAAAAGCGTCTTTCACCGAATTGATGGTCCTCCAGCAGCAGTTGATGGTTATCTGTGTGCGTCCCTGGAAACAGCTCGTAGAGCACAGACTCCTGTGTTAGAGTTGCTTGGGATGAACCTCGACAAAAACCACTGCATCTCTTTCCACACCTGCTTTGCAAAGACACATTCCAGAAGGTGGTGAGCAACAGTCTCTTCCCCACCACAGCCACCTCGAGGGCAGCGTGCGGAGGTGGTGAGATTCCGGGCGTGCAGGAAGGATCTGACAGGGAGGGCCCTTCTCACCATCAGCTAAGCTATGGCCTTGGTGCTTGTTTGAAAGTTCTGGTGATGAGGCATTCTGCCAAATGACTTTAGCAGTCTGCTCAGGGAACCATCCGATAGGATCCACCATCTCTTTTTCCCGTAGGGCCTTGAGGACATTCTGTGTAGACCACTGCCTGATGGATTGGTGCGCAAATGTGTTGTTCTGCCAAAACTTTTTCACGAAGGATAGGTGGTACGGCACGGTCCAACTGGATGGAGCGTTACGCGGCAATGTGACCAGACCCATCCTTCATAACACCAGGGACAGATAGAACCTCTGCACAGTGACACTTGGTTTTTGCGTACTGGGGCTCTGTGCACAGCTTGATGCGGCCGCACACGAAGGTGGTCATCAGGATGAGGGCAACGTTGGGTACATTTTTCCCACTCATATCCAGAGGTTTGAACATCGTGTCCCTCCAGACCTGGTCCATTTTGGATCTCCAGATAAAGCGGAAAATGATGACCGCCACGGCGCAGGAGTGGGGTACAGGCCAGACCTGTGCCACATACAGCAACAGCGTGAGCGCCTCACACCTGATGACCAGGTTCTTACCCACAATGGAGAGAGATCGCTACTCCCACATGCTCAGTTTATGGTGTACCCTGGCTACTCGCTCCTTCCAGGTTTTGGCACACGCCCCAACCCTTCCCCAGCACCTTCAGGTAGTCTGACCTGACGGTGAAGGGAACAAAGGATCGGTCAGCCCAGTTTCCACACCTCATGGCGGTGGTGAGCCGCTGTCTTGAACCGCAGCAGTCCATGTGGTGAGCGGTTTGATACAACCGAGTGGCTTACAGAGCCATTTCAGAGGGCAGTTAAGAGTCTGGTTTCACATATCGGTCAGACCAGCTAAGGACAGCAGATTTCCTTCCCTAAACTAGATTTGTGAACCAGATGGGCTGTTACAACAATCCGGTAATTACGTGGTCACCATTGCTGATACTACTTTTTTTAAATTCCAAATTTATTTAATTAATTGAAATTAAATTCCCCAGCTGCCTTTATAGGATTTGAACTTGCGTCTCCAGTAACTACTTTGCTACTGACCTGGTGAAGATTAAATGCGAGACATTTATAACAAAGAGAAAATGAACCTTATTTACACAGAGAGTTGTGAGGCTGTGGAATTCACTTCTATGATTAGTGGTTGAAGCAGAAACTCCATCAACATTGAAGATTAAATTTGATAAGTAGATGACAGAAAAAAGGAAAAATTGAATATTAGAAAAAAGGTGTGTAAATGTGATTAGGACTATTTGCTTGCGCCGACATGGAATGGTTGGCTGTAGGGCCTACTTTTATGTTGTAACTTCTGTGTATTTCCAGGATGTTTGCAACAATCTTGCTGAACTCTGAGGAGACAGCAAGAGTTAATGCTAAAAGCCATCAGTACTCCAAGACAGCAGTATGACAACAAAGGATCTTTTACAGCTGACATCTGGCTCACAGCAGTAAGATGGAAAGGAGTATCTTCTTATCATGTGCCATGATTTAAGGTGAGTGAAAGTGAAAGTAGTTGTCACAAGACCTGGAAGTGGCCACATCAGATATAGATTGCCTTACCACTGTTTCTTAAAATTAGAGAAACTAAAAGTAACGTCACAGCAGATCTTTTTTTTAAATCAACTAATTAAAATTTGCTCATCACAAGGGCATGACATACGTCTGTCTAAGATAGTTAGCAGATAAGGGAATCCTTGAAAAAAGGTGCATCACAAATTGATTGAAATGTTGTCAAAGGACTGTACTTTGAAAACATTTCAACCAATCTATGTAAACATCCTTTTGCAAGAACTTGTTTATTTGGAGACAGACAGACTAGCCTGAGATTGGTAAATTATTCAATGCATCACTTGAATGCAAAAGTTAAGTTTGAGAACACAAACAGGGTACCAGGAGAACAGATGCCGGAAGCGGCCATAAGCATCGCAGAGGGAGGCATACCAACTCTACTGTGCCAACTCAGAAGGATTAGGGTGTATAAGCTCCTGGGATCATTGCTAAACCTGTGAACATTAGCAATAAGCATAAGTAACTATACTTCAATACACCAAATAAACTTTACAACTATATACGGAGACTAAACATTGCTGATTTCATGTGAATTTCAAGCAAGGAGTATAATATCGACTTCTATTAAGTAGAGCTCAGCTGATTTTGAGCTACTATGATGCATCTGAATTCCATGTATAACCTCAGGCGTTTATTCTTTTGGGTAATAATAGCTACCCAAGTACCTTGAGTATTCTTACCATTTAAGATTAACTTGTGTATTAACAAAGAAATGCTAGTTCATGATTTCATGATCTGACTTCTTTTTGATGACTTTGGAAAGCAGTTAACTTTTTCATTCAGTAGTTTACATGTAAACTAACAGGGAATTGATACTGTACATGCTAATATAATTTGGATATTTGATGCAAGGCAATTCAAGCAAGCAGATGTAGATGGTCTAATCCCCAATCATTTGTTGTGTAATCAGGAGTTATGATGAAGGGGTTATAGATTTGCCTGGTGCCCTTTGATGATTACTGTTTATGAGAATTATTGGTTTACTGATCCCAGTGTTCTTATAACATCAAATACAAAACTCAGAAAATCTGGCACATACTTCCCAAAAAGGGTGAATCAGCTCCAAAAATACTGACGACTCAGAACACAAATTATAGCCCTGATCAAGACTACTGTTTCAAGGTGATTCAGTAAGCTAAATTTCTTTTAATTACATGGGATTTCAGGATCTTTTATTAATGTTGTAATAAAACACCTGGAGTATGGGTGAACATTACTTCTAATCTCTGGTATGACTATACAATCCAAATTTACTCTGCATACATTCACGTGAGTATTTGGCTCCTGCTCCAGATCCATTCCCATCAACTCTGCTTTTTTTTCCTCTCTCTTGGGTTCCTCTCTCCAGCATCCTCCCCTGTCATCCGGTAACCTTTCATTCCTCCCTTATTAGGTACAATGCTCCCCCAATGCTCCCCCTACCACCACCTCACCCCCCACCCAACCTCTACTTTATCCATAGTTCTTTACTTTTCTACGCTTCTCCTGACATTGATGATCTGAATTCCCTTGAATAAGCCCACAGCTACACTGTGTCTCTCAGAATTCTTGGAAGGCCTTATCAAGGTATCTGGTGTAGCCTCCTGAGGAGCAAACAACCAAACCGCATAATCCATTTCTCTTAACAAATTTCCTGCATAGCATGCTCACTTGGAGATAGCCAAACCACCCTCCTTCCCGTCTCATTCATTCCATTTATTCTAATCCAGAAAGACATTTGGTGAAGGATAGTACTGGAGCCAATCTTTACTCAGTCTTCCATTTATTTACAGAGTGAAACATTTCAGACTTACATCTCCAAACTCAACCGCACCATAGTTTCAATAAGTGTCTCTGTATATGCGCTCAAGTCAAACCCCAATTTATGCCCTCCACCTGCATATAATTAAACACAATTGATATTCAATTAACAGCACTTATCACTGCCACAGTGGACAATAATCATCACTTCTTCATTTCCCTCAAGAGTTCTTTTTCTTCAAGAGTAGAGTTACTTACAAAGAAACCTAAATTCAACTAAAATTTTCTTTAGAAATAATCATCAGAAAGAATACCAAGTTAATAAATTTAAATGGTTTTACTCAGACTGAACTAATCCACAGGATGAATTAGTCTCAGATATGACTGAGTGTATGAAAAAGAGAGCGAGGAGGAGAAAGGGAGTGAGAGCAAGTGAGCGAAAGAGAGAGAAAGAGAGAAAAAGGTCCAAAGTGCTTCACAGTCAATGAGTTATTCTTGAAGTGTAATTAACTGTGATGTAGGAAAGCCTGGACTAAACTGTGCACAGCAAAGTCCCAGAAAAAGCAAGTATCCCATTAATCTGTTGAAACCATATTGTAAAAACCAAGTTCAGGATCAACTTATAAAGAAATACTTAAAGTAATTAGCGAAAAAAAAGTGCTCATGCAGAACTGTACATGCTAACACCCTTTTTCTTTTAAGCTGTGATCAACAGTGTCCAAATACTTTTTGTTACTAATTAAGACAGCAGCAATGTACGGTGTCACCAATCAAAAGTTCTGTGGGATGGTTAGATACGGGTTCACAGCCAGTTTTCTTATAAGGGGAACTCGCAACTTAGTCATGCTATCTGACAATGTGGCGATATGATTGCAGATACGTTATTTAAGAAAAAGGAAATTGGACAGCAAGTCAGGCTGGCCAGTCCACCCCACTTATAGATGTTTGGAGAATGGGAAAGAATCACCTGGTCATCCCCCAGAATACAGAATGGCACACACTACAGGAAGGCCAAAGATAGTAGGGGGGGGGGTGGGGGAGGGGGAGTTAAGAGATCAAAAACACCAAAATTATTAAACCTGTCTCTCCCAAAAAAAACACATCAGACTAAAATTCCTGCATTGTCAAAGTGTCTGAAATAACATCACATCATTAGCAAGTTGAGGAATAGCACTACAAATGTCTAAACTAAGGATCAAGCACAGTCAATTCAGTGAAGTGAACATTGCCAGAAAAAAGCAACATTAAAATTATGCGATGCTACAAATAAATTAATAAAAAAATGTATTCCCAATATTTGTTAACTAAGTAAAATTTGCAAAAGATACAAAAATTAGAACATCTCATGTCATTACAGTATGAAAGTCTACTGAAGGGATGCACTGAGCTGTGCATATTTAATGGCAGCGAAGCATAAACTATTCATGGTTCCTGAGGCCATAATTAAAAGTTAGCCTACTTAATAAACACATTACTGGCAGAAATTCAAACAACATTCAGGTCACTGAAATGGGTATTTTAAATCGTTACTGTTGATATATAAATTGGAAAAATAGAATGTGAAATGCAGTAAGTCAATTTATGTCATATGCTTGAAATGTTGACATTAAGCATATGAATGGATTTATTAGTTACAAATGTCTAGATTATATGGAATATGTTTGTACAAAGTTCAAATTAGAATATTTCTGATGATCTAATTTAGCATTCATAGTAATCACATATATGCTAACCAACAGGGAATTAAAAAAATTGACTTTGAAAATGAAACAATCGTGTTTTATAGCTGCCCCCATGAATCCATTCTGGAGTCTGATTGCTGAGAATTATACAATATTTCAGCACTGTAAAAACAATTTATTTATAGCCCTGTTAATATCCATTTATGTAAAATTGCTATACACAACTGCAATGAATAAATGTCCATAAATGAGCAAATTGATTAAAAATACTTCACGGAATCACAAAATTGTTACAAATCAGAAGGAGGCCATTCAGTCCATCGTGTCCGCACCGGCTCTCTGAAAGAGCAATTCATTCAGTTCCATTCCCCCACCTTCCATCAGTTCTTTACCCAAACTCATCCTTTTTAGAATAGCTTTTACAAAACATACACGCAACCATAAAAAATATCTAGAGGAATTAGAACAGCCCAATGTGGTAATATATTTAGTCAGAATTGTAATTTACGGATTCTGAATTAATAGACATTTAATAAGCATCATTATACATCAATGAGTATTGACAGGATTGTAAGCGACATTCGTTTTACAGTATATCTTGTATATTCACAAGTGGACACTGTGTCTCCAAACTGCAAACAATGGTCATAGCTATGAAATGTGATGAGGAGTTACTTTGTTTATCTATTCTGCCTTTGAAGCAGCGCAAGTAGGTGCACAGCATGTAACAAGAAGAACGGTCATAGAACCATAAATTTTACAGCACAGCAGGAGGCCATTGTATCTGAACTGGCTGCTTTTCTTAAGCATTCAAAATTAATTCCAGTGCCCTACTTGCTCCCCAGAGCTTTGTATCTTCCTCTCTGTGGCAAATAATCCACGCTCCAAGCCTCTATGTAAAGAAATTGCACGTGACTCCTCTCCTCATTCACTTAGTAGTAATTTTAAATTGATTGCCTCTTGTCACCGACTCCCCAACTGGAGGAAATAACTTTTTCCCATTTGCACTATGATACCAAAGCAGTTAACAACAACTTTAGATATAAATTTGTAGAAATAACTAGCATACAGGTTGGAAAAAGGCTACTTATTAAGTATGTGTTGCTTATTTTCTTGTTCATATACTGTTAAATAAAATTGTTTCACGGGTTTAGACTTCAAATGAGGTCTAACAATGTGTTATGTGCCTGCTCAGGATAAGTCCAGTTGCTGCAAGCCATTAACAGAGTAAGTTTTCTGATTCGTTATCCCAGCCTCGCTACCAAAAGCTCACCTAGATCCTGAGGCTAAGATAAGACACTTTTGAATTTATGGGTCTTTGGGACTTGCCCATGAGGTAATCGAAGATACAGAACTCAAAATAATGTCTATTAAGAAGGGTAGAAAAGGCCTAAAAACATAACAGCTTGTCTGATTGGCAGCTTTTCAAATTAGACAGTTATTCAAATTCTGCTTGGCTACAGTTAATCTTGTGCGAGCCTTCACCTTTCAAATCATTTTTACCTGCAGACTATGAAGGTCTCACTCTGCTCTCAGCACCGTCTTTTTTGGCTTGAGGAGGACCCCCTGTCAAGAGCAAAGTTAATTGAGGTAAATTACTCCCATAGTTGATGGAAAAATGGTAAAGCATCACTATGGAAAAAATAATGGCCCTGATTTTGCTGTGAAAGTAAGTGAGGCTAACAGCACTCATTGTTATTTATTCGTAGATCAGACAGAAACTTCCAGTAAGCACATAAGCACAGTTAAAGACAAAAATCCAGCAGTTGTTGCCCAAAATAAGCCGCTCTGCTGGAAGCTACACAGAAACAACATCTGGCCAACTTGCTCCTCATTCAAATCTACTGAACAGCATGAAGTTCCTGTACTGATGTCACAGATATGGACTGAACTTGCCACAAAAAGCTAGGGTATGTCCATTCCAATCTAAGTATCCTTTTGACGGCATGGTAAGTCTTAATTACTGGCAAACATCATCTCTGGCACTAAAAATTAACTTTAGCAAGTGCGGAGTCTCATTCCTCCACATTCTAATCGTTTTGAAATTTTTTAATTTTTCTTTACTTTTCCTTTTATCGCTCTCTTTATCTAATCTTTATTTCCCTCTCTGTTTCATTTTCTGTAGTTGGTTTGACACTGAATTCGCAATTCAAACTGGCATTTCCTGGTTCAGACTCTAAACTGCTCATTAATGAAACTTCAACTGCTCATTAATGAAACTTCAATCTGGTTGGATAAGGAGATGCACAGCTGTTTACACAGGTTCCCAATGATCTGTTGAGGGCACAATGTTGTTTCAATGTCCCAATGACAGCAACTTATCTTGCACAACATCAGAGAAAATCAATGTGCAAGTGCATGCATACTGCAAAATCCAGCCCTTTGATTTCAAACCTGGGACTTTCCAAGTTTGCATCACTCAGTACCACGCCTATATATGAAAACCTCAGAGAGGTGATTCTTCTCAGGGAACTAAAAAACTCACTTCCCCTTTCTATTAAAATCCATGTAGAGGAACAAAAGGTTCATAGAGCCAGGCAGGCCGCAGTTCTGGCTGATGAATTTACCTTACCCCATCCCTAGTCACGCCCACAACCCCAAAAAGGGTAGGAGGTGGGAGGGTGATTGGATTCCGAGCAGCCCTGGGCAAGAAAGCTGGACACAGGGGGCCCTCCTCAAGCCAAATAGGACGATGCTGGGAGCAGAGACCTGAAGACCTGTGTGTTTCCACTGTAACAAGGCAGGTCATCTTCAAGCTGACTGCTGGAAAATACAGGGAAAACCTGTAGGATTAATCAGGGTACACCAGACCAGTGCAGGAGAAGGGGCCCTGATGGAAAGCACAGCAGAGCAGGCTGTGGCTTTAACTGCAGCAGTAAGACCCACTAAACGTACTGCTGTGGGTGCGGGAAAATTTTAAAAAATCCCTGAAGGTTAACAGGATTTTGAATCCCAAAGAAAAGTGATCCCATACCCCTCAAGTGCAGCAAGCAAGCCCATAGTCATACTCAGGGATCCAGGGGCCACCAGATCCCTTCTGCTGGGAGAAGGCATGGCCTTTCCCCCAGAGAGTGCAGTGAATACTAGGGTGTTAGTGAATGGTATCAGAGGGCGGTGCATGCCCATACCTTTATATCAGGTGCACGTGGAGTGCGACCTAGTTTCGGGACCAGTGACTGTGGGGATTGTCGCTAGTTTGCCTGTGGACGGGGTCGACCTGTTCCTGGGTAATGATCTGGCGGGGGTGAAGGTGGTAGCTTCCCTAGTGGTTGTAGAGAGACTGAAAGAGGTCAGAGAGACGGGGCAGTTGCAGGAGACGGTCCCCAGCATTTCTCCCGACTGTGTGATGACTCGGTCCATGACCAAACAAGCTCCATCAGAGGAGGTTGAACTGGCACTGCAGACAGATGACCCTGCCGTCTGGCTATCCGAAACCTTCTTTGGGAAGTTAGCGGACCCAAAGAATGGGTTAGACAGATCTTCCCTAGGCTCAGCAAGCCGATCCAGTATTAAAGAAATTAGCACAGACTGTCCAAATTGAAACTGAGGCAGGGGGAGTCCCTGAGTACGACTATGTAAAGAATGAGCTGCTGATGAGGAAGTGGAGACGTCTTCACAGACCTGCAGATGAAGAATGGACAGTGGTTCAACAGATAGTGGTGCCACCAAGGTACCATAAAGAAATATTAAGAATGGCCCAAGAGCTTCCAATGGCTGGACATGTCAGTGTATGAAATACCAAAGCCTGCATAAGGCAGCATTTTGACTGGCCAAAACTCCACAAAGATGTTGTGGAGTTCTGTAAAATTTGCCACACATACCAGGTTGTGGGGAAGCCCCAACCTGCAGTAAAACCCCTAATTCCCCATACTGGCTTTTTGGGAAACCTTTCAGCAGAGTGATGGTGGATTGTGTGGGACTCCTGCCGAAAACAAAAGGGGATAGACAAGCACAGGTCTGTCAGACAGATAAGGAGGAAGGGGACAAAAAGGACAGTAAGGACAGGTTAAAGGAGGGCCAGGAGGCTTCCTAAAATGGAACCCCGTACTGTCCGGTTAGCTAACCCTGAAATGTTGGAAAAATTAGACCCCACACCCTCCTAAACAAATGCAGGCCAAAGAAGCACCCTACCAAGGTTAACAGCATTTACAGAACCTGCAGGGACAAGTAAAGTGCCCAAAAAGGCAAACCAACAGTGAGGGTGATGCCTCACCTAGTCAAAATGCCGCAGGGGAGTGGTGAAAGTTGGACAGATACCCATAAGCAGGAATGCCACAGAAGACATGGGGCAGATTAGCAAACAGACCCTCCCCACAGTAAAGGGAAAAGGGAAGCAAAAATGCCCTAAAGTGAACAGCACTTGTGTGACTCACCAGAACACTAAAAGTGAGGGCAGGGTGGATTTACCCACCCAAGAACCCAATTAGCAGGGTCCAAACCCAAAGCTAATCAAACCCAACACTTTCAATTCCGAATTCAGCAAGAACAAGGGCCCAGGGGAAATCTCAGACACCTCACAGGGACTTAAAACCAATGTATTACCCACTACCACTATGGGGAGAAAAATTGTCAAGGTACTAGAATCTGAATGGTTAAAGCCAAGTGTTGCAAAAACAGGAGTTGAGGGGTTAAAGCCTGTACATACAGGAGAATTTGCCTTAGACAATCATGGAAATTTGCAGACCTCAAGCTTCCCAGAAAACATCAAGTTTAAAAACCATCAGCGACTAGGGGACCCTCCAAGCCTGCAGACTGCTACAGCCAGCAACCAGGGAAAGAGTGCCAACTACAGATTCTGCCTTCATGAAAAACTTGAGCAAAGCAAGCCAGGCAAAAAACACTGTGACCAACCAAGAACTTGAAGAATGCAGCTTCAGCTGAGGACTACTGGATCATCCACTTCACAGACTGTACTGAAGTTCCATTTATTCTAGACTTTAAACCAACCACCAAATCGCGAGCGCGAGAGAGGGCGAGAGAGAGCGCGCGGGCGCAAGAGAGAGCGAGAGAGAGAGCGCGGGTACGATAGAGAGCGAATGAGAGAGTGCGGGTACGATAGAGAGCGAGAGAGAGCCGCGGGCGCGAGAGAGAGCGAGAGAGCGAGCGCGGGCGCGAGAGAGAGAGAGGGAGCGAGAGAGCGGGCGCGAGAGCGAGAGAGCGGGCGCGAGAGCGAGAGAGCGGGCACAAGAGCGGGCACGTGAGCGAGAGAGCGGGCACGTGAGCGAGAGAGCGGGCACGAGCGCGAGAGAGCGGGCACGAGCGCGAGAGAGCGGGCACGAGCGCGAGAGCACGAGAGCGAGCGAGAGAGCGCGAGAGCGAGCGAGAGAGAGCGGGCGCGAGAGAGAGAGAGAGCGGGCGCGAGAGAGAGAGAGAGCGGGCGCGAGAGAGAGAGAGAGCGGGCGCGAGAGAGAGAGAGAGCGGGCGCGAGAGAGAGAGAGAGCGGGCGCGAGAGAGAGAGCGGGCGCGAGAGAGAGAGAGAGCGGGCGCGAGAGAGAGAGAGAGCGGGCGCGAGAGAGAGAGAGAGCGGGCGCGGTAGAGAGAGAGAGCGGGCGCGGTAGAGAGAGAGAGCGGGCGCGGTAGAGAGAGAGAGCGGGCGCGGTAGAGAGAGAGAGCGGGCGCGATAGAGAGAGAGAGCGGGCGCGATAGAGAGAGAGAGCGGGCGCGACAGAGAGAGAGAGCGGGCGCGACAGAGAGCGAGAGCGGGCGCGACAGAGAGCGAGAGCGGGCGCGACAGAGGGAGAGAGCGGGCGCGACAGAGGGAGAGAGCGGGCGCGATAGGGAGAGAGCGGGCGCGATAGGGAGAGAGCGGGCGCGATAGGGAGAGAGCGGGCGCGATAGGGAGAGAGCGGGCGCGATAGGGAGAGAGCGGGCGCGATAGGGAGAGAGCGGGCGCGATAGGGAGAGAGCGGGCGCGATAGGGAGAGAGCGGGCGCGATAGGGAGAGAGCGGGCGCGATAGGGAGAGAGCGGGCGCGATAGGGAGAGAGCGGGCGCGATAGGGAGAGAGCGGGCGCGATAGGGAGAGAGCGGGCGCGATAGGGAGAGAGCGGGCGCGATAGGGAGAGAGCGGGCGCGATAGGGAGAGAGCGGGCGCGATAGGGAGAGAGCGGGCGCGAGACAGAGAGGGAGAGAGCGGGCGCGAGAGAGAGAGAGAGCGGGCGCGAGAGAGAGAGAGAGCGGGCGCGAGAGAGAGAGAGAGCGGGCGCGAGAGAGAGAGAGAGCGGGCGCGAGAGAGAGAGAGAGCGGGCGCGAGAGAGAGAGAGAGAGCGGGCGCGAGAGAGAGAGAGAGCGGGCGCGAGAGAGAGAGAGAGAGCGGGCGCGAGAGAGAGAGAGAGCGGGCGCGAGAGAGAGAGAGAGAGCGGGCGCGAGAGAGAGAGCGGGCGCGAGAGAGAGAGCGGGCGCGAGAGAGAGAGCGGGCGCGAGAGAGAGAGCGGGCGCGAGAGAGAGAGCGGGCGCGAGAGAGAGAGCGGGCGCGAGAGAGAGAGGGTGCGAGAGAGAGCAGGCGCGAGACAGAGAGAGAGCGAGCGCGAGAGAGAGAGAGAGAGAGCGGGCGCGAGAGAGAGAGAGAGAGCGGGCGCGAGAGAGAGAGAGAGAGAGCGGGCGCGAGAGAGAGAGAGAGAGAGCAGGCGCGAGCGAGCGCGAGAGAGAGAGCGGGCGCGAGCGAGCGCGAGAGAGAGAGCGGGCGCGAGCGAGCGCGAGAGAGAGAGCGGGCGCGAGCGAGCGCGAGAGAGCGAGCGGGCGCGAGCGAGCGCGAGAGAGAGAGCGGGCGCGAGCGAGCGCGAGAGAGAGAGCGGGCACGAGCGAGCGCGAGAGAGAGAGCGGGCGCGAGCGAGCGCGAGAGAGAGAGCGGGCGCGAGCGAGCGCGAGAGAGAGAGCGGGCGCGAGCGAGCGCGAGAGAGAGAGCGGGCGCGAGAGAGAGAGAGAGCGGGCGCGAGAGAGAGAGAGAGCGGGCGCGAGAGAGAGAGCGGGCGCGAGAGAGAGAGCGGGCGCGAGAGAGAGAGCGGGCGCGAGAGAGAGAGCGGGCGCGAGAGAGAGAGCGGGCGCGAGAGAGAGAGCGGGCGCGAGAGAGAGAGGGTGCGAGAGAGAGCAGGCGCGAGACAGAGAGAGAGCGAGCGCGAGAGAGAGAGAGAGAGAGCGGGCGCGAGAGAGAGAGAGAGAGCGGGCGCGAGAGAGAGAGAGAGAGAGCGGGCGCGAGAGAGAGAGAGAGAGAGCGGGCGCGAGCGAGCGCGAGAGAGAGAGCGGGCGCGAGCGAGCGCGAGAGAGAGAGCGGGCGCGAGCGAGCGCGAGAGAGAGAGCGGGCGCGAGCGAGCGCGAGAGAGAGAGCGGGCGCGAGCGAGCGCGAGAGAGAGAGCGGGCGCGAGCGAGCGCGAGAGAGAGAGCGGGCGCGAGCGAGCGCGAGAGAGAGAGCGGGCGCGAGCGAGCGCGCGAGAGAGAGAGCGGGCGCGAGAGAGAGAGAGAGCGGGCGCGAGCGAGCGCGAGAGAAAGAGCGGGCGCGAGCGAGCATGAGAGAGAGAGCGGGCGCGAGCGAGCGCGAGAGAGAGAGCGGGCGCGAGCGAGCGCGAGAGAGAGAGCGGGCGCGAACGAGCGCGAGAGAGAGAGCGGGCGCGAGCGAGCGCGAGAGAGAGAGCGGGCGCGAGCGAGCGCGAGAGAGAGAGCGGGCGCGAGCGAGCGCGAGAGAGAGAGCGGGCGCGAGCGAGCGCGCGAGAGAGAGAGCGGGCGCGAGAGAGAGAGTGAGCGGGCGCGAGAGAGAGAGTGAGCGGGCGCGAGAGAAAGAGTGAGCGGGCGCGAGAGAAAGAGTGAGCGGGCGCGAGAGAAAGAGTGAGCGGGCGCGAGAGAAAGAGTGAGCGGGCGCGAGAGAAAGAGTGAGCGGGCGCGAGAGAAAGAGTGAGCGGGCGCGAGAGAAAGAGTGAGCGGGCGCGAGAGAAAGAGTGAGCGGCCGCGAGAGAAAGAGTGAGCGGGCGCGAGAGAAAGAGTGAGCGGGCGCGAGAGAAAGAGTGAGCGGGCGCGAGAGAAAGAGTGAGCGGGCGCGAGAGAGAGAGTGAGCGGGCGCGAGAGAGAGAGTGAGCGGGCGCGAGAGAGAGAGTGAGCGGGCGCGAGAGAGAGAGTGAGCGGGCGCGAGAGAGAGAGTGAGCGGGGGCGAGAGAGAGAGAGAGCAGGCGCGAGAGAGAGAGAGAGAGAGAGAGAGAGAGAGAGCGGGCGCGAGCGAGCGCGAGAGAGAGAGCGGGCACGAGCGAGCGCGCGCGAGAGAGAGCGTGCGCGAGCGAGCGCGAGAGAGAGAGAGCGGGCGCGAGCGAGCGCGCGAGAGAGAGAGAGTGTGAGCGGGCGCGAGAGAAAGAGTGAGCGGGCGCGAGAGAGAGAGTGAGCGGGCGCGAGAGAGAGAGTGAGCGGGCGCGAGAGAGAGAGTGAGCGGGCGCGAGAGAGAGAGTGAGCGGGCGCGAGAGAGAGAGAGAGAGAGCGCGAGAGAGAGAGAGAGAGAGCGGGCGCGAGAGAGAGAGAGAGCGGGCGCGAGAGAGAGAGAGAGAGCGGGCGCGAGAGAGAGAGAGAGCGGGCGCGAGAGAGAGAGAGAGAGAGAGCGGGCGCGAGAGAGAGAGAGAGAGCGGGCGCGAGAGAGAGAGAGAGCGGGCGCGAGAGAGAGAGAGAGAGAGAGCGGGCGCGAGAGAGAGAGAGAGAGAGAGCGGGCGCGAGCGAGCGCGAGAGAGAGAGAGAGAGAGTGAGCGGGCGCGAGAGAGAGAGTGAGCGGGCGCGAGAGAGAGAGTGAGCGGGCGCGAGAGAGAGAGTGAGCGGGCGCGAGAGAGAGAGTGAGCGGGCGCGAGAGAGAGAGTGAGCGGGCGCGAGAGAGAGAGTGAGCGGGCGCGAGAGAGAGAGTGAGCGGGCGCGAGAGAGAGAGAGAGCGGGCGCGAGAGAGAGAGAGAGCGGGCGCGAGAGAGAGAGAGAGCGGGCGCGAGAGAGAGAGAGAGCGGGCGCGAGAGAGAGAGAGAGCGGGCGCGAGAGAGAGAGAGAGCGGGCGCGAGAGAGAGAGCGGGCGCGAGAGAGAGAGAGAGCGGGCGCGAGAGAGAGAGAGAGCGGGCGCGAGAGAGAGAGAGAGCGGGCGCGAGAGAGAGAGAGAGCGGGCGCGAGAGAGAGAGAGAGCGGGAACGAGAGAAAGAGTGAGCGGGCGCGAGAGAAAGAGTGAGCGGGCGCGAGAGAAAGAGTGAGCGGGCGCGAGAGAAAGAGTGAGCGGGCGCGAGAGAAAGAGTGAGCGGGCGCGAGAGAAAGAGTGAGCGGGCGCGAGAGAGAGAGTGAGCGGGCGCGAGAGAGAGAGTGAGCGGGCGCGAGAGAGAGAGTGAGCGGGCGCGAGAGAGAGAGTGAGCGGGCGCGAGAGAGAGAGAGAGAGAGCGCGAGAGAGAGAGAGAGAGAGCGGGCGCGAGAGAGAGAGAGAGCGGGCGCGAGAGAGAGAGAGAGCGGGCGCGAGAGAGAGAGAGAGCGGGCGCGAGAGAGAGAGAGAGAGAGAGCGGGCGCGAGAGAGAGAGAGAGAGCGGGCGCGAGAGAGAGAGAGAGCGGGCGCGAGAGAGAGAGAGAGAGAGAGCGGGCGCGAGAGAGAGAGAGAGAGAGAGCGGGCGCGAGCGAGCGCGAGAGAGAGAGAGAGAGAGTGAGCGGGCGCGAGAGAGAGAGTGAGCGGGCGCGAGAGAGAGAGTGAGCGGGCGCGAGAGAGAGAGTGAGCGGGCGCGAGAGAGAGAGTGAGCGGGCGCGAGAGAGAGAGTGAGCGGGCGCGAGAGAGAGAGTGAGCGGGCGCGAGAGAGAGAGTGAGCGGGCGCGAGAGAGAGAGAGAGCGGGCGCGAGAGAGAGAGAGAGCGGGCGCGAGAGAGAGAGAGAGCGGGCGCGAGAGAGAGAGAGAGCGGGCGCGAGAGAGAGAGAGAGCGGGCGCGAGAGAGAGAGCGGGCGCGAGAGAGAGAGAGAGCGGGCGCGAGAGAGAGAGAGAGGAGAGCGGGCGCGAGAGAGAGAGAGAGCGGGCGCGAGAGAGAGAGAGAGCGGGCGCGAGAGAGAGAGAGAGCGGGCGCGAGAGAGAGAGAGAGCGGGAACGAGAGAGAGAGAGAGCGGGCGCGATAGAGAGAGAGAGCGGGCGCGAGAGAGAGAGAGAGCGGGCGCGAGAGAGAGAGAGAGCGGGCGCGAGAGAGCGGGCGCGAGAGAGAGAGTGCAGGCGCGAGAGAGAGAGAGAGAGCGGGCGCGAGACTGAGAGAGAGAGCGGGCGCGAGAGAGAGAGAGAGCGGGCGCGATAGGGAGAGAGCGGGCGCGATAGGGAGAGAGCGGGCGCGAGAGAGAGAGGGAGAGACCGGGCGCGAGAGAGAGAGAGAGCGGGCGCGAGAGAGAGAGAGAGCGGGCGCGAGAGAGAGAGAGAGAGCGGGCGCGAGAGAGAGAGAGAGAGCGGGCGCGAGAGAGAGAGAGAGCGGGCGCGAGAGAGAGAGAGAGCGGGCGCGAGAGAGAGAGCGGGCGCGAGAGAGAGAGCGGGCGCGAGAGAGAGAGCGGGCGCGAGAGAGAGAGCGGGCGCGAGAGAGAGAGCGGGCGCGAGAGAGAGAGGGTGCGAGAGAGAGCAGGCGCGAGACAGAGAGAGAGCGAGCGCGAGAGAGAGAGAGAGAGCGGGCGCGAGAGAGAGAGAGAGAGCGGGCGCGAGAGAGAGAGAGAGAGAGCGGGCGCGAGCGAGCGCGAGAGAGAGAGCGGGCGCGAGCGAGCGCGAGAGAGAGAGCGGGCGCGAGCGAGCGCGAGAGAGAGATCGGGCGCGAGCGAGCGCGAGAGAGAGAGCGGGCGCGAACGAGCGCGAGAGAGAGAGCGGGCGCGAGCGAGCGCGAGAGAGAGAGCGGGCGCGAGCGAGCGCGAGAGAGAGCGGGCGCGAGCGAGCGCGCGAGAGAGAGCGGGCGCGAGAGAGAGAGAGCGGGCGCGAACGAGCGCGAGAGAGAGCGGGCGCGAGCGAGCGCGAGAGAGAGAGCGGGCGCGAGCGAGCGCGAGAGAGAGAGCGGGCGCGAGCGAGCGCGAGAGAGAGAGCGGGCGCGAGCGAGCGCGAGAGAGAGAGCGGGCGCGAACGAGCGCGAGAGAGAGAGCGGGCTGCGAGCGAGCGCGAGAGAGAGAGCGGGCGCGAGAGAGAGAGAGAGCGGGCGCGAGAGAGAGAGAGCGGGAACGAGAGAGAGAGAGAGCGGGCGCGATAGAGAGAGAGCGGGCGCGAGAGAGAGAGAGAGCGGGCGCGAGAGAGAGAGAGAGCGGGCGCGAGAGAGAGCGGGCGCGAGAGAGAGAGCAGGCGCGAGAGAGAGAGAGAGAGAGCGGGCGCGAGAGAGAGAGAGAGAGCGGGCACGAGAGAGAGAGAGAGCGGGCGCGATAGGGAGAGAGCGGGCGCGATAGGGAGAGAGCGGGCGCGAGAGAGAGAGGGAGAGACCGGGCGCGAGAGAGAGAGAGAGCGGGCGCGAGAGAGAGAGAGAGCGGGCGCGAGAGAGAGAGAGAGCGGGCGCGAGAGAGAGAGAGAGAGCGGGCGCGAGAGAGAGAGAGAGCGGGCGCGAGAGAGAGAGAGAGCGGGCGCGAGAGAGAGAGAGAGCGGGCGCGAGAGAGAGAGAGAGCGGGCGCGAGAGAGAGAGCGGGCGCGAGAGAGAGAGCGGGCGCGAGAGAGAGCAGGCGCGAGAGAGAGCAGGCGCGAGAGAGAGCAGGCGCGAGACAGAGAGAGAGCGAGCGCGAGAGAGAGAGAGAGAGCGGGCGCGAGAGAGAGAGAGAGAGCGGGCGCGAGAGAGAGAGAGAGAGAGAGCGGGCGCGAGAGAGAGAGAGAGAGCGGGCGCGAGAGAGCGCGAGAGAGAGAGCGGGCGCGAGCGAGCGCGAGAGAGAGAGCGGGCGCGAGCGAGCGCGAGAGAGAGAGCGGGCGCGAGCGAGCGCGAGAGAGAGAGCGGGCGCGAGCGAGCGCGAGAGAGAGAGCGGGCGCGAGCGAGCGCGAGAGAGAGAGCGGGCGCGAGCGAGCGCGAGAGAGAGAGCGGGCGCGAGCGAGCGCGAGAGAGAGAGCGGGCGCGAGCGAGCGCGAGAGAGAGCGGGCGCGAGCGAGCGCGAGAGAGAGAGCGGGCGCGAGCGAGCGCGCGAGAGAGAGAGCGGGCGCGAGAGAGAGAGAGCGGGCGCGAGCGAGCGCGAGAGAGAGAGCGGGCGCGAGCGAGCGCGAGAGAGAGAGCGGGCGCGAGCGAGCGCGAGAGAGAGAGCGGGCGCGAGCGAGCGCGAGAGAGAGAGCGGGCGCGAACGAGCGCGAGAGAGAGAGCGGGCGCGAGCGAGCGCGAGAGAGAGAGCGGGCGCGAGCGAGCGCGAGAGAGAGAGCGGGCGCGAGCGAGCGCGAGAGAGAGAGCGGGCGCGAGCGAGCGCGCGAGAGAGAGAGCGGGCGCGAGAGAGAGAGTGAGCGGGCGCGAGAGAAAGAGTGAGCGGGCGCGAGAGAAAGAGTGAGCGGGCGCGAGAGAAAGAGTGAGCGGGCGCGAGAGAAAGAGTGAGCGGGCGCGAGAGAAAGAGTGAGCGGGCGCGAGAGAAAGAGTGAGCGGGCGCGAGAGAGAGAGTGAGCGGGCGCGAGAGAGAGAGTGAGCGGGCGCGAGAGAGAGAGTGAGCGGGCGCGAGAGAGAGAGTGAGCGGGCGCGAGAGAGAGAGAGAGCGGGCGCGAGAGAGAGAGAGAGAGAGAGAGAGAGCGGGCGCGAGCGAGCGCGAGAGAGAGAGCGGGCGCGAGCGAGCGCGCGCGAGAGAGAGCGGGCGCGAGCGAGCGCGAGAGAGAGAGAGCGGGCGCGAGCGAGCGCGAGAGAAGAGAGAGTGAGCGGGCGCGAGAGAAAGAGTGAGCGGGCGCGAGAGAGAGTGAGCGGGCGCGAGAGAGAGAGTGAGCGGGCGCGAGAGAGAGAGTGAGCGGGCGCGAGAGAGAGAGTGAGCGGGCGCGAGAGAGAGAGTGAGCGGGCGCGAGAGAGAGAGTGAGCGGGCGCGAGAGAGAGAGTGAGCGGGCACGAGAGAGAGAGAGAGAGAGAGGGCGCGAGAGAGAGAGAGAGCGGGCGCGAGAGAGAGAGAGAGCGGGCGCGAGAGAGAGAGAGAGCGGGCGCGAGAGAGAGAGAGAGCGGGCGCGAGCGAGCGCGCGAGAGAGAGAGAGTGAGCGGGCGCGAGAGAAAGAGTGAGCGGGCGCGAGAGAGAGAGTGAGCGGGCGCGAGAGAGAGAGTGAGCGGGCGCGAGAGAGAGAGTGAGCGGGCGCGAGAGAGAGAGTGAGCGGGCGCGAGAGAGAGAGTGAGCGGGCGCGAGAGAGAGTGAGCGGGCGCGAGAGAGAGAGTGAGCGGGCGCGAGAGAGAGAGTGAGCGGGCGCGAGAGAGAGAGTGAGCGGGCGCGAGAGAGAGAGAGAGAGAGCGGGCGCGAGAGAGAGAGAGAGCGGGCGCGAGAGAGAGAGAGAGCGGGCGCGAGAGAGAGAGAGAGCGGGCGCGAGAGAGAGAGCGGGCGCGAGAGAAAGAGAGCGGGCGCAAGAGAGAGAGAGAGCGGGCGCGAGAGAGAGAGAGAGCGGGAACGAGAGAGAGAGAGAGCGGGCGCGATAGAGAGAGAGAGCGGGCGCGAGAGAGAGAGAGAGCGGGCGCGAGAGAGAGAGAGAGCGGGCGCGAGAGAGAGAGAGAGCGGGCGCGAGAGAGAGCGGGCGCGAGAGAGAGAGAGCAGGCGCGAGAGAGAGAGCGGGCGCGAGAGAGAGAGAGAGCGGGCGCGAGAGAGAGAGAGAGAGCGGGCGCGAGAGAGAGAGAGAGAGCGGGCGCAAGAGAGAGAGAGAGAGAGAGAGCGGGCGCGAGCGAGCGCGAGAGAGAGAGCGGGCGCGAGCGAGCGCGAGAGAGAGCGGGCGCGAGCGAGCGCGCGAGAGAGAGCGGGCGCGAGCGAGCGCGCGAGAGAGAGCGGGCGCGAGCGAGCGCGCGAGAGAGAGCGAGAGAGTGAGCGGGCGCGAGAGAAAGAGTGAGCGGGCGCGAGAGAAAGAGTGAGCGGGCGCGAGAGAAAGAGTGAGCGGGCGCGAGAGAAAGAGTGAGCGGGCGCGAGAGAAAGAGTGAGCGGGCGCGAGAGAAAGAGTGAGCGGGCGCGAGAGAAAGAGTGAGCGGGCGCGAGAGAAAGAGTGAGCGGGCGCGCGAGAGAGAGAGCGGGCGCGAGAGAGAGAGAGAGAGAGAGAGCGGGCGCGAGAGAGAGAGAGAGCGGGCGCGAGCGAGAGAGAGAGAGAGAGAGAGAGAGAGCGGGCGCGAGCGAGCGCGAGAGAGAGAGCGGGCGCGAGCGAGCGCGAGAGAGAGAGCGGGCGCGAGCAGGCGCGAGAGCGGGCGCGAGAGCGGGCGCGAGAGCGGGCGCGAGAGCGGGCGCGAGCGGGCGCGAGAGAGAGAGCGAGCGGGCGCGAGAGAGAGAGCGAGCGGGCGCGAGAGAGAGAGCGAGCGGGCGCGAGAGAGAGAGCGAGCGGGCGCAAGAGAGAGAGCGAGCGGGCGCGAGAGAGAGAGAGAGAGAGCGGGCGCGAGAGAGAGAGAGAGCGGGCGCGAGAGAGAGAGAGAGAGCGGGCGCGAGAGAGAGAGAGAGAGCGGGCGCGAGAGAGAGAGAGAGCGGGCGCGAGAGAGAGAGAGCGGGCGCGAGAGAAAGAGTGAGCGGGCGCGAGAGAAAGAGTGAGCGGGCGCGAGAGAGAGAGAGAGCGGGCGCGAGAGAGAGAGAGAGAGCGGGCGCGAGAGAGAGAGAGCGGGCGCGAGAGAGAGAGAGAGCGGGCGCGAGAGAGAGAGAGCGGGCGCGAGAGAGAGAGAGAGCGGGCGCGAGAGAGAGAGAGAGCGGGCGCGAGAGAGAGCGGGCGCGAGAGAGAGAGAGCGGGCGCGAGAGAGAGAGAGCGGGCGCGAGAGAGAGAGAGCGGGCGCGAGGGAGAGAGCGGGCGCGAGAGAGAGAGCGGGCGCGCGAGAGAGAGAGCGGGCGCGCGAGAGAGAGAGAGCGGGCGCGCGAGAGAGAGAGCGGGCGCGCGAGAGAGAGAGCGGGCGCGAGAGAGAGAGAGCGGGCGCGAGAGAGAGAGCGCGGGCGCGAGAGAGAGAGAGCGGGCGCGAGAGAGAGAGAGCGGGCGCGAGAGAGAGAGCGGGCGCGAGAGAGAGAGAGAGCGGGCGCAAGATGAGAGAGCGGGCGCGAGAGAGAGAGAGCGGGCGCGAGAGAGAGAGAGCGGGCGCGAGAGAGAGAGAGCGGGCGCGAGAGAGAGAGAGCGGGCGCGAGAGAGAGAGAGCGGGCGCGAGAGAGAGAGAGCGGGCGCGAGAGAGAGAGAGCGGGCGCGAGAGAGAGAGAGCGGGCGCGAGAGAGAGAGAGCGGGCGCGAGAGAGAGAGAGCGGGCGCGAGAGAGAGAGCGGGCGCGAGAGAGAGAGAGCGGGCGCGAGAGAGAGAGAGCGGGCGCGAGAGAGAGAGCGGGCGCGAGAGAGAGAGCGGGCGCGAGAGAGAGAGCGGGCGCGAGAGAGAGAGAGAGAGCGGGCGCGAGAGAGAGAGAGAGAGAGAGAGAGCGGGCGCGAGAGAGAGAGAGAGAGAGAGAGAGCGGGCGCGAGAGAGAGAGAGAGAGAGAGAGAGCGGGCGCGAGAGAGAGAGAGAGAGAGAGAGCGGGCGCGAGAGAGAAAGCGGGCGCGAGAGAGAGCGGGCGCGAGCGAGAGCGAGAGAGAGAGAGAGCGGGCGCGAGAGAGAGAGCGGGCGCGAGAGAGCGAGAGCGGGCGCGAGAGAGCGAGAGAGGGCGCGAGAGAGAGAGAGAGAGAGAGAGCGGGCGCGAGAGAGAGAGAGAGCGGGCGCGAGAGAGAGAGAGAGAGAGAGAGAGAGAGAGAGCGGGCGCGAGCAAGCGCGAGAGAGAGAGCGGGCGCGAGCGAGCGCGAGAGAGAGAGCGGGCGCGAGCGGGCGCGAGAGCGGGCGCGAGAGCGGGCGCGAGAGCGGGCGCGAGCGGGCGCGAGAGAGAGAGCGAGCGGGCGCGAGAGAGAGAGCGAGCGGGCGCGAGAGAGAGAGCGAGCGGGCGCGAGAGAGAGAGCGAGCGGGCGCAAGAGAGAGAGCGAGCGGGCGCGAGAGAGAGAGAGAGAGAGCGGGCGCGAGAGAGAGAGAGAGCGGGCGCGAGAGAGAGAGAGAGAGCGGGCGCGAGAGAGAGAGAGAGAGCGGGCGCGAGAGAGAGAGAGAGAGCGGGCGCGAGAGAGAGAGAGAGCGGGCGCGAGAGAGAGAGAGCGGGCGCGAGAGAAAGAGTGAGCGGGCGCGAGAGAAAGAGTGAGCGGGCGCGAGAGAGAGAGAGAGCGGGCGCGAGAGAGAGAGAGAGAGCGGGCGCGAGAGAGAGAGAGCGGGCGCGAGAGAGAGAGAGAGCGGGCGCGAGAGAGAGAGAGCGGGCGCGAGAGAGAGAGAGAGCGGGCGCGAGAGAGAGAGAGAGCGGGCGCGAGAGAGAGAGAGAGCGGGCGCGAGAGAGAGCGGGCGCGAGAGAGAGAGAGCGGGCGCGAGAGAGAGAGAGCGGGCGCGAGAGAGAGAGAGCGGGCGCGAGAGAGAGAGAGCGGGCGCGAGAGAGAGAGAGCGGGCGCGAGGGAGAGAGCGGGCGCGAGAGAGAGAGCGGGCGCGCGAGAGAGAGAGCGGGCGCGCGAGAGAGAGAGCGGGCGCGCGAGAGAGAGAGCGGGCGCGCGAGAGAGAGAGCGGGCGCGCGAGAGAGAGAGCGGGCGCGAGAGAGAGAGAGCGGGCGCGAGAGAGAGAGAGCGGGCGCGAGAGAGAGAGAGCGGGCGCGAGAGAGAGAGCGCGGGCGCGAGAGAGAGAGAGCGGGCGCGAGAGAGAGAGAGCGGGCGCGAGAGAGAGAGCGGGCGCGAGAGAGAGAGAGAGCGGGCGCAAGATGAGAGAGCGGGCGCGAGAGAGAGAGAGCGGGCGCGAGAGAGAGAGAGCGGGCGCGAGAGAGAGAGAGCGGGCGCGAGAGAGAGAGAGCGGGCGCGAGAGAGAGAGAGCGGGCGCGAGAGAGAGAGAGCGGGCGCGAGAGAGAGAGAGCGGGCGCGAGAGAGAGAGCGGGCGCGAGAGAGAGAGCGGGCGCGAGAGAGAGAGAGAGAGCGGGCGCGAGAGAGAGAGAGAGAGAGAGAGAGCGGGCGCGAGAGAGAGAGAGAGAGAGAGAGCGGGCGCAAGAGAGAAAGCGGGCGCGAGAGAGAGCGGGCGCGAGCGAGAGCGAGAGAGAGAGAGAGAGCGGGCGCGAGAGAGAGAGCGGGCGCGAGAGAGCGAGAGCGGGCGCGAGAGAGCGAGAGAGGGCGCGAGAGAAGGCGCGGGACAGAGAGCGAGAGCGGGCGCGGGACAGAGAGCGAGAGCGGGCGCGGGACAGAGAGCGAGAGCGGGCGCGGGACAGAGAGCGAGAGCGGGCGCGGGACAGAGAGCGAGAGCGGGCGCGGGACAGAGAGCGAGAGCGGGCGCGGGACGGAGAGCGAGAGCGGGCGCGGGACAGAGAGCGAGAGCTGGCGCGGGACAGAGAGCGAGAGCGGGCGCGGGACAGAGAGCGAAAGCGGGCGCGGGACAGAGAGCGAAAGCGGGCGCGGGACAGAGAGCGAAAGCGGGCGCGGGACAGAGAGAGAGAGCGGGCGCGGGACAGAGAGAGAGAGCGGGCGCGGGACAGAGTGAGAGAGTGGGCGCGAGACAGAGAGAGAGAGCGGGCGCGAGACAGAGAGAGAGAGCGGGCCTTTAAGAAAATAATTCCTCCGACATCTTAAGGATTAATTTTCATGACTTTTGCTTCAATTCCTGCTTTATTTTAATATATCCTGGTTATATCTTACCTAAGCCATTTAATATAATTCATGAAGATCCTCCCTTCACCACCTTCTCACAGCTGTAAAAAGTGAGGTTTTGTAACCTGCCACTGCTCATCCCTTTCACATTTAGAATCATTCATGTTCCTCTTTGCATCTTTTCCAATATTAACAGCAGAAAAAATATTATAAAACCTGAAATTGCACAGTATTTCAATTGTGATCTAATCACTGCATTGAACCACACCCTCAGCATACCCATATTAGGCTTGTATTACACTCTTTTTCTAAATCCATTCTCAGAATGCCAACATCACTAGCAAAGGCAGCATTTATTGCCTCTCACTACATGCCCTGCAAAGGAGGTGGTGGGCCTTCTACCTGAACCTCTGAGTAGCAATTTCATACATCTGAGTGGATTTCTAGAGCACTTCAGAGTTCAGCTAAGAGTCAACCACACTGTTGGGAACTAGATTCACGCAGGTTTCCTTCCCAAAAGGACACTAATGAGCCAGCTGGAGTTTTACTGCAATCCGACAACTTCATGGTCACTTTTGAATGCAAGAGTTCATTGATACCAGTATTTTTTTTATTTCCAGATTCATCTTAAACTAAATTTAGTTCAGGACTCTGGGTTACTAGTTTAGTAAGATAACCATTGCATTATTTAACTCCCACCATACAGTTCCAGCCATCTATCTTTTTCGAATCACTGTCTCTATTTTAAAACTCTCATTCTTGTTTTCAAATCCCTCCAAGGCCTTGCCCCTCCCTATTTCCGTAACCTCCTCCAATCCTACAACCTCTGAAATCTCTGCACTCCTCCAATTCTGGCCTCTTGCACATCCCAATATTTTTTGTTCCACCATTGGCAGCTAGGCCTTCAGCTGCCTTAGTACTGGAATTCCCTCCCTAAACCCCTCTAGCGCTCTCCCTAAATCTTACTGCCTCTCCATTCTCCTTTAAGACGCTCCTTAAAACCTATCTCTTTGACCAAGCTTTTGGCCACCTGTCTTAATATATCAAAATATGTGGCTCAGTGTCAAATTTAGTTGGTAATGCTCTTCTGAAGAGAGCTGCAACCTCACTTCCTACTGCTCTTCCTACTTTTTATCATATCCAAATTTGATCATCTTCATTTGATGGAAAATTCAGGACATTTATGTCAATGAGAAACAATGGAGGCTCTAGTCTGCCCTTTCAGAATTCCATTTAAAATCTTCCCCCAGTTTGACAACAAATCTCTCACTAATACTCCGCTTCCTAAGTTTAATCAACTTCATATCCCATTCTGACTCTACTCTGGATTCCCATGGTTTTGAATTAATGAGAATTCTTTCATGCAGAAACATGTCAAAAGTCCAAATAAACTATACTTCAGGGAAATCCACTGTCGACTTTTATCTGCACTATCTTTGAAGATGAGATGTTTTAAGAGCCACGGCCTTCCCTTTCTAATAGGATGCTGCTTACGTCTTACTCGGTTATTAAAAAAGTACTCCTCTAGCCTACTCCTTGGAAGTGTTTCCACGACTTTACTAGTATAACAATTAAGTTCATAAGCTTTCCATAGAGCCTCCTACCTGGTGTCCACCAACACCCTTCGATGCATGCAATCAGCACCTGGGATTGGTTTGTCTTCAATCCCTTTAATTAGTTCAGCATTTCTGCCATACTGACTTCAAAATCCTCTGGGATAATTTATATTCCAATAACACAATGTTGAACTAATAGGGCATAAAGAACAAGAGATGCAGAAAGCACTCTTTGGGTTAAAAGACACCGTTAAAATTAGTTTTAATTTGGACATTGAAATTAAAGCTGAAATACAACATTAAAAGAATGCCATTCCTTGATGGAGTAACTCACAAAAAAACATAAACAAACCCATCAGTTTCACTGAGCGTAAACCACAGCCTTTGAAAGTAATTTACGGTATGTGGCATTCTATTCAACAGGCCTCTTTAATAATTTGGTTCTGCATTTTATATGACAGCACTTGCAATATCATGCTAGACTGGTTAATTACTACATAGAACAAATGTCATTCCTCTGTGTTTCTTAAGCAAGGACTTGCCTACTTAAGAGTTTATGTACATTAATGAGACTTATACAAAGGCCTAACAGACAAAACTTCCAAAGATCTAAACATCGCTGGAGAGGAACTTGGAGTAGGAGGGGAAAGATCCAGTTGTCGTGGTCCATGTGGGTTCTAAAAAAGAGGTCCTGCTGAGGGAGTATGAGCAGCTAAGGGCTAAATGAAAAAGCAGAACCACAAAGGTAATAATCTCTGGATTACTACTTGAGCCACAAGCAAACTGGCATAGGGTAAATAAGGTCAGAGAGTTGAATGCATGGCTCAAAGATTGGTATGGGAGAAATGGGTTTCGATTCATGGGGCACTGGCACCAGTACTGGGGAAAGAGAAAGCTCTAACATTGGGGCAGCCTTCACCTGAACCACTCTGGGACCAGTGTGCTGGTGAATCACATAACTAGGGCTGTAGAGAGGGGTTCAAAGGCACTTAGTGCCTGAACAAGGGACCCAGCATCTGGAAGGCGGGGCGCCGCACTGAGGGCTGACCCCACTGCCTTTTATGTCAACCTCCTTCTCCCCCCACAACACCCACCCTGCGACACCCTTCCTGCCCTGACCTACCTTAAGCCTGGTTCCAGCGCCGCTCCTCAGTGTCTGTTCGCTGCAACTATAGCAGCAGCCACTGCCTCCACGGTGGCACTGCAGCTGCTGGCCTCTGCTTGGCCAGCAGCTCTGCAAGATTAGGACTTCCAGCAACAGGGTGCTAAATTCTATGGAAAGCCCACTGCTGTCCAGTTAAGTGCCTGATTGGCACTATATTTGGCGTGACTTCCAGAAAAGAGGTGGCGCAGGGATCTCGGCCTCGGTTTCCTGACGTCGAGACCCCCGCCGCTACCATAAAATACCCCCAAAGTGTCTGCAAAGGGAGAAAGATAGGTTAAGTGAGTGGGAAAAAATTTGGCAAATGGAGTATAAAGTGGAAAAATGTGAGATTATCCACTTTGGTAGGAAGAACAGAAAAGCAGAATATTATTTACATGGACAGAGACTTCAGAATGCTGTGGTACAGAAGGATCAGGGTGTCCTTGTATATGAATCGCAAAAAGTTAGCATGCAGGTACAGTAAGTAATTAGGAAGGCAAAAGGAATGTTGGCACTTAGTGCAAAGGGGATGGAGTATAAAAGTAGTGAAATCTTGCTACATTTGTACAGGGCATTGGTGAGACCACACCTAGAGTACCGTGTACAGTTCTGGTCTCCTTACTTAAGGAGTGGTAATACTGGCATTGGAAGCAGTTCAGAGAAGGTTCACTAGGCTGATTCCTGGGATGAAGGGATTGTCTTCTGAGGAAAGGTTGAGCAGGTTGGACCTATACTCATTGAAGTTTAGAAAAATGAGAGGCGATCTTATTGAAACATGTAAGGTTCTGAGGGGGCTTGACAGGGTAGGTGTTTCCCCTCTTGGGAGAATCTAGAACTAGGGGACACAGTTTCAAGATAAGGGGTGTCCCTTTTAAGACACAGATGAGGAGGAATTTCTTCTCTCAGAGAGTCATTAATATTTGAAATTCTCTTCCCCAGACAGCAGTGGTGGCTGGTCATTCAATATATTCAAGGCCGAGTTAGACAGATGTTTGATCTTCAAAGGAGTCGAGGTTTATGGGGGGCAGGCAAGTGGAATTGAGATCAGCCATGATCTTACTGAATGGTGGAGCATGCTCGAGGGGCCGAATGGCCTACTCTTGCTCCTATTTCTTATGATCTTAGGATCGCATATTGACTGCAGCATTGTATTTTCAGTGAAGTGTTGAAACATAAAAGGAAATTAAGCCTTAAAAAGCAGACTCAGCCAACAGCAGCAAACTGAACAAGTACACAATATTTGAATGGCTTCTCCCAATGGAATGACAACTTAAGACTGACTGAGATCCATGGTGCAGAGATTTTTATTGGCTTTTTCCTCCCATTTCTCTCATTAAATCTATTATTTGTCGTTGTTTTGCACAACACAACTATATCAATCTTTTACATCTTATGAGGTAATATTGTAATGTTTGACCAATGCCATGTTTGCAGCACGCAAAAGTTCCTTTTACAAATCTGCTTTGTGCTAGGTGTATTCCTTCCCATTGTCCAATGACATTGCTCTCACAACAGTATGTCTGCCTCAACATTCTGGGAAATCAATGCCCCTTCTCCCTGTAGCTTTAAGTGTTCTGACCAATATTGTCAGATAAACTTCAATGCCATCCTTCCCTAAGGGCCAATGAGATATAGAATTTTACTGAACTCTCGCCTTAAAAATGTTCATAAGAAAGAAGTTAAATCTTTGAAAATTATATGTAGGGTTTCATTTATTTTAGTGCCCACTAGGCACTGCATAAAGACTACAAAAACGAGTTTCATTTGGATCCGCAACCATTAAAAACATGGGCTCTATATTCCATTAGTACCAGGTAAAACTAAACAAAGGCCCTGGAAATGAAAAGCAGCATTCTTTTATGGAGGGAAGAGAAAGACAAAGAAGAGGACAGGTTACTGCACTTACAGTTTCAGCTGTACCAAAAGGATAAGATAAGGTTCCAGAATAACCCTACAATACTTCTCCATAACACAAAATAGAGACAAATTCATTTAATAAAAAACATAGTTGGACTTTTCTGGGGGTGGGGGAGGAAACGGTTCATCAAAATTCTTATGTTCCTAATTTTAAATCCTTAATTTTTCCCCACAGTTGCAGCATTACCTGGTTTAACCTAATGGAAAAAACAAGACTTGTGCTGACAAAAAAAAGTGACAGAAATCAAACCAATTTGAAATAAATACATTTGAAAACTATAAATGACATGCACAGAAAGGGGTTTCCATTTATCATAATAACTTCCGTTCTCATCAGATTTTCCTGCTTTTTTATCATTCCAAAGGCGCTAGCAGTTCACTAGTGCTGGGACAAGGAAGCCATTTATTGTGTGCAAGTCTTGAAAACAAGCACCAGAAACTCTTCAATTATGCTGGCTTTGCTTCACCAATGTCCCTGCACGCACATTTTAACAATAGTTACCTGATAGTTACGTAGAAGCAGTAACCCTGGCACAGAGACATAGGGGCCAACTTGCCTCAAAACCCCCTTTTCAAAGCTTTTCAATCTAACTTCTGTTCTGCTTAGAGCACCGAGACACCACCAAAAACATCCTCTCTAACTGCAAACAGAACACACTCAACCACTCCATACTCCTCACCCACCACTCCTCCACGGTCCACCTCCAAAACATTATCCTCATTTGGTCCCTCTCTTGAGCTGGAACCTGTGGAATAATGTCTCAAAACGTCCCACCATTCACAAATATGGGGTCAGCATCCATATGTATGTTGGTGACACCCAACTTTACCTTTAAAACAGCCTTGGTTCCACAAACATGCTACGCCCTCACCTGCCAAGAATGAGGCACATTAATTTTGTCATGAACATTGATTTTAAACTGTTACTGGAGTGAAGGAAGGACTTGTTAAACAGATCAGCCGTGGCTGGAAGATACATTTGCATATTAACAGACAGTGTTTGAAAGAACAAAGCAGCCATTCCCTGACACATTCAACCCACAATGGACTTTTGATCACCAGACGTTGAAGGTGAGGGAACTTGCATTCCAGGTTGACTGCTAAGATGGCTGAATACACAAACGGACATGGTTAAACCAGCTAGACACATGACTAACATGCTGGATAACTTGAGTTTTTTGAATGTATACTAACAGTTGGGGCAGAAAGCAGAATGCTCCTGGACTGAGAAGATCTCTCCTGGCTGACTCGCCACAGCCTCTCCTGTCTGCCTGCTCCAATTTCTTTCTCACAAGCCTCTGAATCCACTGAAGACACATGAACCCCAAAAGAGAAAAGTCTCCTATAGTGAACAAGGTTTAAGAATAATACTGGGCCCCAATAAAAAGTAATCATGGACTCTACTATGAGCTCGAAGAACCGTAACAAAAACTCTTCAGATATTGTCTCAAACTTTTCCACTTGATTTTTTCTTCTACTCTTTTCTGTCTCTATTTGCACATAAGTATCACGTATGCATGCTAGCGTAGGCGCATTGTGTATCCGTAGGCTTCAACCGAACTAGAGTTTAAGTTTAATAAATTTCAACCTTTGTTAAACCTAAGAAAGCCTAGTTGTGCTGGTTTCTTTGCCTTATAATTGGAAAGCGGTGAACAAGGATTCACCAAGGGGGAGCTAAAAACACTGTGTTTTTAAAAATAAAACCCTGTTACAGTACGACCAGGTGAAGGCTAAAAGGGAACCCTAGACCTCTTTCTCACTGGTCGTAACACTCTCCTTAACCAAGGAGACCAAAACTGTATGCAGTACTCTAGGTGTGGGCTCACCAATGCCCTGTACAGCTGTAACTTTTATACTCCATTCTCCCTTATAATAAATGCCAACATTCCATTTGCCTTCTTCATTATTTGATGTACCTCCAGGCTAACCTTTTGTGATTCATGTACAAAGATACCCAAATCCCTCTGTACCAGAGCATTCTGTAGTCGCTCTATTTAAATAATATTCTGCTTTTCTATTCTTCCTACCAAAGTGGATAACCTTACATTTTCCCACATTATACTCCATCTGCCAAATTTTTGCCCACTCACTTAACCTATCTATATCCCTTTGCGGACTCTTTGTGTCCTCCATAAAACCTGCTTTCCTACCTATCTTTGTATCTTTAGCAAATCTGGTGACAATACACTTTATTCCTTCATCCAAGTTATTAATATAGATCATAAATAAATAAATCACTGTGGCACCCTGAAAATGACCCATTTATCTTGACTCTCTGTTTCCTGTTAGTTAGCCAATCCTCTATCCATGCTATTGTATTATCCCCAAAACCATGAGGTCTTATCTTTGCCATTTTCCTCTTTTCTCCTGAATGTGGCAATTTCTGCTGAGGTAGCATATTAGCTGGTACCTCTGATGCCTTGATCAACTCCTTATGTATGAACTCAAATAGTAAGCATTGGCTAGCTATTTGATTGTAAAAGGCACCACAGTTGAGTCAATCTTCATTCACTGTCCACATGCAATCAGGAGTTGAGAGAGATCCTTCAGTCCCAATAGGACCAAAATAGGTCCCAATTTAAAACTGCAGCAAGCAATTTAGTGCCGATAAAACTCAAAACCGCAGTTACTGATTGCTCTTTTCTGACTTAAAAAACAATGGCGATACTTCAAAAGTAATTCATTGGCTGTGAAGTACTATGGGACATTTTGAAATGAAAAATGCTGTATAAATGAAAGTAGTTCATCAAATTTTGAGGACTCTATTTGCGTTATTAAATATTAATTTCATTTCTCCCACTGAATGAGGTCCCCAAGTACCAATTATATGCCATTCCTGCCATACATTTTTTTTGGCAACTTAAGTGCCCCCTCATTTACATTTCAAGGACTGACTTGCCCTCAAGCATTTCCCTCTAAAATTCTCATCTTTAGGCCAAGTCCTCTCTTGAATTGTGCAACTCAAAACCGAAGCTTAATCTAGGGGGAAATCCATGAGCTAAACTTGCAGTCGTCGGTGGGGATGGCACGAGGCAGGTGGGCCCGGAGATTCCCGCTGCTAACCGACATTCTGATTTGCCAGTACTGTCCTACCTCTGAGCCATTTTCAGAGTGGCTGCGTCGGGGGCGCATTGGCTACCCACCTGCAAGCGTCAGGGAGCTGATAAAAACATTTAAGGGCCCGTTAAGGCTTTTCTTCTGCACTGACTTGAATTTTCCAGTCAGCAGGTGGGCCCCCTGTGGTGGCCAAAACACCGTCAGTTGAAAGAGGTGGTTTCCCAGCAGCAGACAGTGGGGCCAGCACTCCGGAAATATTAAAACCCCATCCACCCCACCTCCCCTGGTGTCGATATCGAAAGATGGCCACAGCTGCAGACACAGCCTGCCTTCTACAAAGGCGACCTGGCAGCTGTGGACAATTTTATTATAAAAAATTTTGCAAGTACTAAGGCACCCTCTCTCTTCCTTACCTGTATGAGCAGGCTGCTGCTCTCTGTGCTACTGACCCTGAAGCATCTGGAGCCCGCCCGCTGTCCTTAGTTGCACCTTCTGGCCATTAATTGACCGAATGATTATTTCTGACACAGCGTGCAATTAGGTCCCAATATCAGGGTCCCGACCTCAAAACAAAAATCCTGCCGATATCTCAGTTCAATGCATCATTGCACCAAAAGGGTTATTTCCCACTAAAGGCCTGCTCAGGTCAGGAAATAAAAACCCGACCTGAACCCGACAGAACCACATCCGACCCGAGCCCCTCCACTTTTTCCCATGCCCAGCCCGACCCGAGCCCGACCCAATCACAGGAATGGTTACCTACCATAATTCCATAGTGCACTCACTCACCCACTGCACCACTTTTGGATTAAGGAAGCCGCAGCATGAGCGTGATGACGTCATTGAGACACTCACTCACTGCGCAGACTCAGAGTTTCCCTCCTTGACATCCCAGACTCCAGCTCAGGTAAGTTTTTCAACTATTACACTCTCCACTCCAGCAGAGCAAATTGCAAGACTTCCTGTGTGTGTCAGACCCGGACCCGAAGGAGCAACCCAACCCAGCCCGAACCCGACACATGTCGTCGGGTCCCATCGGGTTCAGGTCGGGTAGCAGGCCTTTATTTCCCACTATATACCAACCACTGCTTTGGTGAACTTTGTAACTACCCATCCAGTATATATGGCATTTTGTGCATTTCTGTTCAGTGGGAACAAACAATGGAGATGAAACCTTTCAGTTATGGGTCTTAAAACACCTCATTCTAAAATTGTACCTAATATAGTAGGGTTGCAATTGGACTCTGCTCATTAGTTCATTTCTTAGTAGGCAACAAGTAATGGGCTTATTGGCAAGGTTTAGTCATGAATGACGATCAAAAAAAGCGATCAATTCTTGTACAGTGTCACCTGACAGTCTTCTCCTTCTTCCCAATGTCAGCAGGAGATGAGAATTTTATTTCCCTGGACCAAATTTGCTGTATCTAGGGCTTTAATTAAAAAAAAATTGTCTCCTATATTACAACAGTGAATGTGCTTCAAAAAGTACCTCATCAGCTCCAAACTCCAAAGTGCTTTGGGATGTCTGGTGGTTGTGAAAGGCAATATATAAATGCAAGTCTTTTTTTTAAAAGCTGAGCTCAACTATTCAGAGGATAACCAAATAGGATTGAAAACAAAAATAGAATACTCAGAATATACATGTATTCCTTTCCAGCAATTGGTCTGAGCTTCATTTCAAATCCGATAAATAGATATTTATAGGATCACGTCACTACTTTAAACAATGTCACATAGTGCCATTTCACTTCAACTGAAACTTGTGGGAGAAAGTAAAGTTTTATGCTGCAAAGTAACTGGTATAGTTTACTCTGGTACAAATGTCTCCTCCCCTTGTTGTGAGAAAGGTCTTCAGTGAGTTTAGTATTGCAAGCAGCACATACACTACAGTATAGTATACCTATATTGCAGCCAATGTACATAAAAACACCATCATTCGGCAACCATACTGTCATTTTAGCACCTTAATTAGCACAAAGGAGAAAGAAACCCATCTTCAAACCCATCTGTCATCAATTACCCATCTTCATACATCTCAAACGTAAAATATTTCAGGAAAAACCACAACAGTTCTGTAAACAGCCCCATAAATATGTCAAAAGCAGTGCTACAGACGTGTAAATTAATCCCAAGAGGCTTTGTGCCTATATGATGTGTTATTGCCACATCAGGTGTTATCAAGCTTCACAGATAAAAAGTAATTTTTCTTGGAAAATATTTTGCTGTTTGATGGCAGAGCCTCAAGGCCTAATAAGAACAAATAACATCTGCATTTGAGTGCAGTAACAGCATTCCTTCTGTTGAACTACAAGGCTGCAAATGTTTACTCTCTTGGTCCAAACCTACACTATTTGTTAATACTCATCACCATGGAGAACAAAAGCAGACAGCTCAGTAATAGATAATGTGCCTTTTTTTAAAAAAAGGCAAGTGCTGCTACACAGTTCCAAAATTGTTTCCTGCTTCATACATGGATCATTTAAGTGCATAACACAAATAAAGATTAAAGGGAAAATTGAAGAAAAAACATTTCGGGGCTATTGTTCCTGATTCTTTACAACAACTTCCTCAGCTCATGCTGGTTATCTGAAAGCAGGGGAACAAATGGGCAATATTCTAGTGCATCTGGACTGTTAGCTGAACTCTTAACAGAGAATGGTACACAAAGATGGGACAAAATATTACCAAAATGGAGAGTGAAGAGAAGTTATAGTTCAAGAACAAAAAGATTGCCATTGTTCAGTAACTTGAAATCAAATCCCTCTCTGTCACAGAGTTATACAGTACAGAAACAGGCCCTTTGGCCCATCGTGTCTGTGCCGGCCATCAAGCATCTATCTATTCTAATCCCATTTTCCAGTGCTCATCTAAATACTTCTGAAATGTTGTGAGGGTTCCTGCCTCTACCACCCCTTCAGGCAGTGTGTTCCAGATTCCAACTACCCATTGGGTGAAAAAGTTTTTCCTCAAATCCCCTCTAAGCCGCTTGCCCCTGACCTTAGATCTATGCCCCTGGTTATTGACCTCTCCGCTAAGGAAAAAGGTTTCTTCCTATCTGTCCTATCAATGCCCCTCATAATTTTGTATACCTCAATCAGGTCACCCCTCAGCCTTCTCTGCTCTAAGGAAAACAACCCTAGCCTATCCAGTCTCTCTTCATAGCTGAAATGCTCCAGCCCAGGCAACATCCTGGCAAATCTCCTCTGCACCCTCTCCAGTGCAATCGCATCCTTCCTAGAGTATGGCAACCAGAACTGTACACAGTACTCCAGCTGTGGCCTAACTAGCGTTGTATACAGCTCCATCAAAACCTCCCTGCTCTTATACTCTATGGCTTGGCTAATAAAGGCAAGTATCCCATTTGCCTTCCTAACCACCTTATCTACCTGTGCTGCTGCCTTCAGTGATCTATGGACAAGTACACCAAGGTCCCTCTGACCCTCTGTACTTCCTAGGGTCCTTCCATCCATTGTCTATTCCCTTGCCTTGTTAGTCCTCCCAAAATTCATCACCTCACACTTCTCAAGATTAAATTCAATTTGCCACTGCTCCGCCCATCTATATCATCCTATAATTTAAGGCTTTCCTCCTCACTATTTATGACACCATGAATTTTCGTGTCATCTGTGAACTTACTGATCATACTTCCTATATTCACGTCTAAATCAATAATGTACACTACAAAGGGCAAGGTCCCAGCACCGATCCCTGTGGTACACCACTGGTCACAGGCTTCCACTCGTAAAAACAACCCTCGACCATCACCCTCTACCTTCTGCCACTAAGCCAATTTTGAATCCAATTTACCAAATTGCCCTGGATCCCATGGGCTTTTACTTTCTAACCAATCTCCCATGTGGGACCTTATCAAAAGCCTTACTGAAGTCCATGTAGACTACATCAACTGCTTTACCCTCATCTAAACATCAAGTCACCTCCTCAAAAAATTCAATCAAGTTTGTTAGACATGATCTCCCCCTGACAAAGCCATGCTGACTATCTCTGATTAATCCCTGCCTCTCCAAGTGGAGATTAATCCTCCCCCTCAGAATTTTTTCCAGTAGTTTCCCTACCACAGATGTTAGACTCACTGGCCTATAATTACCTGGTTTATCCCCACTACCCTTCTTGAATAATGGTACCACATTCACAGTTCTCCAGACCTCTGGTACCTCCCCTGTGGCCAGAGAGGATTTGAAAACTTGTGTCAGAAGCCCTGCTATCTCCTCGCTTGCCTCACATAACAGCCTGGGATACATCTCATCTGGGCCTGGGGATTTATCCACTTTTAAGCCTGCTAAAACAGCTAATACTTCCTCCCTTTCACTGCTAGTTTGCTCAAGCATATCACAATCCTCCAACCTGATCTGTGTTTGTACTTTGCATCAGTGGAGGGGGTTAATTCTGTTTACTTTTTAAAAAGCTGTGTATGTTTTGTAGCAAAAAAAAGTGGTCCGAGAAGCTCCCACGCTGAACATTGTAAATTCCTTTTTTCTGACCAATTCTCAATCTTCCCTATTCCCCTGTTTCAATGGACAGATCGGAGAAGAATACAAAACCAAAATTCCAAGTATGCTGAAATACAAACAGAAAATGCTCGAAACAATTAGCAGGTTGACTGTCATTCCAATTCTCTACCCCACTCCCACTTCCACCCTGACCTTTCTGTCCTCGGTCTCCTGCACTAGTCCAATGAAGTTCAACATAAGCTCCAGGAACGTTTTGATTAGGTGCTTTACAGCCTTCAAGACTCAACACTGAGTTCAACAATTTCAGATCATAATCTCTGCCCCTTATTTTTTTATTTTTTTTTTGTTTTTGGACGGTAGTGATGATTCTCTTTTTCCATTTACACCTTCTCTGGACCTGCCTTTTGTTTCTTTTCCAGTTACCATTGCCTTTTGTGTTACAACATTCTCCATTTTGTCATTTAATCGCTCCTATCTTCCAGCCTATCACAGACCATTTTGTTCTTTCCTCCCTTCCCCCTTTCCATGCCTCTGTACTTGCTTAAAACGTGTTATATCTCTAACTTTTTCCAGTTCTAATGAAAGATCATCAACCTCAAATGTTAAATCTCTTTCTCTCTCGCTCCACAGATGCTGCCAGACCTGCTGAGTGTTTCCAGCATTTTCTGTTTTTATTTCTGAGAAGAATAAATGTTGTCTTAGATCTCAATGTCATATATGCTGATTATAGCACCTTACAAAGAGAATTGGTGAGATTAATTTCAGCAGTCTATAGAAAGTTATATTATGGGAATTGAGAACGCTGGAGCAATGTTTGAACAGAAGTTACACTTTTCTTCACAGAAGTCTCCCTGCTCCGAATCGTATTCGGAGCAGAGATGATGTGCTGGACAGCTCCTCCTAACATCTATGGTTGCGGAGAAATCAGCAGGAGCACCGCTTGTGAAGTTTTCCTACTGTCTGTCCTCTACTCAATACCTTCTCACAATCGTTGACATCAGAATCTCACAATGTGAGGAACTAACAGGAACACATAGGAACATGAATCGGCAACTCAGCCCCCTGAGCCTGTTCTGCCATTCAACTGCATCATGGTTGATATTACTTGCCCCAACTCCTTTGGACCCCAGCAGAAAGGCCGAGAGGGGGGTTTTGACGATTGGGCAGCTCTCAACCTCCATACATTCGCCCAGACATGCGCCATGGAGTGGTCACTCCATAGTTGCCTCACAGCAACTGAAACAACACGGAAGGCAGCAATTACAGGTTATGTCCAGCTAAATTGGCGTTGAGATTGGGCGCCACGGGCTGCCTTTGTCGGTGGAAGAGGTGATCGCACCTCACTGGACAGCTACCGCCCACCTCAAACCGGGCAGCCCCCTGTCAATAAGGTTCTGTCCCGCCACAGTCCTCCTGCTTCAATGGGTGCTTGGAGCTCAGGGTCATTGCCCGAAAGGTGGACTGCAACACCGCACCAAACAGCATGAAAAAAGGAAAGAAGGTACCAGCCCTTCGTTTTGCAAGCTGGAACGTCAGAACTATGTGGCCTGGCCTGTCGGAAGACCTTACACAAATCAACGATTCTCGGAAGACCGCCATCATTAACAACGAGCTCAGTAGACTCAATGTAGACATTTCAGCACTTCAGGAGACACGCCTCCCCGCGAGTGGATCTCTAGCAGAGCAAGACTACACCTTCTTCTGGCAGGGTAGGGATCCTGAAGAACCAAGACAGCATGGAGTGGGCTTCGCCATCAGAAACTCCTTGCTCAGCATGATAGAGCCTCCCTCAAATGGCTCAGAACGCATACTGTCCATCCGACTGCTCACCGCCTCTGGTCCAGCACACCTACTCAGCATCTATGCTCCAGCATTCTGCTCCCCACCTGAAGCTTAAGACCAGTTCTACGAGGAACTCCATAACATTAGCAGCATCCCCAATACCGAACACCTGTTCCTGCTGGGGGACTTTAATGCCAGGGTTGGGGCAGACCATGACTCACGGCCCTCCTGCCTTGGGCACTATGGCGTTGGAAGGATGAATCAGAACGGGCAGAGACGGCTTGAGTTGTGCACTTATCATAACCTCTGCATCACCAACTCGTTCTTTCACACTAAACCCTGTCACCAGGTTTCTTGGAGGCATCCTAGATCGCGTCGTTGGCACCAGCTAGACCTCATCGTCACAAAGCGAGCCTCCTTAAACAGCGTTCAAATCACACGCAGCTTCCACAGTGCGGACTGCGACACCGACCACTCCCTGGTGTGCAGCAAGGTTAGATTCAGACCAAAGAAGTTGCATCATTCCAAGCAGAAGGGCCACCCGCGCATCAACACGAGCAGAATTTCTCATCCACAGCTGTTACAAAAATTTCTAAATTCACTTGTAACAGCCCTTCAAAACACTCCCACAGGGGATGCTGAGACCAAGTGGGCCCACAACAGAGACGCCATCTATGAGTCAACTTTGACCACCTACGGCAAACGTGCGAAGAGAAATGCAGAGTGGTTTCAATCCCATAATGAAGAGCTGGAACCTGTCATAGCCGCTAAGCGCACTGCACTGTTGAACTACAAGAAAGCCCCAGCGAGTTAACATCCGTAGCACTTAAAGCAGCCAGAAGCACTGCACAAAGAACAGCCAGGCGCTGCGCAAATGACTACTGGCAACACCAATGCAGTCATATTCAGCTGGCCTCAGACACCGGAAACATCAGAGGAATGTATGATGGCATTAAGAGAGCTTTTGGGCCAACCGTCAAGAAGATCGCCCCCCCTCAAATCTAAATCAGGGGACATAATCACTGACCAACACAAACAAATGGACCGCTGGGTTGAGCACTACCCAGAACTGTACTCCAGGGAGAATGTTGTCATTGAGACGGCCCTCAATGCAGCCCAGTCTCTACCAGTCATGGATGAGCTGGACATACAGCCAACAAAATCGGAACTCAGTGATGCCAATGATTCTCTAGCCAGCGGAAAAGCCCCTGGGAAGGACAGCATTACTCCTGAAATAATCAAGAGTGCCAACCAAGCCTGCTATACTCTCAGCACTACATGAACTGCTATGCCTGTGCTGGAACGAGGGAGCAGTACCTCAGGACATGCTTGATGCCAATATCATCACCCTCTATAAAAACAAAGGTGACCGCGGTGACTGCAACAACTACCATGGAATCTCCCTGATCAGCATAGTGGGGAAAGTCTTTGCTCGAGTCGCTCTAAACAGGCTGCAGAAGCTGGCCGAGCACGTCTACCCTGAGGCACAGTGTGGCTTTCGTGGAGAGAGATCGACCGTTGACATGCTGTTCTCCCTTCGTCAGATACAGGAGAAATGCCGCGAACAACAGATGCCCCTCTACATTGCTTTCATTGATCTCACCAAAGCCTTTGACCTCGTCAGCAGACGTGGTCTCGTCAGACTACTAGAAAAGATTGGATGTCCACCAAAGCTACTAAGTATCATCACCTCATTCCATGACAATATGAAAGGCACAATTCAACATGGCGGCACCTCATCAGACCCCTTTCCTATCCTGAGTGGCGTGAAACAGGGCTGTGTTCTCGCACCCACACTTTTTGGAATTTTCTTCTCCCTGCTGCTTTCACATACGTTCAAGTCTTCTGAAGAAGGAATTTTCATCCACACAAGATCAGGGGGTAGGTTGTTCAACCTTGCCCGTCTAAGAGCGAAGTCCAAAGTACGGAAAGTCCTCATCAGGGAACTCCCCTTTGCTGACGATGCTGCTTTAACATCTCACACTGAAGAGTGCCTGCAGAGTCTCATCGACAGGTTTGCGGCTGCCTGCAATGAATTTGGCCTCACCATCAGCCTCAAGAAAATGAACATCATGGGGCAGGACGTCAAGATATGCTCCATCCATCAATATTGGCGACCACGCTCTGGAAGTGGTTCAAGAGTTCACCTACCTAGTCTCAACTATCACCAGTAACCTGTCTCTAGATGCAGAAATCAACAAGCGCATGGGAAAGGCTTCCACTGCTATGTCCAGACTGGCCAAGAGAGTGTGGGAAAATGGCGCACTGACACGGAACACAAAAGTCCGAGTGTATCAAGCCTGTGTCCTCAGTACCTTGCTCTATGGCAGCGAGGCCTGGACAACGTATGTCAGCCAAGAGCGACGTCTCAATTCATTCCATCTTCGCTGCCTCCGGAGAATCCTTGGCATCAGGTGGCAGGACCGCATCTCCAACACAGAAGTCCTCGAAGTGGCCAACATCCCCAGCTTATACACACTACTGAGTCAGCAGCGCTTGAGATGGCTTGGCCATGTGAGCCGCATGGAAGATGGCAGGATCCCCAAAGACACATTGTACAGCGAGCTCGCCACTGGTATCAGACCCACCGGCCGTCCATGTCTCCGCTTCAAAGACGTCTGCAAATGCGACATGAAGTCCTGTGACATTGATCACAAGCCGTGGGAGTCAGTTGCCAGTGTTCGCCAGAGCTGGCGGGCAGTCATAAAGGCGGGGCTAAAGTGTGGCGAGTCGAAGAGACTTAGCAGTTGGCAGGAAAAAAGACAAAAGCGCAAGGGGAGAGCCAACTGTGTAACAGCCCCAACAAACAAATTTTTCTGCAGCACCTGTGGAAGAGCCTGTCACTCTAGAATTGGCCTTTGTAGCCACTCCAGGCGCTGCTCCACACACCACTGACCACCTCCAGGCGCTTACCCATTGTCTCTCGAGATAAGGAGGCCAAAGAAGAACAACTCTATGCTACATATGGATACATATACCACATCTCTTTTTTAAACACTAAAGGCAATACTTGAAATGTGGTACTGAGTTTAATTGGGGTTTGTTGCCAACTAAGTCAATACAAAGTCTCATTGAAGTTTTCAGAAACATCCTCAGGTCTGATTTCACCATCTCACTGTTTAACTACTCCCAGTAACTTTAAGATTCTGCCATTATTCAAAAAAGTGGTGGCAAAATACAAGTTTAAAGTGGCATTATAAAACTTAATGGGAAAATGTGCAGTATACAATTAGTTATACCTTATCACATCACTGCTTTGCAAGCATGGCCTATCCTAATATTAAATTTTCAGCAGTCATAAAATATTAGTCATTTAATTTTATTACAGGTCACTTGGACCTTTCAACAGTTTGAAAAAATGCAACTAAAAATAAGGTATTTTTACAGGAAGAGTTTTTCGTACATTTTCAATCTTCCCTTTTCTATTGCATCACCAATACATTCACACAGGAAGAAAGGAAAACCTTTTTAAAAATAGATGACTGTCAGGGACCTCAGAGAACAATGAAAGAGCAGATCACCTTCCAACCCTGTGCTGCATGAACCACATATTTACATTGTGCTTTTAACACAATAAAACTTTCTAAGCAAGATATATCGACAGAAGTAAAACGGAAGAGAAAATTACGAAAGGATTTGGTCATCCAAAATTCTGCTGTCCGTGCCCTTACTCACAGCAAGTCCAGTTCACCCCTGCGCTCGCTGACCTACGGTGATGTTGATGTTGACTCATGGTTAAGCAATGCCTCAATTTTAAAATTTTTATCCCTGTTTTCAAATCCCTCCAAGACTTTGCCCTTCCCTATCTCAGAAATCTTTCAGTCCCACAACCCTTCAAGATATCTGCTCTCCTCTAATTCAGGTCTCTTGAGTAACCCGATTTTAATTGCTCCACCAATGATGGCTGTCACTTCAGCTGTCAAGGCCCTAAGTACTGGAATTCCTCCCGAAACTTTCCAACTCCCAACTTCTCTTTCTGCCTTTAGTACACTCCTTAAAACCTACCTCTTTGGCCAAGCTTTTGGTCATTTGTTCTAATATCTGCTTATGTGACTCGGTGTCAGATTTTACTTTATAATGCTCCTGTGAAGCACCAGAGGCGTGTTATTACATTGAAGGTACTATATAAATACAAGTTGTTGTTACTGTTGTTTATCTGTGGAAAATCAAAACATAGAAAACAGTATGAACAAAGGCTGACTACACTCATTTTTAGAACTCATGCACATATTAAATGAAAGATCTAAGTTTTGTTGCAATTAATCAAAGCTGTAAATATTTTTACCATTATTACCAGGACTGTGTCTACCTTAACAATATTTCACATCTTGAGATTCAGATTCAGTGCTCAAATGAAAGTACTAATTATGATTGCTTTCATTCTGTATTGACTTTGTCCACCCTGTTTGGCACTTAAAGCCACCCTCTCCACAAATATTTTTAAGTCAGGCTGCAAACATGTGACAGTTTATCCTCCGCACCACCTCACCAACCCCCAAACTTGTCAGATTTATTTTCCTCCTACAATATACAGGCTTTTAAAATCCAAACTTGACATCACTTCATTGCTGCTTCCTGATTTATTCCCCTACATTTTCAACCTTGGCCCTTCACCTAGATTACTCAGTACTTTTTTTAATTAAAAAGACACCTGGTTCACATGGTTGCAGTCATTTAAATGTACATGCCAGCCTATTGTTGCTGTCTCTTTCTCACATCCTTTAGCCCTATCTGTTTGTTGTTTAAATTATTAATCTTAAATGTTTATATTAGTAAATGAAAAGTAAATATGCCAATTTGTACCCCAACATGGAAATTAATCTGCCACTGCAGCTTCCTGCCAGAAATCCTCTGGCAGCTTAAATCCAGGCCCAGAGAGAGATTCAGAAATACTGAGAGATTCAGAGAGAGATAGAGAGCACAATTCAGAGACAGAGGAGAGTCAAAAAGAGGCAGAGGGGAGAAAAAGCCAGAGAGAGACAGGAAGAACAAATGCATATCATAGACACACCTAAGGATGGGGATCGGTTTTGATCATTTACAGCCATGGATGAACTTGTCACATGACTAGAGCTCCCAAAGGTACCTTTTTACAAAACAATAAAATTAAACATTTTCCTCCATGGATTCAAAATTTCACCCTAATTACATAGGCGTGCCCATTCCTGGCTTTCAGATACTTTAGAATAATAACGGTGCTATAATTTTTGTTTAGCCACCTTACAAAAGTCAACTCCTAAACAACTGTAATTACAAAGTATTGAGCTTCTAAGGCTGCATTTATATTTGATTAATTCAGATTCCAGGAAACTGGCACTCAGGAGCTAGGTCAGGTAAAATCAGCCTGACAAGTCTGTTCTGGCTATGGAAATTGGATTCAACAGAATAATCAATTGACATCACCAGAGGGATGCCAGGGTTCAGGAATCCAAATTAAAATATAAAAGCAGCTTAAACATTTCCTACTGACAGATTGTCCAATGGTCTGAGCTGGTGCTGTGCAATGAGAAGCCGAATGAACCAAATCAATGTGACTTTAGACCTGCCACAGTCAGTTCCCAACTTTTATGTAGCAAAAGAAAATCAAGTGAAATCAACTGTTGCTGCCTAGTATCATTCTACATATTTTCATAGAGGAAGCGACTGGTGAGAAGGTAGGCAGGTTGGGTTGATCTATCTAAAAGGAACAATGGACTTTTCCCTTTGCTGAAACTTATGAACACTTTTCTTGGTTTAAACTGCAGCCATCATGAGTTCAAATTTGCAAACCAAGACCAAATCTAAAAGCCCTACCAAAAACTTGTGAAAATGCTTCCTAAATAGGAAACCACACAACTTTGAGAGCTTCCAAATAGCTGCTAGTTTGCATTATCAGCTGGATGAAATATCACCACATGACCACCTTGATGGATTTTAAATCAGCCCTAAATGCTGGAGGGGCCAGATTAGCACAGCTTCAACAACTGTGTGTGCTTTTTTGCTGTGTCATGCAGTTAGTCCTTATGGACATAAAACCAAGTTCAAAGACATATTTACAAATGATCATAAAAGTCACTTGGAAATCAGCTTCAGAAAAACAAGTATAAATCTCAGTTAAAACGAAGTAATGACTCGAGGGCCGCTGGCACACCAAAACCTAATACAAAGCTACTCCTGCATTATTCTTCAGAACAGAGTTACTTGTCTAGCCATTTATCTGGGACACAGTTATTTTCACTGAAAAACTGTAAAGGGAGAAAATACCTTTCTTTCCGAAACAATATAATTCATTTATATAAATTTATACTGAGAATTGAGTAAATACTGGAATGGTGAGAGGCTTTCACTACCCAGCACCCCAAATTTAAAAACAAAAATCAAGTGAATTCAGTCAGAAAATGGGCTCAAAAGCAATATTCAAAAATAGTGGGTATAATTGAAAACCAACAACAACTTAAACACTCAACATGACAATGTGGAGAGCAGAAAGCAGAGGGGCATGCAATGTTCCATGAATCATTCCACTAGTGCATGACAAGGGAAGTCTTATTTTACAATTTTGTTTGACTTGAAGAAAGCAATGTGCTTTAGGGTTTGACTCTAATTTCGGAATTTATCTCGAGGAATAAATACAAGGTTTTATTAAGTTAAATCATAAAATCATAAGAATAATTGTGAGCCTTCCTGTTAATAGAAATGCTGAAAAATCCATTTGTAGTTTGCTAGTGACTAAGCTTAAATGTGAGCTCCGTTAAAAATTTGCACTTATAGAGCATCTTTAATGTAACAAAATGTCCCAAACCACTTCACAAGGGGTTGGGGACAGAAATGGAAACTGAGCGAGCATTAGAAGAGCTACTGGAAGTGACTGAACACATGGTTCAGAAATAGATTTTGAGGTTCTTGAACATGGAAAGTGATGTAATCAGCCGGCTGCATTGAAGAAGAGAATTCCAGAGGGAAGGAATGTGTCTGCTGAAGGTTCTGCCAACTATGGTGGAGCAGAGAAAAGAGGGAAAGTACCATTTATTGAACTCAGAAGAATAGAACATGAGAGTTGGAAAGCAGGGCTGATGAAAGTTGCAGAGGCAAGATGAGTTCAGTAAGGAAAGGATTATAATTGAGGACTGGGATTTTGAAATCCATGTGTTGGGAAGTGGGAGCCAATAAAGATTGCCAAGAGCATGGGTTAGTATATGAGCAGGACTTAGTCAGGCTAAGATAAGGGCAAGGAGCATTATGTTAAGTTCAGCTTGTGTAGGGTGGAACTCAGAAGACCACTGGAGAAATCAACAGTGGAGGTGACGAGACACATGGCTCAGCAATGAAGATCAGAGTGCAGTAGGAATGGAGGCAAGAAATGGTAAAGAAAGTAAAACAGAAAAGAAAGACGTGTTTAGAAAGCACCTCAGTAGGTCCCAAAGAGCTTTACAACCAATTAAATACTTTTGAAATGTAGGCACTATTCAATGTAGCAAATGTAGCAACCAATTTGTGCACAACAAGCTCCTACAACAGCACTGTTATAATAATCTGTTTTGTGATGTTGACTGAGGGATAAACGTTGGCCAGAACATTGGGGGTAACTTCTCTGCTCTTCTTCAAAATAATGCCATGGGATCTTTTATGTCTAACTGAAAGGGCAGATAGAACCTTAGTTTAACATCCCATCTGAAAGATGGCTCCTCAGTGCAGCAGTCCCTCAGTACTGCAGTGGAGTGTCAACCTAGATTTTTTGTGCTCATGGTCCTGGAGTGGGACTTGAATCCACAACCTCTGAACTCTGAGGCAAAAGCAGTACCAACTGAGCCACAGCTGACACAAACCCATGTAGTCTTGATGATAACAAAGATGTGGGATTTGAAACTTGGGTCAGAGTCAAACAGGACAAAAAGGTTGCACATTTTCAGATCCAGCCTGTGCAAACAGCTGGAGATAGGATCATCGAGTAACAGTGTACAGTTCTGGCAGGAGGTGACTAGAATAGCAATAGGCTTGCCAATGTTAAACTGGAGAACAAACTGTTTTAACCCTTCTTCCAATAGATAAGTTGCATCCCTTTAAGGGTAGCAAGCGTTGGGACTCGTACGCTGAGAAACAGTGGTACTGCAAACATCATCTTTCTAACCAATAAGCTGCCTGTCCACAGTGCAACCCATTGGCTTTAAGCCCTCTGAAATAGAAGTAGGGGTCACTACAGTTGGTAAGTCTATATTTAGGAATTTTTCAATAGCTGAAATTGATACACATCTGGTCGCTCGACCAGAGAGAGACTGAAAACCCATTTTATCCCACATTTGTTATATAAAGAACACTGTTAATGGAAGACTGTAGATTGGTGTCCAAGAATGCCCATCTATACTGTATTTTACTCGTTGAAATAAAGCTAAGGTTTTGGGGGAAGAAAGACACTTTCCACATCACTATAATGCTAAGATCAGTCAAATACAACTGAATCTCAACAAGTGACTAATATGTGTGTCATGGCATTTCAAGACACTATTGAATGAACTTGTATCACGATTTGTTCAATAATGCTACAATTGTGATATAATTTGCATTTCTAAAGAAAATATTTGCTACTTCCTTGCAGACAGCTGTCCTATCTACTCTAGTTACAGACAATAAACTGGCAGCTGTTTTCAGTGAAATGTTCTTTCAAACTAAACCCCTGCTAAAGTGTGCATCTTATTAGTTGTTTCTGTCTGTATATAACATTCATTGGAAGTTAATACAGCTGGGGTTTTAAAACGTAAAACTCAGGAACTTTTAGTCTATTTTATTACTTATGTAGGCTACAATTAAATATTGAAAGTTTGCTGCGTTTTATCTTGTAACATCTTGGCAATCGTAACATCTTCACATAAATGGAATTAATTTATTTCAAAAATAAGGGTCACACAATAGAAATTTCCATGCAAGTACTACCCCTGTCCTTCTCGGTGGTGGGGGGCATGAGTTGGAAGTGCTGTCAAAGATGCTGCATTGCAACCCATTGATAATACATTCCACAGTCACGCTACGCTGGTGGTGGAAAGGGGTGGACATTTAGACTAGTATAAGGATATCAGAGAGTTGCAAGACTACTTTAAAACAACTAAATGTGAGGAGTTCTGATGATGTCATAAACCAAACCGGGGGTAAAAGACTTCATGGATGTCCATGAACTGCAGATACTGCATATCGGAAAGGACAGAAACTATTGTAAACACTTAGCAGGTCAGGCAGCAACTGTGGAGAGAGAAACTGAATTAACATTTCAGGTCGATGGCCTTTCATCAGATGTTGGAGATGAACAGTTTTCAAGCAAGTACAGAGCCAGGAAAAGATCAAAAGGAACTGTGATAGGGTGGGGGGCAGGGGAGGCAGTGATTAAATGACAAAAGGGATGATGATACAAGGCAAAGGAGATGATAATGCTACAAGTATAAAAACAAAAGATGGGTCCAGAGGAGGTGCAAATTGCTACAGCAGAACAGCAGATGTGGAAGGAAGCCATGGAAAATTCAGCAAACAAAAGAAAGCTCCTTTGGCCCTGGATAGTGGCAGTAGAAAGGTAGATAGAGCCAAGGGGCACAGACAACCCCACAGGCCATATACTAATAGGAAATGTCCACCGCAACCACCAGCCCACACCTTCTTTGCTTCCTGTGGCTCTGGTGTAGCCATCTTCCGTTACCAGCACCCAGTGTCCACACATCTGCCCTCACCCCTTTCTCCTCATTCCCAGTACCATGATGGGGTTCTCCTTGTCCTCTCCTCCCACTCAACAGCCACTGCATTTAATGGATCATCCATTTCAGCCATCTCCATTCAGTCACCACTAAACACATCCTCCACCCCATCTCTTTCAGAATTCCAAAATGGATTCAGATTTAGAACCATAGAAAAAGTATGGCACAGAATGAGGCCATTCAGCCCATCGTGTCTGCGCCGGCGGAAAAACTAGTTGCCCAATCTAATCCCACCTTCCAGCAGCACCTGGTCCATAGCCTTGCAGGTTACAGCACTTCATGTACACGTCCAGGTACCTTTTAAAAGAATTGAGGGTTTCTGCCTCCACCACCGTTCCGGGCAGCAAATTCCAGACACCCACTGGGTGAAAAAGTTTCTCATGTCCCCTCTAATCCTTCTGCCAATCACCTTAAATCTGTGTCCCCTGGTAACTGACCTCCCGCCAGGGGAAACAGGTCCTTCCTGTCCACTCTATCTAGGCCCCTCATAATTTTGTACACCTCAATCAAGTCACTCCTCAGCCTCCTCAGTTCCAGGGAAAACAACCCCAGCCTATCCAAACATTCTTCATAACGGCAACCTTCAAACCCTGGCAACATTCTTGTAAATCTCCTCTGTACTCTCTCCAGAGCAATTATGTCCTTTCTATACTGTGGTGACCAGAACTGTACGCAATACTCCAGCTGTGGCCTAACCAGTGTTTTATACAGTTTCAGCATTACATCCCTGCATTTGTACTCTATACCTCGGCCAATAAAGGAAAGCAATCCATATGCCTTCCTCACCACTCTATCCACCTCTCCTGCCACCTTCAGAGACCTGTGGACTTGTACTTCAAGGTCTCTCACTTCTTCTACCCCTCTCAATATCTTCCCGTTTATTGTGTATTCCCTCGCTTTATTTGCCCTCCCCAAATGCAACACCTCACGCTTCTCTGGATTGAATTCCATTTGCCACTTTTCCAGCCACTCAACCAAACCATTGATATCATGCTGGAGTCGACGGTTTTCCTCCTCACCATTAACTACACGGCCAATTTTTTGGTCCTCAGCACATTTCCCAATCATGCCTCCCACATTTAAATCCAAATCATTAAACATACCACAAACAGCAAAGGACCCAACACTGAACCCTGTGGAACTCCAGGGTTGATAGGTTAATTGGCCATTATAAATTGCCCCTAGTATAGGTAGGTGGTAGGGAAATATAGGGACAGGTTGGGATGTGGTAGGAATATGTGATTAGTGTAGGATTAGTATAAAATGGGTGGTTGATGGTCGGCACAGACTAGGTGGGCCGAAGGGCCTGTTTCAGTGCTGTATCTCTAAAACTAAAAACTAAAAAACTAAATACCATTGGTATTGTAAATACCAATGACATAAAGGGATATGGGGATAATGTGGGGAAAAAGGCATTGAAGTGGATGATCAGCTATGATCGTTTTGAATGGCGGAGCAGGCTCAATGGGCTGAATGGGCAACATCTTCTCCCCTGCCCATGAAAGCACAGGAGATGTTAGACCTGCCTTTTCACCTTTCTCACCGTCTGGGGCACCAAACACTCCTGGATGAAAGAGCAATTTACTTGCACTTCTTCCAATATAGTACAGAGTTATCTCTGTTCACAATGCTACCAAAATGACACCAAAAGCAGATTGGGTGATCGCTTTGCTGAACACCTCCATTCAGTCTGCAAGCATGACTCTTAGGATTCGATGCTTGCCACTTTAATTCTCCATCCCACTTCCATTCTGAAGTCTTAGTTCTTGGCATCCTACACTGTTCCAATGAAGCTCAATGCTTGCTGGAGGATCAGCACCTCATCTAGCTAAAAGGCACTTTACAGACTTACGACTTTAACATTATGTTTAACAACTTTGGACCTTAACCACATAATGCAATTTTCTCTTGGACAGCAGGTGCTGCTATACTATAACTTCAATTGATGGTGGTAAGCTTAAAAATATGATGTACCTGGACGTCCAAAGGGTATATTACAAAGTCTCATATGACAGGCTAGTATTCAAACTCAAAACTATGGAGATTCAGGATAAACGCTGGGAATGTGTAAGAAACTGTTTGAATTGTAGAAGACAATGAGTACTCATTGGAGGATTTTGTCAGGTTAGTGTAGAACAAAAAACACTGAATCGTGTGGCTTGAGGCTGTGTGTTGGGACAACTATCGTTTCTCATTCATATAAATGACTTGGACTCAGAAACTCAATGCAATGTCATTACATTTGCCAATGGTCCTAAATTGGAGTCAGTGGAAAAATGAGCAAATCGACAGACCAATGGTAAATGAAAATTTTATGTCGACAGGTCCAAGGTACTGCAATACGAACAAAAAATAAGCAACACTTCAGACCTCCGAGTCTTAGTGCACAGTAACAATCCATCACACAATAAAATGTGTTAAATAAGCAAAAAACAGTAGAGCGCAAGTAAGGCGAGGTCATGATCAAGTATTGCAGTGCTCCGGTCAGATCACATCTTGAGTTCTGTTTCAGTTTCAGTCATGAGATGGTCCCTATAGACAGTGTAGCAAAGAGCAGGACCGATCCCTACATTTCAGAGGCCTGAGGAATAAAAGGACAAACTTCGGCTCCAATCTGGAAAGGAGGCAATCTGACAGTATACAAGATAGTTAAGGGCGTAGAAAAGGTAAACCCAGATTATTACGCTGAAATAAATTGGAAGTGTAGGACAGAGGACACAGGTTCAAATTAGTGAAAGGTAAATTTAGGACTGATAAAGAAATTCACAGAGTCACAAATACATGACCTGACTTCCAAGTAGAGTAGTGAAGGTGAAAAACCTGGAATCATTCAAGCAGAGATCTTAAATCATAAATATTAAATTCTCTAACGATTTAGATGTTGCAACAATAGACCCTTAACTACTAATATAAATCCTTTAAAACTGCACTAACGAATGTTCAATACCAACAGATCATTGATCAGGCAGCCATTTTGCTTTTTAACCAAAATGTAGTTGCAAAACCACTACTCATTCAGTTTGCCCATAGGAAAGGGTAGGAGCAAATATGTAACAGCTTCTTTTTTCCCAATTTCTAACTGCAACAAAATCTATTAACATGGTTTTATATTTCATCCTCTATAAAATCACATCTTAGTCTGCTTTGCATGTATTAAAGCTATTTAATTCAGATTAGCTGATAATGAAATTTGTTTTAGCATTGAATTATGAAAAGTGCGAAGTTTAAATTGTTGGATAATTCATTTTTAGTACACAACAGACTTAATTATAAGTAGACTGTTATTGTTTTCTGCACACAAATGAACAACATTTTGATAACAAGTGAAGAAAAAAAGATGAGAACCATTTTTGAATTCAACTTAACCACACTATGGAGAAGTGCATGTTTTGTTCTGAAGGTGTAGTTGCAATCACATCTCTGCTGCCCTGGAGTGCTATTTGACAGTTACTCTCTCTTCACTGTACTCGGAGACTAATTTATGCACAACTGCACTTTCTGGATGCTGTAAAGTGGTTTCAGATCATGAAGCATTTTTCACTCCTGGCATCTGCCTTGAAAGTGACACAACTCCTTTTGTTTTAGTCAATTAAAGTTAACAACTGAACAATCATTCAGCCTTATAATGAAGAGCAAGAGCACCAGCTGGCATACACAGTACAAAAAAATCACCAATTAAAACCCCAAAGGTACAACTGATTTCAAATCAACCAGTACCTTGGTCAAGTATAGAACTTCAATATAACAAATCACTTCTCAATCATCTCTGTTATGTGCTGTGCCTCATCCAACAGCGCAAAGACAAATTCCCAACAAAGAAGCAAATACAGATTTAGAAAAAGCCTGGCATCCTAGATTGAGTTAAATCCAAAACAAAACTTTAAGTGTAGAAAAAGACTGGGGCAAAGCTTTCAGGTTTTGGATCATTCGTTCTGCAGAGAGATTAATCAAGCTAAACCTATTCTCAGTAGAAAACAGGTGATCCAAATATTATTTTAAAATTGGAGACATTGAAAAGATTGAATGTGCAGTCTTTTTCCAAATAAAACTGCAGTAAAAGCACCAGGAGCATAATTATTAGCTAAAAAAGTCAGAAGTTAAACTTAATGAAGAACTTCAGGCTTACAGTTGGTGACTGAGTACAGTGACTTACTGAGCAGGGAGATAGGAATCAGGGTCAAATTCACAAATGGTGAGGTCATTCATCTGAGAACTCTGGTTGGTCCAAGACATTGATTTTATTTTTCCTATATTTATGGATTGATAGAGTAGATTTCCATTTGGTGCAATAAATATGGATCACGTTGAAGCAGTCACTAAGAAATAATCAAATTCTTATTAGTAGGGAATATATGAGTTCACAGTAACAGGAAATTTAATAATGAATAGATTGAGCCGTGAAACAGAATTTAGATCCTGAGCAAGCTGGATGGGCTGAGTGGCCTTTTGGAATTCTCGTTCGTCAACGAAGTTGTAGGAGGAAACTTCTTGTTCAAAGTCTTTTCCCTTTATTGTATAAAATAAAACAAATTCAAATTGCTTTGGATTTTTTTTTGTTGACATGGAAACATTTAAGTAGGGTCACTCATCCTGGAAGGCTGATTTGGCAACATTAATTAAAGGAAGCATTCTACAAAGGCTTCATTGAGAAGAGTGGTTGCCACAACTTGAAACCAGCCTGACAACTGTCCATCCCCAAAAATCATTCTACAGGCTAGAGTTGCAAATTTTGCACCCTCCTGAGTGATTCCAGGGACAGATGACTGTGCAGTAGCTCTCAGGCTTGCCTGAAGTAGTGGTCCCCAGTGGTTACTGTGGAGTCACTCAAGGCCACAAGAGGTGAATGGGGAACGCGATGGGCCGGCTCGGGGAAAAACAACAAGGTGAATAGAAGGCATGCAGGACCCAACTTGAGGGTGGAAAGCCACATCCAGCTAATAGGAAGTAGAAGCCCTTGTGAATGGTAGAGCAGCCTAAAGGGAGGTGGGGGGGAGAGATATGATGGAGAGTAAGCAGCAAATGTAATTTTTATTTTAATATTGTCAAATAATACACCTGTTCCCACCTCTATCCTTCCAATCCTTGAAGTTTGAGGTAGAGGACAACAGGCAGGGTGAAAAGGAAGACAGAGGTGGGAAGGGAGCAGAAATTTGCAAGTAAGTAGGAGACAGAGTGAGGGGAAAGAGATGAGGTAGAACACAGGACAGAGTAGAGACAAGAACAGGGCTGACTAAAAGCCATAGCAGTAAGGATGGGACAGACAGGGGAAGGTTCGGGATGTAGGGATGATACGGGGATAGTGTTTGATCATGGTTGGAGTAAAGACAGGAATGGGGAAGATAAGCTTGAGTTCAATTCATACAAGCGATTGTGGGGTACTAAGGAACAGGGATGGAAAAATTGTGAGGAAGAAAGGATATGTGGGACACACTTGATGTGAGTAGAATGAACATGGGTTGTAGGGTTAAATAGGATACAGAGCAAGGCATAGGCTCTTTATCTTCCTCCACTGACAGCCAGCCAACCACCTAAAATGAGAAAAAAGCCACACAAAAGCAGATGGCAGAGATAAACACAAGAAAAAAAAGAGACAGAGACAGCACCTAAATAGGACAGTTTAAGAGAAATCTCCAACTCACTATCACACCATCACCTATTATTACTTCAAAATTTTCGTCCATATGACAAAGGTATGGATGAATTAGGCAGTCTTTGAGACAAATAGGAAATCAGGTGAGAAACTCAGTTGCGGATAAAAATAAGTCGCTGTAGTTGCAAACTAGCTGGTTCATCATCAACAACAAAAGCTTGCATTTATATAATACCTTTAATACAGTAAAATGTCCCAAGGCACTTCACAAAAGCATTATCAAACAGAATGAGACATTGAGCCACATAAGGAGATGTAATAATACACATGGCAAAAAGCTTGATCAAAGGTAGGTTTTAAGGAATGTTTTAAAGGAGGAGGGTAAAGAGGCTGAGAGGTTTAAGGAGCGAATTTTAGAGCTTAGGGTCTAGGCAACTGAATACGCTTCAGCCAATGATAAAGCGATAAAAATCAACGATGTCTAAGAGGCTAGAATTAGATGACGGCAGAGATCGGACAGGGTGGTACATCTGGAAAACGTTGCAGACATAGTGAGGGGCAAGGACATGGAGGGATTTGAAAACAATGACAAAAAATTTTAAATCAAGATGTTGCCAAGATCGGGAGCCAATGTAGATCAGCGAGCACAGAGGCGATAGTTGAACGGGACTTGTTGCAAGTTAGGATTTGGGCAGCAGTGTTTTGGATGAGCTCCTATTTTTGAAGGTTGGAAGATGGGAACCCAACAGCAGAGCATTGGAATAGTCAAGTCTAAGGGAAATAAAAACATGACAAAGAGTTTCAGCAACAGATGAGCTGAGGCAGGGCCAAGACAGGTAATATTACAGAGGTGGAAGTAGGTGGTCTTGGTGGTGGAGCAGGTAGGTGATGGATCAAATAGGATACCAAGGTTGCGAGCAGTCTGGTTTAGCCTCACACAGTGGCCAGGGCGAGGGATGGAGTTGGTGGCTACAGAATGGAGTTTAAGGCAGGCCTGATGGCAATGGCGTTGGTCTTACCAATATTTAATGGGAAGAAATTTCCACTTATCCAGTACTGAATGTCAGACAAATAGCATGGTAAATCAGAGACAGCAGACAGGTCAAGAGAAGTGGTGATGAGGTTCAGGGAGAGGGCTGGACTCAATGACATGTGCACAGAGTTTGTTGCGGGGTTTGAAGACAATTGCTTTATTATTCATAAAGTTTAACTTTAGGAAACTGTGCTGGGGTCAAGAGGTGTTGTCAGGTTTTAAGGATGCAATCTGCATATATGTGAAAGTTGAGTTCATGTCTGCTGATGATGTCACCAAGTGCAAAACATAGAGTAGGAAGAATGGAGACACGAAGGATCCTCACAGAACTTCCTGGGTGAATACGTGAGTTTGAGAAGAGAAGTCATTGATAGGTCTCCATTCATGGCCAGTGCATCACTAACAGTGGAACTAAACAAACTGCCATCAACCACCCTCGTTTCCACTCGATCAATGAACTGCAAGCACTGAATCAGTGCTCACAGACAATTTGCTGAACTGGATGTAATTATTGGGTTTAAAAGGCAAAGGGAGTTGTAGGGTGGGGATTACAATGAGTGGCAAGAATTTTGTGGGACTGGGAAGAGCAATTCTAATAACGTAGCATTGATTTTTGTTGTTTTTGGCTACTCATTTTCAGGTTGAGTTAAAATTGGCGACAGCTGGAGGAGGAGCAGGAATGGGGCCAAGTGGCCGCATATGATTTTTGGTGTACTACCATCCTGTTGGCAGAGACCCTGAAATTCGTCCTTCTTCTAATTCTAATTGTCTTCTGTTTCTGTCATGGCCTGAAGATCATAGGATCACGGGAAATAGGAGCAGGAGTAGGCCGTTCAGCCCGTCGATGGAAATCAGGGGGAAAACTCTTCGCTGGCTAGAGTCATACCTAGCGCAAAGGAAGATGGTTGTGGTTGTTGGAGGTCAATCATCTGAGCTCCGGGGCATCACTGCAGGAGTTCCTCAGGATAGTGTCCTAGGCCCAACAATCTTCAGCTGCTTCATCAATGACCTTGCTTCAATCATAAGGTCAGAAGTGGGAATGTTCACTGATGATTGCACAATGTTCAGCACCATTCGTGACTCCCCAGATCCTGAAGCAGTCCGTGCAGAAATGCAGCAAGACCTGGACAATATCCAAGCTTGGGCAGATACGTGGCAAGTAACATTTGCGCCACACAAGTGCCAGGCAATGACCATCTCCAACAAGAGAGAATCTAACCATCTCTCCTTGTCATTCAATGGCATTATCATCGCTGAATCCCCCGCTATCAATATTAGGGACTACCACTGACCGGAAACTGAACTGGAGTAGCCAAATAAATACCGTCGCTAAAAGAGCAGGTTAGAGGCTAGGAATCCTGTGGCGAATAACTCACCTCCTGACTCCCCAAAGCCTGTCCACATCTACAAGGCACAAGTCAGGACTGTGATGGAATACTCTCCACTTGCCTGGATGGTTGCAGCTCCAACAACACTCAAGAAGCTCAACACCATCCAGGACAAAGCAGCCCGCTTGATTGGCACCCCATCCACAAACATTCACTCCCTCCACCACCGCCACACAGTGGCAGCAGTGTGTACCATCTACAAGATGCACTACAGCAACGCACCAAGGCTCCTTAGACAGGACCTTCCAAACCTGCAACCTCTACCAACTAGAAGGACAAGAGCAGCAAATGCACGGAAACACTACCACCTGCAAGTTTCCCTCCAAGTAACACGCCATCCTGACTTGGAACTATATCGCCGTTCCTTCACAGTCGCTGGGTCAAAATCCTGGAACTCCCTTCCTAACAGCACTGTGAGTGTGCCTACCCCACATGGATTGCAGCAGTTCAAGAAGGCAGCTCACCACCAGCTTCCAAGGCCAATTAGGGATGGGCAATAAATGCTGGCCTGGCCAGCGACGCCCTTATCCCATGAATGAATAAAAAAAACATTTTACCGAAGTCAATTAAGGGATAAAGGTAATTCAACCTGCAGTCAGACATTTTTGGGAAATTTCAAACTATATTCATGATAAATGTCTTGCACAACAAAAAGATATTTTGCGGTTTCTTGGAGAAAACAGATGCCATCCATTTGTCCAGCAAAAATTCAGCAATGGGGTCAAACAGTCATACAATTGGGTTATGACGCAGTTTTTACCTAATCTCGTTTTAAAGCATTTCAATTTCAGAATATCATGTAAAAACTTGATATTAGCGTTTACCCACAACAGAAAATAAGTTCTGAAGGGTCACTGACCTGAAACATTAACTCTGCTTCTCTCTCCACAGATGCTGCCAGACCTGCTGAATATTTCCAGCGTTTCTTGTTTTTATTACGGCACAGTGGCGCAGTGGTTAGCACCGCAGCCTCACAGCTCCAGGGACCCGGGTTCAATTCTGGGTACTGCCTGTGCGGAGTGTGCAAGTTCTCCCTGTGACCGCATGGGTTTTTGCCGGGTGCTCCGGTTTCCTCCCACCGCCAAAGACTTGCAGGTGATAGGTAAATTGGCCATTGTTAATTGCCCCTAGTGTAGGTAGGTGGTAAGGAATATGGAATTACTGTAGGGTTAGCATAAATGGGTGGTTCTTGGTCGGCACAGACTCGGTGGGCCGAAGGGCCTGTTTCAGTGCTGTATCTCTAAATAAATAAATAAAAATAAATAACACCATTGTTTCAGCAGTCTTGCTAAATAATTCAGAAATTACACTTAATCATTTTGATTTCTCTGTGATTTTTGCACAACAGTTAATGGATATTTTCCAAAGCATACCTGCTTCTTCTGATTGTTATATACCACAGAGTTGACACACTTCACACAAGTCCAGAATATAGTCTTTTACTGTTGCACCTTCCACTGTGCACGCGCGCACACACGCGCGCGCACAGATACAAAAATCCTTTTTGCAACCTCTCCACTGTTTCGATATCGTTTTCATAATATGGTGACCCGCATTGTGTGTAGTATTCCAGTTGTAGTTGCACCAAGGTTCAAGTTTAGCATAATGTCGGTGCTTTTGAATTCTATCCTTCTAAAAATAAACCCCAATGCTTACCCTTTTTGTTTTTACAAGTGCCTTTTTAACCTGTGTCGCTACTTTTATGAATGTGGAACTCTTACTTTAGACGAATATTCACTTTGCAAAGTTTTATGCAAGACTAAATGCCAGAGTCCTGCAATTGATTTCATCTGTGCAGCAGTACAGTGAAAAGGGAACTGGTCAGTTATGAAAAGCATGCTGTACGTATACTAGTCTCCAGCAAGACCAGAATTAGCTAAAAGGACTTCAAAAACGTACCCGGAAGGTTCTCTTGGGAGCCTATCTTAAACCCTTCATCCATTTTCAAAACAATGCATACTTTTGAATCTGGATAAGGAGAACTTCCTCTCGAGACAGTCATCACAGCAAAGGGCCAGTGCAATAGCACATGAAATGGCCTGTAAAATTGGGAATAGCATAGCCCAATGATCCATATGAATTGTTTCCATCACCTGCGAGTCTCATTTCACATGGTGAATATACGACCAAAACAGAAATGAGTCACCTGCCTTTGCAATGACATCAGGACGAAGAGCCAGTTCAACAAAAGAAAAAAAGGATTTAATTAAGTATGAATCGTTAATGTGGCTCTACTGTTGATACAGCCAATCAAAAATGAAACAAATCTCCAAGACATCATATTTCTCAATTAGATTGATCACAAAATCACTCTCAGGTACCCATTATTCCAGATATTATCCACTGACCCCCTCAATTCGATTTGCAATTATAAATCTCTCTTTGGTTTCCAGCATTTTAAACTTCAAACAAAAAGTGCAATCTACAAGAACTTGTCATAGCTAATAGAAGATAAACAAATTCAAAATACCAGTTCATTATTTTCAACACATTGTTTACAAAGACGACAACAAGGAAGATGACAGGAAACAGAATATTGGACTAACTTGTCTCTTAACAGTTATTTTTAATGGAACTTACCCATCCCACTGATAATATTCTTCAACACTACAGTATACCATCAAATCTCTTCACTGACAAATTTTCTCAAGTATCTTAGAACTTTTAGAAATTAATTTGGTTAAACAGCATCATGAGACGTAAATTTATGTTATGATTGATTGCACTAAAAAATTAGGTGTAAGATTAGTCAGACAACATTCCATATAAAGCTAGATTATCATTTTCTAAAGAGACTTTTACTTAATTCCACAAATAGAAAATTATCCAGCCAGTTGTGGTGTTATCTGCTAAAAGATATGCCAAATCACCTAGGGTTCTTCAGTAATGTCCGACGGTTAGGCTTATAGTAAATTACTCTGTAGAAGCAATGCAACAAAAATGTAAGCATTCTTTAAAAACTAGCAGAGACCCACAAACATTTGCGGTCAAATTAGTATCTTTTTTGCAATAGTATTTCTTTAAATCCCTATCCAATGCTATTCCTCTCATGTCATACCCATCCTTCTCATATCATTCCCATCCCACCTACCATCCCAGCCTTTCTTCCTATGTCATCCCCATCCCCCATACCATCCCATCCATATCCACCCATTTTATTCCCCCCCCCCAATGCCGTACCTGCACCGCCCAACAACCCCCCCCCCCACCTCCTATGAAGTTCACCCCCCTGCCGAATCCCTCCAGCCAGGGTAACCATTGTTTTGGCTCGCGTTACCTTCGCTGCTCTTTTTCTCCAACGTTTCCCCCACTGCCGCCATCACCAACCATCCCTTTCCATGTCGTTCCCACCCCCCAATCCAAATCCCAATCCTTCCAGCCAGGCTAACTGCTGTTGGGCTCCCTTGACCTTCTGTTGTTTTTTTCTCCACCAACACCCCCACTCTGCCGCAGTGGGCACCCCTAGTTCCACAATCAATGTACAAAATACCACTTGGGGTTTGTGTTTCCAAATGTATTTTTGGGGGCGGGAAAGCATGTACTCCGCTTCACTCCCCAAACCCCCGCGTGTTGGAAGAATGAGAGGAGACATTGTGAAACAGTCAAAGATGGTGGGGTGGGGGGCGCGAGAGAGAGAGTGTGTGAGAGAGAGAGAGTGTGTGAGAGAGAGTGAGTGAGTGAGTGTGAGCGTGAGAGTGAATGAGTCTGCATCTTGCCTGTCTGTGCCCCAGAGAGAGCCCAAACCTCGCTTGTCCAGACCACAAGGAGGGGAGTTTAAAAAGGGTCTTCATTTTGCACCTCTTTCTCTTCTATTCCCCTGTAAAGCCTGGCTTGGGTATAAAATTAAAACCTGACCCGGGCCCAACCTGACAACAACCAACTCGAACCCGACCCGGGCCAGAGTCCTTCAATTTTTTTTCATGTCCAACCAACCGGAAAATAACAAACATATTATTGAAACAGAAAAAAATTGTACATCAAAACAATACGAAACAAAACAGTACAGTCCAGTCCAGCCCGACCCGACCACAGCCTGAATGCTGGACACAGAATACAGACCCAACTTGACCCGTCGTCAGGTTTAGTCGAGTAGCCAGGCTTTATTCCCCTGCCCCAGACTCAATGCTTGTTATATTCCCTTAAAAAGAGGTTGGCTAGCAAGCAGTTTTTTGGCTGCTCTTGAACCACCTGCTAGGCAGTGCTCAGTGCCTCCAGACACAACAGCAATGGAATCTGAGTGTGGGGGCAGGGTGGGGATAGGTAGATTTCAGGGGAACACATGTCCTTGTGTACTATTCTAGTGCACAGCACCAGCTAAAACACAATTTTCAGAAGGCTGTACATAAGACAGCAAGGACAGACATTCATTTCATGCTCACACGTATCCCATCAGGCAACTTATTTGACAGCTGGTCAAAGAGCTTCGTAGCCCAAGTGAAAAATTACAGTCGCTGTCAGACACCAACCAAAATCTAATGAACAAAGGAACAGCAGCAGGCCATTTAGTTCCGTGAGATCATTGCTGATCTGTGACCTTCCATATATCCACCTTTGCCCCCTTATCTGATTAGCAAAAATCTATCAATCCCAGATTTAAAATTAACAATGCGACCAAGCATCAATTGTAGTTTACAGAAGAGAGTTCCAAACTTCTACCACCCTCTGCATGTAGAAGTGTTTCCCAATTTTACTCCTGAAAGCTGCAGCTCTAATTTTTGACTGCCTTCTATCCTAGACTTCCCAACCAATGGACATAGTTTCTCCCTATCTACCCTATCAGTTCCACTGAGTATCTTGAAAACTTCAATCAAATCACCCCTTAACCTTCTGAATTCCAGGGAACACAACTCTAATTATGTAATCTCTCCTTGTAATTTAACCCTTGGAGTCCAGGTATCATTCTGGTAAATCTATGCTGCACTGTCTCCAAGGCCAATATATCCTTCTTAAGGTGCGGTGTCCAGAACTGCTCACAGTACTCCAGTTGTGGTCTAACCAGGGCTTTGTATAGCTGAAGTATACATTCTACACTCTTGTACTCTAGTCCTCTAGATAAAAGGGCCAGAATTCCATTAGCATCTTTGATTATTTTCTGTACCTGTCCTTGACATTTTAATAATCAATGTACATTGTTTCGAGCAATTCACTATTTAGAAAGCAGTCTGTTCTTACATTTTTGGGTCCCAAATGGATACTTCACATTTGCCACAGTGTTGCCCATGCACTTTATCTATCAATATCTCTTTTTAATTTCATGTTTCCAGTTACTCTACTTATAGTGCTGCCTATGTCACTTTCTACCCAATCATCTAAGTCATTAATAAATACAGCAAATAGTTAAGGCCCCAACAGAGCTCCCTGAAGGGCATCATGAGTCACATCCTGCCAATTAGAGGACCCGGCCATTATCCCTACTCTGTCTCTTGCTGCTCAGCTGCTGCTTAACCAGGTCAATCATTTTCCTTCAATTTCCTGAGATTCAACTTTAACTAGCAGTCTTTTACGAGGGGCTTCAATAAATGCCTTCTGAAAGTCCATACAAATAACATCCACGTGGGAAGATTGTTGGTTGATGTTGTCTTTTACATTTCTTTACCTCCGGCCCGATTTTCTTCCATCTCTGGATGTACAAGTCTGGAAGACGTTTACATCTTGTTCAGACACAGTTCTACAGGCACCAAAATCCCCGCTATTTACAGGAGAGCCTAGGTGTTGAATGTTGACAGGTTATTCGACCAAAAGTGAATGTTATCCTGCCCTCATGTACTTTCAACAGGGGTCACTAACCTGTCATCAGGATTGGGAACCTTGGAGAACTTTTCCCTCCCTAACCCAGGGGTGCGGAGGCCAACCGTAATGGCTCAATTTCTGCTTTGGCTGAGTTCAGTCAAAGTGTTGGTGGGATGGTCGCGGGGCGGGGGCAGGGGGGCAGGTGGTGAAGCAGAAGGTGAATGGAAGCAGAGGAAGCAAAGACCTCAGTGTAGCTCAAATATTTACCAAATAAAATCATTAAACCACGGAGGAGCTGTGACAAACTTATTTGAATTTTTTTTGAAACTCACCCACCTTGCCACAGTTAGTAGTTGGATTAATTTACCCAATACCAACCAACACAAGTTCAACTGCTAGATTAAATTTAATTGATTTAGCCCAATAACACAGCCAAAAAGTAAGCAAACCAAAAATGTAATTGTTAAGTTTATGCTTTTATAAAATAGTCATGAGCATCTATTACATCTTAAGAGAAACTCAGCTCCAGGTGAGAAAATGTGAGTGCGCATGTGCTGATACTGCAATACTCCTCAGTCTTCCACTGGTTTGAAACTAACCTTAAAAAGGTAGGATTTATTCTTTGTAATGGACACTTTTGAAACAACAAATACTGGGACCTGTAACCACCCATTTTTGCATTGTGCTCCGATTTTGCATATGAAGTTTTTATCTCGCCAACCAGACACCTAGCTTCCAATATTTAAGAGATTAATTGGCCGAGGCATTGAGTACAAGAGTTGGGACATCATGTTACAGTTGTACATGACGTTGGTTAGGCCGCATTTGGAGTACTGTGTGCAGTTCTGGTCGCCGCACTACAGGAAAGATGTGATTAAGCTAGAGAGGGTGCAGAAAAGATTCACAAGGATGTTGCCTGGTTTGGAGGGCTTAAGTTATAAAGTGAGATTGGATAGGCTGGCTGTTTTCCCTGGCAGCAGATAAGTTTAGGTAAGGGAAGAGTTGGGTTATGTTACGAAGGTGGAAATAGACGGTCTTAGCGATGGCATAGATATGTGGTCAGAAGCTCAGCTCGGGGTAAAATACGACACCACGGTTCTTAACAGGCTGGATGAGCCTCAATCAGTTGCCAGGGAGAGTGATAGAGTCAGTGGTTAGGAAACAGAGTTTGTGCTGGGGACAAAAGACAGTGGCTTCAGTCTTCCCAATATTTAGTTGGAAGAAGTATCAGCTTCGCCATCTCAGTACTGCTGAGCATCTACATGCGAACATGAAGAAAACTGATTTTATATAATTTAGAAATGCTGTGAATGAAATGGATTATATTTCTTAAATAGCCAATAGTGACCTGCTCACAAAAACCTTCTTGAGCTGGCAGGAGCAGGATAAGAGATAAACAAACTAGTCAAGCTGCAGATTGATCTTTTGTTTTACCGACTCCATTCCTCTCCCTGGCAACAGTCTGAGATTAAGCCAGTCTGTTTGCAACCTTAGCATCACATCTGACCCCGCGATGAGCTTCCAAACACATATTTGTGCAATTACCAAGACTGCCTATTTCCACCACTAACATTGCCCGACTTTACCCCTGTCTCAGCTTATCTGCTGCTGAAACCCTCATTCATACCTTCGTTACCTCTAGACATGACTATTCCAATGCACTCCTGGCTGGTCTCCCACAGTCTACTCTCCGTAATCTTGAGGTCATTCGAAACTCGGCTGCCCATGTCTTAACTCACACTAAGTCTCGTTGCTGACCTACATTGGCTCCCAGTCAAGCAATATCTCGCTTTTAAAATTCTCATCCTTGTTTTCAAAACCCTCCATGGCCTCGCCTCTCCCCATCTCTGCAATCTCCTCCAGCCCCACAATCCTCCGAGATAGCTGCGCTCCTCTAATTCTGGCCTCTTGTGCATCTCTGATTTTAATCGCTCCACCATTGGTAGCCGCGCCTTCAACTGCCTAAGCCCCAAGCTCTGGAAAACCCTCTCTACACCTCTCTACCTTGTTTTACTTCTTTAAGACATTGCTTAAAATCTACTTCTTTGACCAAGCTTTTAGTCATCTAACCTAATATCTCCTTTAGTGACTCTGCGTCATACTTTGTTTTATAACAGTCCTGTAAAGCGCCTTGGGACGTTAAAGACATTATATAAATTGAGGGCGGCACAGTGGCGCAGTGGTTAGCACGCAGCCTCACAGCTCCAGGGACCCGGGTTCGATTCCAGGTACTGCCTGTGTGGAGTTTGCAAGTTCTCCCTGTGTCTGCGTGGGTTTTCTCCGGGTGCTCCGGTTTCCTCCCACAAGCCAAAAGACTTGCAGATTGACAGGTTAATTGGCCATTATAAATTGTCACTAGTATAGGTAGGTGGTAGGGAAATATAGGGACAGGTGGGGATGTTTGGTAGGAATATAGGATTAGAATAAATGGGTGGTTGATGTTCGGCACAGACCCGGTGGGCCGAAGGGCCTGTTTCAGTGCTGTATCTCTAATCTAATCTAATAAGTGGTTCTTGTTTATTGACAGAAAATTAAATTTGGAGAACTAATTTTTTTTAAAAAACTTAGCATGAGGTTAAAGACCGTTCCCCCACACCCTGCGCGTCCATCTCCCTCTCCCCCACGCCCTGCGCGTCCATCCCCCTCTCCCCCACACCCTGCGCATCCATCCTCCTCTCCCCCACGCCCTGCGCGTCCATCCCCCTCTCCCCCACACCCTGCGCGTCCATCCTCCTCTCCCCCACACCCTGCGTGTAAATCCCCCTCTCCCCTCTCTGCACATCCTTCCCGCTCTCCCCTCTCTGCTTTTGGTCATCTAACCAAATATCTCCTTTCGTGACGCGGCGTCATAATTTGTTTTATAATGCTCCTGTAAAGTGCCTTGGGACGTTAAAGGCTTTATATAAATATAAGTTGTTCTTGTTTATTAACAGAAAATTAAATTTGGAGAACTAAATTTTTTTAAACTTAGCATGAGGTTAAAGACCCATCATTTGTTTCAAAAGTTAAGTGTGCTTTTGTTTGGTGTGTTTTTCAACTTTAGCTATGCATCATTGATGCAAAATTGCTGTTACATATTACAAACTAAGGAGAGGCGTGCATATTTTCAAATTTATTTCTTTATCATTAGAGTCATAGAGATTGACATAGTCATTGACATCAAGTATATGAAAGACTAATCTATTGTCTAACACTGGGGTAGGAGAAATCAAGCAGCTTGTGTTTTTAATTAACGCAATCCCTTGCAAATATCCTTTCTGGTATTTAGCCAGGCTGTTTGGCTGCTGCACCTCATTAACCAATTTTTGAGGTGGGGAAATCAGGCATTGTGTGGTTGTCAGGTGAGGACAGGATCAAAACTAACTGTGATGGCTTCCACAGTCCACCAGCTAGTCAACATTCGCTGCTTAGCTTTGCATATACATAAATTGGCTGCCGTATTTCCTACATTACAACTGTGACTACACTTCAAAAGTACTTCATTGGCTGTCTTTGAGATATCTGGTGGTCGTGAAAAACGCTACATAAATGCAAATCTTTCTTCTTCTAAAAATGGCAATTGGGCAAAAAATCAGAAACATATTTTTTACAAGGGCGGAAGCAAAGAATCATATTAGAGCTTTTCTGATTACTTCCCCCTATGCAAATGATTTCATTAAATAAAATGAAATCTAAATGTATAATTGATTGGTAGCTAAATGTCAACGAGAGCTACAAGGTCTAACTGGCAAGAACTTAACTGGTGAACCCTAAATGCAACATGGCAGAGCAGAGCACAGGACTGGAGACTATTCAATAACAAACACACCAAAGCTCTGGAAACTACAGAGATCAGTGGTCTTTCATCTGCCATGATTAATCTAAAGATTCTAAGGGTTCCTTAAAAAAAAGCAAACAACAAAACGATTATTAATTATTTGAACACAAGTTGCCCTCTGATATCTGACCAGGTCAGAGACTTATGTTCAAAAATTCTGGGCAAACAAAGCACTCAGCAGTCAGATCACAAACTTGGCAGAACTGCAAAACCAGGCCTGCACCCACTGCGGCGACACCAGCTTATGGTCAAACTTGCTCAACGTTAATAACTAAAAGTACTTGCGGTCATTTCTGCCACCTCCACCAATCTTACCTGCAGTCCCCTCCGCCTCAAAATACTTGAATCGTCCATCGTGTTCTTTCAAATTAAATTTTGCTGTGCATCCCAACTAGCAAACGCTTGTGTGAATTGCATAAATACTTAATTAGTCTGTTGTCTCTCACATCAGAAGGTCATCAGGCAGGTACATTGTCCTATTTGTCACCTTCCAAAGCAGGCACAGCTACTGTACTTCATATATCTCATTTGATAAGCACACTGATACTCTTTTGGAGTTTGTGCAACATCAATCTCTGTCTGTCTGAAGGCAGTCTGAGCTGCTCAGAGGTTGGTAGTGTATCTGTCACCCATGGAGGGATTGTTTCCTGTTCTGAGTAGCTGAGACACGCGTCTTCAAACGATGCAGGAATTCACTCAACTATTCATCACCAGCATAGCTGTCGGGGCCATCTCAATTTTGCAGTTTCTCTGAACTGGCAGTGTTAATATGAATTGCAGACTCGGCAGATAGCTAACAGCTCTTCTCATGTGAGAGTTATGGCCACAATCAGAGCTCAATTCACAGTCACTTCAACATGAGGTCAAACATCTCTCCTCACATGCCAGCCTAATGTGTCTTTTGAATTGACATCCTCCATCACTACAAAAAACATCTCTCTCGAGTCTCAAAGTCAAGCCATAAGCCCAAATGATAGTACTGGGATATTTATGAGGCAATCTCACAGAAGTCCCTGGAAAACAGCACCATGATTCATAGGAGTAACATGCAGCACAAATCCAAAGTGAACAAAGTGTTCAATTCACAAATCTTGTTCCGTTACGGCAGGCATTTGTCCGTTTATTATGTGGCAGATCCAGAGCTCAGTAGCACTTCCTCTCCATCTGCTGTTGAAAGCAACTGAATGCAAGCAGTCAGCCAGCCAGCTACGCAGCTAACCAACCACAGACAGGGCACATGAATATTTGCATAAATTAGGCATACAGTTAGGCATCACACACTGCTGTGAAAACCTCCCTCTCCCTTTGGTTCAAAATCGCATTCATTCCACACTTCTTTTGTCACAGGTGTCGTGTAATTTGCAGTTATAACAACTTCTTGCTAAATATTTACCCAGAGCTATAATTTTAGCATATCTAAGTAACCAATTCCATAACATAGATGAAAAGAAATCCTTTCAAAATAAGTGCAGTTTACTTTAACTCATCTATAATTACTGTTTCCAAGGAAAACAGCCAGTAAAGCCAAGCCAACTCAACTTAACAGAGCACCTTCCTTGAGTCAAAGTGTCATTTGCAGCACAAAGGGCCATTCAGCCCATTGAGTCCACATCAGCTCTCCATGGAGAAACCCAGTCAGTCCCATTCCTCCGCTCAATCCCCGTACTCATGCAAGTCTATTTCCTTCAAGTGGCTATCCAATTTCCCCTTGAAATCATTGATTGTCTCTGCTTTCACCACCCTCGTGGGCAGCAAGTTCCAGGTCATTACCACCCGCTGCATAAGAAAGTTCTTCCTCATATTCCCTCTGCATCTCTTGCTCAAAACCTTCAATCTGTGTCCACTAGTCCTTGTCCCATTAGTTAATGGGAACAGTTTTTCCTTGCCTAACGTACCTAAGCCCGCCATAATCTTGTACACTTCGATTAAATCTCCCCTCAATTCCCTTCGTTCTAAGGAGAACAATCCCAGTTTTTCCAACCTAATCTTTTAACTAAAATCCCCCATCACAGGAATCGTTCTGGTAAATCTCCTCTGCAAACCTCTGAAAGACCTTAACATCTTTCCTGAAGCGTGGTGACCAGAACGGGATACAATACTCCAATTGGGGACTAACCATAGCTTTATAAAGGTTCAGCATAACTTCCCTGCTTGTGTACTCAATGCCTCCGTTTCTGAAGCCCAAGATCCCATATGCTTCACCACCCACTCTCTCATTACGTCCTGCCACCTTCAACAATCCATACACATGCACCTCCAGGTCCCTCTGTTCCTGCACACTCTTTAGAACTATGCCATTAACATATATTACCTCTCCCTATTCCTTTTACCAAAATGCATCACCTCACACTTGTCAGTTTTAAATTTCATCTGCCACCTGTCTGCCCATTCTGATTAGCACAAGTGTCCAGGTTTATGTGTCAAATTGTATTATAAAATCAATATAATCTTCAATTATTTAAATGGGAAGGAAAGCCCAAGTATTTATTTTGTTTAAGTAACTTCCCCATTTTATAGAGGACTAAAAATAATTTATTTTGATGTTTTGGTAACACCATGTGACTTGGACCAGCTCAATTGTAAACAACAGTGGCAGAACTTCCAAAGGACCAGTCCACCTCCTGACCCAAGGAAATCACACTGCAGACTTCGCAGACAAGATTTTCAACTAACTGCCTGGGCATAAAGCTGGTATTGCAGATCAACTGCCTATTACAGAAACTGTGCAATTTTCATTTTGATTCATTCTGAATAATAGACTTAGTGCTTACTTTTATTGGCAGTTTCCTGGCCCAAACAGTTGGTATAAGCCCAGACAGCAGGTTGAAAATCTACCCTCAGTCTCTGAAACCACAGCGTGTGGCTCCAGAGCTGTGTGCAAGACTAGTTTTAAGTGACCTCCCTGCTTGTTGTTTCCTATGGTACCACTCCAGGATGTACAGAGGCACATCCAATTGGCCAATGACAAGTGGCCGAACAGCAAGGCAGTGGTGACTGAAGGGTCTATCCCAAAAAGAAAGCTTTGAGTGGTAAGCAGTGAACTGCCATACATCAAAAAAGTTACTAGATTATTTTCCTTTCCAATATGGAGAATATGTTAAATTAATATATTCCTCAAAACCTTCTTTCCTCTTTAAGCAGTCTATGAACATTTTGAAACCAAAATGATCTGTATAAAACCAGAAACTTTGGAATAAATTCCTAATGTAACCAAAAACAGAACAATTAAAAAGCACACATATTGTTTTGCAAGATTTTATGATAGTATGAAATTACAGTAATTCCTTTTGTAACTAAGCAATTCTTCACTTAATTTTGTGCTCACTCGAAGCCTAGTGACAATAGAAAAAAAGAGCTGTTGAAACAAATGCGACATCTTGTGTGGGGTGGAAGGGCATAATATACAAAAACTATTTCTACAAAAACTTAACAGATTAGTACACTATAATCATTTACTGGATTCAGAAATTGTTCTGTCCCTAAGAAATCAAGCGTCCTGGCATTTGATATAGTGGTTTTGTTTGAGCTTACCTAGTTAAACACACTAAAAATCAAGGCAAGAACCCAAGCAGCAAAAAGCCTGAGAAGAGCTATTTCCTATCCATAATAGGCATGTACACATCTGACATCATTTCTTGGAGCACATCCAACATACACATCTGTTTCTCCAATGCACAGTTCTATCACACGACTGACAACACTCTTTGTTAACCCCCGCCAGGAGGTTAGACTGTTTCATTGACTGTGCCCTTGGTGGTTGTTTTACATGTTTAGTTTTTCCTACTCACTTCCTCAAAATCTGATCTGATTGTGCGAATTGTTTGGTGTTTGACTCAAATTGTACGGATTAACTACTGAGACAAGTAATAACATTCTGTCAAAAAATCAATAGGAATAACTTTCCAGCTAAGAATACAAGCTAATTTTGCTGCACATCCAAGGGAGAAAACAACCTGACCCCATTTTTGTCTCAATGTATTCAAGTCCATGGTATCTTAATCTAAATGTAAGGATTACCCTCCTCACTGAAGAAACATTTAGCCTCCATAAAATACCACTGGATAGCATTAGGCTAATTTCAAAACTTGCAGACTGGTAAGCAGTAGGCCATAATATCATTCCATCCAGTTCAAGGTAATTCTACATATACAACAGAAATAGAATTTTAACACTTCAATTAGATGCTTTGTCAAAAGACTGCAAGGGCTCAAATAAATGGTAAAAAAGTTTGGAATCAAATGGAAAAGCAGAGTAATGAAAATCACTTCATTTTGTGGCTGAAACAGTGAAGTGAATCGACTTGGTAACTGTCAACTACACCGTTTTTCATGTTTATACTTCTGTCTGGTGCACAGAACTCAGCCATATTGGTATAATGTAGATAAAGTTAAGAATCAACAATGAAATCTGACTGGACTTTCATTTAACTACTGTCATTTTCTTTCCCTGAAATGCTGGTCTGCAAGAATCAATAGGACTTCACACAGTGAAATTCTGTTCAATAAGAATTTCTTGTTGCAAGCAAGAAACTCCATGCCTTCAACGTTTTCCAAACCAAAGTTAACAACAGATTTGTAAGCGCAGAACAGTAAAGAATATTTAACACGACTTCATGTGAAGATAATTCAAACCTCCCAGCTGATCACTGGTACATAATCTGATTTCAAGAGTTCTAAAACAATTACATTCTCAAGGATGGAGTTTTGTATGAAGTATTCATACAGATGGAAAAATAAACAACATAATTAATTTCAAAGGTTGTAGTGCAGTGTTGTTCTCAGCAACCCCTATTGCATGTATGAAAAAGATAGTGATCCCAAACACCTGAGGTGCTCTGCTGCTACAACAATGGCGGAGAAGGGCTTCTACCCCCATGTGCCCCTGTCAATCCCAAATTTGGAGTCATTAATGGATTTGCAAAACCAGTCTCCCTAGACTGGCTGGAAATATAAAAATATCCATATCATGTCATAACTGTGATGGTCAGAGGCTAGCTTAAAGCACACTGATTTTGCATCCTGCTCCAATCATGTGATGAGCAGCAGTGAAACCAGAACGAATGACTGGATATTAAATTACACAATTGGCTACAAAAAACAGATTATTGCGCATATTTGTGATTCCTCTGGATGGTAAGTATGCTAGTCATGGTTAAATCAACTGATAGTGAAGGGGAAGAAAAGATTCGGTTCCCAAATGTAGCTTCTGGCAAGTTAAACAAAATTATCTATGGTATCTGGAGAGATCTGCAGGCCACACTGCACTACCTCTAAACTGACAACAGCATGGATGTGGGTGGTTAACTGGGATGAAAGGAGGGACAATATGAAAAACTAGCAGGGACCCGTAAACCATTTGCAGTCATATTAGTATACTCAGCCAAATTCCATCATCTCATCCACCTCTCCCATGCCATTCATCCCATGGCATCCCCTCCCTTCCATACCATCCCTCTCATGCCATTCATTCCCTCCCACTCCATTCCATTCCATCTTTCCCATGCAATACCTCCCATCCCCTCCGTCCCATGCCTTCCCCATCCCATGCCATGCCAGTCCTCCCATTGCATCCATCCCTCCCATCACATCAGTCTCTCTCTATTGTACATCATATTTTACTTGAGTCTCTCTCTATTTTATATTAGAATGATTACATTTTGCCTTCATCTCTATCAATTTTATATTATACTGATTATATTTTATCTCAGTCTCTCGCTATTTTTCTTTAAATTCTGCAATGTTAAACTGTTTTATCCCAGTCTGACTCCAAATCTTTTCAGTACCATTCACCATTTCTCCGGCTCAAGCAGCGTCAGGCACCAACCATCAATGATGTGCCTTCCCCATTCACCAGGTGCCGTGTATTGAATCTATCATAAAACTGTCACTCAACACATGCTATACTTTAACATTACAACAAAATGGTAAAATATCGAATCAACCAACTATCAGCCCACAGGTGAAAAATTTCACTGGACCTTACAATACACAAACCAAGACCTATAACTGAACAGAAGTTGTCCTATTTTTAAAATGGGTCTCCCTCCATGATCCCCATAATACCCAGATTTGACTTAACCTCAGTTTCTATTTTATATTTTACCTCAGTCTCTCTCTCGCTTTTATATTATAATTGGCTATATTTAACCTCAGTCTCTCTCTATTTGATTACATTTTATCTCAGTCTCTCTCAATTTTATATTTTTTCATGAGTGCGTACTAAAACTCACCTCTCACTGTACGCGTGAAAACCTTGAACATATCTACTGTAGACCTGGTCTCTCATTTGGAGCCAAATCGAAATGTCAAAAAAGTTTTCATTTTGTCATGAAGAACTCACCTGCCACAAGTGAGGCATATTAATTTTGTCAAATGAAACATTAATTTTAAACTGTTGCTGGACTGAAGGGATGAATTGTTCAAAAATATCAGCAGTGGCTGGAAAAATTTGCAATATAAGAGACAGTTGCCTAGGAAAAGTCAATGGAACTGCTCCCTGATCCAATTAACCCAAATGGATTTTGATCACCAGACATTAAAAGGTGGAACATGCCAGCATTCCATTCCCCCAACCACAGATGTCTGCTAAGATGAAAGGAATCCACAAAAACTTAGGAGAGTTTGTTTTAAAAACTAGTCACATGACTAACCTGCTGGCCCAGGGTTTTTGAATTGCGCTCACAGGACAGGTTGAGGACAGAGACTTCTTTGAAGACAAAAAGAGAAGGCAGGTCTCTCTCGCTGGCTTGCTCTCTCTCACGAATTTCCAAATCCACTGAAGCCACTTAAACCTCGAGAGAGAGGGCTCCTACATCGAAACAAGTTTGAAAGCGTGCACTGGGCCCCAACAAAACGGCAAGATTTAACTGCAATCAAGATTCTACATTCAACTCCAAAGACAGTAAATGAACCCCAGCTATTGCCTGAAACTTTATTCTTATTCATTTTCTGTCTCTATCTGTGTGTGTTTATCGCGTATGCATGATAGTGTGGTCATGTCACGTATTTTTAGCAGTTTTAACCGAATTAGAGTTTTAAGGTTAATAAACTTACACCTTTCTTGTTTAAATCTAAGAAAACCTGTCCGGTTGATTTCTTTGCCTTACAATTAGAGAGCAGTGAGCAAGGATTCACTTCTTCTTCTTTGGCCTCCTCGTCTCAAGAGACAATGGGTAAGCGCCTGGAGGTGGTCAGTGGTTTGTGACGCAGCGCCTGGAGTGGCGATAAAAGCCAATTCTAGAGTGACAGACTCTTCCACAGGCGCTGCAGATAAAATTGGTTGTCGGGGCTGTTACACAGTTGGCTCTCTCCTTGCGCTTCTGTCTTTTTTCCTGCCAACAGCTAAGTCTCTTCGACTCGCCACTCTTCAGCCCCGCCGTTATGGCTGTCCGCCAGCTCTGGCAATCACTGGCAACTGACTCCCAGGACTTGTGGTCAACGTCACAGTACTTCATGTCGCGTTTGCAGACTTCTTTAAAGCGGAGGCATGGACAGTGGTAAGCAATTATGCCAAGTCTTTTTTAAAAACTCCCACAAAATTTTTTGTTAACAGTTTGGCTGCTCATAAGTGCATGTGGGATGATGGTGGGGGAGGGGGGGTTGGGAAGAGCAGTGGCTGGGTGTGATTAACACCTTCAAAAATACATTTTATTTCATGATGGCATCACAGACAATAATTATATCCAAGCATCACGCTATGGGAAACAACACAAAGAGATAGCACCAAGACAAAAAGCACGTATTATATGCACCAGAGGCAAAACAGCCAGCCTAGCTTACAATAAAAAATAAACTCGAGTTTAAATTGCACAGTTATCCCACTGCACGTTATCTCGTGTGAAGCAGGAAGGGAAGACTTATAGTTCAGATAGCATAACAGCAGATGCTACTGCCTCCTTTCCAGGATCTATAACAGTGGTAAGTTTTACAAGGATAATTATAGCCAATTTGAAACTTATTAGCTCTCATTAAAATTCTTGGCTGTAGCAGTTGCATCCGATTGCATTTAGATCAGTCTGCACATACTAGAATTAAATATTTCTGCATAAGAGGCTTTCTCTGCAAGGTAGAATCCTATGGAATTAGTGATAATCTACTGCACTGGATTGAGAATTGGCTGAATGCCCATAGACAGAAAGTGGTTCATGGATTTGGATCTGCTTGGGGACTGGTCATCAGTCGTATCATCTACTCCACAATCTGATCCAATGTTTGATCTCCCACTTTCCAAAGTCAAGCAGACCATGACAGCTTATGTCTTACTTAGTAAACTTACAGTAACAAGAATGCCTACTTAAGCCCTGGATAAAAAGTGGCATCAGATACCGTGCATGTAAAACCACAATCTGGTTGATAGGGGCTAAGAGCTCACTTACAGCAATGGCGTTTGGTGCAGAGCCCAAGAGAAATATCCAGACAAGGTCTAAAAATGTAATATTCCCATCTTATTTAAATCATATGGCAAGATGCCAGGTAGGTGAGGCACTGAAGGAAAGACAGACTTGCATTTATATAGCACCTTTCACAACCACTGAACGTCTCAAAGTGCTTTACAGTTAATGAAATATATTGAAGTGCAGTCACTGCTGTAATGGTTTCACAATGTAGTATCACTAATCTAATGAAATGGTCTATGAAAAACTAAAAAGTACAAGAATAAACCTTCAACCAAAATAAAACTTCATAAAATATTATATGCCTTGCAGGCTGTCCAACCCATGAAAATATTCTCCTCACAATGTTGCCTTGCATTCAGTAGATGGGACAGATTACTTAACGCACTTTAAATCATTCGTAAATGTCTCATCATAAAAACTTCTCTTTGCGTGATTAAAAATTGTTACACAATAGAAAGCCAATAGAAATAAATAGATTAAGCACAATAACGGGTTGCAGACTACAGGGAAAAATAATACTCAGGGAAATATGTGATAATGAAGATGAACATTGTAACAAGTTGCATTTACATGGCACCAGAAGAAGTGGCTTTTTAGGAAGGCCTTCAAGGAGGAGAGGGAGATGAAAAGGCAGCGAGGTTTAGGGTGTGAATTCCAGAGGGTCTTAGTGGCTGAAGGCACAGCTGCCAAACATTGTAAAGATAATGAACATTCTATGGTGTAAAAAATGTGAATACTTTACGTGCAATATTAAGGGGCAGTTCCTTTTAGGAAATGGTATTTATTGTAGAGGGGTGGCCAACAGGAAAGAGAAAACAGTTTAAGAAAAAAAACCCTTGACAAAAGAAGGAAAAACACAACAATAATTAACGACTTGCCTAACTCAGAGCAGCTAAATGTTAATGCTTGGTGGTGTGATGACTATAGGGAGAAGATGATGGTTTCACAATAAACATGACAGAAAACAACACAAGAACCACTGTAAGTATTACAAAAACAAGCTTTAAAAAATTTCTTTCACATGTTTACCATGCAAAAGATTGTGCAAAATGGAGTCCAGATTTAATAGAAGGTCAATGCTTAAGCTTTCCATTTTAACTTCCAGATTTGCAGGGACCTGAGCAGCAAACAAGAAAAGTTTCAAACTAATTACTGCCACAAGGAAAATCAATGAACGACAACCAATCAACTCTGCCAGCTGTTGCACTGCATGAAAAGATAACGTGAATTACCTAGAAGAAATCAGTGGTACATTTGAAAAGCCCTTATGAAATTCGATTCTTACCCTATTCATAATCACTCCCGTTTGAAACAGAAACAAAGAGCTCTAATTGAGAGACAAATTAATTTTTTTCGTTTGTTAAAATATCATGGTGTATGAGATGGGGGTAGGAGAGCATGAGCTTAACAGTTCGAGATCCCCTTTCTCAAAATTCCACTTGGATGTTTCATGAAGCCAAACAAACCTGACCTACGTAATCATTTACTGGAAGATATTTAGGAACATAAGAACTGCGAGATGAAAAAGGACGAAAGGTCCATTTAGTTTGCCTTCTACCATCCTGGTAGTTCATGCCACAATAATAGTCGTTGACTAATCACAGCATCAATCTCTATCAATTAAGGCTACAACAGACCAAGAAATGACAAGCAAAATCCCAGAGGTGGAGAGCTTTGGGAAGCATAGATCAAAAGTCACCTTTTTCCTCTCAAGCATGTTACACTTACCATACATTGCATCTCAAATGACGCATATACTGTATCACAAATTGATATTTTCATAAAGAAATCTATGCAATTTGCATTTGAATGAATCAACAATAACTGTTTCCACTATCTGCCCAGGGAGCTTGTTCTGTAGATGGACCATTTGCTTACTGAAATATTAGGCTGGATTTTAAGAAGCCGTCGATGTGGGATCTGTGGCAGAGGTGGGAGGGGGATGCCTGAGGATGGCCCCGGACCTTGATGTCAGCCCAGCCCAGCCCGAACCTGCCGATGGCGGCGGGACACCGTGGCGGCCCTCCCGCCGCTCGGTGACGGGAGCACAATCACCATATTAATCTTGATGTCCTGCTGCCATCTTCGGCCCAGCAGCCAGCACTCCCGCGCCTTCTTTGGAACACTCTTCCTCAAAAGGCGGTGGAAGCAGAGTCTTTGAATATTTTTAAGGCAGAGGTAGATAGATTCTTGATAAGCAAGGCGTGAAAAGGTTATCGGGGTTAGGCAGGAATGTGGAATTAGGTTACAATCAGATCAGCCATGATCTTATTAATTGATGGAGCAGGCTCGAGGGGCCGAGTGGCCTACTCTTGCTCCTAATTCGTATGTTCGGATCCCCATCCGGGAAACGAGGCACAACACTGGTGGGGACATGGGAGGAGGTATATTTCTCACTAGCCACCTTGCAGAAACAGGGAGAATATGCATGAAAAAAAATCAATGGTTTCATACACAGAAGCAATAAACAATTTGTTAGCCCTGCCCCCTCAAAAGGATAATAGGTAATATTTTCAACACTTTTCAGCTTAGTTTCACATAACCTTTTCTGTCTATATTCACTTTCGAATTTAGTAATGCTGCAGTCAAATTTATCAATTATATTTTGAGGGGGTGGGAAAGAGGGTGGAAGAGATAAACAAGGGCACATTGAGAGAATATCTCACCAAGAACAAAGAAAGAACAATTAAAATGATTCAGTACATGACATCCATTAACTTCTGACAGAAAAATGTTCTCGTAACTTTTAACAGCAAATTTTCTCATTTAGTTTTTAGCCTTTTAATGACATTAAACCAAATTGTTAAATAATCTTTCAAATGTCATTCGTACATACAATTCCACTCAGTAATTAGCTTCGGGCATATGGTGGTGTAAAAGACAAAGTGGCTCATCAGGATGTTTTCCTCCAGAGCTGCAGGACGAGTACTGACAAAAGAAACTGATTGCACAAAGAATTATTAAAGAATGTCAGCGTCAGCTCATAAAAAGGAAAAAATATTTTCACAGAAATTAATGGCTATGAATCCCTTTGATCTGTTGGAATGGGAGCTGTTCAGTTCATAATCTTAATATGATCATTTCATTTCTATCGCTGCAACCAATCTTTACACAATACATAGAGCCAAGACATGGTCAGACCAGTTAGTCACATGACTAACCTGCTTAGCAACCTGGGGGATTCTGAATTGTACAGTTTGAACTGAGAGCCTGCAGAAAAGCAGAATGCTCCTGGACTGTAGAAGACCTCCTGTCTGTCTGTCTACTCCCATCTCTTTCTAATGGAACTCCAAAGCCCACTGAAGATACATGAACCCAAAGAGAGAAAAGTCTCCTACAAGGAACAAGGTTTAAGAATACTTGGCCCCACCAAAAAGCAAGATCTACCTAAAATCAAGGACTCTACAGTGAGCTCGAAGAACCGTGAACAATTTTTCAGATATTGCATCAAACTTTTCCACTTTATTTTTCTCCTGCTCTTTTCTGTCTCTATTTGCATGTGTGTATCGCGTATGCATGCTAGGGTAGGCACATTGTGTATCTGTAGGTGTCAACCGAATTAGAGTTTCAGTTTAATAAATTTAAACTTTTCTTCTTTAAACCTAAGAAAGTCTGCTTGTGCTGGTTTCTTTGCCTTACAATTGGAAAGCGGTGAACAAGAATTCACCAAGGGGGAGCTAAAAACACAGTGTTTAAAAATAAAATCCTGCTACAATAAGACTAGGTGAAGACTGGAAGGGAACCCTAGACCACTTTCTGACCTGGTCATAACAGTGCCCCATTTGTGTTATACATCGCATTGAATTGTAGACAGTGTCTAACTTCACATTTTCTCGATAGGAATTTCTAGTCTCAGCTCAGCATCTGGGAATATGCTCAGCACAAAAAGATGCCTAACTGGGTATTTAGGAAGGAGTCGTACAGGGAATTTAATCAGGCCAATGTCACTCCCATTTTAAAACTCATTTTCAAACTGGATGGAGGTGAGCTTGCAATGGTTGCCTCCTTTCATTGTCAGCACAATGACAGATTTCAAAGAGGAGAAATCAGCTAAGCAGCTTAAAAAGTTTGCTTACTTTTTTTTCAGAAATTCTTCCTCCTGAATCTCAACTTCAACAATAACTTCCAATTACATTGTGATTTCAACATTAAAAAAAAGCTTTCACCAATAGGTGTACAAAAAACAGAAGTCAAACCAAAAATCAGAATAATTGACAAAGAAATGGATTTCATTCAAACATAGAATCGTTACAACACAGGAGGCTGCCATTCAGCCTGTTGTATCTGTGCCGGTTCTCTGCGAGACACTTCAACTAGTCCCACTCCATCGCCTATTCCTGTAGCCTTGCAAATCTTTTCTCTTCAGATAATTATCCAATTCCCTTTTGAAAGCCAGGATGGAATCTGCATCCAATACACTCTCAGGCAGTGCATTCCAGATCCTAACCAATCGCAGCGTGAAAGAGGTTTTCCTCATGTCGCCTCTGGTTCTTTTGCCTATCACATTAAAATGGTGTCCTCTGGTTCTCGATTCTTCAGCCATTGGGAACAGTTTCTCCCTATCTACTCTGTTCAGACTCATGATTTTGAGCACCTCTATCAAATCTCCTCTCAACCTTCTCAAAGGAGAACAGTTTCAGCTTCATCACTCTAGGCACATAACTGAAGTCTCTCATCCCCAGAACCATCCCCGTACATCTTTTCTACACCCTCTCCAATGCCTTCACATCTTTCCTGAAGTGTGGTGCCCAGAATTGAGAACAATACTCCAGTTGAGGCCAAGCCAGTGCTTTATAAAGGTTCACCATAACTTCCTTGTTTTTGTATCCTATGGCCCTATTTATAAAGCCCAGGATCCCACATGCATTTTTGATCACTTGCTCAACATGCCCTGACACCTTCAATGATTTGTGCACATATACCATCGGGTCCCTCTGCTACTGTACCAATTTTATAAAAGCATCCTTTATTTTGTCTTGCCTTTCCTTGTTCTTCCTACCAAAATGTATCACTGCACACTTCACTGCATTAAATTTCATCTGCCACATGTCTGCCATTTCCACTAGCCAGTCACAGTCTTTTGAAGTCTATCACTATCCTCCTCACAGTTCACAATACTTTCAATTTTTATGTCATCTGTAAATTTTGAAATTGTGCCCCGCACACCCAGGTCATTAATATAGATCAAGAAAAGCTCTGGGGAACCCCACTATATACCTTCCTTCAGTCCAAAAAACAACCATTTAACATAATCCTCCGTTTCCTGTCACTCAGCCAACTTCGTATCTGTGCTGCCACTATCCTTTTTATTCCATGGGCTTCAATTTTGCTGACAAGTCTGTTATGTGGGACTTTATCAAATGGCTTTTGGAAATCCGCATACACCACTTCAATCATCTCTGTGGCCTCATCAAAAAACTCAATCAAATTAGTTCAACGCAATTTGCCCTTAAGAAATGCATGCTGGTTTTCCTTAATTAATTCACATTAGTCCAAGTGACTGTTAATTTTGTCCCACATTATTGTTTCTAAAAGCTTTTCCACCACTGAGGTTACACTGACAGGCCTGTAGATGCTGGGCTTATTCTTGCACCCTTTTTTGAACAAAGGGGATTGTTAAATTTTGGCCAGTGCCTCTGCAATTTCCACCCTTACTTCCCTTTAGTAAGGTTTTTAAAGAGAGCGCTAGACGTTTAGGAATGGCACTCCAGAGACTAACAGTCAGGAGACTGAAGGTTGTAGCACCAAAATTGGGCCGATGGGAGATAAGTGCAAGAGGCTGGAATCTGAGAAATTAAGAGATCCAGGTGTCTGAGGGAGGGGATATAGAACTTGAAGAGCTTCCAGAGGTTGGATAGGGTGAGGCCATAGAAGGAATGAGTATGAGTATTTTAAATTTGAGGCACTGAAGGCAAGAGCCAACAGAGGTCGGTGTGATTTGAGATGCTGCGTGAGTGGAAGTTAATGCAAGACGAAATATGTGTAGCAGAGCGGTAAACAAGCTGAAATTTCCAAAGGGTAGAGGACTGAAGGCCAGCAAAGAGGCTGCCAGAGTAGTTAAGTTAGAAGATAATGAAGGTATGTGTAAGACCTTCAATGGTAAAAGGCTGAAGAGCTGACTTCAGTCCTTGAGCCAACTGCTGATTTAACATTTGCAGACCCCAGTTTGAAAACGGCAAACCAAATTAAATTGCTTTATGATCATTTTCATGCAAGAAACTTGCAATTTGTCTCAGACCATATTTCTCTCCTGGTTTTGCAATAGTCTGTTTCACAGCATGAAGCAACTGGAACACATTTAGCAGATGAGGTTGCATTCAAACAAATGGGCTTTGGTCTGCTCATCTATTACCAACTAAAATTGCTTCTCCATCAATACAATACACTGCAGAGTGCAAATAAATGTTTAATTCAACTATGTAAATTTTTTTAAAGGACTATTAATACAATCCAGAATAAATTAACCTCACAGAATGCTGTCTCAGTTTTCCCAATAATAATTCACTCAGTTTGTAGTATCAGAACCATCCCCCTTCGTAAGTCAATTCTACTCTTGAAACATAGAAAAACAGGAGCAGGATTGGCCATTCGAGCCTGCTCCACCATTCAATATGATCATTGCTGATCAGCCAAACTCAGTAACCTGTTCCCGCTTTCTCCCCATATCCCTTGATCCCATTAGCCCCAAGAACTATATCCAACTCTTTCTTAAATATATTTAATGATTTGGCCTCAACTGCTTTCTGTGGTTGAGAATTCCACAGGTTCACAACTCTCTGGGTGCTGTCTGTTTGGTTATTGTTCCACAAACACCAGCAGTCTTCCAGTACATCAGCCACATATCCATCTTTCATGCAACAGCAAAGATATTGAATGCCTATACACAATTGATCCTTTAAGCATATCAGAGCCAAACCTTGCTCAACCTGAGGTCACTGGATAGGAAAAACCATAGTTGACAAAGGGACACTAAGGCAAATTATGTGGCCCACTCTCAAATTGCTCAAATCTTCTATCACAGAAGAGATTTAATTTATAGCCTTCTGGTTTGTATTGCGTACCAAATCACACAGTGTATTTACGCATTACATCATCAAGGAAGCAGTCCATTAGAAGTTCTTAAATGTGGCCGAAAATTTTTAATTTATTTTTGCGCTCTGAGTATATGATAGCTAGACAGATTTTCTGGTCTTTTCCAGTTCTGTATTTTCCTATGTCAGTGCTCAGCAAGGAATCACTTTTGGTCCCCACTATCAGCACCTTACAAATCAGGTACAGCTTGGATCAGATATAGCATAAAGCCTGAGTCTTAAACTGAGTTTTAGTACAACAGTTCTTATTGCAATAGTGTGAATTTTCCAAATCCACATAAGCTGTCCGACAGCATCTGTGAATATGATGTCCAATTTCGTGCCAAACTGGGGATAGTTTTTCAATGTGAATCTAAACTCACCAGGAACGACCCTGTGATTACCCAAACTCATTTCATTCAACACCCGTACAACTTTGAGAAAGGTGACTGCTCCACTTCACGGTCTGGACTGGACTAAATAAGCAAATCATTCAAAATTTCATTTATACCCCATCTTTACTAGATATATAGTCAAATTGTGTGAGGAGTAAAAATTAAAGGTTAAAATCATAGCCAAGCTACGCACAAAAATGCAATGAAGAATTTTACTCAAAAATCTAATCCTGTTAAGTACATGTTAATGCCCTCGAATATACAATTTTTCGTTAGCGTTCTTCCATCTACGAGAGATGATGGACATGCAAAAAACAATATATTTAGATGGGTTGCCTTCATATGGTGCACCTTTGTTGATGACTGTGGAGGCCAATCCTTGAGAAGCAGGTTCTGCCAAAAGTACTGCACATGAAGCTGCCAAGTGACGTTTTGGGTTGTTGTTTTTGGTTTTGATGCCTGATGTCAAGCTGCTGTAGCCATTGGTCACTGTGGTGATGTATGCCAGCCCACAGGAGGCATCACCATTTCCCTCTTACGTCAGCTACTGACTCCGAGGTGCAATGGTCAATGTTTAGGGCCCTCCTGTCACGCTTGCAGGCATCCGTGAAATGGAGCTTTGGCTACCCCATTAGTCATCTAGCTCTAGCTACCTCACCATCCAGAAGGTCCTTGGGTATGTGACCATCTTCCATCCTGCAAACATGCCCGATCCATCAAAGCTGTCTCTGCTTGAATAGTGCTAACACGCTTGGGAGCTCTCCCTTTGCGAGGACCGCTGCATTTGTGATTTTGTCAAGATACACCCATAATGCACTGCAGACAGCAGAGCTGGAAATTGATCAATTTACAATTTATAGTTAAATATAAACCAAAGGGATGAAAAACTGAAGCCTTCTATTATTTCCTAAATTATTCACGAAAACATCCAACCATCAAATATTTCAATCTGGGAAAATGCAGCATGCCAACTTAATGATAATACAGGAACTGTAATAGGTGAAACAATGAAGGCATTTTTGTCAGGTCCTTCTGCAAAAAAAAAATGCCAATTTAATTACATTACATAAATTAATATAAATCATGCAAATACTTTAAATGAATTAATGTTTTATATGAAGTTCATTTTATATGGCGTTTGAATCCTGCATTTTATGCAGAATGCACCACAGGGAGTAATTTTTTTAAATTCCTATATGGGAATGTGGGCATCGCTGGCTAGGCCAGCATTTATTGCCCATCCCTAATTGCCCATGAGAAGGTGGTGGTGAGCTGCCTTCTTGAACGGCTGCAGTCCATGTGGGATAGGTACACCCACAGTGCTGTTAGGAAGGGAGTTCCAGGATTTTGACCCAGCAACAGTGAAGGAACAGTGATATAGTTCCAAGTCAGGATTGTGCGTAGCTTGGAAGGGAACTTGCAGGTGGTGGTGTTCCCATGCATCTGCTGCTCTTGTCCTGTTAGGTGGTAGAGGTCGCGGGTTTGGAAGATGCTAAGGAGCCTTGGTGCATTGCTGCTGTGTATCTTGTAGACGGTACACACTGCTGCCACTGTGCATCAGTGGTGGAGGGAGTGAATGTTTGTGGATAGGGTGCCAATCAAGTGGGCTGCTTTGTCCTGGATGTTTTTTTCATTCGTTGATGGGATTTGTGCATCGCTGGCTATGCCAGCATTTATTGCCCATCCCTAATTGCCCTTGAGAAGATTGTGGTGAGATGCCTTCTTGAACCGCTGCAGTCCATGTGGGGTTGATACACCTACAACGTTGTTAGGGTGTTCCAGGATTTTGACCTAACAACGGTGAAGGAACGGCAATATAGTTCCAAGTCAGGATGGTGTGTGGCTTGGAGGGGAACTTGCAGGTTGTGGTGTTCCCATGCATCCGCTGCCCTTGTCCCTCTAGGTGGTAGAGGCCGCAGGTTTGGAAGGTGCTGTCTAAGAAGCCTTGGTGCGTTGCTGCAGTGCATCTTGTAGATGGTACACACTGCTGCCACTGTGCATTGGTGGTGGAGGGAATGAATGTCTGTTCCGAAGAAGGGTCACTGACCCGAAACGTTAACTCTGCTTCTCTTCCCACAGATGCTGCCAGATCTGCTGAGTATTTCCTGTATTTCTTGTTTTTATTTCAGTTTTCCAGCATCCACAGAATTTTGCTTTTATTTTAGTGAATGTCTGTGGATGGGTTCATATCAAGCAGCTGCTTTGTCCTGGATGGTGTTGAGCTTCTCGAGTGTTGTTGGAGCTGCACCCAGCCAGGCAAGTGGAGAGTATTCCATCGCACTCCTGACCTGCGCCTTGTAGATGGTGGACAGGCTGGAGGTCAGTTACTAGCCACAGGATTCCTGGCCTCTGCCCTGCTCTTGTAGCCACGGTATTTATATGGCTACTCCAGTTCAATTTCTGGTACATGGTAACCCCCCAGGATGTTGATAGTGGGGGATTCAGTGATTGTAGTTCTGGGTTGTAGCTTCACCAGGTTGACACCTCATTTTGAGCTATGCCTGCTGCTGCTCCTGGCATTCCCTCCTGCACTCTTCATTGAGCCTGGGTTGGACCTCCTGCTTGATGGTAATAGTAGAGTGGGGGATATGCTGGGCCATGAGGTTACAGATTGTGGTCGAGTACAATTCTGCTGCTGCTGATTGCCCACAGTACCTCATGGATGCCCAGTTTTGCATTACTACATCTGTTCGAAATCTATCCCATTTCGCACAGTGGCAGTGCCACACAACACGATGGATGGTATCCTCGATGTGAAGATGGGACTTTGTCTCCACAAGGACTGTGTGGTGGTCACTCCTACTCACACTGTCATGGACAGATGCATCTGCGGCAGGCTAACTGGTGAGGACGAGGTCAAGTATGTTTTTCCCTTTTGTTGGTTCCATCACCACCTGCTGCAGACCCATTCTAGTAGCTATATCCTTTAGGACTTGGCCAGCTCGGTCAGTAGTGGTGCTACCCAGCCACTGTTGGTGACAGTCCAGGTAAGGACAGCAGATTTCCTTCCCTAAAGGACATTACTGAAACAGAAGGGTTCTTACAACAATCAACAATGGTTTCATGACCACCATTAGACTAGCTTTTAATTCCATTAATTGAATTCAAATTCCACCTTCTGCTGTGGTGGGATTCGAATCCACGTCCCCAGAGCAATACCCTGGATCTTTGGGTTACTAGTCCAGTGACAATACCACTAAGCTACCATCTCCCCATGAATTTCTACTGGAGTACAAATTAGAAAAATCTGTGCCTCTCTTCAAGAAGTACAATTTTCTTTTGTTGAGAAGAAACAAGGACAAAAATTGTCCCACCTAAACTCAATTTTCTTTTTGATCTGGAGCTGGAGTTTCATCTTTTAACGTTTTGCATCAGAGAACTGCTTTCAATTTCTTATGAGGCTGTTCCATTGTCACCAATTTCACTGCTTGCATTTTGTAGGGGGATTCCGCAACACTGGAATAACAGCAAAGTTCCTCAAAAGACTATTGTATTAGCAGATTCTCTATAACATTGCGTCTGCAACTTTATCATTCAGCCCATGGACCCTTCGAAATGTCAGGCTAAGTTAATTACAGGTCAAAAATTTCAAAGTGGCCTCTCTAGGTGCAGAGGGAAAATAAAAACCATTGCCAAGTGAGGTCAAGTTCTCAGAAATTCCTACACAACTCACTAAAGCAATCAATCATGCTACGGGAGACCACTTTTAGCAATGATATGTCACAATCTAAACTAAGAAACCATGCATCCTCTGCAAGTACTCTTCCCTCAGAAATTTGCTGCATTCCCTTTTAAAGCAATGCAGCAATCCCATACTCCTCATACCTTACCAAAATCATTGTACTACCTCTTAAAGTAAGGCTGCAATATAAACAGGATCTGAGAAACCAGAAGGAATGAACAGTCCATTAATTTCCAGAAGGCTTCATCCTGGAAAAGTATACCGACAGTCACGATGAGCCTTTTTGCATTTTAAGCAGCATTATGGCAATTTGCTCTTTATTTATTTCCTGTTCTTTTTTTCTCCTTGCTGACAATAACACATCTAGTCATATAATGTAGATGGGGATACGCTTGATGCATTGTGTTTATGTGCTGGGAAGGTAAAGGGTGGGGAGTCCTCTGGACAATACACTGATGATTTGACTGACCCAATTATAACAGAGTCATGCTGGAAGTAGACCTGGTACATCATTTCCATTCAGTGCTGATTTTTACATTGCACTCTGGTTTAGCAATGCTGACACTGTTCTTCCTGCACACACATTATAAATAAAACCCTCGTCACCCAATTGGGGAATTAAACAGGCGCCAAATTTTTAAAAACACATACTGTAGATAGAAGGAATCTGCAACTGGGAGAAAAAGCCAAAATAATTACAATAAAATCCAGTTATGGGTCACATCATTGCAAAATCTGTACTTTTCAACTAACTCCATGCCCATAAGCTGGATGTTAAAATATTATGAAAACCCAACTGAAGCAGTAAATTATGCATTAGATTTGATAATACAATTTTAATTTACAGTATATAAACTTTCATCTGAAGTTTCAGCTGAGCCAAAGTGTAATTTCTGGCAAACATGAAGTCATTGTACACAGAAATGCTGCAAAATTTAATTTTTTGATTTTGCTCATATTAACTTACAGCCTGCAGCCATGTCAACAGAAAATGATACATGGCAGAAAATTACTTCGGAATTTGAATATTCCTTCTTAATGATCAACGGCATTTCATTCTATATTAAACAACCACAACAACTGTAATAGTACAGTTTTCCAGCCAAGCAAAGACCTGGACACTTCACAGTAATGTGTTATGAACATACAAATGCCACAGACAAGATGAGCTGGTCCATCGGGCTTGTCCCTAGAGTCATGGTGGAAGTGAGTATCATTATTTCTAACACTACCCACCACCAACCACAAAATCTTCTGGCAGAGTGATTACCGGCAAGGCGTAACAACCATTCTTCTGTGCATGTGCACCCGTATGGCGTGCGAGCGTGAGAACTATCCCATCTCTCCACTAGAAATACGCAAGCGCACCTCATATGCAACTGCACATGGACCCAGCTGGAGCCTACGGCCTAAATCACGTTTCTTCCCAGCAGTTTTTTGCCTGGAGATAGTCAGGACTTGGTGGGAGGGGACAGGTGGTTAGCACTTCAGGATGGGGATGAGGGGAGAGATTAAGAAGAGGTCAGGAAATCGTTGGTTGTGGGGGAGCTGCAGAAGAGAAGGTCAGGAACTTGTGGGGGGGGGAAAGAGAAGGTCAAGAACTTGATGGGGGCTGGGGGGCAGAGAGAAGGTCAGGAACTCAGGGTGGGGTGCTGCAGAAAAGGAAGTAGGAAAAATGAAGTAAGGCCTTATAAACAAAATGGTACAATTTTGAAAGAGGTGCAGGAAAAGAACGACCTGGAGTGTACCTAAGCAAGGATAAGTAGAGATGGCTCTTAAAAGGTACAAAGCATCGATGGCTTTGTTAATAGAAGCAGAGATGACAAAAGCAAGGAAATTTCCTCTGAATTAGCTAAGAGTTCTGTTTTCCCTTTTCCTGCCTCTCTTTTGCACCACAAGTGGGTTGGACTAGATTTCTCATTGGCTCCTTGGAAGACAAGACACATCCAACAGTTTGTCTGGAATGTGTAATGTAATCCTGCCTGCTGTCGTGTAATTCGAGGTCTCTGCATTGTGTAATTTGATCCAGTCATTGTCAGGCAGGCTCCAAAGCCCACAATGCCAACACAACACTTTCAGAGAACAGACAGGGCTCACATTACCAAGTTTAGAAAAATCACAGCACTCGAACTCCAAAGTTCAGAGACTGCAATGTTCATACCACTGAGTTCAGAGAACGCACAGCAGTCATATCTCAGAGTTCAGAAAAGGCACAATGCTGAAACTACTGATTTTAGAGAATGCATAATGCTCAAACTATGGATTTCAGAGAACACACAGCACTCATACTGCCAAGTTCAGAAAGGAAGGGGTTGAGGGACGAATTTCAACATGAAGAGAATTTTAAAATGGAGATGTTGCTGGATCAGGAGCAGAGTAGGTCATGAGCAGAGCAATGATGGGTGAACGGGACTATCAGAGTTAGATTACATGCAGCAGAGTTTGAGATCAGCTCAAATTCTTTGAGGGTGGGAGATGGGAGGCTGACCAGGAGAATGTTGGAACAGTCAAGTCTGGATATAACACATAAATGTACCGTAATGCATATTATGAACACAGAATACATTTTTTTTAAAATAAGGAGAACAACCCTAGTTTCTTTTGTTTCTCTACATAACTGAAGTCTTTTAACTTTGGGACCATTCCAGTAAGTTTTCTCTGCACACTAAACTTTGATATCCTTCCTAAAGTGTGGTGCCTAGATTTGGCTACAGTACCCCAGCTGAAGCCTAACCAGTGTTTTTAAAGACTTAGCATAACCGTTCTCCAACCCGTGAAGATGATCAAACTATGTTTCAGGAAACCACAGTGACAATGAGACATAAAGCCCCGTTATTTACCTATTGTACCCAGTGTTAACAGCCAGAGCTAAGATCAGAAACTCATTCAGCCTCCTTGGTTCAATGCTTGCAGCAAATTTGCACTCATCGTATACACTGGCAATTTGTTTCTAAAGTTAATGAACGCCTACAAAAAGAAAAACCTACTAACATCAAACTTAGTTATGTGCTTACGTAATTTATCAGCAGGAACCAGATTCTCCTAACCTAATTCAAATATTCTATCCACATCAACACAACCTAATCTGCATTGTTTTTCAGGCCTCAATCAAATCTCATCAAAACCCATGCTTTTCGAGAGTAAAAAGCCCAGGTCTCCAAGCCTATTGTGGTAAACTGATGCGCCTTTAAGCAAGTTATCAATTTAGTGGCCTTTCTCTGAACCTTTGCCAGAGCGTCTATAAAGGCCACTGTGTTCATAACCAAAAGTGGCAATGCACTCTAGATGAGGTCTAAACAAGATCTGAAATAAGGACAACGTGATGCTTTTTTTTAATATCAGATTAACCCAGCAATACATCTAAACACTCCATTTGCTTTTGCTAGTTTTTGTGGCACTGATACTGAAACTTTGGAGATTTATGTACTGCAACCGATGTTCCCTGTAAGCTGTGCACCCGCGCAGTAACCTGAAAATTCCCTTGTAGGCCGTGCACAAGTTGGCTCCTTGAAGTTGACCTATGCAATTAAATAAGTCACCTGCGCACTGCAAAAAATAACTACAGGGTATGTTGACTGTCGTACCTAGATTCTTTTTCTGTTCAACAGTCTTCAGTTTGGAATCCTAAATGGTACACCCGAATAAGTATGCAAGAAAGCTGGTGATCCCGAAGACAAAAGCAAGAGTTTCTCGTTCAATATTGAAGTAATTTGTTTGTGCTGGCAACAGACCTTTTGAACCAAATGCGACAGGTTTGGCGTCTTGAAGAAGACGCACACTGAGACCTTTCTGCGATACGTCTACTTCCAATGCTGTTGCCATCTGAAGGTCATCGTATTGAAGATGGGATTTGGCTGATGGCGCTTGTTTCAACGTATTGAATGCACCTTGGTGACCGTCCAACCATAGGAATGGCATGTCTTTCTTCAGCAATTCCCTCAGTGGAGATGCCTTCTCTGAGAAGCTCGGTATGTATGCAGCAAGGAAGCTGAATACACCTAGACAAGTTTGGAGGTCTTCGTCCTTGTCCTGTAGTGTCGGCACTGACTGGATGTCTTTGATCTTCCCAGGATCCAGGCTTGAGTAAATGGCACCAAAACATTTTTTGTGATCTGCCTTAATGGAGCACTTTTTGCTGTTGAAAACCAAACCTTTGCATCTGGCAGTCTCCATTAACAAGTGCAGGTTTCTGTCACACTCTTCTTCCATGCGTCCTATTACAGCGATGTCGTCTGCAATACGCACACAGCCTGGGACTAGTTCCATTATCCGGTCCATATGCTGTTGAAATATATCCTGGTTGACTGACAGTCCAAATGGTGATTGGACGAAACCTGCCAAAAGGAGTTCTGAACGTTGCTAGCTCTTGCGACTCTCTTGAGTAGTATACAGACCAATATCCATTTTTTGCATCTAATTTGGAAAAGCGTTTCACTCCAGCAAGCGTTGGGTTTAGCTTTTCTAGCATTGATATCTTATGAGGACATCTCTTTAAGGTTTTGTTTAGCCTCCTTGGGTCTTAACATAGTCAAATTGAACAGTCGTTGTTGATTGCAGCAGTGATGGAACTACACCAGTCCATGTGATGTTGCACTCGTCGAATGATGCCTTGATTTTCCATTCCATTCAGTTCCACCTTCAACTTTTCTCGAATATGCATTCTACATTTTCACACCAGGTCGACTGACAGCTTTGCACCTTCTTTAAGGTGTAGGACTGTGCCCCTGTGGGAATTCCCAAACTTATCAAACTGGTCTGGGTGCAACCTCTGGAGGTCTTGTACCGATCCAATAGGTGTGTACCTTTTTTGACTGCTGTGGTCTTCTGACTGGGTCAGCTCATGGATGGGGGCCATATTATGTTCGCTGCACACTGGCAGCCCTACTCCTGCTGGTTCGAACACAAGCACAAAACAGAATATCTGAATACACTATGTTGATTCTTTGTACTTGCATTCCAGGTCTAGGGAACCTAAGCACTTTATTGTCAAGCCATTGTACACCATAAGCTTCACTCTTGTGGACTGGACCACAGTCTTCCATGCCTCGTGGTACATGTCAAAGAACAAAGAACAAAGAACAAAGAAAATTACAGCACAGGAACAGGCCCTTCGGCCCTCCAAGCCTGCGCCGATCCAGATCCTCTATCTAAACATGTCGCCTACTTTCTAAGGGTCTGTATCTCTTTTCTTCCTGCCCATTCATGTATCTGTCTAGATACATCTTAAAAGACGCCATCGTGCCCGCATCTACCACCTCCGCTGGCAACGCGTTCCAGGCACCCACCACCCTCTGCGTAAAGAACTTTCCACGCATATCCCCCGATGTCCTTGAGAATGCAGAAAGGTAGAGTGTTGGCACTTGCACCTCTGTCCATCTTCACTAGCTACTAAAAAGAGTACAAGAGCTTTTATAGATGTTTAAAAAGGAAGAGAGTAGCTAAAGTAAACGTTGGTCCTTTTGACGGAGAGACAGGAGAAATTAGCATGGGGTATGAGGAAATGGCAGAGGCATTGAACAAGTATTTTGTGTCTGTCTTCAGAGTAGAAGAAACTAGTTTCATACCAGAAATAGACGGTAACCTAGGGGATAAAAAGAATGAGGAAATTAAGGAAATTAATATCAGCAGAGAAAAAGTATTGGAGAAACATAAGGGTCTAAAATCCGACAAATCCCCGAGACCTGATGGCTTACACCCGAGGGTTCTAAAAGAGATAGCTGCAGAGATAGTGGATGCATTAGATATCCAAAATTCCTTACATTCAGGAATGGTCCCATCAGATTGGAAGTTGGCAAATGTTACACCATTTTTCAAAAAAGGAGAGAGAAAAAACAGGGAACTACAAACCAGTTAGCCTAACATCAGTAGCTGAAAAATGCTGGAATATATTATTAAGGAATTCTTAACAATGTACTTAGAAAAGCATAGTATGATTGGAACAAATCAACATGTTTTTACTAAAGGGAAATCCTGTTTGACAAATTTATGAGAGTCTTTTTGATGATGTAACTAGTAGGGTAAATAAAGGTGAACTAGTAGATGTAGCAGATGGTGTTCCGAAGAAGGGTCACTGACCCGAAACGTTAACTCTGCTTCTCTTTCCACAGATGCTGCCAGACCTGCTGAGTGATTCCAGCATTTCTTGTTTTTGTTTCAGATTTCCAGCATCCGCAGTATTTTGCTTTTATTATAGTAGATGTAGTATACCTGGTTTTCCAAAAGGCATTCGATGAGGTGACACACAGAAGGTTAAGAGGGAAAATAAGAGCTCATGAAGTTGGGGGTAATGTATTCATATGGATAGAAGATTAGTTAATGGACAGGAAGCCAAGAGTGGGCATAAACAGGGCATTTTCAATTTTGCAGGCAATGAATAGTGGAGAACCACAAGGATCAGTGCTGGGGCCTCAGCTATTTACAATCCATATTATAATGCCTTAGATGAAAAGACAGAGAGCCATGTATCTAAGTTTGCTGATGATACAAAGTAGGTGGAGAGGACATAGAGAGGCTGCAAAGAGATATAGATAGATTAAGTGAGTGAGCAACAAGATGGCAGATAAACGATAATGTAGGGAAATGAAACATTGAAACATACAAAATTCTGAAGGGACTGGATAGGATAGACACAGAGATTGTTTCCGCTGGTCAGTGAATCTAAAACATGAGGGCGCAGTCTCAGGATAAGGGGCCAATCATTTAGGACTGAGATGAGGATAAGTATCTTCACTCAAAGGATTGTAAAACTTTGGTGGAATTCTCTACCCCAGAGGGTTGTGGATGCGCCATCGTTAAATATATTTAAGGCTGTGATAGACAGTGTTTTGGTCTCTCAGGTAATCACGGGATATGGTGAGCGGGCCAGAAAGTGGAGGTGAAGCTGTTGAAGAAAATCCAGATTGTGCCCAATTGTTGAACAAATTCTCCGGACTCAGACATTGAGAATCAAACACTTTATTGCATGATATCATGGGGGAGCACACCTTACCTAAATGTGGTCCAGTGCTACTCCCCCAGAGCTACAGATCGCCGTGGACTTATATAGTATAACAGAGGCAGAGCAGACAGTTTCTCAATCAGACATAAAACCGCAAGATAACCACAGGACTGCCTACGTGACTATACACCATGCACAGTCCGAGGTCAGCAAAACATCAGTTTCAACAATAACAAGCTAGTTCCTTAATTCAATGCCCACTCCAGACACCATATCTGGCCGTAACGTCTGATTGTGGTTAGCTGCTCTGTCTACAATTTATAACCGTTGGTTGTGGTTAGATTAGCTACAAGCTGTGTCCTGCTTTTCTGCTTCTACAAAGTTAAGTAATAATTAGCAAAGCTAAGAAAATTTCTCCAACAGAAGCATAAGACCAGCCATGACCGCATTGAATGGCGGAGCTGGCTCGATGGGCCATAGGGTAAACTCCTGCTCATAGCTCTTGCACTCTCAGTCGATGTCATCAGCCTTATTGGGGTAGATGACCTTGAGTGTTGCAAATATTTCCATTTTATTAACAGAATGGACCTGTTCCGCTGAGGTAACTGTGTGAAATAGCTGTTCACCTAAAGTGTCGTCACTTCAATCCGCCTCATCCGTTTTGGCCAGGCATTCCCCCATTTCGTGGAAAGGTCTATGCTTTTGGCGATGCCTGGCAGTGTCTCACCTCCCTTTATGTACTTCTGTGGTTTGAGTGCTGCCTGGTCTGGCTTCTCCCCATGTTCCCACTGCTGCAACTTCTGCAAAGCTGGGTCCAATGACTTGTAAGCCCACATGCCTAGCACATGTCTGTATATGCCAGGTGTCCACACAGTTTGTGGGAGAGCCCACAGTTACTGCACACCTTACTCTGCATGGCTGCCTTGAATATTATACCGACAGGGATTTAGGACCCTAAGGCTTGCAAACACTGTCTCCCTGTGATAATTGCCTCGTATCTGCATCCATCCTGTAGTATGCTTTCTATGCTGTGTCCCTTCGGCTTTTCCAGGTGGTCTTTCTGGAATGCCTCAATAGGAGTGGAGGTGATAACCAACTCCATAATTCATTCCGAGAGTTCAGTGCAGAGAAGTCGCATTTTTTTGCTTTCTCTTGTCCAATCTCTCTGCCTTTACCGCATGAGTTCCAGATGGTGTACTCTGAAATTGACTTTAATCTTAAACTGATTTTCTAATGTTGCCCACAGCTTTGATGGATTCTTCTGGTCAGCATCAGATAAACCAGAGGCATTGATTCTGCGCAGACCTTAGTTTCCATGGTATTCCTAATTTTTATAGCCTGCTTCTCTGAATCCACAACCTCATGGTCCAGGAAGCATAGTTCAATCCACTGCTTAAACAGTTTGAACTTGCTTGGGACATCAGATGCTTTCCAGTCCATCTCTGGAAATCTGGCTGCCATTGCCCAAGCCTTCTACTCTTTCCTCCCCCTGGGGAGTAAACCTTGCTTTAAAAATTGCAGCAAGCTGTGATGTCTGCAGAGCTAAGCAGGAGCCATGCCCTGAGCAGTGCTGCCACACTGCAGGCTTGTGAACTTGTAGGCGGGAGGGGCCCTGGCATCGGGGTTGGCTAATGGCGCGTAAGTGCGGCAATGGCAGGAAGGAATCCACACCAAAACACTATGCTGCACGGATCTATGTGGCTGAAGCTACCATTGATTTTTGTTTTGCTGGTTCAGGGCAAAACCGTGAGTGCACCCAAATCGCCTTCAAACTCCACTCTCACCATTGCTCTCCCAATGTGAGAGCTGTGATCCAGTCACAACGCTTCAGTTAGGGCTTCTGACTTGAATGGTCTTTTTCAGCTGCTGATCAATGCTGTAGACTCACTACTACTGCCACCATACTATATTATCTCTTTCTAGATTAATACAAAGGCATAAAGGTTGAATGCAGAGCTTTAATGGAGACTTGCTGTTGCTTCAGCTTACACATGCTAACTGACTGTGCAAGAGAACTGGATCACGTGATATTGCACCACTTCCTGTGATGACATACATATTAGCATAAACATATATTTAAATGATTATATTTAACATACTAACGAATACACTATCACAACAAGAGTAGATTAGGGAGAAACTATTTCCATTGGTGGAACTATCGAGAACCAGAGGACACCAATTTAAGGTGATTGGCAAAAGAACCAGAGGCAGCATGAGGAAAAACTCATTTCTGCGGAGAGTGGTTAGGATCTGGAATGCACTACCTGACAGTATGGTGGTTTTCAAATGCAAATTGGACAATAACCTTGAGAAAAAAATTTACAGGGCCACGGGGAAAAGGCGGGGAGTGGGACAAGATGAGTTGCTCTTGGAGAGCCAGCATGGACACGACAGGGCAAATGGCCTCCTTCTATGCTATAACCATTCTGTGATTCTATGGTATATAACATCAGTGTTTATGACCTAAAAATAAAAAAAATAAAAATAGGAGCATTCACTGCCTGAGAAAACGTGCTTGCTTTCAAAAGCAAAATATCAACGCTTCAGAAGAAAAACTGTGAACATCATTCCAACTCACAATCTGTATAGCACTGCCAATTATAAATGACAATTGAATTGCCATTCTTTCTGCCCCTATCCCATTAACTTACTTATTGGATAGTCAATATGAGACAAGGCCACTGCCTTTGGTGTTGAACTATTATTCATTTAGCTCTTAGCATAATCTGCTTACACTTAGCACATTCATTTGTCACTTGGCAAAAACAATTGAGTATTTGTTTTCCTGGCTTCAATTTTTTTTTATATGCTTATTTGTTTTATTATTTTGATTGATATTTTAGAGAATGTTACATTATCATTGAGGTAAGACATTTCTCCCAGAAATGTCATTTGAACTGAAGAAAGCAAAACTCATAGCTTTTTTTCTTCAGGAGATTCTAATGTGAATACTTAAGAATCAGCAACACCTTTCTCCACACTATTACCATCAATGTGACACTTTAGCTTCAAGTGAAGAAAACAAATGTGTACTGTAAAATAAATTCTTGCATTTTTATAGTTCCTTTCACAACCTGAGGACATCCCAAAGTGCTTTACAATCAATAAAGTACTTTTGAAGTGTAGTCACTGTTGTAATGTATGTGAGGAAGGACATGTGTTGAATGTCCAGAGAGTAGAAATTCAATGACAGTAAATTCAATCACAGCTGCTGCTGTGAACAAGTTTCTGAAACAAATTATCCTTGGATAAATGGAAGACAAATAAAATGTTTGTGTAAAACTCACAGTTGCCATCCTTTGTTATTTGCTTATGTTCACACGCATTTTGGTTTAAGCTTCAAAAAACTAAGGATCTCCAAGTGACATTACTCATGATAAGTCAAAGAAAGAGCATGATACTATTAATGCACTGCACCATGCATCAATCCCTTAATCCAGGTCATCAAGTGAGGGGTTTTGGCAAAGAGATACATCCATCATTAAGCCAAGTCCCCCTGTAAATGAAAAGCAAAATACTGCGGATGCTGGAAATCTAAAATAAAAACAAGGTGCTGGAAATACTCAGCAGGTCTGGCAGCATCTGTGGACCTGAAACGTTAACTCTGATTCTCTCTCCACAGATGCTGCCAGATCTGTTGAGTATTTCCAGCACTTTCTTTTTTTATGCCCCTGTAAATTAATCAATTGGTGTAAACTAAAGCTCTCCCATTCCATGCCTAGGAATTCTTAATCATGAAGAAGTGATTTGAAAATGCCAGAGTCCATTTTTCCAAAATTCTTTATATTCGGGAACAGTCCCATCAGATTGGAAGTTGGCAAATGTTACACCACTTTTCCAGGAGGGAAAGAGAAAACAGTGAACTACAGTCCAGTTAGCCTAAGCTCAGTCATTGGGAAAATGCTCGGATCTATTATTAAGGAATTCTTAACAATGCACTTAGAAAGGCACAGTACGATTAGAACAAGTCAACATGTTTCTACGAAAGGGAAATCCTGTTTGACAAATTTATTGGAGTTTTTTTTGAGGATGTAAGTAGTAGGGGAAATAAAGGGGAACCAGTCAATGTAGTATACATGGGTTTTCAAAAGGCATTCGAAAAGGTGCCACACAAAAGGTTAATCGGGAAGATAAAGGCTCATGGAGTTAGGAGTAATATATTAGTATGGACAGGCAATTGGTTAACAAACAGGAAGGAAAGATTGGGCATAAATGGGGCATTTTCAAGTTGGCAAGCGGTGAATAGTGGAGTGCCGCAAGGATTAGTGCTGGGGCCACAGCTATTTACAATCCATATTAATGCCTTAGATGAAGAGACAGAGAGTAATGTATCTAAGTTTGCTGATGTAAGCTCTGGAGAGGACACAGAGAGACTGCAAACAGATATAGACAGGTTAAGTGAGTGGGTAACAAGATGCAGATGGAGTATAATGTAGGGCAGTGTGAAGTTATTCACTTAGGTCACAAGAATAGAAAAGCAGAATTTTTTTAAAAGGTGTGAGATTTGTAAGTGTTGCTGTTCAAAGAGACTTGGGTGTGCTTGTACAAGGAACGCAGAAAGTTAGCATGCAGGTACAGCAAGCAATTGGGAAGGCAAAAGGGATGTTGGCCTTTATTGCAAGGGAATTGGAGTACAGGAATAAAGAAATCTTGCTACAATTGTACAGAGTCTTGGTGAGATCAGATCTGGAATACTGTGTGCAGTTTTGGTCTCCCCATTTAAGAAAGGACACACTTGTATTGGAAGCGGTACAGCAAAGGTTCACTAAATTGGCCCCTGGTCCCTTGTCCTATGATGAGAAGCTGAGTAAACTGGGCCTATATTCTCTAGAGTTTAGAAGAATGAGAGGCACTCTCAATGAAACATACAAGATTCTGAAGGGGCTGGATAGGGTAGACACTGAGAGATAGTTTCCGCTGGTCAGGGAATCTAAAACACGGGGGCACAGTCTCAGGATAAGGGGCCGATCATTTAGGACTGAGATGAGGAGAAATTACTTCAAAGAATTGTGAACCTTTGGAATTCTAGAACCCAGAGGGTTGTGGATGCTCCATCATTGAATACGTTTAAGGCAGAGACAAACAGATTTTTGATCTCTCAGGGAATCAAGGGATATGGCCAGCAGATCGGAAAGTGGAGTCTTACAGTCATAGAGTTATACAGCACAGAAACAGGCCCTTCGGCCCATTGTGTCTACTATGCTGGCCATCAAGCACCTATCTATTCTAATCCCATTTTCCAGCACTTGGCCCGTAACCTTGTATGCTATGGCGTTTCAAATGCTCATCTATATACTTCTTAAATGTTGTGAGGGTTTCTGCCTCTACCACCCCTTCAAGTAGTGTGTTCCAGATTCCAACCACCCTCTGGGTGAAAACATTTTTCCTCAAATCCCCTCGAAACCTCTTGCCCCTTACCTTAAATCTATGCCCCCTGGTTATTGATCCCTCCGCTAAGGGAAAAAGTTTCTTCCTATCTATCCTATCAATGCCCCTCATAATTTTGTATACCTCAATCAGGACCACCCCAGCCTTCTCTGCTCTAAGGAAAACAACCCTAGCCTATCCAGTCTCTCTTCATAGCTGAAATGCTCCAGCCCAGGCAACATCTTGGTGAATCTCCTCTGCACCCTCTCCAGTGCAATCACATCCTTCCTACAGTGTGGTGACTAGACAGTACACAGTACTCCAGCTGTGGCCTAACAAGCGTTTTATACAGCTCCATCATAACCTCCCTGCTCTTATATTCTATGCCTCGGTTAATAAAGGCAAGCATCCCATATGCCTTCCTAACCACCTTATCTACTTGTGCTGCTGCCTTCAGTGATCTACAGACAAGTACACCAAGGTCCCTCTGTACTACCTAGGGACCTACCATCCATTGTATATTCCCTTGCCTTGTTAGTCCTCCCAAAATGCATCACCTCACACATCTCAGGATTAAATTCCATTTGCCACTGCTCCGCCCAGCTTACCAGCCCATCTATATCATCCTGTAATCCAAGGCTTTCCTCCTCACTATTTATGACACCACCAATTTTCACGTCATCTGCGAACTTACTGATGATACATCCTATATTCACATCTAAATCATTAATGTACAATACAAAAGCAAGGGTCTAAGCACTGATCCCTGCGGTACACCACTGGTCACAGGCTTCCACTCGCAAAAACAACCCTCGACCATTACCCTTTGCCTCCTGCCAGTAAGCCAATTTTGGATCCAATTTGCCAAATTGCCCTGGATCCCATGGGCTCTTACCTTCTTAACCAATCTCCCATGCGGGACCTTATCAAAAGCCTTACTGATGTCCATGTAGATTGCATCAACTGCTTTACCCTCATCTACACATCTAGTCACCTCCTCAAAAAATTCAATCAAGTTTGTTAGACATGATCGCCCCCCTGACAAAGCCATGCTGACTATCCCTGATTAATCCCTGCCTCTCCAAGTGGAGATTAATCCTTTCCCTCAGAATGTTTTCCAGCTGTTTCCCTACCACTGATGTTAGAATCACTGGCCTGTAATTACCTGGTTTATCCCCACTACCCTTCTTGAATAATGGTACCATATTCGCTGTCCTCCAGTCCTCTGGTACCTCTGCTGTGGCCAGAGAGGATTTTAAAATTTGTGTCAGAGCCCCCTGCTATCTCCTCCCTTGCTTCTCATAACAGCCTGGGATACATCTCATCTGGGCCTGGGGATTTATCCACTTTTAAGCCCGCTAAAACAGCTAATACTTCCTCCGTTTCAATGCAAATTTGATCAAGTATATCACAATTCCTAATGGGCCCTCCTCTTTCCCTGGTTATCCTCTTGCCCTTAATATACTTATAAAACGCCTTTGGATTTTCCTTCATCTTGCCCGCCAGTGTTTTTTCATGTCCCCTCTTTGCTCTCCTAAATACTTTTTTAAGTACCCCCCTTACACTTTCTATACTCTTCTCGGGCCTCCGTTGTTTTCAGTGCTTTGAATCTGCCATAAGCTTCCTTTTTTTCCCCCTTATCCAATCCTCTATATCCCTTGATATCCAGGTTTCCCTGGACTTGTTGGTCTGACCCTTTACGGGAACACGTTGGCTGTGAACTCTCACTTTTTCCTTTTTGAATGACTCCCACTGGTCTGATGTAGACTTTCCTACAAGTAGCTGCTCCCAGTCCACTTTGGCCAGATCCTGTTTTATCATTTTGAAATCGACCTTCCCCCAATTCAGTACTTTTATTTCCGGTCCCTCTTTGTCCTTTTTCGTAACTACCTTGAATCTTACAGAGTTATGGTCACTATCCCCGAAATGCTCCCCCACTGATATTTCTACCACTTGTCCAGCTTCATTCCCTAGGATTAGGTCCGGTACCACCCCATCTCTTGTATGACTTTCTACGTGCTGGCTCAAAAAGCTCTCCTGTATGCACTTCAAGAATTCCGCTCCCTTTAAGCCTTTTGCACTAAGACTATCCCTGTTGATATTGGGGAAGTTGAAATCCCCTATTAATATTACCTATTATTTTTTATACCTCTCTGAGATTTGTCTACATATCGGCTCCTCTATCTCTCCCTGACTGTTTAGAGGTCTGTAGTACACTCCCAGCCAAGTGATTGCCCCCTTTTTGTTTTTAAGTTCTACCCATATGGCCTCATTTAAGGAACCTTCTCAGATATCATCGCTCCTTACTGCAGTAATTGACTCCTTGATCAACAGTGCAATGCCACCTCCACTTTTACACCCTCCCCTGTCACGCCTGAAGATTCTATACCCTGGAATACTGAGCTGCCAGTCCTGTCCTTCCCACAACCATGTCTCTGTAATAGCAATATCATATTTCCATGTGTTAATCAATGTGTTAATCCCATCAGCACTAGCAAACCTCCCAGCAAGGATGTCGGTCCCGTTCCAGTTCAGGTGCAACCCGTCCAACTTGTACAGGTCCCACCTTCGCCAGAAACAGACCCAGTGATCCAGGAAACTAAAGCCCTCCCTCCTGCACCATCTCTTCAGCCATGCATTAATCTGCTCTATCCTCCTATTCCTATACTCACTAACATGTGGCACCGGAAGTAATCCAGAGATTACAACCTTTGAGGTCTTGCTTTTTAATCTGCCACCTAGCTCCCTAAATTCTTGTTGCAGAACCTCATCCCTCTTTCTACCTACTCATTGGTATCAATGTGTACCACGACCTCTGACTGTTCACCCTCCTCCTTCAGAATGTCCTGCAGCCGCTCCGTGACATCCTTGACCCTAGCACCAGGGAGGGAACATACCATCCTGGAGTCACGTTTGTGGCCACAGGAACACCTTACGAAAGAATCCCCTATCATTATAGCCCTGCCACTCTTCTTCCTCCCCTCCTGTGCAGCTGAGCAACCCATGGTGCCATGAACTGGGCTCTTGCTGCTTTACCCAGAGCCATCTCCCCAACAATATTCAAAGCGGTATATCTGTTAGAGAGGGGGATGGTCACAGGGGACTCCTGCACTACCTGCCTTCCTCTACTCTGCCTGGTGGTCACCCATTCCCTTCCTGCCTTTGCAGCATTTACCTGCGGTGTGAGCACCTCGCTAAACGTGCTATCCACGATGATCTCAGCATCGCGGATGCTCCACAGTGAATCCACCTGCAGCTCCAGCTCCGCAATGCAGGTAGCCAGTAGCTGCAGATGGATACACTTCCTGCACACATTGTTGTCAGGGACACTGGAAGCATCCCTGATTTCGCACATAGCGCAGGAAGAGCATATCACGGGTGCGAACTCACCTGCCATGACTTATCTTTAGATTACTTAGATACTCCCTTTAATTAAAAAATTACACTGGGGGCCCCCTGTTCTACTCCAAACACTACCCGCTACAATCTAAAGTCCTTAACAAATAACACAAATTTTTTTTAAAACACTCTTTAGTAGTACTAACCTTATCACTTATACGGTAGGTTGAGGTCTTTTTCAAAAAAGAACTTAGTGCATGTAAATAGCTTTAAAAAATGAGTGCTAACAGCTGTTACTTACCCAACCAGTCACCTTACAGCTTTCCTGTGATGTCACTGTTGACTTTTTACAAAACTCCGCCGCGCCTGGACTCCACTCCACTCCTGGAAAGTAAGTGTCTAGGTCACAATCCTCAGGCTCAATTTATCCATTCCTCGCTCGGCATTCTCCCCGCAGGTCCGCTCCTCTCCGCTCTTGGAAGGTAAGTCTATGATCAGCCATGATCGTATTGAATGGTGGAGTAGGCTCGATGGGCCATATGCTCTACTCTTGCTCCATTTCTTGTGTTCCAGAGCTGAAACCTACATTGAACTGAGATGCCAGTGAAGAAAAATGAAAAAGCTTCAAGCTTCCTTCGCCATTTCACATTACAGTCCCAAAGGACTGTGTTCAGGATGAAAATGCCATCCATCAGAAATACCATTGAGAACCTCTTCTGAATTGTGCAAAGCTGTAATACCACATTTGAGGGTATCACCCATTCATTAGTCCATTGCTGAAGATGGTGAGTAAAGTACATCGGAATCACCTGAAAATCCAACACCACCACGTTATCTGCAAACAGGAACACTGTAATTCTTACAGAAGTACCCAGACGTTCCAAGGTCACAACTTTAACATGATTGATAATGACATTCAACAGGGTGAGAGACAATGGCCTCACTTCTCTTTTGTAAGATAGAGTTTGGTGATCTTGCATCTGTAGTAGGTGCCTTGGACAAATCTAAAATTTGGTCATACAGTCCCATAGTTTACAATCTGGCTTAATTCCATGTTTCAGAGTACATCTGCATCAGTCCAATGAATTACTTAATAACCTACCATCCACCAGCAGACACAACATAAGAAATGTTAACTGACAACATATAAAGCTGAAAGCTGGCATGTATATAAATCCATATGACAAACAGAATTTAAACTCAAAAACCATAACAGTTTAACAAATAATTAATCCATGTTCAGGTTACATTTGGTTTCAGATTTATGTTCATATGTTGTTTTGGACTCAGAAAACTCGTAACTCTATGGCAGGTTAAATAGGATTCACTGGAGACACACAGGTAGGAGATAGCTTTTCCCCTTTTAACATTAAGGATGCTGGGCTGCTTTAGTGCCGCCTATCCAGCTAATTACAGGATTTTAATAATCTCTTCATGCATTAATGAATAAGAAACAGTACTTTGTTGAACTTGAATACAAATGTTAGCAGATGCAAAGATAAAATATTGAAGAGCGTAATTATAGCACAAGTACATGTTTGGTTCGAAACCAGTAGCTGCCTGGAGCACACTGGGGCCAAGATACCCAAATTATACTGCTGGTTTTACAATACTCCCTCCCCAGTGAAATGGGGAGACTTTTGCTCACCAGCATCTTGATATGTTAACAAAGATCTGACTGATCAGTCAGTTCTTCGCAAATATTAAAAGAGGTAAAAAAAGCCAAGTTTTTTTTAAAAGTTGTCAGGCAGTTTAACTGAGCACCTGAAAATTTCAATTATACTTAGCCTGTGCAAAAACTGCAGTGGCACAAGGACATACCAGGTCACGAAAATTCCAATGGGCAACTCCACACCCAAATTAAGTTGACATGAAGCCAAAACTGCTTCACATTAAATGTAAATGCAGAATGCATGTCGTAACTGGTTTTTAACAAATTAATCTACATGTCCTTTACATACAAATATAGGGTACTTTAAGAATATATGCAATGATTGAAACATATTACACAAAAGATTTAAATTTTACATATTAGAATCATTCATTCGTCAGTCGATAAATTAAGCCAGCCATAAAGCATACATTAGATCTCAAAACCTAAATATTAAAACTTAAACATTAAAAACTGTAATGTTTCAGTAACAAGTGTATAGCTTATTTTCCTATTGTACAGAGTCACAGAGACTTTATAACACTGATACATACCCCACATAGTTTTACCACACACAAAAAAAATCTAATTTAACTGGTTATGTTTTGCTTCTGAATTGTAAATGAGTGTTGTCATAGGATAAATTAATTACATTTGTGGCAATAACAATGAAGCATGAAATCAATATCTCTCCATGCAGCCATGTATAACCTCACAAAAGTACCATCAAGTTTCAACAGTGCTTAATTTCCACAATAAATTGTTTAAGCTCAACATTTATAAAATTCAAGCATTTAGCCAATTACATAATTTTATTCTGATGTTTTGTTCAGTAATCTGAATTAACAAGATAATTGCAATCTGGTTCCATTTCCAGACAAAACCATACAGTACATTTACAAGAATAGTCAGGGCTGCAACCTACTTTCTGCTCATCACAGAAGGATAGCCCAAATTAATAATTATATTTTACAAAGGCAAAATAATGCTGGAATTCTAAAACATGAACAGAAAATGCTGTAAATACTCAGCAGATCAAGCAGCATTAGTTAACAGACTCATTGCCTCCACCTTTTGTAGAGCCAGAAAATCTTACAATGTATTTTAAGCAACAAGGCCGGAAAGTATAGTAGTGGGCCGGGGGGGCGGGTTGGGTAGGAGAGGAAAGAACAGAAGTGAACGTCTGCGATACGATGAAACGCACGAGTGATTAAGTGACAATGGAGGTGATGTCGCAAGGCAAAAGGAGATGGAAATGGGACAAGAAAAGAAACAAAAGATGGGTCTAGAAAAGGTTGTTATATCATAAATTCTTTCTTGGTCAGAAAACAAGAGGTAGATGTTGAACTTTCAATCACATAGAATGAATGTTGTCATTTATCTTAATTGCAGATTATAATTTTTAAGAATGTGCATGATGTCTACAATATATCTAGATTAATGGAAAGCCTAAATGAAACCACAAAGAAACCTCAAAAGGAAACTTCACTCTGGAATTCAAACCACTTCAGGGACCAATTACAGAAATCCACTGATGAGAATGTAAAGTCTGCTCAGATAGACTGTCTCTATGATTGTAAACATTATCATTTACCCTGCAGGTGCATCATTTGTAAACTGAATTTTCCTCCTTGCCTTTCCCACAACCTGTGCTGACACCCTCTGAGAGGGCAGATAGCTCAACCTTCACTCCCTTGTTAAAACTGCTCTTTGATCAATGCTGCACATCCCCTATTGCACAAAAGAGTTAAGCATAAACCCCAATCAATATAGGGACACAAGTGTGATTGTTGGCAGAGAATAAGCACTTCAATGTTGTACAAACTAGACTTACATCCAACCAAATGCTGTAGAGGGGCTCTTGTCTAAAATGACATTGTCACAAAAGCAGATTAATTATTCAGGATTCAGCCTGTAGTAAGACCACCTATTATCAGCTCCAAAGGTGGTCATTATAGGCAGCATTATACTGTATTAATAACCTACTGACTACCACATTTCATTTCACTGGACTGAGAGTTCCTCATGCTCCTTGAGGTCTTCATAAATTCAAATTTCTGATACTTCAAGAGGATATCAGAAGTTATCAGAGAATGAAGTTCCTTTGTTACAGAACTTTGCTTCCAAACAAATCCCACATATTTGCTGTTAACAGTGTAAAGCTCAAATTTTGTGGCGATATCCCTGAAAATTTGGATCAATGGTTTCAGATTCTCTATGCCTTCTAGAAGTTCAAAGACTTCCAAATCCCCCCCACCCCTATGATTGTACGCCCAAGCACAGATCTTCACCAGTTTGTTAATATAATGATAGTACCTGATAAAACCCAAAATCCAAAAGATGAAGGGCAAAATAATTTCCAAGTTAACTTCTGAACACAGAGAAGTATGTGATTTTTACTTTTACAGGGCCAACTTCAGTCAGCTAATCAAAGTATTGTGGAGCAAAGGTGCTCCTGCAAAGCACCTTGGGACATTTTATTACATTAAAGGTGCTATATAAATATCAGTTGTTGTTGTTCTTGTTGTTGTAGTGTCATGATTTCGCATCTATTTCCAGTATTAACTGGCAAACCAAAAATGAACAGCAGGACAGCAGGCTCAACTTGTAGCTGGAGAATCTATCAAAGAGAGAATGGCTGATATTTTTTTTAATTATTTATTTATTTAGAGATACAGCACTGAAACAGGCCCTTCGGCCCACCGAGTCTGTGCCGACCATCAACCACCCATTTATAACAATCCCATATTCCTACCACATCCCCACCTGTCCCTATATTCCCCTACCACCTACGTATACCAGGGGAAATTTATAATGGCCAATTTACCTATCAACCTGCAAGTCTTTGGCTGTGGGAGGAAACCGGAGAACCCGGTGAAAAACCACGCAGACACAGGGAGAACTTGCAAACTCCACACAGGCAGTACCCAGAATTGAACCCGGGCCCGGGTCGCTGGAGCTGTGAGGCTGCGCAGTGGTTAGCACCACAGCCTCACAGCTCCAGGCACCCAGGTTCGATTCTGGGTACTGCCTGTGTGGAGTTTGCAAGTTCTCCCTGTGAGCGCGTGGGTTTTCGCCGGGTGCTCCGGCTTCCTCCCACAGCCAAAGACTTGCAGGTTGATAGGTAAATTGGCCATTGTAAATTGCCCGTGGTGTAGGTAGGTGGTAGGGAATATGGGATTACTGTAGGGTTAGTATAAATGGGTGGTTGTTGGTCGGCACTAGGCTTAGAAAAACATGGTTTTACTGCAAAAAAAGCACAGACTGAGGAGATTTAATTGAGCTCATTAAAATACTGAAAGGGTTAGTTCGATCCACATGAATAGGCTTTTTGAGTTAGATGGGTTGGAGAGGATCAGAGAACATGCATGTTACGTAGGCATGGCATTAGATTAAACGTTAGGCAGCTTTTCTTTTCACAAGAAACTCATCAACCTTTGGATCAAGTTGCTTGCTTGTGCACTGAGTGTGGATTTGCAGCAAAGGGCAAGTTTCTCATTGTGGCTGACATCACAGCATACAGAAGGTAGATGGGGTATTAAGCAATATTTAGTTTAGTTTAGTTTAGTTTCCCAGACACTGTGTTCTCCTCGAACTTATTTGGTTGCCTTAAGGGGTCAAAGATTCATTTCTCTCTAGTCCAAGGAACTGAGGCCAATGACAACACATCAATTCCCATCCTGAGATCAGTTAACAGCACAGCCTGGAGGTTGAACCTGGCCTGTAAGGTTCAGGCCCTCCATAGATAAGTTTACTTTAGAAGTGAGTTTAATTAAAATTTATTAAGCTCCCCCTAGTGAAATAATAACTGAAAACATTTCGCTAATTTGTTCCTCTACAACCAAGCTCAACTAAGCTGAAATATTTCTAAGAGCAATTTTATATTGTTTGATAACAATGGGGGGAGGGCACAAGGGGAAATCAGTGCTTTCATTTTATCCCAATCCTTCCCGCCAGTTAAATTTACCTAATCAACAATGGCAACCACATTTCTTCAACTGAAATGGCACCACCATCTGGGCGGGTGGGTGTGAATTATAATTGTGCAACAGCCACTGTACCATTCTGTTCAAGTGTCCCATTTAGAGGATGGAACCAAGTGCTACAGTAGCTCAACCACTGGAGGCAATCAAGATTGACTGGCACAAACAATCAAAAATGAATTCAGAAGCTCTGAAAATCTAACACTACCAATTATTGGAGGTCCAGTAAGGTAGAAGTAAGGGATGGCACAAAGATGTGGGTATGTTTTTATTGTTATAAAACTATACAACTAGAATTTTACAATCTTCTGGCATTCAGTGTTGTAAGTGATCTGAATCACTGAATGAATGAGTGGATTTTGACCCTGGCAAGAAATCATCTACAACAGTTTAAATAAATACCATTGGAGAAGCATTCAGGCTGGATGTTGAGCACCAATTAACCCTTGAGTCAATTTTGTCATTTGACATTGGAGGAAACACTGAACACAAGCGGAAAACAATGAAACAGATGGTACAAACTTGTATGACTGACTTTTGTTGGATTTCAAAAAGATTAACCCAATTCAGTAGAAACTCAGCTGATAAATACTACAACAGGAGCTTCTTTCCTATCGGTAAGATCGAACACAGATAAAGACTAAGCCTTTATAGTACTGAATGTCCCTCACAAATTTACTACTGATAGGTTAGGAACATACTATGAGCACCACAAACTTTTAAAAGATTGCACTCTCCAAAGCTACAATGCTGAACAAAATAAGTGCAAAGCACAGAGCACAAACATTGCTTTAGAGGTGTGCAAAGGAAACCTGACCCAAGTCCAAATGCTGGACCTGGAAGCCCGACCCGACCCAAACCCGACACATGCCATCGGATCCGTCAGGGTCAGGTCGGGTTGCAGGCCTTTACCCATGTACTGATGTAAAGGCCTGCCACCTGACCCGACCCCGACGACATGTGACGGGTTCGGGTCGGGTCAGGCCGGACTTCCGGGTTCGGAATTCGGGCTCACGTTGGGTTTCCTTTGTTACATTGCTTTACATCTATTTTACGGAATGAATATTAAAATTACTGCTTTTCATTAAATCATTCTTCATTCCTCGCTTTTAAACAGACAAAAACATTTTATGGAGCAACAAAGTTAATCATAATTTTTTAAGGTGAATCTCCATCCCTGCTCCACAGTGGGTCACTGAGGCATGATTGTCTTGCTTTTTTTTTAAAATTCGTTCATGCGATGTGGGCATCACTGGCTAGACCAGCATTTATTGCCCATCCCTAATTGCCCTTGAGAAGCTGTGGGTGAGCTGCCTTTTTGAACCGCTGCAGTCCTTGAGATATAGGTACACCCACAGTGCTCTTAGGAAAGGAGTTTCAGGATTTTGACCCAGTGACAGTGAAGGAACAGCGATATAGTTCCAAGCCAGGACGGTGTGTGGCTTGGAGGGGAACTTGCAGGTGGTGGTGTTTCCAATAGCCTGCTGCCCTTGTCCTTTTAGTTGGTAAAGGTCACGGGTTTAGAAGACGCAGTCGAAGGAACCTTGGGGAGTTGTTGCAATGCATCTTGTAGAAGGTACACACTGCTGCCACTGTGCATCAGTGGCAAAGGGAGTGAACATTGAAGGTGGTGGATGGGGTGCCAATCAAGCAGCCTGCTTTGTCCTAGATGGTGTCAAGCTCCTTGAATGTTGTTGGAGCTGTTGTGGTCAAACAAGGAGAGGGAAAAGAGCGAAGCTCTTTGACCCCTCCTCACTTGACTGTAACAGGGGATATTGGATTAGTTTGGCTCTGGAGGTTCCTGCTGTCAAAAACTCTCATCCGAAGCTCAAGTGTTAAAGAAAAGTCTCTTGGGTGAGATACTGTACTCTAAAATAGCCATCAGGAAAGAACAAGTACAAACCAAAACTTGGGAGAAACATCAGGCAAAAATATTTCCACGTTGAATTATGAAGTTCTACTGCACAATTCAGAACAACTCTTGAAAGCAGATAGAACACCAGAACATCAATATTGTCAAATATTTAAATAAAATGATCGTCTAAGTCTTACTTGGAAACATTTGGCTTTCAACGACAAAGCGAACAAAGCCTGGTCACAAATCACATTACTAACTTAAAGGCATATATACAACAGCTATCAAAGTTGTAGAAAATCGAGGTTTAGAAATGTGATCAATAAAACCCATCTGCCACTGTGTGTTGCAAGTCTTACCAGTTGTTACACAAATGTCTACTGTAGGTACCGTTCACCCACCATCATGGAACAAATAAGCATCTAAACTGTGCATGTGTTGCCCAATGCAACACGCTCCCAGCCATGGCAGTAATTACTATATGAATAGAAGAAAAGACTGGAAAAGCGAAGATCATATTCATGCAGTTACATTATAGCCTCCAGTTAAGGCATCGTTAAAAATACCTAACTTAAGAGAAATTCTTCGAATGACTTGGAAGACATTTTGAGCAAGTGTCAGATATTGCTAAAGCATAATGTAATATTACATTCAATATTATCAAGTTTTTGTTCATTGAACTTTTACTAGACATTAGTTTCATTAATGCTATGTCTTGAAATGATTTGCTTCTGCCAACCCTGCGTGACATTAATAGAATTAGTTATTTCTCGGAGCCAAACATTTTTTTCGGCCGACTTAACAGTTAATATCAGTAGTCATCAAAATGCTAGAAACTATTATTTGGGACGTGGTAACAGGGCACTTTAAAAATCATGTGATTAAGCAGAATCAACACGGATTTAAGAAAGGGAAATCATGTGTGACAATCCAATTAAGAGTTTTTGAGGATGTAACTAGTGAGATGATAAAGGGGAACCACTGGATCTAACGTATTTGGATTTTCAAAAAGCATTCGATACGGTGTCACACAAAAGGTTAATGGACAAAATTAGGACTCATGGGATTGGGGGTAGAGGCCTACTTTAAGTCGGGAAAACAAACCCGACCCGAACCCGACCGAGTCCCTCCGCTTTTGCCCCAAGCCCAACCTGATCCGAGCCCGCCCCGACTCAACCCGAGCCCGACCCGGCCATCCGTTTACTTACCTCCCGACTCGGAACCTCCATGAAGTTGCCACACATGCATGATGACGTCATAGTGATGTCACTCGCTCACTGCGCAGACTCAGTTTCGTCCCGGTCTCCCAAGCACTGACCCTGCGTGTCTGGCCCGACCCGACTTGACCTGGACTCAGCCCGACCCGACCTGAGCCCGAAAGTCGGAGCCTGAAGGTGGGCCCGACCCGACCCCGACACATGTTGTCGGGTCCCGTCGGGTTCGGATCAGGTAGCAGGCCGCTAATTGGGGGTAATATAGTAGCATGGATTGAGGATTGGTAAATGGGCAGAAAGCAGAGAGCATTTTCGGATTGGCAGTCTATAACTACTGATGTACTGCAAGGATCAATACTTGGGCACCAACTATTTATAATCTATCTTAATGACTTAGATGAGAGGACTGAGTTTAACATGTCCAAGTTTTCTGACTGTACAAGCTAGGTGGGAAAGAAAGTAGTGAGGAAGATGCAAAGAAGCTGCAGATATAGACAGGTTGGTGAGTGGGCAAGAACATGGTAGATGTAATACAATGTGACAAAGTGTGAAGTTATCCACTTTGATAGGAAAAATAAAAAAGCCAAATATTTTTTGAACAATGAGAGACAGGGGCCAGAATTTTAACTTAGGCGGACGGGAGCCGGCCACCAACTGAAAAATCGGTGCTGAACCCCCATTCGCCTCGCCTGGGGATCTGACCCATATTTTGCGGGTTCCCGGGCTTCAAAGGCTATGAGGCAGGACTTCCACCCTCTTGAGGGAGGAAGTCCCACCTAATAGAACTGCCAGCCAATCAGTGGGCCGGCAGCTCTTAGTCCAGCATGAAGACAAGATGCCTATACTCCCAGGAGTTCAGAAGAATGAGAGGTGACCTAATTGAAGCATATAAAATTCTTAAGGGGCCCTATGGGTAAATGCTGAGAAAAAATGCTTCCCCTCCCTGGCTGGGGAATCTAGAACACAGGGTCAGTCTTAAATTAAGAGGTCGCCCATTTAGAATTGAGATAAGGAGAAATTTCTTTGGAATTCTCCACCCCAAAGAGCTGTGGATACTCAGTCGTTGGAGTATCATCAAGTCAGAGGACGATAGATGTTTGGGTATGAATGGAATTAAGTGATATGGGGATAAGGCAGGAAGGTGGAAGATCAGCCATGATCTTGTTGAATGGGGGAGCAGACTCGAAGGGCCAAATACCCTACTCCTGCTCTTCTCTCTATGTTCTTAAACTTTATTGTGAAAAACAGTGTGGTGCAGTTTCCACTTGTTTACGTGAGTCATATCAGCATAATCTGGGTGTAATCAGCCGAACTAGCGCAAATGATCTGTAAATTTTAGACATAAGTAAGTTATGCCAAAAACGCTGACATTGTGTTTTCCTGACTCGTTTACGCTGGTTCAAGTTCCCATTTAGCCGGATCACGCCCCAGGTCAAAATTGAGAGATTCCGCCAATTGCACTGGCTCAAGAAGGCTCTTCAAATTATGCTCATTTCCTTCAATGCACAGGAACGAGTAGCCACATTCTTTCATATTGAAAATATTCCATTTATGAAGAAACTGAATAGTGTATGCCAATCAAACTATTAAATGATTTAATATAGTTTGTCAATTTTGGCAATTTTAAATCAGGTGGAGAACCTGAATTAAAAATGCTTATTTTTGCTGATAACCCCACTTCACCTGTATTTATAAAACTGCATCAGGTTGCCACTCTTAAATATAATCAAGGAATATTTTTTAAAGGAAAGAAACAAAAAGGAAATGATTATGTTCTATTGCGCTGCCCAAATGTGTTGGTTCATGGAAGAGTTTTAAGTTTCAGATTATGCAAAATAATTTTAGCAGAAGCTTGAACTGTAACCTAACCAGTGCAGTTTTAACTGCAATTTGGGCACAGTTTTCTGATTGCTTGCTAAGTGGAAATGCATTGGACTTAACCACTGGATGCAACTTTTCAATTAATTAACAGAATCTTCCAATGTAAGATGCATTGATACCATAAAGCATCAGATTTGCCTTTCCAAGAAAAATAATGAGACCCAAACTGGCCAGGAAACAAAGGAGGAAAAAATAACTCCTGTGCCCAAGGGCTCAGGGCTTTGGGAATATGCTACAATCAGAAACAAAGAGAGGATGAAGGAAATGGCAAGCGCTCACAAAAGCTAGACACACAGTCTCCAAGCAAACAAGGAAACAGAACAGCAAACAAGTAACAAATCAGCTGCAAACTAATCTTCCTGTAACTTGAATTAGAATTTTTAATTAAAACTCAAGTTCGAAAACGTTGCAGAAATCGCAAAACTGGTAAAGGCCATCAGATGCCAATTTTCTAAGTACTGTCTTCAAAGTTAACATTACTTAAAGATTTGAAATCTAAATCTCATGTGAACAGATTAAAACATCATAACTCTTTTGATTAATTTAGATATGACATCCAGTTCCAAAGTCACCAGCTTAACTGACTCAACTCATTTAAATATGAAACAGAATAGGGTCGTGAATTATTTATTTAAAAAAGTACTAGTCTTCATTTTTATTTAAGCAAACAAAAATACTCCTTGTTCTTGCAAAAATTAATTGCAGCAAGTTCATTCTATATGACAGCCAGTTACAAAACAAAGTAAGGGTACACCATAACTTATCAGGAAGACTTAACACAATCACTTAATTAATTTACGAAAACATTTATATTTCTGGGTATGAATGGCCATTAATTACACAAACTGAAAACTATCACATCAGCCAGTAAATAAGAATCGCATTACTGTGTAGCTGATGTGACCCTCAAAATTATTTAGTTTTTAAATGAAATGCATACTTCTCTCTGAAAAAAGTGAATATACATAATAGGTGTGGTCAAATCTGTCAAAGGCTGCATGTAAATAAGGATGAGAAGAGGTAGTACACCACCGTCAGGCACAGAGGATGTCATTTGTCAATATACACCCACACAAAATAGCTGCAATGACACAGGAGAGTGAGCTATTTATGTAGTGAAAAACAATTAACCATTCTCCATTTAACAGAATGTGACAGGAAGGGAGGATAATGCTTTCAGTGCAAATCATTTCTTTTTCCCGACAAAGGTTGCTCACCATTTACTTAAATGATTTGGACTCGGGAATTGGAAGTACAATTTCAAAATTTGCAGATGGCCCCAAATTGGGGAGTGCAGTTAACACAGAGGAGGACTGCGACAAAATACAGGAAGACATTCATAAATCTGCATGCCTCAAACAAGGGGCAGGCTGAGTAGAAATGGTGGAAGAGAAAGAATAAAAGAGACAATTTCTTTTCTTGTTCCCAAGCAATGATGCCTGATAAAAATAGTTTGGACGTGCCAAACATGTTTTGAAGAGACTCTGGAAGGTGTGGAGAGGTGCAGGAAAGCAAATGTACTCAAAGAATTTTATTCAGGGTTGCACTGGCTGAAGACTTTGCTACTGATACCATCATGTTCTTAATAGTACAAAAATAAAACTGAATAACCGCAAGATTGCAAGAGCTGATTCTTTCCTGACTCCTGTCAGTTTTAGCAAAACAAACAAAACATGACAAAGCCTCACTCGCTTGAAAAGTAAAATCTGAGTACTTTCTATTCAAGAAACTCTGGAAAAAAAAATAGACTACTTCTGTATGGTATGAAGTAACCTCAACCTTTGGACACCAACACTTTATATCGCTGCTTTCTTAACTGTCCAAGTGGCATACAATCAAGATGCTGCTTGCCGAAGTTGCAGAGTTGACACTTCAGATCAGCCTCGAAGCCAAGCATGTGTAACAGTATAAGTAACAGTAAAGAACAGACTTGCAATTATGTGTGGCCTCACACATCCTCATGACATCCCAAAGTGATTCACAGTGAACAAATAGTCTTTGAGGTGCAGTCACAATTATTTTGCATGCAAATGCAGCAGACAATTTGAGCACAGCAAAGTACCACAAACAGCAATAAGATAAATAACCAATTAATCTGTCTTTAGTTGAGTACATTGGTCAAAGGAGGTGGTGGCATAGTGGAATTGTTACTGGACTAACAACCCAGAGACCCAGGGCGCATGGGTTTGAATCCCACCCCAGCAGAACGTGGAATTTGAATTCAATTAATACATCTGGAATTAAAACCTAGTCCTTAAACCATATTGATGGCCATGAAACCATTGTCGATTGTTGTAAAAACCCATCTGGTTCACTAATGTCATTTTGGGAAGGAAATCTGCAGTCCTTATCTGGTCTGGCCTCTGAAATGGCCTCAGTTGTATCTAACTGCTAAGTCAATAAAAAAAATAAAATCGGACAGACCACCCTGCATCAACATAGGCCGACAACAGCAAACCCAGCCCTGCCAAGTCCTCCTTACTAACATCTGGGGGCCTGTAACAAAATTGGGAGAGCTGTCCCACAGACGTGTCAAGCAACAGCCTGATACAGTCATACTGACAGAATCATACCTTACAGATAATGTCCCAGACACTGCCATCACCGTTCCCAAGCATGTCCTGCCCCAACGGCAGGACAGACCCAGGAGAGGTGGCAGCACAGTGGTATACAGTCGGGCGGGAGTTGCCCTTGGAGTCCTCAACATCGACACCGGACCCCATGAAGTCTCATAGCATCAGGCCAAACAAGGGTAAGGAAACCTCCTGCTGATTACCACCTACCACCCTCCCTCAGCTGATGAATCAGTACTCCTCCATGTTGAACATTACTTGGAGGAGACAGAGGGTGGCAAGGGCACAGAAAGTACTCTGGATGGGAGACTTCAATATCCATCACCAAGAGTGGCTCTACTGACCGAGCTGGCTGAGTCCTAAAGGACATGGCTGCTAGACTGGGTATGGAGCAGGTGGTGGGGGAACCAACAAGAGGAAAAAACATACTTGACCCCGTCCTCACCAATCTGCCTGCCACAGATGCAGCTGTCCATGACAGTATTGGTAGGAGTGACCACCACACAGTCCTTGTGGAGGCGAAGTCCCACCTTCACATTGAGGATACCCTCCATTGCATTGTGTGGCAATATCACCGTGCTAAATGGGATAGATTTCGAACAGACCTAGCAATGCAAAACTGGGCATCCATGAGGTGCTGTGGGCCATCAGCAGCAGCAGAATTGTAATCAACCACAATCTGTAAACTCATGGCCTGGCATATCCCCCACTCTACCATTACCATCAAGCCAGGATACCAACCCTGGTTCAATGAAGAGTGCAGGAGGGCATGCCAGGAGCAGCACCAGGCATACCTCAAAATGAGGTGACAACCTGGTGAAGCTACTATCTGCGTGCCAAACAGCATAATCAGCATGCAACAGACAGAGCTAAGCTCTGCAGTCCTGTCACATACAGTCGTCAATGGTGGTGGACAATTAAACAACTAACTGGAGGAGGTGACTCCACAAATATCCCCATCCTCAATGATGGGGGAGCTCAGCACATCAGTGCAAAAGACAAGGCTGAAGCATTTGCAACAATCTTCAACCAGAAGGGTCAGGTTGACAATCCATCTCAGCCCCCTCCTGAAGTCCCCAGCATTACAGATGTGAGACTTCAGCCAATTCAATTCACTCTGCATGCTATCAAGAAACGACTAAAGGCACTGGATACTGCAAAGGCGATGGGCCCTGACAACATTCCAGCAATAGTACTGAAGACATGTGCTCCAGAACTTGCCAAGCTGTTCCAGTACAGTTACAACACTGGCATCTACCCAGCAATGTGGAAAATTGCCCAGGTATGTCCTGTACACAAAAAGCAGGAAAAGTCCAACTCGGCCAATTACCGCCCCATCAGCCTATTCACAATCATCAGTAAAGTGATGGAAGGTGTCATCAACAGTGCCATCAAGCAGCACTTGCTTAAAAATAACCTGCGCAGCGATGCTCAGTTTGGGTTCTGCCAGGGCCACTCAGCTCCTGACCTCATTACAGCCTTGGTTCAAGCATGGACAAAAGAGCTGAACTCAAGAGGTGAGGGGAAAGTGACTGCCCTTGACATCAAGGCAGCATTTGACCAAATATGGCATCAAGGAGCCCTAGCAAAACTGAAGTCAATGGGAATCGGGGGAAAACTGTCCACTGGTTGGAGTCATACCTAGCACAAAGGAAGATGGTTGTAGTTGTTGGAGGTCAATCATCTCACTACAGGAATTCCTCAGGGTAGTGTCCTAGGCCCAACCATCTTCAGCTGCTTCATCAATGGACTTCCTTCAATCATAAGGTCAGAAGTGGGAATGTTCGCTGATGATTGCACAATGTTCAGCACCATTCACGACTCCTCAGATACTGAAGCAGTCCGTGTAGAAATGCAGCAAAACCTGGACAATATCTAGGCTTGGGCTGATAAGTGGCAAGTAACATTTGCGCCACACAAGTGCCAGGTAATGGCCATCTCCAACAAGAGAGAATCTAACCATCTGCCCTTGACATTCAATGGCATTACCATTGCTAAATCCCCCACTATCAGCATCCTAGGGGCTACCATTGACCAGAAACTGAACTGGAGTAGCCATATAAATACCGTGGCTACAAGAGTAGGTCAGAGGCTAGTAATACTGAAGTCAGACAGGGATGTCGTTACCTCTATCAGCAGGCGAGTTCTCTGATTACAGTTTCCTTACATCAAGTTAGCACAATGAGTGAATTTTAAAAACTGACAATATATAGGGTTGTTGGGATTTGTTTAGCAAACCAAATTGGCAGGAACCAAAAGCCCAATCACTTGATTTCAAATTTTCAACATAAAAAAGATGATCTTTGATTTCAAAACAATAAAGATAAAAGGCAGTTCTTTGTTACCCAAGTAAAATGCTGCAAGATACAACATCAGCATACCAATAAAAGAGCTATCCACTCTCAGAATAACAAATGACCACATAAATGTAACTAAAATAGCATAGCAATACTTAACCTAGATTATAGATGGAAAATCAATTTATATTCAATTAAAAAAACTTCAATATTTATTTTCCGTTAGTGACACAATGCTCAAGTTTCACTAAGCAGAAGTTTTCTTTCTACTCACGAACAGCACGCATAAATTTTCAATAGAAAAAAAAAGGGAGCTTTCCAACCTCAGTGTGACTGTTAGACTGACAATATAATGTGGTATTTATCATGCTTGCTCTCAGAGAAGATAAGAAAACGCAGTTGGAATGATATCAGCACATAGACAACAAACATCAAATCCAAGTTCTATTTCCAAACATATCACCGTTGGAATAGATCCATATATGATCTCCACAAAACGAGGGAAACCAACATAAAATAAAGAGTACAATTCTAAAGAGGGGGCAAGAACAGAGACCTGGGGGTATATGTGCACAAATCGTTGAGGGTCAGATTGAGAAAGTAGTTAAAAAGACATACAGGATCCTGGGGCTTTATAAATTGAGGCATAGAGTTCAAAAGCAAGGAAGTTATGATGAACCATCATAAAAGTCTTGTTCGGCTTCAACTGGAGTATTATGTCCAATTCTAGGCACTGCACTTAAGGAAGGAAGCGAAGACTTTAGAGAAGGTGCAGAAAAGATTTGTGATAATGGTTCCAGGGATGAAGGACTTCAGTTATGTCAATAGATTGAAGAACAAAGAACATGACAGCACAGAAGCAGGCCATTCGGTCCTCCAAGCCTGCGCCGATCTTGATGCCTGTCTAAACTAAAACTTTCTGCACTTCCGGGGACCGTATCCCTCTATTCCCATCCTATTCATGTATTTGTCAAGATACCTCTTAAACGTCGCTATCGTACCTGCTTCCACCACCTCCCCCGGCAGCAAGTTCCAGGCACTCACCACCCTCTGTGTAAAGATCTTGCCTCGCACATCCCCTCTAAACTTTGCCCCTCGCACCTTAAACCTATGTCCCCTAGTAACTGACTCTTCCACCCTGGGAAAAAGCTTCTGACTATCCACTCTGTCCATGCCGCTCATAACTTTGTAAACCTCGATCATGTCGCCCCTCCACCTCCGTCGTTCCAGTGAAAACAATCAGAGTTTACCCAACCTCTCCTCATAGCTAATGCCCTCCAGACCAGGCAACATCCTGGTAAACCTCTTCTGTACCCTCTCCAAAGCCTCCAACTCCTTCTGGTAGTGTGGCGATGAGAATTGCACGCAATATTCTAAGTGTGGCCTAACTAAGGTTCTGTACAGCTGCAGCATGACTTGCCAATTTTATACTCTATGCCCCGACTGATGAAGGCAAGCATGCCATATGCCTTCTTGACTACCTTATCCACCTGCGTTGCCACTTTCAGTGACCTGTGGACCTGTACGCCCAGATCACTCTGCCTGTCAATGCTCCTAAGGGCTCTGCCATTTACTGTATACTTCCCCCCGGTATTAGACCTTCCAAAATGCATTACCTCACACTTGTCTGGATTAAACTCCATCTGCCATTTCTCCACCCAAGTCTCCAACCGATCTATATCCTGCTGTATCCTCTGACAATCCTCATCACTATCCGCAACTGCACCAACCTTTGTGTCGTCTGCAAACTTACTAATCAGACCAGCTACATTTTCCTCCAAATCATTTATATATAATACAAACAGCCAAGGTCCCAGCACTGATCCCTGCGGAACACCACTAGTCACAGCCCTCCATTCAGAAAAGCACCCTTCCACTGCTACCCTCTGTCTTCTATGACCGAGCCAGTTCTGTATCCACCTTGCCAGCTCACCTCTGATCCCATGTGACTTCACCTTTTGTACCAGTCTGCCATGAGGGACCTTGTCAAAGGCTTTACTGAAGTCCATATAGACAACATCCACTGCCCTTCCTTCATCAATCATCTTCGTCACTTCTTCAAAAAACTCAATCAAGTTAACGAGACACGACCTCCCCTTCACAAAACCATGCTGCCTCGTGCTAATAAGTTCATTTGTTTCCAAATGGGAGTAAATCCTGTCCCGAAGAATCCTCTCTAATAATTTCCCGACCACTGACGTAAGGCTCACCGGTCTATAATTTCCTGGATTATCCTTGCTACCCTTCTTAAACAAAGGAACAACACTGGCTAGTCTCCAGTCCTCTGGGACCTCACCTGTAGCCAATGAGGATGCAAAGGTTTCTGTCAAGGCCCCAGCAATTTCTTCCCTTGCCTCCCTCAGTATTTGGGATAGATCCCATCAGGCCCTGGGGTTGTTCTCTTTAGGAGAAGAGAAGGTTGAGAGGAGATTTTATAAAGGTGTTCAAAATCGTGAGGGGTCTAGACAGTAGATAGAGAGAAACTGTTCACATTGGTGAAAGGGTCAAGAACCAGAGGACACCAATTTAAGGCAACTGACAAAAAAGCTAATGGTAACATGGGAAGAACAACTTTTTTTAGATAGCAAGTGCTCAGGATCTGGAATGCCCTTTCGAGTACGGTGGAGGCAGACTTAATCATGGCTTTCAAAAGGGAATTGGATAAGCATCTGAATAGAAAAAAATTGCAGGACTATGGGGAAAGGACAGGGGAGTGGGACTAGTTGAGTTGCTCTTGCAGACAGCTGGCACGACATGATGGGCCAAATGGCCGCCATCTGTGCTGTAACCATTCTATGATTCTAAAAGAGGGTTTTTGTTGCACAAGGATTTTCTTCAAAGCAAATGAAGAAACCGTGAAAATGATCCACTGAATATTTTAACTGGTTCTCTTAACTTACATGCAGCTCAGCACTGAGAAACCTTGGACATCTAGGTTTTGGGAGGGACTACCAATCCCAATCCATTTTGATAAGGAAATGTGGGCAAGTTCATTACTCCTCAAAGAGGTGCACACGAGGCATGAATGAGACAAATATTGGCTTCAGTTAATCAGTTGTCATGACCAGGCAGGCCAGAGAATATACAAGCTCTTGCAAAATGGTGCCCTTGATCATCCTTCCGTTCACGTCTTTCTATTCACAGTCCCATAATCTCAGTTTTTCACTTTCACATTGTCTTTTCTTAGTCTTTCATTTTCTCTTTTTTTTCTATGGTGTTATTTCCATGATGCAATCTGGCACAAAGTGTAAGGTAGCAATAAAAAACATTTAAAATTTCTTCTCAGGCACTGGATTTGTGTGAACGAATATACATTAAACAATAGTGCACAATATAATGATAACATTTATCAACCATACAGGATTTTCCTTTGGTATGTGGCATTTTCGACAGTCAAACCTCACTTTAAAAACACTTTGCACAAAAAAGCACACTATCTTTGGACTCTTGACTCCAAGTAGATAAGAGCCCAACAATAGTTTTTTTTTGTTATCTTAAGTAGCTATCAGAGCAGCTTTCCTTCAAAGAAAATTACTAAAAATAACTTTTCTTTGATTTGAATATAATTGAAGCAACATAATCCCAGAGCTGCCCAGAAAGCTTAGTGGCTAAAAGCACCACCAAGTATTAGACTGTACACTATTATGGTTGGTCTAACATAGCCAAATCGAACACTGCTAGGACTCATGAAGACTGACTAAAAATGGGCCTTCTCAGTAGCCAATTTTAACAACTACCAGCAGTATGACACTGATTTGCAACCAGCTGCACAAAACCCAGGCTTCAGGAAGCACCTGAGCTAATGTGTCAGCCTTGGCTCAGTGGTAGCACTCTCATCTCTGCCAGAAGGTTGTGAGTTCAAATCACACTCCAGAGACTTGAACACATAATCCAGGCTAGCACTCAAGTACATACTCCCCGAGAGGTTCTCCCTTTCAGTTAGAATGTTAAATCAAGGCCCAATTGCCCTCTCAGGTGAATGTAAAAGATCCCATGGCACTATGCAAAAAGCAGGGGAGTTCTCTTGGTTGACAGGCCAATTTGTACCATCAACCAACAGCACAAAAACAGATTTTAAGATCATAAGCTCATTACTATTGCTGAAACCTTGCTCTGGATAAATTGACTGCTGTGTTTCCCAACATACAACAAATTCAACAACAATTTGAATTTATATAGCATCTATAAACATAGTAAAATACTGCAATGCACTTCACATGAGCATTATTGAACAAACATTGATAGAGAGCCACATAAACAAAGCAACTCTACTTCAAAGATATTTCATTGGCTATTTCATTGCCCCTTTGGGACATCCCAAGGTCATGAATGGTGCTTTGTAAATGCAAAATCTTTTCTTCTTTCTTTATTGCTGGCCTCTTGCATCAGAAAAGCAACTGTAAATTATAGAATGCGAGATTTGTTTAGAGATACAGCACTGAAACAGGCCCTTCGGCCCACCGAGTCTGTGCCGACCATCAACCACCCACTTATACTAATCCTACACTAATCCCATATCCCTACCACATCCCCACCTGTCCCTATATTTCCCTACCACCTACCTATACTAGGGGCAATTTATAATGGCCAATTAACCTATCAACCTGCAAGTCTTTGGCATGTGGGAGGAAACCGGAGCACCCAGAGGAAACCCACGCAGACACAGGGAGAACTTGCAAACTCCACACAGGCAGTACACAGAATTGAACCTGGGTCGCTGGAGCTGTGAGGCTGCAGTGCTAACCATGCGCCGCCCATAATACCTTACTCAATGCTGAGTGAACTGCGATCATCAGGGCAGTAGTTTGGGTGTTACAATGGCCTTAGTGCCTCCCTGCTTGAGAAGTTCACGGGGGTGTTGGAAGCAGGGTGAGAGAAGAAGGAGGAAAAATTAGTCAGAGTTCCCACATATATCGAAAAAAAGTATGCGTGTGTGGACATCCTATAAGAACAGGGTAGGGGTCAAAAATAATGCCTCCACAGTGAAATAGCCTGTCAGCACTGAGTTTGTCATTACAAATGGCAGTTTTGCAGAAGTTAAAGGCTGCTGCCAATCATAGAATTCATAATACTACATCTTAAAAAAATAAACGGTTTTAGTAGAGGATGATCCCTGTGCACGAAGATGGAGACCTGAGAATCTTGAGAAATTGGTTCTCCAACCCCATCTAAATGTTCACGGCACTGATGCGTATCGACAGACAGCTCACTGGCTGAAGAAGTGAATTTCTGGTCATCTGCCTTGTTGGTCACAGACCTCAAGCCAGTCTTACTCCTTCTGGTTACACATCCTTTTGTTTTAAAAAAGGAGGAAATGCACCTTTTCAATGGAACCACTGGCTAAGCCTCATCAATGACCAGAAAACCTGAACTGAGAAGAGCAGACCAAACACCTGCTCTATTCCAGGCAGTCAAATTTCACAGAGGTCCTAACACAGGTTTCATATACTGAAGAAGGGCCTATGAAACAGCCCCAACGCTCAAAAAATGGCTCAACCCAATTTCGGTTCAGGCATTTCTCAAGTGTCTTTTTAAGTCATAGATTAAGTAAGATGGGTACAAGGTCCAATTTCTACCTCCTTATTTCAGAAGCTGATAAAGGTGAAAATGAGAAACTAGACATGGTGTCACCCATTCCTGAAAAAGATTTTTTAAGATGCATTTAAAAATGCAACACATTGTCGACCGTTGTATCACACAATATTACAAATATTCTTCAAGTCACTTGTTGCAAAAATATTCATTTAGTAGGAATGTAAATGTGAACTGCCATCCCTATATATTCCTTCACATATTATACTCCAGGATTCAGCTTAAAATACCAACAGATGGCAGGTTGTGTTTCATTAATTAAAACATATCCAAAAATATTCCACAAGTTACATTTCAACATTATATTTTATTATACAGCAGCATTTAATGGTGCACATCTGAACAAAGGATACCAGTTGCTATACCGTTCAAATTCTTTCTGCGCCCAGTCACGTGTGCATTTTGGCTTCCACTCTGCACCCAAGCCTATTACTTCTATTCCTCTCTTTTTTTCTCCCTCTCCTTGCCCTTTCGGCAGTACTCTCCTGTCCTCTCCCCAGCCTGTCACTCAGTCAGATCACCTTTAATTTCTTCCTTCTTAGCTACTTTGCCCCCTCCCACCACCCCAATCCAAAGACAGGATGTGAGAAATGAGGGCCAGCACTTCATGAGCTTGATTGGAGCAGGTCAGTTACCTACCATTCCATTAGAATAGTGTTGTCCAATATATTAGCCACAAGCCACGTGTGACAACTTGGGAATACAGATGTGGTGAAATGAATTTATAATTAGTCAGTGATTATTGAGTATTAGACCATTGTTGGGCATTTGATTTCATTACTCATATTTGCACCACGTGTACATGTGTATTTTAATCTTTTTCTTAACATTTCAGCAACAAATCCACAAAAAGAGAGTATGAATTTTTTGATAATTTTTGGTTCTTAAATTCCTTAATTACGGAATGGTGCTCGATGTTTGTGGAGGAAAAATACATGTGAAGTACATTTACCTGTATTATATGAATGTATGTAAGGTGTTATCTAATAAAATTATTCCCTGTGGCTAAAATTGTGTTGCCATAGCCACACCTGTGGCTTGTCAGCTGTTTCTATTGGACAACTATAGTTTGCAAGTTCTCCCTGTGTCTGTGTGGGTTTCCTCCGGGTGCTCCGGTTTCCTCCCACATGCCAAAGACTTGCAGGTTGATAGGTTAATTGGCCATTATAAATTGCCCCTAGTATAGGTAGGTGGTAGGGAAATATAGGGACAGGTGGGGATGTGGTAGGGATATGGGATTAGTGGAGGATTAGTATAAGTGGGTGGTTGATAGTCAGCACAGACTTGATGGGCCGAAGGGCCTGTTTCAGTGCTGTATCTCTAAACTAAACTAAACTAACTTGCATTGTGAAAGTTAGGAAATAGGAAAAGGCTGATACCATGGGATCAGATATTTTGGGAGCTAGGGGCAGGTGTGGAGGACAAAGAGGTTGAGGCAGTGCATGGATCATCTCAATCTTTGAGATGATAAAGTCTGTTCAGCTTCTGGCAGTAGAAGCCAGGACGAAAGGGGATTGGAGAAAGCAGTCGGCTCGTGGACAAACTAACCAGTCATATATTAGGTGTGTTCAAGACTGTGGTTACATACTGAAGTGAGCAATTTGTCAGTGGAACAATGGGAGTTGAAGTCCATAACTGATTTGATGGGGACAAGGACATAAAAGGCAAATCCAAGGGAGCAATATAGTGACGAGAAGAGGAAGAGTTAAGTGTTAGAAACTGACGGAACACAAATGAACTAATCTACTAGGGTGGAAGAGAGGGTCAGTGTTTGGATGTGGGCAGAGAAATCTGGAGTTTGAAGGAGATGTAAAAGTGGTCAAATATAGCTTCACTGATCTAAACCTCAGAGCTGGTCCAGAGTGTGGATGTAGGTAAGAAAGTTTATTTGCAGGGTCAAGTTCAATGAACACATAAGGGCAGAGAACGCAGAGGAGACAAGGAAAGATTTCTGTGAAATTCGAAACTACTGACGAAGGAAAGCCACCCAGCACAAAGAATGAATAAGAAAAGGGAAATCTCAATTAAGAGGTGACCACGAGGGCTGGGAATGTGACTGATGAAGACTTCAAAAGGAGTAGACAAGTGTGAGTATTTCAACAAAAAGTGGATGTAGGGGGGGCGGGGGGAGGGCAGGGAAATGTTGCAGGGACACAAGAGCCTTAGATAGGAACCGTTGATCAGAATCTCAATGATTTAAGCTTCAAGTTTCAGGAGGGAAAGAGACAAGAGAATCAAGGATTCTCCAAAGATAGTGGCACGGCTTAAACCTCCAGAAAAGACACTCTCCCCAAATCACCAAACCATTTGTGTCATCCAAAAGCGAGTATCTTGGCTAGTCAGTTTTTTGATTCATCACATACATTAATGTTCAACTTGAAAAATTATTGCAAACTAAACAGAAAAGTAGCCGTTACAGGGTAATGTGATCATACTATTTATTGAGTTCTGAGATCATACTGTTTATTGAAGCAAAAAAGACACTAGTTATTACCTTTTGAACTGTCAAAACCAAACAAGCCAACATTTTTAACCACCTTAATGTCTGACCTTGAACAAAGTTTTAATGTTTCTAAGTCCATGGTAAAAGGACGCACATTTATATACCGTATTTCACAACCGGAAGATTTCCTAAAGCACTTTACAGCCAATGAAGTACTTTTCATGTGTAGTCACTTTTGTAATGTAAGAAACAGAGCAAACAATTTACGCACAGCAAGGTCCCACAAACAAGATACATTGGCAGGTAATATGTTTTAATAATTGTAGAATAAATATTGACCATGGCACTGGGTGAACTCCCCTTTCTCTTCTTTGAATAATGCCATAGGAACTTTTACATCCACCTTTGTAAATTGAAGCACTGAAATTGGTGGTCTATCATTAAATCGTACTTGTGTAACATAGTTGTATCGTTCTGTAGGGGGTTATGCAAATGCCAAGTATTATGAAGGAAGAAGTTAATAAAAGCACCATATTGTTATTGCAGGACAGATATACATATTACACAAAATAGGGCCAGTCACGGCATAAAGACTACAGAATTGCTGAACTGCTATGTCAATTTTAAACCGCAAACTGAGTTTGCTCGGTAACACCACTACTGACCGAGCTGGCCGAGTCTTAAAGGACATAGCTGCGAGACTGTATCTGCGGCAGGTGGTGAGGGGACCAACAAGAGGGAAAAACATTCTTGACCTTGTCCTCGCCAATCTGCCTGTCGCAGATGCATCTGTCCATGACAATATTGGTAGGAGTGACCACCACACAGTCCACGTGGAGACGAAGTCCCGCCTTCACATTGAGGATACCGTCCATCGTGTTGTGTGGCAATATCACCGTGCTAAATGGGATAGATTTCGAACAGACCTAGCAATGCAAAACTGGGCATCCATGAGGTGCTGTGGGCCATCAGCAGCAGCAGAATTGTAATCAACCACAATCTGTAAACTCATGGCCTGGCATATCCCCCACTCTACCATTACCATCAAGCCAGGAGACCAACCCTGGTTCAATGAAGAGTGCAGGAGGGCATGCCAGAAGCAGCACCAGGCATACCTCAAAATGAGGTGTCAACCTGGTGAAGCTACAACACAGGACTACTTGCATGCCAAACTGTACAAGCAGCATGCAATAGACAGAGCTAAGCGAACCCATAACCAACGGATCAGATCTAAGCTCTGCAGTCCTGCCACATCCAGCCGTGAATGGTGGTGGACAATTAAACAACTAACTGGAGGAGGTGGCGCCACAAACATCCCCATCCTCAAATGATGGGGGAGCCCAGCACATCAGTGCGAAAGATCAGGCTGAAGCATTTGCAACAATCTTCAGCCAGAAGTGGCAGGTTGATGATCCATCTCAGCCCTCTCCTGAAGTCCACAGCATTACAGCTGCCAGATTTCAGCCAATTCAATTCACTCCGTGTGATATCAAAAAACGACTGAAGGCACTGGATACTGCAAAGGCTATGGGTCCTGACAATATTCCAGCAGTAGTACTGAAGACATGTGCTCCAGAACTTGCCGCACCCCTAGCCAAGCTGTTCCAGTACAGCTACAACACTGGCATTTACCCGGCAATGTGGAAAAATGCCCAGGTATGTCCTGTACACAAAAAGCAGGACAAGTCCAACCCAGCCAATTACCACCCCATCAGTCTACTCTCAATCAGCAGTAAAGTGATGGAAGGCGTCATCAAGAGTGCCATCAAGTAGCACTTGCTTAGCAATAACCTGCTCAGCGATGCTCAGTTTGGGTTCTGCCAGGGCCACTCAGCTCCTGACCTCATGACAGCCTTGGTTCAAACATGGACAAAAGAGCTGAACTCAAGAGGTGAAGTGAGAGTGACTACCCTTGACATCAAGGCAGCATTTGACCGAGTATGGCATCAAGGAGCCAGAGCAAAACTGGAGTCAATGGGAATCAGGGGGAAAACTCTCTGCTGGTTGGAGTCATACCTAGCACAAAGGAAGATGGCTGTGGTTGTTGGAGGTCAATCATCTGAGCTCCAGGACATCACTGCTGGAGTTCCTCAGAGTAGTGTCCTAGGCCCAACCATCTTCAGCTGCTTCATCAATGACCTTCCTTCAATCATAAGGTCAGAAGTGGGGATGTTCGCTGATGATTGCACAATGTTCACCATTCGTGACTCCTCAGGTACTGAAGCAGTCAGTGTAGAAATGCAGCAAGACCTGGACAATATCCAGGCTTGGGCTGATAAGTGGCAAGTAACACTCGCACCACACTAGTGCCAGGCAATGACCATCTCCAACAAGAGAGAATCTAACCATCTCCCCTTGACATTCAATGGCATTACCATCGCTGAATCCCCCACTATCAGCATCCTAGGGGCTACCATTGACCAGAAACTGAACTGGAGTAGCCATATAAATACAATGGCTACAAGAGCAGGTCAGAGGCCAGGAATCCTGCGGCGGGTAACTCACCACCTGACTCCTCAAAGCCTGTCCACCATCTACAAGGCACAAGTCAGGAGCGTGATGGAATACTCTCCACTTGCCTGGATGGCTGCAGCTCCAACAACACTCAAGAAGCTCAACACCATCCAGGATAAAGCAGCCCACTTGATTGGCACACCATCGACAAACATTCACTCCCTCCACCACCGACGTACAGTGGCAGCAGTGTGTACCATCTACAAGATGCACTGCAGCAATGCACCAAGCATCCTTAGACAGCACCTTCCAAACCCGCGACCTCTACCACCTCGAAGGACAAGAACAGCAGACGCATGGGAATGTCACCACCTGCAAGTTCCCATCCAAGTCACACACCATCCTGACTTGGAACTATATCGCCGTTCCTTCACTATCGCTGGGTCAAAATCCTGGAACTCCCTTCCCAACAGCACTGTGGGTGTACCTACCTCACATGGACTGCAGCGCTTCAGGAAGGCAGCTCACCACCACCTTCTCAAGGGCAATTAGGGATGGGCAATAAATGCTGGCATAGCCAGCGATGCCCACATCCCATGAATGAATAAAAAAACACTTGAGGATGCAGTGCTACCTCCTGTATTCGCTGTTCCTTTCACACTCACTAATGTTCTCTCATGTCCCTCAGGGCAAATAAAAATGATCACAAATAGCCCAATGAAAATAGTTAAAACCATACTGTACATTCCAAGTTTGAATTTTGGAACAAAACCAGTCTTATGTACCTCGATCCTCATAACAGACTCAAATATTTGAAATATTTAGCATACTTGAAATATGTAGCATATTTTAAATCTAGTTTTGATCAGCACAACTAGCTGCTCTAAAGGCTGGTACATACATGGACTTCAGATGCCAGTCTGCTGAAAGTAACTTTAATAATTAATGCAAGCTTCAAAACAAAACACAACGGAACCCATTAATCAAAATCTTTCAAGATCTTGACAGACAGAAATGTTCTATTCGGTTGCATAAAATTAGCATTCAATAAATGCAACCAACAAGAACCAAAATATACACAATGAGAGAAGAAAAATCTCATGGCAATAATGATCTTTAATTACTTTATGTAACATTATTGTAATGAAAGCTTCCAGGAACTCACTTCTGGTGCATCATTACTCATTATATGGATCACTCCGAAAAGATATGACAGGAATGGACAACAGATATTAATGTGATAGACATGGTCAATTTATAGTTTCTGCAATTTGCCTTAATATCAGACCCATGAATCTTTACTGAGGAGGTGTGACAGTGTTCTCAAAAGTTTCACTCTTAACCTAGAAATAAGCTGTTTTTACACAGATCTTTGTTCAAATTGGGTCCTGGGAGCCCAGGGTACACAAGACAGCTCCTGACATATATGCTGTTCAAATTGGCTTCCATAGTCTGGTGGCTGACATGTTGACCCACTTACTACATCTGCAAATCTGTCACCAATACCCTGAGAAAATATTCGTAGCCAGTTCAGAAACTCTGGTATTCAAGAAAATAATATAAGCATAGTAATATTGATGAATTTGTGCTCAATTTCTCATGTGATGAGTCTTCCTACCTCAGTGACAGCATACAAAGGAAAACAAGGGTGAAGATAGCTCCTTTAACAAGTTACGTTGTTTGTAGAATCACATAAATAGCATGCACATAACTAAAATGGAATAGTGGGGCACCTTTATTAAATCTTCACCGCAGGAGGAGGGAAAAGTGCTTCGTCTGCACAGATACCTGGTAGTATATATCATGCTTGAGACAAACATGATCATATGCAAACAATTACATTATCTGAAAACATCAGGTTCCACAAGTATGCTGACAATTCCCTGCTCTACCTCACCACCACCTCTCTCAACCACCACACCCACCCTGGTACCTCCACTGTCTTTGAGTTGTCCAACATCCAGTTCTGAATAACCAGAGATTTCCTCAAAGTAAATAATGGGAAGACCAAAGCCATTGTCTCAGTCCCTGCCACAAACTCTGTTCCATAGCCACCAACTTCATCCCTCTCCCTGGCAATTGTCTGAGGCTGAACCAGACGGTTCGCTATCTTGGCTGGTGATGGGAGCTTGCTGTGTGCAAACAAGCTGCAGTGTTTCCTACATTACAACAGTAACTACACTTCAAAAAGTATTTAACTGACTGTAAAGCACTTTGAGACGTCCCGAGATTGTGAAAGACGCTATATAAATGCAAGTCTTCCCATTTTCTTTTTTCAACTATCTGAGGCTGAAGCAGACCATTTGCAACTCTGGTGTTATATCCAACCAGAGATAAACTTACAACTACATCTGCTCCATTACCAAAACACCTGCTTCTACCTCCATAACATCACCCATTTCCACCGCTGCTTCAGTTCATTTCCTACAGACATCCTCATCCATGCCTTTGTTACCTCTGTACTTGGCTATTCCAATGTACCTCTGGCGAGCCTCCCATCTTCCGCCCTACATAAACTTTAGTTCATCCAAAACTGCTGCCCATATCCAACTCGCACCAAGCCCCATTCACACATCACCTCTGTGCTCACTGTTACAATGGCTTCCAACCCAGCAACGCCTCAGTTTTAAAACACTCATCCGCATTTCAAACCCCTCATGGTCTCGTCCCTCCTGATCTCTGTAACCTCTGCCAGCTTTAAAAGCCAAGATCTCAGTGCTCCTCCAATTCTGTCCTCTTGTGAGTTCCCAATTTTAATCACTCCACCAATGCCAACCATTGCCCTAAGCTCTGGAATTCCCTTCCTAAACCTCTCTACCTTTTCACCTCTCCCTCTCTCCTCATTTAAGACACTGTTTAAAACCTACCACTTTGACCAAGGTTTTGGTCATTTGTCCTAATACTTCCTTATGTGGCTCAGTGTCAATTTTTTTCTGATAACGCTGCTGTGAAGCACCTTGCGATGTTTTATTACATTAAAAACACTATCAAAATTATTATTGTTGACAAGTTGGGCAAGTGGAGAATCCATAATGAAACATCATAACATTGGGTCAAGGGTCCAAACGGTTTCGGCCTCCACTTAAAGTTTGTAATTCTTAATACATGCCCTCTGAAACTACTTTTGCAATAAAATATCACTGAAGACTTCAAAATTCATGCACAGTAGTACAGCAAGTTACTATATTTCCTTCACTGAGGGAGCTTCTCTAAAGCATGCTCTGCAATTCTGTTAGAAAGGATTCCATTTTATATAAATCTACATTATGTTGATACTTCACCAATAGCTACTTGATCGGCCACAGTTATTGCTTTACTTTGCTAAATGGCAGCAATTCCAGTAGTAAATCTGTAAGCACAGCTGAAATTGGAGATGAGATACATTTTGACTGTTTAAAGACTCCAGTATCATCTCCATATTAAATTCCAAAAATCAGAACAAAATTACAATTCCTTCTTTTTCAGGTTCTGTTGAAAATGTTGGCAACTCATAATTCAGTTATTGGGAGTTAAATATCCAGGGGTAGCAGACTATTCGGAAGGACAGACAGGAAGGTAAGGGAGGTGGTGTAGCTCTGATATTCAAGGACGACATCAGGGCGGTGCTGAGAGATGATATAGGTTCTATGGAGAATGGGGTTGAATCCATTTGGGTGGAAATTAGAAACTCTAAGAAGAAAAAGTCATTGATAGGCGTAGTCTATAGGCCACCAAATGATAACATCACATTGGGGCGGGCAATAAACAAAGAAATAACTAATGCCTGTAAAAATGGTACGGCAATTATCATGGGGGATTTTAATCTACATGTAGATTGGTCGAACCAGCTCAGTCAGGGTAGCCTTGAGGAGGAGTTCGTTGAGTGTATCCATGATAGTTTTCTTGAACAGTATGTAATGGAACTGTCGAGGGAGCAAGCTATCCTAGATCTAGTCCTGTGTAATGGGACAGGAATAATTAATGACCTCATAGTTAGGGATCCTCTTGGAAGGAGTGATCACAGTATGGTTGAATTTAGAATACAGATGGAGAGTGTGAAGATAAAATCCAATACCAGGGTCCTGCGCTTGAACAAGGGGAACAACAATAGAATGAGGGAGGACTTGGCTAAAGTAGACTGGAAACAAAGATTTTATGGTGGGACAGTTGACGAGCAGTGGAGGACTTTCAAAGCAATTTTTCAAAGTGCTCAGCAAAAGTATATTCCAGTGAAAAGGAAGGACTGGAAGAAAAGGGGTAATCTGCCATGGGTGTCTAAGGAAATAAGGGAGGCTATCAAATTGAAAGAGAAGGCATACAAAGTGGCCAAAAACAGCATGAAACTAGAAGATTGGGAAAACTTTAAAGGTCAACAGAAAGCCACAAAAAGAGCTATAAAGAAAAGTAAGATAGAACATGAGAAAAAAATAGCACAGAATATAAAGACAGATAGCAAAAGTTTCTCTCAATATATAAAACGAAAAAGAGTGGCTGAAGTAAACGTTGGTCCTTTAGAGGATGAGAAGGGGAATTTAGTTATGGGATATGATGAAATGGCCGAGGCATTGAACAGGTCTTCACAGTGGAGGACATTAATAACATGCCAGTAATTGACAAAGAGACAAACGTTAGGTGAGGACCTGGAAACAATCATTATTACGGATGAGGTAGTGTTGGGCAAGCTAATGGAGCTAAGGATTGATAAGTCTCCTGGCCCTGATGGAATGCATCCCAGGGTACTAAAAGAGATGGCGGGATAAATAGCAGGTGCACTGGTGGTAATTTTCCAAAATTCGCTGGACTCTGGGGTAGTCCCAGCAGATTGGAAAACAGCAGATGTGACGCCACTGTTTAAAAAAGGAGGTAGACAAAAGATGGGGAATTATAGACCGGTTAGCTTAACCTCTGTAGTGGGGAAGATGCTTGAGTCTATTATCAAGGAAGAAATAGCAGGGCATCTCGATAGAAATTGTCCCGTTGGGCAGACGCAGCATGGGTTCATGAAGGGCAGGTCATGCTTGACAAATCTTTTGGAATTCTATGATGACATTACGAGCAAGGTGGACAATGGGGACCCAGTGGATGTGGTGTACCTAGATTTCCAAAAGGCCTTCGACAAGGTGCCGCACAAGAGGCTGCTGCATAAGATAAGGATGCATGGTGTTAGGGGTAGAGGATTGGTTGACTAACAGGAAGCAGAGAGTGGGGATAAATGAGTGCTATTCTGGTTGGCAATCAGTCACGAGTGGTGTGCCTCAGGAATCGGTGTTGGGACCGCAATTATTTACAATTTATATAGATGATTTGGAGTTGGGGACCACGTGTAGGTTGTCAAAGTTTGCAGATGACACTAAGATGAGTGGTAGAGCAAAGTGTGCAGATGACTGTGAAACTTTGCAGAGGAACATAGATACATTGAGTGAGTGGGCAAAGGTCTGGCAGATGGAATACAATGTTAATAAATGTGAAGTCATTCATTTCGGTAGGAGTAACAGTAAAAAGGATTATTACTTGAATGGTAAAAAGTTGCAGAGGGACCTGGGTGTCCTTGTGCATGAATCGCAGAAGGTTGGTCTGCAGGTACAGCAAGTAATTAGGAAGGCAAATGGAATTTTGTCCTTCATTGCTAAAGGGATTGAGTTTAAAAGCAGAGAGGTTATGTTGCAGCTGTATAAGGTACTGGTGAGGCCGCACCTGTGCAGTTTTGGTCTCCTTACTTGAGAAAGGATATACTGGCACTGGAGAGGGTGCAGAGGAGGTTCACTAGGTTGATTCCGGAGTTGAGGGGGTTGGCTTATGAGGAGAGACTGAGTAGATTGGGATTCTATTCATTGGAATTCAGAAGAATGAGGGGGGGATCTTATAGAAACATATAAAATTATGAAGGGAATAGATAAGATACAAGTAGAGAGGATGTTTCCACTGGCAGGTGAAGCGAGGACAAGAGGGCATAGCCTCAAGATTAGAGGGAGCAGATTTAGGACTGAATTAAGAAGGAACTTCTTCACCCAGAGGGTTATTAATCTATGGAATTCCTTGCCCAGTGAAGTAATTGACGCTTCTTCAGTAAATGTTTTTAAAGCTAAGGTAGATATCTTTTTGAACAATAAAGGAATTAAGGGATACGGTGAGAGCGCGGGTAAGTGGATCTAAGTCCACAAAAGGATCAGCCATGATCTTATTGAATGGCGGAGCAGGCTCGAGGGGCCGGACGGCCTACTCCTGCTCCTAGTTCTTATGATCTTATTACTTTTATGCAATAGTTTCTCTTCACTTAGGCACTGTATCCACCGCCCAACACACAGGTCGTGTGCATGTATGTACACACCACACACAATCCTGAAGGTGCTGACTCTTGCTGGTGTACAGATCCACAGACACATTCACCCAATTGGTCATTCTTTATCTACAGCATAGTCAATGGGTGTTTTTTGATGAAGCAACAGAGAAGGTTGATGAAGGGAAAGCATTGGATGTTGTATATATGGATTTTAAGAAAGCCCTTGGCATGGTACCACCAAAAAGTAAAAGCAAAATACTGCAGATTCTGGAAATCTGAAATAAAAACCGAAAGTGCTGGGAAGTCACAGATCTGAAATGTTAACTCTGATTCTATCCACAGATGCTGACAGACCAGTTGAGTATTTCCAGCACTTTCAGTTTTTATTTGTACCACATAAAAGGTTAGTTAACAAAACTGAGGTGCATGGAATAGGGGGGTCAGTGGCAACTTAGATAAAAAATTAGCTTAAGGACCCAACACAGAAAGTCGTGATAAATGGTTGTTTTTCAGACTGAAGGATGGTAGCCAGAGGTGTTCTCCAAGGTTCAGTACTGGGACCACTGCTTTTTTATTGATATATATAAATGACATCGATATTGGAATACCAAGTAACATTTCAAAATTTGTCAATGTTGCTAAACTTGGAGGTAATACAGTGAGGATGATAACAATTGATTACAACAGGACACAGAGAGGGTAGTAGAGAAGTGTGAGGTGATGCATTTTGGCAGAAGGGATAGGGAGAGGCAATATAGACTAAATGGCACAATTCTAAAGAGTGTGCAGGGACAGAGGGACCTGGGAGTTCATATGTACAGATCTTTGAAGGAATTGAGAGAGTAATTAGTAAAACATATGGCTTCATAAATAGAGGTATTGAGTACAAAAACTCTGGTTATGCCACAACTAGAGTATTGTATCCAATTCTGGTCACCACACTTTAGGAAGTATGTGAGGGTCCTTGTGAGGGCGCAGAGGAAATTTATCGGAATGGTTCCTGGGATAAGGATTTTAGCTACGAGGTTCAGTTGGAGAAGCTGGAGTTGTTCTTTGTGCAGCAAAGGAGATTCAGGGGAGATCTGATAGAAGTGTACAAGATGATGACAGGTTTAGATAGTCAAAGAAAAGCTGTTCGCATTAGTTGATGGTACAAGGACAAGGGGACACAGATTTATGGTTTTGGGCAAGAGATGCAGCGGGGTGTGAAGAAAAACTTTTTTTTACGCAGTTATGTGGTAATGTCCTGGAACTCGCTGCCTAAGAGGATGGTGGAAGCGGAGACAATGAATGATTTCAAAAAGAAATTGGATGGCACTCCAGGGAAATAAACTTGCAGGGCTACGGACTGATTGGATTGTTCTACAGAGAGCCAGCATGGACTCGATGAGTCCTTGTGCTTCCTTATGGGCCGCTATGACTCTATTTTTCCATAGAAAACATTGTAGCCAAGTCAAATCCTGCCCATGGCCACATGCACACACTTTCCAGCAGGAGATCATTGAATAACTATTAGAGACAGAAATCCAAGCTGATTTATTTTTGTTTTCCTAGCTCAAGGGCTCCATGTGGCCAACTGTAATGCCAGCTGTCATTTTGATCCTTACCAGTAAAGACCATGCACACTTCGGCGATAGAACATGCCAGTAGTCAGCCATTAGTGTTCTTAAAGTGCAGGCAGATGTCATGCGAAAGAAAATTGCCATTAGCTCAGCACTAATAATTGAACCACTTTTTATACAATTGATTGCGTTGTGAATATGTGGAATGGGATGCCAATAATGTTTTGGTGAAACAGAAGCCAAGGCACTGTGCCATAGAGCTGAGAAATGGGTCACTACTGCAACATTCCACTGACCAATATCTGACCTCAGTTGATACAAAGTGTTAAAAAAGACCATTTTAATTTAAAAATTGGCAAATAATCCCGGCCAGCCTGCTCTGTATCCAGAACTGGCTTGGTCATAGAAGACAGAGGGTAGCAGTGGAAGGGTGCTTTTTCTGAATGGAGGGATGTGACTAGTGGTGTTCCGCAGGGATCAGTGCTGGGACCTTTGCTGTTTGTAGTATATATAAATGATTTGGAGGAAAATGTAGCTGGTCTGATTAGTAAGTTTGCGGACGACACAAAGGTTGGTGGAGTTGCGGACAGTGATAAGGATTGTCAGAGGATACAGCAGGATATAGATCGGTTGGAGACTTGGGCGGAGAAATGGCAGATGGAGTTTAATCCGGACAAATGTGAGGTAATGCATTTTGGAAGGTCTAATGCAGGTGGGAAGTATACAGTAAATGGCAGAACCCAGAATAGTGAGGGAGGCAAGGGAAGAAATTGTATTGACAGGCAGAGAGATCTGGGCGTACAGGTCCACAGGTCACTGAAAGTGGCAACGCAGGAGAATAAGGTAGTCAAGAAGGCATATACGGCATGCTTGCCTTCATCGGTCGGGGCATAGAGTATAAAAATTGGCAAGTCATGCTGTACAGAACTTTAGTTAGACCACACTTAGAATATTGTGTGCATTTCTGGTCGCCACACTACCAGAAGGACGTGGAGGCTTTGGAGAGGGTACAGAAGAGGTTTACCAGGATGTTGCCTGGTCTGGAGGGCATTAGCAATGAGGAGAGGCTGGATAGACTCGGATTGTTTTCACTGTAACGACAGAGGTGTGGGGGCGGCATGATAGAGGTTTACAAAGTTATAAGCGGCATGGACAGAGTGGATAGTCAGAAGCTTTTTCCCAGGGTGGAACAGTCAGTTACTAGGGGACATAGGTTTAAGGTGAGAAGGGCAAAGTTTAGAGGGGATGTGCGAGGCAAGTTCTTTACACAGAGGGTGGTGAGTGCCTGGAACTTGTTGCCGGGAGAGGTGGTGGAAGCAGGTACCATAGAGACATTTAAGAGGCATCTTGACAAATACATGAACAGGATGGGAATAGAGGGATACGGACCCCGGAAGTGCAGAAGGTTTTAGTTTAGGCAGGCATCAAGATCGGCGCAGGCTTGGAGGGCCAAATGGCCTGCTCCTGTGCTGTACTGTTCTTTGGAGTTGATGTGGTGTATATAGACTTCAAAAAGGTATTTGATAAATTGCCACATAATAGACTTGTCAACAAAGTTGAACATCAGTGGTGGGTAAGGTTTTAGAAACAATAATCAGGGGAAAAATAAAAATCAACAGGCACTTGGACAGGTTTGAGTTAATTAAAGAGAGCCAACACTGTTTCGTATAAGGCAAATTGTGCTTGACTAATCTAACTGAATTTTTTAATAAAGTAACAAAGGGGGTTGATGAAGGGAATGCAGTAGATGTTGTCTATGTGCATTTTAAGGAAGTGTTTGACAAAGTACCACATAAAAGATTGGTTAACAAAATTGAGGCTCATGGAATAGGAGAGTCAGTATCAGCTTGGATAAAAAAAATTGGCTTAAGGAGGGGTGGCACACAGTGCAGATGATACCAAGCAACTGCAACAGGATACCGATAGGCTAGCAGAATAGGCAGACAAGTGGCAGATAGAATTTAATACAGAGAAGTGTGAGGTGATACATTTTGGCAGATGGGATAAGGAGAGGCAATATAGACTAAATGGCACAGTTCTAAAGAGTATACAGGAACAGAGCAACCTGGGGGTTGATGTACAGCAATCTTTGAAGGTGGCAGAACATATTGAGAGGTTAGTTAACAACGCATTTGGGTTCTTGGGCTTCATAAATAGAGGAATTGAGGACAAAAGCAGGAAAGTTATGCTGAAACTATTTAAAGCTCTGGTTAGGCCACAACTAGAGTACTGCATCCCGTTCTGGTGTCACCACACTCGAGGAAGGATGTGAAAGTTTTTGAGGTTGCAGAGGAAATTTGCCAGAATGGTTCCAGGGATGAGGGATTTTAGCTACGAGGTTAGGTTGGAGAAGCTGGAGTTGTTCTCCTTGGACTGACGGAGCTTAAGGGGAGATTTAATAGAGGTGCACAAGGTCATGACAGGTTTAGATAAGATAGACAAAGAGAAAAGCTTTCCGCATTAGTACAAGGGCTTGGGGACACAGATTTAAGGTTTTGAGCAAAAGATGCAGGGGGGATAAGAGGAAGAACTTTTTTTTTACACCGTGAATGGTAATGACTTGGAACTCGCTGCCTATGAAAGTGGTGGAAGCAGAGAGAATGAATGATTTCAAAAGGAAATGGACACTTGAAGGCGATAAACTTGCAGGACTACAAGGATAGAGCAGGGGAATGGGACTGACTGGATTACTGTACAGTTGATTGGTATCATCCTCATGGTGTGCCACCCCTCCAGGTTTGGTAACATTGGCAAATTTTGAAATTTTACTCTATTACAAAATTCAAGTCATTTAAGCAGTGGTCCCGGCACAGAACCTTGAGGCTGTTTTCTGTCCTTAAGCCAATTTTTTTATCCAAGCTGACATAGACTCCCTTATTCCATGAGCCTCAATTTTGTTAACCAACTTTTTATGTGGTACTTTGTCAAATACTTCCTTAAAATGCACACAGATTGCATGGACCCAATAGGCCAAATAGCCTCCTTCTGTGATGTAATGATTCTCTGGCATCTATTAGGTCATCCCTCAGCCTTCTATTTTCAAGAGATCAGACCCAATCTGTTCATTTTTTTTCCCAACAATATACTTTATTCATAAAAATTTACAAAAAATATTTAACAAAACAGTACAAAAGAGTTCAAATTGCACATTTCAGAGAGTACTGTCCACTGGAGTAGTACCGGATGATTGGAGGGTGACAAATGTTGTTCCCTTGTTCAAGAAAGGGAATAGGGATAACCCTGGGAATTATAGACCAGTCAGTCTTACGTCGATAGTGGGCAAATTATTGGAGAGGATTCTGAGAGACAGGATTTATGATTATTTGGAAAAGCATGGTTTGATTAGAGACAGTCAGCATGGCTTTGTGAGGGGCAGGTCATGCCTCACAAGCCTTATTGAATTCTTTGAAGATGTGACAAAACACATTGATGAAGGAAGAGCAGTGGATGTGGTGTATATGGATTTTAGCAAGGCGTTTGATAAGGTTCCTCATGGTAGGCTCATTCAGAAAGTAAGGAGGCATGGGATTCAGGGAAAGTTGGCTGTCTGGATACAAAATTGGCTGGCCCATAGAAGTCAGAGGGTGGTAGTAGATGGAAAGTATTCAGCATGGAGCTCGGTGACCAGTGGTGTTCCACAAGGATCTGTTCTGGGACCTCTGCTCTTTGTGATTTTTATAAATGACTTGGATGAGGAAGTGGAAGGCTGGGTTAGCAAGTTTGCCGATGACACGAAGGTTGCTGGAGTTGTGGATAGTGTGGAAGGCTGTTGTAGGTTGCAACGGGACATTGACAGGATGCAGAGCTGGGCTGAGAAGTGGCAGATGGAGTTCAACCTGGAAAAGTGTGAAGTGATTCATTTTGGAAGGTAGAATTTGAATGCGGAATACAGGCTTAAAGACAGGATTCTTGGTAGTGTGGAGGAACAGAGGGATCTTGGGGTCCATGTCCATAGATCGCTCAAAGTTGCCACCCGTTGATAGGGTTGTTAAGAAGGCGTATGGGGTGTTGGCTTTCATTAACAGGGGGATTGAGTTTTAGAGCCGTGAGGTTATGCTGCAGCTCTATAAGGCCCTGGTTCAACCACACTTGGAATATTGTGTTCAGTTCTGGTCGCCTCATTATAGGAAGGATGTGGAAGCTTTACAGAGGGTGCAGAGAAGATTTAGCAGGATGCTGCCTGGACTGGAGGGCATGTCCTACGAAGAAAGATTGAGGGAGCTAGGGCTTTTCTCATTGGAGCGAAGAAGGATGAGAGGTGACTTGATAGAGGGGTACAAGATGATGAGAGGCATAGATAGAGTGGATAGTCAGAGACTTTTTCCCAGGGTGGAAAGGGCTATCACCAGGGGGCATAATTTTAAGGTGATTGGAGGAAGGTTTCGGGGAGATGTCAGAGGTAGGTTCTTTACACAGAGAGTGGTGGGTGCGTGGAATGCGCTGCCAGCGGTGGTAGTAGAAGCAGATACATTAGGGGCATTTAAGCGACTCTTGGATAGGTACATGGATGATAGTAGAATGAAGGGTAGGTAGTTAGTTTGATCTTAGAGTAGGTTAAAGGTTCGGCACAACATCGTGGGCCGAAGGGCCTGTACTGTGCTGTACTGTTCTATGTAGTACAATAGAAATCAGATTCCTTCGAGCCAGAATATGAGTTGCCTCACAACTCTTGCCATTCCATTTTATGTGCAATGTACATTTGCATTACACAGCAAAAACTCTTCTGGTGCATGTAGCACGAGGGGTTTTGCACTGGTGTTCCAGCCCCTCGGTTCACTATAGTGAGAGGGCCTTACGCAGTGGCCTTTTCCCATTGAGCCTTTGTGTTGGCTGCCCAAAGCTTTAGTGCATCGCTCAGCACGTAGTCCTGGACCTTGGAATGTGCCAGCCTGCAACACTTGGTCATAAACAACTCTTTGCACTGGAAGTCCCAGCCTCTTCATCCTTTCCTGATTAGGTATAACCTCGCAGTTCTGGTAACATTCTTGTAAATCTTTTTTACTCTTTTCAGTGCCTCTGTACTTTTTTTGTAATATGGCAACCAGAACTGCACAAGTACTCCAACTATGATTTAACCAAGGTTTGATGCAAGTTTAGCACAACTTCTCCACTTTTCAATTCTCTCCTATTAATGAACCTGTGTGCTTTGTTTTTTTTTAAATGGCCTTATTCATCTGCATCACAATTTTTAGTGATTTGTGTATTTGTACCAACAGATCCCTTTGCTCTTCTATATCATTTAGATTATTTTCCACATAATATGTGCCTCCTTATTTTTCTAACCAAAAAATACAATTGTCTATGTTGAAATACATTTGCCAATCATATACCCATTCTGCAAGTTTATTAACTTCTTCTCATTTGTTGCAGACCTCATTATTGGCTATCCCCTCTAATTTGGTGTCATCTGCAAATTTTGAAATTGGGTTTTTGATTCCAAAGTTTAATTTGTTAATGTGAATTATGAACAACTGATCCCAGCACTGATCCTTGTAGGACCCACTTCCTACCAAAAAGTACCCTTTACCCCTTCTCTCTGCTTTCTGTCTTGCAGCCAGCTAGCTATCCATTCTACTACTTGTCCCCTGACCTTACTAATTAGTATATTCATAAATTACGTACCAGTCTTTAAAATTATGAATGGGATGGAGAACATAGATGCGGTGAGAATATTTCCACTTGTGGGAGAATAAGCACGAGTTACTAATAAATCCCAAAAAAAGAGGAATTTCCTTACTCAAGAGTGGAACTTGCTTCCACAGGACATGGTTAAGGAAAATAACTCGATGCTTTCAAAATGACCAGTACACAAGAGAAAAGGGAATGCTGAAAGATGGAAATGAGGTTGATAGAACAGGAGGAGGCATATGTGGAGTATGAACATCACCACAGACTAGTCGAGCTGAATGGACTGTTCCTGTGCTGTATATCCTAAGCAATTATGTCTGATTTACCAATTTATAAATGTTTTGTGTTTTATGTGGCAGGGTTCATATTTACTCCAATACTGTGAACAGCAATAATTCATTCACCAGGCAGGTGCCTGATTCTGGCTTTTGTGAGGACAGACTGTGGGGTGCAGGTGAGAAACAGCAGGTGCAAAGTGCTTGCCTTGAGAGAAAGAAAATTACAACCTCTGGACAGCTGGGCCAACAGCATCATTTGTGTTATTTTTAATCTCAAAACAAAGTAACAGGTAGGTTTATTCTTTTGGATTCTCAATAGTTTACAGGACATACAGCTAATGCAATGATGCAACCGACAGTACTATAGTGCTGGTGAACATGGTGTACTGAAGAGACGTGATATGTCAAAAGCATTCCATTCATTCACAGTTCATTATCCATTCCCTGCGCCAGAATTGTTAGATGGCAATTTATTTTCAATATTTTTCTCATATCTCAACATGTGACACATTGGTGTACATTGAGTGTAAATAAAATGGAACAATGCTGATTAACTAAGCATCAAATATTATGCAACCGACCAGAGCAACAGCACAACAGGAAAGGTATGACAGGGCAAGAGACATCCTTACATGGACTTTTGTTTTAATCGTAATTTTAAACTCACCATTTTTCCACTTGTTGCCCAACTCTATCTACAGAGGCCAGGCAGGCAGAAAATTAATGTACTCTTTGTCCCGAATAATAATATCCCCAAGTCAATTTCAGGTAGTGTGCAGTTTCTCTTGCTCTCTTCCCAACCCCTTCACCCCCTACCACTTCCCTTCAAGGAACCACTTGTCTCCACCTCAGTGACTTCTTTCTCATGCCCCTTCTTTTCATGTGAATGAATTACTGCTGCTCTGAATCTATTTTGAGCATGAACAAGTTCAATTGCTACACTATCCTGAACATTTACAATCCAAGACCGCTTACAGTCATAACAAATTGGCAAAAAAAATCTTAAGATAATTGGGAATATTGAAACAATACAGTGACAGTAAAAATAGGTCACACTTCATCCATTATGATTTGATGTGCATGAGTGCAGGAAATATAAGCAGGCTGGAAATTGACAAATTTTGTATAACTGATTAACTCTAAGAAAAGGGGGGGGAAATGAATGTTTTTATCGGGCCAGAATTTGCGGTAGAAATAAATGTTCTGGCTGATAGCATTATTTATGTGGAAATCACTGTCCTTGACAAGCATCTGAGGCTGAACCAGACTGCTCCCAACCTTGGTGTCTCATTTGACCCTGAAGCGATATTTATTTATTTATTTAGAGATACAGCACTGAAACAGGCCCTTCAGCCCACCGAGTCTGTGCCAACCAAGAACCACCCAATTATACTAACCCTGCAGTAAGTAATCCCATGTTCCCTACCACCTACCTACACTAGGGGTAATTTACAATGGCCAATTTACCCATCACCTGCAAGTCTTTGGCAGTAGGAGGAAACCGGAACACCCGGCGAAAACCCATGCGGTCACAGGGAGAACTTGCAAACTCCGCACAGGCAGTATCCAGAATTGAACCCGGGTCCCTGGAGCTGTGAGGCTGCGGTGCTAACCACTGCGCCACTGTGCCGCCCAATCTTGACCATATATCTGAACCATTATTAAGACCACCTATTTCCAGGTCTGTAACATCAGCCAACTCCACTCATCTGCTGCTAAAACCTCATCCATGCCTTTATTATCTCTAATCTTGACTATTCCAATGCATTCCTGGTCGGCCTCCCATGTTATATCCTCCAAAAACGTGGTCATCCAAAAGTTTTCTGCCCATATCTTAACTTGTGCTAAATCCCATTCACCCATCACCCCTGCTCACTGACCTACAGTGGCTCCCAACTCGACAATACCTCAATTTTACTCTAATTCGCTTTTTCAAATCTCTCCATGGCCTCACCCTTCTCTATTTCTGTAATCTCCTCCAGCCCTACAATCCTCAGAAATATCTGCACTCCTCCAATTCTGGCGTCTTCAGCATTCCTGATTTTAATTACTCCATGATTGACCCCAAGCTCTGGAATTCCCTCCCTAAACATCTCTACCATGCTTTCCTCCTTTAAGATACTCTTTAAAACCTATCTCTTTGAACTAGATTTTGGTCATCTATGCTATTATCTCCTTACATGGCTTCATGTCAAATTTTGTTTGATAACGTTCCTGTGAAGTGCCTTGGCATCTTTTGCTATGTTAAAAGCACTATGTAAAAACAAGTTGCTGTTGTAAATCAGACAGCAACTTCCAGTGACCACACATGCCCAGTGGAACGTAGAAAACCGGAAGTTGCTGTCACAGATGCCCTCCTTCTCCAAAAGCTGTGCAATGCCATGAGATTCACCATTCAAATATATTGAGTGGCGTGAAGCTGTGGTATTTACCCGATAGATTTGAACTAAAAATTGACAGAAAAGTCAGTGCATACCCATTCCAGCACAAGTACCCTTTCAATGGCATCGTTACATCTTAATTACTGACAATCTTTCTGGAACTGTAAATTAGCTTTTACAAGTATGGAGTCCCATTCTTTCAGCATCTAATCATTATTGGAGATTTTAAAAAACATGAAAAAAATGTAAATGCTTTCTTTTACTTTTCCTTTCTATTTGCTCTCATAATCCAAATCCTTTTCCTTCTGTTTGTTTCACTTTCTGTACATAATGTTGCATTGTGTTCTCTCTTCTAACTAACACTTACTGGTTTAGATGCTGCACTGATCGTTAATGATTCCACAATCTGATTGTTTAGGGGAGATACACAGTTCTTGGCCCTGTTCACATAGGTCATAGATCCCCTGTAGAGGGCACTGTACTCTTTGGCTCTCTAATTTACAGTAAATTCCAGTGCAAAACCCCAAAAAGGTTGGCAGGCAAGTGTAAGTGTAGCAAACTGCATTCACCACAGACAGCAAAATCAGGCCCATTATCTTAAAATGAAGAATGACATCAGTTTAACCTTTTGATCTTATATTCCCAGACTGTGCTTCAACACTCATGAATCCAGCATGATAACTGTTTGATCCTGCAGTAATGTTTATCTTGCTGAACCATGCTAAAGTAAGGCTCTCAACTGGAAGTACAAGGCTTTGTTTTGGTAAAAAGCTATTTTGAAATCCAAGAGCTTTAACTTAATCAAAAACTACATTTGAAAGGACAGATGAGCAGTCAAAGTTCCCCAATGCAGGTAAGTAGCAAGACTAAAGCTGATAACACTTCAGAAAATCGCAAGAAAAAGAAATAGATTGCAAGCCAAATAGCCTCCCTCTGTACAGCAGTTAAAATGTATCCAACTGATCCCTCAAGGATAGAATGGAAGAAACTCATTAGCTCCTGCACATCGATGGCACTATTATATAAATAAACACACTTTCCAGAATCTGTTCGAGAAGCAAGTAATTAGAATTAAAAGAGTATTCAGCTTTCCTAGGTTTTAAAGTGCAATTTAGGTTTATTCAAGTCACATTAGGAATGACCAAGTGGCAGACTCACTTTAACAGGCAGAAGCAGACAGTGTTTACATTGCAGTGGTTGGCTTGGTAACTCAAACACAATGTTAGTAGCAGGAGACATATTTTCTACAAATTTGAGTCTTACCAAACTGTTTCAGTAGTTACTTTGTTAGGAAAATACATTTTGCATTTTCTTCTCGTTCTTAACATTCCACCCATTGCTTACCCTACTGAGTAAGCTCTTGAACTGATCATCAGAGGCCTGCAATCATCAGCGAACATCTCCACTTCTGACCTTACGATAGAAGGAAGGTCACTGATGAAGCAGCTGAAGATAGATGGGCCAAGGACACTGCCCTAAGGCTGAGATGCCTGATCAACAACTACAACCATCTTCCTTTGTGCTAGGTATGACTCGTCAATGGAGATTTTTCCCTTGATTTGCATTGACTTCAATTTTTCTGGGGCTCCTTGGTGCCACACTCGGTCAAACGCTGCCTTTACGTCATGGGCAGTCACTTTCACTTCACCTCTGGAAAAGGGCTCTTTTGAAAACTGCAAATGCAGCATGGATTTTGAAAACTGTTTAATGAATCCAAAAATATTTGTGAGCCACTGCTCTATTCCAACAATAGGAAATGGGGAAAAAAATCATTATCAGCTGACTTTGAGCTGAGAATGTATTTGTGCCAAATTCTGTGTTTTTCCCTTTTAGTAAATAGGTTAAGATTCACCAAACTCAAGATTCACAGGACCGCAGATTAGAACTGAAACTCAACACTTGAGGAACTGCAGGTGTAAACTACTCTGGAGTAATAAATCACCTCCACCTGGCAGCCCGACTAAATCACTAACTTGATGTGGCTGGATTCAAAAGTGCAAGATGGTAGTTCACTACTTCTTGATTTAGTACCATTCACACTGTGCCACCAATACACATTTGCACTAGAATGCTATCCACTCCCCCCACCCCATTAGCAGTTTTACTGAGCAGTCAGGTTGCCATCAGTGGAACTTTATCCTCTGATGTCTCAGTACGGAAAACTATAAGCCAGTGGAACAAATTATCAGGGAGCCGACGATTAGAAGCAGTTATACTGCCATATTCACATCTATGGGATGCAACTTTTCATGTGAATCAATACCAAAGTAGCACTCTTCCTGGCAGTACAATACCAGAAACCATTGAGCACAAACACCAGTGCAAGTTCACATTCTATAACTTGCACCTTAAGGTCGACCACTGAACTTTTCAGTCAAACTGTTTCGCTCAAACATTCATATTTAGAATTTTACCCCCAAGACAATTGTTAAAAACCTCTCAGCATTGTCAATACTGTGGGTGCAGTGTGCTTTATTTATTCCAGTAAATCTAACATCATAAGAAATAAGAACCAGAGTAGGCTATTCAGCCCCTAAAGCCTGCTCCGCCATTCAATAAGATCATGGGTGATCTGATTGTGGCCTTAATTCCACTTTCCTGAGAGCACCCCCATAACCCTTCACTCCCTTGTTGAACAAAAATCTATCTAACTCAGCTTTGAATACATTCAATGACCCAGTAAATCTATATTTACTGCAACAGTAGATCACATTTTCATTAAACACTAACCATAAACAGGAATTCCATATATAAAAAGATGCATAGACCATTTTAATAGGATACCTTTATGAAGTTTTATCTATATTTTACATACAAATGTTTCTGAAGTACGCATGCAGGTCTATGGTAAGCTCTACTCAGGTTATCCTAATTTATTCATTCATCACAAATTGAAGTGGGATTTGTGTCTGCTTCTCAAATCCTTTTGTTAAAGTATTTTAAACCTAATTTAGACTTAAGACATGGAAATCATTTTTTAATAACCTGAATGCATCTCCATTCTACTTTCAGAGTCTATAATAACAAATTAGTTCATTCTAAATGTGGCAGGAACTTGAATGGTCTAGTCCTGCAGCTGACAAATATCTTATCTCATGGAGTGGTAGCAAGGGGCTTCACAATGACAATTTCCCATATAGTTTAAATTTTGTCAGGATATAAATGAGAGATTGAGAATTCAAGTATTTTTACCACAGAACAAGAGTCATGCCCATGTATCCATGGAAAGCCAGTTGTAGCACAGCACTAACAGAGATGGGCAGAAAGGGCCATGAATATATTAAAGCAGATAATGAAAAAAAATTTGTATTTCAGGAGACCCATAACAAAAGGCCATTTTGGAAGGCAGAAATCAAAGAGTTACAAGAATTCTGAACTTTCTTTTCCGAAAAAGCACGAAAATTTATATGATCTAATGTTACACAAGCACCTTGGGAAGTTTGATTATGTTAAAGACGCTATGTAAATACAAGTTGTTGTTACCGCTGTAGATGAAAATCATTATTAAATAGTAAGATGGACCGGACCCCTAGAATGTGCATCAGTTTGATGTATCTGACAGAAATGATGAGCATCCAATTCAGAGGTCATCAACATGTCCATACACAGACACCAGTGTCTGTGGTAAAAAAAATTAAGATCTGTCACTGGTAATTTCAGGGATGAGAAATTTCCCAATGGCTTCTTCTTTCTGACCAGACCAGCTTTAAAAAAAAATTGCACTGTCAGAAATTCCAAATCAGCTGTGAAACTAAACTCAGACCTTTATTTAACGGTCATCAACATTCATTCACAACAGGAACAGCAGTTTCCAAACTTCAGGCAGCTTCGGGAGTTTCCGGCAGATTCTGCTCTTTTTTTGAAAGCATGCCAGAAAACCACAGATATGTCCAAAATCTGTCTGCTGTTCCCACTCTCAGCAACAGTGAGGAGGGCGGGGGCAGGGAGAGAGGAGAAGCAAGAAAATCCAAGGAATCTGCAGAAGTCATCACTGTAAGTTCTTCATGAATACAAAAGTACGGTGTAATGGGGCTGAATAATATTGGCAAAAATAAACCGAATGCTGCTGACCCATATGCAATAATTAGTAAATATAATGAAATGGATCGCTTAAATAAACCTTTATCTATGAAGAACAGGCTATGATTCCTGAACAAAATCATGCTGCATTTGCAGTTTTAAAAACTGTTGGGGAAGACATTGTAAACATGTATTATGTTTCAATGACCATGTTAGAAACAGTCATTAACTTTTTTTTGGTTGTGAATTTGATTAATGGTAAAGTTTTCCAAGTATGTTAAAGATCAGTATCTGCAATGTGCATCATTTACTATCCAGTCTGACGGCAGATAACCTGAGTGGCCAATGACATTTGAAAGTTGTATCAAATAATTACATTACATAAATTGGTTAGTCTGGAGTAAAATCTTACAGATAGTGACTAAACATTTTGTAACTGAATAGTACATGCAATAACAACCGCTCAACTTTTGTCAAAAAGCTTTTTGTTAATAATTATCTTGTCAGAGCGGAATCGGAATTGACAATGATCGACTGAAAAATAGACACAAGTGAATTTCAGAGAACCGCTTTATTGGAGGAGTTAGAGGGCGCACGTTATTTGTAATTATGTTTATCTAATTTTTCACTAGCTTTGGTGAGTAAATGACATTTGTCCATGAGAGATACTGTCGTTTCCATATTTTTAGAATCCAGGATCTAGTTTAACAGCTTAAAAATGATTATAATCTGTGACTTTTCTAATATTTGTCAGTTCCGAAGAAGGGTCACTGACCCGAAACGTTAACTCTGCTTCTCTTTCTACAGATGCTGCCAGACCTGCTGAGTGAATCCAGCATTTCTTGTTTTTGTAATAAATTAGTCTTGTTCACCAACTGTTAATCTTTTTGTCCCTTCCTGTCCCACTTTGTTTTTCTGTTTTACATGACTCTTCTGAAGTACTATCTACTCCATCCTATAAAATTATCCTGATTTTGAGATCACTGCCCTTTTGTTGGCTGCCCTGTCCTCAGACACATACTACAAGCGGATGGAGATATTGCACAAACATTGATCATCAGGGGTTAAATTGTCTTGTAACAATAGCAGTGTGGGAAATGGTCCATCTTCCTATTGCTGATTTTTCTACTGCCTCACCTCAATAAGCACAATGACAATCCTCTCCTCAAGAACAAGAATGCAAGAAACAGGAGCAGGAGTAGACCATATGGCCCATCGAGCCTGCTCCGCCATTCAATACGATCATGGCTGATCATAGGCTTCAACTCCACTTTCCCTCCCACTCCCCATACTGCTCGATTCCCTGAGAGACCAAAAGTCTGTTGATCCCAGCCTTAAATATATTTAACGATGAAGCATCCACAACCCTCTGGGGTAGAGAATTCCAAAGATTCACAACCCTTTGAGTGAAATAATTTCTCATTTCAGTCCTAAATGATCGGCCCCTTATCCTGAGACTGTGTCCCGTGTTTTAGATTCCCTGACCAGCGGAAACTATCTCTCAGTGTCTACCCGATCCAGCCCCTTCAGAATCTTGTACGTTTCAATGACATTGCCTCTCATTCTTCTAAAGTCCAGAGAACACAGGCCCAGTTTACTCAGCCTCTCATCACAGGACGACCCCCTTATCCCAGGGACCAATTTAGTGATCATTCACTGCACTGCCTCCAATGCAAGTATATCCTTTCTTAAATGTGGAGACCAAAACTGCACACAGTATTCCAGATGTGGTCTCATCAAAACCCTGTATAATTGTAGCAAAGCTTCTTTATTCCTGTACTCCAATTCCCTTGCAAAAAAGGCCAACATGCCATTTGCCTTCCTAATTGCTTACTGTACCTGCATGCTAACTTTCTGCGTTTCTTGTACAAGCACATCTAAATCTCTTTGAATATTAGCAGTTACAAGTTGCACACCTTGTAAAAAAAATTCTGCTTTTCTATTCTTACGACCAAAGTGCATAACTTCACACTTCCCTACATGATACTCCATCTGCCATCTTGCTGCCACTCACTTAACTTGTCTCTATTTCTTTGCAGCCTCTCTGTGTCCTCCCCACAGCTTACCTTTCCACAACTGATCACAACTCCCTGACCTTTACTATAGTCATGGAGAGGGACAGGAGCAGACGGGATGGGAAAATATTTAATTGGGGAAGGGGGAATTACAATGCTATTAGGCAGGAACTGGGGAGCATAAATTGGGAACAGATGTTCTCAGGGAAATGCACGACAGAAATGTGGAGGTTGTTTAGGGAGCACTTGCTGTGACTGCTGGATAGGTTTGTCCCGATGAGGCAGGGAAGGGATGGTAGGGTGAAGAAACCTTGGATGACAAGAGATGTGGAACAGCTAGTCAAGAGGAAGAAGGAAGCTTACTTAAGGTTGAGGAAGCAAGGATCAGACAGGGCTCCAGAGGGTTACAAGGTAGCCAGGAAGGAACTGAAGAATGGACTTAGGAGAGCTAGAAGGGGACATGAAAAAGTCTTGGCGGGTAGGATTAAGGAAAATCCCAAGGCGTTCTACACTTACGTGAGGAACAAGAGGATGGCCACAGTGAGGGTAGGGCCAATCAGGGATAGTGGAGGGAACTTGTGGTTGGAGGCGGAGGAGGTAGGGGAGGTCCTAAATGAATACTTTGCTTCAGTATTTACTAGTGAGAGGGACCTGGTCGTTTGTGAGGACAGCGTGGAACAGGCTGATATGCTCGAACAGGTTGAGGTTAAGAGGGAGGATGTGCTGGAAATTTTGAATGATATGAGGACAGATAAGTCCCCGGGGCCAGACGGGATATACCCAAGGATATTACGGGAAGCGAGGGAAGAGATTGCCGCGCCTTTAGCGATGATCTTTGCATCTTCACTGTCCACTGGAGTAGTACCGGATGATTGGAGGGTGGCAAATGTTGTTCCCTTGTTCAAGAAAGGGAATAGGGATAACCCTGGGAATTATAGACCAGTCAGTCTTACGTCGATAGTGGGCAAATTATTGGAGAGGATTCTGAGAGACAGGATTTATGATTATTTGGAAAAGCATGGTTTGATTAGAGACAGTCAGCATGGCTTTGTGAGGGGCAGGTCATGCCTCACAAGCCTTATTGAATTCTTTGAAGATGTGACAAAACACATTGATGAAGGAAGAGCAGTGGATGTGGTGTATATGGATTTTAGCAAGGCGTTTGATAAGGTTCCTCATGGTAGGCTCATTCAGAAAGTAAGGAGGCATGGGATTCAGGGAAAGTTGGCTGTCTGGATGCAAAATTGGCTGGCCCATAGAAGTCAGAGGGTGGTAGTAGATGGAAAGTATTCAGCATGGAGCTTGGTGACCAGTGGTGTTCCACAAGGATCTGTTCTGGGACCTCTGCTCTTTGTGATTTTTATAAATGACTTGGATGAGGAAGTGGAAGGCTGGGTTAGCAAGTTTGCCGATGACACGAAGGTTGCTGGAGTTGTGGATAGTGTGGAAGGCTGTTGTAGGTTGCAACGGGACATTGACAGGATGCAGAGCTGGGCTGAGAAGTGGCAGATGGAGTTCAACCTGGAAAAGTGTGAAGTGATTCATTTTGGAAGGTAGAATTTGAATGCGGAATACAGGCTTAAAGACAGGATTCTTGGTAGTGTGGAGGAACAGAGGGATCTTGGGGTCCATGTCCATAGATCGCTCAAAGTTGCCACCCAAGTTGATAGGGTTGTTAAGAAGGCGTATGGGGTGTTGGCTTTCATTAACAGGGGGATTGAGTTTTAGAGCCGCGAGGTTATGCTGCAGCTCTATAAGGCCCTGGTTCGACCACACTTGGAATATTGTGTTCAGTTCTGGTCACCTCATTATAGGAAGGATGTGGAAGCTTTACAGAGGGTGCAGAGGAGATTTAGCAGGATGCTGCCTGGACTGGAGGGCATGTCCTACGAAGAAAGATTGAGGGAGCTAGGGCTTTTCTCATTGGAGCGAAGAAGGATGAGAGGTGACTTGATAGAGGGGTACAAGATGATGAGAGGCATAGATAGAGTGGATAGTCAGAGACTTTTTCCCAGGGTGGAAAGGGCTATCACCAGGGGGCATAATTTTAAGGTGATTGGAGGAAGGTTTCGGGGAGATGTCAGAGGTAGGTTCTTTACACAGAGAGTGGTGGGTGCGTGGAATGCGCTGCCAGCGGTGGTAGTAGAAGCAGATACATTAGGGGCATTTAAGCGACTCTTGGATAGGTACATGGATGATAGTAGAATGAAGGGTAGGTAGTTAGTTTGATCTTAGAGTAGGTTAAAGGTTCGGCACAACATCGTGGGCTGAAGGGCCTGTACTGTGCTGTACTGTTTCTATGTTCTATGTTCTATGTTCTACCTTTACATCATCAGCAAACTTAGATACATTACTTTCTGTCTCTTCATTTAAGTCATTAATATAGATTGAAAGTAGCTGAGGCCCCAGTACTGATCCTTGTGCCACTCCAGTATTCACTGCCTGCCAAATTGAAAATGCCCCATTTATAATCCACTTTTTCTGTCTGTTAACCAATCCTCCATTCATACTAACATATCCCCCCCAACTCCATGAGCCCTTATCTTGCCTACTAATGTTGTGTGGCACCTTATCGAATGCCTTTTGGAAATCCAGGTGTAGTGCATCTACTGGTTCCCTACAGCATCTACAGTAAGCAATTAGGAAGGCAAATGGCATGTTGGCCTTTTTTGCAAGGGAATTGGAGTACAGGAATAAAGAAGCTTTGCTACAATTATACAGGGTTTTGATGAGACCACATCTGGAATACTGTGTGCAGTTTTGGTCTCCACATTTAAGAAAGGATATACTTGCATTGGAGGCAGTGCAGTGAATGATCACTAAAGTGCATCTACTGGTTCCCCTTTATCTACCCTACTAGTTACATCCTCAAAAAATTCAGATAAGCTTGTCAAACAGGATATCCTTTTAGTAAAACCATGTTGACTAGTTCCAAACATACTGTGCTTTTTTAAGTGCATTGTTAAGACTTCCTTAATAGATTCCAGCATTTTCCCAATGGCTGATGATAGGCGAACTGGCCTGTAGTTCCTTGTTTTCTCTCTCCCTCCTTTCATGAAAAGCGGTACAGCATTTGCCAACTTTACAATCTGATGGGACTGTTCCCGAATCTAAGGAATTTTGGAAAATTATAACTGTTGCATCCACCATCTCTGCAGCTATTTCTTTTAGAACCCTCGGGTATAGGCAATCAGGTTCTGGGGATGTCAGATTTTAATCCCTTTTTCTCTGCTGATATTAATTTCCTTAATTTCCTCACTCTTTTTAGCCCCTAGGTTAGTGTCTATTTCTGATATGAAACTTGTGTCTTCTACTGTGAAGACAGACACAAAATATTTGTTCAATGCCATTTCATCATTCCCCGCGCTAATTTCTTCTGTCTCTGCTTCTGAGAGATCAACATTTACATTAGCTACTCTCTTCCTTTCTATATACCTATAAAAGCTCTTATAATCTTTGTTTTTTATATGACTGGCTAGTTTACTCTCATATTCTATTTTTCACTTTATCAACTTTTTGGTGGCCCTTTGCTCATTTCTAAAACACTCCCAATCTTCAGACTTGCTACTGTTTTTTGCAACATTGTTAACCTCTTTTAATCTAGTACTGAATGAGTCACAGATCGGTCTTTCTTGCTGAGTTTTTCTTTTCCAATGCAATGTATTTTTGTTGAACATTTTGAATTGTTTCTTTAAAGGTTTCCCACAGTTCCTTTACCACCATACCTTTCAGTCTATTTACCCAATTGACCTTACCCAGTTCTTCCCTCATACCTACCCAATTGGCTTTGTTTAAGTTTAAGATTCTTGTTTGTGATTGGAGTATATCATTTTCAAACTTAACATGGAATTCAATGGTATTATTTCCCAGTGGATCTTTTACTATGACATTACTAATTAACCCTGCTTCATTACACAATACTAGATCTAAGACAATTTTATCCCTAGTTGGTTCCATAATGTATTGCTCCAAGAAAGTGTCCTGAAACCATTCTCCAAACTCATTTTCTAAACCACTTTTGCCAATTTCATTGTCCCAGTCTATATGAAGATTGAAGTCCCCCACAATTATTACATTGCCTTTGTTACAAGCTCCAATAATTTCTTGTTTAATGCTCTGTCCAACAGTATAAATACTGTTAGGGACCTATAAACTACTCCCGCCAGTGTTTTCTGATTCTTGCTATTCCTAACTTCCACCCAAACTGATCCTATTTCATGTTCTTCTAAGGCCAGATCCTTTCTCACTCATGTCTTTATGTCATCTTTCATTATCAAGGCTACCCCTCCTCCTTTGCCATTCTGTCTGTCTTTCCGAAATATTGTGTACCCTGGAATATTTATTTCCCAACCTTGATCACCTTGTAAGCATGTCTCTGTAATGGAGATTAGATTAAAATCATTTGCCTCTATTTGTGCCACTAGTTCATCTAACTTATTGCGGATGCTTCGCGCAGATAAAGAACCTTCAATTTCTTTTTTTTTAAACTTCTATTCGCTGCAATTACCTTATTTGATGATTTACAATTTTTGTTAAAGTCTCTGTTCCTTCTAGTGCCATTCTGCTTGTCGTAACCCACAACGCTATACTGTGCCGATGTCTCAGCCTTCCTCTTTGGATTTCTTAATTTCCCTTCAAGTGAACCCTCTACCTCCACAGTACAGTTCCCACTTTCCCCAATATTGGTGCCAGTATCCCATGAATCGAAACCCATTTCTCCCACACCAATCTCTGAGCCATGCATTTAACTCTCTAATCTTATTTACCCTACGCCAATTTGCTCGCGGCTAAGGTAATAATCCAGTGATTATTACTTTTGAGGTTCAGCTTTTTAATTTAGCCCCTAGCTGCTCATACTCCCTGTGCAGAAGCTCTTTCCTAGTCCCATCTATGTCATGAACTACGACAACTGGATCTGCCCCCTCCCAGTGCAATTTCCTCTCCAGCCCTGAGCAGATGTCCTGAACCCTGGCACCAAGCAGGCAACACAGTGTTCTGGACTCTCACTCTCGGGTGCAGAGAACTGTGTCTATCCCCTAACTATACTATCTCCTACTAGCACTATATTCCTATTTACTCCCCCAGATTGAATGGCTTTCTGTACCACAGTGCCATGGTCAGTTCACTCATTCACCCCGCAGTCCTTGCTCTCATCCTTACAAACTGAAAGAACCTCAAACCTGTTGGACAATTGCAAGGGCTAAAGCTCCTCCACTTCTGCCTTCTCAAACCCCTTACCTGCCTTACTCGCGGTCACATCCTCCAATCCCTGACCACTGACCAAATCAGAAGACCCTATCCTATGGGTGTGATGACCTTCTGGAACAAGAGTTTCACAGTTTATTATATGAATCTGCACTCCTGACACAGTGTGATTCCACAGAGGTTATCTAATAAGGTCCATCTACCACCACATGACGTGGTGTAGCTAGCTCTATTCTGTCAACAAAAGTAATTTGCATTGGCATTGCATACTATTTTGCTTACTAGCTCGCTAATACAGTGGTGCTGTTCTCCATTGATATTTGTATGTTTTGTTTATTTATAGGGAGAAATGTATTTTAAATCAGACTATGTTTTGATGGCATTAGGTGGGCTATACATGTCATATACAGATTAATTGCCCCCATGTCGGTGGCTGAGTCAATAATTTTATCAGATGTTTTTGTGTAACATGTCGGTGCTTATCTCTGATCCAATCCATCAAAATTCTTCTGACAAAACAACTTTGTCTTGTTAGCTTAAGCTTGTTTCCTTTCTTTGGCCTCCTTATCTCGAGAGACAATGGATAAGCGCCTTGAGGTGGTCAGTGGTTTGTGAAGCAGCACCTGGAGTGGCTATGAAGGCCAATTCTAGAGTGTAATGTTCTACTATTCATGCGCGGAAAACTAGGCAATAGCGTCACCTGCTGACAAAGTTAGCATCAGCAGCACATCGATCTAAAGCGACAATAGCCAAATCACCTGACAGCTCTATGCCCTTTCGTGCACCTAATAAAATAATATTTATGAAAGCCTGGTGATAAATTGCCTTAACACCTTTTGACTGGAGAGTGATGAGTGACGCATGGAAAGCTGTTGTTGGATTTGGTGTGGGGTGGGTGGGGTGGGGTGGGGGTGGGGGGAGAAAGACAGGTGGACGAAGAGTGCCAAGTAAACAATTAACTAACAGCCACTCGTTTAAAAATGGATAAACGTAGGATTAGCATTGCGCAGATTTTGAAATTGCAAAGAATGTCAAGTCAGGCTGATTTCAACTCCTGAAGCAAGTAGAAATTTGAATAAAAAGATCATCTAAACCTGATGATAAATCATCTCAGACAGTTTCAAGAGGGAAGCCAAAGTTTATATATATCTTTGTGGTTCTGATGACCCCCAGAAGGACAATGTTTAAAAAAAAAGCTTCTACAGCAGTTTATACATAATTTCAATAAAGACGCTTCATCCATAAAAATATTACTCCAACTGAGCTGAAGCTGGTTTCATTCTTTGAGACTAGATGCATCGTTCAGATAGAACAACTTTCATAGCAAACTGAATACGTAATAGCAAACTCCTCCCTGAATATCTATAATGGAGTGATGTCTGCGGCCACCACAACAGAGTACCCACAAAATTGTTCATCCTTCTAGGCAAAGTAATAGATATTATGGTTGGTTTCAATATCAGAGAACACAGACCAGATGCCAGATGTATTAACAAAAGCTCAATGCTGCCACCTTACTACAAACCAGCATATCCAATGCCACTCCATCAGCTCACTCACATGTGGTTGGAGGGGGAGATATAAAGTTAAAAAGAAAAATTAAAATTCCAACTCAATATTGATTGTCCTAAAAACATATTATCTGGTTTCAGATGGACATGCCAAGTCCAAACAAAATTGAGATTTAGTTTTATTACATATCCTGATGTAAGCATGAAAACCCTAAATAAAATGCATAGCAACACATTATGAGCAACACACTTTTACATTAGCATACCTAAGTTTACCCATGACAAATCCATTACCGTTTCTTTAGGATACTCACAAATATAAAATTGGACAAAAAAACACTGCCAACTGTGTGCCTATCCTCTGCGAATTCTCATACCAGACACACTCTTCAGTCTCCAACTTAAAAGTCTTTAAAGGTTTTAGATCAGATCAGTCTGCTTGATCTGTGGCTTCTGCTATTGCCCGCTCTTCAAAAGAAGGTCAGACAAATTCATGCTGAGTACAGAGGATACACAGAATGATTTCAGGCTGCATTTACCCAACAACTCAAGCACAGGTCACAGAACACAGAATCGTTACAGTGCAGAAGACGGCCATTCGGCCCATTGCGTCCGCACTGGCTCTCTGAAAGAGCAATTCACTCAGTTCCAATCCCCTGCCTTCTCCCCATAACCCTGCACATTCTTCCTTTTCATATAACTGTCTAATTCCCTTTTGAATGCTTCAATTGAACCTGCCTCCACCATGTTCTCAGGCAGCGCATTCCAGACCTTAAACTTGCTGCACGAAAAAGTTTTTCCTCGTGTCACTTTTGCTTCTCTTACCAAATACGTTAAATCTGTGCTCTCTCGTTCTCCATTTTTTCATGAGTGGGAACAGTTTTTCCCTATCCACTCTGTCCAGACCCCTCATGATTTTGAATGCATCTATCAAATCTCCTCTCAGCCTTCTCTTCTCCAAGGAAAACAGTCCCAACTTCTCTAATTTATCTTCATAACTGAAGTTCCTCATCCCTGGAACCATTCTCATGAATCTTTCCTGCACTCTGGCAGACAAGATAAAGTAAAATCCTAAGGCGTTTTATAAGTATGTTAAGGGCAAGAGGATAACCAGGGAAAAAGTGGGGCCCATTAGGGATCAAAGAGGCAATGTGTGTGTGGAGCCGGAGGACATAGGTGAGGTTTAAATTATTACTTTTCATCTGTGTTCACTATGGAGAGGGACGATGTAAGTGTCGTGATCAGGGAGGAGGATTGTGATATACTTGATCAAATTAGCATTGAAAAGGAGGAACTATTAGCTGTATTAGAAGGCTTAAAAGGTGGATAAATCCCCAGGCCCAGATGAGATGTATCCCAGGCTGTTATGTGAGGCAAGGGAGGAGATAGCAGGGGCTCGGACACAAATTTTCAAATCCTCTCTAGCCACAGGAGAGGTACCAGAGGATTGGAGGACAGCGAATGTGGTACCATTATTCAAGAAGGGTAGCAGGGATAAACCAGGCAATTATAGGCCAGTGAATCCAACATCGGTGGTAGGGAAATTATTGGAAAAAACTCAGAGACAGGATTAATCTCCACTTGGAGAGGCAGGGATTAATCAGGGATAGTCAGCAAGGCTATGTCAGGGGAAGAACGTGTCTCACAAATTTGACTGAATTTTTCAAGAAGGTGACGAGATGTGTAGATGAGGGTAAAGCAGTTGATGTCGTCTACAGACTTCAGTAAGGCTTTTGATAACCAATCTCCCATGCGGGACCTTAAGAAGGTAACAGCCCGTGGGATCCAGGGTAATTTGGCAAATTGGATTCAAAATTGGTTTAGTGGAAGGAGGCAGAGGGTGATGGTCAAGGGTTGTTTTTGTAAATGGAGGCCTGTGACCAGTGGGGTACTGCAGGGATTGGTGCTGGGACCCTTACTGTTTGTAGTGAACATTAATACTTTAGACATGAATAGAGGAGATATGATCAGTAAGTTCGCAGACAACACGAAAATTGGTGGTATTGTGGAGGAAAGCCTTAGATTACAGGACGACATAGATGGGCTGGTAAGATGGGCGGAGCTGTGGCAGATGGAGTTTAGAGTCATAGAGTTATACAGCACAGAAACAGGCCCTTCGGCCCATCAATCCTGACAAGTGTGAGGTGATGCATTTTGAGAGGACTAACAAGGCAATGGAATATACAATGGATGGTAGGACTCTAGGGAGTACAGAGGGTCAGAAGGACCTTGGGGTGCTTGTCCATAGATCACTGAAGCCAGCAGCACAGGTGAATAAGGTGATTAGGAAGGTATATGGGATACTTGCCTTTATTAGTTGAGGCATAGAATATAAGAGCAGGTAGGTTATGATGGAGATGTATAAAACACTAGTTAGGCCACAGCTGGAGTACTGTGTACAGTTCTGGTCACCACACTATAGGAAGGATGTGATTGCACTGGAGAGGGTGCAGAGGAGATTCACCAGGATGTTGCCTGGGCTGGAGCATTTCAGTTATGAAGAGAGACTGGATCGGCTAGGGTTGTTTTCCTTAGAGCAGAGAAGGCTGAGGGGGGACCTGATTGAGGTATACAAAATTATGAGGGGCATTGATAGGATAGATAGGAAGACACTTTTTCCCTTAGCGGAGTGGTCAATAACCAGGGGGCATAGATTTAAGGTAAGGTGCAGGAGGTTTAGAGGGGAGTTGAGGAAAGATTTTTTCACCCAGAGGATGGCTGGAATCTGGAACACACTGCCTGAAGGGGTGGTAGAGGCAGGAACACTCACAACATTTAAGAAGTATCGAGATGAGCACTTGAAACGCCATAGCATACAAGGCTACGGGCAAGTGCGGGAACATGGGATTAGTTTGGACGGGTGCTTGATGTCAGCGCAGGTATGTTGGGCCGAAGAGCCTGTTTCTCTTCCCCTCTGAAGCTTCTTTAATCAGCCTGGTTCTCCATTGTATTATCTATCTAACAGCTGTCGTAAGCACATTTTTTCTTCTTTATTTCTATCTCTTTTGTCATCCAGGGAGCTCTGGATTTATTTTCCCTACTTTTTCCCTTCAAGGGAATACACCTTGACTGTGCCCGAACCCATCCTTTCGAGAAATCGACATTCCCTATTTTCCTTCTCAACAATTTGTAACCACAAGGTGGCAGTGTCCTTTCATTTTTCAACACAATCTTCTTCCAAAAACTAAATCAAAACGTTCCTCAGAATTCCAAAGAAATGTATGAACCAATTTAGAGTCCCCAGGGCACAGTGCTTCATCAGCCCTGCACAAGCCGAATTATTATTCTCCAGCCTTTCACGGAGGTGCTTCCGAGGCACCTTGCCCCAAGCTGCATCGTGCTAATTTTTTTGTTTAGTTAATTTATCAGTAGGTTTAAATTATAATAAAACATGACAAAATTCCACACAATGGCCTGTCCCGTTAAATTTGGTTGAGACATGACCAACTGCTGAAGGACAAGATCCTATGTATACTCATAGCAGATAACTTTCTGGATATTTCTCCCGAGTCTGAATTAATACCTTATCTGCTAGATATGGGATGGATTAGCAGCTACTTTGGCCCCAAGTTCTGGAATTCTCTCCCTAAACCTCTCTGCCATTTTACCTCTATTTTCTCCTTTAAGATACCCCTTAAAATCTCTTTCACCAAGCTTTTGGTCATGTTATCCTGATATCTCTTTCTGTGGCTCAGTGTCAAATTTTTATTGATAAGGCTCTTGTTAAGCACCTTGGGACATTTTGCGACATTAAAGTGGTATATAAATGCTAGTTATTGATATTGCTCCTCAATACCCCAGTATCTTTCAATCACAGTGGCAGACAGGTAAGGTCACGATAGAGGTTACAATAAAGCAAGATGCAGTAAACCCAGAATTAGAAGTGGGAATCTATGTTCGACAACCACAGGATAGTTCCAAAAAAACACAAACCCTCATACCTCATAAGTATTGACTGTGAAGTACTTTGGGACACACAGGATCATGAAAAGAGTTGAATAATTGCAAGTTCTTTCTTCTCAAAGCATATAAAGGGGAGTTTATATTAAACTCAGAGACAGAAATAGAATCAACTGTTCAAGTTGATGATCTTTCATCGGAACTGGAAAAAGTTAGAGATTTAACAGATTTTAAGCAAGTACGGAGAGAAAAGGGTAGGGGAAGAACAAAAGGGAAGGTCCATGAAAGGGAGGAAGGCAGGAGAGATTACGTTACAAAAGGGACAATGGTGCAAAGCAAAAGGAGATGGTAATGGGACAAGTGAAGGAACAAAAGATGGGTCTAAAGGCGGTATAAATGAAGATAGCAGAATCATCACCAAAAACTGCATCCAAAAAAATTTAGGGGCTGAAATTGTTGAATGCCATGTCAAGTCCAGAAGGCTGTAAAGTGCATAATCTAAAGGTAAGATGCCATTCTTCAAGCTTACATTGAGCTTCACTGGAACAGTGTAGGAGGCTGACAACAGAGAGGTTAGTGTGGGAGTGGAGCAAAAAATTAAAATGACAGGCAAATGTAAACTCGGGGTCAGGCTTGCATACTCAGAAATGTTCCACAAAGTAGTCACCCAATTTGTGTTTGACCTCCCCAATGTGGAAGAGACTGCAGTGTGAGCACCAAATACAGTATACTAATTTGAAAGTACAACTAAATCACTATTTCACTTGCAAGGAGTGTGCAGGGCCCTGGACAGTGGGAAGGGAGGTGGTTTTAAAAAAAAAGGACAGGTGTTATATCATCTGCACTTTCATGAGAAGCTGCCATGAGATGGGGAGAGGATGTTGGGGGCGATTTCAGAGTGGATCAGGGTGTCGTGGAGGCAACAGTCCCTTCGGAATGCTGAAGGGGAGGGAAAGACATGTTTGGTGGTTGCATTACACTGAAGGTGGCGAAAATGGTGCAGGATAATCCATTGCACGTGGTGGCTGGTGGCGCGGAAGGTGAGAACATAGGAATGAAAAAGATAGGAGCAGGAGTAGATCATTCAGCCCCTCGAGGCTGCTGCACCAAACAATAAGATCATAGCTGATCTGACTGTGATCTTAACTCCACTTTCCTGCCTGCCCCCATGGACTCTGCTTGTTACATCCTCAAAGAACGCTAATAAATTTGTCCAACAAATTAGTCCCATTAGTTTTCCTAGTACTTTTTCTCTGGTGATTGTTTTTAAGTTCCACCCTCCCTTTTGCCTCTTGATTTTCTGCTATTCTTTGGATACTTCTTGTGCCTTCTACGTTGAAGACAGCTAGAAAATACTTGTTCAAAGTCTCTGCCATTTCCTGTTTCCCACCATTAATTCTCCAGTCTCATCCTCTGAGGGTCCAACACGTACTTTTAGCTACTCTCTTCCTTTTTATAGATTTGTAGAAGCTTTTACTGTTAGTTTTTATATTTCTTGCTAGTTTACTCGCATACTCTTAATTTCTCCCTCGATTTTTTAAAAGTCATCTTTTGCTGGTTTCTAAAATTTTCCCAATCTTCTGGCCTACCACTAATCTTTTGCAGCCTTTCTTTCAACTTGATACCATCCTTAACTTCCTTGGTTAGTCACGGATGGTGCATCCTTCTCAAAGTCTTTCTCAATGGAATATATCTTTGTTGAGAGTTATGAGATATCTCCTTAAATGTCTGCCACTGCTTCTCTATTGCCTTAACTTATAACTTATTTCCTAGTTCACGTTATCTAATTCTGTCTTCATACCCTTGTAATTTCCTTTATTTAATTTAAGATGCTAGTTTCAGACCCAAACTTCTCACCTTCAAACTGAATGTGAAATTATACCATGTTATGATCATTATCCTATCCAAGTTCTGGAAGGGAGAGGAAGGGAGCAAGAAATGGAGTAAACACAGTCAAGGGCACTGTCAACCACAACAGAGCGAAATCCTCGGTTGAGGAAAAAGACATAACGGATGCACTGGTATGGAAGGTGGCATCATCCGAACAATGCAAAGGAGATGGAGAAACTGGCAGAATGGAAGACAGTCCTTACAGGAAGTGGGTTGGGAAGAAGTGTAGTCAATGTAGCTTTGGGGTCAGTGGGCTTACAGTTAATATTGGTTAAAAGCCTAACCCCAGATTTGCAGAGAGAGAAATCGAGGTAGGGAAGGGAGGAGTCAGAGAAAGACAACATGAAAGCAAAGGAAGGGTGGAAATTGGAAGCAAAGTTATAGAGTCATTGCGAGATACAGAAACGAAACAGGCCCTTCAGCCCAATGAGTCTGCACCGACCATCAACCACCCATTTATACTAATCCTACATTAATCCCATTTCCCCCCTCACATCCTCACCTTCCCTCAATTTTCCTACCACCTACCTACACTAGGGGCACTTTTTACAATGGCCAATTTACCTATCAACCCGCAAGTCTTTGGCATGTGGGAGGAAACCGGAGCACCCGGAGGAAACCCACGCGGTCACAGGGAGAACTTGCAAACTCCGCACAGACAGCACCCAGAATCGAACCCGGGTCGCTGGAGCTGTGAGGCTGCAGTGCTAGCCACTGCGCCGTTGATGAAATTTTCAAGTTCGGGGTGTGCAATGAACGGCACAGATAAGTCATCAATGTACCAGTAAAAGGTGAGGGAGGGGACCCAAGTAGGACTGGAACAAAGAATACTCCACATATCCCATGAAAAGGTAGGCACAACTAGAACCCAATATGGGTCCTCACAGCAACAACTTTCATTTGGAAGAAGTGAGTGAAGTTGTTCAATGTGAGAACAAGTTTACCCAGGTGGAGGAGGGTAGTGGTGGATGAGGATTGGTTGGGCCTCCGTTCAAGGAAGAAGCTGAGAGCTCTCAGGTGATCTATGAACTTCTTTTTTTAGGGCAAGCACAGCAGAGACTACCATGCTGTGCAAACAATTCAACATCAATGTTACCAAAGCTCTCTTTGGATTGGGGTCCTGTTAGGTGACTGACAGCTAATACAACAAAGCTAAACAAATGCCGCCACCAGCAATTGTGTCATGATGAACATCTTGATTCTGACTTCTGGCTGCTGAGCTCTCAGGCTCTCCATATAGGCCAGCTATGCACTTTCACCACCCCTCTAGAACAGCATCAGTCAACATGGAGGAAACTCCTAGCCACGTTGATAATGACATTGCAACGTTTGAGTCAATGCAGACATGCAACTGCTCCTAAATCCATCCATTGTATAAATGGAGTCATTCAACCACAATATCAAGACAACTGGGGAATTTCAATTTTTGCCAAATCGCAAATCCTGGATAATTAACATGTGTATATAAGCAGTAAGAGGGTAATTTAGGATAGTGGAGGGATGAGGTTTGATGGGCCAAATTGCCTTTCTTTATTATTTTAATCTCCAAAGATCTTTTTGTTCAACTGTGGATTTTTTTTGTATGCCATCTTTAACTGAGCTTTTCATACGTTCTTGATTTTGGGTTACAAAGAAATCACAACAAACTAAAATATTTGTTAATTCCTACCAATACAAACTTCAGAAGTTCTGCTTTGGACTGTTTTCCCCAAATCAGAAGTCTACATTTGCCCCTTTTGTTTTAGAAGTAACAATTGCATATATAAATTTTCACTGACACACCCATTAAAGCTACATGACGTCACCTCATACATGATCATCTACAGTTAGCCACAAATGCTCATTCTGAAAAATGCTATTTCATTTTTCCTCTGAGAAGATGGTTAGTCATAAAGCTTAAAGGTTTATATATGCACACACACAAAGCAAAAGTTTAATAATGTGCTCGTGTTGTGCATACCAGAACAGATGCAAAATAGCAGTACACATCAGAACATTCTACAGGTAGGAATCCCTCCTTATGGTGTTCATAATGCATAATCCAGATATTTAGATATAAACATCAACTGAGGTTCTGATTCTCAATCTCTCATTCCATGCTCACAATTTAAGTTGAAGAGCACAACCTCACTTCAATTCAATTCATTGAAATTATGAATTAGGCTTAGCATTTTGATAACTGCTGATGGCAAGGTCAGCAGGGCCAGATCCTCAAGTATTTCTTCATTTACTTGTTAAATGTAACAGTTTCTGCGACTAGGTCTGGAATACTAGCACAACCACTGAAAATTACGCTAATTCGTTGTACAAGGGTAGTTTTTTATAAAAGCTTCCCCAAGAATATTAATGCAACTCGTGCAATCCACTTCAATAAAAACAGCACATCAGCATCAATCTAAGTCCAAGTAGAGATAACTTAAAATAAACCTTTTCAAACATCCCCAATCATAAGTTCAAAAGACTGAAATTGGAGTTTTGTTTTTTTAACTGCAAGAAAAAACCTGAAACACTTGAGTTGGCTAACTGTAACAATAAATTACTTTTCAACATGGCTGTCAAAGTAATCTGGACTTACCATGCCAGCAGTGAGAGAAGGAGCTGACTGCCCCAAAGTTTGATTCCTCATTCGCACCAAGTTGGAGGATTCGCCAGACACCTGACATGTCAATGGTCCACTGCTACTGCAAAGTGGTGGCAAGTGTTTACCTGGTTCAGAAAACATGAAACTTAGTGCACAGAACAGCAAAGCTAAGAAAGTCTACTGCATTTTACACTCTGTGCAATGAATGATTTAGATAGATATTATATATATATATATATATAAAATCATAAATATATACATAAAAATATAGATATCAAACACATTCCTCATAAGGAACAAAAATGTCTCTATCTTCTTGTAACTTAGTCTCCAATCGTCCTGAACTCTCTTGTCCTGTCTACTTTTCCGCCTTCCCACCTTAAAGCCTACACCCCATGCACTTCCGCCCCTATGTCTGTACCTTTGCCTCCAGCTCTTTGTCTTTGTTTACTCTTAAATATCACTCTCTATTTTTGCCTCTGGACGTGTGTCATCTTGCACTTTCAAAAAAAAATCCAGACATGCAGTAAAATGGCTGACACAAATTGGGTTGATGGAAGGTACTGGACCTGGGTTGGAGAACTAGTTGAGAGGTGTTGTTACATGTGGAAGAGAATCTGGATGTTGGGAGGGAGTAAAGAGACATGCGCAGCACTGGGGGGAGCACTTTTAACAGAAGTGAAACTGTAGCAGAGAGCATGTTGTCACACAAACTGGTCCACAACATGTCTGCGCCGCAGAGTTTGGCCTTTGTCCCAACTTACTTTTTAAAAAAAATAGAATTGGAAATAAGCTTTCTAGCCTGATTGGAATCACCACTGTAAGATGAAGATTCTGAGGGCTGGTAGGCGTTGTCCTGCAACAATCATGAGCATATTTAAAACTAAATAGAAAAACAGAAGTCACAATGTTGAGGGTTCCATTTAACAGGATTACCCTAGCTACTCTGAAAATACAGATTGACCTATAGGGGGAAAAAGCTCATCAGTTTTGAAACATTGCTAAACTGAGAACTCAATCAGATACAGAAATATTTTCAATTTCTATGCAAAATTTAAGAATATTATTAACTTTGCTTTTCTCTCCACAGATGCTGCCTGATCTGAGTATTTCCAGCAATTTCTGTTTTTGTTTCATAAGTCAAAGATCCTGTATTGTGTGTTTTTGAACATAATATATTGGACACACCATAAAATATTTACATATGAAAAGTCTATTCTGAGATGCCGAAACATGCACAAAATGAGGTATCAAAAATCAAAACTTTTTGGGACAGATGCCCATCTTACCCATGACAAAGTTTATCCACCTCTAAAAGTGGCACAACACTTTTGCCACAATCCAGAGAAGACTGAAATAAAGGATACAGCTGAAAGTTGAAGTAAATTAAACTAACTATAGGTCCGATAGCCAAAATCCAGCTGTCCAAAAACTGGACATTTTTGCAACAACACTTCCATCATTACAAACAGCATTGCCTCTGATTCTGACTAAAATGTGATTATATTTTTCAGATTTAAAGCCACAATTCGCAAAAGCAAAATATCAGGAGCTGACCGGAGACACGATGGAGTAGATGGAAATCTGCACCTATTTTTTTTTCTCCTGAGAAAAGTGGAACAGTTAGATACAAGGTCCAGGTCTTAAAAACATCAAGTCTGCAAGTGAAACACGACAACAGAACTTATGCTTTGAGCTTCGTGTTTTAACCATATTTGGAAATATTGAGACTATAGATATCCACTATACCCCTAAATGAAAATCTGACACATTTTATTTCCTGAATGCTGACAATATTGTTTTACTAACCTTGTCCAAAGTCCGGGAAAATCCGAAATCCGGCATGGTCTTGGCCCCGAGGGTGCCGAATTTTGGAAATCGGACCTGTATAAGTATTTAAAAGTTTAGTTTCCAGATAAAAGTCCAATTATGAGCTACAAATTAATCGGAAACACCTCAGCTTGCAGAAGTCTGGGACTGGATTGAGAAGGTAATTAGAATATAATTATTTTGACCAATGAGAGACTGGATTAATAGGGATTCAGAAATATGACCTACTGAGGCCTGGTCCATGCCAAAGCTTTTCCTTAAATGTTGTCCTCAGTGGTGCCAAGGGAAAAATCAATTAATAAACATACTATGACCCCAACAAAAAAGGGTAAAGAGCAGGCAAGCAACCAATTCCAAGGTTGCACAGCAGCAGACTTGCATTTGAATAATCTCAGAATGAGCATCTGGGTCAGCCAGCAGACCAACTTCCATGTAAGCCGGCATGTCATTGATGCATGCAAGGTGCCCCATGACCAACTCTGAAACAGCTCCAAATAACAACCAAGACCCTAAATGGTGTGTCTCCATGCAACAAGAAAATGTTCCGAAGCAGATTGGAAATATGCCAATTTTTCTGCCTTTTTTTTAAAAAACTGCACAAATGGATAAGCACTTAATACGAAAATTACTTCCATAGCTTTTTCTTCTCTGTTAACCTTGAGCTGGAATAAAATTTGCTTCTAGTACAAAGAGCTAATAATTGAAGCAGTGAAGGCTATCAATTGATCAGATATAAAGGAAAAGCAAGTCAAGGACCAAGATAAGAAATAGAAGCATAAGAATTGCTTTGTTTTTTAGTTCATCAAACTAGAAAATAGCCCCTCCAGGATAAGATGGCAAGTGGAGTTTCACCCATGTTCTCTCGATTAGAGCATGGCTATCCGACCCGAACGTGACAGGACCCGACAACATGTGTCGGGTTTGGGTCGGGTCGCTCTTCCGGGTCCGGCAATCAGGCCGGGTCTGACACACTCTACCACTACCTCCGGTACGTGGCTCCAGTGTTAATGTACTTTTTGGACTTGAAAGGTTGCTTAGTTACAGTTTTTTTTAAGCTTGTGCAGATAAGCAACAAAGTGAAAAACGGAAGCTAGGTTAACCAATGGTCAGGTCGGGTGCAGGGAAAAATGAAAGGACTCAGGCCGGGTCAGGCTTCATTTGCAGACCCGAGCCAGCCTTTACTCCAGATAATACAGGAGTACAGAAGATAGGTGTACAGCTTGGAAATTCTGACACTAGCAAGAGGTGCTTAAGATACAAGGGAAAAAGAATTTCTGCTGTTTTCTCCCCTACGCCACCCCCGAGAAAAAGGAAAGTAACTGCATTTTTCCAGCAAAAAATTCAATTGCCATTCAGACTTACAGAAGGACTTCTCAAAGATAATTCACATTCAATGTAAATGCTCTGAAAGTACATGGAATGTACCTTTTAAAATACTATACTCCAAAACTAAAATGCAGTTTAACGAGGGCAACAACATTAAATCTCTTCCTCTTCCACATTGTGTGTTAAACTGTTGGTCTGTTAGCAGCTGATAACAATCTTGCCTCTGAATCAGAAGGTTGTGGGTTCAAGACCTACTCCAGGACTTGAGCACAACAATTCTAGGTTAACACTCCAGTGAAATACAGAGGAAGGACTGCACTGTTGGAGGCACCATCTTTCACATGAGATGTTAAACCAAGGCCATGCCTGCCCTCGGTGGATGCAAAAGATTCCCATGGCACTATGTTGAAGAGCAGGGGAATTATCCCCTGTGTTCTGGCCAATATTTATCCCTCAATCAGCAACACAAAAACAGATTATCTGGTCATTTTCAAAGTGTTGTTTGTGGGAGCTTGCTGTGTGCAAATTAGCTACCACGTTTCCTTCATTACAACAGTGACTGCACTTCAAAGGGATTGTAAAGTGCTTTGGGGCATTCGATGCTCATGAAAGGCGCTATATAAATGCAGGTCTTTTTTCCTTTTCTTTTAATTTGTTAGCAGTTGTTTATGCTTTGGCAGTTTACATATGGAAATTAATATCACTTCAGTGCTTAATGCAAATACATTTTAAAAAACAACCAAAACCCCATCTGGAAAATAGATCACTGCAACCTCAAGCACTGAAGACAAGACACCTAAAACAAACCTTCTGTTGTTCAATAACATCAGTTTGCCTCAGGCATAGCCAACTCAGAATGTTGTGAATTCAAGCCTCGCTCCAGGACTTGAGCACATAATCCACATTGTACTGTCAGAGGTACCATCTCTCGGATGAGATGCTAAACTGAAGCCCCATCTGTGTATTCAGGTTGATGTAAAAGATTGCACAGTGTTACTCAAAGATGCTGCTCGCACTTTCAAATTGTAATGCCAATGAATTAACAGATTTGACAGCCAGCAAATGGGAAAGCAATCCATTCAGGAATTGATCAGCCTGTTATGCACGAAAAGGGAGTAAGGCACAAACGGGGTCACACATGCATCAGGCAGAAAGGTCATACAGAGATGAATGAGGGGGAAACTCGAGATATGAGAATGGAAATATGGTGGATTGGGAATTTAGAGGCAGCATTGAGGTGTGGCAGAGTTGGGGATGGGTGCAGTGGATATTGAGTGAAACAGAATGTACAATCTAAAGCCAACAAGCTGCAGCATAAGGGTTTACAAGGGTATAGGGGTGTACTGGGGGATGGTGGGGGGGGGGGAAAGGAGATGAAGGAGCAATAGGAAAGGTGCACTGTAAAAGGAAGCAGGATAGGAGAATCAATGGTATAAAGGCTGATGATCCCAATGCCAGGAATGGTGGATTGGGGTGCATTTTCATGGGTTTCTCCATTGCCCACCTCCTCCTGGAATGTGTCTTTGCAAAGCAGGTGTGGAAAGAGATGCAGTAGTTTTTGTCGAGGTTCATCCCAAGCAGCTCAGTAACACAGGAGTCTGTGCTCTACGGGCTGTTCCCAGGGACGCACACCGAGACAAACATCAACTGCTGCTGGAGGACTGTCAATTCGGTGAAAGACGCCCTTTGGTCTGCCCGAAACTTGCTGGTCTTCCAGCGCAAAGAGTTGTCCACGACCGAATGTTGCAGACTGGCACATTCCAAGGTCCAGGACTATGTGCTGAGGGACGCACTAAAGCTTGGGGCAGCCGCAGTAAAGGCTCAATGGGGAAAGACCACTGTGTAAGGTTCCCCCACCAAGCTGAACTGAGGGGCTGGATCCATGGGAAACCCCTCGAACTGTATCGGGAAAATTATCATTTGCTGTAAAATGTAAAAATGTATATGGCATGAGAAATGAAATGGAATGGTTGTGAGGCAACTCATGATTGTATTGAAGGAAACTGATCTCCCTGGCACTGTTTGTATTTTTTGACTTGGTGCTGTTTGAAACTGTTTGGTAATATATATTTTTTTTTTTACAGATTTTTATGAATAAAGTATATTTTGGAAATAAAAAAAAGAATCCATCTCCAATACTGCCACATTCCAGAATCACCCTTCAGAGTCAAACCTTGGGGCTGCTGCCCTCGTTGCTCTCACACTTCAGGACCCTAGGACTCCCTTCCAGACCCATGGATGTCCCTCCTCCAGTACTCCAAGACATTGCTTCCCCTTTCCCAACAATAAATTAAAGGATGCCCTTCACCCAGAATACTTCTGACACACACTGTGCTCAACCCAATGACCTCCTTTGCCCAGTGCACCCAGATGCTGATACTTCCTATTATCAGAATACCATCCACAGCCCAGTTCCCCCAGTGCAGACAGATGCCTACTTATCCTTCCCAGTGTCGCCAAACACCAGAAACCCCCTCAGTTCTAACATACCTTAGGTTCCCCTCAGAGCCAGAACTGAGAGGTTATAGCTTTCAGGAAGATTGAGCAGGATGGGCTCTTTTCTGGAGAAAAGGGAAGGCTCAGGGATGACCTGGTAAAGTGATAGAGGTCATTATGATGAAAAGATGAAAGATTTGACAGGGTAGACAGAGATGTGTTCAGATGTGGGTGAGACCAAAACTAGGGGAAAGAAATACAAGATAGGCATTAATAAATCCAATAGGGGATTCAGGAGAAACATTTTTGGATGGAGTGTGCAACTCAGCACAATAAGGAGTAAGTAAAGCAAATATCAATGATGCATTCAAGGGGAAACTAGAGAAGTACATGGGGAGAGAAAGGAGTCAAAGGATATGCTGATGGGGTTAGAAGAAGAAAGGTGGGAGCAGGCTCATGTGAATCAAACACTGGCATGGATCTGCTGGGCCAAATGGCCTGTTTCTCTGCTGTAAAGATTTTGTAATATTTTGTGCTCCAGACTGTAATATTCTTTTCAGTCCTGCCACATTGTGTGATCATTGACCCTCCAATGCTGACAGACCCCAGGATATATACCAAATGCTCCCAGACCCTGAACTTCAATTCGCAGTGCTGTCATACTCAGGTCTGGCCACACTACCTCTACACTCTGACACCCGCTCCTCCGCAATATTACCAGCCTCAGAAATTCAATCCCAAATTGCCTCTCTCAACTGCTGCCAATCATTGCAATCATTCCCCACTATTGCTAAAGCACCATAATTGCTGCTGAACACCACAATCAATACCTCCAACCACACTACTACTATACTTTACATACTCGATCCAAGCTACTAATAGTTGGCTTGCATCTTCCTATGTACCGAGCTTTGAAAAAGAGATTAAATTTAAATGCATCAAACGAATACACAAAGACCACTCACTCACTTCTCACAGAAAAATGGACAACCACAGAATGTGATTCTCAAAATGGTAAAATTCCCAGAATACCACTGAATAAAGCAAGAATTTAACAGTTACCATAAATCAGAGCCTCTGACAACAGTTTATTACATGGCATAATGCCTGCTTATACAAGAGAACATCTTCTGATGCAACATGAGTAATATCATGGGAAATCTGCTAGCATGTTAATGTCTCCTGTCACTACACGTTAAATTGCAACAGAAATTCTCTCCTGGTTGGGAAATTTTGGATGTTTAGTAATTAATTTATTTGTACATTCCAGTCATAAAGATGGCAAGCTTAAAGACTCTGTAATGGCTGAACCATTAAACATCATAAAAGCTATCCAGACACATTGTGTCAGCATTAGAAGTTCCTGGGTAACCCAGGCCTTGGATAGCTGTGTTATTTATACGAACATACAAATTAGGAGCAGGAGTAGGCCACTCGGCCCTTCAAGCCAGCTCCACCATTCAATAAGTTCATGGCTGAACTAATTACTCCACATTTCTACCTACCCCCGATAACTTTCCACCCCTTTGCTTATCAAGAATCTAGCAACCTCTGCCTTAAAAATATTCAAAGACTCTGCATCCATCACCTTTTGAGGAAGATAATTCCAAAGACTCAAGACCCTTTGAGAGAAAAAATTTCTCCTCGTCCCTGTCTTAAATGGGCGACCCCTTATTTTTTTTTTTAAACAGTAACCCCTAGTTCTAAATTCTCCCACAAAAGAAAACATCCTTCAGGATCTTATATGTTCCAATCAAATTGTCTCTTACTCTTCCAAATACCAGCAGATACAAGCCTAACCTGTCCAATCTTTTCTCATAAAACAGCCCACTCATTCCAGGTATTAGTCTAGTAAACCTTCTCTGTACTGCCTCCAACACATTTACATCCTTCCTTAAATAAGGAGACCAGTACTGTACATTGTACTCCAAATGTGGTCTCACCAATACCCTGTATAGCTGAAGCATAACACTTGTGTATTCAATTCTCCTTGCGAAAAACGATAACGTTCTATTAACTTTCCGAATTATGTGCTGTACCTGCATACTAACCTTTTGCGATTCATGCACTAGAACACCCAGATCCCTCTGCATCTCAGAGCTCTGCAATCTCTCACCATTTAGATAATATGCTTCCTTTTTGTTCTTCCTGCCAAAGTGGACAATTTCCCACTTTCCCACATTATACTTCACTTGCCAGGTCTTTGCCCACGCACTTAATCTATCGATATCCCTTTTGTAGCCTCCTTATGTCCTCTTCACAAGTTACTTTCCTACCTATCTTTGTGTCATCAACAAATTTAGCAACCATACCTTCGGTCGCTTCATCCAGGTCATTTATATAAATTGCAAAAAGTTATTGATCCCGGTGACACACCACTCGTTACATCTTGCCAACCAGAAAATTACCCATTTATGCCTACTCTCTGTTACCTGTTAGCTAACCAATCTTCTATCCATGCCAATATGTTACCCCCCCCTACACCATGAGCTTTTATTTTCTGCAATAGCCTTTGATGTGGCACCTTATCAAATGCCTTCTGGAAATCTAAGTACAAAACATCCACCGGTTCTCCTTTATCCACAGCACGTGTAACTCCCTCAAAGAACTCCAATAAATTGGTTAAGCATGATTTCCCTTTCACAAAACCATGTTGACTCTGCCTGATTACCTTGAATTTTCTAAATGCCCTGCTATAACATCTTTAATAATAGCTTTGAATATTTTCCCTAAGACAGATGTTAAGCTAACTGGTCTGTAGTTGTCTACTTTCAGTGTCTCTCCCTTTTTGAATAAAAGGAGTTATATTCACTATTTTCCAATCCCCGAATCTAGGGAATTTTGGAAAATTAAAACTAACGCATCAACTATCTCACTAGCCACTTCTTTTAACACTCTAGGATGAAGCCCATCAGGACCCGGGGACTTGTCAGCCCACAGCTCCAACAATTTGTTCAGTACCACTTACCTGGTGATTGCATTATATCTTGATTGACAGGCTACATTCAGGGTGCCTCAGGCAGGAATAAATACAGCAAGGCTCCAGCCATACATTAATTCACTTGAATAAATCAAAATTACAACACGCTGGTGAGGTGGAACTCTGTGGATTCAAATTGCCTGTATTTTCTCCATACTAGATCCAGTTAAAAAGATTCCAACAATTCTGAAATGCTTTGTTACTTTCATCTCAGAAAAGAATTGGCAAAAGTCAAGAATTGAATTGCTCTTTTATCTATCGATTAATTTTCCCTCATAAAACTTCAGGACCAAAAATACAATTGGTAGTTTAGTCTGAAATATATGGACTACCAGTGTGGACGTTTTTCTACCTATCGCAACCACCAGCAGAAAACGGAGTACGTCTCATACACCTTTCCAGTCTTCTTTGGCCTCCTTATCTCGAGAGACAATGGGTAAGCGCCTGGAGGTACGTATCAGGGAAAAGGGCCATTGTTACTTGCACAATCCACTAATCTACGTACAAGGTTGAGAAGTTCCAGATCACAGGAGACACAGGCCTGCCAATAGAAGCTGCCTTGTTGCTATGAACACAAATAGAGCTGAGAGTAGCCCAAATAGCAACATTCCCCTCTTTTCCTTAAGGTACTGACTCAAGCTGGTAAAATTCCATGGGTGCCAGGCAGTGCCCAAAAAGCCACTCTTATCAGTGAGCCTTGACAGCAAGTGCTGGCAGGTTATTTGACTTATCACAGCTGACCCCAATTATATTCTCACACATACATGCGTGTATACTTTCCAGTTGGGATGGTGACCTGAAGTGGAAACATTATCTGTTTCTGTTTTACCCACTCACTACCAAAGGGAACTCAGGGCAGAACTCAGCTAATTCAGCACAGGCAGAGGAACTTATCTTGAGGCTTTGTTATTCCATGTGGCACTGCATATCAAGTGGTGCATTATCCAATACGCTATGTGGAGAGCTAAAACTGCCATTTAAAACAACCCCTGCCCCATTATTAACTGCTCATAAACATAGTTGATGAAAATTTGAAGAAATATTATTTGTCTATTTTGCTTCCATTAAACTCCATCAAATCCTGGAGGGGGGAAAGGAGGACCACACGGCACAGGATTGCTGCATAAAGCAGTTAAAAGCAGAACTAATCATTGCCTGAAAATAATAAGGAAATCAGAAGGTCTTTGAATATTTCATCCAAAATTGAGACCAAATTGAGGTAAAGGAAAGGCAAGGCTGCATTATAAAATTGGAGCAGCAAATGTCACAGTCAAACATCGATGGACTGCAAGTTAGAATTCGAAGAATTGAGAATGCTGCTACAGTCTTTTCATAGGGCCTCTTTTGAGCTCAAAGCACTGTTCGTGCTGAACATGTTCGTACTTGCCAAAAAATAAACTTTACATATCTGCTTCTGTCTTAGAATATGAATCTTTGTTCCAGACATGAAATAACCATTTTGAACTTAATGTAACTCAGTTGCTATGAACATATCTTTTCTAGTCTGCAAGATTCTTGACAATATGCTATTTCTGAAGATACAACTTTTATTATCCACAGTAAATGCTGTTGCAAGCTATTTTTAAAAAATACTTTGTTGGTAGAGCTGCATGTTGGAATACCAATCTGCTGTGCTGCAGAGGGATGGAACATGGCTTTATAACCACAATGTACAAAGTAGAGGCCAAGCAGTTCCACATAGAAAAAGGGAGGAAGGAAACAAGAAAAAACATCTGGATAATTACCCCGGGCAGCTGACATTGCTACTAGTGACAGTCATACGACAGCATTTAAGGTGGTGCTGGACTAGATCACCTGACCACTTAGACACTTGGGATCAAAATGCTAATTGCCAGTTTATTGCTTATGTTAGAGTTCACTAGAAGGACTTGGACTGTGAAGATTAGTATTTAACTACAGACAAATACTGTATTCTAAATGTCTAACCCATATAAATTATTCTGGCTTGATGAATTACATTAGAATCAAAGAATCACAGAATAGTACAGCACAGAAAGAGGAACACACGAACATATGAATTAGGATCCAAAGTAGGCCATTAGGCCCCTCTAGCCTGCTCCGCCATTCAATAAGATCATGGCTGACCTGTTTGTGTCTCAAATTCCACACTCCCATCTACCCCCGATAACCTTGGATTCCCTTGCCCAACAAGAATACACGATCCATCACATCAACGGTGGCTCTTCTGAAGACAATCCAGTTAGTCCCACTTCCCCATTCTTTCCCCATAACCCTGCAAGTTTTTCTCCTCAAGGATTTCTCCAATTCCCTTTGAAGGCTACTGTTGAATCTGTATCTACCACCCTATCTAGTTCCGAACAACTTGTTGCATAAAAAAAGCTTTTTCTCACGTGGCTTCTGGTTCTTTTGCCAATCACCTTAAATCTGTGCCGTCTGGTTATTGACCCTTGAGTCACTGAAAAAACAGTTTCTCTTTATTTACTCTAACTAAACGCCTCATGATTTTAAACACCTCTACAAAATCCCCTCTTAGTCTTCATTGCTCTTAAGGATAATAATCCCAGTCTACTCATGTAACTGTAATCCCTTATCCCTGGAACTATTCTAGTAAATCTCTTCTGCACCCTCTCCAAAACCTTCACGTCCTACCTAAAGTATGATGCCCAGAATTGGGCACAATACAACAACTGGGGCCACAATAATGTTTTCTGTAGGTTTAATATAATTTTCTGGCTTTTGGTGTCTATGCCTTTATTTATAAAGCCCAGGATCCCATAAATTTTATTAACTGCTTTGTTAACCTGTTCTGCTACCTTCAAAGATTTGTACACAAAGGCCCCCAATCTCTCTTCTTAATATACCCAATATTAGACTCCAAAATGATGGAGGAAGAAATGTCAGAATTCACACCCTAGACCCACAACCCACCCCAAAACATAAGACATGCTTTCAATACTTGCACCTACACCCTCCAACTCCACTGTCACCCCCTTAGGCATTTGTATAATTATGCTTTTTCCCTTCACATAAAAGAATGTCAAGCACAGCACTACGTTATGTTGCAACAAGCCCGTGTCTCACTGAATTTTCACATCATTGTCTTAAAATCAGGGCCACTTTTAAGAAGTGTTTGTCAGCTTTTGATAGATTTACATAACTTAGAAAACTAATATATAGGCATCCCAAAAACTGGCATAACTTTAATTTGCCACAGTGATTCCCAATATCAAATATGCCATTAACAGCCTACTTACCTGACAGGGGACAGACCATGATCAGTGGCCTTTGATCCTGCTCCAGGTAGATTTTGAGTAAAATGGCTGTAACCAATTCTGGAGCTTCAGGCCAGGGAGTACGTAACACAGTTCGGGTGGTGGTGAAGGATAAGGAAGGAGGTTCACCGGTTGACCGTACTTTCTTCATTAAGAAAATCCTTATTGATTGCTGTGGATTCAAGCTGCGGACATCTTCTGCCTGCAGGACTTCCCCAGCAGTGGATATTTCGACGTGACTTTCAAGAAGGTGGCGGGATGCATCAAGTTCCTGAAGGTGTTCAAGAAGAAGGGAAAACCAGGCACCGCTGTCGATCCTCACAGTGGAGCCACTCTTCACCCTCTGTCACAACGTGACCGGGTAGTGACAATTCACCTCTAAAACCCCCATGTTCCTGTCGTGGACGTACTCAACTTCCTCGCCAGGTACGTCGAGGTGGCCAGCAGCAACACTGATGTCAAGGACCCATTTGGGATTTGGACCAGCAAGCGTCAGGTCAACATGACCTTGAAGGCGATGCCAACTGAGCCATCATCCATCCTCCTTCCAGCTTCGCTATTGGGGTAAGTCGAGGCTTCTTGGTCTATGCAGGGCAGCCCAGAGTTTGTCGCACCTGTGGCAAAATTGGTCACGTGGAAGCTAACTGCAGCACAGTCATCTGTAAGAACTGCAAGGAAGGCAGGCCATCAGACCAAAGACTGTAAGCACAGTAAGTGCTGCAACCTGTGCGGTGAGGTAGGCCACCTCTACAAAACCTGCCCCAAATGCTGCCTCAGTTATGTTCAGGCGGCAAGGTCCAAGGAAAGGCCGGGAGAAGGAACGGCGAATGTGTCCGGTGCTGGGAAGGAGACAAGCAACCCTCTCCTCAGCGAGGAGAGTCTACCTGAGAAAGAGAAGAAAGGGGAGGCAGCCGCAACCAGCAACCCAACACCTACCCTGTGCCCCGAAACCCCTCCTCTACAGACAGAATCAATGGAGGAGGAGGCAGCAGATGGACAAACTGGTCAGTGACAAGTGGTACAAACGAAAATCACAAAGAAAAAAACCTCCAAAAAAGGAACAGGCCATCACCCAAACCAGTGGCAAGAGGAGGCTACCGTCTGAGACAGATTACGGCAGTTTCTCCTCACTGGACAAGGAAGGGCCGGAACAACGGCACCTGCAAAAGAAGTGACAGAACTCAAAGGAACCGGAAGATAAAGTTGCCCCCAGCTCCGGGGTGTAGGAAGCTGTGATGGGCCCAGTGCACCCCAAACCAAAAGCCTTGAACATAGTGACAAGCCCAGCGCATCCCAGCTCCGGGACACCTAGAGCAAAGAAGCGTTGGGCGCACTCCAGCTCCATGAAGCCGGGAGCAGTGATGTCTTCGAGGAGGAACAGAGGGGAAAGACACCAACAGCAGAGGACAGCCTAAGCCTTGTTGCCTACAAGACCCCCCCATTGTCACCCCAGCGGAACAAACCCTGCATGAGAAACCAGGAGGGGTTTCTGAGCCCAACGAACATGAAACAGCTTGCGTACACTATAGGTATGCAGGAACATACCGAAGGACTGGGACTAGCAAAGACAAATGATTTGGGAAGCAATAACTAACTTAAAAATGGGTATAAAGATTGCTTCAATGAACATGCGTAGCATTAAATCCACTATGCGATATGCTTCAAACTTGGACTACTTGGCCAAGGTCAAAGCTGATCTACTGTTTCTGCAGAAGTGTGGAATACCACACCTCAGCACCTACAGGCAATGGCTGCAATGGTGGTCCCACGGGCCATCCATCTGGTCAGGGTGCAATGATTCCCATTCCTCTGGCCTGAGTATTCTGCTGCGGGGTGGTAACTTCACCATCTCTGAAGTTAAGGAGGTGGTGGGCGGTCGCCTCCTCGTAGCAGATGTAATGTACAACAATGCTCCGATCCGGTTGATCAACGTGTACGCCCCGGTTCAATGCAGCGAGCGGCTGACAGACTTCCAGCAGCTCTCACTGCTGCTGGCGATGTCCAGGTTGGTCATTCTAGGCAGTGACTTCAACTGCATCATCGATGCAGCTGGACGATCCGGCAGTGACGACAGCAAAATGGACACTACGTCCTGATTCCTAATGGAAACAGTAAAAGATGCCAAGCTGCACGACGTCTTCAGCAAACCTGCAGACGGAGCGCAGCACAGATACACCTGGTCAAGATCGGACGGGTCTGCCCGTTCCAGGATTGACTTCCTGTTTGTGTCCCGTGCTGTCACGGTCAGATCCACCGACGTCAAGCTGGTGTTCTTCTCCAACCACTGCCTCTTACTGGCCGATTGTCACTTACAGGATGGCCAGTGGGTTGGCAGGGGGACATGGAAGCTCAATGCTACACTACCAACCTCAGAGAATGTTGAGGGTTTACAAATTGGAGGGTTGGAGAACCATGAAACCCCTCTTTGAATCTCCAGTTCACTGATGGGAGGCGAACATCAAGGGGTTCTTTACCTTCAAAGGTGCTCAGAGGGCGAGAGAGACACAGAGAGAAATGTGCCGACTCCAAATAAGTATGCAAAATCTGCTCTGGCTGCAGTCGATGGGGGTCGAGGTCAAGGAGGATTTCCATGAGGTGAAGAGCCAGCAGGCCTCGTTCTTTGCCACGGAGGCCTCCAAGATCATCTTCCGGTCCAGAGTCCGTTCCGTTGAGCAGGATGACACATGCTCGCGTTACTTCTTCCAAAAGGTACACAGAGAGAGCTCTGTGATCAGCAGTCTGAAGGAAGAGGATGGCTCGGTAAAGTCTTCGCAGTCCAATATACTAAGGATCAGCAAATCCTTTTATGCTGGGCTGTACGACGTGAAGCCCACGGACAGCACGGCTTCCCAGTCCTTCCTGTCATCTATCACGGAGGTTTTAGATGACAGCATGAGGGAGAGACTGGACAAACCACTAATTCTGAATGAGCTGACAAACGCAGTCAGGTCCTTCGAGACGAGTAGAACTCCCGGAAGCGATGGATTACCAGTTGAGTTGTATTCAGATCTGTGGGACTGGGTCGGCCCAGACCTGCAAGAAGTATACGAGAATATGCTTCTGGCCGGCAGCATGTCAGAATCCATGAGGAAAGGCATCATCACCCTCATCTACAAGTGGAAATCAGAAATTGGCAGACCATCTCACTGCTTAATGTTGACTACAAGATTCTGTCCAAAGTCATCGCCAGTCGGGTCAAGTCTGCTCTGGAGATGGTGATTCACCCTGACCAGACCTGTACTGTACCTGGCAGGTAGATCTCTGATAGACGATCGTATCCCTGAGTAGCACAAGACTATGGACAGGACAGGAGGGTGAACACCTGCCTCATCAGCTTGGACCAGGAGAAGGCTTTTGACAGGATATTGCACACCTATATGATGGACGTGGTCTCCAATATGGGGTTTGGGGAGGGAATCTGCAATTGGATCAAACTGCTCTACACAAACATCAGTAGCGCAGTCTCAATCAATGGGTGGGAATCAGAAAGTTTCCTGATCCAATCTGGAGTCAGACAGGGCTGTCCTCTTTCCCGTCTTGTTTGTTTGCTGTATCGAACTTGTTGCAGAGTCAATTAGGAAGGATGCAGGCATAAGAGGGGTGACAATCCCAGGCAGCGGAGGCACTCAGGTAAAAACCTCCCCGTACATGAAAACATCGCCGTCTTCTGCTCGGATCCGCTGTCCGTTCGCAGACTGATGAGCATCTGCGACCAGTTCGAACTGGCTTCGGGAGCCAAAGTCAACCACAGCAAGACTGAGACCATGTTCTTTGGGAACTGGGCCGACCGATGCTTTGTCCCCTTCACTGTCAGATCAGACTACCTGAAGGTGCTGGGGATAAGGTTCAGAAGGGCTGGGGCGTGTACCAAAACCAGGAAGGAGCAAGTAGCCAGGGTACACCATAAACTGAGCATGTTGGAGCAGCGATCTCTCTCCATTGTGGTTAAGAACCTGGTCATCAGCTGTGAGGTGCTCACGATGTTGCTGTGTGTGGCGCATGTCTGGCCCATACCCCACCCCTGCGCCGTGGCAGTCACCTGAGCCATTTTCCGCTTTATCTGGAGATCTAAAATGGACAGGTCCAGAGGGTCACTATGTTCAAACCTCTATATAAGGGCGGGAAAAATGTACCCAATGTCGTCCTCATCCTGATGACAGCTTTCATGTGCGGCTGCATCAAGCTGTGCGTAGAGTCAGTACGCAAACACCAAGTGTCGCTACGTGCTGAGGTTCTATCTGTCCCCGGTGTTACGAAGGATGGGTCTGGTCACATTGCCATGGAACGCTCCATCCAGTTGGACCGTGCAGTACCACCTGTCCTTCATTGGAAAGTTTCGGCTGAAAAACACCTTTGACCACCAATCCATCAGGCAATGGTCTGCACGGAATGTCCTCAAGGCCCTACGGGAAAAGTAGATTGTGGATCCGGTCAGATGGTTCCCCGAGCAGACTGCCAAAGTCATTTGGCAGAATGCCTCATCACCAGAACTTTCAAACAAGCACCACGACGTAGTTTGGCTGGTGGCTCCCCGTCAGATCCTTCCTGCACGCACGGAGTCTCGCCCCCTCCAGACGCCGCCCTCGAGGTGGCTGCGGTGAGGAAGAGACAGTTGCCCACCTCCTTCTGGAATGTGCCTTTGCAAAGCAACTGTGGAAAGAGATGCAGTGGTTTTTGTCGAGGTTCATCCCAAGCAGCTCTGTAATACAGGAGTCTGTGCTCTACGGGCTGTTCCCAGGGACGCACACTGAGATAAACATCAACTGCTGCTGCAGGACCATCAATTCGGTGAAAGACCCTTTTTGGTCTGCCCGAAACTTGCTGGTCTTCCAGCGCAAAGAGTTGTCGACGATAGACTAGTACATTCCAAGGTCCAGGACTACGTGCTGAGGGACGCACTAAAGCTTGGGGCAGCCACTGCAAAGGCTCAATGGGGAAAGACCAGTGAAGGTCCTCCCACCAAAGTGAACTGAGGGGCTGGACCCATGGGATACCCCTCGTGCTGTATACACCAAATACTGTTTTGCTGTAAAATGTACATGGCATGTAACATGGAATGGAAGGGTTGTGAGGCAACTCACTCCTGTATTGAAGAAAACTGATTTTTTTTTTTAGAGATACAGCACTGAAACAGGCCCTTCGGTCCACCGAGTCTGTGCCGACCAACAACCACCCATTTATACTTTCCTTTTCTTTTTCTTTTGGGCCTCCTTATCTCGAGAGACAATGGATACGCGCCTGGAGGTGGTCAGTGGTTTGTGAAGCAGCGCCTGGAGTGGCTATAAAGGCCAATTCTGGAGTGACAGGCTCTTCCACAGGTGCTGCAGAGCAATTTGTTTGTCGGGGCTGTTGCACAGTTGGCTCTCCCCTTGCGCCTCTGTCTTTTTCCCTGCCAACTACTAAGTCTCTTCGACTCGCCACAATTTAGCCCTGTCTTTATGGCTGCCCGCCAGCTCTGGCGAATGCTGGCAACTGACTCCCACGACTTGTGATCAATGTCACACGATTTCATGTCGCGTTTGCAGACGTCTTTATAGCGGAGACATGGACGGCCGGTGGGTCTGATACCAGTGGCGAGCTCGCTGTACAATGTGTCTTTGGGGATCCTGCCATCTTCCATGCGGCTCACATGGCCAAGCCATCTCAAGCGCCGCTGACTCAGTAGTGTGTATAAGCTGGGGGTGTTGGCCGCTTCAAGGACTTCTGTGTTGGAGATATAGTCCTGCCACCTGATGCCAAGTATTCTCCGGAGGCAGCGAAGATGGAATGAATTGAGACGTCGCTCTTGGCTGGCATACGTTGTTCAGGCCTCGCTGCCATAGAGCAAGGTACTGAGGACACAGGCCTGATACACTCGGACTTTTGTGTTCCGTGTCAGTGCGCCATTTTCCCACACTCTCTTGGCCAGTCTGGACATAGCAGTGGAAGCCTTACCCATGCGCTTGTTGATTTCTGCATCTAGAGACAGGTTACTGGTGATAGTTGAGCCTAGGTAGGTGAACTCTTGAACCACTTCCAGAGCGTGGTCGCCAATATTGATGGATGGAGCATTTCTGACGTCCTGCCCCATGATGTTCATTTTCTTGAGGCTGATGGTTAGGCCAAATTCATTGCAGGCAGCCGCAAACCTGTCGATGAGACTCTGCAGGCACTCTTCAGTGTGAGATGTTAAAGCAGTATCGTCAGCAAAGAGGAGTTCTCTGATGAGGACTTTCCGTACTTTGGACTTCGCTCTTAGACGGGCAAGGTTGAACAACCTGCCCCCTGATCTTGTGTGGAGGAAAATTCCTTCTTCAGAGGATTTGAACGCATGTGAAAGCAGCAGGGAGAAGAAAATCCCAAAAAGTGTGGGTGCGAGAACACAGCCCTGTTTCACACTACTCAGGATAGGAAAGGGCTCTGATGAGGAGCCACCATGTTGAATTGTGCCTTTCATATTGTCATGGAATGAGGTGATGATACTTAGTAGCTTTGGTGGACATCCAATCTTTTCTAGTAGTCTGAAGAGACCACGTCTGCTGACGAGGTCAAAGGCTTTGGTGAGATCAATGAAAGCAATGTCGAGGGACATCTGTTGTTCACGGCATTTCTCCTGTATCTGACGAAGGGAGAACAGCATGTCAATGATCGATCTCTCTGCACGAAAGCCACACTGTGTCTCAGGGTAGACGCGCTCGGCCAGCTTCTGGAGCCTGTTCAGAGCAACTCGAGCAAAGACTTTCCCCACTATGCTGAGCAGGGAGATTCCACGGTAGTTGTTGCAGTCACTGCGGTCACCTTTGTTTTTATAGAGGGTAATGATATTGGCATCGCGCATGTCCTGGGGTACTGCTCCCTCGTCCCAGCACAGGCATAGCAGTTCATGTAGTGCTGAGAGTATAGCAGGCTTGGCACTCTTGATTATTTCAGGGGTAATGCTGTCCTTCCCAGGGGCTTTTCCGCTGGCTCGAGAATCAATGGCATCACTGAGTTCCGATTTGGTTGGCTGTATGTCCAGCTCATCCATGACTGGTAGAGGCTGGGCTGCATTGAGGGCAGTCTCAGTGACAGCATTCTCCCTGGAGTACAGTTCTAGGTAGTGCTCAACCCAGCGGTCCATTTGTTTGCGCAAATGGACCGCTGGGTTGAGCACTACCTAGAACTGTAGCGATTTAACATCCGCAGCACTTAAAGCAGCCAGACGTACTGCACAAAGAACAGCTAGGCGTTGCGCAAACGACTACTGGCAACACCTATGCAGTCATATTCAGCTGGCCTCAGACACCGGAAACATCAGAGGAATGTATGATGGCATGAAGAGAGCTCTTGGGCCAATCAAGAAGATCGCCCCCCTCAAATCTAAATCGGGGGACATAATCACTGACCATTTATACTAACCCTACAGTAATCCCATATTCCCTACCACCTACCTACACTAGAGGCAATTTACAATGGCCAATTTACCTATCACCTGCAAGTCTTTGGCGGTGGGAGGAAACCAGAGCGCCCGGCGAAAACCCACACGGTCACAGGGAGAACTTGCAAACTCTGCACAGGCAGTACCCAGAATCGAACTCGGGTCCCTGGAGCTGTGAGGCTGCAGTGCTAAGCACTGCGCCACTGTGCCCAGCTTTACACTTTTTGGAATGTCAACTTGGTGCTGTTTTGAACTCTTTTGTAATGTTTTATTTTTTACAGATTATGATGAATAAAGTATATTTTGGGGGAAAAAGCCATTAACAGTCAAGATCTGACACTTCCCCAAAAGAATCAGGAATTAAAAATCACTTTTGTTGCCCTGAGGACCTGGCCAATAGAAGGATTGAATAAGTTCACAAAAGAAAAGTACTGCAGAATGCTCGATGTTTGAAACAACAGAAAATGCTGGATATACTCAGCGGGTCAAGCAGCATTTGCACAGTGAAAGAGAGTTAACGTTTCTGGTCAGAACTGTGCATCAGAACTCGTCAGACCTGACTGAAGCAGGTTGCTGGTTCACGCTCAGTTGCGGGAAGAGAAGGAAGGAGGGCAAAGTTAAAACTGTAATGGGATGTTCATAGCTGAAGAACAGGGATGAAATTTAAGCAGTTTATAAGCCACACAAATCACAGGTAGCAGACTTAAAATTGCTCAATATTTATAGATTTTTTTTGAAAAAAAGTGTTACATGACATTGCTCATCAGTTTTTGGACCATCAGCATGGTCTGTATCATGGACATGTGATGGTTCACACAAAAGGATTAGCTATTACTACTGAAAATTTAAATATCAAAACATGCCAGGTCCAGTACATGTCAGAGGGTGTTTTACAAATCAGTTGCAGTTGAAATTTGGTTGACATCAGACACCAAACATCCCAGAGGGTTTTCTACAAACCTAAAACAGACTTAAGGATCTTAAGATGAATTTTTATAATGTTTGATGATTGCTCTTGTTACTCTATTGGAGTGATTTGTACCAGAGTTCAAATATTAAATTACTGGCAAACTCTTGAGAGATAGACCTTCTCAGGTATCCCTCAGAATACAATACTCCTGTTCATGCTCTACTTATTTGAATAACAACCCTAAAATCTTCCATTGACAATGAATAAAAAATAATCAACTCTTCACCTCCCAATGCAGCACCAAAGCTCCCTCTTCGAAGTTTCCCATCGTCTTCACTAAATTGATGCTGGAGTTTAGAGACTTTTCCAGATGAACAGGTGAGGTCAGGATTACTCAGTTTCCTAAACAGCAACGGAGAGGGTCCAGAAAGTTCTGCCTGTTCAAAAAAAAAAAGATTTTTTAACTCCCATTTTCAAGTCAATCATTAAAATATTAACCTATCTAAAACCAGTTTATCCACATTATATTCAATCATAACCGGGAAAACCCCTTGTGATTTTTAAACATTTGAAACGCACTACCTGCCCAAACCTATATCTTATTTTGCAGAAAAGTAGGATTATTCTTTTGAAAAACTTCTTCCGACATAAACTGATTTGTGCAGTTTGAACGTAACATCTTCCAACACAAGTTAATTACTGTCATAAGGAAAAGTCTCCACATCACAGAGCATCAAAAGATTTTCTATCTGCTGTTGCCCACAATGATGAGTTTCAGATTTAGGCTGCATTATCAGAGGCAGGTGCAGAGAACTTACCCGCCACTTCCACACAAAGAACTGGGGGAGGATGCAATTTTGTTATAGTCAATAATTCTGTTATTAGCACAGAGTAGGAAACACCAAAGACAATTTCAATCTACCTGGAATTTCAAATCACATGGCACCACTCATGGCAAGTCAGAGGAGATATTATAAAAATTGGGCCATCACAAAAGGAGAGTCTTGCGTTAGATATTCTCTCAGGTACAGTGGTGCTAGACACTTCTGCAAGAGGTCTGCCACTTCTCATTTAAAGGTGTGGCTCTGATGCCTACCAATATATAGCTTCACAAAAGTGTAATTTAAAGATATAACCTCAGTACCCCCATTATGATTTTAGGTAGATATCGATGTCTTTTGCACATGCTTTTCTTTATTTTCTTCAAAGATAAACTGCGAAACACCGGTCTGATGCAAATCATTAAGGTGCTTTATCTCCGTACACGATTTTGCAGAGCAACAGTTATAATCAGAATTACTTATTTCAATCTGTACAACGTGCCTTTGCGTAACAATAGAAAGTTAATCAGCACACATCAAAACTGTTTTTTTTTTCCTTTAAAATAACTCCAAACTACTCGCATAGGTTATGAACGCTGGACTTCGTAGCATGATTAGGTTTTAGTAACTGTGAGTTTAATACAGTGCAAGATGGAATCAAAGGAAACATGTGACCTCACACCAAGTCTGCTTAAAGACATGACAGGAATCTTATTAACCAGGAGAACAAGGAGGCCAAATCAAAGACCCTTTTGAAAAGCAGAGAATGATGATACAAAACTTGGAAATATTGCAAATTGTGAAGAGGATAGTGTAGAACTCCAAAAGGACATTGACATGTTGGTGGAATGGGCAGACAGGTGGCAGATGAAATTCAACGCACAGAAATGTGAAGTGGTTGATTTTGGGAGGAAGAACATGGAGAGACAATATAAAATAAAGGGTACAATTCTAAAGGGGATGCAGGAGCAGAGGGACCTGGGTGTATATGTGCTTAAGTCATTGAAGGTGGCAGGACAGGTTGAGAAAGCGGTTAATAAAGCATACAGTATCCTGGGCTTTATTAATAGGGCATAGAGTACAAGAGCAAGGCAGTTATGATGAACTGGTACAAGACACTAGTTCAGCCTCAGCTGGATTATTGCATCCAGTTCTGGGTGCCCACTTTAGGAAAGACGTGAGGACATTGGCGAGAGTACAGAAAAGATTCACTAGAATGGTTCCAGGATGAGGAATTTCAGTTCTGAAGATAGACTGGAGAAGTTAGGACTGTTTTCCTTGAAGAGAAGGCTGAGAGGTGATTTGATAGAGGTATTCAAAATCATGAGGGGTCTGGACAGAGTAGGCAGAGAGAAAATATTTCCACTCATGAAAGGAAGAACAAGAGGGCACAGATTTAAGGTATTTGGTAAGAAAAGCAAAAGTGACATGGGGGAAAACCTCTTCATGCAGAAAGTGGTTAAGATCTGGAATGCACTGCCTGAGAGTGTGGTGGAGGCAGGTTCAATTGAAGCATTCAAAAGGGAATTAAGACTGTTTTATGAAAAGGAAGAATGTGCAGGGTTATGGGGAGAAAGTGGGGGTGTGGAACTGAGTAAACTGCTCTTTTGGAGAGCCAGTGCGGACACGATGGGCCAAATGGTCTCCTTCTACACTGTAACAATTTTGTGATTCTGTAAGGTTTTCACACCTGACGGACAATAGGGTTCACTTTCCCAGACACTCAGACTGTAAACAAGGAGCCAGTGGCTCCAAAAATGCAAATTGCAATGGCTAACACCTGGAAACAGGCAGGCCTGGGTCAGACTTGTGGCTCTGCATATTGAAAAAGCAAATAACTATTGACCTTTTGATTCTGGTTAAATTCTACAGACTTTGAGAAATCTGTAGCTGTAAGGAAGACTGGAAGACAACGACCAGCGGTAACAGCCTCAGGAAGGGGGGGGGGGGGGGGGGAGAGAGAAAGAGAGAGAGAGAGAGAGAGAACGCCCATTCACAGAACACTGATACTGTGAAAGGCTGCGAAAACTTGAACCTGATTTGAAAGTTGAGGTTTGCTGAGAATGAAAAGACCAATAGACTAGAGATCACCTTTCCTGGGTCGAAAATGCTCGGAAGTGAGCAAGGAGGGCATTGACTTTGAGAAGGTCTGGGAGATCCAACTCATTGCAACTGGGAGGAGTTTGGGACTTTGAGCTGCAAAGATTTCGCTTCAAGGAGGACTGTGTAATGTATAAATGTGGGGTGAGGTTTTCAAGGTGTTTTTCTTTTTTTTCCCCCTCAGTAGTTTGCAATATTAGCTACTTAGAAAGGACTATTTATGGTGATTTTTAGTTTAGTTGTTATAATAAAAAATCTTAATGTGAAATCTTGTTGTTTAATTCTTTAGATTGGTCTGGGGAGTTCATAACTCGCAGTTTAACGTTAATGATCTCACTGAGGTCATAAAACATGTTATTTCTATTTGAAAGCTGACTGGCCTTGCACTCTTTGCATTTAAAATCTTTATCCTCTACAGCCCACCCAAATACCACAAAGATTTTCTCACCAAGATATTAACACTTTCCTCCCTCAGCCTCTGTACTGAGTGACTTTGTATCCTTAGTGATGTAAACCTCCATGTTAATTCATCATGCTCTCTCTCCTCTGAGTTCACTGCCTTCTTATCTTCCCTTAATCCCTCCCTCTATGCAAATGCCTCCTCCGATACTCATAGCCACCCTCTTGAACTTGCCATCTCATCTGGCCTCACTACTCCTTTCACGTGAAGGCCATCTCTGATCACTTCCTTGTATCACTCTTCACCCACATATTCCTTCCCCTACTTCCTTCAGTGTCCATCCCTGGAAAAAAGAACTCTTCCCCAATTCAATTACAACTGCATTTTCAAAATCCCAACCGTTTAACCTTCGGCTCTCCATTGGCATCAGGTCAAACATGGGCAAGGAAACCTCCTGCTGATTACCATCTACCACCCTCCCTCAACTGATGAGTCAGTACTCTTCCAATGTTGAACAGCACTTGGAGGAAGCATTGAGGGTGGCAAGGGCACAGAATGGGCTCTGAGTGGGGGACTTCAATGTCAATCACCAAGAGTGGCTCCGGAGCACCACTACTGACCGAGCTAGCCGAGTCCTAAAGGATATATCTGCTAGACTGGGTATGTGGCAGGTGGTGAGGGAACCAACAAGAGGGGAAAACAGACTTGACCTCGTCCTCACCAATCTGTCTGCCGCAGATGCATCTGCCCATGACAGTATTGGTAGGAGTGACCACGACACAGTTGTTGTGGAGACAACGTCCCGCCTTCACATTGAGGATACCTTCCTTCGTGTTGTGTGGCACTACCACTGTGCTAAATAGGATAGATTTCAAACAGATCTAGCAATGCAAAACTGGGCATCCATGAGGCGCTATGGGCCATCAGCAGCAGCAGAATTGTAATCAACCACAACCTGTAACCTCATGGCCCCGCATATCTCCCATTCTACCATTACCATCAAGCCAGGAGACCAACCCTGGTTCAATGAAGAGTGCAGGAGGGCATGCCAGGAGCAGCACCAGGCATACCTCAAAGGAGGTGTCAACCTGATGAAGCTACAACACAGGACTATCTGAGTAAGCAGCATGCGATTGAGAGCTAAGCGATCCAATAACCAAAGGATCAGATCTAAGCTCTGTAGTCCTGCCACATCCAGTTGTGAATGGTGGTGGATAATTAAACAACTAACTGGAGGTGGTGGCTCCACAAATATCCCCATCCTCAATGTGTGGGAGCCCAGCACATCAGTGCAAGAGGTAGGTCTGAAGCATTTGCAACAATCTTCAGCCAGAAGTGCCAAGTTGATGATCCATCTCGGCCTTAAGTCCCCAGCATCACAAATGCCAGACTTCAGCCAATTCGATTCACTCCGCATATCAAGAAATGACTGAAGGCACTGGATACTGCAAAGGCTATGGGCCCTGACAACATTCCAAAAATAGTACTGAAGACCTGCGCTCCAGAACTTGCCACGCCCCTAGCCAAGCTGTTCCAGTCCAGCTACAACACTGGCATCTACCCAGCAATGTGGAAAATTGCCCAGGTATGTCCTGGACACAAAAAGCAGGACAACCCGGCCAATTACCACCCCATCAGCCTACTCACAATCATCAGTAAAGTGATGGAAGGTGTCATCAACAGTGCCATCAAGCAGCACTTGCTTAGCAATAACCTGCTCAGTGACGCTCAGTTTGAGTTCCGACAGGGCCACTCAGCTCCTGATGTCATTACAGCCTTGGTTCAAACATGGACAAAAGAGCTAAGCTCAAGAAGTGAGGTGCGAGTGACTGCCCTTGACATCAAAGCAGCATTTGACCGATTATGGCATCAAGGAGCCCTAGCAAAACTAAGGTCAATGGGAATCAGGGGGAAAACCCTCCAATGGCTGGGGTCATACCTAGCGCAAAGGAAGATGGTTGTGGTTATTAGAGGTCAATCATCTGAGCTTCAAGACATCACTGCAGGAGTTCCTCAGGGTAGTGTCCTAGGCCCAACCATCTTCAGCTGCTTCATCAACGACCATCCCTAAATCATAAGGTCAGAAGTGGGAATGTTCGCTGATGATTGCACAATGTTCAGCACCATTCGTGACTCCTCAGGTACTGAAGCAATCCGTGTAGAAATGCAGCAAGACCTGGACAATATCCAGGCTTGGGCTGATAAATGGCAAGTAACATTCGCGCCACACAAATGCCAGGCAATGACCATCTCCAACAAGAGAGAATCTAACTATCTCCCCTTGACATTCAATGGCATTACCATCACTGAAACCCCCACTATCAACATCCTAGGGGCTACCATTGACCAGAAACTGAACTGGAGTAGCCATATAAATATCATGGGCTACAAGAGTAGGTCAGAGGCTAGGAATCCTGCGGTGAGTAACTCACCTCCTGACTCCCCAAAGCCTGTCCACCATCTACAAGGCACAAGTCAGGAGTGTGATGGAATACTCTCCACTTGCCTGGATGGGTGCAGCTCCAACAACACTCAAGAGGCTCGACACCATCCAGGATAAAACAGCCCGCTTGATTGGCACCCCATCTACAAACATTCACTCCCTCCACTACCGACACACAGTGGCAGCAGTGAGTACCATATACAAGATGCACTGCAGCAACACACCAAGGCTCCTTAGAAAGCACCTTCCAAACCAGCGACCCCCACCAACTAGAAGAACAAGGGCAGCAAATGCATGGGAACACTACCACCTGCAAGTTCCCCTCCAAGTCACACACCATCCTGACTTGGAACTATATCGACATTCCTTCACTGTCGCTGGGTCAAAATCCTGGAACTCCCTTCCTAACAGCACTGTGGGTGTACCTACCCTACATAGACTGCAGCGGTTCAAGAAGGCAGCTCACCACCACCTTCTCAAGGGCAATTAGGGATGGGCAATACATGGTGGCCTGGCCCGCGACGCCCACATCCCATAAATGAATTTTTTTTAAAAACTCGTACCAAGTCCCATTCACCCATTACCCCTGCGCTTGCAAACCTGCATTAGCTCCCGGTTAAGCAACAGCTCAATTTTAAAATCATCATCCTCGTTTCCAAATCCCCGCATGGCCTCGCCCCTCACTGGCTCTGTAATCTCCAGGCGCACAATCCTCCGAGATATCTGTGCTCCTCTAATACTGTTCTCTTGGGCGTCCGTCATTTTAATTGCTCCACCATTGGTGGCCGTATCTTCAGATGCCAGGCCCAATTCCCTCCCTAAACCTCTCCATCTCTCCTTTCTCCTTTAAAATGCTTCTTAAAACCTACCTCTTTGACTAAGCCTTTTGTCATCAGCCCTAATATCTCATGTGGCTCAGTGTAATATTTTGGTTTATATCCATTCTGTTAAGTGCTTTGGGATGTTTTATTACGTTATGTTATAAATACAAGTCGTCTTAGTCAACACGTTTTCTGGACCTGACTATTCCAATAAAATTCAATTTTCAAAAACTTGACTGACTGCTCGCATCTATGCTTATTTGTCTCAGTGTGTTCAATAAGCAAAAGGGATAATTCATTTCTCAACACAATGGGTGTGGCGTACTTAGCAATTGTGGAGGCAGGTTCATGAATTTCTTGTTTATAGTCTTTGGGAAAAATAAATTTCATGAATATATTAGTTATCTTTCATTTATGTTTTCTGTTGTAAACTTTACTTCAAACAATCTGAAAAATCACTTGCAAAGATAAGATTTCTTTTAAAATTTCAAAATATGGCAGGGGTTTTATGCCATGTAGGACGGAACATCAGAGACGATGATGCACAGTGACTGATGGCATGCAAAATGGAGCAGTTTATGATAAATATTTCATATTTAACCATACTGAGGTTTAAAAAGTGCTGGGGTGGGGTTTGGAGGTTGATCCACTGTGCTTTTTGATGTTTATTAATGACCCAGACTTGGGTATAGGAGGCATAATTTCAAGGTTTGCAGATAACAATGCAATAAACAGGAGGATAGTAGCTGACTTCAGGAGAACATAGACAGACTGGTGAAATGGACACATGGCAAATAAAATTTAATGCAGTGAAGTGTGAAATGATGCTTTTTGGAAGGAAAAACAAGCAGCAGCAGCATAACTAAATGGAAAAATTTTAAAAGGAGATGCAGTAACATATAGACCTTGGGCGTTCACATACCCAAATCTTTGAAGGCAGCAGGCCAAGGTGAGGAGGCTGTTAAAACATATGGGATCCTTGGCTTTATAAATAGGGGCATATCCTTCTATTCCTTTCTCCCTCACTGCAATCTAGCTTCCATTTAAATGCATCTATGCTATACGCCTCAACTATTCCATATGGGAGCATGTTTCACATTCTCACTACTTTGAGTGAAGAAGTTTCCCCTCAATTCCTTATTGGATTGATTAGTCACTGTCTAATATTTATGATCCTTAGTTCTGGATCTCCCCCTAAGTGGGGACATCAACTTTAAATCTACCTTCAAACCATTTTGAAAGTTTATTGACTTCTCAGGGCCACCTGCGGCCTTTTTTCAAGAGAAAAAAAAGAGCCTCAGCCTGTTCGGTGTTTCCTTATAGTTACAACATAGATTCTATGATCTGAACACACATTTGTAAATTGCCAATGTTTTCAATCCAGGAAGAACTTTCTGCTCTTTGAATAACACTCTGGATCATGAATGCATACCTGCATCACTGGAACAAGCAGATTAGGCCATGTTTAATGACTCACATTTTTAGACTTTACATTTTTTTTTATATGCTCGGTGTCAAAACCACACCCATAAGCAACATTTTACTCCCTGTAAAAAAGGGGAGAGTGACTTAACTTGCACAAAAGCTGGTCATGTAGCATTGCCTAGGCTTTGAACAGAAACCATTCCTGTTGCATTTATTACTACTGTGATCTCCTAGATTTCAGAAAGCTGGAGCAAATACCCAGACACAGTTAGGATATAAGCTACAAAACAGGCTATTAAAAGAGATGAACAGCAGCAATAAACAATACAGTAGCTTGAACTATCTTTACTTTTATGCTCACTCCTCAGGTACAAAAAAACCCACCAATTCTGAATACTAAATCTGGACTAGCATCCATACCATAGCTGATGGCCTACAGAGCACTACAAAACAACACCAAACAATACAATACTGTACATGAAAGCAGGGCTATGGACCTGTCAGTTACCATCCAAGATAAATGGGTTACTTGAGAACAAATCTTTCATCTGTTCAAAAGGACAAAGTCAATCAAAACAATATTTTCACAAATATGGTTATGACTTACAGTAGGATTTAAAAGGTTAGTTTCCTGGACCCTGTATTGAGTCAAACATGACAGGGAGGTTGGAGCAATCAATCTCCCAGGGTCAAAGAACTGATTATTGTGCAGGTGTCATCAGAAAGTGAGATCAACCAAACAGCTTTGCAATTAAAAATGTATCACTGCATTAACAGCACTCTTGAATCACATCATTTCCAGCCATGCAGACAGGATGCCGTTCAACAAACAGACGTTCAGTAAAACAAGTATGAAGTAACTGGCCAACTCATAATAAAAATTAGTTACTTGATTCGAACTGTGATGTAACACGCATTTATCGTAGGCTCATGCAAGGGCATTCTGCCATTGGAACTGTGACCTACAGAAAGCACTAAGCTGGTTCAACTTGTTTGGATGTTTAATATATGACGCAAATAGCATCGTGGCATGAGTTCACAGATATAAGGAATAGGCTTGGCATTTGAATGAGGCAACTGCATTTCTTCATGTCACACATCCACCATTAGAGAACACATCCAAGAACAGCACACTGTTCTTGCTCCACAAGAACACAATTAAAAGGATTCCATTTGATTTTGTTTCCCCCAGATAGAACACACAGCACAGAAACAGGACATTTGGCCCAACTACTCAATGCCGGTCTTTATGCTCGACATGAGCCTCCTCCCGCATCTTGATATCTAAACTTATCAGCATAACCTTAGGGGAAGCCCTTTAAATTTCATTAAGCAAAATATATTAACACTGCATTGTCCATTAGAAAGATGTCAATGCACCATGAAAAATCATGTATGACAAGCGATATCAAAAAAATGTACTTTGAGCAAAAGCAATGTTGGAACTGGTTGTACAGAAAAGACTGAAGCATTCGCAACCAACTTCAGCCAGAAGTGCTGAGTGGATGATCCATCACGGCCTCCTCCAACAGTCCCCAGCATCACACAGATGGCAGTCTTCAGCCAATCCAATTCACTGTGATATCAAGGAACGGCTGAAGACACCAGATACTGCAAATGTTATGGGTTCTGACAACATCCCAGCTGTAGTACTGAAGACTTGTGCTGCAGAACTTGCCATGCCCCAGCCAAGCTGTTCCAGTTCAGCTACAACACTGGCATCTAACTAACAATGTGGAAAATTGCCCAGGTATGTCCTATGCAGCGAATTACTGCCCTATCAGTCTCCTCTTGATCATCAGTAAAGTGATGGGAGGGGTCGTCAACAGTGTCATCAAGCGCCATGTAAACAGCAATAACCTGCTCACTGATGCTCAGTTTGGGTTCTGTCAGGGCCACTCAGCTCCTGACCTCATGACAGCCTTGGTCCAAACATGGACAAAAGTGCTGAACTCAAGCAGGGAGATGAGAGTGATTTCCCTGGATATCAAGGCAGCATTTGACCGAGTGTAGCATCAAGGAGCCCTAGCCAAACTGAAGTCAATGGGAATTAAGGGGAAAGCTCTCTGCTGGTTGGAGTCATACCTAGTACAAAGGAAGATGGTTGCGGTTGTTGAAGGTCAATCATCTCAGCCTCAGGACATTGCTGCAGGAGTTCCTCAGGGTAGTGTCCCATGCCCAACCATCTTCAGCTGCTTCATCAATGACCATCCCTAAATCATAAGGTCAGAAGTGAAGATGTTCACTGATGAATGTGAAATGTTCAGTGCCATTCACAACTCCTCAGATACTGAAGCAGTCCGTGTCCATATGCAGCAAGACCTGGACAACATCCAGGCTTGGGCTGATGAGTGGTGCGAATGTTACTTGCCACTTAAGTGCCAGGCAATGACCATCTCCAATAAGACAGAATCTAACCATCTCCCCTTTGCATTCAACAGCATTACCATCGCTGAATCCTCCACTATCAACATCCTGGTGGTTACCGTTGACCAGAAACTGAACTGGAGCAGCCTCATAAATACTGTGGCTATAAGAATAAGTCAGAGACTGGGAATTGAGCAGCGAGTAACCCACCTCCTGACTCCCCAAAATCTGTCCACCATACAAGGTACAAGTCAGGAGTGTGATGGAATACACTCCACTTGCCTGGATGAGCGCAGCCCAACACCACTTAGGAAGCTCGACATCATCCATGACAAAGCAGCCCACTTGATCGACCTTTCCCCCCCGCCATCCACCACCAATGCACAGTGGCAGCGGCGTGTACCATATACAAGATACACGGCAGCAACTCACCATGCCTCCTTTGACAGCATCTTTCAAATCCATGACCGCGACTTCTATCACCTCGAAGAACAAAGACAGCAGATGCATGGGAACACCACCACCTGCAAATTTCTTTCCAAGTCACACACCATCCTGACCTGGAACTATATCGCCGTTCCTTCACTGTCGCTGGGTCAAAATCCTGAAACTCCCTTCCTAACAGCACTGTGGGTATACCTACCCCACATGGACTGCAGCGGTTCAAGAAGGCAGCTCACCACCACCTTCTCAAGGGCAATTAGGGACGGGCAATAAATGGTGGCCTGGCCAGCGACGCCCACATCCCATAAATGAATTTTTAAAAAATTCCTTCAATGTCACTGGATCAAAATCCTGGAAATCCCTCCCTAACAGCACTGTGAGTGTACCCACACCAGATGGACGACAGCGATTCAAGAAGGCAGCTCTCCATCACCTTCTCAAGGACATTTAGGGATGGGCAACAAATGCTGACCTTACCAACAGTGCCCACATCCCATGAAAGAATTAAAAGAAAAGTCCAGATAATTGAAAATACCATGGCTCTGAGTATGAAATGTTGCTTAGTCATGCCTATCTATGGCTAAGTGTTTTTGCCACAAGTAAAAACCCAACACAGGAAATGAAAACTTTGTTTTAAGAAACAAATTGAAGCCTGGCTAGTGAAAGTTATCTTGGAGGCTGAGCATGGACTAAAATGCACTGAATAAAGAAACTAGCAAGCATTTTGCTCAGACTGCACAAACCATTTCACTGCTTTATAAAAATATTATCCTTCTAACACATACCTGGAAGGCACAGAACAAAATTGAAACATGAATTTCAGTTAACATTTTCTTCAAAAAACATTAAGTAATTCAACCCTTTTTTGGTGTCCAAGGTTAAGACTGTAGCAGCTTTCATAAACCAACAATTTTTATATTTATTCAAATACTTGCAATGGATTCCAGAATTTAATTCTAGAATATTAAGCCCTTAACGATCAGTGAGAATGGTGATTAAAAACCTCTACCTACCCATAGAACAAATTAAAAAGTACAAAGAACATCTTAAAACGATATACAGCAGCTCAAAACACTGCACACTCTTCCAAGATAGAGGAACACTCACAGGATTGTGTACAGTATAAGATGCCAAACATTACAGTGCAGCATTATGAATACATCCTTATTTTAACCATGTTTCACAAGCAATGCGTCTAAACCCACCCCAACCTCACTCTCTCTCATGATTTATTAATGGAGTCATAGTTGGGGTCCTAGAGACTGAACAGAAAACATTCATATTTTGAAAGCTATAAGGAAATATTAATTGCTCAGAAGAGTTAACCTTCCAGGCCCTAACTCAAAATTCAGCATCTCCCTTTAGAAATAACCTGTAAAATTTTATAACAAGTTCTAGTGGTAACAAAAACTTTACGCATCAGTACAATTATTGCACCAAAGGGCAGTTTCTAATAATATTGCTAGAAGACAGCAGGAAGGTCTTGATATTTACTACATAAGAGGTATAACCTGAGTACTGTATTCTCAAAGCTTTAGGATTCCAAGTGATCTATCATGCATTTTCTTCCTCAATTTAGCGAATTGGTCACACCGCAGATTAGGATTGCTGAGGGTGAAAAGGAATGGGTGACCAAAAGGCAGAGAAAGAGCAGGAAGGCAGCGCAGGTGTCCCCTGCGGTCATCTCCCTCCAAAACAGGTATACTGTTTTGGATACTGTTGAGGGAAATGCCTCACCAGGGGAAGGCAGCAGTAGCCAGGTTCATGGCACCGTGGCTGGCTCTGCTGTTCGGAAGGGCGGGAAAAAGAGTGGAAGGGCTATAGTCATCGGGGATTCGATTGTAAGGGGATTAGATAGGCGGTTCTGTGGTCGAAAACGAGACTCCCGAATGGTATGTTGCCTCCCAGGTGCACGGGTCAGGGATGTCTCAGATCGGCTGCAGAACATTCTGAAAGTGGAGGGTGAACAGCCAGTTGTCGTTGTGCACATAGGCACCAATGATATAGGTAAAAAACGGGATGAGGTCCTACAAGCAGAATTTAGGGAGTTAGGAGCCAAGTTAAAAAGTAGGACCTCAGAGGTAGTAATCTCAGGATTGCTACCAGTGCCACGTGATAGTCAGAGTAGAAATGAAATAGTCAGGATGAATGCGTGGCTTGAGAGATGGTGCAGGAGGGAGGGGTTCAGATTTTTGGGACATTGGGACCGGTTCTGGGGGAGGTGGCACTATTACAAATTGGACGGTCTACACCTGGGCCAGACTGGAACCAATGTCCTTGGGGGTGCTTTTGCGAACGCTGTTGGGGAGGGTTTAAACTAATGTGGCAGGGGGATGGGAACCAAATGAGGTCAGTGGACAGTAAGCAGGTAGTAACTAAAGCCTGTAAGGAACTAGATAAGGAAGTCAGCATGGCTAAGGGAAAGAGTAGACAGGGAGCAGATGATGAACACAAAGGGACTGGTGGTCTGAGGTGCATTTGTTTTAATGCAAGAAGTGTAGTAGGTAAGGCAGATGAACTTAGGGCCTGGATTAGTACCTGGGAGTATGATGTTATTGCTATTACTGAGACTTGGTTGAGGGAAGGGCATGATTAGCAACTAAATATCCCAGGATATCGATGCTTCCGGCGGGATGGAGAGGGAGGCAAAAGGGGTGGAGGAGTTGCAGTACTGGTCAAAGAGGATATCACAGCTGTGCTGAAGGAGGGCACTATGGAGGACTCGAGCAGTGAGGCAATATGGGCAGAACTCAGAAATAGGAAGGGTGCGGTAACAATGTTGGGGCTCTACGACTGGCCTCACAACAGCGAGCGTGACATAGAGGTACAAATATGTAAACAGATTATGGAAAGATGTAGGAGCAACAGGGTGGTGGTGATAGGAGATTTTAATTTTCCCAACATTGACTGGGATTCACTTAGTGTTAGAGGTCCAGATGGAGCAGAATTTGTAAGGAGCATCCAGGAGGGTTTTCTAGAGCAGTATGTAAATAGTCCAACTCGGGAAGGGGCCATACTGGACCTGGTGTTGGGGAATGAGCCCGGCCAGGTGGTTGAAGTTTCAGTAGGGGACTACTTTGGGAATAGTGATCACAATTCCGTAAGTTTTAGAATACTCATGGACAAAGATGAGAGTGGTCCCAAAGGAAGAGTGCTAAATTGGGGGAAGGCCAACTGTACCAAAATTCGGCAGGAGCTGGGGAATGTAGATTGGGAGCAGCTGTTTGAAGGTAAATCCACATTTGATATGTGGGAGGCTTTTAAAGAGAGGTTGATTAGCGTGCAGGAGAGACATGTTCCTGTGAAAATCAGGGATAGAAAGGGCAAGATTAGGGAATCATGGATGACAGGTGAAATTGTGAAACTAGCTAAGAGGAAAAAGGAAGCATACATAAGGTCTAGGAGGCTGAAGAAAGACGAAGCTTTGAAAGAATATCGGGAATGTAGGACCAATCTGAAACGAGGAATTAAGAGGGCTAAAAGGGGTCATGAAATATCTTTAGCAAACAGGGTTAAGGAAAATACCAAAGCCTTTTATTCATATATAAGGAGCAAGAGGGTAACTAGAGAAAGGATTGGCCCACTCAAGGACAAAGGAGGAAAGTTATGCGTGGAGTCAGAGAAAATGGGTGAGATTCTAAACAAGTACTTTGCATCGGTATTCACCGAGGAGAGGGACATGATAGATGTTGAGGTTAGGGACAGATGTTTGATTACTCTAGGTCAAGTCGGCATAAGGAGGGAGGAAGTGTTGGGTATTCTAAAAGGCATTAAGGTGGACAAGTCCCCAGGTCCGGATGGGATCTATCCCAGGTTACTGAGGGAAGCGAGAGAGGAAATAGCTGGGGCCTTAACAGATATCTTTGCAGCATCCTTAAACGCGGGTGAGGTCCCGGAGGACTGGAGAATTGCTAATGTTGTCCCCTTGTTTAAGAAGGGTAGCAGGGAAAATCCAGGTAATTATAGACCGGTGAGCCTGACGTCAGTGGTAGGGAAGCTGCTGGAGAAGATACTGAGGGATAGGATCTATTCCCATTTGGAAGAAAATGGGCTTATCAGTGATAGGCAACATGGTTTTGTGCAGGGAAGGTCATGTCTTACCAACTTAATAGAATTCTTTGAGGAAGTGACAAAGTTGATTGATGAGGGAAGAGCTGTAGATGCCATACACATGGACTTCAGTAAGGCGTTTGATAAGGTTCCCCATGGTAGGCTGATGGAGAAAGTGAAGTCGCATGGGGTCCAGGGTGTACTAGCTAGATGGATAAAGAACTGGCTGGGCAACAGGCGACAGAGAGTAGCAGTGGAAGGGAGTTTCTCAAAATGGAGACGTGTGACCAGTGGTGTTCCACAGGGATCCGTGCTGGGACCACTGTTGTTTGTGATATACATAAATGATTTGGAGGAAAGTATAGGTGGTCTGATTAGCAAGTTTGCAGACGACACTAAGATTGGTGGAGTAGCAGATAGTGAAGGGGACTGTCAGAGAATACAGCAGAATATAAATAGATTGGAGAGTTGGGCAGAGAAATGGCAGATGGAGTTCAATCAGGGCAAATGCGAGGTGATGCATTTTGGAAGATCCAATTCAAGAGTGAACTATACAGTAAATGGAAAAGTCCTGGGGAAAATTGATGTCCAGAGAGATTTGGGTGTTCAGGTCCACTGTTCCCTGAAGGTGGCAACGCAGGTCAATAGAGTGGTCAAGAAAGCATACGGCATGCTTTCCTTCATCGGACGGGGTATTGAGCACAAGGGTTGGCAGGTCATGTTACAGTTGTATAAGACTTTGGTTTGGCCACATTTGGAATACTGCGTGCAGTTCTGGTCGCCACAGTACTAAAAGGATGTAGATGCTTTGGAGAGGGTGCAGAAGAGGTTCACCAGGATGTTGCCTGGTATGGAGGGCGCTAGCTGTGAAGAGAGGTTGAGCAGATTAGGATTATTTTCATTAGAAAGACGGAGGTTGAGGGGGGACCTGATTGAGGTATACAAAATCATTAGAGGTATAAACAGGGTGGATAGCAAGAGGCTTTTTCCCCAGAGTGGGGGATTCAATTACTAGGGGTCACGAGTTCAAAGTGAGAGGGGAAAAGTTTAGGGGGGATATGCGTGGAAAGTTCTTTACGCAGAGGGTGGTGGGTGCCTGGAACGCGTTGCCAGCGGAGGTGGTAGACGCGGGTACGATAGCGTCTTTTAAGATGTATCTAAACAGATACATGAATGGGCAGGAAGCAAAGAGATACAGACCCTTAGAAAATAGGCGACATGTTTAGATAGAGGATCTGGATCGGCACAGGCTTGGAGGGCCGAAGGGCCTGTTCCTGTGCTGTAATTTTCTTTGTTCATACATTTTAACAAATATTAATGACGTTCACTGTGGCAGAGGTCTCATCAACAAATAAAAAGAACACTAAAGCAAAAATGTTACCCGTTTCATTTTATATTTGTCACGCTTACTTTCTTTGAGTAATGAAAATCATTCACATAATGTGCAGCAGAGCTTCTGTTCTGTGCTTTATTAGTTTTACACCAGTACAGTAACCTCCAACATATGCATGCACTAAATCATCGTCATATACTCAGTCGCAGCTATCAACATTACATCCGGGTTTAAAGAATCAAAAACATGACACTGTACTGCTGCACTGTTTCCACCTTAAATGGCTTCCTCAGAGCATTTAGCTCTCAGCTCTTAATTCAATGCTTCTCCCATTATACTGTTCACAGAGCCACACAGCACAAAATCAACAGAGCTAAAAAGGAGCACCAATGTCTATTTGTAAAAACTCACAAAAATAAAAGATGACGAACATTAGCTTTCCTGGGGCTTAATAGATGTAGTCATCCCAGGAGCCCTGCAAGCAGGGATTCTGATTTGCTCATTCAGTACTTCCATTGCCAACAATTTGTCTTCAGGTCAATACCAAAATAAATAAAATGTCTACCAAGTACAGAAAGGTGATACATTTGTCAAGAGGCAAATTCAATGGCTTGCACATTTATTTCTAAGCAACTACTCAAACAGTAGTCATTTTGACATCAGTATTTTGTTAGAAAATTAAGCAATGCAGTCAATGAGCATATTGATGTAGAGAACAGATATGCTGTATAATATTACTCAGCAAAGAGACTATCACCAGTAACCTGTCTCTAGATGCAGAAATCAACAAGCGCATGGGAAAGGCTTCCACTGCTATGTCCAGACTGGCCAAGAGAGTGTGGGAAAATGGCGCACTGACACGGAACACAAAAGTCCGAGTGTATCAGGCCTGTGTCCTCAGTACCTTGCTCTACGGCAGCGAGGCCTGGACAACGTATGCCAGCCAAGAGCGACGTCTCAATTCATTCCATCTTCGCTGCCTTCGGAGAATACTTGGCATCAAGTGGCAGGACTATATCTCCAACACAGAAGTCCTTGAAGCGGCCAACATCCCCAGCTTATACACACTACTGAGTCAGCGGCGCTTGAGATGGCTTGGCCATGTGAGCCGCATGGAAGATGGCAGGATCCCCAAAGACACATTGTACAGCGAGCTCGCCACTGGTATCAGACCCACCGGCCGTCCATGTCTCCGTTATAAAGACGTCTGCAAACGCGACATGAAATCGTGTGACATTGATCACAAGTCGTGGGAGTCAGTTGCCAGCATTCGCCAGAGCTGGCGGGCAGCCATAAAGACAGGGCTAAATTGTGGCGAGTCGAAGAGACTTAGTAGTTGGCAGGAAAAAAGACAGAGGCGCAAGGGGAGAGCCAACTGTGCAACAGCCCCAACAAACAAATTTCTCTGCAGCACCTGTGGAAGAGCCTGTCACTCCAGAATTGGCCTTTATAGCCACTCCAGGCGCTGCTTCACAAACCACTGACCACCTCCAGGCGCGTATCCATTGTCTCTCGAGATAAGGAGGCCCAAAAGAAATTTTGTTAGAAAATTAAGCAATGCAGTCAATGAGCATATTGATGTAGAGAACAGATATGCTGTATAATATTACTCAGCAAAGAGAAAAGAGCCTCATCATGTTTGCTTGTAAATTACATTTTGTTCAACTTTCAGGGTGGCTCACTAAGCAGTTAATATTTTCACAATTGTCATGTCAGCACCATCTTCAATCACTATGATGAAACGAAAAGAAAGGTCTTGCATTTATATAGCGATTTTCACAACCTCAGGATGTGCCAAAGCACTTTACAGCCAATGAAGTGCTTTTTGAAATGTAGTCACTATTATAATGACAATTTGTATGCAGAAAACTCCCACAAATAGCACTGAAATACATGACCAGATAGTCTGTTTTCGTGATGTTGGTTAAGGGATAAATATTGGCAAGGACATTAGGAGAACTTCTCAAATAGTGCAATGCAATCTTTTAGGTCCACCTATGAGGGCAGACAGGCCTTAGTTTAAAGTTTCAGCCCTCAAGCTGGACTTGAACCCATGACCTTATCTCTCAGATATGAGAATGCTACCACAAAGCCAAGGTTGGCACTACTCCGTCTCTTCACCCTAGATATGGTCAATTTGATACTAAGATTGAGACCATTTGTTTAACTGCCTCTGCTGTTTCAACCCATTCCCTTGCTCGCCATGCCAAACCTGCCCCAGGTTCACTCTTGATCCAGTGTCCTTCTTTAGTTTCTCTCCTATCTCTTGTCCTGTTCTCTCCAAGCTCATCTTGTCCACAAGACCCACCTCCTGCTCCCTTGTCCCCAATCCAACTCGAACCGCTAACCTTCCAACTTTTCTTCATGTCCGCCATTCTAGCTGACATTGTACTTGGTTCCATCTCCTCAAATACTATTCTCTTCCCTTCCAAAAGCACAACCAAATCCACGCTGGATCCCTGGATTCTTGCAATGTATTGTAACCTATCAAATTGGTGCCCATTATGTTTGAATCTTTCCAAAGCAACTTTCCATCCTGCCAGAACACTGAAACAACATTGTTGCATTTAAATAGTGGCATTAAGATTGAAAGCCATCACTAGATGCTTCACAGAGGCATAATCAAACAAAAAAAAGAACACTGAGGCAAAGGGTACTATAATTGCAAACGGTGACCCAAGATTTGGTCAAAGAGTTGATGATAAAGGAGGAGGTTTTAAGGAAGAAAAGTACAAACCTAAGTCACAAATGACATCTGAGACTGTGGGGCATTTTCCATGTTCATCCTTCTCAATCGCTCCGCAGCCTTTTTAAACAGAGGTGACCACACCATCCTCCTCCTCCATTATAAGTGGGCTATCCTCACTTGGTTCTATTCTCTACCGGCCACTTTCTCAGGTTCAACCACACTGCTTGAAATCTTGTAATCCTGTACCTTGTAATCCTATTCAACTTGGAGTTAAGCTTCCATCTTCTTATCCTGCCTACTTGTATCTCCATAACATCACTGTCCGCACCCCTGCCTTATCCCAGTTACTGTTGAAACTTTCATCCCCATCCCTGTTAGCTCCAGACTCAGCTATTTCAATGCTCGTCTGTTTGGCTTCACCCTGGGAGAGCTTCTGAATATGCAAAACAGTGCTGCCCACATCCTATCCCACATGCACCCATCACGCCTATCCTTCTGACCTGCATTGGCTCCTGATCCTTCGACACATCAAATTTAAAATTCTCGTCCCAATGCTTAAATTCCTCATGGTCTCTTCGCCGCTCATCTCTAACCTTCTCCAGCCCTACAACCCACTCTCTGAACTTTCTTTCAGCCACTTAGGCCTCACACTCTCGAATTTCCTCATTAAAACTCCTCCACTTCTCTTTCACTATTTAAGGCCCTCTTTAAAACCCACCTCTTTGACTAAGCTTTTGGTTACTCTTGCTAATATCTACTTTGGGTCATCAGCCATTTTTGTCTTATTTCATTTCTGTAGATGTACCTTGCGATGTTTTTCTATGTTTAAAAGTTACTACATAAATGCAAGTTGTTTTTGTTTGCTAGTTTGACCATTGATGTCATTAATGCAAATAATGAAACACCTGGAGCACACCACCCAGTATCTCTTCCATAACCTGTTATCACTGCCCTAATAAGTATCAATTCTGTCCTATTCGATTTCTTATCCACTCCCAGATTTCACCAGGAATTCTGATTTGCTCATTCAGTACTTCCATTGCAACAATTTGTCTTCAGGTCAATATTAAAATAAGTAAAATGTCTACCAAGTACATTTGCTTTGAACTCAAGTAGTAATTTATCATGAGGAACCATTTTCAGAAGCTTTTCAAAAGTGCAGTACTTTCTCCAATTTGGTCCAATCAGAATTTCAATTATAGCCCTGTAATTTTCTCCACATTAACAATCCACATAATCAAACAGAGCAATGATCAATGTCGTAGCAATCTTAACTTGCACCAAGTTTCATTCACCCATCACTCTTTATGCTCATTAACCTACATTGGCTCAGGGTCCAGTAACACGTTAATTTTAAAATGCTCATTTTGGATTTCAAATCGCTCCAAGGCCTTGCCCTACATCAACTCTAACCTCCTCCAGCCCTACAGCCTTCGGAGATAGAACATAGAACAGTACAGCACAGTATAGGCCCTTCGGCCCACAATGTTGTGCCGAACCTTTAACCTACTCTAAGATCAAACTAACTACCTACCCTTCATTATAGAACATAGATCTCTGCACAACTCCAATTCTGGCCACCTGCACATCCCTGATTTTCATTGCTCCACCATTGGCGGTAATGTCTTCAGCTAACTAGGCCCCACACGATAGAACTTTCTCAAATTTCTCCATCTCTCTTCCGCATTCTCCTCCTTTAGCAGGCTCCTTACTATCTACCTCTCTGATAAAGTTTTTGGTCACCTATCCTGGTATGTAGCTCGGCATCAAATTTTGTTTGATAACACTTCTGCAAAGCATCTTGTGACATTCTGTATTAAAGGCACTATAAAAATGTAAGTTTGTTGTTGTTAGAGAGATCCTAGCCTGCTTTTGAAAATGACAACCCTCCTGATGCTAGATTATTTCAACCATATCATTTATAGTGATCAATTTTCTCATTATTCTCTCAGTTTTAATATTGATAGCTTGCATGATTGAACATAAGAGTGGATAGTGGCATGACAACTATTCAACAAAACAAATGACTAAGGCTCTCACCAGCAAGTAAGTGAGGAAAGGCTGAACACCTACTTTGTCAACTGTTCAATGTGATATTCATATTGCAAATCATGGGATCAGAAATATACAGCAAGGATTACTATATTTCAATATATACTAATCAGTCAGTTATCACAATCTTTTGTTATACCAGTCAAATCACTACACCAGGATACCACTGTATTACATATTTTTCCACAGAAATTCCGCAGATACCATAATTTCATGAATATATTTCTTTATATAAAAATATGAAATTGGCTTGTGCTAAACAAGTCCCAGGCCACAGCAATGCTTACCCCAAAAGCAATTTCCTGCCTGCCTACTTTAGCTGACATAAAAATGATTAGCTACTTTATATACTTATAATTTTATCACAGGAATTTATTGCTGTTGAAATTGGGTTCGGGCAACCTTCTGCAAAACACCAGTGGATTGGCTGAGCCAAGATTCAGCCTCAAACACAGTGCAACAGCAATAGCAGGCACACAGATGTCTGCAGTCCATAATTATGCCACCCTCACCACTGGAAGACACCGTGTTTGATAGCAATCGAAAAATAAAACAGGAAAAGAGTGCAACTTTCTCTGCCCTGCAGTTGTGGTAATTTCTCCTCTAGGCTGTACATGGAGAGGATAATGTAAATCCTCAATCTGAATCAATAACTGGTTAATCTCCCTGGTTGCACCCTTCTCCACACTAGCAATCAGAATCTCAGATCAAAGACAGAAACACAGCTCTGTAAAATTCATTTCCAAAAATGATTGACTATGTTCACACCAGCTTTCTAAAAGGAAGGTGTCCATGTTTTCAGCCAAATTTGGCAGACTGAGTAGAACTTACAAGCCACAAATTTGTACAGTTTGGTTCACATTAAGGCAAGTGGAAAATAGCATAATGCAGACAGATCAAATGAAGATTAGATTTGGTTTTACAAACTAGTGTGACATAGTTTTAAATATTTAAAAGATTTTAACAAGATTACAAAAACAGATTTGCAATTTTTCACTGAATATACTTCGCTGGTTGCATTTAAAAAATATTTATAGATAGAATAAGATTTTTAATAATTACAGCATATATGTGCATTTCTTCTGAATCTTGCAAAGAAAATACATGCACTAAACACTGTGTTCAAGAACCAGGTTTATTTCTCCTCTTCTGATGTTGATTCACACTGGAATATAGTTTTATAAACACCAGCAACAATCCTGTACTTCATCCAATTAGCCATCCTTCATGCCAGCATCAAGATTGAGAGGATAGGCATGTCACTGAACTGTGGATGTGGACAGGAGGTTTGCATTCTTGCCTCACCCTAATACTTAAACCTTCCATCACACTGCATAGCACCCACGAGAAGAAATCCTAGCTGATTTTCCCTCTCCCCCAACTTGAAGGGATTCCATGGCCAGCTTCAGCACTCCATGACAGCAATTAATTCAGCTAACTCAGTAAAAGTTGGAATAGAATCTGGAATCTTTCTAATCCGTATGGCTAAGGAGCCAACACACTATATATTTACAAACTGAGCCAAGAGATGAGCCGAACAGCCCTGTTCATAACAGTAGTTGTTCCAGCACAATGCTGTTATTACATGGTATCCATATTAGTATCCTAAGTGGGGTTTGGCTTTGGCCAGCAAAATAAGAGCGATGCAATCTTGGAAGTTGTCTCATTTGGTTTAACATAGACCAAATCATATTGCAATTTTTGGCACCAATGTGATGAAAGTTGTAGCACAACATTTCCAAAACTACAATACTAGGAACATAAGAAACTGGAGCAGGGGTAGGCCATACAGCCCATCAAGCCTGCTCTGTCATTCAGTAAGATCATTGCTGAACACCAACAACTCCACCTGCTCACCCTAGCCTAAATCCCTCGATTGCCGTAGTGCCCAAAAATCTAACCATCTCATCAATGTATGAATATACCTCAGCATTCACAGCCCTCTGGGGTATTGATTTCCAAAAGTTCACAACCCTCTAAATAAAAATATTTCTCATCATCTCGGTCCTAAATGGCCGATTCATTTAACCGAGACTATCCCCTCCAAGTCACACACCATCCTTGGAACTATATTGCCGTCCCTCACCGTCGCTGGGTCAAAATCCTGGAACTCCCTTCCTAACAGCACTGTGGGTCTATCTACCCCACATAGACTGCAGTGGTTCAAGAAAGCAACTCATCACCATCTTCTCAAGGACAATTAGGGATGGGCAATAAATGCTGGCCCAGCCAACGACGCCCACATCCCAGGAACAAATACTTTTTTTTTTAAATGACCCCAAATTCTAGACTCTCCAGCCAGGGGAAGGAATCCCACAGCATCTACCCTGTCAAGCATTCCAAGATTTTATATTTCACATCTCATTCTTCTAAATGCCAGAGAATATAGGAAATATTGTACAACAGCAGATTAAAAAGAGCCCTTCCCCAATTTAAAACTTTAATACTTTGTGTATCTTTATCCTTTTCCATAACTATGCTAAATCTAACTGAATTATAATTGCTACCATCAAAATGCTGTCCTACAGATGCCCCTTCCACCTGTCCAGTTTCATTCCCTAACAAAGACCAAAAGTTCCCCTTCTCTTGTTGGGCTTCCTGGCAAAAAAAAAGTTCTCCAGAATGCATTTTAAGAACTCCGCTCCTATATACCTTTTACACTGATATAATCTCAGTTCATGTGTTGGTAGCTGAAATCCCCTATTACTGCCTTAATGTTTCTGTACTTCTCAGCAATTTGCCTACATATTTGCTCTTCTCTCTCTGACTGCTTTGGGCGTATAAAGCATACGCCCAGCAGTTTGATTGCCCTCATTTTTGCTGCTCAGTTCAGCCCATATGGACTTATTTGATGATCCTTCTAGCATATCATCCCTCCTCATATCTGTTACGAGGGTTTAAATTTTTTGTTATAACATGGAGAATCTATATTTTAAAAACTGAAAAGGATTCCATGGATACTGGAATCTTGAAGAAACTGAACTTTGGGTGTTTTTCTTAAAAGGAAGATCAACAGAAGGTTGACCAGTAAACAAATCTTATTGGAAAGCCTCGGTTTCCAAATAACCCAGCAGGGGGCTCTGCTTGTGTTCTGACCTGAAGGGGCAGATGTTTACAAGGAAATGACAGACCACGATTTATAGCTGTCACAATATTCCGGCAATAGTACTGAAGACCTGTGCTCCAGAACTCGCCGCTGTTCCAGTACAGCTACAACACTGGCATCTTCCCTGCAATGTGGAAAATTGCCCAGGTATGTCCTGTACACAAAAAGCAGGACAAGTCCAACCCAGCCAATTACTGCCCCATCAGTCTACTCTCAATCATCAGCAAAGTGATGGAAGGTGTCAACAACAGTGCCATCAAGCAGCACTTGCTTAGCGATAACCTGCTCAGTGATACCCAGTTTGGGTTCCGCCAGGGCCACTCAGCACCTGACCTCATTACAGCTTTGGTTCAAACATGGACAAAGGAGCTGAACTCAAGAGGTGAGGTGAGAGTGACTGCCCTTGACAGCAAGGCAGCATTTGACCGAGTATGGCATCAAGGAGCCCTAGCAAAACTGTAGTCAACAGAAATCTGGGGAAAACTCTCTGCTGGTTAGAGTCATACCTAGCACAAAGGAAGATGGCTGCGGTTGTTGGAGGTCAATCATCTGAGCTCCAGGACATCACTGCAGGAGTTCCTCAGGGTAGTGTCCTAGGCCCGACCATCTTCAGCTGCTTCATCAATGACCTTCCTTCAATCATAGGGTCAGAAGTGGGGATGTTCGCTGATAATTGCACAATGTGCAGCAACATTCGCGACTCCTCAAATACTGAAGCAGTCCGCGTAGAAGCGCAGCAAGACCTGGACAATATCCAGGCTTGGGTTGAGAATTGGCAAGTAAGATTTGCACCACACAAGTGCCGGGCAATGACCATCTCCAACAAGAGAGAATCTAACCATCTCCCCTTGACATCCAATGGCATTACCATCGCTGAATCCCCCACTATCAACATCCTAGGGACTACCATTGACCAGAAACTGAACTCTAGTAGCCATATAAATACCATGGCTACAAAAGCAGGTCAGAGGCTAGGAATCCTGTGGCTCACCTCCTCACCTTCTGACTTCCCAAAGCCTGTCCACCATCTACAAGGCACAAGTCAGGAGTGTGATGGAATACTCTCCACTTGCCTGGATGGATGCAGCTCCAACAACACTAAAGAAGCTCGACACCATCCAGGATAAAGCAGCCCATTTGATTGGCACACCATCCACAAACATTCACTGCCTCCACCACCAAAGCACAGTGGCAGCAGTGTGTACCATCTCCAAGATGCACTGCAGCAACGCACCAAGGCTCCTTGGACAGCACCTTCCAAACCCACGACCTCTACCACCTCGAAGGACAAGAGTAGCGGATGCATGGGAACATCACCACCTGCAAGTTCCTGTCCAAGTCACACACCATCCTGACTTGGAACTATATCGCCGTTCCTTCACTGTCGCTGGGTCAAAATCCTGGAACTCCCTTCCTAACAACACTGTGGGTGTACCTATCTCACATGGACTGCAGCGTTCAAATAGGCAGCTCACCACCTCCTTCTCAAGGGCAATTAGGGATGGGGAATAAATGCTGGCATAGCCAGCGACACCCACTTCCCATGAATGAATAAAAAAAAATGATTGTTGAACAGTTTTGGTTTCATTTTGAGCAGTTAAAAAAGCCAGTTAGTTTGGCTAAAAAAAAATGGAGTTTACTTATTGACCTACTGGGAGAAAAGAAGACCCAGCCAGCCCATCTTTCTTTTGAAAAGCAAATCCTACGTCAAGTGTGTTTACTGTTGCCTCCTGTATTTGAAGAAATACCGAATGTTTGCAGAAACCTGGCATCTTTGAAAGAACTTTGCACCAAATGTCAGGAGAATTGAAACCTTCGTTGCTGTACACCTGATGTAAAACGCATGCGAAGCCTTCTGTAGTTGTATCTCTTGAAAGCCTACCGAGACTGTTCATCAACATCACCTGGAAAGAACTGTTCTTGGAAGATTCCTAGTGGCAGCCACCTATTTGCCTTTGGGACACCTCGCCAAAACAAAGGACTACCTTCCAGACCTTCTTTTAAGCCTAAGTGTTTTTTTTTATTCCATCTATTTCTTTGTCACAGCTGCAAACAAAAATCCTTTTTTGCAGGTTAACCGGTTGTGTATGTTTGTGTGTGTGTGTTGTTGTTGTGCCTAATTTAACTCGGGATGGGAAGATTGACCACTTTTCCAATTAGGTCAAACTCCCAGGCACCAGACACTGGAATACAAACATATGACAAGGAGAAGTTTAGTACAACAGTTTTATTTATACACCAAATAAGTACAAGTCTCACTTCTTGTACAAGATATTACCCATCAATGCAGAGGTGATCAGTGTCTCGTCATGGTTGATCACTGAGCCTCCAGACTCAGGGTCCTGCCTTCGAGAGTTGTTCCTATGTTCCCGTGAGGATACTCAAGCGTTAACCCTCATATATTCTTTAAAGGCTCATTGCTCAACCCATGACTCATGATCGTGTCTTGCATGGTCTGTAAGATAAAGCTCCAAACATTATCTTGTCTTTGATTAGCAAGTGTTAGAGGTTTAGCTGCCTCAGCAGATGTCCAGACTTGTTTGCGACACCCATTGCTTGTTCCCCTTAATCTGCTCCCCTTTATCTGCACCGTTCAACAGTCACTTATTTGTTCCCCCTTTGCACCATTCAACAGTCATGTACCCTTAACCACAAGTTTCGACATGTCTGAAAGCTTAATTCAGCAAGTTCTGCGCCTATCTTAGCTGCCTTAGAGCATGCTGTGTATAGAACAATACTTGACCAATTTTTCAAGGCCGACAGTCCCCCCTTTGATTCTATAAATTTCCAATTTATATGGATCACTACCCTTTTGGTATCAAACTTCTTTTTTCCTGTAGCACGTACCTGAGTAACTTTCCTTTGTTGGCCCTTAATTATGGACTTTAACTTGAATACCAGTCACATATTATGCAGTATAATCAATATTAACACAATTACACATACGCAAGAGGCTATCTGTATCCATGGTGATATTTGTAAATTAGACCCCCGTTCATAAGGTCATCCCACCAATTGGTGGTGCTTAATTGGTCGATCTCCTTCTGTGTTTCTTCAGTTTTTTGTTGAATCTCATCATACCCTTTTGCGGCTGTCCACCATCCTTTGTTGCTCTTGTAGATTAGTCGAAAGTGGCTCAATCTCATATTCGTGTCTTTCAAGATACTGTATCAGAGTGGCCTTAATTCCTTCGTGTACCGTGATATTCACTTGTTTCCGTCGATGTATGTCCACAATTTCCACTTGACCAACCCTAGTTGGCTGTTGAGGCACCATACAGAACGTGGGGTTGGTTATTGGACAGGTTGTCTTTCCTTGTGGATAGCTTACAGCAGTTGTTGTTGAACAATATTGTCCTTTGCCTTTATACGCCACTCGAGTAATTCCAGAAGTAGCCTTGGTTGTTTCCATTGTACAGTTAACAGTTAGGTTACTCTTACAGCCACACATTGACTTGGGGATCTTATATATAGGATAGGGACAAATAACAATGTTGCCTCCCATCTCACATCTGTTCAGAGCCATTCCAATTACTTCATCCTTGTCTTAACAGCAGAAGATAAAATATTATATTTAATATGTTCACTATTTCTAATCACTCCCATATTTTCCACCTTATTTAGTGACATGGGGTTCTTGTTCTGGGTAGTTCCGGTATTCCCAATATTCATCCCAACATGCTACCCCTTGTAGTAGTATACCCATCTGTCCACCAGACCTTAGTTATCTGTCTATAGTCATACATAGTCATATTTCTTTTCTTGCTTCCTTTCAACATTTCCTTCAACTGAGTATTATTTATCCATACCGGTACCTCTCCTTCCTCTATTTGTCGAAGGTTTTCTCTGGTTTGTTCCAACATGCACAATCCATAAATGGAACATATGCTTTCATTATTGTTTTGCTCCGATTGATCCGTTAATCCCTTAATTAGCTTGTTAATAGTCCCAGCCTGCCCTTCTGAACAGTAACTAACCCTTCAATTCCTTCAGTCAAGGTTAAACTGGTTCGAGCTATTCTCCTATCCTCCTGGGTAAGATTAGCTAATATATTTTTAGCCTGTTGGGTTAGGGTTCTCAATTTACTATCTATATTTTGGAGGTCGATAGTGTTAAACACTGAGTTGCCCGTGTTAAATACCGTGACTGCATCATTAACCAGACTTATTTTTTTCCTCTGGGGAGTTTCCTTTTCACCCTTATTATCACTGACTATATTCGTCCATTCTTGTCCCAATAATTGTTGCATCAATACTATACATCATTCCCTCATTTTTGCTGGGCATCAATCTGGCAGGCCAATGTTTGGTATATCCAATACAACCGGTACCAACCCATATTGTACATTATCATACACATACTTCTGGGTGTCAATCATTACTAACCCATTTTTGGTGCCAGGGAGTGCAAGGTTAACTGTCCTCCCACTACTCGCCGCGGTTGAGGCCCTCATAGCTGTCTATGGTACCTCCCCTTGGTACAGACTCAGGGTCCGGCTACCAAACGTACAACTTCGCCATCCCTTCTTGGGGTCGGGAAGGGGCGGGTACAGCATTCCTATACCCTTTTAATCGGTACAGTTCCAACCGAACTGATCGCTCTTTAATCGTACTTCATGACACAAACTCCTTACTGTTAGTCAGGCTCCTCACCCATGATCGATTAGGCTTGCCCCATATTGGAACCGTCCAAGCTTAGTCTAACTCACGCGGTTATACCTGATAGAGAAACCATATTGAGCTGGACCGTCCTTTCACATTGGTGGTCGTACACCTCAGCTTTGTAGGTTGGTTATGGACGATGATGCTGATAGTTCCCTCGTTTGGATCACACCGGACCTTCCTCTCCTTGTACCCCAATATTCTTGACCAGTTTACCTGGTTTCTGCTTTCTTTTATTGCTACCTTCGCCCTTTCTACTGCTTCTTCATTCATGTCTTTTACTTCGCTTGATGTCTCCGGACTTGAGGTGGCTATCATTACAACAGCTATGGCAAGCGCACATACCCACCAATGCATGTTGGCAGATTATTCACTCCTGCGATACACAACCAAGATAATATCTGCTGTTATTTACAAGCACTAAATATCTTACACTTATTCTGGACCATTCCCGAGATCATAATCATCATCACCCGGTCTCCTTAGCCTTAATCGGGTTCCCTCAGGGCCTGGAAATAGTCTACACCATCCTGGTTGGTAGACAGTGAGGTCAAGTGGTCCTAGATCTGGAACATTCCAGAGTGAGATGAAAGGTGAGCTGGCTAGAGTCAATGTTGTCTAGTGTCAGGTGTTCCTAATGTCCTCGCTACTGTAGGCACCTGAGGGGTTGTTGTAGCTGATGCAGTTGGAGGGGTGGATGGTTGAGAGGGGGCAGGCCTGGCTACTGAGGTTCCAGTACCAGAAGGTCCTGGCCCTCCTTCATCCTCAGAATCGGAGTCTGATTCCTGTTTTAGGAAGTCCCTCAGGTATAGGGAGCATCCATCCCGTGGGGACCCTTGGCTCCTGTCTCTCCTTCCTCAGAGTAACCATCGTCCTTGAGGTAATGGGGTTGAACCACCGTGTGGTTGCCTTCCTAGAGGGGACCCTCCTTCGTTGCCACCCAGTGCGTCCAGTAACACATGGTGCTGAAGGCTACTCTGTTTTTCTCCGTACTGTTTTAACTGATTAATGTGGTACCAATGCGTACCTCCGGTGTCCATCATGACTTTTTAGACTGAGGGGCTGGCTTTGTCTACTATGCTGTAGGGGCCAGCATATTTAGGAGACAAAAAAGGTTCCTGTTTGTTGTACCCTAACCATAACTTGTTGTCCAATGTTTAGATCACACAAATCGACTCTCCCATCAAAACAGGCTTTACTGGCCGGTTTTCCTTTTTCCCATGTTCACTGCTGCTGTCAATTTAGTTGCTTTTAGATTGTTCAGTAGGTCTTTAACTACCTTCTCATGGGTCACAGCTTCTAATTCTGTTCTGATAGGTCTATACCCAAGCGGCCTTCAATTCCCCTTCATGTCCCTTCCGGTCATGAGCTGGTAGGGGGTGTATCCAGTGGAGCTAGATACTGTGTACTGAACTATTACTGTATAAGGCAATACCTTGTGCCAAGTTGAATTATTTTGTTGGACTGTTTTCCTGATCATGCCCTTAAGAGTTTGGTTCATTCTTTCTACAATATCGCTAGACTTTGGGTGGTAGGCTATGTGGATTTTTTGATCTATGTCAAGCATGGTCATAACTGACTGCATTACTTTCGCTGTGACGTGTGAGCCTTGGTCTAACTCAATATTACGAGGCAGTCCCCATCGGGTAAAGACATGTTATAGGAGTAATTCTGCAGTTATCCGAGCTGTGTTAGTCCCAGTAGGGAACGCTTCCACCCACTTGGTAAAAGTGTCTATGATGATAAAAATATATTTAAAACCTCCCTTGCAAGGTGGTAGCGGCCCAATATAGTCCATCTGTAGGTCGGTCCAGGGACCTTCTATGGGTCTGGTATGTCTCAGTTCTCCTTTCTGGGCATATTGGTCTGGGTTATTTTGAGCACAGATTAGACAATTTTCCACATAATGTTTCACATCACTTCCAAATTGAGGCCACCAACACAACTGTCCTAGTTTCTTAATTGTTGACTCAATACCCTGGTGCCCTTGTAAATCATGGCACTGGTAGATAATTTGATTTCTGTCCTGTTTTTTTACTACATATTTTCCATCCTTCAATACAATATCCTTTTTAGTGTCTGTCCGGCTTCTCTATTTCTCAGACCAGCTAGGGCATCCTTCTAATTTAATTGGGGGTCTTTTCCCTGACTTTCAGTTAGGTCCTCGACCTTAGTCTGGTTAGTAGTAAGGGCTTGGATATCGCCATTATTTTGGGTGGTCCCTGCTAGAGGGTCCCACTCATAGCCATTGCGGGCTCCTTGTTTGGCTAATTCGTCAGCACATCTGTTGCCGTCAGGGGTTTCTTTACAGTGGGCTTTAACTTGGATTATGCCATACCTGCCAGCATAATTATTGGCATGTTGGCAGACAGTAGAGGTTTGCCATCGGCTGATACAAATCCTCAAGCTTCCCACAAGGGTAAGTATTCGGTTAGACTATTGCACAGATACATACTGTCTGAGTAAATATCTACAGGTGGGGAAAGGCAGCCGGGTGCGATACTACATAGGCTACAGCAGCCAACTCAGCGCCTTGTGCACTAACGTTGTTGGGTAATTTAATAGGTATTTCCTCCATCACTTCCCCACTTCCTGTTCTCCTAACTATGCTACACCCAGTTTGTCAAACTCAGTTTTCTACAAATGAGGATCCATCCACAAAAAATTTGACAGACTGAGTAGACCCCGGGCTACTCCCCACTTCGTTTTTGACACAAAGGGTCCTTTAAGAGCCTTTGCTGTCAATACCTGACATTCATGTGGTTCACCTTGGTAATTTAGATTGTCGGATAGACGTGGTCTGGACCTGATTTTGGTAAATTTAATGTCTTTTCCTGCAGCAACAGAGTCCACTTAGCTATCCTGTTCTGGCTAACACTGTCATCCTTCAGACGGCCGTCCAGTAGTATGTTCTATCAAGATAGTGATAGGGCGAAGGCCAATTATATAAGTAAAGTTCTGTATGGCCCAAAATACCGTCAGTAAATGCTTTTCACATACCGTAAATGTGCTTTCTACCAAAGTCAGGATCCTAGGCGATAGGGCATAGCCGTCCATGTTTCTCCTGCAGTAGCACAGCTGAGAGTGTAGTGCCAGTTGTGGCTACCTCAAGAGCAAAAGGCAGAAATGGGTCTGGCACTTGCAATGCGGGGGCAGTAGCAACAGCCTGCTTAAGTGCCGCCACAGCCGCAGTGCGCTCTGGGGCCCATACCCACTCGGAATTCTTTTTCAACAAATTGTATAGCAGGGTGGCTTTCAGGGCAAAGACAGCTATGTGATTCCTACAGTACCCTACCAATCCTAGAAATGATCATAGGGCTTTAACATCCTGTGGTGGGGGTAAGTTTAAGACTGCTCTATGGCGTTTCTCCTCAATCTCGTGCTTTCCTTGGGTAATAACTATACCTAGATAAGATACTTTCTCTTTCATGATCTGGGCATTTTTAGGATTGATTTTCGCTCCTGCTTGTTGCAGTAGCTGTAAGAGTTCTTTCAATAGATCATAATGATCTTGTTCTGTTTCTGTTTGTAGTAGTAGGTCATCTGCATACTGTACTAGGCATTCCGGTCGGGAGAAGTTCTTAAGGCAGTTCACCAGTCTCTGGTGAAATACAGACGGCTTGTTATGGAACCCTTGGGGCAAGCAGGTAAAAGTGTACTTCTGACCTTGGAACGTAAATGCAAATTTATAATGGCATTCTTGTGCCAGTGGGACAGACCAGAAGCCACTGCAGATATCAAATACTGTAAAGTACTTGGCAGCTGGCTGCTGTGACATAAGAGTTTCCGGACTGGTTGCTACAGTGGGGGCGGTAAGGGGCGTTACCTTGTTTAGTTCCAGATAGTCAACTGTCAGTCACCAAGATCCATCTTGTTTACGTACTGCCCATATGGGCGAGTTGTTGGTAGAAGCTACTGGTCTGAGCACTCCCTGTTGTAGGAGACTGTTGATTACTTTCCCTACCTCCTCTTCGGCTTCCTTGGGGATGCTATACTGTTTGAGGTTTAGGGTCAGGTCCCTTCTCCGTTTATTCTACCACAAACATGTTTAATCTTAGCAAACACATCCTGCTATTCCCATAACAGTTTCTGCGTTGGTCGACTTTGGGTCATTTCCTTAGGTTTTAGCCATAATTCGGTCATAACACAGATTCTGTGGAGGCACCACCAGTCCAGTATTTGTCATATCTGCCATCGCCCACTTTCCATACACAACAGTTGACTGAGTCAAAGAATAGTCCCTGCTGTTTCATTACATCAATCCCAGTAATATTCCCTTCCCCATTTTCAGCTCCCCGGTCCAATAAGATACAAAGGTGGCTAAAAGATTGCGTGCCCATTGTAAAACATATGGGTTTGGTTCCATATCCTGCCTACTACGTCTGGTAAATCCACTAAGTATAATTCTTTCTGATGAGAGCATGCGAGGGTCAAGGGGTCCTTGATGATTTAATACTGTTCTGGATCCTCCAGTGTCCCACAAAAATAGGGTGGGGCAACCTCCTACCCCACTGGTCACTGTAGGTCATCCAAATTCATGCCAATTTCCCCTGCACACCCATTGGTGAGACCTGACACCATCATTGTTGAGGATTTGGTAGTTCTGGGTAGCCTGGCCAGTTACTACAGGGGTGACCCATCATTGGGACCATCCAAAAGAGTCCTTGGGATCCCCAATCTCCTTTGCCTTCTAAAGGCAGTTGTCTAGGTTGGTTCCCTCCCGCACCCGGGGGTCCTTCTGAGTTAGAACAGAGCTGTCGCCTTGGGGAGTCACAATCCCTGGCAAAGTGCCCTTGCCTTCCACATTGTAGCAAGCCCCACCATCCCTTCCTTTACTTCCTATGGGTCCTGCTGACCTTTCCCACCATGCCTGGTCATATCGGGATGGTCCCGAATATGGGGGTGGTGGTCCTCTGTTAGGAGGTTGCCCTCGACCTCCTCCTTCATTTTTCCATGATGGTCCTTGTGGGACAAAGGCATGGAGTTTGCCCTTTAGGGGTGTACTTCCTGATTTACTCTCTGGTAGCTAAATCTCACTCCCAGGCTCTAGTCATTCTCCTAAGTGCCCATTGTTCTGTATGGGTCTGAACAGTAGGGTCATAAGATTCACAAATGTTCTGGCTTGATTCGTTGGAGTGGGCAATGAGTGTTCTTATCCATCTTGGTCCATTAATATTCCCTAAATGATGTGTGACCAATCCGGGTCCCTAAACTCTGTCAAAGTTGCTCCATAGCCGTTGGCAAAGGCTACGTGGTGTTTGTTAGCTCCCTGCCAACACTTGTGCAAGCCGGCTGTGGGGTCGCCTTTGTTGGTGCCCGAGGCTTCCAGAATGGCTGCCTTCATTTGGTCAGGGGTCCCTTTCCCGGACTGTTGGGGCTGTAGGAGTGCAGAGAACAGAACTGGGTCTGCACACATTCCAAATAATTTTACTTCGTCCCGGTCATCCAGTCCATGCAGTGCCCAGAGCTGGGCGATGGCGGTAAAAGTGGTGTACGGGTCTCCCGTACCATTATACTTAGGGACCTCCTTCTGCGTCTCGGCTAACTGAGCGATGGTGTACGGAGTGGCGTAGGTCAAGGTCTGACCTTCACCTATTGCACCCAGAGCTTCGTCCGTTCTACAGGTGGTTACGGGTGCCATGGGGGCTTATGGCTCTAAAGGGACCACCCAGTGTTAGTGGATTGTCCCAATCTCACTGGTCCCTGTAATGGTCTCAGTCATCATCGTCATTATACTGACTAGCTCGCCACGCAAGCTGTTTCCAATCTACTTTACTGGGGTTCCCCTAGTTATCGTCAGGGTCTTCCCTATCACCAAAGGTGCAAATTATGCCTCTTTGGGCAGACAATTGAGACTGCAGTTTACTGATCTCTTGCTGACACTTAATGTGGTCCCTTGATCTTCTTTGTTGTCTGCGGTCTGTTGTTGTAAGACCTTCATCGCGATCTAGAGATCGCTACATTTCTATTCAGTTTTAGTTAACTGTTCTTTAGCCCTTTCAGCTTCTCGCTCAGCCTTACTGCGATTGTGTTTAGCCTTTTCAGCCCGAGTTTGGAATGGACTCAAAAATACTAATTGTTTCTGTTGTTCGTCCCGGGACGACTTATTCTCCTTTTCTAGCTGGAGGACCCGGTCCTTCCAAGCATCCCTATCCTTTTGTGTCTTTGCCAATTGTTCTTTTAATTGCTCTACTTCCCTTTCCTTTTCATCCAATTCTCTCATACGTGAGGCAATTGCCATAACCTTTGCTAATTTAGGGGCTTTCTTAGCCTGGTGAGTACGAGCATCTTCCCAATGCTGCACTCCTACGGATCCCTGACCCGTTTACTGCTTAACAGCAAACTCAATCTACGAGGGCCACTTATCTTCTAAGTACCCCCTCAATTCCGATTCCCAATCGGTCCAAGACTGAGCCATTTTAATACTAACTTTCATTGAAGGATTCCCCAAATCCTAACTTCCCCTTTTGTATCTCAGTGTCAAGTTCGGATCCTGCGAGCTTAAGACAAACTTCTCACCAGGATCCTGCCAGCAACACCAGTTCTGTTGTTCCCAATTTAACTCAGGATGGGAAGATTGACCCCTTTTCCAATTAGGTCAAACTCCCAGGCACCAGACACTGGAATACAAACATATGACAAGGAGAAGTTTAGTACAACAGTTTTATTTATACACCAAATAAGTACAAGTCTCACTTCTTGTACAAGATACTATCAGCCAACGCAGAGGTGATCGGTCTCTTGTCATGGTTGATCACTCAGCCTCCGGACTCAGGGTCCTGCCTTCGAGAGTTGTTCCTATGTTCCCGTGAGGATACTTAAGCGTTAATTGTTTAAAGGCTCATTGCTCAACCCATGACTCACATGATCGTGTCTTGCCTGGTCTTTAAGATAAAACTCCAAACATTAGCTCATCTCTGATTAGCAAGCGTTAGTGGTTTAGCTGCCTAAGCTAAGTGTCCAGACTTATTTGCGACACCCATTGTTTGTTCCCCTTTAACTGCACTGTTCAACAGTCACTTATTTGTTCCCCTTTGTCTGCATCGTTCAATAGTTATGTACCCTTAACCACAAGTTGACATGTCTGTAAGCTTACTTCAGTAAGTTCTGCATCTATCTTAGCTGCCTTAGAGCATGTTAGGTATAGAACAATACTTGACAAATTTTTCAAGGCCTACAGTTTGTGTATGTATATATATATATATATATATATATGTGTGAGTGAGAGAGTTAGGATAAAAATAAGGGGCTTTCATATTTCAATTGGTGTGTATGTTTACTTCATTATTGGTTAAGACTTGGTTCATAATAAGCGGATAATTTTGTTGTTTATTAAAGAAATCTTGTTAATGTGTTATATTCTGGGGAAAAACTAGATATCTGATTGATGGTTTCAGTAAGTGCAAAAATTTAAATATATGCTATGACCTGTGGAGAAGTGGGACTGAATTAACAGTGCATTCCTCCCGCCTCAGTCGTAACACATCTGCGATTGCTTCTTTCGCCAATATTGTGACCACCCCCTCCTTTTCCACATAAGAACTTAAGAAATAGGAGCAGGAGTAGGCCATTTGGCCCCTCAAGCCTGCCCCACCATTCAACAAGATCATGGCTGATCTGCCCCAGACCTCAACTCCTTGTTCGTGCCACATCCTCATAGCCCTCGACTCTCCGATATTTCAAAAATCTATCTACCTCCTCTTTAAATACTTTCAGTGATCCAGTCTCCACAACTCTCTGGGGTAGAGAATTCCACACATTCACTACCCTCAGAGAAGAAATTCCTTTGTATCTCAGTTTTAAATGAGTGTCCCCTTATTCTGTAACTATGTCCCCTAGTTCGAGATTTCCCCACTAGTGGAAACATCTTCTCAACATCTACCTGGTCAAACCCCCTCAGAATCTCTCACGTTTCAATAAGATCACACCTCATTCTTCTAAACTCTAATGAATAAAGGCCTAACCTGTTCAGCCGTTCTTGATAAGTCAACCCCTTCTTCCCAGGAATCAGCTAATGAATCTCTTTTGAACTGCCTCCAATGCCAGTATATCCTTTCTTAAATACTTTTAAACACCCCCGCCCTCTCTCATTTGCAAACACTCTAACCTGGAATGTTGAGCTGTCATTCCTGCATTTTTAAAGACATGTTTCAGTAATAACTATGGTATCATACTTCCAAGTGTCTATCTCTCAGCTAATCTACCTTATTCACTAGACTCCTTGCATTGAAGTATACGTCACTAATCACTGAACAACTCTCTTTTCCTATCTATTTTCTGTCTTCCATTTCCAGCTTTGTTTCTCCCCCTTCTGAATCTATGCTCAGGTTCCCATTTCCCCTGCCAAACTACTTTAATTCTCCCATTATTTCCATCTCCCAATTTTCTTTGTTTTCCTCAAACCTTTGGCCCTTATCTCTTCCCTTTCCCGTTACCCAGATATGCCTCTTTTAATTTCTCCTTAAAACCTACATTTTTGCTCAAACTTAAGGGCATCTGTCCTAATATCTCCTTTGGCTCAGTGTCAATTTTTGTCTGATTTACACTCCAGTGAAGTGCCCTGGGACATTTTACCACCTTAAATCCTGTTTTTTTCCAAATTAATTTACGAGACGTGGGCATTGCTGGCAAGACCAATATTTATTTCCCGTCCTGAACTGCCCTTGAGAAGGCAGTGGTGAGCTGCTTTCTTGACCGTTGAAGTTCTTGAGGTGTAGGTTCACCCACAGTGCTGTTAAGTATGGAGTTTCAGGATTTTGACTCATCGACAGTGAAGGAACAGCGATACATTTCCATGTCAGGATGGTGGGTGGCTTGGTTGGGAACTTGTAGATGGTGGTGCTCCCATGTGTCTGCTGCTCTTGTTCTTCTAGGTGGTAAAAGGTCATGGGTTTGGAAGGTGCTGTTAAAGGAACCTTGGCGAGTTGCTGTAGTGCATTTTGTAAATGGTACACAATGCTTCCACTGTGTGCCAGTAATGGAGAGTGAATGTTTAAGGTGGTGGATGGGTGCAAATCAAGCAGGCTGCTTTATCCTGGATGGTTTCAAGCTTCTTGAGCGCTGCTGGAGCTGTACTCATCCAGGCAAGTGGGGACTATTCCACTGCATTCCTGACTTGTGCATCGAAGATGGTGACAAGGTTTTGGGAGGTGATTTGTTTGCTGCAGAATTCCCAGCTTCTGACCTGCTCTTGTAACCATAGTATATGTGATCTTCTCAGTGAAGTTTCTGGTCAATGGTAACGCCCAGGATGTTGTTGGTGGGGGATGGTAAAGTAAGTAAATGTCAAGGGTAGATGGTTACATTCTCTCTTGTTGGAAATGGTCATTGCCTGGCACTTGTGCGGCGTGAATGTTACTTATCACTTTACAGCCCAAGCCTCAATGGTTGTCTGGATCTTGCTGCACATGGGCGCAGACTGCTTCAGTATCTGAGGAGTTACAAATGGGAGTGAAGACTGTATATTCATCAGCAAACGGCCCCACTTCTGGCCTTATGATAGAGGAAAGGTAAATGAAGCAGCTCAAGATGGTTGGGCCTTGGACACATCACTGAGAAACTCCTGCAGTGATATCCTGGGGCTGAGATAATTGGGCTCCAACAAATTACAACCATCTTCCTTTGTGCTAGGTATGACTCCATAAGTTTTCGCATGTACTTCAATTTTACTACCTTGATACCACACAGTCAAATGCTGCCTTGATGTCTAAGGCAGTCACTCTCACCTCATCTCTGGAATTCAATTCTTTTGTCGATGCTTGGACTAAGCCTGTAAATGAGGTCCAGAGCAGAGTGGTCCTGACAGAACGCAAATCGAGCGTTATTGCTCAGTAAGAGCCACTTGGTCTACCTTCCATCACTTTGACGATATTGGAGAGTAGACTAAAGGGGTGTTCATGGGCCGGATTGGATTTGCCCTGCTTTTTGCAGACAGAACATAGCTTATATATAACTGCAAGCGGTTATGAAGAACAAGGGACATAGATGCAAAACTAGATACAAAACTAAATGTAAGAGATTCAGGACAGAAAAGGAGGAGAAACATGTGTTACAAGGTTGGGGCTGTGTCCATTAGAAGAGAGAATTTTGCAGTCATTTGATGGGGGTGTTTAAAATTGCAATGCAATAGAACAGGGTAGGTAAGATACAGGCACTTCCAATGATTTACGAGTCTAGAACAAGAGGACATAGAAGAATAAGGACAAAAGAGTTAGAGCAGAGAGAAAGATTTTTGTTATATACAGAGGACTGAGTGGCTGTCGAATGTACTGCTGCATTCAGAGTTACTGATTAAAGTAGAGATCATGTCAACATTTAAGAACAGGTTCAACAGGTGGTTAAAAGAAAGAGATAAAAAGGGATATGGAACACGACAGGCATCCAAGAGTAGGACTACTGCTCCCGTGGAGGATGAACATCAACAGTGACTGATTAGGCTGAACTGCTTTGCAATTTCAATGTCATTCTGCATAATTCATTTGAATTCGTAATCTGATCTGGTTTGCACTGCACCAAATAGAAACTATGACATGGTAATTCAAGACATTAGGCCATCAATAAGTTGAATGATTCCTACTTTGCAGGTACATAATAAAACTAAATTTCTTAATGCTACAGTAACAACCCAAATTCACATGAACCTAAAAAATAGAAATTGTAGTTCGGAAACACAAGCTTGAATTTGGCTCAAGCAGATATTTGGTTTTGAAGAAAATTGATACATTAGTCATTTATTCCAATGTTATGATCCCAAATATACATTTCCAGTACCAATGAAAATGCCGCTGATCCTTGGTTAGCCTGAAACATAGAAACACGTGCGCATAGATTCTGTTACCATGGTTTTTACAGATAACTTGAAGCTATTCATGTATTAACAGTATTAATTTCAAATCATATTGTACTAAAATATTTAACATTGCAATGCAATATTTCCAAAAATATATACTTATAGTATAAAAGGGAGGTATCAAAGATCAAAAAAAAAAATTTTTTTAATAGAAGTGTGCAAATAATGAATTTGTACTGAGGGAAAGCTCCAGACACCACAACCAAAGTCACATTTTGGCTCACTACAACAGAAACAATTGTTTCTATGAAACAAATGAGCACAAGATAGTCATTAACAGATCAAATAAAGAAATTAGGACTTTTGAGAAAGTGTAGCTCACCGTCAGTTTTTTTTTCATTGATGAGATGTGGGTCTTGCTGGCTAGGCCAGCATTTATTGCCCATCCCTAATTGCCCTTGAGAAAGTGGTGGTGAGCTGCCTTCTTGAACTGCTGTAGTCCTTGGCAGTGCTGTTAGAGAGTTCCAGGATTTTGACCCAGCAACAGTGAAGGAACAGCGATATAGTTCCAAGTCAGGATGGTGTGTGGCTTGGAGGGGAACTTGTAGTAGGTGGTGTTTGCACGCATCTTCTGCCCTTGTCCTTTTTGGTGTTAAAGGTCACAGGTTTGGAAGGTGCTGCCTGAGTAGCCTTGGTGCATTGCTGCAGTGCATCTTGTATATGGTACACACTGCTGCCACGGTGCGTCGGTGGTGGAGGGAGTGAATGTTTGTGAACGGGGTGCCGATCAAGCTTTGTCCTGGATGGTGTCAAGCTTCTTGAGTGTTGTTGGAGCTGCACCCATCCAGGCAAGTGGGGAGTATTCCATCACACTCCTGACTTGTGCTTTGTAGCTGTTCGACAGGCTTTTGGGGAGTCAGGAATAGAGTTACTCGCCACAGGATTCCTAGCCTCTGACCTACTCTTGTAGCCACGGTATTCACATGGCTACTCCAGTTCAGTTTCTCGTCAATGGTAACCCCCAGGATGTTGATAGTGGGGAATTCAGCAATCGTAATGCCATTGAATGTCAAGGGGAGATAGTTAGATTCTCTCTTGTTGGAGATGATCATTGCCTGTCACTTGTGTGGCACAAATGTTACTTGCCACTTATCAGCCCAAGGCTGGATGTTGTCCAGGTCTTGCTGCATTTCTACACGGACTGCTTCAGTATCTGAGGGGTCACGAATGGTGCTGAACATTGTGCAATCATCAGCGAACATCCACACTTCTGCTCTTATAATGGAAGGAAGGTCAATGATAAAGCAGCTGAAGATGGTTGGGCCTAGGAAACTACCCTGAGGAGCTCCTGCAGTGATGTCCTGGAGCTCAGATGATTGACCTCCAACAACCACAACCATCTTCCTTTGCACTAGGTACAATTCCAACCAGTGGCGAGTTTTCCCCGATTCCCATTAACTCGAATTTTGCTAGGGCTCCTTGAAGCCATGCTCAGTCAACTGCTGCCTTGATGTCAAGGGCAGTCACTCTCATCTCACCCCTAAAGTTCAGCTCTTTTGTCCATGTTTGAACCAAGACTGTAATGAGGTCAGGAGCCGAGTGGCCTTGGTGGAACCCAAACAGAGCGTCACTGAGCAGGTTATTTCTAAGCAAGTAGCGCAAGATCCTAACATATTATCCCTCCTCACAACTACAACTGTTTTGTTCTTTAATCAATATTGCAACCATCAACCTTTTTTAAACCCTCTTTCTCATCTGAAAACCCTGTTGAGCTGCCATTCCTGCCCTTCTTTCAGCCCTGTCTCACTAATGGTTATATCATACTCCCACGTGTCAATCTGTAGTCTCAGCTCATCTGCCTTATTCTCTAGACTTCTTGCATTCAAGTATATACCATATAGCACTGCCAAACACCCTTGTTGTCTATTTTCTACCCTTTGTTTCCTCTCCCTTCCACACATGCTTACTATTTTTCTGCCTTCCACTTCCAACTTTTCTTCTTTCCCTTCTGAGAGAAGTGTTCTTTCAGGTTCCCATACCCCTGCTAAGCCAGTTAAAACGAACCCCCCCACTCCGACCCACCAAGCTAGTTTAAACCCCCCACCCCACTACACCCCCTGACAGCACTATCAAAACCCCCTGTGATGATATTGGTCCCATCCCTATTGAGGTGCAACCCATCTGGCTTGTATAGGTCCCACCTTCCCCAGAAATGGTCCTAATGACTCAGGAACTTAAAGCCCTCCCTCCTGCACCATCTCTCCAGCCATGTATTCATCAAGTCTAACATTTCTGTACTCACCAGCATATGGCACTGGGTGTAATCCAGAGATTACAAACTTTCTGAGGTCCTGCTTTTTAATCTCTCTCCCAGCTCTCTAAGCTCTATCTGCAGGACCCTCTTTGTTCCTTTGGTGCCAATATGGGTCAGGGCCTCCGGTTGTTGACACGACCCCCATCCCCTCAGAATGTCCTGTAGCCAGTGATATCCTTAATCCTGGCACCAGGAAGCCAACATATCATTCTGGAGTCACGTCTGCAGCCACAGAAGTGCCTGTCTGTTCCCCTCACATCAAATCCCCTACCACTATTGCTCGTCCACTCTTCTTCCTCGCCCCACTATGCAGCATGGTGCCATAACTTGGCTGTGCCAGCACCCACCAGAGGAACCATCACTCCCACCAGTATGCAGAACTCAATACTAACTGGAGCGCGAGATGAATTCATGAGATCCCTGCCTTTCCCTCCTGGCATTCACCCTCTCTGCCTGCACATTTCTAAGCTGTAGAATGACCAACTTCAGAAATATGCTATCCACGAAGCTCCCCGCCTTGTGGATGCCCTGTAGTGACTCCAGCCATCACTCAAGCTCCAAAACCTGGAGTTCAAACTGCTTGGTTGGCGACATTTCCTTCACATGCCATCACTGCTGCCTATGAGTCTCTGGGCTGCCACGCTTTAACTCCTCAGGCGCTTCACTCCGTCTTCACCCAGGTCCGCCATCACCACTGTAGTTTATTTCCCTCAAGTGCCCATCCAATTTCCTTTTGAAATCATTCATGGTCTCTGCTTCCACCACCCTTGTAGGCAGTGTTTTCCAGGTCATTACCACTTGCTTCCATAAAAACGTTTTTCCTCACATCGCCCTGCATCTCTTGCCCAAAATTGTAAAATCTATGTCCCCTAGGCCCTGTACCATCAGCTAACGGGAACACCTTTTCTTTGTCTACTTTGTCTAAACCTGTCACAATCGTATACACCTCTATCAAATCTCCCACGAATCTCCTTTGCTCCAAGGACAGCAACCCCAGCTTCTCCAAATTAAGATTGTAGTTAAAATCCCTCACCCCTGGAACAATTCTAGTAAATCTCCTCTGCACCCTCTCAAGGACCCTCACATCCTTCCTAAAGTATGGTGACCAGAACTGGACTCAATACGCTAGTTGTGGCCTAACCAGAGCTTTATACAGGTTCACCATAACTTCCGTATAGAGAGTCATAGAAAGTTTAAGGCACAGAAAGAGGCCACTTGGCCCATCGTGTCTGTTCCGGCCGAAAAACGATCCACCCATTCTAATCCCACCTTCCAGCATTTGATCCGTAGCCCTGCAGATTACGGCACTTGATGTGCATATCCAGATTCCTTTTGAATAAGTTGAGGGTCTCTGCCTCAACTACCCTTTCAGGCAGTGAGGTCCAGACCATCACCACCCTCTGGGTGAAACTGTTTTTCCTCATTTCGCCTCTAATTATTCTACCAATCACTTTAAATCTATGTCTCCTCATCACTGATCTCTCTGCTAAGGTGAATAGCCCCTTCACCTCCAGGCCCCTCAAATTTTTTTACATTTCAATCAGATCTCCACTAAGCCTTCGGTGTTCCAAGGAGAACATCCCCAGCCTATCCAATTTTTCCTCATAGCTGCATTTTTCCAGTCCTGGCAACATCCTCGTAAATCTCCTCTGTACCCTCTCTAGTGTAATTAGATCCTTTCTGTAATGAGATCACCAGAACTGCACACAGTACTCAAGTTGTGGCCTAACCACTATGAGTTATACTGTTCAGCATAACCTCCCTGCTCTTGTATTCTACCTCAGCTAATAAAGGAAAGGATTCCATATGTCTTCTTAAACACCTTATCGACCTGTCCTGCTACCTTCAGAGATGGCGCAGTGGTTAGCACCAGAGCCTCACAGCTCCAGGGACCAGTGTTCGATTCTGGGTACTGCCTGTGCGGAGTTTGCAAGTTCTCCCTGTGACCGCGTGGGTTTTCGCCGGGTGCTCCGGCTTCCTCCCACAGCCAAAGACTTGCAGGTTGATAGGTAAATTGGCTGTTGTAAATTGCCCCTAGTGTAGGTAGATGGTAGGGAATATTGGATTACTGTAGGGTTAGTATAAATGGGTGGTTGTTGGTTGGCACAGAGTCGGTGGGCCGAAGGGCCTGTTTCAGTGCTGTATCTCTAAATAAAAATAAATCTCTGGACATTCACTCCAAGGTCCCTCACTTCCTCTACACCTCCCAGTATTTTCCCATTAATCGTGTATTCCTTTGCCTTGTTTGACCTCCCCAAATGCATCACCTCACACTTCTCCAAGTTGAATTCCATTTGTCACTTTTCTGCCCATCTGACCAGACCATCAATATCTTCCAGCAGCCTACAGCAACCCTCCTCGCTATCTACCACACGGGCAATCTTTGTCGTCCACAAGCGTCTTGACCATGCCCCCTACATTTATTCCGAATCATTAATATACACCACAGAAAGCAGGGGATCCAGTACCGAGCCCTGCGGAACACCACTGGAAACTAAAACAGCTGTCAATAATTACCTTTTGTTTCCTGCCACTGAGCCAATTTCGCATCCACCTTGCTGCATTTCCTTGGATTCCATGGGATTTTATTTTTTAAACCAGTCTGCCATGTGGGACCTTGTCAAAAGCCTTTCTAAAATCTATGCAGAGCACATCAACTGCACTACCCTCATCTATCTTCCTTGTTATTTCTTCAAAAAATTTGATCATGTTGGTCAAACAAGATCTTCCCTTAACAAATCCATGCCGACTATCCTTGATTAACCTGTGTCTTTCTAAGTGACAATTTATCCTGTCTCTCAGAATAGATTCCAATAATTTGCCCACTACTGAGGTTAGACTGACTGGCCTGTAATTATTTGGTCTATCCTTTGCTCCCTTTTTAAATGGTGGTACGACGTTAGCAATTCTCCAATCTTCTGGCACCACACCTGTACCCAGTTAGAACTGGAAAATGATGGTCAGACCCTCTGCTATTTCTTCTCTTGCTTCATACATTTCATCTGGCCCAGGTAATTTTTCAACTTTCAAGATGTCAATCCCATTACTACTTCCTCTCTCCCTATGTTTATCACATCCAACATTTCACACTCTTCCTCTTTAACTACACAATATCTGCAACATCCCCCTCCTTTGTGAAGACAGATGTAAAACATTCATTAAGAACCATACCAATATCTTCCACTCCTACACATAGGTTACCTTTTTGGTCTTTTATGGGCCCTACTCTCTCCTTAGTTATCCTCTTATATCAGTTCTATCTGTTCAACAACTTACATTTACACAATGCCTTTAATGGAGAAAACACCCCAACATGCTTCATACAGGCAAGACAACACGTTGAGCAGTACCCAGAAATCATTTATTGGACATCTCCAAAGTAATGGTCCAAGAAGAAGGAATTTATGAGGAAGTTTTTAAAAGGATGATTAGAGGGGTAACATGTTCGAAGAGTTAAGGGAAAGTGCCGGGAGAGAAGGCGATAAAAGAGAGATGCACACATATTAAATAAGATACAGAGAAGCCTGACATAGATGATTCCAATCAAAAGAGGGACAAATTATGAAGGAAGGTTAAAAAGTCTTTACAGCCTGGAGAACTGACAAATTAAGAGGGGAAAAAAAACTTTGAATGTATAAAATATTAACTGGCAAAGAAAATATCCATAATATTATTTTAAACTAAGGCAGGATATACTAAACATATGAAAAATAAATTGAATTCAGATATCAGAAGGAACTTCACAATAAGTGTGATAAATGGAATAATCTGCCAATGTTACTCCAGACCTGCAGCCATGTGGTTGACTCTCAACTGCTCTCTGAAATGGCCGAGCAAGCCTCTCAGTTGGAAAAGATTGGGCAATACATGCTGTCCCTGCAAGTGACCCCCACATACCATGATTGAATATTTCTTCCTTTTATCCCCAGATCAGACACTTCTTTAGAGATCAAATATTTAACAACGTGGCAGGGATGCGCCATACAACAAATGCAAATTTGACTACACTGGCAAACAATGACCAAATAAATCACATCTGCTAAGAAACGAATACCTCAAAGCTCTATATATTAACGGCACAAATCAAAATGGGAAACAAAGGTTCTTGCTGGAATGGGAGGCTAACGTACCAGTGGCAACATAGATTTGGCTCAGTAAAGTTACAAGTTGGGTAAATGTAAGGGGATACAGATTAGTAACAACAGAGGTTGTGTGGCTGTGATATATTTTAAATTCAGCAATGTTGCGTTACCATACAAGTGATTAGTCGACAAACTAGGAAGGTATAGTAAAGCTGACAAGCTTCTGAGGTAGGTCAAAAATTGATTAAACCAGTAAAAGCAATGGGCAGTTGTCAATGGAGTTGAATGACTGATGACTCAGTTTCTCTCCACCTCCCAAAGAAAACATTCTAAATAATTCATCAGCTGTCACCAATGCTGCTGCAGAGAATAAAACAGCATTAGGTCATGTGGCATAGATCTGAACAGACTGAACTTGGAGCAAAAGGTATAACCAAGATGTAAAGTTGGTAGGGATTAGTAGTTTGCCCTTTTATAATTTAAAGAGGCAGTAATATTTTTACTGATTTACACAGTCTTCATATTTATTGGCTACATTTAAAACATGAAACAGCAGCAGAACCCACTTCGCAAGCATTTGCCAAGAATAATCGCAATTGATCTTCTAAGTGCTGTCACTCAGGTTTATCAACGCCTCAACATCAACTCGCATTTATATAGCGCTTTTAATATAGGAAACTTCCCATAAAACTTCACAGGAGCATTATCAAATAAAATATGACATCAAGTCACAGGAGATATTAAAACAGGTAAACAAAAGATGGTCAAAGGAGCAATCTAAATAAGGAGTGGGGTAGAGAGGTTTAAAGAAGAAATTTCAGAGTTTAGGGCCTCGGTAGCTGAAGACATGACCCTCAATGGTGAAGCAATGGAAATTAAGGATGTTCAAGAGGCCAGGACTGGAGGAGTGCAGAGATCTCAGAGGGTTAGAACCATAGAAAAATTATTGCACAGAAGGAGGCCACTCAGCTGTGCCAGCTGAACAAACTAGCCTCCCAATCTAACCCTGGCTTCCAGCACCTAGTCCATAGTCTTGCAGTTTACAGCACTTCAGGTGCATGTCCAGGTACCTTTTAAAAGAATTGAGTAAAAAAAAGGGTTGTAGGACTGGAGGAGGTTAGAGAGAGATAGGATGGGATGGAGGCCATGGGAGGGATTTGAAAACAAGGATGAGAATTATAAAGTCAAGGCATTACCAGACCAGGAGCCAACTTGGGTCAGCAAGCACAGGGGTGATGAGCAAACGGGACTCAGTGCAAGTTAGGACACGGGCAGCAGAGTTTTGGACAAGCTCAAGTTTACAGAGGGTGCAAAGTAGGAGAGCCAGAAGAGCTTTGGAATGCAGTGAACTGACCATTTTTGAACTCGTAAGTACCTGAGTGAAGCACTGGACTGATGCAAAATCTAAGTACTTAACAGCCCATTCGAAGCGAGGAAAATCTCCCGTTACTAAATATAATATACTTTAAAATTCAAGACTGAATTAATACATAAAGAATCACCTATGTGCATTTATCCAACAATGCAGAAAACATACTGATCTGTCAGCATTTGTAGAGCGAGCAGCTAGTTTAACATTTCAAGCCATGGCCCTTCACCAGAACTGATCTGACCTCACTTTGATGAGGGTTATAACCTGAACGTTAAACTCCAAGACATCTCTACATATGCTGACTGACCTGGTGTTTTTCTATAATTTTCTGCTTTTATTCCAGCATCTGCATTTTTTTTTTTGCTTTTTACATGCATTTAACCAACGTACATTTAAGTAGGTTTCACTGCACTGAATAATAAAAATTGAGAAGTACTAGAAATGGAGAACTCCCCAAAAAAGTTTTCCTTCTCTTTTAACTGTAGGTTAAAGGTTCGGCACAACATCGTGGGCCGAAGGGCCTGTACTGTGCTATGTTTTATGTTCTATACTAGTGGAAGCAACTGATCAGAAAATCCTTGGAGAATTCCAAGCCAAATGTTGCAAACCAGAAAGGCCAACCAGATGTTTTTTTTTAAAAAAGCAAAACACAAGCCCAGATTCTACTGTTTAGCATACTGTCTGACAGTATTTGTGCTACAGATACTGAAAACAATTCACAAGGCCAAGTGGTAATGTAGTTCACTGCTCTTAATTCAAACTTGTTTGATTCAAATTTTCTGAAAATTTCAATTGAAAATCATGAAAACACCTCCTGTTCTGTTATATTAAAATGGTTTAATTCATACCAGATAATTCAAGTTTATTCTGAGCAAATAAATGACTTCCAACAAAATGTGATTTTGAATTAACAGAGTGTATTTTCGCAAAAATTGTACATTATAGATATCTCAATTAGCATTCAGTAACCATCCATGAGCAGGCATAGGGCAAGTAGCCTCTTTCTGTGCCATACATTTTCTATGATTCCAGAAGCATGACCTTCAAGAATACACAGAATACTCCAGAGACACAGCTGGAAGTGCCTGCCTGCCCAATAAGCAGGGAATAATACATAATGCAGAGGCACACAAGAATGGTAGGGAAAATAAACGAGAGGAACATAGAACAAAACAAGATGCCAGTGGGAGTAAATGCTCATACAGGGTATTCAATTACATTTTCAAAACATGTATTAACAGTTTAAATGAAAATATTCATACATTAAAAATACATCCAATGCAGCTTCTTCAGAAACATAGCGGCATGTGTAAATATATTCTTTAAACTTTATGTTTTCTTAACTAAAAATTTCTTACAGCTTTGTACATAAGTACTCTCAGACTTGCAAAGAAACGTTCCCTATTTTCCTGATGCAAAACAATTAATTCTTTACAGAAACTTCTACTGTAACTCCAAATGCTGTCTCTCCATCCAAGTTATGTCATTCATCAAGTCAGCTTTTCCATTGGCAATATTTTGCTGACACTATTTATGCCAAGCCCAATAAAGCAAATGATTTCCAAGTCATTTAAGGAGCTGCAACATGTCAAGTAGTCAAGTCATCTTTTTTTACTTGGAGCAAAGGTACAATTATGCAACAGGGATGTACATCTTGTCTGGTATGATAATTTACCTCTGTTAATGTAATACCCAAGATCACATTTTTCCTCAGACTGATCATGGGAACATTTTTAAAATTTACACAACCTAAGCAGCGAGTTGGTATATCAACACTTCACATGTAAGCTGTACAACAAAAATCCCAACAAAATAGGCTATCAGAGGTGACACAGCCAAAAGTCCCAAGGCAGGCCAGCACAGTGGTATTTACTAATGCCACTGCCACTCCCCACCACTCAGTGCCATACAATGAATACTACATGCAATGTACACCATGAATGTAACAATTGTTGTATATTTTTAAAGCAATTGCTCTGTTACATCAGTATCTGTTGCAGCAGAAACTTACCCTGGCAGACAAAATGTACACAGCACCCTGTACCAAACAAGCTGTTCTAGGAACTGAGCCTAGAAATTCCAAGTGTAATTACTGTATATCAATATAGAAACTCTGTGCGACACTGTACATGCATCTCAAGAGTCACTGTTCAGTTCATCTTCTCTTTGGCATAGGATAAAGACATGTCCCAAAATTAAGAGTGTGCAGAAATACTACACTGGTAGCGATCATACATGTGAAATCTTCTGTTGCTGCTAACTGGCTTGATTTTGCTAATGAACAAACAACTTGCATTTATATAGCACCTTTACAGCCAATGAAGTACTTTTTGAAGTGTTGTCACTGTTGTAATGCAAGAAATGCAGCAGCCAATGTGCACACAGCAAGGTCCCACAAACAGCCATGTACGGATGTTAGCTGAGGGATAAATATTGGCCAGGACACCTCGTTCTTCAAGAATCATGCCGTGCGATCTTTTATGTCTGTCCGAGAGCAGACAGGGTCTTGGCTTAAGCCAAAAGACAATGCCTCCAAGTGGAGAGGGTGGGGGGAGATGGTGGCATAGTGGTAAGTCACTTGGCTAGTAATCCAGGGTAATACCCTGTGGTCATGGGTTCAAATCCCACCACAGCAGAAGGTGAAATTTAAATTCAATTAAATAATTTTTTTAAATCTGGAATTGAAAGCTAGTCTCAGTAGTGGTGCCATGAAACTATGATCGATTGGTATAAAAACACATCTGGTTCACTAATGTCCTTTAGGGAAGGAAATCTGCTGTCCTTACCTGGTCTGGCTTACATGTGACTCCAGACCCACAGCAATGTGGTTGACTCTAAACTGCCCTCTGAAATGAACTAGCAAGCCACTCACTTCAAGGGCAATTAGGGATGGACAACAAATTCTGGCCTTGCCAGTGATGCCTACATCCCATGAAAGAATTTAAAAACTCCCTCAGTATTGCACTAAAATGTCAGCCTTGATTCTTTTGTGCTCAAGCCTCTGGAGAGAGACTTGAACTCAACATTTTGACTCAGAGGCGAGACAGCCACTACTAACTGAGTCATGGCTGACACTATAATGCAGTATACTTCATGTAAAGTGACCTAGTAGATTTGCAATGACTTACTGTACAACAGAGTTGAGGAGCTCTGCGAGATATTCAGCCAAGTAGCCAGTGTCACCTAATGGAGACATCTCACACGTTTCCACCTCTTACAATCCAGTTATAAATCAGCCAAGAGCGACGTCTCAATTCATTTCATCTTCACTGCCTCCGGAGAATACTTGGCATCAGGTGGCAGGACCGTATCTCCAACACAGAAGTCCTCGAGGCGGCCAACATCCCCAGCTTATACACACTACTGAGTCAGCGGCGCTTGAGATGGCTTGGCCATGTGAGCCGCATGGAAGATGGCAGGATCCCCAAGGACACATTGTACAGTGAGCTCGCCACTGGTATCAGACCCACTGGCCGTCCATGTCTCCGCTTTAAAGACGTCTGCAAACGCAACATGGAGTCCTGTGACATTGATCACAAGTTGTGGGAGTCAGTTGCCAGCGATCGCCAGAGCTGGCGGACAGCCATAAAGGCGGGGCTAAAGTGTGGCGAGTCGAAGAGACTTAGCAGTTGGCAGGAAAAAAGACAGGCGCAAGGAGAGAGCCAACTGTGTAACAGCCCTGACAAATTTTTCTGCAGCACCTGTGGAAGAGTCTGTCACTCTAGAATTGGCCTTTATAGCCACTCCAGGCGCTGCTCCACAAACCACTGACCACCTCCAGGCGCTTACCCATTGTCTCTCGAGACAAGGAGGCCAAAGAAGAAGAAGATAAAGCAGATCTGATGAAATCTGGGAACAGGGAACTAACTTCCCTCTTAACAGATAAAAAAACATAAGCAAACTGTATATTTAAGACAATCACACTGCCTTGTCATGCATATTATTAAGTGATAGATGTCAAAGAATTGTGGGCTACACAAAATAAGTGAATAAATGAGCCCCAAATGAAAGATGAAAAAGTTATTTGCTTTGCAAAAGCCACCAATGTATAATACTCATTCTGCTTCGACAATTCAATTTCATGAACACTTATGGTCACTATTATTGTGAAACAACTGTGGTGCATGCAGTTTGAAATGACAGCATGTCCCATATTACATTATTCAGTGTAACATGAGATTTTTGATTCTGTTTGAGACTGAAGCCTCAAGAACAAGATGATAAAATGTTTAAGAAAAGTCTTCCGGCGTTATTTTTCTTTTGCAGGAGATCCAACATGCAGAAATTGACAACAGCAAAGCTGCAATTGAATGCTGTCAGTTTCAATAAGTTGTTGAGTAAAAGCTCTGTCTGCTCACCATATGTTCATTGTGTTTAGAAAATAAAGATCTCCAGGTAAACTACAAACTAAAATCCCATTTAACAAATGAGATTATGGAGAATTCACAATTCACTTCCTTCGCTGATAAACTCACCTTTTCTTTCTGTGATTCGCTGCTTCGCCCCTGGTCCAGCCCAGGTTTAGTTTTATTTCCCTCAGTTTGTTCATCCCGCACAAGCTGTTTGGAGGCTTTCTTTTTACTCCTGAAGCTGATGTGCGTTCCAGATTTCTTCATTGCTCAGCTGATGTCCAAATCCACATACATGTAGCAATAACACAACCAAATAAAAACTGTCAGATCTCCCAAATAAAAGGAGAATGCTGAGTCTATTCTCCAGGCCGCAGTTGACAGAGAAACATCATAATTGAAAGGATGGTCCACGTTGAACTTGTTTTTTTAAGAAACAAGAAATAAAAGGGAAACGTTTGGGAATAAGCCGGGAAGGTTTCACCCTTCACCGGGTGACCAGGTGGAGACACCCGGGCATCTTCGCTGAGTCCAGCGCCCAAGAGCCGCTCTCACTGGGGGACAAATGGACAAAGCTGAGGTTCAGACAACAGCCGCTACTGACTCACTGCTGCTGCGGTTAAAGCTCGGCCCGATCTCCAGCCATCCACTGACACTTATTCTGGGTTCACACACACTCGCTGTCCACTCCACCCCGCCGGGCTGGGCCGCTTCAATCGCAGCCGCCGCTCCCGGTAAGAAGCTGCCGCCCGCCACTTGCCCAAACGCTGCCGACAACAACCGATCGTGCGTCGGCATGGCCGCAGTCACTGTCCCCTCGGAAACATGCCAGGTCAACCGCACATGACGATGTTGCTGGTGGTGCCGGTGGTGTGATGAGACTTTATTTATTATTGCTGTAATGTTTTATTCTCCTGAAACATAACTCACTTCCGGTTATCAATGCGTTTGACCTTTCAGCCGGAAGTGCCCCTTACCGACGGGCGCGCGCACCTCGTGGGGCGTGCGTGAACTGGAGCGCGCGGTCCATTGTCATTAAATTTGGTCGCGCGCGAACCACAGGAAGGAGAGGAGCAGCTCTGTGCACGCGCTGCTCTGCAATATTGAAAGCCAACTTGCAGATTCTTCTTCTTCTTCTTTGGCCTCCTTGTCTCGAGAGACAATGGGTAAGCGCCTGGAGGTGGTCAGTGGTTTGTGAAGCAGCACCTGGAGTGGCTTTAAAGGCCAATTCTAGAGTGACAGACTCTTCCACAGACGCTGCAGATAAAATTGGTTGTCCGGGCTGTTACACAGTTGGCTCTCCCCTTGCGCTTCTGTCTTTTTTCCTGCCAACTGCTTAGTCTCTTTGACTCGCCACACTTTAGCCCTGCCTTTATGGCTGCCCGCCAGCTCTGGTGATCGCTGGCAACTGACTCCCACAACTTGTGATCAATGTCACAGGACTTAATGCCGCGTTTGCAGACGTCTTTAAAGCGGAGACATGGACGGCTCGTGGGTCTGATACCAGTGACAAGCTCGCTGTAAAATGTTTCCTTGGGGAACCTGCCATCTTCCATGCGGCTCACATGGCCAAGCCATCTCAAGCGCCGCTGGCTCAATAGGGTGTATATGCTGGGGATGTTGGCCGCCTCGAGGACTTCTGTGTTGGAGATACGGTCCTGCCACTTGATGCCAAGGATTCTCCGGAGGCAGCGAAGATGGAATGAATTGAGATGTCGCTCTTTGCTGACATACGTTGTCCAGGCCTAGCTGCCGTAGAGCAAGGTACTGAGGACACAGGCTTGATACACTCGGACTTTTGTGTTCGCTGTCAGTGCGCCACTTTCCCACACTCTCTTGGCCAGTCTGGACATAGCAGTGGAAGCCTATCCCATGCGCTTGTTAATTTCTACATCGAGAGACAGGTTACTGGTGATAGTTGAGACTAGGTAGGTGAATTCTTGAACCCCTTCCAGAGCATGGTCGCCAATGTTGATGGATGGAGCATTTCTGACATCCTGTCCCATGATGTTCGTTTTCTTGTGGCTGATGGTTAGGCCAAATTTGTTGCAGGCAGCTGCAATCCTGTCGATGATTCTCTGCAGACACTCTTCAGTGTGAGATGTCAATGCAGCATCGTCAGCAAAGAGGAGTTCCCTGATGAGGACTTTCCGTACTTTGGTCTTCGCTCTTAGACAGCAAGGTTGAACAACCTGCCATCTGATCTTGTGTGGAGGAAAATTCCTTCTTCTGAAGACTTGAACGCATGTGAGAGCAGCAGGGACAAGAAGATCCCAAACAGTGTAGGTGCGAGAACACAGCCCTGTTTCACGCCACTCAGGATAGGAAAGGGGTCTGATGAGGCGCCGCATTGCTGAATTGTGCCTTTCATATTGTCATGGAATGAGGTGATGATACTTAGTAGCTTTGGTAGACATCCGATCTTTCCTAGTAGTCTGAAGAGACCATGTCTGCTGACAAGGTCAAAGGCTTTGGTGAGATCAATGAAAGCAACGAAGAGGGGCACCTGTTGTTCACGGCATTTTTCCTGCATCTGGCGAAGAGAGAACAGCATATCAATGGTGGATCTCTTGCTCGAATGCCGTGCTGTGCCTCAGGATAGACGCGCTCAGCCAGCTTCTGGAGCCTGTTTAAAGCCACTCGAGCGAAGACTTTCCCCACTATGCTGAGCAGGGAGATTCCACGGTAGTTGTTGCAGTCACCGCGGTCACCCTTGTTCTTATAGAGGGTGATGATATTGGCATCGCACATGTCCTGTGGTACTGCTCCCTCATCCCTGCACAGGCAAAACAGTTCGTAGAGTGCTGAAATTATAGCAGGCTTGGCACTCTTGATTATTTCATGGATAATGCCGTCCTTGCCAGGGGCCTTTCCGCTGGCTAGAGAATCAATGGCATCACTGAATTCTGATTTTGTTGGCAGTACGTCCAGCTCATCCAAGACTGGCAGAGACTGGGCTGCATTGTGGGTGGTCTCAGTGACAACATTTTCCCTGGACTATAATTGTAGGTAGTGCTCCACCCAGCGGTCCATTTGCTTGCGTTGGTCAGTGATTATGTCCCCTGATTTAGATTTGAGGGGGGCGATCTTCTTGCTGGATGGCTCAAAAGCTCTCTTAATGCCATCATACATTCCTCTCATATTTCTGGTGTCAGAGGCCAGCTGAATATGACTGCATAGGTGTTGCTAGTAGTCATTTGCGCAGCGCCTGGCTATTCTTCGTGCAGTGCTTCTGGTTGCTTTAAGTGCTACAGATGTTAACTCGCTGGGGGCTTTCTTGTAGTTCTGCAGTGCAATTCGCTTAGCGGCTATGACAGGTTCCAGCTCTTCAAAGTGAGATTGAAACCAGTCTAGATACCGCTTCACACGTTTGCCATCGGTGGTCATTGCTGAGTCATAGATGGCGTCTCTGATGTGGGCCCACTTGATCTCTGCATCCCCTGTGGGAGTGTTTTGAAGGGCTTTTTCAAGTGAATTTAGAAACCTATGTAACAGCTGTGGATGAGAGATTCTGCTAGTGTTGATGCGCGGGCGGCCCTTCTGCTTGGAGTGATGCAGCTTCTTTGGTTTGAGTCTAACCTTGCTGCACACCAGGGAGTGGTCGGTGTCGTAGTCTGCACTGTGGAAGCTGCGTGTGATTTGAACGCTGTTTAAAGAGGCTCGCCTTGTGCCGATGAGGTCCAGCTGGTGCCAATGGCGTGATCTTGGGTGCCTCCAAGAAACCTGGTGACAGGGTTTAGTGTGAAAGAACAAGTTGGTGATGCAGAGATTATGATAGGTACACAACTCAAGCAGTCTCTGTCCATTCTCATTCATCCTTCCAGTGCTATAGCACCCAAGGCAGGAGGGCCATGAGTCATGGTCGGCCTCAACCCTGGCATTAAAGTCCCACAGCAGGAATAGGTGTTTGGTGTTGGGGATGCTACTAATGATATTATGGAGTTCATCGTAGAACTGGTCTTTAGCTTCAGGTGGGGAGCAGAGTGTTGGAGCATAGATGCTGAGTGGGTGTACTGGACCAGAGGCGAACAGTCGGATGGACTGTATGCGTTCCGAGCCATTTGAGGGTGGCTATCATGTTGAGCAAAGAGTTTCTGATGGCGAAGCCCACTCAATGCTGTCTTGGTTTTTCAGGATCCCTACCTGCCAGAAGAAGGTGTAGTCTTGCTCTCTTAGAGACCCGCTCGCAGGGAGGCGTGTCTCCTGAAGTGCTGCAATGTCCACATTGAGTCTGCTGAGCTCGTTGTTAATGTTGGCGGTCTTCCAAGAATCATTGATTTGTGTAAGGTCTTCCGAGAGGCCAGGACACATAGTTCTGACGTTCCAGCTTGCAGAACGAAGGGCTGGTACCTTCTTTCCTTTTTTTGTCGTGCTGTTCGGTGCGGTGTTACAGTCCATTTGTCGGGCAATGACCCTGAGCTCCAAGCACCCATTGAAGCAGGTGGACTGTGGCGGGACAGAACCTTACTGACCGGGGGCTGCCCGGTTTGAGGCGGGCGGTTGCTGTCCAGTGAGATGCGATGACCTCTCCCACCGACAAAGGCAACCCATGGCGCCCAATCTCTATGCCAATTGAGCTGGACTTATAACCCGTAACTGCTGCCTTCCGTGTTGTTTTGGTCGCTATGAGGCGACTATGGAGTGACCTCTCCATGGCACATGCCTGGACGGATGTATGGAGGTTGTGCGTTGCCCAAGCGTCAAAACCCCCATCTCAGCCTTTCTGGTGGGGTCCAAAGTCATCAATAAACTAGAATTTGGTAACAAGTGTATTTGTGTAGAAACATGCCTCTGCTATCACCTAGACTTTGCACTATGCTGTTTGATTGTCTCTCTATCAGTGGTAACACAAGTTATGCCAACCAACCCTCAGCTTGGGTGCCATTGGTTTCTTGGTTCCAAAAGGCAATTTTAGCTGTATCCCACAACCCAAAATATCTATGAGAGGCATTGTTAAAAAGAGCTTTCCAACACATCTATTTTCCAAAAAGGTTAGGCGTAGCAAATAGCCACTCAACTACTCCACAGGAATTTTCCTGAGACTCTGGATAGAGTTGTCTGCATATAACACACATAATGCATATACCTACATACCTTAGGAAAACAGTTTCACAGTATGCACATGCATAACATTATAAGTTGTAAGAAAAACAAAATACGAGAAGTACTCAGCAGGTAGAAGAGTGAGGGGAGACTTGATTGAAATATATAAGATCCTGAACAGTCCTGACACTGTTTTAAAATTAGGGGTCGCCCTTTTTGAACAGAGACGAGGAGAATTTTTTTCTCTCATGGGGTTGTGCGACTTTGGAATTCTCTGCCTCAGAAGGTGGTGCAGGCGGGGTCATTGAATATTTTTGAGGAGGAGGTAGATGGATTCTTGTTAGGCAAGGGAATCAAAGATTATCGGGGGTAAATGGGAGTGTGGAATTCGAGACAGAAACAGATCAGCCATGATCTTATTGAATGGCGGAGCAGGGGCCAACTGGCCTACTTCTGTTCCTAACTCGTTTGGTCCGACCTGCTGATTATTTCCCGCATTTTCTGTTTTTTTAAGATTTCCAGCATCTATGGTAATTTGCTTTTTTATCACAAGTTATAACCCATATCGAGGAGCAGGAGATGGTGGAGTAGTTGAATTGTTGATGATGGTGAAGATGCATTTTGTTGGCTGCAGGGGTTGTGGGTGGATTAGATCAATACTGTGTGAAGATATTTGGCAAGGGCCTAAAGGGAGGGATGAGTGCTGTCAATGTCGGGGAGCTATGGGGCAAATTGAAGGTACTGGCTCGCAGAGGGAACGGTCAGTCAATGGGAGCAAATGGATTCTTTAGGGGAAAGGTCAAGACTAATGGCTGGGTATTCGACAGCTTCATATGGAGGGGAATGGAACTCGGCAACAGTGGTCATTTTGATGTGAGGAGGTTCAAGGATAAAAGTCGGCATGTCAATAGAATGGGGGCGGGATGGCATGAATACATTGATGATTACACTGCACGTATGGGGGGAGGCTCAATGGTAATGGAGGGAAGGGTAACTAACATTGGGTGGGTCAAAGGTGATGGGTTCAAGCAGGAAGGTTGCAGGAGGAGGTTAATTGGAAGGTGGGGAGACTTGCCCTGAATTCCAGATAAGGAGACTTGCCCTGAATTCCACGCACACCATTTTTTCCAAAGATAATGGGAACCATGTGGACACGTAAGGATTGCAAGGAGAATGGGAGGAGGCAAATGACTGTGGTTATGTCTTCTACCTGGCTGCAATTTGAAGGCAGACATAAGGGAGCTGTTCATTGCTTTGATGTTTCAGATCACTAGAAACAGAGGGATGAATCGCCACATTCTGCTTATTGTTACAAAAGTGCCTCTGTGTTTTGTTAAATATATTTTTGGGGGATTCATTTTTGAAAGATTGAAGAAATGTTAAATTTTGGGGTTTTCAAAGGGGTTCATGTAAAGGCCACTTGACTTTGAAAAACAGTCCCTGGAAATGTTTTTTAAAAGGGGCACTGAGAGGTCTTGAGAGGAAAACAAGCCTTTCTGGGAAACTAACTGACCTCCAGCAACAACAACAAGCCTTTCCGGGAAACCACCTGACTTCCAGCTCAATAAACAACAGAGAAATTTGGACACCTGGAGAAGTTGTTTACAAAGAAGAGACAGGTCAAGGCTGATGGAAGTCAAAAGGTTGATCACTTGTTGTCGGTTTAGCTTTTGAATTGTTTTGAGTTGGGGTTGAACTGTATAAAAAGGCAGAGAGCTTCCAAGGAGAGAAGGGAATTCCCAAGGAAGAAGAGAATCCACAACCCAGCTCAGCTTTCCAACACTTCTCTAAAAGACCCTGAGAAGTCCACTGTGTCAACTTATCTCGTCTCCTGTCTTTGACGAAAAGCCTGCTAAATTAATTCTCAACACCACCTGAAAAGAACTGTTCTGAAAGATCCCAGTGACCTGTCTACGCGTACTTGGAGGCCAGATTGTATGCCAGTTTTGTAACATTACGTATCTCATCTGCTGTTTCTTCAACAGTGAGCAAGTATTCAGCCCAAGTGTTTTTTCCGTCTGTAATAGAGCTCTAAAAACAAAATCTCTTTATTTTTCCGGTTAACCGGTGTACGTGTGGGTGATTGTGAAGGGGCTAAGGTACAAAGGAAACTTTAATATTTCAATCTGTGTGTTTATGCTTTCCTTCATTACTGGTTAAGACTTGTTTTATAATAAACTGTTAATTTTGTTGTTTATTAAAGAAACCTAGTTGGAGTGTTTTATTCTGGGATAAAAATAGAGTCTATGACTAACCGTATCGGTAAGTGGGAAAAAAATTAAATATATGTAGTGACCCATGGAGAAGTGGACCGAGAATAAACAGTGCACTTCTCCCGCCTTGGTCGTAACATTATTTATTCAGAAAAGCCACAGCGACATGGGCCTTATACATTCAATTTGTCGTGTACTTCGTGTACTACGGGAAGAAGAATAAAGAGAGAGACTAAGGAAGGTTCTTTCCCTCAACTCATGATGCCTCAGCACCAGCAACAGGCAGAACAGGAAGGTGAGGATGTTCCAAATGATAACATCGAGAAATAGCCTTACCAAAGACAGGCACTGGCACGTCATTACATCCTCAGGACAAGGCAAAATTACCTTCAAATATCAGAGAGGCAAATATCAGAGAGCACATCAACACTAACAAAATTTCTTATCCACAGCTGTAACATAAGTTTCTCAATACACTTGAAAAAACCCTTCAAAACACTCCTACAGGGGATGCAGAGATCAAGTGGGCCCACATCAGAGACGCCAACCATGACTCAGCAATGATCACCTTTGGTAAACGTGAGAAGCAGAATGCAGACTGGTTTAAATCTCACTTTGAAGAGCTGGAACCTGTCATAGCCGCTAAGCGTATTGCACTGTTAAACTACAAGAAAGCCCCCAGCGAGATAACATCTGTAGCACTTAAAGTAGCCAGAAGCGCTGCACAAAGAACAGCCAGGCATTGTGCAAATGACTACTGGCAACACCTATGCAGTCGTATTCAGCTGGCCTCCGACACTGGAAACATCAGAGGAATGTATGATGGCATTAAGAGAGCTTTTGGGCCAACCATCAAGAAGATTGCCTCCCTCAAGTCTAAATCAGGGGACACGATCACTGACCAATGCAAGCAAATGGACCGCTGAGTGGAACACTACCTAGAACTGTACTCCAGGGAAAATGTTGTCACTGAGACCACCCTCAATGCAGCCCAGTCTCTGCCAGTCATGGATGAGCTGGACGTACAGCCAACAAAATCAGAACTCAGTGATGCCATTGATTCTCTAGCCAGTGGAAAAGCCCCTGGAAAGGATGGCATTACCCCTGAAATAATCAAGAGTGCCAAGCCTGCTATACTCTCAGCACTCCATGAACTGCTTTGCCGGTGCTGGGATGAGGGAGCAGTACCACAGGGCATGCGCGATGCCAATATCATCACCCTCTATATGAACAAAGGTGATTGCGGTGACTGCAACAACAACCGTGGAATCTCCCTGCTCAGCATAGTGGGGAAAGTCTTCATTCGAGTCATTTTAAACAGGCTCCAGAAGCTGGCTGAGCATGTCTACCCTGAGGCACAGTGTGGCTTTCGAGCAGAGAGATCCACCACTGACATGTTGTTCTCCCTTCGCCAGCTACAGGAGAAATGCACGAACAACAGATGCCCCTCTTCGTTGTTTTCATAGATCTCACCAAAGCCTTTGACCTCATCAGTAGGCATGGTCTCTTCAGACTACTAGCAAAGATTGGATGTCCACCAAAGCTACGAAGTATCATCACCTCATTCCATGACAATATGAAAGGCACAATTCAGTATAGACCTTATCAGACCCCTTTCCTATCCTGAGTCGCGTGAAACAGGGCTGTGTTCTCGCACCTACACTGTTTGGGATCTTCTCCCTGCTGCTCTCACATGCGTTCAAGTTTTCAGAAGAAGGAATTTTCCTCCACACGAGATCAGATGGCAGGTTGTTCAACCTTGCCCGTCTAAGAGCGAAGACCAAAGTATGGAAGGTCCTCATCAGGGAACTCCTCTTTGCTGACGATGCTGCATTAACATCCCACACAGAAGAGTGTCTGCAGAGAATCATCGACAGGATTACGGCTGCCTGCAACAAATTTGGCCTAACCATCAGCCTCAAGAAAACCAACATCATGGGACAGGAGGTCTGAAATGCTCCATCCATCAATATTGGCGACCATGCTCTGGAAGTGGTTCAAGAGTTCACCTACCTAGTCTCAACTATCACCAGTAACCTGTCTCTCGATGCAGAAATCAACAAGCGCATGGGAAAGGCTTCCACTGCTATGTCCAGACTGGCCAAGAGAGTGTGGGAAAATGGCGCACAGACAGGGAACACAAAAGTCCGAGTGTATCAAGCCTGTGTCCTCAGTACCTTGCTCTACAGCAGCGAGGAAAGGACAACGTATGTCAGCCAAGAGCAACCTCTCAATTCATTCCATCTTCGCTGCCTCCGAAGAATCCTTGGCATCAGGTGGCAGGAATGTATCTCCAACGTAGAAGTCCTCGAGGGGGCCAACATCCCCAGCATATACACCCTACTGAGCCAACGGCGCTTGACATGGCTTGGCCATGTGAGCCGCATGGAAAATGGCAGGATCCCCAAGGAGACATTGCACAGCGAGCTCATCACTGGTATCAGACCCACCGGCTGTCCATGCTCTGGAAGTGGTTCAAGAGTTCACCTACCTAGGCTCAACTATACCAGTAACCTGTCTCTCGATGCAGAAATCAACAAGCGCATGGGAAAGGCGTCCGCTGCTATGTTCAGACCGGCCAAGAAAGTGTGGGAAAATGGTGCACAGACACAGAACACAAAAGTCCGAATGTATCAAGCTTTAAAGACATCTGCAAACGCGACATTAAGTCCTGTGACATTGATCACAAGTTGTGGGAGTCAGTTGCCAGTGATCGCCAGAGCTGGCGGACAGCCACAAAGGCGGGGCTGAAGAGTGGCCAGTCGAAGATACTTAGCTGTTGGCAGGATAAAAGACAGAAGCGCAAGGAGAGAATCAACTGTGTAACAGCCCCGACAACCAATTTTATCTGCAGGGCCTGTGGAAGAGTCTGTCATTCTAGAATTGGCCTTTATAGCCACTCCAGGTGCTGCTTCACAAACCACTGACCACCTCCAGGCGCTTACCCATTGTCTCTCGAGACAAGGAGGCCAAAGAAGAAGAATGCCAGAGACTCCTAAGGATGTCATGTGAAATGGTCACAGAAATTTGTAGGATCCTGCAACATGACCTGCAGCCCCTGGGCTTCAGTGGGAATCCCATGCCAGTTGCCCTCAAGGTGACTGCTGCACTCAGTTTTTCCCCAGCGGCTCCTTCCAGGGATCCACCGGTGACATATGTGGCATCTTGCAGTCTGCGACCCACAGGTGACATCAAAGAGTGACAAATGCCCTGTCTCAACATGCCAATGATTTCATCTACTTACGTGAAGACGAGGACAGCCAGGCAGCAAGGTCTGCGGCCTTTGGCGCCATCACTGGCTTGTGACCATAGGAAAAGAATCATGCATGTTTGCGCAGGTTTCCCAGTGAGCTGTTTTGACTCCTACATTTTGAGGAACTCCCAGCTGCCAGTAGTTTTCAAGGAACCAGCCGAAGTGGACAGATGGATCTCTTTGTACATGGTTGATGACACCAGTACATCATCCCCAAAGTGCTGCTGAAGAGAGGTACAATGTTCTCACGCATCTATCAGAGCCATCATTGAACACACCACTGGCATGCTGAAAATGCGATCTCATTGCCTTGACCAGTCTGGAGGGGTTCTTCAGTACATGCCACAGAGGTTGTCATGAAAAATTGTTGTTTGCTGTTTCTTGCACAACCTTGCAATTAGACATGGTAATATTCTGCAGGTGGAGGAACAGGAGGTACAGCAGACATCCTCAGATGAGGAAAACTATAAAAAGGGTAAGGAGGATGACAACAATGACAATGATGCTGTCATCGCTATGAGGGCCATGGAGAGACATGCAAGGGATATCAGGGAGAACCTCATTTATGCACATTTCAGCCAACAATAAACCACATCATCAAGGAACATTGCGAGGAGAAACATAATTTCCCACAGGAATTCCCTTTTGCATGAGGTCTTATTCATCGCGGCAATCTTAATCAAGTATTGCTGCACTTTCATGTGATTGGCATCTGAAATCATCTATGGGCTACGATGAATGTGAATACAGACCACTGCAAGCAGTGTGAAGTTATGATCGTAGAAAACAAAAATAAAGCACAACAGTATTAGAAAAAGTTATTGATCATTAATAGGAAAATAGCGATCATTGAAGAGTGAAGGCTCAAATTCCAATGAGATAGGAACACTGGACATTTCCTAAGATGCTTTGCAAGCATCATTGCATTCCTTCCGTAAGCCTCCAAAAAGCCTTTTTGTATCCATCTATAACCAAGCAAAACATTACTGAGCAGATCAAATTTTGCATGAAATAAAAATTTTTAATACATCTTTGTAATTATGACTATTTGTACAGCACCCGTGATCAAAACTGTTTCAATTTCCTTTTTCTCCCATTATGTCCAGGTGTTATCCCAACATTATCACTGAGGTTGAGGCAGCCTGCTCAGTGACCTGCCCCGTTGCTGTGGATGACATTGGCAGGCGTCCTCTGGAGGAATGGGGTCTCGATGGCTTCATCTTACTAGGGGTCTGCAGCAATGGTGCTTGAGTATGCCCCATGTACTCGCCTGCTGGAGGTAATGGGTCACTATCGTTGGGGAGGACTAGGTGCCGCTTACCCTGGGGCAGCTGGCATGCATTCCTCCTCCATCTGTGTGCACGATGACACCTGCTTGCCTCCCTCAGGGGAAGGAGCACTTTACACTGAAACGATTGGACAAAGTGGGGTGGAAGGAGGCTCGTGTGGAGTATGAGCTCCGGCATGGACTAGTTGAGCTTCTGTGCTGTGCACTCAATGTAACTTGATGTAACATTTACCATGAAGGAGTCAGTATATAATGAGGTGATTCACTATCAGTGTAACTGAATTTTGTGGGGTTGGAGTGGGGGAAGAGGGAGATACTCAACAGTTTCCCATCGCACATTGTGATGAAGAATTCTTGCCATAAACTAAATGAAGCTGGGGTTGTTCGCCTTCGAGCAGAGAAGAGTAAGAAGAGATTTGATAGAGGTGTTGAGAACCATGAATTGTTTAGATAGGGTAAATAAAGAGAAACTATTCCAGTGGCTGCAGGGTCAATAGCCATAAGGTAATTAGCAAAAGAACCAGAAGTTACATGACGGAAAATCTTTTTACGCAATGAGTGGTTAGGATTTGGAATGCACAGCCTGATAGGGTGGCGGATAGAGAATCAATAGTAGCCTTCAAAAGGGAATTGGATAAACACTTGAAGAGAGTTTTGATGAAAGGTCACAGACCTGAATCATTAACTCTCCTGCTCACTCCGCAGATGCTGCCTGGCCAATTAACCTATCAACCAGCAAGTCTTTGACATGTGGGAGGAAACCAGAGCACCCGGAGGAAACCCACGCAGACACAGGGAGAACTTGCAAACTCCATACAGGCAGTACCCAGAATTGAACCCAGGTCGCTGGAGCTGTGAGGCTGCGGTGCTAACCACTGCGCCACTGTATTTCCAGCACGTTCTGTTTTTAATCCATCAGGAGCAACAAGGCTTCTGGAGCAGCCCTAATGCTGCAACTAAGTGACAGCATTAACAATTGTTATGACCAGGTGGGAAAGGGGTCTAGGGGTTCCCTCTCAGCCTTTTCGTGGTTTGACCGGAGCAGGGTTTAATTTTTGAAATGTTGTGTTTTTAGCTTCCCCTCAGTGAATCCTTGTTCACAGCTCTCCAATTGTAATGGCAAAGAAATCAACCAAACAGGTTTCCTTAGATTTTAACAAGAAAGGTGTATGTTAATTAACCTTAAAATTCTAATTCGGTTAAAACTACTAAAAATACGCAACGCGACCACACTAGCATGCATACGTGATAAACTCACACGCAGATGGAGATAGAAAAGGAGAAAGAATCAAGGGGAAAGGTTTGAAGCAATAGCTGGAGATCATTTACTGTCTTTTGAATTCAATGTAAAGTCTTTGGTTGCAGTTAAATCCTATAGTCTCATTGGGGCCCAGTACACACTTTCAAACTTGTTTCGATGGTTTTCTATCTTCTTGAAATCCAGTTGCAGTCTTTTCTTTTCGTGAGAGAGAGAGAGCGAGACAGGGAGATGCTGCCTTCCTTCAAGTTCAGTTGCAGTCTGACTTCAATCTGTTCTGCGAACACAATACAAACCAAACCTGGGCCAGCAGGCCAGTCATGTGACTAGTTTTTTTTTTAAACAACCTGCCCGGTGAGGTTTTTTGGATTCTTTCTTAGTAGACATCCTCAGTAGGGGGCTGGAATGCTGGCTTTCACACAGTCAATGTCTTGTGATCAAAATCCATTTGGTTAATTGAATGGGGGAGCAGTTCCATTGTCTTCTCCAGGCAACTGTCTCTTAGAATGTAAATGTTTCCAGCCACTGCCCTGTTAGGATGCAGGTGCAGCCATGTTTTCAGTCCAGTAAGAGTTTAAAATTACTGTTCCATATGATTAAATTAATATGCCTCATTCTTGGCAGGTGTGGTTTTCATCACACAATGTACATCAAAGCAGGTTTCCAGCACCAACTCAAGACCACTATGGTATTCATGGACCTGACAGCAATGTATAACACATTAAGGAAGCATGGACTCCTTTTCAAGCTCTCTACCATTCTCCCTTGTAGAACAATGATCCATCTTCTCAACTCCATATTTAGCAACCGATGCTTCAGTGTGGACACTGGCACTCAGAAGAGCAGATATAGAATGCTGCACAATGGACTCCCACAGGGTTCTGTTGTGGCATCCTTGTTATTCAACATTTATATCAAACAGTCTGCCCAAAACAGAGTCCCACAAGTTTGTATATACTGATGACATTGCCTTGGCCACACAGAACAAGAATTTGTCTGCCACTGAGAAGACCCTGACCAGTGCTTTATAGAGGATGGAGGCTTACTCCCACCAATAGCAACTTTGGCCAAACTTACAAAAAAACTGTCACTTCAACATTCCACCTCAACAGCAAACCAAGCCATGAAAATCTCCTTTTCTAAGGCAGTAGTAAACTATCCCAAAATCCCCTTACATTCAGGAGTCAGACTTGCTTACACCATGCTGGATAGACAGAATCTCAGGAAGAAACTAAAGAATAGGGTTAACCTGCTCCATACACTTGCTGGATCCACATGGAGAGCAGATGCTTAAACCTTCTGTATGGCAGCACTTAGCCTGGTGTACTCTAAAGCGGAGTACTGCTCTTCCACATGGCTATCAAGTCTGCATGTCAAATCCTTGATGTCCAGCTCAACTCTACTATATGAGAATTATCACCAGTGCACTCTTAATGACACCAACACCCTGGCTGACTGTGCTTGCAAACATCACACCACCACACCTACACCACGAATATGCAGTCTCCAGAGAATACAACCATCAAAGACATGCTGATCCAGACTGACTTGACCAACCTACTACTAACTCATTTCAAATCTAGAAGGCCATTTTGGACTGCCACTGAAACCCTTCAGTGATCTCCTATCAGCCTTGATGACCATGCCGTAATCTTGTAAGAACTGTGACATACCAAATGGATTTCTTACAGAGAACCCACAGTACAACCTGAAAGATCAAATGTTCCTCACAAACAGTGGACAACCATCCACCACCTCAGAACTGGTCATGGTAGATGCTGCCATCTTCTCCATAGATGGTAGATTAAAGCATCTCCATCATGCAACTGTAGATCTCCTAATGATTCCCTGAGCACATCAAAAACTGCTCTCAGAGGAAATTCGCAAGCAGCCTGCAAGATATCAGGTTAGACGGAAGTTTTGACCTGGATTATTAACTGTATATTAATTTTGTTTAATTAATGCAGGTATTGGGCATTAATTGGGGATTCACTTGAGCACATATTTAGATGTACTTATTGAAACTGTGGTGTGGTTGAATCAGGAAGTGTAAGCTTGTAATATTTCACTCTGTAAATAAATATAAGACTGAGTAAAGATTAGCTCCAGTACTATCATTCACCAATTGGCTTTCCAAACTATAACATGGATATCTGACTTAAATACTGACATCTGATATTGAGTTCTAATGAAAGGTCATTGACCTGAAACGTTAACTTTATTTCCTTCTCCACAGACGCTACCAGACCTGCTAAATATTTCCAGCATTTTCCGTTTTTATTTCAGATTTCCAGCATCTGCAGTATTTTGCTTTTGATATTTGATTTGTTCTTGGCTTCTATAATATGAGAGAAGATTCTGCTTAAATTAGGAAGGGAAAAAGTCAGCTAAGTATGCCATCCACAATTACTTCAGTAACTCCTCCTGGTATACACATATATTTTGTGAGGAGAGGACTGAGTTCAGCTCTGACACTCCCCACAACCTAACAACAGCAACTCTCATCCCCAGAACTGCCGACAAGTCCCAGAAGAAGTCCAATGACCTAACTATCACAGAATCACAGAATAATACAGTGCAGAAGAGGCCCTTCGGCCCATCGAGTCTGCACCGATGCATTAAAGACACCTGACCTGTCTACCTAATCCCATTTGCCAGCACTTGGCCATAGCCTTGAATGTTATGATGTGCCAAGTGCTCATCCAGGTACTTTTTAAAGGATGTGAGGCAACTGCCTCTACCACCCTCCCAGGCAGGCCATTCCAGACTGTCACCAGCCTCTGGGTAAAAAATTTCTTCCTCAAATCCCCCTTAAAACTCCTGCCCCTCACTTTAAACTTATGTCCCCTCGTAACTGACCCTTCAACTAAGGGGAACAGCTGCTCCCTATCCACCCTGTCCATGCCCCTCATAATCTTGTACACCTCAATCAGGTCACCCCTCAGCCTTCTCTCCTTTCGCTTCAGCGAAAACAACCCAAGCCTATCCAACCTCTCTTCATAGCTTAAATGTTCAATCCCAGGCAACATCCTGGCGAATCACCTCTGCAACCCCCTCTCCCCCCCCACCCCAGTGCAATCGCATCCTTCCTTTAATGTGGCGACCAGAATTGCACACAGTACTCCAGCTGTGGCCTTACCAAAGTTCTATACAACTCCAACATGACCTCCCTGCTTTTGTAATCTATGCCTCGATTGATAAAGGCAAGTGTCCCATATGCCTTTTTCACCACCCTATTAACCTGCCCTTCTGCCTTCAGAGATCTATGGACAAACACGTCAAGGTCCCTTTGTTCCTCGGAACTTCCCAGTGTCAGGCCATTCATTGAATACTTCCGTGTCACATTGCTCCTTCCAAAGTGTATCACCTCACACTTTTCAGAGTTAAATTCCATCTGCCACTTTTCTGCCCATTTGACCATCCCGTCTATATCTTCCTGTAACCTCAGACACTCCACCTCACTGTTAACCACTCGGCCAATCTTTGTGTCATCCGCGAACTTGCTGATCCTACCCCCCACTTAGTCATCTATGTCATTTATATAAATGACAAACAATAGGGAACCCTGCACAGATGCCTGTGGCACGCCACTGGACACTGGCTTCCAATCACTAAAACAGTCGTCTGTCATCACTCTCTGTCTCCTACAGCTAAGCCAATTTTTAATCCACCTTATCAAGTTACCCTGTATCCCATGTGCATTTGCTTTCTTGATAAGTCTTCCATGTGGGACCTTGTCAAAGGCTTTGCTGAAATCCATGTAAACACATCAACTGCACTACCCTCATCTACACACCTGGTCACATGCTTAAAAATTCAATCAAATTTGTTAGGCATGACCTCCCTCTGACAAAGCCATGCTGACTATTCCTAATCAAATTTTGCCTCTCCAAGTGGAGATAGATTCTCTCCTTCAGAATTTTCTCCAATAGTTTCCCTACCACTGACGTGAGACTCACAGGTCTGTAGTTCCCTGGCTTATCTCTACAACCTTTCTTAAATAGTGGGAACACATTAGCTGTTCTCCAGTCCTCTGGCACCTCCCCCGTGGCCAGAGAGGAATTAAAAATTTGGGTCAGAGCCCTTGCAATCTCCACCCTCACCTCCCACAGCATCCTGGGACACAAATCGTCCGGACCTGGAGATTTGTCCACTTTTAAGCCTGCCAAAACCTCCAATACCTTGTCACTCCCTATGACAATTTGCTCAAGAACCTCACAGCCTCTCTCTCTGAGTTCCATATCTACATCCTCATTCTCTTGGGTGAAGACAGACGTGAAGTATTCGTTCAACACCCTACCAATGTCCTCTGGCTCCGCCCACAGATTTCCTTCTTGGTCCCTAATGGGTCCTACTCTTTCCCTGGTTATCCTCTTCCCATTGATATACTTATAGAATATCTTGGGATTTTCCCTACTTTTACCAGCCAGAGCTTTCTCATATCCCCTCTTTGCTCTCCTAATTGCTTTCTTAAGCTCCATCCTACACTTTCTGTACTCCACTAATGCTTCCGTTGATTTGCTCTCTTTGTATTTGCTAAAAGACTCTCTTTTCCTTCTCATTGTACCCTGAATGTTTCTGGTCATCCATGGTTCTCTGGACTTGTTGCTCCTACCTATTACCCTAGAAAGAACATGTTGGGCCTGTACCCTCCCCATTTCCTTTTTGAATGCCCCCCCCATTGCTCTTCTGTAAATTTCCCGACAAATAACTCTTTCCAGTCTACCTTGGCCAGATCCTGCCTTATTTTACTAAAATTCACTCTCCCCCAATCCAAAACCTTTTTTTCTTTCTCCTATTTCTTTCTCCATAACAAGCTTAAATTGTACCATGTTATGGTCACTATCACCAAAGTGCTCCCCCACCAACACATCAACCACCTGTCTGGCTTCATTCCCCAGAATTAGGTCCAGCACTGCGCCCTACCTTGTTGGATCCTCTACATATTGAGCTAAAAAGTTCTCCTGTATACATTTTAAGAACTTCACTCCATCTAAGCCCTTAACACGATGACTATCCCAATTAATGTTGGGAAAGTTGAAATCACCTAATATAATTACCCTATTATTATTTTTACACACCTCTGCAAATTGTGCACATATTTGCTCCTCAATTTCCGGCTGACTATCTGGGGGTCTATAATAAACACATAGCAATGTGGCTGTCCCTTTTTTATTCCTAAACTCTATCCATAAAGCTTCATTTGATGCCCCCTCCAAGATATCATCTCTCCTTACTGCAGTAACTGACTCCTTAACTAATATTGCAATGCCCTCTTCTCTTTTACCCCCTCCTCTGTCTCACCTGAAGATTCTATATCCCGGGATATTGAGCTGCCAATCCTGCCCCTCCCTCAACCATGTCTCCGTGATGGCTACTATATCACAATTCCACGTGTCAATACTTGCCCTTAACTCATCCATTTTACCTGTAATACTCCTGGCATTAAAGTAGAGGCCATCCATCTTGGTCTTACTCCCTCGAAACTTACTTCCGCTGTATTCCCTCTGACTTGTTTGCTTTCCTGTGTTTAGCTGTGTCCCTATTCTGCTAGGAGTCTGTGTCTCCTCCCCCTGCCAAATTAGTTTAAACTCCTCCCAACAGCACTAGCAAACCCACCAGCAGGGATGTTAGTCCCCCTCTGGTTCAGATGTGGACCGTCCTGCTTGTACAGGTCCCACCTTCCCCAGAAATGGTCCCAGTGGTCCAGGAATCTAAAACCCTCCAACCTGCACCAACTCTTAAGCCACGCATTCATCTGTGCTATTCTCCTATTTCTATACTCGCTAGCACGTGGCATTGGGAGTAATCCAGAGATTACAACCTGAGAGGTCCTGCTTTTTAGTCCGCTGCCTAACTCCCTGAATTCTTGGTGCAAGATCTCATCCCTCTTTCTACCTATGTCATTGGTACCAACATGTACCATGACCTCTGCCTTATCACCCTCCCCCTTCAGGATGCCCTGCAGCCGTTCAGTGACATCCTGGACCCTGGCACCAGGGAGGCAACACACCATCCTGGAGTCACGTTGATGGCCACAGTAGCGCCTATCTGTTCCCCTGACTATAGAATCCCCTATCACTATTGCTCTTCCTCTCTTTCCCCCTTCCTGTGCAGACAGGCTGCTTGTGGTGCCAGAAGTTTGGCTCTGTCCGCACTCCCTGCAGGAACCAGCCTCATCAGCCTCCAAAATGGAATACCGATTTTCAAGCGAGACCTCAGGGAACTCCTGAACTACGTGCCTGTTTCTCTTGGACTCCTGGTGGTCACCCATTCCCTTCCTTCCTCAAGTCCCTTCAGCTGCGGTGTGACCACCTCTCTAAACGTGCTATCCACGATGCTGTCAGACTCGCGGATGCTCCACAGTGTTTCCAGCCTCCGTTCCAGCTCTGAAACCCAAGTTTCCAGGAGCTGCAGCTGGACACACTTCCTGCACACATGCTGGTCCTGGGGACTGGAAATGTTCCCAGATTCCCACATGCAGCAAGAGGAGCAAACCACGGCTTTAAGCTCTCCTGCCATGACTAAACCCTTTAAATTTAAAACTTTAGAAGACTATTTTAATTTTAAAAAATCAACTAAGTGTTGCTAAAACAATGACTTACAATTCAATCCAGTTTGAGAAATACCCACCAGGACTTACTCACCAGTTGGCTGTGCTCTTTGGAAACTCTCGGCTCTCCTCAGGCTCTTTGAGGACAGGTAGGAAACCAAACTCCCTCAGTCACAAAACTCCCACTTTAGCACTCTAATGTAGCCCCAAGTCAGCACTCCAGTGCAAACTAGGCAACGTAGTTCTCACCTTCCACACTCCTGTGTAAAGAGTTGGGAATTACTCTGCCAAATGACACAGCCATATCTGACAGCATTTCTTTATTTTGCTTTGAGGGCTGTACAGAAATGTTCGCCAGAGCTACCTCTTTTGATGCTGATTTGCTGGTTTGCAGTACTGGTTTACTGTTTACTGTTCTTTTTATTCATTCACGGAATGTGGGCATCACTGGCAAAGCCAACATTTATTGCTCATCCCAAATTGCCCTTAAGAAAGTGGTGTTGAACCGCCTTTTGAGCTTCTCCAATCCATGTGGTGAAGTTACACCAACAGCGCTGTTAGGGACAGAGTTCCAGGATATTGACCCAGCAACAGTGAATGAACTGAAATATATTTCCAAGTCAGGATGGTGTGTGGCTTGGACGGTGTTGTGTGTTGTTGTTGTAGTTGTAGCATAGCAAGGGCTTTACTGATAAAGTCTTGGAGTTTGGATAAGGTTAACTAATAACTCTCATTATTTTCATATCTCTATTTACATTCTCCTCAAGCCTCACTAGTTAGCATCCTTTGTGCTGCTCCTCTCTTCTACCCAAGCCCAGGACCATGTGAATGTTACATCATCATCACTACAGTGGAACGGGCTGCTTTCACTGTTTCCAACCTTAACCCTTTCAGGTCCTTATACTACATAAGGAACTTGAAGGTGGTGGTGTTCCTAAGTGCCTGCTGCCCTTGTCCTTCTAGGTGGTAGAGGCTGCAAATGTAGGAGGTGCTGTTGAAGAATCCTTGACGAGTTGCTGCAGTGCATCATGCAGTGCCAATGACGGAGGGAATGAATGTTTAAGGTGGTGGATTGGGTGCCAGTCAATCAGGCTGCTTTGTCCTGGATGGTGTCAAGCTTCTTGAATGTTGTTGGAGCTGCATTCATGCAAGCAAGTGTGGACTATTCCATCAACTCCTAACATGTGCCTTGTAGATAGTGGAAAGGCTTTGGAGAGTCAGGAGGTTAGTGAACAACCAGCCTCTGACCTGCTCTTGTAGCGACAGTATTTATGTGGCTGGTCCAGTTAAGTTTCTGGTCAATGTTGACCTCCTCCAGGATGTTGTTGGTGGAAGATTCGACATTGGTAATGCCATTGAAAATCAAGGGGTAGGGATATGGCTGGACTCTCTGTTGCTGCAGGTGGTCATTTCCTGGCACTTGTGTGGTGTAAAAGTTATTTGCCATTTATCAACTCAAGACAGGATGCTGCCCAGGTCTTGTTGCATGTGGGCGCAGACTGCCTCATTATCTGAAGAATTGAGAACGTAACTGAATACTGTAAAATTATTGGTGAACATCGCTCCTTCTGACCTGGTAGCCATTTTAGCGACGACACCAGAAACCCTACACTGTGGCTGGAATTTTATGTCGCCCCAGCGGGTCGGATGGTGGTGTGGGGGCAGCATAAAATTGAGCAGCTGGCTCCGGGAGGCCTAACCGCCCCGATTCCGCCTCCGACCAAGTTTACGGCGGTCCAGCAGGGGGGCGGGAGGTGAGAAGCAGCCCGCCCGAGGTCAATTAAGACCCTTAAGTGGCCATTTAACAGCCACTTAAGGGCCCTTGCCCGCCTCCATGGGTATTTTACCAGTGGCAAGCGGGTGTGCCAGGGACGTGAAAGGCCACCTGGCTATAGCTTCCGGCCTTTCCGCACCCCGGAAGCGGGGGCCTGGCAATCGGGCACAGGGTGCCCGTTTGAGGGCCGCCCCCACCTTCAAACCCAACCCCGGAATCCAAGATGCCCCCCTACCCCCCAAACAACCACCCTAGCCTCACCAGGGCATGACCGATTCCCCTGGTGAGGCAACCCAAACTTACCTTCAGTCCCGGCTCCTTGGTATCCTCCTCGGTTGGCTGGGCTGCAGTCCCAGCAGTGGCCACTGCTCCCGGTGACGCTGCTGAGACTAAGAGCTGCCGGCAGCTCCCTGAGGCGGGACCTCGTCCCTCAAGTGGGTGGAAGTCCCACCTTGGGCCAATTAAAGCCTGGGGATCCGTAAAATACGGGACGGATCCCCAGGCTGGGCGAAAGCAGGTTTGGCACCAATATTTACGTCAGAGTCCAGCTCCCATCTGCCCACTGTAAAATTCCGGCCTGTAAGTGCAACATGAGCCTGATAGTCTAAGAAAACTGGATGAGTATGAAAATTACTGGGGTATTTTGAGTGAATATCTACATCTCCAGTAATATAATTAGACATGCCTGCACTCATGGGCCCAGCCACATTCCCAGTTGATGTCATCAGCAGTTACCGTTTGTTAATCTTTTGTTAATTCAACAAAAACTGACAGGAAAAACCAAAAACCTAAAGGATGTTTGATTTTTAAGCGGGGCATTGATTGTGAGACTCTCTCTCGAACTGCAAGCACAGAATAATGTTATTGTTTTAACATATGCTTTTGATTTTCTGAAATCTCAGGTCATTAGTTCTTTTTACAAATGTTACCATGAAATGATGTTTTAACAGATGCCTTGAATTACAATATATAAAAATGTAAAAAATCCAGAGTTTCTGAACTGCTTTATGAACCCAAATGTAGTTTTGCATCAGATTGTGAAATGCTGGCAATCAGAATGAGTAAACAAGCACAGTTATTATCTGAAGGAGCCATCAGGGTCTGACTAAAGTAAGGTCAGTTAATACAATCATTAGCCCCTTGATAATTTTTGATGCACTGGAAACTCAGTGTAAGAGAATTTTAACAAAATAGTGTTTTGAAAAATACTTGGCTCATTTTTCTGTTTGTAAGGAATGAAATAATTATAAATGGTTGCCTTTTTATTGGGACAATAAGGAATTTTGTCGAACATAAAATGAAACACTATTGCCACATAATTCCAAGATGAAAAGCTAGATAGCATCGTTTATAATATCCAAGGGATCATAGAATTATAGAAATTTACGGCACAGAAGGAGGACATTAGGCCCATTGAGGGCAATAGCGGGAACAGGTTACTTAGTTGAATGATCAGCCATGATCATAATGAATGGCGGAGCAGGCTCGAAGGGTGAGTGGCCTACGCCTGCTCCTATTTTCTATGTTTCTATGTGTCCATGCCAACTGAAAAAGACCTATCCAGCCTGATCTTACTTTACAGCTCAATCCCACTTTCCAGTTCTTGGTCCATCGCCTTGCAGGTTATGACACTTCAAGTGCATATCCAGGTACTTTTAATGCAATGAGAGTTTTTGCCTCTACTGCCCTTTCAAGCAACGGATTCCAGACCCCCACAGCCCTCTGAGCTAAAATATTTCTCCTCAACTCCCTTTCAATCCTTCTATCATTTACTTTAAATCTATGCGCCCTGGTTACTGACCTGTCTGCTAAGGGATTCTGTTATATTAGGGGAGGGTCCAATGCCAAGTTAGTTAAAGATGCATGTAGTGACTTTATTTACTTTCTGTTCCAAAATAGGATGTGGCTAGGTTGGTAATATGTGTGCAAGGAGTTTGGGAGATTGACTTACTACTTTCCTCACCACCTCAATACCTAGAAAATCTGCCTCAGAGTTAAACTTAGTTTTATTCAACTTCATTTTTCCCCCCTCAAGGACTTCTGTGAGTTAAAGCTAAAAAATGTTTATCTCAGCTAGATAGCTAGAAGTTGTGAGCTGCAATAACCAACTATACATATAATATCTGATATTGAGAATGAATCTCACTATGCAAATACTTGAAGGACATTCTGCTACTTTGAAGACAAGACTGTTGGTACATCCAGCCATGATATTCTATGAATCAGTCACAAAGAGGAATGGTAGAGTAACTAATGGAATCCAGTGCTGCTGTTATCTGCCAGGGAAAGATCTACCAAGTGTAGGTAAAGGCTGTAATTGCCATATCAACTAACTTTCAGCACATAGATTATTTATAAGACAGGAGATGAGAATTCAGATGTTTGTTTTGAGCCATGCACATTTAATGAAAGCTAAGGTTTTACTCTAAAGTGAATTTTTGTGCTTGAAATTCATCCTCTAATTTTGTGAACTGTTTCATTAGAATGTAATTCCAATGTGACAAATTTATGTTTCTGCCCTTTGGGTGCCTTTTTTTTGTCTGTTTACACAATTGATAGAATGGGAAAAAAGTAGTTTGCGATGATCAAGCTGTTGTATGATTGCCTTTAAGAGTGATATCCCTTTCAGATTTTATAGGCTGATGAGCTAAGTACCAGTATGTGATCATGTGTCTTCAAGCCAGGGTCACTCTGCAACTGTAACACCCAGAGGAAGGTTTGTAAATAGTTTGTTCTGTACTGTATATAATAGTTTAGCTGTAATAAACATATTTGAGATCTTCAGCATAACTGGACTTAAGCATCTCAGTTATGTTGCATCAGACAACATAAAGAACTCAATTAAAAAAAAATTCATTCATGGGATGTGGGCGTCGCTGGCTAAGCCAGCATTTATTGCCTATCCCCAATTGCCCTTGAGAAGGTGTTGGCGAGCTGCCTTCTTGAACCGCTGCAGTCCATGTGGGGTAGGTACACCCACAATGCTGTTAGGAAGGGAGTTCCAGGATTTTGACCCAGCGACAGTGAAGGAATGGCGATATAGTTCCAAGTCAGGATGGTGTGTGACTTGGAGGGGAACTTGCAGGTGGTGGTGTTCCCATGCATTTGCTGCCCTTGTCCTTCTAGTTGGTAGAGGTCGCGGGTTTGGAAGATGCTGTCTAAGGAGCCTTGGTGCGTTGCTGCAGTGCATCTTGTAGATGGTACACACTGCTGCCACTGTGTGTCAGTGGTGGAGGGAGTGAATGTTTGAGGATGGGGGGCCAATCAAGTGGGCTTCTTTGTCCTGGATGGTGTTGAGCTTCTTTAGTGTTGTTGGAGCTGCACCTATCCAGGCAAGTGGAGAGTGTTGGCCAGGGGCTGTGAGAAATACAGAGTCTGTTACAAACTGCTGGATTGTTTGTGAACTATAGTAACCTGGAGCTCAGACACTGGCCTGTGCTGGTAAAAACCAGTTTGAACTAATTAGTTTATGTGACAAGACAAAGGAGAGATCACAGGAAAAGAGCCTTATTTGGACACTGTGTGATACCGGGGTCTTTGGGCCTGGGCCAATAAGGAGATGATATGAACGAGGTGAGCAGGCTTAAACCAACCGGAAAGAGACAGCATAGTTTTGAAGAGATAGAGAAAGAGAATAAGAATAGAGAATCTCGGGCATAGAGCCAGCGAGAAACTCTGGAGACCAACCATCGTGGAAGTGGAAGACCCTGCGTTAGCAACGCGGCGACGACGTAAAAGAGAGAGAGAACGGAACACCTGGCCAGCGTCAGCTCTCCCTTTTTTGGGTATTATCCTTTGTTTTCTGTGACTAGGTCAGGGGAAGGTCAGAGGAACCTAGCGGGTGTGCTTATCAATTCTAGCTAGCTTTGTTATTAACTGTATGACCCAATTTGAGTTGCATGCTTTTGTCTAACTAAGTGGATAAGCCTTATTCCTCCATTGTACAACAACGTGAATAAAGTAAATTGATAGTTAAAGATAGTTAAAGATACTTAAAGATCATTAAGGTGGACAAGTCCCCAGGTCCGGATGGGATCTATCCCAGGTTACTGTGGGAAGCGAGAGAGGAAATAGCTGGGGCCTTAACAGATATCTTTGCAGCATCCTTAAACACGGGTGAGGTCCCGGAGGACTGGAGAATTTCTAATGTTGTCCCCCTGTTTAAGAAGGGTAGCAGGGATAATCCAGGTAATTATAGACCGGTGAGCCTGATGTCAGTGGTAGGGAAGCTGCTGGAGAAGATACTGAGGGATAGGATCTATTCCCATTTGGAAGAAAATGGGCTTATCAGTGATAGGCAACATGGTTTTGTGCAGGGAAGGTCATGTCTTACCAACTTAATAGAATTCTTTGAGGAAGTGACAAAGTTGATTGATGAGGGAAGGGCTGTAGATGTCATATACATGGACTTCAGTAATGTGTTTGATAAGGTTCCCCATGGTAGGCTGATGGAGAAAGTGAAGGCGCATGGGGTCCAAGGTGTACTAGCTAGGTGGATAAAGAACTGGCTGGGCAACAGGAGACAGAGAGTAGCAGTGGAAGGGAGTTTCTCAAAATGGAGACATGTGACCAGTGGTGTTCCACAGGGATCCGTGCTGGGACCACTGTTGTTTGTGATATACATAAATGATTTGGAGGAAAGTATAGGTGGTCTGATTAGCAAATTTGCAGACAACACTAAGATTGGTGGAGTAGCAGATAGTGAAGGGGACTGTCAGAGAATACAGCAGAATATAGATAGACTGGAGAGTTGGGCAGAGAAATGGCAGATGGAGTTCAATCAGGGCAAATGCGAGGTGATGCATTTTGGAAGATCCAATTCAAGAGTGAACTATACAGTAAATGGAAAAGTCCTGGGGAAAATTGATGTCCAGAGAGATTTGGGTGTTCAGGTCCATTGTTCCCTGAAGGTGGCAACGCAGGTCAATAGAGTGGTCAAGAAGGCATACGGCATGCTTTCCTTCATCGGAAGGGGTATTGAGTACAAGAGTTGGCAGGTCATGTTACAGTTGTATAGGACTTTGGTTCGGCCACATTTGGAATACTGCGTGCAGTTCTGGTCGCCACATTATCAAAAGAATGTGGATGCTTTGGAGAGGGTGCAGAGGAGGTTCACCAGGATGTTGCCTGGTATGGAGGGTGCTAGCTATGAAGAGAGGTTGAGTAGATTAGGATTATTTTCATTAGAAAGACGGAGGTTGAGGGGGGACCTGATTGAGGTGTACAAAATCATGAGAGGTATAGACAGGGTGGATAGCAAGAAGCTTTTTCCCAGAGTGGGGGATTCAATTACTAGGGGTCACGAGTTCAAAGTGAGAGGGGAAAAGTTTAGGGGGGATATGCGTGGAAAGTTCTTTACACAGAGGGTGGTGGGTGCCTGGAACGCGTTGCCAGCGGAGGTGGTAGACGCGGGCACGATAGCGTCTTTTAAGATGTATCTAGACAGATACATGAATGGGCAGGAAGTAAAGAGATACAGACCCTTAGAAAATAGGCGACATGTTTAGATAGAGGATCTGGATCGGCGCAGGCTTGGAGGGCCGAAGGGCCTGTTCCTGTGCTGTAATTTTCTTTGTTCTTTGTTCTTTGACTGAGTTTCCTCCTCTTTGTACTAAGCCATTAACTGTAGCTGGTGGATTAGGTGGAGGGTGGCTCTCCTGGAACCCGATATCCCAAACACCCAGCCTGAGCCTGAATTAAGAGGACTTAGTCCCACGTGACGGCCAGGATCAAGTGGGTGAAGGGAATAAAGGGGCCAAGGGGGAGTTGACTCCGCGCCACGGTTTACAAGAGTATTCCATCATACTCCTGACTTGTGTCTTGTAGATAGTGGACAGGCTTTGGGGAGTCAGGAGATGAGTTACTCGCCGCAGGGTTCCGAGCCTCTGACCTGCTGTTGCAGCCACGGTATTTATATGGCTACTCCAGTTTAGTTTATGGTCAATGGTAGCCCCTAGGATTCAAATAGTGGGGGCTTCAGCAATCGTAATGCCATTGAATGTCAAGGGGAGATAGTTAGATTCTCTCTTGTTGGAGATGGTCATTGCCTGTCACTTGTGTGGCACGAATGTTACTTGCCACTTATCAGCCCAAGCCTGGATATTGTCCAGGTCGTATTGCATTTCTACATGGACTGTTTCAGTATCTGAGGGATACCGAATGGTGCTGAACATTGTGCAATCATCCCCACATCTGACCTTATCATTGAAGGAAGGTCATTGATGAAGCAGCTGAAGATGGTTAGGCCTAGGACACTACCCTGAGGAACTCCTGCAGTGACGCCCTGGAGCTCAGATGACTGGCATCCAACAAACACAACTATCTTTCTTTGCATTAGGTATGACTCCAACCAGCGGAGGGTTTTCCACCTGATTCCCATTGACTCCAGTTTTGCTAGGGCTCCTTGATGCCATACTCGGTCAAATGCTGCCTTGATGTCAACGGCAGTCACTCTCACCTCACCTCTTGAGTTCATCTCTTTTGTCCATGTTTGAACTAAGGCTGTGATGAAGTCAGGAGCTGGCTGGCTCTGGTGGAACCCAAACTGTGTCACTGAGCAGGTTATTGCTAAGCAACTGCCGCTTGGTGGCACTGTTGATGACACCTTCCATCACTTTACTGATGATTGAGAGTAGGCTGATGGGGCGGTAATTGGTCGGGTTGGACTTGTCCTGCTTTTTGTGGACAGGACATACCTGGGCAATTTTCCACATTGCCGGGTAGATGCCAGTGTTGTAACTGTACTGGCTAGGGGCATGACAAGTTCTGGAGCACAGGTCTTCTGTACTATTGCTGGAATATTGTCAGGGGCCATAGCCTTTGCAGTATCCAGTGCCTTCAGTCGTTTTTTGATATCACGCGAGTTGAATTGAATTGGCTGAAGTCTGGCATCTGTGATGCTGGGGTCTTCAGGAGGAGGCTGAGATGGATCATCAACTTGGCACTGCTAGCTGAAGATTGTTGCAAATGCTTCTGCCTTATTTTTGTACTAATGTGCTGGGCTCCCCCATCATTGAGGATGGGGATATTTGTGGAGCCATCTCCTCCAGTTAGTTGCTTAATTGTCCACCACCATTCACGGCTGGATGTGGCAGGACTGCAGACCTTAGATCTGATCTGTATGGGATCGCTTAGCTCTGTCTATTGCATGCTGCTTATGCAGTTTAGCATGAAAGTAGTCCTCTATTGTAGCTTCACCAGGTTGACAACTCATTTTTAGGTATGCCTAGTGCTGCTCCTGGCATGCCCTCCTGCACTCTTCATTGAACCAGGGTTGGTCTCCTGGCTTGATGGTAATGGTAGAGTGGGGGGATATGCCAGGCCATGTGGTTACAGATTGCGGTTAAGTACAATTCTGCTGCTGCTGATGGCCCACAGTACCTCATGGATGCCCAGTTTCGCATTGTTAGATCTGTTTGAAATCTATCCCATTTAGCACGGCGATAGTGCCACACAACACGATGGACAGTATCCTCAATGTGAAGGCGGGACTTTGTCTCCACAAGGACTGTGCGGTGGTCACTCCTACCAATACTGTCATGGACAGATGCATGTGCAGCAGGCAGATTGGTGAGGACGAGCTCAAGTATGTTTTTCCCTCTTGTTGGTTCCCTCACCACCTGCCGTGGACCCAGTCTAGCAGCTATGTCCTTTAGGACTTGGCCAACCCGGTCAGTAGTGGTGCTATCGAGCCACTCTTGGTGATGTACATTGAATTCCCCCACCCAGAGTACATTCTGCGCCCTTGCCACCTCAATGCTTCCTCCAAGTGGTATTCAACATGGAGGAGTACTGACTCATCAGCTGAGGGAAGGCGGTAGGTGGTAATCAGCAAGAGGTTTCCTTGCCCATGTTTGACCTGATGCCATGAGACTTCATGGGGTCTGGAGTCGATGCTGAGGACTCCCAGGGCAACTCCCCCCCCCCTACTGAAAACCACTGTCCCGCCACCTCTGCTGGGTCTGTCTTGCCAGTGGGACGACATACCGGGGATGGTGATGGCAGTGTCTGGGACATTGTCTGCAAGGTATGATTCTGTGAGTATGACTGTGTCAGGCTGTTGCTTGACCAGTCTGTGGGACAGCTCTACCAACTTTGGCACAAGCCCCCAGGTGTTAGTAAGGAGGACTTTGTAGGGTCGACAGGGCTGTGTTTGCCTTTGTCGTTTCAACTGCCTAGGTTGACGGGTGGTCTGTCTGGTTTAATTCCTTTTCATTGACTTCGTGGTGGTTAGATACAACTGAGTGGCTTGCCAGGCCATTTCAGAGGGCATGTAAGAGTCAACCACATTGCTGTGGGTCTGGAGTCACATGTAGGCCAGACCAGGTAAGGACAGCAGATTTCCTTCCCAAATGGACATTAGTGAACCAGATGGGTTTTTACAACAATCGACAATGGTTTCATGGCCACCATTAGGCTAGCTTTTAATTCCAGATTTATTAATTGGATTCAAATTCCACCTTCTGCTGTGGTGGAATTCAAACCCATATCCCCAGAGCAATATAAAAGCAAAATACTGCGGATGCTGGAAATCTGAAATAAAAACAAGAAATGCTGGAACCACTCAGCAGGTCTGGCAGCATCTGTGGAAAGAGAAGCAGAGTTGACGTTTCGGGTCAGTGACCCTTCTTCGGAACTAGCAAATATTAGAAATGTCAAAGGTTATAAGCAAGTGAGGTGGGGGTGGGGCAAGAGATAACAAAGGAGAAGGTGTAGATTGGACAAGGCCGCATAGCTGACCAAAAGGTCATGGAGCAAAGGCAAACAATATGTTAACGGTGTGTTGAAAGACAAAGCATTAGTACAAATAGGGTGTTAACGGACTGAAGGTTGAACAGCAGCAAGTACAAACATGAAAAAACAGTGGGTAAGCAAACTGAACAAACTAAGATGAAATGAAATAAACTTTAAAAAAGTTGTAAAAAATGTAAAAAAAGAAAAGAAGAAAAAAGAACTAAAAATAAAAGTAAAATGGGGGGCCACTCATGCTCTGAAATGATTGAACTCAATGTTCAGTCCGGCAGGCTGTTGTGTGCCTAATCGGTAAATGAGATGCTGTTCCTCGAGCTTGCGTTGAAGTTCACTGGAACATTGCAGCAATCCCAGGACAGAGATGTGAGCATGAGAGCAGGGGGGAGTGTTGAAATGGCAAGCAACCGGAAGCTCAGAGTCCTGCTTGCGGACTGAGTGGAGATGTTCCGCAAACCCAGTCTGCGTTTGGTCTCCCCAATGTAGAGGAGACCACATTGCGAGCAGCGAATACAGTATACTACATTGAAAGAAGTACAAGTAAATCACTGCTTCACCTGAAAGGAGTGTTTGGGGCCTGGGATAGTGAGGAGAGAGGAGGTAAATGGGCAGGTATTACACCTCCTGCGATTGCAGGGGAAGGTGCCATGGGACAGGGACGAGGTGGTGGGGGTAATGGACCAGGGTGTCACGGAGGGAACGATCCCTTCGGAATGCTGACAGGGGAAGGGAGGGGAAGATTCGTTTGGTCGTGGCATCACGCTGGAGGTGGCGGAAATGGCGGAGGATGATCCTTTGGATATGGAGGCTGATGGGTGGAAAGTGAGGACAAGGGGAACCCTGTCACGGTTCTGGGAGGGAGGGGAAGGGGTGAGGGTAGAGGTGCGGGAAATGGGTTGGACACGGTTGAGGGCCCTGTCAACAACAGTGGGGAGGAATCCTCGGTTAAGGAAAAAGGAGGTCATATCAGAAGCACCGTCATGGAAGGTCGCATTATCAGAGCAGATGCGACGGAGACGGAGAAACTGGGAGAATGGAATGGAGTCCTTACAGGAGGTAGGGTGTGAAGAAGTGTAGCCTCCATATCCAAAGGATCATCCTCCGCCATTTCCGCCACCTCCAGTGTGATGCCACTACCAAACGCATCTTCCCCTCCCTTCCCCTGTCAGCATTCCGAAGGGATCATTCCCTCCGCGACACCCTGGTCCACTCCTCCATTACCCCCACCACCTCGTCCCCGTCCCATGGCACCTTCCCCTGCAATCGCAGGAGGTGTAATACCTGCCCATTTACCTCCTCTCTCCTCACTATCCCAGGCCCCAAGCACTCCTTTCAGGTGAAGCAGCAATTTACTTGTACTTCTTTCAATGTAGTATACTGTATTCGCTGCTCGCAATGTGGTCTCCTCTACATTGGGGAGACCAAACGCAGACTGGGTGACCGCTTTGCGGAACACCTCCGCTCAGTCCGCAAGCAGAACCCTGAGCTTCCGGTTGCTTGCCATTTCAACACTCCCCCCTGCTCTCATGCTCACATATCTGTCCTGGGATTGCTGCAATGTTCCAGTGAACTTCGACGCAAGCTCGAGGAACAGCATCTCATTTACCGATTAGGCACACTACAGCCTGCCGGACTGAACATTGAGTTCAATCATTTCAGAGCATGAGTGGCCCCCCATTTTACTTTTATTTTTAGTTCTTTTTTCTTCTTTTCTTTTTGACATTTTTTACAACTTTTTTAAAGTTTATTTCATTTCATCTTAGTTTGTTCAGTTTGCTTACCCACTGTTTTTTTTCATGTTTGTACTTGCTGCTGTTCAACCTTCAGTCCGTTAGCACCCTATTTGTACTAATTCTTTGTCTTTCAACACACCGTTAACATATTGTTTGCCTTTGCTCCATGACCTTTTGGTCAGCTATGCGGCCTTGTCCAATCTACACCTTCTCCTCTGTTATCTCTTGCCCCACCCCTGCCTCACTTGCTTATAACCTTTGACATTTCTAATATTTGCTAGTTCCGAAGAAGGGTCACTGACCCGAAACGTTAACTCTGCTTCTCTTTCCACAGATGCTCCCAGACCTGCTGAGTGGTTCCAGCATTTCTTGTTTTTATCCCCAGAGCAATACCCTGGGTCTCTGGGTTTCTAGTCCAGTGACAATACCACTACGCCACTGCCTCCCCCGATACATGGTGGCAGCTGTGGTGAGAAGACAAAGTTTAAGTCGACGACCACAGGTAAAACAGCTGTACAAACTACCCTTCCGACAGCCACTGGAGAGAAAGTTCAACAAAAATACTCGCCCAAAAAGTGGAAAGAAGAAATAACCTATCTCCAGCTGTGGAAGACAGAGCACAGAAAAACAGGCTATAAGTAAATTGGGTGAGGCATCATGCCGATGGTTGAGGGACACTGGTTTTTTAAAAAAAACAAGCTTTGAAGTGCTTAAAAGATAGATTTTTTCTCAAGACTCCGTAAAAAAATGAGGAAGACCCGATTTCTCTCCCAGGCCGATCTAGGTCGATGCCATTACAGGATGTGTCCAATTGCAGAAAGCATGGGGAAACCCCAATCACTGCAGAGTCTCCCTCCACTCAGCCACAGTTTAAAAAAAATTAAACCACTCAAGCGTGAAGAACATAAACAAACTCTATCAAAAACAGCAATTGAACTACCTAGTGAACATCTGTGTAAACAGACAAACTTAACAACTGCAGAAAAAAGCAATTGGGCTGCTTATTGAACAGCTGTGTAACCAGACAGGCTTAAGTGCTGCAAGCGTGAAAAACACAGAGCACTGTCAAACAACTGCTCCTCTCAATCCAAGCAGCTCGTCTAAACAACAGAAAGTTTCTTAAAGGGGAAACAGCGCAGAGTCATCGGACAAGTCTTAAAGCAAGTTTTAAGAAAAAGAACTGCAGAAAGATGGATACCAAATTTCACAGCATGAACAAAAAGCTGTTGTTATCCTATCCAAGTTCCAACTTGTTAAACAAAGAATGCAGTTATGTTTCACAGACCAAGTGATAGTGGAACCAGAGAAACAGGCTGTTAAAATATTGATAGCAGTTGGATATGAGGGGTTGCACAAAATCAATACCTCCAGATTATCTGAAAAGGTCCAGAAAGATCTCGCAAAGATATGGAAAGTGCTAGAAGATCAGCTTCAGTTATGAGTGAATTTTAGAATTCACCACCTAGAATTGATGTCCTACAGGCCACTGCCACAGGAATCAATAGACCAGTTCATCAGTAGGTGCCATAGTAAGGGCAACAAATGCGATTTTTCAGAAACGGAACTGTCAGAGCTGGTGATTGTTTCAACACCCATTGAAGCATTTCAGAAAGACCTCTTGGGGGAAAAGAAAGGTCACAATATTGATGCACTGCTCGAAGATGGCAGGAAATATGAAGCCATTGTAGCTGGACAACAGCACCTGTAAGCGCTAGGTGCAGCTTACAGTTTCAGCATGATAATCAGGTCGAAAAGAGCAAGCAAGCTGTGTGGTAAGTCCCACAAACCACAAAATTGTCCTGCATTTCAAGGCCTGTGCAAGGCATGCGGTACAAAAGGACACTGGGCCTGCCTATGCAAGAAATCTGGCTCCAAAAATGCAGCCAGAAGTCACTATAGGATGCAAGAAAACAGAAGACAGGTGTAGCAACAGGGCAACAGCAGCAAGGAGAGCACCAGAGACCTGCATAAACGCAAGCCTATACACGAAGTCCACAGCTGAACAAACCTGAGACAAGTCTCAGAGAAGAGTGATTCTCAGTCAGACGACGAGCAGGCGTTTCACATTGTGAACCTGACACATCAGGTTGATGAAGTCAAACAACTGGAAGCTTTTGCTACCATTAACATCACGTGCACAAAGAAAGCCGGCAAACATACACTCAGGGTTAAGATTGACTCTGGAGCTGGTGCAAACATCCTAACAGTCAGAAACCTGAAGGACATGTACTGGAGTCATTGGAAATTAATGATACAACTGACAACTGACAAGTTATCTGCATACAATGGGTCACCCATCCCTTGCAGTGGCGCACTGACAATACAATGAAGCTATGGCAAGTCAGCATGGAAACCACAAACATTCTACCTGGCAGACATGAGTGACCAGCAGTGTCAGGACTACCAGCATGCAAAGACCTCAGTATCGTGACTACCCACGAGGTCACCAAGGCACCCATTGCAACAGATGAAACCAAGGGTACCCGCATTGGGTCAGTCCACGACATACAGCAAATGTACCCGGACAGGTTAGACGCCATAGGAGATTTCAAAGGCGATGCCGTACTGCACCTCAGAGACTATGCAATTCCATCGATCAACCCTCCCAGAAAGTGCAGCGTGCACATAAAAGAAAAGCTTAAGCATGAGTTAGATGGAATGGCATGATCCGTCATGTGCATCATCACACAGACTGGTGCAGCTCAATTACGTGTGTACTGAAGAAGGATGGAGCAATCAGGGTACGTCTAGATCTGAGGCATCTAAACCTCTCCCTAAAGAGATGCCTTATAAGATTCTGACATTAGAGGAATTGAATCCCAAGTTCACAGGAGCCAAATTCTTCTCCAAGTTGGATGCTAAACATGGATATTGATTGGTACACCTAGCTAAGGAATCTCAAGAAGTCACCACCTTCAGGACACCATTGGCAGATACTCCTTCCAGAGACTACCCTTCGGCTTCTCTGTCAGTCAAGATCTGTTTCAGCAGCATATGGACAGAATTATCGAAGACTTGCCTGGCTGCATATGCATCACCGATGACATTGCGGTAATGAGCAAAACCAAAGAAAATCATGATCGAAATCTCCATTCACTGATGGCAGGAGCTCATCGCGAAGGGCTTGTTTTTAACAGCAAGAAGTGCCAAGTGAATGTAAGTCAGATCAATTTATTTGGCTCCATCTATTCTGGTTGCAGAATCCGTCCTCATCCAGGCAAAATTGAAGATGTAAGTCTACCCCACAAGACAAGGAAAACCTCCAGCGATGTCTTGGATTTTTCAACTTCTTGGCACCATACATTCCAAATTTTTCTGACAAAGCATCATTGCTGAGAGAGCTCTTGAAGAAAGATGTACCATTTGTAAGGCAGGAGGACAATCAGCGTATGTCTGAGTCTCTTAAACAAGCATTGTCAGCAGAAACATGTACCCTGCAGTACTATGATCCCAGGAAGCAGACAATCCTGGAAGTCGCCGCCTCACAGAAAGAGCTAGGAGTGTGCATCCTGCAGGATGGCAAACCAATTGCATTCAGATCCAAAAGTTTATCCCCAGCACAATCCAATTACTCAAACACAGAGTGTGAAACACTTGCTCTGTTGTTTCGTATCAGAAGGTTCCGCACCTACCTGTTCGGTAAGCAGTTCACAGTGGACACGGACCACAAACTACTGGAGATGATCTGGCGCAAACCATTGACAAGCGCACCACCTCGACTACAGCGGCTCTTAGTGAAAGTACAGAGGTAAGACTTCGACGTCTGCTGCAAACCTGGCACCTCAAATACGCTGAGCAGATTGCCAAACCCAAGCAAGAAGGAAGAGGTTCCCCCCACTGGATCTACAAGTAGACAGCATGGACATCGAGGTGGAAGATGTGCTTAAATTCGATTTATTGCATTTTGGTCAGCACAAATATGATCAACTACAATCAGAAACAGCCAATGACCCACAACTGAAGGCACTTTGGAGAGTCAGCATAGAAGGTTGGCCTGACACAGTAAAAGAGGTGCCAGAAACCCTCAGATGCTTTTGGCCTTATAGAGATGAACTCAGCATCTCAAAAGGTATCACCTTCAAGGGAAAACAAGTGATTGTGCCCAAAGCTGTTTGACAGGGCATCTTGTCATAACTTCACCTAGGCCATATGGGCAGACAGCAAGCAAGACAACTGACACGAGACACTGTTTATTGGCTAGGGATCAACAATGACATCGAAAGGTTAGTGAGGAGGTGCGAGGCATGCCAAAGCCACCAGCCACAACAGCGCAAAGAACCTCTACACCCTCATGAGATTCCATCAGTCCCTTGGTCCACATTCACCACTGATCTATTTTCCGTTAATGGAGATGACTTTACCTTAGTTTCTCCAATATTCCAATTGTCAGACAGTTAAAGACACTTCAAGCACAGTCATCACAGACACATTGAGTGTCATATTCAGTCTATTCAGTGCACCTGAAGAAATCAGATCTGACAATGGGCCACAGTATACAGGAAAACCTTTCAGGGATATGTGTGCCAAATGGGGCATAAACCATGTGACATTCTCACCACATTACCCTAGGTCTAATGGTCTTGCCGCGTGAATGGTTCACACAGTCAAATCATTTATCCTGAAGTGTAGGACAACAAAACAAGATTTTCGTGTTGCCATGCTCCACTTCAGAGCTACACCTATGGATATGGGCTTACCGTAACCAGCAGAGATCATGTTTGGCACACAAGTGTGGACGACTCTGCCAAGCCATCATCTGTCCAAATTCTCTGAGATGCAAGACACTGCTCGAAAAACAGGGGAGATTGAAGATGGCGTATGACTGACACGCAGGGGCGGAACTACCTCAGTTACACATAGGACAAAAGGTCAGGGTCATACACCCCACAATGAGAGCATGGTTACCTGCAGAGGTATCGAAAATATGCAGTGAGCCTAGGTCCTATGAGATTACAACATCTAGCGGAGCGGTGTTGAGAAGGAACCGAAGCCAACAAGAAAAGTGTGCAATACTCCAATTGCGCATGGCAGACTCGAAAGAACACACCCTGACAATGAGGGTGTGATGGAACAACAGTACAACAACGAACACATTGACAACATGCCTGCAAACCCAAAACAGCCAAGGGTGAAATCCACATCACCAGAAGGTAGTACCATAACCAAATCTGGAAGAGCTGTCAAACCACTGAAATGATATATGGACTCTTAAGCTTCTATACTCGTAAATTTCACAATCTCTATCCCTGTGTAATTAGTTTTGGTGTTATCTAATTTTATGTATTTTTCTTGTAGCATACGAAACTTCTCTTTGGAAAGAAAAGGGATGTTGTATGATTGCCGTTAAGAGTGATATCCCTTTAAGATCTTGGTATGCTATTGAGCTAAGTACCTGTATGTGGTCATGTGACTTAAGCCAGGGTCACTGAGGTTACTGAGTTGGATGATCTGCCATGATCATAATGAATGGCGGAGCAGGCTCGAAGGGCCGAATGGCCTACTCCTGCTCCTATTTTCTATGTTTCTATGTTTCTATGTCACTCTGCAACTGTAACACCCAGTGGAAGGTTTTGTAAATAGTTTGCACTGTACTGTAGATAATAGTTTATCTGTAATAAACCTGTTTGAGATCTTCAGCATAACGTAAGCATCTCAGTTATGTTGCATCAGACAACATAAAGAACTCATTACACAAGCAACACATTTCCAGCAGTTAATTAAAAATTAGATTCATATAGTATCTTTAATGTAGAAAAATGTCCCAAGATGCTTCACAGGTATAAGGGAAAAGATACCAAACCAATGATGAGAGGTGACGGAAAGCTTTGCAAAGTGGTGAGTTTTAAAGAAGAAGAAGGAAGTGGAGAGGCAGAGGGGTTTAGGGAGGGAACTCAAGGCTGGATTGCCAATGGTGGTATATAAGGGTGTGAAGAGATACACAAAAGGATTGAGCCAGAGAAATGGAGAATTTGGGATGGGAAGGTTGTAGAGATGGCAGAAATTACAGAAATAGGAAGCGTTGAGATAATGGAGGAATGTAAACACAGGATGAGGATTTTAAATCAATGGTATTTAGGGAAACAGGAATCAATGAAGGTCAGTGAGAACTGAAAAAACGAGTGAGTGAGACTTTGTTTGGAATTGGATATAGTCAAGAGAATTTTCAACATGCTGAAGTTGATGGAATGTGGTGGATCAGATGCCAGTCAAGAGAACAATGGAATATTGGAGTCTGGAGTTGAGGCAGCAGACATCAAGTATTGAAGCTGTATTTTGATTGCATGTCACATTGCTCGTGAAAACATTTGTGTTGTTACATGGGATGATTTGGCAGAGAATGCCCTTTGGACTTTTCCTCTTAAACCAATCAGAAACTGTGCTAAATGTGCTTTGGAATTTATTTCAAAGTGGCGCAGAAGTAAATGGTTAGTTTGCCTTGTGTTAAATCAGTGAACAAATGATAAGGATCTCATAGATATGTACCTTACAAAAATCTTCAGGAAAAAATTAACAAATTTGTAAAAGCTATTTCAGGAATTACCATGTGTACTGCCCGAAATAAGCTGCATAGTGTTAAGTCAGTATAAAAATTAATGACAATTGAGGTGCTGTTCATTTGTTCAGTGTGGGTGGATGGAGAAGTGTTGCAAAGTAACCTGATGTTGCTGAGCTGCCATTTTCTTGTATTCTTGTATGATTAAGTTGGAAAGATCACAAGGGTTGAATGCTGTTCAGAACATTGTTTTAAAATGGCAGGGGCTGATTTTATTGTGTGGAATTTATTTTCTCATCAAATAGAAAGGACAGAATTTCTCAAGCTCAGCAGAGATGAAAAGGCCAGGGACAAACTATTTATCTACTTCTGAGAATTGTTTACCTCTAACTCTTGCTCAAGATTTGTATTGATTGAGTTGACATTTCAGATTAACCAGACTTCAGTAAATATGTTTAAGGGTAAAGGTAACCACTCGAACAATTTAACCAATGAGAGTTGCAGATTGATCATACATCTGATCTGATATAAAAATGACTGCTACCAGACAAGCAGGAGAGCTTCTAATTCCATCGTCAGTACAACAGGTAATGGATCTGCAATGGTTAGAGTCACATATGGTAACATACAGCTGTACTGTATTAATTCTATATGATTGAAAGTAAGCAGTAATCTAAAATTTAACCAAGGGGGTTAGAGGAGACTATAAATGACAAGGCTGAAAATAAAGTGGCTTGTAGATGTCACCTTAATTACACAATTATTTGGAATTTTTTACTGCCTATTACCTTTTATTTTTAGTTATATATTCTGTATTCTCAATAAAATGAAAATAATATTTGCGACATTTAAAAATGGCACTGGAATTTAAATTGAAAACTGTGAGACTACTGTGAAATTATGAGTTCAGAAAAAATTATTACATGATTCATAGAAGGTACAAGGGAAGTTATATTGCTGATTGAAAATAAAATTAAAGGACTTTTAAGATTATGTTATAGTTGTTTACCATAATAATAATCAGAGCTTATCATTAATACTAATGAAAGTTCTCAAATTGTATTAATTATGAACTCAGATGCTGTCAGTGGTTTGTTAAAGTGCTTCAAGAGGAATTGCTACATTATCACATTATCATTACATGCTTTAATGAAGTGAGCCATTTTTACCTGAATTAGAAATGTTAAAAATTTGTGTGATTTGTGAACAAAGGCTGCAGCTTACGCTTGTTGTGCACATTTTTGTAAATAAAGTGAGACATGAAGTATTTTCTAAAATGTGCAATATATTACGAATTGTTTTTCTTCATGTCCATCAGTGTTTTTATTGTTGGGGTTTTAGAAGTATTTAGCAAGTATTTGTAAATCAAATTGTTTTGCTATATTGATTGCATATTATGTACAATGGAGCAGCAGGACCAAGGGCTTTCAAACATGACAAATTCCTGATTCAACTGCACTGTCACTGACTGGTCACTTTTTTTCCCCAAAAAAACGAAAGGCAAATCACCCTTGGTCAGACTTGGCTGTCTCCAAGATGTTGCCTAATGATTGACAATCATAGAATCATAGAATGGTTACAGCACAGAAGGAGACCATATGGCCTGTTGTGTCCATGCCAGCTCTCTGTAAGAGCTAATCAGCAAGCTCCACTCCCCCGCCTTTTCTCTGTAAAAAGGTTTTCCTCATGTCGACTTTGGTTCTTTTGCTAATCACTTTAAATTGTGTCCTTTGGTTCTTGACCTTTCTGTCAATGCAACAGTTTCTCTCTATCTACTCTATCCAGATTCCTCATGACTTTGAACACCTCTATCAAATCCTCTAATCCTTCTCTTCTCTGAAGAGAACAGCCCCAGCATCATCAATCTATCATCAGAACTGAAGTTTCTCATCCCTGAAACCATTCTAGTAAATCTTTTCTGCACTCTCTCCAATGCCTTCACATCCTTCCTAAAGTGTGGTGCCCAGAACTGAACACAATACTCCAGTTGATGCCAAATCTGTGTTTTATAAAGGTTCACACCACTTCCTGGTTTTTGTACTCTATGCCTCTATGTATAAAATCCAGGATCCAGTATGCCTTATTAACTGCTTTCTCAACCTGCCCTGCCACCTTCATCAATTTGAGCTGAAAGCAGGATATCTGCCTATCCTCCCAGCCTGAGAATAATAAGGGAAACTAAAGAGAAAATAACAAAAATGAAGGGAAGAAAACTTTTTAAAACTTAAATTAATTCCATGTTATCAGCCTATGAAGATGAAATTTGACTTGATGAAAATTTGATGACTTTCTCCCCAGCCTCCCTTTTCAAACCCTAACCCAAATCTGTGGAAATTGTGCTTGGATTGAAACATTTCCTGCATGCTATCTCTGTTGTATCTCTACCTTTGTAGACTGAATTCTGTTTTCTTCTGTCCCCCAATTTGCCACCCACTTAGTATTTGCATGCTTTGTTTCTGTTCTGTCTTTGCATTTTAGCTCTGTTTTACTTTGCGTAATATCTATATCCTATGTTCTGTCTATCCCTTTGGATTCTTTCCTCAGTTACGTTGTGTTTTTGCTCCACTCTATTCTTCTGCATGCTTTCTCCATTCATTTCGTTTCTCCTCTGTTCTGGTGAATCTTTCCCTTTTTCTTTTCTTTTCAGTCATTGTTCTCTATGTTCTTCCTGTTTTCATTCTGTATCTTTTACTCACTTGACATGTTATCTTTCTGTTCACTTTACTTCTACAATCTAGGGGCACGAAATTGAGCTCAGTAGTTTCCATTGTTGGGGTGCTACGAGTGCCGTTCAGGGTTCCAAAATGGTGTCCATTCCACACATGCACACATTTAGAGTCACAGAGTCACTTACGGCACAAAAGGAGGCCGTTCGGCCCATCAAGTCCATGTCAGCTCCCCACGGAGCTATGCTGTCAGTCCCACTCCACGGCTCGATCCCCGTAGTCCTGCAAGTCCATTTCTCTCAGATGGCCATCCAACTTCCTCTTGAAGTCATTGATCGCCTTCACTTCCACCACCCTTGTGGGCAGTGAATTCCAGGTCATTACCACCAGCTGTGTAAAAAAGTGCTTCCTCATATTCCCCTTGCATCTTTGCCCAAAACTTTCAATTTGTGTCCCCTAGTCCTTGTACCATTTGGTAATGGGAACAGCTTTTCCTTATCTAAATTATCTAAGCCTGTCATAATCTAGTACACCTCAATTAAATCTCCTCTCAATCTCCTTTGTTCTAAGGAGAACAAACCCATCTTTTTCAATCTAACCTTGTAACAAAAATCCTCAATCCTGGAACCATTCTGGTAAATCTCCTCTGCACCCTCTCAAGGACCCTCACATCCTTCCTGAAGTGTGGTGACCAGAACTGGACGTAATAGTCCAATTGGGGCCTAACCAGAGCTTTATAGAGGTTCAGCATAACTTCCCTGCTTTTGTACTCAATGCCTGTATTTCTGAAGCCCAAGAACCCATATGCTCTCAATGTGTCCTGCCACCTTCAAAGATTGATGCACATGCACCTCCAGGTCCACTCTTACTGCACATTCTTTAGAACTGTGCTATTAATTATATGTTGCCTCTCCCTATTCCTTCTGCCAAAATGCATGACCTCACACTTGTCAGACTTAAATTCTATCTGCCACCTCTCTGCCCATTCTGCTAGCGTATCTACGTCCTGTTGCAGGCAGTTCATATCATCCTCACTGTTTGGTGCCATTGGCAAATTTTGAGATGCTACTCTGTATTCCAAGATACAAGTTATGTATATATATCAAAAAAAGCAGTGATCCCAGCACTGACTCTTGGGGAACACCACCATCTACCATCCTCCAGTCTGCAAAGCAACCATTTACTACGACTTGCTGTATTCTGTCCTTAAGCCAATTTTTTATCCAAGTGGACACTGACCTTCCATTCCACGAGCTTCAATTTTCTTAACCAGCCTTTTTTGTGCTACCTCATCAAATGCTTTCTTAAAAACCACAGAAACAACATTCACTGCATTCCCTTCATCAAGCTTCTCTGTTACTTCATCAAAAAATTCAAATGGATTAGTCAAGCATGATCTGCCTTTTACAAATCCATGCTGACTATCCTTAATTAACTCAAACCTCTCTAAGTGTCCGTTGATATTTTCTCTGATTATTGTTTCTCAAACCTTACCCACCACTGATGTTAAACTAACTGGCCTGTAGTTGCTAGGACTATTCTTGCACCCTTTCTTGAATAACAGTGTCACATTTGCCACTCTCCAATCCTCTGGCATCTTCTCCGTATCCAGGGAAGATTGGAAGATTATGGCAAGCCCTTCTGCTATCTACATCCCCATTTTCTTTAGCAATCTGGGATGCAAACCATCTGATTTATCTACCCTAAGCATAGCCAGTCTTTTTAGTATTTTCTCCCTCTCAATTTTTATCCTATCCATTGCCTCTACTCTCTCTGCTTCTACTTCTATTTTGACAGCCTACATTTCCTTAGTGAACTCTGATACAAAGTAGTAATTAAGTATATTAACCTTGCCCTGTGCCTTTAAGCATATATTACCCTCTCTGTCGGTAATAGGCCCCACTCCACCTCTTACTACTTGCTTACTATTTACATGCCAACAGAGGATCTTTGAGTTCCCTTTTATGTTGACTTTTCTGCTGGGAATTGCGCAGGATACCATCTTGGTGAGGGTGTTAATGTGCATGCAGCTAACGTTCGCTGAAAATATGCAGAGTAGGCAGATCATGACATCAATTAGCATGCAACGCTGATTAGACACCAGTGGTGCCATTTTGCAGTGCCACGATCCAGCCGACACCCTCTCTTAACTTCATACAGCTGAACATGCATTAATTAGCAGGAAGGACTCCAACCACCAGCACAGTTTGAAGGGATTATCAGCTACGTACAAAATAATTGCTGGTTGATTTCTTGTGGGCTGTTGCCATGACTGTACAAGTGCTTGGTGCATTCTATAGTTAGTTTTAGTTTAGAACAAAGAACAAAGAAAATTACAGCACAGGAACAGGCCCTTCGGCCCTCCAAGCCTGCGCCGATCCAGATCCTCTATCTAAACCTGTCACCTATTTTCTAAGGGTCTGTATCTCTTTACTTCCTGCCCATTCATGTATCTGTCTAGATACATCTTAAAAGATGCTATCGTGCCCGCGTCTACCACCTCCGCTGGCAACGTGTTCCAAGCACCCACCACCCTCTGCGTAAAGAACTTTCCACGCATATCCCCCCTAAACTTTTCCCCTTTCACTTTGAACTCGTGTCCCCTAGTAATTGAATCCCCCACTCTGGGAAAAAGCTTCTTGCTATCCACCCTGTCTATACCTCTCATGATTTTGTACACCTCAATCAGGTCCCCCCTCAACCTCCGTCTTTCTAATGAAAATAATCCTAAGCTACTCAACCTCTCTTCATAGCTAGCACCCTCCATACCAGGCAACATCCTGGTGAACCTCCTCTGCACCCTCTCCAAAGCATCCACATCCTTTTGGTAATGTGGCGACCAGAACTGCACGCAGTATTCCAAATGTGGCCGAACCAAAGTCCTATACAACTGTAACATGACCTGCCAACTCTTGTACTCAATACCCCATCCGATGAAGGAAAGCATGCCGTATGCCTTCTTGACCACTCTATTGACCTGCGTTGCCACCTTCAGGGAACAATGGACCTGAACACCCAAATCTCTCTGGACATCAATTTTCCCCAGGACGTTTCCATTTACTGTATAGTTCACTCTTGAATTGGATCTTCCAAAATGCATCACCTCGCATTTGCCCTGATTGAACTCCATCTGCCATTTCTCTGCCCAACTCTCCAATCTAAGGATTATTACTTGAATGGTAAAAAGTTGCAGCATGCTGCTATGCAGAGGGACCTGGGTGTCCTTGTGCATGAATCGCAGAAGGTTGGTCTGCAGGTACAGCAAGTAATTAGGAAGGCAAATGGAATTTTGTCCTTCATTGCTAAAGGGATTGAGTTTAAAAGCAGAGAGGTTATGTTGCAGCTGTATAGGGTACTGGTGAGGCCGCACCTGGAGTACTGTGTGCAGTTTTGGTCTCCTTACTTGAGAAAGGATGTACGGGCACTGGAGGGGGTGCGAGGAGGTTCACTAGGTTGATTCCGGAGTTGAGGGGGTTGGCTTATGAGGAGAGACTGAGTAGATTGGGATTCTATTCATTGGAATTCAGAAGAATGAGGGGGGATCTTATAGAAACATATAAAATTATGAAGGGAATAGATAAGATACAAGTAGAGAGGATGTTTCCACTGGCAGGTGAAGCTAGGACAAGAGGGCATAGCCTCAAGATTAGAGGGAGCAGATTTAGGACTGAATTGAGAAGGAACTTCTTCACCCAGAGGGTTGTTAATCTATGGAATTCCTTGCCCAGTGAAGTAGTTGACGCTACTTCAGTAAACGTTTTTAAAGCTAAGGTAGATATCTTTTTGAACAATAAAGGAATTAAGGGATACGGTGAGAGCGCGGGTAAGTGGATCTGAGTCCACGAAAAGATCAGCCATGATCTTATTGAATGGCGGAGCAGGCTCGAGGGGCCGGACGGCCTACTCCTGCTCCTAGTCCTTATGATCTTATCTAAATGGTGAGAAATTGCAGAGCTCTGAGATGCAGAGGGAACTGGGTGTCCAAGTGCATGAATTGCAAAAGGTTAGTATGCAGGTACAGCACCTAATTAGGAAAGCTAATAGAATGTTATCGTTTATTGTGAGGAGAATTGAATACAAAAGTAGGGAGGTTATGCTTCAGCTATACAGGGCATGAGTGAGACTATATCAGGAGTACTGTGTACAGTACTGGTCTCCTTATTTAAGGCAGGATGTAAATGCGTTGGAAGCGGTACAGAGAAGGTTTACTAGACTAATACCTGGAATGCGTGGGCTGTCTTATGAGGAAAGATTGGGCAGGCTAGGCTTGTATCCGCTAGAATTTAGAAGAGTAAGAGGTAACTTAATTGGGTGGCACTGTGGCGCCGTGGTTAGCACCACAGCCTCACAGCTCCAGCGACCCGGGTTCGGTTCTGGGTACTGCCTGTGCAGAGTTTGCAAGTTCTCCCTGTGACCGCGTGGGTTTCCGCCAGGTGCTCCGGTTTCCTCCCACCGCCAAAGACTTGCAGGTTGTTAGGTAAATTGGCCATTGTAAAAAATTGCTCCCAGTGTGGGTCGATGGTAGGAGAATGGTGGGGATGTGGTAGGGAATATAGGATTATTGTAGGATTAGTATAAGTGGGTGGTTGTTGGTCAGAATAGACTCGGTGGGCTGAAGGGCCTGTTTCAGTGCTGTATCTCTCAATGAAACATATAAAATCCTGAAGGATTTTGACAGGGTGGATGTGGAAAGGATGTTTCCCCTTGTAGGAGAATCTAGAACTAGGGGTCACTGTTTAAAAATAAGGCATCACCCATTTAAGACAGAGATGAGGAGAATTGTTTTCTCTCAGAGGGTCATGAGTCTTTGGAATTCTCTTCCTGAAAAGGTAGTGGAAGCAGAGTCTTTGAATATTTTTATGGCAGAGGTATTAAATTCTTAATAAGCAAGCGGGTGAAAGGTTATCGGGAGTAGATGGAAATGTGGAGTAATCAGTTCAGCCATGAACATATTGAATGGTGGAACAGGCTCAGGGGTGGCCTACTTCTGCTCCTAATTCGTATGTTCATATGTACGTATGTTCATATGTAAATTATTAGGTTACTAATTAGAATACCAATTGTTAAAATCTAGCTATTATAAACTAACAACTAATTTATTATCATAAACTAATACTTAATGTTATTAAAACCCTTTGTAATATGGTAAAGTGCGAAAACTTAGGAAATAGGGCACAGTATGATCAAGATGTCAAGGTAGAGGGATTCTGTAATTTTATGTCATGTTTTAAAAAGCTTACATTCAGCAAAAAGGGTGAAACCTTGAAGGCAGTCAGTGAGATGCAGCCTCTGTGAGAACAAAATGTACATTTGTCTCCCAATGAGATAAGGAACCATGGGATGTAAAAACATGGAGATCCAGGAGTCAACACAGTGGGCATTTCTTATGTAAATCAGATTGGCAACAACCACAAAGTGATCCTTGGTTGGTTAAGGAAAGCATCCTTTAACATGAAGCTAAAAATGTTTGGGGAAAAGGAGGAGTTAATTGAATAACAGCCAGGATAAGAGATGCCTTGTCTTTTTCACTGTACGGCTGAGAGAACTTTCAAACAAAACGAGAGAGAGAGAGAGAGAGAGTGAGAAAGCTTGAAGACCAAAAGCTGCAAAAGAAACTAGTCGTGTGCTCAAGCCAACCAGTTCCTGACACGGGTAGTATAATCTGCATTAAACTGTTGATCATTGCCTGAGTTTGTGATTATAGTTTAACTGAACTTAAACTTGTCCTTACTGTCACGAAGACCCCACCTGCCAAGAATGAGGCATATTAATTTTGTCATATAAACATTAATTTTAAACTGTTGCTAGACTGAAGAGATGACTTGTTTAAAGAGATCAGCAGTGGCTGGAAAAAATTGCATTCTAAGAGACAGTTGCACAGAAAAAGACAATGGAACTGCTCCCTGATCCAATTAACCCAACTTGATTTTGATCACCAGACATTGAATGTGGAACAAGCCAGCATTCCATTTCCAACTCCCCACCTCACCCACCTCCCCCCCCCCCCCACCGCCCCCACCACCGCCACTGCAGGTGTCTGCTAAGATGAAAAGAATCCACAAAAACACAAGAGAGTTTGTTAAAAAAACAACTAGTTACCTGACTAACCTGCTGGCCCAGGGTTTGTGAATTGTGTTCACAGGACAGTTTGAAGACAGAGACTGCTTTGAAGACAACAGAGAAGGAAGGTCTCTCCCTGGCTCTCTCTCTCATGGATTTCCAAATCCACTGAAGTCACTTAAACCTCAAGAGAGAAGGCTCCTACATCAAAACAAGTTTGAAAACATGCACTGGGCCCCAACGAAATGGCAAGATTTAACTGCAATCAAAGACTCTGCATCCAACTCAAAGGACAGTAAATGAATCCCAGCTATTGCTTCAAACTGTTCCCCTTTATTCTTACTCCTTTTCTGTCTCTATCTGAGTGTATGTTTATTGTGTATGCATGCTAGCATGGTCGTGTCGCGTATTCGCAGTAGTTTTAACCGAATAAGAGTTTTAAGGTTAATAAACTTACACCTTTCTTGTTAAAATCTAAGAAAACCTGTCTGGTTGATTTATTTGCCTTACAATTGGAGAGCAGTGAACAAGGATTCACTGAGGGAGGAGCTAAAAACACGGTATTTTAAAAAATTAAACCCTGTTTTGGTCAAATCAGGCAAAAGCTGAGAGGGAACCCTTTCTCACCTGATCGTAACATTACCTTGTCTCAATAAAGTTGATTCACAACAAAGCTTTGCTGCCAAGTCTGTTCCTGCCTTAGAAGGGGGCATAAACCCCCATGATCTTACAAAGGCAACGGAGGCCATACCCTCAACACAGGATTGACTGCTGAAGATGAAGCTACCTGGAGATGACAGAACCAGTGTCATAGGAGACTGCAACTCTCCAGGCAGATGATCACAGACATCAGTACCCTTGTCACCGAAGACCTCGCAGCACTGGTTACAATGTGTTGCCAGTGGCCGTCAAATTCAGTGTGACCTTGAACTTGGTCATTTCTGGCTCTTTCCAAGGATCAGCTGTGGACCTTAGTGGAATCTCAAAACCGGCTGTACACCACTGTATCTCACTTGTCACTGAGGTCCTCTTTGCCAGAGCTGAACAGCACATTCATTTAAGAACAGACACAGCCTCGCAGGGACAGAGGGCACTGGGTTTCACTTCCATTGTTGGATTCCCCCAGGTGCAGGGCATTATCAGTTGCACCCATGTGACCATCAAGGCACCGAGTGACAAGCCAGTGAGATCCTTCCACAGGAAGGCCTTCCACTCCCTCAATGTCCAACTGGTCTGTGACTACAACAAGAGTTTCCTCCATGTATGCAATCGATTTTCTGGCAGCTGCCTTGATTCCTTCATCCTCTGGCAGTCCAGGCTGCCTCAGATCTTCACTCCAACTCCCTAAAATGCGTGGATGGATCCTAGAGTCCTAGAGGACAAGGGAAATCCTTTGAAGAGATGGCTATTGACCCCTCTAGGGGAGCCTCAGATGAGGCCCAGAAGCGATACAACCAATGCCACCTGTTCAATAGGACAATCATTGAGCAGGCCATCAGGCTTCTGAGGATACAATTCAGGTGCCTGGGCCAATCAAGTGGTGCCCACCAATATCCTCCTGTAAGGGACACGGTCATTGTGGTGGTCTGCTGCGCTCTCTATAAGATGGTCCTCCAGAAATGTGTGGACCTTGAGGACGGTGAGGCCCTGGAAGGAGACAGGTCATTAGGGGAGGAGCAGGAGGTAAGAGAGGAGGAGGAATTGGAAGCGGAGGGAGATAATACTGAATAGAGTTGTCCCTGCTGCATAATGAGGCGGCCTCCTCCTGCCACTCTCGAGGGAGAGAACTTCACCTGTCTCCCTCACGGCCTCCAGCATTAGATCCAGGTCAGCATTGATAAAGTGAGGGGCACAAACTGCAGATCTCTTCCTCAGGACAACTGGCAGCCTCAGTGATGGCTGCCATGAGGTGTTTCAATGAGTCCCACACATCATCTGACCAACCTCTGTTCCTGCCTCCACTGGCTGTAAGTGAACAGGAAACCCATCTCCAAATAAATTAAGGGCTCACCCCCGTGAAAATCTGAACTTTATTCAGTTTCCCACTGCAGGCGGGTTTCTGGCCCAAAAACAGACCCAGCTCCTGTTTCTCACCTCTGTGGTGAAAATTGAGCCCAAGGTGTGAGATACTGTGCTTCGAAAAGGCCGTCTTCACTGAAATCTGCCACCTGCTGCAGCCACAACTGCAGCCTCAGAACAGGGCAAGGACCTCATTGCCAGTGGCTGAGAAGGTGACCATGGTAAACTTTCATGCATCTGGATCCTTCCAGGCTGCAGCTGGAGATATTTACAACATCTCAGTTTGTCATCCACTGTTGCATAAGGGGGTTTACTGCGGCTCTCTATTCAATGAGAACGAGCTTCATTTACTTCTCCCTTGCCAGGCAGAATGAACACACGGTTTTGAGAGGATTCCAGGCCTCCGCATGGCTCAGGGTACCATTGACTGCACGCACGTTGCACTGCAGCCGCCGCATGTGAACTCTGCCATATACCGAAAGGGATTCCATTCCCTCTGTATCTAGCTGGTAGTGAATCATGCAGGTCAATGCCCAGCGTCCTGGCAGCACTCGTAATGCTCCAGCAGTCTGTTGTGCCAGCTGCATTTGAACCATCACGGCAAACCAAAGGATATCAGCTGATGACATGGCTCATGACTCCGGTTCGCAACCTAAGTACATTTGCACGGCATGCATGTAATAAAAGCCATGCTGCCACATGAAATGTAATCGAGAAGACTATTGTCATGCTGAAACCACATTTCACTGCCTGGACAGCTTTGAAGGAGCCCTGCAGTACTTGGCTGAGCGGGTGTCAAGATTTGTGGTGGTCTGTTGCATGCTGCACAACTTCACCATCATAAGGGCACAGCCCTTGCCCCAGTTATACAGGAAGCAGCTGAGGAAGGGGGAGGAGCAGAAAGATGAAGCAGAAGGGAGGAGGCAAACTAGACACCCACTTTCTGCATGGGCTGCCCGTGAAGTGCTAATTCGAGTACAGTACCAGTGAACACAACTCCAACTCCCCATTCACCAACAGTCCCACACCTTCCCTTCCTTCTGTCACTGACCATCGCAGCATCCACTTGGCCACAATGCAAACATAAAACCCACCACAAAATATACATTCCAAATCAAATTTATAAATGAAATTGTGTCATATTGCGTACAACCGTAAACTAATCACTCTTGTGCATTCTCTTAATGCCTATCTTTTGTGTGCTTTTTCTCTCAGTGCTCCTACACAGTGCTACCCCAACGGCTGCTCCATGGAGCCACTGCCATTCTCCTGGGGCAGTGTCTCAACAAACCTAGTAATCTGTTGGAGGACAAATTGGTGGCTTTCTTGTTTTACTGCATTTACATTTATTTCCAGTGTACATCTGAAATGAATAATGAGCATGCTCAAATGGCCAAAGTATCAGTTTGTGGTAGAAATTGATCTGAGACTAGGGGTTGTGAAGAGAACATTTGAACTGTGAGGTATTTTGAATGGTTTTATTTCAGTCCTATAGCTGTTACACAAAACCAGATTTTGAATTTACAGCTACTATAAAAGCAACAGTTGAGTAAAGATGTCTTCCTCCAGTGAATTTGGTCACTTCCATTTCAATATTGAAGTTCACACTGAAAGTGAACTTTCAGTTGTCCATACTTCTATCTGCTCTCAGTTGCAAATATTTACCAGTATCTACAATGTGACAGACAGTTACATATGTTTTAGTGAAAGGAATATTTTATTTATTTATTTATTGAATTTCAAAACTTTTTTTTATTTTTACAAATTACTCTCCTCAATTTCCTTTCACTTCAGAAAAGTACCAGAGTTATATATTTTTCTGCCGTGGCCTCACTACACCACTCAATTACTTTTGATCGTTACTATATTGTTTCTAAATTAAATTCTGTTGGCCTCAACATGATTCACCAGGACAACACCATAAGGGTTACTTCATGTAGTTGAAATAAAAAATTATTTTTGAAATAAGAAATTTCATGACTTGCCTTCCCTTTTCCATAACCACAATTGATTTGTTCCAAACTAAACATCAAAAAGTTTACTCCCTTTACACAAATACTTCTTTCCATTGCTCCCCTTCAAAGAGACCCTCTTTATTTCTTCTCCCTTCACAAAAATTCTTCTTTCCCATTCCCTTTTACAGGGACACTTTTCCCATATCTTCACAGAGCCTTTTTATAAATCCCCTTCCACTTCACAATAACCTTTTCACTTTCAGAGAGGCTCCTTCAACTCACTTTGCAGATGCAATATATCTGTTCATAGACGATCTCATTTTTCCCACTTCCCTTTCATAAAGGTGCTCACCTCCATCCCTTGCTCACAAGACATTTTTTCCTTTCCCTCTGTTCAGTGGTGATCTTCCTCCTGTTTCCTATTCACAGCAATGCTTGCTCTCACTGATGTGCCCCTTGCTGCTAAAATTTATTGCAAAATCAGGAACCTCCACTTGCAGTACATGGCAGATCCCCTCCTAGACCAATGTTAAAGCGTCAATAAGAGCAGGAGCTGGAGCTTGCACAGAAAATGAGGAGTGCACCAGAGAGCAGAATCCCTGCCAGGTACTCTTGAATCCTCACATCCCCCTGCCCAGGATAATCATTACCCACAGTTTGAGAATCACTGCTTCATGTATGGTGTATGAACAGAGAAACATCCAGTGCTTCTGCAATACTTACAAAATACATGTTGCCAAGATTTATTTATTTGAGTCAAATTATGTGACTGTTTTTCTAGTTTTTAGAGATGGGAAAAGTCTTTTGGCTTGACAATAAAAGCAAAATACTGCAGATGCTGGAAATCTGAAATAAAAACAGAAAGTGCTGGAAATACTCAGCAGGTCTGGCAACATCTGTGTAGAGAGAAACAGAGTTAACGTTTCAGGTCTGTGACCTTTCATCAGTTCTGCTGAGTATTTCCAGCACTTTCTGACTTTGTTAGCCTGACAACCATCGCTTCTTGATAGATCTCAACTCTACCTATTCACCTCACTGTATTGTTACATCGCTTTTCAGAAATTTGATTACTATTTTTAAGCCATTAATGCTGTCTGTTACAATGATGATCTTCCTGGTAATTCATTCCACAATTCTGTTATTCTTTATTTTAAAAATAAATCTGCTTTCGTGTTCCTCATTTCCTAATTTCTAAACAAAAACAGGAAGAGCAATCTACATCTTTAGACTGGACAGCCTATTATTATCAACTGTTTCTCCTCTCCACAGATGCTGATTGATCTGGAATCTATTTCCAACTATAAAAGTACTGGTTTCAGATTTTTAGCAGCTACAATATTTTGCTTTTTCCTAATTTTTAATATGTGTCCTTTGCTATTTGTATCCTTCTTGGTAGTGGCAATTGTGCCTGGATCAATTTGTCCACTCCCTTCATAACCTTAAAAACATCAATAAGATCATCTTGAAGTTTTTCCTTTTCCAAAGACTTTGGCTGCAAAATTCACCCCCTTAATTTTCCGTGATACAGGTGATGTTTTGGGTAGAAAATTGCATCGGCACCGCACACCTCTGGTGCAGGCCATGCTGGGCGCCATTTTAATGAGGGCATTAGCATGGGCATTAGAGGCATGCACCAGAAGTGATACAGGAGGTCACTTCAATACAGTCACAATATATAAGGTTAAAAAAAAAATCAACTGTCGTCATCAGCCTAACGCAATACAAATGTTGTGAAAATTTGTTTATCTGCTGGAAAGGTTGCTCATGGAAGGAACCAAGCTAAACAAATAGAAATATACTATGTGATTGGTTCACTTACATGAAAAATTAGTGGCTCCTCTTGATTTGAGTGAACGGTTATTTAAATTTAACAAGCCTGGCAACTTATTGAGGGACATTTAAGTAGAATGAGTTCTTCAAATTATGAGTAATTTTGAATCTGAAGAGATATAGATCACTTAGCTTCTGCAGTTGTAAAGTGTAAGAAAAGAATAACTGTGTATATAATAGCTGTCAAACATTACCTTAGCATAAACATTGCATTCATTTATTATTTTCTTTTGAGGAGTGGGTTAGTTTAATATCTACTGTAAACTTGTATGTATCACTGTTATATATTGACTTGTTCACCTATTGCTCAGCAAATGCACGTATTTGTTCAAGTCTGGAACAACGCAATAGTCTACTACTTTTCAACAACATGAGGAAAGCCCCACTGAATCACAGGATAGATCAAGCATTTGAAACAGTTTACAAAGAGGTTTTCTATTCACTATGAGAAACTCACCTTGATAACAGAGCCAGACACTCTTGAGAACCTTAGGAAGCTATGGTTAATATATAATAAACAGAAGCCAAGGCATCCAGATTTAGAGTGGCAGAAAATATCCAGAACATAATGGGAGTGTAATACTGTTTCACATCTATTTTGCTTTCTTTTGCAGGTTCAAAGCCAGTGATCGCGATGATTAAGTTTCTGGGTATTTCTATTACAACATTGTTACTGGCAGTTCATTGCTATGGAGACAGCTGTCTATCAGGAATAAGCCACAAGGCAATGCCTGGTCCTGAGCCAGGCATGAGGGAGTGCAAACAGTACTCCCAATGTAAGTTAAAGTAATCAAGCCAGAGGCAAATGAAAATTTTAATAGTCATGCGATTGTTCTTCTGGAGGGAAATAAAGTCAAACTTCGAATTACATGGGCAACTAAAAACAAGAAAATACTATCCATCCGGCTAGTCCTAAAAATCCGCACCGTTGAATATCTATCCAATTCTCCCTTAAATTTCTCAATAGGATAAGGGGTCAGCCATTTAGGACTGAGGTAGGAGAAATGTCTTCACTCAGGGGTTGTGAATCTTTGGAATTCTCCACCTCAGACAGATGTGAATGTTCAGTCGATGAGTATATTCAACACTGAGACTGATCGATTGTTGGGCACTGAGAATCAAGGGATATGGAAATAGGACGGTAAAGTGGAGTTGGTGTAGAAGTTCAGTCATAATCTTATTGAATGACAGAGAGGCTCACTGAGCTGTATGGCCTACTCTTGCTCCTATTTCATATATTTTTTATGTAACTCTGTCTACCTGAGCAATCCTTTCCACACATTCATCCCTCTTTGTGCAAGGTAATTAAATAGAAACAAACTGTGTTGCTCTTTTAAGCGTGTGTCTTTGTATCCTGATTCTAGAGTTTGTGGCACTTCCCTCATTGTGCTGAGGTGCCTGGACTCCATTCTGCATGTTCCCACAGTAAATGATATCCGTAAGTCATCAGATTGGGCATTAAACCTGCATTCCATTGCTCTCTGTTGCAGTGATCTATCCTTTTGCGACATTCCTATTTGATAAAGGCAGATCATGAGTGACATTCACGTATAAAATTTTCGGACTCTGTAACCTTATCAGAAATACAGTAACATGATTGATATTCCTGAACTGTGAGTTTATCTGCAAATTTTAGAGGATGCTCACTGCTTAACTTTCTTTCTCAGGTTATTTACTTTTTTTCCCCAACAGCTTCATGCTGCTTTTCCAACTACACTGAACAGCTGGCTGTGTCCCCAGTCACTAAGGTACAGAATACATATTGGAACCGATGTGGTCAACTTAGCTCAAGGTAAGCCAACATCTTATTAAAGATTTTCAAGAATTTAGAACTGTGAAATTTTTTTAATGGCTGCTGTTCTCTTTGGGTGGAACTAGTCCAAACTGCAGTCACAGAATCACAGAATTGTTACAGTACAGAAGGAGGCCATTCAGCTTTTTGTGTCGGTGCTGGCTCTCCGAAAGAGCAGCTTACCTAGTGCCACTCCCCAGCCTGCTCTCCGTGGCCCTGCACATTCTTCCTTTTCAGATAACAATCCAATTCCCTCTTGAATGCTTCAATTGAAGCTGCCTCCACCACATTCATAGACAGTGCATTCCAGATCCTAACCACTTGGTGCGTGAAAATGTTTTCCCTCATGTTGCTATTGTTTCTTATGGCAATTACCTTAAATCTGTGCCCTCTTGTTCTCAATCCCTCCACCAATGGGAACGGTTTTTCCCTAACTACCCTGTCCAGAGCCCCCATGATTTTGAATACCTCTATTAAGTCTCCTCTCAACCTTCTCTTCTCCAAAGAAAACAGTCCCAACTTATCCAATCTATCTACGTAACTGAAGTTCCTCATCCCTGGAACCATTCTCGTGAACCTTGTCAACACTTTTTTTATTCTTGTATGCAATCTGAATGTCACTGGGAAGGCCAGGATTAGTTGCCCATCCCTGACTGCCCTTGATAACTGAGTGGTTTGCTAGTCCATTTCAGAGGGAGTTAAGAGTCAACCACATTACTATGGGTCTGGAGTCACATGTCAGCCAGACAAGGTAAGGACAGCTGATTTCCTTCCCTAAAGGACATTAGTGAACCAGATGGGGTTTTATAACAATCAATGATATTTTCATGGCACTATGACTGAAACTAGCTTTCAATTCCACCAGCTGCCACGGTGGGACTTGAACCTGTAACCCCAGGGCATTAGCTTGGGCCCAGTACTGGTTCAGCAATATTACCACTACACCACCATCTCTCCAATGTCTTCATATCTTTCCTAAAGTGTGGTGCCTAGAACTGGACACAATACTCCAGCTGAGGCTGAACCAATGTTCTGTACAAGTTTAACATAACTTTTTTGCTCTTGTACTCTATGCCCCTATTAATAAAGCCTAGGATACTGTATGCTTTATTAACCACTCTCGCAACCTGTCCTGCCACCTTCAATGAATTATGCAATATACACCCAGGTACCTCTTCTTCTGCACCCCCTTTAGAATTGCACCCTTTATTTTATATTGTCTCTCCGTGTTCTTCCTACCAAAATGCATCATTTCACATTTCTCTGCATTAAATTTCATCTGCCATTTGTCTGCCCATTCCACCAACTTGTCTATGTCCTTTTGAAGCTCTACACTATCCTCCTCACAGTTCACAATGTTTCGAAGTTTTGCATCATCTGCAAATTTTGAAATTGTGCCCTGGACACCAAGGTCTAGGTCATGAATATAAATCAGCAACAGCAAGAGTCCTAACAGTGACTTTTGGGGACCTACACTACAAACCTTCCTCCAGTCCAAAAAACATTCATTAACCACTACCCTCTACTTCCTGTCACTCATCCAATTTCGTTTAAATGTTGCTACTGTGTCCTTCACAAATCCGTGCTGGCTTTCTCTAATTAACCGCATTTGCCCAAGTGACTATTAATTTTGCCCCGAATTATTGTTTCGAGAATCTTCCCCACCAGTGAGATGAAACTGACTGGACAGTAGTTGCTGGGCTTATATTTACACCCTTTTTTGAACAAGTGTGTAACATTTGCAATAGGACACTACCATGAGGAACTCCTGCAGTGATGTCCTGGGACTGAGATGATTGACCTCCAACAACCACAACCATCTTCCTTTGTGCTAGGTATGACTCCAACAAGCAGAGAGTTTTCCCCTGATTCCCATTGACTCCAGTTTTGCTAGGGCTCCTTGATGCCATACTCGGTCAAATGCTGCCTTGTTGTCAAGGGCAGTCATTCTCACCTAACCTCTGGAGTTCAGCTCAAATTGTTCTCGGTTGTGTTATCCACCTGACATCTGTTATAAGCACACTTTTTTTCCTTCATCTTAATCGCTATAAGTTTCGTCATCCAGGGAGCTCTGGAATTGTTTGCCCTCCTTTCCCCTTTGTGGGAAGATAATAGCCAGAGTTTATAATAGTGGATTAGCAATCTAGAACTCATGTGTTCAAATCCTACCATGGAAAGTTGTGAAATTGAAATTAATAAATTGGGTGATTTGTGTACTGGCATCACAAAATGGCATAAAAGCTGTAAAAATATAACTGGTTCACAGAGGTCTTTCAGGGAAAGTACCTGCCACCCCTCATTGGTCTGACCTACGTGTAACTCCTATTCTATATCAACAACAACTTGCATTTATATAGCACGTTGAAGATAGAAAAACACCTGTGGCACCTCACAGAGATGTAATCAGACAAAGACATAGAGATGATGAAGAAGAAGATATTAGAAGGGGTGAAAAAAACTTGATCAAAGTGCTGATTTTTAATGAGGGCCTTGAGGAGGAAAAGCAGTGGAGTTTAGGAATCGATTTTCAGAGTGTGGGACCTAGATGGCTATGAGCATGGCCATTAATAGTGAGGTGAAGGGAAAGTGGTATTTATAAAAGATCAGAATTATAGAAATGGAGAATTCAGGTGGGGTTGTTGGGCTGGAGGAGATTACAGAGATAAGGAGGGATGAGGCCATGAAGGCATTTAAACACAAGGATGAGAGTTTTATAATTATGTTGATGGACCAGGACCTAATGTAGATAAGCAGGGACAGAGGTGATGGGTGAGTAGGATAGGATATGGGTAGTAAAGTTTTCAATGAGCTAAGGTTTGCACATGTGAGAAAGTGGGGGAGGGGCCGGTGGGGGGGGTGTGAGGCGCAGCCTGAAGAGCATTGAAATAATTGAGTCTGGAGGTGACAAAGACATGGATGAAGGTTTCAGATGGACTAAGGCAGAGGAGAAGGCAGGTGATGTTATAGAGGTGGAAGTAGGCAGGATTTGTGGTGGAAAGTACATGGGCCAAAAATTTTGCCCAATAGAATAGAATGCAGAGATTGTGAACAGTCTGGTTTAGCCAGAGACAATGGCCAGGAATTCCGCATCCCAAATCCCGTATCCTGGATAACCATTTGTGCAGGAAGTGTTGTCAATTGCAGCAGCTTGAGCTCGGGGTTTTGGAACTTGAGCAGCAGCTGGCGACACTGTGGTGCATTTGTGAGGACGAGAGCTATGTGGATAGAACATTTATAGATGTGGTCACCCCACAGCTTAAGAGTATGCAGGGAGTGAGGGAATGGGTGACCAGGAAGTCAAAAAGAATCAGGCAGATAGTGCAGGAGACCCCTGAGTGCATCTCACTCTCCAACAGGTATTCAGTTCTGAGGAAATCGATGCTTCATCTGGGAGTGCAGCCAGAGCCAAGTCCATGGTACTACGGGTGGCTCAATTGCACAGGGAGGTACAGGGAAGACTGGAAGAGCCATAGTGATAGGTGATTCAATAGTCAGGCGGACAAATAGATGTTTCTGTGGCCACAGATGTGAATCCAAGATGGTGTGTTGCCTCCCTGGTGCCAGGGACAAGGATGTCACTGAGCGACTGCAGAGCATCATGAAGGGGGAGGGTGAGCAGCCAGCAGTTGTGGTTCACAACGGAACAAACGACATAGGCAGAAAGAGGGATGTGGTCCTGCAGTCAGAATTTAGGGAGCTAGGTAAGAAATTAGCAAGCAGGACCTCAAAAGTAGTAATCTCTGCATTACTCCCACTGCCACGCGTAAGTGAGTATAGAAATAGAAGGATAAGACAGATGAATGCGAGGCTGGAAAGATGGTGCAGGAGGGAGGGCTTTAGATTCCTGGGACATTGGGACTGGCTCTGGGGGAGATGGGACCTATACCGGCTGGGCGGATTGCACCTGAACAGAGCCGGAACTGATTTCCTTGCGGGACGTTTTGCTAGTGCTGTTGGGGAAGGTTTAAACTAGTTTGGCAGGGAGATGGGGACCTAAGGGTAGACTCAATTGGGACAAAATCAGTAATGAAAATGGAAGGCAGAAAATTAATGGATGAGTCTTGAAGACAGCGGAAACAAGAGTTTGGCAGTGCTCAAGGGTATTTATTTCAATGCAAGAAGTATAGCAAATAAAGCAGATGAGCTGAGGGCACAGATAGACACGTGACAGTAGGATATCATAGCTATTATAGAAACATGGCTTAAGGAGGGACAGGAATGGCAGCTCAACATTCCTGATTACAGGGTTTTCAGATGCGATAGGGAGGGGGATAAGAAAGGAGGGGGGGTAGCAAATTTGGTCGAGGAAACTATTAGAACTGTGAGGAGGGAAGATATGTTGGAAGGTTCATCAAATGAGGCCATATGGATGGAGATAAGGAACAGAAAAAAGGGCACTCACACTGTTGGGAGTGTACTATCGACCCCCAAACAGTCAGAGGGAGATAGAAGAGCAAATATGTAGGCAAATCTCTGAGAAGTGCAAGAACAATAGGGCAGTAATAGTAGGAGATTTTAACTACCCCAATATTAACTGGGATAGTTTTAGTGTGAAAGGAATTGAGGGAGCAGAATTCATGAGATGCATTCAGGAGAATTTTTTTGCCCGGTATATAGCAAGTTCAACAAGAGAGGGCGCAGTTTCAGGCGCAGTTTTAGACTTAGTTTTAGGAAATGAAGATGCACAGGTGGAAGGAGTGGCAGTGGGAGAGCATTTTGGTTGTAGTGATCAAAATTCACTCAGTTTTAACATAACTATGGAAAAGAACAGAGATAGAGCAGGAGTTAGAGTTCTCAACTGGGGCAAGGCTGAGGAGTGATTTAGCGAAAGTGGACGGGAAACAGCTACTTGAAGGTAAATCATAGTCAGAGCATTTGGCGGCATTCAAAGGGGAGATTCAAGGTGTTCAGAGTAAACATGTTCCCACAAAGAAAAAGGGTGAGACAGCCAAATCTACAGCCCCATGGATGTCAAGGAGCTTACAGGGAGAAAAGGAAAGCTTATGTCCGACACCAAGAACTCAATACTACAGAAAGCCAAGAGGAATATAGAAAGTGGAGGGGTGAAATCAAAAAGGAAATTAGGAAAGCAAAGAGAAGGCATGAAAGAATATTGGCAAGCAAAATCAAGGTGAGCCCAAAGATGATTTATCAATACATTGAGAGTAAGAGGATAACTAAGGAGAGAGTAGGGCCCATAAAATACTAAAAAGGTAACCTATATGTAGTGGCGGAAGATGTTGGTATGGTTCTGAATGAATACTTTGCGTCTGTCTTCACAGAAGAGGGAGACGATGCAGATATTGTAGTTAAGGTGGAGGAGTGTGAAGTATTGAATGTGATAAACATTGGGAGAGAGTAAGTATGAATGGGATTAGCATCCTTGAAAGTTGATAAATCACCAGAGCCAGATGAAATGTACCCGAGGCTGTTAAAAGAAGCAAGAGAGGAAATATCAGAAGGTCTGACCATCATTTTCCAGACCTCACTGGATACAGGTGTGGTGCTGGAGGATTGGTGAACTGCTAATGTTGTACCTCTGTTTAAAAAGGGAGCGAGGATAGACCGAACAATTACAGGCCAGACAGTCAAACCTCAGTGGTGGGCAAATTACTGGAATCAATTCTGAGAGACAGGATAAACAGTCACTTAGAAAGGCACAGGTTAATCAAGGATAGTCAGCATGGATTTGTTAAGGGAAGATCTTGTTTGACCAACTTGATCGAATTTTTTGAAGAAGTAACAAGGAAGATAGATGAGGGTAGTGCATTTGATGTGGTCTACATGGATTTTAGACAAGGTCCCACATGGCAGACTGGTTAAATATAATAAAATCCCATGAGATCCATGGAAATGCAGCAAGGTGGATACAAAATTGGCTCAGTGGCAGGAAACAAAGGGTAATTGTTGATTGGTGTTTTAGCGACTGGAAGGCTGTTTCCAGTGGTGTTCCGTAGGGCACAGTACTAGTCCCCTGCTTTTTGTGATATATATTAATGATCTGGACGTAAGTGTAGGAGGCATGATCAAGAAGTTTGCAGACGACGCAAAGATTGCCCGTGTGGTAGATAGCGAGGAGGGTAGCTGTAGGCTGCAGGAAGATATTGATGGTCTGGTCAGATGGGCAGAAAAGTAACAAATGGAATTCAACCTGGAGAAGTGTGAGGTGATGCATTTGGGGAGATCAAACAAGGCAAAGGAATACATGATTAATGGGAAAACACTGAAAAGTGTAGAGGATGTGAGGGACCTTGGAGTGAATGTCCACAGATCCCTGAAGGTAGCAGGACAGCTCAATAAAGTTGTTAAGAAGGCACATGAAATCCTTTCCTTTATTAGCTGAGGTATAGAATATAAGAGCAGGGAGGTTATGCTGGAACTGTATAACTCATTGGTTAGGCCACAACTCGAGTACTGAGTGCAGTTCTGGTCACCTCATTACAGAAAGGACGTAATTACACTAGAGAGGGTACAGAGGAGATTTACGAGGATGTTGCCAGGACTGTAAAAATGCAGCTATGAGGAAAGATTGGATAGGCTGGGTTTGTTCTCCTTGGAACAGAGAAGGCTGAGTGGAAATCTGATTGAAATGTACAAAATTTTGAGGGGCCTGGATAGAGCAGAGTTGAAGGGTCTATTCACCTTAGCAGGGAGGTCAGTGACGAGGAGGTATAGATTTAAAGTGATTGGTAGAAGAAATAGAGGGGAGATGAGGAAAAACCTTTTCACCCAGAGGGTGGTGGGGGTCTGGACCTCACTGCCTGAAAGGGTAGTTGAGGCAGAAACCCTCAACTTATTCAAAAGGAGTCTGGATATGCACTTCAAGTGCTGTAAGCTGCAGGGTTACGGACCAAATGCTGGAAGGTGGGATTAGAATAGGTGGCTTGTTTTTCGGCAGGCACAGACATGATGGGTCAAGTGGCCTCTTTCTGTGCTGTAAACATTCTATGATTCTTTGATTATATGAATGGGGATGGAATCAGTGGCAAAGGTATGGAGTTGGCGGTGTGACCAAATATCTTCAGTCATCCCAGTGTTTAACTGGAAGAAATTGTGGCACGTCTGAAATTGAATATCAGACAAGCAGTACAAAGCAGTCTGACATCACAGAAGCAATGGAGGAATTGAGAGGTGGTAAAAAGGTAAGTTAGGTGTTGTCAGCATAATAAGAGATGGTATTTATTGCCCTAAGGACAACTCTGGATGGGCAATGAACATTGTTTCCCCAGTGTCACACATCCCAAGAATAAACTTTAAAAACTAATTTGTTTATATTAGTGAACAAATGCTTATTGCATGCATATGACATTCCTAGGTGCACTGTTTTAACAGAATATTAACCAATTTAAAATAAATAAGTTAATGTCTGAGCTAAAATACCAGACTGAAGAATTTGATGTGGACATGTTAATGCCGTCAGAGTAATTTCTAGGCTACAGTATTTACGCAGAGGTAAGAAGAGCAGTAAAACAGACTGATGTTATTTCTATAATCGTGATATTATGCGCATGTTATATGATCGTGTTTTCGTGACACAATGCTGCAGTTCAGTGTAATTTCCATTGTCATATTTGATAAGCATAAAAAACTCCCTTTTGAAGCTACAGCAGGTTTGTCACATGGCTTGAACATTGCCAAACACAAGATTTGATATGTGTAGTTTTATTTTGATATTGACATTTATGTATTTGAAAAGCCAAACTCATTACAATATGGTCTACAGAAATTTGGTATTTGCCAAACAGGAATCCTCCTTCATTGACAATGGCAGTGTCTTGAGGCACTTTCATGAAGAAACCATTATTTTTTAAATATTGATAACAAAGCAAAGCACATTTAGAAATTGCACTGTAACTAAGCCATATTTCTACCACAAATAATGGATACAAATAACGTGAAATTGTTTGACCTGGGGGCAGGTCACCTCTCCTGTGGAAAGATTATCAGAGTGAAAATAGAACAAAAATGGAATAAATTACAAGAAATATTGTAGAATAGTTACTGATTATCTCTTGTTATTCATTATTAAAGATGTGAGGCGTACTCGAAAAAAATAGATTGTTTCTACCATTGCTCACCACATGCCTTCAACTGGATCACTCCCAATAATTCGTATTCAATTGTTGCTGTCCCACTCTGTCAGAGCTTTTGTGATGACTGGTAAGTTATTTTTTTAAAGTTTATTTCTCCAGTTAAAGGCAATTTCACCTTGGAACAATTCCAATTTTTATTGCATTTCATCTTTTTACGATGTGAAATTTAGATTTTCTGTAAGACAGTAAAACATTCTTCAGTAGATTCTTCAAAAATGCATAACTTAAAATACACATAATAGTAATATGGTTTGACGGAGATATATTGGGAAAAGGAGTTTGTAAACAGTGCAACCTTTTAAATGTTAGACTATTTCTTGAATTTTGTGCTCATCAAAGTGAAAGATGCATGTTCAGTTTTGAAACCAATGTCAAGAACTGATAGTACTACACCAAATCCAGCCTACGTGTTTCCTTCAAGTCCCAGGAGGAAATTGCAGCAGGTAATGGAGGAATCATGTGGGTGGGCAACATTCCCTCTCTGATAGTAACCCACTAATGCAAAGAAGGTTCAGCTTATCAGTGGTAGTGACCATAAAGCAGTTATTAATGAACAATCATTTGCTTTCTACAGGTTGGCAGCTTGTAGAGATGACCTGACCTGTACTAGAAACTGGATTACTGATTGGGAATGGGATGATCATGGAAATAACTGCAGAAATGAATGTATTCCATACCATCAGGTAAGAACAGCAGAACTACATTTTAATGGACAGTTGATGGACTTAGTGCACTGATATGGTAATGCAGATTACGTAATGGGCATATTTTGAGCTGGTAACTACACTGAAAGGAACAGCATTCCCATGATTAATAGGTAGGGATCTTACAAGTCAGTTTTATTGATATCCACCATAAATTATGGAAGTTTTGTGCCAGTGGATTTGTAACCACGAATTCTCTTGTGAGTGTGTGATGATGTCAATAATGTGATCCACACACATTCAGCACCAAATTCGTCCAAAATAGTTGTGAGAATTCTTGAAGGCTGGGGTGAATTGAGCAGTGAGAGTAGTCTATCCACAACAATAATTTACATTTTTAAAGGGCTTTAGATGTGGAAAAGGATCCCATGGCACATCACAGAGGAAAAGGGAAAAAAATGGACTCTGGGCCAAAGAAGGCAATATTAGGAGGTGACCAAAGAGGTTGCTTTAAAAGTGGATCTTAAAGGAGTGCGTAGAAGAAGAGGGTTTAGGGAGGGAATTTCAGAGAGGGAGACTTTGGCAGCTAGTGACACGAGGGTGAAGGGAGGTGGTGAAACATGGGATTGAAGTCAGGGCAACAGAGAATGAAAGGTTTGTAGGACTGGAGGAAATGACAGAGATGGGGAAGACCTGGAGGGATATAAGCAAAAGGATGAGAATTTTAAATTTGAGCCATTGTAGGACTGAGAAACACTACAGTTCACCTAGGACAGGGGTGATGCATGAGTCGAATTTGGTGCAGCATATGATACTGGCAGCAGACATTTGAAAGATTACAGAGTGCCGATAATGGGATGTTGTCCAGGAATAGTTAAGCTTTGAGCTAACAAAGGCCTGGATGAGAGTATCAGAGATAGATAGACTGAGCTGGGTGGCGGACAATGTTATGGGTGGAAGTAGGCAGTCGTTGTAATGGGGATGATATCGGGTCAAAAGCTCAGGCCAGGATTGAACAGGATATCAAGTTGCAAACAGTCTAGTTCAGACAAAGACAGTGGTGAGGGAAGGGATAGAGTCAGTGGCAAAGATATGGAGCTTATGGTGGGAGAATTCCTAAAATTTAGATGGAGAAAACTGAAGCTCATCCAAGACTGGATGTCAAGATAACACACTGACAAGACAGGCAATTATGGGTTGGGAGAGGTGCTGAAGAAGTTCAGCTGGATGTTGTCAGTGTACATGCGGAGTCTGACCCCTGTCTGCAAATGATGTCAGCAAAAGACAGCACTTAGATGGGCCAAATGAGGGGCTTAAGCATCAATCTATGGGGACTCTCTAAGTGGCTGTGCAGGGGTGGGAGATGAAATTATTGCAAGGGATGCTATGGTCATGATTGGATAGATATAAGAGGAAGCAAGTGAGGCAGTCCCATTGAGCTGGACAACGGAGGATAGGTGTTGGAAGATGATGGTGCAGTCAAACTGCATCAAAGAACGGTGAGGATGATGAGGATGTATAATGCACCATTGTTATAATCAAAAACAGTGGTGCTCATACTTTAGTTGGGGCTGTTTCATTGCTGCGAAAGGGGCAGATTCCCAATTGTAGAGATTCAGATGGGAAATTACGGGAGAGGTGGGCTAGTGATTGGCTAGTTTCTGTCAGCTTGGGGCTCTTCAGGAAGGCAATTACTGAAATATGGCAGACAACTTAAGCTTGTCCTGTATAACTAGAGCTACTCTGCCTGTGATCCCCATGCCTTTACGCCTTTTGCTTTGAAACATTCCAATGGCGTGCATGATCTTGCCAAAGGACTATCTCTACATGCATACAAATATGATTAGTTTAGTTTAGTTTAGTTTAGAGATACAGCACTGAAACAGGCCCTTCAGCCCACCGAGTCTGTGCCGACCATCAACCACCCATTTATACTAATCCTACACTAATCCCATATTCCTACCACATCCCCACCTGTCCCTATATTTCCCTACCACCTACCTATACTAGGGGCAATTTATATTGGCCAATTTACCTACCAACCTGCAAGTCTTTTGGCTTGTGGGAGGAAACCGGAGCACCCGGAGAAAACCCACGCAGACACAGGGAGAACTTGCAAACTCCACACAGACAGTACCCAGAATTGAACCCGGGTCGCTGGAGCTGTGAGGCTGCGTGCTAACCACTGCGCCGCCCATAGATTAGTGCACTCTTCCGAGGAAGTTGCAAAAATACTTATTTCTGCAGAGGTGCAGCTACACAGTTGGAGAAATGGCAATAATTGTCTGCTGTTCTCAGATTCTCCGAGATCTTGGCTAAACCCATGTAGAAATAAGAGTGCACATAGTGGGCTGAATGTAGTTGAGCTGGCGGGCGTCCCGATGGCAGACCAAAAAGATAAGGAGAACCCTCCTCTCAGCCGTTTGGAGCCCCCCACCCGGCGCATTTCAATTGTGTTTGGGCATTTAACTGCCCAGCACCATGGATATAAATCATTAAGCTGATTTATTTCACAGACAGAAAATCGAGGTAAAGAGTAACAATCAAAACAAATTTTATTTAATTCATTCAATCTCAAGGCCCAAAATTGCAGCGGGAGCGGGAAGGCGTTGGAACGCTCCCCCAGCCTCCCCGTCAATTTCATGCCACCGGCCACCCCCTGCCACCAGCCCGCTTGATGGGGGGGCTGTAAAATTCTGGCCAGAGTTAACCATCTTTCTTAACCAAGATGGCTGGACCATGCCCTCGGGCCCTGGGCTTGCAATTTAGCAACAAAGTGCACATTTTCCAATCCTATGCTTTCTATAGCACAAAACCCAATATGATGAGACATCTGTCTTCATTACAGTTGCCTCCACTGCACTCTGTTATTATCCCACCCATACATGCAGCGGAAAAGTACTTACATTTAAGTAATCGAGGACTGTCAACGGCTTCATGATTTGCTTATTTATTTGGCCAGAAAATGTTTAATCCCATTATTTGTTAGTCATTGCCACACTTTGCAAAATTGTTTACTGCAGCTAAGGGACACACTCAAGACTATGCTCCAGGAAACCTATAATTGCACTAATGTCACATCTCTGGACTTATGATCATTGCTATTTTCACAGCAAGATTTTTAGTATTGAGTTATGTTTAAATTCTCTGTTTTAAAACAAAGTAAATTCACAGGGGGAAAAGGCAGACGGCATCATGGGGTATGACCTGCGCAGCTTGTGCAGTTTTCTTCAATGATAGCAGTGAGGAATGCTATGCAGACCACGCAGGAAACAACCCGCAAAGCTGCCTGCCCCCGGAGAACAAACGTGAAACAAGTCTTTTCTTCCACAGTTCTTTTTTTAAAAGCAACGTCCGCCTGAATATTTGCATTGTGCGTGGTGTTACGACTGAGACAGGAGCATTGTACTGTCAATTCAGTCCCATCACTCCACTATTCATAGCATATTATTAAAGTTTTCCCACCTACTGGAAATTAGCTAAATTAAACACTTCATTACCCCTCAGAATAAAAATACACCAAACCAGGTGTCTTTAAACAACAAATTAACTATGTATTAATAAACTAAATCATAAACACTATTGATATAAACCTATGTCTAGAAGACTTTATAACTTCTTATTTTACCCTAACCTTCATGCACACACACATTCAAAAACCAATGGTTGACTGGTTTAAAAAAAATTATGTTTCTTAGGAATAAATAAGTAGCTGGGTTGTAGGTCCTGGTGATTTACATTCCCAGTTAATGAGGTATCCCAGAGTAGAATAATCAGATGCCACTCGAAGTCTCCAGGCGAATTCGACGAACAGTCTTTAAGGGATAGGAGTTCAAAGCACTTTGGTTGCAGCAGGCATCACACAGTTCTTTCAACAAGAAGTATAGCAACAGGTCTATTTGGATTCTAAAATTCATAGTATTTCAGTAGAAACTTTACTGAGAATTATAGCAAACACAAACAGATGACAGATAGTCACTCCCAATGCAGAGACTTCTTAAAGTTTGGAAGTAAAAAGGAATTTACTACCTCCAACAATGCAAATATTCTTTTCCAGGGGTTTTCTCTCCTTAGGCAATACACAGCCTGAAGATAAATGTAGATTTTTCTGCTAAGAGAGAGGGATCCTTCCTTTCAGTAAGCACGCTTCGCTGGTCTCCAGATCAGACTGGTTTTAGCCAGTCTTTACACAGTTAAATTGATACAATACAGCACATCTCTCCTGCTGTGCTGCTGGCACACTCTTCTCAAATAATCTAAAAGCTTCTCTCTCTGCCTTAAAGGTACACTGTGCCCTTAAGTTTTTAAACAGAGTCTTAAAGGCACATTGTTTGTAAACAGAGGAGAAAAAACAATTCCATGACGGTGGTCTGGTCATTTGAATGTGCAGTACCCTTTTTTTTTGCAAAACTGTGCATGCATGGTATCTTAAAGGAGACAACTTGTGAGCATCCAGTGTGGTACCTTCTGGGTTGCTGCATGGCCGCATGTGCACACAGTTTAAAGGGAATGCTGGTCACAAGCTAAAAGGATTGCAAATGTGTATTAAAGCCTGACAGGCCAATTTGTGGAATCTCAGAGCTCACAAATTATTTCAAACCAAATACAACGAGCGTCTATTGTCTCATCTCATGCCTAATAGCCAAAATAGTGGGATCATTAAGCAATTCACTTGCTCATCTCAGATGGCCAACAAGTGTTCACATCCATTACATTCACATGGCCCCATTTATTCTTGGGTTGAAAATTAATATAAAGAGGGAAAAGACCTGTGTTTGGGGCTAATTACGTTTTAAATAGGGCCCAGAGCTGGAAGTTAAAATGCAGCAGATCAATTTTAGCAGCTCGAAGTATTCTAGAAAACAAGTAAATCAGCCCACAATAGGAACAAAGTACTTTATTATTTTCTCCTCATTTTTTGAGGAGAGAACTGAGATTGAATGAATTAAGTAAAAGTTGCTTTGATTGTTACTCTTTACATCGATTTTCAGTCTGTTGTCATGAACACACCCACCTGCCAAGAATGAGGCATATTAATTTTGTCACATGAACATTAATTTTAAACTGTTGCTGGAGTGGAGAGATGACTTGTTTAAAGAGATCAACAGTGGCTGGCAAAAAATTTGCATTCTAAGAGACAGTCTCCTAGGAAAAGACAATTGGAACTGCTCACTGATTCAATTAACAGAGATTGGTCTGGGCAATGGTGATCCACATCTTGTTGGTGTAAGAGACGGAACTACAACCACCCTTCCCCCACCACCACCACCGAGAGCTTTGGAATCCACTAAAGCAGGAGTTTGTTAAAAAAGTGAGTCACATGACTAATCTGGCCCAGGTCTGGTTTTGAACTGTTCACAGGACAGCTTGGGTCAGACTGCTGATTGCAACTGAACTTGGAACAAGAGCCTCTCTCCTGTCTGGCTCTCTCTCTCCCACTAACTTCCAGATCCAGTGAAGTCACTTAAACCTCAAGAGTGAAAAGACTCCATCACTGAAATAGGTATTAAAGTGTGCATTGGGCCCCAACGAAACAGCAAGACTTACCGGTAACCAAAGACTCTACATCAAACTCAAAGGACCGTAAATAGAAACCCAGCTATTGCCATAAACTTTTCCCCTTTATTCTTTCTACATTTTCTGTCTCTATCTGCATGTGTGTTGATCGCGTATTCGTGGTTGTGTCGCATATTTGTAGCCGTTAACCGAATTAGAGTTTAAGATTAATAAACTTCCACCTTTCTTGTTTAAACCTAAGAAAACCTGTCTGATTGATTTCTTTGCCATTGGAAAGCTGTAAACAAGGATAAACACTGGGGAGCTAAAAAGATGGTGTTTTTAAAATTAAACCCTGTTATGGTTAAACCAGGCAAAGGCTGAGAGGGAACCCCTAGACCCCTTTCTCACCTGGTCATAACACTGTGAAATAAAGCAGCTTTATGATTTATATCTGACCTCATCTCATCCAGTGTTTCCCAGTCTATCTTCAAAAGGATTGGAGTCACTCATCTCATAGCTCATTGTGGCCTTTTCATGCAAAATGGCTGCCATGTCAGCCTACATAACACTGTAATTGCATTTCAAAGTAACTCATTATTTGCAAAATGTTTTGGGACTTTTCTGAGAGATGGAATAAGGCATTACATAAATGCAAGTATTTATTCCTTTTCTGTTTTTGTTAAGAAATTAATCATTAATTATATTTGGCATTATTTTGTTGTGTTATCTTGACCCTTGCATGAACAGAGTGAACAGATGATACTTGTGTCCTTCACCGGGATTCTGTTAACTTTCAAAGAACATTCTTTGAACTGCTTGTTAGCTCATTCACCACACTGTGCCATCTCTTGCATTCTATTCTCACTGAACAAAGGGATAGGTTTCACATCATAACAGAAGCTGGGACTTTTGCTGTTACCATATTGTGGTTCTTAGTGTGAAAATGGAGAGCAGCAGACAGCGGATAAAAGCACAGCCAGCTCAGGAAGAAGAGGGAGAGATTGGCAGATTCCATTATACAGGAGTTGAACTTGAATTTGTTCAGATGGGATACTTAGGATCCTGGTAACCCCGGCCCTGACCTTTTAGAAGCTTTGATTTTAGCCTTCATTATCAGATTTTTAAAAACAAGTTGAATCATTTCCCTCCAATAGCAGCCAATATTCTATTAGTGTGCATAAAGATGTTTGAAATTTAAAAAAAAGTTTTTGTTTAAATCTCTGAATGACAGACAGGAACTTCGATCTCTGTTTTTGGTCAACACACTGCTTAAATCAGTATTCACCATTGAGGGGTATTTTTGTGGTTTTTTTTGCTTCTCTTTCCTCAGTAACAACAGATGAACTATTACTGAAGAATAAAGTTAAATTAAGGAATGCAGGAAATAGTTTAAAATGAAAAAAGTCTTCGTTTTTTAACATTGAGACAAGCCTGGCCAAAATTGCAAATTAAATCTGTGACCACAACTCCTGTGCATTTTTCCCTTTATCCACAGTGTTCGATATGGCCGACCATTGTGTCCTTCTCTATCACCTTTCCTTGGTTATAAAGCTTCATCTGAGTTTTCTTGCAAGGTTCCACTCATATCTTCCCCAAGGCAGCTATCACGTCTTTAGCAACCCCTGGTTTGTTCAGAGACTGCTTCAAATGAACTGAACAATTGAAAGATATTGCATGTTCGCATTTTTTCTTCATCAATTTTCTCAGTCAGTCTCTCTCTTCAACTCCTTAAAGCACGGCTTCCTTGCTTGGATATTCTTTATTCATTCGTGGGATGTGGGCATCACTGGCCAGGCCAGCCTTTATTGCCCATCCCTTGAGAAGGTGGTGGTGAGCTGCCTTCTTGAACCACTGCATTCCTTGGGGTGTAGGTACACCAATAGTGCTGTAAGGAAGGGAGTTCCAGGATTTTGACCCAGCGACAGTGAAGGAACGGTGATATAGTTCCAAGTCAGGATAGTGTGTAGCTTGGAGGAGAAGTTGCAGGTGGTGGTGTTCCCATGCATCTGCTGCCCTTGTTCTTCTAGGTGGTAGAAGTCACGAGTTTGTAAAAGTTGTCAAAGGAAACTTGGTAGTTGCTACTGTACATCTTGTAGATGATACACACAGCTGGCACTGTGCATCAGTGGTAAAGGGAGTGAATGTTGAAGGTGGTGGATGGGGAGTCAATCAAGCAAGCTGCTTTGTCCTGGATAGTGTCAAGTTCTTGAGTGTTGTTGGAACTGCACCCATACAGGCAAATAGAGAGTATTCCATCATATTCCTGATTTGTGCCTTGTAGATGGTGGACAGGCATTGGGGAGACAGGAGGTGAGTTACTCGCTGCAGAATGCCCAACCTCTGATCTGCTCTTCTCGCCACAGTATTGATGTGACTGGTCCAGTTCAGTTTCTGGTCAATGATAACCCCAAGGATGTTGATAGCAGGGGATTCAGCGATGGAAATACCATTGAACATCAAGGGGAGATGGTTAGATTCCCTCTTGTTTGAGATGGTCATTGCCTGGCACTTGTGTGGCATAAATGTTACTTGCCACTTATCAGCCCAAGCCAGGTCTTACTGCATCTGGATACTGGCTGCTTCAGTATCTGACGAGTCACAAATGGTGCTGAATATTGTGCAATCATCAACGAATATCCCCACTTCTGACCTTATTCTGGAGGGAAGGTCATTGATGAAGCAGCTGAAGATGGTTGGGCCTAGGACAGTATGCTGAGGAACTCCTGCAGTGATGTCCTGGGATTGAGATGATTGACCTCCAACAACCACAACATCTTCCTTTGTGCTAGGTATGAGTCCAGTCAGTGGAGAGTTTTTCCCCTGATTCCCATTGTTACGACCAAGGCGAGAGGAGTGCACTCTCTTTCTCTCATTCCATTTCTCCACATGCCACAACATATATTTAAATGTATACCCAGTTACCAATACGGCCAATTATATACTCTGTTTTTATTTCAGAATAAAATCCACCAACCATGTTTCTTTAATAAACAACAAAATTATCAATTTATTACAAACAAGATGTATTCAGTAAAGATGCAAAGCATAAACACACAGATTGAAATATAAAAGTTCCCTTCTAACTTAGTCCAACACACACACACACACACACACACACACACACACACACACACACACACACACACACACACACACACACACACACACACACACACACACACACACACACACACACGTACGTTAAATAAAAAATAAAGAGATTTTCTTGCCAAAGTGTTTTTTCACAAAAAGACAAAAAAAACCTTGGCAAAATACTTGTTAATTCTTGAAGGAAAAGGATAAGATATGGAATAGCATCCCAAACACATGTAGACAGCTGTCACTGGGATCTTTTTGGAGCAGTTCTCTTCAGGCGACGTCGAGGATTAGTCTGTCAGGCGAGACCAGGTGAAATGCGGCATCAGGGGTTTCAGCTATCACACACTGGATTTTCAGGGTTTCTCAGAGAGGTGGAGAAAGAATGAACTGATCTTCTCTTTCAGCAGGCTGACCCCAGCTGACTCAAAACAGTATTCAAAATGAAACCAACTCTTGACCACCATAAATCTTGACATGTCGTTTTTCCGTAAACATCTCCCACTGGTCCCCAAGGCCTTTTCTGTTTACTTTGATGAAGACATGTGACTTCCAGGAAGTGTTGTTTTTAAACAGAAAGTTCAAGTCCCAAAGTCCTTCAGGTGACCATTTAAAACAAAACCAAGTCCAGTATCTATGGAATCACTTGAGTCCTCCAAAGAAATCCATTTCCACAATTTTAAAACATGAGTCCTAAAAAATATTTTAAAAATGGATGCACTTTCATAACACCATTGACTCCAGTTTTGCTGGGGCTCCTTGATGCCATACTCGGTCAAATACTGCCTTGATGTCAAAGACAGTCCCTCTCACCTCACCTCTGGAATTCAGCTCATTTGTCCATATTTGGACAAAGGCTGTAATGAGGTCAGGAGCTGCGTGACCCTGGCGGAACCCAAACTGAGTGTCAATCAGCAGATTAGTCCTAAGCAAGTGCTGCTTGATAGCACTGTTGACGACCCCTTCCATCACTTTGCTGATGACTGAGAGTAAACTTTTCGGGTAGTACTTGGCTGGGTTGGATTTGTCCTGCTTTTTGTGCACAGGACATACCAGGGTAATTTTCCACTTTATCGGGTAGATGCCAGTGCTGTAGCTGTACTGGAACAGCTTGGCTAGGCATGCGGTTAGTTCCGGAGCACAAGTCTTCAGTACTATTGCCGGAATGTTGTCGGGTCCCATTGCCTTTACAGTATCCTGTGCCTTCAGCTGTTTCTTGATATCACGTGGAGTGAATTGGATAAGTGAAGACTAGCATCTTTGATGCCCAGGACCTCAGGAGGAGGCAGGGATGGATCATCCACTCAGCACTTCTGACTGAAGATGGATGCAAATGCTTCAGCCTTGTCTTTTGCACTGATGTGCTGGGCTCCCCCATCACTGAGGATGGGGATATTTGTGGAGCCTCCTCCTCCTGTTAGTTGTTTAATTGTCCACCACCATTAACCACTGGATGTGACGGGACTGCAGAACTTAGATCTGATCCTTTGGTTCTTAAGAAAAGTTATTGACCCGAAACATTAACTCTGTTTCTCTCTCCATGAAGTTGCCTGAGTATTTCCAGAATATTTTGTTTTTATTTCAGACTTCCAGCATCCACAGTATTTTGCTTTGGTGTCTGTGATGGGCTAAATTGGTCTGCATAAGGAATGGGCTACACATCTTTTATCATGCTTTCTTATGTGCCTACACTTTGCCAGTAAGTTAATTTGTTAGTTTAAAATCATAGTATGGAGATCACAGTGAACTAGGAGATAAGTAAAACAGATATTTTACAGTCCCTGTTGATGTTACTACAATTATTCCTCTCCTACACCTTGCCAGTAAGTTTATTTGTTAGTTTAAAATCATAGTATTTAGTTAAAAGTTGAGAATCTATATTTTAAAACTGAAAAGGGATTCTATGGACTCTGGAATCTTGAAGAAGCTGAACTTTGGGTGTTTTTCTTTAAAAAAAAAAGTGATCAGAAGATTTGGGCTGAATGTAAACAAATTTTACTGGAAGGCACCTGTTTGCAAAGAACCCAGCAGGGGGTTGTGTTTTGCCTTGAAGAGCTATTTGCAAGGAAGTGACAAGCCAAGATTTATGGTCGTCACAAGGCTTATTTCTGAAAGGGTTTTGGTTTCATTTTGAACTGTTAAAACAAAGTGACTCCTGACAACGCAGCCCAGCACCGAAGTCATCAAAGCGTTCCCGCCAATGCACATGCACAGAACGGACCCTTGCTGTCAGTATAGTGCTGTGCCTACACAGCCTATGTCAGCACCTGGCTTGCCAAGACGAATTCACGTATGTGTACGAAAACATCATTGCGTATTGCAACGTCTGCTTGCGGCTTGCTCCCGGCCTTGCCGTGTCTCCCCCCTTGGAAGCTTGCTCCCCGCTTCACCCCTCACTCCCCACCTCACCTCTTGCTCCCCGCGTCACCACTTCTTCCTCCTCAGTCACTTGCTCCCGCTTCACCCCTTGCTTCCCGCCTTGCCACTTCTCCTCCATTGGTTGCTCGCTCCCTGCTTCACCCCCCCTCCTCCACCTACCTGTGGGCCACTCGCTCCCAGCCTCTGCTTCCTCCCCTCTGCTCTGCCTCTGCTTCCCTGCTCCCTCCCGCTTCTGGTCCTCCCTCCCTCCTGTGATTACTGCCTTTCTTCCCTGCATGGCAGAAGTGGGGGAGATAGAGAGTGACAAGATAGGAAAGGGAGGGAGACTGTGAGCAGGACGGAGTGGGGAGCAGAAGTGGGAAGGAGCAGAGAGCAGAGGCAGAGCAGAGGGGATGAAGCGGTGAGGCAAGGAGTAACTGGCCCATTGGGGCGGGGTGGGGGGGCTGAAGTGGGGAGCGAGCGGCCGAGGGGAGAAAAGCGGCAAGGCATGGACAAAGCAGTGAGCAGACGAGCGCAGGAGGCAGCGGTGAAGAGAAGTGCGATGGCAGGCGGGAGCGGACTACTGTTGGGGTTGGGATGGAGGCAGCGACGCAGCCATTGTGGGGATTTGGATTTCATTTGTTTTTGTTTTTGTGTTAAATTGAGCAGCACCATCTTTACTACTAGCAGCTGCCAAAAATGTCGCAGTGAGGTTTCAGTGCATGAAGCTGCATTTGTACATGTGCAAGTATTGCGCCACCTAGTGGTTGAGTTGTCAGCAAACGCAGCCTAATTAAAAATGGGCAGTTGGAGTTTTCTTATTGACCTGCCAGAAGAACAGAAGATGATCCAGCCAGCCCATTTTTCTCTTGAAAAGCAAATCCTGCATCAAGTGTGTTTACTGTTGCCTCCTGTATTTGAAGAAATTCTGCATGTTTGCAGAAACCTCACATCTTTGAAGGAACTTTGCATCGAATTTGTGAGAATTAAAACCTTTGTTGCTGCACACCTGATGTAAGACCTATGTGAAGCTTTCTGTAGCTGCATCTTTTTGAAAGCCTACCCAAATTGATCTTCAACATCGTCTGGGAGGAACTGGGAAGATCCTAGTGACAGCCACCTATTCGCCTTTGGGACACCTCACCAAAACAAAGGACATGCTCCGTACCTACTTTTCAGTCTGTGTTCTTTTTTATTCCTCTATTTCTTTGTAACAGCTGTAAACAAAAATTCCTTTTTATCTCCCAGTTAACCGGTTATGTATGCGTATGTGTGTGTGAGGGCTCGGATAAATAAGGGGCTTTAATACTTCAATTTGCGTGTATGTTTGCTTTATTTTTGGTTAAGACTTGCTTTATAATAAATGGATAGTTTCATTGTTTATTAAAGAAACCTGGTTAGTGTACTTTATTCTGTGATAAAATAGTGTATCTGATTGACTGTTTCACTCAGTGGGAAAATTTAAATATATGTTGTGACCTGTGGAGAAGTGGGACTGAATTAACAGTGGACTCCTCCCGTCTCGTTCGTAACTGTATGGACATCACAGCAAACTAGAAGTAAAACAGATATCTTACAGCCCCTTTTAATGTTACAATTATTCCTCTTTGAGGAGGATATTGTAGCTTATGAATTCAGTATTCTGCTTCTCTGAACAGTTGCATATTTAATGCACATAACCATCTGGATTTGGTGTTGCATATAACAGAAAGTGTAATATGATGACTGTCCTATGAACAATCAAATTATTCTTTGTGTAGATGTATAAGGATGGAAAGGATCTCTGTGATAACATATGGGGTACGACTTTCAATGTGATTTCCTGCCCTTGCCACTGTCTGATGATGGACGGTGATGATAATAATGTGATCCAACATCTGGTCCACAACAGAGGAACAATGACTCCAGCAGAAGCCATGCACAGTGAAGTCATGAAGCAACCTTTCTGTCAACGGAGGCATAAAAATCTGCATGAAAGGAAAGAGAGGGAAAAGGAGAAAAAAGGGACAAAATAGTGTAAGTACATACCTTGTGGAATGCAATTAAACTTCCCACAAAACTTGTCTTGTTATAATATTCATGTTTTTCTGTTTGAAATATTGTCCATTACCATTCGAAATGGGTGGATCTATGACTCTATGACCAATGTCAGCTATGGGTATTGATAACAGTCATGGATTCAGTTCCTAGGAATTTTGCAACTGAACAATTTATCTCCCTAGCTCACTATGATTTATTTTGTTTTAGGGGTTTTCTTACCATTTTATTCCTGATATGGGTACCAGGAATGGACACAGTTCATGGCATGGCACAGTTCCTGTTTCACACTTTGCAAGTCATTTTTCATTCTTGTTGCTTGGTTTTAATATACCATTTTTCAAGTTCCTCATTCACAGCCTTGGTCATTAAGACGGCTATTCTTGCCACTTATCAATGATACCCTATAGTTTTCCAAAACCTATGAATGACGTTAAACATTACTAGCCAACCACTGTGAGGCACATTTTCTGGTGCGTGCGTGTTAGAGTGCAAAAGAGGAGATAACCCATTTAATGCCAATGAGAACAATTTTAGAGTTCAGGCTGACTTACATTAATGTTGGGAGGCAGTTACTGGTTTACCCTGAAATTTTAAACTGTGGAATTGCACAACTGAACATCCATCTAAATGGTAATATCTGTAACTACCAACTGCTCAGGTTTCCGCCATATTATTTGGCAACGTTACAGCAGCATTCCATTATTTTATGCCACCAGAGAAATTTATTGCTATTTTTAATTTTAATTCTTAAATGAATATTGTAATGAAATCAACAGATCAAACCATCTCAACTGGGACTGGGGCAATAGGCATGAAGAAAATGGTGAAATCTGTTCTGCACCAGAGGATTTATAGACAACTATTAAAGTTCACCCAACGTTTTTTATTCGTTCATGGGATGTGGGCATCGCTGGCTAGGCCAGCATTTATTGCCCATCCCTAATTGCCCTTGAGAAGCTGGTGGTGAGCTGACTTCTTGAACTGCTTCAGTCCTTGGGGTGTAGGTACACCAACAATGCTGCTTGGAAGGGTGTTCCAGGATTTTGACCCAGCAACGGTGGAGGAACGGCGATATAACTCCAAGTCAGGATAGTGTGTGGCTTGGAGGGGAATTTGCAGGTTGTGCTCCCATGCAACTGCTGCCCTTGTCCTTCTAGGTGATGGAGGTCGCAGGTTTGGAAGATGCTGTGGAATGAGCCTCGGTGCATTGCTGCAGTGCATCTTGTAGATGGTACACACTGCTGCCATGTGCATTGGTGGTGAAGGGAGTGAATGTTGAATGTTGTAGGATGGTGTGCCAATCAAGCGGGCTGCTTTGTCCTAGATAGTGTCGAGCTTCTTGAGTGTTCTTGGAGCTGCACCCATCCAGGCAGGTGGAGAGTATTCCATCACACTCCTGACTTGTGCCTTGCAGATTAAAGCCTGGCTACCCAACCCGAACCCAACTAGACATGTGCCAGGTTCGGGTCGGGTCAGGTCGAAATTCCGAGTCCAGCATTCGGGTCAGGTCAGGCCGGACACTGCTTCGGGAAAGTCACGGGATCAGGCTTACCCATGATTCCCCACAACTCCAGCTGCAGGAATAGCCTGCTGCCAGAACAGATGAATGGGATTCATGTCGGGTCGGGTACGAAAAACATTAAAGGGCTCAGGCTCGGGTTGGGTTCGGGTTAGCTGTGGTCGGGTTGGGCTTGGGTCGAGTTTTAATTTTATACCCGAGCCAGACTTTATTGTAGATGGTGGACAGGCATTGGGGAGACAGGAGGTGAATTACTCGGCACAGATTGCTGAGCCTCTGACCTGCTATTTTAGCCACTGCATTTATGTGCCTGGTCCAGTTCAGTTTCTGGTCAATGGTGACCCCCCCCCAGGATGTTGATAGTGGGGGATTCAGTGATGGTAATGCCATTGAACGTCAAGGGGAGATGGTTACATTCTCTCTTGTTTGAGATGGTTATTGCCTGGCACTTGTTTTAGTTTAGTTTAGAGATACAGCACTGAAACAGGCCCTTCGGCCCACCGAGTCTGTGCCGACCATCAACCACCCATTTTATACTAATCCTACACTAATCCCATATTCCTACCACATCCCCACCTGTCCCTATATTTCCCTACCACCTACCTATACTAGGGGCAATTTCTAATAGCCAATTTACCTACCAACCTGCAAGTCTTTTGGGAGGAAACCGGAGTACCCGGAGAAAACCCACGCAGACACAGGGAGAACTTGCAAACTCCACACAGGCAGTACCCAGAATTGAACCTGGGTCGCTGGAGCTGTGAGGCTGCAGTGCTAACCACTGCGCCACTTGTGTGGTGTGTATGTTATTTGCCACTTATCAACCCAAGCCTGGATGTTTTCCAGGTCTTGCTGCATATGGACATGGGCTGCTTCATTATCTGAGGAGTCGCGAATGGTGCTGAACATTATGCAATCACTTCTGACCTTACGATGGAGGGAAGGTCATTGATGAAGCAGCTGAAGATATTTGGGCTTAGGACACTACCCTGAGGAACTCCTGTAGTGATGTCCTGCAACTGAGATGATTGACATTCAACAACCACAACTTCTTCCTTTGCACTAGGTATGACTCCAGCCAACGGAGGGTTTTCCCCCTGATTCCCATTGACCTCAGTTTTGCTCGGGCTCCTCGATGCCATACTCGATCAACTGCTGCCTTGATGTCAAGGGCAGTCACTCTCACCTCACCTCTGGAATTTAGCTCTTTTATCCATGTTTGGACAAAGGCTGTAATGAGATCTGGAGCTGAGTGGCCCTGGCAGAACCCAAACTGAACGTCAGTGAGCAGGTTAGTGCTGAGTCAGTGCTGCTAGATAGCACTGTCGACGACCCCTTCCATCACTTTGCTGATGATTGAGAGTAGAACTGTTAGGGTGGTAATTGGCCGGTTTGGATTTGTCTTGCCTTTTGTGCACAGGACATACCTGGGCAATTTTCCACACTGCCAGGTAGATGCCAGTGTTGTGGCTGTATTGGAACAGCTTGGCTAGGGGCGTGACCAGTTCTGGAGCACAAGTCTTCAGTATCATTACTGGAATGTTGTCAGGACCCATTCAGCTTTCAGCTGTTTCTTAATATCATGTGAAGTACATTGGATTGGCTAAAGACTGGCATCTGTGATGCTGGAGACCTCAGGAGGAGACCGAGATGGATCATCCACTCAGTACTTCTGCCACTTTTTGCTGAAGATGGATGCAAATGTTTCAGCCTTGTCTTTTGCACTGATGTGCTGGGCTCCCCCATCATGAGGATGGGGATATTTGTGGAGCCTCCTCCTCCTGTCAGTTATTTAATTGCCCACCACCATTCACAATTGGATGTGGCAGGACTGCAGAGCTTAGATCTGATCGGTTGGTTGTGTGATCATTTAGTCCTGTCTATTGCATGCTGCTTATGCTGTTTGGCATGCAAGTAGTTCTGGCTTGTAGCTTCTCCAGGTTGGCACCTCGTTTTTATGTATGCCTGGAGCTGCTCCTGACATTCCGTCCTACACTCTTCATTGAACCAGGGTTGGTCCCCCAGCTGAATGGTAATGGTAGAGTGGGGGATATGCCAGGCCATGAGGTTACAGATTGTGGTTTGTCATGCAGGCCCCAACCTGCCAAGAATGAGGCATATTAATTTTGTCATATGAACATTGATTTTAAACTTGCTGGAAAGAAGAGCAGGCCTGTTACAAGAGCTGCCAGACACTTAGCTGAAAAAAATTGCAAACTAATAGACAGTGCTTGTGGAGACAAAAGGACCATTCCCTGACATATTCAACCCACAATAGATTTTGATCACCAGACGTTGAAGGTGTAAGGAAGAGCTTTCCAGAGACTGCTAAGGTGATACAATCCACAAAAGCCAGGACTGGTTAAACCAGCTGGTCACATGACTAACTGGCTGGTCCAGGGTTTTTTGAACCAGCCACAGAGTTTTTGAACTCAAAGACTGTTTGCTCCTGGAATGAGAAGACCTCTCCTGTCTGCTCCCATCTCTTTCTCACAAGCCTCTGGACCCACTGAGGACACATGAACTTCAAGAGAGAAAAGTCTCCTACATCGAACAAGGTTTAAGAAGAATACTAGGCCCCAACGAAAAGCAAGGCCTACCTACAATCAAGGACTTTACAGCGAGCTCGAAGAACAGTAACCAAAACCATCTTCAGATATTGCCTCAAACTTTTCCACTTTATTTCTTCAGCTCTTTTCTGCCTCTATCCCCATGTGTGTATCACGTTAACCAAATTAGAGTTTAAGTTTAATAAAGTTCAATCTTTTTTCTTTAAACCTAAGAATATCTGCCTGGCTAGGCAGATTCTTTGCCTAATAATTAGAAAGCAGTGAACAAGGATTCTCCAAGGGGGAGCTAAAAAACGGTGTGTTTAAAATTAAACCCTGTTACGGTAAGACCAGGTGAAGGCTGAGAGGAAACCCTAGACCCCTTTCTCACCTGGTCGTAACAGGTTGAATATAATTCTGCTGTTTTGAGCTTCTAGATTTGTTCTGAATCTATCCCATTTAGCACGTTGGTAGTGCAATACAACACGATCAAGGGTATCCTCAATGTGAAGTCGGGACTTTGTCTCCATAAGGACTGCGCGGTGGTCACTCCAACCAATACTGTCATGGACAGATTCATCTGTGACAGGTAGATTGGTGGGGACGAGGTCAAGTAGGTTTATCCCCTCTTGTTGGTTCCCTCACCACTTGCTGCAGACCCAGTCTAGCGGCTATGACCTGACCAGTAGTGGTACTACCGAGCCACTCTTGTTGATGGACATTGAAGTCCCCCACCCAGAGTACATTCTGTGTCTTTACTACTCTCAGTGCTTCTTCCAATTGGTGTTTAACATGGAGAAGCACTGATTCATCAGCTGAGGGGAGGCAGTAGGTGGTAATCAGCAGGAGGTTTCCTTGTCCATGTTTGGCCTAATGCCATGAGACCTCATGGGGGCCCAAGGCAATGTTAAGGACTCCCTCGACAACTCCCTCCCAACCGTGTACCACTGTGCCACAACCTTTGGTGGACAGACCCAGGATGGTGATGGTTTTGTCAGGCACATTGTCTTTAAGGTACGCTTCTGTGAGTATGACTATGTCAGGATATTGTTTGACTAGTCTGTGGGACAGCTCTCCCATTTTTGGCACAAGCGCCCAGATGTTAGTAAGGAGGACTTTGCAGGGCTGGGTTTGCTGTTGTTGTTTCCAGTGCCTGTGTTGATGCCAGGTGGTCCATCCAATTTCATTCCTTTTCCTTAGGCTTTGTAACGGTTTTTGATACAGAGTCAACCATATTGGTGTGGGTCTGGAGTCATATGTAGGCCAGACCAGGTAAGGGCAGCAGATTTCTTTCCTGAGAGGGCATTAGTGAACTAGATGGGTTTTTTTACAACAATCAACAATGTTTTCATGGTCATCACTAGACTAGCTTTTAATTCCAGATTTATTAATTGAATTCAAATATCCTCCATCTGCCATGGTCGGATTCGAAACCATGTCCCCAGAGGATAAGCCTGGGGCGCTGGGTTATCAGTCTAGTGACATTACCACTACTGCCACTGCCTCCCTGGGAGAGGTGAGCTAAAGTGTGAACTGAGAGAAGTGAGCTGAAGTGTGAAATAGTTCAGGGACATCAAATCACAACCTTCTGCTAGCCTTATACTTCTCAATCAAACCACATTTTTTGGCTATTTTTGTTTAATTTTATATCTGTTAAATGAGTTTCTTTCCAATCTACATTATTATTTCAGAATAATGGTACTCATAACTTTCTATCTTTCACTCATAGTGCTGTAAAGAACTGAAGATACTTCTGATCACGGAGTTACTTGAAGAAACAGGCTTAATGTTTTAAACAAACTATATGATAAATTTGTCAAATATAAAATGTCTGGAAAAATTAAAAACTTTTCACTACTATTGTCTTTTTGATGTTCATTGCAGGTTTTGGGACAATGATACAGGATGTGTATCTTGTTTTATTGCTGAGAGTGATACTATCTGAAATTCCATCTGATCTATATCAGTATCAGCCAAATTCGCTCTCTCCAATGTTTGATGAAACTCCTATTCTTAACACTGCCTCAACTTTTTGAAGTTCCGTGAACTGGAAAATATATCAAACTGTTCAAATGCAGCTTACTTGACTACTGGATCAAATATCCTTCCTGTCATCAAATCAAGACCAGGATACAAATCCTCATAACCTGTTTAAAAACCTACCTTTTGAATTTTAAATTTTCCCCATCTTATCTTAGGGGCAGGGAACAAAAATTTAAAATAAAGGGGAAAAGTAAATCTAATTATGGCATTACATAATGTAGCACTCATCTCCAGCCACGTCTTAGGGTTACACCACAGGACTTGTGCTCAAGTCTTTTAAAACATAACTTCACTTTTGCCCTCGAAAGTGTGCATGTGAAAAGGAACTGGCTAACAGATTGGCGAATGTACAATTATAAACGCACTTGAACACAACAGGATTGAATCAGTGGGTATAGAAAAATGCATTTTCCATAATGCATTGTGGCACACTTCAGAAATTGAGTGTTTATCATGGGTCTCTACTATGGGGAGTACATTTCTTCATTGCTGTGCTCCAGAAACTGAACATTTACCAAGATTTTGCTACAGATGTGTAGTCCCTGAGAGTTCTGGCTCAACTTGCAAACTGAAATTGACCCCCAATTTAACCTCCAAATGCACAGTCCTACATTACTCCCTGTTTTCTAAAGATAAACAACAACCCTGAGAATATTCACCCATCTCCACGATTCAAACCCAGCATATTTCCCTCCAGAAACACTTCACTCTGTCTTGCAGCCCACAGACTATTTATAATTTTAGTTATAAAAACAGAAAGTGCTGGAAATTCTCAACAGATCTGGCAGCATCTGTGGAGAGCGAAGCAGAGTTAACGTTTCAGGTCTGCGACCTTTCATAATTTATTTAAAAATTAAATATAATTTGAGTCCCTGTTTTCCCAATTTTCATCCCATTCCTAGTCAGATATTTATCCAGTTCATTATTTGAATGAGTTAACCTGGTTGGACAGGTTAGGCTTGTATCCCCAAAATAAAAGTAAAATACTGCAGATGCTGGAAATCTGAAATAAAAACAAGAATTGCTGGAAATACTCAGCAGGTCTGGCAGCATCTGTGGAGAGAGAAGCAGAGTTAATGTTTCAGGTCAGTGACCCTTCATCAGAACTAGGCTTGCATCCGCTGGAGTTTAGAAGAGTAAGAACAAAGAACAGTACAGCACAGGAACAGGCCATTCGGCCCTCCAAGCCTGCGCCGATCTTGATGCCTGTCTAAACTAAAACCTTCTTCACTTCCGGGGACCGTATCCCTCTATTCCCATCCTATTCATGTATTTGTCAAGATGCCTCTTAAACGTCGCTATCGTACCTGCCTCCACCACCTCTCCCGGCAGCAAGTTCCAGGCACTCATCACCCTCTGTGTAAAGAACTTGCCTCGCACATCCCCTCTAAACTTTGCCCCTCTCACCTTAAACCTAAGTTCCCTAGTAACTGACTCTTCCACCCTGGGAAAAAGCTTCTGACTATCCACTCTGTCCATGCCACTCATAACTTTGTAAACCTCTATCATGTCGCCCCTCCACCTCCATCGTTCCAGTGAAAACAATCCGAGTTTATCCAACCTCTCCTCATAGCTAATGCCCTCCAGACCAGGCAACATCCCGGTAAACCTCTTTTGTACCCTCTCCAAAGCGCCCACGTCCTTCTGGTAGTGTGGCGACCAGAATTGCACGCAATATTCTAAGTGTGGCCTAACTAAAGTTCTGTATAGCTGCAGCATGACTTGCCAATTTTTATACTCTATGCCCCGACCGATGAAGGCAAGCATGCCGTATGCCTTCTTGACTACCTTATCCACCTGCGTTGCCACTTTGTGACCTGTGGACCTGTACGCCCAGATCTCTCTGCCTGTCAATACTCATAAGAGTTCTGCCATTTACTGTATACTTCCCACCTGCATTAGACCTTCCAAAATGCATTACCTCACATTTGTCCGGATTAAACTCCATCTGCCATTTCTCCGCCCAAGTCTCCAACTGATCTATATCCTGCTGTATCCTCTGACAATCCTCATCACTATCCGCAACTCCATCAACCTTTGTGTCGTCCGCAAACTTACTAAAGAGATGACTAGATTGAAACATATAAGATTCTGAGTGGTCAGGACAGGGTGGATGTGGAAAGGATGTTTCCTCCTTTGGGAGAATCGAGAACTAGGGGGTCACTGTTTACAAATAAGGAGTTGCCCATTTAAGTCAGAGATGAGGAGAGTATTTTTTTCTCAGGGGGTCATGAATCTTTGGAACTCTCTTCCACAAAAGACATTGGATGCAAAGTCTTTGAATATTTTTAAGGCAGAGGTAGATAGGTTCTTGATAAGCAAGGGGGTGAAAGGTTATTGGGGGGGTAGGCGGGAATGTGGTGTTGAGGTTACAATCAGATAAAGCATGATCTTATTAAATGGTGAAGCAGGCTCGAGGGGCCGAGTGGCCTACTCCTGCTCCTAATTCATATGTTTGTATGTTCGTATGTAACTAGTCATTTTCAGGTTAAAAGGCAGGGCTGGATTTTATGCTCTCCCCCATGGCGAGTTTGGAGGAGGGGAGGGCATTTAATCGGGCAAGATGGTGGTGGGTGGGGAACCCGCCATATTCCTGCCTCTTACCCCGATTAAGTTCATGGCAAGTAGGTCAATGGACGGCATTCCCACCCTACCGCCAATTGAGGCACTTAAAGGGCAATAAATAACCAATTAAGGGTCCCTTCCCGCCACCGCTGGTACAGGGAGCACGACATGCAAACCTGTGCGAGGTTGCTTGCCAGCTCTCAGGGTGGGGTCCTTGTTCCAAGGCACTCAGTGCCTGATCAAGGGACCTGGCATTGGGAAGGGCAGGCCTGCTGAGAGCAACCCTTGCTGCCAAACCCCCTACACCATTCGCCCCTGCAAGCACCACCCTGCCAACCTCCTCCCGCCATCACTCACCTAGTCCAGGATCCAACGTTGACCTGGGCCTCAGGTGGGTGTTCTTCTCCCAGAGACTGGTGCACCTGTGGAATTCTCTACCACAGAAAGCAGTTGAGGCCAAATCATTAAATATATTCAACAAAGAGTTAGATATAGTTCTTAGGGCTAAAGGGATCAAGGGATACGGGGAGAAAGCGGGAACAGGAAGTTCCGAGCGAAACAGAGTTTGGATGATCAGCCATGATCGTATTGATTGGCCAAGTGGCCTACTCCTGTTCCTATTTTTCTATGTTTTTTTAATGATAGGTTAATTATGATGTTAAAGATACCCAGGTGAAGGGCATTGTTTAATTAAGGATTTAGAGGGGATATAAAGAGAGTCTGCTGGGACACGGGGGAGGAAGGCAGGAGGCAGGGATATGTAAAGCTGCATTCTGTGAATAAACTGACTATCAAGAAAAGGATCTGTGTCTCGTTTCATTCTTAACCATTTGGTTTGGATCTGTTTAACATGGTAACAGAGGATGGTTGCCTAAAGGTGAAGATTGGAAAGTAAGAATTTTTTTTCAGACAGAAGCTTGTAATTTGAGTTTCTTTTGAGAAGAATGGCTGAAACCGAATGTAAAGTGTTGATGTACGATTTCCCACCAATGTTCTCTAAATCTGAACCTTATGACTAATAGAAAAATGAAGTAGATATGTGGACATGGGTTATGTCCTTACTGAAAAGAAAACAAGATTTGGGGCGGCGCAGTGGTTAGCACCGCAGCCTCACAGCTCCAGCGACCCGGGTCCAATTCTGGGTACTGCCTGTGTGGAGTTTGCAAGTTCTCCCTGTGTCTGCGTGGGTTTTCTCCGGGTGCTCCAGTTTCCTCCCACAAGCCAAAAGACTTGCAGGTTGGTAGGTAAATTGGCCATTATAAATTGCCCCTAGTATAGGTAGGTTGTAGGGAAATATCGAGACAGGTGGGGATGTGGTAGGAATATGGGATTAGTGTAGGATTATGTATATATGGGTGGTTGATGGTCGGCACAGACTCGGTGGGCCGAAGGGCCTGTTTCAGTGCTGTATCTCTAAACTAAAAAGATATGGCCTTGGCACTGTTGATTCCTAATGAAAGTAAGACCAGGTGCAAAGTAGTTGTGAACTAGCGATCTGTCAGTTGGAAACTGAAGAAAGTTTGGAGCTTCTATTAAGCATTATGAATAAAATTGATAAAGATCTATTAAATGCATATGAGGCATGTCAAATTTTGATAAATTTAGAAAAACAGAGAAATATATCATGGAATTTAACACTATATAAAAGCTTGCGGAAATTCTTTGTTCAGTGCCCTGTTCAATTGTGCTAAAATGTCACATGTGGATAGGCTCCTGGTCTTAACTGGAGTTCGATTCTCCGAAAGAGACACACTTTTCAATCAGATGTGTGATGCTTTAAGAAAATTCCTGGGAAAGCAGTCATTTCCAGCAGCCTTCATGGCACAAATGGAACATTTTGAGGTGTCACAGAAGATGGTCACAGTATTTCAAGATTGCTCAGATATGGGGCACAGGCATCAATACAGCAGAAGAATTACAGACAAAAGATATGAGGATGGAGAGATTTTTGACAGCTCTGGCAGACAACAGGAATGGAGGAACAATAACAGACTAATGAACCCCAGGAATGCCTGGGGAATTATAAACAGGTGTTTCAGATGTGATTCAAAATATCATTATGCGGTAAACTGTCCAAAAAGGAACAACAGGGTTTTCGAGGCAATGCATGACATGGAAGGTTTGGAAGTGGAAGATAATATTTTTCAGTCTGAGGGAATTGTACTGGTCACAAGAAGCTTCAGTCCAGTAATGTGTACTAATTGTGGATTCATTTAATTGCGCCTTGTTGGATAGTGGTTGCACATGCATAGTGAGTGGAACGGATTGGTTGAAATGTGATTTAGATTCACTCAGTCGTAAGGATCAAAGTAAGGTCAAGGAATATGAAAGTTCTACTTGCTTCAGGTTTGGGGATGACAGCACGTTAAGGTCACTGAGAAGAGTGGTGAGTCCATGCAGAATAGCTGGAGTAAGCCACTATATTAATACAGATGTGCTATGGAGTGGGATACCCTTGCTGCTGAGCAAGCCTCCCATGAAAAAGCACAAATGAAACTGGACATGGAACCTGATAAAGCAATTGTCTTTGAGAAAATTGTAAATCTACTGACTTTCCAATCAGGACATTATTGTATCCCTTTAACAATGCCTAGCATCTCGCAATTGACACTACTTTATCATACTTATTAATCATATGATAGGAGTTTAAGAGAAACCAAAGCAAAATATCTTAAAGTTACATCGACAATTTAACTCATCCCTCGTCACAGATTAAAAATCCTACGAAAGGATGCAGGGGTGGCCCATTGAAGGGCATAATGAAAAATTTAATATATGCAAAAAAAAGTATCGGACACCATCATGGCCTATTGTAAGTCTCCCATTGGTACGAGACTTTAATGGAATAGTACCTATGTATTTGAAGGTATGGGACAAAGACAGAAACATTTTCATTTTGTGTTTCGTAGACATAAGATTGTCTTTTTACAGTAATACATGGTAAAGACAAAAGAGTAATACCAGCTAATTTCCTGACTCTAATTACTGCAAGTTGCAACGAGCGCACAAAGTCTGTGGGTAATTTTAAGTGTATTTGTTGACTGCTGCTCGCTAAATCTGAGCCATTGTAGTAGAATAACGAAAACATGTTTAAAGTATTTACTGAACGTTAACTTTAGGACTGATACCAGGAACGATTAACACATGGAATGGACTTTGTAATAGTGAAGATGATGAAAATCCTGGATACATTTAACAAATAAAAGGGTGGTTAAGTACTTTGAATTAATTAACTATTAAGACCGAATGGACTTTCTCGTCACTAATTATCTTATTGGTAATACAGTCGTAAATATTTCCTTCATTGGTGGTGTTGTTTCTTCCCATTGTCTCAATTCTATTTCTTTTATGTTGAAATAAATGGCACGATTCAAACTTCTGCGACCTGCCCTCCCTCTCTCCCTGTCCTCTATCCTCTCCTCCTCCCTCCCTTCCCTCTCTCTCTCTCTATCTCACCCACTCCCCTCCCCGTTCCTCTCCTCCCCCTCTCTCCCACCCCCTCTCTCTTCCTCTTCTTCCCTCTCCCTCCATCCCTCTCTCTCTCAAGTGTCTCCTGCCCAATTCCCTCCATCTCTCTCTCCTACTCCATCTCTCCCTCTTACCCCATCTCTCCCTCCCTCCCTCTCTCTCTGAAGCCATCCCTCCAACTCTCTCCTCCCCCTCCCTTCATCTCGCTCTCTCTCTCCTCCCCTCCCCATCTCACTCTCCGCCCCCTCCCTCCATCTCTCTCTCTCTCTCCTCCCCCCTCCCTTCATCTGTTTCTCTCTCCTGCCCCCTCCCTCCAACTCTTTCTCTCTCCTACCCCATCTCTCTCTCTCCTCCCCCCTGCCACCATCTCTCTCTCTCTCTCCTCCTCCTCCCCATCTTTCTTTATCTCTCTCCTCCTCCTCCCCATCTTTCTTTATCTCTCTCCTCCTGCCCCCCTCCCCCCATCTCTTTCTTTATCTCTCTCCTCCTGCCCCCCTCCCCCCCCATCTCTTTCTTTATCTCTCTCCTCCTGCCCCCCCTCCCCCCCCACCTCTTTCTTTATCTCTCTCCTCCTGCCCCCCCTCCCCCCCCACCTCTTTCTTTATCTCTCTCCTCCTGCCCCCCCTCCCCCCCCACCTCTTTCTTTATCTCTCTCCTCCTGCCCCCCCTCCCCCCCCACCTCTTTCTTTATCTCTCTCCTCCTGCCCCCCCTCCCCCCCACCTCTTTCTTTATCTCTCTCTTCCTGCCCCCCCTCCCCCCCCACCTCTTTCTTTATCTCTCCTCCTGCCCCCCTCCCCCCCCACCTCTTTCTTTATCTCTCTCCTCCTGCCCCCCTCCCCCCCCACCTCTTTCTTTATCTCTCTCCTCCTGCCCCCCTCCCCCCCCACCTCTTTCTTTATCTCTCTCCTCCTGCCCCCCTCCCCCCCACCTCTTTCTTTATCTCTCTCCTCCTGCCCCCCTCCCCCCCCCCACCCCCCACCTCTTTCTTTATCTCTCTCCTCCTGCCCCCCTCCCCCCCCACCTCTTTCTTTATCTCTCTCCTCCTGCCCCCCTCCCCCCCCACCTCTTTCTTTATCTCTCTCCTCCTGCCCCCCTCCCCCCCCCACCTCTTTCTTTATCTCTCTCCTCCTGCCCCCCTCCCCCCCCACCTCTTTCTTTATCTCTCTCCTCCTGCCCCCCTCCCCCCCCACCTCTTTCTTTATCTCTCTCCTCCTGCCCCCCTCCCCCCCCACCTCTTTCTTTATCTCTCTCCTCCTGCCCCCCTCCCCCCCCACCTCTTTCTTTATCTCTCTCCTCCTGCCCCCCTCCCCCCCCACCTCTTTCTTTATCTCTCTCCTCCTGCCCCCCTCCCCCCCACCTCTTTCTTTATCTCTCTCCTCCTGCCCCCCTCCCCCCCACCTCTTTCTTTATGTCTCTCCTCCTGCCCCCCTCCCCCCCACCTCTTTCTTTATCTCTCTCCTCCTGCCCTCCTCCCCCCACCTCTTTCTTTATCTCTCTCCTCCTGCCCCCCTCCCCCCCACCTCTTTCTTTATCTCTCTCCTCCTGCCCCCCTCCCCCCCACCTCTTTCTTTATCTCTCTCCTCCTGCCCCCCTCCCCCCCACCTCTTTCTTTATCTCTCTCCTCCTGCCCCCCTCCCCCCCACCTCTTTCTTTATCTCTCTCCTCCTGCCCCCCTCCCCCCCACCTCTTTCTTTATCTCTCTCCTCCTGCCCCCTCCCCCCCACCTCTTTCTTTATCTCTCTCCTCCTGCCCCCTCCCCCCCATCTCTTTCTTTATCTCTCTCCTCCTGCCCCCCTCCCCCCCATCTCTTTCTTTATCTCTCTCCTCCTGCCCCCCTCCCCCCCATCTCTTTCTTTATCTCTCTCCTCCTGCCCCCCTCCCCCCCATCTCTTTCTTTATCTCTCTCCTCCTGCCCCCCTCCCCCCCATCTCTTTCTTTATCTCTCTCCTCCTGCCCCCCTCCCCCCCATCTCTTTCTTTATCTCTCTCCTCCTGCCCCCCTCCCCCCATCTCTTTCTTTATCTCTCTCCTCCTGCCCCCCTCCCCCCATCTCTTTCTTTATCTCTCTCCTCCTGCCCCCCTCCCCCCATCTCTTTCTTTATCTCTCTCCTCCTGCCCCCCTCCCCCCCATCTCTTTCTTTATCTCTCTCTCTCTCTCCTCGCCCCCATCTCTTTCTTTATCTCTCTCCTTCTCCTCTCCCTCCTTCTGTGCCGGCGGTCGCGGTGCCGCCCCCTGTGCTGGAGGAAGTGCCGGAGGACTCAGGGCTTCCTGTTGTCCCGGGGACACAGCGCTATCCACTGTTCGGATGACTCAACATCTCCCGCTGTCCTGAACCGTGCTGAGAACCAATAATAACCAACGGGGAGTGCGGGCGTCATCAGGCAGCAGTTCGATTACTCCTCCTGTTAATGAGAGGCTCGATTGGCACTGGCACAATCTGGATCTTCGCGGGAACAGGTTGTGGAGTTCTTGAAGGAAGCGATCATTGTCTCCAGGCCCAGCATGTTGTTGCTGATGGAGTGGTTTGCGATTGCCTGACGGTGGCAGGCCGGCGAGCTGGGTTTCCTGTTGCTAGGGTAACGGGATGATGGCTCATAGCGTTTATCCGAAGCCGGGGTCGAGTCCGGCCTGGGAGCAGGGACGGTCGGCCTGTGATAAACATGCCCGGGCCCTGCTGGCCCAGATAAACCGCATGAGGTACCGCTCTGATTTCTGCGACGTGCAGTTGCAGGTGGAAGAGCAGCTTTTCAGCGTCCACAAGCTGATCTTGGCTGCCAGCAGCCCCTACTTCGCTGTGCTGTTCGCAGGAGGGATGCAGGAAGCCAGCAAAAACCTCATCCAGATCCACGGCATCGAGGCAGAAACCTTCCGGTTACTGCTGGAGTTTATTTACACAGGTAATTGTTCGGGAGAACTGGGAGAGTCCGTTCAGTGACTTCTTACAGGCCCAAAGGGGGAAAAAATTGGGAATAAAACACTAGAGGGAGGGAAAAACGCAGTTCCCTCAGCATGTGAGGAAAAAAATCAAAAGTGTCTAAAGTGTAAATCCTTCCTCCAGTCTTTAAACTCACCTCTTTGGCCAAGCTTTTGGCCACCTAATATGTCCTTGTTTGGCTCCACATCTTTATTTTGGCTGACTCTACTCTGTGAAGGACATTGGCACCACTTTCTACATTAAAGGAGCTGTATAAATGCTTGTTGAGATTATGTAGCGCTTGACAAAGCGGCTTTTCTCCTAGTTTCCACGTCTAATGAAGGGCCTTTTGTACCGCTAAAACTTTAATCTATCCTTTTTCCTTAAATGCTACTGGACCTGTTTGTTTCTCACAATTTCTATTTTTATTTCCAGAATCACAGAACTATTCTCGAAGTTGTTTTGCCCTACTTATTGTAATTAAGAAGTGCCATCTATATACTACTCCATACAGGGGAATTCAGAATAAGTTAGTCACTCTGAAGCATGAGACCACTGGTGAAGTACTCCAACCTTTTGTGCCCCCACTTTGGTATAGATTTCAAAACTACTATTCTACTACATTTTTTGATACTCTGAGCCATTGCATTGTTTTTCTAGACTGTGATGCCTTTGAAAAATCATTGTATCGGGTTAAAACAGAATAGATAACTTTCCATTGCTGCTGATGTGATGAAGCAGATGATTAATTGGTAGAATATGTTAGATGTTTCTCAGGAATGTGTCCCTCGTGTTGGTTAGCTGTCCTCAAATACAAAATGTTGTATTTTCATCCATTCTGTATAGACAGTAGAGTTGTTACAGCTGGAATGACGTACTGATAGTATTTAAACTGTGAGTTGTGTTATGCCCACTATTTGACCTTATCATTTCGAGCGTCACAGTGAGTTAGGATGGATTGAAAGAATGGATGTTACCGTCACAAGCAGGAATTGCACCTTGTAGAATATTATGTATTTATTTAAGTTAATTTGGGAACACTGTGCAATAATGACTCTGTTTTGTTACAATTTGTACAGTGCATCCTGAAATAAAGGCTGCAGACCCATCAGACAGAGGGTCAGAAATCACTGGTACTTAGTTTAAAAAAAAAACGCATTGGTTTGCTATTGACTGGTTGAATCTAATCATGTATTTGCTGTGTTTTATACACTTTTAAATTATGGGTGTGGTTTTTCCAAGTCTTAAACAAGAAGCTGCCTGTGTGTAGAAATACACTAAGTTGGCATTATGTTGGAATGCAATCACTATTCTATAAGATCCCACTGTTCCATCCTTGGCCTCCTGCTATTTCTCATCTACATGCTGTTCCTCGGCGACATCATCCGAAAACACAGCTTAGTTTTCAAATGTAAGCTGACGACACCAGCACCATCTCTCTCAACCTTTCTGCTGTTGCTAACTTATTACACTGCTTCTCCGACTCCCAACTAAACATCGGAAACCCCCACTACAAACTCCATTTCCTAACTACTGACTCCAACCCTCTCCTGGCAACCGTCTGAGGCTGAACTACACTTCACAACCTTGGTATCATATTTGATCCCGAGAAGAGCTTCCAAGCTCAAAAGGAGCAAAAGGGAATTTTACTTATAACATTTAATAAATTATGTGTGTAACCAGATTTTCAAGATCTTTGTGGCTTTTAAAAATGTAAATAGTACTAAATTAATTTAGCAAGAAAATCAAAATTGAAAAGACCAATTAAGTATAACTGTTTTGGAAAGATCTGTCTTTTATATTTAGCATAACAGGGGTTGCAAAGCAAGAAGAGCCATTTTCAAATTAAATACCAAATCTAAATAGATTATTTCTGACTTCCAGATGATATTACAAAGGTGGAAATAGGTGGTCTTGGTGATATGAGGTTGGAAGCTTATCTCGGGGTCACATATGATACCAAGGTTGTGAACTGTGTGGTTCAGCCTTAGTTGCCAGGAGAGGGATTGAACCAGTAGCTAGGAAATGGAATTTGTGGCGAGTGCTTCCAATGTTTAGTTGGAGGAAATTTCTGCTTATCCAGTTCTGGATGTCAGAAGCAGTGTGATAATTTAGCAAAAGCGGTGGGGTCAAGAGAGATGGTGGTGAAGTAGAGCTGGGTGTTGTCAGCTTACATGTGAAAACTAACGCTGTGTTTTTGGATAATGTCGCTGAGGGACAGCATGTAGATGAGAAATAGCAGGAGGCCAAGGATGGATCTTTGGGGGACACCAGAGATAATGGTGCAGGAGCAGGAACAGAAGCCATTGCAAGTGATACGTTGGCTCTGATTAGGCAGATAAGAATGGAACTAGGCAAGTGGAGTCCCACCCAGGTGAATGACAGTGGCGAGGTGTTGGAAGAGGATGGTCTGGTCAACCCTGTCAAAGCCTGCAGATGGTCGAGAAGGATGAGGAGGGATAGTTTACCTTTGTCGCAGTTTGATAGGATATTATTTATGACTTTGATAAAAGCTGTTTCGGTACTGTGGTAGGGGTGGAAACCTGATTGCAGGGATTCAAATATGGAGTTCCGGGAAAGATGGAAATTTGTTCAAGGACTTTGGAGAGGTAAGGGAGGTTTGAGATGGGACAGTCATTTGCAAGGATGGTGGGGTCAAGTGTTGGTTTTTTGAGGAGAGGAGTGATGACAGCAGATTTAAAGGAGAGAGGGACAATACCTGAAGAGAAAGAACTCAACAATTGTCAGTTAACGTGGACCAGGAAGGGAAGTTGCGTGCTGAGCAGTTTAGTGAGAATCGGTCGAGGGAGCAGGAAGTGAGTCTCATGAACAAGGTGAACTCAGCGTGGACTTGAGGGGAGGTAGGAGAGAAACTGGAGAAAGATGAGTTCAGGGCTAGGGCAGGGGGAAGGGAGGGAAGTGGCAGAGACAACCGATTGGATGGCCTCAATCTTGGTGACAAAGAAGTAAATGAGCTCATCGAAATTATAGTTGGAGTTGAGGATGGAGCAAACGGGAGAAGGGTTTAAGAAGACGTTTTGCTGTAAAGAAAAGAAGTTGGGGCTTATCTTTGCATTCTGCCAAAACCATGTGGCTCCAGACCTTGTTACAGCATTGATCCAGACATGCAGCAAAACATCTCCTGTTCATATACAGCCTTTAATGTATGAAAATGTCCCAACAAATTGATGCAAGAGCTGAATGTCAGAGAAGTGAAGCTAGTTGTCCTCCCCATCAACATAACATTCAAATATGGCATTCAGGAGCATTTCAAGAGAGATGGGTGGTGGGTAGGGTGGAGGTTAAAGCAAAAACCCTGGAGATAAAGGAAGGAGGTTGTGGTTGTTGGAAGCTGGTCATCACAGCTACAGGACATGTCTGCAGAAGTTCCACAGGTCAGCATGCTGAGTCTAATCATTTCCAGCTGCATCTTCAATGATCTTGCATCTGCCATCAAATCGGAAATGGGATGGTCCTAAGCTCTGGAATTCCCTTCCTAAATCCCTCCTCCTGTCTGCCTTGCTTTCCTCTATTAAGACACGCTTTAAAACCTATCTGTTTGACCAAGTTTTTGGCCATCTGCCCAGTGCAAAATTTTGTTTTATAATGCTCCTGTGAAGCTCCTTGGGATGTTTTATTACATTAAAAGAGCCATGTAAATACAGGTTGTTGTTGTTTTGTTCCAGTGTTCAGCTCCATTTGCAACTTCTCCAATAATGAAGCAATCCATGCCAGCCAACAGCAGGATTTGAACAGCATCTAGGTTTGGGTTGACAAGTGTCAGATAACATTTCCCCATATAAGTAAGTGCCAAGATTAAGCCCAACCCTTCACCTGTTAACTTTCAATGGCACGAACATAACCAAGGCCCCTAACCATGAACATATATTGTCCAGGAGCTTAACTGGACCAGCCATATCAACACTATGGCTGCAAGAGCAGGGCAGAGGCTGGGATTGTGCTGGCTCAACTCCTGACCCTCTGCCACCTACCAGGCTCAAATCTGGATTCTGATTAAGTACTCATCACTTGCCCCAGTTGGGTGTAGTTGTAATAACACTGAATAAGATGAGTTGCGTCAAGATGGAGCAGTTTGATTCATTGCTATTCCTGGAATTGGATTCCATTATATGCCCTGCGGCATAGTGGCGCAGGGGCAGCATAGTGGTTAGCACCGCAGCCTCGCAGCTCCAGGGACCCGGGTTCGATTCCGGGTACTGCCTGTGTGGAGTTTGCAAGTTCTCCCTGTGTCTGTGGGTTTTCTCCGGGTGCTCCGGTTTCCTCCCACAAGCCAAAAGACTTGCAGGTTGATGGGTAAATTGGCCATTATAAATTGTCACTAGTATAGGTAGGTGGTAGGGAAATATAGGGACAGGTGGGGATGTTTGGTAGGAATATGGAATTAGTGTAGGATTAGTATAAATGGGTGGTTGATGTTCGGCACAGACTCGGTGGGCCGAAGGGCCTGTTTCAGTGCTGTATCTCTAATCTAATCTAAAACTCCTGCATCACTTGTGCAGCAATAACTGTGTATGCACTATCGATAGGAGACTCTGCAGCAACCCGTCAGGTTACTTTGATAGTACTTCCCTGTGACCCCTCTCACCAAGAGTGACAAGCAACAATGTCATGGGAACACTTCACCTCCAAGTCACCATCCTCATTTGGACATATGGAGTTGCTTCATCATCGCTGGGTCTAAATCCAAGAATTCCCTTACCTAACATCATTGTGGGAGCACCATCACAAAGAATGCCCATCACCACCTTCTCAGGTCAGCTGGGGGATGAGCAATAAATGCAATCTTGCCAAGAACAAATAGAAATACATTTAAACAGTTCCACTGGCAGGAACAAAATAATTAATAATGGACCATTCACAGTGGGAGCTGAGCTGATAGTCCAGTGAATGAATTATGATAAACCCAGAATATGCTGATGACTGTGCATTCAGTTTCTGCTGTGTTATTGAAACAATGCGCTTTTACTGTAAAGTAGCTGGTTCTGCAGTCTTTAATTTGAAGCCCTATCAGAGTGAACATGGACAAGTTCAGTAATGACATCACCACTCTAACCTCAGCTAAGAAAGCGGCCCTGTCATGTGTGCTTTAAAATGCATTTTCTTTCTTCTACTTCATGTCACAGGTATCATCGATGTCAGCATAAAAAATGTACAAGAGGTGATCCTTGCAGCAGATATGTTGCAGTTAACAGAGATTGTGAACATGTGCAGTGATTTTTTAAAAGGGCAAATTGACCCCTCAAACTGTGTAGGAATTTTTCAATTTGCAGAGCAAATTGCATGCCACGATCTTATAGAATTCAGTGAAAGCTACATTTATGTCCACTTCCTGGAGGTGTGTAAAACTGAGGAGTTTATAGGATTAGAAAAAGATCAACTTGTTAAGATTTTAAAAAGTGAAGAACTTCATATTGAGGATGAATATCAAGTTTTTACAGCCGCTATGGAATGGGTTCTCAAAAACATGGGCAAAAGGAAAAAGTATGTGATTGAAGTTCTGGATCCTGTTCGATTTCCTCTGCTGTCTTCACGGAGATTATTCAAGTATATTGAAGGTATGATTGAGTTTTCAATATTCCACATTCTTTGACTAATGTTGGTAGTACTTTAGAATAAACATTCTGATAAAATACTATGTACAAATCTCGCTGTGCACACATTGGCTGCTGCATTCCCCTGCTATACAACAGTGGCTACTGCGTCATTGGCTATGAAGTGCTTTGGGATGTCCTGAGGTTGTGAAAGGTGCCTTTATAAATGTATTTGTTTACTGTGTAGAGGCAGTCCTACTAAAATTCTTCCTAATCAGATTACAAATAAATCTACTAACAAAATAGTTTTACAGAACCATGCTGAATACGTTTACTAAAAATAACCATTAACATGCATTTGGGTATTTTTGTTTTTAAATTTTCTTCACTGCTGTGTTGGCAGCAGTGACTCAAGCTGGGGTTTATTCCCATGGATTCTGGCACGCCCCAGCATTGGAATTCTCCCTAGCCCAGGAACATCAAAGTCAATTGCAAAATACCCCCGACACACCAGGATTCTCCCTTGATCTTTCTAATCTGTAGACAATGCTCAGTTTGGGTTCTGCTGGAGCCACTCGGCTCCAGACCTCATCACAGCATTGGTCCAAACATGGGCAAAAGAGCTGGATGCCGCAGGTGAGGTGAGTGTGACTGCCCTTGACATCAAAGCAGCCACTTGACCGAGTGTGACATCAAGGATTCTTATTGAAATTGAAGTCAGTGGAAATCTGGGGAAACACTCTACTGGTTGGAGTCGTACCTAAAACAAAGGAAGATGGTTGTGGTTGTTGGATGCCAATTACCTCAGCCCCAGGAGTTCCTCAGGGCAGTGTCCTAGACCCAACCATCTTCAGCTGCTCCAACATGACCACCCCCCCCTCCCCACCCCCCACACCAATCATAAAAGTCCGAAATGACGTCCATATAAGGTCAGAAGTGAAAAAGCCCAGGACTGAGATGTGGGCAAAAGAACATGGAGGGGTGTGCTGAATTGGGGATGAGGTGTCAGGGATAATGGACGAGTGGACCAGGGTGTCGTGGAGGGAATGATCCCTTCGGAATGCTGACCGTGGGGGATGGGAAGATATGTCTGGACGTGGCAGAAATGGCAGAGGATGATCCTTAGGATGTGGAGACTGGTGGGGTGGAAAGTGAGGACAAGGGGAACCCTGTCGCGGTTCTGGGAGGGAGGGGAACGGGTGTGGGAAATGTGCCAGACACAGTTGAGGGCCCTGTCAACCACAGTGGGGGGGAATCCTTGCTTGAGGAGAAAGGAAGATGTATCAGAAGCTTAATCAGCACCCCGTCCACCACCTTAAACATACACTCCCTCCATCACCCTGGCAGCAATGTGTACCATCTACAAATTACACTGCAGAACCTTGTCGAGGCTCCTTCTACAGCACCTTCCAAACCCGTGACCTCTGCCACCTAGAAGAACAAGGGCAGCCAGTGCATGGGAACACCACCACCTGCAAGTTCCCCTCCAAGTCACAAGCCATCCTGACTTGGAAATATATTGCTATTCCTTCACTGTCACTGGATTACAATCCTGTAACTCCCTAACAGCACTGCAGGTGCACTTGCACCACATGGATGGCAGCAGTTCACGAAGGCAGCTCTCTACCACCTTCTCAAGGGCAATTAGGAATTTTTTTTTTCGTTCATGGAATGTGAGCATTGCTGGCAAGGCCAGCATTTATTGCCCATCCTTGAGAAGTTGGTGGCGAGCCGCCTTCTTGAATCGCTGCAGTCCTTGTGGCTTAGGTACACCCACAATGCTGTTAGGATGGGCAATAAATGCTGGCCTTGTCAGCAACGCCCACATCCCATGAACAAATATAAAAAAGTGGCGCATTTACCAGCAGAGCAAAAGGAGGCTCTAGTTAGTTGGTTTTTAATTCCATGTTATTACTTTTGATGATTTTCAAAAGATCTTTCCTACTTTAGGACCCCCATTACCTGTATGCAAGGGTGGCCAGCTGCCCTGTTCTCTTCCACCAGAGCACACGGCTCTGGGTTGTTTTCACTTCAGTCATTCTCTTTCATCCTTCCCACTTCCCAATGGACACTCAGTTTGCATAGCAAACCACCGCAGCAACTGGGAAAACTGGAAACTTATAGTATGGAGTATCGTGGGCGCAAAATGATCTGTGCATCAGGGACATGTACCATCATACCATTAAAGACACGGCATGAGAAAATAAGGATCCACTTGCAATTTGTGCTATCTTGGAGTTGTGCATAATTTTATGGTGCCATGGCTCAACATAATTAAGTGCCCTGAGAGTGGTACAAACTTGTAAGCAGAGAATCAAAAACCTCCAGCATATCCATTTCACATTAAGATCCACATCATCCAACCCCATTAGCTGAATTCTGCAGCTGTCTGTTGTATGATGGTTTAACCCATTTGAATTTCCAATGAGCTAATAACATGCTCAATTACCAAAGTAGTCCCATGCCAACCTACATCAATTTATTTTCCAACACAAAATGTTTAGTTCATGGCTTTCAATGCTTTCTATTTCGTGGTAGTGTTATGGGATATTCTGTATGATGCTGTACATCTATCTTTTAGCGGTAAATGCAATAGTATCTTATTCCTATCTCCAGGTATTCCTGATTTTAGTCTACGAGTTGCCCTGCAGAAGTTGCTGGAGGAATACAGGGAGGTCGGTAAACCTCAGAAAGAGATCAAGAGCTGCAAACTATCACCTGCATCAAAGATTCGACCCCGAAGGAAGGCCAGGAAGTACCTCTATGCTATAGGTTACCTCTTCATTTATTGTGCTTTCTGTAATTAGATCTAAATAACAGTGAAACCTCCTGCATCATCATGTTACAACACAATTGATAGTTTGCACACATCTACAAGTTAGAGTAACATTGATGGTCAACCACTTAGTCAACAATTGGTGCATATAAGTATGTACTTTTTTAGTACAACTGAAAAATAAAATGAGTGAGCAATCAAAAGCAGTGACCTGAATCACAGCTGAAACCTAATACAGTAGAGCATTATACAGTTACCCTGTAGCTTAACATGTTTTTTTACATTGTTCCTTTTGCATCCATTATTGAAAATTATTTTCTTTTCTGGATTTCCTTAGACTGTTCATGATACAGGTCTGCTGCAATATTTGATTTCTAACATTTGGAGACAGTATTTCCAACTGCGTTACATTCTAAAGAAAACTACATGATCCTAAATGGGAGAGAACATATTGGTTGAAAATCTCTTCTGCAGTTTTTTTTTCTCTTAACTTTCCAAAGATGCTAACTTGTACTGTTTATCTTGCCGAAGTTGCCATTCTTCTTGTGCGAACCTTAACTGTGTTGACAGGGTACTTGATCATGAAAGGTGTTGGTTCTTGGAAGTCCAGCCTTAGTCTTCATTTGACATTTAAAAAAAAACTTTTCCTTCTTCCCTCAGACAGGGTTACAGAGTCTTAAAGGAGTAAAGAAAGATAGCGAGGCACTGGGTGTAAGGAGGGAATTCTAGAGCTTAAGGCCTAGGCAGCTGAAGGCACAGCCACCAGTGATGGAATGATTAAAATTGGGTATGTTCAAGAGGCTAGAATTGAAGAAGTGCATACATCTCAAAGGGTTGTAAGGCTGGAGGAGAGTACAGAGGTGGGGAAGGGTGAGGCCATGGAGGGAGTTGAAAACAATGATGAGAATTTTTTAGTCGAAACGTTGTTTAACCTGGAGCCAGTGTATGTCAGCAGGCATAGGGGTGATGGGTGAACAGTACCTGGTGCGAGTTCGGACACTTCTTCTTTGGCCTCCTTGTCTCGAGAGACAATGGGTAAGCGTCTAGAGGTGGTCAGTGGTTTGTGGAGCAGCGCCTGGAGTGGCTTTAAAGGCCAATTCTAGAGTGACAGTCTCTTCCACAGGCGCTGCAGATAAAATTGGTTGTCGGGGCTGTTACACAGTTGGCTCTCTCCTTGCGCTTCTGTCTTTCTTCCTGCTAACTGCTAAGTCTCTTCAACTCGCCACTCTTTAGCCCCGCCTTTATGGCTGTCTGCCAGCTCTGGCTATCACTGGCAACTGACTCCCATGACTTGTGGTCAATGTCACAGTACTTCATGTCGCGTTTGCAGACGTCTTTAAAGCGGAGACATGGATGGCTGATGGGTCTGATACCAGTGACGAGCTCGCAGTACAATGCGTCCTTGGGGATCCTGCCATCTTCCATGCGGCTCACATGACCAAGCCATCTCAAGCGCCGCTGGCTCAGTAGGGTGTATGTGCTGGGGATGTTGGCTGCCTCGAGGACTTCTGCATTGGAGATACGATTCTGCCACCTGATGCCAAGTATTCTCCGGAGGCAGCGAAGATGGAACGAGTTGAGACGTCGCTCTTGGCTGACGTACATTGTCCAGGCCTTGCTGCCATAGAGCAAGGTACTGAGGATACAGGCTTGATACACTCGGACTTTTGTGTTCCGTGTCAGTGTGCCATTTTCCCACACCCTCTTGGCCAGTCTGGACATAGCAGTGGAAGCCTTTCCCATGCACTTGTTGATTTTTGCATCGAAACAGGTTACTGGTGATAGTTGAGCCTAGCTAGGTGAACTCTTGAACCACTTTCAGAGCCTGGTCGCCGATATTGCTGGATGGAGCATTTCTGACGTCTTGTCCCATGATGTTCATTTTCTTGAGGCTGATGGTTAGGCCAAATTCGTTGCAGGCAGCTGCGAGCCTGTCAATGAGTCTCATCTCACACAGAAGAGTGTCTGCAGTTAATGCAGCATCAGCAAAGAGGAGCTCCCTGATGAGGACCTTCCATACTTTGGTCTTTGCTCTAAGACTGGCAAGGTTGAACAACCTGCCATCTGATCTTGTGTGGAGGAAAATTCCTTCTTCTGAAGACTTGAACGCATGTGAGAGCAGCAGGGAGAAGAAGATCCCATTCAGTGTAGGTGTGAGAACACAGCCCTGTTTCACGCCACTCAGGATCGGAAAGGGGTCTGATGAGGCACCGCTAGTCTGAATTGTGCCTTTCATATTGTCATGGAATGAGGTGATGATACTTAGTAGCTTTGGTGGACATCCGATCTTTGCTAGTAGTCTGAAGAGACCATGTCTGCTGACGAGGTTAAAGGCTTTGGTGGGATCTATGAAAGCAACGTAGAGGGGCATCTGTTGTTTGTGGCATTTCTGCTGTAGCTGGTGAAGGGAGAACAGCATGTCAATGGTGGATCTCTCTGTTCGAAAGCCGCACTTTGCCTCAGGGTAGACGCGCTCAGCTAGCTTCTGGAGTCTGTTTAAATCGACTCGAGCGAAGACTTTCCCCACTATGCTGAGCAGGGAGATTCCACGGTAGTTGTTGCAGTCACCGCGGTCACCCTTGTTCTTATAGAGGGTGATGATATTGGCATCGTGCATGTCCTGTGGTACTGCTCCCTCATCCCAGCACAGGCAAAGCAGGTCATGGAGTGCTGAGAGTATAGCAGGCTTGGCATTCTTGATTATTTCGGGGAAATGCCGTCCTTTCCAGGGGCTTTTCCACTGGCTAGAGAATCAATGGCATCGCTGAGTTCCGATTTTGTTGGCTGTTCGTCCAGCTCATCCATGACTGGCAGAGACTGGGCTGCATTGAGGGCGGAATCAGTGACAACATTTTCCCTGGAGTACAGTTCTAGTTAGTCCATTTGCTTGCATTGGTCAGTGATCATGTCCCCTGATTTAGACTTGAGGGGGGCGATCTTCTTGATGGTTGGCCCAAAAGCTCTCTTGATGCCATCACACATTCCTCTGATGTTTCTGGTGTCGGAGGCCAGCTGAATATGACTGCATAGGTTTTGCCAGTAGTCATTTGTACAGCGCTTCTGACTGTTTTAAGTGCTACGGATGTTAACTTGCTGAAGGCTTTCTTGTAGTTCAACAGTGTAGTGCGCTTAGCGGCTATGACTGGTTCCAGCTCTTCAAAGTGAGATTGAAACCAGTCTGCATTCTGCTTCCCACGTTTGCCAAAGGTGGTCATTGCTGAGTCATAGATGGCATCTCTGATGTGGGCCCACTTCATCTCGGTATCCCCTGCAGGAGTGTTTTGAATCGAAACGTTGTTTAACCCGGAGCCAGTGTACGTCAGCAGGCATAGGGGGATGGGTGAATAGTTCCTGGTGCGAGTTAGGACACAGGCAGCAGAGTTTTGCATGATCTCAAGTTTATGGAGGGTAGAATGTAAATTTATTGAAAATTATATGGTCATTATAAGGAATTGAATGCAGCACTGGGTATTTTTTGCTTAATTACAAAATCCTTCCTAAGTTCAGTCTGCAATACTTTTTAGTTGGAGGTTAGATGCCCTTTTTGTTGTTTCATAATTGTCCATGATCTGCACACCATCTCCCTTGCGCACCCTCTTTTATCAAGATTCTAACCATTGATTTGCATGCAAGAGCTAGTGGTTGTATTATTAAAGTTTACTTTCAGTCAAGTTTTGATTGGATTTTTTTAGTTAAATGAAAAAAATATAGGCCCATAACTTGCAGTCAGCAGTAAAGTGACAGCGATCGCCACCGACCTCAAAGAAAGATGCGCTCTGAGATCTAGCAATCTCTGTGGCGAGAACTTTACCTCCCTCACTGTGCAGTTGCTTGTAGTGTTCTTTAATGGGGATTCCCAGCTTTGAGCTGCAGTTAAGTCATTAAGCTATCTAAGCATCCAGTCATATTAAAGAATTCTCACAGACAGCAAACTAGGAAATGAAAAGCACTAATAATAAATCCACTTCTTAAAACTTGTGCAGAGAGCTAAATAAAGATTGGGACCTGCACTTGAGGTTGAGGTAGAAGCTGGAAATATAAACTAACTTTAAAAATTTTTTTAAATCTAGTTGAAAAAAATCTAGTAATTAGATGGAGAAATTAACGATATTCCGCTGTATTTTCAGATCGGTTGTTCTGCAGCAGTTATTACAGATTGCCATTAAAAACCCAGTGACACCTCATTGAACAAAGCTTAACTTTTTATGGGGTTTCTAAAAGCAATATTAGAGCAGAAAATGGCAAGTTCTCAGCAGATCAATTGATTTCACTGATTGTCAGCTCTGTTGGGAGGGTTGGGGTGGTGGTGGTGTTTTTCATAGCACAACCTGAGGCGGAGCAGTCAATGACAGAACTCAACTTCACTTTAATCTGCACTTGTGCTAAATCCTGAAGTTGTGGTCAGATTCAGCAGGGTAATGGCAGCGAACGCTGACAGTTCACTGTCAAGAGCCCTGCAAATTCCAGACCATACTTTGAGGCTTTTTTTCTATGTCCTTAATAGAACTCGAGTGTAAGGTTACAGTTGATGAATTAACTCAGTATCTGTTTGGGCACTGCTGAAGCCATGATTTTATCATTTCTCTTAACAAGGTGGGTATACCCGGCTTCAGGGAGGTCGCTGGAGTGATAGCAGAACTCTCAGTTGCGTGGAACGTTTTGATTCATTCAGCCAATACTGGACGACAGTGTTGTCCCTCCACCAAGCCCGAAGTGGGCTGGGTGTTGCAGTACTCGAAGGGATGATCTATGTAATAGGTGGTAAGTAAAGTTATTATGGTGTAAACAATTATTTCATTTGAAACAGCTTTTCTGCTGATAGGATACAGAATCTATGGACAGTTTCTCTGCTCTGTGCGATGTCGGGGAGGGTCCTTGCTTATCTACTTGTTTCTAATTTTTGAGAAAGTGGCTGGGGATGAGAGAATAATAGTTTTTGGTCTGGGTTTTTTTTTAAAGTTAATGCTTCTATATTGAACAGGGCTTCAGGGTAAGCACTTTTATGAGGCAACATGAGAAATACCAATACGGTTTGGCTTTTTGTTTTTAATGCCTCTCCGAAAACGACAGATGTAGCAATTCAAATTCATGAAGACCTAAAATTTGAAGTATTTATTACCTCCTCATTTTCAGCTTGGCTAGTTGGCAAGCTTTAATCTGTTTTGATAGTGACTTCTCACCTTTTAATTCAGATCTGTTTTTTGTGTGGGCTCCTTTAGTTATGTCTCACTGCTATTTGAGGTGTTATCAACTGTGTCTTCAATCCCAGAACGCTTTCCAGCTCGGCTCCTACTTCTAAAATACTTCGGCTACATGCCATAGTTGTGAGGATTTATTGTTGTTGGATATGTGGCACAAGTGTAACTTTGTCCTCTGATTACGCATCCATTCCACTGCTCATATGCCTTTTGTTTTGAGGTTTGATTATTTCTTCATCCTCAAACTTTCAAGTTTTGCTATACAAATGTACAGAGCTGCTTTGCTTGGACTGTTCATCCATTCTCTCATGATCTTTTCCCTTACCATACCTGGTCTTACGAGGCGATTGAGCAGATGGTGCCTCAGTGTCTCCCCTCAGTGATCTGCAGTTTCTCTCTTAAATCTAGGGCTCCTTTAGCTTTTTTTTTATTGATAAGGACGAAAGGTTTTCCAGCTATGATTAGGACTTGTTTCTGATCCAGATGAGGCTTGCTTATGTAGATGGCGAGGTGGGGAGGAAATTAGGTAAATTGTTGAAAAATTCCACTAAGTTGCTAAATCGGCAAAAAGCTCATGACTCAAAGTTGACTTGAGATTGGGCAGTTGGGGGAAATTTGAGATACTTGGGGCAAAAAAGTCAATTTGGTGCTTACAGTATCTTAGTGGTGACACTCATATATTACAGATTAATAGCAACATACAAAAGACCATTTTTATTTGTGGTCAGCGATTTATTTCCTGTCACAAGAAATGGAAATTCTGAAAGATGGTTTAATTTAACCAAAAGGATTGATGGAATAAACCTTAAAAAGGGCAGATTACATTTTTAATTTTACTGATCAAAATAGTTTCAGAAATAATTTTGTAATTTCTAATCGGCATGATGATGTTTGTGATGCCTTGACAAAGTTGAAGATAAAAACAATTTGTTACATTTTTAAGGTAAATTTACAATTTTTTATAAGGTGAAAGTGATTCCATGATTTTTGACTGTGCTGAGCGATATGATCCAGTTACTAAACAATGGGCAGCTGTGGCCTCTATGAATTCCCCACGATGTGGACTTGCTGTGTGTGCCTGTCATGCTGCTATTTATGCTCTCGGTAAGAATATCTGTAAAATATATTTCATATATCTAGCATTTATGGTTTATAAGTAGTATCTAGCCCTATAAGACACCTAGGAAAAAAGTTTCAATGACGTAATGACCTTTGGTGTTAAATAACACTTCAGTCCTGTTGTAGAAAAGGTTTTTCAAACAGTTTTGGACAATGCCATAAGTTCCTGTTCAGCATCACCTGACAGTCCACTGTACCAACTGTGTAATTTGGACACATGGCTGAAGGGGATAATTGGCTTGGCTGGTATTAGACCACATAATTACCAACTTTTGAATGACAGATACATAGGAGCTCCACTGGTGACTTTGTTCTTTAAATTGTTAGGCTATTCATCCACATATAGCCATATATAGTCTTGAAGCAAACAGACCAATAAGTTGAATGAGCTGGCCTGTTGCGTACTTTCTGTTTTTAATTACAGGTGCATTTTGTTTAACACTAAGTACTCTCTTGTGAGTCTAACTGAAACAAGACCATTCAGACTTGGGGACATTGCAGTTGATATCAATCTTGAATACAGAAGAACAGTCATGTGGAAGTCATGAGCCCTTCAGATCTCATGGCGGGGGGAGGTGGTGGGGAGATTAGGAATGAATTCACATACAGATTTAACAATTAAATAAGCAAATGTAACCAACTTTAATTTTTTTAATTAACTTGTGATGGGGTTCTGTGAGCCAGAAGGGCAGCTATATGAGATTATGTGAGGATTCAGAGTACTTATTAATAACAATCTGCACATATTTTTAATATTTCCAGGAGGCTGGGTTGGAGCAGACATTGGGAAGACTATGGAAAGATTCGACCCCTCTGACAATAAGTGGGAAGTTATTGGTAATATGGTTGTCCCTCGATACTACTTTGGGTGTTGTGAAATGCAAGGTATGGAACTACCTACCAGAATATGACTCACTGATTTCTTTTTTTGACAAATTTGTCTTACCATATGGTTATTAAGATTGTCTGCGGTAGATGTCAAAGTTGTGCATGGTGGTATGATCTTACAAACCTGAGTAATCCGGCTTCTGTCCCACCATAGTACCGAAACGGTGCTTATCAAAGTCACAAATGACATCCTGTGTGATTGTGACAAAGGCAAACTATCTCCCTGTTCTTCTCAACCTGTGCGCAGCCTTTGACATAGGTGACCAATCTATCTTCCTCCAATGCCTCTCTACCATCGTCCAATTGGGCGGGACTGCACTCACTTACTTCCATTCTTATCTATCCTGTCGTACCAGAAAATCACCTGCTCCCATGTGTCGTGTCCTCAGAGGATTGATCCTTGCCCCTACCCTTTCTCATTTGCATGCTGCCCTTTGGCGATATCATCTGAAAACACAACACCAGTTTTCACATGTGCTCTGATAACACCCACATCTACCTCTGTCGGCCACTTCACTGTCTCTAAATTGTCAGACTGCTTGTCCAATCTCCGGTACTGGATGAGCAGAAATGTTCTCCGACTAAATATTGGAAAGAACAAAGCCGTTGTCTTCGGTCCCTACTACAAACTCTGTTCTCTAGCCTCCAACTCCATTCCCCTCCCTGCAGCAGTCTGAGGCCAAACCAGACTGTTCACAACCTTGGTGTCATATTTTGCCCTGAGCTGAGCGACCAACCACGTATCTGCACCATTGCTAAGACCGCCTATTTCCACTTCCATAGCATCACCCATCTCTGCCCCTGCCTTGGCTCATCTGCTGCTGAAACCCTCGTCCATGTCTTTGTCACCTCTAGACTTGACTGTTTCAACATAGCTCCGTGGAGAGCTGGCATGGATTCAATGGGCCGAATGGCCTCCTTCTGTGCTGTAAGTGATTCTATGACACTCTCCTGACCGGCCTCCCATATTCTATCCTTCGTTATCTTGAGGTCATCCAAAACTCTGCTGTCCGTGTTCTTACTTGCACCAAGTCCCATTCAGCTATCTCCCCTGTGCGCACTGACCTACATTGAGTCCCGGTTAAGCAACACCTTGATTTTAAAATCCTCTCCTTGTTTTCAAATCCCTCCATGGCCTTGCCCCTCCCTATCTCTTTAATCTCCTCCAGCCCTGCACTTCTCAGCTATCTGCACTTACCTAATTCTAGCCTCTTGGACATCCTGATTTATTCACTCCAATTTTGGTGGTTGTGCCTTCAGCTGCCAAGGTCCTGAGCTCTGGAATCCCTCCCTTTCCTACTTTAAGATACTGTAAAACCTACCTCTTAGACCAAGCTTTTGCTCATCTGCCTTAATATCTCCTTTTGTGGCTCAATGTCAAATTTTGTTTGCTAACACTCCTATGAAATGTTTTTGGACATTTTACTTGTTAAAGGTGCTATTTAAAAACAAATTCTTTGTTATTACACTGACTTTATTGTACTTTCATTTCTTAGATATTAGATTGAGGATTGAATAAGATATAGGCTTAAATTCTCATTTGTTTTCCCGTTTTCTCCTTTCTGCCCTGAATCTTGCTGGGTTCCTGCAGCTGCCCTCCTATATCGCACTCAAATGTCCATTTTTCATGTGCACAACTGGGTAATGTTAGAAGCTAGGCTATTCAAGTATAAAAGTAGTTGTAGCAAATTCCGCACCTATCCACAGGTTTGCTTTCCAGCAAGGATTGTTACTGCCAATCAGGAAGTTCACATTTCAAGATTTTAAAGCCTGTGCCAAAAACATTTCAATAGATTTGACAAACTTCAAAAAAGAATCAAATGATTATCAATACAAGTCAGAAATATCTAATTGTCTCATAGGTTTAATTTATGTTGTTGGAGGTTTGAGTGACTCTGGGTCAGAACTTCATTCAGCTGAAATGTTCAATCCCATCACAAAGCGTTGGACGACATTAGATGATATGAAGACAAAAAGAGCATATGTTGGAGTAGCTGCTCTGAATGACTGTATTTATGCTGTTGGAGGGTGGAATGAGACTCAGAATGCGCTGCGAACAGTGGAGAAGTATTCACTTCAGGAGGTGGGTGTAGTTTGTTTTCTAATTTTATTACAACAATTTACTTTATTTTTCTCTTTTGAAGAACATAAATCTATAGTTTGGTATGATTGCAGTGAGAAAACACATTGAGAGATAATTCAATACTGTTGAGATTTGTTAAGTTTTCTTTTTGTCTCTGGGGCCTATGCTGGGTGCCTAGCAGGTGCCATTAGCTTGATCCTGACAAGGCCTTGCTCTGGGTTCAGGGTGTGAAAGGAGAGGTGCAGCTACAGCCTTGGAAACCATTAACAGGAAGACCCCAATCCCCAAAGGTTATCTGGAGCAAGCTACTTCAGCCTGCCTGCGTGACATCTGCAGATCCTCTGATCTATTGAGGGTCCCAGTACAAGCTCAGTCATCAACTTTCTTCAAGTGCTGATCTGAGGAAATTGAGGCAAGAACCCAAGAATGCTCCCTTGTGCCTCAATGTAGTAAATAGGCTAGCCTGCACCTACTGGAAGGATAACATTTAGGGGAGCTGCAGAAATCCCTTAGCAGGTTAGCGGCTGCAGCGACCTGTAGAAACATTTTGCTGCTGGGAATTGAGCATTTGCCTCATGCAACAAAGAGCAATATCTCCCCTATTGTTCCTTTGCAGTAGAGAATAGGAGATTTATATTGGTTTTATTGGAATGTTCCGTGCCAGAAGTTTTATTGTCTAGCTGCTAATGATGGAACATGTTGTGACATAGGACAAACCCACCAATAGAGGTCACTGCTGGTAAATTCAGTATTTAATTTTTTAAGAACTGTTTTGCATATGTTCCCCTTCCGTAAACAGAAATGTTTGGTTCAGTCACTACTGTGAATGAGATTGTTTTCATGTCTTCAAAGGAAGGATTCACAGGCTGATTGGTCTGACAGTCCTTTCATGGCCATAACCATCTTTATATCAGACTCTTGGTCCTATACAACGGGAGGGTTTTAAAGGCTGCCACAACCCATACAAGGAGGGGTTGGATGGGGGTGTTGGTTGGAGATACCCACTCCCACTAGACTTGAGTATTCCACTGGATATTAATTCAGAATTCAGAGCTGGAACTCCATTTGCCTGGAATAAAGGGAGCAGGGTTCAAACCCTCTACATTCCAACTCAAGTGCAAATGCTACCACTAAGCCAATGGCTCAATCCACTGTGAATAAGGTGAAAAGGCTGTTCATCACAACACACTGATTACCTATCTACTCTGCCCTCCACTTCTGCATAGCAATAGTTTGAGATCAGGAACTCTGGGCACAAATTTGCATCGTGTTTTATGTCGTTTCTTTTGAAGCTGAATGATACTAAACGGTCTTGGAAATCAGGTGCGCAGTGGTTAGCACCGCAGCCTCACAGCTTCAGGGACCCGGGTTCAATTCTGGGTACTGCTTGTGCAGAGTTTGCAAGTTCTCCCTGTGACGGCATGGGTTTCCGCCGAGTGGCTCTGGTTTCCTCCCACAGCCAAAGACTTGCAGGTGATAGGTAAATTGGCCATTGTAAATTGCCCCTAGTGGTAGGGAATATGGGATTACTGTAGGGTTAGTATAAGTGGGTGGTTGTTGGTCGGCACAGACTTCGTGGGCCGAAGGGCCTGTTTCAGTGCTGTATCTCGAAATAAATACATTCGTGAGACATGCCATTATTGTGGTGTATTGCTAGGCTTCTCAAGTGGCCCTTCAAGGTGACCTGCTGGATCGTATCAGTCCAGCAACTTGTGTGATTTAGTGAATTCAGATTTCTCTTTTCTACTTCTTACTTCCTCCACCCCGCCCTCCTTTTCCAGGAGAAGTGGTTTGAGGTTTCACCTATGAAAATGGCAAGAGCGGGTGTTTCGGTCATTGCTGTTAATGGCCTCCTTTATGCAGTTGGAGGTCGAACATCAGGTAGAGATTCCTCCGCTCCTGTTACTCTGGACTCTGTTGAAGTGTATGATCCTCATACTGACACGTGGATAGAAATTGGGAACATGATAACTAGCCGCTGTGATGGGGGAGTAGCTGTGCTGTAACTGATTGCCTTCTGCGATTTAATCAAAATGACTCCTAGATGGAGAAAACCTGTATGCCAAATTGAACTGTCATCACCTATTTCCATTGTGATAAAGGAAATTTTCATGAGTTTGGACAGCTACTATTGGGTTTCAAGTTAAGGATTCAGTGCAGAGCTGGCCACATTAGTGCTAATATACAAAAAGAATTAAGGTTGTGTTACTGCTCTAAGTGAAATATGCATGTTTCAAGTTTATTTGAAGTAAAATTACAGATTTAAACCTAGAAGTGAATTTTAACACATGCCACAATCATTGGAATTTTCACAGTAACGTTACCCAAGTTAATGTCGAGTTTTAAAATTCTGATAGCAAATACAATTAACCAAAACATCAAACAACTGATTTCTTAAAAGCTGTGTTTTCATTTCAATACAGTGCAGTTTAGAAAAAGAAAAACTTGAAGCAACATACAGTATTTGCACAAAACATCAATTTTTAACATTTAGGGGTTGGATGTAGTCAGTGAAGATTTCCTTGACTGTAGCCGAGTGAATGTTTCTTATGGGGTGTGTGCAGTGACTGAGCTGAACAAATGCCTTTTTTAAGTGCTCTCCAGAGTCTACACTATATCTGGAACTGGCTCTACATATTATTTTATCATAAGTGTTAACAGTACAAGACAGCTGAGCAATGGATTATTACCTGGTGGCTTTATGTACCGAATAAAGCTTTATTTCTCAGTGTATGGATTGATATATACTGATGGTTTCTTTTATCTATATTTTCTTAATAAATGTATTCTAGCACAATTAATTGTTTTGCTTATATCTATACAACAATGAAAAGCGAGATGCTTTTTAATTTTATTCAGATGCGTAGAATTTACAATATTTCACATAAGCTGGTGTAGTATCTTCAGTTTTTCATTGGTGGCCGTGCCTTCAGCTAATTAGGCTCTAAGCTCTGGAATTCCCTCTTTAAATCTCTCCACTCTGTCTCCTTTTATGTTGCTCCTTAAAACCCACATCTTTGACCAAGCTTTTTCTCTTCTATCCTAATATGTCTATGTGGCTGGGTATCAAATATTATCAAATGCTCCTCTGACATGCCTTGGGATGCTTTTATTACATTTATAATAAACTTGCATTTATATAGCACATTTAAAAAGCACATTTAATGAACAAAATCTACTGTTCTAATACTATAGCAATACTTGAATATTAATCTTCATTAAGATATATAAACTTGTAGTTATGTAATTTGTTGTGACTTTTGTGTTCCATTTCTAGGTTTTTTAGCAAGCCTAGTTTATTTATGCAGATGTGATATGTATATGTTGAACAACTGCTGTTGTCAAATATATTGTTGCTGCAGAGATTAAGGGCCTTCCAAATACTGCAGATGCCTGACGGCATTTGGACAACATTGCTTGTTGTGCTTTGGCTGGCGGTGCACATCTACAAATAATGCACCACAGAGAACCAGAGAGATGCTGTAGCTCTTTAACATTTCCAGGCCTGCAGGACTGATAAAGGTGGTTCCGCGATTGGTTAAAATCCACCCAATTAAGCAACAGCCTTTGCTAGTACTGCAGTCTTGAGAACTTTAAAAACATTGAACATGCCAAGTCAGCTTTGTGTACATGTGCAAAGAAAGGAACTTCACAGATTGAACAAAGAAGCTTGTGATACAAAATAATAAAAAATAAAATCTGCTAAATGTTGTGCTCTTCTGACCTGGACCCCACAATCCAAAAGCAGATACATTTGCTCTTTAGTTAACCTCAGCAGTTTTAAAGGAGCTAGTTATCTGAATTTGCATATTTAGAACACTTGCCCCTAGGGAACATAGAGCAGTGTTCTGAAACAGAACTTATGAGGTTGAAACACCAATTTAACCAACTGAACAGCACTTCTTCCAGACTATTCACAAGCAACACCATGAGAGATCTACTAGTGTAAAACATTACTATGGGTACAATAGTTTAGTTAATTTCTCCATTAGGTGGATTAATTTGTAAAAAAAAACTTACATTCAAAAATCTCAGAATTTCACCCAAGATGGATGTTTGGTTTCTTAATACTATGATCCAAAGACAGACTGACTGCACCATACTTACAGGAGATGAGCATTTTATTAGTAACACATCAAGCTTTTAGTGCAAACTCAAAATGTTTACTAACATAATTTTAGCTCAGGTATCTAATGTTTAATAGAGGATGCAAACAAAAATGTCAATACTGCAAAGTACAATACTTTTTTCTAATTTTTTTCTACGAGGACTGTTACATTTTGGGATTTTTACGCTGGATATACTACTTGAATTCAGCATTAATGACCACTCCGGTAAACATGCTGAAGTAGTTATCCTTATCTTCCCAATATAAGTGTATCAAGTCCAACAAATTGAATAGTGAACCCATGCCCTTATATTCTCGTTGACTGGAATATATCAGATGCCACCCCATGCCCTCCTTGTCTTCAATGGACAGTTTGAATATGCTTTACCAGATTGAGGTTCAGAGTCTAAACTAGTAGTCAAATCTATTTACCATTAAACAGCTAAATGATTAGTCTTCAGTATGAAAAGTATCTTCAGAGTAATTTAAAAACTGTAAAATGTGAAAACTTAAAATGTAAGATGCTTTTCCTCCAACATCTCAAAAGTGATCCTTGAAATATTGCCACTCATTTCTCAGGTAACAAAATACCAGCAAAGTCTCTGCTTGCTTCAGACTGACTCACTGAGCTGATACTGCCAAATATAAGTGTAATGACCAGGTGAGAAAGGTGTCCAGGGGTCTGTTGCTGTCTTCACCTGGTCTTATTGTAACAGGGTTTTATTTTTAAATATACTGTGTTTTGAGCTCCCCCTTTGTGATTCCTTCTTCACAGCTTTCCAATTATAAGGCAAAGGAATGAGCATAAACAGGCTTCTTTCAGTTTAAAGGAGAAAAGTGAAATTTATTAAACCTCAAACTTTAATATGGTTAATGCCTACGGATATATGATGCGCCCACGCTAGCATGCACACGCGATACACACATGCAGATAGGGACAGAAAAGAGAAGAAAAAATAAAATGGAAAGGTTTGAGGCAAGTCTCTAAAGGCGGTTTCTGGTTACTGTTTCTGTGGTTCCAGCTCACTGTAGAGTCCCTGATTGTAGGCAGCTCTTACTTTTCATTGGGGCGCAGTATTATTCTTCAACGTAGGAGACTTTTCTCTCTTTGAGGTTCACATGTCTTCATTGGTTTCTGAAGCTGGTGAGAGTGAGCTGAGAGCAGACAGGAGAGGGATGTTCTCAAACCAGGAGCTTTCTGATCACAAATTCTCTGTTGGAAGTTTAAATTCAAAAACACCAGTCAAGTCATGTGACCAAAACTGGTCTGACCACTTCTTCTGTGTATTTGGCCATCTTAGTAGTTAACCCGGAATGCTTCAATGTCTGGTAATCAAAAGTCCATTATTGGTTGAATGTGTCAAGGCATAGCCCTTTGTCCCTTGTTCCAATACTGTCTGTTACTATGCAAATGTCTTTCCAGTTAGGGGCTTGCAATTTTAAGTTTTAATGTTCATGTGGCGAAGTAATGTGTGCCTCAGTCTTGGCAGGTGGGGGGGTGGGGGCTTGCCTGATATAAGCCAATAGGAAGCTCATCGGCAGAGTTGTCGAGCAAAGTGACTGTAATTAATCATGGCCCTGGCCTGACCTACATTGTCACTCCAAATAAACTGACAATCTTAGGATGTCAATCTCCTTGGATACTTGGAATTAAATGAGATGGTTTTATTTATTGATCTATGTCAATATGGTTACCTGCTCAATTAGTCCCTGTCCAGGTATCATGCAAACAATCAAATCATACACACAAGATTTCTGCTATTATTTGTACCTCTGCCATGTTCTGAAATGCAAATATTGGTTAGACTGTAATGTAAATTTGATCCAGTTTGTGTAAAACTGCAATAACTGCCTTTAACCTTGTGTGAGGATTGTAGCCAAGAATAAACAAACAATCTAAGAGCCAAAAAATACTTTGACAGACTTTTATCCAGGCTAAAATGACTCATGGTAGTATTTTTTCCTCTTTTTGCTAGGTCACAATATTGACAATACTTCTACATGATCAGTTTAAACAAAAAGGAACCAAAATACACAAGAAATAATGTGAAAGTTAGAGATTTTTCAATAGCTAGATTTTCAAAAGGTACTGTCAGTGATGAGCCTCCCTCTGAAATATAATGCATTCATGAATTAGTTGTTAATCATCCTCTTTAGTGGGTTTCTCTACACTACAGTTCTATTTGTCAGTTTTTAAAAAAATGTGCCATGATGATTTTATTTTTTATCAAACGCAAGCTTTTTCTCAGGATATGTATTTTTGATAATTAAAGTGGCAACTAAGGAGAATGTTGCTACCACAGTCAATACTGTTCGAAGAGCTCTAAACCAACCTGGATAACCTGGGAGTAAGGCTAAGTCATAATGCAATGCTATACCTAGGCCCATGATGATCAGAATTGTTGCTTCAGTGAGATTATCATGAAAGAGTAAGGCTATCCAGGCTAGCAAGGAAGGAACCACACTATTTCCCAGATTCAACCAGTCGGGTTTTGCAGGACTGCATTCTGGAATTGAAAATCCCCATCGTGCTCCTCCAATGAAAGAGAGAATCGTTGCTCCATATGCTATTTGGGCAAAAGCTAGTTCAGGGAAATATGTTTCTGTTATGGCCATTACAAGGGGAGCTGATACAAAAGGAATTAATCCACCATAGCCAAGGTAGAGGGCAGGTTTGGGACTGTTCTTCAGTTCTCTGAAATCGTATCTTATTAAGTCTAATTCACGTTTCTCTGGTTCCTCCACTTTCTTTATCTTGGCTGCTTGAGAGGACACATGAAAACAGCTTGTCTGAGTCCAGAAAGATGCAGATCTTTGTAAGTACTTAATGTTTCGATACGTCAGAATTCTTCTTTGTGTGCAATGGGCCAATAAATGATATGAAATCATGTTTCTTGATTCATTTGAAAACTGTGATGTTAATTTCTGAACCTAGAGTACAGAGTAACAATAATTAATACAATACATATGGGTGGCATGCACTGGACTCAGAATTTGTATTAACTACAGCAAGCTACAGAATTGAGCTTGGAATTTCATGGTATACTGCTGTCCTGAGCACATACATCTGTAACACAACCTACAATGTGACCTGAAATAAAAACAAAGTGGTGGAAATACTCAGCAGGTCTGGCAGCACCTGTGGAGAGAGAAGCAGAGTTAACGTTTCAGGTCTGTGATCTTTCATCGGAACTGGCAAAGGTTAGAAATGAAATAGGTTTTAAGCAAGTGAGGTGAGGTAGGTGGGGGAGGGGAAAGCGAACAAAAGGGGAGGCATGTGATGGAGCAGAGGGCAGGAGAGATTAACTGACAAGGAGGTCATGAGGCAAAGGGAGTGTGCTCATGGTGTGGTGAAAGACAAAGCATTATTGCAGAGAGAGTATTAATGACAGAATAATGAACAGCTCTGTCCAAAAGCACAAACATGAAAAATCAATTTTAAGGCAGGCACATGGGAAAAAAAACAAAATTAATAAAAAAAAGGGCCAGTCATGCTCTGAAATTATTGAACTCTATGTTCAGTCCGGAAGGCTGTACAGTGCCTAATCCGAAAATGAGATGCTGTTCCTCAAGTTTGCGTTGATAGACACTGGAGCAGGCCAAGGACAGAAATGTTCCGGACTGAACATTGAGTTCAATAATTTCAGAGCATAACGGGCCCTTTTTCATTGCAAAGAGCATACACAGAGCAATCGCGGACGTCATCAGTGCATGTGAACATTTGCCAGTTTGCCAGTATGAATGCGCACATGATGTCACCATGCAATGACGTTCTCACACCTCAATAGCCATCTCCATTCACCCGTAATCCACTCCCTCCCACCATCCCTGCTTCAATCGCCGCTTCACCCTCCACTCCCCTCCCTCAGCTACTCGCTCCCCCAGCCCGCGTTCGCTCCCGCCCCACCAGCCGCTCGCTGTAGGCCTCTCCACTTATCACTTCTCAGCCTTGCGCTCTCGCCCTCGACGCTTTCTCCCCACTGGCTGCTTCCCCCCCACACACCCAGCCGCTCACTCCAGACCTTGCAGCTTCTCCCCCCAGCCGCTCACTCCCCCCACTCCCTTGGCTGCTCGTTTCAGGCGTCCCTCCTCTCAGCCACTCACTCCCACATCCCCCTCGCAGTCTGCCTTGCTTCTTCGGGTGGCGCAGCGGGGAAGAATTGAACGTTGGAGCGAGTGGCATGGAGCGAGGAGGTGGGGAAGTGAGCGGCGAGACTGGAGCGAATGGATAACGGAAGGCAGCGGCAAACAAGCGAGCGGCGAGAAGATGGGTGCAGAAGGAAGCGGCAAAGAGAAGTGCAATGACAGGAGGGAGCAGGGAACTGTTGGGGCTGGATGGAGGTGGCGATAGCAACCATTGAGGGGATTTTCAGGTTGAATTTGTTTTTTGTGATAAATTGAGCACCACCATCTTTATTACTGGCAGCTGCCTGAGACATCGCAGACAGTGATATTTCAGTAGAAGAGGGTGCATTTGCACATGTGCTAGTACTGCGCCATCTAGTGGTTGCATTGTCAGCAAACTTTTCATTATTATTTTATTTTGTCTAATCAATTTTTTACCATGTGCCTGCCTGAAACCTGGTTTTTCATGTTCGTGCTTTTGGACAGAGCTGTTCATTATTCTGTCATTAACACTCTCTCTGCACTCATGCTTTGTCTTTCACCACACCATGAACACTTTGCCTTTGCCTCATGACCTCCTTGTCAATTAATCTCTCCTGCCCTCTGCCCTATCACACGCCTTCCCTTCTGTTCTCTTTCCCCCCCCCAACCCACCCCCACCTCACTTGCTTAAAACCTATGACATTTCTAACTTTTGCCAGTTCTGATGAAAGGTCACAGACCTGACACGTTGGCCGGAATTTTACTTTCGGCGGACGGGACTTCGCCACTGATGTATAAGTCGGTGGTGAACCCAGTTCTGCCTAGCCCGGGGATCTGACCCGCATTTTACTGGTCCCCAGGCTTTAATTGTCCCGAGGTGGGACTCCACCCGTTTGAGGGAGGAGGTTCCGCCTCATTGAGCTGTCACTAATCAAGGGGCCAGCAGCTCAGCCCCAGCAGCGCCACCGGGTGCTGTGGCCACAGCTAGGACTGCAGCCTGGCCGACTGAGGAGGATGCCATGGAGCCAGGAGTCCATTTAAGTTGGGGTTGCCTCTCCGGCGGGAGGGGGGGGGGGGGGGGGGGGGGGGGTGGAAATCGGTTGTGCCAGCAAGGCAAAGTGGTGGTTTGGGGGAAGGGGTTGTCCAGGGTCCCGGCGGTGGGTTGGAAGGCAGGGGCCACCCTCTGTCTGGCACCCTGTGCCCGACTGCCATGGCGCCCTCCCTCAGCACACGGAAAGGCCAGCAGCTATCGCTGGGCAGCCTTTCATGTCCCCAGCAGGCCCGCTTGCCATGGGTAAAACACCCGTGAGCAGGCGAAGGTCCTAAAGTGGCCACCTAAGGGCCTTGATCGACCTGCGCGGCGTAAAGTTGGCCAGAGGTGGAAGCAGGAAGGCCTCCCGGAGCCTCGTGCTCAATTTACACCGACCCACTGGGGGGCAGTGTAAAATTCAGCCCGTTAACTCTTCTCCCTCCACAGATGCTGCCAGACCTGCTAAGTACTTCCAGCACTTTGTTTTTAAATCAGTTTTCCAACATCCGCAGTATTTTGCTTTTACTACCAATGTGACCTATATTCGTTCTCTATAATATGAAAAACACTTCTCTACAAACTAAATTTTCAAAGATAAATTTTTTTCTTGTGTAAGGAGGAAGAGGATCTTTTCAGAATTACTAACCCCAACTAATCAGTTTAAATTATGGTTGTGGTAATACAAAATTGTACAACCCTATTTCTCAGGTCTGCTACACTTTGATACAACAAGGTTCAAAGGACTAGGTTCTCAGAATTACTGACTTAAAAGCTCTGCTTACATTTGATCTGGATGCTGGTGCCATCAAAACATATACATTAACTAGATAGACAGGAGTGGTTGGGGGGCGGGGGGGGAGTGTTTTTCCCATGTACCCCCCCATAATAGTAAATTACATTATTACATGCAGTATTGGGGAGACGGTGTCGTAGTGGTACTATCGCTGGACTAGTAATCCTGAGGCCCAGGCTCATGCCCTGGGGACATGGGTTCAAATCCCACCATGACAGCTGGTGGAATTTAAATTCAATTAATTAATAAAAATCTGGAAGTGAAAGCTAGATCGATTCATCGATGGTCATAAAAAAACCACCAGGTTCACTAATGTTCTTCAGGGAAGGAAATCTGCCGTCCTTAGTTGGACTAACCTACATGGGACTCCAGACACAATGTATTTGACTTAACTGCCCTCTGAAATGGCCCAGCAAGCCACTTCTTGTATCAAACTGCTGCAGAAAGGTAAAAATGTAAGAACACTGGACCAACCACCTGGCACGACTCAGGAACCGGAAATGACAAAGGCACACCTTACTAGTCCTCATAACTAACATTTGGGGGCTTGTGCCAAAATTGGGAGAAGTGTCCCACTACTACTCAAACAACAACCTGAATTGTCTTACTCTCAGAATCATAACTTAAAGCCAATGTCCCGGACACCGGCATCACCCTCCCTGCACCAGCAGAGGCGGTGGCACAGTGGGGAGGGAGTTGCCCCAGGAGTCATGAACATTGACTGCAGACCCCATGAAGTCGCATAGCATCAGCTCAAACATGGGCAAGGAAACCTCCGTCCCTCAGCTGATGAATCCGTACTTCTCCATGTTGAACACTACATGGAGGAAGCACTGAAGGTGGCAAGGGCACAGAATGTACTCTGGGTGGGGAACTTCACTGTCCATCACCAAGAGTGGCTTGGTAGCACCACTACTGACTGAGCCATGAAGGACACAGGTGCCAGATTGGGCCTGTGGCAGGTGGTAAGAGAAGCAACAAGGGAAAAACCTACCTGACCTTGCCATCACCAATCTACTGATGCAGATGCATCTGTCCATGACAGTATAGGTAGGAGTGACCACCGCACAGTCCTTGTGAAGACGAAGTCCCATCTTCACACTGAGCATACCCTCCATCATATTGCGTGGCACTACCAATGTGCTAAATAGGATAGATTCAGAACAAATCTAGAAGCTCAAAACTGGGTATCCAGGAGGGGCTGTGGGCCTGATGGCCTAGCATATCCCTTCATTCTACTATTACCATCAAGCCAAGGATCAACCCTGCTTCAATGAAGAATGCAGGACAGCATGCCAGGAGTAGCAACAGGCATACCTAAAAATGAGGTGTCAACCTGGTGAAGCTACAACACATGCATGCCAAACAGCGGAAGCAGCATGCAATAGAGCTAAGCAATCCCACAACCAACGAATCAGCTGATAGCTCTGCAGTCCTGCCACATCCAGTCACGAATGGCAGTGGACAATTAAACAACCAACAGGAGGAAGTGGCTCCACAAACATCCTCATCCTCAGTGATGGGGGGGAGCCCAGCACATCAGTGCAAAGACAAGGCTGAAGCATTTGCAACCACCTTCAGCCAGAAGTGCCGAGTGGATGATCCAACTCTGCCTCCTCCTGAGGTCCCCAGCATCACAGATGCCAGTCTTCAGCCAATTCAATTCACTCCACGTGATATCAAGAAACGGCTAATGGCACTGGATACTGCAAAGGCTGTGACCCCTGACAACATCCCAGCATGAGAACTGAAGACTTGTGCACCAGAACTAGCTTCACCCCTAGTCAAGCTGTTCCAGTACAGCTACAACACTGGCACCTACACAACAATGTGAAAAATTGCCCAGATATGTCCCATCCACAAAAAGCAAGACAAATCCAATCCAGCCAATTATCACCCCATCAGCTTCCTCTTAATCATTAGCAAAATGATGGAAGGCGTTATCGACGGTGCTATCAAGCAGCACTAACACAGCAATAACCTGCTCACTGATGCGCAGTTTGGGTTATGCCAGGGCCACTCAGCTCCTGATCTCATTACAGCCTTGATCCAAACATGGACAAAAGAGTTGAACTCAAGAGGGGAGGAGAGAATGACTGCCCTTGACATCAAGGCAGCATTTGACAGAGTGTGGCATCAAGGAGCCCTGGCAAAATGGAAGTCAATGGGAATCAGGGGGAAACCTCTTCACTAGCTGGAGTCATACCTAGCGCAAAGGAAGATGGTTGTGGATGTTGGAGGCCAATCATCTCAATCACAGGACATCGTTGCAGGAGTTCCTCGGGGTAGTACCCTAGGCCAAACCATCTTCAGCTGCTTCATCAATGACCTTCCTTCCATCATAAGGTCAGAAGTGGGGATGTTTGCTGATGATAGCACAATGTTCAGTACCATTTGCAACTCCTCGGATACTGAAACAGTCCGTGTCCATACGCAGCGAGACCTGGACAACATTCAGGCTTGGGCTGATGAAAGGCAAGTAACATTTGCGTCACACAAGTGCCAGGCAATGACCATCTCCAACAAGAGAGAATCTAACCAATTAGGGGTGGCACAGTGGTTAGCACCACAGCCTCACAGCTCCAGCGACCCGGGTTCAATTCTGAGTACTGCCTGTGCGGAGTTTGCAAGTTCTCCCTGTGAACCGCGTGGATTTTCGCCGGGTGTTCCGGTTTCCTCCCACAGCCAAAGACTTACAGGTTGATAGGTAAATTGGCCATTGTAACTTGCCCCGAGTATAGGTAGGTGGTAGGGGAATATAGGGAAGGTGGGGATGTGGTAGGAGTATGGGATTAGTGTAGGGTTAGTATAAATGGGTGGTTGATGGTCGGCACAGACTTGGTGGGCCAAAGGGCCTGTTTCAGTGCTGTATCTCTAAATAAATAAAATAAATTAAATGGCATTACCATCGCTGAATCCTCCACTATCAACATCTTGGGGTTTACCATTGGGCAGAAACTGAACTGGAGAAGCCATATAAATACTGTGGCTACAAGAGCAGTTCTACAGGGAGTTCTGAGGCACGTAATTCAGCTCCCGACTCATCAAAGCCTGGCCACCATCTATAAAGCACAATTCAGGAGCTTAATGGAATACTCTTCACTTACACGGATGAGCATGTCTCCAAGAGCTCGACATCATCCAGGACAAGGCAGGCCGATTGATTGGCACCCCATCCACCATCTTAAATATTCACTCCCTTCACCAGCAACATACAGCGGCAGCAGTGTGTACCATATACAAGATGCACTGCAGCAACTCGCCTAGGGTCCTTCAACAACACCTTCCAAACCTGCGACCTCTACCATCTAGAAGGACAAGGGCAGCAGATACATGGGAACACCAACACCTGCAAGTTCTCCTCCAACACACACACCAACCTGACTTGGAACTATATCGCCGTTCCTTCACTGTCGCTGGATCAAAACCCTGGAACACCCTTCCTAATGCACCAGATGGACTGCAGTGGTTCAAGAAAGCGGCTTACAACAACCATCTCAAGGGAAATTAGGGACAGGTAACAAATGTTGCCTTTGCCAGCGATGCCCACATCCCATGAAAGGATTTAAAAAAGCAACCAAAGCTTGCAGCAGTAGGACAGATTGTTTTTTTCCTTCAGCTCCACTGTAAACAGTTCTAATGAAAGGTCATTGACTTGAAATGTTAACTGTTTCTCTCTTCACAGATACTGCCCGACCTGCTGAGTATTTCCAGCATTTTCTGTTTTTATTTCAGATTTCCAGCATCTGCAGTATTTTGCTTTTGGGCTACGAGCAGGGCTGGTTCACCTTTCCCCATCCTACCCTCCCGCTGAAGGTACAAGTCTTTAATGGACCATGGAGACACAGATGTGACATTGCAATTTCACCCAAATGGCCATTCTTCATGTATAAGCCAGCATCACAAGCCAGTCAGATTCTTTCTATACTTGATATCAACACATTCATACTTTTTACCATTGGTCATAGGATAGCAATCAGGAAGAAACTCCTGTTAACTTTTTTCCCTCCCTAGCACAGAGGCCAATTTCAGAGGCCCAGCTGCAGATCTGGCTATCTCAGCTCAGACCTGGGATTGAACCTGGGATCTTTGTGGGTTGCATGGCTCTGTTCCACACTGGGCAGTGCATTTACAATTGAGCATACTAATCACCAATGGTTATATAGTTCTCTCATGCTCCAAGCAATCTATATTTTGGAGTCAGCTTCAACAGCTGCAGCTGTACAAAACTCTGGTGAGACCGCACCTGGAGTATTGCGTGCAGTTCTGGTCACTGCATTATAGGAAGGATGTGGAAGCTATGGAAAGGGTGCAGAGGAGATTTACTAGGATGTTGCCTGGTATGGAGGGAAGGTCTTACGAGAAAAGGCTGAGGGACTTGAGGTTGTTTTCGTTGGAGAGAAGGAGGAGGAGAGGTGACTTAATAGAGACATATAAGATAATCAGAGGGTTAGATAGGGTGGATAGTGAGAGTCTTTTTCCTCGGATGGTGATGGCAAACACGAGGGGACATAGCTTTAAGTTGAGGGATGATAGATATAGGACAGATGTCAGAGGTAGTTTCTTTACTCAGAGAGTAGTAGGGGCGTGGAACGCCCTGCCTGCAACAGTAGTAGACTCGCCAACTTTAAGGGCATTTAAGTGGTCATTGGATAGACATATGGATGAAAATGGAATAGTGTAGGTCAGATGGTTTCACAGGTCGCCGCAACATCGAGGGCCAAAGGGCCTGTACTGCGCTGTAATGTTCTAATGTATGTCAATGATACCCAACTCCCTGCTACCCCTGATTCTGCTATTGCTACCAAACTTTGGGCCATCAAATCCAGTGTGAGGGAGAACTTTTTTCAGCTCAATATCGGCAAGACAGAAGACATTCTGTTCAGCTCCCGCTAGAAATCTTACATCACAGGCAATTAGTTTCATTCCTTTACCTGTTTGCTTCAAGCTGGATCCACATTGATCCTAAAATCCATTCAATAGTTTTCCAAAATCTTCTGTAGCTTCAAAGTAACCTAACTCTGTAATTGTCTTCAACCTATAGCTCAACCACTGTGGCAAAGCTTGCATCCACCAAGGCTGTACACTTAGGAATGCTCTCTCTCTGCTGTGCCACATTTTCTGTCTTCAAAAGCCTCCTGAAAATCCACCCCTTCAACTGCATTTTCAGTCACTTCTTGTAACTTCTCCACTTCTCACTAAGTGTCCTCCAATATCCTGTGAAGTAACTTTTGGAAGTTTGTTACATGAAAGGCATTATATAAGTTTACGTAATTACTGCTGATTCCTCAGATGCCCAGAGATTAGCAAGTTCTCCTGCGGGAAATAGGGGAGCAATAAAAATCACAACAAAGTCCTCTCATCCTACACCTCTGTGACACATCATACTAATGTGCTGTATTACTGAGAAACTTTTGCCATGTGATTTATTCTGACAATAACTTTATGCAATGACTTCAAAAGTTCCTGCAATTTCAACTATTTTTTTCAACTGCTGAACGTCCTCCCCACCCTATCCCATCCCTATATTAGCATATTTTTACTGGTTGAAATCTTTTGTACTACATTAACTCCTAAAAAGAATTAAGATAGTTGAGTGTTTTGATTTTGAACCACCAGCTGTTAGAATTAAAATACAGATTCATATTTATCTTTTCAACAAACCTTTTGACTTACTACAGGAATCTAGATGATCTCCTATTGTACTTCCACATTAACCTGAGCACCTTTAGTCTATATTGCCTTGACATCTATTTTTGCTACTGCCTTCTTCACTGGAAAAGTTAAAGCTCTGCAGGGTGCAGTGCTCTCAAACGTGGTGTGTAGTGCCAACAAATGTATTCTTTATGCATGCTAGACACTTACTTTGCTAGTTGTTTGAAAGCATCTCCTCACCAAAAAAGCAAACATCTTAAGGGTTGGACACCTGCAAAAAATAAAATAAAGTCTTAAAATTTGTCTATACCATAGATTATCAATATTGTTATAGAGATAAGTAAGAGAATTTTAGAAATTGAGTTATGTTTGGTCCAACAATACTTTGAATTTAGGTAATTTTATTCCTGTCACCACTTGGCAAAGGGAAAGTTTTTTAAATTCATTCATGAGATGTGGGCGTCGCTGGCCAGGCCAGCATTTATTGCCCATTCCTAATTGCCCTTGAGAAGGTGGTGGTGAGCTGCCTTCTTGAACCGCTGCAGTCCATGTGGGGTAGGTACACCCACAGTGCTGTTAGGAAGGGAGCTCCAGGATTTTGACCCAGCTACAGTGAAGGAACAGCGATATAGTTCCAAGTCAGGATGGTGTGATTTGGAGGGGAACTTGCAGGTGGTGGTGTTCCCATGCATTTGCTGCCCTTGTCCTTCTAGTTGGTAGAGGTCGTGGGTTTGGAAGGTGCTGTCTAAGGAGCCTCGGTGTAGATGGTACACACTGCTGCCACTGTGCGTCGGTGGTGGAGGGAGTGAATGTTTGTAGATGGGGTGCCAATCAAGGGGCTGCTTTGTCCTGGATGGTGTTGAGCTTCTTGAGTGTTGTTGGAGCTGCACCCATCCAGGCAAGTGGAGAGTATTCCATCACACTCCTGACTTGTGCCTTATAGATGGTGGACAGGCTTTGGGGAGTCAGGAGGTGAGTTACTCGCCACAGGATTCCTAGCCTCTGACCTGTCCTTGTAGCCATGGTATTTATATGGCTACTCCAGTTCAGTTTCTGGTCAATGGTAGTCCCTAGGATGTTGATAGTGGGGGATTCAGCGATGGTAACGCCATTGAATGTCAAGGGGAGATGGTTAGATTCTCTCTTGTTGGAGATGGTCATTGCCTGGCACTTGTGTGGCGCGAATATTACTTGCCACTTATCAGCCCAAGCCTGGATATTGTCCAGGTCTTGCTGCATTTCTACACGGACTGCTTCAGTATCTGAGGAGTCACGAATGGTGCTGAACATTGTGCAATCATCAGTGAACATCCCCACTTCTGACCTTATGATTGAAGGAAGGTCATTGATGAAGCAGCTGAAGATGGTTGGCCTAGGACACTACCCTGAGGAACTCCTGCAGTGATGTCCTGGAGCTCAGATGATTGACCTCCAACAACCACAACCATCTTCCTTTGCGCTAGGTATGACTCCAGCCAGCGGAGGCTTTTCCCCCTGATCCCCATTGATCTCAGTTTTGCTAGGGCTCCTTGATGCCATACTCGGTCAAATGCTGCCTTGATGTTAAGGGCAGTCACTCTCACCTCACCTCTTGAGTTCAGCTCTTTTGTCCATGTTTGAACCAAGGCTGTAATGAGGTCAGGAGCTGAGTGGCCCTGGTGGAACCCAAACTGAGCAGGTTATTGTTAAGCAAGTGCCGCTTGATGGCACTGTTGATGACACCTTCCATCACTTTACTGATGATTGACAGTAGGCTGATGGGACGGTAATTGGCTGGGTTGGTCTATTCCCTGTTGCTCTATAATTCTAAACATTACAATTAACTGTCTGTGCATTTAATGGGACCTCTTGGTTTCCAATTCTTAACTTAAAATTTGTTTTGATGCAAGCTTGGAATAGCTATTTTGTACTGAACTCCCCTGATGGGAAAATCACAAAGGACCATTGAAGCAGCATTACAAATATAACTACAAGCCATAGCTTAACAGGGAAGTTCTACCCAAAAGTAAATTTAGCAACATTATAAGGTCTTGCTCATTCTTCAAATGAAAGCACCTCCACAAAGTGCAGAAGCATGGCTAGGTGATGACAGCAGATGTCAAAAGAGATGTAAATGTTAGCCAAGGGCAGCACTTTAAATTATGCTGGAAGCTTTTATGACGTCCATTCTCCCTAATGGCACTATTACTCCGACCATACATGTAAGATGCTGAATGAAGAACAATCCCTTTTCCCAACTTGGATTCAATTCACAGTTGTAAAGCCCAAAACAATAACAAAGGACAGCTGGTTCATTGTTGCAAGCAACACTAGATTTTCACACGACTCATCTGCATTGCACACTAACATTGCTATCTTGAGAACTCCTAAAGCACTTGGCTTGTGCATTTAAACTGCAGTTGCTGGTCTCATATGCTCATTTATATTTTTTGGCTTGAAAAGCAATTCTCCCTTGTTTCAGTGCCTGCACTCCCATCTCTTGAGTCAGATGTAATTGCACTAGGGAGGGTACAGAGGAGATTTACGAGGATGTTGCCAGGACTGGAAAAATGCAGCTACGAGGAAGGATTGGATAAGTTGGGGTTGTTCTCCTTGGAACAGAGAAGGCTGAGGGGAGATCTGATTGAAATGTACAAAATTTTGAGTGGCCCGGATAGAGTGGAGGTGAAGGGCCAATTCACCTTAGCAGAGAGGTCAGTGGCTAGGGGGCATAGATTTAAAGTGATTGGTAGAAAAATTAGAGGGGCGATGAGGAAAAGCTTTTTCACCCAGAGGGTGGTGGGGGTCTGGAAGCCTGAAAGGGTAGTTGAGGCAGAAACCCTCAACTCATTCAAAAGGAGTCTGGATTTGCACCTCAAGTACCGTAATTTGCAGGCTACGGACCAAATGCTGGAAGGTGGGATTAGAGTAGGTGGATAATTTTTCAGCCAGCACAGACATGATAGGCCAAGTGGCCTTCTTCTGTGCCTTAAAATTTCTATGATTCTCTGAAAGTTGTGGGTTCAAGCTCCACATAGAGACTTGAGCACACAATCTAGACTGGCACCTTAATGTCACCCTGAGGGAGTGCTGACCTTTGGATTAAACAATAAACCACAGCCCCGGCTGCCCTCACAGGTCAACACAACAGATCCCAGGGCACTATTCAAATAGAAGAGCAGCGAAGTTTTCTTGGTGACTAGGCCAACATTTATCCCTTAACCACCTTCACTAAAACTGAGGATTTGGTCATGTATAATCTCGATCTCCGAGCTGGTTCATACATAGTGGCCAAAATAGGTGCCAGGTAGTAACAGGAAGAACTGTAGCCAAAGGGCAATGGAAGCTTTTTTCCCCCCATCTCCTGCAATGGATCCAATACTCATTCAGTACTCAGCTGGGTACTAAAATCATTGAACAAGTAGTAAAACACAGCAGCCGCTGGAAATCTAAAACAAAAACTGAAAATACTGGAAACACTCAACATGTTAAGCAGCACCTGTAGAGAAAACAAAAGTTGATGTTTGGGTATAAACCCTTGCTCAGAAGTGTAAGATATTACTGGTAGACTACATTCAAAAAGGAACAGAAAAGGGGCAAGAGAGAAATGAAACAATACAAAAAAATGATCACTTACACAGAAAAATGAATAGAATGACCTGTAAAATGCTTCAGTTAAGATTGTTAAATGGCAGAAATGGTATTTGCATGAAGCAAAAAGAGGCATGGTGAGCAAAACTGAAGACTTACATGAGACATTGGAGAGTGTGTGAATGGTTAGTTAGAAACAGAAGTATAAACCTCTAGTGAGAATTGCCAGGTGATGAAGAGAAATGTTTCTTAGAAAATGTTCTAGCCATCGACCCTTACGACTATATGAATTAGGAGCAGAAATAGGCCATTCAGCCCGGCGAACCTGCTTTGCCATTCAAGAAGACCATGGCTGATCTGTTTCAGTCTTGAATTTCACACTCCCATCTACCCTGGATAATCTTTGATTCTCTTGCCTAACAAGAATCTACCTCTGCCTTAAAAATATTCAATGTCCCTGCCTCCACCACCTTCTGAGGCAGAGAATTCCAAAGTCGCACAACCCTCTGAGAAAAAAATTCTCCTCGTCAATGTCCTAAAAGGGCAACACCTAATTTTAAAACAGTGCCCCCTAGTTCTGGATTCTTCCACAACAGGAAACATCCTTTCCACATTCATCCTGTCAAGACCGTTCAGGATCTTATATACATCAATCAAGTCTCCCCTCAATCTTCTAAACTCCAGTGAAAACAAGCCTAGTCTGTCCAACCTTTTGTCATAAGACCACCCGCTTATTCCACATATCAATCTAGTAAACCTCCTCTGAACTGCCTCCAAAGTACATTGGCATCTCTTCCCATTACAGAGAGACTGTTGATAATATATATCTTGACAGTCATGCAACCGTGAGGCAAGCTGAGGAGGCTGTCCTTCATGAACTACCACAGCCAGTACGAGGATTGAACCCATGCTGTTGGCATCTTTCTGTACCACACTCTGGACAACTGAGCTAACCAACCCCCTTAACAGAAACATAAAAAGAACTGGCAAAACGGAGCCAGCTCCAGTTGCTGATGAATGAAAAGAGGTCAACACCAAGGATGCAGACCATCCTGCTATAAGTTTTCCAACAAGGGGTCACCAACCCCAACCCAAGCACCGACCTGTTGTTTTCACTAACCCTCCCCCCCCCTCCCCCTCCCCCTCCCATTTCATCTATCCATCCCTGGAAACACAAGAACATCCGAAACTCATTGATTCGTGGCCAGTTAATTCTCTTTACAAGATTTAGGGATTATACAGCAATTCAGTTGAATAAACTTCATCAAACATCTCCAAACATTACAAATGATTAGAGCTTTGCCAGTTGACAAGACTGATGTTATTTAAAATATATATATATAAGAATGACACCGATTACAGACCCATTTAACAACATGGAGTTGTGTGTTCACCTTGTAAAGTGATAGCTATCAGATTGAGACAGCGCCAACCCCAATGATAATGAGTAATGTTTGAATTTGGAACATACCAACTGGCCGAACCCCAGAGGATGAGACGGCTCTGTCCCTGGGCACGAACGACAAAGAGAAACACACGCTTACCTCCGCCGAGAAAACCCACAGAAATCAACCAACAAAATTACCAAACTTAATTCCGTAAAAATTAAACCCAAATCCCTGACCCATAAGAGAAAGTCAGAGGAACCTTGAAAGCAGCCGACAAGTTCCCTTCCGGGTCACCCCCAATCAGTTCCGGGCCACGGAAGGAGCGGGAAGTTACTGTCTGGGTTTTCTGAATTCTCCCATGAGTAATGGTTCATGTGTTAGATCACATGGCAGTTGAGTTTTAGGGGATCATGATCTGAAAAATATTTGTGCAGGTGATTTTAGTTTTAGGTTAAAACCGAAAGTGCTGGAAATGCAAACCGGGTCTTTCAGCATAATTGTCGCTATTCTGAAATGTTCTGTCTGCTGGCTGCTACTACGGGAGTCCATTTTTACTGTAGATTTCCAGTATTAGTTTTTTTTTACTATGTCTAGTTTCAGATTGCCTATACTGAACTAATAAGCAGTTGAGGAAATGTTAAACCAGCAACAGTCAATGCATTTTATGGAGTTGTTTGAAAATCACACAACTGGAGTCAAAACTTATTTCTTATTTTAATTTATTTAGAGATACAGCACTGAAACAGGCCCTTCGGCCCACCGAGTCTGTGCCGACCAACAACCACCCATTTATACTAACCCTACAGTAATCCCATATTCCCTACCACCTACCTACACTAGGGGCAATTTACAATGGCCAATTTACCCATCACCTGCAAGTCTTTGGCAGTGGGAGCAAACCGGAGCACCCGGCGAAAACCCACGCGATCACAGGGAGAATTTGCAAATTCCGCACAGGCAGTACCCAGAATTGAACTCGGGTGCTTGGAGCTGTGAGGCTGCGGTGCTAACCACTGCGCCGCCCTACTTCTTTCAGTTTCTGAAGATTGAGAACGTGAAAAAGGGGCAGAAAATGAAAAGTCTGGTCATTGCTCCATCCCATCCAGCCCACTTCTTCCCTCCTGTATATGTCAATCTACCTCAACATAGGCAGTGATTTAATCAACATTTTATTAAAGCACTGGAGTCACATACAGCCATACCAGGTAGGGTTGCAGGCTCCTGAAGGCCCATTTGATATGCATAATTTTCCAACAGCTGATAAAAACATTTTTCTGCCCACAAACAAATCCTTTTTAAAATTAACACAAACAGAGGTTTACAAGGATATAATAGTTTTGAAACAAAGGGGAAATCAATAACCTTGTTGCATATATAGAGAATACACAATGGGTCGGATTGAAAACTGAAAATAATCTAGCGACAAACGAGTCACATTTTAGAACCCTGAGATATTCTTTTCATCATAATCCCACCCCTGGTACAATACTTGTAATTATATGCAGGATTATTTTCAACAATTGTGAAAGGTGGGAGAATAGTTTTGTTGCTCTCCTGTACAAAGATATTTCCTGTTTTGTACAATGTGAAAGATTTTTCACAAAACATGATTAAAACACTGAGCCTTTGAAAGCTAAACATTAATATAATTCAACATACTATTTATTTCTCCTGATCAAGTATGACTGCTTATATTGAATGGTCACATGATTAGGATGGGGCATTTAACTTGTGTTGGTTGGACATGCAAAAAAAAACTCAGCAAATATTTTGAAGTCATTAAATATATCAGTTAAATCATTGAATTATGTTCAAAAACAAACTGAGAAAGAAAGAGGAATGCCCGCGAGAAAGAAAGACAGTTTTGAAAAGTGGAAACGTTTTTCTGAGGGTGCTGCAACTCACAGTTTTGGTTTATGCCATGCAAATTATGCCTCAATAGTGTGCGCAAGAAGAAATGTGTTTTGCACTTTCTTTGCTGACAAAAGAAAACACCTTCCTTATTTGCTCCCAGGATCTGGGATACTCCATTCTCTTTCTGTACAAACTACATCCAAACAGCTTTAACTGCCTGCATCAGGGTCATCCAAAAACAGGGTATTTACTTCCTTCTTGCTTCACCATCCTTACCAGAAAAGAATTTTTTCAAGTTACAAAACAAAATTCCCTTTAACAGCAAGCAGCAGCCCTTTCAGAGATACTGTCTAAGCCAATCTTCTTTCGACGAAGAGTCAACCAGGTTTAAAGTGAGTCTAAAATTCCACAAGGTTCTACTGGTTTCCCATTGTAACTCTGGCAGAAAGCCAACAGAATACACTGGAAAATGGTGGTATTATGGAGGGTGACCACTAGAGAATTTTAACCCCAGTTTAGCTGACTCAAAAGTACAGCGAGAGGGAACCTGAGAAACAGGAAGGAATGTAAGGCTGGAGGAGGATATACGTTAGGATGGCCGTGGAGGGATTTTCAGATTATGTTTTTAATTTCCATGTGTTGGGGTTCTAGTTCCATTGTAAGTCAATGAGTTCAGAGCTAATAGATGTGAGGAGCTTAGAAATCTAACTGTTGAGAAATCAGGGATTACTGAGAGCAGAAATCTAAGCTGTCTGTTGTGATGAAAGTATGACAGGCATGGAGGTGGATAACATTGCAAAGGTGGAATTGTCCTGGTAATTTGAAACACACTTCTGGATCCAGCAAAGAAGTTTCCCACAACTAAATACTGCAGATGCTGGAAATCTGAAATAAAAACAGAAAATGCCAGAAATTTTGAACAGGTCAGGCAGCATCTGTGGAGAGAGAAACAGAGTTAACATTTCAGGTTGATGGATTTTCCTCGGAGAGGGACTGTGGTAAGGGAGCAGAATTTTCGGTAGGATGAAAATAATGGCTTCTTCCCGATATTAAACGGGAGAAAATGTGAGCTCGTCCACGACTTAATTCAGGTATGAAAAAGCATTAGGAAAAGACCACTTGATCTATCCTTTTTTGCGAGGAGCAGCCTTGATAGAACGGGGTGCGGAGCGGACTTTCAGCTGAGCGGTCAATTTCAGTAAGTTACAAGTTAATCCCTTTTTTGTTTCGGAGGACCGGGGACTGCTGGGTAGGGGAAAACTATTTATTTGGGCAGTGGCAGTACCCGAGACACTACACGTGTAGTGTCTCCCACCCACCCTCCTCCTCTAACCAAAAAAAAAGGACTCTAGGGTGTTGATAAGGTAAGCTTTTTATTTAAAACTTCAGTCCGTCGGATTGCTAAGCGAACAAGTTTTGACTTTTTTTTTCGTTTGGTTTTTCAGTAGATTTATTGGGAATCTAGAATAGTGGGAATGGAGGTAAAGGCAGTTGTATGTTCCTCCTGCAGAATGTGGGAGGTAGGGGTCGCCAAGAGTGTCCCTGCTGACTGCATCTGCGGGAAGTGCACCCAACTCCAGCTCCTCGCAGACCGCGTTAGGGAACTGGAGCTGGAGCTGGATGAACTTCGGATCATTCGGGAGGCGGAGGGGATTATTGACAGGAGTTATAGGGAGGCAGTCACACCTCAGGTAAAAGAAGTAGGTAGATGGGTTACCGTCAGGGGAAGGAAAGGGAACCAGCAGGCAGTGCAGGGATCCCCTGTGGCCGTTTCCCTCAACAACAGGTATACCGTTTTGGATACTGTTGGGGGGGACGACTTACCAGGGGTAAGCAATGGGGTGCAGGTCTCTGGCACAGAGTCTGTCCCTGTTGCTCAGAAGGGAAAAGGGAAGAGGAGCAGAGCATTAGTCATTGGGGACTCCATAGTTAGGGGAACAGATAGGAGGTTCTGTGGGAACGAGAGAGACTCACGGTTGGTGTGTTGCCTCCCAGGTGCCAGGGTACGTGATGTCTCCGATCGTGTTTTTGGGATCCTTAAGGGGGAGGGGGAGCACCCCCAAGTCGTGGTCCACATAGGCACCAACGACATAGGTAGGAAGAGAGATGGGGATTTAAGGCAGAAATTCAGGGAGCTAGGGTGGAAGCTTAGAGCGAGAACAACCAGAGTTGTTATCTCTGGGTTGTTGCCTGTGCCACGTGCTAGCGAAGAGAGGAATAGGGAGAGAGAGGAGTTGAACACGTGGCTGCAGGGATGGTGTAGGAGGGAGGGTTTTGGTTTCCTGGATAATTGGGGCTCTTTCTGGGGTAGGTGGGACCTCTACAAACAGGATGGTCTTCACCTGAACCAGAGGGGTACCAATATCCTGGGGGGGAGATTTGTTAGTGCTCTTCAGGGGGGTTTAAACTAAATCAGCAGGGGAATGGGAACCTAAATTGCAGTGCCAGTGTACAGGCTGTTGAGAGTAGTGAGGTAGGGGATAAGGTTACAGGGACGCAAGAGGGCACTGGCAAGCAAGAACTTGGTTTAAAGTGTGTCTACTTCAACGCCAGGAGCATCCGGAATAAGGTGGGTGAGCTTGCAGCATGGGTTGGTACCTGGGATCCTGATGTTGTGGCCATTTCGGAGACATGGGTAGAGCAGGGGCAGGAATGGATGTTGCAGGTTCCGGGATTTAGATGTTTCAGAAAGAACAGAGAAGAGGGTAAAAGAGGGGGGGGTGTGGCATTGTTAATCAAGGAAAGTATTACAGCGGCAGAAAGGACGTTTGAGGACTCGTCTACTGAGGTAGTCTGGGCCGAGGTTAGAAACAGGAGAGGAGAGGTCACCCTGTTGGGAGTTTTCTATAGACCTCCGAATAGTTCCAGAGATGTAGAGGAAAGGATAGCGAAGATGATTCTCGACAGGAGCGAGAGTAACAGGGTAGTGGTTATGGGGGACTTTAACTTTCCAAATATTGACTGGAAATACTATAGTTCGAGTACTTTAGATGGGTCTGTTTTTGTCCAGTGTGTGCAGGAGGGTTTTCTGACACAGTATGTGGACAGGCCAACCAGGGGCGATGCCACATTGGATTTGGTACTGGGTAATGAACCCGGCCAGGTGTTTGATTTAGATGTAGGTGAGCACTTTGGCGATAGTGATCACAATTCGGTTAGGTTTACCTTAGCGATGGGCAGGGACAGGTATATACCGCAGGGCAAGAATTATAGCTGGGGGAAAGGAAATTATGACGCGATTAGGCAAGATTTAGGATGTGTAGGATGGGGAAGGAAACTGCAGGGGATGGGCACAAACGAAATGTGGAGCTTATTCAAGGAGCAGCTAATGCGTGTCCTTGATAAGTGTGTACCTGTCAGGCAGGGAGGAAGTTGTCGAGCAAGGGAGCCGTGGTTTACTCAAGAAGTTGAAGCGCTTGTCAAGAGGAAGAGGGCGGCTTATGTTAGGATGAGACGTGAAGGCTCAGTTAGGGCGCTTGAGAGTTACAAGCTAGCCAGGAAGGATCTAAAGGGAGGGCTAAGAAGAGCAAGGAGAGGACACGAGAAGTCATTGGCGGATAGGATCAAAGAAAACCCTAAGGCTTTCTATAGGTATATCAGGAATAAACGAATGATAAGAGTTAGAACAGGGCCAATCAAGGATAGTAGTGGGAAGTTGTGTGCGGAATCAGAGGAGATAGGGGAAGCGTTAAATGAATATTTTTCGTCAGTATTTACAGTAGAGAAAGAAAATGTTGCCGAGGAGATTACTGAGATACAGCCTACTAGGCTAGATGGGATTGAGATTCACAAGGAGGAGGTGTTAGCAATTTTGGAAAGAGTGAAAATAGATAAGTCCCCTGGGCCAGATGGGATTTATCCTAGGATTCTCTGGGAAGCCAGGGAGGAGATTGCAGAGCCGTTGTTGTTGATCTTTAAGTCGTCATTGTCGACAGGAGTAGTGCCGGAGGACTGGAGGATAGCAAATGTTGTCCCCTTGTTCAAGAAGGGGAGTAGAGACAGCCCTGGTAATTATAGACCTGTGAGCCTTACTTCGGTTGTGGGTAAAATGTTGGAAAAGGTTATAAGAGACAGGATTTATAATCATCTTGAAAAGAATAAGTTCATTTGCGATAGTCAGCACGGTTTTGTGAAAGGTAGGTCGTGCCTCACAAACCTTATTGAGTTTTTCGAGAAGGTGACCAAACAGGTGGATGAGGGTAAAGCCGTGGATGTGGTGTATATGGATTTCAGTAAGGCGTTTGATAAGGTTCCCCACGGTAGGCTATTGCAGAAAATACGCAAGTATGGGGTTGAAGGTGATTTAGAGCTTTGGATCAGAAATTGGCTAGCTGAAAGAAGACAGAGGGTGGTGGTTGATGGCAAATGTTCATCCTGGAGTTTAGTTACTAGTGGTGTACCGCAAGGTTCTGTTTTGGGGCCACTGCTGTTTGTCATTTTTATAAACGACCTGGATGAGGGTGTAGAAGGGTGGGTTAGTAAATTTGCGGATGACACGAAGGTCGGTGGAGTTGTGGATAGTGTCGAAGGGTGTTGTAGGGTACAGAGGGACATAGATAGGCTGCAGAGCTGGGCTGAGAGATGGCAAATGGAGTTTAATGCGGAGAAGTGTGAGGTGATTCACTTTGGAAGGAGTAACAGCAATGCAGAGTACTGGGCTAATGGGAAGATTCTTGGTAGTGTAGATGAGCAGAGAGATCTTGGTATCCAGGTACATAAATCCCTGAAAGTTGCTACCCAGGTTAATAGGGCTGTTAAGAAGGCATATGGTGTGTTAGCCTTTATTAGTAGGGGGATCGAGTTTCAGAGCCACGGGGTCATGATGCAGCTGTACAAAACTCTGGTGAGGCCGCACCTGGAGTATTGCGTGCAGTTCTGGTCACCGCATTATAGGAAGGATGTCGAAGCTTTGGAAAGGGTGCAGAGGAGATTTACTAGGATGTTGCCTGGTACGGAAGGAAGGTCTTACGAGGAAAGGCTGAGGGACTTGGGGTTGTTTTCGTTAGAGAGAAGGAGGAGGAGAGGTGACTTAATAGAGACATACAAGATAATCAGAGGGTTAGATAGGGTGGATAGTGAGAGTCTTTTTCCTCGGATGATGATGGCAAACACGAGGGGACATAGCTTTAAGTTGAGGGGTGAAAGATATAGGACAGATGTCAGAGGTAGTTTCTTTACGCAGAGAGTAGTAGGGGCGTGGAACGCCCTGCCTGCAACAGTAGTAGACTCGCCAACTTTAAGGGCATTTAAGTGGTCATTGGATAGACATATGGATGTAAATGGAATAGTGTAGGTCAGATGATCGGCGCAACATCGAGGGCCGAAGGGCCTGTACTGCGCTGTAATATTCTAAAAAAAAAGACATGGTGCAGCCCCATGCACACTCAACATGCACTGTCCTCAACACCTCCACTAAATAAAAGCAAAATACTGCAGCCGCTGGAAATCTGAAATAAAAACACAGTGCTGGAAATGCTCAGCAGGTCTGTCAGCATCTGTGGATACAGAAACAGCTAACATTTAGAGTTGGATATGACTCCAGAACCAAAGGGTGGTAGAAATGTGATGGGAATAGAAATGTGATGGGTTTTATGCTGTTGAAAAGGGGGAGGAAGAACAAAAGGGATTGAGCAGAGGATGGGATAGATTAAATGACGAAGATGTCATGAAATAAAAGGCAAAGGGAGTGGAAATAGTTGCAGTAAAAGACAAAGCATTTGACCATAGAGGGTGTTAATGGCAAAATAATGAGTAGCTCTGTCCAAAAGCAAAAAACATGAAAAACAAGTTTAAGACTGGCACATGGGTAAAGAAAACAATCAAAATGGGGGATAAAAACAGCAAGTGCTGGAAATACACAGCAGGTATGACAGCATTTGTAGAGAAAGAAAAACAGAGTTAACATTTCACGTCTGTGACCTTTCATTGGCACTGAAACATTAGCTCTGTTTCTCTCTCTATAGGTGCTCTAGACCTGCTGTGTATTTCCAGTACCTACTGTTTTTATTTTAAATTTCGAGCATCTGCTATATTTTGCTTTTATATTATTCAAAAGGGGGTCATAGTCTGAAATTGTTGAAATCAGAGTCCCTTCGCCTTTTATTCCATGACATCTTTGTCATTTAATCTCTCCACAGATGCTGTCAGACCTGCAAAGTATTTCCAGCACTTTGTGATTTTACCTTCAGTAAATAGTCTGGGTAGATGCAAGATAACAAGAGGTTGAGAGTGTGGTGTGGTAACAATTGAGCAAATGTAAAAAAACACTGGGAAATTTCTATTCCGAGTACATTGCTCATCCCCAACCCCCCAAATCAAGTTTTCAGGCAGCCATACCTGAAAGAGTGAAACAAACTGGTCAGCTACTAATGCACCAGTGCCCTGCTTCCCAGGGAAGGGAGGGATGATTCACAACAATTCTATTTGTTTGTGACATCAGAGGGCCGAGCCTCACGTGACGCTCCCTTCCGTGTTTTGGTGGAATCCCCGCGCGCGACGGACCGAGGGCGGGAGCGAGCGGGCGTCGAGCGCGAGCACCCGGAGAGGAAAAAAAAACTGCGGAGCGGTCGGTGGCAGTGGCATCGGAGTGGGTGATTTTATATATATACAAAAACAAAAGAACAATCCATCGGAAATACATTCGGTTCACTCACAAGTCGAGAGAGAGGTGGGAAGCTCAGAGCTGACGCTGAGCATTTGCCGTCTGCTGATTCTTCCCCTTGGAGGTAGGCAGCCAATGTTATTGCCCTGCAGCCTGCTTTGTCGCCATTTTGGCCCAGTGTTTGTTATTATCGTGGCTTCAGCAACCTCCTTTACACCCTCCTCTGCCGTTTTATGTTGTTGGAATTTAGGACTAGATGTGAAATATTCATTACATTTTTTCTGTAAGCCATTTCTCATATGGGAAAGGTTTATAGTTATTTGTCAGTTTTTTTTGGTGTCGTGACATTTGTTTTTGTGGCCTAAACTTGCATCTTATATTTATTAGTCCATAGCTCATATTTATGCACCGCAATGTGTACTGTGTTTTAAAAAAAATAATAAAGTACGAAACGTTTTGCGCTGTAGAAATCGTTCAGTGTAGAATCTACTTTTGAATCATTATTTTCTTTTGACGCTGGAGGTGCCCACGACTTGTTAGGACTGTATTATGTTACTGGAAAGGCAGGAAGCTCCACTTCAGATTCCCTTTTTTTCCCTACGAATGTAAAATAACATGAATAACACGTCTGAGACGAGGCTGCGAATTCTCGTCTGGATGTTCAGCCACCCACAGCTGCCATTTCTAGTAGTGTGGGATATTATCTCACACCCAGGGCTACACTTCACTCATGTGCGAAAGATCCCAAATCGTGCAAACTGTAATGTTATTAGATATTTGTGTATGGTCATAATTTTAATACTTACTGGAAGTTTTAGTCCTTGCATTGTTTCTGCTTCTATGCCATCAAAATATTAACTTCAATTGAAATTAAATTGAATTAATTTCATTATTCATCTCGTGATTTTTAGCAACAATTTGCATTTAAATGAGAGCCACAGGCAGCAAATTTAGATTTGTACATGCTCTGTCAAACCTATTGCATTTCCAGCGTGATCCTGGGAATGTTAGATCCTCTTCCCAATGGAAATTTTAAACGTGTGCACTTAAATGGTGCAGTCAGGGCTTTTTTTTACTCCAGCACTAATAGTTTATTAATCTAATAAAATTGTATGGAAAATGCAAATAATTTGAATTTACCCATAAGCAACAGAGTATACTTCCTCAAAACATACCACAATTGCCAGTCCCATTTAGATGCATTGTAACCTGCTGGTTTAAAGAACAGTCAGTCTTTTCTAACTCATTCCTGATCATATCATTGTTCTTCTCGCGGTTCACAGGTATTCATTCCCTTTTAACCCAACCATCCAAATTTAAAGAGGGTCTCTTCACACCTATAATGGGTGGTAGGACCCGAGGGAGTACAGAGCCTCAGAGGGACTTTGATGTACTTGTCCATAGATCACTGAAGGCAGCAGCATGGGTAAATAAGGTGGTTAGGAAGGCAAATGGGATACTTGCCTTTAAAAGCCGAGGCATAGAATATAAGAGTAGGGAGGTTATGATGGAGCTGTATAAAATGCTAGTTTGGCCACAGCTGGGGTACTGTGTATAGTTCTGGTCTACACACTATAGGAAGGATATGATTGCACCTGAGAGGGTGCAGAGGAGATTCACCAGGATGTTGCCTGGGCTGGAGCATTTCAGCTATGAAGAGAGACTGGATAGGCTAGGGTTGTTTTCCTTAGAGCAGAGAACTGACAGAGGTATTCAAAATTGAGGGGCATAGATAGGGTAGATAGGAAGAAACTTTTTTCACTTAGCGGAGGTGTCAATAACCAGGGGGCATAGATTTAAGGTAAGGGGCGAGGGGATTTGAGGGAAATTTTTTTCCCCTAGAGTGTTTGGAATCTGGAACACACTGCCTGAAGGGATGCTAGAAGCAGGAACCCTCATAACATTTAAAAAATATTTAGATGAGCACTTACAACGTCATAGCACACAAAGCATTTAAATCAAAATGTTCATATTTATCTACAAATCTCTCCATGCATCTGTCCCACCTTACCTTTGGAACCACCTCCAGCACCATATGAATCTTTTACTTTTCCAGTTCTGGCCACCTTTGTATTCACCTCCCTCCATTCCAACATTGGTGGCAAAATCTAGACACCACAACCTGGAACTGTGTCCCAATCCCTCTGTTTTGCTTCCTGTTTCCAACAAACTAACAAAGAACAGTACAGCACAGGAACAGGCCATTCGGCCCTCCAACCCTGCGCCGATCTTGATGCCTGCCTAAACTAAAACCTTCTGCACTTCCGGGGACCGTATCCCTCTATTCCTATCCTACATTAAATGTGTTTTATATATCGGGGCCTGTCCAGGTGTATGCAATATATGCAAACATATTCACATCCTAAAAAGATCCATCAGGAAATCTCTGAAAGGCTGTTCCGCTTCCTGATAACCTCAACGTCCCAGTTGCTGTTCAAATGCAATGCTGCTACTTCAGGGTGGGAATTGTCCATACAATGTTTTCTCCTACACCAGGGCAACAATATCAAGTAGGGCAGCTAAAAACAGCAGTGGGATGATTAATAAGACTGCTTCTGTGTACTCAGATAGAGTCATAGAGTTATACAGCACAGAAACAGGCCCTTTAGCCCATTGTGTCCGTACTGGCCATCAAGCACCTATCTGTTCTAATCCCATTTTCTAGCATTTGGCCCGTAGCCTTGTATGCTATGGCGTTTCAAGTGCTCATCTAAATACTACTTAAATGTTGTGAGGGTTCCTGCCTCTGCCACCCCTTCAGGCAGTGCGTTCCAGATTCCAACCAGCCTCTGGGGGACAAATTTCTTCCTCAAATCCCCTCTAAACCACCTGCCCCTTACCTTAAATCTATGCCCCTTGGTTATTGACACCTCCCCTAAGGGAAAAGGTTTCTTCCTATCTGTGCCCCTCATAATTTTGTATACCTCTATCAGGTCCCTCCTCAGTCTCCTCTGCTCTAAGGAAAACAACCCTAGCCTATCCAGTCTCTCTTCATAGCTGAAATGCTCCAGCCCGGGCAACATCCTGGCGAATCTCCTCTGCACCCTCTCAGGTGCAGTCATATCCTTCCTATAGTGTGGCGACCAGAACGATACACATTACTCCAGCTGTGGCCTAACTAGCGTTTTATACAGCTCCATCATAACCTCCCTGCTCTTATATTCTATGCCTCGGCTAATAAAGGAAAATATCCCATATGCCGTCCTAACCACCTTATTTACCTGTGCTGCTGCCTTCAGTGATTATGGACAAGTACACCAAGGTCCCTCTGAACTTCCTCGGGTCCTACCATCCATTGTATATTCCCTTGCCTTGTTAGTCCTCCCAAAATGCATCACCTCACACTTCTCAGGATTAAATTTCATTTGCTACTGCCCTGCCCATCTTATCATCCTGTAACCTAAGGCTTTCCTCCTAATTATTTATGACACCACCAATTTTCATGTTATCTGTGAACTTACTGATCATACCTCCTATATTCACATTTAAATCATTAATGCACACTACAAACAGCAAGGGTCCCAGCACCGATCCCTGCGGTACACCACTGGCCACAGGCTTCCAATCGCAAAAGCAACCCTCGACCATCACCCCCTGCTTCCTGCCACTAAGCCAGTTTTGGATCTAAATTGCCCTGGATCCGATGGTCTCTTACCTTCTTGACCAATCTCCCACGCGGGACCTTATCAAAAGCCTTATTGAAGTCCATGTAGACTACATCAACTGCTTTCCCTCATCTACACATCTCATCACCTTGAAAAATTCAATCAAATTTGTGAGGCATGATCTCCCCCTGACAAAACCATGCTGACTATCCTTGATTAATCCCTGCCTCTCCAAGTGGAGATTAATCCTGTCCCTTAGAATTTTTTCCAATAGTTTCCATTCCACCGATGTTAGACTCACTGACCTGTAATTACCTGGTTTATCCCTACTACCTTCCTTGAATAATGGTACCACATTCGTTGTCCTCCAGTCCACTGGTACCTCTCCTGTGGCCAGGGAGGATTTGAAAATTTGTGTCAGAGCCCTTGCAGTTTCCTCCCTTGCCTCCCATAGCAGCCTGGGATACATCTCATCTGGGCATGGGGATTTATCCACTTCTAAGCCTGCTAAAACAACTAATACCTCCTCCCTTTCAATGCTAATTTGTTCAAGTATATCATAATCCCCCTCCCTGATCTCTACACCTACATTGTCCTTCTCCATAGTGAACACAGAGGAAAAGTAATCATTTAAAACTGCACCTACGTCTTCTGGCTCCCCACACACAATGGTGGTGGGTAATATTTTTCTTTGGCCTCCTTATCTCGAGAGACAATGGGTAAGCGCCTGGAGGTGGTCAGTGGTGTGTGGAGCAGCGCCTGGAGTGGCTATAAAGGCCAATTCTAGAGTGACAGGCTCTTCCACAGGTGCTGCAGAAAAATTTGTTTGTCGGGGCTGTTACACAGTTGGCTCTCTCATTGCGCTTCTGTCTTTTTTCCTGCCAACTGCGAAGTCTCTTCGACTCGCCACACTTTAGCCCCGCCTTTATGGCTGCCCGCCAGCTCTGGCGAACGCTGGCAACTGACTCCCACGACTTGTGATCAATGTCACAGGACTTCATGTCGCGTTTGCAGACGTCTTTAAAGCGGAGACATGGACAGCCGGTGGGTCTGATACCAATGGCCAGCTCGCTGTACAATGTGTCATTGGGGATCCTGCCATCTTCCATGCGGCTCACATGGCCAAGCCATCTCAAGCGCCGCTGAATCAGTAGTGTGTATAAGCTGGGGATGTTGGCCGCCTCGAGGACTTCTGTGTTGGAGATACGGTCCTGCCACCTGATGCCAAGGATTCTCCGGAGGCAGCTAAGATGGAATGAATTGAGACGTCGCGCTTGGCTGACATACGTTGTCCAGGCCTCGCTGCCATAGAGCAAGGTACTGAGGACACAGGCTTGATACACTCGGACTTTTGTGTTCCGTGTCAGTGTGCCATTTTCCCACACTCTCTTGGCCAGTCTGGACGTAGCAGTGGAAGCCTTTCCCATGAGCTTGTTGATTTCTGCATCTAGAGACAGGTTACTGGTGATAGTTGAGCCTAGGTAGGTGAACTCTTGAACCACTTCCAGAGCGTTGTCGCCAATATTGATGGATGGAGCATTTCTGACGTCCTGCCCCATGATGTTCGTTTTCTTGAGGCTGATGGTTAGGCCAAATTCATTGCAGGCAGCCGCAAACCTGTCGATGAGACTCTGCAGGCATTCTTCAGTGTGAGATGTTAAAGCAGCATCGTCAGCAAAGAGGTGTTCCCTGATGAGGACTTTCAGTACTTTGAACTTCGCTCTTAGACGGGCAAGGTTGAACAACCTGCTCCCTGATCTTGTGTGGAGGAAAATTCCTTCTTCTGAAGACTTGAACGCATGTGAGAGCAGCAGGGAGAAAAAAAATTCCCAAAAAGTGGGTGCGAGAGCACAGCCCTGTTTCACGCCACTCAGGATAGGAAAGGGGTCTGATGAGGTGCCCCTATGTTGAATTGTGCCTTTCATATTGTCATGGAATGAGGTGATACTTAGTAGCTTTGGTGGACATCCAATCTTTTCTAGTAGTCTGAAGAGACCACGTCTGCTGACTAGGTCAAAGGCTTTGGTGAGATCAGTGAAAGCAATGTAGAGGGGCATCTGTTATTCGTGGCATTTCTCCTGTATCTGACGAAGGGAGAACAGTATGTCAATGGTCGATCTCTCTGCTCGAAAGCCACACTGTGCCTCAGGGCAGGCGCGCTTGGCCAGCTTCTGGAGCCTGTTTAAAGCGACTCGAGCAAAGACTTTCCCCACTATGCTGAGCAGGGAGATTCCATGGTAGTTGTTGCAGTCACTGCGGTCACCGTGGTGGGTAATATGGTAAAGGCAGAAGTGGGCATATTATAATGGGTGGTTATTGTGATTGTTGTCCTATGCAGTTTAAAGCAAAACTCGACAGGTTAGTATACTGACATTATCTACTGTTTGGTTCATCTTGGATGAGCAGCAAGGAGTGGGTGGAGTTCTCAACGAAGATCTTGATCTTGTTTATGTTGCTTGAGGAACTGCAGTCTCGTCCACAATTTTGCCATCTGATAAGCTGTCAGATGGCATGGTGGCGGTGGAACTGAGGACAATGACTGAGAATTAGAGATAAAAACATAACATACTGGAAATACTCTGCAGGTCAGGTGGCATCTGTGAAGGGAGAAACAGTTAATGTTTCAGGTTGATGACCTTTTATCAGTTCTGACCTGAAACGTTACCTCTGCTTCTCTCTCCACAGATGTTGCCGAACCTGCTGAGTATTTGCAGCATTTTCTGTTTTTATTTCAGATTTTCGGCATCTGCAGTATTTTGTTTTTGTATTACTGAGATTTAGAGCTTGTGTATTTCCAGCATGCATTTGGAAACGGACCCATTCAGGGTAGGTAATGTGCACATAGAATAGATGGAGGTCCAGAGTAGAACGTTGGGTTTTTTGTGAGGTGGTGGCCTGGGGAAGTTGAAAGCAGTGGTTATGATTAGATGTGTTCTGATGAAAAGTCACAGACCTGAAACGTTAACTCTGCTTCTTTTCCACAGATGCTGCCTGACCTGCTGAGTATCTCCAGCATTTTCTGTTTTTATTCATGATCGATATGTGTTGGCTGCATTGGGGTAGGTAGGAGTGAAATCAAGTGAGGGTGGTGATATAGATTAAGACCATACAAAAGAGGAGGTGGAAGATGTTGGAGTGGTGTATCATGTTGGGTGCCACAGTTGCATTCTTAAAAGAGTATTGTTGATGACTTAGATCAGAATGGTCAAGGCATGGTGGAAATTGACTGAAAGGAGTCTATCACAGTGATGAGTTCGATACCGAGCTGGGTGGCAGTAATATGCTTGAGGATCTTTAGGGAAGAAACGAGCTAAGAAGTGGACAGCAGCTAGAGAGAATAGCAGGCACCAAGGTTAAGAATTTCAAGCAATCGATGATAACAGTGGGGAAAGTAATGCTGAAGGAAAAGGATCAGTTGATGGTGTCAGCAAGTGTTGAGGTGAGGAAATATAATTGTGTGGTTGGGATGGGATTGAGAGTGCAGGTATGGTCTTCTAGAAGTGACTTCTGAGATTTGGCTTTATTGCGTAAAGATGGTCTTTTTGAAGAGTAGTTGTTCTTGGCAGAATGGTTTATTCTAAATTGCAGATTAATTTTGATGTATATATTCAAATTGATGCTAAATTTAATGTTATATCAGATCAGTATCTTATGCAAAAGAACCTCCCCTCATAGTTTGGTGCAGGAGTGTTCTTAGGCATTTGTGGACATCGATACCTAAATCCCTTTGATCTTCCACAACTGCTAATCTCTCTCAATGAAAAAAAAATCTGATTTGTCTTGTTCAGATCCAAAATGGAAGACCACATTGAACTCTGTCTGCCATAGTTTTGCCCATTTGCTCAGTGTGTCTATGTTCCTTTCTGACTTTCTCCTCTCATCCACGTAGTAGTGCCTCCTATGTTCCTTCATTTAATTTATTGATATATGATGAAAAACTGAGCCCTCAGTACAGATACCTGGAAAACACCATTTGCCATGTTCTGCCAATCAGAATGAATCCTTTATCCTCCTCCTTGTGTCTTCTAACCCCAAACCAATTACCAACCAGTGTCAGTTGATTGCCTCCAATTTTGTGCACTCACATTTTTGATAATTGTTACAAATGTGCTTTTTGTTAAGTATATGTTTTTGAGGACTTCTATTTAAATTGTGGGGTTGGATTCATTGGAAGGCTGAAGATTTCATAGAAGCTGGATTTTGCTTTGTTAACAGTTCATTGAAGGGACATTGGGATGTTGTTAAACACAGCTTTGCTGGAAGTCATGTGCTTTAAGCAATAAACAACAGAAACCTTGGTGACTTGGGGAAGATGTTTACAGAGAAGTGATCTGTCAAGATTTATAGGGGTCAGGAGGCTTGACTCTTGTTTTGGTTTCACTTTGGACAGCGTGTTGAGGTGTGAACTGCTTTGAAGGCAGTTGGAGAAAACCAGCAAAGAGAGCAGCCACCATCAGCTCACCCTCTCCCATCTCTGAGAACTTCCTGAGAATTAAATGTAAGAAATAGAGAAACTGATGCCGTATTTCTCCTGGAAAGCCTGCCAAACTGATCTTCAACGTCATCTGCAAAGAACTGGTCTGGAAAGATCCCTGTGACAGCTGTCTACGTGTATTTGGGACGTCGGACCAAAAAAGGCCAAAGTATTTTTTTTGGCCTTTTTTCGTAACAGACCTCTGCAGAGAGAGTTTCTGTATTTTTTCAGTGTGTGTGTGAGTTTGTGTGTGGGGAACTTTCATATTTTAATCTGTTAATGCTTTGCTTCATTACTGGTTAAGTCTTGTTTTATAATAAACTGATAATTTTGTTTATTAAAGAAACCTGGTTGGTGTATTTTATTCTGGGATAAAGTGTAGAGCATATGATTGACTGCATTGGTAACTGGATAAATCTTTGAAAAATGTATGTTGTGACCTGTAGAGAAGTGAAACTAGAAAAGACAGTGCACTACTCCCGCCTCAGTCGTAACATAATCTATTGTGTGGAACCTTATCAGAAGCCTTCTGGAAGTCCATGTAGACATCATCCATGGGCACACATCATCCATGGGCACACATCTATCCACCATGCTCGTGACCTCAAAAAGTCAACTGAATTAGTCAGACATGAGCTATCCTTCACAAATCCATGCCAGTTCTCCTTGATCAACTGATACTTGTCCAAGTGCTTGGTCACTCTGTTTCTGATGATAGATTTAGTAAATTCCCCAAAATTTATATTTTGGCTGAAGGCATTTGCAAGCACTTCGGCCAGGTGTTTTGTACTCATATACTGTACTACTTTTCCTTAACCGGATTGTTTACCAGTGTTCTCAACTGTTGCTGTTCTTGGCAGGGCCTACTACACTCTGCATAGAACCAGGGTTTGTCTCCTGATTTGATAGCGTACTGAGTAATATGATTATGGTTGTGAACAATTCTGCTACTGCTGATGGTCCTCAATGCTTCTTGGTGTCTCAGTTTTGGCTTGCTAGAGCTATCACTAGTCTGGCTCCTGGCATGGTGGTAGAGATCTCCTACACAGTGGAGGATGTCCTCACTTTCCTCTCTTTTCTTTCTCTTTCGCTCTGTCTTTCTCTTTCGCCCTCTCCCTTTCTCTCTCTCTCCTCCCCCCTCCCCTCCCCCCCCCCCACCTTTCCACTCACGTGTTCTTTTTCCTGTGCTAGCCTGGCTCTCTCACTCACTTCCTCAAGCACTCCCCCTCTATCCGTTGCTTGCTCTCTACCCTCCCTGGGCCACATTAGCCTGTTCAGGTGAAGGTTTATAAAAAAAAAACATATGGGGCTACTCAAAGAACAGGAAAATTCTCCATTTGCCCCGGTCAACATTAATTCCCTCAAGCAACATCTCTAAAATCTGATCATTTATCTAATTGCTGTTGGAGAGATCATCTTATACACAGATTGGCTGTTATATTTGCCTGCAAAATGACAGTGACTGCACATTAAAAGTAATTAATTAAATGTGAAGTTCTTTGTGATGTCTTGAGAAAATGAAAGCCACTTGTATTCATGTGACTTGGTTCCTTCTGTCTTCCCTTTCTTTGAGTACCGAAAACCATTTGCATTCCACAAACTATAGTGTCGGCAAACGTGCAGTGTTTCGGTTACTACGTTTAATCTCTGACTTTGTAAAATGGTAAATTGAACAATCTATTGTGATTTGGACGATAAATTGTGGTACAAGTTTGTTAAAAATAACAGCGACAGGTACTTGTGCTATCTCTTCAGTTATGAAATGTAAAAAGCTGAAACGCTGAGCTGACTCTACTGACACTAAACCCAGATTTGTGCCTGTATTGTATGTGGGGTTTGATCAGGTCCACGAGTCTCCAGCCAGTATCCTGATAGCTGTTGAGGAACTGGTAAACTAGAAACATTGTTCCTGGGATATACTTTCTACTTCATTCAAAGCTAACAAGGAACCAAGGAAATCAAAAGATGTATCTTGCCATTTGGTGAGGCTGTCAACAGGATCAAAAAACACAAAGGAAGTTTGCCGGTCTAGGTCCACATTTCCTGATGGGTCAACAGATTCAAATTGAAAATCTTGACTCCTTCCTGGGATCATATTGCTCTTTTGGATGGACTAAAAGACTCCCCTACATCTTTTGATCAATGCCAGCAGCGAAAGGGTCATATCCATTTAAATGGTTTGGCTATTAAAATATTAACACACATTCTCCTTGTTTCATTACAGCAACCTGTAAATGTGATGCCTGCAACAGTTGATTTCTAATCACACCTTCAGGAATTGAGTTTGTTCCCCAGTGCAATGATAATGCAAGAGGCCCAGCGCCATTTAAAATAAGTGTCCATCACACTTCACTTTGTCACGCATTGCACAGTGGGGGGCGGGTGGGTGGGTGACAAAAGTAATTTTCCCTGCTGGTTTCAAATAGGCTTCTACAGAAACATAAAATACACCTTAACCTTAATTTCCTTATTTGCAGCAATAAGATCTTGTGACCTTGGGCCAAGTTACATATAGATTCCCCTTAGGAGTATATAGCATTGTGTGCAACAAGGCATAATACCCCCGACCTGCAGCATACTATGAGCAACATGGAATGTGTTATGCATCATTACTGAACTATTGTATTGAATTTAAGTTTCTTTGCTAAATCTTCAAGGCTATTAATTTCACTAGTGCTCTGCATTTTCTGGTACATTTTTATATGTTCTTTTCCATGACTCTACTAAACTTCACTGCTAAGTTGTAGAGCCATACCTTTTGAATGTGATTGGATTCACTGAGGAAGCTACAAGAAATCTCAGAATTAAAGATCCAAGGGATTAGGGAGAATGGGGAATTGAAGGAAATTAGTATTAGTAAGAAGGTTGTATTAGAGAAATTAATGGGGCTGATGGTTGATTAATCCCCATGACCTGATATTCTACATCCCAGAGTGTTGAAAGAAGTAGCTGTGGAGATCTTGGATGCATTAATGATCATCTTCCAAAATTCTATAGATTCTGGAATGGTTCCTGCAGATTGGAAGGTAGCAAATGCACCCCACTATTTTAAAAAGGAGGGAGAGAAAACCGAGAACTACAGACCTGTTAGCGTTATATTAGTAGTAGGGAAAATGTTAGAATCTATTCTAAAGGATGTGATAAGTGGACACTTGGATAATAATGGTCTGTTTGGGCCTAGTCGACATGGATTTATGAATGGGAAATCATGTTTGATGAACCTGTTGGAGTTTTTTGAGATGTTGCTAACCGAATTGGGAAAGGGGAGTTGGTGGATGTGGTATACTTGGATTTTCAGAAGGCTTTTGATAACTATTTGACAACCCACAAGAGGTTGGTTATCAAAATTAAAGCACATGGGATAGGAGGTAATATACTGGCATGGATTAAGGATTGGATAACGGGCAGAAAACAGAGTAGGAATAAATGGGTCATTCTCGCATTGGCAGGCTGTGACTAGTGGGATACCACAAGGATCTGTGCTTGAGGCCCAGTTGTTCACAATATATGTCAATGATTTGGATGTGGGGACCAAATGTAATGTTTCCAAGTTTGCAGATGAGACAAAACTAGGTGGGAATGTGTGTTGTGAGGAAAATGCAAAGCGGCTTCAAGAGGATTTGGACAGACTCAGTGAGTGGGCAGATGAAATATAATGTGGAAAAATGTGAGGTATCCACTTTAGTCAGAAGAACAGATATGCAGAGTATTTCTTAAATGGTAAGAGATTAGAAAGTGTAGATTTTATTTTTTTATTTTATTTAGAGATACAGCACTGAAACAGGCCCTTTGGCCCACCGAGTCTGTGCCGACCATCAACCACCCATTTATACTAATCCTACATTTCTACCACATCCCCACCTGTCCCTCTATTCCGCTACCACCTACCTATACTAGGGGCAATTTATAATGGCCAATTTACCTATCAACCTGCAAGTCTTTTGGTGGTGGGAGGAAACCGGAGCACCCGGCGAAAACCCACACAGACACACAGGGAGAACTTGCAAACTCCACACTGGCAGTACCCAGAATTGAACCCGGGTCGCTGGAGCTGTGAGGCTGCGGTGCTAACCACTGCGCTACTGTGCCGCCCATGTGCAAAGGGACCTGGGTGTCGTCATCAATAAGTCACTGAAAGATAAGATAACATGTCGGTGCAGCAAGCAATTAGGAAGGCTAATGGAATGTTAGCCTTTATTGCAGGAGGATTTGAGTACAGGAGTAGTGAAGTCTTGCTTAAATTGTATAGAGCCTTGGTTATACCGCACCTGGAGTACTGTGTGCCGTTTTGCTCCCCTTACCTTAGGAAGGACATTATTGCCATAGAGGGAGTGCAACGAAGGTTCACCAGACTTGTTCCCGGCATGGTGGGACTAACCTATGAAGAGACATTGGGGAAACTGGGCCTGTACTCTATAGGGTTTCGAAGAATGAAAGGTGATCTCATTGAAACCTACAAAATCTTCTTCTTTGGCCTCCTTGTCTCGAGAGACAATGGGTAAGGGCCTAGAGGTGGTCAGTAGTTTGTGAAGCAGTGCCTGGAGTGGCTATAAAGGCCAATTCTAGAGTGACAGACTCTTCCACAAATACCTACAAACCTACAAAATACTTCAAGGGATAGACAGGGGAGATGCAGGTAAGATCTTTCCTCTGGTTGGGGAGTCTAGAACCAGGGGACATATTTTCAAAATAAGGGGAAGCCACTTAGGACAGAGATGAGGAAAAATTTCTTTACTCAGACGATTGTGAATCTTTGGAATTCTCTACCCCACAGGGCTGTGGCAGCTCAGTCATTGAGTATGTTTAAAATAGAGATTGACAGATTTCTAAGCACCAATGACATAAAGGAATCTGGAGATAGTGTAGGAAAAAGGCATTGAAGTGGATAATCAGCCATGATCATATTGAATGGCAGAGCAGTCTCGATGGGCTGAATGGCCTACTGCTATGTTCTATGAGAGTGATGCTGCTTTTCAAAGCAGGAATAAGGGCTACAAAATTTCAGTTTGCCAACTTGGCAGGGATGAGTTACTATATTTTCCAACTTTGAGCTCAGACTCAACTTTTTGCCAGTTTTCCAATAACAGGTATATCTTTCTATGTTATATCTGAATGTTTTTTGGTTATATGCAGCTTCTACTTCAGCTGCTTGTCTGTAATGAAGTTTGACTTTTTTAGGATTAACTTTCTCGAACTGAAGTTAAAATAATTATTTTTGGTAGTGTACTTTTTTAAAAACAGGTTTTCTTCAAGACTGGTATTCCTCAATCATTCAATGATTTAGTTCTTTTATATTTTCCCTTATTTTAGTTAATGGTTGTAGATTAGTCTTGAGTCACGTTATCAGTGGTGTTGCCCTGGGATTGGTGTTGGGCCCACTGCAGTTCACTGTCTCTTTTAATCACCTGGATAGCAGTGTTGGGGACATGGTCAGTAGGTTTGCTGGTGACATTAAAATTTCTGCAGTAGTTATGATTGCAGAGGAGTACAATCGACTGCAAAAAAAAAATACACTAGATGAATGGGCCAAACAATGATAAATGGGATTTAACCTAGATCTTCTTTTGGGCCTCCTTATCTCGAGAGACAATGGATACGCGCCTGGAGGTGGTCAGTGGTTTGTGAAGCAGCGCCTGGAGTGGCAGGCTCTTCCACAGGTGCTGCAGAGAAATTTGTTTGTTGGGGCTGTTGCACAGTTGGCTCTCCCCTTGCGCCTCTGTCTTTTTTCCTGCCAACTACTAAGTCTCTTCGACTCGCCACAATTTAGCCCTGTCTTTATGGCTGCCCGCCAGCTCTGGCGAATGCTGGCAACTGACTCCCACGACTTGTGATCAATGTCACACGATTTCATGTCGCGTTTGCAGACGTCTTTATAACGGAGACATGGACGGCCGGTGGGTCTGATACCAGTGGCGAGCTCGCTGTACAATGTGTCTTTGGGGATCCTGCCATCTTCCATGCGGCTCACATGGCCAAGCCATCTCAAGCGCCGCTGACTCAGTAGTGTGTATAAGCTGGGGATGTTGGCCGCTTCAAGGACTTCTGTGTTGGAGATATAGTCCTGCCACCTGATGCCAAGTATTCTCCGAAGGCAGCGAAGATGGAATGAATTGAGACGTCGCTCTTGGCTGGCATACGTTGTCCAGGCCTCGCTGCCGTAGAGCAAGGTACTGAGGACACAGGCCTGATACACTCGGACTTTTGTGTTCCGTGTCAGTGCGCCATTTTCCCACACTCTCTTGGCCAGTCTGAACATAGCAGTGGAAGCCTTACCCATGCGCTTGTTGATTTCTGCATCTAGAGACAGGTTACTGGTGATAGTTGAGCCTAGGTAGGTGAACTCTTGAACCACTTCCAGAGCGTGGTCGCCAATATTGATGGATGGAGCATTTCTGACATCCTGCCCCATGATGTTCGTTTTCTTGAGGCTGATGGTTAGGCCAAATTCATTGCAGGCAGACGCAAACCTGTCGATGAGACTCTGCAGGCATTCTTCAGTGTGAGATGTTAAAGCAGCATCGTCAGCAAAGAGGAGTTCTCTGATGAGGACTTTCCGTACTTTGGACTTCGCTCTTAGACGGGCAAGGTTGAACAACCTGCCCCCTGATCTTGTGTGGAGGAAAATTCCTTCTTCAGAGGATTTGAACGCATGTGAAAGCAGCAGGGAGAAGAAAATCCCAAAAAGTGTGGGTGCGAGAACACAGCCCTGTTTCACACCACTCAGGATAGGAAAGGGCTCTGATGAGGAGCCACCATGTTGAATTGTGCCTTTCATATTGTCATGGAATGAGGTGATGATACTTAGTAGCTTTGGTGGACATCCGATCTTTTCTAGTAGTCTGAAGAGACCACGTCTGCTGACGAGGTCAAAGGCTTTGGTGAGATCAATGAAAGCAATGTAGAGGGGCATCTGTTGTTCACGGCATTTCTCCTGTAACTGACGAAGGGAGAACAGCATGTCAATAGTCGATCTCTCTGCACGAAAGCCACACTGCATTTATCTATGTGGATAGGACCAACACAGAATATTCCAATCATTTGCAAGGAACAATAATGACAGCAGTTGCGGGAGAAAAAGATCCAGTTGTTACTGTGTACATATTGCTTGAAGTTCACAACCAATGCAGAGAAGTCATAGCGACAGCAAGTAGGATATTAGGTTGTTTTAAAGAGAATCATTTGGTGCAAATTATCTTTTTAGAGGTCGTTGGTGAGACCATATCTGGCATACTGTGCCCAGTTTTGGTCCCTTCACATGGTGGGTGACAAAGTGGCCATGGACAAGGTTCAGAGAAAAACTACAAAACTGATGCCCAGCTTAAAGAATCTTAATTACTCAGGCTTAAAGAGCTGGGTCTATTTATTTTCAAGTTGTGTAGACTTAGCAGAAACTTGATAGAGGTATATAAAGCAAGTAAATGGTTGGGTTGCTTGCCTATTGACAGATTATTTCAGTTTGACAGATTGGGGAGGTCAGGGGAGAGGCATTTAAACTACACAGAAGTAGGAATCGGTTAGATGTTGGGCAGTTCTTTTCCCAAAGAGTAGTGAACCTTTGGAATAGTTTGCTAACTTTGTGGGATGTGTGCTAACTCTGCAAGCTGTCAAGAGGGACCTGGACAGGTTGTTGGCTGGGACAGAGATTGAATAGAATAGCACAGGGATTGAACAGCACAGTAGTCCATTTGGCCTGTCATGCCTGTGCCAGCTCTTTGAAAGAGTTATCCAAATAGGCCAATTTGCCTACTCTTTACTCAGTCCTGCAATGTATTTTTTTTCAAATATATATCTAATTCCCTTCTGAAAGTTGCTATTGATTCTGCTTCCAAAACCCATTTAGGTAGAGCATTCCAGATCATGATAACTTGCTGAGCATTTAAAAAAAATCTCTTCATCCACCTGTTGCTACTAACCTCCCACCACCCCCAGTTCTTTTGCCAATTACCTTAAATATGAATCCTCTGGTTATTGGTGCTCCTGCCATTGGAAAAAGTTTCTCCTTATCTACTGTATCAAACCTCCTCAAATCTTGAATATCTTTATTAAATCTGCCTTTAATCTTATCTGCTTTAAGGAGAAGAGTGTCAGCTTCTCCAGTCTCCCCACGTGATTGAAGTCCCTCATCCCTGGTATCATTCTAGTAAATCTCCCCTGCAATCCCTCCAAGTGCTTTTAACATTCTTCCTAAAGTGTGGTGCCCAGAATTGGGCTCAAAACTCCAAACTAATGATTTATAAAGGCTTAGCATTGCTTTTATACACTGTTCCTCATTCATAAAGTCAAAGATTCTATATGCTTTTTTAAAGCTTTAGCAGATTGCCCTGCCATCTCACAAGATTTGTGTGCGTGGACCCCTATTACTTGTGTTCCTGCCTCCCTTTTAAAATTGTACCATTTAGTTTATATTTCCTCTCCTCATTCTTCCAAAGTTCATCACTTCATATTTCTCCACGTTACATTTAATCTGTATCTTCCCATTTCTCCAGGCTATCGAAATCCTATAGTCTGCTGCTATCCATCTCCTATTGTTGACTACATCTCCAATATTTGTGTTGTCTCCAACTTTGGAATGATTGTCTATATCCAAGTCTAGGCAATTAACATAGAAACATAGAAAATAGGAGCAGGAGTAGGCCATTCGTCCCTTCGAGCCTGCTCCGCCTTTCATTATGATCATGACTGATCATCCAACTCAGTAACCTGTTCCCGCTTTCCCCCCCCCCCCCCCCCATATCCTTTGATCCCTTTCGTCCGAGCTATATCTAACGAGTGGCGCAGTGGTTAGCACCGCAGCCTCACAGCTCCAGGGACCTGGGTTCGATTCTGGGTACTGCCTGTGCGGAGTTTGCAAGTTCTCCCTGTGACCGCGTGGGTTTTCGCTGGGTGCTCCGGTTTCCTCCCACAGCCAAAGACTTGCAGGTGATGGCTAAATTGGCCGTTGTAAATTTCCCCTAGTGTAGGTAGGTGGTAGGGAATATGGGATTACTGTAGGGTTAGTATAAATGGGTGGTTGTTGTTCGGCACAGACTCGGTGGGCCGAAGGGCCTGTTTCAGTGCTGTATCTCTAAATAAAATAACTCCTTCTTGAAAACATACAATGTTCTGGCCACAACTGCTTACTGTGGTAGCGAATTCCACAGGCTCACCACTCTCTGGGTGAAGAAATTTCTCCTCATATATATTAAGAGCAGTGGTCCTAATATTGACCACTGTGGAACAGCACTGTATACTTCCATCGTGTCTGGAAAAAGAACCATTCACCACTAACTGTCTCCTTTCTGTCTCTTAGCCAATTTTATATCCCATAGGTTTCAATATTGCTAACAAATTTATTATGTAGTTCTTTAGCAAACGGTTTTTGAAAGTCCATAGATACAGCATCATCTGTAAATACCCTCGCTGTTATTTCATTGAAGAACTCAATCAAGTTTGTCATATATTTTGTCTTTAACAATTTCAGGTTGGCTGTCACTTATTGACCCATGTTCTTCAAATTGACAGTTAATTTTCTCTTAATCTCCAGTTCTAGTTTTGATCACCTAAGGAGAGGAATTTTCCAGATTTTTTTTCACTTATTGGCCCTGTTTTTTTTTTTGTTTCCCAGGAGATTACATACTGTGGATGTTTAGGAATGGTCTAATCATGATGCTCCAGGCATTGAATTTGGCTCAACTTGATAGTCCAGCTGGTCTTTTCCTGCCTGCCATTTCCATTAGTTCGTAAGCTCGAACTTCAGTGTCCACTGTACGATACAAGATGTGGGTGTACCCACTAATTTCTCTGCGTGGTAATTTCCTAATTTCAGCCTTACCTTTGTGGAGGCCAGGTAATTATCCTTAAATGAAGCCAGTCTTAACTGACTTTAATTGCTACCCATATGTGCACAAACAGCATTTTCATAAGGACCAGGCCATTCCTCTTTCTGGACTGGTGCAATCACAGGGAAATCTGTAGGGTGGTAGCCTTTTTTTAAAAAAAAAGATTAGTTTCTATTAACTGTTTTGTTTTGCATCTACATTTGTCAAGATCAAGTCTGTGTTGCTTTTGTCCTCCTGAGGCTCCTATGAGGAAAAAATCTTTTAATGAAATTACTGGCTGTAAGGCAATACTACCAAACAACTTTCTAAGATACATTTGTACTGTAATTGTCAAGAATGATTTCACGGTGCTGTTGCTGCATTCAATACAAGCGATAGTGATGTATTGATAAAGCATTCCTCATGTGGAAACAGTAAATTTTGCATTTTTCTTTTTGCAGCTGTTTGTAGCAAATTTTGGTTACTCGTCATGGCAGCTATCCAGAACTCTGACATTCGAAGTAGTAGCCATGTTGAACTTCTCTTTGTAAAGCACTGAAAATAAAATATATTAAGTGACTGACACATTCATGAGACTTGGTCTTTTCATATTTGTGAAGTTATTGTGGAAGGAAATCTTTCCTAAATATGCAGTATTGTTGTTTTTGCTTAGTGTTTGAAATGCCCTGAAGAAAATTTGGTAGAAGATTGGTGGAGACCATCAGAAACAGTGAAAATAGCCATTTATCATTCTTTGAGGTTGCTGTTGGAGATTGGGCAAAGTCCCATGCAAATGCTCAGTAAATATGTTAAATGTAATTGTTGCTCAAAAGCAGTCATTATTCACATTGTCTAAATGCAGGTAAGCAGATTGTAGAATAAGAATGTAAGAAATAGGAGCAGGAGTAGGCCATTCAGCCCTCTGAGCCCACTCCGCTGTTCAGTGAGATCGTGACTGATCTACTTCAACGCCATTTTCCTGCACTATCCCTGTATCCCTTGAATACACTGTCTTCATGTTATAGTGTCTTTTTGTATGTATTATTTATCAATAGATTTGTATTTTGGTACCTTTTGCTGTTTGCCCTCTCAATTTAAAAAGATAACATGGGGATTTCAGTTGCACTTTTTGCATGTATCTGACAGCCTAGAATTTAGTGTTCTGTATTATAATTTTAAGAACTGCTCCATCCATTGCTGGTTGATTTATGTCATTTTAAATTATTTTGGGTGCCCTTGAAGTCATTACGGAGATATCCGTCTTGCACTCCCCCGTCAATAACATTGCATATGTAGTATCCATAGTCAAAAGTGACAGAACAGAGCCAGATGCTTTTGTCTTGCATCCAATAACTGATAAAATTATGAAATCAATAATTAGCAACTAACTTTAATTGCTTCTATGTTGTTGACATACAGAAAGGATGATACGTAAGAAACTTAAAACAATCACTATCACTGGAGGAAAAGTACTAGGAAAACTAATGGGACTAAAGACTGACAAGTCTCGTGGACCTAATGGCCTGTATCCTAGGGTCTTAAAAGAGTTGGCTCCAGAGATGGTGGATGCATTGGTTGTCATCTTCCAAAATTCCCTAGATTCCGGAAAGGTTCCCGGGGATTGGAAAATAGTAAATGTAACACTTCTATTCGAGAAAGGAAGGAGACAGAAAGCAGGAAAGTATATGCCAGTTAGCCTGTCATCTGTCATTGGGAAAATGCTATAATCCATTATTAAGGAAGTAGTAGCAGGACATTTAGCACAAAAAGCATTCGATAAGGTGCCACTTTAAAGGTTACTACACCAGATAAGAGCTCAAGATGTTAGAATTATAGGAAGTTTACGGCACAGCAAGAGGCCACTTGGCCCATTGTGTCTGTGCCAGCTGAAAAACAAGCCACCTAGCCTAATCCCACCTTCCAGCATTTGGTCTGTAGCGCTACAGGTTACTGCACTTGATGTGCATATCCAGACACCTTTTAAATGAGTTGAGGGTTTCTGCCTCTACTGCCCTTTACACGCAGTGAGTTCCAGGCCCCTAACCCCCTCCGGGTGAAAAAACTTTTCCTCAGCTCCCCTCTAATCTTTCTACCAATCAATTTAAATCTATGCTTCCTAGTCATTGACCTCGCTAAGGTAAATAGGCCCTTCCCATCCACTCTCTCCAGGCCCCTCACAATTTTGTACATTTCAACCAAATCTCCCGTCAGCCTTCTCTGTTCCAAGGAGAACAACCCCAGCCTGTCCAATCTTCCTCGTAGCTGCATTTTTCTAGTCCTTGTAAATCTCCTCTGTACACTCTCTAGTGTAATTACATCCTTTCTGTAATGTGTAGACCAGAATTGCACACAGTACTTACTCAAGTTGTGGCCTAACTAATGATTTATACAGTTCCAGCATAACCTCCCTGCTCATATATTCTATACATCGGCTAGTAAAGGATTCTATATGTTGGGGATAATATATTAGCATGGATAAAGGATTGGCTAACTAACAGGAAACAGAGTGTTGGGGTAAATGGACCATTTTCAGCTTGGCAAACTGTAACCAGTGGAGTGCCACAGGGGTCAGAGTTGAGGTCTCAACTATTTACAGTCTATATTAATGACTTGGTTGAAGGGACTGAGTGTATTGTAGCCAAATTTGCTAACATTACAAAGATAGGTAGGAAAGTTAAGTTGTGAGGAGGACAGTCTGCAAAGAGATAGAGATCGGTTAAGTAAGTGGGCAAAAATTTGTCGGATGGAGTATAAGGTGGGAAAATGTGAAGTTGTCCACTTTGGAAAAATAGAAAAGCAGAGTGTTATTTAAATGGAGAGAGACTGCAGAATGCTGCGGTACAAAGGGATCTTCGTCCATGAATTACAAAAAGTTAGCATTCAGGTACAGCAAGTAAGCACATGGAATGTTGGCCTTTATTGCAAAGCAAATGGACTATAAAAGTAGGCAAGTCTTTCAACAACCGTCCCACACCTGGAGTACTGACTACAGTTTTGGTCTCTTTATTTAAGGAGAGATACACTTGTGTGAAAGTCAGTTCTGAGAATGTTGACTAGGTTGATTCCTGTGATGAAGGGGTTGTCTTATGAGGAAAAGTTGGGCCTATACTCATTGGAGTTTAGAAGAATGAGAGATGATCATATTGAATCATAGAAGATTTTGAGGAGGCTTGGCCGGATAGATCCTGAGAGGATGTTTCGCCTTGTGGGAACTGAAGGGCACCCTTTCAGAATTAAGGGTCTCCCTTTTAAGATGGAAGTCAAGAGAGAAATTTCTTCTAAGTGTTGTTGATCTTTGGAATTCTCTAGCCCAGCGAGCAGTGGAGGCTGTGTCATTGAATATATTCAAGGCTGAGTTAGACAGATTTTTGATCTACAAGAGACTCTAGGGTTATGGGGGGCAGGCAGAAAAGTAGAGTTGAGGCCACGATCAGATCAGCCATGATCTTATTGAATGGCGGAGTAGGTTCGAGGAGCCAAATTGCCTACTCCTGTTCCTATTTCTTATGTTCTTTAAAAACTCCACAGTTCTGTAGTGAACTCTGGAAACTCTATGACATACCAAGGCTTCTAGAAAGCCATTGCCCAAGAAAGGCTGCTGTATAAGCTGAAAGCAATGGGAATCCAAGGTAAACCTGGATATGGATAAGAAATTGGCTGAAAGAAATTAAGCAGTGGGTATTTATTGGTTAAGTGATATTAGATGAGAGCAGTATAGAGAAGCGTGCCCCAGAAGTCTGCAAGTATACTGTTGGGATAAAGGTGTCTGGTTTAGCAATTTAGATGATTGGAGCTGGCTCATAGACATTCATCTACCAGAACTAAAATAGTGTCAATGTAAAAGCAGCTTTGGATTCAGAAATTTAATGTAATTTGATTACATTTGCCTTAAACATTGGGGTTGGTGTCAAGTTTGATGGAAAATTGTCATTATCAGAGATACAAGATATTGTGTGGTGCAAGAAAACCATGAGTGAAATACAGTATGTTCTTCTTTCTTTCTTTTGGGCCTCCTTATCTCGAGAGACGATGGATACGCGCCTGGAGGTGGTCAGTGGTTTGTGAAGCAGCGCCTGGAGTGGCTATAAAGGCCAATTCTGGAGTGACAGGCTCTTCCACAGGTGCTGCAGAGAAATTTGTTTGTAGGGGCTGTTGCACAGTTGGCTCTCCCCTTGCGCCTCTGTATTTTTTCATGCCAACTACTAAGTCTCTTCAACTCGCCACAATTTAGCCCTGTCTTTATGGCTGCCCGCCAGCTCTGGCGAATGCTGGCAACTGACTCCCACGACAATACAGTATGTACTGTTATGAATTGTGTTGAACTAGATAAGTTATAAAATACAGAGGAGAATTGGCAGTTACTGCACACACTGTGGAGCAGCACTCAGCAATATTGCTGATTCAGTCAATTACAAGTGTGAGAGTTTAGTGCTGAAACTACAGTCTCCTAATCAGCTTTCAACTTGAATACTAGGTTTGTTTTTAGGCACCAAAATGCAAGGGAGACATTGAAGCCTTGGATGTGCTAGGGAGAAGAATGAAGCAACTGATTCCTGCTGTTGTAAGAATGAATTATAAAAGACTGGAGAACTTGAGCTCTTTAGTCTTAAAAGAAGGTAATACTATGGAGATATGCAAGATCCATTAGGGAAAAGCATTTCTTCAAGAATTTATTGAAAGTAGGACAAGTATTTCCCAGGTTAGATACAGAATAAAACTCCCTGTGCTCTTCTCCAAAAAGCCCCTCAGCCTGCAGTCAGAGGAACATTCAACTGCACAAGTTTAATTTTGTTTCCATTTCCACGTCTATGTGCCGAGTGAGATTAGGCATTTTGTGCTGTGCCCAAATATACACAAATTGGATTAATATTACTAAAACACGTTCCACACAGGATCGTGTGTCTAGCAGATAGAAAAGACTTGCATGTTATCAGGTTGACTGGATTTGAACTCTGGTATTGGAGGCAAAAGGCCAGTGGCTGATCCAAAAAAAATCATGAAAAAATATAATAATGAAGGTACTGTATGATTTTTTTTTTAAATTCATAGACACTTGCATTTTATTCAAAGCTTTAATGCAAGAATCTGCCTCAAGTGTTTCATTTGGATCACATCACTCAATACAAACACTTCTGCTATTCTCTTATCCACAAAGAATATATAATGTTTAGTATTGCTGAAAATAGAGATGTGTGTTGTCGAAGTTGCAGCACGATATCATGGCGATCTAGAACCTCCAGTATTGCATGAATCAGTATTTTTACTCTTTACTGTGTTATGAAATGAGGATTGAGTCAAATTTGAAAGTTTTTGGGAAGGTGGGAGCTAATCAGTTCAGATAATTTGCAAATTTTTTTTTATTCGTACAGGGGATGTGGGTGTCCTTGGCAAGGCCAGCATTTATTGCCCAGCCCTAATTGCTCTCGAGAAGGTGGTGCTGACCCGCCTCCTTGAACTGCTGCACTCCACACAGTGCTATAAGGCAGGGAGTCGCAGGATTTTGACGCAGCAACAATGAAGGAGTAGCAATATACTTCCAAGTTAGGATGGTTTATGACTTGGAAGGGAACTTGGAGGTGGTGGTGCTCCCATGCGCCTACTGCCCTCATTGTTCTAGGTGGTAGAGGTCACGGGTTTGGCGAGTTGCTGCACTGCATCTTGTGGATGGTGCACGCTGCTGCCGTAGTGTGCTGATGGTAGAAGGAGTGAATGTTTAAGATGATGGATGGGGTTCAGTCAAGCAGGCTGCTTTGTCCTGAATGGTGTCGATCTTCTTGAGTGTTGTTGGAGCTGCACCCATCCAGGGAAGTGGAGAGTATTCCATCACAGTCCTGACTTGTGCATTGTAGATGGTGAACAGGCTTTGGGGAGTCAGGAGGGCAATCAGTCGTCTCATAATTCCCAATTTCTAACCTGTCTTTGTCGACACAATATTTATGTGGCTGGTCCAGTTAAGTTTCTGGTCAGTGATGACCCTCAAGATGTTGATGGTGGGCGATTCAGCGATGGGAATGCCATTGAATGTCAAGGGAGATGTTAGATTCTGTCTTGTTGGAGGTGGTCATTGCCCAGTACTTGCGTGGTGCAAATATTACTTGCCACTTACCAGCCCAAACCTGAATGTTGTCCAGATCTTGCTGCATGTGAGTGCAGATTGCTTCATTATCTAATGAGTTGTGGAACTGAACAGCTGTAGGTAAACAGATGATAAACAGTGATGGATTTCGTCTGCAGAAATGCCTTTATAGACCTGGATGTCATTTTGATTTTTATAAATCAGATTGCTGAGTGTCTACATGTGAAATCCTGGACATGTCAGTTTAATGTTGTACTTACTGGCTTGTGTATTTCATCAGGCATGACAGAGGTGGTTTTTTTGATGTGTCTACATTGACACTGGAATATCTCAGAGGGCTTTTAATACAGGATGTTCTGGACCTATTGTCAAATCTTGCATTGAGTTTATGCTGATGGGAATTAAATTGGGTACTGGATTCCTCAGTTGGGAAATAATGTGAGGGCTCCAGACAGCACAGTTTTCTTGGAACATTTTAAAAATGTTATTGTTTTAGTTTCTGAGTCTACCCCTTGCCATTTCCTAGTTAAATTTTCTGTTAATCTCTTGAATGTTTGGCTAGATTTTTGTTTTCTTATGAATGCTTTTCATTTTTCCTTTGGCTGCTATTATATTTTTGCATCACATTAAAACAAAATTGGCAGTATAAGCCAAGTGTCTGATGAGTGATTTTAGCCCAAGGAGTGAAATTTGTTTTTGCATAGAATGAGGTACAAAACTGCTTTTTAAATAGTATTAACCAGGATACGTTATAAATTTTTCAAAGTGTTACGAAAGGATGGAGGAAGCTGCCCTTGACCTTCCAAGTAGTTGAGGCTGTGGGTTTGAGGTGTTGCGCTTGGCAAATTGCTGCAGTGCACTCTGGATAGTATGCCTGGCAGCCATAGTACATAGGTGGTGGAGGAGGTGGGTGGATGTCTAGTGGATGCATCAAGCAGATTGATTTGCCTTAATAGTGTTGAGTTTCTTGGAATGTTTTACAAAGTCAGAGTTGCTATATAGTTGCAAGTTTTGTTTAGTGTTGCAGCTCCACGCATCTAGGCAATGGTCAGTGTTCCATAAAACACCTTTTAGGTGGTGCAGAAGATTTGTGGAGTTGGGAGATGAGTCACTTGCTGCAGAATATCCAGCATCTGACTTGCTCTCGTAGCTGTGCATTTATGAGGCTTATGCAGTTGAGATTCTCATCAATGGTGACTGCCAGGGTTTTGAATGTGAATTGGAAGTGGTTAAATTGTTTTATTGGAGATGTTTATTCCCTGCCACTTGCATGGCACGAATGTTACTTGCCACTGAAACATCCAGAAACTGAACTGGAGTAGCCATATAAATACCATGGCTACAAGAGCAGGTCAGAGGCTAGGAATCCTGCGGTGAGTAACTCGCCTCCTGACTCCCCAAACCCTGTCCATCATCTACAAGGCACAAGTTAGGACTGTGATGGAATACTCTCCACTTGCCTGGATTGTTGCAGCTCCAACAACACTCAAGAAGCTTGACACCATCCAGGACAAAGCAGCCCGCTTGATTGGCACCCCATCTACAAACATTCACTCCCTCCACCACTGACGTACAGTGGCAGCAGTGTGTGCCATCTACAAGATGCACTGCAGCAACGCACCAAGGATCCTTAGACCGCATCTTCCAAACCCGCCACTTCTATTACCTAGAAGGACAAGGGCAGAAGATGCATGGGAACACCACCACCTGCATGTTCCCCGCCAAGCCACACACCATCCTGACTTGGAACTATGTTGCTGTGTCAAAACCCTGGAACTCCATTTCAAACGGCACTCTAGGTGTACCTACCCCACATGGACTGCAGTGGTTCAAGAAGGCAGCTCACCACCACCTTCTCAAGAGCAATTAGGGATGGGCAATAAATGCTGGCCGAGCCAGCGATGCCCACATCCCAGGACCGAGTTTTAAAAAAAACTTGAGTGGAAGTTCAGATGTAGTCCTCGTCTTGCTACATGCAGGCATTGACGGCTTCAGCTGACGAATTGTGAATGGAGCTGAACACTGCAATCATAAAAGAACAGCTGCTTCCGTCCTTGTGAAAGGAAAGCAGCTGCGTGTAGTTGAGTCTCGGATGCTGCCTTGAGGAACTTCTGCTGTGATACACTCAAGCTCGGATGGTTTGCCTCCTTTGTGCCAGGAGAGTTTTCTCCTGATGATTTTTGGTACTGCACTCAGTTGAATGCTGCCCTGATGTCGAGGGCAGTCGCTTTCAACTCACCTCTGGAATTCAGCTCTATTGTCCATGTTTAGAACCAAGGTTGTAATGACATCTGGAGCCAAGTGGACCTGGCAGAACACAAACTGAGTATCGGTGAGCAGGTTATTAATGAGTAACTATCACTTGATCGTACTGCCAATGACTTCTTCCGTTGTTTTGTTGTTCGGAAGTAGGCTGATAAGGTGGTAATTGGCTGAGTTGGATTTATCCTGTTCATACCTTGGCAATTTTCTTCTTTCCAGCTTCTGTAAATGCAGGCTTGGAGAAATTGTCCAGTGTCTTTATTTCTCTGTATTGGGAGAAATTGGAGCACACCATGTCAAAGGTTCATGTAGATGCAACTTCAGAAGTGAATGAAACAGTTGTTAAGGTAGATTACTTTAGTGAGAGGTACATTCATAGTTCATCTAGATGTTAGAAGTAATTATTTCCATCATTGGGCCATCAGTTTTTCTCTGCCCATGATCTTTGCAGTTGCTTTATCAGGTTTTGTCCTGAAATGTTACAACCGAGGCGGGAGGAGTACACCATTTGTTCTAGTTGCACTTCTGTACGGATCACAACATATATTCAAATTTTTTCCCACTTGCGGTCAATTGTAGACTCCATTTTTATCCCTGAATAAAACACACCAACACGGTTTTTTTCATAAGCAACAAAATTATCAGTTTATTATAAAACAAGTTTAAACCAGTAATGAAGTAAAGCATAAACACACAGATTGAAATATTAAAGTTCCCTTTGTACCTTAGCCCCCTCAGACTCTCTCTCTCTCTCTCTGTCTCTGTCTCTCTCTCTGTCTCTCTCTCTGTCTCTCTCTCTGTCTCTCTCTCTGTCTCTCTCTCTGTCTCTCTCTCTGTCTCTCTCTCTGTCTCTCTCTCTGTCTCTCTCTGTCTCTGTCTCTGTCTCTCTCACACACACACACACACACACACACACACACACACACACATCGGTTAATCGGAAATATAAAGGGATTTTTGTTTTTAGAGCTCTATTACAGACGAAACAAACACTTGGGCTGAATACTTGCTCATTCTTGAAGAAACGGCAGATGAGATGTGTTGTGTTCCAAAACTGGCATACAGTCTGGCGTCCGAGTACGCGTAGATCTTTTAGAACAATTCTTTTCAGGTGGTGTTGAGAATTAATTTAGCAGGCTTTTCTTCAAAGACAGGAGACAAGATGAATTGACACAGTGGACTTCTCAGGATCTTGTAGAGAGGTGCTGGAAAGCTAAGCTGGATTGTGGTCTTCTCTCCTTCCTTGGGAATTCTCTTCTCTCCTTGGAAGTTCTCTCCCTTTTTATGCAGTTTAATCTCAAATCAAAACAATTCTAAAGCAAAACCGACAACAGGAGGTCAACCTTTTGATCTCCATCAATCTTGACCTGCCACTTCCTTGTAAACAACTTCTCCAGGTGTCCAAAGTTCTCTGTTGTTTATTGAGCTGGAGTCAGGTGGTTTCCCAGAAAGGTTTGTTGTTGCTGGAAGTCAGTTGGTTTCCTGGAAAGGCTGTTTTCCTCACAAAACATCTGTGACCCTTTTTAAAAAAAAAAAATTTCCAGGGACTGTTTTGTAAAGTCAAGTGGCTTGTACATGACTCCCTTTGAAAATCCCAAAGTTTAACATTTCTTCAATCTTTCAGAAATGAGTCCTCAAAAAATATATTTTAACAAAACACAGAGGCACTTTTGTAACAATGTGGGTGAATTGCTTGTTTCGTTTCTGGGAAATCTTTTGAGATTTACTTTGACAGTTTTGTGTATTTATGTAGCAGGCCTTTTTTAAATCCAATTTTGCAAGTTTGGACTTTCAAGGGGAAAAAATGCAGTTAACCCAGGCAAATGGTCTAGATTCTGCAGTTCCTACCTGGCTGTGCTGCTGTTAATGCTGGAACCTGTTAATGCGCTCAATGGAGGTCAGTACTGTATAAAGCTTTCATAGAATCATAAAATGGTTATAGCGCAGAAGGAGGCCATTCAGTCTGTCATGTCCATGCTTTCTGTGAGAGCAACTCAGCTAGTCCCATTTTCTAGCTTTTTCCCCATAGCCCTGCAAATCTTTTCTCTCCAGATTATTATTCAATTCCTTTTTGAAAGCCACAATTGAATCTGCCTCCACCACACTGTCAGGCTGTGCATTCCAAAATCTAACCACGCACTGTGTTTTAAAACAAGTTTTTCCTCATATTTCCTCTGGTTCTTTTGCCTATCACATTAAATTGGTGTCCTCTGGATCTCGACCCTTCCACCAATGGGGACGGTTTATTCGCAGTCATGTTACAAATTGGGAAAATTACAATTATTGTTATTATTTTGAAGCAGTTTGAAATGCTGGAAAGAAACCAAGTGTTATCTTCATGTCTTTGATTTGCTTTGTTTTAATCAGGCTTATTAATGGTATTTCCCAGTAAAATGATTGGCTTTTTTTGGCAGAGTATTAATTGTCCTAGAGTAAGAGGTCATCAATCCTGCATTAGTGCGTACCGTAATAGTAAAAAAGGTTGGTTGTTTGTCTTGTAACCTGCTGTCTCAGATTAGACACAAGGTCATGTTTTGGCTCATAGAGAGTGTGGGCCAGCATTTTAAAATGAGCCTTTTGATTGGGTATGAGAAGAAAAATAACTGGAGTAAGCTTGTAACATAAGTCACCTTATAAATTCAGTGACAATATATTAAAATGTTAATGGACAATTGCTGGATCATGTCATTGCTTGTATTAGGTCAAACAACATATATTGTGAGAATAGGAGTATTATAAGACAAAACTTTGTACATTTTAAGGTCACAAGATAAGAACAGGTTCAAGAAATTGAGTTTAATTGCCGTTGGTACAGGAACTATTCAGATTGGAATGTACTAGTTAGCTTTGGACTGCAGCTCAGAAGTGCTTCAATTTTTTAACTGTTCGGGATACTAAACAAATTGTGATCCCTGGTTATAGTAGATGTACTGTTTTTACAATATGGGTAACAGTTGACTACTTTGGGTATTGGATGAGCACAAAACTACTTACAGTACAGAAAGAATGTAATTGCACAAGAGAGGGTACAGAGGAGATTTACGAGGATGTTGCCGGGACTGGAAAAATGCAGCTACGAGGAGAGTTTGGATAGGCTGGGATTGTTTTCCTAGGAACAGAGAAAGCTGAGGGGAGATTTGATTGAAATGTACAAAATTATGAGGGGCCTGGATAGAGTGGATGTGAAGGGCCTATTTTGTCTTAGCAGAGAGGTCAGTGACGAGGGGGCATAGATTTAAAGTGTTTGGTAGAAAGATTAGGGGGGGAAATGAGGAAATGTTTTTTCACCCGGAAGATGGCGGGGGTCTGGAACTCACTGCCTGAAAGGGTAGTAGAGTTAGAAACACTTAGCTCATTTATAAGGTGTCTCGATATGCACCTCAAGTGCCGTAAGCTGCAGGGCTACGGACCAAATGCTGGAAGGTGGGGTTAGACTCTGTGCTTGTTTTTTGGATGGCGCAGACTTGATGGGCCAAGTGGCCTCTTTCTGTGCCGTAAACCTTCTATGATTCTGTTTTATAAATTTATGCCCAGGTGCCTCAGCCACTGTGTTTTCCTTTGCATTGGCATGACAATTTCAGTTGAAAAAGAGACCCCTTTTTTAGTAAAATAGTTGGAAAATTTACATCTGAGTCTACACTCTGATCCAGTATTCAGTTTCTAGAAAGATTTGTGCACACCTCTATATGTCAGATTTCCTTTTGAGTAAGTATGAAAAATGTTTAGGGTGAACTTAATATGCCTACAGAATCATCCATGTTATTGCTTGCCATGGTATCATTATGCCAATTTTTCTCTCGGGGAAGACTGAGATTTGCGCTGAGTAATTTAGAGCCTTTTTTGGGCTATTTTTGAGGGGGAAAGGTTTTTAAAGGTACAGTGAGCTCCTAGTACCTGGAAATCTGAGGGAGATATATATGTTACCTGGCAATTGGATGCAAACTCAAGATACTAAAAACCTATACAGAATAACTGATACTATAAATGACCTTTCAGGTTATTCATGATGATGACTAATAAGTATTAACTTTTTAAAAAAAGTATCTATCTCTCCATTTTGGGAAAATATGAACTTTTCATTGTTTATAAAGGTGATGGTTGACAGTTCCTCTCTAAACAGTTGTGCATTGAGAGATAACTTCAACTTTAATCATTTGTATCTTTCAATTACGCATTACATGCATTTCTTCTAAAAGTTAAAAGTAATATATAGAAATAGACCCAAGTGCAATGCTTGTAAATACTTAAATCCTTTTAAGCGCTGAATTCTCATATGTTTCAAAACTTAATTCTATCTTTTATCTATATCTCAGATATAAATTGCATCATATAACAAGGTGTTCAAATTACCTTTGTGCAGATTAACATACAATGGTAGTGTTCTGTTCTGCAGTGACATGGAATCTGAACTGGTGTTTTTCTTTCAATAATTCTTCAGCTGAAGGGGTTATCCTCCATTGCAGAAGGTTCCTATTTATTTTAAGTAAAGTTTTGCTGAAAACGGGGACATTTTGTCGAAGCTTTTCGTCTTCCACTCAGCAGGACAATTCGCAAGAATACCAATGCAAAAGAAAGCAACATATTTGTGCTGTATGAGAAGGGAATGCTGATTGGTTGGCAAGTGGACTCTGGTAGAGGCATTGCCATGGAGGATGCACCAGTTTATGATGACTGACAGTTAACTGCCAAGCATCTCTTCTCATACAGTATACACTTGTTGCTTTCCCTTACATTGGCATTCTTGCGATTTGTCCTGATGAGTGCAAGATGAAAGCTTCGACAAAAGTCTCCATTTTCAGCGATACTCAAGTTCTGTACTACCAAATAACTATTTAAAAGTGAAGTGCACTTTGGAAAGGAGGATCCACCTGCATCTTGATTACTAGTTTACATTGTTTTTGCGTATTATTCAGGATATGCCATTTAGGTACAGTATTAAGAAAAATTTATGGTGGTGTCGAGTATAGCAGTTTTCAGAAGATCATAATTCTCCACCTAAATTATTGTTTTACTTTCTTGCAGGTATTACTGGAAATGCGAGGGTTACACTGACAGTACCAGGGAAAGCATTTTTGTTTTGCTGCAAAGGATGAAAAGAAATAGGATTATTACTTAGCTTGTTAGTTTTAGTATGGTCAGCTCTGAAATATAAAAAGCAAAAGTTAATTTGACGAGTGGGGGAAAATTGACTTACAAGGAGACAGAAGCATTTTAATTTTTTAAATTGTTTTGGTTGGCTGCATATTTGGAAATGTTAAGGTAGATGTTAGATTTAGAATTACACTGTTATGCTAGATGCCAATTTTGCAGATGCCTTTAAAATCACTGTAAGGGCTCTCAGAAGTGTGCAGTGTATCCTAGAGCCAGCTATGGAAATGATGGATATGGGAAGAAACAAAGAATGATGAAGCTCAATCTGTAAATGTGAGAATCCAGTACATTCATGAAATAAAATCTGGGTACCTGTTTTTATTGTTTTGGGTATGTTGTAATCAAATCATTGTTGATAAAAGAGTAGCTAATTTGTTTTATGTAATGTAACTTTTTTTCTTTTCACTCTGGGTCATTTCACTGGGAACATTAATGAGGTGAGCGTAGTTCATCCTGCTGTCAGTTAAAAAAATTTAGCTGGTGTAAGTTTTAAGATTATTTTGTAAACTTGGGAAGGGCGTTAGTAAAATGAGCAGCTGAGGTGGGATTGAGGTGTAGGTGAGCACGGAGTGCTGCTCCTTGTGCTTCAGTGACCAGATCACCCTGCAAACTCTTCCTACGGTTTGCAAACCTGCCTTGGGGAGAACAAGAAGCTCCAGTACTGGAAACATCAAAGCTGAGGGCCCACAGAGCTCTGCTTGAAGGTAAGGTGTGTCATACTTTAGAGGTTTAATTGAGAACTGCATTTACGTTGCAGTTTTCAAATAATGCACTTGTTTTCTGTCACATAACAATTTTCTGTAAATTTTTAATCCTGAGTTTGATATACTAGAAGTAGAATTTCTTTGTTCCTATGCTCTTAAACATTAAAATATCAAGCTTGTTCCTTCTGTACCAAAATTGATATTTTTTTAAAAATTGTTTTTGGATTGTAAACTCAACTCATTTAAACAACAGTTTGGCAGTAAAATGTTGCTTGTTAGTGTGTTCAGCTATTGTAAAGCGCAAACATTTTAACAATATGAGGATCACCTGTTGTAATTTGCCATACCATGAAACCTTAACAGCAATAACTTGTATTTATATTGTGCCTTCATAATAAAACGCCCAAGGAGCTTCACAGGAACAATATAAAGCTAAATTTGACACCAGCCCACTTAAGGAGATATTAGGGCAGATGACCAAAAGCCTGGTCAAAGAGGTACATTTTAAGGAGCATCTTAAAAGAGGAAAGAGAGGTTGAGGGAAGAAATTCCAGAACTTAGGGCCTTTGCAGCTGAAGGCATAGCCGCCAGTGGTGGAGCAATTAAAATCGGGGATTCTCAAGACCAAATTAGCAGATAACTTGAGGGTTGAGTGGCTGGGGGAGATTATAGAGAGAGAGAGAGATTCTCTCAGATCAGTTAGTTGGCACCTTGTTTTACTTTAAGAAATGACTTACACTAAACTAAAAGGACTGTTAGGAAAAGACAAAGGTACAAGTGTGCACTAAACAGAATTGTTATTAAATCTGTAGTAATGTCCCAGTCATTTTTTTTCTACAATATGGGCCATCAAGTGTATGGAGAGCTCACCCTGATGGTTGCTACCAGCCCCAAAACAGAAAGAAGCCCTGGGTGAAATTTAAAATGTAATTTTAAAGTTTGACTTCTCAACAGCTTGGCGTTCTGTCTTGTACTCCTTCCACAATATTTTTTTTTTAAGAGATACAGCACTGAAACAGGCCCTTCGGCCCACCGAGTCTGTGCCGACCATCAACCACCCATTTATACTAATCCTACACTAATCCCATATTCCCACCAAACATCCCCACCTGTCCCTATATTTCCCTACCACCTACCTATACAAGTGACAATTTGTAATGGCCAATTTACCTATCAACCTGCAAGTCTTTTGGCTTGTGGGAGGAAACCGGAGCACCCGGAGAAAACCCACGCAGACACAGGGAGAACTTGCAAACTCCACACAGGCAGTACCCGGAATCGAACCCGGGTCCCTGGAGCTGTGAGGCTGCGGTGCTAACCACTGCGCCACTGTGCCGCCCTATGCATTACTATACATTCCATAGTATAGTCTGTGCTTCAGTTCCACTTGTGAGAAAAACTTTTGTTTTGGAAGTGGTGACAAAATCTGTTGGAAGTTCTCTGTATTGCAGTTGGTGGAACTCAGTAAAAGCCAGCAGAATTTTAAGATTAAAAAAAAAGTTCTCTCTATCTTCCCAAGAAGGAAAACTAAGCAATCCTGCAGTCTGGCAGCATGAATATGTAAGGGGAGGTGGTTTGTTACTTAGTCAGTCCAGTTGTTGTACTCAAGTAGTGCAAGAGGGTTGACCATACATGTCAAGATTTCCTTTTCTCCACCAGGCATTTGCAAAACTAAGCTTCATTATATTAGTTCTAAAGGGACTAGTACATATTGAGTGAATACTTACTTTGCCTAGATTATAGATGGTGAACTGACCATAAGAGGTTAGTATGAAAAAAAATTGTTTGGGTCAAGAAAGGAATAATCCCAGTCTACTTAACTTTATTGGTGTGTTGGTTGAGGTCAGTCAGGGATACATGCTTACTTCATCTTTGCTGCTTTTTATTTTTGCAGGATCCTGGCCATGAGGTTTGATACCTCACTCCGCTGACAGGAGACACTGGACCTAAATGGCGCAGCATGACTTTGTTCCTGCTTGGCTTAATTTTCCAACATCTCAGTCTTCAACCAAGGTATGCTAGAATATATGTGAGTTTTTAGATTTTAGTTTGTTTTAAGCAGTCAATCAACACCTCATTTTAAGATTCTCATCCTGGTTTCCAGTTCCTCCATGGCCTTGCCCCTCCCTATCTTAGTAATCTCCTCGAGCCCACAACCCTCCAAGATGGCTGAGCTCATCTAATTCTGGCCTCTTGAGCAATTCTGATTTTAATTGCTACACTGTTGGCCGTGCCTTCAGCTGCCTAGGCCCTAAGTTCAGGAATTCTCTCACTAAACCCCTCTGCCTCTCTACCTCTTGTTTCTCCTTTAAGACGCTCCTTAAAACTTACCTCTTTGATCAAGCTTTTGACCATCTGCCCTAACATCGCCTTATGTGGCTCAGTGTCAAATTTTGCTTTATAATGCTCCTGTGAAACACCTTGGGATTTTTTTTTTAACGGTAAAGGTATATATAAATACAGGTTGTTTTTAAATGTATATTTTGTTCAAAAAAAAAAGTTGAGTTGTAGTGAGAAAACCTTAGCATAGTTTCTTTTGAAGCCGCAGAACATGTTGTATTGGGAAGACTGAATACCATTGTCATTGGTCCCCACCACAGACTCCATTCCCTAACCACCTTTTCTATCTGTCAACTGTTTGAAGTTGAGCCGGACTATTCGCAACCTTGGTGTTGTGTTTGACCCTGAGATGATCTTTTGACCACATACTGCTCCATTACCAAGACTGCCTCCATAACATCCGCCAACTCTTAGCCTGCCTCAGCTCATCTGTGGCTGCAACACTCATCTGTGCTTTTGTTACCTCTAGACTTGATTGTTCCAATGCACTCCTGGCTGGCCTCCATCTTCCACTCGACATAAACTTGTGCTCATCCTAAACTCTGCCAAGTATCTTGACTTGCACCAGCAATTGTTCCTCAATCACCCCTGTGTTTATTGATCTACCCTGGCTCCTATTCTGACTGTCTCAGTTTTAGCATTCTCATCCTTGCTTTCAAATTCCTCCATGACCTCGTCCCCTCCCTATCTCTGTACCCTCCTCCAACTCTCCATGTCTTCAAGATCTCTGCTGTCTTCCTCTTCTGGACTCTTGCGCTTCCCCAACTTTCACCATTAATTGCTGTGCTTTTAGTTGTCTTAGCCCTAAGCTCTGGAATTCCCTATTCCCTCCACTCTCTTTTTCTCTCTCTCTTCTCTCCTTTAAGATGCTCCCTAAAATCTAGCTCTTTGACCAAGCTCCTCTTCATCTCTCTTGATATCTCTTCCTGTGGCTTGGTGTCAAAAATGTTTTTTTTTGTTGATAATGCTCTTGTTAGGCACCTTCAGACATTTTGCTATTTTAAAGTCACTATATAAATGCACATTGTTGTTATTACAGAATTGTTGTAACTAATTCTTGAAGATTGGTTATTAATTTTTTGTATTTTATGCACAGAAATATGTAGAAATTGCAACATGATAACTGTCTATTAAGCCAAAGTAATCTCTTTTGGCGTTCACCTTCCGTGCAAATAAATAGTCCAAATCACGCTAACCAGCCATGTTCCCAAATCCCTTCATCCCCATTTCCTTCATTGGCCTATCCAATCTAATCTTGAATGTTGACATAGTTTCTGCCTCACCGCAAACACTAGAAGTGAATTCCACAAAGTCGCAAGTCTTTGTGAAGAACATTTTTCTTGCTCTCTGTTCTAAAGCTCTTGTATTTTATCTTGTGGATAACAACAGTATGTTTCCTAACTGACCAACAGCATCCTCAATATTATGTATGCATGCAGATTCAGTCCATCCTGGCAATAAACCCTTGACTATTGTTTCAGCTGTATTAATTCTTACGTTTGCATTCTGACCTTTTTGAAATATAATAACTTGCAATTCATAAAAATTACATTATGATTAATCCTCTCCACGGGGTAATGTGATACCAATGTTGAACTAGTCTAAAGATTAGATTGCAGACATGGTTGAAGATAAATGTGTACCATTAGAAAAATCTGCAATACTGTCAAAGTCATTAAAAAAACTCTGGAGAGAAGAACTGCGAGTCCCATTGGAGGAGATAATTTTATAACAATATAAAAGCAAAATACTGCAGATGCTGGAAATCTGAAATAAAATTAAGAAATGCTGGAACCACTCAGCAGGTCTGGCAGCATCTGTGGAAAGAGAAGCAGAGTTAACTCTGCTTCTCTTTCCACAGATGCTGCCAGACCTGCTGAGTGGTTCCAGCATTTCTTAATTTTATAACACTTAAGTTTATTGCTGTCTGGATTATACCTACCTAGCAGTATTAAATATTGTGTAAAATGTGCTTGACGGGGTAGTTGTGGGGGAGGGAGGGGGGGGGGGTCGCGAATGTAAGGATCACTTTTTAAACCTACTTAAAACTGTCCTGAATATTTAGACACGGACGTCATGCACGCGCTCTGTGAGCATTTAAGTATTGACCAGTGGGCACAGGTAAATTAGTTAAAGCTAGAGAATGGAAATGAGATATAACTGGCTGGAAGGTAGCAGCAAAATAAACAAAGCATAAATAATACTTTTTACCTAATAAAGATTTCTAATAAAGATTTACTGTTTATATGGGAACCAGAATATGTGCATTACAGTGCATTGCCATCTATTATTGCACTTAAGTTGGAACTTTTAAGTACTAAAAAAAAACTTGCATTTATGTAGCGGTTTTCACAAGCTCAGGACATCCCAAAACACTTTACAGGCAATTAAGTACTATTTTGATGTGTATTCATTGTCATAATGTCAGAAGTGGGGCAGCCAATTTGAGCTACAAGGTGCGTTAAACAGCAGAGAGATAATGACCAGGTAATCTGTTTCAGTGATGTAACATTTTTTGCTCCACCTGCCAGGTAGAAATCCTATGTGAACTGGGCTAATTTCTGTAGTATTTTCCTGATCTTCAGTTGGTGAGCTGTGCTTTGTTGCCTGCTTTTTGTATTCAATTAAATTTGGATTGATCAGCCTTATTTTCCTAATTGTTTTAAGTCAAACATTTTAGCTTTTTTTGATTTTAAATTCAGTATATATTTTTCTTTTGCATATAATACAATAATAAGTCTCCAAATATACATTTTTGAACCCATTTCCACTGAGATTCCCTGATTTTCTTTTCTAGGTGGATCAGTAAAAAAAAAATTCTGCCCATTTCTCATCTTCAAAGAACAGAAATTCCCCTGCTCCCAGCGGATCCAGTTGCACGAATGATACTATGTATCTTGCACTATGATGTACACGCATAGGGCTGAATTTTACCAGCCCCTCGACGCTGCGGGTCATGGGGAGAGGCTCACTTCGACCCGCGACGTCAAGAAGGGCATATTTCTGGTGGCGGGGCTACCCCGGTGCGGCCCCCTGCTGCATGGTGGGGGGCCCTTCATCTAAATATGTAAATGAAGAGTAATTATATGCAAACGTACTTAGCTGCGGGCAGCAGCTGTCCCACGTCGATTTTATGGCTGCCATTCTGCACACCATCGGAACTCCGCATGGAGTTCCGAGGCGAGAGCCTGGTGGGGAGGAGGGGTGGAAGAGCAGGGAAATCAGTTTTCATTGGATATGGGGATGGTGGGAAGAGATTGTAGGCCAAATGTTAGAAGTTTGGGGGGTAAAGTTCGGGAAGGGAACAAAACCTTTTCTGACATTAAGTGCTACTTAAATGGCCATTGGGGGGTTTGGGGAAGGGCCATCCACATCAGTATTATTTTTTAATAATTTAACAATGCTGCACCTTTAATAATTAAAAGTAATTGTAAGGGCTTAAAGCCCTTCAAAAATGGTGCCTGTGCGGTGACGCCGGATGCTGTTGCTGAGGACGCGGTGGCTGCCCCCTACACGTCATCGGGGGCGGCCGCTCCGCCTCCTCTATTTAAATGAGCCTCTGTGCATAATATCGCGGAGGTTCCTCGGTGGCACTTGGGTCTCAGAAGGCCGCCGAGTTGAAAGCTTGGCGAGCAATTAAAATTCGACCCAGAATGTGTGCATTGACTTCACAAGCATGTTGCATACACATCCCACGAATTTACTTCAGTAGCAAAATTATGGGTGGGAAACAACTTGAGTCTATTTATTTGGTGGTATTCATAGGCCATGTAACAAGAAGAAAAGTTAAACTTTCTATCTTCCCAAACCCAAGCAACCTCAGAACTACCAGAAAAGTTAGAAATGTCCACGTGCAAAAGAATTTATTAAGTGGGAAACCCAAGTGAGTACATTGTTTTGCTGCCAGCCATTGACCCACAGAATTGAAAGTCTATGTAACTACTTTGACTTTGCTGCTCAATTAATGTAGAATAAAATAATTTACTACATTAGACTTTATAGTATCTGAGTTGGATCATCGGCTTCGTGAAATTCAGCTTTACATGCTCCAAATAATGGTATAATGGTTGTGCCATTAAGATAAGATGGTATTTCTTGTTAATTAAAAGTATGATAGAACTTGCATGCTAGACATAGTCTATTTGTCGCACCTCTGCTTTGCTGTCCATGACAGTTCAAGTGCCACTCAAATGTTTATGCTGTTTTCAGCAAAAATTATAAGGTAGTCATTAGTAATCTATAGGGAAACTCAGCAAAGGAAATGCTGGAGTTAGAATGCTGCAGCCACATCATTGACCCTTGATTGTGTCCCTTTTTCTGTACAAAGCCTGAACAGTAATTTAACTCAATAATTTTACCCAGAATTTACTGCAGCAGTTAGACTTTGTGACCTAAAAAGGGCAGAGCTTCAGTATAGCAGCAGAATAATTATTGAACAGCAGCATTTTATTTCTCACATAAGTTTATAGCTATTTGGAGCAGAATTGGTGAACTTAATACTGTTGTGGAAAGCACAAGTAATTTTGCTGCTTTTTGAAAATTTTTCATGCAGTCCTCTTCCACCAATGAGAAACACAGTGATCATTTTGCTCGGGGTGATGGTCGATTTGGCATAAATCGTAGAAGGCACAACTCTTCAGATGGATTCTTTAGTAATGGTCTACTCCGAGCTGCTGGAGGTAGGAAAGGTACAATTTAACAATCAGACAATTCTAATTTGCCAGATGAAAATTTGGAAGGAGAAAAATCTGTTGTAGGCTGTGTTGCAAAATGCTTTCAGTTAATTGAATACTTTTCTTGTTATTTTATCAATTTTACACTTGCCTGTGTATACATGTAGTATAAAAGTTTTATTTTGAAATGTGATTGTTTAATAAAATAATTGGTAACTAGAAATACAACAAACATATCTCTTCCCATCTACATTCGTGACTCTTCTGACACCCTACGTCATTTTGACAATTTCCAGTTTCCTGGCCCCAACTGCCTACTCTTCACTATGGACGTCCAATCTCTCAACACCTCCATCCCCCACCAGGACGGTTTGAGGGCTCTCTGCTTCTTCCTTGAACAGAGGCTCAACCAGTCCCCATCTACCACCTTCCTCCGCCTGGCTGAACTTGTTCTCACATTAAACAACTTCTCCTTCAACTCCACTCACTTCCTTCAAGTAAAAGGTGTTGCTATGGGTACCCGCATGGGTCCTAGTTATGCCTGTCTTTTTGTGGGATATGTTGAACATTCTTTGTTCCAGTCCTACTCGGGCCCCCTCCCCCAACTCTTTTTCCGGTACATTGATGACTGTATCGGTGCGTTTTCCTGCTCCACCCCAAACTGGAAAACATTATCAACTTTGCTTCGAATCTCCACCCTTCTCTCACCTTTACATTGTCCATCTCCGACACCTCCCTTCCCTTCTTCAACTTCTTTGTCTCCATCTCTGGAATTATAAGCCTACTGACTCCCATAGCTATCTTGACTACACTTGTTTACATCCTGCCTCCTGTAAGGACGTCATTCCATTCTCCCAGTTTCTCCGTCTCTGACGCATCTGCTCTGATGATGCAATCTTCCCTCAAGCGAGGATTCCTCCCCCCTCCCCCCCCACTTCCTGCCACTGTGGTTGACAGGGCCCTCAAGCGTTCCGTGACCAATTCCCGCACCTGGGCCCTCACCTCTTCCCCATCCTTCCCAGAACCATGACAGGGTTCCCCTTGTCCTCACTTTCCACCCCACCAGTCTCCACATCCAAAGGATCATTCTCCGCTATTTCCGCCACATCCAACGTGATGCCACTACCAAACACATCTTCCCCTCCCCTCCCATCAGCATTCCGAAGGAATGGTTCACTCCGTGACACCCTGGTCCACTCCTCCGTTACCCCCGACACCTCGTCCCCTTCTGACTGCACCTTCCCATGCAATCACAGGAGGTGTAATACCTGCCCCTTTACCTCCTTTCTCCTCACTATCCAAGGCCCCAAACACTGCTTTCAGGTGAAGCAACAATTTACTTGTACTAGTTTCAATTTAGTATACTATATTCGCTGCTCACGATGTGGTCTCCTCTACATTGGCGAGACCAAACGCAGATTGGGTGACCACTTTGTGGAACACCTCCGCTCAGTCCGAAAACATGACTCTTGAGTTTCCTGTCGCTTGCCATTTCAACACCCCCCCCCCCACTTCTTTCATGCCCACATCTCTGTCCTGGGCTTGCTGCAGTGTTCCAGTGAACATCAATGCAAGCTCGAGGGACAGCACCTCATTAAACGATTAGGCACGCCATGGCCTACCGGACTGAATATTGAGTTCAGTAATTTCAGAGCATGTCTGGCTACCCTTTTTGTTTTTTATTTTATTTTAGTTTGTTTCATCATTCAATTTTTTTTTACCATGTGCCTGCCCACATTTTTTCATGTTTATGCTTTTGGCTAGGGTTTTCATTATTCTGTCATTTAACACCCTCTCTGCACTAACGCCTAGTCTTTCACTACACCATTAACGCACTCTTTGCCCCATAACCTCCTTGTCAGTTATTTTCCATGACCCTCTGTCCTATCAACACCTTCCCTTTTGTTCTCTTTTGCTCCGCCCCCACTTTATTTGCTTAAAACCTATTACATTTCTAACCTTTGCCAGTTCTGATGAAAGGTCACTGACCTGAAACGTTAACTCTGCATCTCTCTCCACAGATGGTGCCAGATCTGCTGAGTATTTCCAGCACTATTTGTTTTTATAACAAAAACATGGTTGGGTTCAAAGACAATTTATGGCTAGTCCACGCCATATAATAGAACACATTCAGTTGTAATTCGCATTTTATATAATACAATCAAAACTAAAGGAATGGTTTTCAGTGGCAGGGAGCCTGTTTGGGCATAAACAGATGATGTGAACATTAACAATGGAAGTAGCAAGAGTTTGTGGCAGCCTTGGCATGATAATTGTCCTTTAAATTGGCCATCACTGTATTGACCAATAACTGAAAGGTTGTGCTTTGTTACTTGTGTGAGGTTTAGTTTGCAGGTATGATACTGAAATGTATAATGTCAGGTTTTGGGATAGTTTTGATTATTTGTGGAGAGAGTAAAAGTCATGTTTACACTAAGATGGATAACTGGTTGACATTTTCAGTAGTGACAATGTAAGTACATTTAAAGAAAGTTTATTGAAATGGATTTCCATATAATTTCCATATGGAGAAAAGCTTTGGCTTATGAAACACAACGAACTGAACAATTGACTAGGATAGAAGGTCATGAAGATAGTGGAAGGGAAGAGGTTGAGAAACATGTTTTCACGTACATTAGATGCACATGTAAAAGAAAATTCCTTCATCCCATGATATGAGGGGGAGCCGTGCTCAAAGAGAGCAAGTTTTGGAGATAAAAGCTACAACAGCTTGGCCTTGATTTTTTGAACCCATCTTTGTTTCTCAGCCTTGCTGAGAGTGCAGAACTGGTGAAATTGTCATTTAGTTTCTGCTTTTCTCTGTTAAGCCAATCCAGTGTGTTAACAGCTTGCTTCAGTGTTGTACTGTGGCATTTCTGTGAAATAAACAATGAGAGATGTCACTATGTTTGGCGGCTTTTACTAGCCATTTGTGATTATGTAAAACCTGTCTATTATGAATCAGGCTTTCCAACACACTTTCTCATGCAGTTATAATATGAAACTTTTACTGTACTGAGTTAGTGTAGGACTAATGGTTAACAATAATACTGTGCCTTAGAACTTGATAAAATTCCCAGGGTCACCTGTCAAACTAGATGAGAAATGCCAAATACAAGACCCATTTTCTATGGACTAGAACTAGTGATTGAATTTATTTACAGTTATATAGTTTACAAAAGCAACACAGCTCCAGGGACCCGGGTTCAATTCTGGGTACTGCCTGTGTGGAGTTTGCAAGTTCTCCGTGTCTGCGTGGGTTTTCGCCGGGTGTTCCGGTTTCCTCCCACATCCAAAGACTTGCAGGTGATAGGTAAATTGACCGTTGTAAATTGCCCCTAGTGTAGGGAGGTGATAGGGAATATGGGATTACTGTAGGGTTAGTATAAATGGATGGTTGTTGGTCGGCACAGACTCGGTGGGCCGAAGGGCCTGTTTCAGTGCTGTATCTCTAAATAAATAAAATAAAATAAGGAAGTTGTAACATACAATATTTCTACAAACTAGATTGACTGCTTCAAAGATTCTTTGTTCCTCCACCTTCTTGAGGCAGAATTTTTTTTATTCGTTCATGGGATGTGGGCATTGCTGCTAGGCCAGCATTTATTACCTATCCCTATTTGCCCTTGAGAAATTGAGTGGTTTGCTATGCCATTTCAGAGGACAGTTAAGAGTCAACCGCATTGCTGTGGGTCTGGAGTCACATGTAGGCCAGACCAGATAAGGACGGCAGATTTCCTTCCCTAAAGGACATTAGTGAACCAGATGTTTTTTTTACAAGAATGGACATTGGTTTCATGGTCACCATTAGACTAGCTTTTTAATTCAAGATTTTTATTAATTAACTTTAAATTTCACTATCTGCCATGGTAGGATTCGAACCCATGTGCCTAGAGCACTAGCATGGGCCTCTGGATTGCAAGTCTAGCGATATTACCACGACGCCACTGCCTCCCCGCAATTAAGTCCCGAAATAAGTCTCTTATAATAGGTTAGAGTTTTTTTTAAGAGTATGATATCTTCCAAATCATACACAGCTAACAAGGTAGTTGTTGATATGTGGCTCCAGAAAATCTTAAAATGATGGGCAGTGTTTTGGAAGTATCCTGATAGTTGTATCATTCATAACTGATCATTAATAAGCTTCCTATAAACAAAAGTAGCGACACACAAATTTTCAGTGTTAAAGGATACAAAATTTCACATTGCTGAGAAAAGTCAAAGGGAAGTAACTAAATTACGTGGATTTGGAATGGAAATAGGTACCCTTTTGAACTAACAAAAACCACTTGCATTTATATAGCTCCTTTATCCCAATAAAGCGTACCAACAATCAAACTGCTGAATACTGTTATTTGTTTTTCATATGTAACATGCATGAATTCATGAACTATTGCAATACTGATCAATTACAATTTATGACCAGGTTTAAATTTCACCCCACAACTGGTGCTTCCAATTTTTTTATTTTCACTTTGTTTTACGAAGGGGTCAAATTTGTACAATGAGCTAAAAGTATTTGCTTATAACAAGAGCGCATTTGTCAACAATCCATTCTTGGTACAAGAGAAGTAGGGTATCTTCATAAGCTACATGCAGTTGTAAAACTGAAACACCCGTTGCCTGTTGTTCATTAAAAACTAATTCCACTTGGTGCCAGTTAGTGGGCTGTACAGAAAATTGTTTCTCATGTGATGACTCAAATCCGTTATATCCATGAAATTGTTAAATGTATTTACAAGTTCACTGATTCATTGGTTTCAGGTATACACATTGTACAGGATGAAGTGGATCTATAATAATATGTTACATAAAATGAAGGCTGCTAAATATGAGTTTATGCCATGTAAGGCACATCTTAAGTTTACATTAGTGAAAAACTAATATTTTGCAATTTTTGTTTTATTTCTAGACGGCTGGTACCAGCCTTCATTGCTTCGCCATGATTCTGTGGACTCGGGTGTTTCTAAAGGTGTTCAAGTTAGCCTTGTTGGAAGTCAAGTTTGGAAAGAAAATGCTGGTTGGCACAATGTAACAAGAGGCCACGATGCTGTCAATCAGCGTGGTGGTGGCAGTGCACATAGACACTGGAATGGCAGCTTTCATAATCGAAAGAGTTCAGGATTTCAGGACAAGCCACCTGCTGAGGTAAACGAAGAGAAAAAGGAGGAAAAAGATGAAAAACTTCAGTTTGAAGAGGAAGACTTTGTAAGTTTCTTTTGTAGTAACTTTTGAGATATGTGTACTGAAAACATTAGAATTCTTTCAGTAAAAAACAGATAATTGAATAATAATCTTGGATAAACTCTCTTTAAACAGCCATCTCTGAATCCTGATGCAGAAAAACAGCCTAGCCAGAGCAGACCCGTCAGCACACCTGCAGGAGTATGGGGTAAGAAGACACCGGAAATTCGGATAAGTCTGTCTGACCTTTTAAAATACCATATTGGAATTTTTATAACTTTCAATGATACAGATAAAAACTACTATTGTGTATGAGTTTGTGTATTCTTTAATGTTTCCAGTAAAAATTGAATATTGATCTTTAGCTGCAGGTTTATTCACACAAAGAATTATGCTGTGGAGCAAAGGGGCCTGACACTTGGTGAGGGTCATTTATTTATTTTATTTAGAGATACAGCACTGAAACAGGCCCTTCGGCCCACCGAGTCTGTGCCGACCACCAACCACCCATTTATACTAACCCTACAGTAATCCCATATTCCCTACCACCTACCTACACTAGGGGCAATTTACAATGGCCAATTTACCTACCACCTGCAAGTCTTTGGCTGTGGGAGGAAACCGGAGCACCCAGCGAAAACCCACGCAGTCACAGGGAGAACTTGCAAACTCCGCACAGGCAGTACCCAAAATTGAACTCGGGTCCCTGGAGCTGTGAGGCTGCGGTGCTAACCACTGTGCCACTGTGCTGTCATATTCAACAATAATTATTTGGAAACACTGGGATAGAAATTAGACTCGATTTATGAATTTGTATCATTAAAATCCTAGCGACCGGGAAACTCTACCCACTTCCCTCCAATCTCTTATTTCAGCTTTTCCCCTTTGTTGAACCCTATATCACAAAGTCATAATTGTTCAGTTGTAACAAAATTACCGATCATGAACATTTATTCTTTCAAACTATAAATAAATGATGTGCATAAATGACTTCGATCTTGGAATACAGAGTAGAATTTCAAAATTTGCTGATACCAAACATGGAGGAGTGGCAAAAATGAGGATGATATGAACCACATGCAAAGGACATAGTTAGGGGAGCAGAACGACAGGCAAGTGAGAGATGGAATTTAATACAGGCAAGTGTGAAGTGATGCATTTTGGCAGAAGGGATAGAGTGAGGCAATATAAACATAATATTGCAGTTCTAAAACGTCTGCAGGAACAGAGGGACTTGGGGTACATGTGCATCAATCTTTGAAGGTGTCAGGATATACTGAGAGTGGTTAGCAAAGCATATGGAATCTTAGGCTTTATAAATAGAGGCAGTGAGTACAAAAGTCAGGAAGTTATTCTGAACCTTTATAAAGCTCTGGTTAGGCCCCAACTAGAGTACTGCATCCAGTTCTGGTTACCCACTTTAGGAAGGTTGTGAAGGTCCTTGAGAGGGTGCGGAAGAGAGTTACCAATTGTTAGAGGGTTGGGGAATTTTAGTTATAAGGTCAGGTTGGAAAAGCTATGGTTGTTCTCCCTGGAACAAAGGAGATTGAGGGGAGCTTTGATAGTGTACAAGGTATGACAGACTTAGATAAGTTAAATAAGGAAAAACTGTTCTCATTAACTGATGGTACAAAGACTAGGAGACATGGATTGAAGGTTTTGGGCAACAGATGCAGGGGGTATGTGAGGAAGAACTTTTTTTACGTAGTGTGTGGTAATGACCTGGAACATGCTGCCCCTGAGGTTGGTGCAAGCAGGGACAATCAATGATTTCAAAAGGAAATTCGATGGGCACTTGAAGGAAATAAACTTGCAGGGCTACGGGGATAGAGCAGGGGAGTGGGACTGATTGGATTGCTCCACGGAGAGTCGGCATGAACTCGATGTGCCGAATGGTGGCCTTCTATGTCATAAATGACTCCAGGATAGCTTCAGCATTCTGTACATTAATAGTGTGTTGAGGTTTCTGGCTGGTCTTTGTTTACAAACTCACTTTTTCTTATTTTTCCAAATCGGATATTAAAAGGGATGTGCCTAGGAATTTAGTGTGCTATTACTCTGACATACTGTATAATACCATACTACATAATATATTGTAGGAGCTAGATTTTTATCAATCAATCCAAAGAAAAATTACACTGGACTTAACAAAACAACAATGCTAGTTTGCCTTTTGGAGCAGGCTATGCAGGACATACACGAGACTCAAACAACAAATCCGTTCACCATATTTTGGAAAAAGATTTTGCTCTCGTTTAAAAACATAAAAATGCACTCTCTTCAAAAAATGATTGCAAATATATTACTCAAATAATTTAGATGAATTATCTCTGAGGATACAAGTAACATCCCAGTATTAGCTGTAAGTGAAGAAGGGGAAGGGAGGGAGGAACTCAATAAAATTACAATCACCAGGAAAGTGGTAGTGAAGAAATTGTTGGAGCTGCTGGCTGTCATGTCCCCGGGTCCTGATGGACTTCATCCTAGAGTGTTAAAGGAAATGGCTAGTGAGATACTTGATGTTAGTTTTAATTTTCCAAAATTCCCTAGATTTGGGGAAGGTTCCTTTAGATTGCAAAATAGCGAATGTAACTCCTTTATTCAAAAAAGGAGGGAGATAGAAAGCAGGAAACTACAGGCCAGTTAGCTTAACATCTGTCTTAGGGAAAATGTTAGAAGCTATTATTAAAGACGTTATAGCAGGGCATTTAGAAAAATTCAAGGTTATCAGGAAGAGTCAGCATGGTTTTGTGAAAGGGAAATCGTGTCTAACCAATTTATTGGAGGTCTTTGAGGGAATTGCATGTGCTGTGGATAAAGAGGTACCGGTGGGTGTTTTGTACTTAGATTTCCAGAAGGCATTTGATCAGGTGCCACATCAAAGGTTATTGCAGAAAATAAAGCTCATGGTGTAGTAGGGGGTAACATATTGGCATGGATACAAGATTGGTTAACTAACAGGAAACAGGGTAGGCATAAATGGGTCATTTTCTGGTTGGCAAGATGTAACGAGTGGTGTGCCACAGGGATCTGTGCTGGGGCCTCAACTTTTTACAATTTATATTAGTGACTTAGATGAAGGGGCCGAAGGTATTGTTAAATTTGCTGATGACACCAAGATAGGTAGGAAAGTAACTTGTGAAGAAGACACAAGGAGGCTATAAAGGGATATAGATAGGTTAAGTGTGTGGGCAAAGACCTGGCAAATGGGGAGTATAATGTGGGAAAGTGGGAAATTGTCCACTTTTGAAGGAAGAATAAAAAAGAACCTTATTATGATTAGATTAGATTAGAGATACAGCACTGAAACAGGCCCTTCGGCCCACCGAGTCTGTGCCGAACATCAACCACCCATTTATACTAATCCTACACTAATCCCATATTCCGACCAAACATCCCCACCTGTCCCTATATTTCCCTACCACCTACCTATACTAGTGACAATTTATAATGGCCAATTTACCTATCAACCTGCAAGTCTTTTGGCTTGTGGGAGGAAACCGGAGCACCCGGAGAAAACCCACGCAGACACAGGGAGAACTTGCAAACTCCACACAGGCAGTACCCGGAATCGAACCCGGGTCCTTGGAGCTGTGAGGCTGCGGTGCTAACCACTGCGCCACTGTGCCGCCCATTATCTCAATGGTGAGAGACTGCGGAGCTCTGAGATGCAGATCTGGGTGTCTTAGTGCATGAATTGTAAAAGGTTAGTATGCAGGTACAGCGCGTAATTTGGAAAGCTAATAGAATGCTATCATTTATTGCGAGGGGAATTGAATACAAAAGTAGAGAGGTTATGCTTCACCTATACAGGGCATTGGTGAGACCATATCTGGAGTATTGTGTACAGTACTGGTCTCAAGGGAGGATGTAAATACGTTGGAGGCAGTACAGAGCAGGTTTACTAGACTAATACCTGGAATGGGCGGGCTGTCTTATGAGGAAAGATTGGACAGGTAGACTTGTATATGCTGGAATTTAGAAGAGTAAGAGGCGACTTGATTGAAACATAGAAGATCCTGAGGGGTCTTGACAGGGTGGATGTGGAAAGGATGTTTCCCCTTGTGGGAGCATCTAGAACTAGGGGTCACTGTTAAAAAAATAAGGGGTCACCCATTTAAGACCAAGACAAGGAGAAATGTTTTCTCTGAGGGCCGTGAATCTTTGGAAATGTCTTTCTCAAAAGGCGGTGGAAGCAGAGTCTTTGAATATTTTTAAGGCAGAGATAGATAGATTCTTGATAAGGGAGTGGAAGGTTATCGGGGGTAGGTGGAGTAGTCAGTTCAGCCATGAAATTACTGAATGGCGGAACAGGCTCGAGGGGTCGAGTGGCCTACTACCCCTCCTAATTAATATGTTCATATGTATGCCACCAGGATTGTCCTGCTGTAGGGGCGACTGAGTTGACAACAATCAATAATTTAAAAGGGAAGTCACCCGCATCTTCCACTCCAGTGTCCTGAAAGCCAACAAGTTGGAGAGCAATGGCAGTTGGACATTGAAGCTCAAATGCTCTATTTATTGTTCCGTAAGCAAAGATAATGCTAAGAGGAAACTTGAGTGATTAAGACAAAGCATGCGTTGCAGAAAATAAATTAAGAAATATTGCAAATAATGTAATTAAAAAGCAGAACCAAAAAGGTAATAATCTCTGGATTACTACCTGAGCCACGAGCTAATTGGCACAGGGTCAATAAGATTAAAAAGGTAAATACGTGGCTCAAAGATTGGTGTGGGAGAAATGGGTTTGAATTCATGGGACATTGGCACCAGTACTGGGGAAGGAGGGAGCTGTTCTGATGGGACGGGCTGCACCTGAATCATGCTGGGACCAGAGTCCTGACGAATTGCATAACTAGGCTTGTAGATAGGGCTTTAAGCTTAATAGTGGGGGGGGGGGGGGGATGTTTCAGTTGCATGGAAAATTAGGAAGTCAAAGTTAAAGGAGAAGGTAGGAGTGCAGGTTAGTGATGAGGCTGATTGTTACCAGAAATAAAAGGTCGGGACAGAACATGTGAACGTCATGTTGCACCAAGGAATCGTACAACAGTAGGGAAATTTGATAATAGAACAAACTTAAAGGCTTTGTATCTGAATGCGCGAAGCATTTGGAATAAAATTAATGAGTTAACAGCGCAAATTGAGATGAATGGATGTGATTTAGTGGTGATTACTGAGACATGGTTGCAGGGAAACCAGGTTTGGGAATTGAATATCCAAAGGTACTCAGTATTTCGGAACGATAGGCAGGAAGGAACAAGAGGTGGTGTAGCTTTGTTAGTATAGGAAGAGATCAGTGCAGTAGTGAGAAATGATATAGGCACTGGAGATCAAGACGTAGAATCAGTCTGGGTAGAAATAAGAAATAGCAAGGGAAAGAAGATCCTGGTGGGAGTAATCTATAAGTCCCCAAACAGTAGTTCTGCAGTGGGACACAGTATAAACCAGGAACTACTAGGGGTTTGTAAGAAAGTTATGGCAATATTCATGCGTGATTTTTAATATGCATATGGACTGGATTAATCATATTGGCAAGGGTAGCCTTGAGGGAGAGTTCATTGAATGTATTAGAGATTGTTTTTTGGAGCAATATGTTGTGGAACCAACCAGGGAGTAGGCTATTCTAGATTTGGTACTGTGTAATGAGGTGGGATTAATTAATGATCTCATAGTTAAGGATCCTCTAGGGAAGAGTGATCATAGCATGCTAGAATTTCAAATTCAGTTTGAGGGCGAGAAACTGGAGTCCCACACTAGCGTTCTGGAGTTAAACAAAGGTAATTACATAGGCATGAGGACAGATTTGGCCCCAGTGGACTGGGCAGGAAGACTAAAAGGGAGGACAGTTGATGAGCAGTGGCAGATGTTTAAGGAGATATTCAATTCCTTCCAACTAAAATATATTCCAGAGAGGAAGAAAGATTGTAAGAGGGGGGAGAAACATCCATGGCTAAGCAAGGAAGTTAAGGATAACATAAAGACATAAACTAAGGCATAACATATTGCAAAGGCCAGTGGCAGGCTGGAAGTTTGGGAAACTTTTAAAGATCAACAAAAGGTTACTAAAAACATAATAAAAAGAGCAAAGGTAAATTATGAAAGAAAACTAGTGCAAAATATAAAAACTGATAGCAGAAGCTTCTATAAGTATATAAAAGGGAAGAGAGTAGCTGAAGTGAGTGTTGGTCCCTTGGAGGATGAGACAGGGGAGTTAATTGTGGGGAACACAGAAATGGTGGAGACACTAAATCAGTATTTTGCCTTACTTTTAACTGTGGAGGACACTAGTACCATCCCAATAGTAACAAGTAGTGCTGAGGTTATAGAAAGGGAGGAACTTAGAACAGTCATCACTAGGGAACAAGTACTGAGCAAACTATAGGGATTGAAGGCAGACAAGTCCTCAGGGCCTGATGGCCTACATCCTAGGGTCTTAAAGGAAGTGGCAGCAGAGATAGTGGATTCATTGGTTATCATATTCCAAAATTCCCTGGATGCGGGAAAGGTTCCAGTGGATTGGAAAAATGCTAATATGACGCCCTTATTCACAAAAGGAGGGAGGCAGAAAGTAGGAAACTATAGACCAGTTAGTTTAACATCTGTCATTGGGAAATTGTTAGAATCCGTTGTTAAGGAAGTACTAACAGGGCATTTAGAAAGTCAAAACGCAATCCATTAGAGTCAGCATGGTTTTATGAAGGGTAAAAGGTGTTTTGAGTAATTTGCTAGAGTTCTTCAAAGATGTAACAAGTAAAGTGGATAATGGGGATCTTGCAGATGTAGTATATCTGGACTTCCAGAAGGCATTTGATAAGGTGCCACACAAAAGGTTAATATACAAGGTAAGATCACATGGGGTTGGGGCAATTTATTAACATGGATAAAGGATTGGCTAACCAACAGAAAACAGAGAGTAGGGATAAATGGGTCCTTTTCTGGTTGGCAAGGTGTAACTAGAGGACCACAGGATTTGGTCCTCGGGGCCCCAACTATTTACAATCTATATTAATGACTTGGATACAGGGATAGAAGGTACTATAGCCAAATTTGCAGATGACACGACAATAGGTGGGATAGTAAGTTGCAATAAAGAAATAAGAAATTTCCAAATGGATATGGATAGATTAGGTGAATGGGCCAAAATTTGGCAGATGCAGTTTAACGTGGATCAGTGCGAGGTTATCCATTTTGGTCGGATGAATAGAAAGGCAAATTATTATCTAAATGGACAGAAACTTCAGAGTGCCTTGGTGCAGAGGGATCTGGGTGTCCTCATGCATGAATCGCAGAAAACTAGTACGCAGGTAGAGCAGGTAATAAGGATGGCAAATGGAATTTTGGTATTTATTGCTAAAGGAATAAAGTATAAAAGTAGGGATGTGTTGCTGCAACCGTGCAAGGCATTAGTGAGACCGCACCTGGAGTATTGAGTACAATTTTGGTCCCTTTACTTGAGAGGGATGTAGTTGCATTGGAGGCAGTTCAGAGGAGGTTCACTAGATTGATTCCAGAGATGAGGGGTTTGTCTTATGAAGAGAGATTGAACAGTTTAGACCTTTACTCTCTAGAGTTTAGAAGAATGAGAGGAGATCTAATTGAGGTATATAAAATGATTAAGGGGATTGGCAAAGTAGACATAGAGAGGATGTTTCCTCTTGTGGGGCAATCTAGAACAAGAGGTCATAGTTTTAGGATAAGGGGTAGCAGATTTAAAACAGATGAGGTGAAATTACTTCACTCAAAGGGTCGTGAGTCTGTGGAATTCACTGCCGCAGAGTGTGGTGGATGCCAGGACATTGAGTAAATTTGAGGAGATAGATTTTCAATTAGTAATGGGTTGAATGGTTATGGAGAAGGGGCAGGAAAGTGGAGTTGGGGCTGGGATGAGATCAGCCATGAGCTTATTGAATGGCGGAGCAGGCTGAAGAGGCTGAATTGCCTATTCCTGCTCCTTGTTCTTATGTATGATAGCGTCTTCCATTCTGTCATTTCTTGTGTGCAGTTAAAGGCCATGTATACCCTCGGCTTGTTTTTATTCATATTATAGATGTTTTGTCAGGTCAGGCACCTGAGGTAGAGGTCAAGCCAGACAATTCAAATAGAAGCATTTAAGTTTGCTTCTATACATGTTTGCCAGGTAATTCAATTTCTTTTGGCCTGACAAGTTTTTCTTTTGAAAAGTATTTCTGAGCCAGACTTGTAGAAATAATGACTGAAGTCATTATTCAGAGATAAATATGCCATAGAGAAACTTTGAGGACAGTCAGAAGCATACTGTCATGCAAAGGGTAGTAATCAGAGAACTTATAACTACTATAAATCTATACTACCATTATTCCTGTTCACTTATCCTTTTACAATTTAATAAATATTTGACAGTTTATAGTCTAAGCCATGGTTTAGTGAGCTGTTGATCATCACCTGAAGTTGAGGAGGGCACGTTAATACAAACAGGACACATGATATAAGTGATGCGTTTCTTAGTCGATCACTGTCGATACAAATTACGTTGGTTTTGGGCAGATTCAACTTGGGAGGCAACTTGAGCCAAGTTCCGGCTCTCTTCACCCAGCATCTACATTTATAGCCCTTCCTAACAGAGGCCCTTACTTCAGAACCTCAACTATTCTCCACAATTGTAGCCAATAGTCGCATCCCACCCTTGCTGAAGTCAGATACCTGAACGTAGACAGGGAATTGATCTGTCTGCCGGTACAGACACGATAGGCTAAATGTCCTCCCTCTGTGCTGTAGGTTTCTATGATTCTGATCACTGTGGCTCAGTAACCACTAAACTATTGGAAGTATTCAAAATTAGGTTTGAGCAGCTAGTTGTGTCCGGTATCTGTGTGCTGGACTTGTATTTATAAAAGTTGATTTGAACCAGATATTGATTCTTGAATTTAGCTGCCCTCGGTAGATAGGTTTTGCCAATTCTCGTTCAACCCTGAGTACTTTTGCATCAGCAGAGCAGTCTCTTAGCAGAGGACTGAAGAGCAAAAAGAGTTGATAGGATCAGTTCCTGTTGGAGAGATCTGTAATAGAAGGCTGTGACCCTCATGGTTGGGAAGAAATGCGTAGTAATATGACTATTCTTTAAAAAAAAAGGAAAAACCTGCTCCTGAAGGCCATGAGGTATTAAACCGGTAGCTCGATATGTTGGACATCGTGGAAAAATAGTTTACTTTCTCAAACTAAACTGCTTTTTTCACTTTGAAAACCGAATGAAAATCATTACACCTACGACTTCATTTTATGGTGTTAAAGGCTCACTGCTTCAATTTGATACTGTAATATGTAAGTCAAGTCACAGTTGGGCTGCTGTTTCAGAAGATGACTCCAAATATTTGAACTTCTGTAATAAATAATGAATAAAAGATGGAGGGGAGGCGGTGGCTTATTGGTAATGTCACTGGACTAGTAATCCAGATGGCTAGGCTAATGATCTGGGGACAAGGTTTCGAATCCCACCACAGCAGATGGTGAAATTTGAATTCAATTAATAAATCTGGAATTTAAAAAAAGCTAGTCTAATGGTGACCATGAAACCATTGTCGATTGTTGTAAAAACCCATCTGGTTCACTAATGCACTTTAGGGAAGGAAATCTGCTGTCCTTACCTGGTCTGGCTTATTTTTGCTCCATACCCACAGCAATCTGGTTGACTCTTAACTGCCCGCTGAAGTGGCCTAGCATGCCACTCAGTTGTCAAGGGCAATTAGGGATGGGCAACAAATGCTTGCCTTGCCAGTAAAGCCCACATCCCATGAAAGATTTGAAAAAAACACTGTTTTCAATTTTGATTGATAATGACTTGAGTTTAAATCTAGAAATGAAGGGGGAGTTTGAACTGATCCTGATTTTTCTTTGGATTTGAAACTGTCATCTTAGAACTATGCTAGATGCTTTATTTGAGTTTCTGAGATGGTAATTGTTATCTTGTTATATCTGCCAATATGAGTGAAGTGCATTGAATAATGTTGCTTCAGGCAGATATACTGGCTGCACTTCAGTTTTGCTTGGGGCTTGGAACACTACTGTGCATTTGTCTGTATGAACCACAATAATATCCTCTGCTTGAAAGGAACTGCAGATTTTACACTGGAGCATTGAAATATGGTGTTGATTATATCAAGTGTTTCCATTGAACAGTTGAAGAACATTTGGAAATATTAAATCATCTCTCAAAGCTTTTTATCCTTCTAAATGCAGAAAACCCTCCGAGTGCCAAGCAGCCAGTTTCCAAGATGCTGGTCATCAAAAAAGTTTTGAAAGAGGAACCAATATTCTCAACTAGCTTTTCTTCCTCAGGAAACCATTTTGCAAACAGCAACAAAAACACTGCAAGTCCAAGCGTTTACAAAAATCTAATACCCAAACCTGCAGCTCCTCCCTCAAAGGTATAGTAACCCATTGTTTGAATTTTTGCAATATTTTTATATCATGCTTATTGTGTGAGATGAAAATAATAATGAAATAAAGTAGCATAATTCAGAAATTAGATGATGTGGGTGTTATTTATTGAATTTTCAGTTTCTTGATTCTGAATTTGATTTGACTTCATCTGGGATTTAGGCATCATTACTTACTGTTAGAAGCTTCAGTTATTCCTCCTTTTGTTTAAAAGTTCCATTTAAGCATTCTGTTCTCAACTGATGTGAACCTATTCTAGAAGACAATTTCAGTCAATATGATAAAACCTTAATATTTGTTTTGGGATTCGGAGGGTTGTTGGGATTATAATCTAGAAAATTGTTCAATTTATCATTGGGACAAATAATAGACCTATATTTTTGCAAGTGAATGTGCATGTTCTGATTGTAAATGAAAAATGTCAAATATCTAAATGTAGAGCAACTTCAAGGAACAGTTATACAAAAGCAAAATACTACAGATGCTGGAAATCGAAAATGAAAACACAAAATGCTGGAAATGCTCAACAGGTCAGGCAGTATCTGCGGAGAGAGAAGCAGAGTTAACGTTTCAGGTCAATGACCCTTCATCAGAACAGGGAAAAGTGAGAAATGTCAAAGGGAGTGATTCGGCACTTTACACCCTTCTGGATTCAACGTTGAATTCAACAATTCCAGACCGTAATCTCTGCCCACCCCCCCCCCCCCCCCCCCCCCCCAACACTCAAACCCCAATTTTGTTTCCTTTTCTTTGCATGTTTTGGTCTTAATCTTGTTATCTCTTGTTTTGCTTTCGGGTGGCAGCTGTTCATTATTCTGCCATTTACAGCTCCTGGGCACATCTTTTGTCTCTTTACTTGTCCCATTATCACTCCCTTTGGCTCTGTCCCACCAACTCTTTTTGGCATTTAATCTCTCCTGTCTCTGCCCTTTCGCAGACCTTCCCTTTTGTTCTTTTTCCACCCTCCTGCATTTGACCTACTTAAAACCTATTTCACAGAACAGTTATCGGATATTATATTGGGTGAGACAGAGAACTCTATCTCCATTCTTTGGTTTTCACATTTGTTAATTAATGAGAGTGATGTATCTGGCATGTTTATCAGTTGAAGACAAGATACTGAGTTGTACATGCAAGCAATACATCTATGTACTCGAGCAGAATTTCCTCCAGGGGGTCAACTTACACCTCACCAGGCAATTTGCAGTCTTCAGTCTCTACTTGTTCTAAACCTCATTGTATATACATCTTATGGGCAATTACAGAGCAATGTTAGGTAGCAGAGTAATGTCATGTGCTACTACATTAGTAGGTGGTAGTGTTGAACCAATTATACTTCATACTCAGTGAAACAGTGGAAGGTACAATAAACTTGCATGATCATAGATACTCTCACTTTTCCCAGGATATGAGTAACCCAGTTCAGATACATCTCCTCGAAATTAAGCCATAATTCTTTACATAGTTCTTTCAATGCTTCTTTAAATTATTTTAATCCATACCTTCAGCAGCCTAGGCTCTAAGCACTCCCCGCCCAATACCTCTCCACATGTCTACCTCGCTATCCTGCTTTAAGATGCTTCTTAAAACCTATCTGCTTGACCAAGCTTTTGACCTGGTGGCTTGGTGTTAAATTTTGTTTGCTAATGCTCCTGTGAAGTGCCTTGGAAATTTTTTATTCCATTAAAGATGCTAAATAAATCTAAGTTCTTAAATTATGCTAAACTTTACAACACACCATGTCTTGATTGACTTGCAAAATTCTAACGGCCTAATCTTACCCACGTGTTGTCCACATTTCACAAAAAAATCATGCGTTGCATTTTAACAAGCCCTTGACGTCGTGATCCATGGTGGGGGGGGTGCCTGAAGATGGCTCTGGGTGAGGCCTGCCACAGACCTTGAGGCTGGTGGGGCCCAGCCTGATCTCCCGGTGGCGGCGAGGCTCCGTGGTGGCCCCCCTGCCACTGGGTGACCGGACCACAATTTAAATATACAAATCAATTATATTAATAAATGTAAATACATTTACCTTCAATCTTGAGGGCCCGCCGCGATTTTCGGCATGGCGCTGGCACTCCTGGACCTTCAGATCCCCATCCGAGGAAATGCGGCGCCACACTGGTGGGGAGGGGGGAGGATGTAAGTTTGTCAGTGAGGGTGGAAAGGTCAAATGGGTGTAGGGGATGGTGGGAAGGGTTGAACCTTAAACCTTGTGCAGTTTGGGGCAGGATGGAAGGTCAGATGTAAAAGGTAAGTGTTTTTGGAGGTTGGGGGAAGGGCAAATAGTTATTGTAATTGTTATGGAGGGGGTGGGAAAGGGGCATAAGAAATGTATTTAATTTTGGGGGATCTTTCTTTAAAAATTTAAATATGTCAGAAGGGCTAGTTGCCCTTTGAAAATGGCACCAGCGCCTGCACGCAGGCAGCTGATGCCATTGCCGCGGACGGATAACTCGTCCCCTCCATGTGATGGGGAGTGGGGGAGCGGGCCGTCCTGGCTATTTAACTGAGCCGCCGCGCTTAAGAATGCGGCAGCTCTTTGGTGTGCGGCCCACATGGGCTCGCTGCCAAAATCACCGACAGGCTCTTAAATTCCAGCTCCATAATACAGATGCATACAAATTAGGGGCAGGAGTAGGCCACTCAGCCCCTTGAGCCTGCTGTGCCATACAACAAGATCATGGCTGATCTGATTGTAACCTCGACTCCACATTCCTGCCTACCCCTGATAATCTTTCACCCCCCCCCACCCTTGCTAATCAAGAATCTATCTACCTCTGCCTTAAAAATATTCAAAGACTGCTCTACTGCCTTTTGAGGAAGAGTTCCAAAGACTCACAACCCTCAGAGAAAAAATTTCTCCTCATCTCGGTCTTCAATGGGCTACCCCTTATTTTTAAACAGTGACCCCTAATTCTAGATTCTCCCACAAGGGGAAACATCCTTTCCACATCCACCTTGTCAAGACCCCTCAAGACCTTATATGTTTCAATCAAGTCACCTTTTACTCTTCTAAACTCCAGCAGATACAAGTCTATCCTGTCCAACCTTTCTTCATAAGACAATCTGCCCATTCCAGGTATTAGTCTAGTAAACCTTCTCTGAACTTCTTCCAACGCATTTACATCCTTCCTTAAATAAAGAGACCAATACTATACACAGTACTCCAGATGTGGTGTCTTTAGCTGAAGCATAACCTCCCTACTTCTGTATTCAATTCCACTCACAATAAACTATAGCATTCTATTAACTTTCCTAATTATTTGCTGAACCTGCATACTAACTTTTTGTGATTCATGCACTGTGACACCCAGATCCCTGTGCATCTCAGAGCTCTTGCAATCTCTCACCATTGAGATATGCTTTTTTATTCTTCCTGCCAAAATGGACAATTTCACATTTTCCCACATTATACTCCATTTGCCATATCTTTGTCCACTCACTTAACCTATCTGTATCCCTTTGTAGCCTCTTTATGTCTTCTTCACAACTTACTTTCCTACCTATTTTGTGTCATCAGCAACATTAGCTACCATACCTTCGGTCCCTTCATCTAAGTTACTAATATAAATTGTGAAAAGTTGAGGCCCCAGCACTGTTCCCTGCGACACGACTCATTACATCTTGCCAACCAGAAAATGACCCATTTGTGCTGACTGTTTCCTGTTAGCTAGCCAATCTTCTATCCATGCCAGTATGTTAACCCTCTACACCATGAGCTTTTATTTTCTGCAATAACCTTTGATGTGGCACCTTATCAAATGCCTTCTGGAAATCTAAGTACAGTACTTCCACCGGTTCCCCTTCATCCACAGCACATGTTACTTCAAAGAACTCCAATAAATTGGTTAAACATGATTTCTCTTTCACAAAACCATGTTGACTCTGCCTGATTACCTTCAATTTTTCAAAGTACCCTGATAACTCTACTTTTCTCTCCACAGATGCTGCCTGACCTGAGTATTTCCAGCATTTTCTGTTTTTGTATCCCATGATGTTCTTTGTCTAAACCAAGCTGTTTAGCTTGTTATACAAATATATAAGATGCGGCAATCGGGCAAAATTAAGCAGACTGGGGGATCTTTTCTCTGGGAAAGATGAGACTAAGAAAACCCGAAAGAGATCTTTTAAAATTATGAAGAGGTTCGATGGTTTCTACGCGTTCACCCTGTTTCCACGCGGGGGAGTCCAGAACAACTGGACATAAACATAATATCCACGAACAGATCAAATGAAGAATTGAGAATTTTTTTACACAGTGTGGAACTTGCTGTCACATGAGTGATTGAAGCAGATAGTGTTGAATCATTTAAGGGGAGGCTTAATGCATAAATGAGGGAGAAGGGCATGGAGGATGTGAGGACAGGGTGGAAAGAGGCAATTCGAGTGGGAGGAGGCTTGTTCAGAGTATTAACACCAGCATAGACCAATTGGGCCAAATGCCTGCTTGTGAGCTGTAGATTCTGTGCAACCCTAGTAATGCTGCCACATTTTCTATTGTACCATATGCCTGAATTTTTGTCACAATTCTCCTTTACTGAGTGTCTTCATTAAAATTTATAAACACTACAACTACTGCATTTCTTTTATTTGCACAATCTATTATTTATTTTCAAAAGAAATTCTATCATTATTGTCTTTGTTAAATCCATTTTGGCTGTGATTTATTATCCTCTGAATTTCTAAGTACTCGTTTGATCTTGAATTCTGGATTTGAAGAGTTCACCAACAACTGAGTTGTAGACTAATTTGTCTGTGCTTAGTTAATCCTTTCCTTTATTGAACAATGTGACATCGGCTGTCATTCAGTTATTCAGCACAATATACACATCTAAGAACTTTGAAGAATTAAGTTCAGAACTGCTGACTTCCTTCAACAGCCTGGACCTGATGGTTTATCCATTGAGTTCTGCTAATCTTTTTCAGAACCAAGTCCTTTTCTACATTTATCGGAGCCAAGTCCTTTTCGCCACCACCTCCCTACCCCATCCTCCTTTAATACACTTATATTCTCATTTTCGTCATGATTTGTAAACACTGATGTAAAATACTTATCTAATATCTCCACCATGTCTCTGCAACACCTTCATTCTCTGCAAAGAGATTTATTCCTAAGCAGTCCTGCTCTGTATTTAATTGTTTTACTTTTCACATGCTTACTGTTACCTTTTTTTAAATGTTACCTTTTTCTCACATTCTGTTTTAGCCTTTCTACTCTCCCTTTTCACATACTCACTACACTTTACATTGCTCACTGTTTTGTTTAGCAAGTGGCTTGGTTTTATCATTTGTCGTTTTAAGTTTGTTTGATTTTGATATTGTACTTGTAGAGCTCCTAATGTTTCAATCACAGCTCTACCCATTTTCTCTCATTTGATCGTAGATATATGCCAAGTGAGGCCAGAAATACTATTTGTAATCTTAGGGTATGGATGCTTCATGCACTCGTATGGCATTCACCTGACCTGTATTTTAGCTGAGATGCTATCCTATTTATTTGAAATAAACTAACTGCTTCCTTGAAATACTGGACAAAAGATTGTTATACGTATGTGTTGGATGTTAATATCAAGGGTAATTTCTAGGCTTTAACTCTGACTGTGAAGGAGCAAGATACTCGAGCAGTTTTTTTTTTTCTCCAACTCTCCTCTGTGGGAAAGCAGATGTTCAGTGATGTGGACCCAAATGGGCTACTGGAGACAGATAAACAATTATAAAGATTTTTCAACATGTTTTCACCTACCCTGCATAGTTAAACCATTGTAGTGGTTAGAATGCTGAATATTTTATGGAGAATCTGATTCGGACATCTTTTCTGCAGCATTGTTTACACCATAAACAAATATGGTGTAAAAATACTGCAATCTCTGAGTGTCTGTATTAAAGATGGACAGTAAAATGCACTTGAGGCCCAATTGGATCCCAGAACACACTTTTGTAGTCCATCAGTTTGCTCATGCTTCTTAAAGATCTTGCTGATTTTGATAGAAACCTTCGGAATCACAAAGTTTCAGTAATGTTGTACACAGAAAATTAATAGCATGATTTTTTTTTTCTTCCCATATGTTTTCAAATGTAGCCAGGTCCATGGAAATCAACTGGAAGGGAGAACAAACCTGGCTTACTTTACTCTGGCCAAGATTCAGCATTTACAAGTCCTGTTGTGATGATCAAACCTTCAGCACAGTTTAGTAGTAGTTGTCACATTTCTCCAAAAGAGGTATGATCTTAATGCAATGCAATTTTATTTTGTATTGTATGATATTACCATTTATCTCCTTCATGACGTATTAAAATCTGCTCTGAGCATTACCTTGGAATTGCCAGTTTGTAAGAGATCCCAAAACACTTTAATGTGCAGCAGTGATCTATAGCCATGCCTTTTCTTTCTAGTACACTTTATTAACATACTCCATGAGAGGACAGTTTTGTTTATTAACGTGCAATGGTGGAACTTGTTTTGGTATTGGTTTTGGTGCACAATATGGCAGGGGAAGTGCTTGTCTAAAAGTCATTGTGTTTTAAAATGCTCTTGTGCTCCATTTTGCTCTCTTTATCAATAGCTTCTTATGCAGGAACATAGGAATAAGGGTAGAGCTATTCAGCCCCTTGAGCCTTATCTGCCATTCCGTTAGATCAGGGCTGATGTGTACCTTAACTTTGTTTACATGCTGTTGTTCCATATCCCTTGAAACCCTATCCTAACAAAACTCTATCTCTGTCCTGAAAATTTCAGTTGACCCAACACTAATGCATTACAGATTTCCATTACCCTTTGTGTGGAGAAGTACTTCCTGATTTTACTCTTAAATGGGCGAGCACAAATTTTAAGATTATACCCTCTTGTTCTGGATTCCTCTACCTGGGGGTTGGAATCAAATGAAATAGATTCTCTGCATCTACCCTGTTGAACCCTTATTCATTTTAAATACCACAATTAGATCACCCCTCAAACCTCTAAACTCAAGGGAATACAGGTCAGATTTATGCAATGGGCCCCATAATGTTTTTAATCCCTGGTATAATTATGGCGATTCTGTGCTGTACCCCTTCTAAGGCCAATATAGCTTTGGTTAGGCTTGGTGCCCAAAACTGAGTACTGCAGTCCAGATGGGGTCTGACCAAGCTCTGTATAATTTAAGCATCACTTATTCCATTTTTAGTTCCAACTCCCTTGAGGTAAAGGACAACATTCTAGTAGCCTTTGGATTACCTTTTGTGCCTGTGATTCATGTATATGGAACCTAAATCCCTTTGATCCTCCACAGTACCTAGTCTGTTACCATTAAGAGAGAATTCTAAATTGTTTTTGTCAGATCCAAAGTGGATAAACTCGCACTTCCCCATATTGAGCTCCATTTATCTTTAGTTTTGCCCACTCACTTAGTTTGTGTGTGCCCCTTTGTAACTCCCAGCTTGCATCCACACAATCTACTATGCTTCCTGACTTAGTGTTATTTGCAAACTTGGATATACTATTCTTCTTCAAAGTCATTAATATATAGAGTGAAAAACTAAGACCATTACAGATTCCTTGGTAGTATCAATTATCATGTCTCACCAATCCTTACTCTCTGTCTCCTACCTCCTAACCAGTTACTAACCAATGTCACAAGTAACCTCCAATTCTGTGCACTCGTAATATTTGCTAATAATCTCTTGTACAGAACCTTAAGTCCAGATAGATAACATGCTCAGAATTCCTTTCTCCACTGTTAGTGACTTCTGCAAAAAGTCAACTAGCAATGTGTTATAAAAATCTATCTGAACATAGTGTTTTTAGATGTTTTAAATGCATAAAGTGGAGGTTTTGAATAGGTGTCAGGGACAATATACAGAAAATGTGGCCATAGTTTTCTGCTTTATTATTTAATGGAAATAATTACCAACATGGGGCAAGTCCTACTCCTATAAATGAGTGGAATGGACACCGTTTGGTGCAGATTAATTTCGGTTAAAGTTAATTCATTTAGCGGACTTGGGATGTTGATGTGATAAATTATACTCATGTACTGTCATATTTTATATATCTTCTGTCATTTTAACCATCTACCAAGGTGTGACACTGCATTCATTTACATCAAAAATGTACAAGAATCATATAAAGTGCTTTTGGCTGTTACCCCTTTCTCCCCTAGCTTCCACTCTGCTGCCTCCTTGTGGCCAGGAGAACAGAATTCCAGGTTATTCTCTGATTTCTGCAAGTTTAGCTCTTGAGCTTGCTGCTAGGAGCTGTGTGAGAGCAGCACAATGCTGAATGCTTTCCCATTGCCTGGATCAGAAACAGAGCGAAGGACCAGGCTTGCATTTTACAACTCTGTGGTGCTGTACTTGGGTGTTTTGACATGCAAAACCTTCATGTGCCACTATAAATGGCCTGGCATAGGCAATGGGGTGTAGTGGAATGGTTTGTTTAGAGTATATGTAAAAGTACTCATGGCACTAGTCAAAGGTAAGTAGGGAATTTCTCCTGATGTGGTGGCCAATATTTATCCTTCAACCAACACTGCTAAAACTGATTATCTTGTAATTTATCTGTTTCCTGTTTGTGGACCTTGTGCAAATTGGTTGCTGTATTTGCCTACTTTGTAACGATAATTACTTTTCAATATACTTCATTGGCTGTGAAGCGCTTTGGGATGTTTAAGGTGTGAAAGTCACTATACTAATTCAAACTCTTTTTCTTTGAATGGTCTAATGGGAAGTAGGGTGCAGTAGAATGGCCAATTAAAATTGGAGTTGAAGAGCATTGATACACCAAAGTAGAAGATTGTTCATAGACGCTGAAACTCAGCTGGAAATGCTCGATCTTAATACTGGCTGTTCACAGTCCAAGGCTATTTAAAAGCAAAATACTGCATATGCTGGAAATCTGAAATAGAAACAAACTGCTGTAAATGCTGTGCAGGTCAGGCAGCATCGTGGAGAGAAACAGTGATAACGTTTCAGGTTGATGGCCTTTCATCAGAACGGTGTTATTTACCAGTGACCTGCAATACTGTCCTTAAGTAACTATGCATTACCACTTCCTTTCCTGAAAATGCATATTGTGAACAAGGCCCTTTTTCCTTCTCCCTCTTGCTCCAACCACCCTGCCATCCCTGCAATTTCTTCCTTTTCTCCTGCTTTGTATGCACAATATTTCAGAAAGCCTGAAAAAACATCTTTGCGTAAATGAGTTGTGAAAATGTGAATTGCACAATCCCAGAAAACCATTGGCCTAAAGTCAGTTGGGGTATTTAGAAGGGAGCAGTAAATTTGAATAGTAATTAGAATTATGACCAAAAGGCAGAAATTGAGATAAAAAAGATAGAACTGTCATGGCTACAAAGATGGCAGAGCAGGAATGGTTCTTGTGTAATTCTCTATTTTGTGTTTTCTTTTATTCAAGGAACTCTATTAATTGATAAAGTGACCTATTTTACTTATAAAGCTTGTAAGGTGTCTTCAGAGTACCAAAATTAACTGTGGTGCTTGATTTTATCGTTCAAGGAATCAGTTGAAAATACTTCCTTGAAATTTCTCCCTACTAGTGTCTTAAATTGCCTGAAAGGCAGCTTTACATATGTAACTATTTATTTTACTTAATCTTATCTCAGAAATCTGGTATTGATTTGCTGTTCAAATGCATTAGACCAGTTGGCAAAAATGTCTGAAATAAAATGTCATGTACAATTTCAGTTTTGAAAAATAATGGTTTATGAATGCCCTCATTGTGAATTTCAAGGAGTATAACAAAAGGAGGGAAATAATACCTTTTTGTTTTAGATAATGCTATCACTGAACTTAGACATTTTCTAAACGCACTCCTTTTTTTTTAAAAGACACCTTCAAGCACCACCCCTCCAATAGAGATCAACACAGGTCGTTTAATGAAGCCCACTCGGGTGAAGACAGACAAGAAGAGTGAGTTTTTGAAGGCACTGAAAGATGACCGGAATGACGAAATCTCGGAACACAGAGACTTTGGCAAATTCGAAGTTAGTGAAACAAGTGTTTTACATATCAAATTAAATACTTTGTTTATATTTTCCTCCCTCAAGCATTCACTTACATTATGTGGTTTGGTTGGCTGCAAATGAGCCACACATTGAGAAAATAAAATCCTTTCCCGTTGAAGTTAGTGGCATTGAACAAGTGACCATATTAGGATACTTGGGTGCAATCTATAACTTCTTAGACCTTTGGGATTCCTACTGCACTGTATTGCTGACACTATGGGAAGGAAGTAACATTGTTTGCTTTTGCAAGCAATGCAATGGAAGTTTTGTTAGTGTAGCTATACACAGCTTATTGGAAAATGTCAGTGATTTCCCGAAGTGGCAGCCTGAAATAAGCCAGTTGCTGAAAAGGATGGTTCTGGTTTGTAAGTGAAGTTGCAGCATGTAGCAGAACTATTTCCATAGGTATTGCTCCCAGAATGAGTGGAAGTTTATGCACCTTTGCTTGCTTATTCTGATGTTGCGTGTCCAGGCTGATGTCCTCATTTTACTTCTCGGCCTCCTCTTTGGAAAAGCAAAGGCACTAGGGAATTCCTGCTGGAAAATTTAGATGAAGATTACAAAAATTGGATCATACAACATGGCCATGTTATTTCTGCTTCATTTGCATATGTCTGCCAGTAATGACAGATAATCTTGGGGGATTTCAGAATAGTGACTCAAATAATGAAGGTATGACAATACATGTCCAAATCAGGATGTTGTGCGACTTGGAGGTAATGTTTGCACAACGTTGCTGCTCTTCTCCTTTTTGGTGGTTGTGGTCACAGTAGAGGGAGCAGTTATTAAAATAATCTTGGTAAATTCCTGCAGTGCATCCTGTAGACTACATACTGCAGATGTGGACAATGCGTCCAGTGGCAGGGATGCCAATTAATTGAACAGCTCTGTCTTGGATGGTGTTGAGTTGCTTCAATATTGTGGCTGCACCCATCCAGGCAAGTAGTGAATATTTCATTACACTCTTTATATGAATTGTATAGATGGTGGAGAATCGTGGAGGGGTCAATAAGTGAGCCATTTGTCCCAGAGTATGGATGGTCTTTTCCTATGCCTTTGTGGGTTTCTGTATTTGGTAAGAGAAACAAACAACTGCTGATGAAGCTTTACATTTCATACTGGAAGAATGTCATTTCATGGGCTGTGTGTTTCCATGCTGTGAAGCTGATAGAAGTGCACTCTCATGTTTTGAGGTGAATTGTGTTTCTCACCATGCTACTCGGGGGCATTTCCTGGAACTTACCATCTGCTGAAACCCATGCTTGTCATTGGTCTAATGACAAGCAAATGGCAATCTTCCTTGGAACAGAGGAAATAGGAGCAGGAGTGGGCCATTCAACCCGTCGAGCCTGCTCTGTCATTCAACTAGATCATAGCTGATCTTCTACCTCAAGCCATTTTCCTGCACTATTCCATATCCCTTGATAGCTTTTTCTTTTTTTCTTTTTCTTCTTTTGGGCCTCCTTATCTCGAGAGACAATGGATACGCGCCTGGAGGTGGTCAGTGGTTTGTGAAGCAGCGCCTGGAGTGGCTATAAAGGCCAATTCTAGGGTGACAGGCTCTTCCACAGGTGCTGCAGAGAAATTTGTTTGTCGGGGCTGTTGCACAGTTGGCTCTCCCCTTGCACCTCTGTCTTTTTTCCTGCCAACTACTAAGTCTCTTCGACTCGCCACAATTTAGCCCTGTCTTTATGGCTGCCCGCCAGCTCTGGCGAACGCTGGCAACTGACTCCCACGACTTGTGATCAATGTCACAGGATTTCATGTCGCGTTTGCAGACGTCTTTAAAGCGGAGACATGGACGGCCGGTGGGTCTGATACCAGTGGCGAGCTCGCTGTACAATGTGTCTTTGGGGATCCTACCATCTTCCATGCGGCTCACATGGCCAAGCCATCTCAAGCGCCGCTAACTCAGTAGTGTGGGGATGTTAGCCGCTTTGAGGACTTCTGTGTTGGAGATACGGTCCTGCCACCTGATGCCAAGTATTCTCCGGAGGCAGCGAAGATGGAATGAATTGAGACGTCGCTCTTGGCTGGCATACGTTGTCCAGGCCTCGCTGCCATAGAGCAAGGTACTGAGGACACAGGCCTGATACACTCGGACTTTTGTGTTCCGTGTCAGTGCTCCATTTTCCCACACTCTCTTGGCCAGTCTGGACATAGCAGTGGAAGCCTTTCCCATGCGCTTGTTGATTTCTGCATCGAGAGACAGATTACTGGTGATAGTTGAGCCTAGGTAGGTGAACTCTTGAACCACTTCCAGAGCGTGGTCGCCGATATTGATGGATGGAGCATTTCTGACGTCCTGCCCCATGATGTTCGTTTTCTTGAGGCTGATGGTTAGGCCAAATTCATTGCAGGCAGCCGCAAACCTGTCGATGAGACTCTGCAGGCACTCTTCAGTGTGAGATGTTAAAGCAGCATCGTCAGCAAAGAGGAGTTCCCTGATGAGGACTTTCCGTACTTTGGACTTTGCTCTTAGACAGGCAAGGTTGAACAACCTGCCCCCTGATCTTGTGTGGAGGAAAATTCCTTCTTCAGAGGACTTGAACGCATGTGAAAGCAGCAGGGAGAAGAAAATCCCAAAATGTGTGGGTGCGAGAACACAGCCCTGTTTAGATATGGTCAATGGGGATTCCTGATTACCTGGGATTGGAACCAAGGTACTGCTGTGTGGCAGATTTGTAAGTACAAAATCTGTGCCAAGCTGGTCTCAAGTATTTTCACGGTGCTGTTTGTTGACCAGCCAGCTTTGCTTATTGATGAGACGAAGGATTGCAATTACTTCTGAGTTTCCAGCTGATTATGAAAGCTAGTCCTCAAGCAAGTGGGGTGGGCTTAGCTGTGCAGCAAGCAAGAAGGTTACCTGTGCTGGTAAGTTATATGATTTTAGCTGATTAAACGCAACAACTTTCCTTTGCACGGTTGAGCATTCCAAAGCCTTTGGCTATTGTTAAACTGCAGTTAATTCTGTGGTCTTATGTAATTGACATTATTCCCTAATGGCAAAGAGTATGTGGTGCATATCCAGCAAATAAGACTTGTGTTCACCTGAATTTCTCTGTAGTGTTGTTTGAAAATTGTTGAATATGTATGTGAGTTGACCAAAAAACATCAAGTGCAGGAAATAGTTGAGCTTAGTTAAATCAATCAAATAAATGGCAACTGCTCTCCTAATGGCTGAAGAGATGTGAAGAGGAAGAGAGAAACTCCTCAAAATTGGTTCTCTCTCTCTTTCCTCCTGAACTCTTGTCCTTTTGTATTAAAACTTTTAACTATTCAGCAATTCAAATCCACATCAAAGATTATGTACAAAAGATTAATCAGTTTTGCATGGTTTCAGTAGTCAGCTAACTTGTGTGTATTTCATTCGATATTTTATTTGATTGATTGGAAATGTTGACAGTACCGTGGCTACAGACAGACCGTGGCTACAAGAGCAGGTCAGAGGCTAGGAATCCTGAGGCGAGTAACTCACCTCCTGACTCCCCAAAGCCTGTCCACCATCTACAAGGCACAAGTCAGGAGTGTGATGGAATACTCTCCACTTGCCTGCATGGATGCAGCTCCAACAACACTCAAGAAGCTCGACACCATCCAGGACCAAGCAGCCCGCTTGATTGGCATCCCATTTACAAACATTCACTCCCTCCACCACCGACGCACAGTGGCAGCAGTGTGTAACATCTACAAGATGCACTGCAGCAATGCACCAAGGCTCCTTGGAGACAGCACCTTCCAAACCCGCGACCTCTACCAACTAGAAGGACAAGAGCAGCAAATACATGGGAACACCACCACCTGCAAGTTCCCCTCCAAGTCACACACCATCCTGACTTGGAACTGTATCGCCGTTCCTTCACTGTCTCTGGGTCAAAATCCTGGAACTCCCTTCCTAACAGCACTGTGGGTATACCTACCCCAAATGGACTGCAGCGGTTCAAGAAGGCAACTCACCACCACCTTCTCAAGGGCAATTAGGAATGGGCAATAAATGCTGGCCTGGCCAGCGACGCCCACATCCCATGAATGAATTTTTTGAAAAAAGTACCTTGAGCAGCATAAATTTGGTTGTGGCAGCAGTCTCACATCTCTCGTTTTCCTGTTTTATTATGGAACCTATTCCAAACAGCTTTGCCATTTTATGATACCTAATTGATTATCTATTTGAGGAATACAACTGAGCTGTTAACAATTTGACACAGATTTGAGGCAGCGAAAATTGATTTTTCATTAAGAACTTAGCTTTAATCGTCTAGTAGTCCTCTTGAGCTCCCAAAATTATATTAAAAAGTTTCAATGGGCTATATTTTGCAGTCAGCGGTGAAGCAATTGCTTCATGCCGTTGACCTTGAAGAAAGCAGCCATCAAAGATCTAATGTTCTCTGTGCTGTGGATTTCCCTTTTCCTGATAGCAGTTTAAATCTGACACCAAGTCAAGGGGATCTCCAGGCATCCAGCAGCAGGGATGTCAGCAAGTAGGGTAAGCAGCCAATCGTATTCAAGTATTCTCATGTGCAGGAATTTAAAAGCACTGAATTTCTTCATTTTCAATTCAAGTTTTCAGATAGAGCAATAAATGAGTATGATTGGATTAAGATAGAAGCTAAAATAAAGATAAGCAAAGTTTTTTAAAAAATCATTTCGAAAATTTATGGAATTTTGACATTCCACAAATATTAAATTAATTTTTCAGGGTCAGTGAAGCTATTTAGCAGGATGTATGAAGTTGGTATGTGATATGAACGCTGGATTTTGTCGCATGATTGTGATTTTTTTAATGTAGTTTAAGAAGGAGTAAGAGAAGTCAGATGATCTTGCATCAACTGTGCTTAAGGACAAGACAGGGACTTTGTTACCAGGACAACAAAGAACACAGATCAAAGACCTTTCTGAAAAGCAGAGATTGCAGGGATATAGCACCTGAAGAACAATGGGTTTCATCCTCCCAGACTTTCAGATCATAAACAAGGAGTCAGTGGTTCTGAAAATGTAATTATGAATGGCAGTTGCTAACACCTGGAAACAATGGAAAGCCTTGTGGACTTGGTATATTGGAAAAGACAATTGGCTATTGACTTTTGATTCCAGATAAATTTCAACAGATTTTCAGAAGGCCTGCAGGCTGAACAGAAGACCAGCGAACGACTACAAAGACTTGAACCTGTTTCGAAAGTTGATATTTTCAGAGTAAAAGACCAACCAGAGCTTACCTTATACACAGAAGGCCAGGTCGAAAGTGCTAGGAAGAAGTGAGCAAAGAGGACATTGACTTTGAAAAGTCTGAGAGATCCAACTGATCGTAACTGGGAGGAGTGTGGGACTTTCAGCTGCAAAGATTTCACCATCAAGGAGGACGGTGTAACATATAAGTGTGGTGTACATATAAGTGAGGTTTACAAGTGTTTTAATAAGTGAAGAAAATAGCTCTCTGTAATTTGGGGTATCAGCTCCTTACAAAGTGCTATTTAGTTAATGGAGATTTTTGTTTTTAGTTTAGTTATAATAAAAGTCTTAATGTGAAATCTTGTCAGATAATTCTTTAAATTGGTTTGGGGAGTTTGTATCATGTTTTAACATTAATGGTCTCACTGAGGTTGTAATCGCATACTGTTAAAAACCCAGTTACACCTTTATTCAACAAAGTGCAACATTTTCAGGGTTTTTACTGCGGGATTAACAACGTAAAAATGGAAGTTCTCATCAATTCATTGCTTGTTTGGGGATTAAACTCTGGGTGGATCACCAACAGCAACTTCTGAATTTCCACATTATTCTGCACAGGTGCAGATGTCCAAAGTCACTGTCCGTTTCAGTGGAGTAATGATCGCGACGCTGACAGTTTCACTCTCATTACCACTGCAAAATCCAGGCCAGTAACTTGGTCAAAAGTCATCTATTTTGGAGGATCTCGTTTGTGCTGTTAGTTAAGCTAGTTTTTTTGCTGATGACTCGCTGCAGGATTACTGATACTGAAGCTGTTGTCATTGATGATCTTGCATGGGAATTCAAAAATCCAGCTTCTTTGAGAGTTGTCTGTCACAGATTTGCAGCCATTATTTGTGTAATCCTGCTCACACCTCAAGATATTCTACAGTGAATTGAACAGTGTGCCTACAGTAGAGCATGTTATTAAAACTCATTTCCCTGTTATCTAATGAAATAAAACCCTGCTTCACTTCAGTATCAATCAGTTCTTACAATCATGTTATAGTATGATTCATTTGTGGGCCTTTTATGTGTGCTGTCTGCGTTATTGCTGCCTACCCCCATTATATGCTTGCCAGTACTCATTTAAAAACATGTTTTTTTTTCATCATTCAATAATCTGGAATAAGTTGGAATTGAAACAGTACCATTTTACAACAGTGTTCCATAAGTAGTTCTATCCACTTTCTATTTGTACTTTTCGTACATTTATTTACTTTAATTGCTTTTCCAATAGGACAGTGTACATAATCCAGAAACAAAGAAAAATGGGAAAGCAAATGGTCATCAGCATAGTCTGTCTTTCTGTGGCCCAGAAAAAGATTATCTTTCCAGTTCTCTTGAAGCAGAACATAGGTATGATTTTTTATTTTCATGTGAGCCTGTTATGATGAATTTATTTTTAGGTGTTGTACCAGACTGGATAGTACAATGAGTCTACAAACCTAGATTTGGATTTGGTACAGATCAATGGGATGAAAATCTTTATATTCACTGTTGAAGCTGGAAGTAAAAATAAATTTGAACAATTTAACTTGGGCTTAGGTTCACAGAAGAAAATGTCCATAACTTCACCTTAATTGGCACAAAATAAGCATTCTCTTTAAAAAGGAATGGTTGAAATACGAAAGATAAATATTCTGGCCTAGGAGCAATTCTGTTTGTGAAGTTTTTTTTTTAAAGTTTCTTCAGATTGCAACTTCCATTCCTGTTGTGCTCCTTATGTACAGGTACATGTCTCGGGTTACTTTACTGCAGCAACAACTTATATTCGCATAGTACCTCCAATATAATACAACATCCCAAAATATGTCACAGTTCAGGATCAGAAACAAGCAGGAGGAGAGGAATTGGGTGAAGAAGTAGGTTTTAAGGAGGCTTTAGAGAGAGGAGCAATGATGCAATGCAGAGGTCTTGGGGGGAGAGACTTCCACGGTGTGAAAACTTGATCGCTGAAAGCTGCGACACTGGTAGTGTATAGGGAAGAATCCAATTGAGGTCTATTATGAAACACATTTTGAACAGGCCAGCAGTTGGAGATTTCCAGTTTGCATATGTATGTCTCCCTTGTGTTTACTTCAGATAGTTGTCTGCATCTGGACATACAGTGTATTAAAACACCTCTGCAACATTTTGTGTTTTATTTTCTTTATTCTGTACCAGTTTTCCTTTCCCTTTGCCAAAAAATGAAGCATTTGATTACCACCACAAATGCCATCAGTAAAAACAAGTGATTTAGCAAGACAAAATCGCTGAAAATAATAGGATAATTGCAACAGTTTGGCTCAGTCCTTGTTATTGCTCCCTTCATCAGTACCACTTCTGGTGGTTTTTAAAGTGCTAGTATGCTGCCTGTCTCCATTTTTCCAACATTGAAAGATATTGCAGCTGGATTATGTAACAGCTCGTCTTAGTCAGCAAGTGCTGGGCACATGTCACTGGTACTCTCATTTGGACTCTAATTTTGAATAATGTGCAGAGCTGAATGCTTGCTGACTGTCAGACCAGTTTTTACAGTACTCAACTGGAAGCATCCTTTAGTGTTGGGTGTATAAAGAGAGGCAGAACACTAAAAATATGGAGATTGGAAGAAACTGAGAACATTGAGCTGTTTGTTGAAAATGGCAAAATTTGATCCCAGTCTCTAATGTTAATAAAATAGATGCACTAATATATATCAAAGCCAACTTTCTTGGACCTCACTGCCCGCCTGAAATTTACTGTGCTTATCTAGGCTGAGCTTATCGGGTCGCATTCTAGCGCCGGCTCGTCTGAGAGTAAAATGAATTTCAGCTGTGTGCCTGGTTTCTGGCCTTGGGGCTTTCTGGTTGCTGCTGGAGAGCAATTAGAGAAACCAGGTGCTAATGATCCACAGAGGTAGAATAAAAAATTCTTTATCTACTTTTTTTTAAGGTTTCAACTTCTTGTCCATGCACCACTGCTCATGTGAAATAGGCATTTGCTCGGAACAAAGTTTAGAAAAAAATCACTGTATATTCAGCTTCAGTCTTGAGTCTGGGAATGTTTTTGAGTATTCATCAGCTGATTGTTTAAAATCTATGAATAATAGACTGTTCAAATGAAAGCATGACATTTTAGAAGTTCATATAAATAGGAAAGGTCACAGTGGTGTTGCTTGTTAGGACATCTGCTAGGCCTTGCCCCCCCTCCCCCCACCTTTGCTTAGTTAAACGAATATGAACAAAACATGACACAGAAATGTTAACAGTTCTTATGTAGATCTTTTTGTAGCAGTAACAGGATTAATCTTTGAACAAATATTCATTTTTTCATTTCTGCACAGATTATTGAAAGCAATGGGTTGGCAGGAGAGCTCTGAGAATGATGATAACTTCTTGCCTCTGACTGAAGATGAGCTCAGAGAGTTCCAGGCTAAGACTGAGCAGGTATGTGTGTTGTATCAGTCTTTTATTTAAAAAAAAGTAAGACTGCATTGATTTGTGCTTTATTTGAATACTTAACCAAGCCAGTGTTTTAAACCTTGACTGTCAACCAATAAGATTATTTGCCAGAATATCACAGAATTATTACAGCACAGAAGGAGGTCATTTGGCTCATCATGTCTGCACCAGCTGTCCAAGTGAGCAATTCACATAATGCCATTTCCCTGCCTTCCCATAACTGTGCACGTTCTTCCTTTTCAGAGTGTCCCTAATCAAGCTGTTCAGTACAGCTACAACACTGGCATCTACCCAGGTATGTGCTGTGCACAAAAAGCAGGACAAATCCAACCCAGCCAATTACTGCCCCATCAGTCTATTCCCAATCACATTCAATGTGATGGAGGGGTCGTTGACAGTGCAATAAAGTGGCTCTTGCTCAGCGATAGCCTGCTCACTGACACTCAGTTTGGGTTCCGCCAGGGCCACTCAGGTCCTGACTTTATTACAGCCTTTGTCCAAATATGGACAAAAGAGCTGAACTCCAGAGGTGACTGCCCTTGACATCAAGGCAGCATTTGACTCAGTATGGCATCAAGGATCCCAAGCAAAACTGCAGTCAATGGGAATCTGGGGGAAAACACTCCGCTGGTTGGAGTCATACCCAGCACAAATGAAGATGGTTGTGGTTGTTGGAGGTCACTCATTTCAGTCCCAGGACAACACTGCAGGAGTTCCACAGGGTCGTGTCGTAGGCCCAACGATCTTCAGCTGCTTCATCAATGACCTTCCCTCCTTTATAAGGTCAGAAGTGGGGGTGTTCGCTGATTATTGCACAATGTTCAGCACCATTCACGACCTCTCAGATAATGAAGCAGCCCGTGTCCATATGTAGCAAGACCTGGACAACATCCAGGCGTGGGCCGAAAAATGGCAAGTGACATTCACGCCGCACAAATGCCAGGCAATGACCATCTCAAACAAGAGAGAGACTCTAACCATTTCTCCTTGACGTTCAATGGCATTATCATCGCTGAACACCCCACTATCAACATCCTGGGGGTTAGTATTGACCAAAAACTGAATTGGACCAACCACATAATGCTGTGGCTACAAGAGCAGGTCAGACGCTGAGAATTCTGCTGTGAGTAACTCACCTCCTGTCTCCTCAATGCCTGTCCACCATCTACAAGGCACAAGTTAGGAGTGTGATGGAATACTCTCCACATGCCTGGATGGGTGCAGCTGCAACAACACTCAAGCTCGACACTATTCAGGTCAAAGCAACCCGCTTGATTGGCACTCCATCCACCGCCTTCAACATTCACTCCCTCCACCACCGAAGCAGAGTGGCAGCAATGTGTACCATATACAAGATGCACTGCAGCAACTCACCAAGGTTCTTGCGACACCACCTTTCAAACCCGTGAGCTCTACCACCTTGAAGGACAAATTCAGCAGATGCATGGGAACACCACCACCTGCAAGTTCCCCTCCAAGCCACACACCTTCCTGACTTGGAACTATTCGTCACTGTCGTTGGGTCAAAATCCTGGAACTCCCTTCCTAACAGCACTATTGGTGTCCCTACACCCCAAGGATTGCAGTGCTTCAAGAAGGCAGCTCACCACCACCTTCTCAAGGGCAATTGGGGATGGACTATAAATGCTGACCTAGCCAGCGATGAATAAAAAATAATACCTCTGCATCGCAAAGTTCTGCAATCTCCATTTAAATAATATACTGCTTTTCTTCCTGCCAAAGTGGACAGGTTCATGTTTTTCCACATTATACTCCATCTGCCCAATTTTTGTCCACTCACTTAACCTATCAATATCCCTTTGCAGGCTCTTTATGTCCTCTTCACAGTTTACTCTCCTACCTATCTTAGTGTCTTCAGCAAATTTAGCGACCATACATTTGGTCCCTTCATCCAATTCATTGATACAGATTGTAAATAGTTGAGGTCCCAGCACTGATCTCTGTGACACTCCACTAGTTGCAGCTTGCCAGCCTGAACATGCCCCATTCATCCATACACTCTGCTTCCTGTTCGTTAACCAATCCTTTATCCATGCTACTATGTTACCCCTGCACCATGAGCTCTTTCTTGGTGTAGTAACATTTGATGTGGCACCTTATCAAATGCCTTTTGGAAATCCAAGTACACCACATCTACAGGTTCCTTTTTATCCATGTTGCTTGTTACTTCCTCAAAGAATTTGATAAATTAGTCGAACACTATTTCTGTTTCACAAAACCATGTTGACTCTGCTTGATCACATTAAGAGTTTCTAAATGCCCTGCTATAACCTGCTTAATAATAGATTGTAGCATTTTCCCTATGATAGATGTTAGGCTAACTGGCCTGTAGTTTCCTGCTTTGTGTCTCCCTCCTTTCTTGAATAGGGGAGTCACATTTGCTATTTTCCAATCTTCTCAGAATCTAGGGAATTTTGGAAAATTACAACCAATGTATTTACTATCTCAGCAGCTACTACTTTTAAGACCCTAGGATGCAGGCTGTCGGGTCCTGGGGACTTGTCAGCCTTTTGTTGTAATAGTTTTCATAGTACCGTTTCCCTGGTGATTGTAATTGTTCTAAGTTCCTCCCTTTCATCTCTAGATTTACAAGTATTTCTGAGATGTTATTTGTGTCTTCTGAAGTTTTTATTTTTTTCATGGGATGAGGACGTCACTAGTAAGGCTAGCATTTGTTGCCCATCTCTAATTGCCCTTGAACTGAGTGACTTCGTTTCAGAGGGCATTTAAGAGTCAGCCACATGTTGTAGGTCGGGAGTCACATGTAGGCTCGACCAGGCAAGGGCAGCTGATTTCCTTCCCTAAAGGTTATTATTGAGCCAGATAGTTTTTTACAGCAATCAATAATAGTTTCATGGCACCATTACTGAAACTAGCTTTCTATTCGAGATTTTAGTTAATAATTGAATTTATTAGTTAATTGTTTAAATTCCACCAGCTGCCATACCGTGAAGGCAGACACAAAATATCTGTTCAACGCTTCTGCCATTTCCTTATTTCCCATTATTAATGCTCCAGACACTATCTCTAGAAGACCAATGCTTACTTTAGTTACTCTTTTCCTTTTTTAATACTCATAGAATCTCTTACTATCTGTTTTATGTTTCTAGCTAGCTTTCTTTCATACTCTAATTTCTCCCTCCCTTTTTTTTTCAGTCATTGCTCGTTTTTAAATTCTGACCAATTTTCTGACCTACCACTAATCTTTGCAGAATTGTACACTTTTTCTTCCAATTTGTTACTATCCTTAACTTCCTTAGTTAGCCACAGATGGTGTGTCCTTCCCCAAGAGTCTTTTTTTCTCATTGGAATGTATCTTTGCTGAGTGCTTTGAAATATCTCCTTAAATATCTGCCACTGCATCTCTACTGTCATCCCCTTTAACCTAATTTCCCAGTTCACTGTAGCCATCTCTGCCTTCATACGCTTGTAAATTGCCTTTATCTAAGTTTAAAACACTAGTCTTAGACCCACATTTCTCACCCTCAAACAGAATGCGCAATTGTATCATGTTATGATCACTGCTACCTAGAGGCTCCTTTACTGTGAGGTCATTAATTAATCCTGTCTCATTGCACATAACCAGGTCGAGAATAGCCTGCTCTTTGGCTCCAGAACGTGCTGCTGTAAGAAATTATCCCAAATACACTCTACAAACTCAACTTTGCCAATCTGATGCATCCAATCTGTGTATAGATTAAAATCACCCATGATTATTGCTGTACCTTTCTTATAAGTCCCCATTATTTCTTTCTGTATCCTCTTGTCCTACAGTGTAGTTACTGTCAGGGGGCCTATAAACTACACCCACAAGTGACTGCTTAGTTTTGCTATTTCTTATCTCTGACCAAACTGATTCTACATCTTGATCTTTAGAACAAAGGTCATCTCGCACTATTGTACTAATGGCATCCTTAATTAACAGAACTACCCCACGACCTTTTCCGAGCTACCTGTCCTTCCAAAATTTCAAGTACCTTTGAATATTTAGGTTCTAGCCTTGATCACCTTGCAGCCATGTCTCTGTAAGGGCTATCAGTTGATGCATATTTATTTCTATTTGTGCTGACAATTCATCCGTTTTGTTACGAATGCTGCGCGCATTTAGATACAGAGACTTTACTTCGGTCTTTTTACTATTTTTGAAGATTCCGGCATAATCTGCTGGCACACTGTTAAGTTTGTACGCTCTGTCCCTTCCTGCCATGCTCTGATTATCATTACCCTTATTGCTGCATTCCTCTGTTGCCTTGTTCTTTCGCTTTAATTTACCATGTGCTCTCTTCTCTATCGCCCTAGTTATACCGACTCACCAGAATGCTAGTCCCAGCATGGTTCAAATGAAGACTGTCCCAATGGTATAGCTCCCACTTTCCCCAGTACTGGTGCCAGTGCCCCATGAATCTGAACCCATTTCTCCAAGAGTTATGTCTCAGCTGCCCCATATTGCTGTGCCACAAATGGCAAATTTTAGTCTTCTCTTTGGATTTCTTCTGCCATTTGTTAAGACCTCAGTGAGACCGTTAACGTTAAAACACAAGAAATGAACTCCCTAGACCAATTTAAAGTACACACAAGATTTCATGTTTTAAGACTTTTACTATAATAACTAAACTAAAAATCAACATTATTTTATTATTTTATCATTATTTAGAGATACAGCACTGAAACAGGCCCTTCGGCCCACTGAGTCTGTGCCGACCATCAACCACCCATTTATACTAATCCCATATTCCTACCACATCCCCACTTTCCCTACATTCCCCTACCACCTACCTATACTAGGGGCAATTTATAATGGCCAATTTACCTATCAACCTGCAAGTCTTTGGCTGTGGGAGGAAACCGGAGCACCCAGCGAAAACCCACATGGTCACAGGGAGAACTTGCAAACTCCACACAGGCAGTACCCAGAATTGAACCCGGGTTGCTGGAGCTGTGAGGTTGCGGTGCTAACCACTGCACCACTGTGCCGCCCCATTAGGTAAATAGTTCTTTTATAAGTAGCTAATACACTAAATTACAGAGATAGATATTTTAACTTATTAAAACACTTGACAATCCCACACCACATTTATACTTTATGCATGTACTCATTGAAGCGATATCCTTGTGGATAAAAGTCCTAAACTCCTCCCAGTTATAATGGGTTGGATCTCCCAGTCCTTCTCAAAGTCAATATCCTCGTCACTCACTTCTTCCGAGCACTTTTGAACTGGACTACCATGATTGTGGTGATCTCTGGTGACCTCATTGGTCTTTTATTTCTCCGCAAACCTATTGAGTTCAAGTTTTAGCAGCCTTTCGCTGTATCAGTGTACCGAGAGCAGATGGTTTTCTCTCTCTCTTCCGAGGCTGCCCCTGCTGGTCTGTTTCTTCGGTCTTCCTCACAGCTTGCCTGGTTTCTGAAAGTCTGTTGAATTTGTCCAAAGTCAAAGGTCAGTAGCCATTTGTCCTTTCCACTATGCATAGTCCACAAGTCTGGCCACAGCAGAACCACCCAGGCCTGTCTTTGTTGCCAGGTGTTAAAAATTTCAACTCAAGTTTGCACCTTCAGAGCCCCTCACTTCATGTTTACAATCTGAGAGTCTTGGAGAGCGAAATCCATTGTTCTTTAGGTCTTGCAACCTTGCATTCTTCTTTCCAAAGGGTCTTTGATCTGGATTCCTTGTTCGAATGGTAACCAGGATCTCTGTCTTGTTTCTAGGTAGAGTTGATCTGAGGTCACATGTTTCCTCCGAATCCTCCTTACACGGCATCAAAAATCTGTTTTTAAAAACATAATCATACTACAAAGTGTGGCGTTCATAACACATGCCCAAATGCACCACACCTTCTGCTCTGCCGCTTTCAACTGGTGCAAACTTATGTATTTTTTGGGCTAGGTTTGCTGACAGCGCAACCGCTAGTTGGCGCAATACTGGCACATGCGTAAATGCAGCCTCATCCACTGAAACGCCACTGTCTGTAACGTCTCAGGCAGCTGCCAGTAATAAAGATGGCGCTACTCAATTTGTCATTAAAAAAAATGCAGCCTTAAATCCAAATCCCCACAGTGGCTGTGATTGCCACCTCCATCCCATCCCCAACAGTACCCCACTCCCTCCTGCCATCGCGCGTCTGCTTGCCACTCGGTCCCCGCCTTGCTGCTGCCTTCCCTCAGCCACTCGCTCCCGCCCTCGCCACTTCCCCACCTCAGCCGCATGCTCCCTGCCTTGCTTCTTTGGCCGCTCGCTCCCCTCTTCCCCCACTCCAACCCCCTCCCCCTGCTGCTCGCTCCAGGTCTCGCTGCTTCCCTCGTCCTGGCTTTTTAGCACAAGTTAAACCTAATAGGCCTAATTATGGTCATTTCTGTGTTTTTATATATATTTCTGTGTAATTCTGAAATTGGGTTTAGCCTCAATGTCAGAAGAATGTCTTTGGATATACAAATGTAATAGTTCCTTTTCCCTTTGAATCCTTTGACCAGTCGTTTTAACTGCAAAAGGTAATACTTATTTAAAAATGTCATGTTTGGTATTCATTTTGCCCATGTTGAAATGGATTGCAGTACAAGCTGCATCTTGATTTGACTTCAAATCCTAATTAAAACTAAATTAGCAAGTCTGGCAGCACCTTTGGAGTGAGAAGCAGAGTTAACGTTTCAGGTCAGTGACCCTTCATCAGAACTGGCAAAGGTTAGAAATGTAATAGGTTTTAAGCAAATAAAGTGGGGGTGGGACAAGAGATAACAAAAGTAAAGGTGTTGATAGGATAGGGTCACAGAGAATAACTGACCAGAAGGTCATGGAGCAAAGGTCCCAAAGGCTCACTATCCAAAGCCCATAACACTCCTTTCAGGTGAAGCAGTGATTTATTTGTTATACTTTGAATTCAGTTTACTATATTCACTGCTCACAGTGTGGTCTCCTGTACATTGGCAAGACCAAATGTAGATTGGGTGACAGCTTTGCAGCACACCTTTGCTCAGTCCGAAAACATAACTCCAGGCTTCCGGTTACTTGCCATTTCCACACACCCCCCTGCTGTCATGCCCACGTATCTGCCCTGGGCTTGTTGTAATGTTCCAATGAACATCAACGCAAGCTCGAGGAACAGCATCTAATTTACCGATTAGGCACGCTACAGCCTACCAGACTGAACATTGAGTTCAATCATTTCAGAGCATGACGGGTCCCCCCTTTTTATTTTCAGTTCTTTTTTTCTTTTTATTTTATTTTAGTTTGTTTCATCATTCATTTTTCTTACCATGTGCCTGCCCACTGTTTTATTTCATGTTTGTGCTTTGGACCAAAGTTGTTCATTTTTCTGTCCATTAACACCCTCTCTGCTCTAATGCTTTGTCTTTCAACACGCCATTAACATACCGTTTGCCTTTGCTCCATGACTTTCTGGTCAGTTATTCTCTGTGACCCTGTCCTATCAACACCTTTACTTTTGTTATCTCTTGCCCCACCCCCGTTTTATTTGCTTAAAACCTATTACATTTCTAACCTTTGCCAGTTCTGATGAAGGGTCGCTGACACACCACAAATAAAGCGGGGGTGGGGCAAAAGATAACAAAAGGGAAGGTGCTGATAGGACAGAGGGTCACAGAGAATAACTGACCAGAAGGTCATGGAGCAAAGGCAAAGGGTGTGTAAATGGTGTGGTGAAAGACAAAACGTTAGTGCAGAGAGGGTGTTAAATGACAGAATAATGAACAGCCCTGGTCAAAAGCGCAAACATGAAAAAAAACAGTGGGCAGACACGTCAAAAAAATGAATGATGAAACAAACTCGGTGGAGGTGTAAGCTATGGTGTCAAGAGACTTGGAGGAGGTTCTGGCTGGCAAATGTAGCACAGCCCAAGCACTGAGCTATCACTTGACCAGCAATGTGACAATGGATGGATAGGAAGATGGCTAATGGATAGAAAAGAAAGAATAGTGGTGAACATATGTTTATGAACTGGGAAGATTTAAAAGGTAGCTCTGTGGGGTCAGTGCTAGACTACTGTACTCTTTTTAAAAGGACAAGTGTGAAGACACTTGGGGAGTTCAGATAGACAAATCTTTCAAAGTAAGTTGGTAAAACTTTTAATAAAGACAAATATGGAGTATTACATTTTATAAATGGGGGCCACTGTGTACGAAAGCAAACATGTAATGCTAAACTTAGGCACAATCATCGACTAGGCTGCAATTAATTTAGTGCGTCCACTTTGGCCTTACTTTATGTAAGATGTCAAGGTGCTAGAGAGAGTACAGAAGGCATTCGCCACAATGGTTCCATGGCTGAGAATCTAGAGAAACTTGGGCTCTTTTGACTGGAACAAAGAAGGTGAATAGATTGGATAGAGACATCCAAAATTATAAGTTTTGGTAAGAGAAGTACAGAAAAATTATTGCCACTGCTCTGAGAGTCTAAACACTAGCTATGAACTAGCATGCATAAAATTAAAATGATCAAAAGAACGAAGGTGGTTATGAGAATCTTTTCTTTAAACCAACAATTGTTAAGTTTTATGCAGTGTCCCACCAGAATCAGTGGTAGCAGTTCCATTAGAACTATTAAAAGGAATGTGGGTTAATATTTAAACAAATGAAACAAAAAATTCATGGGAAAGGGGCAGCAAAATGGGTTTGAATGGATAGCACTTTCAGATACAAAAACAAGAAATGCTGGATTCACTCAGCAGGTCTGGGAGCATCTGTGGAAAGAGAAGCAGAGTTAACGTTTCGGGTCAGTGACCCTTCTTCGGAACTGACAAATATTAGAAAAGTCACAGATTATAAACAAGTGAGGTGGGGGTTGGGCAAGAGATAACAAAGGAGAAGGTGCAGATTGGACCAGGCCACATAGCTGACCAAAAGATCACGGAGCAAAGGCAAGTAAATCGCTGCTTCACCTGAAAGGAGTGTTTGGGGCCTGGGATAGTGAGGAGAGAGGAGGTAAATGGGCAGGTATTACACCTCCTGCGATTGCAAGGGAAGGTGCCCTGGGACGGGGACGAGGTGGTGGGGGTAATGGAGGAGCGGACCAGGGTGTCGCGGAGGGAACGATCCCTTCGGAATGCTGACAGGGGAAGGGAGGGGAAGATGCGACTGGTAGTGGCATCACGCTGGAGGTGGCGAAAATGGCGGAGGATGATCCTTTGGATATGGAGGCTGGTGGGATGAAAAGTGAGGACAAGGGGAACCCTGTCACGGTTCTGGAAGGGAGGGGAAGGGGTGAGGGTAGAGGTGCGGGGAATGGGTCGGAATGGGTGAAGCAGCGATTTACTTGTACTTCTTTCAATGTAGTATACTGTATTCGCTGCTCACAGTGTGGTCTCCTCTACATTGGGGAGACCAAGCGCAGACTGGGTGACCGCTTTGCGGAACATCTCCGCTCAGTCCGCAAGCAGGACCCTGAGCTTCCGGTTGCTTGCCATTTCAACACTCCCCCCTGCTCTCATGCTCACATCTCTGTCCTGGGATTGCTGCAGTGTTCCAGTGAACATCAACGCAAGCTCAAGGAACAGCATCTCATCTACCGATTAGGCACACTACAGCCTGCCGGACTGAACATTGAGTTCAATAATTTCAGAGCATGACAGCCCCCCACTTTACTTTCATTTTTAGTTATTTTTTCTTTTTTTTTTTTACATTCCTTTTTACATTTTTTACAATTTTTTTTGCATTTATTTCATTTCATCTTAGTTTGTTCAGTTTGCTCACCCACTGTTTTTTTCAGGTTTTTCTTCAGGTTTGCACTTGCTGCTGTTCAATATTCAGTAGATTCACACCTAATCTGTACTAATGCTTTGTCTTTCAACACACCATTAACATATTGTTTGCCTTTGCTCCGTGACCTTTTGGTCAGCTGTGTGGCCTGGTCCAATCTACACCTTCTCCTTTGTTATCTCTTGCCCAACCCCCACCTCACTTGTTTATAATCTGTGACTTTTCTAATATTTGTCAGTTCCGAAGAAGGGTCACTGACCCGAAACGTTAACTCTGCTTCTCTTTCCACAGATGCTGCCAGACCTGCTGAATGAATCCAGCATTTCTTGTTTTTGTTTCAGATTTCCAGCATCCGCAGTATTTTGCTTTTATTTTAGCACTTTCAGATAGCTGGCACAGACATAATGGACTGAATGGCCTTTATCTGAATTGTCAGATTCTAGGAATTCCAAGACAGAAATACATTAGTGGGTTCTAGAACCATTGAGCAACAAATGTTCATCAATGATTACTGTCAAAAATGTTAACACAATAAATAGGCATTGATGGAATATGGCACCATTCAAAGCTTTTGCTTTTTGGAAATAGCTGAAGAAATTATGCAACTGTACTAAAACCAAGTGATTTCATGATCAGGACAAGACCAAAATAATATAACTTAACTGTAAATAAGTTATTCTAGGAACAGAGAATTCTTTTCCTGGCTAAGAAAAAAGTAATTGTCACTGACACATGCAAAGGGCTTTGAGTGATGTATCATGTGGGTCAGCACTGCCCAGAATGTCAGTAAATAAAAACCTGATTAGGTGATTCCTCCCGAACAACAGGGTTTAACTACAGTGGTGTATATATGGTGTATGCTAAAAAAAAAATTCAAATTATGTCGGTAAATATTGCTTTGAACCTACCAACACGCCAGAGAGAGAAAATGTGATGTTCTGGTCTGATCCTCGAGTCCTTAAGGACATCCGTGTAATTAAGTAAATCTCACTTGTACATTCAGAAAATTTTAAAATATTGCAACAAAATTTCTATTCAATAGGAATGGTGATTCAGCCATTCAAACATTTTATAACACTTTAAAGATTATTCAACAAAGTTATTCAGACCGGTCTGCATAATTCATTTCACTTGGAGAACTGGGACTACTCTCGTGTTCCACCTAGTCTCTGAAGAAAGTGAATTTTGGAAAAATCAGGTTCAGTTTAAATTTCTAGTTTTGACTCATTATAATATGCATATTTACAACAAAATTTGAAAATCAGCAGATTGAAGAAGAAACAGAAATTAAGGGTATTTGCATGATAGAAGCACCAATTCAGAATGTATTCATTTTAATAATACATTTGGGCCAGAAATTAAAACTAGCCCCATAAAAGTTGCAGAAGTCCATTTTTTTTCAGCTTACAACTGCCTACAACTGAATTCCCAACAATTGAATTTTTAGGATGAGGTCAAAATTTTTTGGAAAGGACAAAATATATATACCTCTGACTGGTCCAGGAAGGTCTTTGTCTCCCTGAGGTAATCAGCTGTGTATGTTTTCAGCTCATACTCTACAACAATGAAACACACACCATTACAGCATAGCAGTCTTTCAAATAGTTATTAGTCATTATTCAAAAAAAGTAAGCAAATGTTTTCAATTCCAAATACTAGTTTTGCTCCTACCATTACTCCTTCCGCATTCTTTCAGCTGCTGATCAGAACCAACTAATCAGTTGGTAGCACGCTTTGTTTCTCAGTCAGAAAACTGAGGGTTTTTTAAATTGATTCTTGGGATGTGTGTGTTACTGGTAAGGCCAGCATTTATTTTTATTTTTTTATTCTTTCATGGGATGTGGGTGCCGCAGGCCAGGCCAGCATTTATTGCCCATCCCTAATTGCCCTTGAACTGGGTGGTTTGCTGGGCCATTTCAAGGACATGTGAGAGTCAACCACATTGCTGTGGATCTGGAGTCGCATGTAGGCCAGGCCAGGCCAGGTAAGGACAGCAGATTTCCTTCCCTAAAGGACATTAATGAACCAGATGGGTTTTTACAACAATCGACAATGGTTTCATGGCCATCATTAGACTAGCTTTAAATTCCAGATTTATGAATTGAATTCAAATTCCACCTTCTGCTGTGGTGGGATTCGAACCCATGTCCCCAGAGCAATACCTGGGTCTCTGGGTTACTGGTTCATTGACAATACCAGTATGCCACTGCCTCCACCAGAACTGTTCTGGTGAAAGGTCCACAGACCTGAAACGTTAACCCTGCTTCTCTCTCCACAGATGCTGCCTGACGTGCTGAGTATTTTCAGTACTTGGTTTTTATTTTAGATCAAAAACTTGTTTTTTAAAGGGACATTGTCATCATGAAAAAGTATTGGCAAACTATTTTACCAAGTACTTGGCACAGCAATGCACTGAAATTCAATGCAATTTATGTTACTCCAATATGACACATTTTGATAACTGCCATTTCAAAATAGTGAACATCATTAGTTTAAATCACCTTTATTTGTCACATTAAGAGATTGCTCCATTCCAAAAGCCACTATCATTTTGGGCTGAATGGTCTTTTATTGTGTTTTAAATGTAATTTGTTCTGAAATAAATAAGCCAAGAAAAAAAAGGAAGAATATCTGAACAGCTACATGTCTTTATTTTCAGCTAGTATGATTTAGCTGAGTGAGATGTCTTGTATTCTAAATGCCTATTTTAATTCTCTGTCTTAATTGTTATACTGCTACAGTAGTCTTGGTGAATTATCTGCCATATAAGTTTAAAGTTTGGTTTGGTTTACCTGCCTTCACCCCCACCAAGTCCTTTATGGTCTCTCACCCGGACAACCTGGTTCAATTCCCATTCTCTTGTCCTCAAGTCTGAAGGCCACAAACGTGAACAAACACTCTCAACTGGCTTAGCTGTCCACAGCTAGATCTGACTGTGTGACCTCAAGCAAAGTTATATTTTCCACTGTATGGCCATGCAATTCTACTCCTGAAGGGCGGCGCAGTGGTTAGCACCGCAGCCTCACAGCTCCAGCGACCTGGGTTCAGTTCTGGGTACTGCTTGTGCGGAGTTTGCAAGTTCTCCCTGTGACCGTGTGGGTTTCCGCCGGGTGCTCCGGTTTCCTCCCACAGCCAAAGACTTGCAGGTTGATGGGTAAATTGGCCATTGTAAATTGCCCCTAGTGTAGGTAGGTGGTAGGAGAATGGTGGGGATGTGGTAGGGAATATGGGGTTAATGTAGGATCATTATTAAAAAAATGGGTTGTTGGTCAGCACAGACTCGGGGGGCTGAAGGGCCTGTTTCAGTGCTGTATCAATAAATAAATTTTAACAATAAATTATCAGAGCAAAATGTTAATTCCAAACTCTTTTGATCTCCTCCTTTGCTCCCTCTATTCCTTACCTCAATGCCAATTCTGAGGAGCTTTTTTTTCATAAGATTTGATGCTGTCTGCTCGATTTGACTGAGCCTCCTTCATTATATCTAGAAATAAATATTAAACAATTGCTGTGATCTTTATGGGGTAAGTGGTCCAGTAATGTCAGGCATTCATTTTGGTTCACCTTTCTGGATTTGAATGTGATATTTTTAAGTATCTGGTGTTACAACCTTGTGGCTAATCTACAATTTCTCTTTTCTTTATAGCTCAAGAAAAATGGCTTTAGGAAAAATGGTTTTCAATTGAAGAACCAATGTACAGCTTTACATTTCGCCCAGTGGAGAGGCATTTTCAGTGCAGGGCTTCATGAAGACTCAGATTCTGAAACTAGCAGTAGTACCAATTCTGATGATGATGCCTAAACTTGATACAAGTGGAATTCATGTTATACGTTTTCTTATAGCTGGAGGACTAAACTTACTAAAGCTCTTTTGGCACAGAGTTATATTTTTCCATGCACAAGGGAGTTGATCATATCCCAAAGAAGAAAATTTGCTTGTTGAGCTTTTTTCTTTTTTTCTTTGACCAGCTGGTCCTGTTGAACGCTTCGTAGAATGAAATATGAGTCAATAAAGAAGAAAAGGGGGCAAAGCACATTCTGAGTAATCATTTGCAAGGAAAAAAGTGGGTATTTTTTGAAACCTTGAAAAAAAACATTTGCAGACAATTAGTAGGAATAGCAGTGTGATAGAACAAGCAGTGTAAGAGACAAATTCAAAATACTGATAGGTTGTCAAGAATAATGCTAGCTACATATGTTTTTCAATGTCGTGACATTTTGGGAAGAAGAAAACAAGATTTGTCACCAGAGGTTTATCTCCATTTCTTTGGTACAGTTGTAAAATATTCACAATAGGAGCTTTGAGTTCTTCAAAAAACCTTGATATTCAGGGTGGATTGTAAAATATAAATTTTGTGAAATTTCAAAGATTAAGATTATTTTGATAACGTTATTTACAAATTTAAAAAAGTGGCTATCACATATGAATATCTGTATGAGGAAAACTACTGCATTAAAATAACTTGGAATAAATATTTTGCATCAGTTTGCCAAAATGGTTGGTGGTGTAACTCTTATTGCACTTTCTGTTTTGAAAGATTATTTTACTTTTTTTATGAATAAAATGTTTGTTTATAATTGAACCATTTAGTGCAGGAAAAAGCAATCAACAATATCAACATATACTGATATTCAGCCAAACATGCATAGCATGAGCAAACATTAAAGTGAAGTATAAATGTTCCAAGATAATTAACAATTACAAGTTGTCCAAAAACTGTTATTGGGGCTCAAATCCATTGAAATATTCCCTCATACCTGTAAATATTCAACATTGTTCATATATAGTCTTAAAAGTTCCTTTATCATTAGATATGTGTAATTTTACTTACTTGGGATGTGGGTAATGTTGGCAAACCTGCATTCATTGCCCATCCCTAGTTGCCCTGAGAAGGTGATGGTGGTCCTACTTTGAGAATTGCTACAGTCCTTGTGATGGTGCTCCTACAATATTGTGAGGTAGGGATCTTCAGATTATTGATCCAGCGACAATGAATGGAGTGGTAATATATGTCCAGCTCCAGCAGTGTGTGGCTTGGAACGTTTAGAGGTAGTCATTTTCCTGTGAAATAGCTGTTTTTGTCCTTCTCTACAGTAGAGTTTGCAGGAGAGAGTGGTGCCGTCAAAGAATCCTTGATGGGTTGGTGGATTACGTACTGTAAATCATACCTGGTTTGGCATCCTTCCATCTACGAAAGATGATGGACATGCAGTAAACAATCCATTTAGGTGGGGTGTCTTCTCTTGGTGCACCTTTGTTGATGGCTGCGAAGGTCAATTCCTGAGATGCAGGTTCTGCCACAAGTGCTGCACGTGAAGATGCCAAGTGATGCTGTGAGTTGTTTTTGACGTTGGCGCCAGTTGCCAAGCTGCTGTAGCAACTGGTCATTGTGGTAGTGCATGCCAGTCCACAGGATGTGTAGGCGATTCCCTCTTTTGCCAACTAGTCACTCCCAAGTGCGATAGTTGACATTTAGGGCCTTCATGTCACACTTGCAAGCATCCTTGAAGTGGAGCTTTGGGTGCCCCACTGGTTGTCTGGCCCCAGCTACCTCACCATACAGAAGGTCCTTGGGTATGCAGCTATCTTCCATCCTGTGGATGTGTCCAATCCACCGAAGCCACCTCTGTTTCATTAGTGCCAATACACTTAGGAGCTCTGCTAGATTATACTTACTGCATTAATAATGAAGGTGATGGATATAAAGTCCAGTCGCAGTGCTGGTGATCAAGCGAAGTGCCTGTTCTTGGTGTTGCCCAGTTATCACATATTCCAGTGTTCTGTTCAAAACTGCTGTCCAGAGCTTGGAAACAGACCTTGTATATAAATGCCTTCACTTATTTCAACTCCAGTCAATGTATGAACTAGGAATAAGGCCACAGTCCACTGTCTCTTTCATGAATTACATCATTGAAGCTCAACTTGATTGGGACTCTGTGTTTTATGCATGGAGAAACTGAATAGAAAAGTAAGTACAGTGAATTAAAATCTAGTAGATTGTCTTCTAAAATAATCTGCTAACTGACAGTACCTCTTAAAGAGAACCGGCATCACATTAAGAGAGTTTTCAAGTAGACTCAATTCTTGCAAGAACCACTAGGGTCAGTTAACAGTGCAGCAATTGCAGAAGTCTTTTGAATGCTTTCTCTTTTCTGTATTACCTTAAGTACTAAAAGAAAACCTAATTTGTAATTCTAAACTGAAATGCAATAGACAATACATAATCTCCTTCAATATGTCATTCTTGCTTCCTCTGTTAATGTGGTAAAACAATTTTTCATACAATTCAAGATGACAATGTCCCTTTAACAGCAGTCATTTTTTTTTTTTGCAAAGATTAACTTGTCATATCAAAGTGCCCTGCCCTCCTACAGTTTCCTAGCAACAATCAAGACAATCATTCAAACTAAACAACTTACTGCTTCAAAAAATGCAAACCACCTAAATGGAAATATATTAGAAGAAATATAAAAGACGGAATGCCTCAGAATACTTAAGTAAAAGGTTTGTTGCAGGAAAAAATGGAATTGACACCCTTGTGTTGAAGCATTATTGCAGTGTATTTTGTGTATGAGGTTTATACAACATAATGGTTGTTAAGGATTTTGAATGTTGATATTGTCAAGTTGACATCTGAAGACATAATTTAAAGTAGCACCACATTGGACTTAATTGTATAAACTGTTAGTAAAGTGCTTATTTTTGTTAACCAGTATGTTGATTTTACTTAAATTATGTATTTTGGTTTATTTGTTGTGGGAAAGAGAAAATATACAGAAAATTTAAATCTTAAAGTGCTTCAAGAAAGTAAAATGTCTGCAGGTCAAAAAGAACATACGTGTTAAAAAGTAGTTTGTAATTTTTACATAAGAAAGAAAAGCTCTTGAAAATGCTTATGGTAATATGCCATGTTAATTATTGTGAAAGTTTTAAAACTTATCTGATCACGTGCAGGTTTGAGAGTTTGAATTGTACCAAGCCTTTGTTTAAACTGAAGTAGCTGGGGAACACTGCCGACTTCAGAAGTATGGATTTAGGGAATTTCCATTGTCACAATTGTAACATGAACTTCAGATCCTTAGCGTTGTTAGAAAAGCACAAGGATAAGTTCTGCATTGGCAGTTACGTTGGAGATCCTTCCTTGTTAAATCAGAAGCCAAGAGACTATCTGCCTAAAAATCCTGGAAATGAAATTAACAGGTGGAGAATAAATGAGCCAAAAGAAACAAATACTCCAGATCATATGGTAAGGACAATATATGTCTTTGTTTGTGCTACACAGATGGGGTTTGCATCAGCAGTTTATGCATGCTGGTTTACAAAATTTACACTCCTATTTTCAATCTACTTTGTGCATCCTCCAAATCCTCCCTACAAGTTTGCAGGCTGCTAGTTCTCAAATTTTTGGGGGGCAGTCTTTCTGTACACTTCTCTCTTGCATGCATTTGTCTTACAGATCTGTCATGTTTCTTAAGATGCTGCATTTTCCCTTCTGCTTTCCATTATGTTTCGCAAAGCATTTTACTTTGAGCAAAGAGGTCCATAATTACAGACTGAGCTCTTGGTGATGGACACAACATTATAAAATGTAGACAGTAAGGAAGGGCATCAAGTCTATCTTAACTGACGCATGCAGAAAGAAAATTCCTAAATTGACTTCAGATGGACCACACTGCCAGTCAAGATAATCCACCAATTATCAAAGCTTTGCAAAACATGGAACATTATAGAAATCTTCAAAAAATGCTTTGAAATAACAAAATAATCAAAATTCTTATTTTAGTAAGACACAACAGGGCATGTAGTATTAGTGAAGTATGCGTTGGAATAGTAGTGGCTTACAGAAAATGAGCCATGCATCACTGAGGGCTGTGGCATTGAAGACTGTGCAGTCTGTGAAACAATTTTGTCCGTTATAGACATGTATCCCATCTATATGTTTTTATGCAGTGGATATCTCTGTATTTAGTGCATTGTATTTGAAGACTCTTCACATTAAGATCTAAGCTATTCATTTCAAATTACATTAATGCACTGTCATCATGTGCCATGGATTAAAGGAAAGGAGGTGCTGTTCCACATGGTGAGTTCATAATCTCATTCAGTTCAGTTGAGATGCATCCCCAGAAGAATATAGAAATTGTGTCAGGTCTGGGAGCTGTGACTATGACATTTCTGTTCAAGGAGAGAGAAAGGGATATACTGAGCAACTTAAAGCCAATCAACCCATTACCAGTTTTGGATAAACTTCTCGAGGTCATAACCAGGAATAGTAACAATACTTTCAAGGACATGGGTTGTTTAAGGACATCCAGGACAGATAAAAACAAGTTATCTCAGTCAAAGTTAAAAAGCATTTTTAGAGAAAATAACAGTGTATCGATGAAGGAAATGCAGTGGCTGTAGTCCATCTTGGATTTTCAAAAGGCGTAGGAGGCTTGTTGATTTGATTTTTATAAATGTATATGGTGCTAAAGGCTGCATGAATAAACAGTTGTCTGAAAGACAGAAAAGAGGATAGTGAAAGATGATTTTTGGATCAGCGTAATTAAACAGTGATGTTCCCCAGGACTCGGCATTGGGACTACTGCATTTCTCAATATCGATACATAATCTAGCCCTGGGTTTAGGCTCAGTGTACCAAAAGCAGGATGACGCCAAAACCAGAAAGTGTTGCGAACTGAACAGGTCTTTAAGTAAATTCAAAAGGACATATTTAGCAGTAGATTGGGAAAATCGATGTTGGATGAAATTTAATGCAGGAAAATTAGGTGATAAATTTTGATAGTGCACAATACCAGTCCTTATTTTCCTAAGTGCTAAAATTCAGAGCAACAAAGACATTTCAGGCTTCAGGTACACATGTGTTTAAAGTGGGAAGACAAATTGTTAACTTTTTTTAGATGTAGAATTGCCATTTTACAAATGCCTAAAAAGTGGTGCCAAACCTTCATGAATCATTAGTTAGACCACAGAAAATATTGGCCCTGAAAATCCATCGGCCTTTGATCCCAATGGAAGTGTTTGGTTCTGCCAATTGGAAACCTCTGATGATGATCCAGCCGGAGTATGCTGGTTGAGAAGGAGGTTTTCTTTTTAGCGTAAGGCTGGTTAGTTCCTTTGCCATTATGGTTACACCTGCCAACGCTGGGGTGATGTGGGGTTGAAGGTGGGAAGAATTGGATAAAGTGGTGCAATCCAACAACTGCAGTAGGTTCCAGGAGCCACAGACCTAGAAAGGGGTAAAAGGGGCCAATTTTATGACTCGGCTAGCTTCTGTCTTCAGATCTTCTGGCTTCAACCCTCAGGAGTTTGGTGTACAAGTGTTGAAACAGTTGACCTCCAATATAGGTCTCCTATATCAATGAGAGCATGACACGGGAAGGGGATTTCCCGGCCTAGGATACGCACACCTGAGGGTGGCAGTAGTTAATTGAATCAGTACAATGTGTTGCTTTTGTATGGACAACTTTTCAAACTGATTGCTGTATGCTTGTAAGTCAGTTTCGGGATTGTGTGCCCGGCTTACATCAACTAATGATGTGTGTTTTGCCACAACGTGTGATGAAAAATGCAACATATGACCTGAAATTGAAGTATTTTTAGCAAGGCCAATAGAATAACTTTGTTGAAATCAGTGACTCCTCGATTCAGTATCTGGAATACTACTACCTCAGAGGGGAGATTTTCGTCATTCTGGCTGAGACTGTAACTGGTTCCAAAAGGTGAAATGGTGGTTTAAACAACTATGTTACATAGTTCCAAATTTCCTCTACATTATATTGATATAGATAATAATGCTGACTTTCTCTTTTCTTTCTCATTTTTTTTTTCCTTTCCTCCTTTTTGGCCTCCTTGTCTCGAGAGACAATGGGTAAGCACCTAGAGGTGGTTTGTGGAGCAGCGCCTGGACTAGCTATAAAGGCCAATTCTAGAGTGACAGACGCTTCCACAGGTGCTGCAGGTAAATTGGTTGTCGGGGCTGTTACACAGTTGGCTCTCTCCTTACACTGCTGTCTCTTTTCCTTTCACTGCTGAGTCTCTTCGACTCGCCTCTCTTCAGCCCCACCTTTATAGCTGTCCGCCAGCTCTGGCGATCGCTGGCAACTGGCCCCACGACTTGTGGTCAATGTCGCAGGACTTCAAGTCACGTTTGTAAACATCTTTAAAGCAGAGCCGGTGGGTCTGATACCAGTGACGAGCTTGTGTACAATACATCTTTGGGGATCCTGCCATCTTCCATGCGGTTCACATGGCCAAGCCATCTCAAGCGCCGCTGGCTCAGTAGAGCGTACATGCTGGGGATGTTAGCTGCCTCGAGGTCTTCTGCGTTGGAGATATGGTCCTGCCACCTGATGCCAAGGATTCTCCGGAGACAGCGAATATGGAATGAGTTGAGACGTCGCTCTTGGATGACATACATTGTGCAGACCTCGCTGCCATAGAGCAAGGTACTGAGGACACAGGCTTGGTACTGAGGACACAGGCTTGATACTCTCGGACTTTTGTGTTCCCTGTCAGTGCGCCATTTTCCCACACCCTCTTGGCCAGGCTGGACATTACAGCAGAAACCTTTCCCATGCATTTGTTGATTTCTGCATCGAGAGACAGGTTACTGGTGATGGTTGAGCCTAGGTAGGTGAACTCTTGAACCACTTCCAGAGCATAGTCACCGATATTGATGGATGGAGCATTTCTGATGTCCTGTCCCATGATGTTCGTTTTCTTGAAACTGATGGTTAGGCCAAATTCATTGCAGGCAGCTGAAAGTCTCTGCAGACACTCTTCCCTGTGGGATGTTAATGCAGCATAGTCAGCAAAGAGGAGTTCCCTGATGAGGACTTTTCGTACTTTGGTCTTTGCTCTAAGACGGGCAAGGTTGAACAACCTGCCATCTGATCTTGTGTGGAGGAAAATTCCTTCTTAAGACTTAAACGTGTGAGAGAGCAGCAATGAGAAAAAGATCTCAAACAGTGCGGGTGCGAGAACACAGTCCTGTTGCACACCTCTCAGGATGGGAAAGGGGTCTGATGAGGCGCCGCTATGCTGAATTGTGCCTTTCATATTGTCATGGGACGAGATGATATTTAGTAGCTTTGGTGGACATCCGATCTTTGCTAGTAGTCTGAAGAGACCATGCCTACTGACAAGGTCAAAGTCTTTGGTGAGATCTATGAAAGCAACGTAGAGGGGCATCTGTTGTTTGTGGTATTTCTCCTGTAGCTGGCGAAGGAAGAACAGCATGTCAATAGTGGATCTCTCTGCTCGAAAGCCGCACTGTGCCTCAGGGTAAACACGCTCAGCTAGCTTCTGGAGTCTGTTTAAAATGACTCTCTCTCACAAACAAACAGGGTGGTCACAGCACTCAGCCCATTTATACTGGCCAAAATTGCACTCCTAGCTTGTACAGAGTTTTCCCAGGTAACGGGTAAGAGCTGCATTGAAGATCCAAGTGAGTTGCATATGTTGAAGATTGTACAAGCACAATTCTTGCCCGACTGCCCCAAAGCTAAGGGACCCGCCCAGTAGTGTGAATACAAAAGCTTTTCAACACCAGTAACCTCAGCATGTACAAAACTGCTTCTCTTAGAATTATTCTATAATATCATGAGGTTTCAGAAACTATTATCCTTATCCCAGGTGGTGGAGGTGGTTGAAGAGTACAAAATCCAATTATATTAGGTAATTCTAGTCATGGAAGAATCCTAATGCAACAGTTTTTGAAATCTGATCTCTTGACATTATGGAATGGAACAACATGTTGCTAAGTGATTAACATTTTGTTTTGTTTTGAGATCTGTTCTGGTGATAACATGGTTGACTGCTTTGTAAATGATATATATGCATTTGTAAATTGTTTTCAAAGTCATAATGAAAACATGTCGCCCATTTCTGTTTGTTAACTATGTAAACGCAATGAAATATCTATCGTCTGCAATTCCCAGCTTGAAGCCTGAAATTTTTGTTGACCATGTGGTCGCAGAAGGTAGGAAGGCAGCAGAAGATGGCAGCCATTGGGATTTTCACAATAAAGCTGATCCATTGAACATTTTGGCAAAAAAGTCCATTACAATCTATTCTATGAAAAATAAATTAGAAATACACATTAAAACTAGTGATTTTTGATATCATCTAATTTTATTTTACTTAGCTATTCTAATTGCAATGGTAATGTTATGTTCTTCTAAACTGGAAGCCTAAGCCACCATCCCATCCAGCCTTTTAGATCACAGTGCTTTTTATGTTTTTGTATAAAACCTCTCATTTTACAAGTAACTTCGCAGCCCTTTGGTTGTTCCTTTGCAACATATCACTGTTGCACTGAGAAAGCCGGCAAATGACCTGTTCTCAGGTTTTTGCCTCCATTGAGATCAGCAATCGATTTGAGAGTTGGCATACTGTCCCAATTTTTCAGTTTGTTTAATGTTTAGAGGGAAATAAAGGACAATAATTCTTTCAGTACTTCCTATCTCGAGTAGTTTTTCTAAATAAACGAGAATGTCTCCTACCTTGCAGCAAATAGTCTGTGTTTTGCTATTGTTAAAAGCAGAACTATTGGAAACCAATAATACAGGGTCTTTCCCATCCTGAAGAAACACACACAGTGGCTGACTTCAGTTTTCAGTTGGTTACCAATGCGTTGTTTGGAGATAGGTATTTTCCTAGTCTTAGATGCTGACCTCTGATGCTGCACAAAGTTTCAGTACGTCTTAAAACTCACCCCAACATCGGCCAAAATCTAGACTGGGATCTAGATGTACCAGGTCATGAACTGGCAGCAAACTTTCCAAGATGGTCTTCTGGTGACGCAGCCTCCACCTTTCCCTTACAGGGGCTGGGGAGCAGGGGGAGCTTTCCTAATTCAGTAGTTCCTGCAACCTTGCATGTGGTCGACGCAGGTATGCTTGGTGAGACAAAATCTATCAGCAGACCCTGCAAAGGATGTAGGGACCTCCTGGAGGCCAAATGTGAATCATGGCCTGAACCCTTAAAGACTTGGCAAGTATAAGTTTATTTTTTAAAATGGTAGTACCAATACTTGGTCTTCTGGGATCTAGCATGACCCCCACCCCCCCACTCCACACCCCCCACCTCCACCAAAAAGTCGGAAAATGATAAACCAAAGCATGCAGAGGTTACTAAAAGGAGAGAAATTATTAACCAAAGCCGAAAATGATTTTCAGGGAAGTAGTCCAAAGTGGGAAATGATTAAGAGTTTCTTCTGAAAAAGAGTGTTGTATTCTGTGGGTGAGGGCCTGGAATTATCTGGTGAATGATTTCCCATTGTGCATTTCTCCTGATTCATATGATCACAGTTGGATGTGTTTTGCTTCAGCGTTGCAAGTCCAATTTCCTCTGGGCATGGCTCATTAGAAAGCGCTGTCGTGTGCTACTTGGTTGCACCAGCTCCAATAGAACAAGGGAAGAGGGTGAAACAGCGCCTTCACCGCCAGGTTGGGTCAACCAACTAATTAGTGTTCCACTAACAACTGAGTCAGAACATCGGATCTCCTCCGAGTCAGTGGCAGATGACGGGGCTTGCTGAGCTGGGGAGGGCAGTATAAAATCTGTGTGTCTTCCCCTTTGCCAGGTGGCATGACAACAGCGAAGTGGAAGACTGCTTTTTGACTGATAAATCTGTGACCAATTGTCTTGGGGGTGCCATTTGGGTTAGCCTGGGTGAAGGGGAGCTAACCTGGTTAGATACTAGGATGACTGGTGGAGGTCTCTTAAACCTATCAAGGCGGACCTGTTAAAACATGGGGAACAAAGCTGCCATCTGTGGGTGCATCAGTTGCCTCGGTGATTTGATTATTAGCTCACCAGTTAGCACTTCTGGGGCTCTCCAGTCAGACAAATTTTGCTCCGGAGTTCCGAGTCCAATTTGCCGAACTCCTAGGGGGTTGAGAACCCCTGCTTTAAAGAGCAGTAACTGATCACTCCCAAGTTTCTCTTGCTTTTTGTCACATTTAACTTGCAACCATTCATCTTGTACTCTTTACATGGAATTGTGTGCAGCTATGTGCATAACTGCAGTCTAATTTACATCGAAGAACACTTGCCTAGATTAGGCACACTTTGCCTCTCTTTCCAAATCCAGCTCTAAACTACTTCCTGGGCTATAAGCTTAGGGTTTGGAGTTGTAATAAACAGCTGTTCTGTTCTGTCAATTTAGAATCATAAAAAAATAGAATGGTTACAGCACTGAAGGAGGCCATTCAGCCTGCCGTGTCTGTGCCAGCTCTCTAAGAGCTACTCAGCTTGTCCCACACCCCTCCCTATACCCGTAGCCCTGCAAGTTGTTTCTCTTCAGGTCCTTATCCAATTCCCTTTTGAAGGCCATGATTAAACCTGCCTCCACCACACTCAGGCAGTGTATTCCAGATCCTATCCACTTGCTGCATTAAAAAAAAGTTAGTCTTCATGTTGCCTCTGGCTCTTTTGCCAGTCACCTTAAATCAGTGTCCTCTGATTCTCAACTCTTCCGCCAATGAAACAGATTCCCCCATCTACTCTGTCCAGACCCCTCATGACTTTGAACACCTCAATCAAATCGCCCCTCAATTTTCTCGAAGGAGAAGTCCCAGCTTCACTGACCTATCCACTGAACTAAAGTGTCTCATCCCAGAGCCATTCTCGTAAATCTTTTCTCATGTGTCCAGAATTTCTAGAATTTGTATGGGTTATGGTAATGCGAGCAATTTACTTACTGAGACTATGGGCTGAGTTGCCTAATAATGCTCTGTTTGATCTCATCTGTATCACGGGTAGTATTCTTTAGAATGCTAACCTCAGTTTTTTGTTTTCTTCCTAATCCTAAATGAAAGGAATTTCAGGTAATTTCATATAGTAATGGGTACAGATCCATACTGCAAGAGGTTTTAAAATTCAACACTAATTGAGAGACTAATCTCTTGTTAGTTCGCTAACAATCTATGCATATATCCAGCCCCTCCCACATTAAAGTACACTTAAATGGCATGCAAAACAGTGTGTTTAAAAAAAATCTTGATTCTCTACAGAGCACTTGTATTGATATGTACTAAAAATGTAAGCACAATAAGGCACTGCTACAGATTTCAACAGTGGATAATTTATTAATTTGGTGGATATTCAGACAAAGAGAGAACATATAATTTTTTTCAATATGGATGCTTCATATCCAGGACAAGAAAAATAAGAAGGAGAGATTTCAACGGCAACAAGAGGAAGAGAAGAACCTTTATATCAATTCACTTAATGAAAGAGAATGGAAGTTCTTGAGGGGACAGCAATCTGAAATCATTTTGTCTGACAGTCAAAGCTTTAGAAGATTAACTGATGAGGTAAGACAATACCATATGAATGAATGGGAAACAAAATAATAGATGAGTAATGATATGAGAATAATTAACTATTAACAATTTCTATCAATGATTTGGATGAAGGGACCGAATGTATGGTTGCTAAATTTGCCGATAACATAAAGATAGGTAGGAAAGTAAGTTGTGAAGAGGACATAAGGAGTCTGCAAGGGATATAAGATTGAGTGGGCAAAAATTTGGCAAATGGAGTATAATGTGGAAAAATGTCAACTTATCCATTTTGGAGAGAAGAATAGTAAAGCAGCATATTATTTAAATAGAGAGAGATTGCAGAACTCTGAGATCAGAGGGGTCTGGGTATCCTGGTACATGAATCACAAAAGATTGGTATGCAGATACAGCAAGTGATCAGGAAGGCAAATGGAAAGTTGTCATTATATTGCAAGAGGAATGAATATAAAAGGAATGTTTTGCTACAGTTGTATAGGGTACTGGTGAGACCACATCTGGACTATTGTGTAGTTTTGGTCTCCTTATTTAAAGTATATAAATGTGTTGGAGGCAGTTCAGAGAAGGTTCACTCAACTGATACCTGGGATGGGGGAGTTATGAAGAAAGGTGGGACAGGTTGGGTCTGTATCCATTGGAGTTTAGAAGAATGAGAGGTGATCTTATTGAAACATATAAGATCCTGAGGGACTTGACAGGGTGGATGCTGAAAGGATGTTCGTCGTTGTGGGAGAGACTAGACCTAGGGTACACAGTTTAAAAATAAGGGGTCATTCATTTAAGACTGAGATGAGAAATTTTTTTCTCTGAGGGTTGAGAATCTTTGGAACTCTCTTTCACAGAGAGTGGTGGAGGCAGGGTCATTGAATATTTTTAAGACAGAGGTGGATAGATTCTTGATTGACAAGGGAGTCAAAGGGTATCAGATATTAGCAGGAAAGTGGACTTGAGGCCACAATCTGATCAGCCATGATCTTATTAAATGGCAGAGTAGGTTCGAAGGGGCTGAATGGCCTACTCCTGCTTCTAATTCGTATGTTCATAATTGCAGGGACTGAAGCAGTCTGCACTATGGAGATCAGTGGTGTGTTTACCCAACCTGGAAGATGTTCTGCTCCAGCATTTTCATAATTTCAAACGTGTATTACTCTCCTTGACGTCTGCCTGAGCAATTGCTTCCAGTTTCTTTGAGGTTATTAAGAGTTATATAACTGCTTTCAATTCATTTGCGTGATTTCATCATCAGAAGTGGTGACAGTCAAGTCCTTTAAGTAAATTAGAAAAGGTAATGCATTCTTTGGGGGTTAGGTGATGAACGTAATCTGGGAAAAGCTTCATTGTTGTGGTTTATGGCTTTACAGCAATAATAATTTACATTTATGTAGAACAAAGGCATTTCACAAAAGCGTGATCAGACAAAAATCGATGCTGAGCCAAAGAGAGATATTTGTTGAAAAAGACATGCTATCGAAGCTTTACATCTTGCACTCATCAGGATAGAAGCAAGAATGTTAAATTTCAAAGGGAACAAAAATTTATTCTGTATGAGAAAAGGGTGCTGATTGGTTGGCAAGTCGACTCTGGTCGAGGCATTACCATGAAGAATGCACCAGGGAACTGTTGTCCCCACGCTTTGTTTAATTCAAAAAAGGCGCAACACATGGACGTGATCCTTTTGCCTTCAGAGGGTAGGTCCCTGCGTATGAATATATGTAGCTCCTAGCAATCCTAAGTGCACCACATTGCGAGCCTGACTGATAATCTTAAATTGGATGTTCATGTAATTCGAAGCACACTCCGGATTGTTCAGTAAGTGCTGTCCAATCGGGGAATTACATCTAACATTAGACATTGTATTCTGAGTTTTGCAAGTCTGTCTGGCATCGCACCAGCACTGGAATTCACATACCAGATTACTTATCTGTGTGGTAGGCAGAACATCTTTTTGGCTTGACGGCAGCATCTTGTTTGTAGAAAATACCACTTGTGTTGTTAGTGCATAATAGCAGTGTGAAACGGCTAGCTTCACCTGTTGCTCAATTTTTTGAGATACCTTATCTTTCCAGAGTAATTTGTGGTAGACTGAGCACTTTTCAGGTCCGAAAGTGGAGGCCTTAGGCCCATTCATGAGCATGCACGAAACACAACAGCAATTACCTGAACGGGTAGCCATTATCCCTCAGGATGGGTTTGCTGCGCCCTATTTTGCCGTCAAGCTTGTACGGTCCTTATTTACAATATTTGGAAGGGTGACTAAAAACTTAAAAGAGGAGTGGAGATGAAGAGGGCAGAGATATTTAGGAGGGAAATTCCAGAGCTTAGGGCTTAGACGACAGAAGGCACAGCCTCCAATGTTGGGTCCAAGGGAGTGGCAGAGCAAAGAATTACCGGAACCTGGAGATTAGTTTTTTTCTTTAATAATTCACTTAATGCTTCCATAATTGTTCACCCAATGCCAGTCTAGAGTAAATAAGGTATCACCAGGGCCACTACATTTCATGACTCATTACAAATTTCATTTTTAGTACATGGTCATAGAATCATTACAGCACAGAAGGCGGCCATTTGGCCCATCGAGTTCATGCCAGCTCTCTGTAGAGCAATCCAATCAGTCCCATTCCCCTGTTCTATCCCCACAGCCTTGCAAGTTTATTTCCCTTATGTGCCCATCCAATTTTCTTTTGAAATAATTTATCTTGTCACTGCTTCCCCCGCCCTCGTAGACAGCGAGTTCCAGGTCATTACCACTCACTGCATAAAAATGTTCTTCCTCACGTCCTCCCGCATCTTTTGCCCAAAACCTTAAATCTGAGTCTCCTAGTTCTTATACTATCAGTTAATAGGAAAAGCTTTTCTTTATCTTATCTAAACCGGTCATGATCTTGTACACCTCTATCAAACCTTCTCTCAATCTCCTTTGCTCCAAGGAGAACAATCTCCGCTTTTCCAGCCTACCTTGTAGCTAAATACCCTCATCCCTGGAACCATTCTGGTAAATCTCCTCTGCACCCTCTCAAGGACCTTCAAATCCTTCCTAAAGTGTGGTGACTAGAACTGGATACAATACTCTAGTTGGAACCTAACCAGAGCTTTATCAAGGGTCAGCATAACTTGACTACTTTTGTACTCAGTGCCTTTATTTCTGAAGCCTAAGATCCCATATGCTTTGCTAACTACTTTCTCAATTTGTCCTGCCACCTTCAAAAATCTGTGCACGATGACCTCAATGAGGTCTCTCTGTCCTTGCACACGCTTTAAAACTGTGCCAGTAAGTCGGTATTACCTTTCCTTATCCCTTCTGCCAAAAATGCATCAACTCACACTTGTCTGTATTAAATTCCATTTTCCACTTGTCTGCTCATTCTGCCAGCCTATCTATTTTCTGTTGCTGGTGATTGGTATCATCCTCACTGTTTACCACACCTCCGAGTTTGTGATTATTAGAAAATTTTGAAATCCTAATCTCAATATCCAAGTTGCTTGTGCCTCTCGAAAAAGCATTGGCCCTAGCACTGGCCCTTGGGGAACTCCACTGTCAACCACCCACCAGTCTGAAAAACAACCATTTACTACGACTGTTATAAACCGTTTTCTGTCCTTTAAATCAATTTTTAATCCAAGCTGATACTGACCCTCCTATTGCATGAGTCTCAATTTTGTTAATCAACTTTTAAGTGGTACTTTGTCAAACACTTCATTAAAATCCATATAGACAGCATCTGTTACATTCCCTTCATTGACCTTCTCTATTACTTCTTCAAAAAATTCAATTAGTTTAATCAAATGCGATCTGTCTTTCACAATTCCATGCTGGCTCTCCCTAATTAAGTTAAACCTCTCCAAGGTGCTAGTTGATTTTTTTTTCCCCTTGCCTATTGTTTCTAAAACCTTCCCCACCACTGATGTTAAACTGACCAACCTGCAGATACCAGGAATGTCCTTTTGCCATTTCTTGAATAAGGGTGTCACATTTGCTTTTCTCCAATCCTCTGGCAGCTTCCCCCATACCTAAGGAAGATTGGAAGATTATGGTCAGCCCTTCCACTGTCTTCACCTCAACTTCATTCAGCAACCTGGGATTCAAGCCACCTGGACTGGGCAGCTTATTACTCTAAACATAGCCAGCCTTTCTCGTGCATTCTGCCTATCAATTTCCACCTAATCCCTTAGATGTACCATCTCTGCTTCTACCAGCATTTTGTCAGCATCTTCCTCCATAAACACCAACACAATGTACTCATTAAGTATTCTAGCCTTGTCCTGCACCTTTTTTTTTATTCATTGATGGGATTTGGGCGTCGCTGGCAAGGCCAGCTTTTATTGTCCATCCTTAATTGCCCTTGAGAAGGTGATGGTGAGCTGCTGGTGGTGGTGCTGCATCTTGAACTGCTGCAGTCCTTGTGAGCTAGGTACAACCACAGTGCTGTTAGGAAGGGAGTTCCAGGATTTTAACCCAGTGACAGTGAAGGAACGGCGATATAGTTCCAAATCAGGATAGTGTGTAGCTTGGAGGGGAACTTGCAGATGGTGGTGTTCCCATGCATTTGCTGCCCTTGTCCTTCTCATTGGTAGAGGTCGTGGGTTTGGATGGTGCTGTTTAAGGAGCCTTGGTGTGTTGCTGCAGTGCATCTTGTAGATGGTACACACTGCTGCCACTGTGCATCAGTGGTGGAGGGAGTGAATGTTTGTAGATGGGGTGCCAATCAAGCAGGCTGCTTTGTCCTGGATGGTGTCGAGCTTCTTGATTTGGAGCTGCACCCATCCAGGCAAGTGGAAAGTATTCCATCACAGTCCTGACTCGTACCTTGTTGATGATGGACAGGCTTTTGGGGTGTCGGGGTGAGTTGCTTGCCGCAGGTTTCCTAGCCTCTGAAGCATAAAATACCCTCTTTCTCCCTAATAGCACCCACCTCACCTCTTACTTACTATTTACATGCAAGTGGAAGGTTTTTGGGTTGCCTTTTATCTCTCTGACTTCCCTGCAGATTTGCTCCGCTATCTCTCTCCCACTATTGGGAGGCCTGTAAAATACCCACAGCAGTGTGATCATACCTTTCTTGCTTCTCAACTCTAACCAAATGGACTCTGTCTTTGCCCCCTCAAGGACATCCTCTTTTTCCTACACTACAGTGTTTTCCCTAATCAGTACTTGCCACCCTTTTTCTATCTTTTCCAGACACTTGGAATTCTTGAATATTAAGCACCAAGTGCTCATCATTTTTAAGCTACGTTTCCGTTAGTGCCACTGCATGATATTCCCATGGGGTTATTTGTACTTGTAGCTCACCAACCTTATTCACGACACTTTTTACATTTTACATACATGCATTCTAAACCTGTCTTTGCATTCCTCGTAGTCCTCCTTAAAATATTCCATTGAGAAAGACTCTTAGAGGGATTAACCATCCATGGGCTAGCTATGGAAGTTAAGGAATGTATCAAATTGAAAGAAAAAGCATACAATGCTGCTTAGATTAGTGATAGGCCAGAAGATTGGGAACATTTTTGAAACAGCAAAAGATTACTTTTAAAAAAAAAAGGGAAAGATTAGAATATGACAGTAAACTAGCACAAAATGGAAAAATAGATAGTAAGAGCTTCTATAAGTATATAAAAAGGAAGAGAATAGCTAAGTAAAGATTGATCCCGAAGATGATGAGACTGGGGAACTAATAATGTCAAACAAGGAAATGGCAGAGACTTTGAACAAGTATTTTGTATCTGTCTTCATGGTAGAAGACACTAAAAGCATACCAAGAATGGTAGAAAATCAAGGGGCAAAAGGGAGGGAAGTACTTGAAACAACCAATTATTACTGGAGAAAATATGCTAGGAAAACCAATAGGACTAAAGGCTGTCAAGTCCCCTGGACCTGACGGCCTGCATCCTAGGTCTTAAAAGATGTGGCTGCAAAGGTAGTAGATGCATTGGTTGTAATCTTCCAAAATTCTCTCGATTCAGGAAAGGTCCCAGTGGATTGGACAACCGCAAATGTAACGCTGTTATTCAAGACAGGAGAGACGGAAAGCAGGAAACTATATGCCAGTTTACCTAACATCTGTCATTGGGAAAATGCTGGAATCCATTGTTAACAACAACAACTTCTATTTATATCACGCCATTAACGTAATAAAAATGTTCTAAGGCACTTCACAGGAGCATTATAAAACAAAGTATGATACCGAGCCACAAAAGGAAATATTAGGTCATATGGCCTAAAGCTTGGTCAAAGAGGAAGTAGTAGCAGGATATTAGAGTTCTTTGAGGATGCAACAAGCAGAGTGGATAAAGGGGATTCAGTAGCGGTAGTCTATTTGGATTTCCAAAGCGCATTCAGTAAGGTGCCACGTAAAAGGTTTCTGCTCAAGATAAGACCTCATGGTGTTGAGGGTAGATTAGCATGGACAGAGGATTGGCTAACTAACAGGAAAGAGAGTCAGGATAAATGGGTCATTTTCAGGTTGGCAAACTGAACTAGTGGGGTGCCACTGGGATCAGTGCTGGGGCCTCAACTATTTATATTAATGACTTGGATGAAGGGACAGAGTATATTGTAGCCAAATTTGCTGACAATACAAGGTTAGGGCAGGAAAGCAAGTTTTGAGGAAAGAGTCTGCAAAGGGATGTAGATGGGTTGTGAGTGGGCATGAATTTGGCAGATAGGATCCTAGAAAGTTTGCAGCACAGACAGAGGCCACTTGGCCCATTATATGTGTGCCAGCCGAGAAACGATCCACCCGTTCTAATGCCACCTTCTAGCATTTGATCCGTACCCCTGCAAATTACGGCACTTGAGGTGCATGTCCAGACACCTTTTGAATGAGTTGAGGGTTTCTGCCTCAACTACCCTTTCAGGCAAAGACTTCCAGACCCCCACCACCCTCTGGGTTTTCCTCATCTCCCCTTTAAATTTTTCTACCAATCGCTTTAAATCTATGTCCTCTAGTCACTGACCTCTCTGCTAAGGTGAACAGGTCCTTCACCTCCACTCTATCCCAGCCCCTCAAATGTTTGTACATTTCAATCAGATCTCCCCTCAGCCTTCTCTGTTACAAGGAGAACAAACCCAGTCTATTCAATCTTTCCTCATAGCTGCATTTTTCCAATCCTGGCAACATCCTCGTAAATCTCCTTTTACCCTCTCTAGTGCAATTACATCCTTTCTGTAATGAGTTCACCAGAACTGCACACAGTACTCAAGTTGTGGCCTAACCAATGAGTTATATAGCTCCAGCATAACCTCCCTGCTCTTATATTGTATACCTCAGCTAATAAAGGAAAGGATTCCATATGCCTTCTTAACTACCTTATCGACCTGTCCTGCTACCCTCAGGGATCTGTGGACATTCATTCCAAGGTCCCTTACTTCCTCTACACTTCTCAGTATTTTCCCATTAATCATGTATTCCTTCGCCTTGTTTGACCTCCCCAAACCTCAAGCTTCTCTGGGTTGAATTCTATTTGCCACTTTTCTGCCCATCTGCCCAGACCATCAATATCTTCCTGCAACCTACAGCTATCCTCCTCGCTATCTACGATAATATAATATAAAATATAATAAAATATATCTAGATGGATTATAATGTGGGAAAAAATGAGGTTATTCTCTTTGGGAGGAAGAATAAAAATGCAGATGATTATTTAAATGGACAAGAGACTGCAGAATGCTGCAGTACAGTGGGATCTGGGTGTCCTCGTACATGAATCACAAAGTTAGCATGCAGGTGTAGCAAGTAATTAAGAAGACAAATGGAATGTCGGCATTTATTGCAAGGGGGATGGAGTATAAAAGTAGGCAAGGCTTGCAACAACTGTACAGGACGTTGGTAAGACCGCACCTTGAGTACTGCATATAGTTTTGGTCTCCTTATTTAAGGAGGGATATACTTGAAGTCAGTTCTGAAAGTTTCAGGAGGTTGATTCCTGTGGTGAAGGAGTTGTCTTATGAGGAAAAGTTGAGCAAGTTGGGCCTATGCTCTGGAGTTCAGAAGAATGAGAGGCGATCTTATTGAAACATACAAGATTCTGCAGGGGCTTGACAGGGTGGCCGCTGAAAGGATGTTTCCCCTTGTGGGGGAGTCTAGAACTAGGGGGCACAGTTTCAAAATAAGGGGTCTCCCATTTAAGATGGAGTTGAGGAGGAATTTGTTCTCTTAGCGGGTCCTTAACCTATAGAATTCTGTACCCCAGAGAGCAGTGGAAGCTGGCTCATTGAATATATTCAAGGCTGAGCCAGACAAATTTTTGATCTACAAGGGTGTTGAGGGTAATGTGGGGGCAGACAGGAAAGTGGAGTTGAGGCTAAAATCAGATCAACCAGATCTTATTGAATGGAAGAGCAGGTTCTAGGGGCTGAATGGCCTACTTCTGCTCCTATATCTTATGTTCATACGTTAGTCTGCTGCTATCTAATATGGTACCACTTCCTTCTCTAGTACTCCGCTCTCACTTTATGCACCTTATTACTCTTTTCTGCTTCTATATGCTGGTTCCTATAATCCTGCCAATTCAGTTTAAACCCTTCCCAATCACACTGGTGGACCTCCCCACAAAGACATTGGTCCCAGTCCTTTTGACGGGCAACCTGTCCCTTTTGAATAGGTGTAGCTTGCCGCAGGAGTGGTCCCAATGCCCCAAAAATCTGAAGCCCTCCCTCCTGCACCATGTTCAAGTTGTGCATTGATCCTCCCTATCTTTTGGCACTGGGAGTAATCCAGAGATTACTACCTTCAAGGTTTTACTACTTAATTTCCTCCCTAGCTCTTGAAAATTTGACCATTGACCCTCAATAGCTACTCTCTCAATGTTGTTGGTACCGGCATGTATCTCAAATTCTGGCTCACTCCCTTCCCCCTGCAGAATATTCTCTACCCTCTCCATGATGTCCTTTACCCTGACACCAGGGAGGCAACACACCATAGAGGACTCACAATGACAGTGTTACGGCCAGGTGAGAAAGATGTCTAAGTGTCTTTTCTGCCTTCCACCTGGTCTTACTGTGAACTGGGTTTAATATTTAAACACACTGTTTTGAGCCTCCTCTTGGGTGAATCCTTGTTCACCGCTTTCCAATTATAAGGCACAGAAATGAGCACACCAGGTTTTCTTAGGTTTCAAGAAAAGTGAAATTTATTAAACCTTAAACTTGCACTCTAATATGGTAAACGCCTATGGATACACGCCACGCCCCACGCTAGCATGCATACGTGATACGCAAATGCAAATAGGGACAGAAAAGAGCAGAAGAAAAATAAAGTAAAAAAATTTGAGGCAATCTCTGAAGAGGGGTTTTTACTGTGCTTCGAGCTCACTGTAGTCCTTGATTGTAGATAGTCTTGCTTTTCGTTGGTGCCCAGTATTCTTTTTAAACCTTGTTCACTGTAGGAGACGTTTCTCTCCTTGGGATCAATGGGTCTTCAGTTCCGCGGGAAAGAAAAGGGACGGACAGGAGAGAGATCTTTTCAGTCCAGAAGGAAGCAGCTTTCTCGGTTTCAAACACTCTGTGGCAAGTTCAAATTCAAACAGCTCCAACCACCAGTTAGTCATGTGACTAAACTGGTCTGACCAGGTCTTCTGTGTGTTGGGAAAGCAGGGACTGGGTCCTTTGTTCCAACACTGTCTGCTAGCATGCAAAAATGGTCTCTCTGGTGAGGAGCTTGACAATTCCTTGTGATGGGCCCTCTTTTCTTCCCAGCAACTTTTTAAAGTTTTTAATGTTCATGTGGCAAAATAATGTGTGCCTCATTTTTGGCAGGTGGGGGCCTGCATGACACCTCCACACCCAGGGGAATGAAATATGCTTTTTTTCCAAATTGCAAGGTTTGAGAGAAATATGAGATACAGAAAGAAAAACCATGCATTTCTCTCATTCATTTCCATTCACTCACCAATCTTAAAGTTCATTAAAATTGTATTTTTTTTGGTGCCAGTGCTGCTTTAATTCCGACTTTTTTTTTTGTGAAGTTAATAGTATGTGGGTCCATCCTGAACTCTGAGTCATGCAAAGACTTTTGACCTCAGGGGATCGGTGGTTCCCTTTTCTTCTGACTGGTGGGGGAGGATTCTTTGTTAATTTCCCTTTGTTCTCTGAAACGCTCCGACCTGCAGGTATGTGTGCAGGCTTGACTGCCCTCTCCTGTGGCACTTTGACTAGATGAGGCATCACCCTCAAGGTTTCTCTGCCCCCTAGAGGGCTTTCTTTGTCTCTGCAGGTTCCTGTAAACGCAGTTAGCAATTCTGGTGGGGTGCTTCTAGAGTCTGCATTTACATAGGAAGATGTGGGGTCTAACTTTTTAAATTTTTCGTGGTTGGCTGATCAGACAGTCGGGGTTTTCATCCGGGATTCCTCCAGGACTTCCTTTAACCTGCCCTCTTGGTCACTTTCTCCCCTTCTGTTTCCAAACCTTTGCCAGCCATGTGCCTGCCTGTCCCCTTTTGTTCTCGGCGGGGGTCCCTTACAGTTCACCAGCGCTCTGCTGGAGGGTCCTCCTAACACCGGTACAGGATTTAAGGTTGTAGGTTTCACTGCAGGTTGGGGTTTTCCCCTCAACCTGGCACATGTGGCAACTCCTGCAGTACTCCACCACATCTTTGTGGAGTTTTGGTCAGTCAAACTGCTGTCTTATGCGGGCTTTGGTCTTTCGTATATTGGCATGTACAGCCACTGTAGTATCGTGGGCCCTTCTTAATATTTCCCTCCAGTACCTTTGTGGCACCACTAACTAGTGAACTACTGTCAATTCCTTGCCCTCAGGTCTGTGAGGAGAACTCCATTTCCTTATCAGTACCTCATTCTTTAAATAGTAGCAGCCAGGGACTCCCTCTGCTTCACTTTCAGACTGGGCAGCCCGTGCTAACTCTCACAATGCTGGGTCGGCTCGCTGAGTCTCAACTAGGGAAAATCCATTTAATTCATTCCCTGGGTCTCTTCACTTTCCAAAGAAAGTCTCAGACAGGCAGACCTCATGGTCATTTGCCTGCAGTGCGTATGCAGTGTCCTCTGTGGGAGCTGGTTTGATCATAGCCTGATCCACTACACATTCAGGGAAATATCGGGAACCGTCACTGGCCACTGCCCTGTCTCTCTGACCTCCTGTGGTCTTTCACTACTGGGGGGGCTACCACCTTCACCCCTGCCAGATCATTACTTAGGAGCAGGTCAACCCCGTCTTCAGGCAAACTAGGGACAATCCCTACGGTCACCAGTCCCAAAAGTAGGTTGCACTCCAGCTATACCTGGTGTACAGGTACTGGCACACACTGCCCTCCAATACCATTCACTGCCATTTTGTTCACTGTACTGTCTGGGGGAAAGGTCAGGCCTTTTCCCAGTAAAAAGGGATCTAATGGTCCCTGAGAATCACAATGGGCTTGCTTGTCGCACTTGGGGGGTATGGGGTTACTTTCCCTTCAAACACAAAACATTGATAACCTTCAGGAATCCTATTAACTTTTCCTGCACAGGCCATAGTAAGCTTCCTCGGTTGCAATCTTACTGCAGTTAAAGCCACAGCTCTGTGTTTTCCATCAGGTTCCAGTCTTCACTGAGCATGTGTGCCCTGATTAACCCTACCGGTTTTCCCTTTAGTTTCCAGCAGTCGGCTTTAAAATGCCCTGCCTTATTGCAATGGAAGCACACAGGTCTCCGGGTCTCACTCTTGCTCACAGCACCTTCCTTTTTGGCTGGAGGAGGGCATCCTGTGTCTCCTGCTTTGCTGTCTCTTCCAGGACTGCCTGGACAGATCTCACCTTCCCACCCTTTGACCTTTTCGGGTTTGAGGGGGTGATTAGGAAAGGTTCTCCCCTGGGAAACCGACTTATAAATTAAAGCAAACTCATCGGCCAGAACGGCCACTTGCCAGGCTCCCTGAACCCACTGCTCCTCGACATGGGTCTTTATTGAGAGTGGGAGAGTTTTTAAATTCCTCTAACAGAATTACTTCTCTGAGAGTCTCATAGCTGAGCTGTATTTTAAAAGCCAGCTGCTTACTTCTTTCAAACTCCAGATAAGTTTGATCAGCTTGCTTTTTGAGGGTTCTAAACTTTTGGCGGTAGGCTTCGGGTACTAATTCATATGCCCCAAGGATAGCATTTTTGGTCCGTTCATAATTTGCTGTACTCTCATTTGGCAACAATGAATAAACCTCATGGGCTTTGCCAGTTGGTTTGCTTTGTAATAAAAGAGACCAGGTCTCAACTGGCCATTTTAGCTGCCTTGCCAGTTTCTCAAAAGAGACAAAAAAAACACTTCCACATCTTCCTCATTGAATTTTGGGATTAATTGAGCAAGTTTTAGCAATTTTGTACCCAGCCCTGAATTCTGCTCCTTCATTTTGGCCATACTTTCACTAGAGTTACTCTGTCGACCCCTAGTTAACTCAAGCCGCTTCAGCGCTCTCTCTCCAGATTCTTTCTGGAATATTCTTTCTCTCTCTGTCTCCCCGCTCTCTCTCGTTCCTTCTCGGGTCTTTCTGTTTCCTCACGTTCTTTCTGGAAGATTCTCTCTTTCTCATCTCCTGCCTCTCTCTCTTTCCTGTCTCTCCCTTTCTCTTTCTCTGTCTTCTAATTCAGGTTTCCTTTGTTCCAATTGTATCTTTGCTAGCAGTACCCTGTCTGGGTCTACTTCTAACACTGCTCTGCTTCTTCAGATTCAAGGGAAAAATGGTTGGCCACTAGCGTTAGAAGTTCAGACTTCCTAGCCTTGCCGCATACAATGATCCCACACTGCTCAGCCATTTTCCTCAACTCCTCCATAAACAGTGCTTTTAACTATTCCCAAGTTACTTCAATAAAAGCAAAATACTGCGGATGCTGGAAATCTGAAATAAAAACAAGAAATGCTGGAATCACTCAGCAGGTCTGGCAGCATCTGTGGAAAGAGAAGCAGAGTTAACGTTTCGGGTCAGTGACCCTTCTTCGGAACTGACAAATATTAGAAAAGTCACAGATTATAAGTAAGTGAGGTGGGGGTGGGGCAAGAGATAACAAAGGAGAAGGTGTAGATTGGACCAGGCCACATAGCTGACCAAAAGGTCACGGAGCAAAGGCAAACAATATTTTAATGGTGTGTTGAAAGACAAAGCATTAGTACAGATTAGGTGTAAATACACTGAATATTGAACAGCAGCAAGTGCAAACCTGCAAAAAAACAGTGGGTAAGCAAACTGAACAAACTAAGATGAAATGAAATAAATGCAAAAAAAAATTGTAAAAAAGAATGTAAAATCAAGGAAGAAAAAATAACAAAAATTAAAGTAAAATGGGGGGCTGCTATGCTCTGAAATTATTGAACTCAATGTTCAGTCCGGCAGGCTGTAGTGTGCCTAATCGGTAGATGAGATGCTGTTTCTCGAGCTTGCGTTGATGTTCACTGGAACACTGCAGCAATCCCAGGACAGAGATGTGAGCATGAGAGCAGGGGGGAGTGTTGAAATGGCAAGCAACCGGAAGCTCAGGGTCCTGCTTGCGGACTGAGCGGAGATGTTCCGCAAAGCGGTCACCCAGTCTGCAATGTAGAAGAGACCACACTGTGAGCAGCGAATACAGTATACTACATTGAAAGAAGTACAAGTAAATCGCTGCTTCACCTGAAAGGAGTGTTTGGGGCCTGGGATAGTGAGGAGAGAGGAGGTAAATGGGCAGGTATTACACCTCCTGCGATTGCAGGGGAAGGTGCCCTGGGACGGGGACGAGGTGGTGGGGGTAATGGAGGAGTGGACCAGGGTGTCACGGAGGGAACGATCCCTTCGGAATGCTGACAGGGGAAGGGAGGGGAAGATGCGACTGGTAGTGGCATCACGCTGGAGGTGGCGAAAATGGCGGAGGATGATCCTTTGGATATGGAGGCTGGTGGGATGAAAAGTGAGGACAAGGGGAACCCTGTCACGGTTCTGGGAGGGAGGGGAAGGGGTGAGGGTAGAGGTGCGGGGAATGGGTCGGACACGGTTGAGGGCCCTGTCAACCACAGTGGGGGGGAATCCTCGGTTGAGGAAAAAGGAGGTCATATCAGAAGCACCGTCATGGAAGGTAGCATCATCAGAGCAGATGCGTTAGAGACGGAGAAACTGGGAGAATGGAATGGAGTCCTTACAGGAGGTAGGGTGTGAAGAAGTGTAGTCGAGGTAGCTGTGGGAGTCGGTGGGCTTATAATGGATGTTGGTAGACAACCTATCCCCAGAGATGGAGACAGAGAAGTCGAGGAAGGGAAGGTAAGTGTCAGAGATGGACCATGTAAAGGTGAGAGAAGGGTGGAAATTGGAAGCAAAGTTGATAAAGTTTTCTAGTTCGGGGCGGGAGCAGGAGACGGCACCGATACAGTCATCAATGTACCGGAAAAAGACCATGTACTGGACCATGACCCCACCACCGAACATCAAGCCACCGTCCAAAGGACTGTCACTGACTTCATCTCCTCTGGAGATCTTCCCTCTACAGCTTCCAACCTCATAGTCCCACAACCCCGGACAGCCCGCTTCTACCTCCTTCCCAAAATCCACAAACGGGACTGTCCCGGCAGACCCATTGTGTCAGCCTGCTCCTGCCTCACTGAACTTATTTCTTCCTATCTGGACTCTATCTTTTCTCCGCTGGTCCAGTCTCTTCCCACCTACATCCGTGACTCTTCTGACGCCCTATGTCATTTTGACAATTTCCAGTTTCCTGGTCCCAACCGCCTCCTCTTCACTATGGACGTCCAATCGCTCTACACTTCCATCCCCCACCAGGATGGTTTGAGGGCTCTCCGCTTCCTCCTGGAACAGAACCCCAACCAGTCCTCATCCACCACCACCCTCCTCCGCCTGGCTGAACTTGTTCTCACATTGAACAACTTCTCCTTCAACTCCACGCACTTCCTTCAAGTAAAAGGTGTCGCTATGGGTACCCGCATGGGTCCTAGTTCTGCCTGTCTTTTTGTGGGATATGTCGAGCATTCTTTGTTCCAGTCCAACTCAGGCACCCTCCCCCAACTCTTTTTCCAGTACATTGATGACTGTATCGTTGCCGTTTCCTGCTCCCGCCCCGAACTAGAAAACTTTATCAACTTTGCTTCCAATTTCCACCCTTCTCTCCCCTTTACATGGTCCATCTCTGACACTTCCCTTCCCGTCCTCGACTTCTCTGTCTCCATCTCTGGGGATAGGTTGTCTACCAACATCCATTATAAGCCCACCGACTCCCACAGCTACCTCGACTACACTTCTTCACACCCTACCTCCTGTAAGGACTCCATTCCATTCTCCCAGTTTCTCCGTCTCTAACGCATCTGCTCTGATGATGCTACCTTCCATGACGGTGCTTCTGATATGACCTCCTTTTTCCTCAACCGAGGATTCCCCCCCACTGTGGTTGACAGGGCCCTCAACCGTGTCCGACCCATTCCCCGCACCTCTACCCTCACCCCTTCCCCTCCCTCCCAGAACCGTGACAGGGTTCCCCTTGTCCTCACTTTTCATCCCACCAGCCTTCATATCCAAAGGATCATCCTCCGCCATTTTCGCCACCTCCAGTGTGATGCCACTACCAGTCGCATCTTCCCCTCCCTTCCCCTGTCAGCATTCCGAAGGGATCGTTCCCTCCGCGACACCCTGGTCCACTCCTCCATTACCCTCACCTCCCCGTCCCATGGCACCTTCCCCTGCAATCGCAGGAGGTGTAATACCTGCCCATTTACCTCCTCTCTCCTCACTATCCCAGGCCCCAAACACTCCTTTCAGGTGAAGCAGCGATTTACTTGTACTTCTTTCAATGTAGTATACTGTATTCGCTGCTCACAGTGTGGTCTCCTCTACATTGGGGAGACCGAGCGCAGACTGGGTGACCGCTTTGCGGAACATCTCCGCTCAGTCCGCAAGCAGGACCCTGAGCTTCCGGTTGCTTGCCATTTCAACACTTCCCCCCTGCTCTCATGCTCACATCTCTGTCCTGGGATTGCTGCAGTGTTCCAGTGAACATCAACGCAAGCTCGAGGAACAGCATCTCATCTACCGATTAGGCACACTACAGCCTGCCGGACTGAACATTGAGTTCAATAATTTCAGAGCATAGCAGCCCCCCAATTTACTTTCATTTTTAGTTATTGTTTCTTCCTTGTTTTTACATTCTTTTTTACATTTTTTACAATCTTTTTTTTGCATTTATTTCATTTCATCTTAGTTTGTTCAGTTTGCTTACCCACTGTTTTTTTGCAGGTTTGCACTTGCTGCTGTTCAATATTCAGTGTATTTACACCTAATCTGTACTAATGCTTTGACTTTCAACACACCATTAACATATTGTTTGCCTTTGCTCCGTGACCTTTTGGTCAGCTATGTGGCCTGGTCCAATCTACACCTTCTCCTTTGTTATCTCTTGCCCCACCCCCACCTCACTTACTTATAATCTGTGACTTTTCTAATATTTGTTAGTTCCGAAGAAGGGTCACTGACCCGAAACGTTAACTCTGCTTCTCTTTCCACAGATGCTGCCAGACCTGCTGAGTGATTCCAGCATTTCTTGTTTTTATCCCAGGTTACTTCACCCTGGCTTGGGGAGCTACTTGCTTCACTTGAAGACATGTTGGTATTCAATCACACACAACCACAAGAAAACCTGCATTAATGTTGCTGTTTTTTGATTGGGAACAATTTGGCTTCCCATTTCCAATTTCTCTCGTTTGTCTGTGGGTGGAATCCTGGATGCTAGCACCCAAATTTCTGTTACGCCCAAGTGAGAAAGATGTCTTAGTGTCTTTTCAGCCTTCACCTGGTCTTATTGTAACAGGGGTTAATATTTAAGCACATTGTTTTTAGCTCTCCCTTGGTGAATCCTTGTTCACCACTTTCCAATTATCAGGCAAAGAAATGAGCACACCAGGTTTTCTTAGGTTTCAAGAAGAGAAGTGAAATTTATTAAACCTTAAACTTACACTCTAAAACGGTAAATGCTTACGGATACACGTCATGCCCCAGGCTAGCATGCATACGCGATACGCACATACAAATAGGGACAGAAAAGAGCAGAAGAAAAATAAAGTAAAAACATTTGAGGCAATCTCTGAAGTGGGTTTTTACTGTGCTTCGAGCTCACTGTAGTCCTTGATTGTGGGTCGTCTTGCTTTTCATTGGTGTCCAGTATTATTCTTAAACCTGGTTCATGGGTCTTCAGTTTCGGGGGAAAGTGATGGGAACAGACAGGAGAGAGATCTTTTCAGTCCAGAAGGAAACCGCTTTCTCAGTTTCAAACGCTCTGTGGCAAGTTCAAATTCAAACAGCTCCAACCACCAGTTAGTCATGTGACTAAACTGGTCTGGTCAGGCCTTCTGTGTATTGGGGAAGCAGGAACTGGGTCCTTTTTTCAAACACTGTCTGCTAGCATGCAAAAAACGGTCTTTCCAGTGAGGCGCCTGGCAATTTCTTGTGATAGGCCCCCTTTTCTTCCCAGCACCATTTTAAATTTTTAATATTCATGTGGCAGGAGGGGGCCTGCATGACAATGGTTACAGCAACGCCTGTCGATTTCCCTAACTCTGAAATCTCCTTCAATGACTGCATTTCTACACTTTGCTGTTCCCCCCCCACCGCCACCACTCTCCAACCCCTGCAGTTCCTTGTCCATTGGTGCCATGGTTTGAACTTTTTTTAATTCATTCATGGGATGTAGGCCATGGCTAGGACAGCATTTATTGCCCATCAATAATTGCCCTCGAGAAGGTGATGGTGAGCCGTCTTCTTGAACCGCTGGCGAGGAGAGCATTTATTGCCCATCAATAATTGCCCTCGAGAAGGTGGTGGTGAGTCGTCGTCTTGAACCGCTGCAGTCCATGTGGTGTAGGTACACCCACGGTGCTGTTGGGAAGGTTATTCCATGATTCTGACCCAGCAACAGTGAAGGAAAGGTGATATAGTTCCAAATCAGGATGCTGTGAGGCTTGGAGGGGAACTTGCAGCTGGTGGTGTTCCCATGCAACTGCTGGCCTTGTCCTTCTAGCTGGTAGAGGTCGTGGGATTGGAAGGTGCTTCAAAGAAGCCCTGGTGCATTCCTGCAGTGCATCTTGTAGATGGTCCACACTGCTGCCACTGTGCGTCGGTGGTGGAGGGAGTGAATGTTTGTGGATGCGGTGCCAGTCAAGCGGGCTGCTTTGTCCTGGATAGTGTCGAGCTTCTTGAGTGCTGTTGGAGTTGCACCCATCCATCACACTTCTGACATATGCCTTGTCGATCATGGACAGGCTTTGAGGAGTCAGGAGGTGAGTTACTCACCTGACCTGCTCTTGTATCCATGGTATTTATATGGCTACTCCAGTTCAGTTTCTAGTCAATGGTAACCCCACAGGATGTTGATAGTGGAGGATTTGGCGATTGTAATGCCATTGAACATCAAGGGGAGATGGTTAGATTCTCTCTTGTTGGAGATGATCATTGCCTGGAACCTGTGTGGCGCAAATGTTACTTGCCACTTATCAGCCCAAGCCTGGATGTTGTCCAGGTCTTGTTGCATTTCTACACCGACTGCTTCAGTATCTGAGGAGTCGCGAATGGTGCTAAACATTGTGTAATGATCAGCGAACATCCCCACCTCTGACTTTATGATTGAAGGAAGGTAATTTATGAAGCAGCTGTAGATGGTTGGGCCTAGGACACTACCCTTAGGAACTTCTGCAATGATGTTCTGGAGCTGAGATGGTTGACCTCCAACCACCTCAACCATCTTCCTTTGCGCTAAGTATGACTCCAACCAGCAGAGAGCATTCCCCCTGATTCCCATTGACTCCAGTTTTGCTAGGGCTCCTTGATGCCATACTCGATCAAATGCTGCCTTGATGTCAAGAGCAGTCACTCTCACCTCACCTCTTGAGTTCAGCTCTTTTCTCTATGTTTGAATCAAGGCTGTAATGAAGTCAGGAGCTGAGTGACCCTGGTGGAACCCAAACTGAGAATCACTGAGCAGGTTATTGCTGTGTAAGTGCTGCTTGATAGCACTGTCGATGACCCCTTCCATCACCTTACTGAATATCGAGACTGATGGGGCAGTAATTGTCCAGGTTGGATATGTCCTGCTTTTTGTGCACAGGACATACCTGGGCAATTTTCCACTTTGCTGGGTAGATGCCAGTGTTGTCGCTGTACTGGAACAGCTTGGCTAGGGGCGCGGCAAGTTCTGGAGCACAGGTCTTTAGTAGTATTGCCGGAATGTTGTCAGGGCACATAGCCTTTGCAGTATCCAGTGCCTTCAGTCGTTTCTTGATATCACAAGAAGTGAATCGAATTGTCTGAAGTCTGGCATCTGTGATGCTGGGGACTTCAGGAGGAGGCAGAGATGGATCATCCACTTGGCACTTCTGGCCGAAGATTGTTGCAAATGCTTCAGCCTTATCTTTCGCACTGATCTGCTGGGCTCCCCCATCATTGAGGATGGGGATATTTGTGGAGCCTCCTCCTCCTGTTAGTTGTTTAATTGTCCACCACCATTCACGGCTGGATGTGGCAGGACTGCAGAGCTTAGATCTGATCCGTTGGTTATGGGATCGCTTAGCTCTGTCTATCGAATGCTGCTTATGCTGTTTGGCATGCAAGTAGACCTGGGTTGTAGCTTCACCAGGTTGACACCTCATTTTGAGGTATGCCTGGTGCTGCTCCTGGCATGCCCTCCTGCACTCTTCATTGAACTAGGGTTAGTCATTTGGCTTGATGGTAATGGTAGAGTGGTTGATGTGCTGGGCCATGAGGTTACAGATTGTGGTTGAGTACAATTCTGCTGCTGCTGATGGCCAACAGCGCCTCATGGATGCCCAGTTTTGAGTTGAACTGCACTCCTTCAAGCTGTCATCGCGCCCAGCAGTCTACAATGCTGAGTATCAGTTACCCTGAAGATTGCTGCATTTCCTGCCTCTTCCTACTCTTCTGGATGGCCACCCATCCATTCCCATGAACATTCACTGCCTGTGGGATGACCACCTCCTGGAAAGTACGATCCAGGAAACTCTCCTCCTTGATCCTTCGCAGTGACTCCAGCTGCCCCTCAAGCTCGGAAACCCTGAGCTTGAGCTCAAGCAACTGGAGACACTTTCTACACATGTGGTCCTCCAAGGCGCAGTGTCTGAAGTTCCAACATTTTTCAGGAATTGCAAGCAACAGGTCTTAACTGTCCATCCATGATCTTAAAAAAAAAAACTCTCTTCCCTCTTTTAGAATCTAGTTGGTACCTTGTTTAAACCATTAATTTTAGTTAATACCTCTAGACCTGCTTTGTGATAATACTCCTATAATTAATTCACCTCCTGTTATACTTGGCCTGATTGCAATTTTAAATTCCTGACTCCTGGTTTGAATGAAATAGAGGGGAAAAAGAGAAATACTCACCAACCACGTACCTGCTTTCCTATGACATCACATTTTGATTTTTCTTTTTTCTTTTCTCAAAGGGAGTCAGTCTGCTCTGAACGTAGCTCTTTATAAGCCATCGCCGGTCTCGCTCTGCTCTCACTCTCACTGCTACTCTCAGGTCTATGCTGCTGTGCTCTTTATACTCTGCTGTCCCTCTCATTCCGCTCGGTCTCACTGCTGCTCTCGGGCCTACTCTGCAGCCACTCTTTATACCCTGCCACTGGTCTTGCTCTGCTCCCACTCTTGCTGGTGTTTAAGGAATTTGGCTGGTGTTCTGGAGATTACCTTCTGTGAAGACTGCAGATCAGTGTCTTTTCATATCACTTTTGATGAACATCATAGATTACATTCCAAAATAAAAACATCTGAATACTCATAAACATGGAGCTAGTTGCAAAATGTATTGCTTGTATTATAGTTTCTTGAAATTGTGAATAAAAATAACTTATGCAAATCTTTGCAATCAGCTATTTAATAAAACTATGTGAATACTGAAGTGACACACTTCTACAGTGTGCTCATGACTCTAAGTGAGATCTGGTGTGGGTTGGCAATATTCCATGTGCTGAGCAAATAAATTTAAATCTTGTGTTTGAATTGAGGAATTTATCACAAGGGGACTGACAAACTCAAGGTGCTAAATTGGAATTCTGTTCACTAAGCATGAACATTTGTAGCTTGGTATTTTGAAATTACACAAAATGGTAGTGAATGCAGTGTGCTTTAATCCATTGGAATTTTATGTAATAGTGAATGGGATATGGTTTGATGACATGGCAAATGGCACCTTGGAACTGTTGAGGGAACCTTGTGGTATGAACGTTTGTTTGACTCAGGAGAAGTTTGAGGAAGAGTCATTGCCCCGAAAGCATGGTGGGAGTATTGCTATCGAAACCCGAGCAGAAAATCAGCTTTTGTATGGTAATTTCTTACAAAATACTGGATAAATGTAACTCCAAACAATATAGTTCTTTTTCAACTAGATCAGTTAGAAATACTTAGAAAAGATAGAGAAGCTTAATATTTGTCCAGAACTAAAATATACTATTACCATTCTAACACTCCTGTGAGTTTATTCATTGCATAGCTGAACCTAGCAAACAAGGAAAGTTTTGGGTTTAATCGCTGTTTTGTGCTGAATTGGTTAATATTTGTTTGGAAGGAGTTAATTGGCTAGATTTTCCGCTCCTGATTGTTATTCAATGACCCCTACTGAAACTGCAGCTACGCAGATGGTGGAGCAGGACAGAATTGTGCTTGCCTATTTTGCCCCTCAGGATTGAGTGTGCTGGAATTCACTGTCAAGCTTGTATAGGAGTAATGACCACATGGGTGAGAAACTGAAGAGCATTTGGTGCCTTTGGAACCCTGGAAAAGAAGAAACGGCTTCAGGAAAGATGGAGAAGAAAAGTGGTGTGAAGAAAAAAAATAAAAGCAAAATACTGCGGATGCTGGAAATCTGAAATTAAAAACAAGAAATGCTGGAACCACTCAGCAGGTCTGGCAGCATCTGTGACCCGAAACGTTAACTTTGCTTCTCTTTCCACAGATTACTAGTGAAGAAAAAAAAGTTGTTTGTTTCCAGCATTTTGATCAAATCAGGTAGTCGGTCAGTATCTATGAAGATAACTGATGAAAAGTCTACACCTGAAACATTAATTTGTAAATTCTCTCCACAAATGTGGTCTGACCTTCTGAGGGTTTCCAGCAATTCCTGTTTTCATTCCAGATTTTTGACATTTGTAGTTGTTTGCTTTTTAAAAAATGGATGAAAAGATATATATATAAAAAACTAAGCCTTTTTGCTAATCAGGGATTTTTTAAACAATAGATCTGTGCATTGCTTTCTGATTTCTTTTTTTTGTACATTTAGTTTCACAAACTGAGGATGTCAATTGAAGAGAACTTGCCCACATACAAATCCTGGCAAGGAGAGGTATGTGAAAGCTTATGACTTAATTTGTGAGCTATTTACCATAATCCTGTAATTGAGATTTTAACTAGCAATTCTTTTTGCCTGCAATTAAACACTGCATCCAAATAGATTATATTTTTCTTTTACTTGCACATAACATGAACCATAGAAGGTTTCAGCAAAGAAGGAGGCTATTTGCCCCAATGTTGATTCTTAGAACGCTTCAAAGCAATCCCCACTGCTGTTCTTGCAGTCCCATATCCCTGTATATTCCTCTGCTTCAAATATTTATCCACTTTTCTCTCAAAGATACAATGATCGTTGCGTCATTTACTCCCTGTGTCAGATCTAACAGATCTCTGCATAAAGAAGTTGCTCCTTACCACTTTATTTATTCTCTTTGTGACAATTTTAAATTGATAACCTCGCATCACTGACTGGCAACCAGAGGAAATGGTTTTTCCCTAGTCAATTTTCCAACAAATAGCGAGGCCTGAACATTCTTCAATCGTTTTTATTTTAAAAATGCCCAGACAATTTTGTTGAATGAGGGACATTTTCTAAATGTGTATAGCAAATTTTGAAAAAGTGAGTGAGGATTCCAAAGGTACTGTACATATAAATATACTGTCACGTGACTAATTCATTACAATGAGGCACCAGCTAGCAGAGCGTGACAGCCCAAGCACCACACTCAGTAATCCCTATGTTATCATTTAATTAAAAATTGATGGTTGCGACCTCCCAGGAACCAGCCAATTGAAAAAGCCAACTACTGTGCAGTAAAAAAAAATTATGATTCTAATAGGTGAAATCAATTGGCTAAGTCTATAACGCACTTTTTTAAAGTCAGTCACTGAAGGCAGTTTAGATAGCCCAACAGCTAAACAATGTAGGATTTATGAAAGAATTTTGGCAAAAGCGGCAGAATTGTGGGGAGAAATGAGCTGGGAGGAGAATATCGATTCTCACAACTTAGCATAAAGGCAAAAACATCTACCCTAAAATGAACAGAGATTGTGATCCCCTCCCCATTGAGTAGAAAGCAATTCCCAACTTCCATTCCCACCACCTCTCCCGTCACCACCATGAGCTGAAATCCTCTCAGGAAACTCACTCCCTTCACCCTCACGCTGAAATCAGGACCCTTCCACCACTGAATACAGAAACCTGATTGGAGAGATTTGAACAAGCAGAAAGGTAGACTCTGACTTGGAAATACATTCAAGGACCTTGGAGAGGAAAGGGAGGTTGGCAATGGGGCAGTATGTAGTAACGGGACAGCGGCAGGAAGTTATTTTGAGGGGGTTGAAGAGAGTTTTGAATGGATGTTACTACTCCAGGAGAGGTGAAGCAGAACTGGGAAACCAACGTCAGCTAGCATGCGGCTAGGAAGGGAAGTTGAGCACTCAGCATTTTAGTGAAAATAGAGTCAAGGGAGCAGGCATGGGTCTCATGGATGAAATGAGTTTGGAGAAGACATGAAGGGCAGTAAAGAAACTAAAGAAAGACACAGGATCAGGGCTTGGGAAGGGGATACCAGGACAGGAGTGGGGGAGTTGACTTGGTAATCAAGGAGAAGGGAGAATCAGTGTTAACTGCCTACAATCTTAGTGACCAAAAAAGGCCGTGATCTCCCTTGCAGCTGTTTGAGGTGAGGGTGGAGAGGATGAGGATAGGTGTTTAATGAGCCAGTGGTTCATGAAGTAAGAACCTTGGAGTTATCTTTGAGCTACAGCAGATCTCCCCAGACATTTTTTGCTGGTAATAGCAAATATTTGAATTCCGACTGATTTCTAAAAGTGAAAATTGGGCCAATCACAGCTGTTTTTGTTGCATAGTAACAGATTACTGTGTATCAGAAGCAGCTGTTTGTTTACTGTCCAGGACCCAAGATTCTGAACCCACCCCTGGGTTTGGCAATCTCAGATTTACAGGATGATCCTGAAGCAGTGGGTGATTTATTTAGCTCAAAGAATTAATACTTATTGTTATACTTGCACCTTTATACTGGCATGTAATGGCCTACATTGTCAAAAGTGGCCATGAAAACCATGTGTAATAAATGAAGATAGTATGATTCTAAGAAAAAAAGCATTATTGATTTGGACAGCCATTTGGGTTCATCTCTGAAGGTAACTACTTAAAATTATGTCAATGCCTTATAACACTAAGTTATACTTATTGTCAATATTGAATAGCATGAGATTAACCCCAGAATCCAGAGGGACTGGGAACACCAGGAACGAATGCGAGAAATAGCAGAGGTGCATGGTCGACAGCTAGCAGATATTCAAGCTCGAAACAGGGATTTGGAGCAGCAGAGAGATGGTAGGAAACTTTATATCATCCTGTTTTCTCTTGCAGAGTCATTGAAGCCTTTTCAATAAAATGCATGTTACATTATTCGGTTACCTAAGAGACCACAGCAATTATTATCCTTCTGGCAAAGATAGCATTTAATCAATAATCTTAGAGCTTCAATCTTCGCTGGTATCGGATGCTTGTCGCCACAGTATTTATATGACTGGTCCAGTTTAGTTTCTGGTCAATGGTAACCTCCAGAATGTTGATAGTGCGGAGTTCAGCGATGGTAATACCATTGAACGTCAAGGGGAGATGGTTAGATTCTCTCTCGTTTGAGATGGTCCTTGCCTGGCACTTGAGTGACGTAAAGGTTACTTGCCACTTATGAGCCCAAACCTGAATGTTGTCCAGGTCTTGCTGCATGCAGGCATGGACTGCTTCATTATTTGAGAAGTCTCGAATGGTACTGAACACTGCAATCTTTAGCTAACATCTGCACTTCTGACCTCATTGGAGGGAAGGTCATTGATGAAGTAGCTGTAGATGGTTGGGCTTAGGACATTACCCTGAGGAACTCCTGCAGTGATTTCCCAGGGCTCAGATGATTGGCTTCCAACAACTTCCTTTGTGCTCGTTATGACTCCAACCAATGGACCATTGAAGTAGGACAATATGGAAAGAGGGTGATAGTTAAAATTATTTTTGCTCAATTTTCTCTCTTGTATAACTTTGGCATGTTAAACCTTGCATATGTTGCATACTTTCTGTACTTTTTTCCCAGCTTGATATCCATTAACATTGACAACATCACACAAATATTGAAGTATATGGCAGCATATAGGTGTTACACATCTTTAATGTAAGGCTGCGTTTGTTGACAACACAACCATTAAGTGGTGCAGTACTTACTCATGCGCAAATTGGTCGTAAAGATGGCGCTGCTCAATTTATCACAAAAACAAATGAAACCCAAGTCCCCACAGTGGTTGCAATTGCCATCTCCATCCCACCCCCAACGGTACCCCACTCCCTCCTGCCATGGAGCTTCTCTTTGCCACTACCTCCTGCGCCTGTCTGCTCACTGTTCTGTTCCCGCCTCGCCACTTCTCCCCCCTCGGCCACTCGCTCCCCGCTTCACCACCAACCCCCACTCTCCCGCCAGCCACACTTTCCATGCCTCACCACTTCTTCCCCTCTGCTCTGGCTGTGCTCCCTGCTCCCTCCTGCTTCTGCTCCCCGCTTCCGCCCGCTCGCAATCTCACTCCCCTCCCCTACCTATCTTTACGCTCTCTCCCTCCCCCACTTCCCCCATGTGGGGAAGGAAAGTGGAGATCGCAGGACGGAGCGGGGAGCAGAGAGGCGGAAGCAGTGAAGCCAGGAGCGGGGAGGAAGTGGCTGACAGGTGAGGGCGGGTGAAGCAGGGAGCGAGCAACCGAGGAGGGAGCGAGTGGCAAGCAGATGTTGCTGCACGAGATGACGTTTTCACGCACATGTGCGAATTAGTCCTGGCAAACCGGGTGATGACGTAGCCTGCGCATGTGCAGCACCATACTGTCAGCAAGAGTCCTTTCTGCACATTTGTGAATCTGGGAGCGTTCTGATGACGCTGGCGCTGGGCTGCGTTGTCAGGAGTCATTTTGTTAATGTCAAGCCTCTTAGTCCTCCAGACTCTAGGTGGCACTGTTGTGCTCCTCAATAGCATTTCTCAGGTCCACATGCCATTTTCTTTTTTTTTTAACCCAATTTTTAACTCATTTTTATATTTAACATGGTTCCTGAGCCAGCCCTTTTTCTGCAGCTTATTCACTTCTCAGTTATTTCATTTTTCACTTTTAATTTATCGAAGTTAAGACTAAATTAAGCTTAAGATTAAAAATGGCAGGAGATCTCAGACCCGTGTTATGCTCCTCTTGCTCAATGTGGGAGCTCAGGGACACGGCTGATGTCCCTGACTCCTTCGCGTGCAGGAAGTGTGTCCAGCTGCAGCTCTTGTTAGACCGCATGACGGCTCTGGAGCTGCGGATGGACTCACTTTGGAGCAACCGCGATGCTGAGGAGGTCGTGGATAGCACGTTTAGCGAATTGGTCACACCGCAGATTAGGATTGCTGAGGGAGACAGGGAATGGGTGACCAAAAGGCAGAGAAAGAGCAGGAAGGCATTGCAGGTGTCCCCTGCGGTCATCTCTCTCCAAAACAGGTAGACCGTTTTGGATACCGTTGAGGGAGATGGCTCACCAGGGGAAGGCAGCAGTAGCCAGGTTCATGGCACCGTGGCTGGCTCTGCTGTTCGGAAGGGCAGGAAAAAGTGTGGAAGGGCTATAGTCATCGGGGATTCGATTGTAAGGGGAGTAGATAGGCGGTTCTGTGGTCGAAAACGAGACTCCCGAATGGTATGTTGCCTCCCAGGTGCACGGGTCAGGGATGTCTCAGATCGGCTGCAGAACATTCTGAAAGGGGAGGGTGAACAGCCAGTTGTCGTTGTGCACATAGGCACCAATGATATAGGTAAAAAACGGGATGAGGTCCTACAAGCAGAATTTAGGGAGTTAGGAGCCAAGTTAAAAAGTAGGACCTCAGAGGTAGTAATTTCAGGATTGCTACCAGTGCCACGTGATAGTCAGAGTAGAAATGAAAGAATAGTCAGGATGAATGCGTGGCTTGAGAGATGGTGCAGGAGGGAGGGGTTCAGATTTTTGGGACATTGGGACCGGTTCTGGGGGAGGTGGGACTATTACAAATTGGACGGTCTACACCTGGGCCGGACTGGAACCAATGTCCTTGGGGGTGCTTTTGCGAACGCTGTTGGGGAGGGTTTAAACTAATGTGGCAGGGGGATGGGAACCAAATGAGGAGGTCAGTGGACAGTAAGGAGGTAGTAACTAAAGCCTGTAAGGAACTAGATAATGAAGTCAGCGTGACTAAGGGGAAGAGTAGACAGGGAGCAGATGATGAACGCAAAGGGACTGGTGGTCTGAGGTGCATTTGTTTTAATGCAAGAAGTGTAGTAGGTAAGGAAAATGAACTTAGGGCTTGGATTAGTACCTGGGAGTATGATGTTATTGCTATTACTGAGACTTGGTTGAGGGAAGGGCATGATTGGCAACTAAATATCCCAGGATATCGATGCTTCAGGCGGGATAGAGAGGGAGGTAAAAGGGGTGGAGGAGTTGCATTACTGGTCAAAGAGGATATCACAGCTGTGCTGAAGGAGGGCACTATGGAGGACTCGAGCAGTGAGGCAATATGGGCAGAACTCAGAAATAGGAAGGGTGCGGTAACAATGTTGGGGCTGTACTACAGGCCTCCCAACAGCGAGCGTGAGATAGAGGTACAAATATGTAAACAGATTATGGAAAGATGTAGGAGCAACAGGGTGGTGGTGATAGGAGATTTTAATTTTCCCAACATTGACTGGGATTCACTTAGTGTTAGAGGTCCAGATGGAGCAGAATTTGTAAGGAGCATCCAGGAAGGTTTTCTAGAGCAGTATGTAAATAGTCCAACTTGGGAAGGGGCCATACTGGACCTGGTGTTGGGGAATGAGCCCGGCCAGGTGGTTGAAGTTTCAGTAGGGGACTACTTTGGGAATAGTGATCACAATTCCGTAAGTTTTAGAATACTCATGGACAAAGACGAGAGTGGTCCCAAAGGAAGAGTGCTAAATTGGGGGAAGGCCAACTATACCAAAATTCGGCAGGAGCTGGGGAATGTAGATTGGGAGCAGCTGTTTGAAGGTAAATCCACATTTGATATGTGGGAGGCTTTTAAGGAGAGGTTGATTAGCGTGCAGGAGAGACATGTTCCTGTGAAAATGAGGGATAGAAATAGCAAGATTAGGGTACCATGGATGGCAGGTGAAATTGAGACTAGCTAAGAGGAAAAAGGAAGCATACATAAGGTCTAGGAGGCTGAAGAAAGACGAAGCTTTGAAAGAATATTGGGAATGTAGGACCAATCTGAAACGAGGAATTAAGAGGGCTAAAAGGGGTCATGAAATATCTTTAGTAAACAGGGTTAAGGAAAATCCCAAAGCTTTTTATTCATATATAAGGAGCAAGAGGGTAACGAGAGAAAGGATTGGCCCACTCAAGGACAAAGGAGGAAAGTTATGCGTGGAGTCAGTGAAAATGGGTGAGATTCTAAACGAGTACTTTGCATCGGTATTCACCGAGTAGAGGGACATGACTGATGTTGAGATTAGGGACAGATGTTTGATTACTCTAGGTCAAGTCGGCATAAGGAGGGAGGAAGTGTTGGGTATTCTAAAAGGCATTAAGGTGGACAAGTCCCCAGGTCCGGATGGGATCTATCCCAGGTTACTGAGGGAAGCGAGAGAGGAAATAGCTGGGGCCTTAACAGATATCTTTGCAGCATCCTTAAACGCGGGTGAGGTCCCGGAGGACTGGAGAATTGCTAATGTTGTCCCCTTGTTTAAGAAGGGTAGCAGGGAAAATCCAGGTAATTATAGACCGGTGAGCCTGACGTCAGTGGTAGGGAAGCTGCTGGAGAAGATACTGAGGGATAGGATCTGTTCCCATTTGGAAGAAAATGGGCTTATCAGTGATAGGCAACATGGTTTTGTGCAGGGAAGGTCATGTCTTACCAACTTAATAGAATTCTTTGAGGAAGTGACAAAGTTGATTGATGAGGGAAGGGCTGTAGATGTCATATACATGGACTTCAGTAAGGCGTTTGATAAGGTTCCCCATGGTAGGCTGATGGAGAAAGTGAAGGCGCATGGGGTCCAAGGTGTACTAGCTAGATGGATAAAGAACTGGCTGGGCAGAAGGAGACAGAGAGTAGCAGTGGAAGGGAGTTTCTCAAAATGGAGACGTGTGACCAGTGGTATTCCACAGGGATCCGTGCTGGGACCACTGTTGTTTGTGATATACATAAATGGTTTGGAGGAAAGTATAGGTGGTCTGATTAGCAAGTTTGCAGACGACACTAAGATTGGTGGAGTAGCAGATAGTGAAGGGGGACTGTCAGAGAATACAGCAGAATATAGATAGATTGGAGAGTTGGGCAGAGAAATGGCAGATGGAGTTCAATAGGGCAAATGCGAGGTGATGCATTTTGGAAGATCCAATTCAAGAGTGAACTATACAGTAAATGGAAAAGTCCTGGGGAAAATTGATGTACAGAGAGATTTGGGTGTTCAGGTCCATTGTTCCCTGAAGGTGGCAACGCAGGTCAATAGAGTGGTCAAGAAGGCATACGGCATGCTTTCCTTCATCGGACGGGGTATTGAGTACAAGGGTTGGCAGGTCATGTTACAGTTGTATTAGACTTTGGTTCGGCCACATTTGGAATACTGCGTGCAGTTCTGGTCGCCACATTACCAAAAGGATGTAGATGCGTTGGAGAGGGTGCAGAGGAGGTTCACCAGGATGTTGCCTGGCATGGAGGCCGCTAGCTATGAAGAGAGGTTGAGTAGATTAGGATTATTTTCATTAGAAAGACGGAGGTTGAGGGGGGACCTGATTGAGGTGTACAAAATCATGAGAGGTATAGACAGGGTGGATAGCAAGAAGCTTTTTCCCAGAGTGGGGGATTCAATTACTAGGGGTCACGAGTTCAAAGTGAGAGGGGAAAAGTTTAGGGGAGATATGCATGGAAAGTTCTTTACGCAGAGGGTGGTGGGTGCCTGGAACGCGTTGCCAGAGGAGGTGGTAGACGCGGGCATGATGGCGTCTTTTAAGATGTATCTAGACAGATACATGATTGGGCAGGAAGCAAAGAGATACAGACCCTTAGAAAATAGGCGTCATGTTTAGATAGAGGATCTGGATCGGCGCAGGCTTGGAGGGCTGAAGGGCCTGTTCCTGTGCTGTAATTTTCTTTATTCTTTGTTGTTTGTTCTTATCCCATTTATTGATGATAGAGGTTGTCTTAAATCTCTAGCACTCAGGTCAGTGCAACCATTGTCACTACTTGATTGAGACTTGGGTCTGTCCCACTCGACAGGGTGAGGGGTGATAACATATCCTTAATGATTTATACTAGATAAATATATAGTATTAATTCTAATTGCTGCAGCAAGCTAAAACCCTGCTTCTCAATTCAATGCACTGAGACAAGATTATAACTTTCTTTTATTTAAAAAAAAATAAAGTTATAATCTTGTCTCAGTCCATTGAATTGAGAAGCAGGGTTTTCTAAACTTTAATTTCACAAATTTGCCTAAGGAGTTCAGTGTATATGGTCAAGTGGGAAGGGCTCAACAGTGTGTTTATGACTCTTCATAACTTCACATGAAAACTGCAATTATAAAGTAAAAAAGCCATTTCATATGTGCACACCCCCTGTAAAGTAACACTTCTTGTCCCATTTATCTCTTACAACATGTCAACCATGATTAAACTTTGTTAGGCGTCCTCCAAGGTACATGCTTGGCTGCATCTCCATTTCAGAATCCCTAAAATTGCTCCGTGGGACAATGTTGCTTTTGTGGTATACCTTTAAGGGGTGTATCTAAAACTGCAGTCCATTACCAGACAGGATGTGATGTATCTATTCATGTGATCATCAGGCAGAAGATAGGAACATTCTGGAGACCAGACGTGTTAATCTACCTCCCAGTTATTGCATAGCATAAGAACTAGGAGCAGGAGTAGGCAATTCAGCCCCTCGAGCCTGCTCCGCTGTTCAGTACGATCATGGCTGATCTCATCTCTGCCTCAACTCAACTTTGCTGCCCCTTCTCCATAACCCTTCAACCCATTACTAATTAAAAATCTGTCTATCTCCTCAAATTTACTCAATGTCCTGGCATCCACCGCACACTGGGGTAGTGAATTCCCCAGACTCATGGCCCTTTGAGAGATGTAATTTCTCCTCATCTCTGTTTTAAATCTGCTACCCCTTATCCTAAAACTATGACCTCTTGTTCTCGATTGCCCCACAAGAGGAAACATCCTCTCTACGTCTACTTTGTCAATCCCCTTAATCATCATATATACCTCAATTAGATCTCCTCTCATTCTTCTAAATTCCAGACAGTAAAGGCCTAAACTGCACAATCTCTCTTCATAAGACAAATCGCTCATCTCTGGAATCAATTATATGAACCTCCTCTGAACTGCCTCCAATGCAACTGCATCCCTCCAAGTAAGTGGACCAAAACTGTACGCAGTACTCCAGGTGCGGACTCACTAATGCCTTGTACGGTTGCAGCAACACTTCCCTACTTTTATACTTTATTCCTTTAGCAATAAATACCAAAATTCCATTTGCCTTCCTTATTACCTGCTGGACCTGCGTACTAGTTTTCTGCGATTCATGCACGAGGAAACCCAGATCCCTCTGCACCGAAGCACTCGACGTTTCTCTCCATTTAGATAATTTGCCTTTCTATTCTTCCAACCAAAGTGGATAACCTCACATTTATCCACGTTAAACTGCATCTGCCAAATTTTGGCCCATTCACCTAACCTATCCATATCCATTTGTAAATTTCTTATTTCTTTATTGCAACTTACTGTCCCACCTATTTTAGTATCATCTGCAAATTTGGCTATATTACCTTCTATCCCTGCATCCAAGTCATTAATATAGATTGTAAATAGTTGGGGCCCGAGGACCAAACCCTGTGGCACCCCACTAATTACATCTTGCCAACCAGAAAAGAACCCATTTATCCTGACTCGCTGTTTTCTGTTGGTTCGCCAATCCTCTATCCAAGCTAATAAATTGCCCCTAACCACATGTGATCTTACCTTGTGTATTAACCTTTTATGTGACACCTTACCAAATGCCTTCTGGAAGTCCAGATATACTACATCTACAGGATCCCCATTATCCACTTTACTTGTTACATCTTCGAAGAACTCTAGCAAATTAGTCAAACATGATTTACCCTTCATAAAACCATGCTGACTCTGATGGATTGCGTTTCGACTTTCTAAATGTCCTGTTATTACTTCCTCAATAATGGATTCTAGCAGTTTCCCAACAACAGATGTTAAACTAACTGGTCTATAGTTTCCTACTTTCTGCCTCCCTCCCTTTTGAATAAGGGCGTTATATTAGCATTTTTCCAATCCACTGGCACTTTTCCCGCATCCAGGGAATTTTGGAATATTATAACCAATGGATCCACTATCTTTAAGACCCTCGGATGTAGGCCATCAGGCCCTGAGGACTTGTCTGCCTTCTATCCCAATAGTTTGCTCAGTACTTGTTCCTTAGTGGTGATGATTGTTCTAAGTTCTGCCCTTTCTATAACCTCTGCATTACCTGTTACTATTGGGATGGTACTGGTGTCCTCCACTGTGAAAACTGAGGCCAAATAATGATTTAAAATTAGCTGCTACTGCATTGAAGGGGAGGCGGGAGCTGCCAGCTCCACAAAGTAAGTGTCTTTTCCAGCACTCTTGGGCCAACAGGAACAAGTAAGCCGTTGGTGTCCCCCGCCTTTATTACTGGCCTTCCCCCCCCACCACTCCCCCACCTCCAGGCCCGATGGTCTCTCTATTTCCCAGCTCTGCTCCCAGCCCTGATCTCTCTCCACCACCCCAAGCGCATCACCCCCTGCACCCCGGCCCCCCCCCCCCCCCCACCACCTTACCTCCAAATCACCATGCCTCAAGTTGGTAGGCAACCAACCATGTGGGCATGATAGAGGTCCAGCTGTTAAGTTTAATTTGATCTCCCTGTCCTCAGCCCCGCTGGCCTCTTCTGCCATTTCCAAAACTCTGATTCTGCTCCTGGTGCAGAGACTCACTCAACAGAAACACAGAATGGAGAATTAGGCCTGGTAGTCAGTATGTCTGATATGCAGGGCTGCCAATTTCCTGGCTACTGAATTTAATAGTTAGGAAATTATGAGCGCTGTGAAACAGGCCAATTGATGTCCAATCTGATTCTCCAATTTGTGCTATTATTAATTAAGGCCTTGCACCAGGAGCAGAGTCCTGCAACTTTGGGGCTATAATGCACAGTTTACTGATGATGCCTCGAGTGGATTGTTCCATATATTTAGACAGCAGTTCAGAATTTGAAAAGTCATTGGACTTCTTTATTTTTGTAAGAAATTCGTCAGCGGCTAGAGGAGCTCTCATCCAAAGAGCATTTCACGGCCCATATTGAGCAGATGTTGCTTGAACTAAAGGCACAGGAAGAGAAGAACCAGCAAGCTTTAGATGCACTCCGAGAGCAAATCGAATTGCTGCAGGTGGAATCCATGTACGTATATAAATGAACAAGAGAACAGTAGAACAGTCGTAGCAAACTAACCAGAAAAAACTGTGATAGGAACTTAAAAGAATGGTCTTGAGGGCTCAAAGCTTCATTTTTATTTTGATTCATAGGATGTGGGGTCATTTATTGCATATCCCTAATTGCCCTTGAATGATTTGCTAGGCCATTTCAGAGGGCAGTTAAGAGTAAACCACATTTTTGTGGGTCTGGAGTTGCATGCAAGCCAGACTGGTAAGGATGGCAGATTTCCTTCCCTCAAGGACATTAGTGAACCAGATACGTTACTAATCCAGTAACATAACTACTATGCTACCATACGCCATAAAAATGTGAAGTATACTTTGATTGCCTGCAGGAAGGACAGCAGATATTAAAATAGGGAGTTTTTATTCTGTTTCTCTCATTGATTAACTTGGTTGATTTTATTTTTCTTTGTGTTATCAGTTGCTGCACATCAGTCATTAGTTGTCACAGCACTGTAAAATCCTGCTAGCCTAACTTGGTGTTGATTTAAAAAAATTTTGTGTGTATCCTTTGTGTACAGGAATTTACAAATATTCTACATTGAATGTAACTTTGAAATGTTTGATAATAGCTTTTCAGTTTTTGAATATCTGAATATTAAAGCAGTAAATGAAGTTTCTAAATTGATGCAATGGCGAAACCAAACTGAAGCTGGAAGATATACTTGTATCAGCGATTTTATCACATTAGTACTGGTATGCCATTTTGCATTGTGCCTGAATAAATACTGTAGCACCTGCTCCATACCCCCAGCACATGCAAATGCTGCAACTTTATTGTGATTACATTAATTAGGGGACAGCATTAGAAGGTGACACCTTGTCTCATATCTCCATACAGAAGTAATGTGACTGCTTTATAATGCAGTCTAATGATTCAGACAGCTGTAATCCCCAACTGATGTCAAAAAGAGAAAATCTCTTTCAATATTTTTAATGCAGTTCTCAGTTAGAATATTTTTGTGTAATGCAGTATTTTGGACCAATGATTTATAATTTCATTTGTAATAATGTTGCGGCATTTAAATATTTTCCTAATAATCTTGTTTGATAGCCAGATTTCATTTTCCACATTAGGAGTTAGGTTGGAATGCCAGTCATGGCTAAAGCTCACCTCTAAAACTTTGAGTAGCCTAGAATCATAGCTGTTACAATACTCAGTTGGAAGGAAAGAATAAGGGGAAAACGTATGCAAGTAGGAAGCTGAAAAATAAAATTTGATATGTCAGGCAAGGAGGTTTGTGCTATGTGATTGGATTGCTAGATAATTAGTCTAATTATTATTTTGACAAGAATAAAATAAAAGTTATAGTTCTATGCTGTAAATTCTATATAATTCTACTGACTTGTAAATATGTCCTTGTCCTAGTGCCAAACAGGACTCAGTCAATGTTACAGACAATTCTCCTGCAGAGAAAAAGGAAGAAAAAGTACCACTTACTTTTGTATCGTTTGCCAATAGTGGCAGCCTATCCACTGAAATAGGGTGAGCAGAATATATTTTTAAATGTAAATAGAGTTACAGTATTGTTTACCCACTGGAAAAATGAACAAGTTGTGGCTATCCTGAATATATCTAATTCAGATTTCTATCATACACATATGCAAGTGTTGACCTAGCCACTATTTGACACATTTTTAAATCATAACTTGAGTTATGATTTAATATCATGTCTGGTCAGAAGTATCTTAACTGCTATAAATCCTTTAATTTCTAATCTTAAAGTAGCAGTTTGTGCTTTTGCCTTGAGTCTAGTTTAACCTACTTGTATTATTATTAATGCCTACCAGTATCTTAAAGACCTCAGTCTCTAGCTTTTTAAATCAAATGAACAAAACTGTAATGAAAATTTTGAATCCTCAAATTACTTAGTGTTCTTTAGCAAGTGTCCAAAATTCCATTCATTGTTGTAAGCCTAGACTTAATGGTGAGCTTTATAAGCTTTAGTCGCTGTGAGGCAACTATGGAGTGACCTCATCAGAGCCCTTTCCTATCCTGAGTGGTGTGAAACAGGGCTGTGTTCTCGCACCCACACTTTTTGGGATTTTCTTCTCCCTGCTGCTTTCACATGCGTTCAAATCCTCTGAAGAAGGAATTTTCCTCCACATAAGATCAGGGGGCAGGTTGTTCAACCTTGCCCGTCTAAGAGCGAAGTCCAAAGTACGGAAAGTCCTCATCAGAGAACTCCTCTTTGCTGACGATGCTGCTTTAACATCTCACACTGAAGAATGCCTGCAGAGTCTCATCGACAGGTTTGCGTCTGCCTGCAATGAATTTGGCCTAACCATCAGCCTCAAGAAAACGAACATCATGGGGCAGGATGTCAGAAATGCTCCATCCATCAATATTGGCGACCACGCTCTGGAAGTGGTTCAAGAGTTCACCTACCTAGGCTCAACTATCACCAGTAACCTGTCTCTAGATGCAGAAATCAACAAGCGCATGGGTAAGGCTTCCACTGCTATGTCCAGACTGGCCAAGAGAGTGTGGGAAAATGGCGCACTGACACGGAACACAAAAGTCCGAGTGTATCAGGCCTGTGTCCTCAGTACCTTGCTCTACGGCAGCGAGGCCTGGACAACGTATGCCAGCCAAGAACGACGTCTCAATTCATTCCATCTTCGCTGCCTTCGGAGAATACTTGGCATCAGGTGGCAGGACTATATCTCCAACACAGAAGTCCTTGAAGCGGCCAACACCCCCAGCTTATACACACTACTGAGTCAGCGGCGCTTGAGATGGCTTGGCCATGTGAGCCGCATGGAAGATGGCAGGATCCCCAAAGACACATTGTACAGCGAGCTCGCCACTGGTATCAGACCCACCGGCCGCTCATGTCTCCGTTATAAAGACGTCTGCAAACGTGACATGAAATCGTGTGACATTGATCACAAGTCGTGGGAGTCAGTTGCCAGCATTCGCCAGAGCTGGCGGGCAGCCATAAAGACAGGGCTAAATTGTGGCGAGTCGAAGAGACTTAGTAGTTGGCAGGAAAAAAGACAGAGGCGCAAGGGGAGAGCCAACTGTGCAACAGCCCCAACAAACAAATTTCTCTGCAGCACCTGTGGAAGAGCCTGTCACTCCAGAATTGGCCTTTATAGCCACTCCAGGCGCTGCTTCACAAACCACTGACCACCTCCAGGCGCGTATCCATTGTCTCTCGAGATAAGGAGGCCCAAAAGAAAAAGAAGAAATAAGCTTTAAGTAACTTGTGCCAATAATCAAACGTCCTTTAGATAGATACCTGAAGTTAATTAGAATGGGCTGAATGAACTACTTCTGTTCCTGTATTCCTATGATTGTCCACTTGGATGGAAGGTCAATTTGGCGGACTTTGCGCCTGCTTATCCTCCTCCTAGGGCTCTGGTGAGTTTCGTAGAGACAGTCACATTTACATTTTTTGGGCAGGTTCCCAGCAGGATTTCCAACTTTTGGGATGGGAGAAAGGAACTGAACACTTCAAGCACTGGGTGCCCCCAGCAGTGCTGTAGGACTGGCTACCTGTCAGGTAGCTGAAAAGTAGGGACAACTTTTAAAATAATTTTGAGATTTGTGGGATGCAGGAGTGCAATCAATTGTACACTGCTAGGGAAGCCTTGTAATTTTTAAATTTCCTTCCACTCACCATAGGAATGCCACACACCAGAAATATAACATGCTGCCATCCAATGACGATATGGCGATAATGATGGAAAAATGTAATGTATGATGTCACCCAGCCATTACCAAACTTGGAATGTGCTCATTTATTCGCCAATCACATCAGCTCCAGCAGAAATTCCCATATGCTGTGTCCATTGGTGAGGAGCTAGTGCAATGTCTCCCCTACTATCCCAGATCCAGTTAAAGTCAGCAGAAAGTGAGAGAAAAAAATCTTGCTTTAGTTCTTTTGTTGACAAATGTCTTTAATTGTTAGGTATCTAAATTGCTGACGGCCACTTATCCTGACCAGTTCATTTTCCTGCTTCGCTTTGCAATGAAACACTCTAACAACAAATTTAAAACTTCCAGATGAGGAATGAAATGTTTAAATGAAAGAACTCTTTGGATCACATTGATTTTCATACATTTTGCATACTTGTGGTTTTCAGCCAGGTTGCAGAAGCATTGTCAATGAGGGCTGAATTTTAAGCCAATGTAGTGGACATGGATTACAGTTTACTGGGAGCGCTCTCAGTATGAAAATTTACTTTCACATTGCCAGTAGAAAAGGACCAAAAAGATGAAAAAGCAGTTAGATTATCAACTTCAGCACCCAATCCACCAATTGAGTAACATAGCATTGCTTACTAACTTCTAATGGAAGGTCAAGGAAAAGAGAGATTAGGATAATACTTTTTACACAGTAGTTTGTTCAAACATGAATTTCCCTACCAGAAATAGTCGATAAATATTTGAGGAAGAAAAATATAAAAGGGTTTGGGAAAAGAGCGAGGAAATGGAACTAAATTGATGCTCTTTGGAACAGGCTGCACAAGTGTGCTGGGCTCAATCATCTCCTTCTGCACTGTAAAGTTCTATGATTCTACTAATTGTATATTCAACTCTTAATAACATTTTAGATAAAACAGAATATGCCAAAAATACATAGCAGCTCAGTCAGCTTCTCTAACGACAAAAGAAGAGTTAGGACACTTTAGGTATGTACTTTTCATTGGTCTCAATGTTTACTTGGTGGCAAAATGTACAGGGCTGGGGACTGCTTTGCTGGTGCAAATGCAATGGCGACCTTTAAAGAATATTAAAGCTGGAGGCTTAACTTCTGACATTACTGTAAAATCTGTATTTCCGTTATCATGGTTTCTTCCTTCCTTTCCAGTGCACTGAAACTAGTCTATCTACAGAGTGGTGGTAGTGATCCTGCTATTCTTGCCCAGATGTATGGCCTTCAGGCAGAGGCTCAACTTCTGGAAAAGTCTACACGACCAGCAAAAGAGAAAAAGAAAAGTATGTAAACATCTACGTCAAATTTATAGAACTATAAATACACTTTATCTTACTTTTGGGAAAATGACTGCTCGAAGAAGAAATACTTGTTGTCAGAGATAAAATACAACAGTCCTAACTGGATCTGTTACATTCCTCACACATTACAGAGCATGAAACCCCTCACAGATCACTGGATGCTGAGCTCTTAACTGTGGAACTTGAGAATCAGCGCCTGGAAGATGAAATTTTAAAACTAAAGCTTCAGCGAGAGAGGAGGAACCCTGATGATGGTAGGTCTTGGACTCTCAGAAATGAGCCTCGTGCATATGCTTACACACTGCAAGAGTAATTTAACATAATGTTAATGAGTACCTATAGGTAAACCGCCTACTGGTTAGAAAATTCCAGACTTGATTCAGTAATTGCTAAATGTTGAACAATTTTGGTAATGTTCCTATTAAATTAGCAATATTCATTCAAATAAAATTTAATATTACATAGCATTCATAAAACTTGGCAAAGTGGCCCTGACTGGAATAATAGAAGGAATATCTTTCTGTTGGTTGTAAGGCTCCTACATAAAATAATTTCTGCAATTTACGTCTAGTTCTTATTGTGTATAGCTGGGCAGTCAGGGTTAAAGCATGTTTCTAGCATCAGAGTAGAAAGTCCCATCCAAGGAAAAGTGTGAACAGCTTTTGCGTGGGCGTGTTGTGGTGAAGAATGCTTGTAAAATGAAAATGGAATTCTCAGGAATGCAGTGGGTATATTGTTGCCACTAGAAGGACAAAACAAGTCAGGAGCAATGATATTTCACCACACTCCTCCCCCCTCCACTCACCCAAGAACTTTTTTTTTCCAAAATATACTTTATTCATAAAAATCTGTAAAAATTACATTGCCAAACAGTTTCCAAACAGCACCAAAAAATACAAACATTGCAAGGGAGATCAGTTTCCTTCAATACTGTCATGTGTTTCTTCCCAACCCTTCCGTTTCACAATTGTCATGTCAATTACAGTTTTACAGTTCTAGGGGTTTCCCATTGATCCAGCCCCTCAGTCCAGCTTGGTGGGGGAACCTTACACTGTGGTCTTTCCCCATTGAGCCTTTGCTGCGGCTGCCCCAAGCTTTAGTGCGTCCCTCAGCACGTAGTCCTGGACCTTGGAATGTGCCAGTCTGCAACATTCGGTGGTGGACAACTCTTTGCGCTGGAAGACCAGCAAGTTTCGGGCAGACCAAAGGGCGTCTTTCACCGAATTGATAGTCCTCCAGCAGCAGTTGATGTTTGTCTCGGTGTGCGTCCCTGGGAACAGCCCGTAGAGCACAGACTCCTGTGTTACAGAGCTGCTTGGGATGAACCTTGACAAAAACCACTGCATCTCTTTCCACACCTGCTTTGCAAAGGCACATTCCAGGAGGAGGTGGGCGACCGTCTCTTCCCCACCACAGCCAACGCGGGGGCACTGTGCGGAGGGGGCGAGACTTCGGGTGTGCATGAAGGATCTGACGGGGAGGGCCCTTCTCACCACCAGCCAAGCTACGTCTTGGTGCTTGTTTGAAAGTTCTGGTGATGAGGCATTCCGCCAAATGACTTTGACGGTCTGCTCGGGGAACCATCCGACAGGATCCACCGTCTCCTTTTCCCGTAGGGCCTTGAGGACATTCCGTGCAGACCACTGCCTGATGGACCGGTGGTCAAAGGTGTTTTTCCGCAGAAACTGCTCCACGAAGGATAGGTGGTACGGCGCCGCCCAACTGCATGGTGCATTCCGCGGCAATGTGACCAGGCCCATCCTTCGCAACACCGGGGACAGATAGAACCTCAGCACGTAGTGACACTTGGAGTTTGCGTACTGGGGATCTACACATAGCTTGATGCAGCCGCACACGAAGGTGGTCATCAGGATGAGGGCCACGTTGGGTACATTTTTCCCGCCCATGTCCAGAGATTTGAACATCGTGTCCCTCCGGACCCGGTCCATTTTAGATCCCCAGACGAAGCGGAAAATGGCTCGGGTGACTGCCACGGCGCAGGAGTGGGGTATGGGCCAGACCTGCGCCACGTAGAGCAACAACGTGAGCGCCTCGCACCTGATGACCAGGTTCTTACCCACAATGGAGAGAGATCGCTGCCCCCACATGCCCAACTTTTGTCGTACCTTGGCTACTCGCTCCTCCCATGTTTTGGTGCACGCCCCGGCCCTTCCGAACCATATCCCCAGCACCTTCAGGTAATCTGACCTGACGGTGAAGGGGACAAAGGATCGGTCAGCCCAGTTCCCAAAGAACATGGCCTCGCTCTTGCCGTGGTTAACTTTGGCTCCCGAGGCCAGTTCGAACTGGTCGCAGATGCTCATCAGTCTGCGCACGGACAGCGGATCCGAGCAGAAGACGGCGACGTCATCCATGTACAGGGAGGTTTTGACCTGAGTGCCTCCGCTGCCTGGGATTGTCACCCCTCTTATGCTCGCATCCTTCCTAATAGACTCAGCAAAGGGTTCAATACAGCAAAGAAACAAGACCGGTGACAGAGGACAGCCCTGTCTGACTCCAGATTTGATCGGGAAACTTTCAGATTCCCACCCGTTGATTGACACTGCGCTACTGATGTTTGTGTAGAGCAGTTTGATCCAATTGCAGATTCCCTCCCCAAACCCCATTTTGGAAAGCACGTCCATCATGTAGGTGTGCGATATCCTGTCAAAAGCCTTCTCCTGGTCCAGGCTGATGAGGCAGGTGTCCACCCTCCTGTCCCGTACGTAGGCGATCGTATCCCTGAGTAGTGCGAGACTATCAGAGATCTTCCTGCCGGGTACAGTACAGGTCTGATCGGGATGAATCACCAACTCCAGAGCAGACTTGACTCGACTGGCTATGACTTTGGACAGAATCTTGTAATCAACATTAAGCAGTGAGATGGGCCGCCAATTTCTGATTTCTGCCCTCTCCCCCTTCTGCTTGTAAATGAGGGTGATGATGCCTTTTCTCATGGTCTCTGACATGCTGCCGGCCAGGAGCATACTCTCGTATACTTCCAGCAGGTCCGGGCCGACCCAGTCCCACAGGGCTGAGTACAACTCGACCGGTAAGCCGTCGCTCCCGGGGGTTTTACTCGTCTCGAAAGACTCGACGGCCTTTGTCAGCTCGTCCAGAGTTAGCGGCTTGTCCAGTCTCTCCCTCCTGCTGTCATCTAGGACCTCTGTGATAGATGACAGGAAGGACTGGGAGGCTCTGCTGTCTGTGGGCTTCGCGTCATACAGCCCAGCATAAAAGGATTTGCTGATCCTTAGTATGTCGGACTGCGAAGACGTTACCGAGCCATCTTCTTCCTTCAGGCTGCTGATAACAGAGCTCTCTCTGTGTACCTTTTGGAAGAAGTAACGCGAGCACGTCTCATCCTGCTCGATGGAGCGGACTCTGGATCGGAAGATGATCTTGGAGGCCTCCTTGGCAAAGAGCGAGGCCTGCTGGCTCTTCACCTCTTGGAGGTCCTCCTTGACCTCGACCCCCATTGACTGCAACCGGAGTAGATTTTGCATAATTTTCTGGAGTCGGGACAGTTCCCTCTGTCTCTCTCTCGCCTTCTGAACACCTTTGTGGATGAAGAACCTCTTGATCTCCTTTATCGCTTCCCACCAGTGAACTGGAGACTCAAAGAGGGGTTTCACGGTCCTCCAACCTTTGTAATCCCTTTTGAGTTCCTCAACGTTCTCTGGGGTCAGCAGTGTCGCATTGAGCTTCCACGTCCCTCTGCCAACCCGCTGGTCGTCCTGTAAGTGACAGTCGGCCAGTAAGAGGCAGTGGTCGGAGAAGAACACCGGCTTGACGTCGGTGGATCCGACCGTGACAACACGGGACACAAACAGGAAGTCAATCCTGGAACGGGCAGACCCGTCCGATCTTGACCATGTGTATCTGCGCTGCGCTCCGTCTGCAGGTTTGCTGAAGACGTCGTGCAGTTTGGCATCTTTAACTGTTTCTATTAGGAATCTGGACGTAGCGTCCAGTTTGCTGTCGTCACTGCCGGATCGTCCAGCCGCATCGATGATGCAGTTGAAGTCACCGCCTAGGATGACCGGCCTGGTCGTCGCCAGCAGCAGTGGGAGCTGCTGGAAGACGGTCAGCCGCTCGCTGCGTTGTACCGGGGCGTACACGTTGATCAACCGGAGCGGAGCGTTGTTGTACATCACGTCTGCTACGAGGAGGCGGCCGCCCACCACCTCCTTAACTTCGGAGATGGTGAAGTCACCTCCCCGCAGCAGAATACCCAGGCCGGAGGAGCGGCAGTCATTACCCCCCGACCAGATCGATGGCCCGTGGGACCACCATCGCGACCACTGCCTGTAGGTGCTGAGGTGTGGTATTCCACACTCCTGCAGAAACAGTAGGTCAGCTTTGACCTTGGCAAGGTAATCCAAGGTTGAAACACATCGCGTAGTAGATTTAATGCTACGCACATTAATGGAAGCAATTCTTACACCCATTTTTTACTAAAAATTAGTTGTTGCTTCCCATACCATTTGTCCTCGCTAGTCCCAGTCCTTCCCCTTCGGGATGTTCCTGCATACCCATCGTATGCGCAAGCAGTTTCACGTTGGTTGGGCTCAGAAACCCCTCCTGATTTTTCATGCAGGGTTTGTGCCGCTCGGGTGACATTGGGGGGGTCTTGTAGGCAGAGAGGATTGGGTTGTCCTCAGCTGCTTCCATCTGTTCCTCCTCGAAAACATCACAGCTCCCGGTCTCCCGGAGCTCAGGTGTGCCAGACGTGTCTTTGCTCCCGGTGTCCACCCACCCAAGAACTGTGTTCTACAGAGTCTACACCCAGAATGCCAATCCATCTCCCCTCCTTCAGAAATTGACAGACCCACTGCCATATCTATCCCTTACAGTAAAGAAAAAAGGCGATAAGTTCTGAAATTATTAAAACCAGTGTTCAGATCCAGAGTGCTGCAAAGTTCTTCCGTGAAAGATGAGATACTGTTCATGAACAAAACTTGATTGAATCAAAAATGGAGTTGTCAGAGTGGGAATGGAAGTGGAGAACAAGTTAAAGTAGCAAGCCACAGGGAGCCCAGTTCACATTTTCAGACAAAACAGAGGCATTTGGCAAAGGGTTCTCTAATCTGTTTTTGTCAACCCAATAGGGAGGAGACTGCATCAGGAGCAGAGATTACAGTATACTAGATTGGAGAAAATATACTTAATCTGTTGTCTCATATGGAAGGAGTTTTTGTAGCCATGCACTCTGAAGTGGGAGGCGGTGAAAGAATTGGTAGTGCCTTTTGTTGTGATTGCACAGCAAAGTGCTAGGGAAAGGCAGCTGGTAGTTGGGGTGGTGGAAGAATGAACTCTAGTACCCTGAAAGGAATGGTTTCTCTGAAAAGCGGAGAAGTGACAAAAAGGTAAGATGTGCTTCATGATGGGAGAAGATGATGGCAAATTCAAAAACTGGTAGAATGGAGGGGAGGCCAAGAGGAACCCTGTTGTCACGAGAGGAGGAGGGTAGAGATGATGAGATGGATGCAGTCAACCTTAGCTCAAGAAAAATGAGCTTCTTTCACAAGTCTAGTATTTGCAGTTTTTTCTTAATCTATATCGTTACATCACTACAGTGAAGACAATGTCAGGATGTACTGTAATTAAAAACATATTTTAAGTAGCTTTAAATCTATTTCAGATTGTTTATTGTAAATTTGATACCTTTTATGTCTTGTAATATTTTTTGAAAAATAGTTTGAGTTGCTGAAACATAGTTGCACCTATGCATTTTTGTAAAAGAAAAATCTTTCTAGTTAAATACTATGCAACAAAACAACACCTATAATTGAACAGTGATACTGAATTGAAAGATGTGTAGTTAGCATGAGTTTCAATACATTGGTCTTGTCTTCAACACTACTGCTCGTTAATTGTGTCTGTACTGCGCATTGAGCTGTATCGATTTGAAATGTTGCAAACTAATTTACTGTCATTTTCCCTCAAATCTCCAACTGGATCTATTTTGAGCTAATGAGAGAAATATATATTTCTTAAATACCTGTGTTAGTAAATCAGCAGAAAGAATGTAAAATCAAATCTTTATGTTGCTAACAATTGTAATTTTCAGAAATATTTAATAAAAATGTAATTTGAATAGGAAAAATTGTCTGTTAATGATATTCCTTTAATATTAAGAGAAATTAAATATTAATGACCTAAGGAAACATGAAATTGGAGAAGACCATTCAAACCATAAACCCAGCCCTCGCTATAGATCATGTGCAATCCACTCTATCATAGGCTTTATCCAGTCTATTTAATTTCATAAGGAGAAGTTCCACAAAGTGTTTTCATGTCCCTTCCCTTAAGGTAAATTACATTCTATATAACCTATCTTTATCAGTTGTCAACTTGGCATGACATTTCCATGCTCTGGGGGCTGAATAATGATCATGTTCAAACCAGCATTCAATCCTTTCTATCATCTAACCTTCAATCTTGTTCCTAAACATCCAGATCTTTATTCATTTTTCTCACCGATTCTCTTACTTTTTTGTCCTGAAGGCATTAATACTTTGCTGGGGTACAATTCTACAGGAACAGTAGCTCACTCAGTTGTATTCATGTGTGAGCTTTGACAGTGAGAATTGCCAGACTGGAGAGGGAGGATGCCGTAGACAAGCTGTTGCAAATTCAGATTTTGCCACAAATGTGGTCTTGGTTACATTAATGCTGGTTACTCCCTTAAGCAGTCAGTGTCTTGGGTTTAAGGGTATGCCAATACAGTCCAACCTCTAACTAAATTATAGCGTAATCCTGGTGTGTAACAACAGTGCCTTCATGTTATCTGAATCAGATATTCGTCTCTTTATTTATAAACTTGTGTGAACACACTTGGCTTCAAAGCACAACCCTTAAACGTAACCTTTTCTTCAAATTCATTCCATGCAAAATAGCCAAGAATTCCCAAAATGTGATGTGTTTTCCCCACCTGTGATAGCTTGGATGCAAAGACAATGTACTCATCGCCAGTTGCACCATCATGGTTGCCAAACCCGCTGAAACATAAGAAATAAGAACAGGAGTAGGCCATTCGGCTCCTCAAGCCTGCTCCACCATTCAACAAGATCTGGCTGATCTGATTGTGACCTTAACTCCACTTTCCTGCCTGCCCCCCATAACCATTGACTCCCTTGTCGATCAAAAATCTGTCTAACTCAGCCTTGAATATATTCAATGACCCAGCCTCCACTGCTCTCTGGGCAAGAGTTTTCCAAAGATTAACAGCCCTCTGAGAGAAGAAATACTTCCTCATCTCCATCTTAAAAGGGAGACCCCATATTTTGAAACTATGTCCCTTAGTTCTAGATTCCCCCACGAGGGAAAACATCCTATCAGCATCTACTCTGTCAAGCTCCCTCAGAATTTTCTATGTTTCAATAAGATCGCCTTTCATTTTTCTAAACTCCAGGGAGTATAGCCCCAACCTGCTCAACCTTTCCTCACAAGACAACTCCTTCATCCCAGGAATCAGCCTAGTGAACATTCTTCAAACTGCTTCCAATGCAAGTATATCCTTCCTTGAGTAAGGAGACCAAACTATACGCAGTACTCTAGGTATGGACTCACCAATGCCCTGTACAGTTGTAGCAAGACTTCCCTACTTTTATACTCCATCACCCTTGCAATAAATGCCAACATTCCATTGCCTTCCTAATTATTTGCTGTACCTACATGCTGACTTTTTGTGTTTCATGTACAAGGACACTCAGATCCCTCTGTACTGCTGCATTCTGCAGTCTCCGTCCATGTAAATAATCTGTTTCTCTATTCTTCCTACCAAAGTGGACAACCTCACATTTTCTCACTTTGTGCACTATCTGCCAGCATTTTGCCCACTCACTTAACATATCTATATCCCTTTGCAGACTCTTTATGTCCTCCTCACAACTTGCTTTCCTACCTATCTTTGTATCGTCAGCAAATTTGGCTACAATACGCTCGGTCCTTTCATCCAAGCATTAATATAGATTGTAAATAGTTGAGGCCCCAGCACTGATCCCTGTGGTACTCCACTAGTTAAAGTTTGCCATCCTGAAAATACCCCATTTATCCAGACTCTGTTTCCTGTTAGTTAGCTAATCCTCTATTGATGCTAATATGTTATCCCCAACACCATGAGCTCTTATCTTATGCAGTAACATTTCATATGGCACCTTATCGAATGCCTTTTAGAAATTCAAATACTCTACATCTACTGGTTCGCCTTTATCCACCCTGCTTGTTACATGCTCAAAGAACTCTGATATTTGTCAAAACTGGGAGCCCAGAGCAGTCTGGGCACCTGCCTGAGCGATGTGCAATCCTTCTTTGTGCCTCCAAACTATTTGCGACAATTACAATTCCACATCCAGTTTGGCTAGGCATGTCTGTGCTGTGATGGGCCTGAATTGCCAGTGTGGCTCTTGTGGATGGGCTACTTTTTCTGAGTTCTGCCATAGGCTGTCTTTGCTTGTCATTCTACCATCTAGTTGAAGTAGCCATGTCCACTGACAGCTCTAAAATAAAAGCAAAAAGCTGCGGATGCTGGAAATCTGAAATAAAAACAAAGTGCTGGAAATACTCAGCAGGTCTGGCAGCATCTGTGGAGAGAGAAGCAGAGTTAACGTTTCAGGTCAATGACCCTTCTTCAGAACTGGCAGATATAAGAAATGTGAAAGATTTTAAGCAAAAAAAGCAGGGGTGGGGCAAGAGATAACAAAAGAGAAGGTATCAATAGGACAAGGTCACAGAATAGCTGACCAGAAGGTAATGGAGCAAAGGCGAACAATATGTTAATGGTGTGCTGAAAGACAAAGCATTAGTACAGATAGGGTGTTAATGGACTGAAAACTGAACAGCCACAAGCACAAACATGAAAAAAAAACAGTGGGTTGGCACAGTAGAAACAAACTAAACAAACTAAAATAAAATAAACACAAAAAATAAAAGAAAAAAAAACTAAAGATAAAAGTAAAATGGGGGCCCGTCATGCTCTGAAATTATTGAACTCAGTGTTCAGTCTGGCAGGCTGTAACATTCCTAATCGGTAAATGAGATGCTGTTCCTCGAGCTGGACCACTGCAGAAATCCCAGGACAGAGATGTGAGCATGAGAGCGGGGGGGTGGGGGGGGTTGAAATGGCCCGCAACCAGAAGCTAGGGGGTCATGCTTTCAGACTGAGCGGAGGTGTTCCGCAAAGCAGTCACCCAGTCTCCGTTTGGTCTCCCCAATGTAGAGGAGACCACATTGTGAGCAGCAAATACAATATACTACATTGAAAGAAGTACGTAAATCGCTGCTTCACCTGAAAGGAGTGTTTGGGGCCTTGGATAGTGAGGGGAGAGGAGGTAAATGGGCAGGTATTACACCTCCTGCGCTTGCAGGGGAAGGTGCCATGGGAAGGGGACGAGGTGGTGGGGGTAATGGAGGAGTGGACCAGGGTGTCGCGGAGGGAACGATCCCTTTGGAATGCTGACAGGGGAAGGGATGGGAAGATGCTTTTGGTGGTGGCATCACGTTGGAGGTGGCGGAAATGGCGGAGGATGATCCTTTGGATATGGAGGCTGATGGGGTGGAAAATGAGGACAAAGGGAACCCTGTCGTGGTTCTGGGAGAGAGGGGGAAGGGGTGAGGGTAGTGGTGCGGGAAATTGACCGGACACGGTTGAGGGCCCTGTCAACCACAGTGGGGGCGGTATTCCTCACTGACAGCTCACCCTGTTGATAGGAATGTACCATAAGGCCCACCTTGTCACCTTCTTGAGCAGATCGGCGAGCTGAACCTCCTCCAGCCCTCTTTGTTTGTACTGTGGAAGCCTTCCTGGATTGTGAAACCCTAGAATCATCTGTTTGTGCCACTTGCTAGTGCTCAGAGCTAACCCAGCAAGCCTTCTGTCTGCAATCACTTTGGGCCCAAGAGTCTCCATATTTGGGGAGCCATCGGTCTTAAATTTGGGCAGCAACTTCTGCAATTGCCAGGGCTCGACTGCTAATGTTTGCTTTATGCTGCTTCCTCCTGATCTTGTTTTCCTTGCGTAGCTTGTCAATAATCCACTTAGTATCAGTCATTCTCAATTAATGTGTCTGATGACCTGGATGAATAAACTCCCAATTCCATCGTATCTGTGTAACCAAACATTCCAGCCAAGCTCTGGCCCTGGGTACTTCTGCAGTCATTCACAGTCTCCAAATGTGGGAAACTTTGTCCTTTACTCAAGATTGGTCCTTCACTGCACTGTTGTGTACTATTGTGAAAGAACAGAGCATCTATATATAACATTTATAAATAAATATATCATTTTATATATAATATTCATTCACCATGGCTAGGTAATGGTATGGAGTTATCCTTTGACAGCTGCATAACTGGCCACCTTGTACATTGGGTGGATACATTCTGGAGCGTTTGATCCAGAAATTCCTCATCCTCTCATACAGGGATTTGTAGCCAATTGCTACAAATTAGCAAATTAAACTGAGGCCTAATGAGAGTCCACATTTCACAGTTCATACACATTGATCGTAGATTGTGTTGGCTTCAAATCTCATGAACACCAAATTCTCTCGAGCATCAAACTCCCATTACTTGCTTCACACAGGTATTAAATTTAGACAAAAAAACAATGGTGAATGCACCTTGAAGGAAACTCCCATTGAGACTAAACTCCACATTTTCTGTCCCATTCACGCTCCACTGGCTGCTCACTGCTCAAGATTGAAATAGGGACTTACTGTTTCATGAATTGCATTGCTTAAAAAATGTTACTCTGAGGTGTTCTCACCATTACAAGATTTATTCTTTATATAGTTTATTTTAAATAGAACATAATTAAGATCCATGTATATACCACTGTTACCCCTTTCAACAATAATGTTTGCCATATGTCACGAATAGATGCGAACCCCCTTGTAAATTGTGTTATGCATTTGAGTATTAATGTTAATACCATTATACAGCATGTTTTAAGTTTTACTTTTATGTTCCGACTGTCAATATGAAGGAGAGATGTCAGGTGGGATAGCAACTTGAAAAGGGCCTAGCTTTAGGACCCAGGAGATCCCTATCCAACCTGCCTGGACTCGAAAATGTAACCGTTTGTGAGTACAGGCAGTCTTCCATTACACAGCTGCCGTGTGCTAGAGAGACTTTTCCCTGAGACCTCTCTGCAAGAAGCAAAACTGCTTGAAGCTGCAAAGACCTCTCTCTAAGGGCTTTTCAACAAGAAAAAAATTAAAGAGAAGCCATATATTGACAAATCCAGCAAGTAAAATCAAAAGACAAGCTGCAAGTAACAACAGAAAATTCAGATTTCTACCAATTTCCTCTCCATCCAAAAAAAGGTGACTTCAACAATTTAGCTGTCTCCATTACTACTTTTGAGAGTGCAAAGAAAAAACAAATTTGCAAGAGAAGATTTATCTCTAACAGCTCCTCCCCTATTCAGCATTTCTGATCAGTGATCTCCAATCTTTGGACGTGTTTTTTTTTATCAAAAAAAGACTCTACTTTTAACTGAAATCTATATTAGCTAGTAGTTAAGATAAGTTTCTATTTAATAAATGTCTTTGCCTTTTTTTATGCCTTTAACCTTTCCCTGAATGTTTCTAAGTGTGCGTGGCGATGTTAAACCCCTTCCTGAGTTTGAGTGTGTTAATAAACCCTACTTTGTTTTAACTTTGAAATCCATGTTGTTGAAGCAGTCATTTATTATTAGGGCTTAAGGGAGGGAAAGAAATTCAATCACTAATCTGTTTATGGACAGGTGGTTGAAAAAACAGGGAAATTTGTTGACAGGAAAAAAAATCTGCCTGTTCGTAACACATATGAACTCCCAATATTTGGTTTCCTGGAATCCTCTTCCTCTGAGCAAATTTCAAGGACGGATGACCTACATAACAGGAGTAGGAAGCAGAGGAACAGCGATGAATTGGGGTAGGGATCAAGATGGCAAAGTAAGAGAAGAAATGAAAGGCGACATGGCCAGGTGACAAGGGGAAGAGAAGGGCCAGAGGGGGCCAAGAGAAAAAGAAAGGGAGATAGATTGCATGTAAAACGAATCTGCTTACTGGCTTATAATCAGCCTCATCTCCGTAACATGCTCATCAGTTTGCCATCCAAATGATAGGAGAAATGGTCATGAGATCATGGAGTGCAGTAGAATGAGATGTCTTGTTACTATTCCAGCAGCACCCCCACCCCCCTCCCCACCACAACCACCCTTTGGTCTTGCTGTCATATGCTGTCATATTGGGTAGTTTAGATAAACTCCCGATCATTGGGGACATTGGGTTTGCTTATGTGATTGTCCAAAAAAGCTGAACCCAAGACTATCTAGTGCAGATCAGAAAATAGCGACTCAGTTACATCTGTTTGCCTTAGTCCAGTTATTTCTGACCTTCGAACTCCACTTGGCACCAAGTCTATACTTGGGCTTAACTCCCCATGTAAAATACCACAGGGGATCAACTAACTATTATTCATTTATAGTTGAATAGCAATTTGAGGAAGAGAGTTGGTTGAAGCATAGGACCTTCTTTGCACTACAGGCTGGGGAATTGGGAGACACAAAATTGACACGCTGCAGGTGGAACTTTATAGAACTATACATCACAGAAGGAGGCTATTCAGCCCATTGTACCTGTGCCAGTTCTTTAAAAGATCTATCCAATTAATCCCACTTTCCTGCTCTTTCCCCATAGCCCTGCACATTTTACCTTTTTAAGTATATCTCCACCTCCCTTTTGAAAGTCTCCATTGAATATGCTTCCAAATCCCTTTTAGGCAATGGATCCCAGATAGCGCGACAATTTTACGCGCACTTTCATTATAAATGTGGGCATAGGAAATCATAATAGAAAATGTTGACACAAACCTTAGACAAAAATGTGACAACGGGAAGTCAGGATTATGTTTCAGGAGGTGCGTTGTAAGATTTTTTAATCGCTATAGATGCTGAATGTTCTACGCCACCACCACAGCTAGATTTGAATGAACACACTTGGCAAGAACAGCTCTTTGATGTGATAGAGAAAAGGTATTTTATTTCAAGAAAAAATGTAAGCCTTCCTGTCTGATATTTCTGATTGACCCAGTAAATCAATAACTTGTTTTTGAGCAGTTCTATCCAGTTTATTTCTAAGAACTTGTTCTTTTGTTGGGAAGTTTGTAAAGAAGATGGAAACTATTTTTTGTTTTTAATCGTTTTTTTTTATAGCATTCCAACAAGCTAAGAAATGATCAAATTTTGTTTCTGTCTCCTGCGTGCCCCAATCCTTGTCCACCATCTTGTAAAGTGCTCTGAGATGGTCATGTATGTGAGGAGCGCTATAAAAATGCAAGCTGCTGTTGTCGAAAAAGTCTCTTGGAGTAATTTGTATTTGAGTGATTATAAAACAAATAAAGGTTTCTTCTGTTTTACTTTAGAGTTGGAAAAGGAAATGCAGGAGATGCACCGTGAACACATAAACAAAATGAATGACCTGCAAGGAGAAATTGAGATGCTGAAAAGTGAAGCCAACAGAATGCGAATGCGAAGAGGATTAAGGTCACCTCCACATATTCTCCCACCTCCACCCCCTCCCCCTCCCCCTCCCCCTCCCCCTCTCCCTCTCCCACATCCACCTCTGAACCAACACACTCGGATCCCTCACATGGTAAGAACAACTCTTTGCTGTGCTAGTGAAAAAAAAAGGTGTTTAACTTCATGAAAAGTTTTTAAGGTTTCCTGCCTCCTTGATATTTCTGATCGAACCGGTAGGTATAGTTTATGAGTAGCTATTTATGTTAATATATCCAGTATAATTATAAGAAATTGCTTCATAATTGGGGAGTTGTTCAGATACAGAGCACACCATTTGGAATAATTATGTGGAAATTTTAATTATTTTCACTAAAGGTTCCACACTATTTACACATTAGTTTTGATGTTGACAATCTTTTTGATCAATCATATAGGTAGTGTAAAAAGGCACGTAATTTGTGAACATTTTCATAAGAATGTTTGGACAATCGTTATCATCCTCTGTCCTATCTCAAAAAAAGTTTTTTTAAAAAATACAGTTAGTATATTCCTTCTTCCTTGTAACTTGTACTTTACCTTGGTTCCACCGACCCCTTTTCCCACAAATCTTAGTTTACATCCAATCCAGGTTGAAATTCTCCTCTAATGAAATAAAATTAGATCACAACCAGCTGATAGCCTACATCCAAGTGGGCAAAGGTACGCAGCACAAAACTGCTCACAGTTCATGATGTTTTCAATATCGTTGAGAGACCACCAGAATTACTGTGATAGAAAATGCAAAAAGTAGATGGTGAGGTTAGGATTAAAGCACATGGTTCCAGCAGAGAAAAGACACACTTATTTTGTATCAAACCCACGCTAAACCTAACCTGAAAACTTTGATGCTAATATTGGGTATCCAAAGTGGCTACATGGTCCATGTCTTGGTGCTATCTCTCTATGATGAACTCAAAATGTTCACAAAAAATGTAAACACTTTAAACAAATCTCATTGACAGACTGACTGTTTTATAGGACCACGCCAGACCTCAGACCCCAATGATTGCCAAACATTTACTGGATCCTCCAGATGCATTAGGACCCGCACCCTATGACCCAGCGTAAGTACTAACATTCATGCATCTTAGAGTCAATTATTTATATTCTCTGTCACTTCTGATTGCTCCATTGCACACCAATGTTAAATGATGCTCCACCCAACCCCCATCCACCAGTTCCTTAGGAGTTGATTCTTCAGCCATGTGGTACTACATAGAAGTATAGAAAAGCAGTGATTTATGGTGAACAATGCTCCAGTAAGCTAGATAGAAGTGCACTTCGCAAATGCGTCAAAGACCTAAAAAGACAGCGCTCTCTGGCTAACATTGACCAGCGAGGGTAGGAGCAGTAGACAGCCGACAGAGACAGCTGGCTCACAACAACAGGAAAGCAACCTACAAGTTCGAAACAGACGCATTTGCTGAAGAAAGGTGCAGACAACAGAAGGAGTCTGCTTATACCAGAGACCCTCCAAACCAGGGGTTCTTGTGCTCCAACTGCTCAAAAGCCTGCAGATCAAAAGTTGGCCTCTTCAGTCACCAATAATCATCCCAGCTACGACACAGACAAGCCTTCCTATGATCTTTGTGAATAATCTGCCATCACGATCATTATACTTTAATTTTCCTTGTGAATAATTAATGGCCATTTCCACCACTGGATTGAGTTTTTATATCTTAAATGTGATCTGTACTTACTTCTTTGCATTGTTGTGCACTTGATATTTCCCTTCTACAGCCCTCTCAGCTTACATAGTTGGCCTCAACTGACCTGTATTTCCACTCCACTTTGAGGTCAACTAAGTTACAAGATTCTTTCTGTTCACTTTCAGCTTCTCTGTTTCACCTTCCCGTTACTTGCCATACAAACACAGACAAGTGACAAGATTTCAGGCTGCTCAGCCTTTCTGCTTTGCCTGGCACAACCTCAACTCTTCTCCTTCCTCTCCTCTCAGCTCATCTATATGGTGAGATTTGCTTAGCTGCAGCTGCTGTGCTGGACTTAACCTGCTCTATATAACACCCCTGACCTTTGCCAGAGCAAGAAGTCATGAAAGGAAAAGCCTAATTGGCATCAATGATTTTTCATTAAGTCGCTGTGGTAAGGTTTTGGATATGGGAAGCTGCAGAAAGCAGTGCAGCTTAGCCCCCACCCGGCCCTCAACCTCTATATCTTTCTGCCTCTCCTTCCCCACACCAAAAAAAAAATTACAAGTCCTTGAACTGACCTTGGCATCAGGAAGGATCTAATTTGAGTCCAGTGTTTCTTACTCAGGGAAAGGGAAGGTGTGTGTCACCTTCTCATGCACCTTTTTTCAGTCAAGCTTAGAGTCTTCTACTTCTCTTTTTTTTTTCTTCTTTTTTGGCCTCCTTGTCTCGGGAGACAATGGGTAAGCGCCTGGGGGTGGTCAGTGGTTTGTGGAGCAGTGCCTGGAGTGGCTATAAAGGCCAATACTAGAGTGACAGACTCTTCCACAGGTGCTGCAGAAAAAATTGGTTGTCGGGGCTGTTACACAGTTGGCTCTCCCCTTGCGTTTCTGTCTTTTTTCCTGCCAACTGCTAAGTCTCTTCGACTCGCCACACTTTAGCCCCGCCTTTATGGCTGCCCGCCAGCTCTGGCGATCGCTGGCAACTGACTCCCACGACTTGTGATCAATGTTACAGGACTTCATGTTGCGGTTGCAGACGTCTTTAAAGCGGAGTCATGGATGGCCGGTAGGTCTGATACCAGTGACTAGCTCGCTGTACAATGTGTCATTGGGGATCCTGCCATCTTCCATGCGGCTCACATGGCCAAGCCATCTCAAGCGCCGCTGACTCAGTAGTGTGTATAAGCTGGGGATGTTGGCCTCCTCGAGGACTACTGTGTTGGAGATGCGGTCCTGACACCTGATGCCAAGGATTCTCCGGAGGCAGCGAAGATGGAATGAATTGAGACGTCGCTCTTGGCTGACATACATTGTCCAGGCCTCGCTGCCATCGAGCAAGATACTGAGGACACAGGCTTGATGCACTCGGACTTTTGTGTTCCGTGTCAGTGCGCCATTTTCCCACACTCTCTTGCCAGTCTGGACATAGCAGTGGAAGCCTTTCCCATGCGCTTGTTGATTTCTGCATCGAGAGACAGGTTACTGGTGATAGTTGAGCCTAGGTAGGTGAACTCTTGAACCACTTCCAGAGCGTGGTCGCCAATATTGATGGATGGAGTATTTCTGACGTTGTGTCCCATGATGTTCGTTTTCTTGAGGCTGATGGTTAGGCCAAATTCGTTGCAGGCAAACCTGTCGATGAGACTCTGCAGACACTCTTCAGTGTGAGATGTTAATGCAGCATCGTCAGCAAAGAGGAGTTCCCTGATGAGGACTTTCCGTACTTTGGCCTTCGCTCTTAGGCGGGCAAGGTTGAACAACCTGCCACCTGATCTTGTGTGGAGGAAAATTCCTTCTTATGAAGACTTGAACGCGTGTGAGGGCAGCAGGGAGAAGAAAATCCCAAACAGTGTAGGTGCGAGAACACAGCCCTGTTTCACGCCACTCAGGATAGGAAAGGGGTCTGATGAGGTGCCGCTATGCTGAATTGTGCCTTTCATATTGTCATGGAATGAGGTGATCATATTTAATAGCTTTGGTGGACATCCGATCTTTCCTAGTAGTCTGAAGAGACCACGTCTGCTGACTAAGTCAAAGGCTTTGGTGAGATCAATGAAAGCAACGTAGAGGAGCATCTGTTGTTCGCGGCATTTCTCCTGTAGTTGACGAAGGGAGAACAGCATTTCAATGGTCGATCTCTCTGCTCGAAAACCACACTGTGCCTCAGGATAGACACGCTCGGCCAGCTTCTGGAGCCTGTTTAAAGCGACTCGAGCGAAGACTTTCCCCACTATGCTGAGCAGGGAGATTCCATGGTAGTTGTTGCAGTTACCGAGGTCACCTTTGTTTTTATAGAGGGTGATGATATTGGCGTCGCGCATGTCCTGTGGTACTGCTCCCTCGTCCCAGCGCAGGCAAAGCAGTTCGTAGAGTGCTGAGAGTAGAGCAGGCTTAGCACTCTTGATTATTTCAGGGGTAATGCCGTCCTTCCCAGGGGCTTTTCCGCTGGCTAGAGAATCAATGGCATCACTGAGTTCCGATTTTCCGCTTAGAGTACCATGGGCAAAAGTAGACAAGGAAGTAAATTTGATGTGTTATGGTCAGATGAGGAGGGGGTCCCAGGCTCCCCTCTTGTCTTTCCTCTTATTTGACCGCAACAGGGTTTATTCCTTTTTTAAACAGTGGTTGTGCTTACCACCGCAGTGAGTGTTTGTGCTTTTACCTTTAATGTGATCGTGAAAGAACTAATCAAACAGGTTTTCTCAAGTTTAAACAAGAAAGAGGTGTGTTTATTATACTTAACAATCTAAAACCGATCTAGAAAAAATAATATATTTACGCTACACATTCATTTACAGGAGACTCACACACACACAAATAGATTACAGAGAGAAAAGTAGATTTTGTGGTTGGATTAGAGTCCAGAATAAACGGAAATTAAATACACAGTCTGTGAAGTTGGATGATTCAGTGGTTTTTTGGCTGAAGTTGTATTCTTGAAGTCCTTGGCTGGTCAAAGTACACTTTGTGACTGGCCCGCTTGGCTCAAGGCTTTCTTGGTGGCAGACTTGTAGGTGGCTCTCTTCCCCTGGTCTTTATCTGTAGCAATCTGCAAGTTTGGAGGGTCCACAGTCGCAGAAAGGGTTCAAATTTGTGTTATCTGGAGAGAGAAAGAGAGAAGGCACACAGCCTTCCTGCTGCTGCACAATCTGAGTTACTGCCTGTCTGGCTTTGTTCAAGGAAACACTTAGCTTTCACAGAAATGGATGGACGGTCACGTGATGGCCTCAGTGTAGTCACTGGAACCTTCTAATGATAGTAAAGGTTTGGAATTGGCTCCTCAAGCCCCAGGATGCCAATATTTACACTTGGAGGGGGTTCGCTCTTTCAAAGTCAAGGTGTTAGGATTGCCTTGAACACCGTGCTAATGAAGCAATCTTCGGTAATTCAATCACTTAGAGCAAGCTATTATTCTGGGTCCAGGCTGCTCAGACCTCTGTCTCCGGGTGGGTCTTTGGAATGTGAAAAGGTGTTTCAGATGCAAATTGTAGTGGCCATCTTGACTGTCAGTTTTTAAAAAGTTAACTGCAGGATTTTTCCAATTAAAAGTTTAATGTAAAGTTTCCAACTGATTAATTAAAAATCCCTCATTTGGCATATTGTGTTTTCTTGATGGTTGCTATGATTACCCATACAGTGATAGAAAAGAGAAAATCCAATAAAAAAATCTAAATTGACAGCAAAAATCGGAGTTAGTTCATCTCCAGATCAGATTAACATTGGATTATCTTAAGAAAAGTGTGCTTGTGTTGTATTTTGCGGTTAAAAGTTCTATCCTATATATCTTCCATCATATTTATTTTGCAGTATGCAATAAATTAGATCATCCATCAAGGAGGCTCCAATATCCAAATTATTTTAAGCTGACAGGCCTCCTCTGTGGCTGCCACACCCCCATTCCTTGCTGCAGTAATCTATCGAGTTTTTTTTAAAAATTTCAACTTAAAAGCTGAAAACTGCTTTTAAATGGTCTTCCATGTTTAATGTTTTGCAAGAAATTACTGCCCTACTTATACCACATAATACAAGACAATTTCCTAATGCCATCATGCCAATTCAAAAGCATACTGGCAACAGATGCTACTGCAGTAGTTGCATTTGAAATGATACTTTACACCACTGAACAGAATATTGAAAATAACGCCTTAAGGCATAATGCATAGTCTCCCTTGCTGCTGTTTTAGCTCCAAAGCCATTCTTGAACTTGATGTTTAAATAATGCATTGTTTGTTTCGTAACTGATATTTTTGATTCCAGGGCAGGATTTGTTGTCCTTTATGATTTTCTTCTTGGCCTTGTTCCAACATATCGCCTCATCCGCCTTGTTACTGGTTTATACAGTAATGGACAGGAGATGGGGAAGCCATCTGCCTTACCTGCAGTGTACTGTGAAATGGGAGTTGGGCCTCACTACATGTCTGAAGGACTCAAAGGCAACTTTGGAATATTATCTGCAAAGCAGCCAGTGCCAAGGTAATGATATGGTATAAATGTTTTGCATCTAAGATAGTTCTGTTTACATTGCACTAGTGGTCTGCACTGGTGAGGAGAATTATAGAAACTTGTTGAAATGTGGTATAAGTAATATGGAGTTGTGACATGAACTGATCAAACTCACTTGAAGTGTCAACTTCAAAAATCAACCTTATTTGTGGGCATTCTAATTGTTGTTGACTATGTTGGTAGAAAATAAAAGGAGAGTGAAATTTGTGCTCAAAGTGATGCATATTATTCTGGTGAATGACATTTTTCACACTAGATCAAATACTCACAGGTGTGATTTAGATACAGACTAAAGCTCCGCCTGTTGGACCCATAAAGTTAACTCTCAACTTGAGCAGACATCTAGAGTTTGTTCTTGCAATTGGCAGAAGGATAAGAGAGAAGTTGAGAATGCTTTTCACCTAGAGGGTGGTTGGAGTTTGGAACTTAGTGCCTTAAAGGGTGGTAGGGACAGAAACCCTCATCACAGTTAAAAAAACATATTTGGATATGTACTTGAAGTGTCGCAACCTTCAGGGCTACAAACCAAGAAGTTTAATTAAGGTCTTCTGAACCCTTTGATTAGATTCAAAGGAGAACAAATTGGAAGTGCACAACAGGCTGATTTGCACCGAGAAGATTGGACGGTGCATTGTATTCTCTGAGCATTATCTATTAACCTCTGTATGCCATGCTTTTAATGTAACTAGCTGGTAGTGGGTGGGGTGAAGAGTATTTATTGTGATTCACATGGTATCACAATTTTGTGGGACAGGCTGGATGGATCAGAAACTTTATACCTGTCCGCCATTGTTCATAGGTTCATAGCCGATCCCCAATGGAAATGCTCGGGACTAGTGCAGGGTCTGGAGATTGCTCGTTATATTTAGCTGCTAACTTGGCCTGTGCCATTAAGGTCACGTTTCTAAATAAAAAATCATGTTACTTATAGCTAAATATAAATCTCTGAAGTCCAAGAAGAGAATTGTAACTGATTTTAAATTTCAGAGTCCAGGTCAATGGCTGACTTAATTGTTTTGCCTGTGTATAAAGTGTGACAGCTGGAGTGTGAAACAGGAAGTTTACAGCACAGAGAAGGAGGCTATTTGTCCCATCGTGTCTGTGCCAGCTGAAAAAGAGTTATCCAGCCTGATCCCACTTTCCAGCTCTTGGTTCTTAACTCTGTAGATTATGACACTTCAAGTGCATATCCAAGTAATTTTTGAATGTGATGAGGGTTTCTACCTCTACCACCCGTTCCAGCAGTGAGTTCCAGATCCCCAGTACACTCTGGGTAAAAGAAATTTTCAACTCCCCTCTAATTCTTCTGCCAATCACTTTATAGCTGTGCCCCGTGGTTAATGACCCTTCTGCTGAGGGAAATAGATCCTTCCTATGCACTCTATCTCGGCCCCTCATAATTTTATACATCTCAATTAAATCTCCCCTCAGCCTCTTCTGTTCGGACATACGTGAGACACTGTCCTGTTGGTATTGTTCATGCTGGGTCAGAGGCTCTGCTCCAATGTGTTCTGCTTTGAATCTAATTAAGGGATTCAGAGGACATCACCGCTACCATCGTTTCAGGAACTAAGTTCCAGACTCCCACCACCCTCTGGGTGAAAAACATTTTCAACTTTCCTCTAATCCTTCTGCCAATTACAAGAACAAATTCTAGGTGTATGGGTTAGAAGCTAATTTTTAAACTGTCCGATTCAGCCTGAGAAAATGGTGAAGAAGAGTCAGTGGCGAGGGTATGGAGTTATGGCCGAGACAAAAGATGGTGGCACCTCTTCCCAATGTTTAACTAGAGGAGGTTAAAGCTCTCCAATATCTGGGTGCTGGACAAGGAGACTGACATCAGGGAAGCATTGGACAGATTGAGAGAAGTGGTGGATTGGTAAAGCCGCATGCTGTTGGTGTATATATGGACGCTGATTTCATGTCTGTGGTTCACACCAAGACGTGGCATGTGGATGAGAAAGAGGAGGGGTCCAAGGATAGATCCTTGGGGGATGCTGGAGGTGACACCACAGAGGTGGCAAGAAAAGCCATTACTGGTAATGCTCTGACTACAATTGGAGAGGAGCCAAGCGAGTGCAGTGCCATTGTGCTGGACAAGGCGAGGAGAGGCGCTGGAAGAGAAAGGTGTGTTTGACCGTGCCGAAGGGTGCAGAGAGGTTGAGGAGAATGATTTAGAATAATGCAACATGGCCAGTCATAGAGAATTATTTTGGTTAGTGTTGTTTTGATGCTTTCAAGCTGCTGAAACCTCATTGGAGGGATTCAGATAGGGAGTTGTGGGAGCAATGGAAACAACAATGTGTTCAAAGATCTTCAGAAAAAGGTCAAAAATGTCCTTTCTCTGACATTTTTTTGTTTGTATCTGCTGTTAGAGTCCGTCCATCCCCTGGAATCTCACTGGTAATTGAGCTCCAAGCTGCAGGGGGCTTTGATCCATATGGCCAGGAAATTCAGCGCCTGGTTTCTAGAGGCTGGACAAAGATTGATATATTTGATAATCATAATCAAGTTATAAGTGGACGGTGGAAAGTTCCAGTACGATCTCTACCAGTAAAACCATCCCTCACAACTGGCCAGCTCAACGGAATTCCTCAGGTATATGTAAATGACACAATAACACAACACTTAGATTTATCAAACCAAACATCCAATGGGTTATATTTTCCTGTTTGTAGACTGGGCAATGCAGGTTTAATGCTGGTGATTGCAAGATACATCTGGATGTGGAAGGTCATTCAGCCCATCTTTGTTGATCTGTCCAGAACGTATTAACAATGTCTCTACCCCCTCACCCCACATCCACCCCTCCCCACCCCCACCTCGACTGTCATACCCAACCACTTTTTAAATCATTCTTTCTGGAAATCTTTTAGTTGTAGAACATGGCTACCCGACCTGAACCCGACGGGACCCGACGATATGTGTCGGGTTCGGGTCGGGTTGGGTTGCCCTTCCGGGTCCGGCAGTTGGGCTCGGGTCACGTCGGGCCGGGTCGGACACGTTCTATCACCACCTCCGATAAGTGGCTCCAATGTTAATGTACCTTTTGTACTTAAAAGGTTGTTTAGTTACAGTTTTTTTTTAAGCTTGTGCAGATAAGCAACAAAGTGAAAAACGGAAGCTAGGTTAACTGATGGTCGGGTCAGGTCGGACGCGGGAAAAAATGAAAGGACTCGGGCCGGGTTGGGCTCGGGGTTGGATGTGGTTCTGTTGGGCTTGGGTCGGGTTTCATCTGCAGACCCGAGCCGGCCTTTATTTAAGTTGATCACTTTTTGTGTGAAAAATAATTAAATTCCACCATCAGTCCTAAACTCGCCCCTCAGCTTAAACCTGCAACCTGTTATCCTAGTGGCATCATTCAAAATAAACTAGAATTCTAGTGGTTCTCTACTGTTGACTATCTTATATACAATCGTGTCATGGTTGTATTACTGGACTAGCAGCCCTGAAATTGTGAGTTCAAATTGTAAAATTGATTTCAGTAAATCTGGTAATTTAGGGGCTGCATCAGGATTGGATTGTTCTAAAAAAAATTTAACTTGGTTCTGTACCATCCTTTAGTGAAGGGAATCTGTCATCCTTACCAAGTCTGGCTGAGATATGCCTTTAGTGCCATTCTATGCCGTTGATTCTTAATGCCTTCTGCTGCTCGTTTGTAACAAGTGCCAAGGGATGGCTGATAAGTGTGGCCTTGCCAGCATCTCACATACCCTGAGAACAAATTAAAGACATATTCTATGAAGTCCCCTTGTTGTTTCCTATTTCAAGGTTAAGAAGTCCAAGTTTCTCCAGTCTTTCCTCAGAACACAGTTCTCCTTAAAGCAGAGAATGTTAAGCAGAAATTTGATAGAGATGTTCAGAATCATGAAGAGTTTTGATACAGTAAATAAGGATAAACTGTTTCCTATGGCAGAAGGGTCAGAAACCAGAGGACACAGAGTTAAGATAATTGACATAAGAGCCAGAAAGGAGAAGAGGAAAACATTTTTTTGTGCAGCAAGTTATGATGAACTGGAATGCAGTGCCTGCAAGGGTGGTGGAAGCCAATTCAATGATAGCTTTTCAAAGGGACTTGGATATGTACTTGAAAAGGAGAAATTTCAGGGCTATGGGAAAAGAACAGGGGAGTGGAATTAATTGGTTAGCTCTTTTGAAGAGCTGGCACAGGTACGATGGGCTTAATAGCCTCCTTCTGTGTTGTATCTTTCTATGAGTCTATAACTTAGTCCTAAAAATGGACAAGGAACATTAATTGTCCAACTGAAAGTTGAGTATTCAGCATGCAGATGCTGCAGAATGGTCACCAAATTGTTGCCAGACGCAAAATATAGTTTGAAATTCTGTTGGTGATATTTCTAAATCACATTATTTACTCCAAAGTTAATATCTCCAGATTTCCCTTTGCTATTGTTGCTGAACAGCACATCATACTCCTTCAGTCACACAACTGAATGCTATAATTGAAGTGCTAGTAATTTTTCTCTCTTTGATCTGGATCTATTGTATCTCTGAATTGTGGAATGCAATTCACAGTTACAATGATAGGGTCTGTGGGATGTAGAGGACTGTTACTTTTCAGTAAACTCCCAATGAACTAAATATGCCTTTCAGAAAATTCCACTTGCATCTAGTTTTTCTTTCTCTAGCATTCTTAGATCAGGACGAATAATCTTATCATATAAATGAAAATGTAATATGACTGGTATATTCACATTCTAGCATGAGATGTCTTTCACTACCTAATTTCATTGTGTAACAAATTTGAGGTCTTGTCCCACCGGAAAGCCAACTATTTCCTATTTCCTGTAATTGACTTTACATCACCATGAGGAGGCCAGACATTTCTCTGATATTTTCTCCCTGTTTTGAGTCATTTCTATGTACTTATGTTGCACATCTGACTGGCCACATGTCCTAAAGTGCTGTATTTTGTAACAAAGTTGTAACTATGCTGTGGCCCAAATGAGGAGACCACAAAAATATTTTTAATCAATCCCATCATTAATTTTAGTTTAAAGTAAGTTAAGGATCCATTTATAATTGTTAGAAGTTCATAATTTACAAGAGTTTGGCTTTGGGAGTTGGTGAAGAAGAGATATGTATAGCGAAATAATGCACTTTACAATCCTTAGTGTGCCTTTAGGAGGGAGAGTGAGCAGAAGAAAACTATTTATGCTCTTATGGAATTAATAGATGGTTCCCTTATATTTTCATTTTTTTTAGGTTGGCAGTGCTGAAGTTTACTTAAGAGTGCTGAACACAAGAGATGCTGATGTGCAGTCAATGGCCACTATTGATCCTCATAATGCTTCCATGTATCAGTATCCACCTTTGGTAAGTCCTGCTGCAGCAAGGCAAGGATTTTCCTGGGAGTCATTGGTAGGCTTGTTGGTAGAATCCTGCCATGCTTGGTTATATCTGCAACCCAGGAAACTGAGCTGGTATCATGTTGGAGTTGGATTGGAGGGCAGAAGTCCGCATGGATCCCGTAGATGTGGTTAAAGGAAAATCCAGCTCATGAAATCACGTGTGTGCAATTTTAAAATTTCCTATTCTGCTTTTTTTTAAAATTGAAACTAAATCCAAGTTCCTATCAGAAAGTTAACAGCTATGTAGATCTGGCAGTTTGTGTCATTTCAACTTTAGTTTCCATTTTAAATAACACAATAACTTATAATTGATGATAGTGGTGCTTTGGTAATGATCATATATCTGCATTGAAAGATAAATTGGACAATAACTGAGATTGTACACTTTATAAAGTCAGTGTTAACTCTTGTGTTTCATTTGCAGATGGCAGGCCGCAGTGTCCCTCCTGCTGAAAACCTGTCTCCCTCTCAAAACCTCTCTTATCACCCCGCTACAGCTCATTATCTCTCTCTTCCTTCTCATATTGACCTTCCTCCTACTGATGGCCACGCTGACCTCCACAAAGCCAATCAAAGGTGAGAGAGAGAAAGAGTAAAATCGATCCCTTCCTTGACTCCTCACAGAGCTGTCGCGATCTGAACATATGACAGTATTAAGTCTAAACAGATTTACTTCATTGAAGATCAAAATGACTTATTGAAAGTGACCATTTTCATGAAAATTGCAAATAAAAAACCCTCAAGCGAGATAATCCAGTGAAAGGCAGATTTACACATTGTATTTACAGTGGGAGTATATAATGTAGAACATTTTGTAGAACTTCATAACATTAAATTTAACAGGGCATTGTAAATGTAGTCTCTCAAAAGATACTTTACCCTGTTTCAAGTTCAGTTCAATTATATAATTGCGACAGATCACATCACATTTATTACTGATTTATGTATCTAATTTTAGTTTTAATAAAATAAAATTTTAAAACCTGCATGAAAAATTTTGTTTTGTAATGACAAAGTAACAAAAATCCAGTGTTTTTGGAGCAAACTGTTGGAAGGACTAAGCCCATTGAGGCCATAAGTACAATATCAATCTACGGTAAAACCTACCATTACAATTTTAGACTTAAGAAATAGAAGCTGGAGTAGGCCATTTGGCTCTTTAAGCCTTCTCTGCCATTCAACAAGATCATGCCTAATCATCTACCTCAACTCTATCTTCCTGCATTATCCCCATATTCCTTAATTCCCTTAGTACCCATAAATCTATTGACCTCTGTCTTGAATATACTCAATGACTAAGAATCCACAGTGCTCTGGGGTAGAGATTTCCAAAGATCCACAACTCTTTGAATAAAGAAATGTCTCCTAATCGCAGTCCTAAATGGCTGACCCCTTAATCTGAGACTGAGACAAAATACACCAGAAATGGTTTATGGCATTTTTATTTGTTTTATTTCTTATCAGTTCAAATGTTGAAGAACATTATAGTACAACTAACTACTGCAGGGTTTGCCAAATATTTTCTCAAAAAAGTCATTATGCCGTTCCTGACTAATCAGAAGACCATAGAAGGCACTCCAAAATATAAAAAGGTGCTTGAAACATATACTTATCCAGCTCTCTGCACTTTTCTGCTCACTGGGACTATTTATTAAAATGTCATACTGTTTTTGGAGGCTTTCACCAGCAATATCAAGATTACTCATGGATTTTATTTACTCTATTGCTCATGCTTTTGTTAAATATGGTCCCTCTTTGTCTTTTCATCACACCCAATGCATCTGCATATTTTTTTGTCCTTTTTCTATGACCGCACCATCTCACTGATGATCTTTTATATTGCCACCTGTTTTCTTCTAAGCAGCTTTCAGGTTATTTAACACTAACTCCCACTCTGTAATTGATGTATTTGTTGGTTCTGTTTCCTACTCTTCTTTTATCTCTATTTTCCAACCTTACTAAAAATCCCATTTATCTCTTGGGTGTAACCTTCATCAGGTTAAAAGCTCTGAAATGTCATAACCTGTCTTTCCTCTTTACAGGTGCTGACTGACCTGCTTTGTGTTTCCAGGTTTTCCTGTTTCTCTTTCAGATTTCCAGCATTTGCAGTTTTTCCTTTTTATTTTGCCTTTCCTTGACTCCTCACAGTTTCAAAGTGCAGGAGGGGATGGTGATTACGCATTCATAACCTGGAGAGTTTTGAAGTACAGGATAAGAAAAGGTCATTTGGGTCATCAAATCAATTCCTATCAAAAATCATGTGGCTCTAGCATTTTGATATTAAATACAGGTTATACTACTGAGGAAGAAGTAATGATATCATCATGTAATGTCTCTCCATGTCCCCGAGAGAAAAAAATCTTATTCGAGCTTTTTGAAGGTCTTTAATTTTTTGTTTCATCTCCTAAAGATGCCAACCCATCCACAGTAGGAGTCTACAGGTGCTGGCCAGTGCTCTATACTTATCCCTCTGAGCCCTCCTCTGGGAGAATTTATTTTTAAATGAAGCACCTCATGATACGATGAACACTTTACTAAAGGTTGTGCAACAAGATTATCATTCCTACTCTAAAGAGTGACCATAACTGAGTTATAATTGACAAAGTAGATTGGAAAAGTCTCTTCCCCCTCCCCCAGTGCAATAATCCAGAATAAAGGGACATAATCTTAAAATTAGAAATGAACAGTGAAAAGAATAATCACACAAAGGATTTGGAAAAGATGCAGTGTACATTTTGTTGGTTAAAAATGAGACAGATAATTACTCAGTAAGTAAGACCCTGAAAATCCATGTTGCAGTTATGCTGGCTGGTTATGACTTGCATCCACTGGTGATTTGTGCCACTGACCCTGGAGAAATTCATGGGGCAACTTATCTAACTATGTTTTGGGGTACCAGGAGTGTAACTCCAATTCAACATGCAAGTAAATCATTGGGGTGGGTGGGTGTTGGGTGGGAGGGGGATTTGGGGTAGCAAACTTACTGCTACAGGCTGTAAAAGCCTGCAGCAATGTAAGGGCGTAGCAGGTTTATGGAAGCACAGCAGGTGAGCCATATTTTCTCCTCCAATCTCCTCAGAATTTTAAACTGACCTCTATATTCAAGGATTCCTTTGCTTTCTCAAGACTTCATAATTGCAATTGTGAGAATAAGCCAAGCAGTTCATTAGCATGTGCGCACAAGTAAACAGGCAGCAGAGAAGCTGGGACCTTTCACCAGATCCACTTGAAACTTTGAGGAACTGAAAAAAATGGCCAGAACGACGGTGGAAATGGATCCTCATGACAAAGCCATGTCTCCAAGTTGTGTTGCACTGCCATTTTGTCCCAAACCTGTAGATTTTGGGAGCTTAAGGAATATAATTAATATAATTAAGGGCTTGGCCATGTGAGCCGCATGGAAGATGGCAGGATCCCCAAAGACACATTGTACAGCGAGCTCGCCACTGGTATCAGACCCACCGGCCGTCCATGTCTCCGTTATAAAGACGTCTGCAAACGCGACATGAAATCGTGTGACATTGATCACAAGTCGTGGGAGTCAGTTGCCAGCATTCGCCAGAGCTGGCGGGCAGCCATAAAGACAGGGCTAAATTGTGGCGAGTCGAAGAGACTTAGTAGTTGGCAGGAAAAAAGACAGAGGCGCAAGGGGAGAGCCAACTGTGCAACAGCCCCAACAAACAAATTTCTCTGCAGCACCTGTGGAAGAGCCTGTCACTCCAGAATTGGCCTTTATAGCCACTCCAGGCGCTGCTTCACAAACCACTGACCACCTCCAGGCACGTATCCATTGTCTCTCGAGATAAGGAGGCCCAAAAGAAAGAAGGAATATAATAAGAGAGCTGAAAATTGGAATTGGAGAGAAAGAATTCCAGTGGCTAACACAATAGCAGAGCAGACTTGATGAGCCAAGTAACCTGTTTGTGTTCCTAAATGTGAATTAAAGTTATGTTGTGTAGGTAATATGGGATCAATAAAGGTCCATGTTGCTTTCTGATTGCATAACTACATAAATCACAATGGTGTATACATTCCTTCTTATGGTTGATGTTGAGATAAAGTCTTTGAATCATTCCATTATATTACTTGTAGGGCATAAAGTATGCAAAGGTATGTAACCTTTGCATTAGATTTTAAGGGAATTGCAGTATAAGATATGGGGCTGGAATGGCTTTTTATACTTCAATAGTGTGAAGGGAAAAATGTAAATATTAAAAAAGATATTATGAGCACTGGTAAATGGATGTAGCAGGTTGGGATTAAAATTACAACTGTGCTGCCTTCCTGTACCAATAGCTTGCTCATATCTTTGATGACCCTGATAGGTCAAAAAGAGTCTTGTGGCCACTCATTGCTATAGTAAAAAACAGCTGCAATGCAATATTTTGGTGTAGATGGCTTAGCATTCACAAATCCATAGACATGTGTGGGCGGCACAGTGGCGCAGTGGTTAGTACCGGAGCCTCACAGCTCCAGCGACCCGGGTTCAATTCTGGGTACTGCCTGTGTGGAGTTTGCAAGTTCTCCCTGTGTCTGCGTGGGTTTCCTCCGGGTGCTCCGGTTTCCTCCCACAGCCAAAAGACTTGCAGGTTGATAGGTAAATTGGCCATTATAAATTGCCCCTAGTATAGGTAGGTGGTAGGGGAATATAGGGACAGGTGAGGATATGGTAGGAATATGGGATTAGTGCAGGATTAGTATAAATGGGTGGTTGATGGTCGGCACAGACTCGGTGGGCCGAAGGGCCTGTTTCAGTGCTGTATCTCTAAATCTAAAATCTAAATCATGATATTGTAAAAGCAAAATACTGCAGATGCTGGAAATCTGAAATAAAAACAGGAAATGCTGGAAATACTCAGCAGGTCTGGCAGCATCTGTGGAGAGAGAAGCAGAGTTAACATTTCAGGTCAGTGTCCCTTCATCAGAACCTGCAAAGGTTAGAAATGTAATAGGTTTTAAGCAAATAAAGTGGGGGTGGGGCAAGAGATAACAAAAGTATCTGTTGATAGGACATTCTAAACTATTATCCCTGAATGGCTGTGATCAACAGTAGCTGTTAGTAATTCCTGTCTTGGAAACATTTGATATTTTTCTGTGTTGTCATATTGCAGGATCATGACAACCCTAATCCTTCTATCCTTCCCTTTTCTAATTGTTGAGGTGCAATTAGACATTGGGTGAAATTTGGATACAGTACTCAATTTAAAAAAATTAAATGCACAGAAAATAGTGAAAATTATAGTAGATTAGAAATCTTGCAACATATTATGGCAAATAAATTGACCTGCAGTGGGTTTCATCATTAGAGACGCTAAACACCAAATTTTGCAAGACTTATAACTTCTGTTTTATCAGATTTTCCTTGCTCTTTATGCTGATCTTTTGAGTATTTTGAGTCGAAGAGACTTAGTAGTTGGCAGGAAAAAAGACAGAGGCGCAAGGGGAGAGCCAACTGTGCAACAGCCCCAACAAACAAATTTCTCTGCAGCACCTGTGGAAGAGCCTGTCACTCCAGAATTGGCCTTTATAGCCACTCCAGGCGCTGCTTCACAAACCACTGACCACCTCCAGGCGCGTATCCATTGTCTCTCGAGATAAGGAGGCCCAAAAGAATGAGTATTTACTTGATTGGATAGTAACATGACACTAACATTCACATAGCATATACATGGGCTAAAAAGGATTACAGATACTGAGCTTCTGTGTCAACTCTAAACCTCTTGACTTGCATTGTGAACTATGTGTGGCAAGAGTTATAGAAGAAGCACAGACATGAAGCGACCTGTACCTTTATATTACACACTGCTAAGGTCTATGTACATCTGAAGACTCTCTACTGATGAATCTAAAGATACAATAAAATATAATGGATGACATAAGAAGACAACAAAGCAGAACATCTGAAATGGTCATTGAGACCATTAGCTTACCTTGTGTTTAGATCCATGTACAAAACACTATCAGATCATAACAATTTTTCTGGCTTTGTCTAAATTCGCTCTCCTTGGGCTGGATTTTGTTGAGGTGCCAGCATTGGGATCTGTGGTGTGGGGGGCCAGAAGATTGTACTTGCAGCGGCCGCCATGGAGCCCGACGATAGGAGAGCCGGGCCCAATCTTCCCAGTGGCAGCGAGGCTCTGTGGTAGCCCCCCTTCCCCCCACCACCACCACTGGGCGATAGGACCCGCCTTTGAATATGTCAATTAAGAAAATGAATACATTTAAATAAAATTGTCAGCGATCTTACCTGCTGCCTGGGATCTTCCGAATGGCGGCTGGCACTCACGTGCCTTCACTTTCTCGTCCAGGGAAAATGGCGCTACCGAGGTGGGGAAGGGAGGGTACTTAGGATTTTCAGTGCAATGGGGAGGAGCAAGGGGTCAAATGTGCATTAATAGTGTAGTGGAAGGGGTGAAGGAGTGACCTCTGCACTTTGAACAGTTTGTGGGGGGCGGGGAAGGTCCAGTCTTGCATGTAAGTCTTTTGGGGGGGAGAGGGCAACTATTATCTGTAAGTGTTATTGTGGTTGGGGGGGGGGGGGGGAATGGGTGGAAGGGGCAATATTTTTTATTGTGGTGTACTGGGGGGGTGGCGGTGTACGGTTTAAAATATTTAAATTTAGCGGCAGGTCTGCTGCCCTTTAAAAGTGGTGCCGGTGCCTGCGCACAGGCAGCTGACGCCTTTGCCAGCGTCACAGAGCCCACTCCCACCACGCGATTGGGGGGGGAGGTGCGGCCCGACCAGCGTATTATCTTGAGCTGCCACGCGGCGGCACGCGGGCCGTCATTTTTTTTGCCCGGCAGCAGGAGAATAAAATTCAGCCCCTTGAATGTGACTTGGAGGAGAACATGAAGATAATGGTATTTCCACAACAATGCTGATCTCATTCTTAGTTGTAGAAGTAGTAGGGGAGGGACTAGTGAAATCATTATTGGTGAAGGCATTATGGATTATGCTTATGCTAAAAAAAAAATTATTAATTAAAAAATGAAGCCAGGGTCTGGCTTTGCTCAGAGTTCTCAAAAACCTTGTAAAGGTGGAATTATTCCTTTTGAAGGTAGTGGAAAGAAAAATCATTTTTCTTTTTTGGTCCAGTAAGATCTTGGGGGTTCTCAGGTGGAGCGACTGTGGGATGTAGTAATCAGGGCAGACACTGCTGATGTAGTCTTACAGGCAGCCCACCCTGACTGACTATGGTATGAAAATGGTGGCAGGGTTTCTGTTTCACGAATACAAAATCAAAATACTGCAGATGTTGGAAATCTGAAATAAAAACAGAAAATACTGGAAATACGCAGCAGGCCTGGCAGTAGCTGTGGAGAGAGAAACAGAGTTAACATTTCAGGTCTGTGACCTTTCATCGTAACTAGCAAAGCAGCCTCCAGAAATTTTGGGGCTAGGTGTACACTAGAGTACAAGTAGTAATTTTCAATACAGACATCTAAAATGCCCACTTAGTTTAGAGATACAGCACTGAAACAGGCCCTTCGGCCCACCGAGTCTGTGCCGACCGTCAACCACCCATTTATACTAATCCTACACTAATCCCATATTCCTATCACATCCCCACCTGTCCCTATATATTTCCCTACCACCTACCTATACTAGGGGCAATTTATAATGGCCAATTAACCTATCAACCTGCAAGTCTTTGGCATGTGGGAGGAAACCGGAGCACCCGGAGGAAACCCACGCAGACACAGGGAGAACTTGCAAACTCCGCACAGGCAGTACCCAGAATCGAACCCGGGTCCCTGGAGCTGTGAGGCTGCGGTGCTAACCACTGCGCCACTGTGCCGCTCTTTTTGCTCTTACAGTTCCTTCTGACTGCCTCTTGCATTAATTGTTTCATGTCTCAGGTGGGATGTGAGCCAAAAGGTTTTGAATTTAGTGGAAAACCTCAGAATCCCAGTAAGAACTCCAGAACACAGAACTATCCACTTGTTTTAGCCCCTGAATTCTCTTGAAGGGGCTGTCAAAGTGATTCACAATCCACTTGGCACTTCGATTAATAAGTTACAAGGCTGTATGGCAAACAAAGCAACACAACTGTAATTTTAGATTTAATAAAGCAGTAGGATCTATCTTATTCCAGGTTACCATAGTTTGTGAGCATAAATACAAATCAAATAGGATAATTCCTACATTTGTCACATTTTGGTCTGACATCAATTCATGTTGAACATTTTATAACCATTCAGAGTTCAAGTGTATATTGCTTAATGTCAGAACTTAGAAATACCCAGCAGGTCTGTTATTTGGATGATTATCTGAAGAAAAAAAATTTGCAGGGCTTCAGGGAAAAGGCAGGGGAGTGGGACTAGCTGAGTAGCTCTTACAAAGAGCTGGCACGGACACAATGGGCTGAATGGCCCCCTTCTGTGCCGTAACCATTCTATGATTTATATATTAGATACCTTTGATGTGACTGAAAATTATTTAACAAGTAAACTAATCTGTTTCTTAACATTTCAGAACATAATTGGATAAATGTTCGTAGCCCACACTTAGAGTTGTGCCACATCAGAGGCATTCTATATTACTATGTGACAATAATACAGATTCTTATAGGGTTTCTCTAGGATTAAGATGCGACATTCCATCAAGCATATGCAATAGCTGGCTGAAATAGGAGCCGTTCAACATACAATAGTTCAACTTGCTATGGAACTAGAACCGTTGGCACCATGCAGGCTATCATTAATGCTTGATCAGGCAGTCACACTAAAAACTGCAAATCTGGGGTCCTGTCTCCACCAACAGAAGTGTGGTGCAGCAAGACTTATCATGTGCCAGTAGTGATTGATTCAGAGGAGGTTGTTAATATAGTTAAGACAGGCAGCCCTCACCTGTAAACGTGCTTCTGAGATGTCTGCCTTAATCATTTGGTGGAAGTCAAAGTGTCATCCAGCCACTCCACTAGAAGGAGAACAAAACCACAGTGAGGGCTGAGAGAAATAATTTCTCCTGCATATAGGAGGTAACTGCCGCAAGAATAAAGGCATTACAGACTTGGAGCCTTTACCAAGCCCTGAATGGAACACACAACAGCTCTTAGCCTAATGCTAACTTAAGTGGAGGAATTTCCAAGTAGGTTGGCAACTCCCCAGACATGTCTCCTTGATGTGGTGGGGATTTGGTTGAGCGTGCAGAAGATTTGCCTGCTCCACCTGACTGGAATTTATCACGGAAGTCAAATGGGGTGGACTCCTGGCACTTTGAGTTTATGCTCCAAAATCTGGGCCACTGGTGGACAATGTGCCTGCTCTCTAATCTTTTCATCCCCTTCAATGTCAGGGCTTACATTTGTATTGACAATGGTTGAAGCAGAATTCTTTTAAAGAAGATTCACTGAGGTTCCAGGCCATTTTTCTTAATCCTTGGGGAGCGGAGGAGGGTTCTGCTGCCACTTGAATGTCTCCTGATGCCTTTTCCATAGAGGTCTGTAGTGCAACAGTGGGTTTCCCAGTGGGAATCCTATATATCAATGCCAGAACAGGCCACGCTGCACTAGCAGTGTTCTGTGTCCACCCGCTGGTATCCCCGCACCTGTTTCAGAAAATAGACATGCGCATATCTCACTTTGATGGAGTATTAATAATTCCAAAGAGAGGTTGATGGCACGAATATGATCTATGAAGCTGACCAATCTCAATGCTAGGCAATTTTTCAGAAGAACTCTCACACACCATTCGATGCTTTATGTGGAGTTGTATGAAAGATTGTATGATTAACAGTCAGCGTAACCTGATTGACTGCACCCACCAAGATGCCACGAACCATATCTTCAGGCTCCGACACACCAACCTGTCAACAATTGTGGGGATCTAACTTCACAAATTGCAATTCAGGTAAAATTAAAGGAATTTACGTACTTAGGGGGAAATGGCAGAATAGGAGGATAAAGTCCTTGCAGCCTTTGGCAAGGCTCAAAGGGCATTTTAACTCATTGGTAGCTTTTACCAAGACTGAAGGGGAGAGGGCTAAGAAATGAAAGGAATCCCAATTTGCAAACACAAAGCAGAATCTACAGGCAAGTAATAGAGCAGCCCAATGCCTAAATTCCTCTGTTATTTGCAGAATTGTGGCATCAGGCACCCTCCTTGCAACCACTTCATGCTGCAGTCCATCTTAGCTTCAGAAACTATCAAGTGTACAGGTAGAAAAGGCCATAAAAAGGCAATTGGGATTTTGGATTTTATACCTGGAGTACTGAATATAAGTGCAAGGAAAATGCTGGTTACGTATAGTTGGAGTATTGTGTGCAGGTCTGGGTTTCCTATTTTAGGAAAGCTAGTAGAGCCATGTAAAGATACAGCAAAAAATTACAAAAATTTAATTGACAAGCTGTGGGTAAGATATAGGAAAGGTTTGAAAACACAGATTTTTTTCAGTGGAACAAAGAAAGCTAATTGGCATTTCAGAATTATGTAAGGTTTTGGGAGGGTGAACAGTTGCACACTTAATAGGTTATGACACTCGGGTAGTAACCCAGAATTCAAACAAATTGTGAAGATGACCTAAATAAAATTGGTAATCTGTGGGCTAGCACCAAAAAATGAAAGGAAGAAAGATGTTGCTTTTTGTTAAAACCCATCTGGTTCACTAATGTACTGACTCAGTCTGACCTGCTCGTCGTTCCAGTCCCAAATTTATATGGCTGACTCCTAGTGCCCTGAAGGAAACTTAAAATAGGCAATGAATATTACCTTGCCACATCCTAAGAACAAATAAAAAATATAGTGAATGACTGTTTCCATTGAATTATTAATCAGTAATAAGGGCCCATAGATTTAAGATATCACCAGGAAAAAGGGGAAAGCTGAAAGATATTTTTTCAATACAGTGTTATGATTTACAACAAATGGCTCAAATGAGACAAAGACTATGACATCACATAAAAGAACTGGAAATGTTGGAATATCAAAGTATATGGTAAAGGGACGAGGCATGAGATTAGAGCAGATTGCTCCAATTGTACAACCAACGTTGGCATGGTCATAATGGGCCTACAGGTTTTTTCCTGTTGTATAATTTCTTTGATTTCCTACAATACATTGAACTGTTATACAAAAAGAAACCCTCACAAATGTCTGAAAAACATTCCCATTGTACAATAAGTACTAGTTAATGTTTGTAAAGCAATTCTGCTGCACATTTAGAATTTCTCAATGTTTCCTTTTTGAAGTTTTTTCTTCTGTACAAGGTAAACGTTAAACAAAATGCTCCTTTATTTCTTTTCCCCCTCTTGGCTTACAGGGAAGATTGATTACCTTGTTCCAAATCTCTAACAATGTTGCTGTGTACCTCAACAGTAGAAGGAATACATGCATCCCACAGATATGGATGTGGAAAGGATGTTTTCTCTTATAGGAGAATCTAGAACTAGGGGTCATGATTTAAAAATAAGGGGTTGCCCATTTAAGACAGAGATGAGGAGAAATTTTTTCTCTCAGAGGGCCGTGAGTCTTTGGAACTTGCTTCCTCAAAAGGTGGTGGAAACAGAGTCTTTGAATATTTTTAAGGCAGAGGTAGATAGATTCTTGATAAGCAAGGGAGGTGAAAGGTTATTGGGGGTAGGTGGAATGTGGAGTAATTAGTTCAGCCATGAACTTATTGAATGGCAGATCAGGCTCGAGGGGCTGAGTCGCCTACTCCTGCTCCTAATTCATATGTTTGTATATTTCTTCCATCCTTACCTAAAATACCACACCTCTCAAGCACTCCTCAAACCACTTGGCTAAAGTTTGGAGATTGCCATGTCCATAATCAAGTGCACTACCACATGCTGCACTACTTTCTGATAGCTTATGCTCATTTTACATGTTGCATTCATTAAGGGATCAGTTATTAATATCGCAGTCAGATTTCAACTCTTATCAAAAGCTCAACTCTACAGAAGAAACTTTCCATTGGCAAAATTCCAGTCGAAAATCTAAGCCAAGAAAGTTAATTATAATAGGATTGACTGTGGGAGAAGCAAGACTGTACCCTGTGAACAATTTGCACATATCATAACCTTTGCTTGCAATAGAAGGGCATATACATGTAGCAATTTATAAGACTGCTTGATAACATCAATATTTTTATTCAAAAGGAATAGATGCAAAACTCAGGCAATCACCCCAGCAGGCCACTACAGAGTGGCATCAGCAGAAACTGCAGTGGGAGCTGCTCTCTAGCCCATCACCTGGACAAAGGATGGCGTAGGTTATATCAAGACTCCAAAGGGAGAAAAGAAAATAATTTTAAAATTTTGTTTTGTGTTTACATAATTTTTTCTTTCTGTATAATTTTGCTGTGAAACATAATATTGAATTAAATTCTGTTTGCTATTTAATATTTAAAACTAAAAAAAAAGTTGCAAGTCTTTTGGCAAAAGAATTTTTGATTAATATATATTTTGTCATATCTATTTTCTCTTCCAGGCCTAATGATGGAATGAACTTAACTGTACAAATATTCAAGGAACAGAACAATGAAAATGAGATGGAAAAAAGTGTTGGGATTATTATGGACAGAGTGAAAGGTGCCCCCATTGGTGATGGCAGCTTGAAACTCACGGGATACCATCAGAGAACAGGAAGAGTAAATACTGAGTTTTTTTTTTCATGAACTTCCAGTTAGGCTACCAGCGACTAGATTAAAATGGTTATCAAGACAGTAAGGAGAAAGATTAGGAGAATTCTGTTACTTTAAAGTTTGTTGGACTGTGGAATACTTTGCCACAAACAGATGCTGTTGCATCTTTTAAAGGAAAAACGGATAAATATTTTAAGCAGAGGAAGATACAGGGCTATGGGGAGTGAGCTATTGCAGTGGGAATAGTTACAAATTTTTTCCGCAATAGACAAGATGGGCTGAATGACTTAATGTGAAATTCCATGGTTGCATTGACTGGCCACTAGATTTTACCTATTTCCACTGCAGGGAAAGCTGCTGTTATCGTGCAGCTGGTATCAATCCACGATCCAGATGGACAGGATAGTGGGACACATGCAGCAGAAGAAAACACTCAACTGAATCTGCCCAGGGCATGGACATTTGTGGCCATGGGTCCCAGACCATGGGACACATGACATCAACCTGCCCACTAAGATTTGTTGAGGGAGGCACCTCACTTCTCCACTCAGCATCACAGGAGGTCATCGAATGGCTAGCCAAACTAAACATCCCATTATAATCTTTTCCTGTCTTACGAAAGTAGTAGTATCACTGCAATGACAAATGAAGCTAGTCTCAAGGGCAACTAGAGCCACAAACAATTCTAAATGGGCAAAATAAGAGGCCTCCCATCCCTCGAGCAGTTATTCCTTGTTGTCAGGGAATCTGAATTCCACACACCAATTGTCCACCTTACCTACATACCATTCTCTGTTGACAATTTCAGAGCATACACCTTCATGTGTTTGCATTTGTATATATAAATGCAGTGTGCCATAAATGTGAGGCAATCCTCCTTAACTAAATCTTCCTTTGGCAGGTAATTAATACAAGGAATTCTGGAATGTTGTGGACCACTGCTCCTGTGAAATCTAATATCAAACAAGGATACTTTATCTTTGGAGAGCAGGAGGTAGGCGTCCTGTCAACGTAGCAGCTAAATGAGCATGTTATTCTAGAATAACCATTTTAATCATTATTGAAAACAGTTGCTTTGATCAGTATAACATTTTTTCATATATTTTTTTTTTATTCATTCTCAGAATGTGGAGATTGTTGACAAGGTCAGCATTTATTGCCCATCCCTAGTTGCTCTGACTTGATACAACTGAATAGCTAGCTAAGAGTCAATAAGCACACATTGGTGTGAGACTGGAGTTATATGCAGGCCAGATTGAATAAAGAGTTCAGTTTTCCAAAGGGTAGAGCCCAGATATCTGAAGGTTCTGCTGCCAACAGTTGGTAAAGAGTGGGGACAATGCACAACAGGCACAGTGTGTTCAGGGTGGGGTGGGGGTGGGGTGTTATGCTGGAGGTGGTTGGGGAAATAGGGTGAGGTGAATCAAAGCTGTAGTAGATTTAAGGAAAGGAACAAAGATTTATATATTTCAGGAAATGGGGAATGTGTAGCTAGTGTAGGTCAGTGAGGACTGGTGTGATAACAGCATTGTACCAGGCAGGATAGGATATGTAGAATCTTGGTCAAGCTGACGTTTATGGAAGGGTGAAAGATGGGAGCCCAGCAAATTGAGTGTTGCATTCCCTAATTGAATCTGGAAGTGACAAAGGCATGTAGAAGGGTTTTGGTGATGTTAGGACTGAAGTAGGGGTGGAGTTGACCCTTGGAGGTATAAGTAGATGTTCTTTTTGATGGAGAACATTTGGAATCTGAAACTAATTTCAAAATTGAACAGGAGTCTGAGACTGCAAACAGTTCATTTCAGGCTGAGACAACAACAAGGAAGGGAGATGGAATCAGTGGTGAGAGAGCAGAACTTATGGCAGAGGCTGAAGTTGAGCTTGGAAAAGTTAAGACTGGATATCAGACGAGTAGTTTGGCAGTACAGAGACAATTGAGAGGTCAAGATAGATGTTCACCAGGTGGTAGGGTACTCTGGAGTAGGAAGAGTCTCATATAGCACCCCTGTGGGCATCATGACTCTTCATATAACCTTGGGGACTTGATGAAGAGAAAAGGTATTCACTTAATGCATGTTTGTGGTATTTGACTACAGAAGCATCATGCATGTCAGTGGTGGTTATCCATGAAGTAGTCATGATGCCTTTATTATGTGGCATTCTATGTGCTCGCATTATTTAAAGGTGAAGAAATCCTAGGCGATAGATGGCTCTTAGGACTCTTCTCTGTATCATTAACTGCTGATCCCCATTATAAAGTCCTTTAACAGTACCCCCGTTTGGACACCTCAGCATCTGCTTGCTGTTTCTCAGCTGTGATCCTTACCTGCAAGATTAATGTGTCACCCAGCATATTACAACAATAGAGAGTATGTGAGAAAGTGTGATGGTCATGTACAATGCTTGAAATTGTACCTCACAGAGGATTCAGCAATTTCCAACTTAGTTTTGTGCCATGTTTGATGGGTCCCACAAGAAAGATGTGCACCTGATTGCATTACACATCTTCCTCATTTGCGGCCAGGTACAATGAGCTGGGTGACTGAATTGATTCAGTTGATGGGCTCTCTATTTAACTAGTACTTCAATTTTTACTGGGTAGCCTTCAGCCCGAATTAGAGCCAGCTCCTGCACCCTTTGCATGTAGAAGTGTTTCCCAACTTCACTCCTGAACGATCTGGCTCTAATTTTCAGACTATGCTCACTAATTCTAGACTACCATATTTGTTGCCCTTAATATCTTGAAAACTTGTATTCAAATCATCCCTTAACCTTCTAAATTCCAAGGAGTATATCCCTAGTTTGTGTTATTTCTCCTTGTAATATAACCCTTAGAGGCTAGTTACCATTCTGGTAATCCTACACTGCACTCCCTCTAAGGCCAATATATTCTTGCTAAGCTGTGGTGCCCTAAACTGCTCACAGTACTCCAGGTGTGGCATACCAGGACTTTGTATAGTTGAAGCATGACTTCTACCCCCCGTATTCTAGTCATTCCATTAGCCTTTTTGATTATTTTCTGTACTTGTTCATGACATTTTAATGATCTATTACCTGGACCCCTAAGTCTCTTTGGACCTCCATTGTTTCTAGCTTTTCCCCATTTAGAAAGTATGTTTTTCTGTCCTTTTTAGGTCCAAAGTGGATGACCTCATAGTTACGTGCATTAGAATCCATTTGCCACAGTTTTGCCTATCAATATCTCTGTAATTTAATGCTTCCATCTACACTGATTACAATGCCATGTATCTTTGTGTTATCGGCAAATTTGGACATGTGGCTTTGTATCCCATCATCAAAGTCATTATTGAATACTGTGACTAGTTGAAGCCCCTACACAGATCCTTGTGAGATATCACTAGTCAGATCCTGCCAATTAGAGTACCTGTCCATTATCCCTACTCTGTCTCCTGCTGCTCAGCCAATTTCCTAATTAGGTCAATAATTTGCCTTAATGCCATGGACTTCAATTTAGCTAACAGTCTCTTATGAGGGACTTTATCAAATGCCTTCTGGAAATCCATATAAATAACATCCATAGACATTCCCCAATCCACTACTTTACTCACCTCTTCAAAAAATTCAAACAGTTTGCCAGACATGACAAACCCTTTACAAATCCATGCTGGCACTCTCTGATTGTAAAGTACCTTGTAATGTTTCCTACTTTACAACAGTGACTACACTTCAGAGGTATTTCATTGGCTGTAAAGTGCTTTGGGGGGTTATGAAGTTGCGAAAGGCGCTATATAATTGCAAGTACTTTTTTTTTTTGTTAACTGCACTATCAAAACCTGGCAGATTTGATTACATACCATAAAATAAAAACAAAATACTGCAGATTCTGGAAATCTGAAATAAAAACAGAAAGTGCTGGAAATACTCAGCAGATCAGGCAGCATCTGTGGAGAGAGAAGCAGAGTTAACGTTTCAGGACTGTGACCTTTCATCAGAACTGGCAGAGGTTAGAAAAGTATCAGGTTTTAAGCAAGTGAAGGGTTGGGGGTGGGGTTGAGGGGGGAAGAGTACAAAAGGGAAGGTGTGTGATAGGGCAGAGGGCAGGAGAGATTAAATCACAAAGATGTCATGGTACAAAGGCAAAGAGAGTGTTAATGGTTATAGTAGAAGACAAAGCATTAGTCCAGAGAGAGAATGTTAATGGCAGAATAATGAGCAGCTCTTTCCAAAAGCACAACATGAAAAACAGACCCATGGTTAAATAAAATAAAATAATTATTAAAAAAAAATAATTATTTTTTTTTAAAAGGCCAGTCATGCTCTGAAATTGTTGAACTCAATGTTGAGTCCACAAGGCTGTAGAGTGCCTAATTAAAAAAACATTTCTTTAACCATGTGCCTATTTTTCATAATATGCTTGTGGACAAAGCTGCTCATTATTCTGCCATTAACACTCTCTGGACAAATGCTTTTTCTTCTACCACAACTTTTAACACTCACTTTGCCTTTGTCCCATGACATCTTTGTTATTTAATCTCTCCTGCCCTCTGCCCTATCACACACCTTCCCTTTTGTTCTCTTCCCCCCCTAACAGCACCCCCACCACCACCCACCCCCAACCCTTCACTTGCTTAAAACCTAATACCTTTCTAACTTTTGCCAGTTCTGATGAAAGGTCACAGACCTGAAACGTTAACTCTGCTTCTCTCTCCACAGATGCTGCCTGACCTGCTGAGTATTTCCAGCACTTTCTGTTTTGATTACATATCATTTTGTTTTCAATCTCAGACTGCAGATTTTCTGAGTGACAATGTTCAGTCAATGAAACAAATGACTGCATATTACTCATCATTTCAGATATTATGAAATTGTCAGTTTTTCTTTTATCTCTTGAAAATCCTGTTGGGTTTTGAGCTTTTGTCCTTAAAAAATCTGTTGATTTTGTAAGAAAATTTATAAACTATGTAAAATTTCATGTTTTCCCTATTGGATTTCAGATTTATTTCAAATTACGAACCTATTGTAATATGTTTAATAGTCCCTTTGTCTGTTCAATTCTTCAACAGTGACACTGTATTGGTAATGGTTATGAATTTTACTCAGGCATAAGCAAGAACCAATATATTACAATATTTAAGCAGTAGTTCACAAGGCACAATTGAGAATTACATTACTGCTTGCTATGGCTTTATCCTTCAATCCTTTACACTGAGAGAGGCTTGAGACCCTTAGATTATAACCTCAAAAAACAGAAGTGTGGCAAAATTCATCCAATCATCTTTTGCCCAATACTACCTGCTCCCCCCTCCCCCCCCCCCCCCCCCTTGCCCCACCCACCTCCACCCACCCATACTGCCCAGTCATAAGGTCCAGGCACAGACACTGTCTTCTAATTCCCTTATATCTGTTTTTACACTCAGTACAAGTCTCCTTTATTTCTGCTTCTTTGTTTGCTGACTCATCCTGTAAACCATGAAACAACCACCATTCTAGATGTAAAGAAATCCTAATCTAAACATCATTCTCTTTACTAATTCTAATAAAGAGAATGGCGCACTGACACGGAACACAGAAGTCCGAGTGTGCCAGGCCTGTGTCCTCAGTGCCTTGCTCTGCGGCGGCGAGGCCTGGACGGCGTGTGCCGGCCAGGAGCGACGTCTCGGTTCGTTCCGTCTTCGCTGCCTTCGGAGAATGCTTGGCATCAGGTGGCAGGACTATATCTCCAACACAGAAGTCCTTGAAGCGGCCAACACCCCCAGCTTGTGCACACTGCTGAGTCAGCGGCGCTTGAGATGGCTTGGCCATGTGAGCCGCATGGAGGATGGCAGGATCCCCAAGGACACATTGTGCGGCGAGCTCGCCACTGGTGTCGGACCCACCGGCCGTCCATGTCTCCGTTATAAAGACGTCTGCAGGCGCGACGTGAGGTCGTGTGGCGTTGGTCACAAGTCGTGGGAGTCAGTTGCCAGCATTCGCCAGAGCTGGCGGGCAGCCATAAAGACAGGGCTAAATTGTGGCGAGTCGAAGAGACTTAGTAGTTGGCAGGAAAAAAGACAGAGGCGCAAGGGGAGAGCCAACTGTGCAACAGCCCCAACAAACAAATTTCTCTGCAGCACCTGTGGAAGAGCCTGTCACTCCAGAATTGGCCTTTATAGCCACTCCAGGCGCTGCTTCACAAACCACTGACCACCTCCAGGCGCGTATCCATTGTCTCTCGAGATAAGGAGGCCCAAAAGAAAGAAGAATAAAGAGAAAGTAAAGCTAAAATCTAGTAAACTTAATATTAAACTACAATACAGCAAAGGTTTAATACTGAAAAAGAATAAAAGATTATTTTGACTACATACCAACAAATAATGAGAGTTCTCTAGTATGCATTCCTACATCAAGGGGCTTCATGCCTCAAACTAGTCTTCTCTCCCTTAACCTGCAATAACAAAATACCTATGCATATCAGACACCCTGCACCTGTAACCAGTTGATTTAAAGTAGTTTATTTTTGAAGAACAGTAATTCCAACCAAAGCTTTAGATATTTAATCTTTTCGAGTCTAGTATCTCTAAATATCCTCCTCAAGCCTATGTTCTTACATTATAGAGAAGAGACAAGGTCAATGATGCAGGATACCACCAAGGCTGAACGTATAAAAGAAATGATTTAAGTCAGGGAGTATTTGTTAGGTGATACTAATTTGGGTGTTTAATAGCCCTTCAATTGACAGAGGAAGGAAAATCTGAGGGAGGGAAGGGGGTTACACAGTTTTAAGGTCCTAAGAAATGGACATTCTTAATTTTGACAGCAAATATAAAAGGTGAACAAGAACATGTAGGGCAGTGAATGTGAAACTAAACTGGGACATAGTTTTCATTGTACACCTCACCCTGATAGGAAAAGGTGGGATTTTATTATGTGCAGAATTATAGGCTTGTGTTCTCAGTAATTCAAAAGGCAGCACTAGTATATCCCTGTGTAGTGCCACAAAATGATCAATATTGGCAATATTTTTACAACATTGGTAACAAAGTCAAAAGTTATAATGCTAATCATTTTTTTCTAGGTGTCATTCTATGATGTGATGCCTGAAGAGGACATGATATTAATAATCCGATTTTACCACTGGCCAAATGGAAATATAACAGCTGCTCCATGGGACATCAATCTTAGCATGGAAAATTTAATGGAGAGTGAGGAGTGGTTGGTAGCATGGGGAGTGCTAAGATTAGCAAATTCATGTAAGTTGCTGAATGACTTAAACATTTATTGTACCAGTATTAGATCGGAGTGATGAACAAGTGGCAAATTCACAGCAGGTCACATACAAGCCCTGGTAACTTTATATTTTATGGTATTCATATGATGCTGGATGCTGGAAATCTGAGATAAGAATCTGGCAGCAACTGTGCAGAGAGAAACAGAGTTAATGTTTCAAGTCTGTGACCTTTCATCAGAACTGAAAATATTTTCTTACTTTCTTTCTGAGTTTTCACTTCACTTCCGTGCACCGAGGAATTTTTAATCTTATCATGTATTTGTCTCATATTGATTCTCTTTTCTGAATTGTTTGTTTTTCTTGGGTTTTTCCTGACTTTTTTTTCAATTCTATTATTGTTTCTTTCTCCTAATTATTTTCTTCTTCCTCCTTCCATTACTCACATTTATTTCCAGTCACTCCTGGGTTCCTGTAGCTCTGACCTTGAAATAACTATCCTTACTAAGAGTTAACTTCACATATGCACCTGTGGCCCCCATTCCCTCACTTGAGATTTGTGCCACCCAGTATTTGATCATTAGTGCTTCTAATACTCTCTATATAATGCCCTTTTACCCTTTGGTGCCCAGTGCTTGATGTTCCACATTGATGAATTTTGCTAAGTTAATTTGATTTGTTATGAAAACACAGTGGGACCAAAAATTCTTGGCCCTTCTGGTGCCCAGTGCCCGATGTTCCACATTGATGAATTGAATAGGGATCAACAAAGTGTGGTTAGGTTGTTTCTGGAAGTTAAAACTTTTACATTATAAAGAGAGATTCATAGAATTGAACTTTCTTTCCTTGAAGAAAAAAGGTCTAAGGGGAGACGGTATCTATGTTTTTAAGATGCTCTGTGCATGGAATTAAAGGACAGTGTAAAATTAACAAACTTTAAGCAAGGTTTGAGATTGGAAGGATCTTTTTCCAGAGTATTAGATATATGGAATACACTTTCTGCAAAAGTAGTTAATGCTATGTCAATTAATATCTTTAAAAAAGAGCTGGATAAATTTCTGGTCAAGCATGAGATTAAGGGTTAAGTAGACAATCATTATTGTTAACCATCAAAGGCTCCATGAAACCTGATCGAAGCAAAAAAACAGCATTTGTGAAATTTAACTATCTGGTGTTAAATAATGAATCTGTTCAGGCTATTTTGTGGAGTTTTGCTAGATTACTTTTGGGAATAAGGAAGGGTTTTCAATGACACCACTGAATCATGCTTGACAGGCTTGGAGGACAGAATGTGCTTTTCTCATTCCATGCTTTCTTATTATTTGTTTAGAACAGGTTGTGATTCACCTCCCTTAGGAGGTGTGGTTGTGTTGAAAATTGTGCTTGCCTAGAGAATGGCATTGAGGACAACATCCCCTCTGAACTACATGCGTGCATGGCCATGGAGCAATCAGGAAGGTACCACACAGGCTGCTCATAAGCTGTCCCTTGTAGGATAGCACGCATGCGCAGCTACACAAAACATTTAAAGATAGTGTGCATTGAAGTAAACAAAGAAAATTTGGAGGGATCATTGATTGAGGAGGGACTGAATATTTCACATGTTATCTCCTACATTCATATTGGATTCATTGAAACCAACATTAGACTCTTAAAAGTTGAACATGTGAATGCTAATTAGACTCCTAATTTTAAAATTCTATTTGTAACAGTGAATGATGGAGATTATAATAATATGTTTTCTGTGTGCTAGCCACAGATACCGTGAAGACTCAAAACCTGGTTATCACATGGAACACTGGGACACACACACTGCCACTGTTTCATGGACCCGTCCCTTCTCCCCATGATCTTTCTGTGCTGGTATGGAAAAAAATCTGCTTTTAACACTTTTCATGCCATAAGTTTTTTTATATCAAATTACTATTGTCAAAATGTTTGTGATACATGTTGCACTATTATAGGGAAAGTCACTCAAAGAAGTACATAACTGTATAAATGAATAATTTTAGTGATTGATTTGTACCTATGGATTTGTTCACTGGTCTCGATTACTTTTGGAAGCTTATATCTTTTTCAATTGTCTTTGTTGTCCTGGGAATCCTCAACATTGTGTCCGGACACAATGAAGTCTCCTGCATCGGGCCAAATATAGACAGGGAAACTTCCTGATGATTAACACGTACCGCTGTCTTTCAGCTGATGAATCAGTGCTCCTTCATGTTGAACACCACTTGGAAGAAAACTGAGGGCAGATAGGGCACAGAATGTACTCTTGGTGAGGACTTCAATGTCCAGCACCAAGAGTGGCTTGGTAGCACCACTACTGATCGAAGTGATTGAATCCTGAAGGACATATCTGCCAGACTGGGCTTGCAACAGGTGATGAGAGAACCAACACGAGAGAAAAGCTGACTTGGCCTTGTCCTCATCTGTCTACCTGGCGCAGATGCATCTGTCCATGACAGTATTGGTAGGAGTGGCCACCACACAGTCCTTGTCGAAATGAAGTCCCATCTTCACACCGAGGCCACGTTCCATTGTCTTGTCTGGCACTACCACCGTGCTTGATGGGATAGATTCAGAACAGATCTAGGAGCTCAAAACTGGACATCCATGAGGCACTGTGGGCCATCAGCAGCAGCAGATTTGTATTCAACCACAATCTCTAACCTCACTGCCCAGCAAATCTCTCACTCTATCATTACCATCAAGCCAGGGGACCAGCCCCGGTTCAATGAGGAGTGTAGAAGGGCATGCCAGGAGCAGCACCAGGCTTACCTAAAAATGAGATGCCACAAGGACTACATGCATGCTAAAGGGCGGAGGCAGCATGCTATAGACAGAGCTAAACAATCCCACAACTAAAAGAACAGGTCAAAGCTCTGTAATCCTGCCACATCCAGTCATGAATGGTGGTGGACAATTGAACATTGAATGGGAAGAGGAGGCTGAAAGAACATCCCCATCCTGAATGATGACAGAGCCCAGAAAGTCAGTGCAAAAGACAAGACTGAAGCATTTGCAACAATCTTCAGCCAGAAATGCTGAGTGGATGATCCATCTCCACCTCCGCCTGAGGGCCCCATCATCACAGATGCCAGACTCCAGCCAGTCTGAATCACTCCACATGATACCAAGAAATGGTTGAATGTATTGGATATAGCAAGGCTATGGGCCCTGACAATATCCCAGCTATAGTGCTGAAGACTTGTGCTCCAGATTGAACCGCGCCCCTAGTCAAGCTGTTCCAGTACATCTGCAACACTGGCATCTGCCTGACAATGTGGAAAATTGCCCAGGTATGTACTGTCCACAAAAAGCAGGACAAATCCAATCCAGACAATTACAGCCCCATCAATTAACTCTCAATCATCAGCAAAGTGATGGAAGGTGTCATCAGTGCTATCAGGCGGCACTTACTCAGCAATAATCTGCTCATGGATGCTCAGCTTGGGTTCTGCCAGGGCCACTCGGCTCCAAACATGGACAAAAAGCTGAATTCCAGAGGTGAGGTGAGAGTGTCTGCCCTTGACATCAAGGCAGCATTTGACCAAGTGTGGCATCAAGGAGTCCTAGCAAAACTGGAGTCAATGGGAATTGGGGGGGAGCTTTCCACTGGTTGGAGTCATACCCAGCACAAGGGAAGATCGTTGTTGCTGTGGGAGGGCCACCATCTCAGCCGAATGACATCACTGCAGGAGATCCTCAGCAGTGTTCTAAGCTCGAGCATCTTCAGCTGCTTCAACACTGAACCTCCTTCCACCATAAGGTCAGAAGTGGGGATGTTTGCTGATGATTGCAGAGTGTTCAGTTCCATTTGCAATTCCTCAGAAAATGAAGAAGTCCGTGCCTACATGCAGCAAGACCTGAATAACATCCAGGCTTGGACTGATAAGTGGATGTAACATTTGTGCCACACAGGTACCAGGCAATGACCATCTCCCCTGACATTCAATAGTATTGTTGAGGGAGTTGCTCTTTGAGAGCCAGTGCGGACATGATGGGCCGAATGCCTCCTTCTGCATTGTAACAATTCTGTGATTACCATCGCTGAATTCCTCACCATCAATATCTTGCTGGCCACTGTTGACTAAAAACTGAACCAGCATGTAAATACTGTGCCGATAAGAACAGGTTAGATGCTGGGAATTCTGCAACAATTATCTCACCTCCTGACTCCCAAATTTTGTCCACCATCTACAAGGTGCAAGTCTAGAATTTGATGGAATACTCCCCACTTTCTGGATTAGTGCAGCTCCAACAACGCTCAAGAACATTGACACCATCCAATAAAAAGCAGCCCACTTGATTGACACCCCATCCGTCAACTTAAACATTCACTCCCTTCATCATAGGTGCACCGTGACTGCAGTATGTACCATCTACAAGATGCACTGTAGCAACTCACCAAGGCTCCTTTGAAAGCATCTTCCAAACCCATGACCTCTACCACCCAGCAGAACAAGGGCAGCAGATGCAAGGGAACACCACCTGCAAGTTTCCCTCGAAGTCACACACCATCCTGACTTGGAAATATATTGCCATTGCTTCACTGTCACTGGATCAAAAACCTGGAACTCCCTTCCTAATTGTACCTACACCAGATGGACTGCAGCAGTTCATGAAGGTGGCTCACCACCACATTCTCAAGGGCAGTTAAGGATGGGCAACAAATGCTAGCCTTACCAGCGACGCTCACAATCCATGAATACATAAAAAGAAGGCCCGAGGGGCTAAATTGTCAACTCGTGTTCCAAGATTCCTCTGTGCCGGGGTGATTTCCTTCCACATGCCTGCTTGACAGCGTACCAAGCTGATAGTTTATTTTTCTGAAATCAAGCAGCTGTAGATTGGCTCCCAGACAGGTCTGAAGTCATGGTCCCAATTACAATGAATGGAGGCACTCATGATGCAGGCAGTTCCTCCCTCTCAGTGGGAAGGAAATCAATCTGCTGGGGTAACAAACATTTCCCCCATTTTTTAAAGACTTCTCTGTGTATTTTTATTATATAATTTTTAAATCAACAATGGAGTACACTTCAAAAAGCCCTTCCCTCAACTTTTCATGCCTTTTAATAGAACCATGTAAGAGTAAAAGGGTAGCTAGGGAGAGAGTAGGTCCCCTTAAGGATCAGTGTGGCAAGCTATGTGTGGAGCCACGGGAAATGGGCGAGGTCTTAAATGAATATTTCTCGTCCGTATTTACCGTGGAGAAGGTCATGGAAGTTAGTGAGTTCAAGGGAGGGAACAGCGATATCCTGGAGTATATCAACATTACAAAGGAGAATGTGTTGGAGGTTTTGAAGTGTATTAAGGTGGATAAATCCCCAGGGCTTGACCAGGTGTACCCTAGGATGCTATGGGAAGCAAGGGAGGAGATTGCTGGGGCCCTGGCAGAGATTTCTGTATCATCGTTAGCCACAGGTGAGGTACTGGAAGACTGGAGGGATGGCTAATGTTGTGCCTTTATTTCTAGAAGGGCAGCAGGGATAAGCCAGGGAACTACAGGCCGGTGAGCCTTACATCAGTGGTGGGAAAGTTATTGGAAGGGATTCTGAGAGACAGGATTTATATGCATCTGGAAAGACATGGTCTGATTAGGGATAGTCAGCGTGGCTTTGTGCATGGGAAATCATGTCTTATGAATTTGATTGAGTTTTTCGAGGAGGTGACCAAGAGGATTGATGAGGACAGGGCGATAGACGTTGTCTATATTGACTTTAGCAAGGCCTTTGACAAGGTCCCACATGGTAGGCTGGTCCAGAAGGTTCGAACACATGGGATCCAGGGTGAGCTAGCAAATTGGATACAGAATTGGCTTGGTGATAGGAGGCAGAGGGTGGTAGTGGAGGGTTGTTTTTCAGATTGGAGGCCGATGACCAGTGGTGTGCTGCAGGGATCGGTACTAGGCCCTCCGTTGTTTGTCATATATATTAATGACTTGGATGTGAATGTAGGGGGCATGATTAGTAAGTTTGCAGATGACACCAAAATTGGTGGTATAGCGGACAGTGAAGAAGGTTGTCTAAGGTTACAACAGGATATAGATCAACTGGAAAAGTGGGCAAGGAAGTGGCAAATGGAATTCAATGCAGACAAGTGTGAAGTGATGCATTTTGGGAAGTTAAACCAGGGCAGGACATATACAGTGAATGGCAGGGCCCTGGGGAGTGTTGTTGAGCAGAGAGACCTTGGGGTGAAGTACATAGTTCCCTGAAAGTGGCAACACAGGTAGACAGGGTGGTGAAGAAGGCATATGGCATGCTTGCCTTCATCAGCCGAGGCATTGAGTACAAGAGTTGGGACGTCATGTTACAGTTGTACATAACGTTGGTTAGGCCGCACTTGGAGTACTGTGTGCAGTTCTGGTCGCCGCACTACAAGAAAGATGTGATTAAGCTAGAGAGAGTGCAGAAAAGATTCACAAGGATGTTGCCTGGTCTGGAGGGCTTGAGTTATAAAGAGAGATTAGATAGGCTGGGTCTGTTTTCCCTGGAGCGAAGGAGGCTGAGAGGGGACATGATAGAGGTATATAAAATTATGAGAGGCATAGATAGGGTAGATAGCCAGAGTCTGTTTCCCATGCTAGGGGTGACTAAAACTAGAGGGCATAGATTTAAGGTGAGAGGGAGGAGGTTCCAAGGGGATCAAAGGGGTAATTTTTTCAAAAAAGAATAGTGGGTATCTGGAGTGAGCTGCCTGAGGAGGTGGTGGAGGCAGGAACAGTAGCAACATTTAAGAGGCATCTGGACAGGTACTTGAATGAGCAAGGCATAGAGGGATATGGAATTAATGCAGGCAGGTGGGATTAGTATAGATAGGCATTATGGTTGGCATGGACGTGGTGGGCCAAAGGGCCTGTTTCTATGCTGTACAACTCTATGACTCTGTAACTCTGTGATATGTTTCTCAAGAGTGAATTAACTCGATGTACTTATTTATGAACTGAATAATGACAGTAGAGAGAGGAAACCCTTAAGGTTATGTGAGGTGATTTTAGGTTATTTAGGTTAAGGTGTTATTTGATGAACAATCCAACCAGTTTGTTGCTCAGTTGACTTTGCATAGGGCAAACTAGATAGCATGACTGCAATACTCTATAAATGTGATATAACAAGTCTTCATTATTTCTGAGTTTAAAGTTTGATAAATAATCAACATGCCTCCATTTTCTTTTACCTTTTTTAGTCCCTTGACCTTGCACTAAACTCTGGCCAGGACACATGTGACACCCTGTCCTCTGCCAATGCTGATTTATACCTTTTCAGCCAACGTGGAAATGGTTGTAATTGACTTGCTCTCCAAATTTCCATTGGGAAGTACCCTCCATTCCCGAGGAAGATCTCTCTAATTTCTGACCTGAAATCTGATCTTTGTCATTTTGAGAAACAGAGTGAATTATAATTTGAAAATTTTCAAAATAACAAATACAGTGAAGGGATTTCTAAGTTAATACTTGTTGTGTTACTCCTTCCTTCACATAAACTTACCAATCACACAATGATGAATCATAACAGATACTTTGGGTTCTTTTATTATTGAAGATTCACAATACTATATACATGTTACAGGAGAGCTCTATATGCACACCTTACTAGGGATCAACACAACTCCTACTGCAAGTCACATGCTGTATGACATTACTTCCTGCAGTGATGCACAGTCACTATTTACATATTCACTTAAAGCAATATCACAACAACCCCTTTTTACTTAAGTAGAACATTGCAAAATAAGAATGAATCTCATAACAGGATTGCTGTCAGCATTATTTACATAAAAGTTGGACTTGCAGCCATCATTTAAGAGTTCCTAAAGTGTATAGGTAGTTTACTGATTTTAAACTCATTTAAGATCTATAATCATCACTATGGTGTTCTTGACTCGTCAATGTCGACATATGGGTATCCAGCACATTAGAGTTCTGCTGGTTGTCTTCACAGTGGTCTTCCACAATTTCACTCTCAGACCTCACCTGCAAATGTGTTCTCGCTGCAATTGGAATGTTGGATAAGATGCACTTGGACAATTCCCTTAGTTGACATTTGTTCCTTCTCAGTGTCGCCCCATTAGGTGTTGTGACTTCATATGATCTTGGATTGTTGCAAACCTTAGATACCTCTGCAGGGAACCAGGTTCCTTCTGTTGGGTGAATAACTCTAACTTTTGTTCCACATGTAAACTAGGAAATACCACACCTGCATGTTGATCATGTGTAGACTTCATCTTCTCCTGCTTCTCCAATACTCTTTCTTGCACTGGTGCAAACTTGAACAAATGATGACTGGGAAGTGTCGTTCTGATCTGCCTCCCGAACATGATTTCAACTGGTGACCATATTCCCATATCTAATGGTGTTGCCCGTAAACCAATGGTTGCAACATAGCAACCTGGAAATTTTGTTACCCTGCACTTAACAATAAGTGATTTAACTGTACAAACCATTCTCTCGGCAAGATTGTTGGATCTAGTATAATGTGGAGAGGCTATTATATGGTTTTTGTCCCACTTGGCGCACACATCCTGAGGTGGTTTGCCTGTATATTGTAAACCATTATCTGATACAATCTCCTCCGGTGTACCCTAAATATAGCGATCATCATATTTGCTACAGATATGCTCGATGTATCCCTCAACTGATGATTGAGAATTTTGAAAAGTAATCTGCGATTAAGAGAAAAGTATCACCTTGAATGGTGAACAGATATGTTGCAATCCTTGACCAGGGACGCGATGGGACTTCATGAAGGTGTAGTGCTTTCTTGTGCTAGTTTGGCTGATGCGCTTGGTATGCCTCACATATCTTCACGGCTCTCTCAATATCACAGTTAATCCCAGTCCAGTACACAGATTCCCTGTGTCTGGCATCTCATTTGCTGGATGCCCATGTGGCCCCGGTTCAATTGCGACAATATATCCTGACAAAGAGATTCAGGAATCAGCACCTGTCTTCCTTTAAATATTACTCCTCTTGAGATACCTAACTCTGCCATATACAGCCAAAAGGATCGTAGGTTGTCTTGAACCTTCTGTATCTTATCAGGCCAACTATCAACAATAACTCACCACGATGCCTTCAGCAGTAGATCTTTGGCTGTTTCTTCTCAAAGCTGGTTGCACTTGTGCTGTCCAAAGCTCATCAAGTCAACATTAAGCATGTCTTCAACCTCTATATCCATACTGTCAACTTGTAGGTCTCATTAAATATCTGCTATTTCTTCGGATTTGGCAATCAGCTCCATGTGTCCAATGTAACCATCCTGTTCCCTGGTTTATAATGAACTTCACAGTCATACCCTTGGATTTTGACTAGTAACCTTAGTAATCGAGGTGGCGCACTTGTCAGAGGTTTAAGCCATATCATCTCTAATGGTTTGTGGTCCGTTTCCACAATGAACTGCTTACCAAAAAGGTATGTGTGGAACCCCATAATGCTAAACACTCGAGCAAGTCTTGCACTCTATGTTCGAGTAATTGGATTGCATTGGTGAGAGACTCTTTGAAACAAATGCTATCAGTTTTCCTTCCTGCAAAAGGAAGTTCCTAGCGTTTTCTGTGATGCATCAACTTCCAAGACTTATTCCTTTCTTGAGTTGTAGTATTGAAGAAGACTTGTCTTCTCTGACATTGACTGCTTAAGTGTTTCAAATACGTGTGGGTGGTTCTCTTGCCACACAAACAGGAATACCTTTTCTTAGAAGTTCTCTCAATGACGATGCTCTGTCAGCAAAGTTGCGTACAGAGGGTGATAAGAACTTGAATAACCCTAGACATCGTTACAAATTTTCTCAGTCTTGAGGTGCAGGCATAGATTGTATGTCTTCTATTTTGCTTGGTCAGGACATATCCCAGTGCTAGAGTAAATCGAACCAAAGAAGTTGATATGGCTTACATTTATTTCACACTCCTTGCTGTTAAAAACAAGACCACCTTGAGGCAGAAACCCTCACAACATTTAAGAAGTATTTAGATGAGCACTTGAAATGCCATAGCATACAAGGCTATGAGCCAAGTGCTGGAAAATGGGACTAGAATAGTTAGGTGCTTGATGGCTGGCACAGACACAATGGGTCGAAGGGCCTGTTTCTTTGATGTACAACTCTATGATCTTTTCTTGCTGTTTCCATCAACACATGGATTTGGCTGGGTTTTTCTTTAATTTGGAAAGTTTAAAACGGTATGTTAGGCAATTTGTGGAGGGACGGGACTGAATCAACAGTGCGTTTCTCCCACCACAATCAGAATTGTATATTGTGATTGGGGGCTTTGACTTGAGCGGTCGGTCATAACACCTCTTAAGTGCACGATTCAACCGTCTTGGGTCCAAACACACCTGAATTGTACCATCGTTCTTCAGTACACTGGTGATAGAACTACAGAAGTCAGTGTGCGGTTGCACACTCTGAATAATGCCATTTCATTTCATATCATCTAATTCAGTCTTCAGATTTTCCTGGATATGTACAGTGCACTTCCTAGGTGGGTCAATTGAAGGCATTGCATCTTCTCTTAAATGTAAAACAGCATCACCTTTGAAACTCCCCACAGCATCGAACCTGTCTGGGTACTTCAGCTGTAAGTCATGGACTGACTCGATAAGGTCACTATTAACAATTTCTTCCACTAATGGAGCATTGTTGATTTCATGTATGGTCACAATATTGAGCTTGCTACATGCCAGTAATCTTGCTACTGCCAGACCATTTGTATCTACCAAGTAGAAAATTTGCGATGACGATTGTTATGATGGTTCTTCTATACTTTTAAAGTTTTTTTTGAGGACTCATGTACTTTACTTGGTTTGTAAACAACCCTTAGTGGAAGTCCCCTGTCTTCAGATAAATACCCAGTACAGGCCTTTTGACTTGGGGGAGATGTTTACAGAGAAGTGAGGGGTCAAGATTTATAGGCTTGGCTCTTGAGATACTGTTTTTGGTTTCACTTTGGACAGTGTTGGAGTGTGAATGGTTTTGAAGGCAGTTGGAGAAAACCATCCAGGAGAGCAGTCACTGTCAGCACCCTTTTCCATCTCTTTGATAAGCCTGCCAGCTTTTCCATCTCTGTGAGAAGCTCTTGGAAGCAAGTGTAAGAAATAGAGAAACTGATGCTGCATTCCTCCTGGAAAGCCGGCCAAACTGATCTCCAACATCGTCTGAAAAGAACTATTCTAGAAAGATCCCAGTGACAGCTGTCTATGCATATTTGGGACGCCAAACCAAAAAGGAATAACTGACATCTTTCCATATCTTTTTTTTTTCTTCAAGAATTAACATTTGGCCAAATTATTCTTTTTTGTCTTTTTCTTAGTAACAGAGTTCTAAAGAAAAAAAATCTAAATTTTTTGGTGAACTGGTATATGTGTGTAAGCGAGAGAGAGGGGTTAAGGTAAAAAGGGAACTTGCATATTTCAATCTGTGTGTTAATGCTTTTCTTCATTACTGTTTATGTTTGGTTTTATAATAAACTGCTAATTTTGTTGTTTATTAAAGAAACCTGGTTGGTGTATTTTATTCTGGGATAAAGAATAGAGTTTCTGGTTGACCATATCGGTAACTGGGTACTCATTTAAATATATGTTGTGACCTGTGGAGAAGTGGAACTAGAAAAAACAGTGCACTCCTCCCACCTCGGTCGTAAAGCCATGCAGACTTGCCATAGCTGCATTTTAATGTCAGTGTACAGATACAATGAATTGGTGACCCATTATCAATCTGGCTATCGTAGACTGTACTATTGATTCTCATCAGTCAAGATACATGTCTTTTAAGATTCTTAATGGCAGAATGTTGGCACTAGCTGTGGTGTCTATCTTGCTTTGAGTGTGTGTTTGCCATTCTTATTCGGGCATATAATGTTAATTGTAGCAAAAGCCTGTGGCTGTGTCATCACAGCCACACATTCTGCCACATTAACGGTGTGGAAAGACTGCTCGCTTTCAAAATAAAGAGCTTTCCTTGTGGCATATTCCATCTGGTCTGTCCTGTTACCAAACTCATGTATGTGTCTGTGCTTGCATTGACTTCTGGCACCCACCTTGCTGCTGCCAGTACGCTGCACACTTTTTATTTGACTGTGGCTTATTGTATCCTCTGACCACACTGTCACAGCCAGATTTCCTGCACTGCCGTACACAATTCCCTTTCAAGCCACACGCCTTTCAGTGGTCTTGATAAGCTAGACATTTCCATGGTTAGTGTAGGAGATTGCAGTTCCCACAGGATTTATTCTGTTTGGGTGTCTTGGCCACTTCGCCAATAGTCGTAGCCACACCCAATACTTGCAAGCATTGCCTACCTGCCACAATAGCTTCATGCTTTACATGGAGTTGATCTTCCAGTGTATTCCAGAGCTTTGCCGGTCTTTTGATCCTCATCGGATAGACTTGATGTATTGATTTGATGGAGTCCGTCATTTCCAATGGCTATTTTAATCTTCACTGACTGTCGGTCAGGTTCAGTGACAGATAAATCCAAGAAACATAAATCCATTCTCTGGCAAAGCAGTTTAAACTCGGAAAGGAAATCTATGGCCTTCCACTTCATGACAGGAATTTTAGTAGTCATCGTTCCGATGCTGCTTGCTTCTCAAGGATCCTTCTGGTTTACTGTGGAAATACTAAACAGTACTGTGGAACTTCTATGCCTGAAACTTGAGTCTTCGCCACACCCAGCCCTGGGCTCTCTATCGCTGTAGATCTGTGGCGCTGTAGCCTGTATCCTGTGCTTTGTTTTTTGGCTCTGCCCACAAAGCTGTTTTTGGCAGGAACCGCATCACAATGCCCCAATGGCTTCATAACCTTTCAGCCCGATTCTAAACCAACCTTCTCAGCCCGAGCCTGAACCAACTTAATATTCTTACTGTCCTCCTCCTCCTCCTCCTCCTCTTCCTCCTCCTCCTCCTCCTCTTCTCCCACCACCACCAAGCCCCCCCCCCACTTCTCCTCCTCCATCCCCTCCTCCTTGTCTCAGGAGACAATGGCTAAGCGCCTAGAGATGGTCAGTGGTTTGTGGAGCAGCACCTGGAGTGGCTATAAAGGCCAATTCTAGACTGACAGACTCTTCCACAGGCGCTGCAGATAAAATTGGTTGTCGGGGCTGTTACACAGTTGGCTGTCTCCTTGCACTTCTGTCTTTTTTCCTGCCAACTAAGTCTTTTCAACTCGCCATACTTTAGCCCCGCCTTTATGGCTGTCCGTCAGCTCTGGCGATCACTGGCAACTGACTCCCACGACTTGTGGTCAATGTCACAGGATCTCATGTCACGTTTGCAGACATCTTTAAAGCGGAGACATGGACGGCCGGTGGGTCTGATACCAGTGACGAGCTCGCTGTACAATGTGTCCTTGGGGATCCTGCGGCTCACATGGCCAAGCCATCTCAAGTGCCACTGGCTCAGTAGGGTGTATATGCTGGGGATGTTGGCCGCCTCAAGGAATTCTGCATTGGAGAATCCTTCCACCTGGTGCCAAGGATTCTCCGGAGGCAGCGAAGATGGAATGAGTTGAGACGTCACTCTTGGCTGACATATGTTGTCCAGGCCTCGCTGCCATAGAGCAAGGTACTGAGGACACAGGCTTGATACACTTGGACTTTTGTGTTCCGTGTTAGTGTGCCATTTTCCCACACCCTCTTGGCCAGTCTGGACATAGCAGCGGACGCCTTTCCCATGCGCTTGTTGATTTCTGCATCGAGAGACAGGTTACTGGTGATAGTTGAGACTAGGTAGGTGAACTCTTGAACCACTTTCAGAGCGTGGTCGCCGATATTGATGGATGCAGCAATTGTGCCGTCCTGTCCCATGATGTTCGTTTTCTTGAGGCTGATGGTTAGGCTAAATTCGTTGTAGGCAGCCGCAATCCTGTCGATGAGTCTCTGCAAACACTCTTCTGTGTGGGATGTTAATGCAGCATCATCAGCAAAGAGGAGTTCCCTGATGAGGACTTTCAGCACTGGTCGGGTTATCCTCCCAGTCAGGTACTCTGTTTTTTTGAACACCAAACCTCAAGGGTTCATCTACCTCATGATGCCTCACTGTGTTGCTTCTGCTTCTGTAGCAGACTGCTCATGTTGTTCCAATTGCTTTTTCTCTGGCTTCTCCCAATCTTCAGACTGGCTCCACTCCGTGATCTCTGCACTGAAGTGAATCACCATGATTCCGATCTTCACTGTTGCGATTTGACTTTGTTTCTGCAACGTGGTCTTCAAAACATGCAGCTGACACTATATTGTGTTCTTCAAAAAAGTACTGCTGCCACCATATTATGTTATTTGTTTCTTCAGAGTGAGACGGAGGACTACGTGGATAGCATATTTAAAGAGGTGGCCACATCACAGGTTAGGAGCATGCAGGCAGAGAGGGAATAGGTGACCACAAGGCAGTCCAAGAGAACCAGGCAGGCAGTGCAGGAGTCCCCTGAGTCTATCTTGCTTGCTAATCGGTTTTCCATTTTAGATATTTGGTACCTCGGGAATACAGCCAGAGCAAAGTCCGTGGTAACACTGGTGGCTCAGCTGCACAAGAGCGGCAGAAGAAGAGTGGAAGAGCATTAGTGATAAGGGATTTGATAGTCGGGATCAGACAGGCATTTCTGCAACAGTAAATGTGACTCCAGGATGGTGTGTTGTCTCCCTGGTGTCAGGGTCAAGGATGTCACAGAGCGGCTGCAGGACATCCTTCTGGGTGTTGGTGAACAGGCAGAAGTATGGTCCACATAGGTAGGAAGAGGGAGAGGTCCTGAAAGCAGATTTTAGGGCCTTAGGAAGGAAATTAAAAAGCAGGAGCTCAAGAGCAGTAATCTCAGGATTACTCCCAGTGCCACGTACTATTAAGTATAGGAATAAGGAGGATTGATTGATTGAACACGTGGCTGGAGAATTGGTGTAGGAGGGAGGACATCAGATTTTTGAGGCATTGGGACTAGTTCTGGGGCAGGTGGGTCCTGTACAAGATAGACAGGCTGCACCTTAATAGGACCGGAACTAATATCCTTGCAGGGAGATTTGCTAGTGCTGTTGGGGAGGGTTTAAACCAGCTTGTGAAGGGGATGTGAACCTGAGGTGTACCTCAAATTGGAAGGAAGTAAAGCTGGTAACTGGATGTAGTAGCAAGCGACATTAGAAGGCAGGCGAAACAAAGGCAAGCATCAGCTAAATTTAGAATGCAAAATAATGTCATGAAGACAAGGTTAAGGGCACTCTACCTTGATGCATGCAACATTTGCAACAAAGTAAATGATTTAAAGACCCAAATAGAGGTAAATGGGTATGATCTAATTGCCATTACGGAAACATAGCTACAGGGTGACCAAGACTGGGAACTGAATATTCAAGGATATGCAACATTTAGGATGGACAGGCAAAAAGGAAAAGGATGTGCTGTTGCGCTGATAATAAGGGATGGGATCAGTACATTAGGAGGATCTCAGATTGGAAGAGCAAAATATGGAATCTGTTTGGGTGGAGCTAAGGAACAGCAAGGGGCAGCAAACATTGGTAAGACTTGTTTATAGGCCATCAAACAGTTGTGGTAGTGCAGGGCATGGTATTAATCTGGAGATTAGAGAAGCATGTAGCATGGGAATAAAGTAATTATGGATGACTTCAATCTGCGCATAGACTGGGTAAACCTAATGAACACTAATGCTGTGGAGGATGAGTTTCTGGAGTGTGTTAGCGATGGTTTTCTAGAGCACAGGCTATTTTAGATATAGCATTGTGTAATGAGAAAGGGTTAAATTAATCTTGTTGTAAAAGAACCTTTAGGGATGAGTGACCATAATATGATAGAATTTTACATTATGTTTGAAAGAGAGGTAGTTCAATCTGAAGCCAGGGTGTTAAATTTGAACAAAGGAAATGAAGAAAATATGCAGGTCAAATTGGCTGAGGTGAATTGGGAAAATACATTGAAAAGTATGACAGTACATAGGCAGTGGATAGTCTTTAAAGAAATATTACATAGTTTACAGCAATTATACATTCCATCAAGGCGCAAAAGCCCCAAAAGAAAAGGCAGTCAAATGTGGCTAACAAGGGAAGTTAAGGATTGTATAAGATTAAAAGAAAAGGCCTATAAAGTTGCCAGAAATAGTAGTAAACCTGAGGATTGGGAGGATTTTAGAATACAGCAAAGGAGGACCAAGAAACTAATAAAAAAAAGAGCATAGAATATGACTGTAAACTAGCAAAAAACATAAAAATGGATCGTAAAAGCTTCTACAAGTATGTAAAAAGGAAGTGTTTGGCTCAGACATATGTGGGTCAATTGAGGGCGGCACAGTGGTGCAGTGGTTAGCACCGCAGCCTCACAGCTCCAGCGACCCGGGTTCAATTCTGGGTACTGCCTGTGTGGAGTTTGCAAGTTCTCCCTGTGTCTGCGTGGGTTTTCTCCGGGTGCTCCGGTTTCCTCCCACAAGCCAAAAAACTTGCAGGTTGGTAGGTAAATTGGCCATTATAAATTGCCCCTAGTATAGGTAGGTGGTAGGGAAATATAGGGACAGGTGGGGATGTGATAGGAATATGGAATTAGTGTAGGATTAGTATAAAATGGGTGGTTGATGGTCGGCACAGACTCGGTGGGCCGAAGGGCCTGTTTCAGTGCTGTATCTCTAAACTAAACTAATTACAGGCAGAGTCAAGAGAATTGATAGTGGGAAATAGAGAAATGGCAAAGAAGCTAAATAATTACTTTGTGTCTGTCTTCACTGAGGAAGATACAAGAAATCTCACAGAATTAGGGATCCAAGGGATTAGGGGAATGAGGAATTGAAGGAAATTAGTATTAGTAAGAAGGTTGTATTGGAGAAACTAATGGGGCTGAAGGTTGATAAGTTCCCGGGACCTGATATTCTACAGCCCAGAGTGTTGAAAGAGGAAGCTATGGAGATGGTGAATGAATTGGTGATCATCTTCCAAAGTTCTATAGATTCTGGAGCAGTTCCTGCAGATTGGAAGGTAGCAAATGTCACCCCACTATTTAAGAAGGGAGGAAGAGAGAAAACAGGGAATTACAGACCTATTAGCCTTACATCAGTAGTAGGGAAAATGCTAGAATCTATTATAAAGAATATGATAAATGGACATTTGGATAATAATCTGATTGAGCATAGTCAACATGGATTTATGAATGGAAAATCATGTTTGACGAACCTATTGGGAGTTTTTTGAGGATGTTACTAACAGAATTGATAAAGGGGCGTCGTGGACGCAGTATGCTTGGATTTTCAGAAGGCTTTTGATAAAGTCCCCCACAGGAGGTTGGTTAGTAAAATTAATGCACATGGGATAGGAGGTAATATACTGGCATGGATTAAGGATAGGTTAACAGGCAGAAAACAGAGAGTAGGAGTAAACGGGTCATTCTCGCATTGACAGGCTGTAACGAGATGTTCACAATATATATCAATGATTTGGATTTGGGGACCAAATGTAATATTTCCAAGTTCAGGGATGACACAAAACTAGGTGGGAATGTGTGTTGTGAGGAAGATGCAAAGTGGCTTCAAGGGGATTTGGCAAGACTAAGACTAAGTGGTTAAGAACATGGCAGATGTTCTAATGTGGAAAAATGTGAGGTATCTACTTTGGTCGGAAGAATAGATGTGCAGAGTATTTCTTAAATTGTAAGAGATTAGAAAGTGTAGATGTACAAAGGGACCTGGGTGTCCTCGTCATTAAGTTACTGAAAGCTAGCGTGCAGGAGCAGTAAGCAATTACAAACAACAAAGAAGAGTACAGCACAAGAACAGGCCATTCGGCCCTCCAAACCTGCGCCGATCTTGATGTCTGCCTAAACTAACACCTTCTGCACTTCCGGGGCCCATATCCCTCTATTCCCTTCCTATTCATGTATTTGTCAAGATGTCTCTTAAACGTCGCTATCGTATCTGCTTCCACTACCTCCCCTGGCAGCAAGTTCCAGGCACTCACCACCCTCTGTGTAAAAAAACTTGCCTCGCACATCCCCTCTAAACTTTGCCCCTCGCACCTTACCTATGTCCTTTAGTAACTGACTCTTTCACCCTGGGAAAAAGCTTCTGACTATCCACTCTGTCCATGCCGCTCATAACTTTGTAAAAATCTACCATGTCGCCCCTCCACCTCCGTCATTCCAGTGAAAACAATCCGAGTTTTTCCCAACTCTCCTCATAGCTAATGCCCTCCAGACCACGCAACATCCTGGTAAACCTCCTCTGTACCCTCTCCAAAGCCTCCACGTCCTTCTGGTAGTGTGGCAACCAGAATTGCACGCAATATTCTAAGTGTGGCCTAACTAAGGTTCTGTACAGCTGCAACATGACTTGCCAATTTTTATACTCTATGCCCCGACCGATGAAGGCAAGCATGCCTCCTTGACTACCTTATCCACCTGCGTTGCCACTTTCAGTGACCTGTGGACCTGTACGCCCAGATCTCTCTGCCTGTCAATACTCCTAAGGGTTCTGCCATTTACTGTATACCTCCCACCTGCATTAGACCTTCCAAAATGCATTACCTCACATTTGTCCGGATTAAACTCCATCTGCCATTTCTCCGCCCAAGTCTCCAACCGATCTATATCCTGCTGTATCCTCTGACAATCCTCATCATTATCCGCAACTCCACCAACCTTTGTGTTGTCCGCAAACTTACTAATCAGACCAGCTACATTTTCCTCCAAATCATTTATATATACTACAAAGAGCAAAGGTCCCAGCACTGATCCCTGCAGAACACCACTAGTCACATCCCTCCATTCAGAAAAACACCCATCCACTGATACCCTCTGTCTTCTATGACCGAGCCAGTTCTGTATCCATCTAATGGTATGTTAGCCTTTATCGCAGGAGGATTTGAGTACAGAAGTAGCAAAGTCTTGCTTCAATTGTATTGAGCTTTGGTTAGACCGCACCTTAGGGAAGGATATTATTGCCATAGAGGGAGTGCAACAATGGTTCACCAGACTTGTTCCCGGGATGGTGGGACCGTCCTATGAAGAGAGATTGGGGAAACTGGGCCGACATTCTCTAGGGTTTCAGAGGATGAGAGATGATCTCATTGAAACCGACAAAATACTTAAAGGGAAAGACAGGGTAGATACATGAAACATGTTTCCCCTGTTTGGGGAATCTAGAACCGGGGACAAAATTTCAAAATAATGGGGAAGCCACTTAGGACCGAGATGAAGAGAAATTTCTTTACTCAGAGAGTTGTGAATCTTTGGAGTTCTCTACTCCAGATGGCTGTGGAAGCTTAGTCATTGAGCATGTTTAAAGCAAAGATTGACAGATTTCTAAATACCAATGACATGTTAGGGGAGGCGGTGGCGTAGTGGTATTGTCACTGGACTAGTAACCCAGAGACCCAGGGTATTTCTCTGGGGACATGGGTTTGAATCCCACCACAGCAGAAGGTGGAATTTGAATTTAATTAATAAATCTGCAATTAAAAGCCAGTCTAATGATGGCCATGAAACCATTGTCGATTGTTGTAAAAACCCCATCTGGTTCACTAATGTCCTTTAGGGAAGGAAATCTTCTGTCCTTACCTGGTCTGGCCGACATGTGACTCCAGACCCACAGCAATGTGGTTGACTCTTACATGCCCTCTGAAATGGCCTAGCAAGCCACTCAGTTGTATATAACCGCTACGAAGTCAATAAAAAGGAATGAAACCGGACGGACCACCCGGCATCGACCTAGGCACCGGAAACAACAACGGCAAACGCAGCCCTGTCGACACTGCAAAGTCCTCCTTACTAACATCTGGGAGCTTGTGCCAAAGTTGGGAGAACTGTCCCACAGACTAGTCAAGCAACATCCTGACATAGTCATACTCACAGAATCATACCTTGCAGACAATGTCCCAGACATTGCCATCACCATCCCTGGGTATGTCCTGTCCCACCGGCAGGACAGACCCACCAGAGGTGGTGGCACAGTGGTATACAGTAGGGAGGGAGTTTCCCTGGGAGTCTTCAACATCGACTCTGGACCCCATGAAGTCTCATGGCATCAGGTCAAACATGGACAAGGTAACCTCCTACTGATTACCACCTATCGCCCTCCCTCAGCTGATGACTCAGTACTACTCCATGTTGAACACCACTTGGAGGAAGCACTGAGTGTGGCAAGGGCACAAAATGTACTTGGCGTAGGGGACTTCAATGTCCATCACCAAGAGTGGCTTGGTAGCACCACTACTGACCGAGCTGGCCGAGTCCTAAAGGACATATCTGCTAGACTGGGTCTGCAGCAGGTGGTGGGGGAACCAACACGAGGGGAAAACATACTTGACCTCGTCCCCACCAATCTGCCTGCCACAGATGCTTCTGTCCACAACAGTATTGGTAGGGGTGACCACCACACAGTACTTGTGGAGACAAAGTCCCGCCTTCACATTGAGGATACCGTCCATCGTGTTGTGTGGCACTATCACCGTACTAAATGGGATAGATTTCAAACAGATCAGGCAATGCAAAACTGGGCATCCATGAGGCGCTGTGGGCCATCAGCAGCAGTAGAATTGTACTCAACCACAATCTGTAACCTCATGGCCCAGCATATCCCGCACTCTACCATTACCATCAAGCCAGGAGACCAACCCTGGTTCAATGAAGAGTGCAGGAGGGCATGCCTGGAGCAGCACCAGGTATACCTCAAAATGAGGTGTCAACCTGGTGAAGCTATAACCCAGGACTACTTGCATGCCAAACTGCATAAGCAGCATGCGATAGACAGAGCTAAGCGATCCCATAACCAAAGGATCAGATCGAAGCTCTTCAGTCCTGCCACATCCAGCCGTGAATGGTGGTGGACAATTAAACAACTAACTGAAGGAGGTGGCTCCACAAATAAACCCATCCTCAATGATGGGGGAGCCCAGCACATCAGTGCGAAAGATACGGCTGAAGCATTTGTAACAATCTTCAGCCAGAAGTGCCGAGTTGATGATCCATCTTGGCCTCCTCCTGAAGTCCCCAGCATCACAGATGCCAGACTTCAGCCAATTTGATTCACTCCGTGTGATATCAAGAAACGACTGAAGACGCTGGATACTGCAAAAGCTATGGGCCCTGACAATATTCCGGCAATAGTACTGAAGACTTGTGCTCCAGAACTTGCTGCGCCGCTAGCCAAGCTGTTCCAGTACAGCTACAACACTGGCATCTACCCTGCAATGTGGAAAATTGCCCAGGTATGTCCTGTACACAAAAAGCAGGACAAGTCCAACCCGGCCAATTACTGCCCCATCAGGGATGGAAAGTCTCATCAACAGTGCCATCAAGCGGCACTTGCTTAGCAATAACCTGCTCAGTGACGCTCAGTTTGGGTTCCGCCAGGGCCACTCAGCTCCTGACCTCATTACAGCCTTGGTTCAAACATGGACAAAAGAGCTGAACTCAAGAGGTGAGGTGAGAGTGACTGCCCTTGACATCAAGGCAGCATTTGACCGAGTATGGCATCAAGGAGCCCTAGCAAAACTGAGGTCAATGGGAATCGGGGAAAACACTCCAATGGTTGGGGTCATACCTAGCGCAAAGGAAGATGGTTGTGGTTGTTGGAGGTCAATCATCTCAGCTCCAGGACATCACTGCAGGAGTTCCTCAGGGTAGTGTCCTAGGCCCAACCATCTTCAGCTGCTTCATCAATGACCTTCCTTCAATCATAAGGTCAGAAGTGGGGATGTTCGCTGATGATTGCACAATGTTCAGCACCATTCGTGACTCCTCAGATACTGAAGCAGTCCATGTAGAAATGCAGCAAGACCTGGACAATATCCAGGCTTGGGCTGATAAGTGGCAAGTAACATTCGTGTCACACAAGTGCCTGACAATGACCATCTCCAACAAGAGAGAATCTAACCATCTCCCCTTGACATTCAACAGCATTACCATCGCTGAATACTCCACTATCAACATCCTAGGGGCTACCATTGACCAGAAACTGAACTGGAGTAGCCATATAAATACCGTGGCTACAAGAGCAGGTCAGAGGCTAGGAATCCTGAGGCGAGTAACTCACCTCCTGACTCCCCAAAGCCTGTCCACCATCTACAAGGCACAAATCAGGAATGTGATGGAATACTCTCCACTTGCCTGGATGGATGCAGCTCCAACAACACTCAAGAAGCTCGACACCATCCAGGACAAAGCAGCCCGCTTGATTGGCACCCCATCTACAAACATTCACTCCCTCCACCACTGACGCACAGTGGCAGCAGTGTGTACCATCTGCAAGATGCACTGCAGCAATGCACCAAGGCTCCTTAGACAGCACCTTCCAAACCCGCGACCTCTACCAACTAGAAGGACAAGGGCAGCAAATACTTGGGAACACCACCACCTGCAAGTTCCCGTCCAAGTCACACACCATCCTGACTTGGAACTATATCGCCGTTCCTTCACTGTCGCTGGGTCAAAATCTTGGAACTCCCTTCCGAACTGCACTGTGGGTATACCTACCCCAAATGGACTGCAGCGGTTCAAGAAGGCAGCTCACCACCACCTTCTCAAGGGCAATTAGGGATGGGCAATAAATGCTGGCCTGGCCAGCGTCGCCCACATCCCATGAATGAATAAATAAATAAAAAATAAACATAAAGGGATTTGGGGATAATGTGGGAAAAAGGCATTGAAGTGGATGATCAGCTATAATTGTATTGAACGGCAGAGCAGGCTCGATGGGCTGAATGGCCTACTGTTCCTATGTTCCCACAAACCTACCAATCACACACTGAGGAATGGTAACAAATACTTTGAGTTATTTTATTATTGAAAATGCACAATATACAAGTTATGGGAGAGCTCTCTATACATGTCTTTCTCGGGATCTCACAACTCCTACAGCATGTCACATGCTGTATGACATCACTTCCTGCAATGATGATGCACAGTTACTATTTACATGTTTCCTTAAAGCAATATCACAACAATACTCTTTTAAAGTAAACATAGTTATTGAAAACAAAATAGATTATCTTTGAAATACTATATTTGAACTCAGACAGATCGTTTAACATTCAAAACTGTCAACAGTTCTATTATTATTAATGGCTGGCAAAAATCATATCTGCTTGGAACTAACCAGTGGTTAACAATGGTTGGTCGGGGGTATTTTCAGACATCAGCACAACTCGAAGTTGATTTTGGAACTAGAATCAAATGATGTATTGTTAATTTATCTTGTGACTGGTTATTCATTTTCAGGATGTGTCCATTATTACATTGTGGTGAGTTGGCTTGCAAAGTATGTTCATAATTGGCAATAATAAAAGATGAAACACAGGTTCAGTCACAAAAAGGCACTCTAGATATCTGATGTTGGAGGTGCAAAATTAAAGGAAAACAATCTTCATGTTCTTCTGTACAAGCATGAAGTTCACATACACTATAGTTTGTGAACAAGATATATATGTGCAATTTGAATGGTATGAGGTAAATGCTTATTCTTTGATGTGCATTTATCTTCTTTTCAGCCTGGTGAACACCTGTATGACATATGGGAACCATATGGGAATGCTACAGTGAGACTCCATCTGTTCATTGGCAGCAGGCCCAAACTTCTCTCCACACCAGATTCTCCTGTCAACACAGACATGATTAAAGAATGGCCTGATGTGAGTAACTGACAAAGATCCTGTTTGTGGTGGGAAAAGTTGTTTTGAAATGTGAAAACATTTTGTTTGCTTTGATTTCATATGCAACGTCTCAAAGAAAAGGATAAACCTTTTGTTCCCATTTGCTGGTGATACATCAAGCCTGACAGGAGCAGAAAATCAGGGAATGAGGTCTTGCACCAGAAATTGCTGCAACTAGTCAATGTTGGCATGCAGGAGGCTCGCACTGCTCCTGTATGTGAACCTCATTTTATTTTAAAAGGTTTAATTTTTTTTGGTTTTTTTATTCATTCATGGGAATTGGGCATCACTGGCTATGCCAGCATTTATTGCCCATCCCTAATTGCCCTTGAGAAGGTGGTGGTGAGCTGCAATTAGGGATGGGCAATAAATGCTGGCATAGCCAGTGACGTCCACTTCCCATGAATGAATAAAAAAAAGTCATTAAACCTTTAAAAATGACTTCAATGAAGACATGTTCGTGTCCCACATTTTCTGATAGCTTGTACCATCGTCACTGGGTCATAACTGGCACACAGTACTGCCCAGCATATGCAGTCAACAGAAGTGAATCCTGGTTCTTTTACAGCTGCAAGTCTGTAGGTTTGGTGAGTAGTTTCTGTTTGCTTTTTTGAATTGACTTTTTGTTTTTTTTTAATTGCATTTATTGATGAACTTTTTTTTTCTCCTTTTACCACTAACACATGGGATTTCCACTGTGATTTGCAACAGCCCCTGTTGTTAGGAATTCCTCTTGTCCTCTGGGAGTTGGAGGTTTTGAAAACATGGAGCTTGGGATCGCGGGGCCAGGGAATGGGTTATGGGGATCAGGGGGCCAAAGGAATTGGATTCTGGGGATCGGAGGGCAATGAATGCGGTTCTGGGGAGGGCCAAGAAATGCAAGGCTGGGGATCAGTGGAGGAATCCGGACAGTACAGGATTGGGGATCAGAGGTCTGGGGAATCTGAGGCTGAGGATTGGGGGGCCAGGAATTGCAGGGATGGTGATCAGGGGAACCAGCGAATGCAGGGATGGGGATTGTGGGTGGGGTATTGCTAGGCAATGCGGGACTGGGAATCAGGGAGACAGGAAGTGGGTGGCTGGGATTTGGTGGGGGTGACAGGAAATCCAACTAATTCCTAGGATCTGGGTTTGATTTTCCAAACATGGAATTCATACCCATGCCAACATAGAAGGTGACAAAGAGACCCAGGTACTCATCACTGGAAAGAAGGTGAACATGAATCATTAATTCGTAGTGTCCAGTTACAGAACAACATTGCAAATGGGAAGGAAAAATGAACTGGTCCGTTAGTCCCTTATAACTGACCTGCATTGTCTACATTACTTAGGTTGTCTACATTCATCATGTGAGGCCATCCCCTCCATCTGCACCATTTAATGCAGGAGATGGATTTGACTTGTACATCGATGGTGCTCGCTTTCTCCCAGATGCTGTCACCATCAGCAGAATTACAGGTCGCATCTTTGATCGGAACTACAACCAGTGAGTACAGGTTGTTTTGTGAAAGGGTATTTTGGAATAGAATATGCCACAGATTTTTGTATAAGAAAATATTTTTGTTTTAATTAAGTTGCTGTCAGAGCTGTGTGGCAAATTGCGATGTTGCAGTTTCCATCAGTAGAGAAGACTCTTGCATTACTCTATTTCACTGAGGGCCTCTAGTGGCAACTTACCGGGCAGGTATTTGTCTTGTTTGATACACTCCAATTTAAGCAATGAAAAACTGCTTGTCCTGTTTGCTTGGAGTATGCTGGTAATGTCTAGCTGTGCAATCAGACCTCATTTTCTTTTTTGTTTATGAAGCTATGTGTCCATCGTGTCCATAATTTTAGGAAAGCAATCTATTAAAACTACTGTGCCTGGAGTGTTATTAGAATCCTTTCACTTGCTCTATAGACAGAAAAGGAAGTGCTGATTAGCAGCGTTTGAAATTACAGTCAGATGTGCCTGTTTGCATCATTATGAAGTCAGTGTACAGTTAGCTGATCCCAACTGGAGCAGTGGTAATTGGCTTTAGTGACTGCAGTTAGAGAGGAGGAATAATTTAGCTAGAGTTCCCACTCATAATGGTTATCTAGTGATCTCTATTGAAAAGTGAGCATGTGTAGAAATTGGGTGAAAACAGGCTTGTCTCCGATATTCTGACGGGTGAATTTGCCTGTTGACTTTCACTGTCTGATCACTTATGCACTGGATGATCCTTAGTGCTGATTAAATCTTTAAGAGGAGGAAACTGGAGGAAATGAGGAAAGTTTAAAAAAAATTAGAAGTTTAAATTTTTGGGTAAGGCTTTATAACAACTCCCTTTATAGCATAGCTGATGCTTGTCCTGACCAATGTGGGACCACCAAACAGCTTTACTAACAGTGTGCCCAAATGCATTTCCCCATTTAAACTTTTCATGTGGAATCTGTGTCCAAGAAGGTGCCACATTGCTCTCAAAATCACTTTGTAAAAATTGTAATACTGGAGAAATACAAGAACCTGGGGGTTTACAAGATGGATTATTTTGCAGCATTTAAGCTTAAGATAGTTAGATACAAATGTTCACAATCTTGCCCATCTTTCCTGACTTTCTGTCCTTTCTGATTAGACAGGCAGGAAAAGTTAAAAATCAGGAAAAGCAAAGCACCACAAAGCCACAGCAAAATACTCAAAATTATTGGTGTAGTCCCATAATTGTGTCATTTCCTTATTTCCATGAGGCGGAGGATTGACTCACCTTCCTTCCCTTTCAGTTGAATTTATACGATGGCTGTAAAAAAAAAAAGAGCAGATTCCTGTCCTGCCCCATATTCCTCACCTTTCTACCCTGATTGTATCATTTTTATCCAAAGAAATTCTGAGATAATTGGTAAAGTTTCTGCTCCTTAAAATGTTTAACAATTATGCCAGTTTCATTTTAAGTGACTGCAGATATAAAATGAACTAGACACTGATTAATGGTGCTAAATTAATGTGTTTTGTGAATTGATAAATAAATTCTGGTGATATCTAAACTTCTCAGTCATGTACAACTTCACACAAAATAATTTTCAACATACCTTTTTATTTCCATTTTGTCAAAGATTTGGCCCAGATATAGCTACAGGGATTGACTTGAACAGCAACATATTTGAGCCCTTTTACAATTACCGTGCAGAATTCAGGAACCCAAGAATGCCGCCGTCAGCCACGTTGTTACTGAAGGTAACCATGCGTTCACAATTGTCTACTACATATTGGCAGAAAGAAATGGATCCCGTAAGTATATAGTGGAATATGTAGAAATAACTAAAGGCACAATACATTGGGCACTAACTAAAGCAGCAAGGGATCAGGAAATGATACCAGAGATTGATTTTAAATCTCTGTCAGTGAATGGGTTTTGAGTGAGTTAAAATTGGTCTCTATATTTGGATTAACATGTCAAATCAATATAGGTTAGCAATAAATAAATAGAATGCTTAATTATATTGCTAGGTTACTTAAATATAAATTTGGCAGATACCATGCTAAAACTGTATAGTACTCGAGGCCTGGACAACGTACGTCAGCCAAGAGCGACGTCTCAATTCATTCCATCTTCGCTGCCTCCGGAGAATCCTTGGCATCAGGTGGCAGGACCGTATCTCCAACACAGAAGTCCTCAAGGCGGCCAACATCCCCAGAATATACATCCTACTGAGCCAGCAGCGCTTGAGATGGCTTGGCCATGTGAGCCACATGGAAGATGGCAGGATCCCCAAGGACACATTGTACAGCGAGCTCGTCACTGGTACCAGACCCACCGGCCGTTCATGTCTCCGCTTTAAAGACGTCTGCAAACGCGACATGAAGTCCTGTGACATTGATCACAAGTCGTGGGAGTCAATTGCCAGCGATCGCCAAAGCTAGCGGGCAACCATAAAGGCGGGGCTAAAGTGTGGCGAGTCGAAGAGACTTAGCAGTTGGCAGGAAAAAAGACAGAAGCGCAAGGGGAGAGCCAACTGTGTAACAGCCCCGACAACCAATTTTATCTGCAGCACCTGTGGAAGAGTCTGTCACTCTAGAATTGGCCTTTATAGCCACTCCAGGCGCTGCTCCACAAACCACTGACCACCTCCAGGCGCTTACCCATTGTCTCTTGAGACAAGGAGGCCAAAGAGAAAGAGAACTCGGGCTAAACTGCACATTTCGCACTGTGTTCTGTTTTGATTAACAAAGCACTAAATACACATTCAAGTCATGGAAGTGGTGCAGAATAGATCCACAATTCTGATTCCTAATGTCAAAGAGTTGAATTCTGAGGAGAGGCTGGAGAAACTGGAGCTCTTTAGCCCTGAAAAGAGGTGACTGAGAAAAGAACCTTAAAGATGTATACAGGAGATTAAAAGACATAGATGAGGTTAATCTGAAGCATTACTTCATGTTATGCCAGGATTGTAGAAGGGAAGGTAGTCCAAAACTAGTGGAAGAAAATTTAAGGACAGAAGTCAGGAAGAACCTCTTCATGCAAAGAGTGAATGGTTTTCCGGATATGATACTGGAGGTGAAAATTGTAATGAGAAACTTTTTATGTTATCTGATGCAACATTAATGAGATGCGTAGAGTTCAGTTGATTGAAGATCTCAAACAAGTTTATTAAACAGCTTCCTAATATATACAGTGTAGAACTATCTCTGTACAGGACTTGCCTCTTGGTGTTACAGTTACAGAGTGCGACTGGCATGTCGTCTCATGACTGCATCCTGGTACTTAGCTCATTAGCGTACGAAGATCTTAAAGGGACATCACACTTGAAGGCAATCACACAGCAAAAATGGGCTCATTCAAGAGACAAGTGATATAAATGGGGGAAAGTAGATCTTTATTCTGGATGAAAGAGCTTGATTGGCATGCTTCAGCTGTATCTATCTTGTGAACACAGGTGTATACTTTGTAGCACAGTACATTGGGCACTAAAACACAAATATCACACCAGTGGAAAGTCACCAAGTAGAGCACTAACATTTTTCCAGGGGAAGGGAGAAAGTAAGGAGAATCATTAGAAGTCATTCTTGAGACATTGCTGAAAACATTTTTACCCTCTGGTTGTAGAGAGATGGAGCCCTTCCTGTCCCTTAGCCACAGGTGGCTTAGAAATGCGAAAGAATAATACTGGAATTTATACACTCACAAGCTGGAGTCAGTTTGCATTTTGAGGCAAGCAATAAATGTAGTTGTCATTTAATTTTCATGTTGTGTTTTCTAGTTTATAAGTTTTTTCTAATTGAAAAGAAGTATTTATTCCTTATCCACAAATGATTAATGTCGATAAGGTCAATCTTTATCTAATTCCTGTTAGATTAGAGTATGGTGCATAAAGTGGGATTTTGAAATTAGAACTGCACTGCACGCAGCCACAAGCTGCTCTCTAAATTTAGAGTCTTGGGATGAACATGTCGCTCCCAGCCTCTGATTGAAAGTTGCAGTTTATTGGGTCCACTTTCCTAGTGATGTATCCTGCAACTGGTTAGTTAGAGCATAGTGCACAAAGTGATGGGTTTAGTAAAATGCCAGTATCAGAATGCCATGGATTTGGGGAAGATTAATTCTATTTACAGAACTCAAATCCATTAGGATGGAGGTGATGACTATCAATATCAACGTATCATTTTTAAGGAACAGAAATACGATGATTCAGATCTTCTTTTGAATGTGAAAATATTAATTATAGAAATTAAAATAGCAATTATTATTCCATTTAAAATACAGAATGACTCCAGATAAATAAAGAGTTGAATTAAGAATGGAACCATGACAGATTCAATCACTTGTATTTTACATATTATATATATTTTATGCAACAATTTCCAGTTGAATCGGAGGGCCAGCAGCTCAGTAGCCTCAGCAACACTAGTGCGAGTGGTGGCCAGTGCTGAGACTGCATCACCAGGGAGAGGGCATCTCAATGGCGAGGCGCCCTCGAAGAGAGGTGAGATATTTTGCGAAAGCCAGGGCCAGGCAGGCAACCCCTGGAGATTGGGGGTGGGGGGAGGAGTACTGGTGGCAGTACCTTGAGTGTGGGTGTGGCCGTTGCTACTGAGATTTCCTCCGTGGGCCATGGAGCACTCATCAAGGAGGCCCCCCCCACCCAACCCCGGGAACCTGCTGGGAGGTTGTCAGGGTTTACCTGGCAGTGGCCCCTCCCAATGTGGGCGAAATGCCTGCGGGAGTGGGAGGTGGCTCTTAATAGGACAATGAATTGCCTCAATTGACTGCCTGATGGGTGGCCACTGACAATATGCCATGGTGACGGGAAGACGTCAGGCCTTCCTCCGCCCATATTGCCATCCCTCCTGCCTCCCAGCCTGTCTCCATTGGGCCAGGAAAATTCAGCCCAAAGGCTCTTCAGAAAATATGAGTGGCAACATGAAGAAAAGACAAAACAGCTTCAGCAGTGGCCTTGTAATGTGGCAATTTACCTCCTGGGTTGTTTAACCTGATTTGTCGATGGATATCTGCGTCTGTCAACACTGAGTGCCCAGTTTATATGGGTGGGTAAAAGTGACGGAAAACTGTCTGAATGATACCATTATCCACTCTTTTACATGCATCTGCCTACAGTCTGGCTGGAGCTTCCTGTATTTATTAAAATTGTGATTGCAAACTTGCAACGGACACAAAATTTTCAACTGCTAATGCCCACTTAATACTTGGAAGTTGAGCATTGCTCTTAGGAAAATCTATTGTAAACAAAGCCATCTGTTAATACATTGTAAAAATACTGAATGCATGGAAGTGATTTTACAGCAATAATATCAGTGCATGGCACTGATAATGACTATAAACTGGTCTTGAGATTATGGGTGGAATTTTCCCGGGTAAGGGGAGGCGGGTTTGGGTACACGCGGGGAGCTAAATCTCCGAAAAGTGGTATCAGCTCTGGATCCCGACGTCATCCTACCTCTTCCAGGTTTCACCGGGGCGGGATTGAACACGAGCGGGGAACCCCAATGCAGCTGTTGGGTAAGTAATTAAAATAATTAACTAGCTCATTAAGTACTGTTTTAACCATCAATTCTGGATTTTCCAGTTAGGGCCCCTTTGTTCTGACCTGTCAGCAACTCAGCAGGGTCACTAAAGTTGGGTGCATAGCAGGAAGAGCTTCTTGAGTGAAACTGTCAAGATGAGAAAGCTTTGATCATTGAACTGAAAAGCTATGCCCAGGTGAGAGGCTACTGTTCATATCACTTCTCAGGGAGTGCTTTCACTGCTTGATATGTGATTGCCAACTGCTTTTAAGGCACTTCACCTGTCTAGCACTTTACTCACTTGCAGCTGCACTTTTCCGCTGCCAGCCTTCAACACGGCATAGGAGCAGCTTATGGAGATCCATCTTCCACCTCTGTAAGGAAGTTTTACTACAGTTGTACAGGGCCTTGATGAGACCACATCTGGAGTAGTGTGTACAGTTTTGGTCTCCTTATTTGAAAAAGGATATAATTGCTGTTCAGAGAAGATTAACTCGACTCACTCCTGGAATGAAGGACTTATCTTCTGAAGAAAGGTTGAACAGGTTGAACCTTTACCCATTGGAGTTTACAAGAATGAGATGTGATCTTATTGAAACATATAAGATCCTGAGGGGACTTAATAGAGTGGATACCGGGAGGATGTTTCCTCTTGTGGGGGAGACTAGAACTAGGGGATACAGTTTAAAAATAAGAGGTCTCCTGTTTAAGCCGGAAATGAGAAATTTTTTCTCTGAGTGTTGTTAGTCTGTGGAATTCTCTTCTCCAGAATACAGTGGAGGCTGAGTCATTGAATTTATTCAAGGCTGAGTTAGATAAATTTTTGATAAACAAGGGAGTCGAAGGCTACTGGGGGGGCAGACAGGAAAGTAGAGTTGAGACCACAGCCAGATCAGCCACGATCTTATCAAATGGCGGAGCAGGTTTAAAGGCTGAATGGCCTGCTCCTGTTCCTATGCTGAGGGACAAGAGCAGAAGCCACACCACCGCCAACAACTCCAGCAGCAGCAGGAGTAACACCAGCAGCCGCACCAGCTGCCTTCTCCTCAGCCACATGTCCCTCCACAGGGCAAAGGGGATGGACACCAAGATCCAGCTAGAAGGTGAGACCCCCAGCACAAGGTCTGAGCACCAGTGTCTTAGGAGGCTCAGGTTCTCATGGCAGGTCACTGCTGACATCTGCAGCCTCCTGGAACAAGACCTCCTTCCTAGTGGAGCAGGTGGACGTACATTGCCAAAGGCTGGACCCCACTCCCCACCCACATCGCTGCCTCTCCCTGAGGTTGTGTGCTCTCTTCTCCTGCAAGGAGAGAAAGCAGAGAGTTATGAGTGTTAGAAATAGCTTGTGTGAAAAGGAGGGAAAAACAACATTTGTGGAGGGTGACTGTGAGGCACGGGTGCAAGAGGGCAATAGGTTGAGGGTGAGTATGAGTGCTGGCTGCTCAGATGGAGATGTGAGGTGCCTAGAGAGAGAGGAATGAGTGTAGCTGCAAGATGTGTTGTCCTGAGCAGTGTTGTGCAGGAGAATGCTGATAAAGACAGAGTGCATGGCTTGGCACCTAAAAATATTATTCCACTCAGCTTAACCACCCTCCTGAAGTCCTGAGTCCTCTTGGTGCATTGTCTCCAGGTTGGAGAGACCACGCTTCTGATGTTGACATCCTCGGCCCATGGGGAAGTGGGCGGGGGTGGCCAGCAAGGGCAATCTTCCCAGGTCTCCTTTCCATTCCCGTTGTTGCTGCAGCTTTAAAAATCCATGTACTGATGAACCCTTGTAACGGGGCCTTTAATTAGAAATCCTTTCTTTGACTGCTCCAGGTCATCCCGCCTGCTCTCCCTAATTGGTTGGAGAACCTAGAGGCAGGATGCTAATGCTGTGTCTCAGTTAAAGAGCCTCGGCAAAGCCCACTCCTTCACCATTCGGGTTCCTGACCCGCAAATGGTCCCGCCATTTTGCAAGGAACTAAACTGGAAAAATTCCACCCTGTGTTTCCCTATCCAGTTGGATGATATTTCTGCCTTGTAGTCAGTGTCCACTAGTCTCTATCCAATACTCTTTCAGAAACATCCAATGTGCTTCATACATTGTTAATTATCAAAGGAAATTCCTTTAAATGTGTTGTTTTGTAGGTTTACTCTATCGACCGATTCAGTTTGACATTGGTTCTGATTGGCTGGGCAGCTCTGAATATGTTTGTGGAGTCAGGCTATGAAACAAACCCAACAGTGGATTCTGGAGCAGTTCAGGTAAATAATATTCAACATGCAGAATTATGTAGAGGAGGTTTCCTCATTAAACATTAATGGTACTCAAGTTTATTGTCTTATCACCAATGTTGATTGAAATTGAGTTGATGTTTATAAAATTCCTTTTACCTTTATCCAATACTCCTCGACAGGAAGGGTAGTATGGCCCAATCTATGGAGGCTTTTGTCAATACCATCAATGCAGAGCAGGTTGAGCAAGGAGCTGCAATGAGCTTGAGTAGTCCATGAAAGGATTATTCTCTGCACAGTATTTATTTATTTGTTCCTTCCCACCCTTTCTTTCCTCCCTCCTTTGCTTTCCTCCCTCCTCCATCTCTTCCGACAGCTGCCGTTGGAGTTAAGCAATGATTTCACCAGGCATTGCATCTTTCAACAAGAATCAAGGCACTGGGCATCTTTATTCCAACAGTCAGTGCATATTTCAATTCATGAGTTGTAATGAATAGAAAAAGCAAGCAACCAGTTCAGCTGAAATATTGCAAAGCATTAATTAATATGTGTAATTCAACATAGTTAATGTTTGCACATTCTGTTCATCCTTTTAAGTTTTTCACTGACAAGAAGCTCCATTGTTTCTTTCTGCACAAACTACTTGCCCTCAATGCAGCCCAGCCTCTACCAGTCATGGATGAGCTGGACATACAGCCAACAAAATCGGAACTCAGTGATGCCATTGATTCTCTAGCCAGCGGAAAAGCCCCTGGGAAGGACAGCATTACCCCTGAAATAATCAAGAGTGCCAAGCCTGCTATACTCTCAGCACTACATGAACTGCTATGCCTGTGCTGGGACAAGGGAGCAGTACCTCAGGACATGCGTGATGCCAATATCATCACTCTCTATAAAAACAAAGGTGACCGCGGTGACTGCAACAACTACCGTGGAATCTCCCTGCTCAGCATAGTGGGGAAAGTCTTTGCTCGAGTCGCTCTAACCAGGCTCCAGAAGCTGGCCGAGCGCATCTACCCTGAGGCACAGTGTGGCTTTCGTGCAGAGAGATCGACCGTTGACATGCTGTTCTCCCTTCGTCAGATACAGGAGAAATGCTGCGAACAACTATATTGCCCCTCTATATTGCTTTCATTGATCTCACCAAAGCCTTTGACCTCATCAGCAGACGTGGTCTCGTCAGACTACTAGAAAAGATTGGATGTCCACCAAAGCTACTAAGTATCATCATCTCATTCCATGACAATATGAAAGGCACAATTCAACATGGTGGCTCCTCATCAGACCCCTTTCCTATCCTGAGTGGCGTGAAACAGGGCTGTGTTCTCGCACCCACACTTTTTGGGATTTTCTTCTCCCTGCTGCTTTCACATGCGTTCAAGTCCTCTGAAGAAGGAATTTTCCTCCGCACAAGATCCGGTGGCAGGTTGTTCAACCTTGCCCGTCTAAGAGCGGTCCAAAGTACGGAAAGTCCTCATCAAGGAACTCCTCTTCGTTGACGATGCTGCATTAACATCTCACACTGAAGAGTGCCTGCAGAGTCTCATCGACAGGTTTGCGGCTGCCTGCAATGAATTTGGCCTAACCATCAGCCTCAAGAAAACGAACATCATGGGGCAGGACGTCAGAAATGCTCCATCCATCAATATTGGCGACCACGCTCTGGAAGTGGTTCAAGAGTTCACCTACCTAGGCTCAACTATCACCAGTAACCTGTCTCTCGATGCAGAAATCAACAAGCGCATGGGAAAGGCTTCCACTGCTATGTCCAGACTGGCCAAGAGGGTGTGGGAAAATGGTGCACTGACACGGAACACAAAAGTCCGAGTGTATCAAGCCTGTGTCCTCAGTACCTTGCTCTATGGCAGCGAGGCCTGGACAGCGTATGTCAGCCAAGAGTGACGTCTCAATTCATTCCATCTTCGCTGCCTCCGGAGAATACTTGGCATCAGGTGGCAAGACCGTAACTCCAACACAGAAGTCCTCGAGGTGGCCAACATCCCCAGCTTATACACACTACTGAGTCAGCGACACTTGAGATGGCTTGGCCATGTGAGCCGCATGGAAGATGGCAGGATCCCCAAAAGACACATTGTACAACGAGCTCGCCACTGGTATCAGACCCACCGGCCGTCCATGTCTCTGCTTTAAAGACGTCTGCAAATGCGACATGAAGTCCTGTGACATTGATCACAAGTCGTGGGAGTCAGTTGCCAGCGTTCGCCAGAGCTGGCGGGCAGCCATAAAGGCGGGGCTAAAGTGTGGCGAGTCGAAGAGACTTAGCAGTTGGCAGGAAAAAAGACAGAGGCGCAAGGGGAGAGCCAACTGTGTAACAGCCCCGACAAACAAATTTTTCTGCAGCACCTGTGGAAGAGCCTGTCACTCTAGAATTGGCCTTTATAGCCACTCCAGGCACTGCTCCACACACCACTGACCACCTCCAGGCGCTTACCCATTGTCTCTCGGGATAAGGAGGCCAAAGAAGAAGACTTTTCTTGCTATTTTCTCTTAATATGTTAGGTTCCCCGTCTATGATATTGTCCAATTCCCACGCTTTTGTTTTTGTTCTGCTTAGACACAGAGAGGTGTTCAACAATCATGTGACTTTGATCCTGAATAATGAATGAGAATGTCCAATTATGCAGCCTTCTACTAATTGACCATGTATAATTTTTATTCTCTTGGACTGGCAAATGGAGTATAATGTGCTTCTGTGATCCTGTGCTTCCAGCAGGGAAGCCAGACACATGTTCAGCATGGGTCAGAGACAAAGCTACGGCATTGTAAACCTGATTGTCTGAAATGAAATCCCTATGAAATTATATAGGAACAGGGGTACAGCACCTTGCTGGGAGTATGTAATCACCCCAACCCTGTTTAATCTCAACTTTTTTGGATAATTAACAACACAACTCACCCTTCCAAGGAGAGAAAACTCACTGATGCTAGTAAAAATCTTGTGGAAAAGCTCTGGATTATGACTCTAACATTGTCTAACCTCTTCTTTCACAGATGATATTCATGACCCATGGGCATTTCTTTCAATAGTGCTTTGTAGATTATTCAATTGCCTATTGTGAACAGTTATCCTTCACCTTTAATACCTTTCATAACAATAAATCGATACAATTATTGCAAATGGGAGTAAATCAATAGAGCACCAATTAATTTTGATGAGGACAAATCCCATCTACAGATTGTTCTGAGATATTTATGTAAATGAGAAAGGGAACAATTCTCCCAGTACAAATGTTGATTGAGGCTTGACAATTTTGTATTTGTTATCAAGTGCTGCAGTCACAGATTAAATTAAATGCACTGTTTTGACTTTCCTGCCTTCTCTCAGAGGAAGCAGTTTGTCAGCAATTTAGCAGATTTTGCAGATTAAGGTAGAAAATTGATATTCCGGAACTTTGGAAGAGTGTTTTCCTGCACTAATGTACATAAGTCATCTGAACAATATTTATATAATTCACTTTTGCTCTCTCCCAGATTCTGTTTTTATGGTATCAATTCATATTTCATGTATGATTTTTGTTTGGAAATCCAAATGAAGTTTTCCAATTATCCTTGATCATATTTATGTTTTGTCTGTCAGATCTCACTGAATGAAGGTGCTCATCAGCTACGGTTATACTATGATGGCCCTGACCCAGATAAGCCATTATCAGTTAATGCAGTGACAATTAAAAGGTAAGTCTAATTTCTGAGTTTCAAAAGGTAGAAATAACAATACAAAGTTTGAAAATCTTATTATCATGGGTTTGCAGCTTTGCACAGTATAGGATTCATGTAGTGAAAGAACTAGCAGCAAATCCCAGCCTTGCCTCATATTGGAAACTTGGCTGCCTCAGTTCTTGAATCACTCCATAACAACAGAACATGCTTCAAGCAAGTGAGTGGAAAAACTTTTTGTTGGTCAGTACAGGAGGGTGCCAATGGTAAGGACTGTTCTACGTGAGCTGAGAACACCATTGTTATAAAGATTAAGGCCCATTGTATTATAAGTATTCTACTCTTCCTGTCAAGGAATATAGGATAATGGGGGCATAGATGGAGAGATGGCTAATGGACAGAAATGAGAGAGTAGGAGTAAATGGATTAGCAAAATGCAGCCAGTGGTGTGTCCAAAGAGTCTGTGATGGGACCTCTCTTCTCCAAGCAAAATAAATCAATTGGGCACAGACATCAATATCAAAATTTGCCAACAAGTAGAGGAATGGCAAATTGCGTGGAAGACTGCAGGGGGATATGGACAGGCTAGGGGACTGGGCAGATATTTTTTAGTCTTTATTATTAGGCATGTGGGCAAGTCCAGCATTAGTTGCCCATCCCTAATTGCCCCTGACAACTGAATGGCTTGCTGGGCCATTTCAGAGGGCAGTTCAGAGTCAACCACATTGCTATGTGGGTCAGGAGTCACATTTAGGCCAGACCAGATAAGGATGGCAGATTTCCTTCCCTAAAGGACATTAGTGAACTAGATGGGGTTTTACAACAATTGATGATAGTTTCATGGCACCATTACTGAGACTAGCTTTCAATTCCAGACTTTTTTTTATTTGGATGCAGTTCAATTAGATGAATGTTAAGTAGTACATTTTGGGAAAAGAACAGAGTGGAAATGCAACCTAAATGGTAAAATTCTCAGTGGAATGGAGGAACAGATATTTGGGTTTAGATAGACAGACCTTTAAAAGCAGCAAATAAAATCATTAATAGGGCAAATGAGACACCAAGTTTATATATAGGGACATTAAATATAGAAGTACAGAGCTGATGATGAATTTGGGCGGACTCTTATAAGAAGGATATTAGATTCATTAAAAAAGGTGCAAGACATATTTACGAGGATGGTATCAGGAATGAGAGGATATAGTTATGATGAAAGACTTGAAAATCTAGGACTATGTTCATTACAGCAAAGAAGGGCAAGGCAGATCTAACAGGAGTTTTCAAAGTTTTGAAAAGGTCCAAGATGGTAGTGAAAAATAATTACCACTGGTTTGTAAATTGGTGTCAAGGGGACTTAAGCTTGGGATTAGTGCTAAAACCATAAATAGAGAGGCGAGAAAAATATTTCAGTTCCCAGGTTAACAATATGAATTTTTTTTTATTCATTCATGGGATGTGGGCGTCGCTGGCCAGGCCAGCATTTATTGCCCATCCCTAATTGTGGTGAGCTGCCTTCTTGAACCGCTGCAGTCCATTTGGGGTAGGTATATCCACAGTGCTGTTAGGAAGGGAGTTCCAGGATTTTGACCCAGCGACAGTGAAGGAACGGCGATATAGTTCCAAGTCAGGATGGTGTGTGACTTGGAGGGGAACTTGCAGGTGGTAGTGTTCCCATGCATTTGCTGCCCTTGTCCTTCTAGTTGGTAGAGGTTGCGGGTTTGGAAGGTGCTGTCTAAGGAGCCTTGGTGCATTGCTGCAGTGCATCTTGTGGATGGTACACGCTGTTGCCACTGTGCGTCAGTGGTGGAGGGAGTGAATGTTTGTAGTTGGGGTGCCAATCAAGCAGGCTGCTTTGTCCTGGATGGTGTCGAGCCTCTTGAGTGTTATTGGAGCTGCACCCATCCAGGCAAGTGGAGAGTATTCCATCACACTCCTGCCTTGTGACTAGTAGATGGTGGACAGGCTTTGGGGAGTCAGGAGGTGAGTTACTCACCACAGGATTCCAAGCCTCTGAACTGCTCTTGTAGCCACGGTATTTATGTGGCTACTCCAGTTCAATTTCTGGTCAATGGTAGCCCCAAGGATGTTGATAGTGGAGGATTCAGCATTGGTAATGCCGTTGAATATCAAGGGGACATGGTTAGATTCTCTTTGGTTGGAGATGGTCATTGCCTTGCACTTGTGTGGCGCGAATGTTACTTGCCACTTATCAGCCCAAGCCTGGATATTGTCCAGGTCTTGATGCATTTCTACACGGACTGCTTCAGTATCTGAGGAGTCACGAATAGTGCTGAACATTGTGCAATCATCAGCGAACATCCCCACTTCTGACCTTATGATTGAAGCTGGTTGGCCTAGGTCACTACCCTGAGGAACTCCTGCAGTGATGTCCTGGAGCTCAGATGATTGCCCTCCAACAACCACAACCATCTTCCTTTGCGCTAGGTATGACTCCAGCCAGCGGAGGGTTTCCCCCTGATTCCCATTGACCTCAGTTTTGCTAGGGCTCCTTGATGCCGTATTCGGTCAAATGCTGCCTTGATGTCAAGGGCAGTCACTCTCACCTCACCTCTTGAGTTCAGCTCTTTTGTCCATGTTTGAACCAAGGCTGTAATGAGGTCAGGAGCTGAGTGGCCCTGGCGGAACCCAAACTGAGCGTCACTGAGCAGGTTATTGCTAAGCAAGTGCCGCTTGATGGCACTGTTGATGAGACTTTCCATCCCTGATGGGGCAGTAATTGGCCGGGTTGGACTTGTCCTGCTTTTTGTGTACAGGACATACCTGGGCAATTTTTCACATTGCAGGGTAGATGCCAGTGTTGTAGCTGGACTGGAACAGCTTGGCTAGGGGCATGGCAAGTTCTGGAGCACAGGTCTTCAGTACTGTTGTTGGAATATTGTCAGGGCCCATAGCTTTTGCAGTATCCAGTGCCTTCAGTCGTTTCTTGATATCACGGAGAATGAATCGAATTGGCTGAAGTCTGGCATCTGTGATGCTGGGGACTTCAGGAGGAGGCTGAGATGGATCATCAACTCGACACTTCTGGCTGAAGATTGTTGCAAATGCTTCAGCCTTATCTTTCGCACTGATGTGCTGGGCTCCCCCATCATTGAGGATGGGGATATTTGTGGAGCCACCTCCTTCAGTTAGTTGTTTAATTGTCCACCACCATTCGCAGCTGGATGTGGCAGGACTGTAGAGCTTAGATCTGATCCGTTGGTTATGGGATCACTTGGCTCTGTCCATCACATGCTGCTTTCGCAGTTTGGCACGCAGATAGTCCTGTGTTGTAGCTTCACCAGGTTGACTCCTCATTTTGAGGTATGCCTGGTGCTCTTCATTGAACCAGGGTTGGTCTCCTGGCTCGATGGTAATGGTAGAGTGGGGGATATGCTGGGCCATGAGGTTACAGATTGTGGTTGAATACAATTCTGCTGCTGCTGATGGTCCACAGAGCCTCATGGATGCCCAGATTTGCATTGCTGGATCTGTTCAAAATCTATCCCATTTAGCATGGTAGTAGTGCCACACAACACGATGGAGGGTATCCTCAATGTGAAGGCGGGACTTTGTCTCCACAAGGACTGTGCGGTGGTCACTGCTACCAATACTATCATGGACAGATGCATCTGCGGCAGGCAGATTGGTGAGAACGAGGTCAAGTATGTTTTCCCCTTTTGTTGGTTCCCCCACCACCTGCCGCAGACCCAGTCTAGCAGATTTTTTTTTTCGTGATAACGCACTGAAACAGGCCCTTCGGCCCACCGAGTCTGTGCCGACCATCAACCACCCATTTATACTAATCCTACACTAATTCCATATTCCTACCACATCCCCACCTGTCCCTATATTTCCCTACCACCTACCTATACTAGGGACAATTTATAATGGCCAATTTACCTATCAACCTGCAAGTCTTTGACATGTGGGAGGAAACCGGAGCACCCGGAAGAAACCCACGCAGATACAGGGAGAACTTGCAAACTCCACACAGGCAGTACCCAGAATTGAACCCGGGTCGCTGGAGCTGTGAGGCTGCGGTGCTAACCACTGCACCACTGTGCTTTAGGACTCGGCCAGCTCGGTCAGTAGTGGTGCTACCGAGCCACTCTTGGTGATGGACATTGAAGTCCCCCACCCAGAGTACATTTGGTGCCCTCGCCACCCTCAGTGCTTCCTCCAAGTGCTGTTCAACATGGAGGAATACTGACTCATCAGCTGAGGGAGGGCAGTAGATGGTAATCAGCAGGAGGTTTCCTTGTCCATGTTTGATCTGATGCCATGAGACTTCATGGGGTCCAGAGTCGATGTTGAGGACTCCCAGGGAAACTCCCTCCCTACTGTATATCACTGTGCCACCACCTCTGGTGGGTCTGTCCTGCCAGTGGGACAGGACATACCCGGGGATGGTGATGGCAGTGTCTGGGACATTGTCTGCAAGGTATGATTCCGTGAGTATGACTATGTCAGGCTGTTGCTTGACTATTCTGTGGGACAGCTCTCCCAACTTTGGCACAAGCCCCCAGATGTTGTAAGGAGGACTTTGCAGTGTCGACAGGGCTGGGTTTGCCATTTTCGTTTCGGGTGCCAAGGTCGATGCCGGGTTGTCCGTCCGGTTTCATTCCTTTTTATTGACTTTGTAGCGGTTAGATACAACTGAGTGGCTTGCTAGGCCATTTCAGAGGGCATGTAAGAGTCAACCATATTGCTGTGGGTCTGGAGTCACATGTAGGTCAGACCAGGTAAGGACAGCAGATTTCCTTCCCTAAAGGACATTAGTTTTTACAACAATCGACAAGAGTTTCATGGTCATCATTAGACTAGCTTTTAATTCCAGATGTATTAATTGAATTCAAATTCTACCTTCTGCTGTTGTGGGATTTGAACCCATATCCCTCGAGCAATACCCTGGGTCTCTGGGTTACTAGTCCAGTGACAATACCACTACGCCACCGCCTCCCTGGTGAAATACTGCAAGCTGCTATTGAAATTGTGACACTCATCATGTCATTTGAGAGGGACAGATAACAGTTGAAGAGGAAAGGTATTTAAGGGCATGAGGAAAAGTGGCGAAGTTGAACTGCAATAGATACCTTCAACATGGAGCTAGCATTAGCATTGACACAAGCGCCGTGTGCTGAATCATCTGCTGATAGGAAAATAGGAAGGACAGGTTTGGAAAAGATCCTGGAGTTGGTGTTTGTTATTTTACATGATTACATCGGGATGAAGGCTTCTGAGAATCATGGCAGATTTTTCTTTTTTCCCCTTCTGTGACCTGAGGATATTGGAGGTGAGTCCATTTAGTTTGCTGCATTGAATTATAGAATCTTGGATTGGGCTCAGATTTGATGAGAGGCCAGCTACTCGTTCAAACATTTAAGTATTAATTTACGTGTGGCTTTTCTTCTTTCCTCACTAGGTATGTTAAGATGGCATTCAGTGCAGTAGGTCTGTAGCAAAGATCATTGGCTGAATTTGCTTTTGCAGGAGCCTTTTCTAATCCTTCACAGCAAGGAGAATTAGAATATAATTGACACAACAGATGTCCTCAATAAAGCACTGGTTTGGCCTCAGCTGGAGTATTGTGCTCAATTCAGGGTAGTACCACACTTTAAGAAGGATGTCAATGCCCTCGAGAGGGTGGAGAGAAGATATACTGAAATGGTACCAGGGTAGAGGGACTTTAGTTATGTGGAGAGACTGGAGAAACTGAGGTTGTTCTCCTTAAAGCAAAGAAGATGTGATAGAGGTGTTCAAAAACATGGATGGTTTTGATAGCGTAATTAAGGAGAAATTATTTCCAGTGGCAGAAGGGTCAGTAACCAGAGGATGCAGATTTAAGGTGATTGGCAAAAGAACCAGAGGCGATATGAAGAAACAATTTTTTTATACAGCAAGTTGTGGTCTGGGATAAACTGACTGAAGCAGATTCAATGGTAACATTCAAAAGAGATGTGGATAAATACTTGAAGGGAAAACATTTACTGAGTTATGGGGAAAGAGCAGGGGAGTGGGATTTATCAGAAAGGTCTACCAAAGAGCCAGCACAGGCATGGAATGGGCCAAATGGCCTCCTTTTGTACTGTATGCTATGATTCTAACAATGATAGATGCTTTTTCTATTCTTGAAGGCCATCTCCAACGACAGTTCCTTCCTTTTTAGGTATATCCCATGTGCTACATTATTAGTCAGATTGGTGAAAGCACAAGTTGACAAGAACCTCAGAGCCCTGGAAAGAAACAAGGTGCCCAAAACTGAATGGATTAAACTTGGTCTTTTCCAGCCTATGCCTAACTATAATGATAAAGTATACTATTCTGACCAGGCCAGACCAACCACAGGTGAAAATGATCTCTACCATGCTATGGTTAATAGGTGAGTTAGCCAAAAATTCTTTTTATTAAACTCCTTTCTAAACATGCTAGCCATTTGCAATTGGAAGTACATTTGACTGTTATCATACACAATAATTTCTGTCATTTGACGTTGGGAGGAGAAATGTATTTGCGGCCTGTGTGTGTTTCTTCAGTGAAATCAATCAGGAACGCCTCAGGGGCCACGCAGTTAATGGCCCGCAGCACTGTCTGTCCTCAGAGAAGGCAAGCGGTGCTATACAAATGAAACTTTCTCCCAAAGTATCTACAAAACAAATCTGCAGCATAATCTACAGAAACTCATTGCATAAGATTTTTCTTATCACAAGAGAAATAGGTAAGTTAGAGAAGGAAAAACTGTTCCCATTAACTAATGATACAAGGACTAGGGGACACAGATTGAAGATTTTGGGCAAGGGATACAAGGGGAATATGAGGAAGAACTTTTTTACACAGCAGGTGGTGATGATCTGGAACTCGCTGCCCACAAGTGTGGTGGAAGCAGAGACAATCAATAACTTCAAAAGGAAATTGGATGGCCACTTGAAGGAAATAGACTTGCAGGGCTACGGGGATCGAGCGGGGTAATGGGACTGACTGAATAGCTCTGTAGAGAGCTGCATGAACTCGATGGGCTGAATGGCCTCCTTCTGTGCCGTAAATGACACTATGACTCTAACCATAACTTGATTAGTCGTTTGGCAGTACAGAAATTGAGTATTACTGAAAATAGAGACGTGTTGTTAAAGCTTTTCGTCTTTCACTCATCAGGACAATCTGCAAGAATACCAATGTAAGGGAAAACAACAACTTTATACTGTATGAGAGGAGTGTGCTGATTGGTTGGCAAGTGACTGGTAGAGGCGTTGCTATGGAGAATGCACCAATTTACCAGTTCTTTCTGTCTGCAAAGTACAGGGCCCTGTGTATTAATATATGTAGCTGCAGTACAGACAAATGCGTCACACAGCGAGCCCTACTGACAATCTTAAATTGGTTGTCAGCACCTCAGATATCAGATGATGTAAGAATTACATCAAGAATTACAAATATTGTGCCTGTTTCAGCTAAACAAAATAAATGACAGCCATTCGCTGGTTCATTCCTCAGGGCAATGCCTTGACCAATCAGAATCAAGCTGCATGGTTTAAATTTCAAACAAAGCTTTGCAGTTAACTGTCAGTCACTGTAAACTGGTGCATTCTCCATGGTAATGCCTCTATCAATCAGAGTTCACTTGCCAACCAATCAGCACTCTCTTCTCATACAGTATAAAGTTGTTGTTTTCCCTTACATTAGTTATTCTTGCGGATTGTCCTGATGAATACAAGATGAAAAGCTTTGACAACAGGTCTCTATTTTCAGCAATACATAACTTGATTATTGTGTTTGTGCCCAATGAAGGATAAACCTGTCAAAGATTGCATTTTCTTTAAAAGGATACCTTTATTACACAGGGATGAGACTAAATGCCCAGATTTCATTTATTCTCCCATTCTGGTCTCATTGATTCAATCAAGCTCAGTTCTAGCTTCAGTAACAATATTTCATCTTTCTTCTTTACACTCTTCAATGATCTGGTCTGAACGTTGGCACAAAAATTCCTGGGACTGGTGATGGTGTAAGTTGCACTTACCCAGAAGGAATGGGTGGGGGTGGAGAATTGGAATGTGGACTGGATATCTTGGCTGAGATTTTGCCTCATTAAATTCCTCTGCCCGCCCCTCCTACATCAAGTGGGTTGCTGGGGTGTTTCGGGGTTTTTCAAGGATATTCCTCTTTTTACATCCTTTAAGGGCCTTAGCAGTGCTCACACCAGTTGAGATGGGGTATGAGTTCCATTGATACTTTCTACAGGTCCCAACATTCTCTAAAGTAAGGCGGAGAATTGATTATCTCTTGATTGAGTGGCTCCAGTGCAAGCTGATGATTTTAATATCTATCTTCTCTTATTTGGACCGCTGAAGGACTCTACTTTGCCGTACAAGACTGGATTTGCTCGAGCCAAGGTGGCTGCCGCCAGTACGCCCTTGCAGGCAACTGAGACCCACCCTGGCTTTGCAAATGACCCTCATCCCCAGAATTTGGGAAGGTATCAACAAGCGCTATATAAATATAAGTTGTTGTTGTGGGTGTTGTCTTGTGTGGGGGCCATTGGAGTTTCAGGAATCTCCAGGCCAATTAACTTTAACAACTTCAGACCTCGCCATCAGTCCCATGTTTTTTTTTGAATTGGGGTGCTGGGTATGTGGGATTAGTCTGATGAAATCCAGGGCACGTGGAGGCATATCAGATATAAGCCCTTTATCACAACACAGTGCTGCCTTGTGGATGTTGCTCTGTCTTTTCTCTTTCTGGGTAAGGTTTGGCCTACTGCATCTTTGTATTTAAAAATTAATTTCAGACCACCTGCATGTGCAGTTTGGGATTTCTCCGTCCCTCCCCCCCAATGTCATTTCCTTGTACGGGCTCTCCCATGCTTTTTCAACACATTTATTTTCACACTCTTTAATTCTTTTAGTATCTTTGATTGTTTCACCAAGATGATGTTTTATATCATCTGCCAGTTTCTTGCTTTTCTTTTTAGTAGCTTACAGGCTTTTCAGCCCATTCACTTCCTCTTTTTGATTGCAATACCTGCCACTTTTCCTCCCTTTTGTGTGTTCAATGCTATTCAACAACAACAACCTGCATTTATATAGCAACTAATACAAAAGCAAAATACTGTCGATGCTGGAAATCTGAAATAAAAACAGAAAATGCAGGAAGTACTCACCAGGACTTGTCAGGACTTCTGACGACAGGTTATCATCCTGAAATGTTAAATGGACCCGATTTTAACCCACTCAAAACCCATTCACTTACAGAGAGTTAAAATCGGACCCATTAACTTTATTTCTCTCCATAAATTCTGCCTGGTGTGCTGAGTAATTCCAGCAATTTTGGTTTTTATTGCATTTTAAAGCTCCTTTAACACATTAAAACATTCTAACAGGATTTTCACAGGTGCATTATCAAACAAAATTTGACACTGAGCCGCAAAACGAGATATTAGGGCAGCTAACCAAATGATTGATCAAACTGATAGGTTTAAAGGGGCATCTTAAAGGAGGAGAGATGTTAGGGTCTCAAGTTATGTTAATGGATGTTAAATACCTGTTAGTTGTAGGTAATAGGGTGAACAGGTGTTGGGTATTGTTTAGTTAATTGTACACACGTGTATATAAAGAACCAGCCAACACTGGCTGTGTAGTGTTCGGAGTGAAGAAGTAAACTTTATGGTAAGCAATAAACAGGCTCTACGTAAGCATCCCAGTCTCAGTGTCTTCTTCATAAACAGGATTGGCAGTTTCTCAAACAAGAGAGAGGTAGAGAGGCAGAATGGATTAGGGAGGGATTTCAACGGCCCAGGCGGTTGAAGGCACAGCCACCAATGGTGAAATTATTAAAATCAGTAATGTGAGGCCAGAATTGGAAGAGTGCAGAGATTGAGGATGTTGTCGGACTGGACAAGGTTACAGAGATAAGAAGGAGCATTCTGATCTTTCAGTTCTGGCAAAGGGCCTATATTTAAGCATTAACTGCTTTAGATTCTAGATTGTGGGCGGCACAGTGGCGCCGTGGTTAGCACCGCGGCCTCGCAGCTCCAGCGACCCGGGTTCAGTTCTGGGTACTGCCTGTGCGGAGTTTGCAAGTTCTCCCTGTGACTGCATGGGTTTCTGCCGGGTGCTCCGGTTTCCTCCCACCGCCAAAGACTTGCAGGTTGATAGGTAAATTGGCCATTGTAAATTGCCCTGAGTGTAGGTAGGTGGTAGGAGAATGGTGGGGATGTGGTAGGGAATATGGGGTTAATGTAGGATTAGTATAAATGGGTGGTTGCTGGTCGGCATAGACTCGGTGGGCCGAAGGGCCTGTTTCAGTGCTGTATCTCTAAATAAATAAAATAAATCAATTTTCAATATTTACATATGGCCTGGTTTTCAATGCTGGTTAGAGCTATACATTTTTTGGTAGTGTTTAGTTGATACTACTGGATACTCCCTTCCTATATCCAAATATATGCTTTTTTTGCTGTGAAGTATGTTTTTGAATAGTTTCTATTCAAATTACCTGTCTGTAGTAGTTCTTTTTCCCTTGAAGGATTTTCACGGCCATCAGACATTGTGACACTACTGTTGGTTTTGTTTCAAAGATCTGTTGTTTTGGTTCGAGAAATAATTCCATTGATAGCTGGTGGCAAGGAACAAGACCATAGAACAGATGATGAAATTGAAAACTGGATCCGTGTGAACCTTTCCAAACTGGTGGATGTTAAACCGTTGTCCTTCAACCTGACCTATATAAGCAGATATCTCACAACCTATGGCATCAAGGTGTGTATGATATATGAGCAAAACAGTCTTTGATCTTTTATCCCCTGAAAGAAGTACAAAATTAAGGTACTTGGAAAAAACTCTTTCATATTTGATGGCCTAGAACTTGACCATACCCACTTTACATGCATAAAACATGTAAAAACATCAGGGCCCAATATGGTGGACACATGCTCATGCAATGTTGTAATTGCATCCTCCTCCATAAGTGTCCCAGATGGCATCTGAAATGGGTATTAGGCATATACAAATGAGGCTTATTGCATTTTTGAGGCCCTCTTCGCAAAATTTGTTTGCACATTACCGGAGCATATGTTGGGCATGTTTCAGTCAGTATTTTCAGGTGCTTGGCAGCCAAACCTGTAGTCCCAAAAGAACTGACCCTGTAAAGGTAAGTTTAAACTTTTTACATACCTTATTGTGGAGTGGGGAGTAGCAGGAGTACTCCTTCTGGCTCCACATTAAATTCCTGGACCACTCAACCCCTCCTGATTGCCTACACCTTCCAGGATTCTCTTAACGACCTCAATCGGAACCAAACCAGCCAATCTTGCTGCCTCTTGGGATGTGGTGGTGCCTGCAGCTTAATAAGCAAATTAGGCAGGTGGACCAACTTGATGTGGTCCTGCCACAGGCTTCATTAGGCACTTGTAGTATGCGCTGTAGTAAGATCATGCCCCAATTCAGACATGATCCAATTTCTAGGCCGACATATTTTTGAGTTTTACAGCTAATTGGGGATTCATTGCAGGTTGACTTCTATATTTGGCTTAGAATTGATGTTTACCTTTATTCCTCCTTCAGCTTGAAATGTGGGCAGTGGAATGTGAACTGTCAGTAGACTTCCTGTGGTTATGGTGCAACACAGGATTGTTGGTCCTGCAACAATAATTTCTGCATGATTTAGACCTGAGTGGTTTTAAACAAGCATTAATACACATTTTCTAATAACAATATTATCCTTAGACAACTGTTCTACATAAAGTGACAAGCTTTAATACAATAATATAAGCAAAATACTGTGGATGCTGGAACTCTGAAATGAGAACAGAAAGTGTAGGAAATACTCAGCAGGTCTGGCAGCATCTGTGTGGAGAGAAATAGAGTTAACATTTCAATTCTGTGACCCTTCATCAGAACTGGCAAAAGCTAGAAATGTAACAGTCTTTGAGCAAGTGAAAGGGGGGAAGGGGGAAGAAGAACAAGAAGGAAAGAATGTGAAAGGATGGAGGGGGGAGAGATTAAATGTCAGATGTCATGGAACAGAATGCAAATGGCGTGCTAAATAGTTGTCACAAAAGACAAAGCATGAATCCAGAGAGAGTGCTAATGGCAGAATAATGAACAGCTCTGTACAAAAGCAAAAACATGAAAAACAAGTTTAGGACTAGCATATGATTAAAAATAAGTAAATAATTATAAAAAGAATATATATATAAATAAAATAAAAATAAATAAATAACGGGGCTCATGGTCTGAAATTATTGAACTCAATATTGAGTCCAAAAGGCTGTAGAGTAGAGTGCCTAAGATGAGGTGCTGTTCCTTGAGCTCGTGTTAATGTTCACTGGAACAGTACAGCAGGCTGAGGACAGAAATGTGGGCATGGGAACAAGGTGATGAATTAAAATAACAAGAAACCAGAAGCTCGGGTTCACGCTTGCAGACCAAAGGGAGGTGCTCTGCAAAGCAGTCGCCCAATATGCATTTGGTCTCCCTGGTGTAGAGGAAACTGCACTGTGAGCAGCGAAAGAAATACAGGTAAATCGCTGCTTTACCTGGAAGGAGTGTTTGGGGTCTTGGATAGTGAGGAGAGAGGAGGTAAAAGGGCAGGTATTACACTTCCTGCGATTGCATGGGAAGGTGCCGTGAGAAAGAGACGAGGTCTTGGGGGTGATGGAGGAGTGGATCAGGGTGTCGCTAGGGAATGATCCCTTCAGAATGCTGACAGGGGAGAAGGGGGAAGATGTGTTTGGTGGCGGCATCACGCTGGAGGTGGCAGGAATGGCGGAGGGTGATCCTTTGGATGTGGAGGCTGGTGGGAAGGAAAGTGAGGACAAGGGGAACCCTGTCGCAGTTCTGGGAGGGGAACAGGTGAGGGCAGAAGTGCAGGAAATGGGTTGGACATGGTTGAGGGCGCTGTCAACCACAGTGCGGGGGAATCCTCGGGTTGAGGAAAAAGGAAGACATCAGAGGCGCTGTTGTGGAAGATTGCATCATCAGAACAGATGCGTCGAGGATGGGGAAACTGGGAGAATGGAATGGAGTCCTTACAGGAGGCACGGTGTGAGGAAGTGTAGTCGAGGTAGCCGTGGAAGTTGGCAAGCTTATAATAAATACTAGTGGACAGCCTATCCCCAGAAATGGAGACAGAGAAGTCAAGGAAGGGAAGTATCGCAGATGGACAAACTGCTGTCTCCACAAAGTCCCTACAAGCTTATCAGACTCACAGCCTCCTGGGCTACTGTTAAAGAAAAAGGATTCCCGACTGTCTATGCTGCACGCTAACCTTTGTGGGGGGGTGGTGAGGAGCGGGGGTGGGGTTTTGTTCAAGTCCTACCCTTGTACTATCTGGCTACCTTCAGCTTTACATGCTCATAAACGTTTCCTATCAAGCTGACGCTATGTTTGAAGTGTTTTCACCACGTGCTAATCTTTTCAATCTTAAACTTGGTTGCACAAGTTATGTTTGTTGTACTGCAATGCATAGGCCAATCTTTATCTACTTGTGGCCTTCAGGCCTTCATAGTTCTGACTGCCTTAGCTGCATACTGTGCTGTCCTAGCAACTGCACCTCTTGGAGCCTGATTCTCATGGCTAAGCTTGCTTTGTTCACCCAGAAATGAAAAGCTTCCTCTTTTCTCCAAGTTCGACCATTTAAAACACTTGAAAATATTTTAACATGAACCTTCCGTAGTTTTTTCTGACAATGCTGCTCTGTGCTTCAGTGATACGGACCGTAGGGGAGATTCTTTGCTGGTATATATGCCAGTTATGCAAGTATGCTTCTAGTGTGGGAGAGATCATAAAGTTCAGACCAAGGTTTTGAGCCTACTCTACATTATGATCATATTCCATGTTTTTTTCTGGCTAGGCTTTGCTGGTTTCTCAGAGGACTTGTAGTGATGGTATGCATGGGCTTCATTAAGGTTTGTAAATTATGTTAATGAGGGTAGGGATGCCATGGTTTTAGCATATTATGATTTCTATCCACAAGAAGGGGTTCCTAGTACTGCAGAAAACTAGTGCTAATATGCTTTTGAAATGGCTTGTTGGAGTGTTATGGCACATATAACAGATTCTCTGGAGGTACAGGGCAAAATTAGAAAACTGAGTTGAATTTTACAGAGTATTGTAAAATTCAGGAGAAATTCATGAGTTTTTAGTGATTTTTTTTGAGAGGCTTTTTAACCCAGTGTCACGTGAAGTCCTTTATGATTCTGGAAGTTATGCGAATTTTGCTAGGCCAAAGTCACTGTAAAACGGGCAGAGCTTGGATATTGGTTGCAATCTCTCCTACATCAGTTTTGTATATGAATAAGGAAGTGACATCTCAATGAGACAGAATAGTAAACACTTTACTTCTCCATCTAGAGAGGGGCCCACTGTCCCTTTTGACTTGGCTTTTACAAGTTGGTTTTAATTAATACCACATGAGGTGAGGTAAAAGTGAACTTAAATAATTTTTCCAAAGATGTTTGATTTTGCAAATTATGGACAGTGTTATAAAACATTTACATTATGTAATTCATGCCCGTCTAAGAGCGAAGTCCAAAGTACGGAAAGTCCTCATCAGGGAACTCCTCTTTGCTGACGATGCTGCTTTAACATCTCACACTGAAGAATGCCTGCAGAGTCTCATCGACAGGTTTGCGGCTGCCTGCAATGAATTTGACCTAACCATCAGCCTCAAGAAAACGAACATCATGGGGCAGGACGTCAGAAATGCTCCATCCATCAATATTGGTGACCACGCTCTGGAAGTGGTTCAAGAGTTCACCTACCTAGGCTCAACTATCACCAGTAACCTGTCTCTCGATGCAGAAATCAACAAGCGCATGGGAAAGGCTTCCACTACTATGTCCAGACTGGCCAAGAGAGTGTGGGAAAATGGCGCACTGACACGGAACACAAAAGTCCGAGTGTATCAAGCCTGTGTCCTCAGTACCTTGCTCTATGGCAGCGAGGCCTGGACAACGTATGTCAGCCAAGAGCGACGTCTCAATTCATTCCATCTTCGCTGCCTCCGGAGAATACTTGAAGATACGGTCCTGCCACCTGATGCCAACACAGAAGTCCTCGAGGCGGCCAACATCCCACGCTTATACACACTACTGAGTCAGCGGCGCTTGAGATGGCTTGGTCATGTGAGCCGCATGGAAGATGGCAGGATCCCCAAAGACACATTGTACAGCGAGCTCGCCACTGGTATCAGACCCACCGGCCGTCCATGTCTCCGCTTTAAAGACGTCTGCAAACGCGACATGAAGTCCTGTGACATTGATCACAAGTCGTGGGAGTCAGTTGCCAGCGTTCGCCAGAGCTGGCGGGCAACCATAAAGGCGGGGCTAAAGTGTGGCGAGTCGAAGAGACTTAGCAGTTGGCAGGAAAAAAGACAGAAGCGCAAGGGGAGAGCCAACTGTGTAACAGCCCTGACAAACAAATTTTTCTGCAGCACCTGTGGAAGAGTCTGTCACTCTAGAATTGGCCTTTATAGCCACTCCAGGCGCTGCTCCACACACCACTGACCACCTCCAGGCGCTTACCCATTGTCTCTCGAGATGAGGAGGCCAAAGAATGTATTGAATAGTTAAATTGAAAAGCTTTGAAGCTAAATTACAAAATCAATAAAATATACAAAAGTGCAGCAGTTCAAAGTTAGAGAGTAAATAATTGAAGTACACGTTATGTGGCCTGATTTGTGCAGTGTTTTTCCTTACTGGAAAGCTGCCATTGTCCAAGCGTATGTGTGATTTTGAACTCCTTAATTTCAGATGCTATCCCTGACATACTTATTTACAGCATATTTATCCTTTTCTTTTGCAGTTATCTGTGGATGGAGCTAAGAATTTACCCTGGGCTAACTTTGCATTAGCTCACTTCTCATTCAATCCTCCCGGTGCATATTATTTTGGTAGTCCTTGGGCCAAATACGATCCCCCAGTTTTCGTAGAGAACATAGATTTCGCCAGTCTCCAGAAGTGCCCAATATGGTTAGATAATTTTAAGGTAATGTGGTTTTAATGATTAATTATTGCACTATAGATTATTTGTAGCTGTATATTTTGTAACTCAGAACTAAAAATGGTGTCATGTAGGGTTACCACAGCAACTCAGTTTGTTTATTGGAAAATGTATTTTATTATTTATAATACACAGACATCCCAATGGTGGAATTTGGAAAATAATTCAATTCATGTCTTTGGGGAAACAATTGTCTTCATGCTTCCATGTAAAATAAAGGAATTGATTATCAGTAGAAAACTTAAGGATCATCCAAACAACAAAAACCTAGTTAACACTAGTCAGCATGGATGGAGAGGGAAGGTTTTGCCCAACTAACCTCCTCAACTTCTTTGAGGAAGCGGATAACTCTGATATGGTATACCTCGACTTCCAAAAGAGATGTGAGACTGTTCCTGCCAATTAAGTGGTTGTCTCTGAATTAAAGGACAAAGTATGAGTACAAATTTAGTGTGGGGTATAGTTTGCTCAGCAGGTGACCAGAATATTACTCTTTTTTAATCATACAGCAACTTTTTAAATTAGTTATTCATATTCTGATTTCTGAAAAAAGATTTCTACATGTAGTGTGATGAAAATATTCTACAAATGTTCATTGTAGTATAATTTGATTATAGTTTAAACCCCAGGTCCAGCATGCTGAGCCATGGAGTGGCAAGATGTGGTTCTTCTACAAATGTGTTTCCCTGTCAGGTCAAATTCTGATCTCAGCTGTGTTGCTGTTGAAAGATAACAAGCAGAAATCATGTGCTTTTGCACAGCAGAGAGGGAGAAAATCAAAGGACCCATTAACCCAGGTTGCTTTGCATATCTCCGGGTAGTTGGCTATAGAGAGGCACTAGTGGAGACTGGGGAGTTGGTCTCCAGTTTGTCTTCAGAAACGCATATGGTACTAGGATACTTCAGAAAGAAGATAGTAACTTCACTATTCTTTTTGTATTAAGCTGCAAGCACCTGATTTTTCATAATCATTTCTTTAAAATCTATAGTCATTCCCAAGAAGAGTTTATCATGAGTACCTCACTGTGATTGTCCATCTTCGTGAAGTTGCTGTCTCCTCATTGGACGGAAGTGCACTTACTTATAATCTGAAGGATCAGGCCTGGACTGCTTTACAGGTGTTTTCTAAAGGGTATTGTAACACCGCGATTTATCAGTTACCACTGTACCAGGGAGCTCCCACTCAGGTATGAAATATCTTTATATATAATCAGAAATGCCCTGTATTAAAATGTTTGGCCTTACACCAGTGATGAAAGTGTTCCAGAATGAATACTCTTGACCTCCAGCCCTGACCCTTGCTGGAGTATCCAGGATCTGAGTGGGGTCAGTTCATTTGCTTGTCTTCATTAGGTATTTGCTCCACTGTGAGCAAATTATGGGTACCCACAAGGGAAATGGTCAATAGGAGGGCCCTCGCGAAAAGTACAGGCTTCTTAGGAAGATAGGTCAAAGCATTAGCTTGCAGCATTTCTGGGGCTTTTCAGACCATGATTGTGGGAAACTGGACTAGTGATCCAGAGACCCAGACTAATGCTGCAGGTACATAAGTTGAAATCCCACCTGGGGGAATTTAAATACAATTAATTATTAAATCTGCAATAAAAAGCTAGTCTCAGCAATGGTGACCATGAAACTACCGGATTGTCGTAAAAACCCATCTGGTTCATTAATGTCCTTCACGGAAGGAAATCTGCTGTCCTTACCTGGTCTGGCCTATGTGTGTCTCCCGACCCATAGTAGTGTAGTTGACTCTTAACTGCCCTCTGAAATGGCCTAGCAAGCCATTCAGTTGTATCAAACTGCTACAGAAAAGTTGAATAAGAATAAAAAGGGACAGACCACCTGATGTTGACTTAGGCACTGGAAATGACAAAGACAAACCTGTAAAGTCCTCCTCACTAACATCTGGGCATGTGTGCCAAAATTGGGAGAGTTGTCCCGCAGACTAGTCAAGCAACAGCCTGACATAATCACACTCACCGAATCATACCTTCCGCCCAATGTTCCAGACTCCTCCATCATCACACCTGGATATGTCCTGTCCCACAGAGAGGGCGGCACAGTTGTACATCATCGGGACAGTGTGGCCCTGGGAGTCCTCAACATTGACCCTTCAGACCCAATGAATGAGTGCTCCTCCATGGACACCACGGAAGAAGCACTAAGGATGGCAAAGGCACAGAATGCATTCTGGGTCGGTGATTTCAATATCCATCCCCAAGTAGCCCAGTGGCAGCACTAGTGACCAAGTCCTGAAGGACGTGTCTGCCAGATTGGGACTGCGACAGGTGGTGGGAGAAATAACAAGAGTGAAAAACCTGCTTTACCTCATCTTCACCAATCTACCTGTCTCAGATGGATTGTCCTGGGCAGTACTGGTAGGAGTGATCGCCTTGTGGAGACAAAATCCTATCTTCACACAGAGGACATGCTCCACCGTCTTGTGTGGCACTACCACTGTATTAAATGGGATAGATTCAGAACAGGTCCAGCAGCTCAAAATTGGACATTCAAGATGTGCAATCTGTACCCTCTTGGCCAGACATATCCCTCACTCTATCATCACCATCAAGCCAGGGGACCAACCTTAGTTCAATGAGGAGTGTAGGACGGCATGCCAGAAGCAACAACAGGCAGACCTAAAAATGAGGTGCCAACCTGGTGAAGCTACAACACAGGACTACATGCATGCCAAACAGCAGAAGTGTGTCATTGACCGAGTGTGGCATTGAGGAGCCCTAGTAAAATTAAAGTCAATGAGAATCGGGGGAAAAGACTCCGCTGGTTGGAGTCATACCTAGCACAAAGAAAGGTGGTTGTAGTTGTTGGAGGGCACTCATCTCAAACCCTCCAGGCCAGGTAGTGTTCTAGGCCCAACCATCTTCAGCTGCTTCATCAATGACTTTCCCTCCAACATAAGGTCAGAAGTGGGGATGTTCATTGATTGCACAGTATTCAGTTCCATTCACAACTGATCAGATACTGAAGCAGTCTGCGCCCGCATGCAGTAATACCTGGACAACATTCAGGCTTGGGTTGATAAGTGGCAAGTAACATTTAAGCCACACATGTGCCTGGCAATGAGCATCTCCAACAAGAGAGAATATAATCATCTCCCCTTGACATTCAATGGCATTATCATCGCTGAATCCCCCACTATCAACATCCTAGGGGCTACCATTGACCAGAAACTGAACTGGAGTAGCCATATAAATACCGTGGCTACAAGAGCAGGTCAGAGGCTAGGAATCCTGCGGCGAGTAACTCACCACCTGACTCCCCAAAGCCTGTTCACCATCTACAAGCCACATGTCAGGAGTGTGATGGAATACTCTCCACTTGCCTGGATGTTTGCAGCTCCAACAACACTCAAGAAGCTCAACGCCATCCAGGACAAAATGGCCTGTTTGATTGGCACCCTATCTACAAACATTCACTCCCTCCACCACCAACGCACAGTGGCAGAAGTGTGTACCATCTACAAGATGCACTGCAGCAATGCACCAAGTCTCCTTAGACAGCACCTTCCAAACCCGCGACCTCTACCACCTAGAAGGACAAGGGCAGCAAATGCATGGGAACATCACCACCTGCAAGTTCCGCTCCAAGTCACACATCATCCTGACTTGGAACTATATCGCTGTTCCTTCACTGTCATTGGGTCAAAATCCTGGAACTCCCTTCCTAACAGCACTGTGGGTGTACTGACCCCACATGGACTGCAGCGGTTCAGGAAGGCAGCTCACCACCACCTTCTCAAGGGCAATTAGGGATGGGCAATAAATGCTGGCCTAGCCAGCGACGCCCACATCCCCATGAATGAATAAAAAAAAAAATTCAATGGCAATACCATCACTGAATTCTCCACCATCGACATCCTCAGAGGTTGCCATTGATTAGACACCTAAACGTCCAGCCAGATAAATACTGTGGGTACAACAGCAGGCCAGAGGGGGGAATTCTGCAGTAAGCAACTCACTTCCTGAAAAAGCCTGTCCATTAGTCAGGATTGTGATGGAATACCTCCCACTTGCCTGGATGAGTGAAGCTCCAACAACACTTGAGAAGCTTCTTGCCATCCAGGACAAAAAAGCCCACTTGATTGGCACCCCATTCTTTAAATTTCACTCCTTCCATCAATGGTGCACAGTGGCAGCAGTGTGTATCATCTAAAAGATGCACTGCAGCAACTCGCCAAGTCTCCGTCAACAGCACCTTCCAAACCTGCGACTTCTACCACCTAGAAGAACAAGGGTAGCAGGCGTATGGGAGCACCACCGGTGGCAAGTTCCCTTCCAAGTCACACGCCATCCTGACATAGCAATATATTGCTGTTCCTCTACTGTCACGGGGTCAAAATCTTGGAGCCCTTTCTCCAACAGCACTACACCACATGGACTGCAGTGGTTCAAGAAAGAAGCTCACCACCACCTTCTCAAGGGCAATAAATCCTAATCTTGCCAACGATGCCCACATCCCATGAATGAATTTTAAACAATTATTCTGGCCTGGAGATCCCGATAGGCCCCATGCTGCCACTACATAACATGTATGTAGGATTCTTTCTGGTATCTAGATTGCTGGGTGGAACGGAGGCTGAACTCAAGGGAATTACTATGCTGAAAAGCTGTTTCCCCAGCCCTACTACCTCCAATGTCATGGGCCATGTTTGAGGTAGACGGAGAATCCTTTCTTCACAGACCCCCTACTTTGGATTAGAGTTACATTATCGCAGCAGACAATTCTCAAAACCTACATTTTTACTTAGAAATCTTGAATTACTGCCATGCCTGAATGTTTTATACTAACACTGGTGTCAAATGTAAAAAAAAGTATTCTATCCTCATCTTAAAAAAACACAGAAGTCCATATTTTGATTTTTTTCTTAAACATGTGATAGCAAAAGAATAAATGTTAAGTAGAAGGGCTCATTTCAGTTAAAATGGTCTCCATGAGGCCTATTTTATTAATTATATGACTTTATTTTCCAATTGTTGTGATCATTCCTACTGGCATGATTGGGATATACAGAAACCAGAAAGTCAGCAAAAATTCAGTAATCTGGATTCCTGATTAAATTGTGCAAGAGCTGCCCCTGTTGGCAAAACCAGATGTACAATTACCAACGCAATACCAGGTTCCAACTGAGGGCCAGGGTAGAGGAGCTCCCAACTGAGTGATTCCCTTTCTCCAACCAACCCCTGTCCCTCCCGACACTTAGTCGATGGCCTTGTAGGAATGTTTGGAGACTCCACCCCAACAAGGCCATGGTAGAAACGTTGCTCGCTGACCGACCGTGCATCCTCAGCTCATAAAAATTTGACCTACTGGCACAACCTACATTGGAGTAAAAATTTGTCGCGGCTATTAATGCAAAATGAGTAGTATCGCATTGGCCGCCCATTATACCCCTTGCCTAATATTCAATTCCATTGACTACAATGAATTGGAATATCAAATGGGACCTATGACAACTTTACATTGCCACCCAAGACAAATTTCTACCTGCTATTTATATATTAAAAATAGCTGTAAACAGTCCCAAGTTTAATGCGCTTTAACTACTTTCCTGTGTGCAGGATGTCTTGGCTACTTTGGCAAGAGGCGATTCTCAGAATGTTCTAGGTGATCTGGTTCGTAGGAATACTGTAAGTGTCATTTGCAATTAATAAAAGTTTTAATGTTTTCCGAATGCGAGTTTGAAATGTCACCCTTTAAACATATTTTCCTACATAGATTCTTCGAGTGAGAGGTGCATCTGTGCTTGTTCGCATTGCTGATGGAAGAAGAAATGAGGAGCTAGTAACATATTCTGAAGGAGTAAGCTAACTTGAGAATCTACTACAGAGAATTATTTCACTCTTTTGCCCCTCCCCAGCAGCAAAAATTTAAAGTATGGTAGCCTTGTAGATGTATCAAAGAAAAGGAAATTGATTTGATATGCCTTTGTATGTTGGCAGCATCTGCCCTGCAGTCACCAACAAGTGCAAACAATACATATGAGTCCATCATCATAGTGTTTAGAACAAAGCTTGGAATGACTAAATATCGAGCTTTTGTTCTACATATGGGGGCGTGGGGGGCAGAGTTAATCATGAAGAAAGGTTGGATAGGTTGGGTCTGTATCCATTGGAGTTTAGAAGAATGAGAGGTGATCTTATTGAAACATATAAGATCCTGAGGGGATTTAACAGGGTGGATGCTGAAAGGATGTTTCCCCTTGTGGGAGAGACTAGAACTAGGGGACACAGCTTAAAAATAAGGGGTTACCCATTTAAGATGAAGGTGAGGAGAAATTTTTTTCTCTGAGGGTTGTGAATTTGTGGAACTCTTTTCCCCACAGAGTGGTGGAGGCAGGGTCATTGAATATTTTTAAGGCAGTGGTAGATAAATTCTTGATTAACCAGGAAGTCAAAGGGTATCAGAGGTAGGCGGAAAAGTGGAGTTGAGGCCACAACCAGATCAGCCATGATCTTATTAAATGGCGGAGCAGGCTCGAAGGGGCCGAATGGCCTACTCCTGCTCCTAAATCATATGTTCATATATAATAGCACAATTTAATGTTTTAGGCATAGAGTGAGATTGAGTGGATTCTAATTTTTTCATTTCCATTTCTTGAAGGATGTTAATCAATCATACTTACCATCTGAACTCATTGAATTGTATAATGCAGAACCTAGCAACATGCTACTCAGGCAGTTGATTCCTGCTGGCAAGTCCATGGAAGATTTTAGAAAGCAGTTATCACTTGGATTCAGAGAGGTATGTAAATTTTAGGGGAAGTCCATGTTTTCTTGTTTGTTGAGGTGATACACCCTCGAGATATTTTACTGCTGCTCCTCCCCGTACCAAACATCCTCTGCGGCTAGGAAAATCCTCCATTAATCATAAAATGATACAGCACAGAAGGCAGCTAAGTGGCCCAAAAATGACTCATTCTCAAACCTTTGCTGAGCCGCTCCCCATAGCAAAGATTGAGAACTGAGGCTGTAGAAAATGAGAATGTCCATCCTATACCTTTCACAGCCGATCTTACATATCTGACTTCCATTTGTACTGCAGTTTCAGCCAATATTATGGGAGGGGTAGGAAGAGGGGTAACCAAATGATTATGAACAAGCAAATTTATTTATTGGATATTTGTTCTTCAGAAGTGCTATTTCAGTACCATAATGCCACTGAGTGATGTTCTCCATCCCTCACCTTAAACACCAGGAGGGAAATTTTAACAGGCAAGGGGAGGCAGGTTTGAGTTCATTGTTGGGGGGGGGGGGGGGGGGGGTGGGGGTGTTAAATCCCCTAAAAATGACATCAGATAAGGATCCTGACATCATTTCCCACCCCCCCCCCCCCTCACCCCCACTTCCAGGTTTGCAGGCGAATGGGGAACCCCCTTAGAGCTGTTGGGTAAGTAATTGTAATATGTGTGACGGAAACCTGCCAAATGGAAACATATTAATTTTGTCAGATGGAACACTACTTGAACCCTTTTGCTGGACATTGCACAGAACTTGTTTAAAAAAAAAACCAGAGTTGGACAGCTGAAACATGGCTCCACATTTGCATTCTGAGAGACCATTGAATAGAGAGCCAATGGGAGTGCTCACTGATTCAATTAACAAGACTGGTCTGGGCAATCATGATATGCCACCTTCTTTGTCTGTGTAAGAGCCAGAGCTCCACACCCCACCAAATGTGACTGGAGAACGTTGAGAATCAACAACCTTCGCAGAAGATGCTGTTTCAAACAAAGTGCTGGTCACATGATGTACCTGCTGGCCAGACTGGGAACTGTTTGAATTGTGCCTTACAGAAAGGTTTGGACGGACTGCAATTTGAAGACCAAAGAGAAAGAAGTTCTCTCTCTCAAGCATAGTCCCAGGGTCCCATGGAAGCAGCTTAAGCCTCAAGACAGAAGACCTCTTCAGCCTTCTGGTATGACCGAAGCAAATTTGAAAGTGTGCACTGGGTCCCAACGAGAACTGCAAGACCTCAACTCCAACCAAGGGCTTTACATCAAAACCAAAAGACAGTCACTGAGTTCTATTTATTGCCAACCCTACTTAAGCCTCCCCCCCTTTAATTCTTTCTCCCCCTCTGTATCTATTTGTGTGTGTGTTTATTTCGTATGCATGCTAGCGTGGTTGCGTAGCGTATTTTAGTAATTTTAACTAAGTTAGAGTGATAAAGTGAATAAACTTGCATCTTTCTTGTTTAAACCTGAGAAAACTTGTCTGGTTGGTTCATTTACAATTACAATTCGAGAGCAGTGAGCAAGGACTCTGAGGTGTTAAGCTAAAAACACAGGGTTACAGCCAAACCAGGAAAGGGGGAAGAAGGGAGCCTGAGACCCCTTCCTCACCCGGTCATAACAAATGTAAATAGATCAGTAACTGCTGTTCTAATCAAGCGTTCAGGCTTTAACAGCCAGCACACCCATTTCTTCAGGTGTCAGCAAAGCACCAGGGTCAACCAGGCAAGTGCACAGTGTTACGACCGAGGCGGGAGGAGTGCACTGTTAATTCAGTCTCACTTGTCCACAGGTCACAACAGATCTATAAATTTTTCCACTTACTGAAACAGCCAAATAGATACTCTATTTGTCCCCAGAATAAAGCCCACCAACCAAGTTTTTTTAATAAGCAACAAAATTATCCATTTATTATAAACCAAGTCTTAACTAATGATGAAGTATACATATAAGCAAATTGAAATATTAAAGCCCCTTTTTTTTTAAATATCCAAGCCCTCATGCACATGCACATACATCCAAACGAAGGAATAAAAAAAAAGAACTTAGATGCAAAGATGTGGAAGGAAGTCCTTTGTTTTGGTGAGGTGTCCCAAAGTCGAATAGTTGGCTGCCACTAGGAATTGTTCCAGGCGAGGTTTATGAACAGTCTGGATCAGCATTCAAAGAAAATCAACTGCAGAAGGCTTCACATAGGTCTTACAGCAGGTGTGCAGCAACAAAGGGTTCAGTTCTAACACATTCAATGCAAAGTCCTTTTTAAAGATGCAAGGTTTCTGCAAACATTCCAGATGTCTTCAAAATATGGAAGGCAAGAATACAACTTCACACAGGCTTTTGTTTTTCAAGAGCAAGGATTCTTCAAAGAGAGGGAACAGTGGCCTGGATGTTCTTCTGATCTCCAACAACCCCTTTAGTCCAGAAAAGAAGATGGCTTTTAACAGTTGAAAGTGAAACCAAAAACAGTTCAGCGACAATCCTGTTGCAGCTGTATATCGTAGTCTGTCATTTCTTAGTAAACATCCATCCTTCAGGTTAGAACCCTGATTTACTTGAAATGTTTACTTGAAATCACATGTTTTCCAGTACTTGTTCACTGGTCAACCCTTTGGGGGTTTTTTTAAAAAAGAAAATGAACAAAAATTCAGCAATCTCCAGTTGATTCAATGTCCATGAAATCCTTTTTAGTTTTTAAAAATATAGATTCCCAAGTTTCAACACAAAAATGGAAACTCTTCTAACAGCAGGGAGTGTTTCTTCAGTGAAACTGACAGGTTGGAAAGGCTTTGATCAGTAAAGACGAGGAGCTCCAGCCATAGCCAGGAGAGAGGCTGCTGCTCACAGCACTCCTTCTCAGAGTGCTTTCATTGCTTGACACGTGATTGCCAACTTCTTGGAAGTCAACTTGCCTATCTTGCACTTCACCCACCTTGAGTTGCACTTCCCTGCTGTCAGCCTTCACCACGGTATGGGAACAACTTACGCAGCTCTGACTTGCATCCCTGATGAGGAACAAGAGGAGAACCAGGAGCGACACCAGCAGTAGCACCACATGCCAGAGAAGTTGGATGCAGATCCAGCTGGAAGGAGGTTAGACCCCCAACGCAGGGTCTACAGGCAGAGGATCAGCTCTTTTGACCTGTGTAAGCACCAGTGCCTCAAGAAACTCAGTCTTTCACGGCAAGTCGTTGCTAACATCTGCAGCCTTCTGCAACAACACCACTTTCCCAGGTAGGCACACATTGCCAGTGACCATCAAGCTGGCCGTCAGTGGAGGATTACGACCAACAACACCCCCCCGCCACCCCCACTGGGGTTGCCTCTCCCTGAGATTGTGTACTCTCTTCTGCAAGAAGAGAAATCAGAGCATTGTAAATGTTAGAAATGGCTTGTGTGGAGAGGAGGGAAGGACAACATTTGTGGAAAGTGACTGTGAGGCATGGGTGCAAAAGGGCAATAGGATGAGGGTGAGTGTGACTGTTGGCTGTCCAGTTGGGGATGTGAGGAGCCTGGAATGAGTGGAGCTGGAAAGTTTGTTGATCTGATGAGTGCTGTGCAAGCTAGAGTGTGGGGCTTGCCACCTCTTATTCCACTCACCTTAACCACCCTCCTGAGGTCCTGCATCCTCTTGGTGCACTATCTCCAGGTGGGAGGGATCACACTTCTGCTGTTGACTTCCTTGGCCTCTTTCATGCACACCTGCCTGTTTTTGAGAGGCTGTCCTCTTCCTCCCATCCTTGGAAAAGATCACTTCCCTGCAATCCCTCAGATCCCACAGCAGGACCTCCAGGTAAGAGTGAGACACCTGGGGAGCAGCCTTCCCCAATCTCCTATCTGTTCCTGTGGTTGTTGCAGCCATAGAAATGCATGTCCAGTTGAGCCATTCTAATCCATGGCGTGGTCCCTTTTAATTAGAAATCCTTCCTTTAACGGATTCAACACATTATCCTGCCACCTTCTCTGGTTGGGATGTTAATGCCATTTAACAGGTTCCACTGTTTCACCAGGGATTTAGCTAAAATTTCCACCGTGGGTATGAGGAGCACATAGGTTTTAGCTACTAAGAGACCATTCATGCAGCTGCATTTGCTGAATCCTCCCTGGGGCCCCTTGCACACTCAACCAAAACCCCCAAATCTCTGCAATTTCTGAAGCTCCGAGCTCCTTTTGTCCACAGGACCCACCACCTCCTCCCTTCATTCATCAATTTCCTGACCACTCACTTGCTCTTCCTAACCCTACATGCTACATTACTGATATTCTCAGTGGTTCTCTCTTCAGTCATTACAGCTCAATTTCAAAACTGCCATCAACACACCCCTTCTCAAAGAAAACACCCTTGACCTTTTCATCTTAACTAACTACCACTCCATCTTCAAACTTCCTTGTCCTCTCCAGGGTCCAATTACTTGGGGAGAGCTGGCTAAGGTTGATTGGGTAAATAGACTAAAAGGATATGACGGTAAATAAACAGTGGCAAACATTTAAAGAAACAATTCAAAATGATCAAGGGAAGTACATTCCATTAAAAAAAAACTCAGCAAGATCCATCCGTGGCTTACTAAGGAAGTTACGGATATTAGATTAAAAGAAGAGGCTTATAATGTTGCAAAGAATATTAGTAAGCCTGCGGATTGGCCACCAAAAAGTTGATAAAAAGGGGGAAAAAATAGAATATGCACGTAAACTAGCCACGAATATAAAAACAGATTGTAAGAACTTTTACGGGTATAGAAAGAGAGTAGCTTACGTAAACGCTGGTCCCTGAGAAGCAGAGACAGGAAAAATTATGAGAAATGGCAGAGACATTAAATATTTGTTCAGTGTTTATCTTCACAGTAGAAAATGCAAATTACATACCAGGAGTCGAGGGTAACCTAAGGGCTAATAAATGAGTAAGGAAATTGATATCAGCAGGGAAAGAATACTGGAAAAATTTAAGGGACTATAATTTGACAAATCCCCAGGACCTGATGGACTACATCCAAGTGTTCTAAAAGAGGTAGCTGCAGAGATAGTGGATGCACTGGTTATGATTTTCCAAAATTCTCTAGATTCTAGCATGGCCCCAGCAGTTTGGAAGTTAGAAAATGTAATACCACTATTCAAGAAAGGAGGGAGACAGAAAACCGGGAACTACAGACCAGTTAGACTGACATCAGTTGACAGGAAAGCGCTGGAATCTATTAAGGAAGTTTTAACAATGCACTTAGAAAATCATAGTATGATCAAAGTCAGCATGGTTTTACAAAAGGGAAGTCATATTTGACAAAATTATTAGAGGTTTTTGAGGATGTAAACTAGTAGGGTAGATAAAGGGGAACCAGTAGATGTAGTATGGCCTACTCCTGTTCCTAATTCGTATGTTCGTATGTGTAATATACCTGGATTTCCAAAAGGCATTCAATAAGGTGCCACACAAAGATTAATATGCAAGATGAGGGCTCATGGAGTTGGGGGTAATATATCAGCATAGATAGAGGATTGGTTAACGGACAAGAAGCAGAGAGTAGGAGTAAGTGGGGCATTTTCAATTGGCAGAGTATAACTGGAGGACCACTGCAAGGATTGGTGCTGGGGCCTCATCTATTTACAATCTATATTAATGTCTTAGATGAAGAAACAGTGCAAGAATCTTAAGTTTGCTGATGATACAAAGTTAGATGGGAATGCAAGTTGTGAGGACACTAAGAGGCTAAAAAGAGATATAGACGGGTTAAGTGAGTGGGCAACAAGGTGGCAGACACTTTGGTAGTAAGAAAAGAAGCAGAATATTTTTTTTAAAAGGTGTGAAACTTGTCAGTGTTGCTGTTCAGAGGGACTTGGGTATACTTGCACAAGGAACACAAAGTTAGCATGCAGGTACAACAAGCAATTAGGAAGGCAAATGGCACATTGCAGGGACAGGCACCAACATGTTGCAGCACGGACATGGGGGCGATTAATCTGTATATAAAGTATTTATCCAATCTAATGCCATCAAAGCATCCAATTTAAAACACATTTCTTCCTATAAATAAAGTAGCTAAGCATACAAATATCAATGCGGAGCAGCACGATTGTATTAGCTAGCTAGCAAGCAAAATAGTATGCAATGCGAATTACTTTTGCAGCTAGGTTATTTTAAAACACAAGGGTTAAAGGCTTGAAGCAGGGGTGCCCAACACTTTCGCCGGGGGAGGGGGGTGTCACATGACAATTTTTATCTTACCGGTAAGACAATTGCGGAAAGATAAAGGCATTAAAAAGTTATCTTATTAATCAAAACAGCAACAAAGGTGCATCTTTGTGAAGACACTTTAAATGAGAAGACTAATTTATTGACTTACTTTCTGGTCACTATGTTGGCACTGATTTAGTCAGCCACCTGGCATTTTGTTTTGCTTACAAGTAGTCAATGTTTGCCTGCACTTCTTGTAGTGATGCGGAGTATTCTGGATAGATGTCCGTTGTCCGAAGTGACCTTGATTGCTCTCTCCCACTTCTCACTCTGTCTGTCTCTCTGTGTGTCGCTCTCTCCCCCTCCGTGTCGTCCCTCCATGTCATTCCCCAAATCGTTCTCTACCTTCCTTCTGGCTCTCTCTGCCACCTCTTTGCCCCCTCCCCCAGGTCGCCAATAGTTGCAGAGAGCAGGAACTCTCAGCTTTGTGTTTGGTCCGTTTTCTAAAAAAGAAATTGCACCCAGCAGTTTCACAGCCGGCAGGTGCTGGGAGCGGGAATGGTGGCTTCTGATTTGGACAAATTCGGGCTTTTAAAAAAATCAACCTGCCGAAAAGCCTGAACTGCTGCCAGACCCGCTATTTGCAGCACTCTGATTTTATTTTAGACACAGATTGTTTCTGGTGGCTGGGGGAATCTAGAACACGGGGACACAGCTCAGGCTAAGGGGCTGATTATTTAGGACGGAGATGAGGATAAGTATCTTCAATCAAAGGGTTCTGAATCTTTGGAATTCTCTACCTCAGAAGGTTGTGGATGCTCCATTGTTGAACATATTTAAGGCTGAGCTAGACAGATTTTTGGTCTCTTAGGAAATCAAGGGATATGGGGAATGAACAGGAAAGTAGAGTTGAAGCCAGAGATCAGCCATGATCATATTGCATGGCAGAGCAGCTTAGAGAGACCATATGGTCTACTCCTGCTCCTATTTATGTTCTTGAATGGGTCATTGCCTCCAACTCTGCTTCCATTGAGTAAACAAAGCACAGAAACAGGCCCTTTGGCCCATCTTGTGCCGGCCATTAAGCACCTAACTATTCTAATCCCATTTTCCAGCACTTGGCCCGTAGCCTTGTATGCTATGGCATTTCAAGTGCTCATCTATATACTTAAATGTTGTGAGGGTTCCTGCCTCTTACCATCTCTTCAGGCAGTACGTTCCAGATTCCAACCACCATCTGGGTGAAAATATTTCTCCTCAAATCCACTCTAAACCTCCTGCACCTCTCCCTTATCTCAGTTTGAGCTCAACGCCAAAATGGCATAAACATCCTGTGACTGAACACTGTACCCTCTCTTACCTGGTCATCCACACTATCCCACTTTGTCTTTTGTACAGTGTCTCGCTCTGAGACTGGTCATCTATAATTTTATTATTCTTTCATGGGGATGTGGGCATTGCTGGCAAGGCCAGCATTTGTTGCCCATCTCTAATTGCCCTTGACAACTAAGTGGTTTGCTAGGCCATTTCAGGGAGCAGTTAAGAATCAACCAGATTGCTGTGAGGCTGGAGTCACATGTAGGCCAGACCAGGTAAGGAAACCGATTTCCTTCACCAAGAGACATTCTGTGATTAGTGAACCAGACGTAAGTAATGGTGCCGTGAAACTGAGACTAGCTTTCAATTCCAAGATTTTTATTGATTGAATTTATATTTCAATAGCTGCCATGGTGGCATTTGAACCAGGACCTCTGGATTATTAGTCTTACCTTTCCAAATATACCTACAGCACCACTAGTAGTAGCTTCTCCGATCCTGCACCATTACTTCCAGACTGTCTGGAAGAACTATCCTGGGTCTCCTTTCTCACCAACACATTATGCCGGAGTTTTTTTTCCCATTTTCACAGAAATTCTGATTCCAAACATCTCTGGAAACAGTCCCCAGCTTAACCAGAATACTGAATCTCAGTCGAATGTTTGAAATAGAGCCAAGCTTTAGGCTCCACATCCTCTCCATCATAAAAACTGCTCCCATCCCTTGCTGCAGTATTACTTGCCTCCATTTCCACCACAAATGAAAACCTGGTCACCAAGTAGTATCTGAACATAAATTAAACTCCTTTGTCTCAAGATTAACCCCTGAAAGGCAGAGGGAGTGGGATAGGGTCAATCCTAAAATTGGAATGTACAGCATGCAACAAACCTGCTGCTTCTGGGAGGCAGCCACACAATGTTAATCAAGGTCCTCTACATCCCCATATTGGGCCATTAGGTCTGAATAAATCATTCCTAACTCAAAACAGAAGGCAGTTCAGTTTTATTCTCCCAATGCAATACTCATTGCTAAGCATCACAGTTGACAAAACTGAATGAGACCCAGGTGAATATGAATGACAAGAAAATTTAAGGGTCCAATACTTATCTGACCTTGAATTAGGCATCTGGATTCTTATCCAACCAAACTTTCCAACAGCTAATGCTGAGGAAACTTTGTTAATAGATATTACCCCACAGAATACCACGGTTGAGAGAATCCTGTCCTCAGGATTTTGTAGTCACATTATGACTCAAAGCTTCAGTAGAGAGTTTTATACTTAACGTCCCTTCCAGTTTGTGCTGTTAACGATGATCACCAGCCTCCCATCCTAGCATAGCTCAAATCTGGAAACAGACCAGATCACCAGGCTATACTACTAAAACAATGTCTTTTATTGATGGCAGTGACAGATTTTTTTTTTAATAAAAGGGTCTGTTACAAAATACATGTAGAAAGGTCCTTCATGAAGTTTGATGTTGCAGATTTTAGGCCATTACAGTTTTGTTTCATAATATCTTATGTTTTTCAACAGCTAGTGGCAGAAGACAAAGCTCCGGATTCATACTGAAAAATAGAGTACCAGCTGAGCATTAAAGATTAGAAGCCCTTCCTCCACAAGAAGTCAGCAATGGAAAATACTTAAAAGGCAGCACTGCACAATTTGATGCATTCAGTTTAATACATTGTATGATAAAAGGTCCAATGACAGAATGTAATTACTCGGGGAAAAAACCCATCACAGGCTACAGGGAAAGATCAGATAGGGGGTGCAACATTGATGTATGAAAAGCAAGTCAATGGTCCAGAGAGGAGGTTGGGATAGGGTGGAGGGTTAATGCAAAGATTTTACAACAAGTGGTACTTGGGTTTTGGATGGGGGGGTGGGGTGGTGGTGGTGCAGGACAGGAGTTGTTAGAAGGATGTGTCGGTCAAGGCTGAGCTATAGGTCAAACTGCATGCCAAGGCTTTAGCCTGAGGAAACAGCAATTGGATATGCACAGGTCAATCCATCCCACTCAATTCATAAAAAGAAAATAAATGGTTTCAAAATATAGAATTTGGGTTACAGCAATTACTTTATGTATGCACAAAGTGGAAATACCAGACATACTTGGTTGAGGGAAGGGCATGATTGGCAACTAAATATCCCAGGATATCGATGCTTCAGGCGGGATAGAGAGGGAGGTAAAAGGGGTGGAGGAGTTGCATTACTGGTCAAAGAGGATATCACAGCTGTGCTGAAGGAGGGCACTATGGAGGACTCGAGCAGTGAGGCAATATGGACAGAACTCAGAAATAGGAAGGGTGCGGTAACAATGTTGGGGCTGTACTACAGGCCTCCCAACAGCGAGCGTGAGATAGAGGTACAAATATGTAAACAGATTATGGAAAGATGTAGGAGCAACAGGGTGGTGGTGATAGGAGATTTTAATTTTCCCAACATTGACTGGGATTCGCTTAGTGTTAGAGGTCCAGATGGAGCAGAATTTGTAAGGAGCATCCAGGAGGGTTTTCTAGAGCAGTATGTAAATAGTCCAACTCAGGAAGGGGCCATACTGGACCTGGTGTTGGGGAATGAGCCCGGCCAGGTTGTTGAAGTTTCAGTAGGGGACTACTTTGGGAATAGTGATCACAATTCCGTAAGCTTTAAAATACTCATGGACAAAGACGAGAGTGGTCCAAAAGGAAGAGTGCTAAATTGGGGGAAGGCCAACTATACCAAAATTCGGCAGGAGCTGGGAAATGTAGATTGGGAGCAGCTGTTTGAAGGTAAATCCACATGTGATATGTGGGAGGCTTTTAAAGAGAGGTTGATTAGCGTGCAGGAGAGACATGTTCCTGTGAAAATGAGGGATAGAAATGGCAAGATTAGGGAACCATGGATGACAGGTGAAATTGTGAGACTAGCTAAGAGGAAAAAGGAAGCATACATAAGGTCTAGGCGGCTGATGAAAGACGAAGCTTTGAAAGAATATCGGGAATGTAGGACCAATCTGAAACGAGGAATTAAGAGGGCTAAAAGGGGTCATGAAATATCTTTAGCAAACAGGGTTAAGGAAAATCCCAAAGCCTTTTATTCATATATAAGGAGAAAGAGGGTAACTAGAGAAAGGATTGGCCCACTAAAGGACAAAGGAGGAATGTTATGCTTGGACTCAGAAAATGGGTGAGATTCGAAACGAGTACTTTGCATCGGTATTCACCGAGGAGAGGGACATGACGGATGTTGAGGTTAGGAACAGATGTTTGATTACTCTAGGTCAAGTCGGCATAAGGAGGGAGGAAGTGTTGGGTATTCTAAAGGGCATTAAGGTGGACAAGTCCCCAGGTCCGGATGGGATCTATCCCAGGTTACTGAGGGAAGCGAGAGAGGAAATAGCTGGGGCCTTAACAGATATCTTTGCAGCATCCTTAAACACGGGTGAGGTCCCGGAGGACTGGAGAATTGCTAATGTTGTCCCCTTGTTTAAGAAGGGTAGCAGGGATAATCCAGGTAATTATAGACTGGTGAGCCTGACGTCAGTGGTAGGGAAGCTGCTGGAGAAGATACTGAGGGATAGGATCTATTCCCATTTGGAAGAAAATGGGCTCATCAGTGATAGGCAACATGGTTTTGTGCAGGGAAGGTCATGTCTTACCAACTTAATAGAATTCTTTGAGGAAGTGACAAAGTTGATTGATGAGGGAAGGGCTGTCGATGTCATATACATGGACTTCAGTAAGGCGTTTGATAAGGTTCCCCATGGCAGGCTGATGGAGAAAGTGAAGGCGCATGGGGTCCAAGGTGTACTAGCTAGATGGATAAAGAACTGGCTGGGCAACAGGAGACAGCGTAGCAGTGGAAGGGAGTTTCTCAAAATGGAGACGTGTGACCAGTGGTGTTCCACAGGGATCCGTGCTGGGACCACTGTTGTTTGTGATATACATTAATGATTTGGAGGAAAGTATAGGTGGACTGATTAGCAAGTTTGCAGACGACACTAAGATTGGTGGAGTAGCAGATAGTGAAGGGGACTGTCAGAGAATACAGCAGAATATAGATAGATTGGAGAGTTGGGCAGAGAAATGGCAGATGGAGTTCAATCAGGGCAAATGCGAGGTGATGCATTTTGGAAGATCCAATTCAAGAGTGAACTATACAGTAAATGGAAAAGTCCTGGGGAAAATTGATGTCCAGAGAGATTTGGGTGTTCAGGTCCACTGTTCCCTGAAGGTGGCAACGCAGGTAAATAGTGGTCAAGAAGGCATATGGCATGCTTTCCTTCATCGGACGGGGTATTGAGTACAAGAGTTGGCAGGTCATGTTACAGTTATAGGACTTTGGTTCGGCCACATTTGGAATACTGCGTACAGTTCTGGTCGCCACATTATCAAAAGGATGTGGATGCTTTGGAGAGGGTGCAGAGGAGGTTCACCAGGATGTTGCCTGGTATGGAGGGCACTAGCTATGAAGAGAGGTTGAGTAGATTAGGATTATTTTCATTAGAAAGACAGAGGTTGAGGGGGGACCTGATTGAGGTGTACAAAATCATGAGAGGTATAGACAGGGTGGATAGCAAGAAGCTTTTTCCCAGAGTGGGGGTTTCAATTACTAGAGGACACGAGTTCAAAGTGAAAGGGGAAAAGTTTAGGGGGGATATGCGTGGAAAGTTCTTTACGCAGAGGGTGGTGGGCACCTGGAACGCATTGCCAGCGGAGGTGGTAGATGCGGGCACGATGGAGTCTTTTAAGATGTATCTAGACAGATACATGAATGGGCAGGAAGAAAAGAGATACAGAACCTTAGAAAATAGGCGACATGTTTAGAGAGCCGAAGGGCCTGTTCCTGTGCTGTAATTATCTTTGTTCTTTGTTCTTAATTTCATGTAGCTCCACTTTGCATTTGGAGTCAATTCTAATAAATTGAAATTGCCAAAGAAACATAGAAAATAGGAGCAGGAATAGGCTATTTGGCCTGCTCCGCCATTCAAAAAGGATCATCGCTGATAGTCTAACTCAGTACCCTGTTCTTGCTTTCTCCCCTTGGCATGAATATATCTATCTCCTTCCTGAATATATTTAATGACTTGGCCTCCACTGCCTTCTGCAGGAGAGAATTCCACACGTTCATCAGTTCTAAATGGCATACTCATATCCTGAGACTGTGACCCCTGGTTCTGGACTCCCCAGCCATCGGGAACATCCTCCCTGCATCTAGCCTGTCTACTCCTGTTAGAATTTTGTAGGTTTCTATGAGATCCCCTCTTATTCTCTTAAACTCGAGTGAACATAGGCCTAATCAACCCAATGTCTCATCATGCATCAGCCTAGTAAATCACCTTAGCACTCCCTCCATGGCAAGAACATCCTTCCTCAGATAGAGAGAGTAAAACTGTACACAATACTCCAGATGTGGTCTCACCAAGGCTCTGTATAACTGCAGTAAGCCATCCTTGCTCCTGTACTCAAATCCTCTTGCAATGAAGGCCAACATACCATTTGCCTGCTGTACAAGGACACCCAGGTCTTGTTGCACCTCTCCTTTCCCAATCTATTACCATTCAGATAATAATCTGCCTGATTTTACAACCAAAGTGGATAACCTCATTTATCCACATTATACTGCATCTGCCCACTTACCCAGATCACATTGGAGCCTCTCTGCACCCTCACAGATCTCCTCCCCCCCAGTTTTGTGTACGTTCCTTTGTGGCAATCATTGGTTGTACCCAACTTTAGATCAACACTAAGCAACCTTCTGGTGGTATCTCAATAGCTCTTTAACTACAAAGTGAAATGCAAATTTAGCTGCATGAACAAAGTCAACTGGAAAAATGCTTGTAGGTGCTAGGTCCAGTATCTCATTTGCCAGTCCAAGATGGAGACTTCACCTGGGCCCAGACTATTTTGCTGCATCATGCAAGCAAAACCCAACAGCAGATGATGGCCTGGTTTAATGAAAGGTGCCTTGCATCACTGACCACAGGACAAATACTAGTATGGGGGGGTGGAGAAAGAAAGAAAACAAAGGGAACAAAATAAATCTTAATGAAATAAAGCCACCAGCTTAAACTAAAAAAAAAACAGCTTGTAGTGAACTAATCTAAATAAACAAGCAGAATTGTGTACTTATATACCAGCTATTAAGATGTTAGTTTTGAAACTATTCATACCATACAAATATTTAGTTGCTTAATCCAAAAATTGAAGGTGCAAAGCTGTTAAATACTCCAAGACTCCTGTTTGCAAATTACATCTTTATTGAATTTTTCCACAATGTTACAAAAACAGTTCAAAAAGCCAATCAAAAAATACATTATGTACAAAAAAAGTCCAGTATGTGGGCAAAGTATTGCCAATCATCTGAACATCCATTAACTAGCACTGAGCTTCTGGCTCAGATTTCTTCAGGGAAGCAGTTTCTTCTGAAAGAAAAAGAAAAAGCGGGTTAAAATTTTGTATAAACATTTAGAAATAGATCATGAAGGTTTCTTACATCTAATATGTAATTACTAATAGTCTGACTAGTTTGATAATCCAACAATAATTGCACAGGAGCAGATCCTGTTCCAAACAGTTTCTTTGGGTTAAAATCCATCATGTCTGAGGTTACTGTTTGATGAAAGTTACAAGGCATGAAAAGTTGACTCAATGTGCAGTGACCAGTGTGAAACACTGAATATCTATTTAAGTCCACACTACCATCTAGAAGGATCCTTGCATTACCAGTTACATATTCTTGCATGCGTCAGGTCTATTTTAGGAAAATGGGCAAACTACATACAAGTACTTTTAACTAGTGATGAGAATCTAGCTTGTACAACACATTGGCAGCAAGTCAACTCCTCCAATTGGCATTTGTTAATTATTAAAAATCTATTGCATCCTGCTAATTACTGGTGGTTCTACATTTAGCCAATACTTCAGCCCAATTTGGCTCTAAGTAAATGGATTATATAAAAAGGACCATTAAGCATGTTATAAATGAACTTACTTCCATTTGTTCAGGAACTCCATTCCTATCATGGGCAGTATCACCACACCCACCATTCACAGCAGACTGCTCTTGCTTGGCTTTCTTAGGCTCTTTGTTATCCCTCTCACCGTCTTCAGGTTTCCTCTGCAATGAAGACTTTAAAAGTTTAAATACTTTTTACACTTTAGCAAAATAAGCACATCAATATTCCAATAATATTTTAGTGAAAATTTGAAATAAAAGTTACAGTCACCAACTATTTTCTGTCATACTTGTCAAAACTTCCTGCATCTCATGAGGCCAGCAAAATGTAATCATGGAATACTACAAAAGACTATGGCCATGGTATTCAGTCCCAATGGCATTCAATTAATCAGCAGAATTTCATTCAGTGGCAATTCTGGTTGTATCATGCTGCTACACCATTGTGGATGTGGATTTTAAACTAGCAGGTTTCTTCATGCAGGTAGTGTAAGCATCAAACCCACCCATAGTTGAGGCTCATGCAATATACTCATGGGCTTCATTTACATTCTGATCAGCCAGGAAGAGGCAGCTGGTCAGCTTCATGGCAGTCAAAATTACACCAAACAAGGTAAGTTGTGGGCAAGTGGGAGGCTGAGGCAGCAGGAACCTAGAAGAAATTCACTTACTTTAAGAGGACCTCCTAGTCTTCCCTGCCTACCTTTATTGAACAGGGTGTCCTACTCAATAGGCAATCCAATTAATTAGGGTGCCATAGCAATCTAATAAAATGGCTTTAAAAGTGGAATTTTTTTGGCCATGATTTTAACTACATGGTCACCCCATTCTCACTGGATGGAGAGGAATAAATCCACCACCTGAAAAAACACTTAAATTTAGGGAATATTTGAGTTAAATTGAGCATCGTCAGATTTGCAACATAATCCACTTGTCCCAACTTCCAAACTTCCTACAGAATTTGAAAGTTTGCAGCAGCTGAGATCCACACCAGATCAAATGCAACAGAGCTATTAACTGAAAATGGATTCCTCGTCACCAGGGTACACAGCATGCCAGATATACAGAGTGACCAGGCATAGCATTACCTCAAAGCCAAAGTATCTCCAAGTAGTAAAGCCAATTGCAAGATAAGAGTTCAAACACGGTAAGAAACTCACCTTTTTCCTTACTAAATGAGAGATGTTAGAGACACAGTTTGAGCTGGAGGTAGAAGCTTCATCTGTTACTTTTCCACCCTGCATCTGCAATTCAGAATATAGTGTTATGAAAATATATCGTCCAGGGCCTCTTTCAAGCAAATTATCTGTATTCAAAAGCAATAAGCAGTATATCTGGGAGGCATCTTTTACAAATACTTACAGCTGATACTAGTGGACTGCTCGCAAGACTTTCTGTTTCAAACCCTGAAAAGCCAGATGGTCTAGACTGATGTGGGAAGAAAGAAAAGTACAGTAACTGATAGCTCGATACCAAACTGGCTGGATGTGGGGGAGCAAGAGGGTATAGCTAATACTCAAGCAAAAATGCAACATAATACATGACGACATTAGAAAGCTTGCAACCTAAGCAGTTAAATGAGCTAATGTGAGGTGATGCACTTTGGTAGGAAAAATACAAAAGCACCTACACTTTAAGAAACGAAACTGAATAGGGTCGAAGGATAGAGAAACAAATTATTAAAAGCATTGCACTTTAGCAAAGTAACCAGAAATGCTTGGTTAGCTTTTTTGAATAAAATGGTGTAGATTTCAAAAGCAGAGAAGTTGCTTTAAACTTGTAAAAAGAACCCTGATCAGGCCACAATTATTGCACGTAGCTCCAGTCTCCACATTAAAACACTGGAGAAAGTGCCAAGAGATTTACAGGGACAGTAGCAGAACAGAAAGATTACATTTATTGGGAAAGATTGAACAGGTTAGGGAGCTTTTTTTGGAAGGACACTTAAGAGGATACCTGCTAAAGGTCTTTCAAATTATGAATAGGTTGAATGAATGGAGAGAATGTTTCCACTTGTGGGAGAATCCAAAAGTAGGGACCATAAAATACAAATAACAAGAAATGCTGGAAATACTCAACAGATCTGGCAGCATCTGTGGAGAGACAGAGTTAATGTTTCAGGTCAGTGACCCTTCTTCAGAACACTGACCTGAAACGTTATCTCTGGAGAGAGCAGCAGAGTTACTGCCAGACCTGTGGAGTATTTCCAGCATTTTGCTTTTATTTACCATAAAATACAAGATAGTTACTAAGCAATCCAATAGTGAAATGAGAAATTTATTGAGTGGAACTGGCTACTTCAGCAGTCATGAGTGTGATGGAATAGTGTCCACTTGCCTGGATGGATGCAGCTCCAACACTCAAGAAGCTTGAGACCATCCAGGGCAAAGCAGCCTGCTTGATTGACACTCCATCCACAAACAAACATTCACACCCTCCACCACTGATGCAGTGGCAGCAGTGTGTACCATCTACAAGATGAACTGCAGCAACGCATCAAGGCTCCTTAGGCAGCACCTTCCAAACCCACAACCCCTACCAACTAGAAGGACAAGGGCAGCAAATGCTTGGGAGCACCACCACCTGCAAGTTCCCCCTCCAAGTCTCACACCATTCTGACTTGGAACTATATCCACATTCCTTCACTGTCACTGGGTCAAAATCCTGGAACTCCCTTAACAGTACTGTGGGTGCACCTACCTCACATGGACTGCAGCAGTTCAAGGCGGCAGCGTACCACCACATTCTCAAGGGCAATTAGGGATGGGCAATAAATGCTGGCCTAGTCAGTGATATCCCATGAATGAATTAAAAAAAAAACTACAGGGAACAGCCAGAGGCAAAAATCACTTAAATGCTTTCAAAATTAATCTAGATGGAAGAAAAGGACATAGAAAATTATGCTGAAAGGCCAAGAGGAGGTAGCTGGAATGGAAGACTAGTGTTGAGTATAAACACCAGCAGACTCAGTGGACCAAAATGGCCCATTTCTGAGCAGTATCTATGTAATTCTATCAGATAGAGGGGAACAATAATAATGCCACAAAAGCCAATCTTTGAATCATAATTTCTTGTACTTTTATTAATGTAGTGTGGTATTTTGTCCTCATTGTAACAGACAATAGAACACACACTTCCATAGGTTCCAAGTCATCCACCCAAGCAGCCAGTTGTCTAGTCCCTGCCAATCAATTAATTTCCTATTCAACATGCACTGACCAATGTTTCCTGAAGGGCTTTAGTTGCTTTTCCATCATCTTTGGATTCTTCTGCATCCTCAATTTTTGCCTTGATTTCTGGCAATAGCTCTTTAAGTTCCTCAACCTCCCTCTTATCTTCAGAAGCAGCATCAGTGTCTTTTGCTGGAGATTTGCCTTTCTCTTCTGCTTTCTCAATCCTTTCTGTCAACATAGCTGCAGAAAAAGCATGAATTGGTATAACTACAAATCCAACAGTTCTTTTTTTTTTTCAATAAAGCTTACCAAGAGGCTGGATGCCTAAAGCAGCCATAAAAGGCTCATTTCCACAAGAAATAGGAGTAGGCTGTACATTCAAACCTGCTCTGCCATTCTGTAAGATCATGGCTGAACTTCTATCCCCATGACCCCTGAATCCCTGTTTTTGAAAATCTATGGATTTCAACCTTGAATGCACTCAACAATGCAGTATCCACAACTTTCTGGGGTAAAGAATTCTAAAAGATTCACATCCCTGCATGAAGAAATTTAGAGTCAGAGTTATACAGCACAGAAATAGGCCCTTCGGCCAATCGTGTCCATACTGACTACCAAGCATCTATCTAATCTAATTCCAGTTTCCAGCACTTGGCCTGTAGCCTTGTATGCTATGGAGTTTCAAGTGCTCATCTAAATAATTCAATTTTGAGGATTCCTGCCTCTACCACCCCTTCAGGTAATGTGTTCTAGATTCCAACCACCCTCTGGGTGAAATTTTTTTCCCCCTCAAATCCCTTCCAAACCTCCTGCCCTTTACCTTAAATCTATGCCCCCCAGTTATTGACACTAAGGGAAAAGGTTTCTTCCCATCTACCTCTCAATTTTGTATACCTCTATCAGGTCTCCCCTCAGCCTTCTCTGCTCCAAGGAAAACAAACCTAGCCTATCCAGTCTCTCTTCATAGCCGAAATGCTCCAGCCCAGTCAACAACCTGGTGAATCTTCCCTGCACCATCTCCAGTGCAATCACATCCTTCCTATAGTGTGGCAACCAGAACTATACACAGTATTCCAGCTGTGGCCTAACTAGCGTTTTATACAGCTCCATCATAACCTCCCTGCTCTTACATTCTACGCCTCGGCTAATAAAAGTATTCCATATGCCTTCCTAACCACCTTATCTACCTGTGCTGCAAGTACACCAAGGTCCCTCTTACCCTCTGTACTTGCTAGGGTCCTACCACCCATTATATATTCCCTTGCTTTGTTAGTCCTCCCAAAATGCTTCCCATATCAGTCTTAAATGGCTGACCTCTTATCCCAAGACTACAAACCCCAGTTCTAGCCTTGCCAGTAGCATTTATTGGTCAAGACCTTCAAGTTTTCTACAATTCTCATTCTTCTAAACTCGAGAATAAAAGGCCCACTCTCCTCACAGGAGGTTCTAATGAACCTTCACTCCTCTTTTTTAAAAAAAAGAATATCTTCTTACCTAAGAACAAAACTGTACACAGTACTCAAGGGGTTGTCTCCTCAATGTCCTATACAATTGCAGCAAGACTTCCTTACACATACTCCAACCCCATGCAATAAAGGCTAATATACCATTTGCCATCTTAATTGCTTGCTGTTCTGATACATGAATCACAAGGTTAACATGCAAGGATCCCCAAATCCATCCAAATACCAACATTTAGTAGCCTAACCTTTTGAAGAAATATTCTTCCCAACAAAGTGGATAACTTCACACTTCACCAGTTTGGATTCCTTTGCGTCCTCCTCACAGCTCACCTTCCCACCCAATATAGTCAGCAAACTTGGGTATGTTACACTGTTCCCTCATCCAAGTCATTGGTATACATTGTAAACAGCTGAAGCCCAAAGAGCAATGATCCTTACGGCACTCCATTAGTTACACCCTGCCATCTCAAAATGACCGGTTTATTCCTAGTCTTATTTTGTGTGTCAACCAATTCATGCTAATATATTGTCCCCAATCCCATTAATGCCAAAGGGCAACTTTTAAAAAAGGTCTAACCAAAATTCCAATGTGGACTATTCTTCTTCTTTGGCCTCCTTGTCTCGACACAATGGGTAAGCACCTGGAGGTGGTCAGTGGTTTGTGAAGCAGTGCCTGGAGTGTCTATAAAGACCAATTCTAGAGTGCAAGACTCTTCCACAGGTGCTGCAGATAAAATTGGTGGTCAGGGCTGTTACACAGTTGGCTCTCCCCTTGCACTTGTCTTTTTTCCTGCCAACTGCCAAGTCTCTTCGATTCACCACTGTTTAGCCCTGCCTTTATGGTTGCCCGCCAGCTCTGGCAATCACTGGCAACTGACTCCCACAACTTGTGATCAATGTCACAGGACTTCATGTTGCGTTTGCAAACATCTTTAAAGCGGAGACATGAACGGCTGGTGGGTCCGATACCAGTGACGAGCTCGCTGTACAATGTGTCCTTGAGGATCCTGCCACCTTCCATACGCCAAGTCTTCACATGGCCAAGTCTTCTTACTGAGCCAGCGGCGCTTGAGGTGTATAGGCGGCCAACATCCCCAGCCTCGAGGACTTCTGTGCTGGAGATACGGTCCTGCCACCTGATGCCAAGGATTCTCCTGAGGCAGCGAAGATGGAATGAATTGAGACGCCACTCTTGGCTGACATACGTTGTCCAGGCCTCGCTGCCGTAGAGCAAGGTACTGAGGACACAGGCTTGATACACTCGGACTTTTGTGTTCCGTGTCAGTGTGCCATTTTCCCACACTCTCGGCCAGTCTGGACATAGCAGTGGAAGCCTTTCCCATGCGCTTGTTGATTTCTGCATCCAGAGACAGGTTACTGGTGATAGTTGAGCCTAGGTAGGTGAACTCTTGAACCACTTCCAGAGTGTGATCACCAATATTGATGGACGGAGCATTTCTGACATCCTGTCCCATGATGTTAGTTTTCTTGAGGCCGATAGTTAGGCCAAATTCGTTGCAGGCAGCTGCAATCCTGTCGATAAGTCTCTGCAGACACTCTTCAGTGAGATGTTAATGCAGCATCATCAGCAAAGAGGAGTTCCCTGATGAGGACTTTGTCCTTTGGTCTTCGCTCTTAGACAGGCAAGGTTGAACAACCTGCCACCTGATCTTGTGTGGAGGAAAATTCCTTAAGACTTGAACGCATGCGAGAGCAGCAGGGAGATGATGATCCCAAAAAGTAGGTGCGAAAACACAGCCCTGTTTCACACCACTCAGGATAGGAAAGGGGTCTGATGAGGCGTCGCTATGCTGAATTGCGCCTTTCATATTGTCATGGAATGAGGTGATCATACTTAGTAGCTTTGGTGGACATCCAATCTTTTCTAGTAGTCTGAAGAAGCCACATCTGCTGACTAGGTCAAAGGCTTTGGTGAGATCAATGAAAGCAACGTAGAGGGGCATCTGATGTTCACGGCATTTCTCCTGTAGCTGGCGAAGGGAGAACAGCATGTCAATGGTGGATCTCTGCTCGAAAGCCACACTGTGCCTCAGGGTAGATATGTTCAGCCAGCTTCTTGAGCTTGTTTAAAGCGACTCGAGTGAAGACTTTCCCTACTACGTTGAGCAGGGAGATTCCATGGTAGTTGCTGCAGTTAACCTTGTTCTTAGAGGATGATATTGGCATCGTGCATGTCCTGTGGTACTGCTCCCTTGTCCCAGCACAGGCAAAACAGTTTGTAGAGTGCTGAAAGTATAGCAGGCTTGGCACTCGATTATTTCAGGGGTAATGCCGTCCTTCCTAGGGGCTTTTCCACTGGCTAGAGAATCAATGGCATCAGAGTTCAGATTTTGTTGGCTGTATGCCCAGGTCATCCATTGACTGGCAGAGACTGGGCTGCATTGACGACAGTCTCAGTGACATTTTCCCTGGAGTACAGTTCAGGTGGTGCTCCACCCAGCAGTCCATTTGCTTGCATTGGTCAATGATTGTGTCCCCTGATTTAGACTTGAGGGGGTTGGGGGGGGGGGGGGGGGGGTGCGATCTTCTTGATGGTTGGCCCAAAAGCTCTCTTAATGCCATCATACATTCCTCTGATGTTTCAGGTGTCAGAGGCCAGCTGAATATGACTGCATAGGTGTTGCCAGTAGTCATTTGCACAATGCCTGGCTGTTCTTTGTGCAGCACATCTGGCTGCTTTAAGTGCTACGGAAGTTAACGCTGCGGGCTTTCTAGTAGTTCAACAGTGCAATGAGCTTAGCGGCTAGGACAGGTTTCAGCTCTTCAATGTGAGATTGAAACCAGTCTGCAGTCTGCTTCACATGTTTGCCAAAGGTGGTCATTATTTCATATTAAATAGCCTTTCTAAGACTTAAGTGGCAATCTGAGACAAATATACAAGGAGAGGTGACACTACTGTTCGAACAATTCAAGTCACTTACAAAATCAATCTTACAGGAGGTGGCAATTTAGCTCATTGTGCCTTCGAAAGCTATCCCATTAAGCCCACTCTGATTTCTTATCCCTGCAAATGTTCCTTTCAAGTAATAGCCAATTGGCATTTGAAAGTTACTGTTGAATCTGCTTCTGCCACCCTTTCAAGCAGTGCATTCCAAATCATACATCATAACTCAGCACAAAAAATACTCCCCTCTCTAGTTTGATTTCCAATCATTTTACATCCTTGCTTACTGACCAACCTGCCAGTTCTCATTTATGCAAAGCCCCATAATTTTGAACACCCCTTAAATTCCCTCAACCTTTTCTGTTCCAAAGAGAATAATCCTAGGTCTATAGTCTCTCCACAAAATTGTTCATCCTGAATACCATTCTGGTAAATCTCTGGACCATCTCCAACACCTTGACATCTTTCATAAAGTGTGGTGCTCAGAACAGAACACTCCAGTTAAGGACAAACTAGTGTTTTATAAAGATTTAGCATAACTTTCTTGCATTTGTACTTTACATCTCTAAGGCTAGGGATCCCATATGCTTTAACAGCCTTATCAATCTTTCTTCAAAGATTTCATATATGAATGCCCATTGAAATTGTAACATTTGTTTATTGCCTCATTCTTCCTACCAAAATGAAACAAACCTGGAAAAAAGCTTCCATTTCTGGTTCGGTGGATGTACTCAGTGCATTAACTGCATGTCATATAGTCTTTTCCCACCCCACCCCTATTAAACAGACACCTTACATGTTGAATACAAGCTATCAGTGAACCCAATAATATTCTTCATTTCTAAAGCAACAGCGCATGGTCAATTTTATTTGGAAAAAGACCAAGTAGCTAGCACCTTATATTCACCAGTCTAGTCTTATAGTAAACCCTGCAGGAAACAAAGCATAGCAGTGTAGGTATTGCAAGCATTATCCACCACAGATGAAAAGCAGAACACATTTTACATTTTAAAAACTAAGCTTATTCTCCTTACCTAACCTTTTCTCTATGACACTAAAGGACTCCTTGAAGTGCTTGAGAGAGAAATCATATTGATTGTTAAAACTGTAGGCCAGCCCCAGTTGATAATGGGTCTCTGCTAGTAGTCGGTTATGTGGCTCAAGATGTTTTTCCTGAATGTTCAAACACTCGCTGAAATCATCAATAGCCTGTATGTAGTTCTCTGTAATAGAAGAAGCTTATCAATCTGTAGCACTTTACACATCAATATCATAAAGGGCCAAACTTAATATTCAGTTAATCCATTTCTGAAATTGTCAGCAAACATTTACAAGCCACAAGATGGAACAAGTGTATTAGTTCTACTGTACAGTAGAAACTGTTAAAAACCATGCAGTTTAAAAAAAAAATTACCAGATTCTATTCCAACTTCTCCCAGTTTCAGATAAGCTTGTGCTGCACACAGTTGTACTTCTTTGGTTTCTTGCCTGAAAGATTAACCAAATGCAGCTGAGGTTGTGCTATACAGAATTAATCAATGCATTGAATTGTTCTATTAGTGTTAAAACTAAACACCTTAATTACTAAGTAAAGGCATAAAAACCATGACAATTTTTAAATGCCAATATGCTGGCTTATTGAGGACTTGCCTTTTGAAGATCACTTTTGCCAATTCAAGCATTTCCCAGGCCAGCTGCAAATTATCAACCTCTTCACTTTCAGCATCCTGCAATGAAAAATTTGCATTTTAAATCTCAAATTCAAACTCAATCTCAGAATTGTTACAGTGCAGAAGGAGGCCATTCAGCCCATTGTGTCTGCACAGGCTCTGAACGAGCAATTCACCTAGTGCTGCTCCCCTGCCTTCTCCCCATAATCCTGCGCATTCTTCCTCTTCAGATAATAGTCCAATTCCCTTTTGAATGCTTCAATTGAACCTGCCTCCACCTCAGGCAGTGCATTCCAGACTTCAACCACTTGCTGTGTGAAAAAGCTTTTCCTCATGTTGCTTTTGCTTCTTTTACCAATTACTTTAAATCTGTGCCCTCTCATTCTCGATCCTTTCATCGAAGCTGGCCTTTGAAGATAGTTAACCCACCTTTTCTTCAGCAGTCTCTTCATTTTCATCATCACCACTTGCATCTGCAGCACAGGAAGCATCTGGAAAGATTGATGTAAAATATTTATACATTAGCAGTGAAAATTGGTCACTTATAGAAGGACTGTCCTTATTGCATCCTGCAATCACAGGTTACACCAAGTTCCCTCTGCTCCAGTGTGCCTTTATCTCAATAAAACCTACTAACTTTGTTTACCAACCATAATTTTAATGATCCAAGAGTGAGCATGCCAATTACTGAATTATAGGCAGCTTTCACTAGAAAGTGAGTTACTGGAAATACTACAATTTAATTCTGGATCCATACCCTAATTTTCTAAACAGCTACCAATAATTGGAATTTTCAACTTTTGAAGTACTTGGAGATTTAAAAATGTGGAAATATTCACTAGGTTTACAAGCTACCCAGGTTTAAAAAAAGTACAAAAAGCAAAACAGTGGGTGCTGGAAATCAAAAAAAAAAAAACCAGAAAATGCTAGAAATATGCAGGTCAGACAGCATCTGTGGAGAGAAAAGCAATTAACGTTTCAGGTCTCTGACCTTTCATCAAAACAGACCGTCAAAGTTAGTGGGTTTCCCCAGTTCTGTTGACAGGATAAAAAGGTCGATGAGTAGCTATGAAACTACTGCAGACAGCTATCCAGTTTTTAAAAAAAAAAAAAGATCCTTCATGGGATATTGGCGCCACTGGCTATGCCCATCCCTAATTTCCCTTGAACGGAGTGGCTTGCTAGGCCATTTCAGAGAGCATTTAAGAGTCAACCACATTGCTGCAGGTCTGGAGTCAGATGTAGGCCAGACCAGGTAAGGACATTACTGAAACAGATGTGTTTTTACAACAAAATCGACAATGGTTTCATGGTCACCATTAGACTAGTTTTTAAATTCCAGATTTAATGGAGTTCAAATTTCACCATCTGCTCTGCTGGGATTCGAACCCATATCCTAGAGCATTTGCCTGGGCCTCTGGATTACTATCTAGTGACTATGCCACTGCCTCCCCAGTTAGCCTACACGCCTGTCATCGATGAAAAAATAATGGAATTGCACTATAAGTGAACACTGCAATCAGTGTAAACAGACCAAATCTGGAGTCAGTGTCTGACTCATTAGCAGAATAAATTAGAACCAAGTCTTCCTGAAAGAAAGAGTACCTCACTATTTCAAGAGTCTGTTTGGCCTTCAATCTATTCAAATCCATTAATGCAAAGTTGAAAGCGCTTGGAATTACTATCTATTACAGTGTCTGGGTTTATTCTCCAGCACTGCATTACACAGATAAGTGTAAAAATTAGTGCCCTGCACTTTATCACTGTGCAACAAGAGCAGAGTTTTATCCCGTGATCAGTGCAAGTTAATAAAAACACCACTTTCTCCATTCCTTTGTGCTCTTCATAGTAGTGTTAAGTGGGCAGATTCACCAAGTGTTTATAAAGACCAATTAGGTACTAACAGCCATAAAAAGGTTTAATGCCTGTAAGCAAGAGACAATTGTGTAGTTTTAGTTTAATTATCCCCAGGCCATTTAACCATTTAAACCAACTTTGTAAATCTGAACACTGTGTCCTCAAGTTTATACCTTCACCCTCTTCCATTTGTTCTTCAGAACTGGCAGTCCCGTCCTCAGTCTTCTCAACTGTGATTTTACTTTCATTTGATTCTTTGCCAGTTTCTTCACTTTCATCAGCTTTCAGCTTCTCTTGTGCAGGTCCTCCATCTGCATTTGATTTTTTATTTTGCTCCCCCAGAACATCTTTCAAAGGAACAGCTACTTTTTCCTCCAATTTGATTTTACCAACAATTTCCACTGTTGAATCGGTAGTTGCCATCTCCCCAGAATCCATCACAGGGGAATCTGTTACAGTCGTCTCTTCCGAAACGTTCACATGGTCCTTCACTTTCCTCGCCTGGATACCATCACCTTTCCCCAGATGGGAATCTACTACTTCATCCATTGGTTCACTTGTACAAATATCATCTGCGTCAACTGGTGATTCTATTTTGGTTTGCATTTCATTCTCAGTGGTATAGAGCTCTCCTGAAGGAGAGTTTACTTTTCCTTCATTACTAGGAGTCTCTGTAGGACTTCCTTTTTTTTCATGAACTACATCCTGGTCACCAGAAACATTTTCAGCTGGTGCCTCGTCTTCCACTGGCTTATCATTCTTCTCTTCAGCTAGTGCTGCGTACACCTGTCCCCTCAATTCCTCTCTTTCTTTTTCTATACACATTAAAAAGGAAAAAGAAATGCATAAAATTGGAGTTGCTAAAGCTGGCATTAGCCAAAGTCTGCCTGAGACTGCCTAGATACACAGTCACTGTTGAAAGGTTTCAAGGAAAGTGGGGGAGAAAAAAAGTCAAGTAGAATTTTAAGTTTAGTCAAAAAGTCAGCAGTACAGATCAATTGCTAATTCCATTTCCCTGCCCCAGTTCTTATGTTATTCAGCATCCTTTGACTGCAAGGGTCCAAACACCTGCTCACCAACTCAGGGCAGAACTTATTTTTAAAAAGTTAGAATTTTCATTCTAAACCAGATCAATGCAACATTTATGAATTTCTTGAGAAATATATTCCACTAGCGAGCCACGATACCAAGTGCAGTTGTGGGGGTTGGAGAAAAACAAACTAAGACAAAAGGTATAGGAGAAATTGCATATAGGAGGGTAAATCTTTACATCTGCTCATAATTCACTTCCAAGCATATCAAATTTTTGATCTCAGTGGTTTGCCTCCAGGTTGTTAAAAAAAAAAGATCCAAATACCTTGCTTTCACCAAAAATATTTGCAAGTCCTTGATCCTTCGTACAAAGTTGGGGTTTATATCCAAATTGTTTGAACTACACTTTATACTTGACGATGACCCACAGAAATACACTCATATTATGCATTCTACTCCCAAAGAGTTCACATTCCTTCAAATCCACTACAGACGTATGTGCAAGCCAACCTATACTCGTCTATAGTGGCAAAGACCATCAGGTTAATGGCAAATTTGGCACTATACAACAAACTACAATTTCGTCAGCCACTGTGGAAATGAGATTCTTAACAGAACTGTATACTGAGACCACTATCTAAATTTGATCACCTACCAAGTAACAAATATTTAAAAGTTTGTTTACTTGCAAGTATTTTATGGAGTGGCCAGCTGCATAAATAGGCAAACATTTTGTCTTCAAATTTTTGCTTGAAAGAAAACTGTCCCTCCCAAAATGGCTTTTAAAATAACAGATGTAGATCTACAGATGCTGTACAATCAAAAACCAGGTTACATAAAACATTAAGCTACTCCTTAAGCAAAAAAATGATACTCACCATCTACACTCCCTGCATTTTCTACTTTGGAGTCCTCATCTACTGCTGCTGTTTCTTCATCATCATCATCAGGAACTCCTTGAAGGGCATTGCCAAGAACACCACTCTCCATTCTGAAAGTTAAGACATCATGATGGACATCCTGCTTCTTCATACCACCTCATCCCAAAACTACCCAGTTAGTTATTCAGCTACACCAGGACAAAAACATTTACAAAAAAATAAATAAATCTGGCCTGCAAAACAAGTTTTAGTGAAGTGGAAAAGTGTGACCCACTTTCTAACAAACATTGTACAGAACAACTGTTGTGTATGATTCAAAAGGTAAGTACCAAAACTTTCCTGTTAATCATCCGACCAGTACTTTTTAAAAAAAAAAGTAAAAATAGACATTAGTGTCTACAAAGCCACACAAATCTCAGTGGTTAGTACATGGACAAGAAATTGGATTTTTAAAAAAGAAAACAAAGTACTTGGTACTGTATAAATTTCATAGGGAGAAAGTATGTGTGAATAGTCTAAAAAACACAACCCAATTCTAAACTCAATAGGTGAAACATCTGGCTTCTACATTAGATAAGAGACAAGACATTAGGAAAGTTTAAGATACACAGTTGTCAAGGTTGAGTGTTGCAATATAGGGGAGAAGCTTCAGTTTTAAATTTATCAGCTACTTTAGCCAATCTATTTTTGATCATCTGATTTGTTGACTAACCTTGCTAACTCCAGAAGGGCTTTTCCATAACAGAAGTAGGCTTCACCACATTCCTCTGCCATTTCTCCATGTGTTGTGCTCCTATTGAAAAAGGGAATAAAAAGTCATGGTTTTGGAGGAGGGCCATTCTGCATGAAAACATAGTACCTAGATAAGAAAAACATCTGAGCAGCATGAAAAATTCAGCGTGGCACATCAAGCCATACATGTACTTTATGTTCTTAAAATTAAAATTGAAGCCTCTATTGTAAATGAACTCTTCCTCCACCATATCAACTTCTAAACAATGCCATTTTCAGGGCAACTGGTACCAGACATTTCTCTTCTGCAAATTTCACATCATACAGCCCATAGCAAAATACTTACAATAGTCTGCATGCATCCTGAAAGGCATTGACAGCTGCTACAAAATCTTCCATTACCATGTGTCTTTTGCCAGTCCCAAGTAGCTTCATGGCTTCAACACCAACATCAGCACTACAAAAAAAATGAAATGTTACATGAATTAATATATGATACAAGATACCAACTTTTACCATCTTGTCACCAAAATTGTCCAGTTTTAAAACTTGCACAGAATGATAAAATTCAAAACAGGGAAATATATTTTGCTTAAAATAAAATTTTAAACCATCTTCCCTGAAAGATTCAAAATAAAATCAGACTGCATTTATGGCAATGCAGCTGAACACCTGTTCAAAAACCATTATAGCAAACAGGTTGAATGATCCTATCAATCTGAATAAAGCCAATTACTACAGATTGAATCATGACCCATTAGTAGAGTCCATTATAAAAAAGCAAAAATCTGGGGCAATTCCCAGATATCAAAACTTCACCAGGCATAAAAGTTGGAAATGGCAAAGAAAGATGCCACATGGTATTACTTAGCTAGTTTTCAGTTCTGATTAAAGCATCTGAATTCTATGGACATCTTGGGTGGCACAGTTGCTAGCATCGCAGCCTCACAGCTCCAGCGACCTGGGTTCAATCCTGGGTACTGCCTGTGTGGAGTTTGCAAGTTCTCCCTGTGTCTGCGTGGGTTTTCGCCAGGTACTCCAGTTTCCTCCCACCACCAAAGACTTGCAGGGTGATAGGTAAATTGGCCATTATAAATTGCCCCTAGTATAGGTAGGTGGTAGGGAAATATAGGGACAGGTGGGGATGTGGTAGGAATATGGAATTAGTATAGGATTAGTATAAATGGGTGGCTGATGGTCGGCACAGACTCGGTGGGCCGAAGGGCCTGTGTCAGTGCTGCATCTCTAAATAAATAAAATCTTGCATCATTTCCCTTAAAAGGGTTTAAATGATCTACATTTTGACCCAAAAATCCTGCTCATCAGTTTTGTAAAAAGCACCATTTGAAGAGATATGTTAAACAGTTGGATGAATCAATTCTAGTTCAATAGTTTTTATGCCCCGTTCAGTACCTTGCTGTGTCTGTGCCAGCAAGCATAATTCTAGCTGAATGACCAAGTCAAATTTCATGTACTGCTTTGATGTTATGTATCATTAAAAGAGAGTGTCCCTCGTTCTCCAATAAACATTATACAACAGAGGGTTCATTATTAAACTTGGTCGTCCAATTTGTTCCACAAAGGAAATGGAAATTTCACTTCCTGCAAATTCTTAGAATGAGGGTGTTGCTGCCTACTAGACTACTTCAGACAGCCACAAGAAGCAACCAGTGTGGGGCTAGAATTGTAGGTCAGACCGGAGCAACGACTGAAAAAGTTGCCATTTTATTGGCTACAATTTTGCAACTGTTGAGATTTGAACACTGTACCTCTGGGTCTAATCTAGCAGCACATTGCACCTTACTTAAAAGTTCCACTCCTTTTAGCACTTTACATAAAAAGGCACCAACAAAACCAAGTGATCAGTCTGTGTGGAACTTCAGAAAGCAATCACTTCTAGCATTAAGTGTGAAACTCAGCCTTTCGTCAGCAAGAACCATCTGGATCATGGAAACCACCAACTAAAGGCCTGCTACCCGACCTGAACCAGACGACAAGTGTCGGGGGTCGGGTCGCGCACACTATCACAGGTAAGTGGCTCCACTGTTAATTTATTTTTTGGACTAGAAAAGGTGATTTTGTTAGTTATTTTATGCTTGTGCAGATCAGCAACAAAGTGAAAAACAGAAGGCAAGTTAACGGATAGTTGGGTCAGGCATGGGAAAAAAAATGGAAGGACTCTGGTCAGGTCATACATGGTTCTGTCAGACTCTGGTCGGGGTTTTTTTTTTGCAAACCCGAGCAGGCCTTTACCGCCAACACAATGAGACACGTGCTGCCATCAACCTGCTCCTATCTTGATCAGAATGATGGAAGCATAATCAAACTGCAGGTAGAATCAAATGCCAGATCTGAAATAAATAGAATTTTAACTAAATGTTTGAGAACATTAAAAGGGAAAATACTTAACTTGGCTAAATACTGATCAAAATACTAAGAAATTCACACCGCTGAAAACAAAACAAAAAAAAGTTTGGCACAGTGATTACATTCGCCTCACCTCAAAGATTGTGGGTTCAAGACCGACCAACACCAATTTCTACCATTGCACCAGTTCAGGTACATGTAGAATATCCCTCCCAATAACCTGATCAACAGATAATCTATTGATTAATTAGCAGCCATAGATGGCTACATAAGTGACAATTCATTGCCTGTGGGTTACTTTGGGATGCCCAGAAATTTGTTCAAGCATATTAAATATAAACCTATTCATACAAGACCAATTTCCTCCTTTAAATGGTTAAAAAAAGCACTGTGGGAAAAACTGACAATTCAAGGGACGAAGTGGTTACTGAACATAGGTGGTAAAATTTACTCCAGTATTTGTTAAGCAACTATTTTCTCACCATGTTTAACATTTAACATTCTGCAGAAAGTAAACTTCAGAATACAGTGAAGTTACTGTAGATTAGCACCCATAAGGAGGCACATCAGATGCAACACCAATACACTTCACAATGATAGTTCAGAACTAGAATCAGTTCTAAGGAAGCTATTTATTTTAGTGGTACCCTTAAGATAAGTGTCAGTAAAGCTTATTATTTTAATGTAATAACCTAATAAAAACCAAACTTCATCACAGGAACCAAAACAGGGATCACACAGTATTAAACATTAAATTTTCATCACATGCATGACCTAGCTATCACAGCTAAATAACTCCCATTAGTGGTTAAAGACTTGTTCGAAAGACTTGGTGTCTAGAAGTGTCTGTAGTAGCAACTAGAGATATTGTAATCATGTGGACGTCACTGCAAAAAAAAAAAGCCAGCATTTATTGCCCATCCCCAATCACCCTAAAGAAGGTTGTGGTGAGCCGCCTTCCTGAACCATTGCAGTCTGTGAGAAGATACTACCACAGGGCTGTTTAGAACAAAGAAAAGAAAATTACAGCTCAGGAACAGGCCCTTCGGCCCTCCAAGCCTGCACAAATCCAGATCCTCTATCTAAACATGTCGCCTATTTTCTAAGGGTCTGTATCTCTTTTCTTCCTGCCCATTCATGTATCTGTCTAGATACATCTTAAAAGACGCCATCGTGCCCGCATCTACCACCTCCGCTGGCAACACATTCCAGGCACCCACCACCCTCTGCGTAAAGAACTTTCCACGCATATCCCCCCTAAACTTTTCCCCTTTCACTTTGAACTCGTGTCCACTAGTAATTGAAACCCCCACTCTGGGAAAAAGCCTCTTGTCTATACCTCTCATGATTTTGTACACCTCAATCAGGTCCCCCCTCAACCTCCGTCTTTCTAATGAAAATAATCCTAATCTACTCAACCTCTCTTCATAGCTAGCGCCCTCCATACCAGGCAACATCCTGGTGAACCTCCTCTGCACCCTCTCCAAAGTATCCACATCCTTTTGGTAATGTGGCGACCAGAACTGCACGCAGTATTCCAAATGTGGCCGAACCAAAGTCCTATACAACTGTAACATGACCTGCCAACTCTTGTACTCAATACCCCGTCCGATGAAGGAAAGCATGCCGTATGCCTTCTTGACCACTCTATTTACCTGCGTTGCCACCTTCAGGGAACAGTGGACCTGAACACCCAAATCTCTCTGGACATCAATTTTCCCCAGGACTTTTCCATTTACTGTATAGTTCACTCTTGAATTGGATCTTCCAAAATGCATCACCTCACATTTTCCCTGATTGAACTCCATCTGCCATTTCTCTGCCCAAATCTCCAATCTATCTATATTCTGCTGTATTCTCTGACAGTCCCCTTCACTATCTGCTACTCCACCAATCTTAGTGTCGTCTGCAAACTTGCTAATCAGTCCACCTATACTTTCCTCCAAATCATTAATGTATATCACAAACAGTGGTCCCAGCACAGATCCCTGTGGAACACCACTGGTCACACGTCTCCATTTTGAGAAACTCCCTTCCACTGCTACTCTGTCTCCTGTTGCCCAGCCAGTTCTTTATCCATCTAGCTAGTACACCTTGGACCCCATGCGCCTTCACTTTCTCCATCAGCCTGCCATGGGGAACCTTATCAAACGCCTTACTGAAGTCCATGTATATGACATCGACAGCCCTTCCCTCATCAATCAACTTTGTCACTTCCTCAAAGAATTCTATTAAGTTGGTAAGACATGACCTTCCCTGCACAAAACCATGTTGCCTATCACTGATAAGCCCATTTTCTTCCAAATGGGAATAGATCCTATCCCTCAGTATCTTCTCCAGCAGCTTCCCTACCACTGAAGTCAGGTTCACCAGTCTATAATTACCTGAATTATCCCTGCTAGCCTTCTTAAACAAGGGGACAACATTAGCAATTCTCCAGTCCTCCGGGACCTCACCCGAGTTTAAGGATGCTGCAAAGATATCTGTTAAGGCCCCAGCTATTTCCTCTCTCGCTTCCCTCAGTAACCTGGGATAGATCCCATCCGGACCTGGGGACTTGTCCACCTTAATGCCCTTTAGAATACCCAACACTTCCTCCCTCCTTATGCCGACTTGACCTAGAGTAATCAAACATCTGTTCCTAACCTAAACATCCGTCATGTCCCTCTCCTCGGTGAATACTGATGCAAAGTACTCGTTTAGAATCTCACCCATTTTCTCTGACTCCAAGCATAACATTCCTCCTTTGTCCTTTAGTGGGCCAATCCTTTCTCTCGTTACTCTCTTTCTCCTTATATATGAATAAAAGGCTTTGGGATGTTCTTTAACCCTGTTTGCTGAAGATATTTCATGACCCCTTTTAGCCCTCTTAATTCCTCGTTTCAGATTGGTCCTACATTCCCGATATTCTTTCAAAGCTTCGTCTTTCATCAGCCTCCTAGACCTTATGTATGCTTCCTTTTTCCTCTTAGCTAGTCTCAATTTCACCTGTCATCCATGGTTCCCTAATCTTGCCATTTCTATCCCTCATTTTCACAGGAACATGGCTCTCCTGCACGCTCATGAACCTCTTTAAAAGCCTCCCACATATCACATGTGGATTTACCTTCAAACAGCTGCTCCCAATCTACATTCCCCAGCTCCATGCTGAATTTTGGTATAGTTGGCCTTCCCCCAATTTAGCACTCTTCCTTTAGGACCACTCATCTTTGTCCATGAGTATTTTAAAGCTTACGGAATTGTGATCACTATTCCCAAAGTAGTCCCCTACTGAAACTTTAGGTAACAAGCTCCAGGATTTTGAGCAATGATACAGGACAGAGATACATTTCCAAGTCAGGGTGGTGTATGACTTGGAGGGGAATTGCAGGTGGTGTTTCCATGTGCCTTCTATTCATGTCCTCCTAAGTGGTAGCGATACTAAGTTTGGGAGATACTGTCAAAAGAAGCCTTGCAAAGTTGCTGCCGTGTATTTTATAAATAGTTGCAGCCATGACGTGCCAGTGGTGGAGGGATTGAATATTCAATGTGGTGGTTGGGGTGCCAATCAAGTGGACTACTTAGTCTTGGATTATGTCAAACTTCTTGAGTGTTGTTGACATTGCACTCATCCAGGCAAGTGGAGAGTATTCCATCACACTCCTGACTTGCGTCTCGTCGATGATGGACTGTCTTTGGGGGAGTCAGGAGATGAGTCACACCACAGAATGCCTCTGACTTGTCTTGTAACCACAGTAATAATGTGGCTGGTCCAGTTAAATTTCTGGTCAAAGGGAATGCCCAAGCTGTTGATGGGCATTCAATAATGGTAATGCCAATGAATGTCAAGCACTTAACCTGTTGATATCTTTGCAGTCTGTCCTCAATTTACATTCCCAACTAGCTTTGTATCATTAGCAAATTTAGATACATTACTCTTGGTCTTTTTGTCCAAATCTTGAATGTAGATTGTAGAACAGCTGAGGCCACAGCACTAATCTTTGTGGCACTCCACTAGTTACAACCTGCCAAGTTGAAAATGCCCCATTTATCCCTACTCTCTGCTTCCTGTCCATTAACCAATCCTCTATCCATGCCAATATATTACCCCCAACTCCATGAGCCATTATCTTGCTTAAGCTTCTGTTCAGCCTTTTGAAAATCCAGGTATACTATTACCGGTTCCCTTACACTAACCTAACTAGTTACATCCTCAAAAAACCCAATAAATTTGTAAAGCACAATTTCCCTTTCATAAAACCACACTGACTGTCTGATCATATGATTTTCCAAGTGCATTGTTGAAGACTTCCTTAACTATAGATTCCAGCACTTTGACAAGTGATGTCAGGCTAACTGATCTGTATTGCTCGGTTTTCTGTCTCCTACCTTTCTTGAATAATAGTGTGACATTTGCTAACTTCCAATTGGCTGGGACTGTTTATAGAATCTAGGGAATTTTAGAAAATCATAACTATTGCATCCACTATTTCTGCAACTACCTCTTTTAGAACCTAGGATGTAGACCATCAGATCCTGGGGATGTCAGCTTTTAATCCCTAAAGTTTCTCAAATTTTTTTTCTCTGCCGATATTAATTACCTTAAGTCCTCACTCTTATTAGCCTCTTCATAGAATCATAGAAAGTTTAAGACACAGAAGGAGGCCACTTGGCCCATCGTGTTTGTGCCAGCTGAAAAACAATCCACATATTCTAATCCCACCTTCCAGCATTTGGTCTGTAGCCCTGCAGCTTATGGCACTTGAGGTGCATATCCAGACTCCTTTTAAATGAGTTGAGGGTTTCTGCCTCAATTACCCTTTCAGGCAGTGAGTTCCAGATCCCCACCATCCTCTGGGTGCAAAAGGTTTTTCCTCATCTCCCCTCTAATTTTTCTACCAATCACTTTAAATCTATGCCCCCTCGTCACTGACCCTTCACCTCCTCTCTATCCAAGCCCCTCAAAATTTTGTACATTTCAATCAGATCTCCTCAGTCTTCTCTGTTCCAAGGAGAACAACCCCAGCCTATTCAATCTTTCCTCATAGCTACATTTTTCCAGACCTGGCAACTTCGTCAATGTAAATCTCCTCTGTACCCTCTCTACCACAATTACATCCTCTCTAATGAGATGACCAAACCTACGCACAGTACTCAAGTTGTGGCGTAACCAATGAGTCACACAGTTCCAGCATAACCTCCCTGCTCTTATATTCTATACCTTGGCTAATAAAGGAAAGGATTCCATATGCCTTCTTAACCACCTTATCGATCAGTGGACATTCACTCCAAGGTCCCTCACTTCCTCTACACTTCATATTTTCTCATTAATCGTGTTGACCTCCCCAAATGCATCACCTCACACTTCTCCAGGTTGAATTCCATTTGCCACTTTTCTGCCCATCTGACCAGACCATCAATATCTTTCTGCTGCCTACAGCTATCCTCCTCCCTATCTACCACATGGGCAATTTTTGTCTCATCTGCAAACTTCTTGATCGTGCCCCCTACACTTGCGTCCAAATTGTCAATTAATACCACAAAAAGCAGGGGACCCAGTACTGAACCCTGCAGAATGCCACTGGAAACAGCCCTCCAGTCACTAAAAAAAAAAAACCATCAACAAATTACCCTTTGTTTCCTGCCACTGAGTCAACTTTGTATCCACCTTGCTGGATTTCCCTGGATCCCATGGGATTTTTTTTTTTAAAACCAGTCTGCCATGTGGGACCTCGTCACAAGCCTTGCTAAAAATCCATGTAGACCACATCAACTGCACTACCCTCATCTATCTTCCTTGTTACTTCAAAAAAATTCGATCAAGTTGGTCAAACTAGATCTTCCCTTAACAAATCCACACTGACTTTTGATTACGTTCCATTTCTGCTTTCTACTGTGCAGACAGAAAATATTTGTTCAATGTCTGTCATTTTCTCATTCCCCATGATAATTTCTCCTGTCTCTGCCTCCAAGGGACCAATGTTTATTGCAACTACTCCTTTTTATATACTTGTGAAATTTCTTACAATCTGTTTATATAGTTCTGGCTAATTTACTTTCATATTCTATTTTTCCCTCAACTTTCTGGTCGCCCTGTGCTAGTTACTAAAACACTTCCAATCCTCAGGCTTACTACTATTCTGTCAACATTATAAGCCTCCTTTTAATCTAATACTATCCTTAACTTTCCTAGTAAGCCATGGTTGGATCTTTCTTAAAAGGGTTCCTTGATGCCACACTGTCAAATGCTGCCTTGTTGTTAAGGTCAGTCACTTTTACCTCACCTCTGGAATTCAGCTCTTTTGTCCATGTTTAGACCAAGGCTGTAATGAGGCCTGGAGCCAAGTAGCCCTGGCAGAACTAAATCGGAGCATTGGCGAGCAGATAATTACTGAATAACTGCCATTTGATAGCACTGTCAACTACACCTTCCATCACTTTGCTGATGAGTGAGAATAGACAGATGGGGTAGTAATTGGCCAGCTTGATTTTTAAAATTTTATTTATTTAGAGATACAGCACTGAAACATGCCCTTCAGCCCACGAAGTCTGTGCCGACCAACAACCACCTATTTATACTAATCCTACATTACTCCCATATTCCCTACTACATCCCCACCATTCTCATACCACCTACCTATACTAGGGGCAATTTACAAAGGCCAATTTACCCATCAACCTGCACGTCTTTGGCTGTGGGAGGAAATCGTAGCACCCGACGGAAACCCACGCGGTCACAGGGAGAACTTGCAAACTCCACACAGACAGTACCCAGAACTGAACCCGGGTTACTGGAGCTGTGAGGCTGCAATGCTAACCACTGCGCCACCCATTTGTCTTGCTTTTTGTGGATAGGACATATCTGGGCAATTTTACACATTGTTGGGTAGATGCTAATGTTATAGCTGTACATGAACAGCTTGGAAGGTGATGCAGCTAGTGCTGCAGCACTACAGCTGGGATGTTATCAGGGTCCATAATCTTTGCTGCATCCAGTGCACTCAGTGGTTTCTTGGCATCATATGGATAAAACTGAATTGGAAGATTGGCTTTTGTAATGGTGGGGACTTCAGGAGGGTTCAGAGATGGATCATCCACATGACAGTTTCCTGGTTGAAGATGGCTACATTTGTACTCATATACTGGGATATTAAATGGTACCTTCTCCCATTAGTTGTTTAATTGTCAACCATCATTCACAACTGGATATGGCAGGACTGCAGAGCTCTGTCTATAGCATGCAGTCCTGTATTGTAGCTTCACCAGGTTGGCACCTCATTTTTAGGTATGCCTGGTGCTGCTCCTGGCATGCTCTCCTACACTCTTCATTTAACAAGGGTTAGTTCCCTGGCTCGATGTTAATGATAGAGTAAGGATATGCCAGGTTACAGATTGTGGTGGAACACAATTCTGCTGGTGATGGCCCAAGCACATCGTAGATGTCCAGTTTTGAGCTGCCAGATCTGCTCTGAATCCATCCCATTCAGCAGTGGCAGTGCCACACAACACACTGAGGACTCCCTCCATTGTGAAGTCAGGACTTCATCTCCACAAGGACTATGCATTGGTCACTCCTACCAATGCTGTCATGGGCAGATGCTTCTGTGACAGGTAGATTGGTGAAGACAAGTTCAAGTAGGTTTTTCCTGGTCAGTTCTCACCCCACCTGGTGCAGGCACAGGCTGGCAGCTATAGCCTTCAGGGCTCAGCAAGCTCAATCAGTAGTGGTGCTACTGAGCCACTCTTGGCAAGACACACAAATTCCCCACCCAGAGTACATAAAAAACACAAAGCATAACAGATTTGAACTTCACATGTGTCCCTCAAAGCCACATGGTACATAACTAAGTGACCCACAAAGATCTAGAACCAGCCTTCTATATACATATTACATAAACTTCAAAGTACACCATCCCCATACAATCTCGAGCACGAAAAAGGGACTACAGCAACAATGCAGTGGAAACACTGCCGGTTCCAGATCACTCAATGGTCAATCGTTATAATTCCTCGAAATGAAAAATTCTCCACTAAAAACTTTATTGCCGGAACACCATGACAACGACAACAGTACCAATCACTACCTTCACAGGGCAATCAGGCAGTCAATAAGTGCAGCCTTGCCACATCATCCACCTCCAGAAAAAATTCTTTAAAAATAAGAAACGTAAATTCAGAAGAGAAAAAGCCTCTACGTACGATGTGTACTTGAAATAATCTACCAACAGGAAACTAGACCAATAATTGTAAATGGTGATGTCAGAGTTAGCGTCCTAGAAGGGTGAACATTGATAGGTCAGTTTATTCAACTTATTATTCATTAAAGTAAGCAACACTTACTGCATATGCCCCTGTACGGTTTTAAACCGCTCTCAAAATAAGTTTTAAAGTTGTTACTAAGCGTTAACGATTTAAACTCTTGCTCAAGATCAATTACTTCGAACACTCATTCCATTAAAAGTACAGGCTATCAGAAATACCAACTTCCGTTAATACATTTCTTCGTGGAAAGGGTTACACAGCAGCCAGCGAAACAAAAACTACAGCAAACGGACGGCATTTTAGTGGTTTTTAAAAAAATGGTCCGGACAGCGTTTCTGGTGGTCGTGTTTTTTTTTGAAAGTCTCAAACAGCTCCAGTAAAACTTAAAGAGGACACATGTACGCATGGGGGTGCACATTGCGTTCCTGCAAGAGGAGCGGTGCGTTTGCAGCTCTGTCGGTCAGTCGCTGCTTCACCAGATGAACGGAGGGTCCGGCTCTCGCGCTCCTTGCACATTGTAGCAAAAACGTGGAACGCGGCGACAGCGAGCGCACGCGCAGCGCAGCACTAGCCCCGGAGCCCCCAGGAAAAGCTGCAGCAAAACGAGCGGCTGCTCCCTCCCTCTCTATCTCACATACTCACTCACCCCTCGCCGCTGGCTGGGACACTGGACGTGGAGGCGCTCGGTTCCTGATCCGCCATTTCAAATTCTCCTTCAGGCTCGTATTTGCTTTCTGCCTATATATAAATAATATAACCCTACAGAGACCGAACAACAAGAATAATTATTTAAGTAATAAATTATTCTTAATATTTCCCGGGTTTCCCAACCCTTTCTGTTTAAAATATGGCAGCGGAAAAAAAAACTGCTCCTGTTCCCGCCTTTTATTTACCCCACTGCACATCACTTCCTGTTCACCTTTCACCTTGGCGGGAAAATGAACCTAAACGGATGTGTTGTCATTTAGGGATTTAAAAAGTTCATGATGTTAGTCTTGTAGTAAGAGTGAAGGTAATCTGTTAAATTCCTAAAATGCATTTCAGAGATATCAGGCTCCACTTTTGTTAACAAAATTTAAGCTTTAAAATGGAGACCTTTCAGTTAGTTGCCATATTCATCCAAAGACTGATTTATTTTAATTGTCCTATTATAAGTGAGGCTGCAGGTGGGGATTGTGCCAAAGTCAACCTTTAATCCTAGCAAATGGTGTTGTCAGCATTATATCCAGGTTTAAATTAAAGCATCTGTTAATTCAGTTTATACCACATATGTGGATGTAATATTCGTTTATTTTCCCTGAATATTTTTTAACTTTGTACAATTTACAATGCTGAAATGTTAAACAATATGTACACATATCTTCAATGGAAGTGCCATTCTCAACTCTTTCCTTGAAACCAGAATAACAATGGACGATACTACAACAAAGACTGCTTTAATTAATCCACCAACTCTTGCCATGCAATTTATTGTATACAGAAAATAGCTTTTTCCTTTCTCTTTCATCATCTCTGCTGTGAAATAAACACCGTACCCAATTCTTTTTACTTACTCTGTAATATCTGCGCTAGGCAATCCACACCCACAGTGAATTTGTAGAGTGTCATATCATTGCAGTACAGTTGCATCAGTAGACCATCAGAGCAGTCAAATGTCACTCACGAAGACAATCAGTCATTTTGGTTTTTAATTATAACTCATCTGTTGTGTATCACTCTTTTTAAAAAGCAGCAGTATAGGACCAATTTTGGAGGCTCTACTATTGATGCAGAAGCTTGATGGGGTGAGAGGAAATCTATAGTTGGTCTTGAGGTGTAGCGTATTTCATTTTTCATATAAGTAATTTGGGATCTTTCCAGAGATTGCACCGTAATCAAGCACAAACCTCATTACAGCCACAGTCAAAATGTGGGCACAGCTAATCTTTTGTCCCAACCTTATGAAGTTGGACACTTAAAGTGATGCTGTTAGAAAACTTGATTGCAAACTTATGGATTTATTTTCAGTTAGTAATATTTGGTTTCACTTATCTCCATGCATTAGTTTTTGGTGCTGTGCTGTGCCATTCTTGCATTTTTTCAATAACTTCCTGCAGAATTATTGCTTGCTACTGCAATTTAACTTTTAACAAAATGGGAAGAATGGGAACTCCTTTCTAGTTCTAAAGGGCTGCAAAATCTAGGTGAGAGACTGTCAGAATTATGCCTGAGCTACAGACAACATCTAGATAACTTCGATAGCAGTGAACCTTCCTACAAAATTAAGCTTTTAAGTTACTGCATTCTTACAGTTCATTGCAGGGGTCACCTGATAAATTAATACAATTGCAGTGCACATTCGTTCATGGGATGTGGGCGCCACTGGCTCGGACAGCAATTATTTCCAATCCCTAATTGCCCTTGAGAAGGTGGTGGTGAGCTGCCGTCTTGAACTGCTGCAGTCCACGTGGGGTAGGTACACCCACAGTGCTGTTCGGAAGGTGTTCCAGGATTTCGACCAGTGACAGTGAAGGAACGGTGATATAGTTCCAAGTTAGAATGGTGTGTGTCTTGGAGGGGGAACTTGCAGGTGGTGCTGTTCCCATGCATCTGCTGCTCTTGTCCTTCTCGGTGATAGAGGTCATGGGTTTGGAAGGTGCAGTCTAAGGAGCCTTGGAGCATTGCTGCAGTGCATCTTTTAGATGGTACACACTGCTGCCACTTTTGTAGTGGAGGGAATGAATGTTGAAGGTGGTGGATGGGGTGCCAATCAAGCGGGCTGCTTTGTCCTGGATGGTGTTGAGCTTTTTCAGTGTTGTTGGAGCTGCACCCATCCAGGAAAGTGGAGAATATTCCATTACACTCCTGCCTTGTGCTATGTAGATGGTGGTCAGGCTTTGGGGAGTCAGGAGGTGCGTTACTCGCCACAGGATTCCTAACCTATGACCTGCTCTTGTAGCCATGGTATTAATGTGGCTGGTCCAGTTCAGTTTCTAGTCAATGGTAACCCCCAGGATGGGGGTTTTATAGTGGGGGAAAGCATTCGTAATGCCATTGAATGTCAAGGGGAGATGGTGAGATTCTCTCTTATTGGAGATTGTCATTGCCTGGCACTTGCGTGGCACAAATGTTACTTGCCATTTATTAGCCCAAGCTTGGATATTGTCCAGGTCTTGCTGCATTTCTACACAGACTGCTTCAGTATCTGAGGAATCGCGAATGGTGCTGAATATTGTGCAATCATCAATATCAAGCAAGGGACAGATGCAATGTTCAGAAGGAGCAAAACCATTTTTGTTTTCCTGTGGAAAGGAGGCAGCTTGACAGGGCACAGAACCTTCACTGGATTGCATGGTTCCAATGCATCGTAGATGATAACCTTCTGGCATCAGCAATCGCTTGACCTACACAAACTGAAATATTCATTGGTGTTTGATTACAGAAACATCATTATGTACAGGAAGGCATGTTATCAGGGAAGCAACCATGATAGGTTCATTATTGTGTAATCCATTGTGCCCACATTATTTGCAGGCTCACAGAGCTGTTGTGTTATTGCTTTTCCCAGCAATAAAGTACCAGACAAACTTGAGTTGAAAGGCAAACAGATTGTGGATTCCTTATTGTGAAAGAACAAATTTACAAGAGAGCTCTATCATACATGTGTGACTATGTGATCAACACAACTCCAACTGCTCTACCACAAGTTCCTGTGATGCTGTGTGAGGTATTCAAACTGTTAAAGTGATATCACAACATCCCCTTTCCTTAAATGGAAATACATGAAAGATAAACTATGTACATAATGAAACAGAATAGTTTTGAACAATATTTACATATTGTTACAGTCAAGTGAGGAGGGCTTGAAGGGCTTCCCTCTTTTCCCTCTCCTTGTTAGACTACAACAGGTTTAATTCATTCTTAAAGTGGATGTACTGGCCAATTCAGTAGGTGTTTGATTACTTACTTGCCAAGATCATAACAAGAACCAATTGGACAGGTTTTCTTGTGTTAACAAAGAAAGAGGTTAACATGCTAGAGGTTTACACACACGCACAAATAGGTTACAGAGTAGGAAAAGGTAGATTGATTGAGTTAGAGTCCATTAAAAAGGTATACAGTCTGTGGAGAATGGTGAGTTGGCTGGCTTCTAACTGAATTCAGTGGTCCTTAGGCTTTTAGTTTGAAGAGGTAGATGACTGGTTCGGTGAGTCTCTTGGAGATAGCAATGTGGATGATTTCCTCCAACGGGGTTTCTGATTGTAGCCTAAGTATGCAAAGGTGGTTAGTCAACAAGCAGGATTTCAAGCTGGAATGGAGAGAGGGACCCCCACTTAGGGTCTGCTAATGTCAGAGTCTAGTTGTTTCTCCTTTGCTGCAGAGAAAACACCAGCTTAAAAGCACAGGTGGGGAGGGGCTTGTCACATAACTCAGTCATTCAAACATAGCAGTTAGCAGTATTTCTTTGTTTGCTGAGAGAACAGGTAGTTCCTTTAAACTTCCAGGGAGAAGACTCGGAGGGCGGAGTTCCGGAGCGGTAAGTATAAAACCTTACTTCATAGATTCGCGGTCTAGTTCCAAGGCGAAGACTCGGAGGATGGAATTCAGGAGCGGTAAGTATAAAAAACTTACATCGGGGATTCGCGGCCTAGTTCGAGACAGAAGACTCGGAGGGTGGAGTTCTGGAGCGGTAAGTATACAGAGTAAGTTACCTCGGTTGGAAAAAGAGAGAAAAAAAAATGAAAAAGTGACGTCACAGGAAAGCTGTGACCTGATTGGCTGGTAGGAATTGCACTGAATTTGAAAATAAAGCATTGATAAACGAATTAACCCTAATTAACTAATTAATTAATAAGTAGGGGAGTAACTAAACCGGAGGGAGCAGATTACTGTATTTAGCATTTAATATTTATAGCAGAAATCTAGCCCGAGGGACGATATAGTTAATTGTAACTTAATTTAGTAAGAATTTAATAAGTATTTATTTTAATTTAATGTATTAATTAGTGCTAGAAAGGTCAGTTAGAGGGGTAAAGAAAGTGCTTCAACTGTGAGATGTGGGAGTTTCGTGACGCTTCCAGCATTCCGGACAACTACATCTGCAGGAAGTGTACCCAATTGCAGCTCCTCACAGACCGCATGGATCGGTTGGAGCAGCAATTGGATGCACTTAGGAGCATGCAGGTGGCGGAAAGCATCATAGACAGGAGTTTTAGAGACATGGTTACACCCAAGGTGCAGGCAGATAGATGGGTGACCGCTCGAAGGGGCAGGCAGTCAGTGCAGGAATCCCCTATGGCTATCACCCTCTCTAACAAGTATACCGTTTTGGATACTGTTGGGGGGGGGAATGGCCTATCAGGGGAAAACATCAGCAGCAGCCAGAGCAGTGGCACCACAGCTGGCTCTGTTGTTCAGCAGGAAGGGACAAAGTGCAGAAGAGCAATAATTATAGGGGACTCTATAGTCAGGGGCACAGATAGGCGCTTCTGTGGACGTGAAAGAGACTCCAGGATGGTATGTTGCCTCCCTGGTGCCAGGGTCAAGGATGTCTCTGAACGGGCAGGGGGCATTCTGAAGGGGGAGGGTGAACAGCCAGAGGTTGTGGTACACATTGGTACTAACGACGTAGGCAGGAAGAGTGATGAGGTCCTGCTGGGGGAGTTCAGGGAGTTAGGTAGTACATTAAAAAACAGGACCTCTAGGGTTGTAATCTCGGGATTATTCCCTGTGCCACGTGCCTGTGAGGCTAGAAATAGGAAGATAGTGCAGCTAAACACGTGGCTAAACAGCTGGTGTAGGAGGGAGGGTTTCAGATATCTGGATCATTGGGATCTCTTCTGGGACAGGTGGGACCTATACAAGAAGGACGGGTTGCATCTAAACTGGAGGGGCACAAATATCCTGGCTGCGAGGTTTGCTAGCGTCACTCGGGAGGGTTTAAACTAGTGTGGCAGGGGGGTGGGAACTGGAGCAGTAGGTCAGCAGGTGAAATAACTGAGGGGGAACTAGTGAATAAGGCCAGTAAGACTGAGAGGAAGAACAGGCAGGGAGATGTTGCTGAGCACAGTGGGATTGGTGGTCTGAAGTGCATTTGCTTCAATGCGAGAAGTATAACAGGTAAGGCAGATGAACTTAGAGCTTAGATTAGTACTTGGAACTACGATGTTGTTGCTATTACAGAAACATGGTTGAGGGAAGGACAGGATTGGCAGCTAAATATTCCGGGATTTCGATGCTTCAGGCGGGATAGCGAGGGATATAAAAGGGGTGGGGGAGTTGAATTCCTGGTTAAGGAGAATATCACAGCTGTACGGCAGGAGGACACCTCGGAGGGATCATGCAGCGAGGCAATATGGGTAGAGCTCAGGAATAGGAAGGGTGCAGTCACGATGTTGGGGGTTTACTACAGGCCTCCCAACAGCCAGCGGGAGATAGAAGAGCAGATATGTAGACAGATTTTGGAAAGATGTAAAAGCAACAGGGTTGTTGTGGTGGGTGATTTTAACTTCCCCTATATTGACTGGGACTCACTTAGTGCTACGGGCTTGGATGGGGCAGAATTTGCAAGGAGCATCCAGGAGGGCTTCTTGAAACAATATGTAGATAGTCCAACTAGGGAAGGGGCCATACTGGACCTGGTATTGGGGAATGAGCCCGGCCAGGTGGTCGAAGTTTCAGTAGGGGAGCATTTCGGGAACAGTGACCATAATTCCACAAGTTTTAAGGTACTTGTGGATAAGGATAAGAGTAGTCCTCGGGTGAAGCTGCTAAATTGGGGGAAGGCTAATAATAACAATATTAGGCAGGAACTGAAGAATTTAGATTGGGGGCGGCTGTTTGAGGGTAAATCAACATCTGACATGTGGGAGTCTTTCAAACGTCAGTTGATTAGAATCCAGGACCGGCATGTTCCTGTGAGGATGAACGATAAGTTTGGCAAGTTTCGGGAACCTTGGATAACGAGGGAGCCTAGTCAAAAAGAAAAAGGAAGCATTCGTAAAGGCTAGAAGGCTGGGAACAGACGAATCCCTTGAGGAATATAAAGAAAGTAGGAAGGAACTTAAGCAAGGAGTCAGGAGGGCTAAAAGGGGTCATGAAAAGTCATTGGCAAACAGGATTAAGGAGAATCCCAAGGCTTTTTATACGTATATAAAGAGCAAGAGGGTAACCAGGGAAAGGGTTGGCCCACTCAAGGACAAAGGAGGGAATCTATGTGTGGAGTCAGAGGAAATGGCCGAGGTACTAAATGAGTACTTTGCATCAGTATTCACAAAAGAGAAGGACTTGGTGGATGATGAGTCTAGGGAAGGGAGTGCAGATAGTCTGGGTCATGTCGATATCAAAAAGGAGGTGGTGTTGGGCGTCTTGAAAAGCATTAAGGTAGCTAAGTCCCCAGGGCCTGATGGGATCTATTCCAGAATACTGAGGGAGGTAAGGGAAGAAATTGCTGGGGCCTTGACAGAAATCTTTGTATCCTCATTGGCTACAGGTAAGGTCCCAGAGGACTGGACAATAGCCAATGTTGTTCCTTTGTTTAAGACGGATAGCAAGGATAATCCAGGAAATTACAGGCCGGTGAGCCTTACGTCAATGGTAGGGAAATTATTGGAGAGGATTCTTTGGGACAGGATTTACTCCCATTTAGAAACAAACAAACTTATTAGCGAGAGGCAGCATGGTTTTGTGAAGGGGAGGTCGTGTCTCACTAACTTAATCGAGTTTTTTGAGCAAGTGACAAAGATGATTGATGAAGGAAGGGCAGTGGATGTTATCTATATGGACTTCAGTAAAACCTTTGACACGGTCCCTCAATGCAGACTGGTACAAAATGTGAAGTCACACGGGATCAGAGGTGAGCTGGCAAGATGGATACAGAACTGGCTCGGTCATAGAAGACAGAGGGTAGCAGTGGAAGGGTGCTTTTCAGAATGGAGGGATGTGAGTAGTGGTGTTCTGCAGGGATCAGTACTGGGACCTTTGCTGTTTGTAGTATATATAAATGATTTGGAGGAAAATGTAGCTGGTCTGATTAGTAAGTTTGCAGATGACACAAAGGTTGTTGCGGATAGTGATGAGGATTGTCAGAGGATACAGCAGGATATAGATCAGTTGGAGACTTGGGTGGAGAAATGGCAGATGGAGTTTAATCCGGACAAATGTGAGGTAATGCATTTTGGAAGGTCTATTACAGGTGGGAAGTATACAATAAATGGCAGAACCCTCAGGAGTATTGACAGGCAGAGAGATCTGGGCGTACAGGTCCACAGATCACTGAAAGTGGCAACGCAGGTGGATAAGGTAGTCAAGAAGGCATACGGCGTACTTTTCTTCATCGGTCGGGGCATAGAGTATAAAAATTGGCAAGTCATGCTGCAGCTGTACAGAACCTTAGTTAGGCCACACTTGGAATATTGCGTACACTACCAGAAAGATGTGGAGGCTTTGGAGAGAGTACAGAAGAGGTTTACCAGGATGTTGCTTGGTCTGGAGGGTATTAGCTATGAGGAGAGGTTTGATAAACTTGGATTGTTTCCACTGGAACGACGGAGATGGAGGGGCGACATGATAGAGGTTTACAAAGTTATGAGTGGCATGGACAGAGTGGATAGTCAGAAGCTTTTTCCCAGGGTGGAAGAGTCAGTTACTAGGGGACATAGGTTTAAGGTGCAAGGGGCAAAGTTTAGAGGGGATGTGCAAGGCGAGTTTTTTTACACAGAGGTTGGTGAGTGCCTGGAACTTGCTGCCGGGGGAGGTGGTGGAAGCAGGTACAATAGCGACGTTTAAGAGGCATCTTGACAAATACATGAATAGGATAGGAATAGAGGGATACGGTCCCCGGAAGTGCAGAAGGTTTTAGTTTAGACAGGCATCAAGATCAGCGCAGGCTTGGAGGGCCGAATGGCCTGTTCCTGTACTGTATTGTTCTTTGTTCCTGTATCCTCGTTCTTGCTGGGAAATTAGCAGACATTTCATCTCTCTCCTCACAGTTCTTTGCAATGTAGGATACAGGATGTAGGTGATCATCTTAAGCTGAAAGGATGACTATGCTGGCAGCTTGTCTTTAAAAATGTCTTGTAAAGAAAATATAAAATCAAATCTCCAGTCAGTGGATTAAAGAAAATTCAACAAAAAACACTGGTGTAACAGTATGCATTGACTTTTATATTCTTTTGTCAAATGTCTCTGAACCATACAGGTGGTCTGCTGACTTGACCTGATCTTGTCACTGTGTAGCTTGGTTGAGAACTAGATTTGTCAACTCTTTTTGCTTGACCTGTATGTGTGTTCTGACAGTCATCCTGTGCTTGAGCATTATACTTGTCACTTTTCTTCACTACATTCTGTGGATTCGAATGTGAACGTGCTTTCGAAGCAATAGGGTAGTTAGGTACAATGTTTTTAGCTAGTTCCCTCAGCTGAATTTGTTTTGTCTTAGTACTGCTCCATTAGGGGTGGTTACTTCTTATGACCTTGGTTCGTTGCAAATTTTGGACCCTTCTGGGCAGAACCTGTCCTTTCCTGCGGATGGATTACTCTGACTTTCTGTCCAATCTGTAATGGTGGTAGTTCTGCGCCTGCATGCCTATTGTGCGCAGCTGTCAATTTGATTTGCCAACAGTTTGTCCTGTACTGACAAAGATTTAATGAGATGATGACTAGGAAGGGTTGTTTTGACAAGTCTTCCAAATATAATTTCTGCAGTTGACGGTAATCCTGTGCTGATTGGTTTTGGCCTCAAGTGCAACATGGCTACATGCATTTCAGGTTGTTTTTCTTCAGGTTTGCACTTGCTGATGTTCAATATTCAGTATATTCACACCTAATCTGTACTAATGCTTTGTCTTTCAACACACCATTAACATATTGTTTGCCTTTGCTCCGTGACCTTTTGGTCAGCTATGTGGCCTGGTCCAATCTGCACCTTCTCCTTTGTTATCTCTTGCCCAACCCCCACCTCACTTGTTTATAATCTGTGACTTTTCTAATATTTGTCAGTTCCGAAGAAGGGTCACTGACCCGAAACGTTAACTCTGCTTCTCTTTCCACAGATGCTGCCAGACCTGCTGAGTGAATCCAGCATTTCTTGTTGTACATGCAGATCTTGCTTGGTCTCTTGACATTTCACACTGACTGTGCGTACCATCCTTTCTACTAGGCCATTTGACCTAGGGTAATGTGGTGACGATGTGACATGGTTTACCTTCCATTTCTTACGTCTTCAAATGGTTTGACAGTGTATTGCGTTGTATAGTGTGTTGTCCGATACTATTTCCTCTGTGGGACCGAACAAGTTGAAGATTGCGCTGATAATGGTCACAACTGATGCGCTTATCATGTCCCTCAATTGCCAGATTATAGGGAATTTGGAGAAGTAATCGGTTAGTAACAGATAATCATTGCCTTTTATAAAGAGATCTGTGGCTATCCTTGATCAAGGATGTGACGGGATTCCGTGCGGATGGAGCAGCTCTTGATGTTGGCTTGGTTGGTGCTCTTGGCATGTGTTAGACAACCATACAGCTTGCTCAATATCACTGTTAATTCCCTGTCAGTGGACTGTTATGACCTTGGTCATAAGGTGACCTTGGTGAAACTGTGAAAGACTGTCAAGGGAAAGCATTTGTGGGATTAACACCTGCCTTCCTTTGAAAATGACACCACTAGATACCCCCAACTCATCTCGGTATGGCCAAAAGATTCTGAGTTCTTCAGGAACTTCTTGTATGGTGTCAGGGCCATCCTTTGACAATAGGAGCATAGGACTTAGGAGCAGGAGTAGGCCATTTGGCCCTTTGAGCCTGCTTCACCATTCCATAAGATCATGGCTGATCTGGTTGTGGTCTCAACTCCACTTTCCTGTCTGCCCCCCTATAACCTTCGACTCCCTTGTCTATCAAAAATCTATCTAACTTAGCCTTGAATAAATTCAATGACCCACAGACTAATGAATCTTTGAGAAAAAAAAGTCTCCCCCACAAGAGGAAACATCCTCCTGGTATCCACTGTATCAAGTCCCCTCAGGATCTTATATGTTTCAATAAGATCACCTCTCATTCTTCTAAACTCCAATGGGTATAGGCCCAACCTGTTCAACCTTTCTTCATAAGCCCTTGATCCCTGGAATTAGTTAAGTGAACCTTCTCTGAACTGCTTCTAATGCAATTATATCCTTTTTCAAATAAGGAGATCAAAACTGTACACAATGAGTTGCCAAAACCCGTTCAAAGCTTTGTCTTTGGAAGTTTCTTCCTATAGTTCCTCATGCTTCCTTTGCCCAAAACGCATTAAATCTATCTGGAATACACCTCTCAACTCAATGTTGACTTCATCAACCTGGATGTCTAGTGGAATGTCTTCACATTTTCTGGGATTGGACAACCTGCTAAGGGTGTCAGAAGTCACCATAAGATTCCCAGGCTTATATCTGACTTTGTAGTCGTACATTTGCATCTTGATTAGTAGCCATTGTCGTCGAGGTGGCGCACTGGGGAGAGATTTCTGCCATATCATCGCCAGTGGTTTATGATCCGTCTCGATTATGAAATGCTTGCTGAAAAGGTAAGTGTGAAACTTGATCATTCCAAATATCAGTGCTAGTGTTTCGCTTTCTATGTTGGAATAGTTGGCCTGAGTGGGCAATAAGCTTTTTGAACCAAAAGCAATTGGACGACCTTCTTGCAACAAGCATGCTCCAAGACCTTTCAATGAAGCATCTACTTCAAAAACAGTATCCTTGCTTGGGTCGTAATACTGTAAACATGCTTCTGTCGACAATGATTGCTTCAGTGAGTCAAATGCATACTGGTGGTCCTCGGGCCACAAATACAGAGTATACTTTTTGAGGAGTTCCTGTAGAGACAAAGACTTCTCAGCAAAATGTGGGATGTCTGGAGCTAGAAAATTAAATAGACCAAGACATGTCCGTAGGTTTTCCTTAGCTTGTGGACGAGGCATGGACTGGATATCCTCTACCTTGCTGGGATCCAGTTTTATGCCTGTATTGGAGTAGATTGAGCCAAGAAAATGGATGTGACTTGTATTAATTACACACTTCTTGCTGTTGAATACAAGGCTTTCCCTTTTGGCTGTTTGCATTAGGATGTGCAGATTTCTGTCGTGCTCCTCTTTTGTGCTGCCCATCACTGCTATATCGTCTGCAATAGAGACACGCCCTGACACATTTTCCGTGATGTGACCCATTTGTTGTTGAAATAAATCATGGCTTACTGATAAACCAAATGTTAGGTGCAAAAATCAGTATCTTCCAAACTGAGTCCTGAAATTCATCAGCTCTTGCAAACTTTCAGAGAGATGGACCAACCAGTATCGTGTTTTGCATCTAGTTTCGAAAAGAATCTGACTTTGGATTTAATTCCTCCAAGGTGGGGATTTTATGAGGACATCATTTTGATGGCTGGTTCAGCCATCTGGTGTCTAAACATACCCTAATGTTGCCATCTTTTTTGATCACAGCTGTTATAGAGCTGCACTAATTCATGTGCTGCTGGATACGCTGATAATTCCTTGTCTCTCCATAGTATCCAGCTCGGCTTTGAGCTTGTTCTTGACATGGATGTTACATTTCCTTGGTGGATTTATAGGAGTGGTGTCATCTCTCACATGTAGAGTAGCATCTTGTTTGAAACTTACCACAGTATCAAAATGATCTGGGTACATTTGTTGCAAATCATGGATGGACTCAATGGGATCATACCTATTTTGGTCAAGTGTTTTCAGCACACTGCTGATCTCATGGACTGTCATGATTCGAAGCTCATTATATGCTGGTAGCCCTGCAACTGCTGGACCATTGGTATCGACTATGTAGAATATTTGTGGTGACCAATTAGAGCTTCCATACCTGCGTTCTAACATTAGTGTTCCCATACAATGGACTAGGGACCAGTTATACACAGTAACTCTGACTTTGTAGGTCATATCATGGCTTCCCAATTCATCAGGTACATGTTCTTCAGGATTCTCAGTGGTAAAATATTTGAACTGTATCATCCTTGAATTGCAACTTGTGCTGTCCACACTTCTCTGGGCATTTGATGTCAATGGTGGTGAATGCATCCTGTTGTGTAACCGCATATACCTGGTGTGCAACTGTTACTGTGTGAAAAGATTGCTCACCTCTAGTGCCCTATGTATCACTCATGTCTTTGTATATCTCATGGCCATGTCTGTATCTGCATGGGCCTGTTATGAATGCATCCCTGTTTCTCTCACAAGGCGGTGTCTGTTTCTTGTCATGTCGTGGCCTGCTGTGACTTCTGGCCAATTTTCCAGTACCAGACCTCCTGCACAGCCGTGCCCAGTGACCTTTCTTGCCACACACCTTGCAGTTATCCATGTAAGCTGACAGTTTCTTGGCTGGTACATCAGACCACACTTGTCACATGTCTTGCCTTGTTGAGGTGACCTGGTTACCTCGCCTATGGTTGTTGTACCAAGTGCCCATATGCACTGCCTACCTGCGGCTATGGCCTCAGATTTCCTGCCTTCTTTCAGACTTGCAATGTCAGACCCTTTTTCTTTGTCCAACAGCTCTTTCTGAAAAGTTTCTATCAGGGTAGAAGCAATGACCAAATCCATTATCTATTCGGATAATTCCGTCTCCGAGAAATCACAGACTTTTCCTTTCTCGCGGCATCCGTATGCCATCAATTCCAAATGGTGGATTCTAAAATTAATCCTGACCTTTAGCTGATTCTCTAGTTTACTCCAGAGCCTCAGTGGATCCCTCTGGTCCGCTTCAGATGGTCCTGAATTGTTGATCCCGTGGAGGCCTTTGTTGCCAATCACAATTTTTATTTTGATGGCTTGCTGATCAAGATCCAGAAAGCACAACTCCATTCACTGGTTGAAGTGCTGGAATCCAAGGAGGAGATTTTGGGCTTTCCAATTCATTAACAGGTATTTGGTAGTCATGGTACCAAATGTCTGGTCGGCAAGAATCTTTCGCTGGAGATTTCCCCTTTAAATGTCTCCCTATTTCTTTTCTGTGAGGTTTTCCCTGAAGGGAAAAAAAATGCAGTTCTTCTGTGTCTACAGGGTTGGACTTCAGCCACACCCTTAACTCAGTGCCTGTAGCACAGGCTTTCTGCCCAGGAATCAGTTATGGCGGGAGACACCCTGTGCATAATGGGGGTTCCCTCCACAATCCCCGACATGAACCGACTCTGCTCACTTAATGAGCCCGATTCCTGCCTTTCCTTGCTGTCTATTGTCAAAAAACGCAACCCCCTTCGTGTACTCAGTCTCCTGAGCACCAAATTCAGCAGATGATTGTTGAACCTGACAGTGTCGTGCTGTTGCTGCCTCCAATGAATGTGTTGTGTTGTCTTCGATGGACTTAAACGGGAGAGATCGCTGTGGCCGATGTCTCGCTCGAGACCGCTGTTCCCATTGAAGAACGTTGCCAAGCCTCTCTGCAGTGTTGCTACTTCGATGTGTTCTGCTGCCTCCACTGTGTTCTTCATATACACATAGTTGGCATTGCTGCCACCATGTTGCGTTTGCAGACGTCTTTACAGCGGAGACATGGACGGCCAGTGGGTCTGGTATCAGTGACGTGCTCGCTGTACAACGCGTCCTTGGGGATCCTGCCATCTTCCATGCGGCTCACAAGGCCAAGACATCTCAAGCGCCGCAGTCTCAGTAGGGCATACATGCTGGGGATGTTGGCCACCTTGAGGATTTCTGCATTGGAGATATGGTCCTGCCACCTGATTCCAAGGATTCTCCGGAGACAGCAAAGATGGAATGCATTGAGACGTCACTCTTGGCTGACACGTTGTCCAGGCCTCGCTGCCGTAGAGCAAGGTACTGAGGACACAGGCTTGAAACACTCGGACTTTTGTGTTCCGTGTCAGTGCGCCAATTTCCCACATCCTCTTGGCTAGTCTGGACATAGCAGCAGATGCCTGTCCCTTGAGCTTGTTGATTTCTGCATCGAGAGATAGGTTACTGGTGATAGTTGAGCCTAGGTAGGTGAACTCTTGAACCTCGATGTGTATGTTGTCTGTAATTTATAAGCATTGACTCGTGTCGAGGACTCTCATTCCTGAAATATAGGCAAAGACTGCAATCTATCCTAACAGAGGCACTACCATAATCAGAATTACAGGAGAATACACTTATAGGCATGCTGAAACAAGGACTGGTGTTTGGATAGCTCAGCAAAGTGTCTGAAATCACCACATAATCTTAAGAGATCTTTGGTGGGCTACAGAGAAGCTCTAAGCCTGAGCAATCTGAAAAGTGCAATCTTTGTTTTGCATGTCTATGGTGTGCATTCCTGTAATCTTAACTAATAATCAAAGTCTGTTACATATTGCATAGCTTTATAATATGAAGAGGGGTGAGCTACAGCATGACAAAAAGCAACCCCATTTTGCAGATGAGAAGGAAGTAAAAGAAGAGGGAATAGAAGCACAGGTGCAAACTTGGAAAATTGCTATGATTCACTAATTGATATCTGGTTCAAATAATTTCTAGATCTGTACCCTGTATACATATTGCAGATGAATGAAATACCGCACACCCTACCCAGGAAACTATTATGTATGTTTTGTGCTACGTACCTCACTTCCACCTTACATCATCCTATCATCAGCTGTTATTTTAACATGGGTCATCACAAAAAGCAGTTGTTGGAATTAAGAGATTAAAGTGCTCCAAATTTACTATGTGATATTTCCATTACAAAGTACTTCTAATTCCGACCTTTGAAGGCGTGCTTCTTTGACTTCCAAATCTGCTGCTATATGTAAGTGCTCTCTGAGCAGGAGCAAGTGTGAATGCAGAATACTGTTCAGTGCAGATCTCAAAGAATGGAGGTGGGACCTTAACTTTGGGTGCATGGTCATGAAATGAATCTGGTACACCTGAAGCCACGTCCAAGGCACAGGCCGCTAGCACCTGCCCACTGACTAACACATAAGGTCTTATGAGCCTTTGGGCCAATTGTTTTATTTATTTTTTTCTGCAGCACCATTACAGCTGTTCACAGGTTTCCCAAAGGAAATCTTCTGGCGTGAAGTCATGGAGTCATAAAGTCAGTGCGCTGTATTGAGTTATACAGCACAGAAACGGGCCCTTCGGCCCATCGTGGCAGTGCCGGCCATCAAGCACCTAACTATTCTAATCCCATTTTCCAGCACTTGGCCCATAGCCTTGTATGCTATGGCATTTCAAGTGCTCATCGAAACACTTCTTAAATGTTGTGAGGGTTCCTGCCTCTACCACCTATTCAGGCAGTGTGTTCCAGATTCCAACCACCCTCTGGGTGAAAATTTTTTCCCTCAAATCCCCTCTAAACCTCCTGCCCCTTACCTTAAATCTATGCCCCCTGGTTATTGCCCCCTCCACTGAGAAAAAGTTTCTTCCTATCTAACCTATCACTGCCCCTCATAATTCTGTATACCTCAATCATATCTCCCCTCAGCCTTCTTTGCTCTAAGGAAAACAACCCTAGCCTTTTCAGTCTCTTCATAGCTGAAATACTCCAGCCCAGGCAACATCCTGGTGAATCTCCTCTGCACCCTCTCCAGTGCAATCATATCCTTCCTATCGTGTGGTGCCCAGAACCATACACAGTACTCCAGCTGTGGCCTAACTAGCGTTTTATACAGCTCCATCACAACCTCCCTGCTCTTATATCCTATGCCTCGGCTGATAAAGGCAAGTATCCCATATGCCTTCCCAACCACCTTATCTACCTGTGCTGCTGCCTTCAGTGATCTATGGACAAGTACACCAAGGTCCCTCTGTACTTCCAAGGATCCTACCAGCCATTGTACATTCCCTTGCCTTGTTAGTCCTCCCAAAATGCATCACCTCACACTTTTCAGAATTAAATTTCATTTGCCACTGCTCCGCCCATCTGACCATCCCATCTATATTGTCCTGTAATCTAAGGCTTTCCTCCTCACTGTTTACGGCACCACCAATTTTCGTGTCATCTGCGAACTTACTGATCATACCTCCTGTATTCACGTCTAAATCATTAATGTTACAAATGTTAACCCTTACAAACAGCAAGGGACCCAGCACCGATCCCTGTGGTACACCACTGGTCACAGGCTTCCACTCGCAAAAACAACCCTCAACCATCACCCTCTGCCTCCTGCCACTAAACCAATTTTGGATCCAATTTGCCCTGGATCCCATGGGCTCTTATCTTAACCAATCTCCCATGCGGGACCTTTCATAAGCCTCACTGAAGTCCATGTAGACTACATCAACTGCTTTACTCTCATCTACACATCTAGTCACCACCTTGAAAAATTCAATCAATTTAGTTAGACTCGATCTCCCCCTGACAAAGCCACGCTGACTATCCCTGCTTCTCCAAATGGAGATTAATCCTGTCCCTCAGAATTTTTTCCAAGTTTCCCAACCACTGATGTTAGACTCATCGGCCTGTAATTACTTGGTTTATCCCCGATACCCTTTTTGAATAATGGTACCACATTCGCTGTCCTCCAGTCCTCTGCTGTGGCCAGAGAGGATTTGAAAATTTGTGTCAGAGCCCCTGCAATCTCCTCCGTTGCCTCACATAACAGCCTGGGATACATCTCATCTGGGCTTGGGGATTTATCTACTTTTAAGCCCACTAAAAAGGCTAATACTTCCTCCCTTTCAATGCTAATATGTTCAAGTATATCACAATCCCCCTCCCTGATCGCTACACCTACATTGTCCTTCTCCATAGTGAACACAGATGAAAAGTAATCATTTAAAACCTCACCTATGTCCTCCGGCTCCACACACAGATTGCCACTTTGGTCCCTAATGGGCCCTACTCTTTCCCTGGTGCAGGGAAAATAGGCCCCGAGGGAAGGCAAGTGAGTCACAATACATGAGCTGCACTCTGCCCAACCTCCAATACTGACATGTCTGCAGACAGGTGACCAGATTTCACTTTGGTAAACAAATAGTACAAGCAAAGATTCCAGCTGTCAAACTTGGGTGTGGCAGCAGACATAATGGCACCGACATATACAAAGGCCTAACTAACCATTAGACTGGAAGGTTTTTCACAGGAATTCACTCTTAGCTTGTTGGACTTTGTGTGGTACTACATGAAAGTCTACCATGAGGATTAGCCAGCGAAGGAACAGGAGTAGGCCATTCAACCTCTTTGAGCCTGTTCTGCCATTCAATTATATCTTGGCTGATTTGTATTTTAACTCCATTGAACCACCTTGGTATTGTAACCTTTAATACCCTTGCCTAACATAAGTCTATCAATTTCAGTTTTGAAATTTTTAATTGAATTAGCCTGAACAGATTTTTGGAGTTCCAGATTTCCACTACCCTTTGAAGAGCTGGTTTCTGACATCACCCCTGAACAGCTCAGCTCTAATTTTGAGGTTATACCCCCTTGTTCTGGACTTCCTCCATCAGAGGAAATTTTCTATCTGCTGCATTAACTATCGTCTGCCATTATACCTGACCTTTCTTTATGCAGGCTGGATGGCCAAACAGTGAAGAAATGCATTTTTGTGCCTTTCAAGGTGAGGGATGTTAATAGCAGGGAACAGAACATTTTCTTAAATTTTGCACCCATAGTATCAAGCAGGTGTCATTGAGTACATGCTGCAAATTAGATGCAAAAGAGTAAAGATCCTGCTACATTGCAGCAATTTCAACTTTAAAAGAACACCCAATACCACACTAGTATGGTCATTCTGGTCCATAATCCACATAGGCAGATATACACAACTTTGTGTCCTTTTATCACTGGAATCATAATGCATATTCTTTGAGTTGGATTTTCCCTCCATTTCAGAATCAACATTTGACCAATTACACAAAACATGCACTGTGAATCTGTGATTTTATTAGAGAATATAATCCTCAATTAGGAAGGGGCTAAATTTAAGTTGAGAGTGATCTTATTTAGGAGAGAAACCTATTGAAGCAGGGGAGGGGTGGGAAAACTCAACATAGATACATGTGTGAGGAGGGGGTAAAGACAACACATATGAAAATAGTAATAATTATAATTTGTGCAACACCAGTTATTGACATTGCTGTGGTGCTTGTCAGCCTGATAAATGTGCAGTATGATTTTAATAGAGCAGGGAGTGACTCTGAAGAGATAAGAATTTATTAACTTTGCAAAATATAGTTTTTTCACATAGGGCTGGCTGCAAATGATCAAAGTACTTACCTTTATTGATGATTTCAGTAAAATATTAGAAGTGGTAAAGACTGATTGGAATTTTTAAATTATTATTTTTTTAAAAACAAGATGCAGGCCAGCATTTATTGCCCAGGAGAAGGTGGTTATGAGCTGTCTTCTTGAATCACTGCAGTCCATGTGAAGGTACTCCCACAGTATTGGTAGGTAGGGAGTTCCAGGATCTTGACTCAGCAACAATGAAGGAACAGGGATTAATGTCAAGTCAGGATGGTGTGTGACTTGGGAGTGGAGATGTTTCCACACACCTATTCCCCTTCAAGGTGGTAGAATTCAGTGCTTTAGGAGGTGTAGTCAATGAAGCGTTGGCGAGTTGCTACAATGCATCTTGTAGATGGTGAATGTTTAAGGTAGTGGATGGGGTGCCAATCAGGCTGACTGGTTTCTCTTGGACAGTGTTGAATTTGAGTGTTGTTGGAGCTACACTTATTCAGTCAAGTGGAGAGAATTCCTTCACTCTCCTGCCATATGCCTTGTAGGTAGGGGAATGGTTTTTGGAGTCAGGAGGAGAGTCAGAATACCCAGCCTCTGATCTGCTCTTGTAGGCACAATATATAGAGCCAGAATGTTGTGAGGACCCACAGCCTTGGCAGTATACAGTGCATTCAGCCTGTTCTTGAGATCATGTGTCGCAAACGCAATTGGCTACAGACTGGCATCAGTGATGATAGGGATCTGAGGAGGAGGCTGGAAAGGATCATTCACTTGGCATTTCTGGCTGAAGATGATCACAAATGCCATGTCTTCTCATTGATTTTCTCATCACTTGCTATATGCACACTGTAGCAGCTATGTCCTTCAGGACTTGGCCAGTGGTGATACTACTAAGCTACTCTTGCTGATGGACATTGAAGTTCCTCACAGAGGGTACATTGTGACCTTGCTACTGTGTTTCTTTCAAGTTTAATTTATCATTTTCAAACTTTGGCCTTATAATCCGCAATAAATAATTTAACATGCTGCAGAGACTAACACCATATAACATCCTCCCCACCGCCACCATTATTTTAATATGCACAAACCATGGGTCCACAAAGAGAAACAGTCTCCAATAGACCCTTATCTAGAGATGTAACAGGAACAAAAGTAAATAACATAAAGGTTGTGGATCTCTATTTAAACAGTGCTTTCTTGTACCCTAGATTAGATTAGGTCGGGGGGGAGGGGGGCAGTGTCTGACTTTTTTTTTAAAACTTCTTTCTTTGGCAAACTAGCCCACATATCTAAAGATTGTTAAAGGGCAGTCAGCAGTCACGCTGCTCGTCTGTGGTTAGGCCTCTAGCAATCTTGTGAAACTCAGCTGGATAGTGGTCTCTGAATACTAAAGTGTGTAGAAATCTTCCCCTCCCTACATAGGACTTTAAAACCTCTGGTTCTCTGCAGAAAAGCTGAAAACACTGAAAAACAAGTTAGGAATCTACAGCAAACTTGTGCATGTGCTTGCTAAAATATTTATATATATTCAAAACTATAACATCCTTATGGAATTTCTATTATTGCAAAAAATGTGTTGAATACATTAAGTGCTACCCACAAAGCACGAAGTAGTATAAAATATTCATTATTTGAGCTAAATCGGAATTAAGTGTACATAGTCTTCTACACTTCTGGTCAGATGCTGTACTGGTTACTTGAACAATAAATACAGGAATATACACAGTTTTATTAATACCATAAGAGTCTTGTCATTGACAATGTTTATATTCAAAGCAGAAAACTCACATTTACTGATGAAGTAGATAAAGAACATGGCACAAAACAAGACAAGAGCAACCCTAATCAGGATAGTCAGCATTTTGAAGAGATGTATAATAATGTGATTACTTACTATGGCAAAATTTCCACCCACCTACCAAAAGCTACAGTTTCTAACAAATTCATTAGATACACACCCTCTTAGTGGTGTGTGTGTGGGGGGCGGAGAGCGGGGGAGCAATGGTGAATGCAAAACTGCTTCTCTCTCTCTTTATATAAAAGAGGGGACGAGGGGATAGGGGATGGACCAGAGAAGAAGAAAAATCTGAACTGTGTTCTCCTTTACTTTTCTCCAGAAATTACTATTTTGTTTTCAAACATTTGAAGTTTCTATGGAATCAGTGGAATGCTAAGATGTCTAAAAAGCTATAAAATATGGCATTGATCCTGAAGATTCTTCAAAAGTTGTTTTACAAAAAAAGACTGAAGGCTCATTAGCAACTGGCGAAAGTAGTTAGTTTTTGCACAATGGTACAAACACATCAAGGCAGAAGCAGCTCATCCTGCAGACATTAATATGGATCACTGAAAGGGTAATGGGGATGCAGTGCATCACGAGATACAGATTTGTTGTCAACCTGTATTAACAAGAGGAGGAAAGAAAAGGATTAGTGCAAGAAATATTGACATTATGATGCATGCTAATTAGCTAATATTTTCTGCTGCATTTTAATGATCAGCACAAGTTTAAAAAAAGTGCGACTCCAATATCTTGCCAATATTAAGATTCTTTTATCAAACTGTAGCTGAATTGGCTAAAAATAGACTCTCACTTGTAAGTAAGTATAATGACAGGCATCAACTTCCAAGCTGCCTCCAATGAAACCCAATGGGAAGCACTACCAATATTAGGACAAAAAAATACATCCAAATAGATGCCCTCACTACCCTGACTGTTCACAGCACTTTAAGTTTAAATTCAAGCATAAAGATTCTATCAAAAAGCAGCACCACTCTACATATAATTATGGAGGTGTAAAGAAAGAATTGCTTAAAAAGGCTCATTTCCCTATTTTACAGTAAAAATGGAGCCATTTAATATTCTGGCTGCAGGTGGACACAGATAGCTATGGAAAGGCCAGCAGCTCTAGCAATAAAGCATTAGACTCCATATCAATGATTGCAATCTTAGCCTCAAGATTGAAAGTCAACTGCCTTCATCTATGCAGTTTACAGGAGTTCTCGCTTGGCAGACAGATTCATAGGATGAGCCAGTGCAGCTGGGAGTGGACATGTGTGAGGCCATGCATACTTACTACAATTTTTGGAACAATGTATCGCCAGTTTCTGTTGAGAGATCCAATTGTTTTCATTTCATCTTCAGTCAGAGTAAAATCAAACACCTAGAAGAGAACAATTACATAATTCTAAAGGCTTTCCAGTGTTACTTGTTTGGCACCTTTACTCTGGATAAAATGACTCCTAAAGTAATAAACTATTGTTGCATGCAACAGCAATTCCACATTTTATGGTGGGGTGGGGGGTCGGGGGAAAATGTAGTACACACGTAATCTCACTTAGTCTAAAACCCGCATTGGCAGAGAACAAGCAGAAAGTTGCCCGTCAACTTCTTTAAGGGAAGAGATTTAGCTTAGGTGGATCTTGTTGCTGTCATCGCAAATGCTAAATCTGTAGTTTTGTTTGGTCTCGTCTGGATCCCTCAGGAAAAATTTGCCGAAGAAAAATAGAATACTGCCTCTTTCACAAAAGGTTTTGATGTTTTCACTCTAGAGCATTAAAATAATCTGAGACACAGTGACTGACCATTTGGACAAGTATCTACTGATCAAAAGAGTCAGCAATATGTCACAGGTAGATCATGCCTGAATAATCTAGTTAAACTTTTTTGAGGTTACCAACAAAGGCAGACAGGGGAGTGTCTATGGTTGTTGACTATATGGACACAAGAACAGAAGAAATAGGAGCGGTGTAGACCATATGGCTGTTGAATATGCTCCACCATTAAATACCATCAAGGCTGGTCTTTGGGCTTCAACTCACTTTGCCACCTGCTCTCTATCCCTTGATTCCCAGAGACCAGAAATCTATCTATCTATCCCAGCCTTAAATGTATTCAATGACCTTCTGGGTCAGAGAATTCCAAAGATACACAACCCTTTCGGTGAAGTAATTTCTCATCATCTTAGTCCTAAATGATCAGCCCCTTATCCAGAAACTGTGCCGTGTTTTAGATTTCCTGATCAGCGGAAACAATCTCTTAGTGTCTCAGAATCTTGTATGTTTCAATGAGATCGCCTGGACTTGGAAAAGGCATCTGATAAAAGGTTCCATATTAGATTATCAAAAATGAAAGAGCACAGAACTGAGGTAATATTGTAACATGGATTGTTAATGGAGTGGGAGATAGGAGTCAGTCAGGATAAAAAGAACATTCTCTGATTGGTGAGTTATTAAAGGCAGTGCTTCCTAGGGATCTATACTGGGGTCTTTGTTTTTCTTTCCCTATATACATTAATAACTTGGATGAAGAATAGAGTGCTGGATATCCAAGTTAGCATATGACACCCAGTTAGAAGTCACAGTAAGTTAGACGGGAGCAGGAAACTACAAAGATATAGACTAGGTGAGTGAGCTAAATTATAGCAGATAAGAGTTTTAAATGAGGTAATGGATCAGAGAAAGATGAATCAGAATATTTTCTTAATGGTGAGAGACTAGGAGCTCTGGCAGAGCAAAAACTAGTGTACAAGCATAAAAAGTAATCAAAGAAAGGTTAACAGAATGCTGGTTATTAACTCAAGGTGGTTAGAATACAAGTGATGAGGTTGTATAGTCCAGTTCAGACCCCATCTGGAATACAGCTTTGTGATCTGATAGCTGTGGTACTAGACCTGATTAGCAGCTGTCTGGTGCCTACTATTTGTTGCAGTGTTTCCTGTTAGTTAGCAGTTCAAGTGAGATGAGAAGCGAAGACAGAGCAGCTGAAAGGGAGAAATGTGGACACAGCACAGAATGCAGATTCACAGGGAAAAATGTAATTGCAGCTGGACTGATGCAGTTAGTAATTCATTTATAGTTTCCCGTGACATTTTCCTTCTAATGTCAGGTCTTGATAAAATGAGCTTGTAGGAGGAATTTGCAGTCGACGTTGTCTCTCTTTTGTTGATACTGGGGACTCAATGATATGATGGAGTGCGATGAGCATTGGAACCTACAGGGTTGAAGCCAGAACACAGGATCATACTTGAACTGGAGAAGTAATTTTATAAGAGCGATTCCATTGAAATCCACCAACAGGAATGTAATAGAGCTAGGTTTGAGAGCAGGATAGGTAAGAGTGCGTGGTCATCTTTACAGTAGGAAGGCAGTGGATTAGAAATACACTACGAGTCTTACTAGGAAGCATGTCAAGCAGTACAGGACTGCTTCATGGTCCAGTACATCAAGGAAGAAGTCACGACAGACAATGCTCAGCTCGATCTCATATTTGTTATTGATTTAGGAAATTCAAGTTGTAGCACCCGGAGGCGCAATAATGAAAGTTTAACATGACCTGGGAGTCAAAAATACCTAGGAGCCAGGTAGATAATTTTAAAAAAGATTAAATTCTATGAAATGAGGAAACAATTAAAGCAAATAAATTGAGACTTCAACACTGCAATTAGGTAAAGTGGAACATATTTAAAAGTAGAATGCTGAACATGCAGGATAAATGTTTTGATAAAATTCCAAGAGTATATTAAGCTCAGTTGTGGGGATTCAGAATAAACTTGGGAATGGATAAGAAACTGTCTGAAGGACACTATGTGGCTTCCCTAACAATTGCTTGTTACACAGAGTGGGGGTACCGAGTGGGTTGCCTCAGGGCTCAGTGCTAGGATTACTTCACAATCTAATGCAAGATGGTTAAATTTGTAGAAGACGACAATTATAGAATAAGTTGGACATGACATGAAATTGGGCATAACACTGTCTACATCAAATTTCATCTACCAAATATAAAGTGCTACACATAGAAAAGAAAAAATAAACATACATACTCCATGGATGCTACAGAAATAGGTTAGAATGAAACAAGAGACCAAAAGTCTTTGTAGAACATGTCCAATCAGAGCAGAGCAGCAAACGAAACCAACAGGATATTGAACTACATTAAAAGGTGTAATAAGTAGTGATCAAATGTTAATCACTTTCAGTTCCAGTGGCCAACAGACATTTAAGTACTGGTAACAGTGCAGAGCAAAACCATGATGCTGATCTACTCTGTCAGTGGTTTGAGTTGATGAAAGACCAGTCAGTAAGTAACGTGGAAAAACCCTGGAATCAAATCATTCAAGAAACAATTGGATGCTATGAGATAGGGATTTCAGGACCTCTGCATGGCCAAATTAACATGGACTAAATGGCTTTCCTTATCTGCATTTGACTTTTCACTGCAAGATAAAAAAGGACCACTGCATGTGTTATGAACATGAAGATCTTTACTCCTAGATGCAAGATTCCATTCCTGCTGTTCCTTTGCCAAGAAACTAAAACAATATGTGGAGCTAATTTTAACACTGGTAAAACATCCATGTTACCTGTAGATTTTCTGCAATTCGTGCTGGATTGACACTCTTCGGAATAGCTACCACCCCACGCTGTACCTGCCACCTGCAGACAGAGACATCCTAATGAAGTTACATGGAAAGAACTATGGAAATCCTAGAGTAAACAGTTTTATTCATTAATTCCAATTCATTGACCGACTGTAACAAGCTCTCACAGGGCTGTATCATTGCCTTATGAGAGAAACTTTCACAGTTCAGTGGATCAGAACAGAAGAGAATCATTGCCAACTTGTAACAATATCCTGGGGCTAGGTTGAATGTGTGGATGGGGATATCTGGTAGAGTAGGCTTCTAGGAAAAGGCTCCAGACTACCTGGTAGTTTGCGCTCCAGGCAGTGTCCTTATGTCCCACAACTGTTCCACCTTGGGGTTGTGCTTCACCAGTGGGTAGTGGGGGGGGGGGGGGAGGGAAAAGAGAAAGAGAAAGAACAGCTAGCAGTGACACTACATTACCTCAAGAGTTGCCAGACAGAGGGGAGACTCTTCCTCTAGTTGGTAAGGCCCATAGACAAAGTTGCATCTGTACCAATTGAGAGTCCTGTCACATTCTCTGGTCTCTGATGGCTGTTCAAAACATCTGACTGTGGGAGCCATGGCCAGAATATATATTACAGTGCCCTTTTATGACCATAGCCCCACAAACAAAGTCATTTTGTTTTGCTTTAAAACACAACCAATTGTGCTGTTCATTACTTTTGGAATTATTTTGATTTATAAGGGTTAAAGCAATTCAATTACAAAATCATTTTAAGATTCTGTACCTGAGCATAATTTGAGCAGGTGATTTGCCTTGTTTATCAGCTAGTGTTTTAATGTTGGTATCTTCAAGTAACACTGGCTCATCTGGGGCTTTCCACATCCGATCAGAGGAACCAAGAGGACTGTATGCGGTCACCACCAACCCACACTTCTGGCAATGTGCAATCAGCTCATTCTGGGCAAAATATGGATGGCATTCAACCTAAGAATATACAAACAAATGCTTTGAGTCATGCAATGTAATCAGGACTTATGCCTTGTTCCTAGATCTAAAAGGCAGTTTGGATTAAGTACAGGTAACTTGTAGGAAGCCTTCAGCAGCAGAAACAATTAGTTTGCAGGGAAATTTTATTCTCTTCTTCACCTGCTCACAAATCATCCAGATTAGTTGGTTTATATAACAGTTGTTTGGGCACCATAAGCCTTGGAAGAGAAAAAAATAAAATGCTACATGTGCAAGTACAGATAACCAATAAATCATGATTCACATTTAGTTCCAGAAAAAAACTCCAGAAAATCTCCCAGAAGACAGCTCAAGACTTTTTTGGAAGACTGAAACTGATCATATACAAAAACATACTACTGCTAGAAATGAAACAAAAACAGAAAATAAAGTTCATTGACCTGAAACGTCAACTCTCTCACCACAGATGTTGCATAACCTGAGCAGTGATTTATTTGTACTTTCAATATAGTATACTGTATTAGCTGCTCACAATGTGGTCTCCTCTACATTGGGGAGACCAAATGAAGATTGGCTGACCGTTTTGCGGAACACCTCCGCTCAGTCCGAAAGCATGACCCCAAACTTTCAGTTGCTGGCCATTTCAACACACCCCCATCTCTATCCTGGGATTGCTGCAGTGTTCCAGCGAACATCAACGCAAGCTCGAGGAACAGTACCTCATTTACCGATTAGGCACGCTACAGCCTGCAGGACTGAACATTGAGTTCAATAATTTCAGAGCATGACGGGCCCTTGTTATTTTTATTTGTAGTTACTTTTTCTTTATTTTGTTTCTACTTTACCTACCCACTTTTTTTTCATGTTTGTTCTTGGGGCCAGGCTGTTCATTTTTTGGTCAATTTACACCCTCTCTGCACTAACGCTTTGTCTTTCAACACACCATTAACATACTGTTTGCCTTTACTCCATGACCTTCTGGTCAGTAATTCTCTGTGACCTTGTCCCAACAAAACCTTCTCTTTAGTTATCTCTTGCCCCACCCCCACTTTACTTGCTTAAAACCTATTACATTTCTAATATTTGCCAGTTCTGATGAAGGATCACTGACATGAAACGTTAACTCTGCATCTCTCTCCACAGATGCTGCCAGAGCTGCTGAGTATTTCCAGCATTTCTTGTTTTTATTGCATAACCTGAGTATTTCCAGCATTTTGTGTTTGTTACATGGTAGAACAGTAAAAATATTCCAAAAATGTTCTTACCTGCAACACTGCAGGTTTGATAGTAGCTTTGGAAATTACATCGTCTATCTGTCGACTGTTGAAATTTGAGAGTCCGATGGCTTTCACCAAGCCCTTTTTTACTAGCCCCTCCAAAGCTTTCCAAGTTTCTTTATAATCAATATAATCATACTGTACTGTGCCATCAGGGTTCTTTGGAAAGGGGACATCACCTCGTCTGTAAACAGCACAAAATTCAAAATTGAAACTGCAAGTACAACATATACTGTAGAACATGCAAGATACGCAAACTACTGATCAGAAATGTTGAGTCTTATTGATAATTATGGTTACCGTGCAAACTGATCACAAACCCACTTTAATGTTGATACAATGAATGCAGAACCAATTTTGTAGTCAGCATCCTCTGCAAGACAATGGCCTGGGTTTTCAACAGGCCAATGAGCTATCTATGGTTAATCAAAGGAAAGCTTTCATCAATCTGTACTTTACTTCCAGAAGTAAAGTACTATATTCCAACACTCAAATAAATATCTTGTCCCACAACAAATGGAGATAAATAATAGAAAATGCTGGAAATACTCAGGTCAGGCAGCAACTGTGGAATGCAAAATAGAGTTAACATCTCAGGTCAATGACCTATCAGAATTGGAAAAATTTACATATAAAACAGGTTTTAGCAAGTTCTGAGGCAGCGAAACAGGGAGGGGAGGAAAGAATGAAAGGCAAGGCCTGCGACATAGTGGAAGGCAGGGGAGATTAAATAACAAAAGGAGATAGTGAAAAGTAAAAGGGGATGTTAATGGGACAAGAAACAAAAAGATGCATCTAGAGATGTAAATTACAATACTACCAATAGCTACTGTATGAAAAAAATGAGAGCAGTGATTATGATCTGAAATTGCTGAACCCAAGTGTTGAGTCCAGAAGGCTGTGAAGTGTCCAACTGAAAGATGAGATGCTGTTCCTCGAGCTTCAACAGAACAGTGTAGGAGGGGAAGGATGGAAAGGTCAGAATGGAGTGAAGAATTAAAATTATAAGGACTGGAAGTTCAGGGTCATGTTTGTGGATTCAACAGATGTGGTCCACAAAGCAATCACCCCATCTGCGTATGATCTCCCCGACTTAGAGGAGACCGCATTTTGAGCAGTGAATGCAGCAGCTAAATTGAAAGTACATGTAAATCACAATTTCATCTGGAAGAAGCATTTGTAGCCCTGGATGATGGGGAGGGAGGAAGTAAAAGAGGTGTTGCACTTGAAGGCACTGTGTGAAGGGGAGGGGTTGTTGGGGGTGACTGTAGAGTGGACCAAGATGTCCAAAGGGAACAGTTCTTTTGGAATGCTGAAAGGGGACGGAAGGGTTTGGTGGTGTAATGCTGGAGGTGGCAGAAATGGCAAATGATGGTCATCGAATGTGGAGGATGGTAGGGTGGAAGGCAAGGACAAGAGGAACCCTATAGTGGTTCTAGGAGGAAGGGATGAGAGCAGAAGTGCAGGAAATGAGGCACAATTGAGCACCCTGGCAACCATCGTGGAGCGGAATCCTCAGCTGAGATATCAGAAGAACTGTTATTGATGGTGGCAGTCAGAACAGACCAGACAGAGAAACAGAAACTGACAGAATGGAAGGGAGTCCTTACAGGAATAAAAACAAAGTGCTGGAAATGCTCAGCAGGTCTAGCAGCATCTGTGGACAGAGAAACAGTTAACGTTTTAGGTCTGTGACCTTTCATCAGAAAACCCGGTGGGAGAAAGTATACTCAAGGTATGTGGAAGTCAGTGGGCTTATAGTAGATATTAACCATGCCTTACTGAAAGGCATAAGGCCAGTGAATCAGGTACAAATCCAGGTAACTGAGCTTCAGGTCTTCCAGCGATTTGCGACAGGAAGGTTCCACATCTTCAGGATGATGCTTCGTGTTCCACAACTTGGATGTCACAAAAAGTTCTTCGCGCCTGATCATCTACAAGAAAAAAAAGTGTATAAGATATAAAAATTTAATTCCTCTGTAGACTTGGATGTTTAGTCAACTTTACATAACTAAGTGAGATATGATAAGCATATGGATCAAAAAGACTAATTGTTTTGATTGTCTCTAAATTTGTTCAGCCACCTAAAAATGTAATACACTCAACACATTTGACTTTTTGATTCATTAGCGCAGTATCATTGTAACGAGTAAATGCAGATACCATATGAAATACCTGTCAATTGTCTTTGGAATGAGATAGTCACTGTCTCTAAACATTTCTTGCTAATTTACATGTGTAATGTGTTAAGAGTATCCAGATTGGGTTGCCAGTCATATTCATTGCTCTAACTTTTTTTTTTTTTTAAATTGAAGCATCACAAGTTGGCCTGCAGGACCTAGCTGAAATTTTAAAATAAGGCCATTCACCAAAGTGAACTTAAATATTTAACCCCGTGTTTTTTAAACTTAAAAAAAAAAGGACTCTTTTTTTTCTATAGTTTTGTATATGTCAAAGAGGCTGACTCATACCAGTCAGACATATTGGGAAATAAATCCTTAATATTTCAGACTGCATCTGGGCATTGGCTGAATAAAAAGAAATGACTTTGCAAAAATACCATCAGGGAAAACTGTAGCACGAAAGGGACAATATATTTGAAAGGTACAGGAGAAAAAAAAAATGCTGACAACTTAAAAGTATGTCAGATGTCACTTATGTAGTGTTTGACACTGCTCTGCCTTTCAATTTAATAAAAGTAATGAACCTTACAAGATGTATGAAAGTATAAATTTATAGACAGAATGTTTAGATTGTTAGCATGTGGATCTGCACTTCAGAGTAGAACAGTAATATAAACTATGACTACTATGTGGAACAGTGTAACCCAACTGTTAATCAGTAATATATTGCATTCTAAAAGTACAAGCACATCAAGGTGTTATCTAGAAGGTGGGCGAAAAACCAGGACTGCAGATGATTTGAAGGCGTTCTCCAGAAGCTGGAATCAGTGCACTGCAGAGAAAGTAGGTCTCTATTTTGATGCCACAGTTAAACAGATGATCAAAAAGGCCACATATTTTTATTAACATCTTCAAAAGATATACATTTAAACAGGGTGAGCAGGACTTAATTGTTTTCAGAGAATTTTTTCAGAGTTGTTACAGGCCATTCGGCCTGTCAAAACTGTGGTAGCTCTCCAAAAGAGCAATTTACCTAGTGCTACTCTCCTGCCTTCTCCCCTTAGCCCTGCACACTCTTCCCTTTCAGATAAGTCTCCAATTCCCTCTTGAACGCCTTGATTGAACCTGCTTCCACCACACTCTCAGGTAGTGCATTCCAGATCTGAACCATTTACTTTACTATATAATCTGAAAAAGGACCAATTTTGTCAAGCATATACTGGAAGCCTTGAAATTGAACAGCACTGTTCCATTTAAGTTGAACCCAGCTGTACTACTGCAAAGATTACACTGACAATCGTAATATCCACTACTATGGAGATTTAGTAAAATAATGTAGTCAGTAATATATTAAATGGTGTCCTGTTCAATCCATGATATTTTGCGGGTGAGCCAAAAGTTAAGTGGTATGTGGCAAATGGTGTATTTAATTCCTGACAGCAATTGAATGATTGTTGGACTTTTGCAGAATCATAGAATGGTTATAGCACAGGAGACCAATTGGCCCATCATGTCTGTGCCAGCTCAACTAGTGCCACTTGCACACCTTTTCCATGTAGCTTGGCAAATTGTTTTTTCTATTCAGATAATTATTCAATTCCCTTTTGAAAGCCACAATTGAATCTGCCTCCACCACACAGAGGCAGTGTATTCCAGATCCCAACCACTCACTGCCTTAAATACATCTTCCTCATGTCACCTTAGTTTCCTTCGCCATTCACCTTAAATCAGCATCATCTGGTTCTCGACCCTTCTGCCAATGGGAACAGTTTCTTGCTATCTACTCTGTCCAGACTTTTCATGATTTTGAATAGGTCTATCAAATCCTTTTTCAATCTTCTCCAAGGAGAACAGCCCCAGCATTTCCAATCTATCCACCTAACTGAAGTTCCTCACCCCTGGAATTTTGCCAAATCTTTTCTGTGTCCTCTCTGAAGCCTTCACATCCTTCCTAAATGTGGTGCCCAGAATTGGACACAATACTCCAGTTGAGGCCGAAACAGTATTTTATAAAGTCTGACCATTACTTCCTTGCTTTTGTACTCTGCCTCTATTTATAAAGCAGAAAATCCTATATGCCTAATTAACTATTTTGTAATTCAGTTTATGCAAAATAATAAAATGATGCTTCACAAAAACCCTAAACAAACCCAAATCTGGATTCATTAATGCTATAGTGCGGGCCTCAATGGGTCATTTAAATTCTTACATCATACCTTGTCAGCACCAACATGCTCCTTAAGGCACTCTCCAATTTCAGCTTCATTGTTGTACACTGCAGCACAGTCTATGTGACGATAACCTGCCTTTAAAGCATTCTGGACAGCTTCTTTTACCTGAACAAAAGCAGCAAAAATGATCATTGTCTAAAAGGGCAATTCCAAGGTCCCTTCCAGCATAAATAAAAACTCTATTGGGGATGATTGGTTTTTAATTTCAACTGTGCCACTACAAAGAAGCAAAACACTTTTTGCAGGGGTGGGTGGGGTGCGCAGTGGGGAAAGAGAGATGACTGATCAGCTAGAATGGTCATCCCAAGTCACATGCACCCACACCCACCCACCCCTCAGTGGCTAGCTATTGTATAAAGTCGCAATGGCCCGCTAGCTTTTCAGCCTATTGCCCTTGGACTATATGGTAGGGGTAAAACAAGAGCTTATTTATTTGGTTTCATCAGTGTAGAGGAGTACTCCGATCAGGATGCAATGCGTTTTTGTCTTCGCTTTCAGCTTCACAGATTGTAGAGCTTGCCATCTGATCTAGTGTGCAAGTAGACTCCTTCCATATCTCCAGGGAAGGCTAAGGTCACAAGCATGGAGAAGAAGATGCCAAACAGAGTGGGGGCTAGGATACACTCTATTCTTCATTCCGAAACTGTCAGAACTGGAGCCATCAAACTGTACAGTGCAGTGCATGTCGTCATGGAAGGAATGGATGAGACGGAGGAGCTTCAGCGGACAACCAATTTTTCCCAGAAATCTGGTAGAGCCCTGCTCTGCTGACAATGACAAAGGCCTTAGGTGAGATCTACAAAAGAAGGTAAAGGGATATACTATGTCCCCTACAGTTCTCTTGTAGCTGGTGTATGGAGAAGATCATGTCCACAGCAGATCTGCCTGCACGGAAACCACAATGTGCTTCCGGATGCACGCGGTCTGCAAGTAAATGGAGTCTTTTAAGTACGACCCGAGCAAAGACCTTCCCTGCGATGCTAAGGAGTGCAATGCTGCTGTAGTTATTGCAATCTCGTCACCTTTGTTTTTTGTATAGTGTGATGATTTTGGTGTCATGCATCTGCTGTGGAACACAGCCTACTTTCCAGCAGAGAAGGAGGTCATAAAGGTGGAAATAGATGGCACTTTCCATGCTCGAGCAGTTCGGCTGGGATTCAGTCCTTCACCAGGTGGTCTATGGCCTTCTCGAACTCCAGTGGTGAGGGTTCTTCATCTAACTCATCCATGACAAGAAATTGCAGAAGTGTGTTAAACTGCGCTCATCGTTCACATGGAAACTCAGCTACAAAGACTCGTGGACTGTCTCTCCCATGCCTGTAACTTGTTCTCCTTGACTAAGAGTCAAGAAAAGCGTGGTCTTGGGACAAGGTGTTGCAACTCCATCCCAGATCACACTAACCACCACCCCACTGGAAATGGTTAGAAAAATACTACTACCTGGGGTCCATGGTGACAGACAATCTGTCCCTTGATGCGGAGCTCAATACACGGAAAGGGAAACCAGCTAACACCTTTGGCAGACTTGCAAAACGCGCATGCGATAACACCAAGTTGTCCCTTAGGACCAACCTGATGGTTTATAATGTCTGTGTGCTCAGCACCTTGCTGTATGGCTGTGAAACATGGGCAACTTATAACTACCAGGACAGTCTACACCTGAACCGTGCTGGGGCCGATGTTCTAGCGAGCCGCATAATTAGGGAAGTAGAGAGGGTTTAAAAACTAAATAGTGGTGGCAAGGGATCGAATTTGGGAAGAAATGGTAAATCAAGGAGTAGAGACAAGGCAAAAGAGAAAGGCAATATGGGAAATGATAAACAGACTGTGACAGGAAGGGCCAGAGCATACAAATCTAAGAGTAAGGCAACAGATAAGGCTAGAGGTTACAAAAATAATAAAAGGACAAAACTAAAGGCTCTGTATCTGAATGCACGTAGCATTCGAAACAAAACATATGAACTGAGAACACAAAGAATTAAATAAGTACGATCTGATAGCCTTTTACAGAGACATGGCTGCAGGACGACATAGATTGGGACCTGAATATTGAAGGATATATGGTATTTAGGAAGGACAGGAAGCTAGGAAAAGGTGAAGGGGTAGTTCTGTTAATTAATTATGGTATTAGTGCAATAGAGAAGGATGACCCAAGTTCAGGAGACCAGGATGTAGAAGCAGTTTGGGTAGAGATGAGAAATCATAAAGGCAAGAAGTCACGTGGGAATGGTGTACAGGCCGCCTAACATTAACCACACTGTAGGACGGGGTATAAAAGGAAGAAATAATGGCAGCTTGTCAGAAAGGTACAGCAATAATTATGGAGGATTTTAACCTACATATAGACTGGAAAGATCAGATGGGCAGAAGTAGCCTAGATGAGGAGTACATAGAATGTTTTCGGGATAATTTCTTGGAACAATACATTCTGGAGCCAGAGAGCAGGCTGCATTAGACCTGGTACTGTACAATGAGACAGGATTAATTAGTGATCTCATAAGTTAAGGCGCCCCAAGGTAGCAGTGATCATATTATGATTGAATTTTACATTCAATTTGAGGGAGAGAAGAGTGGGTCCAAGACTAGTATTTTAAATTTGAATAAGGGCAATTATGAGGGCATTAAAGCAGAGCTAGCTAAAGTGAACTGGCAAATCAGGTTAAGGGATAAGTCAATAGAGATGAAGTTGCAGATATTTAAGGGGATATTTCACAATACACAGAATAGATACATGTCAATGAGAAAGAAAAATTCCAAGGTTGGGATCCGCCATCCGTGGTTAACTAAAACAGTTAAAGATAGTATCAAACTTAAAGAAAAAGCCTATAATTGCGCAAAGATAGGAGGCAGGTCAGAAGATTGGGCAGAATATAAAAAACAGCAAAGAATGACTAAAAGATAGATAGGGAAGGTAAAATTAGAGTACGAGAGAAAGATAGCTAGAAATATAAAGACAGATAGTAAGAGTTTCTATAGATATTTTAAAAAGAGTTAACAAGTGAGCGTTGGTCCTATAGAAAGCGAGTCTGGGGAATTAATAATGGATAATGAGATGGCAGATGAATTGAACAGATATTTTGCATCAGTCTTCACTAGTGAGGATACAAGTAACATCCCAGTATTCGCTGTAAGTCAGGAAATGGAAGGGAGGGAGGAACTCAATAAAATTACAATCACTGGGGAAGTGGTACTGAACAAATTGTTGGAGCTGTGGGCTGACAAGTCCCCGGGTCCTGATGAACTTCATCCTAGGGTGTTAAAAGAAGTGGCTAGTGAGATAGTTGATGCATTATTTTTAATTTTCCAAAATTTCCTAGATTCGGGAAACGTTCCATTAGATTGGAAAATAGCGAATGTAACTCCTTTATTCAAAAAGGGAGGGAGACAGAAAGCAGGAAACTACAGGCCAATTAGCTTAACATTTGTCTTGGGGAAAATGTTAGAAGCTATTAAAGATGGTATAGCAGGGCATTTAGAAAAATTCAAGGTAATCAGGCAGAGTCAACATGGTTTTGTGAAAGGCAAATCATGCTTAACCAATTTATTGGAGTTCTTTGGAGGGAGTTACATGTGTTGTGGATAAAGGGGAACCGGTGGATGTATTGTACTTAGATTTCCAGAAGGCATTTGATAAGGTGCCACATAAAAGCTCATGGTGTAGGGGGCAACATATTGGCATGGATAGAAGATTGGCTAGCTAACAGGAAACAATAGGCATAAATGGGTCATTTTCTGGTTGGCATGATGTAACGAGTGGTGTGCCACAGGGATCTGTGCTGGGGCCTCAACTTTTCACAATTTATATAAATGACTTAGATGAAGGGACCGAAGATATGGTTGCTAAATTTGCTGATGACTCAAAGACAGGTAGGAGAGTAACTTGTGAAGAGGACATAAGGGGGCTACAATGGGATATAGATAGGTTAAGTGAATGGGCAAAGACCTGGCAAATGGAGTATAATGTGGGAAAGTGGGAAATTGTCCACTTTGACAGGAAGAATAAATAAAGCAGCATATTATCTAAATGGTGAGAGACAGCAGATCTCTGAGATGTAGAGGGATCTGGGTGTCCTAGTGCATGAATCACAAAAGGTTAGTATGCAGGTACAGCATTCTACTAGCTTTCCTAATTACATGCTATCATTTATCGCGAGGGGAACTGAATACAAAAGTAGGAAGATCATGCTTCAGCTATACAGGGCATTGGTGAGACCACATCTGGAGTACGGTGTACAGTATTGGTCTCATTTAAGGAAAGATGTAAATGCATTGGAGGCAGTACAGAGAGGTTTACTAGACTAATACCTGGAATGGGTGTGCTGGCTTATGAGGAAAGATTGGACAGGCTAGGCTTGTATCTGCTGGAGTTTAGAAGAGCAAGAGGCGACTTGACTGAAACATATAAAGATCCTGAGGGGTCTTGACAGGGTGGATGTGGAAAGGATGTTTCCCCTTGTGGGAGAATCTAGAACTAGGGGTCACTGTTTAAAAACAAGGTCGCCCATTTAAGACAGAGATGAGGAGAAATTATTTGTCTCGGTCATGAGTCTTTGGAATTCTCTTCCTCAAAAGGCAGTGGATGAGGAGTCTTTGAATATTTTTAAGGCAGATGTAGATAGAATCTTGATAAGCAAGGAGGTGGAAGTTATCGGGGGGAGATGGAAATGTGGAGTAATCAGTTCAGCCATGAGCTTACTGAATGGCGGAGCAGGCTCCAAGTGCCGAGTGGCCTACTCCTGCTCCTAATTCATATGTTCATAAAGGAAGCTCAATGATTTCCATCTTCGCCGTCCGTGGCACATTATGGGTATATCCCGGCAGGACAAAATCACCAATGTGGCAGCCCTCTGAAAGGCAGAGCTCCCAAGTGTGTTGGCACTAATCAGAGTTGGTTTTGGTGGATCAGACACATCCAAGAGATGGAAGACAAGCGGTGGCCACTGCTGGTACTGCAAAGGCCTCAGGGCCAGGCCCAGCACTAGAACCCTGGAACCAGTCCGGAAGGCCCCGGCAAGGGGGGGCCTGGGGGGTGGTCTTGCAGTCCAGTTGGGGGGTGGGGATGGGGTTAAATGGTTCCTGGTGGGGGTCCTCCGCAGGCACACATTTCCCACTGAGGAGGAACCTTCCCCCCCCCCACCATCCCAAGCCCACAAGGAGGGCACCTTGCTTTAGAAGGCGTCCTCCCTGCACGGCAGAGACCTGCTGCTGCCACTGGTAAGATGCCAGCTGCGACGGGAAGAGGCCTTTAATTGGCCATTAATAATTTATGGAGAGCCTGTAAAACCCAGCCCCATGTGTGCCAATTTCAATATCGCTTCTTAATAAGCACACTTTTTTTTTCGAAGACAACACAGAATTTTACACCAATTTTAAGCTTGTGGTGGGGGGGCAGGTGGAAGAGAGGTGTTGTTGGTGGTGGAGGAATGGCATGTGGTAGGTGCTCCTGTGGCTTAGACAATAAATTGTCACCTGTGAAACCAATTTCAATTCCAACCCAAACTGACAAAATGAAAGTCATCTTTGAAGTAACAATCCTGCAGGCAAATTTGGACAGTTTCAATCAAGTGAAAATTAGCAAAATTTGAAATTGCACACACCACAGGATCACTTGTGCGGGGAAATGGAAAATTGCTATACTAATGAATAGAATGTACTTTGCTAAGGTTGGGGCACTGCCGAAAAACATTTACTCTGCTTTTCTGACCTTGGAGTTATCCTGAAAGGGGAGAATTTAGGGAGAGCAAAAAAAAAAAGTGTGGAAGAAAATCATTTGTTCAACTATACTGTGTTACCGGAAGGGATTTTAAGATCACTGGTACATGCGGGAAAATGAAAACATCTGAAAATTAACCAATGAACGTAGAAGCTAGTATCTTGTTCACTGTATGCTGTCAGTTGGTCAACCAACTTTCTTGAGATCAGACTTTCACAAACAACTAAGACTTTAAAAAAAGTTCTTTTTTTTCCCCAGTCACTTTGCCAGGTTTATTCTTTCTGCTCCTTCAAGAGGGCGGCACAGTGGCCAGCACCGCAGCCTCACAGCTCCAGGGACCCAGGTTCAATTCCGGGTACTGCCTGTGTGGACTTTGCAAGTTCCCCCTGTGTCTGCGTGGGTTTTCTCCGGGTTCTCCGGTTTCCTCCCACAAGCCAAAAGACTTGCAGGTTGATAGGTAAATTGGCCATTATAAATTGTCACTAGTATAGGTAGGTGGTAGGGAAATATAGGGACAGGTGGGGATGTTTGGTAGGAATATGGGATTAGTGTAGGATTAGTATAAATGGGTGGTTGATGTTCGGCACAGACTCGGTGGGCCGAAGGGCCTGTTTCAGTGCTGTATCTCTAATCTAATCTAAAAATATACTTTCTGTACCAGTGTTTCTCAGTATACAGTAGTAAGTTTCCTTAAGATATGTTAGAAAGATACAATTTCCAGCTTCCATTTTTTTTTTAATCCAGTGGGGGCAAGGAAGAAAGGAAAGAAAGTGTTCTTAACTAATGTTCACCATGTTTTCTAATAAATTTAGGAGAATGGGGAGGGACAAAGATTAAAAGCAATCCATTGTTTTTAAAGCAATCAGCTTGTGGAAACAACAAAATGCACACAGTAGGAAAATATATTAAAGTAGACACTACTGAGATTTACTTCAATTTCAATCTTCTCAGTGTATCACTTGAATACAGCAAACAAAAACTCAGTTTGATATATTAGATGAACATTTATTTGTTAAAAGATTACTAGCTAAGATAGCCAATATGCATTTAAGCGCATCAGAACATGTTGATTTATTGTGAAATGAATGTCAGAGGAAGAATTAGCTGATAAACAAAATCGGATTATGTCTCAAAAAATCAATGATACTGCCTTTTCAACAAAAGCAAATGGTTATTGATTTTTTTAATTCTGTTCCTCAACTGGGTAGTATGAAAGGTTATAAACCTGAAGCATTTTTCAGTTTCAACTTCAGAAAACAGACTGAGGTAACACACACACACTTTAAATTTGTTTAAAATGCTAGATGTGGAACCCAGGAATTTATAATGATCCCTATGAACACAGACTGCTCACTGACTGCAAACTGATGAAATTATTTTTTTGCTTACTTAAAATGTGGAAATTTTCATCAGAACACTTTAAAAGACAAAAATGCAAAACATGGATTATCACTGATTTTTAAAAAATAATTGAGAGCTCAGTGCAAATCAGTCTCAAGATATTGCCTCTTAGATTCTCTTCCTCTAGAAATTTCTAAACACTTTCTAGAGGAAAAATAAAAGTCTTCTCAAAAACCGAGAAGTCCAGGCTGGTGGCACTATTCAGAATTATTTGAAACATGATTAACCTTTCTTTTTCCCCAGTACTGCACATCTCCAGCATACAACAGATAAGATGTATTGGCCATTTCCAGTCCATCAGATATCATTCAAGGGTTGCCACCAATCACCATGTCAAATCATCGAGTGAGATCTCCCTTCTGCTTTTCCCTCCCCCACAATGATTAAAACTCAATTCAGCACAGAAAAAAATATTGAATCTGGATTACATCACACTATAATGCTGCATTTTGGTATCCCAATGCAGAGAACTGCCTTCTAACATGCCACTTTTGAAATACACACAAGCTCTCCAGACAGCTATGCAAATTTACTGAGCAAGTAGATGAGCTACACAGTTTTGGAAGGTCCCATGTTCTATCACTAGTCTGTGCTGATTGTTAACTGATCTTGGCTATCATACCATTAGGGACTCAAAAATGTACTTTTTCTAGCTACAAAGATATTTTGTGGGATTCTAACAGATTTGATGTGCCAACGCAAACCAAGATCATTCCAAAAATACGACCAATGTTATCTGTGCCAGAGAATGCCAAGTGGCAATTAAGCAATTAATTAATATAAAACCTGAACTGGCTGCATTAAATTCATAGTGAATTGCATGTAAAGTGACATCATGACATTTAAAAATCTATGTTGGGAACAGTGAGAGAGGAGAGAATGAGTGATGAAGGAACTGTATTGAAAACTTACACATGGAGACATTTAATTCAATACACATAGTAGTTTAGTGCAGTCATTTTGCAAGTCTTTTTTGTTCTTTATGTGGTTTATTTAATAAATCGACTTGGAGCCTGAAAAGGCCTAAAGGGTGGTACGTTGATATTTCTGTCTTTCAAAAAAGAATTTGCAGCAAAGCAAATGCGCAGAGGGCAATGGTAATTGCTGAGAATCTGCAAGTGCAAGATCTCTGAAGGACAAATCATCGAGGCGACAGCTTCTGGACATAGGGAATATGATGCCCGTTTAAGGGGAATGTAACAAAACAGGAAAGATTTCTACTCACTATAAAATGAGACTTGCTGGAAATGTGCTTGTGGATCTCAGGTGAGAATAGGATCAGTCTCAGCTGTTAAAACACTACAACTGATGAGCCTGTTAACATTTATCGTGAATGCTCACTATCAATGAGTGTTATAGCTCTTGTCCCAGCACAGAATCAATACCAATAGGAAAGGAAATGGAAGTTGGTGAAAAAAAAAGCAGGAAAAATAAAGTACGAGTACACTGCCAAAATACAGCTACACAACCATACAAATAAGAGTTATCATTTCATTAGAAAATTAAACTGATGCTGCTCGTGTGTCAATCAAGTCTTGTCTGTAAACATGGTCAGGTTACCTCGCCGGGAGCGCTTTTCCACGTCCCCAACCCAATGAGAGGCATCTTCTGTCCCGTATTGAGTACAACATAATCAGAATTGGCCATTTTAACCTAAAGAAACAAAACAGACATTTCTGAAAGCTCCAAGACAAGAACACACGAGTACCATTATACAAATTTTGAACTTCATAAATCAAGGCTACCCTTTCTATTTGGAATAGAGAACTAATTGAACATGTGTCAGGGGTGGGTGGCTGGATAGAGCTGGGTTAGAAGTTACGTCAACCTGGGTTCCCATGGATTGCTACACAACAAACCTCATTGGAAAGTGGATATCACCAGGCTTGACCAAGATACTCTCCATAGTTGAATAGCATGCAAAGGCCTGCCATTTATGTTTATCTGTGGAATGGTACTCCATCTGGTTCCTTCAAAAGGAAAGTTAGATTTTTTTTTAAAACAGAAGTGTGGGGTAAGGGTGAGGAGGAGAACGTAGAATATGTAGGAAACGGAGTAAAAGAACTGAAAAGGAGTGTGTGAACATTTATTCATCTGTGTCACTCTCAAGACACCTCCCAGGGTCAGCAAAGACTTTGGCCACAAAATGGTACATAATTGGCTTTAATGTTTTCTCAACTAATACAAATACTTATGTGCAGAATAAAAGTAAAAGCACATTTATATTGGTTATCTTGCAACAATTTCTGCAGATTTGCTTTGGCAAAGTTAAAATCTTTCACATGTTGCCCCTTTAAAATTGAAGCATACAACTTGTAAATACAGGACATCTCAAACATGCGAGAGTTATCTCGACTGGGATTTCAAACCACATTTGGGGCAGGGAAAGTCTGAAAAAAGGTCAGCAGATTTCAATTTTTTTTCTGCATTTACTGACTTACTAGCTCATACATACACTGTTAAGCCATTTTCTGCAATTAGGACACTGTTTCAGGTAGCCGACACCATCCTTTGGAAAAAAGGACAGGGAATCATTGTGAAATTTAAGGGGTCCCCACATAAATGTTTAAAAACCAGTGAAAGATTATATTGCTGAGCATGACAAAATGGTTGTACTGAATGAAAACTGGGGATGGGAAAAATAGACAAAACACATTCTAATTGGGACTGCACTGCAGTAAAATGCAATACATTTATAGCATTATCCAAGTTTGAGAAAAGGAGGAAAAGCTCAGTACAACAATATGCAGTTATTAACCTACATATGGCTCAGCAAGGACTTTTTGTCTGACTGCGCTTATGTGAAGTTCCTTGGATATTTTTCTAGCTTAAAAAATGCTACATAAAAACACATTGCCAATGTCAATGGCTGGAATTTTACGACCCCCACCCGCCGCACAGGTAGCAGCGGGGGGGGGGGGGGTGTCGTAAAATTGAGTGGGAAATGGGGGGGGGATTGGGTGCCATTCTTGACGCTTTCCTGATCCCGCTGCAAATTTACAAGAGGCAGCAGCGGCGACAAACAGCCCACCCGCCCCAGGCCAATCAAAGCCCTTATGTGGCCAATTAACTGCCACTTTTACCAGCTGCGGGCAGGTGGCTCAAGACCCCCAGGAGGCCGCTCAGTAAATCCAGGCGGCCTCCTTGCGGGCTGGAGGCAGGCAAGCGGGCGGGGGCACCCTCCTGATCGGGCATCCCGTGTCCCACAGAGGGCATTCCCCCCCCCACAGCTGCAACCACCCTCACCGAAATAAAGTTCAGTTCTGGGTGCCACATTTTAGGAAAGATGTGAAAGCATTGGAGAGAGTACAGAAAAGATTTATGAGAATGACTCCAGCGTTCAGGAACTTCAGTTATGAAGACAGAATGAAGTATCCAAGATTATGACAGGCTTAAATAAGTTAGACAAGGAAAAGCTGTTCCTATTAACAAATGGCACAAGAACTAGGTGACACAGATTGAAGATTTTGGGAAAAAGCAGGGTGAATATGAGGAAGCAATTTTAAAAAAAACACAGCAGATGGTCATGACCTGGAACTCGCTGCCCAGAAGGGTGATGGAAGTGGAGACAATCACTGACTTAAAGAGGAAGTTAGATGGCCACCTGAGAGAAATAGACTTGCAGGGCTACAGGGATCGAACTGAGAATGGGATTGGCTGCACACCTCCATGGAGAGCTGGCATGGCCTTGAAGGACCGAATGGCCTCCTTCTGTGTCATAAATATAAACACAGAAATTAGGAGCAGGAGTAGGCCACTCAGCCCCTTGAGCCTGCTCTGCCATTTAATAAGATCATGGCTGATCTGATTGTAACCTCAACTCCACATTCCCCAATAACCTTATCAAAAATCTATCTACCTCTACCTTATAAATAGTCAAAGAGTCTGCTTCCACCGCCTTTTGAAGAGAGTTCCAAAAACACAACCCTCTGACTATGACTCTAAGTTGGGACTGCTTTCCTCCAAGAAGAGAAGGCCAAGATGTGACTTGATCGAGGTATTAAAAATCATGAGTGGTCTGGACAGAGCAGATAGGGAGAAACCGTTCCCACTCATGAAAGGATTTAGAAAGGATTTAAAACAATTGGCAAAAGCGACACCAGGAAAAACTACTGACGCAGTGAATAGTTAGGGTCTGGAATACATTTCCTGAGAATGTGGTGCAGGCAGGTTCGATTGAGAATTAGATTGTTATCTGAAAAGGAAGAATGCGCAGAGATACAATGAGAAGGCGGGGGAATGGCAGTCGGTGAATGTTCATTCGGAGAACGGGTAGACACGATGGGCCGAATAGCCTCCTTCTGTACTATAACAATTCTGATTCTGTGATCCAACAACTTATATATTCCGAAGTTTCCTTTAAATATAACCCTAAAACATCACTAATAAAACAATGCTGTAGTCTGTATATATAATGAGCCTACCTACTCATATATTGAGTAAAGCATAACATTGCACTCGATCTGAACAAAATACATTACAAATCTCTTAAACTACAAGATACATGAACAGTTATTGAATCGAAATACCTGCTTATCGATGCCGACCAGGCTACTGGGCGTTTTCGGTTCCCCTAATAACAATTCTGCAGTTAACAGTCACAAGAATCTAATTTAACCCAGCAGACTTTTTTCTGCACACAGCTCACAATCTTCGCTACCCCGCTCACGACAGTAACGTGATGCTTCCGGAAAGGCACGTGATACGTCACCGAACGTCATTTAATAAAAGCAAAATACTGCGGATGCTGGAAATCTGAAATAAAAACAAGAAATGCTGGAACCACTCAGCAGGTCTGGCAGCATCTGTGGAAATAGAAGCAGAGTTAACGGGTCATTGACCCGAAACGTTAACTCTGCTTCTCTTTCCACAGATGATGCCAGACCTGCTGAGTGGTTCCAGCATTTCTTGTTTTTATTACCGAACGTCATTCGACAGACTGAGAATTATTTTTTTTAAATAGCACCTATTTATATTTTTCTTCTAAGAAGGTTGAAACAATTTTTTTATTGCTCGGGTGATAAGGACACGAAAGAGAATTCAAATATTTCACGCGCACCGTTTCCAACTGCCGTGTCGGCGAAGGGAACTGCGCACGCACATGTGGGGGAGGTGCGCATGGGCGGGTTGATGGACGGCGCATGCGCAGAGAGTTTGGGGCGGCGGGGGCACGCGGCGTTTGCGCGAGTCCAACGGTTTCCAGTGAAGGGAGCGAGGAGGCGAGCGAGGGTGGTTAGTGATAACGGCAGGTAACATTCAGCTACTTGGGGCAGATTACACAGAAAAAGCTTTCCTATTAGCAAAACAAATGGTCACGGTTTAAAAAAAAGATAGGACAAAAGAAAATGATCCGAATCTCTGATATTGTTGGCGTCATCAAAAAACGGTTTCTGACATTGACGGACAACTCCTACGAAAACATACCGTGCCTATCCCTAAGCACTGGTCCCGATCATTAATCATCAACCACTGATCTGAATTTCTAACCCTTAGTCCTAACCGCCATTCGTAATTAATACATCCAATAGGGAATTCAAGAGAGGCTTCTGTACTCAGAGAGTGGTGAAGATGTGGAACTGGCTATACCTTTTTCTGTTGCCGTGCTCTGGACTTCACCCCCGCCATGCATGCATCATTTCGACGTCATTGATGATACAAGTCGGTGATGTTGTCAATACCACACCATTTTAATTCGCATATGACTTGTAACATGCGATTTTATCTCAGGCCCGAGCAGGGAAGTTGCTGCGGCTTTCCCATTAGATGAAGGCAGATCGGAAGCTGTCAGAAGGATGAAAAGGTCCCTTGTGGAAAGTGCAAATCCTTCCTTTGTGGGACCTGAAGGATCAGCGGGAGTGTTCCTTTGGGTCCCACAAGAAAAGCTGTGGCCTCTTCTGCCCCAAAATCCCCCATCTCATTACCCTCCCAAATCCCTCCACCCCGCCACCACTTAATCTCTTGCTGCCAAGCCTTCCTTTGTTGCCAGAAGCAATTTTGGTGCAACTCCACTGTCTATTTACAGCAGGGGTGCATCTCTTAAAGCAAGGATACAGTCTTTGCCTTGATTTTGTTTCCTTTGACCAGCTGCGGAAGAAATTTTTACAGCAGTGATGAGTTGAAGGGTGACCTCCTACTTTTCTGATGCCCATCTGGAGGCTCAAGTGGAGGAAGTCTGGGCAAGAACGGGAGGTACTGTTCTTTGACAGCTACAGGAACATTCTTGGGCCACTACTAAACAGGCCTGGACAGGGGTGACTGACAGAACCATTGATAGCACCATCATCCCAAGACTTGGCTTCACTGTAGAAAGAAGCTTCATGACCACGAGAACAGCAAGGGTAAGTACAGCTCTTCACCACGCCACCTTTCTCAAGAGCACCTGACAACGCTACTTTCATCCTCTTCCCCACCACTGAACAATTCCCTCCCCTCCATCACACCCTTCAGCATACAGTCTTTAGGGCACACTCCAATGCCTCCCCTTCCCATTCCAAGCACACAAACCTTTTCCTTTCCTCTCTTCACACCACACACAAGCAGAAATTTCTTCTTAAATCCTACCACTTGCATAAGCACAAATTACACCGAGCACTCCTTCATTACTTCACATTTCACACATTAGGCTTGACATTTATCATATCCCCATCCTTATTCCACTTTGCTTCTTCCCAAGTTCTCAGCACATATATGCACAAACCCAACGTATTTCCACTTATGTTCTCAGCATTCACTTACTAACTGTTCCCCACTCTTTCCACAGGACAAAGCAGGTTGTTATGCCAGGGGCCGTACTAAGACTGTAGGGGAGTCAGTAACATAATTGCTGTCACCCAAGCAGAAGAAGCCCTGGAGATCTGGGACACAGGCAGAGTCGTGAGTGTTGGGGTGGAGAGACTGGCACCTTATCTGAGTACTGTGTCTGTATGTTACCCTTTATCCTTCCATTCACTGAGCAAATATGCAGCAAGCTTTATGTTTTCAAGCTGCATTCTCAAGACAGTCACCTACAAATGTCCAGTTTCTATCTGCCATCCTAACTCTTGTCCCTTTTGTCTTTTATTTAGGTCCTAGACTGCAGAAGACACCTCGGAGGAGGACAGTCCTCCTGAGGATGCACCGTCAGCTGCTCCCTTTCTCCCAGGCACCAGATTGATCAATGACATGCTGCATAGGTTAGATAATGAGGCATGTAGTGAAATACATAGCACCTGTGAACAGCAGCAGGTACTGAGTGGCAGGGACACCTCAGAGAGAGTTCAGTGGAGGGTGTGGTCCTCTTCCAGCTCTGCTGAGGAGGACAGAGATGTGTACTTTGTTCCTCCAGCTGTGAAAAGAAAACTGTTGGCCTCATATTAGCAGTTACACAAGGTATCAGAAAACCTGCCAACGAATTTTACAACAATAGCTGAGTGCATGAAAGAGTCTGCTTCCATGGGTATGTAGTGTAGTGGTTATATTACAGAAATAATCCAAAGGCCTGGACTAATAATCCAGAGAATGTAGATTCATATCCCATCATGGCAGTTTAAGATTTCTAATTCACTTTGAAAAGTCTGGAATTTAAAAACTGATAGCAGAAAAAGTTTCCATGAAGCTGTTGGATTGTTGTAAAAATCCAATTGGCTCACTAAGCCATCCTTGTCCAGTCTGGCCTGTATGTGACTCAAATCCCACACCAACGTGGTTGACTTTACTGCCCTCTGAAGTGGCCTAGCAAGCCACTCAAGTTGTATCAGACTGCTACAAAGAAGAAGGCCCACCACCACCTCATCAGGGCAATTTGAGTTGGCCAATAATTAAAGACCACGTCAGTGACGCCTAGATCCTGAGAACAGTTTTTTAAATAAAGCCAATTCATGCATTCACACCTAACCTGAATTGCACAGATTCTTCTACCAGAGGCAATGGTCACATGGAAGGTGATCTTCCGAACAAAGAGCTTTCATTTACAGGAATCAAGATATGTTAAGTAGGAAATGACTGTGTTGATGCCCAGCTTGGAAGCATGTTTTTGGTGGACAATGATGTAGGAGTGGACTCTTGGGACCCACTTAGACATGTGGAAAACAAATCTCGTTGGCAAATGAACTATTAGAGAACTGTTTTTTAAACTTGAATCATAAAGGTAATGATATTTGCATTGAAGATGAATAGGGCGTGAATGTGATTCAATCCTTTGTTTATACATCAAAAAATAAATTCACAACTAATTGGAATTTTAAGGCAGTTTTGTTGAAATAAATGACAGAGTAGTACAGTACAGAAGGAGGCCACTTGGACCATTGTAGTTAGTGGAAGAAAACGCAGCATCCAATTTGTACAAAGCAAGTTCCCATAAACAGCAATGAGATAAATGATAATCTGTTTTTGATGGTGCTGGTTGTGGGATAAATGTTGGTCAGAACACAGAAAATCACCCCAATTTATCTTTGAATAATGCCATGGGATCTTTTACATCTTGCGGAGGGATTAGACAGAGCTGTGATTTAACTTTACATCCAAAACATGGCACTTCCAACATTACTGAAGTGAGATATTAGTTTAGATTATATGCTTAACAAGAATAACAACAAAGGCACATAATAAAGGTTGAGCTGGTTCTGTTTTTAGTGAAAAGTCACAGGATGACCTTCCTTTAAGCACGATCTCAGCACTATGATATGAAAGGTTTTTCCTTTGTGATCTTCCTGCTCTCGTACTTTGGTAAGCCCTATCCCTAAGTCTTCAGTTTGGGCTTTTTCAACCTCAGTGCAACGCCTTCAACTTGCACTGTTGAGATTTGTAAAAAATGTTTGGCTTTAATTATTAACTATTCTGATATCTCTATGCTTTCTTTTATTTTTGTGAGCTCTTTGTAATTGTACTTTGTTGGTTCTTCCTTTTTCAGTTGAAAAGGTATTTCTAATATAAACCTTTTTGGGAATTGAAGTCCTATTTAGATCAGATAACATGTTTTTGAATTGCTTCAACCACTGTAGTAAATACTCATGTACCCTTTCCTTTGCAGATGATCATATGTGTTTCAAGGCCTTACTGCCAAGCATAAATGGCAGTGAGAGTTGTCCTTTGTTTCTGTTGACTGAGACTATATTTGTTGATATAGCAGCAATTTGTTGAGATTGTCAGTGCACCCAGTTCCTACCAGGTCCGCTTTAGTTGCTGGGTATAACATGGCACTGAAATGCTTTGATTCTGTTAAAACACCTTTAACTAGCAGTCTAATTCATCTGCATCCTAAAACCTCAAATTCAACCTGAAAGCATTGTGATTCATGTCTTAAGACTGGACCTAGAAGATCTCTTAGCAGCTACTTAAAAAAAAGTCATGTTAATGAAATGTTTTTAGCTGAAATTACATTGGCATCAGCAGTTTGTTCCTACACCTCTTTTAAAGCAGTGCACAGAAGTTTGGGGATGAAAAAGAATATTTTTTCAAATAGTTACTGAAGAGGAAAATTCAAACATGTTGTTTAGTTACAGTGCATCAAATATGATGATGGCTTTTGAGATCTGTTTGCATAGGCTAAGGCAGGGGTCAGCAACCTTAACACGAAGAACCATTTTTAAAATTTAGTCAAAAACACAATATCTTAAGAACTGCAATGCTGTTACTTGAATGCACATAATAATGAAAAACAACATTTCAGCAACATTTTAAAGGTTTTACAAAAAGATTTGCAGATGATACAAAACTTGAGAGTATTGCGAACTGTGAGGAGGATAATGATAAACTTCAAGAGGACATAGACAGGCTGATGGAATGGGCAGACAAGTGGCAGATGAAATTTAATGCAGAGCAGTGCGAAGTGATTCATTTTCGTACGAAGAATGAGGAGAGGAAATATAAAATAAAGGATATCATTGTAAAGTGTGTGCAGGAGCAGAGGGTCCTTGGGGTATATGTGTATAAATTATTGAAGGTGGCAGGGCAGGTTGAGAAAGCAATTAATGAAGCATATGAGATTCTAGACTTTATAAATAGAAACATAGAGTACAAAAGTAAGAAAGTTGTGATAAACCTATATAAAAAAAACTGGTTTGGCCTCAACTGGAGTATTCTGGGCACCACACTTTAGGAAGTATGTGAAGGCGTTAGGGTGCAGAAACGATTCATGAGATTGGTTCCAGAGATGAGGAATTTCAGTTCTGTGGATAGATTGGAGAAGCTGGGGCTGTTCTCTTTGGAGGAGAAGATTGAGGAGTTTTGATAGCAGTTTTCAAAATCATGAGGGGTCTAGACTGAGCAGATAGGGAGAAACTGTTCCCATTGGTAGAAGGATCGAGAACCAGAGGACACCAATTTAAGGCGATTGGCAAAAGAAACAACAGCAACATGAAAAACCTTTTTACGCAGCAAGTGGTTAGCATCTGAAATGCACTGCTTGAGAGTGTGATGAAGGCAAATTCAATCCTGGGCTAAAAGGGAATTGGATAATTACCTGAACAGTAACAATTTGCAGGGCTACCGGGAAAAGGCAGGTTAGTGGGACTGGTTAGTTGCTCTTGCAGGGAGCCAGCATGGGCACAGCAGGCTGAATGGCCTGTGCTGTAACCATTCTGTGATTTGAATTATACTTTCTCATAAGTACAATGTTAATAAAAGTTTAAAAAAACAAAACAAGCCATTAATTAGCATCAAAATAGGGAATTTGAGACCTCAGTTTTAACTTTTATTAATTTCCAAAATATACTTTATTCATAAAAATCTGTAAAAAATACATTACCAAACAGTTTCAAACAGCACCAAGTCAAAAATTATAAACAGTGCAAAGGAGGTCCGTTTGCTTCAATACAATCATGAGTTGCCTCTCAACCCTTCCATTTCACATTTGTCGTGCCAGATACATTTTTACGTTTTACAGGAGACAAAATGTTTCCAATACAGTTCGAGGGGTTTCCCATGGATCCAGCCCCTCAGTTCAGCTTGGTGGGGGGACCTTGCACAGTGGTCTTTTCCCATTGAGCCTTTGCTGCGGCTGCCCCAAGCTTTAGTGCGTCCCTCAGCACGTAGTCCTGGACCTTGGAATGTGCCAGTCTGCAACATTCGGTTGTGGACAACTCTGCGCTGGAAGACCAGCAAGGTTCGGGCAGACCAAAGGGCGTCTTTCACCGAATTGATAGTCCTCCAGCAGCAGTTGATGTTTGTCTCGGTGTGCGTCCCTGGGAACAGCCCGTAGAGCACAGACTCCTGTGTTACAGAGCTGCTTGGGATGAACCTCGACAAAAACCGCTGCACCTCTTTCCACACCTGCTTTGCAAAGACACATTCCAGAAGGAGGTGGGCAACCGTCTCTTCCCCACCACAGCCACCGCGAGGGCATTGTGCGGAGGGGGTGAGACTTCGGGCGTGCAGGAAGGATCTGATGGGGAGGGCCCTTCTCACCACCAGCCAAGCTACGTCTTGGTGCTTGTTTGAAAGTTCTGGTGATGAGGCATTCCGCCAAATGACTGGCGGTCTGCTCGAGGAACCATCCGACAGGATCCCCCGTCTCCTTTTCCCGTAGGGCCTTGAGGACATTCCGTGCAGACCACTGCTTGATGGATCGGTGGTCCAAGGTGTTTTCCTGCAGAAACTGCTCCACGAAGGGTAGGTAGTACGGCACAGTCCAACTGGATGGAGCATTCCGCGGCAATGTGACCAGGCCCATCTCTCAGTTTTAACGTCTCATCCAAACAGCGCAGCTCTGATAGTGCAGTGCTTGTGCTGCACTAAAGCGGCAGCCTAGATTTTGTTCTCACATCTCTGGAACAGAAGTGAACTCACAACCTTTGCAAAATTATCTGGTGATTCTTCTCATTAGCTATGATTTGGACTTGGCTGTACACAAATTGGCTGCTGTTTTCCTATGTGACTGACTGCACTTCAAAAATGAATCCATCAGATGTCTTGTGGAATGTTTTAAGGCACTATGCAAATCTGTTAGTGATTAGAGGTAGTACATTTGCATGCTTTCAGCCCTGTAGTTTAGTTTAGAGATACAGCACTGAAACAGGCCCTTCGGCCCACCGAGTCTGTGCTGACCATCAACCACCCATTTTATACTAATCCTACACTAATTCCATATTCCTACCACATCCCCACCTGTCCCTATATTTCCCTACCTATACTAGGGGCAATTTATAATGGCCAATTTACCTATCAACCTGCAAGTCTTTGGCATGTGGGAGGAAACCGGAGCACCCGGAGGAAACCCACGCAGACACAGGGAGAACTTGCAAACTCCACACAGGCAGTACCCAGAATTGAACCTGGGTCGCTGGAGCTGTGAGGCTGCGGTGCTAACCACTGTGCCGCCCCAGCTATAATCTCATAGCCCTAAGCAACTCTCAAGACGATTGCCAGTGCCCACAAATTACCTTAATGGTGTCCCGCAGCAAATCTGGGTATATGCTATCAGACTAAAAGAATTGATTTATCTTCAATTTCCTTAACCCAGGGATCTGTATCCTGCAGCTGCAGAGCCGCATGCAGTTCATTAAGGACTCGTGCGGCTCCCGACTTTGATCACTCGACCGACCCCATTTTGATGCTAATTAAATGGCTTGTTTCATTTTTTTTAAGCTTTTATTAACAGGGTACTTGTGAGAAAGTATATTTCAAATCACACAATGGTTACAGCACAGAAGGAGGCCATTCAGCCTGTTGTGCCTGTGCTGGCTCCCTGCAAGAGCAACTCATCTAGTCTCACTCACTTGCCTTTTCCCAGTAGCCTTGCAAATTTTTGTTCTTCAGGTAATTATTCAATTCCCTTTTAGCCCACGATTGAATCTGCCTCCTTCACAATTTCAAGCATTGCATTCTGGATCCTAACTACTTGCTGCGTAAAAAGGTTTTCCATGTTGCCATTGTTTTTGCGATTCACCTTAAATTGGTGTCTTCTGGTTCTCGATCCTTCTACCAATAACATAAAAGATCCCCAGCACCATTTGAAGGATACGGAGCTTTTCCTGTGTCTTGGTCAACATTTTACCTCAACCAATACCTAAAATAGATATAAAAACAGAAAATTCTGGAAATATTCAGCAGATCTGGCAGCATCTGTGGAGAGAGAAACAGAGTTAACGTTTCCAGGCAATGACCTTTCATCAGAAGTGATGCTACCAGACCTGCTAGTGTTTCCAGCATTTTCTGTTTTTATTTCAGATTTCCAACATCCGGAGTATTTTGCTTTTGGTGGGCAGCCATAAAGGCGGGGCTAAAGTGTGGCAAGTCGAAGAGACTTAGGAGTTGGCAGGAAAAAAGACAGAAGCGCAAGGGGAGAGCCAACTACGTAACAGCCCCGACAACCAATTTTTTCTGCAGCACCTGTGGAAGAGTCTGTCACTCTAGTATTGGCCTTGAGAGCCACTCCAGGCGCTGCTACACAAACCACTGCCCACCTCCAGACGCTTACCCATTGACTCCCAAGACAAGGAGGCCAAAGAAGAAGATGCTACCAGACCTGCTAGTGTTTCCAGCATTTTCTGTTTTTATTTCAGATTTCCAGCATCCGGAGTATTTTGCTTTTGGCCTGAAACATAAGACTTAGTTGATGCTCTGATGTAGCGGTGTTCAGGAAATCCCAACATCTTTACAGACAGTGAAGTTCTTTTGAAATGTAGTCACTGTTACAATGTAGGAAACCTGACAGCACAGTTTCTCCTGTTCACTCAGGTCCCAAATTCTCTTTCTTCCTCACTACTTCGTCATCAGCTTACACTTTTAGCAACTTGCAATGCAACATATGTAAAATAACATGCAAATGCAAGTCTAATGGCAAACATCGTTAGATGATTGCTACAGCAAAATCATGGAAAATACGATTTTTGATAGTCCTGGTTGATATTTTGGCTAGGACATCAGGAGAATGTGCCATAGGATCTTTTATATCAGACAGAGCCTCCGTTTAATGTATCATTGGAAACAGCACCCCTGACCGTGCAGCACTTCCTCATTACTATAGTGAAGTGTCAGCCTCGATAATGTGTTGAAATTCTGGATTGGAATAGGCTGTGACATTTTCTGACTCAAATGCAGGAGTGAGGCCACTGAACCAAACTGGCATCTTAATATTCATCTGGCCAATTAGGCCATTTTCAAAAGTGCCTCTGTACAACTGGGCTATCAAACTCTTGCTGTTATTAATAGAAGGCTGAATTTCTGTGTTTAAATATTTGATGTGTATATTAAGACTATAACTTAGCTTACAAGATTTATACAGTAGACAATAAAGGTCCTACAATATTTCAAAGAATCTGCTAGATTAATAGGACAAGCTTACATTTTAAAAGTAATATTTTTCAGACTGATTCAGAATGACTGCTGGAAAAGCTACGATTGGGAAGCTAGCCCCTGATTTTGAAGCTACTGCTGTGATGCCTAATGGACAATTTGAGCAACTCAAACTGTCTAAGTACAGAGGTAAGAATAATGACAGGATTTTAATTAAAGTTAGAAAACGTTTACAAAGGATTAAAATTTTCTTAAGTTTTGTAATAATGGGAATTTTAACTTGACGAGGTGTTTTTATTCCCCAAAAATATACTTTATTCATAAAAAACTGTAAAAAAAAAATAAAAATTTACTAAACAGTTCAAAACAGCACCAAGTTGACATTCCGAAAAGTGCAAAGGAAATTAGTTTTGTTCAATATAGGAGTGAGTTGCCTTCCATTCCAAAACAGCTAAACCATATTCAGTGTATACAGCCCGAGGGGTTTTCCATGGGTCCAGCCCCTCAGTTCACTGTGGCGGGAGGACCTTACACAGTGGTCTTTCCCCATTGAGCCTTTTGCGGCAGCTGCCTCAAGCTTTAGTGCGTCCCTCAGCACGTAGTCCTGGACCTTGGAATGTGCCAGTCTGCAACACTTGGTCGTGGACAAATCTTTGCGCTGGAGGACCAGCAAGGTTCGGGCAGACCAAAGAATGTCTAACACCGAATTGATGGTCCTTCAACAGCAGTTATGTTTATCTCAGTATGTGTCCCTGGGAACAGCCCGTAGAGCACAGACTCCTGTGTTACAGAGCTGCTTGGGATGAACCTTGACAAAAACCACTGCATCTCTTTCCACACCTGCTTTGCAAAGACACATTCCAGAAGGAGGTGGGCAACTGTCTCTTCCCCACCACAGCCACTTCGAGGGCAGTGTGCGGAGGGGGTGAGACTCCTGGCATGGAGGAAGGATCTGATGGGGAGGGCCCTTCTCACCACCAGCCAAGCTACGTCTTGGTGCTTGTTTGAAAGTTCTGGTGATGAGGCACTCTGCCAAATGACTTTGGCAGTCTGCTTGGGGAACCATTCAACAGGATCCACCATCTTCTTATCACTTAGGGCCTTGAGGACATTCCATGCAGACCACTGCTTGGTGGTCAAAGGTCTTTTTCCGCACAAACCTTTCCAGGAAGGATAGGTGGGACGGCATGGTCCAACTGGATGGAGTGTTCTGCGGCAATGTGACCAGACCCATCCTTCGCAACACCGGGGACAGTTAGAACCTCAGCATGTACTGGGGCTCTACGCACAGCTCGATGCAGCCGCACACGAAGTTGGTCATCAGGATCAGGATGATGTTGGGTCATTTTTTCCGCCCTTATCCAGAGGTTTGAATATTGTGTCCCTCCGGACACGGTCCATTCTGCATCTCCAGATAAAGCGGAAAATGGCTTGGGTGATCACCACGGCGCAGGAGTGGGGTATGGCCAGACCTGTGCCACACACAGCAACAACGTGATTGTCTTGCACCTGATGACCAGGTTCTTATCCACAGTGGAAGAGAACACTGTTCCCATATGCTCAGTTTATAGTGTACGCTGGCAGCTCGCTCCTTCGAGGTTTTGGTGCACGCCCTGGCCCTTCCGAACCATATCCCTAGCACCTTCAGGTAGTCTGACCTGACGGTGAAGGGGACAAAGGATCGGTCGGCCGAGTTTCCAAAGAGCGTGGCCTCGCTCTTGCCGTGGTTAACTTTGGCTCCTGAGGCCAATTTGAACTGGTCGCAGATGCTCATCAGTCTGCGAACGGATAGCGGATCTGAGCAGAAGATGGCGATGCCGTCCATGTTCAGGGAGGCTTCGACTTGAGTGCCTCCACTGCCTAGGATTGTCACCCCTGTTATGCCTGCATCCTTCCTAATGGACTCAGCAAAAGGTTCGATACAGCAAACAAACAAGACAGGATAGAGAGGACAGCCCTCTCTGACTCCAGATTGGATCGGGAAACTTTCTGATTCCCACCCATTGAATGAGACTGCGCTACTGATGTTTGTGCAGAGCAGTTGGATCCAATTGCGGATTCCCTCCCCAAACCCCATTTCGGAGAGCATGTCCATCATGTATGTGTGCGATATTGTGTCAAAAGCCTTCTCCTGGTTCAAGCTGACGAGGCAGATGTCCATCCTCCTGTCCCGTACATAGGCAATTGTATCCCTGAGTAGCGCAAAACTATCAGAGATCTTCCTGCCAGGTACAGTACAGGTGTGGTCAGGGTGAATCACCAACTCCAGAGCAGACTTGACCTGACTGGCGATGACTTTGGACAGAATCTTGTAGTCAACATTAAGCAGTGAGATGGGCCGCCAATTTCTGATTTCTGCCCTCTCCCCCTTCCGCTTGTAGATGAGGGTGATGATGCCTTTCCTCATGGATTCTGACATGCTGCTGGCCAGAAGCATACTCTCGTACACTTCCAGCAGGTCTGGGCCGATCCAGTCGCACAGAGTCGGATACAACTCAACCAGTAAGCCGTCGCTTCCGGGAGTTTTACTCCTCTCGAAGGATCTGACGGTGTTTGTCAGCTCATCCAAGACCTCTGTGATAGATGACAGGGAGGACTGGGAGGCCGTGCTGTCCATGGGCCTCACGTCGTACAGCCCAGCATAAAAAGATTTGCTGATCCTTAGCATGTCGGACTGCAAAGACGTTACCGAGCCATCTTCTTCCTTCAGGCTGCTGATCACAGAGCTGTCTCTGTGTACCTTTTGGAAGAAGAAACGCGAGCACATCTCATCCTGCTCGACAGAGCGTACTCTGGACCAGAAGATGATCTTGGAAGCCTCTGTGACAAAGAGCGAGACCTGCTGGCTCTTCACTTCTTGGAGATCCTCCTTAACCTCAACCCCCATTGACTGCAGCCGGAGCAGATTTTGCATTCTTTTCTGGAGTCGGGATATTTCCCTCTGACTCTCTCCCTCACCCTCTGAACACCTTTGGAGATAAAGAACCTCTTGATGTTCTCCTTGATGTCTTCCCACCAGTGAACTGGAGACTCAAAGAAGGGTTTCATGGTTCTCCAACCTTTGTAATCCCTTTTGAGTTCCTCAACGTTCTCTGGGATTAGCAGTGTAGCATTGAGCTTCCATGTCCCCTCGCCAACCTGCTGGTCATTCTGTAAGTGATAGTAGGTCAGTAAGAGGCAGTGGTCAGAGAAGAGCACCGGCTTGACGTCGGTGGATCTGACCATGACAGCACGGGATACAAACAGGAAGTCAATCCTGGAACAGGCAGACCCGTCCGATCTTGACCAGGTGTATCTACACTGCGCTCCGTCTGCAGGTTGCTGAAGACATCGTGCAGCTTGGCATCTTTTATTGTTTCCATTAGGAATCTGGACGTAACGTCCAGTTTGCTGTTGTCACTGCTGGATCGTCCAGCTGCAGCAATGATGCAGTTGAAGTCACCGCCTAGAATGACCGGCCAGGACGTCGCCAGCAGCAGTGGGAGCTGTTGGAAGACGGTCAGCCGCTGGCTGCATTGAACTGGGGCATACACATTGATCAGCCGAGTGGAGTATTGTTGTACATTACATCTGCTACGAGGAGGCGACTGCCCACCCACTGTTTAACTTCGGAGATGGTGAAGTTGCCTTCGTGCAGCAGAATACCCAGGTCGGAGGAACAGGAATCATTTCCCCCAACCAGATCGATGGCCCGTGGGACCACCATCGCAACCATTGCCTGTAGGCACTGAGGTGCGGAATTCCACACTCCTGCGGAAACAGCAGGACGGCTTTGACCTTGGCGAGGTAGTCCAAGGTCGAAACACGTTGCGTAGTGGATTTAACGCTACGCATGTTAATCGAAGCAATCTTTATACCCATTTTTAAAGTTGGGTATTGTTTCCCACACCAGGAGTCCTCGCTAGTCCCAGTCCTTGGGTATGTTCCTGCATACCCATAGTGTACACCAGTTGTTTCACATTCGTTGGGCTCAGAAACCCCTCCTGGTTACTCTTGGGGGGTTTGTTCCGCTGGGATGACATCGGGGGGGATCTTGTAGGCAGCAAGGCTTGGGCTGTCCTCTGCTGGCGGTGTCTTTTCCCTCTCTTAACTTGACAAAGTGGGGTTTTTTTCAAAAATATACTTTATTCATAAAAATCTATAAAAAATACATTACAAAACAGTTCAAAACAGCACCAACTTGACATTCCAAAAAGTGTAAAGGAAATAAGTTTTCTTCAATCCAGGAGTTAGTTGCCTCGCAACCCTTCCATTCCATTTTACCTGCCATGTACATTTTACAGCAAAACCATATTCGGTGTATACAGCCCAAGGGGTATTCCATGGGTCCAACCCCTCAGTTCACTTTGGTAGGAGGACCTTACACAGTGGTATTTCCCCATTGAGTCTTTGCAGTGGCTGCTCCAAGCTTTAGTGCATCCCTCAGCACGTAGTCCTGGACCTTGGAATGTGCCAGTCTGCAACACTCGGTCATGGACAACTCTTTGCGCTGGAAGACCAGCAAGTTTCAGGCAGACCAAAGAGTGTCTTTCACCGAATTGATGGTCCTCCAACAGCAGTTGATGTTTATCTCAGTGTATGTCCTTGGGAACAGCCCGTAGAGCACAGACTCCTGTGTTACAGAGCTGCTTGGGATGAACCTCGACAAAAACCACTGCATCTCTTTCCACACCTGCTTTGCAAAGACACCTTCCAGAAGGAGGTGGGCAACTGTCTCTTCCCCACCGCAGCCACCTTGAGGGTGAGCAGACAGCTAGTTAAAAGGGCTGAAATTCCTGACATGCTGGGAAACCAGCAGCTATTTGCCAACTTCTGCCCTTAACCTCACTGCAACCTGCAGCGTGTGGGAAACACCCATGGGACAGATGAATGGGTTGGCAATTTATAGGGCAGAGGGTGGGTTCAGATATAGATGTGGGGGGGGGGGGGGCGGTTTAAATCCCTGAAAAATGCTGGCGTGTTGGAAACCCGACATGATCTTGCTCAATTCTGTTCCAGAATGTGTGGGAAAACTCCGTGAAGTTGTAGGGTCTGTCATTTAAATGTGGAACTATCCAATTAATTGTGCTTTTAACTCAAAGTGCTGGCTGTAACAGCCAGCGTATCTATTGCCCGAGCTGTGGAACTTACCCGAGTCAACAAGGTGCGAGCACAGCGGGGTCAATGAATCTGACAGGCTGGAAAGCCTTTAAAGAGTGAAACTTCATAGCTGCCTCCCTGCCTTTGAGAGTGTGCTTTCACTTTTTTACAGGTGATTTCCAACATTTTGGAAGTCACTTCACCTAACTTCAACTTTGTCCACTTTGATCTGCACTTCCCTGCTGTCAGCCTTCACTGCAACATGGGAGCAGCATGTGCAGCTATACTGTGCGCCTCTGATGAGGGAAAAGAGGAACAACCATATCAACACCAATAGCAGGAGCAGGAGCAACAACACCAACAGCAGGAGGAGCAACAACAGCAGCTGCTTTCGCCTCAGGCACAGGACAGTGGACACGGACACAGTCCAGCTTGAAGGAGGTGATACCTCCAGCATAGGGTATTGTTACGACCGAAGCGGGAGGAGTGCACTGTCTTCCTCTAGTTCCACTTCTCCACAGGTCACAACATATATTTAAATATTTACCCAGTTACCGATATGGCTAATTATGTACTCTATTTTTATTTCAGAATAAAATCCACCAACCAAGTTTCTTTAATAAGTGACAAAATTATCAGTTTGTTATAAAACACGACATAACCAGTAATGAAGCAAATCAGTAACACACAGAGTGACGTATGAAAGTTCCTTTTTACCTTAGCGCCTCACACACACACACAGAGTACTGGAAAAAATAGAGATTTTCTCTTGAGAGCTTTGTTAAAAAAAAATACTTTGCCATATACTTGTTAATTCTTGAAGAAAAAAGAGAAGATATGGAAAATGTCAGTTGTCCCTTTTTAGTTTGGCATCCCAAAAGTGCATAGATAGCTGTCACTGGGATCTTTATAAAACAGTTCTTTTCAGGTGACGTTTAAGATCAGTTTGGCTGGCGTTTCAGGAGAAATGCAACAACAGGGGTTTCTGGCAGGCTTTTCAGGAGAAATGCAACATCAGTTTATTTATTACACTTGATTATCAGGAAGTTTGCAAAGAGATGGAAGAGGGTGCTGCTGTCTTGGCTGGTTTTCTCCAACTGCCTTCAAAACAGTTCACACCCCAACACACTGTCCAAAGCGAAACCAAAAACAATATCTCAAGAATCAAGCCTCCTGACCTCTCTAAATCTTGACCTGTCACTTCTCTGTAAGACAAAAAGCCGCAGGTGGGTATTTATCTGAAGACAGGTAACTTCCAGTAAATGTTTTCAAACAAGACCTCTCAGTGTCTTTTCATTGACCCCAGCGAAAAATAAACATCCATGGAATCCTTTTCAGTTTTCCCAAATAAAATAATGCCCATAATTTTAAAATACATGAGTCCTCAAAAAATGCTTAGCAAATAATATAGAAGCACAGTCATAACACCTCCATCGTTGGAGGAATGAAACACAAAGAGTGGGGAAAAAACAGAAAATGAAAAATACGGTAAAACACATTTTCACATTCATACTCATTCACTCTTTACCTGTAGCTAATAAGGTTCTGCTTTGTACCATCTTTGCACTCAGATAACTCAAAGCAAAGTTAAACCCTAGACAAAGCATCCACAATCACATTTTTTCCCCACAATGTAGATAATCTTTAAGTGATAAGGTTGCAATAGTAAATTCCATCGGAATAGTCTGACATTCTGGTTTTTGAATTTTTCTACAAAGGCTAGGGAATTATGATCAGTATATACCAGTGTCTCTCTGGAGTCGTGGTGGACATAGAACTCAAAATGCTTAAGAGCCAGTTCTTATGTAACAGTTGTGGATAAGAAATTCTGCTAGTGTTGATGCGAGGGCGGCCCTTCTGCTCGGAGTGATGTAGCTTCTTTGGTTTGAGTCTAACTTTGCTGCACACCAGGGAGTGGTTGGTGTCGCAGTCTGCACTGTGGAAGCTGCGTGTGATTTGAACGCTGTTTAAAGAGGCTCGCCTTGTGACGATGAGGTCCAGCTGGTGCCAACGATGTGATCTTGGGTGCCTCCAAGAAACCTGGTGACAGGGTTTAGTATGAAAGAACGATTTGGTGACTCAGAGGTTGTGCTAGGTACACAACTCAAGCTGTTCAAGCTTTGTACCATCATCCAGATCCACAAGGTAAAGAGTGGGCCTCAGCCTGGCTGGGTGAATTCCATAAATCGGGCATCTGGCTGAAAAACCTGAGCTTTGTCACTCAAGCCTGTTGTCAATTTAGAGCAGAGAGGATGGAAGCTAGGGCAGTTGCATGCTCCTCTTGCAGGATGTGGGAGGTAAGGGTCACCACTTGTGTCCCTGCTGACTTCACCTATGAGAAGTGCACCCAACTCCAGCTCCTCACAGACCGCGTTAGGGAACGGGAGCTGGAGCTGGATGAACTTCGGAGCATGCGGGAGGCTGAGGGGGTGATAGAGAGCAGTTATTAGGGAAGTACTGACACCTGAGTCACAGGATAAAGGTAGCTGGGTGACCGTCAGGGGAGGGAAAGGGAATAGGCGCACAGTGCAGGGATCCCCTGTGGCCGTTCCCCTCAATAATATGTATACCGTTTTGGATAAGGTTGGGGGGGGGGTGGACCTACCGGGGGAAAGCCACAGCGGCCAGGTCTCTGGCACTGAGCCTGGCTCTGCGACTCAGAAGGGAAGGGGGGAGAATAGGAGAGCAATAGTGATGGGAGATTCAATGGTTAGAGGAACAGACAGGAGATTCTGTGGTCGCGAACGAGACTCCCGGATGGTATGTTGCCTCCCGGGTGCCAGGGTCAGGGATGTCTCAGATTGAGTCTACCGGATTCTTAAGGGGGAGGGGGAGCAGCCAGAAGTCGTGGTACACATCGGTACCAATGACATAGCTAGGAAAAGGGATGAGGACCTGAAAAGCGAATATAGGGAGTTAGGTTGGAAGCTAAAAGGCAGGACGAGCAGAGTAGTAATCTCAGGATTGATACCGGTGCCACGTGCTAATGAGGCTAGAAACAGAGAGCGAGTGCAGCTGAACACGTGGCTACAGAGCTGGTGTAGGAGGGAAGGCTTCAGATATATGGATCATTGGGATACCTTCTGGGGAAGGTGGGACCTGTACAAGAAGGACGGGTTGCATCTGAACTGGAGGGGCACCAATATCCTGGGTAGGAGGTTTGCTAGAGCTCTTCAGGAGGGTTTAAACTAGTTTGGCAGGGGGATGGGAACCGGAGCTACAGATCAGTGAATGGGGTAGCTGTTGAACAGGCAGATACAGAGTGCAGAGAGTCTGTGAGGAAGGTTAGACAGTTGACAGGGCAAAGTTGCAGCCAGTATGATGGGTTGAGGTGTGTCTATTTTAACACAAGAAGTGTCAGGAATAAGGGTGATGAACTTAGAGCATGGATCAGTATTTGGAGCTACGATGTTGTGGCCATTACGGAGACTTGGATATCACAGGGGCAGGAATGGATGTTGGATGTTCCGGGGTTTAGATGTTTCAAAAGGAATAGGGAGGGAGGTAAAAGAGGAGGGGGAGTGGCATTATTAATCAGGGATAGTATCACAGCTGCAGAAAGGGAGGTCGTCAAGGAGGGTTTGTCAACTGAGTCATTATGGGTGGACGTCAGAAACAGGAAAGGAGCAGTCACTTTATTGGGAGTTTTCTATAGACCCCCCAATAGCAACAGAGACACGGAGGAACAGATTGGGAGGCAGATTTTGGAAAGGTGCAGAAGTAACAGGGTTGTTGTCATGGGTGACTTCAACTTCCCTAATATTGATTGGAACCTCCTTAGTGCAAATAGTTTGGATGGACCAGTTTTTGTCAGTTGTGTCCAGGAAGGTTTCCTGACTCAATATGTAGATAGGCCGACTAGAGGGGAGGCTATGTTGGATTTGGTGCTTGGCAACGAACCAGGCCAGGTGGCAGATCTCTCGGTGGGAGAGCATTTCGGTGATAGTGATCACAACTCCCTGACCTTTACTATAGTCATGGAGCGGGACAGGAGCAGACGGGATGGGAAAATATTTAATTGGGGGACGGGGAATTACAATGTTATTAGGCAGGAACTGGGGAGCATAAATTGGGAACAGATGTTCTCAGGAAAATGCACGACAGAAATATGGAGGTTATTTAGGGAGCACTTGCTGCGACTGCTGGATAGGTTTGTCCCGATGAGGCAGGGAAGGGATGGTAAGGTGAAGGAACCTTGGATGACAAGAGATGTGGAACAGCTAGTCAAGAGGAAGAAGGAAGCTTACTTAAGGTTGAGGAAGCAAGGATCAGACAGGGCTCCAGAGGGTTACAAGATAGCCAGGAAGGAACTGAAGAATGGACTTAGGAGAGCTAGAAGGGGACATGAAAAAGTCTTGGCGGGTAGGATTAAGGAAAATCCCAAGGTGTTCTACACTTATGTGAGGAACAAGAGGATGGCCAGAGTGAGGGTAGGGCCGATCAGGGATAGTGGAGGGAACTTGTGCCTGGAGTCGGAGGAGGTAGGGGAGGTCCTAAATGAATACTTTGCTTCAGTATTCACTAGTGAGAGAGACCTGGTCGTTTGTGAGGACAGCGTGAAACAGGCTGATATGCTCGAACAGGTTGATGTTAAGAGGGAGGATGTGCTGGAAATTTTGAAAGACATGAGGACAGATAAGTCCCCGGGGCCAGACGGGATATACCCAAGGATATTAAGGGAAGCGAGGGAAGAGATTGCTGCGACTTTGGCGATGATCTTTGCGTCCTCACTGTCCACTGGAGTAGTACCAGAAGATTGGAGGGTGGCAAATGTTATTCCCTTGTTCAAGAAAGGGAATAAGGATAACCCTGGGAATTATAGACCAGTCAGTCTTACGTCGGTAGTGGGCAAATTATTGGAGAGGATTCTGAGAGACAGGATTTATGATTATTTGGAAAAGCATAGTTTGATTAGAGACAGTCAGCTTGGCTTTGTGAGGGGCAGGTCATGCCTCACAAACCTTATTGAATTCTTTGAAGATGTGACAAAACACATTGATGAAGGAAGAGAAGTGGATGTGGTGCATATGTATTTTAACAAGGCATTTGATAAGGTTCCCCATGGTAGGCTCATTCAGAAAGTAAGGAGGCATGGGATACAGGGAAAGTTGGCTGTCTGGATACAGAATTGGCTGGCCCATAGAAGACAGAGGGTGGTAGTAAATGGAAAGTATTCAGCCTGGATCTTGGTGACCAGTGGTGTTCTGCAGGGATCTGTTCTGGGACCTCTGCTCTTTGTGATTTTTATAAATGACTTGGATGAGGAAGTGGAAGGCTGGGTTAGTAAGTTTGCCGATGACACGAAGGTTGCTGGAGTTGTGGATAGTGTGGAAGGCTGTTGTAGGTTGCAACGGGACATTGACAGGATGCAGAGCTGGGCTGAGAAGTGGCAGATGGAGTTCAACCTGGAAAAGTGTGAAGTGATTCATTTTGGAAGGTCGAATTTGAATGCAGAATACAGGCTTAAAGACAGGATTCTTGGTAGTGTGGAGGAACAGAGGGATCTTGGGGTCCATGTCCATAGATCGCTCAAAGTTGTCACCCAAGTTGATAGGGTTGTTAAGAAGGCGTATGGTGTGTTGGCTTTCATTAACAGGGGGATTGAGTTTAAGAGCCGCGAGGTTATGCTGCAGCTCTATAAAGCCCTGGTTAGACCACACTTGGAATATTGTGTTCAGTTCTGGTCGCCTCATTATAGGAAAGATGTGGAAGCTTTAGAGAGGGTGCAGAGGAGATTTACCAGGATGCTGCCTGGACTGGAGGGCATGTCTTACGAAGAAAGGTTGAGGGTGCTAGTTCTTTTCTCATTGGAACGAAGAAGGATGAGAGGTGACTTGATAGAGGGGTACAAGATGATGAGAGGCATAGATAGAGTGGATAGCCAGAGACTTTTTCCCAGGGCGGAAAGGGCTATCACCAGGGGGCATAATTTTAAGGTGATTGGAGGAAGGTTTCGGGGAGATGTCAGAGGTAGGTTCTTTACACAGAGAGTGGTGGGTGCGTGGAATGCACTGCCAGCGGTGGTTGTAGAAGCAGATGCATTAGGGACATTTAAGCGACTCTTGGATAGGTACATGGATGATAGTAGAATGAAGGGTATGTAGGTAGTTTGATCTTAGAGTAGGTTAAAGGTTTGGCACAACATTGTGGGCCGAAGGGCTTGTACTGTGCTGTACTGTTCTATGTTCTATAAGCCGTTGATCATGCGCGCGCTGTTGGATCTCCGCAGGCCGCTGCCATAGCTCGGAGCCAGCAGCACCGAGAGCTCCAGCTCCATCTTCTCCTAAGCTATCGGGCAGAGGCTCAGCCACTCATACCGAGGCCGGAGCTCCCGAGCTCCTAGATACTGCCTCGCACCCCCCTCACCTGCACCCCCACCCCCTTGCACCCCCTTCCCCTGCAGCCCCTCTTGTACTCCCCCTGCAGCCCCCCTCGCACCCCCTTCCCTCCACCCCCTCCCACCGGCATCCACCTATCGCTGAGCAGGGGCCCTAACAACCCCACTGTCTTGTAGGCGTCTCGGGAGAGACCAAAGCTAAGGGAGTAAACCCTAACAGAAAATCCGGAACGGAACCCCGAAGGCAGTCATGTGTCACCTTTGGCATGTTTCCGGCAGTTCCTGCAGCCATACCAGTGCCAAACATCATGCTCTGCAGTCCTTTGGACCCCACCAGGAAGGCCGAGAGGGGGGTTTTGACGCTTGGGCAACGCACAACCTACATACATCCGCCCAGGCATGCGCCATGGAGAGGTCACTCCATAGTCGCCTCACAGCGACCAAAACAACACGGAAGGCAGCAGTTACGGGTTATAAGCCCAGCTCAGTTGGCGTAGTGATTGGGCGCCACAGGTTGCCTTTGTCGGTGGGAGAGGTCATCGCATCTCACTGGACAGCTACCGCCCGCCTCAAACCGGGCAGCCCCCGGTCAGTAAGGTTCTGTCCCGCCACAGTCCACTGCTTCAATAAGTGCTTGGAGCTCAGGGTCACTGCCTGACGAGTGGACTGTAACACCGCACCAAACATCACGACAAAAAAAGGAAGGAAGGTACCAGCCCTTCGTTTTGCAAGTTGAAATGTCAGAACTGTGTGTCCTGGTCTGTCGGAAGACCCTACACAAATCAACGATTCTCGGAAGACCGCCATCATTAACAACAAGCTCTGTAGACTCAATGTGGACATTGCAGCACTTTAGGTGACATGCCTCCCTGCGAGTGGATCTCTAAGAGAGCAAGACTACACCTTCTTCTGGCAGGGTAGGGATCCTGAAGAACCAAGACAGCATGGAGTGGGCTTCGCCATCATAAACTCCTTGCTCAGTATGATAGAGCCACCTTCAAATGGCTGGGAACGCATACTGTCCATCCAACTGCTCACTGCCTCTGGTCCAGTACACCTACTCAGCATCTATGCTCCAACACTCTGCTCCCCAGCTGAAGTTAAAGACCAGTCCTACGAGGAACTCCATAATATCATTAGTCGCATCCCCAATACCAAACATCTGTTCCTGCTGGGGGACTTTAATGCCAGGGTTGGGGCCGACCATGACTCATGGCCCTCCAGCCTTGGGCACTATGGCATTGGAAGGATGAATGAGAATGTTCCAAGCGGTTCTTCCAAATGTCACTGTATACCAGTACATTGTCAAGGTAAACCATTCTTTCTTTTGGGCCTCCTTATCTCGAGAGACAATGGATACGCGCCTGGAGGTGGTCAGTGGTTTGTGAAGCAGCGCCTGGAGTGGCTATAAAGGCCAATTCTGGAGTGACAGGCTCTTCCACAGGTGCTGCAGAGAAATTTGTTTGTTGGGGCTGTTGCACAGTTGGCTCTCCCCTTGCGCCTCTGTCTTTTTTCCTGCCAACTACTAAGTCTCTTCGACTCGCCACAATTTAGCCCTGTCTTTATGGCTGCCCGCCAGCTCTGGCGAATGCTGGCAACTGACTCCCACGACTTGTGATCAATGTCACACGATTTCATGTCGCGTTTGCAGACGTCTTTATAACGGAGACATGGACGGCCGGTGGGTCTGATACCAGTGGCGAGCTCGCTGTACAATGTGTCTTTGGGGATCCTGCCATCTTCCATGCGGCTCACATGGCCAAGCCATCTCAAGCGCCGCTGACTCAGTAGTGTGTATAAGCTGGGGGTGTTGGCCGCTTCAAGGACTTCTGTGTTGGAGATATAGTCCTGCCACCTGATGCCAAGTATTCTCCGAAGGCAGCGAAGATGGAATGAATTGAGACGTCGCTCTTGGCTGGCATACGTTGTCCAGGCCTCGCTGCCGTAGAGCAAGGTACTGAGGACACAGGCCTGATACACTCGGACTTTTGTGTTCCGTGTCAGTGCGCCATTTTCCCACACTCTCTTGGCCAGTCTGGACATAGCAGTGGAAGCCTTACCCATGCGCTTGTTGATTTCTGCATCTAGAGACAGGTTACTGGTGATAGTTGAGCCTAGGTAGGTGAACTCTTGAACCACTTCCAGAGCGTGGTCGCCAATATTGATGGATGGAGCATTTCTGACATCCTGCCCCATGATGTTCGTTTTCTTGAGGCTGATGGTTAGGCCAAATTCATTGCAGGCAGACGCAAACCTGTCGATGAGACTCTGCAGGCATTCTTCAGTGTGAGATGTTAAAGCAGCATCGTCAGCAAAGAGGAGTTCTCTGATGAGGACTTTCCGTACTTTGGACTTCGCTCTTAGACGGGCAAGGTTGAACAACCTGCCCCCTGGTCTTGTGTGGAGGAAAATTCCTTCTTCAGAGGATTTGAACGCATGTGAAAGCAGCAGGGAGAAGAAAATCCCAAAAAGTGTGGGTGCGAGAACACAGCCCTGTTTCACACCACTCAGGATAGGAAAGGGCTCTGATGAGGAGCCACCATGTTGAATTGTGCCTTTCATATTGTCATGGAATGAGGTGATGATACTTAGTAGCTTTGGTGGACATCCGATCTTTTCTAGTAGTCTGAAGAGACCACGTCTGCTGACGAGGTCAAAGGCTTTGGTGAGATCAATGAAAGCAATGTAGAGGGGCATCTGTTGTTCACGGCATTTCTCCTGTATCTGACGAAGGGAGAACAGCATGTCAATAGTCGATCTCTCTGCACGAAAGCCACACTGTGCCTCAGGGTAGACGCGCTCGGCCAGCTTCTGGAGCCTGTTCAGAGCGACTCGAGCAAAGACTTTCCCCACTATGCTGAGCAGGGAGATTCCACGGTAGTTGTTGCAGTCACCGCGGTCACCTTTGTTTTTATAGAGGGTGATGATGTTGGCATCGCGCATGTCCTGGGGTACTGCTCCCTCGTCCCAGCACAGGCATAGCAGTTCATGTAGTGCTGAGAGTATAGCAGGCTTGGCACTCTTGATTATTTCAGGGGTAATGCTGTCCTTCCCAGGGGCTTTTCCGCTGGCTAGGGAATCAATGGCATCACTGAGTTCCGATTTGGTTGGCTGTATGTCCAGCTCATCCATGACTGATAGAGGCTGGGCTGCATTGAGGGCAGTCTCAGTGACAGCATTCTCCCTGGAGTACAGTTCTAGGTAGTGCTCAACCCAGCGGTCCATCTGTTTGCGTTGGTCAGTGATTATGTCCCCCGATTTAGATTTGAGGGGGGTGATCTTCTTGATGGTTGGCCCAAGAGCTCTCTTCATGCCATCATACATTCCTCTGATGTTTCCGGTGTCTGAGGCCAGCTGAATATGACTGCATAGGTGTTGCCAGTAGTCGTTTGCGCAACGCCTAGCTGTTCTTTGTGCAGTACTTCTGGCTGCTTTAAGTGCTGCGGATGTTAAATCGCTGGGGGCTTTCTTGTAGTTCAAAAGTGCAATGCGCTTAGCGGCTATGACAGGTTCCAGCTCTTCATTATGAGATTGAAACCAGTCTGCATTTCTCTTCGCACTTTTGCCGTAGGTGGTCAAAGCTGACTCATAGATGGCGTCTCTGATGTGGGCCCACTTGGTCTCAGCATCCCCTGTGGGAGTGTTTTGAAGGGCTGTTACAAGTGAATTTAGAAATTTTTGTAACAGCTGTGGGTGAGAAATTCTGCTCGTGTTGATGCGCGGGTGGCCCTTCTGCTTGGAATGATGCAACTTCTTTGGTCTGAGTCTAACCTTGCTGCACACCAGGGAGTGGTCGGTGTCGCAGTCCGCACTGTGGAAGCTGCGTGTGATTTGAACACTGTTTAAGGCGGCTCGCCTTGTGACAATGAGGTCTAGCTGGTGCCAACGACGTGATCTTGGGTGCCTCCATGAAACCTGGTGACAGGGTTTAGTGTGAAAGAACGAGTTGGTGATGCAGAGGTTATGATAGGTACACAACTCAAGCAGTCTCTGCCCGTTCTCATTCATCCTTCCAATGCCATAGCGCCCAAGGCAGGAGGGCCATGATTCATGGTCGGCCCCAACCCTGGCATTAAAGTCCCCCAGCAGGAATAGGTGTTCGGTGTTGGGGATGCTGCTAATGATGTTATGGAGTTGTTCATAGAACTGGTCTTTAGCTTCAGGTGCGGAACAGAGTGTTGGAGCATAGATGCTGAGTAGGTGTACTGGACCAGAGGTGGTGAGCAGTCGGATGGACAGTATGCGTTCCGAGCCATTTGAGGGAGGCTCTATCATGCTGAGCAAGGAGTTTCTGATGGCGAAGCCCACTCCATGCTGTCTTGGTTCTTCAGGATCCCTGCCCTGCCAGAAGAAGGTGTAGTCTTGCTCTGCTAGAGAGCCACTCGCGGGGAGGCGAGTCTCCTGAAGTGCTGCAATGTCCACATTGAATCTACTGAGCTCGTTGTTAATGATGGCAGTCTTCCGAGAATCGTTGATTTGTGTAAGGTCTTCCGACAGGCCAGGACACATAGTTCTGACGTTCCAGCTTGCAAAGCGAAGGGCTGGTACCTTCTTTCCTTTACAGCTAGGAATACTAGCTACCACTTGGTTCATTAGTCTCTGAAAAGTGGCTGGGCATTATTTCGCCCGAATGGCATCACTCAACATTGGAAAAAACTGTCTGGTGTGACAAAGGCTGATATTTCTTTAGCTCGGGGTGTTAAAGGAACCTGCTAGTATCCGTTTAACAAATCTATTTTAGTAAGAAATGTGGCACTGCCCTCTCTGTCAATACAGTCTACCAAGTGAGGAATTGGCTAGGAGTCTACCTTAGTTACTGCGTTAACCTTTCTTTAGTCTATGAGAATCTAGTTGAACTGTCAGGTTTAGTCACTAACACAATGGGGAACTCCAGCTGCTTTTACCTGGGCCTGTTTCTCAGGACTGGGCGGCACAGTGGTGCAGTGGCTGGGCGACACAGTGGTGCAGTGGTTAGCACTGCAGCCTCACAGCTCCAGGGACCCGGGTTCGATTCTGGGTACTGCCTGTGCGGAGTTTGCAAGTTCTCCCTGTGTCTGCGTGGGTTTCCTCCGGGTGCTCCGGTTTCCTCCCACATGCCAAAGACTTGCAGGTTGATAGGTTAATTGGCCATCATAAATTGCCCCTAGTATAGGTAGGTGGTAGGGAAATATATGGGGACAGGTGGGGATGTGATAGGAATACGGGATTAGTGTAGGATTAGTATAAATGGGAGATTGATGGTCGGCACAGACTCGGTGGGCCGAAGGGCCTGTTTAAGTGCTGTATCTCTAAACTAAACTAAACGATAAGGATGCTGTTTTATAGGAAAGAATTCCTCGACATCCACATCATGTGTAGCTAAGGTTGTACATTCTGGCTTGTCCCTACAGACTCTTTTAAATGCTGTGAGTAGCCATGTTACGTCATCTTGTTGTTCTGCATCTAAATCGGAAAGCATAGTGTTCAATCTTCCTAACAATTCAGCATTAGCTAACCGGATAATAGGAGGTTAAATTTGAGAATTATCTAAGTGTCCTTCTGCCTCATCCTCACTATCCCTTTTGTACTTCACTGTCCCTATTACCTGACGTACCTGTACCTTATCCTCCTTCCAGCGATGATATTGTTTCAACATATCGATAAGACACAGCCAATTCTTTTTCCAGCGATCTGGGGTGTCAATCAAATAATTTACCAATTCTTTTGACCACCTTATATGGACCACTGAACCATGCTTTCAGCAGTTCACCCTGTTAAGGCAATAATATTAATACCTCATCCCCTGGTTGAAATGTTTGGGTCTTGGCATGCTTGTCTGCCCATTTCTTCATGGTTGTTTGAGAAGCTTTGAGGCGTTCCTGAGTCACTTTGCAGGGTCTCGTGAGCCGTTCCCGGAATACGGATACATAATCTAACACAGAAGATTCGTCACTCTGTTCTAAGAACCCATCTTTAATTAGTTTTAGAGGACCTCTTATCTCATGTCCATAAACTAATTAAAAAGGACTAAAACTAGTAGACTCATTGGGCTGAATTTTACCAGCCCCTCGACGTTGGGGGTCATGGGTGGGGTGGGGGAGGGGCAGTAAAATACTTGCGGGAGCTGCCGCCATGACCCCCAACGCCGAGAAGGCTCCACCACATTTTACTGGCTGCAGCGGGTCCTCGATTTAAATAGTAAAATGAATGCAAATAAATTTACGTATACTTACCTTGTCCCGGCGGCCGTTCCATGCCGATATTACGGCCGCTGGCTGCCAGTTGCATGCCTTCGGAACTCTATACCAAGTTCCGAGGCGAGACACTGGTGGGGCGGGAGGAGGAGGGAATTTATCAGGGTGGGGGAAAGCGGAGAAAACCTTTTTTAATTGATTGTGGAGATGATGGAAAGAGTCAAAGATTCTGAAGGTGGGGTGGGGGTTAAAGGTGGGCATTTTCTAAAGTGTTTTTTGGGGGCAAATGTAAATTTATGAAATGCGAACTCATTGGGAGGGGAGAAGGGGGCAATCAAAGATAATTAACAATTTTATGCACTTTCTACTGAAACGGCCTTTTAAAGATGCAAATGAAAGTGATGGACCTGAAGCCCTTTAAAAATGGCGACGACACCTGTGCAGTGACGCCGGACGCCATTGCCGGGGACGGAGCGACTGCTCCCTCTATGTCATCGGGGGTGGCCCTCCACCCCTCCATTTAAATTAGTGCCCGCGTGAAATATCACGGAGACTCTGGCGGCGCTTCCGTGTCTGAAGGCCGCCGAGTTCAAAGCGCTGTGCGGTGCGCGAATAAAATTCAGCCCGATAGGTGAATCCTTAGTGGCAAACAAAAGAAATTCTAGTTCTTTATCCCAATCATGGGGATATTCATGACAGTATGCCCTGATCATTGTTTTGAGGGTCTGATGGTACCTTTCTAAAGCCCCTTGTTTCTGGGTGGAATGCTGAAGACTTGGTTATGAAGACAGCGTTATACCCAAATTACCCATAAAATCCTGAAAAACGTTAGACATAAAATTGGAACCTTGAACCAACTGAATCTCAATCAGTAATCCATATCTAGTGAAGAACTGGGTTAACTTCTCTACCACTACCTTAGACAGAGAGTGTTCTCAAGGGAATGGCCTCTGGGAACCAAGTAGCCATATTCATGATAGTAAATATATATTGGTGTCCCACTTTTAATTTTGGTAAAGGTCCTACACAGTCTACCAACACCGTACTAAATGGTTCCCCATGGGATTTAGAGGTGCTGGTTTTATGGCAGGTTGTGGTTTTCCCACAATCTGGCACGTATGGCACGTTTTACAAAACTGCACCACATCCTTGGAAAGACCTGGCCAATAAAAATATCGACTTATACGTGATTGGGTCTTCTGGATCCCCAAACGTCCTGCTATAGGGTTTTCATGCGCTATGCTTAATATTTCCTGGCGATACTTGGACAGTATCACTTTGCCTCAGCTTCATTTAGAGCTGATTGTGCCACTTTATTTAACTCTAGATCGTTTACTGAACCTTGATCAGAGAGGACTTGCTGAACATTTCCTTTGGATTATCCAAATCCCCGAAGAAAGTTTCAGATATTCGGCTATCTGTCTGTGGTGCCAACTTTACCTCTGACAATGGAACTTGTTTCAGTCATTGCTTGGGTCACTACAAATGAAGGAAAAATTCCTGGAACTTTTTCCTGCAACTCTTCTGTCTGTTTAACTTCACTTGGTTTTTCCGTGACTACTGGAGAAGCTACTACTTTTGCTCCGGCCAAATCATTCCCAGGAGTAGGTCAACTCTGTCTACTGGCAAACTATGGACAACTCCTACAGTTACCATTCCAGAGATTAGGTCACACTCTAGATGCACCTGATACAAAGGTATGGGTATATACTGCCCTCCAATACCATTCACTAAAAGCTTGGAATTCAGTGCTCTGTCTGGTGGAAATGTTATGCCTTTTCCCAGAAAAAGAGTTTGGGTGGCTCCTGTATTGCCGAGTATAATTATTGGTTTACCTGCTTCACTTGAGGGATAAGGAGTTACTTTTCTTTTTGACAAGAATTCCCTATATCTCAGGTATCTTATTCACATCCCTCTGCACTCACAGTGGTTTATGTTGTTACGACCAGGTGCGAAATGTGTCTAGGGGTCTGTTACTATCTTCACCTGGTCTTCTTGTAACAGGGTTTAATTTTAAACACACTGTTTTGAGCTCCCCTTTTTGTAAATCCTTGTTCACAGTTTTCCAATTATAATACAAAGAAACCAATTCACACAAGCTTTCTCAGGTTTAAAAAAGAAAGACGAAATTTTATTAAAACGTAGAACTTAAACTGTAAAACGGTTCACACCTATGGATATACGACACACCTACGCTAGCATACACACACGATATACACATGCAGATAGGACCAGAAACGAGAAGAGGAAAATATAGTTGAGAGGGGTTTGAGGCAATATCTTGTTAAGGTGTTTGGAGCTCACTGTAGTCCTTTTGTAAGTAGCCTTGCTTTTCATTGGGGCCCAGTAGTCTTCTTAAAACCTTGTTCACATCAGAAACTTTTCTCTCTTTGAGTCTCACATGTTTTCACAAGATTCAGTTCTGTGAGAAGGAGATGGAAGCAGGCAGGAGAGAAGTCTTCTTGCTTCAGTTCCAGGAGACATCTTTACTCCATGATCACACGGCTTTGTCTCTGTTCAAAATCCTTTGTTGAAGTTCAAATTCTCTGCAACAGCCAGTTAGTCATGTGACTAAAACTGGTCTGACCACTTCTGTGTATTCGGGAAGCAACAACTGGCTCCCCATTGTTTCAACATTGCTTGTACTATGCAAATGTCCTTCCAGTCAAGGCTTACAATTTTAAGTTTTAATGTTCATGTGGCAAAACATATGTGCTTCAGTCTTGGTGGGTGGGAGGTTTGCCTGACACCTCCACACCCAAGGGAATGAAATGCGATTTGAAGAAAACGGCGCATTTCATTACAGAGTTTGAGAAAAATATAAGATACAGAAAGAAAAACCATGCATTTTTCTCATTCATTTTCATTCATTCACCAAGCTCATTAAAAATGGTCTGTTCTGGGTGCCAGAGCTGCTTTAATTTTCTCCTTTTTCCTCAGGAGAGTTAGTGAGGGGGTGGGGGGGGGGGGGGGGGTGGGGGGTGGGTATATCTTCAACTCCCTGATTCCTGCAAAGACTTTGGGCTTCAGGGGATGCATGGTTCCCTTTTCCTCTGACTGTGGGGGAGGAGTCTCTGTTACTCTCCCCTTTGTTATCTGGGACACTTCTAACTGCAGGTATTTGTGCAGACTTAACTGCATTCTCCTGTGATACTTCGACTAGGTGAGGCATCACCCTCACAGTTTCTCTGCCCCCTAGAGGTCTCTCTTTGTCTCTGCAGTTCCCTGTAAATGCTGTTAGCAACTCTGGTGTGGTGCTTCTGGAGTCTGCATTTACATAGAAGGATGTGGAGTCTAACTTTTCACATTTTTCTGGGTTGGTTGACCAGAAAGTCGGGGTTTTCAGCCGGGATTCTTCCTGGACTTCCTTTAACCTGCCCTCTTAGTCACTTTTTCCCCTTTCTAAACTTTTTCCAGTCTTGTGCCTGCTTGTCACCTTTTGTTCTCAGCAGGGGTCCCTTACAGTTCACTAGCCCTCTGCTGGAGGGTCTTGCTAACACCGGAACAGGACTTAGGGATGCAGGTTTCACTGTAGGTTGGGGTTTGTGGCAACTACTACAGTACTCCACCACATCCTTGTGCAGTCTTGGCCAGTCAAACTGCTGTCTTATACGGGCTTTGGTCTTTCGTATACCGGCATGTACAGCTACTTTAGTCTCGTGGGCCCTTCTTAATGTTTCACCTCAGTACCTCTGGCACTACTAACTGGTGAACTACTGTCCACTCCTTGCCCTCAGGTCTGTGAGGAGAACTCCATTTCCTCATCAGTACCTCATTCTTTAAAAAGTAGCAGTCAGGGATTCCCTCTGCTTCACTTTCAGATTGGGCAGCCTGTGCTAACTCTCGCAATACTGGGTCGGCTCGCTGAGCCTCAGCTAGGGAAATCCATTTAATTCATTCCCTGGGTCTCCTAACTTTCCAAAGAAAGTCTCGGACAGGCAGACCTCATGATCATTTGCCTGCAGAGCCCATGCAATCTTCTCTGGGGGAGCTGGTTTGATTATGGCCTGACCCACTATACATTAAGGGACTCTGCAGGGGACCGTCTCCTGCCACTGCCCTGTCTCTCTGACCACCTGCAGTCTTTCTTTCATTCCTGGGGGGGAGGGCTACCACCTTCATCCCTGCCAGATCATTACCTAGGAGCAGGTCAATCCCGTCGACAGGAAAACCAGGGACAATCCCTACAGTCACCGGTCCCGAAAGTAGGTCGCACTCCAGGTGCACCCGGTGTACAGATACAGATATAAACTGGCCTCCAATACCATTCACCACCATTTTGGTGTTCACTGCATTCTCTGGGGGAAAGGTCAGGCCGTTTCTCAGTAAAAGGGATCTGGTGGCCCCTGTGTCCCTGAGAATCACTATGGGCTTGCTTACCCCACTCAAGGGATATGGGGTTCCTTTCCCTTCAGATACAAAACCCTGATAACCTTCAGAAGTCCTATTAACTTTTCCTGCACTGGCTGTACTAAACTTCCTGGGTTGCACCATTACTGCAGTCAAAGCCACAGCCCGTTCTGTGCTTTCCATCAGGGTCCCGTCTGTACTGAGCGGGTGTGCCCTGATTAACCCTACTGGTTTCCCTTTTAGTTTCCAGCAGTCAGCTTTTAAATGCCCTGCCTTATTACAATGGAAGCACACAGGTCTCCGGGTCTCACTCTTGCTCACAGCACCTTCCTTTTTGGCTGGAGGAGGGCCCCCTGTAACTCCTGCTTTCCTTTCTCTTCCAGAACTGCCTTGGCAGATATTACCTTCCCACCCTTTGTCCTTTTTGGATTTGTGGGGGTGATTAGGAAAGGTTCTCCTCTGGGAAATCGACTTATAAATGAAAACAAACTCATAGGCCAGAACGGCCACTTACCAGACTCCCTGAACCCGCTGCTTCTCCACATGGGTTTTTATTGAGAATGGGATAGAGTTTTTAAATTCCTCTTAATAGGATTACTTCTCTGAGAGTCTCATAGCTGAGTTGTATTTTTAAAGCCCTCAGCCTCTGGTCAAAAGCCAGCTTCTTACTTCTTTCAAACTCCAGATAAGTTTGATTAGTTTGCTTTTTGAGGGTTCTAAACTTTTGGCGATAGGCTTCGGTTACTAATTCATATGGCCCGACAATAGCATTTTTGGTCAGTTCATAATTTGATGAACTCTCATTTTGCAACAAGGAATAAACCTCATGGGCTTTACCGGTTAGTTTGCTTTGCAGTAAAAGAGACCAGGTCTCAGCTGACCATTTTAGCTGCCTTGCCAGTTTCTCGAAGGAAACGAAAAACGCTTCCACATCTTCCTCATTGAATTTTGGAATTCATTGAGCAAGTTTTAGCAATCTTGTACCTAGCCCTGAATTGTGCTCTGCCACATTGGCCATGCTTTCACTAGGGTTACTCTGTCGCTCCCTAATTAACTCAAGTGGCTTCAACTCTCTTTCCTCACATTTTCTTTCCTTCTCCTGCCTTTCATTTTCTTTGCATTCCTTTTAGAAGGCCCTCTCTTTCTCCCTCTCTGGCCTCTCCTGTTTTCCTGTAATTCAAGTTTCCTTTGTTCCGATTGTAACTTTACTAGCAGTACCCTCTCTGGGTCTGCTTCTAACCCTGGTTCTGCTTCTTCAGATTCAGGGAAAAATGGTTGACCACTAGCCTTAGGAGTTCAGACTTCCTAGCCTTGCCACATATAGTGATCCCACGCTGCTCAGCCATTTTTCTCAACTCCTCCATAGATATTAACTTATCCCAAATTAGTTCACCCTGGCTTGGAGAGCTACTCGCTTCAGTTGCAGACATGTTAGTATTCAATCACACACAGCCTTTATAGCCACTCCAGGCGCTGCTCCACAAACCACTGACCACCTCCAGGCATTTACCCATTGTCTCTCGAGACAAGGAGGCCAAAGAAGAAGACACACAGCCACAAGAAAACCTGTATTGATTTGCTCTTTTTGATTGGGAACAATTTGGCCCTCCACTTCTAATTTCACTCGTTTGTGGGTAAAATTCCGGATGCTGGCACCCAAATTTCTGTTACGACCAAGTGAGAAATGTGTCTAGAGGTCTTTTGCTGTCTTTACCTGGTCTTATTGTAACAGGGTTTAATTTTAAACACTGTGTTTTGAGCTCCCCTTTTGTGAATCCTTGTTCACAGTTTTCCATTTATAAGACAAAGAAACCACTTCACACAGGCTTTCTCAGATTTAAAGAAGAAAGATGAAATTTTATTAGAACTTAAACTATACTGCAGTTCACGCCTATGGATATACGACGCACCCACGCTAGCATGCACACATGATATTCACATGCAGATAGGAACAGTAAAGAGAAGAGGAAAATATAGTTGCGAGGGATTTGAGACAATATCTTGTTTACGGTGCTTCGAGCTCACTGTAGTCCTTTTGTAAATTGTCTTGCTTTTCGTTGGGGCCCAGTAGTCTTCTTAAAACCTTATTCAGATCGGAAACTTTTCTCTCTTTGAGTTTCACATGTTTTCACAAGATTCAGTTCCATGGGAAGGAGATAGAAACGGGTAGGAGATGGAAACAGGCAGGAGAGAGGTCTTCTTGCTTCAGTTCCAGGAGACATCTTTATTCCATGATCACACAGCTTTGTCTCTGTCCAAAATTCTTTGTTGGAAGTTCAAATTCTCTGCAACAGCCAGTTAGTCATGTGACTAAAACTGGTCTGACCACTTCTTCTGTGTATTTGGGAAGCAATGACTGGGTCCCCATTGTTCTAACATTGCCAGTACTATGCAAATGTCCTTCCAGTCAGGGCTTGCAATTTTAAGTTTTAATGTTCATGTGGCGAAATATATGTGCTTTAGTCTTGGTAGGTTTGGGGGGGGGGGGGGGGGGTTTGCTTGACAATGTACTTGGCCTTACATCTGCAGCCAGAGCTACAGCCTGATCTGTCGTACTCTTGGTCAGGGTCCCTTTCTCTGGACTGGCTTTTTGTACTTCAATAAGTTTGCCCTGCAACTTCCAGCATTCTACACGAAGGTGTCACAGCTTGTGGCAATGGTAATACTTAGGCTTGTGAATCTCATTTCCACCTTCAGCATCTTCCTTTCTGGCCTGAGGAGGAGGTCCCGGGGCGTTCCCTGCTGTCCCTTCTTGTCCCCAGCTAGTTGCCTTCCTTTCACCCTCCCACCTTCTATCTTTCTCGGGTTTGTGGGGGTGACGGGCAAAGGGTTTTGGCTTATAAACAAGCGATTTCCGCCACCTGTCTGGCTATCGAAACCTTCTGGTTCTCTACATGGGTTCTTACTAACGGAGGGAGTGAATTTTTAAATTCTTCCAGGAGAATTAGTTCCCTAAGGTTCTCATACGTGGTCTCTACCTTTAGTGCCTGCATCCAATTAACAAAATTAATTTGCTTTACCCTCTCACTTCTCTCAAGTCTGTCCAGGCTGTATCTGGAGATTCTGAAATTTCTGCCTGTATGCTTCAGGGGCCAACTCATAAGCAGCGAGAATAGCCTTTTTTGCCACCTCATAATCCGCAGAAGCCTCCTCAAGAAGCATGGCATAAACTTCATGAGCTCTGCCCATCAACCTGTCTTGCATAAGCAGTGTCCAGCTTTCTTTCGACCACTTCATCTGTCCAGGTATCTTTACAAAAGAAATGAAAAATGCCTCTACGTCCCTTTCCTCAGATTTCAGGAGGGCTTGTACAAATTTAAACAGCTCTCCACTGGGTTCTGGGCTGGAGTCAGAGCTTTGCTAACCAGAATTTTCCTTGGAGCCAAGGCCACTCTTTTGATTTAGTTCCAGCTTTTTAAGTTCAAATTCCCTTTCTTTTCTTTCTCTTAGAAATGCTCTCTTTTTTCCTTTCCTCTGTCAATTTCAAGTTTTTTTCATGATCAGTTCTCTTTTCCTGTTCAAGCTTAAATTTTTCCCATTCTTTTTTCTGCTCAAGCTCAAGTTTTTTCATTTCCATTTCTTTTTCTTTGTCAAGCTCAAGCTGCCACATCTGCAGCTGAATTTTAGTTAATTCCATCTGGTTTGCTGCCGCCGCCTTCCAATTTCAAATGCTGTGTTATTACTTCAATTATGTCTGATTTCCTAGCCCCTGATTTTAATGCTAACACCAACAGGTTTTCCAAATCCTTTAGTCTAACCTTGGTTAAGTTTCTCAAATCACTCAAGGATACATCTTTCTTCCCCAGAAAGGTCATAGCAACTAACGAAGACATTCCAGTAGACTTTATTGCACAAGAATCCTGGTTATTTTTTTAAATTTTCATCTGTTCAATTATTATTATCCCACTTACAGTTGCATGTTGTCGGCGTTAGGTTATCCTGCACAGAGCCCCCAATTATATGTTACGTCCGAGGTGGGAGGCGTGCACTGTCTTTCTTAGTTTCACTTCTCCACAGGTCACAGCATATATTTATATGTTTACCCAGTTACCAATACAGTCAATCATAGACTCTACTCTTTATCCCAGAATAAAACACACCAACCAGGTTTCTTCAATAAACAACAAATTTATCCATTTATTATAAAACAAGACATACCAGTAACGAAGGAAAGCATTAACACACAGAGTGAAATATGAAAATTCCTTTTTACCTTAGCCCCTCTCTCTCACACACACAACAGGTTAACTGATAAAATAGAGATTTTCTCTTCAGAGTTCTGTTCCAAAAAAAAGACAAAAAAGAATACTTTGGCTAAATACGCACTAGTTCTTGAAGAAAAAAAGAGAAGGTATGGTTTGGCATCCCAAATACACATTGATGGCTGTCACTGGGATCTTTCTAGAATAGTTCCTTTCAGGCGACATTGAAGATCAGTTTGGCAGGCTTTCCAGGCGAAATGCGGCATCAAGCATTTCTGGTGGGCTTTTCAGGAGAAATGCAGCATTAGTTTCTCCATTTCTTACATTTAATTCTCTGGAAGTTCTCAAAGAGATGGAAGAAGGTGCTGATGGTGACTGCTCCCTTGCTAGTTTTCTCCAACTACCTTCAAAACAATTCACACTGTCCAAAGTGAAACCAAAAACAATATCTGAAGCGACTAGCCTCCTGATCCCTATAAATCTTGACCTGTCACTTCTCTGTAAACATCTCCCCCAAGTCAAAAAACCCCTGTTGGGTGTTTATCTGAAGACAGGTGACTTCCAGTAAGGGTTGTTTACAAACCAAGTCTAAAAGACCTTACGATGACCTCTTTTCAATGACCCCAATGAAAAAATATCCATGGAATCCTTTTCAGTTTTCCCAAATAAAACAATGTCCATATTTCTAAAATACATGAGCCCTTAAAAAAAAATCACAAAAAATATAGAAGTACCATCATAACAATGTATGCAGCTGGGGAACAGAATCTTCAGCTCTATAATCCTCCTGAAAACAAACTCGATATTCATAGATAAGAAGCCTTTCTCATTAATAAAAGAGACAATCGTTTACAGAGGAGCATGAAGGGTAAAATGTATGCCAAACTTTGGGGACGCCAGTGATGTGAGAAAAAGCAAGGCTAGCTGATCTCTGGGATTCATGGGAACAGGTGATGATGTATTTGTTATGTCATGCAGGCCCCCACCTGCCAAGAATGAGGCATATTAATTTTGTCATATGAACATTGATTTTAAACATGCTGGGAAGAAGAGAAGGCCTGTTACAAGGATTGCCAGATACTTAGTTGAAAAATGTTTGCTTAATAACATAGTGCTTGTGGAGACAAAAGGACCATTCCCTGACACATTCAACCCACAATGGATTTTGGTCACCAGACATTGAAGGTGTAAGGAAGAGCATTCCAAAGACTGCTAAAGTGATACAATCCACAAAAGCCAGGACTGGTTAAACCAGCTGGTCACATGACTGGCTGGTCCAGGGTTTTTGAACTAGCTGCAGAGTTTTTGAACTCGGAAAGACTGTTTGCTCCTGGAGTGAGAAGACCTTTCCTATCTGCTCCCATATCTTTCTCACAAGTTTGTGGACTCACTGAGGATACATGAACCGCAAGAGAGAAAAGTCACCTACATCGAACAAGGTTTAAGAAGAATACTGGGCCCCCATGAAAAGCAAGACCTACCTACAATCAAGGACTTTACAGCGAGTTTGAAAAACAGTAACCAAAACCATCTTCAGATATTGCCTCAAACTTTTCCACTTTATTGCTTCAGCTCTTTTCTGTCTCTATCTGCATGTGTGTATCATGTATGCATTCTAGTAGGGCACATCGCATATCCATAGAAACATGGAAAATAGGAGCAGGGGAGTAGACCATTCGGCCCTTCGAGACTGCTCCGCCATTCATTATGATCATGGCTGATCATCCAACTCAGTAACCTGTTCCCGCTTTCACCCCATACCCTTTGATCCCTTTAGACCCAAGAGCTATATCTAACTCCTTGAAAACACAATGTTTTGGCCTCAACTGCTTTCTGTGGTAGTGAATTCCACAGGCTCACCACTCTCTGGGTGAAGTAATTTCTCCTCATCTCAGTCCTGAAAGGTTTACCCCGTATCTCTAGACTATGACCCCCGGTTCTGGACTTCCCTACCATCGGGAACATCCTTCCTGCATCTACCCTGTCAAGTCCTGTTAGAATTTTATAAGTTTCTATGCGATCCCCCCTCACTGTTCCGAACTCCAGCGAATATAATCCTAACCGACTCAATCTCTCCTCATACGTCCGTAGGCGTTAACCGCATTAAAGTTTAAGTTCAAGTTTAATGACTTTCAACTTTTCTTCTTTAAACCTGTTTGTGCTGGTTCTTTGCCTTATAATTGGAAAGCAGGGAACAAGGATTCACCAAGGGTGAGCTACAAACACAGTGTGTTGTCATGATCCTGTAGTTTTTTTTTCTCCGGTGAATGCACGGCTTGCCTTTAAGGTTTGCAAAGGATCAGTATTCCTTTAAGAACCAGCAAGCCTGAGGAGTTATAGAAAGGTGCATTTTCGGTTGCCGTTGGAAACAGCCATTTGAAGACTGCGATTCAAAGGGTGCATTCTCGTTACCATAGACATAGCCACTGGGAGTGAGTCTCATGTGATACATTTGTTACAATTCAGTGTTGAACTGGCTTTGATTTGAAAACAATTTGTTCGAACAGAACACAGACAGAGGACACAGACAGCTGTGATGTTTGGCACACCTGAAAAAGAGCTCTCAACCATTTAAACTGAAGAAATAGGAATTTAGTATGTTTAATTATTATCTCTCAAAATTCTAAAACATCAATTCAAAACAGAGATCTTTGGTAATATAAACTGAAGTGGGGGGGGGGAGTTAGACTGACAATCTTTTATCCCTCAAAAACTCTAAAGTCAGATTGATTCTGTTGAAAGTGTTTGCAAGTTGTTAATTGTTGAAATTCGCTGGAGAGGGACTTCAAGCAACATTCTATGAGGACTTCAAGCAACATTGGACTGTAAATTTGCAAGGACAGTAATTTTTTTCGATTTTAAATGTTTATATCTTCATAGTGTTTAAGAATTTAGTTCTTCTAATTAAAGAGTTAATTTGTTGATTTGAAGACACCTGGTTTGGTTAGCCTCATTCGGGAGTTAATAGATGGTACAATTTGGCTGGGTCTCTCTTTAATTTGGAAAGTTTTAAATGATATGTTAGGCTATCTGTGGAACAGCGTGATTGAATTATCAGTGCGTTTCTCCCACCACAGTCAGAATTGTATATTTTGATTGGGGGCTTTGACTGGAGTGGTTGGTCGTAACAGTGTTTAAAATTAAACCCTGTTACGTTAAGACCAGGTAAAGGCTGATAGGGAACCCCAGACACCTTTCTCACCTGGTTGTAACAGTTAGCTCTGGTGAACACTGCACTGGCGATTTGGTGAACGCACCAATGTACTAATAACTGGCTAATGTTAGTTATGTTGCCCATGGCCCACTTGATTTCCCCTCCAAGTCAAAGCTGTAATTACCTCAATGCAGCTGTCAGTGCTGTGTCAACCCTGCTGCATAACTCCAAGTCTTCCTGAAACAGGTAGTTTCACTTTTTCACTATCCCCTTGGTGAACCTCAGTCTCTTCAGTAAGGTTAATACAAATTCTGCAAGGGCAATAAATCCAGACTGTAGCATGACAGTGAATAGGTGTCTTTTTCCTCCTGTGATTTTGAATCTTCCTGGCATTCAGAAGAGCTTCCCGTTCATCTTTCTTATACGGTAAAATTAGAGTGCCTCAATAGAATCCCATTGTTTAGATGGGGATTGTGAGCTTTAAACTGTTCACATCGCACCCATAATAATCAACTGACCAAAATAGTACGACCATTTTGCAACACCAGACTAATATAAATGTAGAATAATGGCTGCTGCACTCACTGCAGCTTGGCCATTTAAGTAGAGCAGGCTCTCAGACATAGCCTTCTTTACTCAGCACCAACTTTTACGGGGGCAGCCTGCACTTGACCCATGTTCAGAGTAAACAGGAAAGTGGGTAGCAGGCCTTGACATATCTGACCCTGAAATGTATGCTGTTTTATTTAGAATGATTCATTACTGTGCATTCAAACACACCAGCAGGAATCCAGAAGCAACATTGGGGCAGCATTATGCAAGCAAAGAATTGTGTAGTGAATGTGTCTGTTTTTCTTGTCAGGAATGTCAAAAATATTGGGGCAATTTGAGCATTGTAAGGGGATTATTAGGGCGGGTTTTCTTTTGCTCTATATTTCTTGTACTGCTCTTTGGATAGTTGTCTTAAGTAGTAAGTGAGCTGGCATTCCCAATGTAGGTTCCAGCCATTACTAATGACATGCTGAACAATAAGTTATGACTTTTGATTGCACAGCACTGTGTTTATGAAATAAACTGTTCATTTTATCAACAGGAAAATATGTCGTCTTCTTTTTCTACCCACTTGATTTCTCCTATGTGTGTCCAACTGAGATTATCGCTTTTAGTGATCGTGTGGAAGATTTCAACAAGGTTAATTGCGAAATAATTGCTGCTTCTACAGACTCACATTTTGCTCATTTAGCTTGGTATGTAATTTCATTTTGACCAATGTATTCAATGCTTGAATTGCAACTTGCAAAGTAACCTAGGAACTATTAAGTACTGTTAAGCATTAGTTTTTCTTCTTTCCCTCTTCCAGGTTTATAAGTTGATTTAATGTAGTAATTATAATGACCAGATTGAGGATTTTGGGGAAACCATCTGCAAGCTAGATGGTGTTATTTTCATATTCATATTGTTTTTAATTGGTAGTTTCTTGACAAAGAAAATATTTTTGTTTGGGTGAGTAAAGGTGGCTAGAGCACTCAGGTAGGCATTGGAATCTAACTGGGTAATTATGTGTGGTGGACAGGGGGAGCGGTGGCCAACAGTGATCTTGATTGTAGGGGTGGGGGAAGACTCGGGGGGAATTTTATGCTCTCCACCACAACGATTTTGGTGGTGTTCGGGTTGCTACAATTAGGCGTGGGGTCAATTTTCAGATTCCCGATGGCGGAATATACTTGCAAAATTAAGTCAGCGGCAGGCTTGCAGCGTTCCAGGGTTCCCCCAACGCAGTGGCGGATTGCAGCTTTGAATTCCTTTAAATAACATGAATACTGATTACCCTACGCATAGTTAGAATTTAGTTCTACCTGCCAGATTAAGTGAATGGCAAGCGATATTCCTATGCCACCCGGTTCATGATTGTTTTACAGTAGCATGCAGCAGACAGATTTGTGCAGTTGAGTCTCAGGGCTGTGCTCTTCTCTCTTTAACTCATCTGCTAAACTAATGTCAGCTTTGGAATGGATGTTTGCCTCCAGGCTCAGCACCAGCAAGCGTGAATCTTCCTGGAATGGTGGCGAAGGCATGGGCGGGGGTTACATGGAGGAGCAGGACAGGGTACTCAGGGAGGGAAGGATAGAGCTGACCGGGTTCATGGAGGAGCAGGGGAAGGTGGAGTGGAGCTTCCAGCGGTTGTTGAATAGTTGCTTTTGATGTTGAAGATGCATGTTGTTGGCTGCAGGGTTGGTGGGTGGATTATAGCATTACAGTGTGAAGATATTTGACAAGGGCCTAAAGCGAAAATGAGTGCTGTCAAAGTCAGGGAGCTGTTACTGGCTGACATCTGACTCACTGGCTGCAGGGAAAATAAATGATGTGAAGTTGGTGGTGACTTCCACAAAATAAGGGAGGCAAAAACAGTTTGAATTAAATAAAAGGTTCAATTTAGGTTAATCTGAAGATATTTACATAAAAGGAAGGCTGATGATCCTTGAGGCTGTAAGCATAGAATGTTTTATATCTGTGGTGATCATGGTGTTTGGGGCAGTGACGGCGGGTTCCACCAATGAAAGGCTGCCCCCGCCGCATGATCCTATGTCTCCCTGTGCTCGTCGACACACAGTTAGTTTAAATATAAAATGGGACTGGATTTTATAAGCTCGCCGCCTGTGCAGACCGCACATCGCAGAGGGGCCGCTATATTCAGTGCGCGGTTTGTTTAAATGGCTAGGGCGGACCGCCCAACCTGATGACATGGAGGGGGTGGGCTGTCCCCATTGCGCAGATGCCAACGCCACTTTTAAAGGGCTTTGAGCCCTACATCTCAATTTACAATTTTAAAGCAACAGTAATTTGAAAAAATTAAATAAATGTTTCTTGCACCTCTCTCACCCCGCAAATAACCATATAATTCATTCCTTGTCAAGACTTGATCCAGGCCGTGAAAGAGCACAGAAATTTTAAAAGCTGCAATGAAATTAACCTCATCGGGCTCACCCCTACCCATTGAGTCATTGTACAGCAAATGTGTAGCCACCTAACTGCAATATGCAAATAACAGTGACCCTTGGATTTGAGGCACAGTCACTGCATTGTATTACAGGCAGAACTTTTGCCCTGCCCTTGATTTGCCTCTAAAGGTCTCCCTGAGGATTTCTGGGCTTAATTATTGTTTGATACTACACTTTTAAATAAAAAATGGGGGAATATATGTTGTTGCTATAATTAATAACCTACTATTAAACATTCTCAGAATTTCATCAGTGGGTCTTTGATTGCAGTTTTTAATTTAAAAAAAGAGTTTGCCTTCTTCGGCCATCCACTGGGGGGGTGATAGATTAGTTCCAGCACTGATACTACTGCCTACTGGGTGCTGTCATGCTTGTATCCCGAGTTATAGAAACATAGAAAATAGGAGCAGGAGTAGGCCGTTCGGCCCCTCAAGTCTGCTCCGCCATTCATTATGATCATGGCTGATCATCCAACTCAGTAACCTGTTCCCGCTTTCCCCCCATTTCCTTTGATCCCCCTCGCCCCAAGAGCTATATATAACTCCTTCTTGAAAACGTACAATGTTTTGGCCTCAACTGCTTTCTCTGGTAGCGAATTCCACAGGCTCACCACTCTCTGGGTGAAGACATTTCTCCTCATCTCAGTCCTGAAAGGTTTACCCCGTATCCTTAGACTATGAACCCTGGTTCTGGACTCCCCCACCATCGGGAACATCCTTTCTGCATCTACCCTGTCAAGTCCTGTTAGAATTTTATAGGCTTCTATGAGATTCCCCCCTCACTCTTCTGAATTCCAGCGAATATAATCCTAACCGACTCAATCTCTCCTCATACATCAGTCCCGCTATCCCAGGAATCAGTCTGGTAAACCTTCGCTGCACTCCCTCTATAGCAAGAACATCCTTCCTCAGATAAGGAGACCAAAACTGCACACAATATTCCAGGTGTGGCCTCACCAAGGCCCTGTATAATTGCAGCAAGACATCCCTGCTCCTGCACTCGAATCCTCTCGCTATGAAGGCCAACACACCATTTGCCTTTTTTACCACCTGTTGCACCTACATGCTTACCATCAGCGACTGGTGTACGAGAACACCCAGGTTTTGTTGCATATTCCCCTCTGTCAGTTTATAGCCGTTCAGATAATAATCTGCCTTCCTGTTTTTGCTACCAAAGTGCATAACCTCACATTTATCCACATTATACTGCATCTGACGTGCATTTGTCCACTCACTCAACTTGTCCAAATCACCCTGAAGCCTCTCTGCATCCTCCTCACAATTCACCCTCCCAGCCAGTTTTGAGTCATCTGCAAATTTGGAAATATTACATTTGATTCCCTCATCTAAATCATTAATATATATATTGTGAATAGCTGGGGTTCTAGCACCGATCCCTGCAGTACCCCACTAGCCACTGCCTGCCATTCCGAAAAAGACCCATTTATTCCTACTTTTTGTTTCCTATCTGCCAACCAATTTTCTATCCATCGCAGTACACTACCCCCAATCCCATGCGCTTTAATTATACACGCTAATGGGGGACTTTGTCGAAAGCCTTCTGAAAGTCCAAATAAACCACATCCACCAGCTCCCCCTCATCAACTCTACTAGTTACATCCTCGAAGAATTCTAATAGATTTGTCAAGTATGATTTCCCTCTTGTAAGTCCATGCTGTCTCTGTCCGAATCTACCACTGTTCTCCAAGTGCTCTGCTATACAATCTTTGATAATGGACTCTAGAATTTTTCCCACAACCGACGTCAGGCTGACTGGTCTATAATTCCCTGTTTTCTCTATACCTCCCTTTTTAAATTGTGGGGTTACATTAGCTACCCTCCAATCTGTAGGAACTGGTCCAGAGTCTATAATATCTTGGAAGATGACTACCACTATTTCTAGGGCCACTTCCTTAAGTACTCTGGGATGTAGATTATCAGGCCCTGGGGATTTATCGGCCTTCAATCCCATCAATTTCCCCAACACCATTTCTCTACTAATACTGATTTCCTTCAGTTCCTCCCTCTCACTAAACCCTGTGTTCCCAACATTTCTGGTGTGATATTTGTGTCCTCCTTTGTGAAGACAGAACCAAAGTATGCATTTAGTTGGTCAGCCATTTCTTTGTTCCCCATAATAAATTCCCCTGTTTCTGACTGTAAGGGACCTACATTTGTCTTCACCAATCTTTTTCTCTTCACATACCTATAGAAACATTTACAGTCAGTTTTTATGTTCCCCGCAAGATTACTTTCGTACTCTATTTTCCCCTTCTTAATCAATCCCTTGGTCCTCCTTTGCTGAATTCTAAACTACTCCCAATCCTCAGGTCTGTTGTTTTTTCTGGCAAATTTGTATGCCTCTTCCTTGGATCTAATGCTGTCTCTAATTTCCCTTGTAAGCCATGGTTTGGCTACCTTTCCCGTTTTACTTTTGCGCCAGACAGGAATAAACAATTGTTGCAGTTCATCCATGCGCTTTTTGAATGTTTGCCATTGCCTATCCACTGTCATCCCTTTAAGTAACGTTTCCCAATCCATCACAGTCAACTCGCGCCTCATTCCTTCGTAGTTTCCTTTACTAAGATTCAGGACCCTAGTCTCAGAATCAACTACTTCACTCTCCATCTTGATGAAGAATTCTATTATATTATGGTCGCTCATCCCCAAGGGGTCTCGCACAACTATACTGTCAATTATTCCTTTCTCATTACACAATATCCAGTCTAGTTAGCCTGTTCTCTGGTTGGTTTCTCAACATATTGGTCCAGAAAACCATCCCGTATACACTCCATGAATTCCTCCTCTACGGTATTGTGACTAATTTGATTTGCCCAATCGAGATGCAGATTAAAGTCACCCATAATTACAGATGTTCCTTTATCGCATGTGTCTCTAATTTCCTGTTTAATGCCATTCCCAACATCACCACTACAGTTTGGGGGTCTATATACAACCCTCACTAATGTTTTTTGCCCCTTTGTGTTTCTCAGCTCTACCCATACAGATTCCACATCGTCAGAGCTAATATTCTTCATCACTATTGTGTTAAATTCCTCTTTAACCAGCAATGCAACTCCACCGCCTTTTACTTATGGCCCAGAGTAATGGAAAGAAGAAGAAAGATTTGCATTTATATAGCGTTTTGCACAACCACCAGACATCCCAAAGCGCTTTACAGCCAATGAAGTACTTTTGAAGTGTAGTCCCTGTTATAATAAAGGAAACACAGTGGCTAATTTGTGCACAGCAAGCTCGCACAAACAGCAATATGATAATGGCAAGGTAATCTGACTTTTGTGATTTTGATTCAGAGATAAGTATTGGCCAGGACAACATGGATAATTCCCTGCTGTTATTCAAAACAATGCCATGGGATCATTTCTTTCACTTGAGAGGGCAATTGGGGCCTCGGTTTAACGTGTCATCCGAAAGATAGCAGCTCTGACAATACATAACTCCCTCAGTACTGCACTGGAGTGTCAGCCTAGATTGTTGTGCTCAAGCCCTGGCTTGGGACTTGAACCTACAACCATGATTCAGAGGCGAGAGGGCTACTAACTGAGCCTTGGAAGCAAACAAACCTGGAAGCTCATGGCCCTTGTGCTCACAATTTTCTGACAAATCAACTTTGTGTAAGGTCCTGCCAGTGGTGCAGATGTATGAAAATTTTGATTGTATATATTTTTTCCCATTGTGGCTACAATTCTTCTGTGCGCTGACAATACAAATGCATACTGGAGGGGTGGGGGGAGTGGCGGTGGGTTGCAGCACACCAGGGTCAGAGTCTTGTTTTGTTCTTAGTTGGGATTTTCTGGGGGAGTGGGAGCCTCATGCTGCACTTTGATATGAGTCTCATTAGGAGCACTAATTCTGTTCATTTGGGACATGTACTTGCTGCCCCAGAAAGTCCATCGTGTCACATCATTGGAAAAACACCATTGTTGTGCACTTGCACAGTGCACTTCTGCAGGCACCCAGCCCCAGAAGATACCTTAAAGCTGTCCAGCCAGATCTTTTGCAGTCTTTTAGAAAACCCTTGTGGATAATGCCTCAGACCTGCAGTGGAAACTGTTGATGTTGCACTTTTCGCAAAGATATGGTGGTACAGCAGAAACAGCTCCAAAGAATTTCCCGGCCCTAGTTTCTGGACCTTTATTTTTATTTCTTTGAAAGGTTCTTTCCACACTGCTCAGAGAGCAGCCTTCTGGATAGTACCATAGGAGGGATGTCGGAACGGGCAGTCCCCAGACTATTTCTTGCTGCTCTTCTGCAACCTGCAGTTGCTCCTAACTTGTGTCGTGTGTTTTACCTAATGCTGCTGTTCTATGTCTTGCTCTACATTTTCCCTTTGAACGAAAGTTCCTGGGCTGATACTTGCACAGGTGGAGTGAGTGATGCAGTGTGATGACAAGTTTTTAAAAATTAGTTTCATGGGATGTGGGCGTCGCTGGCCAGGCCAGCATTTATTGCCCATCCCTAATTGCCCATGAGAAGGTGGTGGTGAACTGCTGAAGTCCATGTGGGGTATGTACACCCACAGTGCTATTAGGAAGGGAGTTCCAGGATTTTGATCCAGCGACAGTGAAGGAACAGTGATATAATTCCAAGTCAGGATGGTGTGTGGCTTGGAGGGGAACTTGTAGGTGGTGGTGTTCCCATGCATCTGCTGCCCTTGTCCTTCTAGGTGGTAGAGGTTGCGGGTTTGGAAAATATTGCCTGAGTAGCCTTGGTGCGTTGCTGCAGTGTATCTTGTAGATGGTACACACTGCTGCCACTGTGCGTCGGTGGTGGAGGGGGTGAATGTTTGTGGACGGGGTGCCAATCAAGCGGGCTGCTTTGTCCTGGATGGTGTTGAGCTTTTTGAGTGTTTTGGAGTTGCACCCATCCAAGCAAGTGGAGAGCATTCCATCACACTCCTGCCTTGTGCCTTGTAGATGGTGGACAGGCTTTGGGGAGTCAGGAGGTGAGTTACTCGCCACAGGATTCCTAGCCTCTGACCTGCTCTTGCAGCCTAGGTATTTATATGGCTACTCCAGTTCAGTTTCTGGTCAATGGTAACTCCCAGGATGTTGATAGTGGGGGTGCAGCAATTGTAATGCTGTTGAATGTCCAAGGGAGGTGGTTCGATTCTCTCTTGTTGGAGATGGTAATTGCCTGGCACTTGTGTGGCACGAATGTTATTTGTGGATGGCCCTGTGAGATGCTCGATCAGAAATTGCTTGTGGGAGTAGAATATGAAAGATGCAGTGGACAAGCGGCTTTGCTCACTGACTTGCGATCAGGGAGAAGGTATCGCGGCTGTCCAATGCTCAGACTACCTCCTGAAGCATCAGTCAGAAACCGGATGAAGCTGATTTCTACAGTCAGATAAGGGTCAGCCAACATTGAAATCAAATATGCCCTAAAGTCTGTAGTAACTGGTGCTGTGGTGATGTTGCTACCTCTGTTGGTGCAGACTACACATAACCCAAAGCAGTGGCCCTGACACTAATATGAAACATAAAGCATTGCTTTTGACTGATAAATTCTGATACTGGTTTTATACTATTGCATTTTGAGATGTCAACTGTGACTTATTGGTAGCATTTACTCCTTTGAGTCATAAGGATGTGGGTTGAAGCTCATTCCAGAAAAGAGTACACAATCTAGGACAAGGGTTCTCAACCGAGGGTCCACGGCCCCCTTGGGCTACGCAAGAAGGTTTCAAGAGGTCTGCCAAATCAGCATCTTTCAAAAATAAAATCTTTTTAGTGGAGCGGCGCAAGGATCGGTGCTGAGACTTCAACTATTCATAATCTATATTAATGACTTAGATGAAGAGACCGAGAATAATGTAGCCAAGTTTGCTGATGATACAAAGCTAGGTGGAAATGTAAGCTGTGAGGAGGTCATAAAGAGGCTAAAAAGAGATATAGACAGGTTAAGTGAGTGGGCAATAGGTGGCAGATGGAGTTATAATATGGTGAGGTGTGAGGTTATTCACTTTGGTAGTAAGAATAGAAAAGTAGAATATTTTTTAAAAGGTGTGAAACTTCTCAATGTTGGTGTTCAGAAAGACTTGAGTGTCCTCGCACATGGAACACAAAGTTAGCATGCAAGTTCTTCTTCTTGGCCTCCTTGTCTCGGGAGACAATGGGTAATCGCCTGGAGGTGGTCAGTGGTTTGTGGAGCAGCGCCTGGAGTTGCTATATAGGCCAATACTAGAGTGACAGACTCTTTCACCGGTGCTGCAGATAAAATTGGTTGACAGGGCTGTTTCGCAGTTGGCTCTCGCCTTGCGCTTCTGTCTTTTTTCCTGCCAATTACTAAGTCTCTTTGACTCGCCACACTTTAGCCCCGCCTTTATGGCTGCCCGCCAGCTCTGGCGATCGCTGGCAACTGACTCCCACGGCTTGTGATCAATGTCACAGGACTTCATGTCGCGTTTGCAGACGTCTTTAAAGCGGAGACATGGACGGCCGGTGGGTCTGTTACCAGTGGCGAGCTTGCTGTACAGTGTGTCCTTGGGGATCCTGCGATCTTCCATGCGGCTCACATGGCTAAGCCATCTCAAGCGCCGCTGACTCAGTAGGGTGTATAAGCTGGGGATGTTGGCCGCCTCAAGGACTTCTGTGTTGGAGATACGGTCCTGCCACCAGATGCCAAGGATTCTCCGGAGGCAGCGAAGATGGAATGAATTGAGACGTCGCTCTTGGCTGACATACGTTGTCCAGGCCTCGCTGCCGTAGAGCAAGGTACTGAGGACACAGGCTTGATACACGCGGACTTTTGTGTTCCGTGTCAGTGCGCCATTTTCCCCCACTCTCTTGGCCAGTCTGGACATAGCAGTGGAAGCCTTTCCCATGCGCTTGTTGATTTCTGCATCGAGAGACAGGTTACTGGTAATAGTTGAGCCTGGTAAGTAGGTGAACTCTTGAACCACTTCCATAGCGTGGTCACCGATATTGATGGATGGAGCATTTCTGACGTCTTGTCCCATGATGTTCGTTTTCTTGAGGCAGATGGTTAGGCCAAATTCATTGCAGGCAGCCGCAAACCTGTCGATGAGATTCTGCAGACACTCTTCAGTGTGAGATGTTAATGCAGCATCGTCAGCAAAGAGGAGTTCCCTGATGAGGACTTTCCGTACTTTGGTCTTCGCTCTTAGACGGGCAAGGTTGAACAACCTGCCACTTGATCTTGCGTGGAGGAAAATTTCTTCTTCTGAAGACTTGAACTCATGTGAGAGCAGCAGGGAGAAGAAATTCCCAAACAGTGTAGGTGCGAGAACACAGCCCTGTTTCATGCCACTCAGGATAGGAAAGGGGTCTGATGAGGCGCCTCTGTCCCGCCACAGTCCACCTGCTTCAATGGGTGCTTGGAGCTCAGGGTCATTGCCCGAAAAGCGGACTGCAACAGCACGATAACAAAAGGAAAGAAGGTACCAGCCCTTCGTTTTGCAAGTGGAACGTCAGAACTATGTGTCCTGGCCTGTCAGAAGACCTTGCACAAATCAACGATTCTCGGAAGACCACCATCATTAACAACAAGCTCAGTAGACTCAATGTGGACATTGCAGCACTTCAGGAGACACGCCTCCCTGCGAGCGGATCTCTAAGAGTGCAAGACTACACCTTCTACTGGCAGGGTAGGGATCCTGAAGAACCAAGACAGCATGGAGTGGTCTTCGCCATCAGAAACTCTTTGCTCAGCATGATAGAGCCACCTTCAAATGGCTCAGAACGCATACTGTCCATCCGACTGCTCACCGCCTCTGGTCCAGTACACCTACTCAGCATCTATGCTCCAACACTGTGCTCCCCACCTGAAGCTAAAGACCAGTTCTACGAGGAACTCCATAATATCATTAGTAGCATCCCCAATACCGAACATCTGTTCCTGCTGGGGGACTTTAATGCCAGGGTTGGGGCCGACCATGACTCATGCCCTCCTGCCTTGGGCGCTATAGCATTGGAAGGATGAATGAGAATGGACAGAGACTGCTTGAGTTGTGTACCTATCATAACCTCTGCATTACCAACTCGTTCTTTCACAATAAACCCTGTCACCCGGTTTCTTGGAAGCATGCAGGTACAGCAAGCAATTAGGAAGGCAAATAGCATTTTGGCCTATATTGCAGGGAGATTGGAGTACAAGAATAAGGAAGCCTTGCTGCAGTTGTACAGGGCTTTGGTGACACCACACCTATTAATCGTTTTAGTCTCCATATCTAAGGAAGGAGATACTTGCATTGGAGGCAGTACAGCGAAGGTTCACTAGATTGGTTCCTGAGATGAGAGGGTTATCCTTTGATGAGAAGCTGAGTAAAATGGGCCTATGCTTTCTGGAGTTTAGAAGAATGAGAGGTAATCTCATTGAAACTTACAAGATTCTGAAGTGGCTTGACAGAATGAATACTGAGAGGTTCTTTTCCCTGGTTGGGGATCTAGAACACGGGGGCATAGTCTCAGGATAAGGGGTCGTTCATTTAGGAGTTAGATAAGGTGAAATTTCTTCACTCAGAGAGTTTTGAATCTTTGGAATTGTCTACTCCAGAGAGTTGTGGATGCTCCATTGTTGAGTATATTTAAGGTTGAGATAGACAGGATGTTTGGTCTCTCAGGGAATCAAGGGATTATGGGGAGTGGGTGAGAAATTGGAGTTAAGGCAGAAAATCAGCCATCATTGGATTGAATGGCGGTGCAGACTAACAGGGCATTTTGGTCTACTCCTGCTCCTATTTCTTATGATCTTATGAAATTGCAGACTCCCAGCATAGAGAGAAGTTTAAAAAAAAGTTCCACCATCACCATTGATGTTGGAGGAGAGGAGATCTCACCCCTTCTCTTCTCTCAGATCCATTAGTGACAGTTGGCAGTGGGTTCTTTTCCTGTGCTGTCCTGCCCACCGTGTTTAAAACAGGATAGCAGTGCAGCAGGTTGGTGGGGCTTGATGTCCTTTTTGTGGGGTAATGGGCTGAGAGCTAACCAAAGGATGTTGGTGAATGTTTGGCTGACTTGACTTCTCACTGTTTATCTGGTTGACTGCTGTTTGCCTGTGGCAGCTGTTTATGGAGCGGAGCATGGCACAAGCGGCTAATAAAACATCCCACTGCCCTTGCCACTGGGATCTCATTGTCCTGAGTCTGAGCCCCTGGGGTATCACTCACACAAGGCATGTACAGCCATGAACATGGACCCTTTTTATATGTAAAATACTTCATTTTGCATTGGGAAGTGAGCCTGGAATTTAGATGTATATCGTATATGGTCATCCATCTGACTTCCTGTTGTTGGACCTTGTGCATGAATTGACTGCTGGTTTTTAACCATGTAACAGGAGCCACCCAGTAGCAACAACAAGTATCACATTAAGTAAGTAAAACTTATATTTAATTGTATAACTAATTTTTATACAGAAAAAGTACTTCTGTTATGTTACAGGAGGTCTGTGCAGTTTTTAATAACACAGGAGGGAGGCCTCTTGCCATGGAACTGTACTTATTTTTCTTGGATTAAAACAGTGTGCCTTTTAGACAGGGAGAGAAGTTTTGGATTTCTGGGGCACAGTTTGCTACCGCCGCATTTTGTTACCTAGGCAACACCAGGAGAGAGAGGTCACATGGTATAATGTTTCGATTTGACTGTGTGTAAAACTGGCAAAAAAAACAGTCTGAACCAGTTTACCTTGAGATACTCTCCAGTGAGGCATGCTAATGAACAGCTATCTATTTTCTCTCAGCAAAAATTCTACAAGGAGCTACTGGCCGAGTTGATTGCCTGTTAAGGAGGAAAAAAAGTCCTTTCCTGTAAGAGATTGTTTGTATTGCTGAAGGTAGTAAAACCCCTTTTGTTTACTTCCAAGCCAGGAAGTATCTGCCTCAAGATTTAATCTCTGTTGACTGATTGAGTTTGCTGGAATTCGAAGTTAAGTTTCAACTGAGACCATCAGTTCTAAAATTCAAGTTGCCTATTCTGTGCTCATCATTCAAAGAACTGTTTAATGCCCGCTGCAGCCTAAGAGTTTGAATGCCTATCAAAAACAGACTGTTTCATCAAATCCAAGTGAAGACTTTGAGTAGCATTTGATTATTTCCACATTAAAATACCTCATCCATCAGAATGTAACCCACAAAGACTTACTTGTTTATTTATTCTTAAGAAACAGTTAATTTTTAAAAACATTTTTTTCAAAGAAACTGGTTAACCATGATTTTTGAGCGTATGTGTATGAATTGGGAAGTTAGGTTAAAATAAGAAGTTATAAGGTCTTTAGACATAGGTTTATCTTAATAGTGTTTAAGATTTAGTTTTAATAGTTAATTTGTTGTCTAAAGATACCTGGTTTGGTCTGTTTTATTCCAGGGTTACTAGAGTGTTTAATTTGGCTGCTTTCTGGTTGGGTGAAAAAAAACTTTTAGAATATGCTGCGACCTGTGGAGCGAAGGGACTGAAGTGGCAGTGCGTTGCTCCCACCTCGGTCGTAACACTGTGAAGCAAAATGGTTGAGAGCCCCTGATCTAGGCAACATTCAGTGCAGTATTAAGGCCCCAGACCAGTAGGAGAACCTCACAAAACTATAGACGTCCATATAGACTTCTGATGGCATCTGAGTTATTGTTACATCATTCAAACAACCCAAGCAAATTCACTGAAGTGGCTGTTAAAATGATGAAATAGGATTTTTTCATTTATTTTACCAAATGAACCTTACTTTATTGTACATATGTTCTATGTGCTTGTTACATTCAGTTTATGTCTTGCATTCAAATACAAGCTAAAACTAATTTTTCTGTCTTTCACAGGATCAACACCCCAAGAAAGCAAGGAGGACTTGGTCCAACAAAAATCCCTTTAGTGTCAGACCTCCGTCGCACCATCTGTGTAGATTATGGTATATTAAAAGACGACGAAGGCATTGCTTTCCGGTCAGTTGCTTGGGGTATATAAGAAAAATAAAACGTAGGGTAGAACTGAAATTCATTATTAGTGAGTTAAATTGGCAAATTACTGACCCAGAAATGAAAAGCTAATATTTCTCTTGAGGCACAGAAGCTTTGGTTTAAGTCTGAGAGGGAAAAATAGAACATTTTGGCCTGGATTTTAACCACATCCTACTCTCCGCCCCCCGCCCCCCCCCCCCCCACAAAACCCCCCGACAGGCAGGAAACAGTTTGGCAAGGAGTTAAAGTCTTGAAAATCGAAATGCCACCTAGACCCCTTCGCATTTCTGGCCACTGTAATATTAATACCGATGATTCAGGCCCTCGACAAGGCTGCTGCTAAAAAGCAGTGAGAAACTACTTAAATGCAAAAATTGTAGTCTGATGACATCCTGCTCAGCAGCAAAACCACGGTAGGAGGAGCTGACTGTCCATAAGAGGCCAGTGTAAGTTTTAGAAAATTCTGTTTATTGCTGAAAATAGAGACATTTTGTTGAAGATTTATGTCTTGCAATCATCAGGACAATTCATAAGAATACCAATGTAAGGGAAAGCAGCAAATTTATACTGCATGAGAAGAGAGTGCTGATTGGTTGGCAAGTGGACTCTGGCAAGTGTTAACTGTCAAGTCACCCATAAACTGGTGCATTCTCCATGGCAATGCCTCTACCAATCAGAGTCCACTTGCCAACCAATTAGCACTCATATTTCATAGAGTATAAATTGTTGCTTTCCCTTACATTGGTATTCTTGCGAATTGTCCTGATGAGTGCAAGACGGAAAGCTTCGACAAAAAGTCTCTATTTTCAACAATACTGAAGTTCTGTACTACCAAACGGAAATTCTGTTTGTTTGAACTCCTTATGGGTTAGGAAGAATAGAACTGTTCCTGGCAAGGTATCCTTGGGCTTCCCCTGGTTTGCAAAGGATATCTCCAATCGAGCATCCCTCCGAATGCAAAGGAAATCCCTAACCCTGGCCTTCCTCCAATTGCAAATGAAATAAATGCAATATTTTTATTATACATGAACAAAATTCTGAACGCTGCAGCACCATCTGAGCCGAGAGGGCAGCAGGGCTTGGCACCAAGTCAGAATAGAAGAATATACAGCTTCATTCATTCAGACCTCAAAGCTTTCTTGAAGGCAGAACAAAAGGACTCCTGGGTATGGGTGTCACCAGGTCACATAGAATTATCAAGCCATGCCACTTGGATGTAGCTGGCACTGGCATTGAATGTCAACTCCCTCACCTCCAAGATTGCAGAACAATGCTGCAAGAAGTTCCCCATCTTCAGAAAGCACACTGCATACATCCCTCTTTTCTTCCTGGCCCACCTTTGGCACTAGTACAGTCTTCAGCCTCTTAAAGCAACCCTTGCACAAATCGCAGTGCTGGAAATACTCAGCAGCTCTGGCAGCATCTGTGGTGAGAGAAACAGAGTTAACATTTCAGTTCTGTGACCTTTCCACCTGAAATGTTAACTCTCTTTCTTTCTCCACAAATGCTGCCAGACCTGCTGCGTATTTCCAGCACTTGCTGTTTTTATTTCAGATTTCCAGCAACCACAGTATTTTGCTTTCACTTCCACAAATAATCCTTCATGATGTTCTGTCCTTAAGGGGGACAACTCAGCATCCTGCACCCATTTCCTCTTATGTACAAAACCCTAAAACCCCTTCCTCCACATTTTAACCGTCTTATACCCCCACATCTCTTACTTCATCTCTCCCATGCCAATTGATTACACACTCCTCAACTGATAAAGTGAGTAACTAATGGTAAGGCTAACAACTTGCAGGACAAATTGGCACACTGCTCGCCACAGGCAGGCCACTGAAGAGGGCTTCCCCAACCTTAAGTTTTGATAAGAAGGCCATGCACTTTGTGCGGAGGCTCTTAGTTCTTGCTTTGGGAGGTGAAATCTTTCTGGTGCCAGGTACTGACTGAGAATCTGCACTGTTGCCCAGGCATTGTTGTGAAGCACCGCATAGCCTTAAAATTCCACCTCCTTCTCAAGGAGGCAATGCAGTCCCATTCCTGCAGATCCACTACAGCAGCGGGCAGCAGAGGAGGAAGGTGATGGTGAAGAAGTTGATGAGGACCAAGTCACCCTGGAGTTGCAGTTGCATGATACTGTCTTCTCTCAGGACAGTAGCACATGCCATCCTCCAGCTGTCCATCCCTCCACTGCACTATACCATTGGGGTGTAGCTGAAACTGGATAAGATACTATGAGACAAGCACCACCTCAGCCCCATGAGCCTTTTGTAGATCGTGGTAGCCAACCAGTTCCCGTAATCCAGGCCTTTAAGTGGCAACTAACAGAAGCATGAGAATAGGTTAAAAAAGACAGGTGTAGCCACCCAGGAGAAGCACAATGTGAAAAAGAGTAGGCTGATTTGGGTGCACTTTTGAAGTAACTTGAAGAGAATGGAATCGGGGAATCTAAAACACGGGAGCACAGTCTCAAGATAAGGGGCCGATCATTTAGGACTGAGATGAGGAGAAATTACTTAACTCAAAGGATTGTGAATCTTTGGAATTCTCTACCCCAGATGTTTGTGGATGCTCCATCATTGGATACATTTAAGGCTGGGATAGACAAGATTTTTGGTCTCTCAGGGAATCAAGGGATATGGTGAGTGGGTGGGAAAGTGGAGTTGAATCCTAAGATAAGCCATGATCCTTTTGAATGGTGGAGCAGGCTCACTGGGCCATATGCTCTACTCCTGCTCCTAGTTCTGTTCTTGTGAAATAAAAACAAGAAATTCTGGAACCACTCAGCAGGTCTGGCAGCATCTGTGGAAAGAGAAGCAGAGTTAACGTTTCGGGTCAGTGACCCTTCTTCGGAACTAGCAAATATTAGAAATGTCAAAGGTTATAAGCAAGTGAGGCGGGGGTGGGACAAGAGATAACAAAGGAGAAGGTGTAGATTGGACAAGGCCACATAGCTGACCAAAAGGTCGTGGAGCAAAGGCAAACATTATGTTAATGGTATGTTGAAAGACAAAGTATTAGTACAAATAGGGTGTTAACGGACTGAAGGTTGAACAGCAAGTCCAAACATTAAAAAAAACAGTGGGTAAGCAAACTGAACAAACTAAGAGGAAATGAAATAAACATGAAAAAAAAGGTGTAAAACATGTAAAAAAGAAAAAATAACTAAAAATAAAAGTAAAATGGGGGGCCCGTCATGCTCTGAAATGATTGAACTCAACGTTCAGTCCGGCAGGCTGTTGTGTGCCTAATCAGTAAATGAGATGCTGTTCCTTGAGCTTGCGTTGATGTTCACTGGAACATTGCAGCAATCCCAGGACAGAGATGTGAGCATGAGAGCAGGGGGGAGTGTTGAAATGGCAAGCAACCGGAAGCTCAGGGTCCTGCTTGCGGACTGAGCGGAGGTGTTCCGCAAAGCGGTCACCCAGTCTGCGTTTGGTCTCCCCAATGTAGAGGAGACCACATTGCAAGCAGTGAATACAGTATACTACATTGAAAGAAGTACAAGTAAATCACTGCTTCACCTGAAAGGAGTGTTTGGGGCCTGGGATATTGAGGAGAGAGGAGGTAAATGGGCAGGTATTACACCTCCTGCGATTGCAGGGGAAGTTGCCATGGGACGGGGACGAGGTGGGGGGGGTAATGGAGGAGTGGACCAGGGTGTCGCGGAGGGAACGATCCCTTCGGAATGCTGACAGGGGAAGGGAGGGGAAGATGCGTTTGGTAGTGGCATCACGCTGGAGGTGGCGGAAATGCCGGAGGATGATCCTTTGGATATGGAGGCTGATGGGGTGGAAAGTGAGGACAAGGGGAACCCTGTCACGGTTCTGGGAGGGAGGGGAAGGGGTGAGGGTAGAGGTGCGGGAAATGGACCGGACACGGTTGAGGGCCCTGTCAACAACAGTGGGGGGGAATCCTCGTTTGAGGAAAAAGGAGGTCATATCAGAAGCACCGTCATGCGTCGGAGACGGAGAAACTGGGAGAATGGAATGGAGTCCTTACAGGAGGCCGGGTGTGAAGAAGTGTAGTCGAGGTAGCTGTGGGAGTCGGTGGGCTTATAATGGATATTAGTAGATGTAGATTAGTAGATTCTTGTGAATGTGGGCTGACACGGTGCTTTGTCCCTGATGGCCATAACAGCCATACAAGATATAGTTCACTTATATAGTGTGAACGTTCTCACTGATGTGATGCTGATAGCCATGCTAATTTACAGTAAGAGAGGGCCACTATGTTGTTAGATAAACATACGAGTTAGGAGCAGGAGTAGGCCACTCAGCCCTTCGAGCCTGCTCCGCCATTCATTCAGTTCATCGCTGAACTGATTACTCCACATTTCCACCTACCCCTGATAACCTTCCACCCCCTTGTTTATCAAGAATCCAACTACCTCTGCCTTAAAGATATTCAAAGACTGCTTCCACCCCCTTTTGAGGAAGAGAATTCCAAAGACTCACGACCCTCTGAGAGAAGAAAACTTTTCCTCATCTCTGTCTTAAATGGGCAATGCCTTATTTTTAAACACTGACCCCTAGTTCTAGATTCTTCCACAAGGGAAAACATCCTTTCCATACCCACCCTGTCGAGACCCCTCAGGATCTTATATGTTTCAATCAGGTCACCACTTACTCTTCTAAATGGTTGGATGGATAACCTGTCTTATGTCCTGAAGTCTTTTATAGTCCTATTCGGTGGCCAGATGTCCACTTTTGAATCATCAGTCAATTATCACTATTGTACTTCAAATGCCTAAATAAAATCATATATTGAGAACAAAAGTGGACATATCTCTGACTCCTGGGGTACATTAGTTCTAATATTTTCCTAATATGAGCAACACCCATTAACCCTAATTCTCTGTTTCCTCCATCAATTAACTTCTTACCCGTGCTTGTACATTACCTCTTACCATATCAATTTTTGTTACAAGGTATTTGAGATACATTGTTGAAAAAGTACTGAAAATAGAATCATAGAGTTATACAGCACAGAAACAGGCCCTTTGGCCCATCGTGTCTATGCCGGCCATCAAGCACCTAACTATTCTAATCCCCTTTTCCAGCACTTGGCCCGTAGCCTTGTATGCTTTGGCTTTTCAAGTGCTCATCCAAATACTTCTTAATTGTTGTGAGGGTTCCTGCCTCTACCACCTCAATAGGTAGTGCGTTCCAGATTCCAACCAACCTCTGGGTGAAAATATTTTTCTCAAATCCCCTCTAAGCCTCCTGCCCCTTACCTTAAATCTATGCCCCCTGGTTATTGACCCCTCCACTAAAGGAAAAAGTTTCTTCCTATCTAACCTATCAATGCCCCTCAATATTTTGTATACCTCAATCATATCTCCTCTCATCCTTCTCTGCTCTAAGGAAAACAACTCCAGCCTTTTCAGTCTCTCTTCATAGTTGAAATGCTCCAGCCCAGGCAACATCCTGGTGAATCTCCTCTGCACCCTCTCCAGTGCAATCACATCCTTCCTATAGTGTGGTGCCCAGAACGGTACACAGTACTGCAGCTGTGGCCTAACTAGCATTTTATACAGCTCCATCATAACCTCCCTGCTCTTATATTCTATGCCTCGGCTAATAAAGCAAGTTTCCCATATGCTTTCCTAACCACTTTATCTACCTGTGCTGCTGCCTTCAGTGATCTATGGACAAGTACACCAAGGTCCCTCTGACCCTCTGTACTTCCTAGAGTCCAACCATCCATTGTATATTCCCTTGCCTTGTTAGTTCTCCCAATGCATCACCTCACACTTCTCAGGATTAAATTCCATTTGCCACAACTCCGCCCATCTTACCATCTATAGTGTCCTGTAACCTAAGGCTTTCCTCCTTACTATTTACGACACCACCAATTTTCATGTCATCTGCGAACTTGCTGATCATACCTCCTATATTCACGTCTAAATCATTAATGTACACTACAAACAGCAAGGGTCCCAGCACCAATCCCTGCGGTACACCACCGGTCACAGGCTTCCACTTGCAAAAACAACCCTGGCCCATTACCCTCTGCCTCCTGCCACTAAGCTAATTTTGGATCCAATTTGCCAAATTGCCCTGGATCCCATGGGCATATATATAAAATACATATGCACCACAAATTTTCTTCTTTTGTACTTGAGCATAAAGCAATGCCTGAGCACAAAGAAAAGCACCTGCCGGGAAGAATTACATGCCATAACACAGTCAGCCAAATTTTCTGACTGTTTAATATATTTAAAATAACTAATGATTGGCTATTAGATTTAAATGTCTGATATTAATTGTTTGAATTTGTGTAGCTGAAGTTAAAGTATGTTGGTGAACGCCTACACTGTAGCTAGAAAAACTATTGAATATTAGTTGCCTTGTTTTTTTGCTATTCCCATTGTTTTCACGACGTGACTTCTGGATTATGAGTTTACCATTTCTGCAGGGACTCTGTGCACTAATATTGGGTATTAACTCGCAATTAAACAAATGGAAGAAACATTCTCCATTCGAAGTAGTTCTGAATCTAATAATTATTCTGAAATAAAAAGATAAAACAGAATTACTGGATGAAAAATTGGATGGACAGCTTTACAGGACACCTGTGCAGTCCGCCCCGCTTGAGTTTCCTGTATTTGGTGTGTCTATGCAGCCTAATATATCCAATGGCAATAACAGGGAAAATTACCCATTTGAATGATCTTTCCTTCTTTTCTATCATTTGTATCTCGAACAATTTATACTCTAATATTGAATTTGCTTGCATCTTTTGATTATTGCAGTTTATGTTTTATAGCATCAGTGACTGTGCAGGAAGTTGCCGCAAATGCTGGTTTAAAGTAAAAGTAGAATCTACTGCCAGTCTTTAATAGTTTCTCATGAATAAAATATTTTAGTTTCATTTGAAAATACTTGTTATGATAATTCTTTTGAAAACTGCTAAACTAAAGTTTTGTAAACTCTACACCCAGTTTTTCAAACTCCCAAAAATGCATTAACACTTAGTAATATTTGTTACTAAATATTGTTTAACAAATATAAGTTTGTTCTCCAGAGGTTTGTACATCATTGATAATACTGGTGTCCTGCGCCAGATCATGATCAATGACCTGCCAGTTGGGCGTTCAGTTGATGAAGTCATGAGACTGGTCCAAGCATTCCAATTTACAGATGAACATGGAGAAGGTAAAATGTTTTTTTAAAATTCATACCATTAATGTACATGTATACATAAAAATATTTTTGGGTAATTCCAGGGTGTATATTTATGTGTAATAATTTAGTTCTACACTGTGTTAACATATCAGAGCAACATGGTTCAATACCAATTAGGGAAGCCAGCAACCCATAACAAGCCTTTACAGGTGACTTAAAGATTTTTAATGTTTAGAAATCATTTCCAGCATTCTGCTGTAATTGATCCCTTCGGATCACCTTTGCTCCCTGAAGCACTGGGGTGCTTAGGCAGGCCCTGTAGACCCGTATCATAGAGTCGTACAGCATAGAAACAGGCCCTTCGGCCCACCGCGCCCAGGCCGACCATAATGCCTATCTAAACTAATCCCACCTGCCTGCATTAATTCCATATCCCTCTATGCCTTTCTCATTCAAGTACCTGTCCATTTGCCTCTTAAATGTTGCTACTGTTTCTGCCTCCACCACCTCCTCTGGCAGCTCATTTCAGATACCCACTATTCTTTATGTGAAAAATTTACCTCTTTGATCCCCTTTAAACCTCCTCTCTCTCACCTTAAATCTATGCCCTCTAGTTTTAGTCACCCCTACCATGGGAAACAGACTCTGGATATCTACCCTATCTATGCCTCTCATAATTTTATATACCTCTATCATGTCCCCTCTCAGCCTCCTTCGCTCCAGGGAAAACAGACCCAGCCTATCCAATCTCTCTTTATAATTCAAGCCCTCCAAACCAGGCAACATCCTTGTGAATCTTTTCTGCACCCTCTCTAGCTTAATCACATCTTTCCTGTAGTGTGGCAACCAGAACTGCACACAGTACTCCAAGTGCGGCCTAACCAACGTTATGTACAACTGTAACATGACGTCCCAACTCTTGTACTCAGTGCCTCAGCCGATGAAGGCAAGTATGCCATATGCCTTCTTCACCACCCTGTCTACCTGTGTTGCCACTTTCAGGGAACTATGTATTTGCATCCCAAGGTCTCTCTGCTCAACAACACTCCTCAGGGCCCTGCCATTCACTGTATATGTCCTGCCCTGGTTTAACTTCCCAAAATGCATCACTTCGCATTTGTCTGCATTAAATTCCGTTTGCCAATCCCTTGCCCACTTTCCCAGTTTATCTATATCCTGTTGTAACCTTAGACAAACTTCTTCACTGTCCACTATACCACCAATTTTGGTGTCATCTGCAAACTTACTAATCATGCCCCCTACATTCACATCCAAGTCATTAATATATATGACAAACAACAGAGGGCCCAGCACCGATCCTTCTTTTTCTTGTGAACTCATGCCGGGTTTGGGTCGGAATCTGGCTTGGTAATGAGGCCTGGAAGTTAGACTGGTCCATGCTTCACACTGGCGAGTCTGGCACTTGCCCCGCTGGACCCATGCTCGCCTCAGGTTAAAATTGGGACTATAGTATCTGCCTTATAGGCACTTTAATAAAGCATTCCATGTTCTAATAATCCTTTTGTGTAATATTTCTTTTAACTTTCGCCTCAATTTGCTTACCAATGGAAACAATCTTTATCCTTTCAAAATCTTTTTTGACAAATGTGAGTTGGTTGCACTTAATAATTGGCTACAGCCGCACTCAAGAAATTAAATCATTCCAATGAAGGATGAACCTTGTTGCTGGTCAAGATCGTTTGAAGGTTGCTCGAGAGGTGCTGGAGTGTTTCTGCTGGTATGCATCTACTTGTTGCTGCTCCGGACCTCACCAAGCACTTGCTACAACAATGGGTGCTGTGGCTCACTCAACCACCGGAAGAGTTTCAATGCAGAATTAATAATGAGCATCAGCAAATATCTCAAGCACAGTCAGATCTAGGGCCTAGATTCTAGAAAAAGCCTGGTGATTCTCATTGAAGGAGGGGGATTATTTTATTAATAATGTCCAATATCCTCCCAAGTCCATTCCCATTTTGCCCAGAACTCCATATTTGAATCCCTCCAATCAGTTTTCTGCCCCTGCCACAGAAACAAAGCAGCTCTTGTCAAATTCAGAAATGGCATGCTTTGCAATTGTGATTAAGATAAACTTTTCCTCACCTTTACAACCTGTCTACAGCCTTGGGCATGGTTGACCACACCATCCTCCTCCAACCTCTCTCCACTGTTGTCCAGCTGGGTGGGACTGCTCGCACTTGGTTCCATTCTTAATTGTCTAATCGTAGCCAGAGTATCACTTGCAATGGCTTCTCTTCCTGCTCCTGCACCCTTACCTCTGATGTCCCCCAAGGATCTATCCTTGGCCCCCTCCTATTTCTCATCTACATGCTGCCCCTTGGCAACATCATCTGAAAGTGCAGGGTTAGTTTTCATATGTATGCTGATGACATCCAGTTCTACCTCACCACCACCTCTTTCAACTCCTCCACTTTTGCTAAATTATCAGACTGCTTATCTGATAGCCAGTACTAAATGAGCAGAAATGTCTTCCAATTAAAGATTGGGAAGACTGAAGCCATTGTTTTTGGTCCCGGCTCCAAACTCCATTCCCTAGTTATTGACTCCATTCTTCTACCTGGTGTTACAAGTGTTTTGTTTTTAAAAAGAAAATTTAGAATCCTGTGTGTTTTTTTAAAAACTGAGAAAAGGATTTTTTTTTGCTCAGTGGACACTAACCTGCAATTAGTTGGAATTCCAGCAGTGTTTTGAAAGGAAGTCATAACAGAACTTTATGGATGCTTTGAAAGGAAGTTGAACTTGTACAAGGACGGGAAAGCCAGCAATTGCAAGGAAACCACAGGGGTTTGACCTTTCCTCAGAGCAGCTTCAAGTGACAGGGGGAGACACTGGGCTGGATTTTACGTCAGACTGACGGGAGCTGGCCACCGACATAAAAGTCCCGCATTTTACGGGTCCCCGGGTTTTAATTGCTCCGAGGCGGGACTTCCACCCGTATGAGGGAGGAAGTCCCACCTCATTGAGCTGCTGGCCAACCATTGGGCCGGCAGCTCTTAGTCCCAGCAGCGCCACCAGGGGCGGTGACCACTGCTAGGACTGCAGCCCAGCCGAGTACATGGAGCCAGGTAAGTTTGGGTTTGCCTCGCTGGGCTAATAGGTCGTGCCCCGGTGAGGCAAGGATGGTTGTTCGGGGGGAAGGGGGTGTTTCGGGTCCTGAGGGTGGTTGGGGAAGAGAGGGCGGCCCTCAATTGGGCACCCTATGCCCGTTTGTCCAGCACCCTCCCACCCACCCCCCGGTGTGCTGACAGGCTGCCAGGTTTCACTGGGTGGTCTTTCACATCTCCTGGACGCCCCTTGCCACGGGTAAAATCCCTGTGGAGGTGGGCCACTTAAGGGCCTTGATTGGCCTGGGGTGGGTGGCCCATTTCTCACCCCTCCCCCACCACCCCCTCCCACGTAAAGTGGGGCGGAGGCAGGAGTGAGTGAGGAAGGCCTCCCGAAACCTCCCGCTCCATTTTATGCCAACCCCCACACACACCCCCCCCCCCCCACCCGCCACCATCCAGCTCGCTGGGGCGGTGTAAAATTCCAGCCACTGTGTCTGGACATGTGACCATGTTCAGGAAAGTTCTTTTTTCACCTTGGACCCTTTAAAAAGCCTGCGAATTGGACAAAGGGCAGGCATTTTGAAATCTTTGCTTTGACCTGCCTGGAGCAAGAGAGGGAGACCCAGAAAAGTGTTACCTCTCTCTGTAAAGGAGACTTGCATCTTTTGAAAAGGAATCATGCATTTGAAAGGTGGCAGATTCCTATTGCCTCCAGTCTCTGAAGAATTCCTGCATCCAGAGTGGTTCCTGCTGCCTCCTGTGTTTTAGGAGATCCTGAAATCTGAAGAAAGCTTCTATTGCTCGACTGCTGTTTTTTAAAACGCAAGCAGACTGGTTGCTGCACCCCTGCTGAAAGACCTGTGTGACGCCTGCTGCAGACAAATTGCCTTGAAAGCCGACCCATCAGAGACTTTTCATCAACCTCGCCTAGAGAGACTGCAAGTAGCATCCGACTGTTAGACTCTGGGACACTTCACCGGACCAAAACATCCTACCAGAACATAATAAACTCAGTTATTTTTACTATTCCTTCTATTCCTAAGAAACTGCTGTAAATCAAAAATCCTTTATCCCCGGTTAACTGTTTTTTGGAATGTATGTGTGTGTGCATGAGGGTTAAGGAAATAAGGGGTTTTTCACATATAGATTTATCTCGTTAGTAGTTAAGACCTATTATTTCTTTTCTAATAAATAGTTAATGTTGTTGTTTAAAGAAACCTGGTTTGGTGTTCTTTATTCTGGTGGAAAAATACAATGTTTGGCTATTCTTCGCTAGGTGGGAAACTCTATTTGATATGCTATGACCTGTGACTGAATTAACAGTGCATTGCACCTGCCTTCATCGTAACACTGGCAACAGTCTGAGATTAAGCCAGTCTGTTCGCAATCCTGGTGTCATATCTAACCACAAGATGAGCTTCTGATCTCATATTTGCACCATCACTAAGAACATCTATTTTCACCTCCGGATTTTGCCTGACTTCGCCCTGTCTCAGTTCATCTGCTGCTGAAACCCTCATTTATACCTTTGTTACCTCGGCTTGACTATTCAAACGCCTTCCTGGCTGGTTTCCCACATTCTACCCTTCATAAACTTGAGGTCATCCAAAACTCTCCCGCACGTGTCTTAACTCACACCAAGTCCCGTTCCCCTATCAGCCCTGTGTTGGCTGACCTCATTGGCTCCCAGTCAAGCAAAGTCTTGATTTTAAATTTCTCATCCTATTTTCAAATCCCTTCATGGCCTTGCCCCTCCCTATCTCTGTTTTTCTCCTCCAGTTCACCACCCTCTGGGACATCTGCGCTGCTCTAATTCTGGCCTCTTGAGCATCCCCGATTTTAATCGCCCCACCATTGGTGGTTGCGCCTTCAGTTGCTAGCCCTAACCACTGGAATACCCTCCCTACACCTCTCCGCCTCTCTCAACCTTGCTTTCCTCCTTTAATATACTCCTTACAACTTATCTCTTTGACCAAGCTTTTGGTCATCTGACCTAATATCTCCTTATGTGTCTCGGTCTCATATTCTGTTTTATAAGGCTCCTGTGAAGCGCCTTGGGAAGTTTTATTACATTAATGGCACTATATAAATATGTTGTTATTGTATTGTGCATACCATTCCCTGCACAACATTTTAAAATGTTCTTTTTCCCAGTTCCATTATGCCATTTGCCCTAATGCAGTCACCAACTTTGCAATTGACCGCATTAGAAAAGTGACCATTTGAAATTTAATCTTGCTTCCCACTCCCCACCCCCCAACCTTTCTATCCACATCTCCACCCCCACCCCCCCTCCCCTCCACCCCCTCACCATTCTTGAAACTGCAACATGCTGGAAGATGGGCACACACAATGTATTTTTCATTTGCATGTCATCATAACACACCCACTCAAATTTGGGTGGACGTTTTGATGGATTTCCTCATTCATGGTCCTCTTTCCACCCCACCTGTGCCTCCCAGATTACACACTGACTCCCCAGTGGAATGGTACAGGAAATTTGGGGCTCATATTTCCATTGCTTATGCCTCCATAACATGAACAGCCAGTTAACAGCTGTCAGCTACTCATTTATTTTTTCATTAAAATTAGTGAAGACAGTAACTTAAGTTTACCATCAATCTTGTTCAATCTGTGTTTCTTTACTATGTATGCCTTGGGATATGAACTGGCTATGTGCAATCACTCTAATGAATGCAGGTATTTAATTTCTGGTAGTGTAGAATTTCAATGTGCTTCCTTTATGTGTCAGAAGTGTGGAAGCAAAATTGTTACCCCATAACACCTGGAAAAGTTCACTTCATTCTAGCTAAATAAAAGGCAGAGCACTTGAATAATAATTGGCAATTGTTGTGGCTGTTTCCTGTGGCGTTGCGCAGGGCTCAGTACTGGGACCCCTTCTTATTGTGGTATATATTAACAATTTGGACGTAAATGTAGGGGGCATGATCAAGAAGTTTGCAGACGACACAAAGATTGGCCGTGTGGTAGATAGCGAGAAGGATAGCTATAGGCTGCAGGAAGATATTGATGATCTGGTCAAATGGGCAGAAAAGTGGCAAATGGAATTCAACCTGGAGAAGTGTGAGATGATGCATTTGGGGAGATCAAACAAGGCAAAGGAATACACGATTAATGGGAAAATACTGAGAAGTGTAGAGGAGGTGAGGGACCTTGGAGCGAATGTCCACAGATCCCTGAAGGTAGCAGGACAGGTCATCACCATCCCCGGGTACGTCCTGTCCCACCGGCAGGACAGACCCAGCAGAGGTGGTGGCACAGTGGTATATAGTAGGGAGGGAGTTGCCCTGGGAGTCCTCAACATCAACTCCGGACCCCATGAAGTCTCATGGCATCAGGTCAAACATAGGCAAGGTAACCTCCTACTGATTACCACCTACCGCCCTCCCTCAGCTGATGACTCAGTATTCCTCCGTGTTTAACACCACTTGGAGGAAGCACTGCGGGTGGCAAGGGCACAAAATGTACTCTGGGTGGGGGACTTCAATGTCCATCACAAAGAGTGGCTCGGTAGCACCACTACTGACCGAGCTGGCCAAGTCCTAAAGGACATGGCTGCTCAACTGGGTCTCCGGCAGGTGGTGGGGGAACCAACACGAGGGAAGAACATACTCAACCTCGTCCTCACCAATCTGCCTGCTGCAGATGCATCTGTCCATGACGGTATTGGTAGGAGTGACCACTGCACAGTCCTTGTGGAGACGAAGTCCCCCCTTCACATTGAGGGTACCGTCCATCGTGCTGTGTGGAACTATCACCGTGCTGAATGGGATAGATTTCGAACAGATCTAGCAATGCAAAACTGGGCATCCATGAGGCGTTGTGGGCCATCAGCAGCAGCAGAATTGTACTCAACCACAATCTGTAACCTCATGGCCCGGCATATCCTCCACTCTACCATTACCATCAAGCCAGGAGACCAACCCTGGTTCAATGAAGAGTGCAGGAGGGCATGCCAGGAGCAGCACCAGGCATACCTTAAAATGAGGTGTCAACCGGGTGAAGCTACAACACAGGACTATCTGCGTGCCAAGCTGCGTAAGCAGCATGCGATAGACAGAGCTAAGCAATCCCATAACCAACGGATCAGATCTAAGCTCTGCAGTCCTGCCACATCCAGCCGAGAATGGTGGTGGACAATTAAACAACTAATTGGAGGAGGTGGCTCCTCAAATTACCCATCCTCAATGATGGGGGGGCCCAGCACATCAGTGCGAAAGATAAGGCTGAAGCATTTGCAACAATCTTCAGCCAGAAGTGCCGAGTTGATGATCCATCTCGGCCTCCTCCTGAAGTCCCCAGCATCACAGATGCCAGACTTCAGCCAATTCGATTCACTCCACGGGATATCAAGAAACGACTGAAGGCACTGGATACTGCAAAGGCTATGGGCCCTGACAATATTCCGGCAATAGTCCTGAAGACCTGTGCTCCAGAACTTGCCGCGCCCCTAGCCAAGTTGTTCCAGTACAGCTACAACACTGGCATCCACCCTGCAATGTGGAAAATTGCCCAGGTATGTCCTATACACAAAAAGCAGGACAAATCCAACCCGACCAACTACCGCCCCATTAGCCTACTCTCAATCATCAGTAAAGTGATGGAAGGTGTCATCAACAGTGCCATCAAGCGGCACTTGCTTAGCAACAACCTGCTCAGTGATGCTCAGTTTGGGTTCCGCCAGGGCCACTCAGCTCCTGACCTCATTACAGCCTTGGTTCAAACATAGACAAAAGAGCTGAACTCAAGAGGTGAGGTGAGAGTGACTGCCCTTGACATCAAGGCAGAACTTGACCGAGTATGGCATCAAGGAGCCCTAGCAAAACTGAGGTCAGTGGGAATCGGGGAAAACCCTCCGCTGGCTGGAGTCATACCTAGCACAAAGGAAGATGGTTGTGGTTGTTGGAGGTCAATCATCTGAGCTCCAGGACATCACTGCAGGAGTTCCTCAGGGTAGTGTCCTGGGCCCAACCATCTTCAGCTGCTTCATCAATGACCTTCCTTCAATCATAAGGTCAGAAGTGGGGATGTTCGCTGATGATTGCACAATGTTCAGCACCATTCGTGACTCCTCAGATACTGGAGCAGTCCGTGTAGAAATGCAGCAAGAGCTGGACAATATCCAGGCTTGGGCTGATATGTGGCAAGTAACATTCGCGCCACACAAGTGCAAGGCAATGACCATCTCCAACAAGACAGCATCTAACCATCTCCCCTTGACATTCAACGGCATTACCATCGCTGAATCCCCCATTATCAACATCCTAGGGACTACCATTGACCAGAAACTGAACTGGAGTAGCCATATAAATACCGTGGCTACAAGAGCAGGTCAGAGGCTAGGAATCCTGAGGTGAGTAACTCACCTCCTGATTCCCCAAAGCCTGTCCACCATCTACAAGGCACAAGTCAGGAGTGTGATGGAATACTCTCCACTTGCCTGGATGGGTGCAGCTCCAACAACACTCAAGAAGCTCGACACCATCCAGGACAAAGCAGCCCGCTTGATTGGCATCCCATCTACAAACATTCACTCCCTCCACCACTGACGCACAGTGGCAGCAGTGTGTACCATCTACAAGATGCACTGCAGCAATGCACCAAGGCTCCTTAGACAGCACCTTCCAAACCCGCGACCTCTACCAACTAGAAGGACAAGGGCAGCACATACATGGGAACACCACCACCTGCATGTTCCCCTCCAAGTCACACACCATCCTGACTTGGAACTATATCGCCGTTCCTTCACTGTCGCTGGGTCAAAATCCTGGAACTCCCTAACAGCAATGTGGGTGTACCTACCCCACATGGACTGCAGCGGTTCAAGAAGGCAGCTCACCACCACCTTCTCAAGGGCAATTAGGGGATGGGCAATAAAAATGCTGGCCTGGCCAGCGACACCCACAACCCATGAATGAATAAATTTAAAAAAAGAAGGCATAGGGAATCCTTTCCTTTATTAGCCCGAGGTATAGAATTTAAGAGCAGAGAGGTTATGCTGGAACTGTATAACTCATTGGTTAGGCCACAACTTGAGTGCTGTGTGCAGTTCTAGTGACCTCATTACAGAAATGATATAATTGCGCTAAGGAGGGTACAGAGGAGATTTACGAGAATGTTGCCAGGACTGGAAAAATGCAGCAATGAGGAAGGATTGGATAGACTGGGGTTGTTCTCCTTGGAACAGAGAAGAGTGAGGGGAGATCTGATTGAAAAGTACAGAATTTTGAGGGGCCTGGATAGAGTAGAGGTGAATGGCCTAGTCACCTTAGCAGAGAGGTCAGTGATAAGATATAGGAGGTGGAAGCTTTGTCATGTTAATATTTACAAGTTGCCACTAGCCCTCAGGATGATGCTGATTACTTTTGTACTCCTCCAGCACATTTCGTAGGCTCTGTACATTGCACCAGAGTTCTCTGTGCAATAAACATATTGATTAATGGTATCAGATTTAACAATATTATTTAATTTGCCCTTTTAAATGCTTTTGAATTGATTCGCTGAAAGTACTATGATGAAGACATGCGACACTTACTCTTTGGTGTTATTGAGATTTGAGAGAGGACATTGTTACGACTAAAGCGGGAGGAGTACACTGTTTATTCTAGTTCCACTTCTCCACAGGTCACAAAGTATATTTAAATTTTCCCACTTACTGATACGGTCAATCAAATACTCTTATTTTTCCCAGAATAATACACACCAATGATGTTTCTTTAATGAACAACAAAATTATCAGTTTATTATGAAACAAATCTTAACCAGTAATGAAGTAAAGCATAAACATGCAGATTGAAGTATTAAAGTTCCCTTTTTGCTGAGCCCCTCACACATACACACACACACACACCGGTTAACCAGAAAAATAAAGGGATTTGCATTTTAGAGATCTATTACAAAAAAAGCACTTGGATTGAATACTTGCTAATTCTTGAAGATGAAAGAGAAGATACTGAAAAATGTCCTTTATTTGGGTTTGGCATCCCAAATGCGTACAGACAGCTGTCAACAGGATCTTCTTAGAATGTTTCAGGCAATGTTGAAGATCGGTTTGGGTAGGCTTTCCAGGAGAAATGTAACAACAGATGTTTCAGCCAGGCCTTAACAGCAGAAATGCGGCAACAGTTCCAGTCTGCTTATTACACTTGCTTCTCAGCTTCTCGAGAGATGGAAAACTAGCAAGTTTTTTCAAACTGCTTGGAACAGACTGAGTTGAGGTGGTTTGTTCTTCCTGGCACGTTTTCTCCAACTGTCTTTTCAAATTATTATCCATATCCCAACTCACTGTACAAAGCGAAACAGTGGGTGGCGCAGTGGTTAGCACCGCAGCCTCACAGTTCCAGTGACCTGGGTTCGGTTCTGGGTACTGCCTGTGTGGAGTTTGCAAGTTCTCCCTGTGACCGCGTGGGTTTCCGCCGGGTGCTCTGGTTTCCTCCCACCGCCAAAGACTTGCAGGTTGATAGGTAAATTGGCCATTGTAAATTGCCCTTAGTGTAGGTAGGAGAATGGTAGGGAATATGGGATTGATGTTGGAGGGGATGTGGTAGGGAATATGGGATTAATCTAGGATGAGTATAATGGGTGGTTGATGGTCGGCACAGACACGGTGGGCCAGTGGGCCTGTTTCAGTGCTGTATCTCTCTATGCCTCTCTCTCTCTATGAAACCATAAACAATGTCACAAGAGACAAGCCTCCTGACCTCTATAAATCTTGACCTGTCACTTCTCTGTAAACATCTTCCCCAAGTCAAAAATAACCCCTGCTGGGTAATTATTTGAAAACAGGTGCCTTTCAGTAACTGTTTGTTTTCAAAGCCAGACCTCAGTGACCCTGGTTTTAAAAAAAACATGCATGGAGTCTTCAGTTTTCCTAAAATAAACCAATGTCCAGCTCTAAAATACATGAGTCCTCAAAAAAAACTTTTAAAATATAGAAGCACTCGTAACGACATATAAGTGCCCGCTATAAGCAGTGGGGGAATGTACTGAATTGGCATCACATTAGTGCATCACTTTTCACTATGCATCAAAATTAGACTTTTCCAGTTCAGTAAAGAACATAATAATAGATTTGATTATGAAATCTGGCTAAATAAAGAATAAGCGGCAACTTTCAAACAAGAAATATCAGGCTATTAGTGTTTTGTTGCCAATTAATTATCCAGAATATATTGAACAAGGGGCTTAAATTTTGTTCCTTGTTCTGAGGATGCAGATAATGTTGAACATAGAAGTGGTAGAAAACCAAGGACAGAGGCAGCAGGATGGATTTCTGCTTTACCTGTGTTTTCTGATGAACCTTTGTTGTAGGAGCAGGTAGCTTACACTGCCGTGGTGACGTGCCACATTGGTGCCTTTTTATGTATTTGAGGGCATGTCCTTGATGGCTGGTAAATTCCAATGCCCTGTGTCATTAACAGAATTTCATCACTGTGAACCTGCAAAACCTGAAGCACTGCTGCTCAGTTGCTGAAAGTGGTAAAACTATCCAGCTCATCTTTTTGGTGCTATTTAAAAGCCATTGTTTGTGCATTACACTACAGTTTATTTCTTTTGTTTCAGTTGGTTTGGAATGGATCTTCAATTTTTTCATTTTTCTTTAATCTAAAATTTACTTCTGTACATCCTATAATTTAAGAGATAGCCTCACATCATCAAAAGTGCATATGTTTGGAATTTGTTTGAAAATTTCCTTTCCCCTTTGGAGTTAGAGAAAGCAGTGTTCTACAACGAGGAGCACAGGCAGGTGTGCCTGCATTAAAGAAATGCTTTCCTGATAATGTTGGAAGGGCTGGGTCTTCGGTGCTTAAAACTTCACCACTTGTGGGAAAGGAAAACGGGAGCAAATTGACATGGACTATACTGCTAGACCTAGTTGGGACTACAGAGCAATGATCCCATGGTCTGATTAAGAATGAAACATAGCAGAGGGCAAAGAACAAAGAGTATAGAAAATTTACACTATGAATTCTGCTTTGTTTGTTTCTGCGTGCCTACCTTCTTAACCATTGCTCAACGATGGTGTTGAAATTCATAATATAGTAATACTTCATAAATAGTTTGGGAAGTGGATTGTTTTATAAATATTAATTAAAACTCCTTTTTTACAGTTTGCCCTGCTAATTGGAAACCTGGTGCTGACACCATCACACCTGATGTAGACAAAAGCAAGAATTACTTTGCAAAACAGAAATAACTCCCGGTTCTTTTATGGTTCAGTGTAAGCAATGTGAAATATTAATCGATTGTGTGTGTGGCTGAAAATAAAAGAGTTGTTTTTAGTGAGCAGATATTTTGCTGCTGTTTGCTGAGACCAAAACTGATAGGTATGAGGGTACATTTATGCATTGAAGCTCTCTGCACAGAGTCTTGCTTGATGAGAACATGGATCAGCGAATTGGACATGGAGGTCAACGTGTTCAATTTGCATGCTCCTGGTTTTCCAATAATTCATTTCAATCACTGAAAAATTAAGAGACCATGAGTTGGGCATGCTAATCTCTGTGCCTGATTTTCTGGTTGTTGGACTTGTTGAGTGAGGCTCTGTGCCAGGAGCAAAGTCTTGCAAAATTTACCCTGTGCCTTGACAAAACCGGTTTCCACTCTGTGTATTAGTTTAATGAATCTTCACTTTTGAAGCTAAAATGCTCCACTGTTTTATAGGTGTTGCAGCACAGAAATGATTTTGAATAAATCCTGTTTTACCCTGTTTGGGTATAATTCATTACATATTTTGTGCATTTGTCAGTGCGAAAATAAAGTTTGGAAAAAAGATGTGGATTCATTATGATTTATTACGTATTTTTAAATTTTGTTTCAACCCATATTCATGCAAGTTGATTACCACTCAAATTCTGCAGACAATGGCCAATATATTGTGGCTGAAATCGGTCTATGCCAGTAGCACAAAATGTCTTGCTGAACGGGTTGTTGCACCTCAACATGACAGGAGCTGTGTGTGAGGAGGCTGTTCTTCTATAGGCAGGTAATCACTGGCCTACACCACCCATTGCAGCAAGAATTGGAGGCCAATGCCAGAGCAGACACGCCAGTGACTGTGAAGGTTGTACTGGCTTTCAGCTTCTATGCCACTGGTGCATTCCAGGCTGCAACAGGTGGAATAACATCAGTCAGTTTGTTGTCCGTATGACCATAAAGCAGCTGATGGATGCCCTCTTGGCAAGAAGAGCAATACATCATCTTCCCAATGCAGGCTGCAATGAGAGCTCTTGTATTTACCCATATTGTTGGATTGCCCCATGTGCAAGGTCTCATTGATTGCACATAAGTTCTGCATTCTCTTTTTCAGGAACTAGCCATGCTTTATAACAGGAAGGGGCTCCACTCCTTGACTGTTCTCCTGATCTGTGTCCAAAGGCAGTGAATAATGTAGCTCTGTCTTTGGTTTCCTGGCAGTAGTCATGATGCCTTCATACTGCAAAAATCTTCAATCCCTGCTGTCTGCAACCTGGACAAGCACGTGCCAGGCTGGCTCCTTGGAGGTGGGGTATCCCCTCTAAATCTGCTCATGACTGTATCAGGAACCCAGGCACTGGTGTGGAGTGCCATTGCAATGACAGCCACATTGAAAGCAGAGCTCTCACTGAGCAAACCATAGGCGTCCTCAAAGAAAGGTTCCAGTGTCTGGACCAATCCAATGGGTTCCTGCAATGTACCCCTGCAGTATCTTTTCTCTATGCCCCTGTACATTAATGTTTCTGCCATTGGTATTTTTTTCGTGCTCAAGTATGGTAAGTATTCAGTGCTTTGCACCATACTAAAGTATGGTTACCATGGTGCAGCACAAAATAATTTATAAGTTGTGGTAGACATTGCAGAATGTCTTTGAGGAAAATACTTTGCATTCCAACTTTACTGTGTTGCCCTGAGGTGAGTCATCTTGCTCACATCTATCTGGTTCACTGGATCCTAGAGAGTGCATTCGCATTGTCTGCTATTTCTTTCCAAGCATGTTATACTAGATGCTTCTGAGGAGGACACCCTCATGTCCTTCATCTGTTGTATCAGCACTTCCTTTGCCTGATTGTCAAAGATCCTTGTGAGTCCTGATTGCCTGCTCAGTGAACCTCTGGCCTGCTGTTCCATAGCAAGTTATGGTAAAAATCAACTGGTTCATGCAGCCTATCCCATTCAGTAGAGATGACCTATGCATCACAAAATGTATAACCCTACCCATCCCAGAGTAATGCAATCTCCTGGGAGAAGTGAAAAACCAGATAAACTAGGCAAATTAGAGGAAGAAAATCCATCCCAGCAAAAAACAGGTCTAGCTCTTGCTTGAAATAATAGTGAATCAGCATTCATATGAGCTGGCAACCTGTTCCACAGGTCTACTGTTCTCTGGGAAAAGAAGATTCTGCTATCATGTAACCTAGTTCTACCTTATGCAACTTGTAAGAGTGACCCCTGATCCTCCCTAACCAATTCAGTTGAAACAATTGGTTTACACAAACACAATTTGTCCCCTTTGTTATGAATCTGGATCAAATCACCCCAAAACATACACTTTTCCAAGCTGTAAAGACCCAGCTCTCTGAGTCTATCGGTAACTAAAAGCTGCTTTAAACTGGGAATTATACTTGTGGCCCTCCTCAGTACTCTTTCCATAGCCTCAATATCATCTATCATGTGAGGAAACCAAAACTGAACACAGTATTCTAACTGATGCTTAACCAAGGTCTTGTACGAAACAAAATGATATGATTAGTTTATTGCAAAATGCTCTGTAAATACACCCTATTTGCTTTAGCTATAACTTTATGGCATAAGCCATGAACCCTGTGAATATGGTCCAAATGGTTATACTGACAGTAATTTAATAGGGTAATTAGTACAAGATTCTTTAACTGTTTTAGCACACTTTGAAAAAACACCTCTTTTCATATACAGGTTTCATTTAGTTTAGATGATTAAAAGAATTGAGTGTGGGCCAAACCTCATACAATCCCCCAAGGATTTATGGTTCACATCAGTCCGTGTGCTGGGTTGTATTAGATGTAAAAATACAATAAAGTGATGTGTGTCAGCATGCCTCACTTGGTGGCTGCTTCAAAATCTATTCTTCGAACAAAATCAGGAAAACTGGTTATACGTTTCAAGGTTGTTGGATCTTGCTGAGTGCAAAGTAGTTACTGTGATTTATTTCGTATGAAGTGCTTTCTAAGTGAAGTATATAAGTGCAAGTCTGAGGTTAAATTGTAGTGACTTTTAATTTTACTTGAACTTTGAAGCCTTCCTGTAAAACTAAATTCTTTAAGATCAATATTTTCTAAAACAAAAAAATGATTTTAGTATGGTTCTACTGTCTTATCAGTCACCTGCAAAATACATCTGGAAAATTAGTGTCTCATGAATGAATGACGTCGGCGAGAGTACCAAAGAGTTATTTTCCTTTCTGACCAGTAGAGGGTGCTGCTGAATTGCGATTGTTGTAGAATTAATTCTCATCATTGGATTGTAATAACAGTCCAATATTAGCTTCAGGATAAAGGCTTTTCTTACTTTGATAAGATTTGGTTGTACAATAGTTATCATGGACAGATAGTATGCTAATGTACTTACAGTCATTGCACCTCAAGTATTAATTTTGTGAAACTATTTGAAAAATATAACATGTATAAGGTGCTATTGAAGTGCAGGTAAATACAAATGTTATAGTCTTAATATTAATAAACCAATAAATAGCTTCTTGAAAGGATATTGGCTTTCTTCCTTGGCAGAGGTGAAATGGAGGAAGGAGTTGGAAGGCTAAATTCTTGAAACATACTGTACAATATACTAGCCAAAAGTTTGGTTTATGTTAGGATCATCTTGCACTGAAATTTTGTAAATAAAAAGAAATAACAACTCCTGAACCACTTGTCAGGGCAGTTGACTTTGGTGACGTGATGATGCATTGTATCACCAGTCGTATCTTAACTTCAATCTTTGTTTTCATGCAGCTCTTTCAAGAGTTTTCGTCATGTGATCTTCAAGCTTACTGGGTGGTTCAGTGTGTTCTATAATCTTGCCCTTTCACATCTGTGGCCTGGTTTTGAATCAAACCTAGTCACAGGGGTGCAGGTGACATTAAGTATGAGAGTCAAGCCAAAACGGTTTAAATATGTTAGCTGAACCCCAGAGATTCTGTTAAAGCTTTCAAATCATTCAATACATAATTACTTTTAATCATATTATAATTATTATTTTGACTATTGTTTGTTGGAAGTTAAACATTCTCTGTAATTTTCAGAGCATCCTAAGATTATCAATTATGCAGGACTTTGGGATATAAGCAAATATGCTATTGATCACAATTGGTGGAACGGCTCTGCATTATATATGTTTATAATATAAATAAATCTGAAGCATATATAGGGATGTAATAAGTGAGTTGCTAGCTTTGCTTCATACCATGTAAATGCTGATGTTCATATTTATCCAAAGTCAAAGGCAATTCATTATATGCATGTTTTCACTTTGAGTGGTATACACGATCTATATGCATGCTTGTATTTATTTGAAATACTAGAAGAATATTGACTCCTCTATCAGCAATACATCTTATCATACTTTCAAATATTAACATAAAACTATGTCAGTTTACAGTATATATTATATTCTTTTGGGCCTCCTTATCTCGAGAGACAATGGATACGCGCCTGGAGGTGGTCAGTGGTTTGTGAAGCAGCGCCTGGAGTGGCTATAAAGGCCAATTCTGGAGTGACAGGCTCTTCCACAGGTGCTGCAGAGAAATTTGTTTGTTGGGGCTGTTGCACAGTTGGCTCTCCCCTTGCGCCTCTGTCTTTTTTCCTGCCAACTACTAAGTCTCTTCGACTCGCCACAATTTAGCCCTGTCTTTATGGCTGCCCGCCAGCTCTGGCGAATGCTGGCAACTGAATATATATTATATATACACACATATAGGTTGATGCAGAAACACACTGTGGTCACATGGTACCTGTTGTGATCAAATTGTCAGCTTTTATCTCGCGTGCAACATACCTGCACAGATACATATATAAATACATACATTGTGTTTCAAATGTAAGTGAATCATCCACTTTTGCTCAGTATGTAAAATACATGTACAGGAATTGATAAACAGAATATCAGGTGTTACTAAATTGTCCGCTTTTATCCTATATATTGCATTGTATTAGATCAGTACATTAAAAATTGCTATTAGTAGTTTTTATGACATAGTAACAAAAGCAACCCTGGACTAAAGCAAATTAATCCACTGTTTCTTGCCAAAATCAAAACAGTGCATGCACATTTGTATAATATAACATCAGCATAAGGGATCGCCATAATTTCTATTAAAGCTATAATGGACTACCTAAATTTTATGCTGGAGTACAGGACAGAGAGTAAATTGAAGTATGAGACAGAAACTTTTTAAGAGTACTCTATTTCCTCAAGATAATTGATGGAGCTGACCACATGGAGTCTCAATTTATTCTGCAGAAAAAGGGTTTGGCAATGATACATTTACATTTATTTTAAGTACTGTTATTGCTTTTTTAGCTGTTAATACTGATATAATGCATAATGAGTTTGTTTCTTGGGATGTCGTTTTTCTGCTCAAATCTTTTAGCATTTTGGGAATAGGAATTTATTCTTAGAATGTTGATTGTTCAGTTGCCAATGAAATTATTTTTCAGCCTATATTTCTTTATGAGGTACTAATAATGACATTGTATGTATTGTGTGCTAAATCTAGGGGAGAGGTGTTAATGATATGGAATGGAATATGTTTTCACATCTGGCACTCAGTGTCAGCATCAAATACTCCCAGATTATATAAAGAAGAGATTAAACAACGGTGAAACTTTTTCTAGACTCCCTGATAATTGAGTGAGAATTACTCTGACCATTAAGTGTGACCGGCATTGTAAATTCAATTGTCTGTTATTTCTAGTGAAGATCGTAAATGTGATTTTTTAGAATGTGTTTATGGTTTTGCTACTATTAGTGAACAAAGGAAATATTCATAAAGGCATTTACAGTGTTGCACAGTGCCTAAAGGAATTCATATCCCAGTGTGCTTTAACTCCATCTGCAGACCTGTCCTCCCTCTTGGACCAGGGGTGACATTTCCATTTCCTACATCAGATATCATTTAGGTTTTTCTGAGTGAACTACCAGTCTAGGACTAATTATAGCTATGCACTCATGTCCACTGGAGTAAGAATGGCTGAATTTATTTTACTTAAGGCCTAATCAGATGACAGTAATAAAGTTTCATCCTATCAGTTGCATGGATTTGATTTCAGATGTTAAAGCACTCTCAATAGCCCATGAGTTCAACTCAGTAGCCCTCTTACCACTAAATTAGAAAGTGTGGGTGCAAATTCCACTTCAGAACCTAAAAACTTAATCTAGTCTGAAACTTCAGTAAAGGAGTGTTGTATTGCTGTGTTTTAGATGAGGTGTTAAACCCTTTTAATTATGTAGGTGATTCAAAGGAATTGTATAAATCCCATGACACTATTTGAAGAAGAGCAAGGAGTTTTGCTGGTGTCCAGGTCAACATTCCTCCCCCAACCAACAACAGATTAGTTATTCATTCATCTCATTTGTTTGATTTTGCCAAGTGCAAGATAGCTGCTGTGTTTGCCCATAGAATGAAATTCCATACAGTTCAAAATAATTTATTATTTGTGAAATGCTTTGAGGCATTTCTGAAAGATATGAGAAAGTGCTCTATAAATGTCTTTCTTTTACCATCTAGTCCCAGGATCTTAGATTTTACTCAACCATTGGAAAAACAAATACTGTGTCGAACATGTTGGTTCCTCAATTATTGGGAACGTTGAATTGTCATGCCAAAAAAGACAATGGGTTAAAGATGCACAATGTAGGAGTAAATTTCAATAAATATTCTGGAGTTTTACTTAATTCATCTTTTGGGGTAGGGAGAAATTTTGGCAGAACTTGTCTCCTGATATGACCTAGGGCACCATACAGTGAATTTTAGGACCTTTGGGTGGATTAGCTTCATGGACTGAATAGTGTTTCTTATTCAATGCCTGTTTCATGTTCATCTACTTTGATCCGAGGTGTTGGCCAAAAAATATTAATTTCCCATGAAGGCACATGTTCAAAAATTCTAATTTAACAGTAACTCCCAACTTGACCTGGAAATGGCTATTCAATAAAGGTCATAGAATTTAAGTCCATAGGATCTCGCAAAATCAGGGAAACTCGCACTCAGTAAATTACTTGACAATTATTTCAAGGATTAAGCTGTTTTCCATCCCCAGTTCCAGGCTAGAACCTACATGTTTTGAACAGGTTGATTACAGTCAATTTGGGACAAAGCTAACATAAGAACTTACATATTTTGCATGTTGTGCTCATCATGTATAGAAATATACTTTACAGGGTGGAGGACAAAGATGAACACTAAGCAGTAGAGAAAGAATGAACTAGCATTTCTATAATAGCTTTCAAGGACCCATAGGCCCTTTCTCAGGCCATCCCGAGGTGCTTTACAGCCAATTAAGTACTTTTGAAGTGCAATCACAGTTGCAATGAAGGGAAACACAGCAGCAATTTGCACACAGCAAGGTCCCACAAACAGAAATGTGATAATGACAGTGATGATGTTGGCTGAGGGTTATGTACTGGCCAGGGGACCACAGAGAACTCACCTGCTCTTCAAATCGTACCATGGAACCTTTTACATGCACCTGAGAGGGCAGACAAAGCCTTGGTTTAATATCTCAGCTAAGAGATGGCACCTCCAATAGTGCAGCACTCTCTCATATTGTACTGAAGTGTCAACCTAGATTATGTACTCAATTCTCTCAAGTGGGACTTGAACCCACAACCTTCTGAATCAGAGGTGAGTGCTACCACTGAGCGAAAATAAAAATGTTAAGGTCAGTGAAAACACAGTTTAACAAAAGGCTTTTAGGAAGCCTTTGAAAGTAGAGGAGGGTTTGCACAGGGTCACAGTGACTGTGAGAAGGGCTGCCAATTGTGAAGTGGAGGGATGAGCAGTGAGGAGTCTGTGGAGCAGAGGTTATATTTAGGGATATATGTCTGCAGGAGATCACTGAGGTAGGAGGAGTTCATCCATGAAAGGAATTGAAGTTGAAAGCAAAAACCATGATATCAATGTGCTGAGGCAAAAGGAGCTAGTTGAGCAAGCACAGTGGTGATGAGAATTTGGGACTTGATACGAATGAGGACATGAGGCATGACATTCTATGTAAGCTGTGGTTGGCAGATACAGAGAAATTGAGCCTTGAGGTGATAAATGCAAGGACAAGGGCTTTAACTGCTATTGGGTGGGGGGGGGGGGGGGGGGGGAGGGGGGGGTGGGAGACATGGGGCAGGTGATGCTTGGATTCAAAAGGTCACATGTAAATGAATGTTGTAGTGACTTTTATTGATGGTTTGTTTGTAAGAGCAGCATCTGAGGTTCCATTAAGTTTACTTACAGTATTTTCTCGGCAAGGTTTTCATGAAGGAATGTTTCCTGAAATTATGAGCACTACAAATGATGTCCTGAAGGCAGCAACATTGAATATGCCAGTATATTCATACATATTATTACTCAGAGAAGTCTTCTTCTTAGGCATCCTCGGGAACGAGGATGACTTTCTTCCACTGCAGGGTTGTGGGTCATTAGGTGACTGAATAGTCCATTTCTGGATCCACACACTCTGCCACAGGTGGGGCAGGTGGTGTTTGATGAGGTGAGTGGATAAGATGCTCAAATTTCCAAACGCTCCTTACACTGTTTGCACTTGGTTGCTGCCTGGGCATGTTGACGTTGTTCGACCTGGCTGGCACCTTCACTGATGCTTCTTCTCCATTTTGGGCGGTCTCGGACAAGAGATTCCCATGAACCAGTGGAGCTGTCACATGTTTGCAGGGAGGCTTTAAGGATATCCTTATAGAGTTTCTTTTGCCCTCCTGGTAGCCTCTTGCCATGTTGGAGCTTGGAGTAGGAAGCTTATTTTGGGAGTCTTGTGTCAGGCATGCAGACAATTTGGCCTGCCCATGACTAGCCATGACCAGTGTCTCCATATAGGGGATGTTGGTCTGAGAGAGAACGCTGATATTGGAGTGCCTGTCCTGCCACTAAATTTGTAAGATCTTGCAGAGGCACTGCTGGTGAAAGCTCTCTGGCGCTTTGAGATGTCTGCTGTACAGTGACCATGTTTCCAATGCATACAGGAGGGCAGGCAACACTGCGGCCCTGTAGACCATGAGCTTGGTGCCAGGTTTGAGGTCTTTGTCATCAAACACTCTTTTCCTCAGATGACCGAAGGCTGCGTTGGCACACTGGAGGTGATGCTGAGTTTCATCGTCGATGTCTGCCCTTGCTGAGAGGAGGCACCCAAGGTATGATAAGTGATCCACATTGTCTAGTGGTTCGCCGTGAATCTTGATAGTCGGGGGGTAGTGTTGCGCTGCAGGAGCAGGCTGGTAGAGGACCTTTGTCTTCCGGATATTTAGCTTAAGGCCCATTCTTTCATATGCATCGACGAGGATTTGAAGCTCGGCCTCTGAGTGTGCTCATATGCAAGTGTTGTCAGTGTCCTGCAGCTCGATGACAGGTTGGAGCTGCCTTGGTTCTGGACTGGAGGCGATGTATGTTAAATAATTTCCCACTCGTCCTGTAGAGTATATCTACTCCCACAGGGAGCTTCATGGAGATGAGGTGGAGTGTTGCGGGAAGGAAGATGGAAAAGAGCATTGGTGCGATGACACAGCCTTGCTTGACCCCAGTCTGCACTCGGATTGGGTCAGCGCCAGATCCATTGTTACAGCTTGCATGTCGTCGTGCAGCAGGCGGAGGATGGTGGAAAATTTCTCCGGGCAGCCAAATTTGAGGAGGATGTTCCATAATCCCTCCCGGTTGATCGAGGCAAAGACCTTTGTGAGGTCAAAGAAGGCCATATATAAAGGTTGCTGCTGCTGCCTATATTTTTCTTGGAGTTGTCTTGCTGTGAAGATCATGTCCACTGTGCCTCTTGATGGACGGAATCCACATTGTGATTCCAGTAGGAGCTCTTCAGACACGGGGAGGATGCGATTGAGAAGGACTCTTGCGATGACCTTCCCTGTGGCAGACAGCAGGGATACCCCTCTGTACTTACCGCAGTCAGTCTTGTAGCCTTTTTTGAAGATGGTCACAATTACGATGTCTCGGAGATCCCCTGGCATGCTCTCCTCCTTCCAGATGAGGGAGATGAGACCATGTATTTGTGTCAAGAGTGCCTCTCCACCGTATTTTAGAAATTTGGCAGGAATCCTGTCTACGCCGGCGGCCTTATTGTTTTTTTAGCTGTCAGATGGCCTTTTCAATCTCATGTCGGGCTGGGGTTGTGCTGAGGTCGTGGTGGGTAGCATGCTATGGAATGTGGTCGAGGGCACTCACTTCAAGGACTGAGTCGCAATTGAGAAGATCTTCGAAGTGCTCCTTCCAACGAGTGCCGACTGCCTCTGTCCTTGATCAGCACCACTCCGTTCTTAGCTCTCAGTGGGGTAGGTCCTTGGGCACTTGGGCCGTAAATGGTCTTGATTGCGCTGAAGAATCCACGCATGTCGTGGCTGTCAGTGAGTTGCTGCACTTCCTGCCCTCTTTCAGCCCACCAGATGTTCTTTAGGTCACAAGTTTTTTTGTTGAATCTCGGCCTTCAATTGTCTGTATATCTGCTTTATTTCTCTTGAATTTTGGTGATGCTTCCAGTTCAGGAATGCCTTGCGCTTGTGATTTAGTAGCTCCTGGATCTCCTGGTTGTTCTCATCAAACCAGTCTTGATGTTTCCTGCATGAGAAACCAAGAGTATCTTCGCAAGTGCTGATTATGGTAGCTTTGAGGACAGACTAGGCATTGTGGACATTCTGTGGTTTCTGTTTGTTGAGTGTCACCAGAGAAGTAGTATTTTGCCCAATGTATATGCTTTGGATTTACATTTGAACCAGCTATAAATTCATAATCTTAGTGTTAATGGTGTTTCCATTTCATCGGAAGTGGAACAGCTGAAAAGCCAGAAGAAAATAATTTGGGATTTAGGGAACATTTCGATCTCTGGAATGAAATTGCTATTCAAGCCCAAGAACTACCCTGGATAATTATTCATCAAGGTATATTGTTACCACATTGGATATTTTTGGGAAAGGCTGAACGTTTGAAAGAGCTCTCAATGAGCTTGCTGTGCTGTTTTACCTCGCATTCTCCACTTCCACCATTGGTAACTGTTCTTTCAGTTACTACAATCCTTCCCTCTGGAATTCTTTCCCTAAATCCCTCCACCTTATCACTTCCCTCCCTGCTTTCAAAAGCTTCTTAAAAACACTGCTCTTCCATAATGTTTGTGCTCCACTTCAATCTTCTGTGTCCTTTCTTCTCCTCTGTAAGGTGCTCTGATTTTTTTCCTTATGCGAGGAGCTGCCGGTGTAGGTATCACACAGCCAGTGGCAATACCAAACTAAACTGCCGGTTCTACATAATGCGGCAAGAATGTTTTTTTTAAAATGAAAAAAATCGCTGTCAACTGCCAGAATTCTCAGTTACACGATTATAGGTGACTTAAGGCCATGGTCGCCTACATCTTTGGGTGTAAATCTACGCTAGTGCATGACTGGCGTAAATGCAGGAACCTCGATTGCCTGGAGCTTAGCATGTGAAGCGGAGCTATGTAAATAAGCAGCAGAGGAGTTCTGGGGACGTATTTCAGAAGCGATGCAAGCGATCGAGGAAATTCATGCTTATCGATGTTACAGTGTAAAACCAAAATAAATAAGTTATGCTTGAAGTTTCTTGGGAAAAATAGCGCAACATGCTCTTACTCGATCGTTATGCCAAACCAGGATATTCAGGCTATATAGCTCTCTTCCTAAGTTTTGTCCAAAATGTCAAAACATTTACAAAGAAAGTCTTGTCTGGTGATCTTAGGTGCTCTTATGTCTGAAAATTGTTAAAATGTCTTTTGTACAATGCACATTTAATATTTCTGGAGTTTCATGATATAATCCTTATCAGAATAAATGTTTCATTAGACACTTTTCCATTTCCGTGAGGTTTGGATTTACAGATAGTGTCTCCTTGTGATACATATATTCTAAATAAATATTCCAATATAATAAAATAGTCTATGAATGATCGGAAATCGAAATCTCTTTCCACTTGAATCTTTTCTGGCAGCACTAGGGGCGCTCTAAGCCTGATTGAGAGAACGATTTGTTTAGAAATCTGTAGGAAATTGTAATCATCATCAGGAAGGGGGCTGAGACTGAGTGGCAACTGATCCAAGTGGGTTACGCTGAAGAGCAGTTCAGAAATAAAACAGGAGCCCAAAGCTTTTGCAAACACACGAACGAAAGGAACCGCATTCATCACATCAGTGCAGCGCTACATTGTGTTCGCAAAGGGATTGTTTTCTTTTTAAAGTGAAACCTCTTCATTCATTCATTCCGCAGCTACAAAAGAGAACCATAAATTTGTTACTTTCAGAAGTTCCTTAGTTTACGTATTCCATAGCCAACGTTTCCTTTCGGGACGAAGTTTTGTGCTGAAGTTGCGAAAACAAAAGTACAAAGTTAAGGAAAAGGTGGAACGTCCGATAGGGATAACATAGGCGAGAGACTCAAAAGGTTATTTCAACATTTCGGCTACGGATTTTACAACAGTTCCACACATGCAGAGCTACAAATACGACAAAGCTATGCCTGCCGACAACCGAAATGGTGGGAATTCAACTCTGAATAATAAGGATCACAAGAAAGTCATGTTCATCTGCTTGGATCTCTTTTGCTTATTTCTTGGTGAGTACGTTTTAAAAGCAACTATATTGCAAGTAGTAATCCATGCTGTGTTGTGTTTACATATTGTCAGGGGCAGGCAATAGGTGTTGCCACTGTTCTTTAAATATTGCTACAAAATAAAGCAAAGAAACAAACTTTATTAATAATACATTTTGAAAATGATGACTAGCCTAGTTCAATCTCCCATTAGCAACCAGCACAAGCTAAAATGCATTCCGCATGTAATCATGATCAGTCACATTTTAAATAGATGCTTTTACACATATGGCTGAAGCTTCACTCACAAGTTGTCGTGTTTATTAGACCTTGTATAAGCAGAAGTCGTCTTAAAGGGGAAACAGAAACCAGTGGAATATTGGTATATATTATAGTATGAAGTATTGCACTTAAAGCGAGTAGTTTAATCTGTGTGTTGTGAATTTGTGAGTACAGTTTGCAGAGTGCTGTGTACCTCATATACATACACAGACCTGATAATAGCATTTGTCTGTGTCATAGTCATATCCATGCAGAATTTAATCGTGTAGTGCACCCCAAGCCAGATGTGACCTCGTTTTATTACATATTCATGCACAGTATTTGAGTTCTATAGAGTCAAAGAGGAATAGATAGGAAACGGTTAAGATTCCACAGTTGTATTCACAGATCCAAATTTTAACCCTTTAGGAGCATGGCATTTCGCAAAATAGTATCATTACTATTGTTAATAATGCTTTATGTGGACTACCTGTGATTTTAGAGAGGGTATGACATTACATGTGTTACCGTTCCACACAACAGTGAGCTCTGATTATTTAATTTACAGCCAGACATTCTACGTGAATCTGTAAATTTAGATTACTCCAATTTGTAACAGTTCATAATAAAATACAGAACATCAGTAAGAGACCATGGTGAAAGTTTTATTTGGATTTTGAACTCTGCCAATATTTGGCTCTTTAAACTCCCATTTCATCACATCAGTGTCTGAAATCTACATATTTAATGCTGGATGAGAGGGAGCTGACTGTAACATTTGGCAATAGCCAAACTTTGTAATCTGCACAAGAGTCTCTCAGGAAGCTCAAATCTTTAGATTTTGCATCTTCAAACAATAGTTGTGTTGAAATCAGTGTGGTGCAAGTTTGAACCTCTAAATGCATTGAATCATAGAATGCACTGGCTACTACTGATAAAATGTCTCTTTGGAATAAGCATTCACTTTCCAGCAAGGGTCACTTTATCATCATTGATATGTAAATAAAATGAACAGCTCCATCAGTACTGCTTATACAACTAATGTCACACAAGTCTACATAATGTTCCGGTTTATAAGCATATTTTGACCAAGTTGGTAATGGTGCAGCCGTTCCATTTATGGATCTGGTGTTCAACAACTTTTCCACCAGTCCCAAACTCCTGTACTGACATTCTATTACATTTCTAACCTGAACAGAGGCCTGGAGGGTACCATCAGGAGTCTGTGTTTTGACGGTGTTTGGACACAATATGTTGCATTACACACGATTAATGTAACAAGCTCAGAATTTTGTTTACTTTTGAAGGCAGTAAGCCAAGGGAATATAGTGGCATGGCTATTGAATGGGTTCTTTTTTTATATATCCTGGTGATGATTAAGGCAGTAGGAAAACTACAATAATTAGCATAGCCATTGAAACTAGTGTGATGTGTGAATTCTACTAATTGAACACTTATTTGAGGTTTGGGTGCATGCACCAATCAGGAACATCTGTGTTTCACATTCGTGAAAACACGACAGGATTTTGTTTTTTGTGTGTGAATTTTGCAAGCTTACACCATTTTCAGTGTTGTGCTCTGACAACTGCTGCAAGGCTTGGATAGTATTTTGCCACAGCAATTGGACTGTTCCTACAAAATTTAGATTGGGAACTAACAATGATTTCTGGCTTGGGAACCAGAATTCTCTATGTAGACAATCCATTTGTTGTCACTCACCAAGTTATAAGCTTTGATCAGTATTTGCGATTGCACAATTAGTTACCTGTTTTTAACGTCATAGAGTTATACAGCACTGAAACAGGCCCTTCGGCCCATTGTGTCCGTGGCGGCCATCAAGCACCTATCTATTCTAATTCCATTTTCCAGCACTTGGCCCATAGCCTTGTATGCTATGGCGTTTCAAGTGTTCATCTGAATACTTCTTAAATGTTGTGAGGGTTCCTGCCTCTACCACCCCTTCAGGCAGTGTGTTCCAGATTCCAACCACCCTCTGAGTGAAAAAATGTTTCCTCAAATTCCCTCTAAACCTCCTGCCCCTTACCTTAAATCTATGCCCCCTGGTTATTAAAACCTCCGCGAAGGGAAAAAGTTTCTTCCTATCTATGCCCCTCATAATGTTGTATACCTCTATCAGGTCCCCCCTCAGCCTTCGCTGCTCTAAGGAAAACAACCCTAGCCTTTTCAGTCGCTCTTCATAGCTGAAATATTCCAGCTCAAGCAACATCCTGGTGAATCTCCTCTGCACCCTCTCCAGTGCAATCACATCCTTCCTATAGTGTGGTGATCATACTCCAGCTGTGGCCCAACTAGTGTTTCATACAGCTCCATCATAACCTCCCTGCTCTTATATTCTATCTCTCAGCTAATAAAGGCAAGTATCCCATATGCCTGCCAATCTACCTGTGCTGCTGCCTTCAGTGAACTATGGACAAGTACACCAAGGTCCCTCTGTACATCCTAGGGTCCAACCATCCATTGTATATTCCCGTGCCTTGTTAGTCCTCCCAAAATGCAACACCTCACACTTCTCAGGATTAAATTCCATTTGCCACTGCTCCGCCCATCTTACCAGCCCATCTATATCGTCCTGTATTCTAAGGCTCTCCTCCTCACTATTTACGACACCGCCAATTTTCATGTCATCTGCGTACTTACTGATCATACCTCCTATATTCCCATCTAAATCATTAATATACACTACAAACAGCAAGGGTCCCTGCACTGATCCTTGTGGTACACCACTGGTCACTGGCTTCCAATTGCAAAAATGGTGCACTCTTTGTTATTGAAAGCTGAATAAATAGGCGTGTTGGAAATCTTATTTTTTGATTGTTGGAGGAAGAGGAGAGACACACACATTCTATTAACATAATTTTATAACAATTATAAGCATTAAGGGGAGCTTTAATATGGAAAGGATGCATTACAGTTCTGCATTACTGTAGATATTGCATTAGAAAATCTCCATTCTTTGCTACCATTGATGCCACTCTGTCAAACAGTCTGATGTGGATTTTGTGTGGTCTCCACATACTGAGCATCGATCACTGATCTGATAAAATGTTGTGACATATTTTTTCAATTAAGGTGCTAAGGTATTCATTAAAGTGAACTTTATCAAACCCTACAAATGTCTTGTAAAAAATAGGTTATTATTCTTACAAATGTAGTTTGAGAAGCTGAGGATATTTATTCAGATATTTACATTGCAATAGTACCTCATCATTCTACCTCTCAGATGCAATAGGTTTCCATCATCAAATCAGAAATTCCTCTCACCAATCAATTTGATGGCTTGATGCCATTAGATCCTTCCATATTTTAACCAATAGCTCCGGAGGAGTTAGGTAAAGTTGGTATGTGGCCACTGGCAGCATACTTGAGGCTGTCAAGTGGATGTCATCACACAGAAATAGCCATACTGGTAATAGAAAAACTGTTCTAATTATTACTATCTGAAGCTTCTCCCAATTTCATTAAATGATGCAACCTATTCATAAGAAGAATATCTTGAAGATTTAGGGCTTGCAGTTTTTGAGAAAGGTATTCTTGAAAAATGCTCCTCAATATCTAGTTATCTACCCTTCCACCAACTGCAAATGTGTACAGAGCTAACAGTTCATGTGTCTTTCTAATCCATTTCAAATTGACATTGCAGTTTTTATCTTAAATAAGGATTCAGTAATCTCGAATAACACACAAAAAAGACAAGCTCAAGAATCTTTTGCAGGGTGACCTATTTTAGGCAAAAAAGTAAACTTAGCCTGGTCAGAAATGTCCACTGTTCATTTGCTTTATTAAATGTTCTGCTTCTGACCTTTTCTATAAATCACTAGCAAAATTGATGCACATGTTACAAGTTTGATACTGATACCACATTGGGCAGACTGTAAATTAGTTTCTAATGTGAAAGACCCTGTATATGTTAAGCAGTAAGGCTTTCCAGCTGTGGTATGCTTAGGAGTAATGACAGCTGAAGTCATACATATCAATTACTCTATTCATTAATCTAATTTCACTGTAATATGTTAGTAGAAGTGAAAATGGAGTAACAGCAGTGAAACTGATGGTGATTTAAGGCATTATTCCTGTGTTAGTGTGGCTAAAGTGTGGCGAGTCGAAGAGACTTAGTTGGCAGGAAAAAAGACAGAAGCGCAAGGGGAGAGCCAACTGTGTAACAACCCTGACAAACAAATTTTTCTGCAGCACCTGTGGAAGAGTCTGTCACTCGAATATTGGCCTTTATAGCCACTCCAGGCGCTGCTTCACAAACCACTGACCACCTCCAGGCGCTCACCCGTTGTCTCTCAAGACAAGGAGGCCAAAGAAGTGTGAAAGGCTCCCAATCACTACCGCTACAGGTGGCAATGCTACTCTGTAGTTGCTGTTTACAAAAGCATGACATCAGCCTAGCACAAATAATTTCTTTATATTTTTGTTTATTTATTTATTCCCTTTCGGGAATAGTTGGAAAAGAAATGATGAGCAATTTCACTGAAAGGCTCCTTAAAGAGAGATTCCCTCCTTCAGGATAGTTTTCAAAAGGTGAAAAGGAATTCTGACAAATTTATTAACTTTGTTTTTACTTTTTTTAATCCCTCAACCCTAATTATAATTTATGAATGACTGTCCATGACATAGGAACTAGCTTGGAAGAGATGCTGAACCTAATAGTACAAGAGTGCTAAACTAAGTACCCTGGAATTATCCTGGCTGATTCTAAATCTGCTGAAGTCAATTCCCAGGTGACACTATCAGTTCTTATCATTTACTGGAATCTATTTGAAACAAATAGTATAAAACAATAGGTGTTAAAACTAATGACAGTGGGATTTTTCAACTTTAATTTGTACAAGGGTATTTTAAATCTATATTAAAGAAAATTTTGAATGGGAATTCAGGAAAAATTTATTTACTCAAGAGAGTGGTTAGAATGTGGAACCTGGAACAAGGAATAGTTGACACGATGCAATGGATGCAGTTAAGGGAAGTCAGGGATAAGTGCATGAGGGAGAAAGGAATATAAGCGTATATTGGTGGGGTTAGATGAAAAAGGGAGGAAGGAGGCTTGTGTGGAGCATAAACACTGGCATGGACCTATTGGGTCAAATGGCCTATTTTGGTGCAGTAAATATTTGTAATGCTTTGTAACTTTTGTATATAGAAAATAACCGCCAACTCCAAACTGCTATGTGCTGTATAGAAAACAACCCTCCAGTAGAAATTATACTTGCAGAAATGATTTTAGGAAGATTCCTTGAAGCCTGTTAAAGAATATATCATATCTTGGAAATATTCTCATATATGGATGCAGTAAATTTCAGTGACTGATAAATGCAGAAAAGTCATAGAACATAGAACAGTACAGTACAGGCCCTTCGGCCCACGATGTGGTGCCGACCCTTTAACCTACTCTAAGATCAAACTACCTACATACCCTTCATTCTAATAGAACATAGAACATATTTATCTTTATACATCTCCAAAGTCCTGCACTAATTAAATTAAAACATATATAAAATCTGTGAAACTGTTTTTAAAAATGTACAAATTTCTGAAATTTTTTTTCTGCATGAAGAGTGAAAAATAAATTGGTGAATGTCTCACTTTGGAGGTGGGGTGCACAATGGTGGTTGTAGCTAATGCAGTTATGCTAGCAATGAAATGCAGCTAGTCTTGCTCTGAAATGCAAAACTTTATTTCCCAGACTATTTGCATAGTACATGGAGCTAATTGGCGACTAATTGATTGACTTGTTTTGGCAGAAACCATTTGCTAGAATTCTAGGGACCTGTTAATCCCATAATGGCCCCAACTGCTTGCACTCAGTGACTTTGAAAACATTGGCTGGAATTTTATGTTGAGCGGGTGGCCCAGCCCACTGGCCAAAAAGTCGGGGGTGAGCCCGCCTCTGTTGGGCCTGGGAGCCACGCTATGAATTTACGTGGCCCAGGCCCTTAATTGAACTTGGGCAGGACTTCCGCCCCTCTGAGGTATGAAGTCCTGTCTCCAAGAGCTGCTGGCCAAGGCCCTTAACTGGACTTGGGCAGGACTTCTGCCCCTCTGAGGCAGGAAGTCCTGCCTCCAAGAGCTGCTGGCCAATCAGTGGGCTGACTGCTCTCAGACCCAGCAGCGCCATCAGGAGCGGTGGCCACTGCTGGGACTGCACCCAGCCACAGCAGGAGCATGGACGCTGGCCCTGGAGCAGAAGTAAGTTTTTGGGGACTCACCGGGGACAATTGGCTGGGCCCTGGCGAGGCAAGGGGTGGGTGGGGGGGGGGGGGTTGGTTGGGAGGGGGGAGGATTTTATTTCAGTGTGGGCAGTTGGGGCTTCGATGGGGGGGGGTCCTCTGTGGGGCTCAGGGTGCCCGATCAGGAGGGCCCCCACCTCAGCCCACAAGGTGGCACCCTCCCCACCCCGCCTCTCCCTCAATTTTATGGACAACCCACCTCCCCCCCTCCCCCCTCCCCCCCCCGGCACCAGCCCACTCCTTTGTGGGGGACATAAAATTCCAACCATTATCTTCACTGTCTCGATTCCCTCTCTCTTCTCAAACCCCTTGAGTCACTAGAGACAATCTAATTTTTTTAAAGGTCCATAGAAATCCGTAATACAGGATTGATTTCTAACACTGTAAGTTCGACCTTGATGGGATTTCAAAAGGCTGAAAACTACATGTTGAACCTATCTATTATTTTGTATGTCCACAAAAACTACCCCTCCCCAGTCTGTTTGGGTAGTTACTCCCCTGAAAAGAATTGAAAATCTCAAAGGGAATGTGGACTTTTGATCTGGTTCTGAGGAAGTCGTGTTATTTTCAGCAATAGGATGCCATGCAATTTTTGTAAATAAGATCATAGCTCTATAATTAATGTCACTTTATGTGTTTCCAAAAATAATGCAGAAACATTTTCATTAATTTTACAGGGGTGATACTGCCTCTTTAAAGGTTGCAGAGTTAATGTTTCCTTATCATATTTTTAAAATTAGAAGTATTTCAAAGAAGCAGTCTCTTCGCACGGTATTTTTCCATGCACAATTTGATTATATAGGCACCAATAAGAGAAAACTATGTTGAGCCCTGATTAAATACCACAACCATACTGCGTAGTGGATCATCAGTTGGTGAATCTTATGTTTTATAAAGGGCGGCACAGTGGTGCAGTGGTTAGCACCGCAGCCTCACAGCTCCAGGGACCCGGGTTCGATTCTGGATACTGCCTGTGCGGAGTTTGCAAGTTCTCCCTGTGACCATGTGGATTTTCGCCGGGTGCTCCGGTTTCCTCCCACAGCCAAAGACTTGCAGGTTGATAGGTAAATTGGCCATTGTAAATTGCCCGTAGTGTAGGTAGGTGGTAGGGAATATGGGATTAGTGCAGGGTTAGTATAAATGGCTGGTTGTTGGTCGGCACAGACTCGGTGGGCCGAAGGGCCTGTTTCAGTGCTGTATCTCTAAATAAAAATAAATAAATAAAGTTGAGCTATTGGATCCTCTGGAACTCCTTACCCTACAGGTTCAAATCCCATTTCAGGATTTGAGTGCATAATCTAGACTGACACTTCAATGCAGTACTGCGAGAATACTGTAATGTTGGAGGTGCAGTCTTTCAGAGGAGATGTTAATTCAAAGCCCTGTCTACCTGCTCAGGTGTAACTGATGCCATAGCACCTTTTGGAAATGACCTAGCCAATGTTCCTTCCTCAAACAATGCTGCCAAAAATGGATTAAGTGATCAGTTTGCTGTTTCTGAGGCCTTTTTGTTTGCAAATTGGCTGCCTCATTTCCTTACACAGCAACAGTTATTGCACTTTAAAAATAATTCATCAGTTGTGAAGTGCTTTGAGATGTCTTGCAGATGTGATGAGACACTATATAAATGTGAGTTTGTTCTTTTTCTTTCTTAAAGTTCTAAAGAACTGTCCAAGAGACAGTTTCAAACTTTCCGGGGGAGAAGCCTCTCCTGGTATTGCAGGTCAAATCATTATTCCAGCGGCTGGTGAGTGGACTTTGTGGACATAGATCAAGGTCATAGGAAAAGCCTGGATGCCCTTTGTCAAGATGTGAACATGTTAGGAATCAGGGCTTTTTAAAATATATCAATATCGGATTCATCCAGCATATATCCAAGTGTTGCAAAGAATGGTTTGAGTTTGACTCTTCACTGGTTTTAAAAAATGTAGACTCGTTTGTGAGATGATTGTATGTTTGTGAATAGCGGTGTTTAAAGATTTCAAACTCAACAAGACCTATATGAATGGTTACAGATAATGATGTATTTATGAGAACCAAAGTGTAGATTTCCTGTGCAATTAGGAGGGCCTCTCATGTCAAGTTCAATTATGTCTGAAAGCTTGATTGTTTTTGACACTCTCTGCGTTCTCTGCTTGTTAGCGTGTTACCTTTTTGAAATAAGCTTACTGTAAATTTTTCCCTACTTATTCATACGCTCACTGTTTACCCTTGTCCTAGATTTTTTTTTAAATGTTCTTTTCTATTGAAGGCATTCTCTGCCCTAGTCCTATATTTTCAGTTGTAATGGTGAGTTGTAATCTAATCCAGTTAAATTGAATGCTGGATTTATCCTGTTCCAGTACATAGCCTAGTTTGACTAACACACTACATAACTTTTGCTGATTTGATGGTATTGCAGGTGAAATCAACATTCCAATCAAAGGTTTTTTTTCTACAATTTCTTTGTCAGACAGTTCTTTCAAACGACTTTCAAAATGCCACCTTTCAAGATAACCACTCATGCCTTCCTAACTTATCATACAAGGAATACCCTTACTCCCATGGATTGGTTATCTAGTACTTCACTGAGTTACTTGGTGCTTACATATTGTTATGACCAAGGCAGGAGTAACGCACTGTTAATTCAGTCCCACTTCTCCACAGGTCACAGCATATTAGTAAAGTTTCCCACCTACCGGAAATTAGCCAAATTAAACACTTCATTTATTCCCCAGAATAAAGCACATCAAACCCGGTTTCTTTAAACACTAACAAAATTAACTATTAATAAACCAAGTTTTAAACGATAATGAGTTATATCTACATGTATGAACAGATTTTATAACGCCTTATTCTTCCTAACCCTCATGCACACGCACATACATTCAAAAATCAGTTAACTGGGGGAAAAGGGTGTTTTGAGTTGTAACTGTTTCTTAGGAGCCATAAAATAATTGTTTGTCAGAGTCTGGTAGGATATTTTTGGATTGGTGAGGTGTCCCAGAGTCAAATAGTCAGATGCCACTCAATGTCTCTCCCGGTAAGATTGATAAACAGTTTGTGATGGGTAAGCATTCAAGGCAATTCATCTGCAGCAGACGTCACATAGATCTTTTGGCAAAATATTGTAGCAACAGGTCTACTTAAATATTAAAGTAGCAGTCTAACAGTAGAGACTTTCCTGAGATTTCAGGAACTTCAAAAAAACACAAGAAACAACAGAACTCACTCTTGAGGCAGAGGTTTTCCAGAGACTAGAGACAATAGGAACTTTGCTACCTTCAACAATGTAGGCTTCCTTTCAGCAAAGGAGCCTTTCTCCACAGAAAGCAGCAACTCCTCTTTCTCCGGGTCTTTTTCTCTCCAGGAGTCTTTTTCTTCTCTCTAGGGATCTTTTCTCTCCAGGCAGAGCACAGCCCCAACTCAAATGTAAAATTCCTTTTTTACAAGAGAGACAAGCGTTCCTTCCAGGAAGAGTTCTTTTTCTGGTCTGCAAAACCAGGTCTCCATCAGAAATTGGCTTCACAACCCAAAAGCAAAACTAAAAACTTCTAACAACCTGGTCACAAGGCAATCATCAATCTTTCTGTTGCTTGGTTACGATTTTTACGGCCCGCACTTCAAATGCCAAGTCAGCATTCAGTCACTGTCCACTGAAAGTCTTTTTTTCAGTCTTAAAGGCACACAGATCTCTTAGTTTTTAAATAAAAAACAAAACTCTCATGACAATATGATCACTTGTATAGGTTAGAAGGCAGTGGACTGCACAATAAAAGATTAGATGGCAGCTCAATTAATCTGTATATGATGGACTCTGCCGCACAGATGCCTGGTGAGAGGGCACTTTTCATGTTTTTATGTCATGTTATGAAAAATTACATTGCATATGTTGGGCTTGAAGAAGTAGCATTGACACCTCAAACTGTCAAAACATTTTGGAACGAAGAAGATCTGAACTTCCTGCAACCTCCTTTTAAAAAATTTTTTTTCAAAATCTGTCCCTTTCATTATGCTTTTGGCCATCCCTTATGATTACTCCATTCCTGGCTTGGCATCCATTTTACTTATGTGTATCTATGAAATGCCTGGGAGTGTTTTCTACTTTAACAATGCTATATAAATACAAATTGCTATTCTTAAAGCCTTTTTCTCTCACTGAATTTGTTCATATTGAGAGTCCATGAGGAGATATATTTTCTACCTATTGACTGTGATTGGGTGAAAAATCTCATGCCTGAAATGTTATGCTCTCAATTGGGGGAATCATCAGTTTATATCAATTTATTAATTAGTTAGCAATTGTATCTTAAGCGTCTATTAAAATCTACATGGAATTCCTGATTAGTAAAAAATCTAATTAATGATGGAATAATTGAGTTAGCCTTATTTCCCTTCTGGGTAGTTTATTGTTGTTGCTTATCTGGACAGCATGCTACGTGAACTTGAAGAGTAAAAATAAAAACAAGGCAAAAATATATATTGCAATACCAGAGACAATGGGCTGGACTTTGCAGCAGAAATAATGGTGAGGCTAACTTCCAGGAATTGCACATGCACAGTTAAATGCGTAAATCAGGAAGTTGTTATCTGCGATGCTCTACTCCTTCAGAAGCCGTGTGAGAATATCTCGCCGAGACTCTGATCATTGAAATACATGGTATGAAGTTTCTGTACGTACTTGATATATACACGCTAAACCACCAGAGAAAGTTAGGCTTGTCCATTCCAGTGTAAGTACTCTTTTCAACAGGGTGATAAGTCTTAATTATTGACAAGCAACATCTCTGGTTCTGAAAATTAAAATTTACAAGTGTGGAGTCTCATTGCTTCAGAGTTTAATTATTGTTGGAGATTTTAAAAATGTAATTTGTGTTATATTTCCATCTGTTTTAAATCTCTCTCTTTCATAATCCCATCTTTCTTGCCCTCTCTTTATTTTGCCTTCTGTATCTGATTTGACATTGAATTAACTATTCTAACTAACACTCCCTTGTTAGGACTCTGCACTGCTCATTAATTATTATTCAATCTAACAGGTTAAGGAGATACACTTAAGGAGATGCTTGCCCTATACACACGGGTCCTTGATCCCCCGCAGAGGGTGCTGTGCTATTTTGATAGTTGGCTGACAGGAACTTCCAGTGCAAAAGCCGATGGAAAGTCTATGGGCAAGTGCAAGCATAACGAATGCTGGTGCTGCTTGTTCACCATCGACCACAAAATCCAGCCCATCATTCTATTTATAGCTATAGTATTGAGTTATAATTCGACTATTTTTCTAACGATTAATCAATTTAGGACCACCGATATCTCTCTGAGCAACTGTAAGCAGCAAATCAGAGTTGTCATTTGGAAAAATTAGTTTTGTCCTCTTTCTCTTATATTGCATGTGGTGCTCTATCTGGATGGCTTGCTATGAACCATCAGGGACAAGCAAGTTGGAGTGACTCTGTACTCTAGCCCATTATCAGCTGATTGGGAACCCAGATTGCTGGAATCACTGGGTCTGTCATGGAATACTACAGCTTTAATGATTTATCTTGGCTACAGTTTAAAAAAATGTCTAATATAAATCTATTCAATTTCCCACTATTGCTTGTTTTCCTGACCAAGAGGCTTTCCCCCCTTCCACTCTATTGCTATTTAAACATATTTTCCTCTTTCAAGTGAAAAAGTGTAAATGTCTGTGAAATTTCTTTATGCAACTTTTACATAGCTGCCTTGTAAAATTCCTAATTTTTCTGCCATACCAATGCACTTGTATTATGCTTCTCTCTCAGCTCTCACCCCTTCCCCTCCCATCCAGAACCATGATGGGGTCCCCCTTGTCCTTGCCATTCACCCCACCAGCATCCACATTCATCCTCCACTATTTCTGCTACCTCCGGCGTGTTCCCATAACTAAACACATCTTCCCTTCCCTCCCCTTTTGGTATTCCAAATGAACTGATCCCTCTAGGACACCCTGGTCTACTCCTCAATCACCCCCAGCATCTCCTCCTCTTCCGACGGCACTTTCCCATGCAAGCGCAGGAGTTGCAATTTCTGCCCTTTTTATCTCCTCCCTTTCCACTGTCCAGGGCCCCAAACACTCCTTCCAGCTGAAACAGCAATTTGCTTGTACTTCTTTCAATTTAGCATACTGTATTCACTGCTCACAATGTTCTACATTGCCAAGGCCAAACGCAGATTGGGTGATCACATTACAGAACACCTCCATTCGGTTCACAAGCATGACCCTGAGGTTCGGCTTGCTTGACATTTTAATTCTTCACCCTACTTCCACTCTGACCTCGATGTCTTTGGTTTGAGTTTCAATGCAAGCTGGAGGAACAGCACCTTTTGATTAGGCACATTACAGCCTTCCGGACTCAATATTGAGTTCAACAATTTGAGATCATAATCACTGCTCTCATCTTTATGGACTGCAGCTGCTGGTAATGATTCTGCCATTGCCATTTACACCTCCTTGAGACCCATCTTTTGCTTCTTTACTTGTTCCATTACTATCCCTTTTAGCCTTACACCATCATCCCTTTTGTCATTTATTCTTTCCTGCCTTCCATCCTATTTCCTTTTGTTCTTTCCCTGCCACCCCGTCTCTTGTCCTTACTTAAAAACTATTACATTTTTAACTTTTTCCAGTTCTGATGGTCACCGACCTGAAATGTTAACTTCGATTCTCTTTCCATAAATGCTGCCTGACCTGCTGAGTATTTCGAGCATTTTTTAAAAAATCTCTTGTTTTTATCAGGTAACTCTTTAATCTGTGAAGGTGGTAGATTTATGGATGGTTTTCAGATCAGACCACTAAAACAAACTAAGGATACAGTTCTAAAACATATGTGACTATCTAACTGAATCATGGCATGCCCTCCAGCAATCAAACAATACTTGCATCATGTGAAAACTAGAAGATTTATCTTATGGATTTCACAGACTCATTATTTGCTAGTTATACATTCCATATTTTCCCTGCTTGTCTGTGGGCAACTTATATTGGATTAGAACATTCCCAGACTCTCAGATAGTAGGATTCTTTGAATAGTTTGCAATATCCCAACTCAAACATGCAGCAGGAAGATAGTAAGGACACAGGTGCCAAATTTCATAATGCAGATAATGACCACTAAATTAACCATCAAAACTGGCCTGCTCATCAATAAGGAAAACAAATTTGTAATGGTACTGAAACCTTGTGCTTTTTACCATGGTATTTTAGTTTTAAATCTAACCCTTGTGGTTTAAAGTTTGGCATGCAGGTGATAGCACCAAAATGGAGTGCTGAACTATGTTCATAGATCACGTGCCAACCCAGCAAAGAAGGAGCTCCCTCTTCTGAATCTGCCCGTCAGCCTCGGCTCAGTGGCAGCAATCTTGCCTCTGACTCAGATGTGTGGGTTCAAGCTCCACTGCAGAGACTTCAATACATGATCCAGGTTGATACTGAAGGAGTGCTGTATTTTGGATGAGATGTAAAGTAAAGCTCTATCTGCCCTAAAAGATCCCATGGTGGTGTTGAACAAAGATCAGGGGAGAACCCCTGGGGTTTTGGCCAACATTTTTCCTCAACAATCATTACTAAAATTGATTACCTGACCATGAATAAATAACAGTTTATAGCATAATTACTGTGAGTCTTGGTTCAGTAGTAGCACACTTACCTCTGAGTCAGGAGATTGGGGGTTCAAGTCCCACTCCAATGCAGTACTATTGGAGGTGCCATCTTTTGCATGAGGCATTAAAACCAAGGCCTCATCTGCTCTCTCAGATGGACGTACAAGTTCCTAGGGAACTATATGGAGAAGAGTAGGGGAATTCTGGACAATATTTATCCTTCAACCAACGTTAAAACAAATGATCGAGTAATTTATTTCATCACTGTTTGTGGCACTTTGCTGTTAGCAAATTGTTTGCTGCATTTCCTACATTACAGCTGTGACTAAAGATACATGATGATAATCAAGAGATGAAAGGGAGGGGGAAACTTAAAACAATCACCATCACCAAGGAAAAGGTACTGGGGAAACTATTAGCTCTAAAGGCTGACAACTCCCCAGGACCAGATGGTCTGCATCCTAGGATCTTAAAAGAAGTGGCTGCAAAGATAGTAGAGGTATTGATTATAATCTTCCAAAATTCCTTAGACTCTAGAAGGGTCCCAGCTGATTGGAAATTAGTAAATGTAACACCTTTATTCAAGAAAGGAGGAATACGGAAAACAGGAAACTGTAGGCCAGTTAGGTTAACATCTGTCATAGGGAAAATGTTAGAATCTATTATTAAGGAGGTTATAGCAGGATACCTAGAAAATGATAATGGGATCAGACAGCCATTGTGGTTTTGTAAAGGTGAAATCGTGTTTAACTAATTTATTAGCGTTCTTTGAGGAAGTAACAAGCAAGATGGATAAAGGGGAACCTGTAGATGTGGTGTACTTAGATTTCCAAAAGGCATTTAATAAGGTGCCTTATCAAAGGTTACTACACAAGATAAGAGCACATGGTGTAGGGGGTAACATATTAGCATGGATAAAAGATTGGTTAGCTAACAGTAAGCATAAAGTAGGGATCAATGGGTCTTTTTCGGGTTGGCAAGCTGTAACTAGTGGAATACCACAGGGATCAGTGCTGGGAACTCAACTATTTACAATCTATATCGATGACTTGGATGAAGGGACCGAATGTAATGTAGGAAAATTTGCCAATGACCTCGAGATAGCAGACTATTGCTTAAACGGAGAACGACTGCAGAATTCCAAGGTGCAGAGGGATCTAGATGTTCTCGTGCATGAGTCACAAAATGTTAGTATGCAGGTGCAGCAAGTAATAAAGAAGGCTGATGGAATGCTATCCTTTAATACGTGAGGAATTTAAAATAAAAGTAAGGATGTTATGCCTCAGTTATACCAGGTATTGGTGAGACCACATCTTGAATACTGTGTGCAGTTTTGGTCGCCTTGTTTAAGGAAGGATGTGAATGCTTTGGAGGCAGTTCAGAGGAGGTTTACTAGATTGATACCTGGAATGAGCGGGTTGTCTTATGAGGAAAAGGTGGACAGACTGGGCTTGTTTTCACTGGAGATTAGAAGAGTGAGGGGAGACTTGATTGAAGTATATAAGATCCTGAACGGTCTTGACAAGGTGGATGTAGAAAGGATGTTTCCTCTTGTAGGTGAGTCCAGAAATAGGGGGCACTGTTTTAAATTAGGGGTCACCCTTTTAGGACTGAGGTGAGGAAAAATCATTTTTCTGAGGGAACTCTCTGCCTCAGATAGTTGTGGAGGCAGGGTCATTGAATATTTTTAAGGCAGAGTTAGATAGATTCTTGTTAGGCAAGGGAATCAAAGGTTATCGGGGTAGATGGGAGTATGGAATTCGAGACACAAACAGATCAGCCATGATCTTATTGAATGGCAGAGCAGGCTCAAGGGGCCGAATGGCCTACATCTGCTCCTAATTCGTATATTTGTATGAAAGAAAGTTGTCAAGAGGATGTAAAGAGTCTACAAAGGGATATAGATAGGGCAAAAATTTGGCAGATGGAGCATAATGTGGGAAAATGTGAACTTGTCCACTTTGGCAGGAAGAATAGAAAAGTAGTATACTATTTAACTGGAGATTGCAGAACGCGGTGGTACAGAGGGATCTGGGTATTCTGGTACATAAATCACAAAAAGTTTGTATATAGGTACAACAAGTTATTAGGAAGACAAATCGAATGTTGGTGTTTATTGCAAGGGGAATCGAGTATAAAAGTAGGCAAATTTTACTGCAGCTGTACAAGGCCTTGATGAGACCACAGGCTGGATTTTGTGGAGGATGTGGGGCTCCTGGTCCTGGCCCTACCATGGCCTTTCGTGCCCCCACCCCGGAATGATCCTCTGCTGTTTTGAAGCCTGTGCCCGGCACCAGGATCTCTGTCTCTTTAAGGACGGGGATCCCTTTTCCAAGAGCTGCTGGCCAATCACAGGGCCGGCAGCTCAGCAGTATTGGTAGCGCCACTGGGAGCGGTGGCCACTGCCAGTACTGCAGAGGCCTTGGACCCAGGCCCAGCGCTGGAACCCCAGAACTCAGGTAAGTGAGGCAGGGCCACCGGCGCCAGTCCGGAAGGCCCTGACGAGAGGTGGTGGGAGGGTGTGTGTGATGTCCAGGGGGAGGGGGAGCCATGGAGTTGTAGGTTTTGCCGGCAAGGGTCCTTTGTGGGCCCCAGATTGCCCACGAAGGAGGAACCCCCGCCACCACCACAAGCCTGCAGTGAGGGAGCCTCATTTTACAAGGCGCCCTCCCCACATGACAGAGGCACCCCAACAGTGGCAGGAAGAGGCTCTTAAGTGGCCGTTAATAGGCCACTTCAGGGCCTAGTTGGCCTCTGGGCGGGAAGGCCGTCATCAGCCTATCCTGCCCCCGGCAAAATCGCTTGGCAACAGGGTGGCAACGGGCCCTCCGTCCTGCTACCCGTCGTGATTCTATGGGTCCCCTGCCGCGGTGGGGGGGGGCGTAAAATCCAGCCCCACATCTGGAATAGTGTGTATAGATTTGGTCTCCTTATTTAAAAAAGGATATAGTTGCATTAGAAACAGTTCAGAGAAGGTTCACTCGACTCATTCTGGGGATGAAGGGTTTATCTTATGAAGAAAGGTTGAACAGGTTGGGCCTATACCCATTGGTGTTTAGAAGAATAGAGCTGAACTTATTGAAACATATGGGATCGTAAGGAGGCTTGATCGGTTAGATACTGGGAGGATTTTCCCTCTTGTGGGGGAAACTAGAATTAGGGAACGCAGTTTAAGAATAAGAGGTCTCCCTTTTAAGATGGAGATGAGGGGAATTTTTTTCTGTGAGGATCATTAGTCTGTGGAATTCTCTTCCCCAGATAGCAGTGGAGGCTGGTCATTGAATTTATTCAAGGCTGAGTTAGATGGATTTTTGATAGACAAGGGAGCCAAGTATTATAGGGGGCAGACAGGAAAGTCAAGTTGAGACCACAATCAGATCAGCCATGATCTTATCAAATGGCCTACTCCTGCTCTTAAGACCTATGTTCCTATGATTACACTTCAAAATTGCTTCTTTGGCTATGAAGTGTTTTGGGATATTTTGAGGTTGTGAAGGGTGCTATACAAATGCAATTTTTTTCTTTTCTGCATGCTTTCTTTAATTTGAATTCCGTGCAAAAACGATAATATCCTCTTACATATTTTCCTATAATAAATTCACAATTCTGGTAAGAACATATCTTGTAGAATGCAGCAGGATTTAATGCCACAAACAGGATCATCATGATTATTTAGGCCTCTTTATACTCATTATGCATGAATGGAAATTTATCTCTCTGACTGTTGTTCACAAAGACAATGACTCTTTTGATGATCTTTATACAGGTTTTGTTTAATGGTTCCTTTGTAGGTACTTTGTCTTGCTTATAAGTGGCTTTTTGAAACTAATGGCTAAACCTTGTCTTTGAGACTTATGTTACACAGTATTTGGGGGTTCAAGAATGCAAGATTATGAATAACTATCATATATCAAAGCCATTACATTTTTAAGGGAGGAAAGGTCTGGTTTCTCTGCAGAACTGAAAGGGAACACTTTGATTAGGCTGATACATAGAGCACTGACCACATCTGTCTCTCCAGAATTTTCAGCAATAGGTTCTGCTTGGCCCACCTCTGTATGTTGTGTTGTTCCTGACTCATACTGATGTAGATATCAGCAGCAGATTGGAAGTATCACCTAAAATTTACAAGTTTATCAGTTAGTTCCTGGTAAATTGTTAAATTAATAGATTTTAGGAGACCTAATCAGTATTAATAAGGTGAAAGATGTCTGAGTAGGGTTATTTTAATTAAATCCTCTGTTTCTGAAAATTTTGAGACAAGTCCACTTTTCCCATCATCATGCTCTAATCTTCTTTGTGATGATATATACCCTGTGTTTTCAAATCATGCTACTGGATGGTAATTTCAGCCACCTTGGGAAATTTCATTTTGGTTCTTATAGTCTGAGTCTCTATCATAGAAACATATCCTTTGCACAACACAGCAAGCATATTTCTTAACCACTAAATGACTAATGCCTTCCGCACCGTCCAATTGATAGAATTATGGCGGTGGTAGACAATCCTCTCCTATTTACTTAAATAAATTGCATAAATTATGCTAAATGTTTAAGTATATTACATTCATTATATGAGGTGTAAGTTTTTACACAGAACAGTAATTTGGATTAAAGTATATTGAAATAAAGAAAAATAACCTTGGATGTGCAATTATGTCTGGCAATCTTCTTAAAATGTACACTCTAGATAAAAGAAATAATTGTCATGGTGACTGTATATTATGGAGACAGGAGAGCACAGTAGTATATGTAAATACCACAATTATTTTATTTTGTTCCTACACTGCCAACAGTTCCTGGGAATTCCAGACTGCTTCAACTGGTCAGTTTTCTTTTTAAAGATTTCAGCTCTAGCACTGTGATACTGAAACAAACTGATAAGAACATAAGAATTAGGAGCAGGAGTAGGTCATTCAGCCCGTCAAGCCCGCTCCGCCATTCAATGAGATCATGGCTGATCTTCTACTTCAACATTTTCCTGCACTATCCTCACATCCCTGATGTCACTAGTCACAGCCTGCCAACCTGAAAATGACCCATTTATTCTTACTCTCTTTTCTGTCCATTAACTTGTTCTCAATCCATGCCAGTATATCCTCCCCAATCCAATGTGCTCTAATTTTGTATTCTAGCCTCTTGTGTGGGACCTTATCAAAACTTTCTGAAAATCTAAATATACCACATCCACCAGTTCCCCCTCATCTATTCTGCTAGTTAAAGCCTTAAAAACTCCAACAGGTTTGTTAAACATGATTTCCCTTTCATAAATCCATGTTGACTCTGCCCAATCCTACCATTATTTTCTAAATGTCCTGTTATCACATCCTATGTTATAGATTCTTGCATTTTCCCTATGACTAATGCTAGACTAACAAGTCTGTAGTTCCCTACTTTCTCTCTCCCTCCTTTCTTAAATAGTGGGGTTACCATTGCCACCTTCCAATCTGCAGGAAGCATTCCAGAGTCTATAGAATTTTGAAAGATGACCCCCACCAATGCACCTAGTATCTCTACAGCCACCTCTTTCAATACTCTGGGATCAGGTCCAGAAGATTTATCTACTTTAAGTCCTATTAATTTCTCTAGTACTTTTTTTTACTAATATTAATATCTTGCAGTTCCTCATTTACACTAGTCCTTTGATTCTTCATTATTTCTGTGAGATTTTTAGTATTTTCCTCTGTGAAGACAGACACGGAGTATTTGTTTAGTTTCTCTACCATTTCCTTATTCCCCATTATAAATTCTCCTGACTCCACTTGTAATGGACCCACATTTGTTTCTGCTAATCTGTTCCTTTTTGCATACCTATAGAAACCTTTAGAGTCTGTTTTTATGATGGTAGGTGTAGCTTTATTGTTTCTTGCAATAAAGTGGATGAATTAATCGCGCAAATAGATGTAAACGGGTATGACATAGTCAGGATTACAGAGGTATGGCTGCAAGGTGACCAGGGTTGGGAAATGAACTTCCAGGGGTATTCAGTATTTAGGATGGACAGACAAAAAGCAAAAGGCAGTGGAGTTGCATTGCTGGTTAAAGAGGAAATTACCGCAATAGTGAGGAAAGATATTAGCTCTGACGATGTGGAATCTGTATGGGTAGAGCTGAGAAACACTAAGGGGCAAAAAACATTAGTGGGGGTTCTATATAGACCCCCAACCAAACGGGAAAGGTAGCCAAACCATGGCTTACAAGGGAAATTAGAGATAGCATTAGATCCCAGGAAGAGGCATATAAATTTGCCAGAAAAAACAACAGACGTGAGGATTGGGAGCAGTTTAGAATTCAGCAAAGGAGGACCACGGGATTGATTAAGAAGGGGAAAATAGAGTACAAGAGCAAGCTTGCGGGGCAACATAAAAACTGACTGCAAAGGTTTCTATAGGTATGTGAAGAGAAAAAGATTGGTGAAGACAAATGTAGGTTCCTTACAGTCAGAAACAGGAGAATTTATTATGGGGAACAAAGAAATCACTGACCAACGAAATGCATACTTTGGTTCTATCTTCACAAAGGAGGACACAAATACCAGAAATGTTGGGGAACACGGGGCTTAGTGAGAGGAAGGAAATCAGTATTAGTAGAGAAATGGTGTTGAGGAAATTGATGGGGTTGAAGACTGATAAATCCCCAGGGCCTGATGGTATGCATCCCAGAGTAGTTAAGGAAGTGACCCTAGAAATAGTGGATGCATTGGTGGTCATCTTCCAAGATTCTATAGACTTTGGAACAGTTCCTACAGATTGGAGGGTAGCTAATGTAACCCCACTATTTACAAAGGGAGATAGAGAGAAAGCAGGGAATTATGGACCAGTCAGCCTTACGTCAGTAGTGGGGAAAGTTCGAGAGTCCATTATCAAAGATTTTATAGCAGAGCACTTAGAGAACAGTGGTAGAATCGGGCAGAGTCAGCATGGATTTACGAAAGGGAAATTATGCTTGACAAATCTACTAGAATTCTTCGAGGATGTAACTAGTAAAGTTGATGAGGGGGTTTATTTGGACTTTCACAAGGCTTTCGACAAAGTCCCACATAAGAGATTAGTATGTAAAATTCAAGAGCATGGGATTGGGGGTAGTGTATTGTGATGGATAGAAAATTGGTTGGCAGACAGGAAACAAAGAGTAGGGATAAATGGGTCTTTTTCCGAATGGCAGGCAGTGATAGTGGGGTACTACAGGGATCGGTGCTAGGACCCCAGCTATTCACAATATATATTAATGATTTAGATGAGGGAACTAAATGTAATATCTCCAAATTTGCAGATGACACAAAACTGGCTGGGAGGCTGAGTTGTGAGGAGGATGCAGAGAAGCTTCAGGGTGATTTGGACAAGTTGAGTGAGTGGGCTAATGCATGGCAGATGCAGTATAATGTGGATAAATGTGAGGTTATCCACTTTGGTAGCAAAAACAGGAAGGCAGATTATTATCTGAACGGCTATAAACTGACAGAGGGGAAAATGCAGTGAGACCTGGGTGTTCTCGTACACCAGTCGCTGAAGGTAAACATGTAGGTCCAACAGGTGGTAAAAAAGGCAAATGGTATTTTGGCCTTCATAGTGAGAGGATTCGAGTACAGGAGCAGGGATGTCTTGCTGCAATTACACAGGGCCTTGGTGAGGCCACACCTAGAATATTGTGTGCAGTTTTGGTCTCCTTATCTGAGGAAAGATGTTCTTGCTATAGTGGGAGTGCAGCGAAGGTTTACCAGACTGATTCCTGGGATGGCGGGACTGACGAATGAGGAGAGATTTTGTCGGTTAGGATTATATTCGCTGGAGTTCAGAAGAGTGAGGGGGGGATCTCATAGAAACCTATAAAATTCTAACAGGACTTGACAGGGTAGATGCAGGAAGGATGTTCCCGATGGTGGGGGAGTCCAGAACCACGGGGTCATAGTCTAAGGATACGGGGTAAACCTTTCAGGACTGAGATGAGGAGAAATTTCTTCATCCAGAGAGTGGTAAGCCTGTGGAATTCGCTACCACAGAAAGCAGTTGAGGCCAAAACATTGTATGTTTTCAAGAAGGGGTTAAATGTAGCTCTTGGGTCTAAAGGGATGAAAGGGCATGAGGCGAAAGCGGGAGCAGGTTACTGATTTGGATGATCAGCCATGATCATAATGAATGGCAGAACAGGCTCAAAGGGCCAAATGGCCTACTCCTGCTCCTATTTTCTATGTTTCTATGTTTTCATACAAATATTATGTGACTACGTATAATTTTTACTGTTCGATAAAAATGAAGTTTTAAAACATTTACTTCTGCTTTCCTTCTCATCTTTTCCCTTTGTTTATCTTAGTCTCCTTTTTTCTCAATTTAAGTCAAAAATAGTGAAAATAATCGTTGGGACAATATAAAATGGATTTTCTACAATACTTGGGAGATTTCAAGGCTGACATTAGGCAGAAAGGGGAAAATGTTAAATTTCATATCACTGATATCTTTTCCCTTTAACAAGTCTTGTCCCCTACAAGAAAACTCTTGTGTCTGGAGTAGAATTGGCGATTTGTGGTACTAGACTTCCTTTATATTATGTACTTCCAGCTGACCCTGAATTCAGCTGAAGGTTCCATTTTACAAGGTAAGGCTCTTGAAAGTATTATCATTCACTGTTAATAGGCCTCTTTTATTTGTGAGTACATTCAGAAATTTTTAAAAATTAAACTGGGCATCCAGTCTTGTCACTGTGTATTTGCCAGCAGTAGAATCAGAAGTGCTAGAATTTACTGTGAAATCACTTAACAATCTAAAGTAGAAAAGCAGAGGTCTTTGGAGGACAGCCAAAGCTTTTCTTTTTTCTTTTTAGTCTAAGAGTATGTGATTCAAACTCTGATACGGAATGGCTAATCCTTGAAGCAACTGCTGAACGTTTACCCTTCTGTAGTCCTTCTTGGAGACAGTCCCTGAAGTATTTAGCATAGTGCTGGACTGACAGTCTGGTGTAACCTCTACAGTACTCCAATATATGAAGCTCCAGGAAGTGTGTGTGTTCTTTTTGCATTGAATTGTGTTTGTTATAGTTCCTCAAGAATGATCTGCTGACTGCCAGAAATGCTAAAAAATGGTCCTTGGCACTAATAACTTAGTTTAGCAAGTTCTTGAATGGAACCCAATTGTAAAGCAGCATTACATACAACTTTAAAGGGGGAGGCAAAGTTATATTGATTGACCAGTGTAAAATATAAATAATGTGTGTGTACTTCTTGAGCTTAGTTTTAACCCTGTATTCATCCTAATACAGTTAGAAGATGCAGAGCTCTGTCAGTTACATTGAAACCACCATCTGAACTGACCATCTGAACTGGTGTCAGAATTCAAGATACAGTGGAATTGTCACATTTATAGTACATCTATTTTCTCAATGGCACACAGATGCTGCTGTTCTTTGCACTAACCCCCATAACACAAGCGCAGTGTAGAACTGTTGTACATGCACATATTCTAACTCTGCTTGTACTTGTATGAATTGGAATGTCACACTCATTACTTGGCGATCATATTTTAATGTTTTTGCATTGCCCTAAGTACTTAGAAATGTCAAGTAGGGAAACTATGACAAAGTGGTAAGCAAAAGCATGGCAATCTGGAACTCATATTGGAGCTACACTGGCATCAGCAAACGCTAGCTACTGAGAGAGGGATTATCTTTTTTTAACATGCTCGTGTGGGCTCGAGTTGCCAATTCAGGAAGATTTATATCATGAAATGCATCCTAGATCCAGCATGAATCAGTCAGTGTAAACTAAGCATTGAAGATCCATTTTGATGTGAGCAGTTATATTACAAATTGAGCATGGTGAGTTCCTGCACATAAATGGTTGACTCAGCTTTGAAACAAAATTAGGAGCATTTATTCCTCTGAAAGACAAGATCACAAGAAATTTGTATCTGGAGATGGAACTTCCAAGAGAATATTTGATCACCCCCATTTTATTGTTGAAATATTCTTCATTTAGCATGTTTGATTTGAATCACTCTGTTTTGAGTAATTACATATTTAAATTAATTATTGTTCTATATGGTAACAATTAATTGGAAAAAAACTAACTGTTGCAATTAAAACATTAACTAGAAACTAGAAACCACTATACAGCTAGTATTAAAAGCTGTAATTTGGTAGAAAACCTGTTGCTCACCTACATCCTGCAATAGATTTTCAGCATTAGAAAGGGTGAGGGGTTTAAACGCAGGATATGGCAATTGAGAGAATGTAAACAAAGACCCCATTCACTGAACCTGTTTTTTTTCTAAATGCACATGAGTTCAGGTTAGCTACAAGCTGACCAACTGGGACCATTTGAGGCACCGTCATGGGTGCAGGAATGTTCACTATATATAAAGCTGTGTTTTTTGCCCCCTCATTAGCTCACAGCCTCTTGTAAAAGCCATATTTAAGAATATTAACTGCTGCCTATTTTAGCTAAGTGTGTTTAACTTATCTGACAGTTGTGTCTGATAAATATAATTCTCCCCTAACTGCTTTATTCATAGCTATTGTATACTTTCCTGTTTACTGAAGACTTCTGAATGTGAATCTCTATTTTAGATTATTTTGTTTAAATTACCATATTTTCACCAACAAAACCCTGAATTACGTAGACGATTAAATCAAATTGTATAATTGGGCTGCAGTTTAAATAATTGATCAGATTGGCACTTCCTGTCTTCAATTGGAGCTTTATTTAGTTAATCTACCTCCTAAATTCTGTATATTCCAGAGTCCTTTGGATCAGTGGACACTTCAGCCCTCCTCACTTGACCTTTTACTACAGCGCTGGTCTGGGCTGGGTTATACATCACTTGGAGTTGTCTGATGTGATTTACTTGTACCAGTGATTTTAATTAGAATTAGTTATTCACATTCACAATTTAGATATAGTCAGGAAGGGATAAATTAGGAGTTCTCAGCACACTAACTGCCTTTAGTTTAATGCTGTCCCACCCAGTGTATGGTACCAGAATAGAACAGTATCATCTAGTGATGTGTGTTTAAAACACTATCATATGTTACTGTTAAGTATTTAAAAGAGGGAATGTAGCAACTAAAGACTGAGGGATGTATTACCTCTAATTAAGAGTTTTATGTAGGATTACTACTTGTTTAATTTAATCTTCTTAAAGATAAATTTTCCCAGGCACCAAAAATCTGTTCGAAAAAAATCATCAGATCTCACAAAGCATCAATCATTAAGGATTTTGTTTAAATTTAATTTTAGGGAAATCTCAGGACTCAGGCCATCATCCTACCCTTTATCCTGCCTCTATCTTGCCTCCTGTCTGGTTTTGAACTAGGATAAAGCTACAAACTCTTAATTCAGGGAATCTTTAGTTAAGCTAGCTTCTATGTACAAGTTGATGATTGTTATTTCTTTATCTGCTTTAACATAGTTAAAAACAAAATCTTAGCAATGTTTTGTCTACTTAATTCACCCTACTGTAAAATCCTTATTGAAGTGGGATTCTGAATTTTACTTCTGTAGCTAATCATGTGAATTTGAAACAAATCATATGAGTTGAGTGCACTGCTGTTTGTGTATACAAAGAGTTGATCTCCAAACGATGCTAAGATGCAGGAAGAATGGTGCATCTAACCTGAATGAGAACATGATGGTAGAACAGTACCTTTTCATCTCTAGGGGTATAATTCAAATTCATCTGACTGATGGGGTGAAATACACTTCTCTCTGTTGCCAATAAGAGTCCTAGGTGAAATGAAATGAACAATTTGAATCCAGTTCCTAGTGGCAGCATGTCATTTGTGATTTTGATTTTGGCTGCTGATGTTGACTGATGTTGGGAAAGATCAACAATCTGAAATTCTTGTTGCTAAACTGCACAGGCGGAATGGCACCCCTGTTGTTTCATTCAGGAGCAAAGTGCCTCTGTAGCTCAGTGATAGCGCTCTGCCCCTGGAGGAAGGGAACAAAACCACCTTGTGAGTTACTGTTCACTGGCTCTAGAATCATTCCATTATCTTATTTAAATTACAATGTGACCTGCAAAGGTGGTGCATGAAGTCTTTTTGTGTAAGCAAGTCGTCTTGGATCTGCTTGGCCAAATTGTGTTCACCATCAGCAAATAATTGATCCTGCAAAATACCTTGCTTCTCTAAAGTATTGTTCATAATGTAAATCAGTAATGAGATCCGATGAGACACAGAATGAGATTTGAAAATATAAAAATATTTTTACAGATACAAAATTGATCAACTAAACAGAGAAGGTGTGAATGTTTAAAACTGCTTTTTAAAACCACACCCATGTTTGTTTTATTGGTGTGATGAGCCAAGTGCTACATAATCACTAGCACAGAAAAATTGCCACGTTCATTATTGCTCAATGTTCACACGCCTCTATTGTTGGTTAGAATGGAACACTTATGCAATTAAAAGAAATATTGTTATGTCACTGCGAACTGTGGGTAAATAACAGGTCTCGCGTGCAGTACAGGTTCCTGAATTGTGCGATAATATTTCTATGGGCTTCAGGCTGTTGGTGCAGGTTCAGTTCCTGCTCCTGTCACAGAGAAACATGTTTGATAGCATGGCAGAACATATGGTGAATATCTATGTTGACTGGACAACCAAATCTTTTTGTAAATTTCACTGCACCTAAACAGGGGTGTGGCTTTTTGTCCAGTGGCAAAAACATTTAATGACATATAGTGACAAATTTGCTTCTACGGATATAGCAAGACATCATTCATTGGATCTAAAGGGGTCTTACTATTAAATTTATAAAGGACCCTTGATCGCAACACTTCATTTTAATTAGCATTAGTTTTGATTTTTTTGGCTTAAAACGGATCGCATCATTATGATTACAGTATGTTCCACTAAATTGTGCTCAGAGTAGGAATCCTGGTTAATTTTCCCCTCCTCCTTTTCCAACCCACTCAAACTGAAAACAATTACAATGCATCACTACTGTCTTAGCAGACATCAGCTCACCCAGGACAGAAGATCAACTGAAACTGTGACATTTCTGCTCTGTAAATTTCAATACAATATTAGGCAGTGCTTTTACTGAGCACTGTTCAGACTGCCTTATGCTATGTGCATAATAATTTGCCTCCCCAGAGTGACCAATATTTAAGGAGCTCCCCATAACCTAATACAAATTGGGAAAAGAACAGCAACAACTGTGGCATGATAAGGTTACATTTGACTTATTAGTTTAGTTTAGAGATACAGCACTGAAAAAGGCCCTTCGGCCCACCGAGTCTGTGCTGACCATCAACCACCCATTTATACTAATCCTACACTAATTCCATATTCCTACCACATCCCCACCTGTCCCTATATTTTCCCTACCACCTACCTATACTAGGGGCAATTTCTAATGGCCAATTTACCTTTCAACCTGCAAGTCTTTGGCATGTGGGAGGAAACCGGAGCACCCGGAAGAAACCCACGCAGACACAGGGAGAACTTGCAAACTCCACACAGGCAGTACCCGGAATTGAACCCGGGTCGCTGGAGCTGTGAGGCTGCGGTGCTAACCACTGCGCCACTTAGCTTTAAGAGATCTGGTATAAGATGACCTTCATTTTTCCTTTCAATGGATTCCAACCAAATTTAGGCTGTTTGAGCATGGGATATCAGTAATGTGATTTGAAAATCATAAATTCCTGTTAATAAACATGAAAGCATCAATGTGATTACTTAAGATTGGTGAAAGTATATGTTTCTGCAGGGAAAATTTTAGCCATATCCTTTCATACAAGAAAACATAGACCTTCAATCTTAGTATGCCCCCTTCCTTGTGTGCCTGCTGATTAGCATGTCAAGTGACCTTGGGACATTGACATACCTGGAAATGACTTGGATTCTGTCAGAAATCCACATGTCTCAATTCTCCCACTTAAAGGTTTCTGGAGTGACCTTTTCAACTCTTTTCTAAATGGAAACTTCTAAATTGGGAACAACTGTATATAAGTTGAAAGAAGGGTCACTGACCCGAAACGTTAACTCTGCTTCTCTTTCCACAGATGCTGCCAGACCTGCTGAGTGAATCCAGCATTTCTTGTGTTTGTGTTGTATATAAGTTGAAACGTCCACATATACACACAGCATCAAGACTAGCATCAACTCGAGTAACTCTGAGGGTATGTCTGGGTGAAACTGGACTGTCAACAGCTCTAAAAAAAATTGAACTGAGGTCAAGTAAATGAAGGGGGGGTGGGGGGGGGGGGTGGAGGGTGGTCACACCATTAGCCTCCAGACTGCAGTGTGAAAAAAGAAAGGTCATACTTTCCTCTAAAGTACCTCTAACTCAAGGCTACATTTCCTAAAACAAAAGAGTCTGATCTGTCATACCTATTAGTAGTAAAGTCTGAGGAAGAGGGTGTGGTCTGATGCACTTCCACAATGACTGTAATGAGAATAGACCCTTGTTGCCAGTTAAGCAAAATCTAATTTGTTACCACAGACCCTTCCCACCACCCCGGTCACCCAATTGGAAAGTGTTGACAGAATTGGCCATTATTAGCCAGTCAGACACTACTGGGTTTTTGTTGAAATGGTGGGATCAGAACAGAAGATCTTGACTCTTGTTTGTGCACTACATTCCACAACTAGCAGTGAGACAAACTGAATGGAGTGCAATAAAAGAAGACAGGGAAATGAGAACCTGTATACAAATAGAGATTAGTAGTACTGGGGTTCTGGTATTTGTTATTTTGATTAAGGGTGAGATGTTTTTACAGCATGAAAGTAAAGAATGTGTCATTCACAGCTCAACATGAGTGCCGAAATTACTTAACGTAACTCATCTTGTAATAGACTTTTAAAAAAAAAAGCTAACTAATGTCAGTCAAAATGGATTTAGGTAAGTACACGATGCTCATTATAGGTCATCTGTTGTCTTTTGCCTTTTATATATTTCTGATTATTTCACTCTTAACTTGTAATTTATTGCTGTCTAGAAAACCATATATCTATTTTTAAAGTCAATAAGTAAAGTCTTTTAGGATTGCTATTTCACACTTACAAGCTAATGTGTTTTTAAAATGATAAGTAAACTTGAGAACTCTGCATGACTCGTAAACAGCAGTTAACATGGATACAGAAGGGAACCTTTGACTTTTTTTTCGAGTAGTGACATTCTAAATGGACTGTGAAAAGCTGTACAACATTGTGTACCTAAACTTCTAAAAGGCTTTTGATGTAATTTCACATGAAAGAAAATTTAGTTAAGCTCAAAGCTGTGGGGATTCAGAGCAAGCTAGGAATGGAATAGAAATTGGATGAAGGGTATAAAACAACAGGTACTTGTTAGAGAATTTATGTTGGGATGAGGAAGTGCTCCAGGGATCTGTGTGGGGACCACTAATATTTCTAATCCACATCAATGACTTACATTCAAAACTCAATGCAAATTGGTCAAATTTGCAGATGATACCAAGCAAAGAGAAGCATTGAATTTGCGGAAGCAGTTCAAATTACAGAATGATCTGGTCAAAATATGTAACTGCGTGGAACAATGCCAGGTGAAATTTAATGCTGATATGTGTAAAGTACTCTACGTAGAAAGAAAAATTAGGAGACACAAGAACCCGATGATTGTTGTTGAAATAGATAAAGATGAAGTTGAAAGAAACCTAGGAGCAGTAATATACTTGATGCTTGACCTGCCCATGCAGTGCGTAGTAATAATGTCACTGAACTAGTAAACCAGAGGTCCAGTCTAATGCCCTGGTGACACGGGTTCAAATCCCACCATGGCAGCTGGTGGAATTTAAATTCAATTAATTATTTAAAATCTGGAATTGAAAGCTAGTCTCAGTAATGGTGCCTCGAAACTATCATTGATTGCATTAAACCCATCTGGTTCACTAATATCCTTTAGGGAAGGATATCTGCTGTTCTTATCTGGTCTGGCCTACATGTGACTCCAGACCCACAGGAATTGGACTGATGTCAGGAAGTTCTTCACACAAGGGCTAATCAGTGCATGGCATGGACTTTCGGGTAGAGTAGTGAATCTAAAAGTCCTGGAACTATTTAAGAAACAATTGGATACTGCAATTGGAAGGACTATCTTGGATGATGAAGTAAGATGGGCCAAATGGCCTTCCTAATCCACAATAATCTGTGGTCATCACAAGGCCATCAATTATCTTCTTTCCCCTTCGCTCATAAAGACAACTGAGGTAGAAGTCCATGTATAATAGAGTTTGCAGAATATACAGTTTTTTTAAAAATTTGTTTTTGGAACATGGTAAAACAGTATTTATTCATCCACAGTCCTGAGGGCATTAAGAGTATATCATGTAGTGGGGACTCGCATGTAGGGCAGACTGGATGGAGAGTGGAGCGATTGGCTGGTTTCTTTCCCCAATAGGCATTAAAGCAACTAGTTGGGTTTTTACATCAATCCAGCAGCTTTCATGGTCATTTTCTGGTGCTAAATTACCAGACTTTTTTTTTAATTGAAGTTTTTCAACTTGCCATAGTGGGTGTTAAGCTTATAGCCTCTGGGTTGCTAGCCCAGTATCATGATGACTAGGCTACTGTATTCATATACTGTATGTAGAAATATATTTAATTTTAAAACAGGATGAACCCTCTTTATACCTCCGTATCCTTAACAGCCTTTTTATTTTGTTCAGAGATGGGTGGGTAGAAGGTGTATTAACATAACAGATTGCTAAATTGTCCTTTATCTTTTCACTTATTGAGCTATATTAATATAATTTGTGTGTCAGTTATTTACCTTTTTAGAGCCATCAGTCAGCCATATGAATAAAGGTAAAGATCACAAATTCCTGTCAAACTGGAGCCCATGGCCTAAGTCACACCTACATAGTTTGACAACTGTAAACATACACACATACACCAAATCTCATAATAATTATAGGGAATTGGAGGCTTTTGTTTTCAGGTTTTGGGATTATTTTAGGAAGTGCCCTTGAACTAAAGAATAAATATTGCAGTGTCCTTTACACCCCTATCTGTTAGCCTGAGCTATGATGATCTTATGGTTACTGTTCTTCATTATGGTGGAATGTTCCATTTCGGTTCACCTGTTGACTCAACAAGCTGGATTTTGCATTCAGCGGTGAAGTTGTGGTTCTTGCTGCTGATCTTGAAGAAAACCTCCCACAAAGATCTAGTGATCCCTGTGGCATGGATTTCCCTTTTCCCAATGGCAATTTAAATCTGGCTCAAAGTCAAGGAGGTCTCTTGGTGTGCAGCAGCAGTGATGTCAACAAGTAGGTAATGTTACGACTGAGGCGGGAGGAGTGCACTTTTTCTAGTTCCACTTCTCCACAGGTCACAACATATATTTAATTTTTTCCCAGTTACCAATACAGTCAATCATAGGCTCTGTTTTTATCCCAGGTTACTTAAAAAAAAAAATTATCAGTTTATTATAAAATAAGTCTTAACCAGTAATGAAGCAAAGCATTAACACACAGATTAAAATATAAAAGTTCCCTTTTTACCTTAGCTCTTCACATACACATACGCACATACACCGGTTAACCGAAAGAAGAGATTTTCTCTTTAGAGCTCTATTACCAAAAAAAAGACAAAAAGAATATTTTGGACAAATACTTGCTAATTTTTGAAGAAAAAAGAGAAGATATGGAAAAATGTCAGATGTCCTTTGTTTTAGTTTGGCGTCGCAAGTACAGGTCAGGCGACGTCGAAGATCAGTTTGGGCAGGCTTTCCAGAAAAATGCAGCAACAGGGGTCAGCAGTTTCTTACTTGTTTCTCAGCACTTCTTAAAGAGATGGAAAACTAGCAGGCTTTTCAAAGAGCTGGAACAAGCTGAAGTGGGGTTTGCACCTTTGGCAAGTTTTATCCCACTGTCCTTTTTAACACTGTCCAGATCACCAACACACTAAAAACAATGCCAAGAGTCAAGTCTCCTGACCCTTATAAATCTTGACCTGTCACTTCTTTGTAAACATCTTTCCCAAAGTCAAAAAAACCCTGCTGGGTAATTGTCTGAAGACAGGTGCCTTCCAGTAACTGTTTGTTTTCAAGCTCAGTACAAAAGACCTTCTGATGACCTCTTTTTAAAAAACCACAACGTTCCAGCATCTATGGAATCTTTTTTCAGTTATAATTTAACAAAAAAAGGAAGCACTCTTAACAGGAAACAGCAAATTATGTTGAAGTATTCTCACACACAGCAAACCAGAAAGTTAAAAGCACTTCATGTTCTTCACTTTTAATTTAAATTTTCAGATAGTGAAATCAATGATTATGATTGGATTTAGATAGAAGCTAAAATATCAATATAAGCAAACCATAACTTTATTATCTTAAAAATATGTGGCATTTTTTAATCGTAGTGGAGAAATTTGACATTCCACAAATATAAAATGAGCTCTTCAGAGCCAGTGAGGGCGTTTAGCAGTAATTATGAATTTACTACGCTGTTAAAAACCTAGTTACACCTCATTTAACAAGATGTTACTTCTTCAAGGGTTTTTACAGCGAGACTAACTGCATAACTGTAGAAGTTCTCATTAAATTATAGATTCCCCATTGATTGCAGTCTCAGTTGCCTCAACAGCTGACCCTATGAAGTAGCGTTGGACACTAACAGCAGCTTCTGAATTACTGTGTTATTCTGCGCATATGCAGACTCTAGAAGTTGCTGTCAGTTTCAGTGGAGTACTGATGGCGAATGCCGACAGTTTTGCCATCTTTACTGCCACAAAATTTGGGCCAAGTGTGTTTATCCAGTGAGTAACTGAGCCATACAGATTAGGAAAGTTCCTGGTTTGATTCTAACCCAGGGCAGAAGGAAGGTTCATCTTAGTGCCACGGATTGTGGAAGGGAACATCAGCCAGGGCTCCCTCTAATCACTGTCCCATACTTGTTGAAAGTGTGTGTGGTCAGAATGATCCACTTCATCGAGGATATGAAATGGACGATATCAGAATATCTGGTACACCTAGCCCTGTCTTCCTTTTCATTGAAATCAATGGATGGGATGTTTAACAGGTGGCTGATCCTGCCTGATATCATCCATTTTTGTTTTACACCCCCATTGAAGTTGAAAGACTCTTCGTGTGTGTGTATGTGTGTGCAATGGATAAGAACATGGTCTGGCTTGGCTACATTCCCTGTTCCCTGCCCCCTGTCCTTAGTCATTCTCTTTGTAATGATGGTCTACAGGGTTTATAGCACAGAAAGAAGCTATAATTCAACTAACCTATAGCAATTGCAATATAACTGTGTATTACTGAAGGTTGGTAAGTCACCTGGCACAGCTGGAATGCATCCTCAGTTGCTGAAAGACTCAAAGGCAGAAATAGAAGAGGCATTGGTCACAATCTTTCATTCTTCATTGGATACAGGAATGGTGCTGGAGAAATGGAGGGTTACTAATGTCATGTCACTATTCAAGAAAGGGAGAGGGATAAATCAGGAAACTACAGGTCAGCCAGTCTAACATCAATGGTGGGGAAGTTATGGGAAACCATTATCAGGGACAAAATAAAGTTTCATTTGGAATGGCATGCATCAATCAAGGAGCACCAGCTTGGATTTGTTAAAGGCAAATTGTGTCTAAATAACTTGATTGAATTCTTGGATGAAATAACATAGGAAGTTCATCAAGTGTATATGGACTTTCACAAAGTGCCATACAGGCTTATTAAGTAGATGGAGTTGAGGGAAAGTGGTGGTATGGATATGAAATTGGCTCAGTGACTAGAAGAAAAGTATGGTGGTGGATGGATGTTTTTCAGACTGGGAGGTAGTTTGGAATGGTGTTGCCCAAGGATCAGTTTTGGGGCCATTACTGTTTTTTCAGTTTTTATAAATAACCTAGACTTGGTGTAGAGAGCAACACTAGAAGCTTGCAGATGATACAAAACTTGGTAGAGTAGTAGATAGTGATGAGGATGCTTATAGGCTTCAGGATGACATAGGCAGGATGGGGGAATGGGCAAAAGAATTGCATCTGCAGTTCACTGCAGAGAACTGTGAAGTGATGCACTTTGGGAGGACTAATATGGAAAGACAGTATACTATAAATGGCACAATTTTGAAAAGTGTAAATGAGCATAGACACAAATCCTTAAAGGTGGCAAGGCAAGTTGCTAAGGTGGTTACAAAAGCATAAGAATTCATAAATAGAGGCATAAAATATAAAGACAAAGAGATCATGCAAGAACTTTATGAATTACTGGTTAGGGGTTCAGCTGGAATATTGTGAACAGTTATGGGCGTCACACTTCAGGAAAGATGTATTAGCTTTAGAAAGAGTACAGAGGAAGTTTACCAGGATGTTATCAGGGATGAGGAATTAGTTAAGGGGAAAGGTTGGAAAAGTTGGGACTGTTCTCCTTGGAACAGAGAAGGTTGAGAGATAACCCAACAGAGGTTTTCAAGATGATGAGGGGTGTTGATAGAACTGGGGACCTATAGGAAATCAGCTGCTGGTGATTTGGAAGGAGAGGGGATGGAAGGAATCAGGAGGAATGCAGTAGCAGCAGGATTATGGTAATCTATTCCAGGGTCTGAACTCCTGTGAGGTCACGCATATATTCATGCTCATGGCCTGTGCTCTGCAGGTTACGATCTGATCAGTGACCTGCGTAATCTGTCTTTGTGTTCTGAAGATCTGAATTGAAAGGGTCACTTTGGCTGTTGGGTTCAGAATTCTAACTGCTTAATTTGTGGCTGTGTGGCTGATGACTTTTCTATTCCGTTATTCGAAGGGAAAGCATCTTTATTTTCTTGGAAACACAAATAAATGAAGCAGGCCACATTTATACTATATTTAAATGTATTCCTTATCCCTGCTTCTTCCCATTTTTACAAAAAAGGATGTGAGCAGTGTAGGTGGAGAGTCGCCTCATCTAATTTCATACTGACAGTTTTGAAAGTCTCTGAAAATGCTTTCTCTTGAAATGTGAAAGTTGCCTATAATTACTCTGTAATTTCCAAAATAAAGGAAGAATAAAATAATTTAAAACTTTATGATAACAATAGATTATGGAACATAGAGCTCTCCAAAAAACACTGAATTTATGCTTCAAGTAGCACTGTCCTCATGAAAAAGCAATTGGCAAAGCAAACACAAAAACAATGCCATCGTCTGGCCTTAATGGTGTGTTAATGGCCTCAAATGGGGTTGGTAGCCAGCTTCACTTTGAAAGGGGCTTACTGCCAGGTGTCCAGAGCATCCACCTATTTAAGGGGAAAGGCCCCTATTAATGTGGAAATCAGGGTCATATGGTGTAAATATGGTGGCAAGTGGTTGGAACTTGAATGTGTGATGGAAGAGGTCCCCTACATTATCTTGGCAGGTCCATTCCACTAGAGTGTTCCACTGCTTGACTGCCCATAAGTCAAAATCTACCCCATAGTGAGTTGGTATAAATTGTGTTGAAATGCACCATTTCAGAACTTTCACCTGACAGCAGTGTGAGGAGAATTACAATTCCTTTGTTCTCCTCCCTCACCAAATAAAAATGGCCTGGGCTTTGCAATAGTTATGATAGCAAAACTGTCATTACTCCACTGAAACTGACGGCAACTTCAGGAGTCAGCACATGTGCAAGATAACATGGAAATCCGGAAGTTGCTACCAGGGATTCCACACTCCTCCAAAGGGGAGGCGATGGCATAGTGGTATTGTCACTGGATTAGTAACCCAGAGACCCAGGGTAGTGCTCTGGGGACATGAGTTCGAATCCCACCAGAGCAGAAGGTGGAATTTGAAGTCAATTAAATAATTCTGGAATTAAAACCTAGTCTAATGATGGCCATGAAACCATTGTCGATTGTTGTAAAAACGTATCTAGTTCACTAATGTCCTTTAGAGAAGGAAATCTGCTGCCCTTACCTGGTCTGGCCGACAAGTGATTCCAGACCCTCAGCAATGTGGTTGACTCTTAAATACCCTCTGAAATGGCCTAGCAAGCCACTCTGTTCTATCTAACTGCTACGAAGTCAATAAAGAATGAAACCGGACAGACCATCTGGCATCGACCTAGACACTGGAAATGACAACAGCAAACACAGCCCTGTCAACCCTGAAAAGTCCTCCTTACTAACATCTAGGGGCTTGTGCTAACGCTGGGAGAGCTGTCACACAGACTAGTCAAGCAACAGTGTGACATAAGTCATACTCAAGGAATCATACCTTACAGACAATGTCCCAGACACTGCCATCACAATTCCCGGTATGTCCTGTCCCACCGGCAGGACAGACCCAGCAGAGGTGGCGGCACAGTGGTATACAATCGGGAGGGAGTCGCCCTGGGAGTCCTCAACATTGACTCCGGATCCCATGAAGTCTCATAGCATCAGGAAACCTCCTGCTGATTACCACCCACTGCTCTCCCTCAGCTGATGAATCAGTTGAATTGCACTTGGAGGAAACACTGAGGGCGGCAAGGGTGCAGAATGTACCCTGGGTGGGGGACTACAATGTCCATCACCAAGAGTGGCTCGGTAGCACCACGACTGGCCGAGTCCTAAAGGATATAGTTGCTGGACTGAGTATGCGGCAGGTGGTGAGGGAACCAACAAGAGGGAAAAACATACTTGACCTCGTCCTCACCAATCTGCCTGCCGCAGATGCATCTGTCCATGACAGTACTGGTAGGAGTGACCGCTGCACAGTCTCCCTGTGGAGACAAAGTTAGATTTTGAACAGATCTAGCAATGCAAAACTGGGCATCCATGATGCGCTGTGGGCCATCAGCAGCAGCAGAATTGTACTCAACCACAATCTGTAACCTCATGGCCTGGCATATCCCTCACACTACTATTACCACGAAGCTGGGAGACCAACCCTGGTTCAATGAAGAGTGCAGGAGGGCATGCCAGGAGCAGCACCAGGCATACCTCAAAATGAGGTGTCAACCTGATGAAGCTACAAGCCAGGACTACTTGCGTGCCAAACTGCATGAGCAGCATGTGATGGACAGAGCTAAGCGATCCCAAAACCAACTGATCAGATCCAAGCTCTGCAGTCCTGCCACATCCAGTTGTGAATGGTGGTGGACAGTTAAACTCCACAAATATCCCCATCCTCAATGATGGGGGAGCCAAGCACATCAGTGCAAAAGATAAGGCTGAAGCATTTGCAACAATCTTCAGCCAGAAGTGCCGGGTTGATGATCCATCTCAGCCTCCTCCTGAAGTCCCCAGCATCACCGAAGCCAGTCTTCAGCCAATTCAATTCACTCCGCGTCATCTCAAGAAATAACTGAAGGCACTGGATACTGCAAAGGCTATGGGTCCTGATAACATTCCGGCAATAGTACGGAAGACCTGTGCTCCAGAACTTGCTGCACCCCTAGCTAAGCTGTTCAGTACAGCTATAACACTGGTATCTACCCAGCAATGTGGAAAATTGCCCAGGTATGTCCTGTACACAAAAAAACAGGACAAGTCCAACCCGGCCAATTACCGCCACATCAGCCAACTCTCAATCATCAGTAAAGTGATGGAAGGTGTAGTCACAGTGTTATCAAGTGGCATTTGCTTAGCAATAACCTGCTCAGTGACGCTCAGTTTGGGTTCTGCCAGGGCCACTCAGCTCCTGACCTCATTACAGCCTTGGTTCAAACATGGACAAAAGAGCTGAATTCAGGAGATGAGGTGAGAGTGACTGCCCTTGACATCAAGGCAGAATTTGACTGAGTATGGCATCAAGGAGCCCGAGCAAAACTGAAGTCAATGGGAATCAGGGGGAAAACTCTCCGCTGGTTGGAGTCATACCTCGTGCAAAGGAAGATGGTTGTGGTTGTTGGAGGTCAATCATCTGAGCTCCAGGACATCACTGCAGGAGTTCCTCGGGGTAGTGTCCTAGGCCCAACCATCTTCAGCTGCTTCATCAATGACCTTCCTTAAATCATAAGGTCAGAAGTGGGGATGTTCGCTGATGATTTCACAATGTTCAGCACCATACGCAACTCCTCAGATACTGAAGCAGTCCATATAGAAATGCAGCAAGACCTGGACAATATCCAGGCTTGGGCTGATAAGTGGCAAGTAACATTAGCGCCACACAAGTGCCAGGCAATGACCATCTCCAACAAGAGAGAATCTCACCATCTCCCCTTGACATTCAATGGCATTACCATTGCTGAATCCCCCACTATTAACATTCTGGGGGCTACCATTGACCAGAAACTGAACTGGAGTAGCTATTTAAATACTGTGGCTACAAGTGCAGGTCAGAGGCTAGGAATCCTGTGGCAAGTAACTCACCTCCTGACTCCCCAAAGCCTGTCCACCATCTACAAGGCACAAGTCAGGAGTGTGATGGAATACTCTCCACTTGCCTGGATGGGTGCAGCTCGACACCATCCAGGACAAAGCAGCCCACTTGATTGGCACCACATCCACATACATTCATTCCCTCCACCACCGACAGACACAGTGGCAGCAGTATGTACCATATACAAGAGCCACTGCAGTAACCCACCAAGGCTCCCTAGACAGCACCTTCCAAACCCACGACCTCTACCACCTAGAAGGACAAGGGCAGCAAATGGTTGGGAACACTACCACCTGCAAGTTCCCCGCCAAGCCATACACCGTCCTGACTTGGAACTGCATCGCCGTTCCTTCACTGCCGCTGGGTCAAATTCCTGGAACTCCCTTTCTAACAGCACTGTGGGTATCCCTACCCCACATGGACTGCAGCGGTTCAAGAAGGCAGTTCACCACCACCTTCTCGAGGGCAGTTAGGGATGGGCAATAAATGCTGGCCTAGCCAGCGACGTCCATATCCCATGACTGAATAAAAAAAAGGATGCGCTGTTGATGTCCCCCAGAGTGCAATCCCTCAGCAATCAGTGAATTGAAATCTTCAACTTTTATACGCTGTTAGTCTTGCTACAAAAGCCCTTGAATAATTGCACCTTGTTGAATGAGATGTAACTGGGATTTTAACGGTGAGTTAACTTCATAATTACTGCTAAACACTCTCACTGGCCCTGAAGAGCTAATTTTCTCTTTTACAGAATGTCAGATTTCTCCATTATGATAAAAATTGCAACACATTTACCTTCTATCTGAATCCAATCATCATTTATTTTGCTATCTGAAAATTTAAATTAAAAGTGAAGAGATTCAGTGCTTTTAACACCCTGGTTTTCTGTCAGTGAAAATACTTCAATGTGATTTATCTGCTTACCCTGCTTGATGACATTGCTGCTGCTGGATGCCTGGAGAGCCCTTTGACTTGGCGCTGGATTGATACTGCCATCAGGAAAGGGGAAATCTACGCCACTGAGATCGCTGGAGTTGTGTCGGCAGCTTTCTTCAAGGTCAGCGGAGTGCGCTTTTGCAACGCCACTGACTGCAAAATCCAGCCCATTGTTTGCCCCGCACTTTGCCATATGTCAGCTGGCTTTTTCAACGGAATGAAAATCGGGCAAGTTCAATTATGTCACATTACCAGCCATGCGGTGAAGAAGAAAATTTACTGCTATCTATCATTTTAATGGGAGCAGCAACCACTAATGCTGCCGCAGCATGTTAAGTTCTTTTGTTGTTGGGATGACGCAAGGTAAGAGAGATTAAGCTGGGAGATGGAAAAGGAAATATGTAGCTTGAGAGAAATAAAGCAAGAGTGTATCCCCACAGAGATTGTATCAGTATGGATTGATGCTAACCAGCTTGTTTATGTTGGTTTTATTTATTAGTTTGAGGATAATACCAAGTCATTCCAGGATGGCTAATTTCTCAAACCATTTTGAGTCCAGACTTGGTAAAACTTTGTATATCTCTGTTCTATTGAATCATGTGTGCTTCAGTACTCTGCAATTTCAGGCCTGCATTTATGTTTTTCATTAGATCCAGATGAAGTTGCTAAAAGAGAACATCCCACTGAGAAGCAAAATATTCTCTCTATCCATTCATTCTTGCAAAGTAAATACTGTAGATTTTGTGGAGAATGCATAAATCAAATGCGCCCTTCCAAATTTTTTTTCCTTTCATTTTATATTAGGATCTGCATTTTTACATAATTGCAAGAAACTGGGGGAAGGGTTTACTCTGATGAATGTAAAAAAAAATTTAAATTTCTAGCCTTAATTCCAAATGTGCTGCATGTGCCCAGTATGCATTCTGTAAGGTTTTGCCTCCTATTCCATTTTGTGTTTCTTTTCCCTTCAATTATTTGTACAAACAAAGAAGGTTGTTGTTGAGAAGACACTTATCTCCTACGCCCAGCAGAGATTGGAGGCAGGAATACCACAGTGCACCCGGCCAGCGCCATGGTGAATGGTACAATGTAGACTGGCATTGGAAGCTCAGCTGAGTGGGCAGGAAGAACAGTGGATTCTTTGTAAATCCCAGCACAATGATCTTTTTTTTTAAAAGACTCTATTCCCCTTCAGGCTGTTGTGACCCTTTTTAGTATTTTGTTCACACATTGCCAGTCTTTTTTTGTAAAGGGACCTGAAGTAGAAATTGTCTTATTCATTGTAAGTTTATCATTACGCTGGCTTGAAACCTGAATGGTGCACATCTTATCGGTATATAATTGGGCTATAAAGAGCAAAGCACAGACTGGCTTTTTTCTGTCCTATTCTGTCTACTAATCCCTTGTTGTCTGCAGCTTTTTCCCATGTTCCAATTCCTTTACAGAAATGAGCAGTCAGTCTCCAACAAATTTGGCTGTAAGTTTACTTTGTACAGTTTTAATGTCTCTGATTGCTTTTGCATAGAGGAAGCCTGTGCTGTACCTACCTTTGGGATACAAACTTTTCAGTAAAATTTGTTTATATGGATTTATACATGTTAACAAATTTCCAATGCATTGCTCATGGTAAGTTAGATATATTGGGGTAATGCTGACCTTGGGGTGGAGGGCCTTACCATCTGCCCATTGAGCGAGGGGAGAGGCCTGAGCTATTTAGAAGCTGAAGCTTGATTAGCATGTCCCTGGCAAGCTGTATGCCCCAAATAAGCATCCTACTGCAGTTCATCAGTTGGCTAGTGGAGGAAATCTGACTGACTTGGGTGCTGAGCTGGCTGGCAAGGCGGAGGGAAGGAGTAGTGCTGGAAGAAGGGACAAGCCCGGAGAGGCAGTGGCTCACAGTGTGTCTGCGGAGCCTAGAGGAGTACTTATGCTCCTCCCAGCCCTACCAAAATGAAATGAGTAAAGATTTGGGGCCACTGATGGAAATTGTTCTCTCGGCCACTATCGCTTTGTTTATTCCAGGCAGGCAGTTTAAAATTGGGCCCAGTCTTTTATACCATGCATTGCACAGTATTATTCCAGTAAAGTGGGACTGTTTCTCTTTTTCAAGGGTCACAAAATCTAATTGTCAGCAAGTAAACAAAGGCTCATATCATTGGGAGTTTAATTGCTTGGTCATGGAACTCTGCAGATTGGTAAGTGTCAAGTTTCAGGCTGCAAGTCAGAGCACTCAGCATGAAAACAAAATGTGATGTCTGGGCTATGGTGTTTGAAGTGTGACATCTGTGCCCACAGGCATATCAGGTTTTTAATATATTAATAGATCTATATATTATGGAGCATATTTTGTATCATTTGTAATAATACCATAGGGGCATTCATTTGAATACGTTTTTCTGGAATTTTGCTTGAACCTGACTGGTGAGTGCAGGAGCTTGGCCGCAGTCAGGGACCCATGGGAATGTTCCTGGCTGTCAGTTGTGGAGGGGGTACTCTGGAGGCAATGTGAAGCTGCTTTCTGACTACAATCAAGGGGGAGAAGGTAGGAGGAGTAAGTGAGGCCAAGGTTTCCTTGTGAGGCCTGGAGGAGCACAGCCATCTCTCCTCCCCTCCCGCCGCTCAGGTCTCCAACTATATTGTAGTGGGTCCCGATGATATCACTTAAAGAATCCCTCTTCCTTCCTGCAGATCTCAAAAGATCAGGCTAAGATTGGGACACTGTGGGAAGGTGGCAGGATCAGAGGGGGTAAGTGGCTGGCTTAATTTTAACTGCCAACAAGCCCCGCAACCACCACCTGGCAGGAAACTGGGCAGGGCTGTTAAAATTGGGGTCTGCGGTCTCTTTAACTGTCTCTGCCTGATGGAAACCAGTGAACATGGAACACGGGACCTACCTGTTCCTTTCTGTCCCCAATCTGGCTGGCTGCAATATTAAATTGTAGGCAGCAAGGACACCTGTCTGGAGCTGACCATGTCCCTTTTAAATATGCTGACCGGGTTTTGATCTGCAATTTTAACCTGAGGCCTGAGTAGGCTAAACTTGCCAGGAATAGCAGCCAGAAGTAGTAGGGCCTTACATGGAAGCCTTGGCTCTCCCATGCCCTGGATTTCTCTTCCCTCCAAAATGAGAACAGAAAGTGCCAGAAATACTCAGCAGGTCTGGCAGCATCTGTGGAGAAAGAAACAGAGTTAACGTTTCAGGTCTGTGACCTTTCAAGAAATGGCAAAGGTTAGAAATTTAATAGTCTTTGAGCAATTAAAAGGGGGGTGGGAGAGAAGAGCAAAAGGGAAGGTGTGTGATAGGATGGAGGGCAGGAGAGATTAAATGACAGAGATGTCATGGAATAGAAGGCAAATGGAGTGCCAGAGTTGTAGTAAAAGACAAAGCATTTGTCCAGAGAAAGTGCTAATGACAGAATAATGAACAGCTCTGTCCGAAAGCAAAAACATGAAAAACAAGTTTAAGACTAGCCCATGGTTAAACAAAAATGGGGCTCATGGTCTGAAATTATTGAACTCAATATTGAGTCCAGAAGGCTGTAGAGTGCCTAATTGGAAGATGAGGTGCTGTTCCTTGAGCTTGCATTGAGCTTCACTGGAACACTACAGCAGGCCAAGGACAGAAATGTAGGCATGAGAGCAGGGTAGGGAATTAAAATGGCCAACAACCGGAAGCTCAGAGTCATGTTTGTGGACTGAGTGGAGGTGTACCGCAAAACGGTCACCCAATCTGCGTTTGGTCTCCCCAATGTAGAGGTAACCACATTGTGAGCAGCGAATACAGTATACTAAATTGAAAGAAATACAAGTAAACGTTGCTTCACCTGGAAGGAGGTTTGGGCCTTGGATAGGGAGGAGAGAGGAGTTAAAAGGGCACCTCCTGCAATTGCATGGGAAGGTGCCGTGGGAAGGGGACAAAGTGTTGAGGGTGATGGAGGTGTGGACCAGGGTGTCACAGAGGGAACGGTCCTTTCAGAATGCTGCAAGGGGAGGGGAAGATATGTTTGGTGGCATCATGCTGGAGGTGGCAGAAATGGCAGAGGATGATCCTTTGGATGCAGAGGCTGGTGGGGTGGAAAGTGAGGACAAGGGGAACCCTGTCGCGGTTCTGAGAGGGAGGGGAAGGGATGAGAGCAGAAGTGCGGGAAATGGGGTGGACACAGTCGAGGGCCCTGTCAACCACAGTCTGGGGGAATCCTTGGTTGAGGAGTAAGAAAGACATATCAGAAGCGCTGTTGTGGAAGTTTGGGATCATCAGAACAGATGTGTCAGAGACGGAGAAACTGAGAGAATGGAATGGGGTCCTTTACAGGAGGCAGGATATGAGGAAGTGTAGTTGAGATAGCTGTGGGAGTCAGTGTGCTTATAATAAATATTAGTGGACACCCTATCTCCAGAGATGGAGCAGAGAAGTTGAAGAAGGAAAGGGAAGTGTCAGAGATGGACCATGTAAAGGTGAGAGAATGGTGGAAGTTGGAAGCAAAGTTGACGAAGTTTTCCATTTCGGGGGCGAGAGCAGGAAGCGGCACCGATACAGTCATTGATATACCGGAAAAAGAGTTGGGGAAGGGGGTCTGAGTAGGACTGGAAAAAGGAATGTTCGACATATTCCACAAAAAGACAGGCATAACTAGGACCCATGCGGGTACCCATAGCGACACCTTTTATTTGGAGGAAGTGAGTGGAGTTGAAGGAGAAATTGTTCAATGTGAGAACAAGTTCAGCCAGGGGGAGGAGGGTGGTGGTGGATGGGGACTGATTGGCTCTCTGTTCAAGGAAGAAGTGGAGAGCCCTCAGACCGTCCTGGTGGGGGATGGAGGTGTAGAGAGATTGGACGTCCATAGTGAAGAGCAGGTGGTTGGGGCCAGGAAACTGGAAACTGTCAATGACGTAGGGTGTCAGAAGAGTCACAGATATAGGTGGGAAGAGACTGGACCAGGGAAGAAAAATTAGTCAAGATAGGAGGAAATAAGTTCAGTGGGGCAGGAACAGGCTGAAACAATGGGTCTACTGGGACTGTTGTGTTTGTGGATTTTGGTAAGGAGGTAGAAGCAGACTGGTCGGGGTTGGAGGCTATGAGGTGGGACGCTGTGGAGGGAAGATCTCCAGAGGAGATGAGGTCAGTGACAATCCTGGAGACAGTGGCTTGAAGTTCGGTGGCGGGGTCATGGTCCAGGGAAAGGTAGGAAGAAGTTTGAGAGTTTCTCTTCTCTCCCTTAATCGGGATTCCCATCCTGGAACATTTACCTTGTGATGGTGACTGTTCCTGCAGGTGCCTTGCAGCAGCCCCCTGCTTTCCAATTTAAATGCTGGAAAGCTGCTTTCTGCTAAAATCACGGCTCTTTTTTTGGGGAAGTCGGTAAGTGACATGTGTGAGGCCTGGCTGTTAAAATCACCCAAGCCTTCCCACTGTTGTTCGCAGACATGCATGAAGCTCGCATTAGCCGTGATCCCACTCAGCAGTTAAAATTGAGCCTCAATTACTCTGTATTCTGTCTGAGTTGTAAGTCCTTGCAGTTCACATATGAGCTATTGCTGAACCTTATTACTGCTGTTTCCATACCATTACTTGTCATGCGATAGATTTTAATTTAAAAGCAATTAGTGCACTCTGAAGTGACATAACGCACGGAGTGGGTCATAATGGGTATCAGGAAAACTCCCCAGGTCTCTGAGCAGCTCTTCAGTTACAGGGGGTCTCATCTGTACAGTATTTTTGCAGCTGGAAAATCTTAAAGTCAAAGAGACTTTTGCATATTTACCTTATAGAGCAGAATTGATGGGAATCGCTTTTGAAAGTCGGGAGAACATTAACCTTCCGATGCATGAACAAAAGGTGATCCAAAGTCTAAAGCACTTTTCACTGTTCCAAACCATCAGAAAAGCGTTTCTGCTTTTTGAAGTCAGTCAGCTAAACAGTAATAATAAACACCACCAGTTTAACATAGGCATCTGTCTTTCTTTGAATCAACTTTATTAGCATTTTACAAATGCCAGTTTATTTTCTGTGCCTAATATTCGCTGTGATCTTAATCTCTTCATTTTTGGTGGTGGGAAGAATTTGTATTGATTCACATCTTGCCATCTGAAGGTTGAGATTAGGGGGGGTGAAATTGATCTCCGGTGGTGGTGTAAAACAGGTGAGTCATCCGCCTATTTTACACACTGCCCACTTTTTGTTTCCAGTGGCTTCAATGGCAATGAAAATCAGGCAGGGTGTGAAATGTGCAGCTTATTCGCTAATGCTCACTTTGTACCACTGCCGGAGGCCAAATTCACCGCCAGTGCTTTTATCCCCCTATAGTTTTGCACCTCTGATAAATATCATTTTATGCCAGTATACCCAGCACAGGCAGGTGACCTGCTTTACAACCTGTAGTTTATTCACTGTAACAGTGCAGTGCTGATGGAGTATTACACTGTCAGGTGTGCTATCCTTTGGTTCAGAACTTAAATCAGCCTGCTAAGGTGGATGGTAAAAGTTCTGTGCTGCTGTGCAAAGAAAAGGAGAAAATTCTCCTCGTGATAAGTTTAAAACACTGTTTTAAAACACAACCCTCACATATAACTTACTTTCTCGTTCTGAACTTTTGTGCAAAAAAACATGAAGAAGATCTCAAAATATTACCGTAAAATATAATGCTAGTCCAGATTGGTGTTGTCATGCTAATGGCAAAAATCAACAAGCAGTGGTTCAGAAACTGAAGTTGGAATAATTGAGTGGGGGAGTGTGTGGTTCTCACACCACTAATTATGGCTGATGCTTTCAAAAAAAATCATCAAAGCTTAAAATGGGAAAATTCAAAAACTGTGTTCAAAATTTATTCTGCAGCATATGTAGCAATTTGTTTGGAATGTGTGTGTACCAGCATTCTGCTAAAAACCTTCTAAAAGTAGCAATGACGCATCATTTAAAAACAAAACAATAAAGTGATTTGTAACAAAATCTGTAAAAGCTCAAATCATACAGCAGGTCAGTAAGCATCTGTGGAGGCAACAGCCAGTGCTAAATTATTGGGTGCAGACCCTTCTGCAAAAAAAAAACACGATCCACATGTGTTGTGATAGCTGTCAATTATTTTTATATCTGTTGGTATAAAGGGAGTGGGCCTCACTTTTGTTGGTTTTAGGTGTCTATGAATACACAGAGTGAACAGTACTCCGATCTAACCTAGAACTACATATTCATATACAATGCATCATCTACCAGCTATCCTGGAAAAAAATGCTGGAAACACTCAATAGGTCAAACAGTATCTGTGGAGAGAGGGTTAATGTGTCGGGTCGATGACCTTTCATCAGACCCAGTGGCCATCATTCTGTATAGGCCACAGAGCATAGTGTTCATGAATCATATTGAAGTAATCTGTTCTGCATCAATTGAATTATTCACCGTGGATCTGCCTGCAGAATAAACACTCATGAATGAATGCTAGCAACATGCATAAACTTGATATCTTTGATCGGAACCTTGGGAAAATGTGCAGTTGCAGAATGCTCCTTTTTTGCCGGAATTCTCTGAGGAAACCAGGAAAAATTGTCAATGGATTTAGTTTTACTTTTGGTGGCAAAATAGTATTGTGGCTATGAAAGGGTTACAATTTCTGGTGAACTAAATGCATTAGTAGTATCGTAGCCTTAAAAAGGTTAAATTGTGTTTTTTTCCTTCCTCCCCAAGCAAGCTGAGATTAGGAACGTACCATATGCACAAACCCTTGCCTACCACTCTGAATGGGAAGTACTTATAACAAAGCACTGGACTATTTTAGTCATTTCATTTTATTCCTCTGAAATATTAAGTTGATTCAATGACTTAATAAGTTGAAGAATATTGACATGTACTTGAAATTATGTTGGGAGTAAATTTTGACTTTGGTCAATATTGTAAAATAGGTGTTATTGGATCAGCTACTTGTAATACATCATCCTGATTCTCATTTCCAAAGTCAAATGATCCCCGTTGAATTCATGGGTAAATTAATAGAACATGAGTTTGATATTGAGAGATGCTACTGGATTGGAATCACTGAAGACCAAAGACTGTACAAGTCAGAGACACTGGGCTAAAAATTCATTCATGTAGCACCACTTTGAAGCAGTGCTATGTAGACTACTTCAATTCCCTGGAGGCACACAGCACAGTGGGCCGATACCTGCACAGTATTCTTCAATGATACCACTGAAGAAAGCTGTGCGGGCCATAACCCATGGCACTGTCTGCCTACATAGCACCTTTTTGAAGCGCCATTACGCAAACAAATTTTTAGCCCACTAAACTTTCACAGAGCTATTGTCGGGTTCACTCTGTAATCTCTGCCCATCCTTTACGAGGCCAATGTTCCTGGGAGTGGAGTCAGGGTAGGGACTCCCTATGCAAGGAGTTCCTGCTTTGCCAGTGAATTCAGGGCTCAGTGGGATTACTGGTCTCCAGACGGGCTCAGGCCAAGCAAGTATCCTCAAATCCTGGAAAAGGCCAACTTATAAAGAAATTCTTCATTGGTCCCCTTATACAGGGAGCTGAAGAGGACATGGTTAAGGTCTGGGTGGGGGAGGCAGGGGAGGGTGTGTGCCTGGGCAATCCTCTCATGCTGGGCAGATGCCAGATGTTCTTGCTGCATGAAGAAGTGGGAACTGGAGGTGTGCTCATAGTGGCACTGATGTCTGTCTGCCTCATCCACATGGCTAGGTACTTTACCACTGACCCTATGAACTCTTGCGAAATTAATGCTGGAGAGGAGTAGTAGGCATGATCCCAAAATAACTGCTGGGCTTGTGGCCCATGGATTTTGGGACCAGAGTGTTTCTTGTTCACTCCTGCCCCCTAGCTCCCCAATCCAGTTGGGTGAATAAGATATTATAAAGAGCAGGAGATAATTAGGTTGGTTCTAGTGTTTTCAATAACCGCTTTATGTTTGGGAAATATTCATTTTGAAATTCCTGATTTTTTTTTTAATAAGGAGGACTACAAAGTTGAAATGTGTTTATTTGCTTCCTGAGGTAAAAGCCTGAATTTAAGACTGAGAGGCAGACACAAGCCCACTTCAGTTATACTCACCACATGAGTGCAAGCTCAGCACAAAGTGTCCTCTGCTTTCCCCCAGGCGGTCCTCGAAAGCCAATCCCTGTTTTTCTAAAGTGTTCTTAGGTATTAAAATCTGAGGGAGTAAAGTTTCAAAGAATTTTGACACAATGCTGACTTCTTTTTGAGGCCTTTGATTTTTTTTTCTTTTAACACTACAAATTGATCAAACTAACTGAATAGGTTTTAAAACCACTCCCTTCCTTCCCCCTTAAACCAAAACAGTCCTTGAAATGAGCACAAGTCTGTGCGAATGGAAGCCCTTTTGTTTAATTGCAGAGTGAAATGAAGTTGGCAGCATGACCTGTCACTCATGTTGGCATTTAGGATACTCCTTTCACTAATACTTTTCTGCAAGAAACCAACCTTAATTGAAGTTGCCAGAGATTTGGGGCTGCAACCTGTCACAGGGTTACCACCTGTAACATATTGCACTGGAAAGTCTGGATTTTTAAACAGGTTGTCCAGAAATTTCTAAAATGTAAGCCAGATGCCAAAAGTTTGTTTATTAAAATAGAAGGACATTTTCTCACTTACTTCTATTTCTTATATAAAAGCTTAGGTTTTTGCTTAAGTATTTTAATGCAGAAAGAAAACATCAGAGCTGAAGCTGTGATCTTACCCCCTAACCTGGCAGTGTTCTGCCACTTCCTGTTTATGACTTTGGAGTGATAGGACGCAGGTACTTTCTTGTGACTTTACTCGCATGATTCGGACTGGGCCTTTGATCAGTGTGTGGGAGGTGACACTATCAAGAGGACAGCTCCTTTTATTGAGTGAGGGAAACAAAACATTCAAAGGTTTAATTTCATCCAGCTAATCCAGAGTTTTAGTCATGGCGTAATTAACTTGCCAAGAAGTTAGAGTAGGGCATTGCTTAAAGCCATTATTTTCTGGAGGTTTTGGATGTTGGGATAAATGACACAATATTGATGCTGGCTAGTTCTTCGCAGACATAGATCAATGGAAGATTTGGCTCTATGGGTGCTGGCACGCTCCCTGGTGGTTAAACAGTCCAATTCTAGATCTGCAGGCTCTTGAGTATTTGGGGCACAAGCATTCTTGACCTGGGGAAGCCCAGGCAGAAGCAGCTTCCTTCCATTTTTCACATTTCTGTCCTATAGCTTCGTGTCCTAAGGACTCAAACCTGTGCGTAGCATTCCTGATTTTTGAGCGCCAGTTGTTCCTGTCAGCAGCTTCCTGCTCCCACGTCTGTTGTTAATTGTCGGCCAAGGAGAGTTGCATCTTCAGCTGGTCCTTGAAACGTTTTTGTGGAGCACCTCGATTCCACTTCCCAAGGCACAGTTCTCCATACAGCACTGCTTTTGGCATTCTGGTGTCCTTCATGCATGACACATACCCTGTCCAGCGCAGCTGCCAATGTAAGAGAATGCTTTCAATGCTGGGTAAATTTGCTCTTCCAAGGACTTCAATATTTGTAATGTAGTCCTGCCATTTGATATTTATGATGGAACGCAAGAAGCATTGATGGAAGCGTTCAAATAGTTCAATTGGTTTACTGTCCAGGACCCAAGATTCTGAGCCATATAAGAGGGTAGATAACAGCAACTCTGTACATTTGGATTTTCGAGGAAGTGCGCAATATTACCAAGCTACTTTAAAGCTAATTGCTAATTCAAGCAGAAATCCTTTGACTCAGAGACAAACAAGAACACAAACTGCCCAGAACACACAGCTGGAGGTAATACTGGTTACCTATCACAAAACCGGGGATAATGTCAAATTTTATGAATTATTGTAGCTGACTGAAATAATAAAAACAAACAATGCAATTCACAGCCTGCAACTGAAAGGTTTAATTATATTGGAATTTGGTGAGTAGCATTTCATCTAAATGAACTTCTATCCCTTGTCCTAAACTCTCAGATGACAATGAGAGATCTGAGTATTGAGATTAGGACATTTATTCCACTTTAGGATTCCAGTGTCAGTGACTCCCAGGTCAGTTAGATGTGCCTCAAACCCAACTTCAGAAGAGCATCTCCTGGTGCATTAGGAAGACTCTTTATCCATTTCTTAAACCTCCCATTCTGTGGTCTCTCATGGCAATTAATGCCATGTTTAAAGTTGTAGGCCTGTGCCGTGAGGAACTGGTTTGAGACAAGATGGAACCTTGCAACAGGTTCATTCCTGGCTGGATTTAAACCCAGGACCCAAAGGTGAAAACCTGATGTCAATCCCATTGTACCCTCAGATACTGACTTATGTTAGTATTGGGAGAGCAAGCTATGCTGAATCTGAGATAAGCACACCAGCTGGTGGCCCATTTGTCCGTGTTTGCAGCTATTGTCACGAGCATTATGCTATGCTGAAAGATTATTTTTTTTTTAACCCACCGGCTGAAAATCTGAATTAAAATTAAATTTTAAAAAAGGGAAAAAGGAACAGATAAAGGGTGACTGCTAGCAGCTAAAATGGCAACCAGAATTTGCATCACTATATCCTACATTCCATTGCATCGTGGAGACAAATTGTCTGGCCAGTCCCCTCCAGAACAATGACCTGGGGAATTTTGAATGAATCACCTGTCCTGCTCCCATTAACAAGACAGTAAAGCATCAATTGCGACATTAGACTGGTGGAAACGAACCACTCAAACCTAATCATTTGAACAATGGGAACAACCCTGGTTGAGAGAAGGGAATTCCTAGACACGAACTAATTAAGTTGCAAGAGGGAATGCACATTGAGCCATCATGTGACAGGCCCACCATTTGTGTGTTTAAGCTGGTGTTTTTCCCGTAGGAAGAGAGACAAGCAACTGGACACTGTCCAGAGAAGAGCCAAGTGGGGTCCTTCCTCTCTCTCTCTCTCTAGTCCATCTTGCAAGCTTTGCACCCTACCTTCTGCTGTAACCACCTAGGCCTATCACTGCTTCAGATAGAGACCCTTTGACGAAAATCATATGCCTCCCTGTTCTCCAGGAGAACTACCGAACCAGCTGGCCAAATCAGCAAGTCAGAGCCTCAGGACCACCAAGTTCAGATGGAAGCCAGCCGAGTCACCAAACTCCACAGACTGTATACCCCTTTTTACACAATCTTAGGGATCTCTTCCTGAAAATGCAGGGTTTTATGCAGCATCTGACCTTTGGTGACCTCCCAAACTCTTTATTCAATGAGTGTTTAGATTTGACATTTCAAGAAAAATGCCTATGAACCGGACTCCAATCCAAGCAATCTATCCTTCCCCACTCTATAACCTATTTGTGTGTGTGTGTGTGTGAAAGTTGGAGTGTAGTTTATTATTTTACTTAGATTGGTTTAAGTACAATAAAGCTAACCTCTTTGTTAAATTCAAGAGAACCTATCCAATTGGTTCTTTTATGATCATAGCACATAACTAGTTAAAACACTCACTGAATTGGCAAGTACATCCACTTTAAAAAAGAAATAACGCTGTTGCGGTCAAACAGGGAGAGGGACAAGAGGGGAGCCCTTCGACCCCTCCTCACCTGATCATAACACTATACTGGTGGTTTCAAGTTCCCCATGCTTGGAAGAGTTGTTTCATCAGTTCATCAGAACAATTTGAATCTAATGATTTACCGGAAAACATGAACCAGCCAGATGACAGGTTATGCTAACAATAAGCTTGCCCTGAGTGAAGTAAAGCTCTAAGAATGCTTGTCTTTACCTCATTGCTGGAACCTAGTGCCCTACTACCTGTGCTTAAATCAGAAAATTAAAATTTATTCTGGCTGGAGAGCTCCCCCATCAGTCAGTGTGGCTCCCCAGAATTTGAATCTGCAGTTCACTTTGTTTCTTCCCTATTATTATGCACAGTTTGGCTTCACCACCCCAGTTCCCTAGATTGAACCATAGAACTTTTGATAAAGATCTGCGTTTAATAAGAGAAGAGGCAAAAGATGTCATAAAAGATTCATTGCAGAAGGGTTTTAACATTACGATGGTACCTCCAAGGTGCTGATTTTGTTTTCAACTCTATAAAAGCTGTGAGGTTAATTGTTTATGGGTTGTTGACCAGTTTGACATGGAAAACAAATGTAAGGGTGAGGAGTACAGCAAGCCGAGGTCTGGTCGGAGGCAATTCCTAAAGAAAGGTCATGCTTTCTCAAATTTAGGTCATGTTTTATCTTTTGCTTATGTATATTCAAACTGTTCTTTTTAGGTTACAGGTTTCTCATCTAGAGATTTATTACCTTTTAAAGTGTTGTTCAAAGTGTAGTTGCATCTGAATTATGGAGTATGGTTCATAGGCATTTTCTTAAAATGTCAAATCTAAACACTCATTGATTAAAGAGTTTGGGAGGTCACCAAAGGTCGGATGCTGCATAAAACACTGCATTTTCAGGAAGAGATCCCTAAGATTGTGTAGGAGTGAATTAGTTGAGGTAATGCACATCGTAACAAGTGCTAATTTTTATCTAATTTTATAAACTTGCCAGTCAGGTCTCTGAGTATTTGCCACTGTCAATGTATTTTTCTTTATGTTCATGACAACATAGTTAATCAAGTTACAAGTAATTTGTCTTTGGGGAAAAAACTCTTAAAATCTTGGTACTAGCAAAACCAAACAATGCGTAAATTTTTAAAACAAAGTTTGCAACCTCCCATCCTTAGAATGAAAAACTATTACAGCACAGGAACAAGTTTGTGCTGATGTTTTTCTCCACAAGCCATTTATTTAGAATGTTTTTCTCAACTCTCCTTTAATTCTGATAATGTAGCCCTCTTGTTACTATCTTACTGATCAATGGAAATAATCCCTCACTAACTACTTCAACATAACCTTATAACATCATAATCTTGAAGATCTCTGTAAGGTTATTGATCAACCTTCTCACCTTTAGTGAAAAAAGTTCTAACATTTCAAGTCTTCTTGAAATGGCAAGATGGATACAGAACTGGCTCAGTCATAGACAGAGGGTAGCAGTGGAAGGGTGCTTTTCTGAATGGAGGGATGTGACTAGTGGTGTTCCGCAGGGATCAGTGCTGGGACCTTTGCTGTTTGTAGTATATATAAATGATTTGGAGGAAAATGTAGCTGGTCTGATTAGTAAGTTTGCGGACGACACAAAAGTTGGTGGAGTTGCGGATAGTGATGAGGATTGTCAGAGGATACAGCAGGATATAGATCGTTTGGAGATTTGGGTGGAGAAATGGCAGATGGAGTTTAATCTGGACAAATGTGAGGTAATGCATTTTGGAATGTCTAATGCAGGTGGGAAGTATACAGTAAATGGCAGAACCCTTAAGAGTATTGACAGGCAGAGAGATCTGGGCGTAAAGGTCCACAGGTCACTGAAAGTGGCAACGCAGGTGGATAAGGTAGTCAAGAAGGCATACGGCATGCTTGCCTTCATCGGTCAGGGCATAGAGTATAAAAATTGGCAAGTCATGCTGCAGCTGTACAGAACTTTAGTTAGGCCACACTTAGAATATTGCGTGCAATTCTGGTCGCCACACTACCAGAAGGACGTGGAGGCTTTGGCGAGGGTACAGAAGAGGTTTACCAGGATGTTGCCTGGTCTGGAGGGCATTAGCTGTGAGGAGAGGTTAGATAAACTCGGATTGTTTTCACTGGAACGACGGAGGTGGAGGAGCGACATGATGGAGGTTTACAAAGTTATGAGCGGCATGGACAGAGTGGATAGTCAGAAGCTTTTTCCCAGGGTGGAAGAGTCAGTTACTAGGGGACATAGGTTTAAGGTGAGAGGGGCAAAGTTTAGAGGGGATGTGCGAGGCAAGTTCTTTACACAGAGGGTGGTGAGTGCCTGGAACTTGCTGCCGGGGGAGGTGGTGGAAGCAGGTACGATAGTGACGTTTAAGAGGCATCTTGACAAATACATGAATAGGATGGGAATAGAGGGATACGGTCCCCGGAAGTGCAGAAGGTTTTAGTTTAGGCAGGCATCAAGATCGGCGCAGGCTTGGAGGGCCGAATGGCCTGTTCCTGTGCTGTACTGTTCTTTGTTCTTCATAATTATAAACCCCATTTCTGGTGAAATCCCAGCAAACTACAGTATGCCTTTTGCATTGCTTTGATATCTTTCTATAATGAGGTTCTCACAAACACACACAATACTTCAATTATAGTCTGTTCTTTTTATCGATTTGCCCTGCCGTTTTAATACACACATTTGCACACCACAGCCCCTTTGTTCCCATATTCCATTTAAATGATGAGCACTGAAGATGTCCCTCTACTTTTACTTCTAAAAAAGGCACTACTTCACATTACTCCACGTTCAACTATGTCTACCATGTACTGCTCACTCTGCTAGCCATGCTGGCTTGCAGTCTTTCACAACTCTCATCACAAATTGCAACACTGTAACAATTTGGTGTCAACGACAGATCAATTATAAGAGATGGACTTGAGTTGAATAAATCCTCAGGTCAAACATTCCTGATCACTCAGGCGAATTGGTTACTGTATGCTTGGAGCTTAACCATGTGCACAAAGGAACAATAAATCTACGTAATTATTGTTCAAATAAAAAAAAAATGTATGTTATTGGTTCGAGTGTTTCACTTGAAGACTCCTAAGTCTCTTAGATGGTTGATGTCTTATGGCCCCATCCCACCTTCCACATTTGCACTGTATAGAAAACTTTCAATCTCCATGTGATTACCTATAGTATTTCTTTCCAATTTGTAGAACTTTAATAAACTGTAGGCACTACCCTGCCACAATTTGCCATTGCTATGATACAGTTTGATTTTGTTCACACTGCTGTGCTGACTGATATCATGATAGATTAGATATATAATTGTGAGTGCATGCAGTGCCTGCTCCATATTGTATACAGCACATTCCACAATCACAACAAAGAATTATGATTCAGTATTTTATTTGTTTTTGCTAATTTATAAAGGTTTATTTTGTGGAACAGTGGCAATGCCTGTTGTTTTTGCAGACCCTGCTGGACAATCTACAACAGGAATGACTGGTAATACGAGAAGAGCAAGGGATGCATAACAGGAATGTTTCTTGAAAAGGCACAGCACCATCATGCAATCCTTTCTTGGGAAGAATGTTCACTTGATTTGTGGAACAGTCTATTACCATAGTTATTGGTATGGGATGATGCGATGATACTGGTAAAGAGCAATAAAATTATCCTGTCAGAGAGATTAACTGTCCAATACAAATTTGTAAAAATTCTGGTGATGCTGGGCCTTTGCTATATGTTTTCTTCTGCATAAGGTTAAAAATAACCTGATTCATTGTCAGCCATGGAAGTTAATTGTTTTGCTACAAGGTATAATATAGCTTTAATGTAAAGAAAATAAAACCATGTTTAGTTACAAATCAGACCTGAACTGGTCTCTTTGTCAGTTTGGAATCTGATCAGATTTGTAACATTTACATTTATTTCTTTATCTGTTCAGTTATTCTTCCAGCTGCAGTTATAAATGTTGCAGGCATCTCTCCCTATCAAAGAGGGTTTTACTGCGATGACGACAGCATCAAGTACAGCTATAAGAAAAGTGTGGTACCCAATCTCCTGCTCTTAGCAGTGGGAACACTACTGCCAATTGCTTGTGTAAGTTTATATCTGCTGGTGCATGGCCAAGCCAAGACAAAGTGAAATGTGGCATTTCCTGACCGTAATTCTTTTCTTGATGGGCTCTCTGATTCTCAGCAGCTCATTGCTCCACATGGACTGTGCTCCATATATTTTAGGGAGCATCTCAGAAATTCTGTTAATTGAGCAACATTAGGGTGGTGGGGAAGCCTAATGTCTGTAAGCCATTATACCATTCAGTAATTTCTATATTTACATTCTTGTTAATACTCCTGGTGAATCAGCAACACATTTCAATTTTTTCCACAACAATCACTCACAAACAAAAATATTTGGAAACCCCTATCTCAGAAGGGGTTCAGTACTCCATCAGTGGAATATTTTTTTGTTCTCCTACACCAGCAATGACCTTTGCACTCATCTGAGTGAGAGGAACCAAACTGTTTTGTTCTGTGGTCACTGTGTGAGTGAGAGGGACAGAAGAGATGAGGGGAGGCTTATCATCCTTTGGAACCGGTTGAACCCCTTAGTCACGCCCCTTAGGCTAGGTACTTCAGACTTGGTCCGTTCTCAGGGACAGGAGGGTGTGGCTATGAGTGAGGCAGGTATGGGGATCCAGAAGGTAGCAATGGAGGAGCCTCTGTCCTTGCAGTTGTTTCAACAGGTTCGAGGTGCTTGCAGTTTATGTGGACGAGAACAGGGACTGCAGGGAGGATGAGCAAACTGGCCACAGCTTGGTGATAGGGAGGCATTCAAGTGAGGGGAGTGAAAAGAAATGTAGTAGTAGTAGGGGACAGTATAGTTAGGGGGATAGATACTGTTCTCTGCTGCTGAGAGTGTGAGTCCCAAAGGCTGTGTTGTATGCCCGGTGCCAAGGTTAAGGACATCTCCTTGGGGTTGAAGAGGAACATGGAGTGGGAGGGGGAAATCCAGTTGTCGTGGTCCATGTGGGTCCCAATGACATAGGTAGGACTAAGAAAGAGGTTCTGCTGAGGGAATATGAGCAGCAAGGGGCTAAATTAAAAAGAACCATAAAGATAATAATCATTGGATTACTACCTAAGTCATGAGAAAATTGGCATAGGGTAAATAAGATCAGAGAGTTGAATGTGTGGCTCAAAGATATATGTGGGAGAAATGGGTTTCGATTCATGGGGCACTGGGCATCAGTATTGGGGAAAGAGGGAGCTGCACCATTGGGTTGGCCTTCACCTGAACTGCGCTGAGACCAGCTTCCTGGCGAATCGTATAACTAGGGCTGTAGAGAAGGCTTTAAACTAAATAGTGGGGGCAGAAGGATTCAAGTGAGGGGAAATTTAGAAAGTTAACGAGAAAGGTCAAGGCAATAATGCAGGGTACTGATCCGAGTAATGATAACCTGAGTGTGACAGGAAGGGGAAGAGCGTACAAACATAAGAGTGCGCCAGTAAATAAGTTCAGAGTAGGGAAAAATGATAAAAAGTCAGAATTAAAGGCTCTTTATCTGAATGCCCAAAGTATTCGTAACAAGATAGATGAATTAATAGCACAAATAGAAATAAATGGGTATCATTTGACAGCCATTACAGAGACATGCAAGGTGACCAAGACTGGGAACTAAATATTCAAGGGTATTTGACACTTTGGAAGGATTGGAAGAAAGGGAAAGGAGGTGGGGTAGCTCTGATAATAAAGGATAAGATCAGTGCAGTAGTGAGAAATGATCTTGACTCGGAAGATCAAGATGTAGCATCAGTTTCGGGGGAGATAAGAAATAACAAAGGAAAGAAGTCACTGGTCACTAGGACAGAATATAAATCAATAAATAATGGGGGTTTGTAGGAAAGGTCGTGGGTGACTCCAATTTTCATATAGATTGGACTAATCAAATTGGCAAAGACAGCCTGGAGGATGAGTTCATAGACGGTAGCAGGGTCAGTTTCTTAGAACAATTCATTCTTGAACTAAACATGGAGCAGGCTATTTTAGACTTGGTTATGTGTAATGAGACAAGATTAATAAATAACCTCATTAGTAACAATCCTCTAGGCAAGGGTGATCATAACATGATAGGATTTCACATTCAGTTTGAGGATGAGAAGTTTGGGTCTGAAACTAGTGTCTTAAACTTAAATAAAGGCAATTACAAGGGTATGAAGACAGAGTTGGCTAAAGTGGACTGGGAAAATAAATTAAAAGGTAAGACAGTAGAGCAGCAGTGGCAGACATATTTCAACAAAGATATTTTCCATTGAGAAAGACTGTATGAGAAGGATGTACCATCTGTGGCTAACTAAGGAAGTTAAGGATGGTATCAAATTGAAAGAAAAGTCATACAATGCTGCAAAGATTGGCCAGAAGGTTGGGAAAAATTTAGAAACTGGAATAGGTTGACTGAAAAAATAGTAGAGGGAGAAATTAGAGTATGAGAGTAAACTAGCAAGAAATATAAAAACAGACAGTAAAAACTTTTATAAATATATTAAAATGAAGAGAGTAGCTAAAGTAAGTGTTGGTCTCTTAGAGGATGAGACTGGGGAATTAATATTGGGAAACAAGGGAATGGCAGAGACTTTGAACAAGTATTTTGTATCTCTCTTCATAGAAAGACACAAAAAGCATCCTAAGAATAGCAGAAAATCAAGACACAAAAGGGAGGGAGGAACTTAACAGTCATTATCACTGGAGCAAAAGAGCAAAAGTACTAGGAAAACTAATGGGTCTAAAGGCTGACAAGTCCCCTGAACCTGATGGCCTGCATCCTAGGTCCTAAAAGAGGTGGCTGCAGAGATAGTGGATGCATTGGTTGTAATCTTCCCAAATTCCCTAGATTCTGGAAAGGTCCCAGTGGATTGGAAAACTGCAAATGTTACACCTTTATTCAAGAAAGGGTGGGGGGGTGGGGGGGAGGTGGGTGGTGGTGGGTGACAGAAAGCAGGAAACTTATAGGCCAGTTAGCTTAACATCTGTCATTGGGAAAATGATGAAATCCATCATTAAGGAAGTAGCAGCAGGATATTTAGAAAATCATACCTGCACCTGAAGTGCTGTAACCTGCAAGACTACGGGCCAGGTGCTGGAAGGTGGGGTTAGATTGGACGGCAAGATTTTTCAGCCAGCTCAGACACGATGGGCTAAATGACCTCTTTCTGTGCTGTAACTTTTTTATGGTTCTATCATGCAATCAGGCAGAGTCAGCATGGTTTTATGAAAGGGAAATCGTGTTTGACAAATTTATTAGAATTCTTTGAAGATGTAACAAGTAGGGTGGATAATGAGGAACCAGTAAGGATTTCAGTAAGGCGTTTGATAAGGTTCCCCACGGTAGGCTATTGCAGAAAATACGGAAGTATGGGGTTGAAGGTGATTTAGAGCTTTGGATCAGAAATTGGCTAGCTGAAAGAAGACAGAGGGTGGTGGTTGATGGCAAATGTTCATCCTGGAGTTTAGTTACTAGTGGTGTACCGCAAGGTTCTGTTTTGGGGCCACTGCTGTTTGTCATTTTTATAAATGACCTGGATGAGGGTGTAGAAGGGTGGGTTAGTAAACTTGCGGATGACACGAAGGTCGGTGGAGTTGTGAATAGTGTCAAAGGGTGTTGTAGGGTACAGAGGGACATAGATAGGCTGCAGAGCTGGGCTGAGAGATGGCAAATGGAGTTTAATGCGGAGAAGTGTGAGGTGATTCACTTTGGAAGGAGTAACAGCAATGCAGAGTACTGGGCTAATGGGAAGATTCTTGGTAGTGTAGATGAGCAGAGAGATCTTGGTGTCCAGGTACATAAATCCCTGAAAGTTGCTACCCAGGTTAATAGGGCTGTTAAGAAGGCATATGGTGTGTTAGCTTTTATTAGTAGGGGGATCGAGTTTCGGAGCCACGAGGTCATGATGCAGCTGTACAAAACTCTGGTGAGGCCGCACCTTGAGTATTGCGTGCAGTTCTGGTCACTGCATTATAGGAAGGATGTGGAAGCTTTGGAAAGGGTGCAGAGGAGATTTACTAGGATGTTGCCTGGTATGGAGGGAAGGTCTTACGAGGAAAGGCTGAGGGACTTGAGGTTGTTTTCGTTAGAGAGAAGGAGGAGGAGAGGTGACTTAATAGAGACATACAAGATAATCAGAGGGTTAGATAGGGTGGATAGTGAGAGTCTTTTTCCTCGGATGATGATGGCAAACACGAGGGGACATAGCTTTAAGTTGAGGGGTGAAAGATATCGGACAGATGTCAGAGGTAGTTTCTTTACGCAGAGAGTAGTAGGGGCGTGGAACGCCCTGCCTGCAACAGTAGTAGACTCGCCAACTTTAAGGGCATTTAAGTGGTCATTGGATAGACATATGGATGAAAATGGAATAGTGTAGGTCAGATGGTCGGCGCAACATCGAGGGCCGAAGGGCCTGTACTGCGCTGTAATGTTCTAAATTCTAAATTCAGTAGATGTAGTGTATTTGGATTTCCAAAAGGCATTCTATAAGGTGCTACATAAAAGGTTACTACACAAGATAAGAGCTCATGTTGTTGTGGGTCATATTTCAGCATGGATAGATGATTGGCTACGTAACAGGAAACAGAGAGCCAAGATAAATGGGGCATTTTTGGGTTGGCAAATTGTAACTAGTGGAATGACATAGGGATCAATGCTGGGGCCTCAACTTTATATGATCTATATTAATGACTTGGATGAAGGGACCCAGTGTATTCTAACCAAATTTGCAGACGATACAAAGATATGTAGGAAAGCAAGTTGTGAGGAGGATACAAAGCGTCTGCCAGGTGATATAGATAGGTTAAGTGAGTGGGCAAAAATTGGCAACTGGAGTATAATGTGGAAAAATGTGAGATTATCCACTTTGGCAGGAAGAATAAGAAAGCAGAATATTATTTACACGGAGAGAGACTGCAGATCACAAAAGATTAACATGCAGGTACAGCAAGCAATTAAGAGGGCAAATGGAATGTTGGCATTTATTGCAAATGGGATAGAATATAAAAGTAGGGAAGTCTTGCTACAACAAGACAGGGCATTAGTGAGAGCGCACCTGGAGTACTGTGTACAGTTTTGGTTTCCTTACTTAAGGAGGGATATACTTGCATAGGAAGCAGTTCAGAGAAGGTTCACTAGGCTGATTCTTGGGATGAGGGTGTTGTCTTATGAGGAAAGGTTGAGCAGGTTGGGCCTATACTCATTAGAATTTAGAAGAATGAGAGGTGATCTTATAGAAACATATAAGATTCTGCGGGGGCTTGACCGGGTAGAGGATGTTTCCGCTCATGGGGGAATCTAGAACTAGGAGGCACAGTTTCAAAATAAGGAGATGAGGAGGAATTTCTTCTCAGAGGGTTGTTAATGTTTGTAATCCTCTTCCCCAGAGAGCAGTGGAGGGTGGGTGATTGAATATATTCAAAGCGGAGATACAGATTTTTATCTACAAGGAGTCAAGGGGTATGGGGGGACAGGCAGGAAAGTGGAGTTAAGGGCACGATCAGGTCAGCCATGATCTTATTAAATAGCGGAGCAGGCTTGAGGGTCTGAATGACCTACTCCTGCTCTTATTTCTTATGTAACCCAGAGATGAAAGGGCAATGCTTTTTCCTGTCATATGTATGACATTAAACAAAGTTTTATATATAAAAAAAAGTGGAGCAGAGGGGAAATGCACAAAATGTCTCATAAAAAAGGAAGTGCCAAGAAAACAAGAGGGGGTGGGAATAAAATGAAGAAGTGAAGAAACAAAGAACTCTGGAAATGTTTCAAAGAGTTATGAAGGGATTAGAGGATTAACCCAGTAGTCAGGGCTGTTCATACACTAATGCCCCTTGTAGATCCATGGGATTAATTCTGATACTAATTACAAGATAATAACTGTGGAAAGATTTCTCTGTTTACATATTTATTTCTAATAGCTGAGATGCTTTAACCCCAAACAAAATGTTTGACAAACTAGCCTTGTTCGAATCAAACAGAATAAGCTCTATATAATGATTAAGAAATGCCTCAATATATATTTTTATAATAAAAATTATTTCACAAATGGTATGAAAATTAAAATACTTGAGCGATGGAAAGGAATCTTTTGTTCTAGGACCAAACTTTAGATGGCTTGACCTTCCCACAATCCAAATGAAGCACAGTGTGTTTTGGGGGTACTTGTGACAATTTTCACTATCTAAATTTCACAATTATGCACAGTTTATAAGTACATTATTGCACCATAAGGTATAGAGGGGATGGGTATGTGAAAATAGCAAATGGAGTGTTTTTGCATTTGTCCTGTAATGCCACATTTTTACTCTGTTGAAGCAGTTGTGCCCCTAAGCTGTTTGTTGTCTCTGTTACTTACTCTTGCTTTGTCTGTATCTGTTGTCGTCCTTTCCATTAGCTGGCCTCCCTTTCCTGGTTATCGAAACTAGCACCATCAAACCTTATAAGCGTGGATTTTACTGCAATGACGAAAGCATCAAGTATCCCTATAAGAATGGAGAAACAATCAGTGATGCTGTGCTTTGTGCTGCTGGTATTCTAATCACCATCCTCTCTGTAAGTCTCCAATCGCTTTGATCAAATCAATTGTGCCTTTTAGTCTGCTCGCTGAAAGCAAGCCATGAATCCGCAGAATTCCTTTGCAAAGTTTATTTCCTTCATTACGGCATTTCAAAACTAATGAGCGCTGCACCAAAAGGTTTCAACAGTAAACAAGGAATTGTAAAAATCTAATTTTATTCTTTCTGACCAAAATTTCTAGTGAGTATATTTAGATATATACAGAGGCCTGAAATTCCGCATTCTTTTTGGCACAAAAGCGGCATAGTTCTGACGTATGAAGGCAGAATGTCAGATATTCCAGAGTTTTACTTATTTTAAAATATACCCTATCCAGCAAAACATGCGCCTGCCCCCAAAATGGTAGATGTATTCAAATAACAGAATAATGAGAACAAAACCTGCTGTCCTAGAAATTACTCCCTGTATATCAGAAATGCACCTGGCTAAACGTAAGCTTGTAAAAGAGGGGAAGTTACCTTCATGACTTGTCAAATCAGGAATTGGTTGAGCTCAGAGTCTTTTAAAATCCACAAACTTTGAAACATCAGCTTGATTGGACTGATCAGAAAAAATCTATTCTCAGCTGTGCTGTTAAGAGAGGATTCTGCAAACTCCCTTTCATAAGTTTCAGGCAAGGAAATTGTTTCAGTCCCACACTTCTGTCATGGCAACCTGACTATGAGAATTTTAGATACGACCATACGATGGAGACTGAACAGTAGCAGGAGGAAGAGAAAACAACAGTCTCACACAATAAGGCTATGCTAAAAGAGAAGACTAACTAGGAGGCAATCTTCCACCTGAGCATCTGTTGTCCCTCCAGAATGTCTCAGAAATCTGCTTAAGGAGCTGATGGTTCATTAAGGAGATCCAATAGGAACTTTGTGACCTGTTGAAAACTGCTGTCCAAATATCCTCTCAAACACAAAAGCCAGCAAACAATAGACTTTCCTTGGAACACGTTCTCCAGGCTCCCCAAAATCTCTATAAATGGGGCGATCTCCCACCTAAGCCCTGGGATTCCTGGTGGTTGCGGCCCACCTTCTCCTGTGAAAGAGATGAATATTGCAGTGCAGGTTGGACAGAGGCCTTTGTTGCAACATTTTCAAACATCAGGCTTTTTTAGGGGCAGCGATCAAAGAATTGATGTGGTGAGGTAGGGAGGGTTGCTCACATATATCACACTGTAAAGGAAGGTACATTTTTAGCTGAGGAGGTGAGAGAGGATGTGAGATTGGTTCAGAGTCCAAAGGACATGATCAGACCACCATGAGGATAATGAATGAAAGAACGCGACACGTTCAGAGAGACTGAAGAAGGCGTCAGAAGGGGTAGATGAAGTCATTAAACCTCTTCCTGCTATGCAAGAGTCAAGGAGGTGTCGCTCACTGCCACAGCCACCTCACTCACAAGGTGCGGGAAATGGGTTTCATGGATTTCTTGTCCCAACTTGAAAGAACCCGGCCTTCCTGCTGCACTTCTCTATTAGGAGGACATCGCTGTCAGGTTCCTTGGCCCAAGCTGCCATTCTTCTCGCCCAGGTTGCCTGCTTCCTCCAGCAATGCAATTTCCTCTTTAAGCAGCAGGTTTTATATCTTTATGTACTCCAGATATCCAGCTCGCCCTCTCGATTGAGCAGAGATTCGGGGCCTAACTCCCTCTCTACACGTTTGACTACAGCTGCTCCCTTCAGCATTGCAGACTATATTTACTGTCTGCATACCTCTCCTTATTTAAATGATATGTCCCACAATTTATGGAAGTTCTACCCCACCTCACTTCCGATGGTGCAATTGGTGATGTTGGAACATTGGGCTCAATGCATGCAAAATGAAAACGAAGTTGCCGAGAATGTCAACGTTAAGAAAACACTTGGGTTGTTAGGTCTGTAAGAATGGACTTTGTGCAAATCAGCACTCAGAACTATAACCTTGGACAAAATGTTAGTGATTTAACTTATATAAAAAGCAAAATAGATGAGGGGTTTGGTGCACCATCTGTATGGCCATACATCCGATCATACGAACTAGGAGCAGGAGTAGGCTATTCGGCCCCTCGAGCTTGCTCTGCCATTCTATAAAATCATGGCTGATCTGTTTGTGGACTCAACTCTACTTTCCTGCCAACCCCTATACCCTTTGTCTCCCTTGTTTGTCAAGAATGTGTCTACCTCTGCCTTAAAAGCATTCAATGACCCTGCTTCCACCGTTCTCCGGGGAAGAGTTCCATAGACTCACGACTCTCTGAGAGAAAAAAATTCTCCTCATCTCTGTCTTAAATGAGAGACCCCTTATTATGCCCCCTAGTTTTAGTGTCTCCCATGGGAAAATGTCCTTTCAACATTCACCCTGTCAGGTCCCCTCAGGATCTTATGTGTTTCAATAAGATCACCTCTCATCCTTCTAAACTCCAATGAATACGGATCCAACCTGTCCAACCTTTCCTCATAAGATAACCCTCTCGTCCCAGGAATCAGTCGAGTGAACCTTTTCTGAACTGCTTCCAGTGCAATTCTATCCTTCTTAAGTAAGGAGACCAAAACTGTACACAATACTCTAGATGCGGTCTCACCAATGCCCTGTAAAACTGTAGCAAAACATCTCAACTTTTATATTCCATTCCCCTTGCAATAAATGACAACATTTCATTTGCCTTCTTAATCACTTGCTGTCCCTGCATACTGACTTTTTGTGTTCCGTGTATTAGGACACCCAGATCCCTCTGCATCTCAGAGTTTTGCACTCTCTCTCTATTTAAATAATATATTGCTGTTCTATTTTTCCGGCCAAAGTGGACAAGTTCGCATTTTCCCACATTATACTTCATATGCTAAATCTTTGCCCGCTCACTTAACCTATCTATATCCCTTTCAAAATTCCTTATGTCCTCTTCACAGCTTACTCTCCTACCTATCTTTGAGTCATCAGAAAATTTAGCAACCTTACATTCATTTGCAGAAATGTGGGGGGAGAAAAGGAATCTGGTTATGGGATTGTTCACATTTAAACCAATGAAAATTCTGGAAATGTGTGTTGTTACCAATAAATTACATTAATTCACATAAGAATTGTGAAAATTAGCTGATTTCCAAGGATTAACATATTCCACTGAATCATTCTGAGAAATGTGTTCATGAAGCAATATCTTCTGTCCTGTAAAAGACAGTCCTCTCCTTACCCAATCCTTTTACTAGCTTAATGAAGTTTTGCATGTGTTATTTCAGTTGTGAGAACTTGGAAACGCTGCAAATGCTGGGATTAAGTGAGCACTTTAGCCATTCCATTCCATTTTCTCATTTAAATAATTCACCTACTCCCGTCTGAAAGGTAGTTTTATTTGTTTTTTGTTTGAACTTGCACCCTTGATGAGGGAAACCACATCTAAACTTTGATTAAATAAAAATGACCAGTCCCAAACCTATTTACCTTGAAGTCAGTGCCAGGAATACCTCCTTACTAAAGTGGCAAAGTTTCAAAGATAGTTTTTTCTAGTGAGTTTGCTACATTTTTGGTATCTATAGCAACACCATCGCTATGCGAATTGCTGTTCTTGTAAAATCTATGTTGGGGTGTTTATCTACAAGGCGGTTCTCATTTTGAGGTAGCGGTATGTTAAAGGGGCCCTCAGGATTCGGCAGTACCAAATTAACCAATCAAGCTAAAAAGGAAAAAAAATTGTTATGATTGGGAAAATAAAAAAGGATTTTTAAAAAAATAAAACAGTACAATCTTGGAAGGCCTGAGATAGTGCAAGTTTTCCAAAAGGCTTTGACACTGGAAAAATTAATTACTTTGGCAAAATGCCGTGAAGCTTTGGTTCATGAATTGTATGCGATGGATTCTGCAGATTCCATAAAGGATTTAGTGATTCTTTTTCTCCTTCCAGTCGGCAGTGTTCCAGCTGTGGCAGTACCATTGTGCCTCGGCCTCCAGGGTAGTTTCAATTACTGTTTAGAATGTATGTCTAGAGCAAGGCACTAATGATTGAAATAGTTCTTAGGTAATTTCTTCTCCCAGCACACTTATATCTGCATGGATTATATATTTTGTAGCATGCAGCACAAAAAATATTTTATTGCTTGCATTCTGCCACTTATGAGTCATGTGCTGTCAGCAATGCAGATAGTGAGCAAATGAAGCATCTGATCAGGAGCATAACAAAATTATTTCAGAGATTGAGTCCTTTGTGATCTATTTACCATAATTTCTGTCAAAAGATAGACTGGGTGGTGGTGTGGATTATACACTAGCCTTTCATCTTTGGGATGTGGGTTCAAAGTTATCCCAGACTGATGGGATGAAAGCCTCCTTTGCCAGTTGGCCTAAGGATCAAATATGAAGTGAGTTTGAAAATTCTCAAACCAATTCCTATTGGGGAGAGCACAAAACTGTGCTGTAATAGTACTTCTTGAACTTGGAGCTGAGGCATATTGTAGGGGCAGAGTATAAGGAGCTTGACTGCTAACCTGACATGCTTACTCCTGATATTCAATGCCTGAAATGGAAAGCATTCCATTACCGGGCACTAAAAGCCTTATTGAGCAAAAAATTGATTTTAAAAAGTTTTTTAAAAAATAAAGTAAAAAGAAAATGTTTTATAGATTGCAGTGAACCCAGCTTTCTAGTGTTATCTTTGATTTTGCTGTTTGGTTACATTAACTGTTTAAGGGGTTACAACTGTATTTGCTTTAGGAAAGTATTGTTGGCTGCCTACCATCCCCAAAGCTTTAAAATGAAGGCAAAATGTTCCCATTTAATTTGCCTGTTACCAGAATTGTATCTGTTATTGGTAAGTGATTGATAGCTAAAGAGATTCATAGAGACATAACTCATAGAGTTATTTATGACACAGAAGGAGGCCATTCGGCCCATCAAGTCCATGTCAGCTCCTCATGGAGCTCTGCAGTCAGTCCCACTCCCTGCTCAATTCCCGTAGCTCTGCAATTCTATTTCTTTCAGATGGCCATCCAACTTCCTCCTGAAATCATTGATCGTCTCCGCTTCCAGCATCCTTGTAGGCAGCGAGTTCCAGGTCATTACCACTGCTGCATTAAAAAAAAAAGTGCTTCCTCATATTCCCGCTGCATCTTTTGCCCAAAATTTTCAATCTGTGTCCCCTAGCCCTTGTACTATTTGTTAATGGGAACAGTTTTTCCTTGTCTAACTTATCTAAGCCTGTCATAATCTTGTACACTTCTATTAAATCTCCTCTCAATCTCGTTTGTTCTAAGGTGAACAAACCCAGCTTTTCCAACCTAACCTTTTAACTAAAATCCTCCATCCCTGGAACCATTCTGGTAAATCTCCTCTGCACCCTCTCAAGGACCCTCTCATCCTTCCTGAAGTGTGTGACCAACAAGAGCTTTATAGAGGTTCAGTATAACCTCCCTGCATTTGTACTCAATGTCTCTATTTATGAAGCCCACAATCCCATTGCTTTAGTAACTGCTGTCTCAGGTGCACAGAAAATACATGTATTGTAAACAGGGAGAGTCTTAGCAAAAACTATTCGTAACCCTACCTCATTATCCTGGTTATTTGTTCTAGCATTGGCATTAATTGCAGTTGCCTGTGACTTATATTTCTCTGGAACTGGAACTGCTTTATCTCTCTGCTCTGCATTTCAAGTTGCTGTTAAGAGTCTTGCTTGAAATTGATTTGTGCACTCTCACCTTAGTTCCTAATGGGCATGGGCTCACAGCATGAAGTTGCCTATATCTTGGCACAACTTAGCATTAAACTGGTAATCTCATTCTGAGAATCCATAAGGATGCCTGGTATGAGAAATGCTAAATAGTACATTGCAAGGGATAAGTGCTGTTCCAAGACTCGGGCGTAAGTATACTTTTAGGCAATCGCAGAAAACTTTACTCTGTATCTATTCTGTGCTGTATCTGACCCAGGAGTCCTTGACACTGATAACTGGCATTCAAAATGGATAATTGTTTCAATCTGATCCACTGGCATCCTTACTCGATAAGCACAAAACTGACCAAATTATACAAACTAAAATTCTGAGTACAATTGGACAACACTCTCCCATATGATCCTTTTTATTGGATATTTGCTTCTTAATTTTGTGGACCGAGGGTAATAAAATGGTATGTTCTTGCTTTCAAATGTTTTGTTAAATATTGTTTTGTTCTACATCAAATCCCAAAGCATTCCTCAGTTAAGAGGGTGGATTGTGGATGACTTGCTTCTCCCAGTGTGTAACTGTCTGCTGGGATGTGACTTGTCCTCCTATGGATTTCTCTTCCCCATGATGAAGAGCTTGATTTGTTTCTGCTGCCTGTTCTGACAGCATAGTGGATTTCAAGAGCTTTCCATGTGGTAAGATCGCATGTCTGATCTTGGTGGCAAAGGATAAAGGTGAATGAATGCACTGTGCCACCATACTGATTTTTTTGCTCTAAGTGTTCTGGCAAATTATTTCTAGGTGAAGAAACACAATAAAACCTAAAATATTTCAAGAAAGATTTAATTCATGAGCCCATTTTCTGAGTACAGCACAATATTAAAATATAACTTTTTTTTTAATTTCCAAAATATACTTTATTCATAAAAATCTGTAAAAATTACATTCCCAAACAGTTTAAAACAGCATCAAGTCAAAAAATACAAACAGTGCAAAGGTGATCAGTTTCCTTCCATAAAATCATGAGTTGACTCACAACCCTTCTATTTCACATTTGTCGTGCCAGATCCATTTTTACATTATACAGGAGACAGAAATTTTCCGGATACAGTTCGAGGGGTTTCCCATGGATCCAGCCCCTCAGTTCAGCTTGGTGGGGGGACCTTACACTGTGGTCTTTCCCCATTGAGCCTTTGCTGCGGCTGCCCCAAGCTTTAGTGCGTCCCTCAGCACTTAGTCCTGGACCTTGGAATGTGCCAGTCTGCAACATTCGGTGGTGGACAACTCTTTGCGCTGGAAGACCAGCAAGTTTTGGGCAGACCAAAGGGCGTCTTTCACCGAATTGATAGTCCTCCAGCAGCAGTTGATGTTTGTCTCGGTGTGCGTCCCTGGGAACAGCCCGTAGAGCACAGACTCCTGTGTTACAGAGCTGCTTGGGATGAACCTCGACAAAAACCACTGCATCTCTTTCCACACCTGCTTTGCAAAGACACATTCCAGGAGGAGGTGGGCAACCGTCTCTTCCCCACCACAGCCACCGCGGGGGCATTGCGCGGAGGGGGCGAGACTTCGGGCGTGCATGAAGGATCTGACGGGGAGGGCCCTTCTCACCACCAGCCTAGCTACATTTTGGTGCTTGTTTGAAAGTTCTGGCGATGAGGCATTCCGCCAAATGACTTTGGCGGTCTGCTCGTGGAACCATCCGACAGGATCCCCCGTCTCCTTTTCCCGTAGGGCCTTGAGGACATTCCGTGCAGACCACTGCCTGATGGATCGGTGGTCCAAGGTGTTTTCCCGCAGAAACTGCTCCACGAAGGATAGGTGGTACGGCACGGTCCAACTGCATGGAGCGTTCCGCGGCAATGTGACCAGGCCCATCCTTCACAATACCGGGGACAGATAGAACCTCAGCACGTAGTGACACTTGGAGTTTGCGTACTGGAGATCTACACACAGCTTGATGCAGCCGCACACGAAGGTGGTCATCAGGATGAGGGCCACGTTGGGTACATTTTTCCCGCCCTTGTCCAGAGATTTGAACATCGTGTCCCTCCGGACCCGGTCCATTTTAGATCCCCAGATGAAGCGGAAAATGGCTCGGGTGACCGCCACAGTGCAGGAGTGGGGTATGGGCCAGACCTGCGCCACGTACAGCAACAACGTGAGCGCCTCGCACCTGATGACCAGGTTCTTACCCACAATGGTGAGAGATCGCTGCCCCCACATGCTCAACTTTTGTCGTACCTTGGCTACTCGCTCCTCCCAGGTTTTGGTGCACGCCCCGGCCCTTCTGAACCATATCCCCAGCGACCAGTTCAAACTGGCCTCGGGAGCCAAAGTTAACCACGGCAAGAACGAGGCTATGTTCTTTGGGAACTGGGCTGACCGATCCTTTGTCCCCTTCACCGTCAGGTCAGACTACCTGAAGGTGCTGGGGATATGGTTCGGAATATTAAAATATAACTGTCAATAAATAGCTTTTGACGGTGCGCTATCCAGATCTGAGGTAACCTTTGGACTGAGCTCAGTATTTGCCTCAGTCCTGGTCCTTACAGTTTATATGGGAACCTTTCTTTTTATGTGGAACATTCTTGCTTTGCATTGGCATTTCTCAGTCATTTGACTTCCCACTTATGGGGTTGTCTTAGGGCTGTGCACTGCATCAAAAAGGTCATTCAAAATAGCAGTTTGTTTAATCAAAGCTACTTAACCAACGTAGCCCAATGGGATTGCACATCTCATTCACGTGAGGGAATCAAGGTACTAGTAGAAATTGTTAACTGCAGCTGTCACTTCCCCATGGCATCATTTGTTACTGTTTGAGGTTAATTTCTTTTGGTGGTGCATTGGTTAAAACGTTTACCCCTTTATATTTACTGTCATTGAAGCTATATCATTTAACTGGTTAATGTCCTGCCAACTCCTCCACCCCCCCCCACCACCCCCCGCCACAAAATAAAAGCAGATCGAATTCTTGATTAACGTGTCACCTCAATAATGTAATGACCCTTTAACACTTTGCGTATAAACTCAAATCCTCCAAGCAGGACTTTAGCCAACACCAGAGACAAATTTCCTTATTTTCCTTTAATGCTGATGTTCCTGAAGCAGCAGTGTGGTTTATATGACTGTGCTCCCATCTTCTGCAGTTGATTACTACGGTAAATGAAATGTTTTTTATTCATCACGGGTTTCCTCGCTTATCATTACCCAATTGGTCATTATATGAATAATGGTCATTACAAGGCACTTGAAAAAGGAAGGTGAAAAGGCAACTAACAAACAGAGGTATTTAAATCTAAATCCAATCAATGTGTACTGCTCCTATTGTGACATAAAGAGGTGATAAATGTATGTAAACAAAGGGAATGATTTTGAATTCACTCGGATACTAAGAGAATATGGTGTAAAATGTTCTGAGAAATTAGTAGGTGAAAATCGTGACTCTCATCCATAAAACAAAAGATAATCAATTTGCATTACATTCAAAAGTGCACTAACCTAATTTTTCAAATGTTAAAACACATTTTATGTTGAAGTATAAGGCACAAATATAGTAAATTTGCTCCTTACCTTTATTCTAAAGAAGCAACAAGAACTTTTCTGAAGGCTGCTGCTGATCCTATTTGAAAACTGAGAAATAATGGCGACCTCGGAGGCCCACAGGGTTGCTATGGAGAATGTAAAGCTTAGACAGTAGTAGAATCTATAAAAAAATTAAGAAATGTTAATGAGATATTCAAGCAGAGAAAGAAAGATGTTATAAACAATAAGAGTACTACAGGATAAATATTTTTAAGCCGAAAAGCATTTTCTACAATTCACAAAAACCTATAACATGTTTATGTAGAGTTTATTAAAAACATATCACTGCTGTAAATGGGTCCTTTGAGTTCTGAGACTGAAACTCCAGTTCTATTCCAGCTGTGGTGAATTACAGCATTCCAATTCCTCTGACATCTGAGATGTTGCTGTAAATTTTTGGCCCTCATTAGGGTTCTGTATGTTCTCAATTAAGATGAGGTGGACTGCACAAGCACCTGTGGTCTTTGGGGTAAACTGTTGCCTGATGATGAGATATAATTCGCTTAGTGAGATCTCCCAGGTCTGGAAAATTACAAAGACCATGTGCAGATAATATAACTTGCATAAATGAAGGCTTATTATCTATTTAAATATTAGACTGTCAAACTTAACACATCTGTAGGGGATACTATGGAATTGACATCACTCTGCATTTCTATGACAGGATATTCTGAAGCAGCATTTTTTTCTCTTATTCTTTGGCAAATTCAACAAACAATTCCCTCCAGCAGTGAGGGCAGGACACTGTGGATTATGTACCCCACTTCCCCTCCCACCCTACCTTTACTGCCAGCAATCCCATTCTGTGGTTGTGGTTGCCTAGCAGGAGGCAAAATTCAAGCTGGAAAATCACAAAGTTTTTTTGACTCTTTGCTTGAGAAGCAATTCTTTTCTCTATTTGCTTCTCCATTTAAAAGCACATCTGAGAAGCAAGACATTTTGGGAGTAAAGAGCAGTCCGTTTGATATCTCTCCCATTATAAATTTCAATTGAGGCCAATAAAAATGAAAATCAGGAGAGATAGAGTCATAGAGTTATACAGCACAGAATCAGGCCCTTCGGCCCATTGTGTCCGTGCCAACCATCAAGCACCTAACTATTCTAATCCCATTTTCCAGCACTTGGCCCGTAGCCTTGTATACTATGGGGTTTCAAGTGCTCATATAAATACTTCTTAAATGTTGAGGGTTCCTGCCTCTACCACCTCTTCAGGCAGTGCGTTCCAGATTCCAACCACCCTCTGGGTGAAAACATATTTCCTCAAATCCCCTCTAAACCTCCTGCCCCTTACCTTAAATTTATGCCCCCTGGTTATTGACCCTTCCACTAAGGAAAACATTTCCTACTACCTAACCTATCAATGCCCCTCATAATTTTGTATACCTTAATCATGTCCCCCCTCAGCTTACTCTGCTCTAAGGAAAGTCTCTCTTCATAGCTGAAATGCTCCAGCCCAGGCAACATCCTGGTGAAACTCCTCTGCACCCTCTCCAGTGCAATCACATCCTTCCTATAGTGTGGTGCCCAGAATTGCACACAGTACTCCAGCTGTGGCCTAACTAGCATTTTACACAGCTCCATCATAACCTCCCTGCTCTTATATCCTATGCCTCGGCTGATAAAGGCAAGTATCCCATATGCCTTCCTAACCACCTTATCTACCTGTGCTGCTGCCTTCAGTGATCTATGGACAAGTACACCAAGATCCCTCTGATCTTCTGTACTTCCTAGGGTCCTACCATCCATTGTATATTCCTTTGCCTTGTTAGTCCTCCCAAAATGCATCAACTCACACTTCTCAGGATTAAATTCCATTTACCACTGCTCCGCCCATCTTATCAGCCCATCTATATCGCCAATTTGCTATCACCCATTTTACACTATTGCCCAAAGACAAAACCTGCCCCCTTTAGGCATGAATTCGAGCTTGTTAGCAACTCGTTGCATAGCATACATAAAATGAAGGCCAAGCTGCCCCACAAAATGTGATAGAGCAGACCATTGGTATGCTGAAACAATGCTTCCGCTTCTTGGACCACTTTGGAGGAGCCCCGCAGTACTTGGTAGAGCAGGTTCAAGATTTCTGGTGGTCTGCTGCATACTGCAAAACCTCATCATGAGGACACAGCCCTCGGCACCAGCTATATGGTAAGCTGCTGAGAAGCAGAAGCATGATGAAGAAGCGAAAGGGGAGGGAAGAGTTAACCTAGACAGCCCCTTTCTGCCCGGGCAGTCCGTGAAGTTCTAATTCGAATACCAGTAACTGCAAACCCAATTCCTCATTCACCAACAGTCCCATACCTATAGAATCTTAGAATGATTACAGCACAAAAAGAGACCATTCCACCCATCATGTCTGTGTTGGCTCTCTTTGAGAGCAACTCCGCTAGTCATAATCCCTTGCCTTTGCCCATCGCCCTACAAATCTTTTCCCTTCAGATGATTGTCTAATTCTCTTTTTGAACACGACGATTAACTCTGCCTCCACCAATTCCACCTTACCTTCCCTCTGTCACTGTCCATAATAGCATTCACTTAGCAACAATGCAAAAATAAAAGCCCCCACAAAGTACACATTCCATACTAAATTTATAAATGCCATATTGCACACAAAGTCAACTAATCACCCTTGTGCACTCTAATAGTGCCTTTCTTCCATGTGCCTGCCCTTGTGTTAATCCAATGGCTGATGGAAGGATGCTGAATTTCAGTGAAGGAGATTGCAGATGTCCTTGAAGGACAACTTCAAGCAGCTCTGGGTCTAGAAGGCACGGCTGTGAACGGTACCATCTCAACAAGGACGTTAGCAGCCTGTGCAAGCTCCTTTGCACACTGTAATCCACAGTCATGATGTTAACTGTCTGAGCTTGCATGACAGCAGTCTGAGCTTCCACTGTATCACTCGGACTTTGGGTGGTAGCTACAATGGAAGCTGCATCATCGGCCATCAGAGGCTGCATCATGGTTGTACAGCTGTGCAAATGGAGTTGGCCACCACCAGGGGTCAAAGTCTCAGGAGACGGGGTATGACATTTAGAACCGAGATGAAGAGAAATTTCTTCACTCAGGATGGTGAACCTGGGGAATTCTGTACCGCAGAAGGCAGTGGAGGTCAAGCCATTAAATATATTCAAGAAGGAGGCAGATATATTTCTTAATGCCAAAGGGATCAAGGGATATGGGGAGAAAAGCGGAACAGGGTACTCAATTAGACGAGCAGCCATGATCTTTTTTGAATGATGGAGCAGGCCTGAAGGGCCGAATGGCCTTCTCCTGCTCCTATTTTTCTATGCTTCTATGTTTCTTCCATGTTGGAAGGCCTGTGCGAAGTTGGTGCTGGACTCCTCCATGCTCCTTGACATTGACCACAAGCTTTCTGGTAGGCTTCCCAATGTCCAAATCATTTTCTTGTGCATACCCATCAGTGTTCTTCTGCAAGCTGCCCCATTGAGCTGCTCATTTGCATTGGAACTCGTGCAACCTCGCCCTCTGGTGAGCTGGCACCTGCTCTATCTTTGCCCCTCTTCTTGGCTGCAGCCCACACATGCCCAGTGAAATACCACGTGTAGATGCCACCTCTAATATAGCCTCTAAGATACGCACAATGTCAGTATCTAAACTGGTGGCCGTGAGTGTGAGATCAAGTGATCGTGCTGTGCCTTCATCATCACTCTTTGTGAGCCTGCACCTCTTGGGTATCTGAAAGGAAAAAGGTGCAAGGATAAGGTGATGATGAGGAAAGTGGGTGGTGGTGGGGGATGGTGAGGTGGGCACGGGTGGTAATGAAGTAAGAGGTAGATGCTTACGCTGCGGATACAGGACATCGCTCCAACCTCCTTCCACCAAAGCGATGGAGCCTGCTTTCTCTTATTTTGTACCATTTTTCACTCTCCTAGGGTCAGATTCTCTTCATGACAACTGCTATCACCTGCTCTAGCCACAATGTGCCTTCCCTTTAAGAGGTATGGGCTTTAAGCAGTGCAGCTAGCTTTAACTGATGTTAGGTAGTTACAATTTTGGGCCCTCTGCTGATGCGTGCAGCCAATGAACAATGTGGTTGGTGCTGACTACACACAGCAATCATTCAAATTAGCAGGCAACACTGTTGGCATGCTGCCAGCATTACATTGCATGGGCATGATTAATCGCGCATCATGATCCTTGCACCCGTTTTCAGGGTCTATCCAATTTAGCCCCCTTTGTCTTTATCTGAAGTGAGCAACTGACTGGTTGGGAACCAGTAGCTTTATCTACCAAGTTAACCAGAAATCAAAATGTAAACATTTTTGCTTTGGAGTGAACATGTGGACGGTAATTTTCTGACTTTGCATTGCCACTGGGGAGTCTTGCCCACTAAGAGTATATATTGCAAATTCAGGCTGTGCATAAATTTCCAACTATTAGGATATAGCTGCCTAAATTACTAATATACACCCTCATTGAATGGCTTCCCATGGACAGTATGAAGTAAGAAAATTACTGTTCATTTTAAAAATAAAAGTCATTTTCAGTCTCAACAAGATGATTTATCAACGGTTGTAATACTATTTTAGTGTAACATACTTTTCTATTACCGGGGAGGATAAAACAAAAGTAAAGTATGCCAGAGAGCCTTCTGTTGACCTGTCTCCGCTGTGTCATTTTCACCAGTAGCTTTCAACTCACATTTTGGTCAACAATGGAAACAAAACTGTGCGCCTCCCCCACTGGGCACTACTGAACATTGTCCTAATATGCTAATATGCAGACACTGCTTACTGCATTACCACTTGGGTTATTCCTTTGCAGAGTCAACAGCTGGGAAAGCATTTCTCCGCTAGGTTTATTAAAGCCTCAATTTGTTACTCGGACAAAAATGGCCTTCGCAGGCAGCACGCTACACTGAATTTAGCGATACACAGCCTGCCCAACCCTCTCCTCTTTACAATAAGCTACACATACAGGAAAAGGTTGCCCACAGACCTCCTGCTGTCAGACATTTGACTGGAGAGTGTGAGACAGCAGCTCTTAAGAGTTGTAGTTTGGCATAAAAGTGAACGTTGTGCTGGTGGCGTAAAAGTGGAAGTCATTGAACACAGTGGCACAATGGAGATTTGTGGGCAACACTGCAAATTTGATGTTGGCAAGTTGGACGTCCTGCTGCAGGAGGTGTCCAGAAGGAATGTGACCCTATCGGGATCTGAAGGCCACCCTCCAATATAAGCACAGGTGCCAATTGCATGGAGAGGTTTGCTGCTGATAAAAACACCCAGTCACCCAGCTTCCTGTACCTCTCTGCAGATGGGAAGGAGTGCAGTGGTATCATGAATTAGGCAGAGGTAAGTGACCCTCTCACTGTTGCACAGGTTCCTTGAGGGGTGCATCACATGACACAGTGTACTTGTATCCACTGTAATTTATGATGAAATAGGAGAGGAACTCTGAACTTCGGTTATCCAGCTTGGGCCCTGTCAACAAAATCCAAATTTTAAGCCAGTGTTGATAATTTTGGGTTCAGCATTTTCATGAAAAATATCCAGCAGTAAATTTGACAATACATATCATACAGACCTCACTTCCAACAATAAGTGCTAGGAGCTCATAGACTTCTTTATCACTAAAATTTAAACCATCTGATCAGCTGTCTTTGCCACATCCCTCTCTTTCCCAGCCCACCAGGCCAGACCAGGCTGAATTTTATGGGTGTTCCTGAGACGGGTTCAGAGATGAGGGTCCCTCAGCATTATGATGGGAAGCGGGGGTGTGGAAGGCCCATCGCAACACAGTTTTGTCGGGGGCGGGATAGGCCAACGAAGACCTACCCATCCAGAGGGCAATTGAGGCCCTTAAGTGGTCTATTAATGACCACTTCAGGAGCTCTTCCTGCTTCTGCTAGGGTTTAACCAGCAGCGGGCAGTCGACCTCCGCCATGCCAGGTGGTGACCTAGTAAAACTAGGTGACCTCCCTGCTGACTTGGTGGGGTGGCCCACCTCCGTGGGCAATCTGATGCCCTTGGAGGGCCCTGCCATGGAAAAATTTTACCTCTGCAAACCCCCTTCCCCCTGCACTAAACGCATCCCCCTACCCCTCCTTCCCGCAGGGGCTGTCAGTCTGTCCCTGGCAGCCCCGCCTCACCTATCTTGGTTCGAAGCTGCAGCTCTGGGCCTGCGTCCAAATTGCAGTACCAGCAGCAGCTACCGGGAGCAGCGGCACTGCCAACACTACTGAGCTACCAGCGCTCTGGTTGGCGGGCAGCTTTTGGAGGCAGGATCCCTGTCCCTTTAAAGACAGGGATGCCGGTGCCGTAGAATCACTCCGAGGGGTGGGGAGAGTGGGGGTGCCTCCAGCAGGCCGAGAAGGGATTCTCCCCGCCTTTTCGGCTCAGTGCCAGGAGCCCCGCCATGGTCACAAAATTCAGCCCTTCATCTAAACTTACATCTTTCTCTTTCTCTCCTTCTCCTCTTATGCTCTCTCTGAGCTCATTTTGTCCATGAGACTCAGCACCTGCTACCTTGGCCTTATTCCCACTAAACATGCGGCCACTCAACTTCCCTTCCTGGCCCACATGTTATCTGATATTGTTAATGGTTCTCTCTCTTCAGGCACTGACCCTTCTTCATATCTGCCGTCATCACCCCTCTCCTCAAATAAATAACGCTTGACCCTACTGTCCTTACAAACTATTACCCCATCTCTAACCTTCCTTTCCTCTCCAAAGTCCTTGAACGCATTGCCGCCTCCTAAATCTGTGCCCATCTTTCCCGAAACTCCATGTTTGTAGCCCTTTAATCAAGTTTCCACCCAACCAAAGCACTGAAATGGCTTTTTATCAAAGTCAAAAATGAAATCCTATGTAACTGTGACAAAGGTAAACTACCCCTCCTCATTCTTCTCAACCTGTTTGCAGGCTTTGACACAGTTGACCACACCACACTTTTCCAATGCCTCCCCCACTGTCATACAGCTGGGTGGAACTAGATGAACAGAAATTTCCCCCAATTAAATATTGGGAGGACCAAAGCCATTAGCTATTGACTCCATCCATTTTCCTGGTGACTGTTGGAAGCTGAGCCAGATTGCTCGCAGCCATGGTGTCATATTTGACCTCGAGTTGAGCTTCCAACCACATATCTGTGCCATTAGTGAGACCACCTATTTCCACTTCCATAACATCGCCTGACTCTGCCCCTGTCTCAGCTCATCTACTGTTGAAACCCTCATCCAGGCCTTTCTTAATGCACTCCTGGCCAGTCTCCCACATTCTACCCTCCGTAAACTTGAGGCCATCCAAAACTCTGCTACCCCTGTCCTTACTTGTACCAAGTCCTGTTCACCCATCATCCCTATGCTTGATAACATACACTGGCACCTGGTTAAGTAAAACTTCAATTTTAAAATTTTCATCCTTGTTTTCAAATCCCTCCATGCCCTTGGCCTTCCCTATCCCTGTAATCTCCTCCAGCTCCACAACCCTCCAAGATATCTGCACTCATCTAATTCTGACCTCTTGAGCATCCCCTATGCTCAGCTATTGGTGGTTGTGCCTTTAATTATTCCATCCCTAAACCACCTCTCTACCTCACTTTCCACCCTTAAGACACTCTGTAAAACCTACCTTTTGGCAATCTGCCTAAATATTGCCTTATGTGGCTGGGTGTCAAATTTTGCTTTATATCATTCCTGTGAAGCCCCTTGGGACATTTTATCACATTAAAGGTGCTATATAAATGCAAGTTGTTGTTTGTTTATACACAAGGTAAAGTGGCTTGGAAGCAATTTGCTCAATCCACACACAATAAATAATGGAAAGTAAATGATCATAGACCCCATAAAAACAAAGGCTTCAGATTTCAATAGATTGCTGTCCTCTAAATTGACTTGATATCTCTTTGGCCTTCTTAAGAAAGGTGCAAACAATTTGCGATTGAAAATAAATTGGTTTCATATTGTATAAGAAACCAAATCACACTTCTGAATTTTTAGGAAGTTTGTTAATGTTTAAGAAATGAAAGCAATGTTAGTTTTGTTCAATGTCTTCTCTCTAAAAACAGCCATTTAAAAAAAATCCATTTTAATAAAAAAAACCTCTGTGGATAATGCGTTACAGAACATTTGGGCGTGTAACAAAATCCTGTAATTGTAATACATGAATGTGATCCTACAGCTGCTGGAGAATCCATTGCAAACAACATCCAGTTAATTGAAATGTTTATAGATATTTTGATGTGAACTTTTACAGCTTACTTAGAAGCGAAACATATTTTTCACTCAGTTTGGCTTAATAAAACAAAATTTAATACAGAAAATAAAAATCATATTTTTAACTATATTTTCTCAATGCATTGTCTTCACATTGCTTGACTACGTATCGAATCCTTCTGCAGGGAAGCCTGGTGAGGTGAGGAACAGGCAGTAGCTTTATTAAATTTTGCTTTATTAAATAGAAGATCCACAAAACAGGGCCACAAATGGGTTACTCCTGCTGGCTCATATTGTATGGTACAGAGAATCATACTGTATCAGTGATCACATCAAGCAGTGAAATTGGTTTTGAAAAAATGCAATTAAAAGTATTAAATCTGGATTGTCAGTGTTTGCACTGCAGCATCTGCAAAATATCTGCTGCAATACAAAGCTGCATGGGGCCAACATGGTGATATGCCAAGTGAGATTTCCTAGCCAGATATGTAGGGAACTGGGTGTTCTCCAAAATTTCCTCTGTAATAGCACCCATTCAACAGTGCCACTAATGAATGTTCCAGATCCTCAGATTAAACTTTTTTTGCTCATCGCAGCTGATGAGAACTGAAGTGATCAAATGTTTTTGCCATTTGTGATAGGGAATGGCCATTTGTTAATACATCTCTATGATCCAGTTATTTGGAGTGACTAAAACTTTCCTAATTTGCTACTCCGAGGGATTAGCTGGTTCATACAGCCAGTCTGTGCTGAGTTAAATAATCTCAGCTGGTACAGGAGTAGGGTCTCTGCCTCTTTGGTTTAGGGAGAGGAAAACAGAGAAGGGATCCCACTCCTGATTGCGAGCCAGCAATCTCACTGTGGTGCACGAGTTGATGTTGGGTGAAGAAGATCAGGCTTGGTTGTCATGGTGACTATTGACAAAAGCCAATATATAAAGTGAAGGTTCACACATGCATAATAGCCATTTGAGTAATATATCTGTGGACACCCAGCGCTCATGGAATCAAATTCCAGCAAGGAATAAATGCTTTCAGGAGGGCAGCAAGAGGAAAGGGAGAAAATTGTTGGGGGCATTTTTTTGTTTTAATTTCTCTAACATAAGAACAACTTGTGTTTAGATAATATCTTTAATGAAGACAAATGGCTCAAGGTGATTCACTGAAGCACCATGAGACATATATCAACAAAGAGACAAAGTGGAGATATTAGAAGAGGCGACTAAAGGTTTGGTCAAAGAGATGGGTTTTAAGGAGGATCTTAAAGGAGGAAAGAGAGGTGGAAGATCAGTGAGGTGCAGGGAGGGAATTCCATAGCTTGGGGTTCAGATGCCTCAAGGCATGTTTATCAATGTTGGGGGATAGAGATTTTGGGATGCGCAAGAGGCCAAAATTGGAGGAATAAAATGTCCTTGCATTTTCTTCAGGAGGAAGATGTGGCCTCATAACAATGCAAAGGTTTTTAAAAAAAATTAAAATAGCTGCAGAATCTGGTTGCATAATGCTTGTATTTTCGGCGCTATGGGTGCCATTTTGGGTACACACGCACATTTCTTGTGGGGGGTGTGCCAGATGCCATTTTGGTAAAGGCATTAATGTGGGCACAAGGTGTATGCACCAGAAGTATGCAAAGTAGGCAGATTGTGACATCAGTTGGTGTCAAAGGCTGATTTGATTCCAGCAGTGCTATTTTCGACCTCAATGCTCCAGCTAACATCCTCTCTTAACCTCACACCGCTGAACATACAGGTGGGACCCCTCACGAGTGCAATTAAAGATACCATCGACTATCTTCAGGTTAGTTGCTGATTAATTTCTCTGGCTGCTGCTGAGTTTATAGAAGATTTTGGTGGTTTGTACTGCTACTTAAAGTTGGCGAAGCTTACAGGAAGTGGTGTAGCACATGCTGAAGGCTTTGGTTCTGACTTGAAGGGTTCTGCTCAGACCACTTGCTTCCAGATGTGGATGCAGTAGGTCGTATCACCCTTGGCCTACAGCGCGACAGGGAGAATGAGTAGAGGTGACACAGAGGAGGTAAGGCTGCTCAAAGAGGGAGGAGAAGGAAGGGCTTACAGCAAGTGACCAAATCCACCCAGGGTCTTCAAGAAGCAATTCTCCTACCTTTTGTTTTATTTGTTCATGGGATGCGGGTGTTTCTGGCTAGGCCAGCAGTTATTGCTCATCCCTAATTGCCCTTGAGAAAGTGGTGGTGAGCTGCCTTCTTGAACCACTGCAGTCCACATGGTGTAGGTACACCAATAGTGCTGTCAGGAAGGGAGTTCTAGGATTTTGACCCAGTGACAGTGAAGGAACGGTGATATAGTTCCAAGTCAGGAGGTTGTGTGGCTTGGCGGGGAGCTTGCAGGTGGTGCTCTTCCCATGTATCTGCTGCCCTTGTCCTTCTCTGGTAGAGGTCGCAGATTTGGATGGTGCTGTCGAAGGAGCTTTGGTGAGTTGCTGCAGTGCATCTCATAGATGGTGCACACTGCTGCCACTGTGCGTTGGTGGTGAAGAGAGTGAATGTTGAAGGTGGTAAATGGGGTGCCAATCAAATGGGCTGCTTTGTCCTGGATGGTGTCAAGCTTCTTGAGTGTTGTTGGAGCTGTACCCATCCAGGCAAGTGGAGAGTATTCCATCACACTCCTGACTTGTGCCTTGTATATGGTGGACAGGTATTGGGGAAACAGGAGGTGGGTTACTTGCCCCAGAATTCCAAGCCTCTGACCTGCTCTTGTAGCCACAGTATTTATGTGGCTGGTCCTGTTCAGTTTCTCGTCAATGGTATGTTGATAGTGGGGGATTCAGCGATGGTAATGTCTTTGAACAACAAGGGGAGATAGTTAGATTCTCTTTTGTTGGAGATGGTCATTGACTGGCACTTGTGTGGCGCTAATGTCACTTGCCACTTATCAGCCCAAACCTCGATGTTGTCCAGGTCTTGCTGCATCTGGACATCGGTTGCTTCAATACCTGAGGAGTCGTGAATGTACTGAACATTGGGCTGTCATCAGCAAACATTCCCACTTCTGACCTTATGATGGAGGGAAGGTCATTGATGAAGCAGCTGAAGATGGTTGGGCCTAGGACACTACCCTGAGGAACTCCTCCAGTGATTTCCTGGGACTGAGATGAGCGACCCCTAACAACCACAACCATTTTCCTTTGTGCTGGTATGACTCCAACCAGCTTTTCCCCCAATTCCCATTGATTCCAGTTTTGCTAGGGCTCCTTGATGCCATACTCAGTCAAATGCTGCCTTTATGTCAAGGGCAGACACTCTCACCTCACCTTAACCATGAAATACTACATCAGATATCTCTGCCTCAGTATCGAGGTGCTCTCTGGAATGTGCCACTTGTTGCAACCTGAACTGCAGCCTCAGAACAGGGCATGGACGGCAAGGCTGTAAAGGTGACCATGGGCATGAACTTTTATGCGTTGGGCTCCTTCCAAGCTGAAGCAAGGTAATATTTGCAGCATCTCCTGTTGCAGAAGGGAGATCAGTGAAGCTTTGTATGAGAAGAGAGCTGAATACATTTCATTCTCTCTTGTCATGGAAAAGCAGGTAGAGCGAGCGTGTGGCTTCACCAGGATTGCAGCTTTCCCATGGTTCAGGGTGCCGTTGACTGCACACATGCCACTTTGCGGGCGCCGCATATAAATTCTGAGATGTACTACAACCGGTAGGAATTCCAATGGTGTGCGAGCATACTCAGTGCATCATGTAGATCAGTGCTCAGTATCCTGGCAGCAGCCATGATGCCTTCATTCTGCAGCAGTCTGCATTTGAGCGACCATGACAAACCAAATATGACCGTTGACCACCTGGCTTATGACTCCAGTGCGCTGTCACACAACATGTGATCAGGCAGATCATTGGGATGCTTAAACACACTTCCACTGCCTAGTTTGTTCTGGAAGAGCTCTGCAGTACTCGCCAGAGCGCGTCATATTTTATCGTTGCCTGCTGTAGGCTACACAACCTCGCCATCATGAGTATATAGCCCTTGACACTGGTAAAGGACCACCAGCTGACGAGGACGGCGAGGTGGAGGAGGAAGAGGGAAGGGAGGAGGCAACCAACACATCCTCTTTCTGTAAGTGATTGCCTCATCCATCTGCATTACCAGCGAATGCAACTCTAACTCCCCATTCAGCAACAGACACACACCTTATGTTCCGAGTGTTACTGACCATCACGGTATCCTCTTGGCCACAATGCTGAAATAAAATCACAAAACAAACATTCCAAACAATTTTATAAATCAAACCATCCAATATTGTGTACAAAAGTCAACTGTTTACCTTTGTGCATTCCCTTAGTGCCTGTCTTTGCCTGTTGTAGTGCTCCTGTGCAATGCTACCCCAGTGGCTACAGTATGCTTGGTGGAAGTCTGCTGACTTTCAGTGAGGGAGACTGTAGATTGCCTTGTAGAATGACCTTCAGAGACTCTATTATAAGGGTCTGAAAGGGTTAATGATTGAGACAGTGTAAGGAATATCTTCATGATGTAAGAGATCACATGATAGAGAATTGGAGGGAGATGCAGAGGAGTCACACAGGCTGGTGTGAAGCTGTACATAGTTAGAATGTAATAAAGAGTTAATGTTCAAAGTACAGAAGATAATCTGTCTAATTTAGACTAACTAAGTATATTAAAGTGGCAGTAGACAAACCAAACATAAAACACGCTGGGCCAAGAAAGTTTGGCTTCAGACAGCACCACCTCGGCATGGGCTGCTGCAGTCTGGACTGGCTAGCTGATGGGCAAAACCAAGGGCACTGGTGGATTGACAGTGCTGGGAGGAAGAATACTGCCACCCCAGTTGAGGAAAGAAGGTTCGTGCTCCACTGCCACTCTGATGTGGATTGCCTCAGAAATCTAAGCAGTGTGCTGGAGGACAGATTGCTGGACTGCTGTGAGACCCTGCAAGCCGCTTTGTGCATTGGTATCTGTAGCTATGATAGCTGCTTCAGTCTGAGCTTCCACAGCAGCAGCCAGACATTGGGTGGCTTCTGCTTACATTGCAATGGAAGCTAAGCCATCGGGGCCATCAGATGCTGCATCATGGATGGGTCCATAAATGCTTTCATGGAGTTGGCCACCGCTTACAAGCTGGAAAGGACAGGCTCCAAGCTCTGTGAAAAGCCCTGTGCCACATTGGAAGTGGACTCCTCCATGTTCCTTGACAGTGACCAGAGGCTTTCTGGCAGGCTTCCCAATGCACCGGGTATTTCAGTATGCTGCCTTCTGTAGGCCACCCCATTGAAGTGCCCATCAGAATCCTGCACAACAGAACTTGTGTGTGACCTCCCTCTCCAGTGGGCTGGCACCTGCATTACCCTTGTCCCCTTGCCTGACTATAGGCCACCTGTGCTTGGTTGCTTTCCATGTGCAGATCCCACCTCAAAGCTACCCTCTAAAGTATGCACAGTGTCAGTATCTGAGCTGGTGGTTGAGAGTGTAAAATCAAGTGACAATGTTTCTTCTTCTTCACTGGCTTCTTGCTGTTCCATCTCTGTTGTTCCACCACTTGCTGGCCATGTAGCAATTCTTGGATCTCTGAAAGGAGAAAGGTACAAGTATAGGATGAGAGGCACATGCTTATACCATCTGCAACACATAAATAAGAGATTGTGGGATGTGAGACAAGGATTAGGCATGAGGATAAAAGCAAAATACTGCAGATGCTGGAAATCTGAAATAAAAACAAGAAATGCTGGAAATACTCAGCAGGTCTGGCAGCATCTGTGGAGGGAGAAGCAGAGTTAACATTTCAGGTCAACTGAGTTCTGATGAAGGGTCACTGACTTGAAACATTAACTCTGCTTCTCTCTCCACAGATGCTGCCAGACCTGTTAGATATGAGGATACTGTCATCTATGGGTTTACGTGCTGCTGCCTACAGTTATGTGTCACCTTGTCCTGCAAGAGAGAGGCAAGTGTGTCAATGAGTGCAGTGCGATGTGTTTGGGTGATGTGCCTGTCATGGTTGAATAGGTGGCTATGTGTGTGAGCTGTGAGGTGTGGGTGTCAGGCTTGCAGAAGTGTGTGAGTGTGAGGTGAAACTATGAATGAAATATGTGTCTTGATTGATAGAGATTGTAGGTAGGTGATTGAAGGGCAAGTGGTCAATTGAGAATTGTCAGAGACTAGTGGTTCAGCTGTAAGGATATGGCATTTGAAGATGAATTCACTGACCTTGACCACTTGTGCGCGATCATTAAACTTCTTTGGCATTGCACCCAGATCCTCAGGGCTATACTGCTTGCATTGACCATGATGGTTATCTGCTCCCATTGCCTTCTCAGAATTTGTCTGGAGGGACTCCTGGGTCGTTGTGGATAGTGGTCCACTCTCCTTTTCATCTCTTGCACGAAGGCCTCCACTGCTGCGTCTGAGAACCTTGGAGCATGCTCCGTCATGTTGTTCCATTAGTTCTTCCTGCTCAGAATGTCTTCCTGCCACTTCCAGCACCTGCTCCAGCCAGAATGCACCCTTTAAGAGGCGCAGGTTGACTTTAAGTAGTGCAGGCTAGCTTTAGCCTTGCAGGAACTCGAGCCCCCTCCTAAGGCGTGCAGCCACTCAACCACATGCCTAGCGCTGGGCAGCACACAGCTGTCATGTATATCAGCAGGCAACACAAAGTTTTCATGCTGCCCGCATCAGAAGGAACGAATGTGGGTAAATTGTGCATTGCGATCCAGCGTCCATTTTCAGCAGTTATCCAATTTTGCCCCGAATATTCTTCATTTTTTATGATAAAGAGTATATTTAATTTTGCACTTGATAAAATAAACAGTGCCTCTGGTGTAGTAAAAATTCTAGTCCTTTGCTATTTGTTTTGATTGGCGACAAATACTTTACTCCAGAAAGTATGGAGATTGAGAAATAGGACAAAACAAATGACGTGGACAGGGTGAGATTTTAATGCTCTCTGTGGATTGTGCATTTGGACTCAATTGGGAAAATCTGATTCTCATTAGATTGTCTTTAAAGATTGCCAGATAAATTGGCTTCAGGCCAGGATTTGACTGCACTGATTATACTAGATACTGAAGTCTGTCCCATTGACAGAGGCACACAAAGATGAAAGAAGACATAGATACAGATTTTCCAAAGAGAACTTGTGGCTACAAGAGCAGGTCAGAGGCTGGGATTTTTGCAGCAAGTAACTCACCCCCTAACTCCCCAAAGGCTCTCCACCATCTAAAAGGCACAAGTCAGGAGTGTGATGGAATACTTTGCACTTGCTTGGATAAGTGCAGCTCCAACAACGCTCAAGGAGCTCGACACCATCCGGGACAAAGCAGCCCACTTTATTGACACCCCGTCCAGTACCTTAAACATTTACTCCCTCCACCACTGACACACAGTAGCAGTAGTGCGTACCATCTACAAGATGCACTGCAGCAACTCGCCAATGCTTCTTTAACAGCACCATCCAAACCTGCAACCTCTACCACCTAGGGCAGGAGATGCATAGGAACACCACCACCTGCAAGCTCCCCTCCAAGTCACTCACCATCCTGACTTGGAACTATATCACTGTTCCTTTACCAGCGCTGGGTCAAAATCCTGGAACTCCCTCCCTAACAACACTAGATGGACCTACACCAGATGGACTGCAGTAGTTCAAGAATCTGGCTCTCCACCAACTTCTCAAGAGATGGGCAATAAATGCTGGCCTTGCCAGTGATTCTCACATTCTAAGAACGAATAAAAAAAACTATAAATTTAGATGGAATAAATCATTGTCCATTTGGTAGTGAATTATCTTGTTATCCTAACTGGCACCAAGCTCCATTCACACATCACTCCTGTGCTCGCTGACCTACATTGGCTTCGAGTTGAGCAATGCTTTGATTTTAATATCCTCATCCTTGATTTCAAATCCCTCCAGGACCTTGCCCCCTCCGTATCTCTGTAATCTCCTCCAGCCCTGCAGCCTTGCAAGATATCTGCTCTCCTCCAATTCTGGCCTCTTGAGCATCCCTGAGTTTAATTGCTGCACTATTGCCAAAACCTCAAGCTTTGGAATTCCCTCCCTAAAATTTCCCAACTCTCTACCTCTCTTTCCTCCTTTTAAATGCTCCTTAAAACCTATTTCTTTGACCAAGGTTTTGGTCCTGTATCTTAATATCTCCTTATGTATCATATTTTGTTTGATAATACTTCTGTGAAGTGCCTTGAGATGTCTGACTACTGTAAAGGTACTATATAAATACAAATTGTTGTTGTTTATGTTAATTGTTCAAGAGGTTTGAATTCTTCTGTAGCGAGTTAAAGAATATGATTGATTCATATTTCCCAAAGTGGATAATTTTTTTCTTTTTCAAAAAATGAGAAATTGAGCCAATGGTTTGGAAAATATGTATTTAAGAGTAGTCGTTTAAGTATATAACCAATTTTATGCAAGTTTAAAGACATACAAAATGATTTTTAAACACTTGTTCAAAGTATACAATTAAAAAGATTAAGTATAATATATGGTGTGTTACAAACAGAAATGTGCTGGTAAACATGCTATGTACGTTTGTCATTACAGAGGTTGAAGTATGGTTTGCGGCAGGCGTCACACGCGTAGGTGTATTGTCTGTGACAGCAGCTTTGAAATTCTGCACCCTAACCAGTCTGGTATAGTCTTTAAAGAAGCATAGAATCAGCAAAGTTTTCATAGATTCACATGTTTGGCTGCTGGTATTGCCTTAGCCCTTGAGCATCAACTTTCAAATCTGTAGATAGTTCTGTCTGTGTGAGGCCAGTAATATCTAGGTATTCTTATGTAACTGCATTCCTTGTTAGTGAAGGTAGAATGGTAGATCCAGGATCCACAATATGATAAGACAGTTGACATTTCAGGTATAACATCTTTCTTTAGAACTATATATTTTTATACCTGAAACATCTTTCACTGATGTTTTCTTGACAGATGTTGGCTGACCTGCTATCTCCAGCGTTTTCTGTTATAGTTTCAGATTTCCACCATCTGCAGTGTTTTGCTTTTTGACCGCGACAACCATAGCTTAACTTGCCTTACTAACTGTGTTAACATGACTGACAATGATGATGTCATAGAACACAATGCGTTTTCTATGCAATTTAAATGCATTCTTGATTGAGATGTTCCCAAAACAATCCTCTTAAAATGAGTTGGTAGAAAAAGTAGAATAGGGTTGACAAAATGAGATTCAGTCTGACAAACTGGTTAGCAATTTTTCTTTTATGGCTTGGCTTTTTTTTGCCTAATCTATTATATACTTCCATGGCAGTTAATTGGCTTTTTTATTTCCTGACCTTTTTCCTTTCCACCACATAAATCCAGTGAGTTGTGTGAAAATAAATTAACATATTTAGATTTACTTCTCAATGTGAAGTGTCCAACCTGAGAAACGGACAATAATTTCTTAGGATATTGGTGTGAGACTGGAGTTTTGATCTGGCACTGATAAAGGGCAACAATGAAGTTATCTGATTACTGCACTCCTGTCCAAACTGAAGTGTAACTGCTGCTGGATTGTCTTTAGGACACTAGTGTGAACCTAGCTGCATTGTGATAAAATCCATTAAAGCCTCGGCTAACATCATTGCTTTTTTTCGCCCTCTCAATGGATTGTGGTGTAACTATTATAAACCATGGGAAAAATTTGATTTGCCTTGCTGAAGCAGTGTGCTATAGAATAGTCTACCTTCACGAGATATATTAATTCCATAGGCGTGAAGTGCACCATGGCAAAGCCCATGGTTTATTGGGTATCATTTTTGTGTTTGTTCATGGGATGTGAGTGTCATTGGCAAGGCCAGTATTTATGCCCATCTCTAATTGCTCTTGAGAAGGTTCTGGTGAGCCACGTTCTTGAACTGCTGCAGTTTACATGCTGTAGGTACACCTACAGTGCTGTTTAGTATATGGTATTTGGGTATTTTATCAGAGCTACAGAACCAATACCTTGGCATGGATTTCAGTGTGGTATTAATTAATTAGAACAATTCCTACCTCCATAGAAAGAATGTGGACATTATTCCTGGAATGGCTGCCGCCTTCTCCATCTGCAAACAATCAAGGGGGTGAAATTACTGCTGTCAATAATTTTACTGAAGTCAGTCTGAGAACAATACTATAAATCGTGGTTTGTAGTTGCACCAACATTTTTTTGCTAAAATTATCAACACCAGAAATTTTACCTCCAATATGGTTTGGCTGAGAATTGAAGATCACACGCAATGCCTGTTAACTGAGGCACCATGGCCTTGTATGTTGATTCAGCCTCCCATCTATTGTGGGGCTTCATATAACTCCTCCAAACCAATTCCCATGATTTTGTTATCAGGGCCATTTACTTGAAGTTTTCTATTGACAAAATGTGCTAAATTATTATTCCACTCTGTGTACTTAAAGCTAATGTTTTGTGCCAACAATACTTTTGTAATAAGTCTAAAATAATGTCTGGTTATGGAATTTCCTGCCATCTGGTGTCCACATTGAAAAACTAGAGACTAATATGGCTACAAACGGGGTCTGTTAATTAATTTAATTAGTTTCTATGGGTTTGGCTACCATGTGAATACAATCCTAATGCCCATTTTTCAGGATTATTTCCAAACCCGTGGATCTTCGTGAGGATATAAACTAGCTTTTACCAAGCTTTGTATAAACAACTCAAGCAGTTGTCAAAGCTCCAAAACTAGTCAACATACCAATCAATGAAAAAATTGTTCCTACACAATTTTATTTCACTAGGCTAACTATTGCGCTGAATGTACTGATTTTAAGCATAGGAAATTAATGGCAATTCTTTGGAGCTGTTTGATTTGTTTTATGGAAAGTAAGCATTGATACACACTACTGAGTATACACACTACTGAGTCAGCGGCGCTTGAGATGGCTTGGCCATGTGAGCCGCATGGAAGATGGCAGGATCCCCAAAGACACATTGTACAGCGAGCTCGCCACTGGTATCAGACCCACCGGCCGTCCATGTCTCCGTTATAAAGACGTCTGCAAACGTGACATGAAATCGTGTGACATTGATCACAAGTCGTGGGAGTCAGTTGCCAGCATTCGCCAGAGCTGGCAGGCAGCCATAAAGACAGGGCTAAATTGTGGCGAGTCGAAGAGACTTAGTAGTTGGCAGGAAAAAAGACAGAGGCGCAAGGGGAGAGCCAACTGTGCAACAGCCCCAACAAACAAATTTCTCTGCAGCACCTGTGGAAGAGCCTGTCACTCCAGAATTGGCCTTTATAGCCACTCCAGGCGCTGCTTCACAAACCACTGACCACCTCCAGGCGCGTATCCATTGTCTCTCGAGATAAGGAGGCCCAAAGAAGAGAAGCATTGATAGCATTACCCATTTTACAACTGTATGTTACAAGATGTTTTAAACTTTGAAAGCATGTCGATTGGACAACTCAGAAGCACCTCAGTGTTTTTACCTTCACCTGAGATGTCTGCTTGACCCTCTGGGCTATACAGGCGATTAAGTGATTAGTAGAGTCAGTTAACAGGCAGACCATGGATGATTACTTTTAGAAATAACACTACCTAAAGGGAAGGATTGGACATGCAAATCTCGCATTCCAGCATTGATGTTGATTACATTACAAACTGCTGCATTTCTGGGGGGAGGGGTTGCACTCCTGATTGAAGCTCGCAGGAAAACTTACAGTAAGCAATGTACAATTTCCTCCAGGCCATTTCATTTCAATTCTCCTATCAAACCAAATTTAAAGCAGGGTAACTGAATCTGGTAGTAATCATAGTGTTTGTTTTGTATATATTCTTTCTCTTTGGAGTTTCTTCACAACAGTCAGCATTCGTGGATGAGAACTCAGCCTGAAGATCTGTCCCCAGGCCTCTGCTAATGATGCTTTATGGAAAACTGCTGGGACACTTTTGGATACTGGCTTTCCTCCCTATCGGGAAACACCTGGCCTCCACAATGGCCCAGTTGAGGACATTAGCTCAACACGGGCCTTTTTATCTCCGCTCCAACTTTAGGGTAAAAGATATGTGAAAGCAGTTGAGCAGTGTTGGTAGAAAGCATAAAAGGAATACTTGGATTTGTTTATTTCTACTCCTCCCTCTCCAAAAATTAGTGGAATTAGTGAAAAGTTAGGAAAATCTTTTCCTAACTTTTGTGTTTACAACAATAATAGCAACAACTTGAATTTATATAACAACTATTGTAGAAAAATGTTCCACGCCATTTCAAAGAGATGTAATCAGACATAATATGGACACTGAGCTACGTGGCGGTATTAGGAGGGGCGAAAGTGGTGGGTTTTAAGGAGAGTCTTTAAAAGAAGAGAGAGGATGGTGAGGCGGAAGAGTTTCAGAGGGATTGACATTTTGTGGCATCTGGACACTGAGGGTGCGGTTGCCAGTTTTGGAATGAAAGGGTGGAGGTTTGTCGGCCGGGTGGTGGGTGGGGCACACAGGCGTCCAGAATTGGTAGATTGGAGAATTCTGTGTTTCTGTTACCCAGCTTATTTTCTACTGTTTTGTTTAATGAGACAAGTGACTCCCCAATACAGACCGGTTGCTGACTACAAACATACGAATTAGGAGCAGGAGTAGGCCACTCGGCCCCTCGAGCCTGCTCCACCATTCAATAAGATCATGGCTGATCTGATTGTAACCTCAACTTCACATTCCCACCTACCCCCAATAACCTTTCACCCCCTTGCTTATCAAGAATCTATCTACCTCTGCATTAAAAATATTCAAAGACTCTGCTTCCACCGCCTTTTGAGGAAGAGAGTTCCAAAGACTCACGATCCTCTGAGAGAAAAAAATTCTCCTCATCTCTGTCTTTATTTTTAAACAGTGACACCTGGTTCTAGATTCTCTCACAAGAGGAAATGTCCTTTCCACATCCACCCTGTCAAGACCCCTCAGAATCGTATATGTTTCAATCAAGTCACCTCTTCCTCTTCTAAACTCCAGGTGATACAAGCCTAGCCTGTCCAACCTTTCCTCATAAGGCAACCCACCCATTCCAGGTATTGGTCTAGTAAACCTTCTCTGAACTGGTTCCGATGTATATACATCCTTACTTCAATAAGGAGACCAATACTATACATAGTACTTCAGATGTGGTATCACTAATGCCCTGTATAACTCGAGCATAACCTCCCTACTTTTGTATTCAATTCCCCTCGCAATAAATGATAACATTCTATTAGCTTTCCTAACTACTTGCTATACCTGCATACTAACCTTTTGTGATTGATGCACTAGGACATCCAGATCCCTGTGCATCTCAGAGCTCTGCAATCGCTCACCATTTAGATAACATGCTTCTTTTTTATTCTTCCTGCCAAAATGGACAATTTCACATTTTCCAACATTATACTCAATGTGCCAGATGTATGCCCACTCACTTGACCTATCTATATCCCTTTGTAGCCTCCTTATGTCCTCTTAACTTACTTTCCTATCTATCTTTGTGTCATCAGTAAATTTAGCAACCATACCTTTGGTCTCTTCACCCAAGTCATTTATATAAATTGTAAAAAGTTGAGGCCCCAGCACTGATCCCTGTGGCACACCACATGTTACATCTTGCTCACCAGGAAATGATTCATTTATGCCTACTCTCTGTTTCCTGTTAGTTAGCCAATCCTCTATCCATGCTAAAATGTTACCCCCTACACCATGAGCTTTTATTTTCCACAATAATCTTTGATGTGGCACCATATCAAATGCCTTCAGGAAATCTAAGTACAATACATCCAATACATCCCCTTTATCCACAGCACATGTTACTTCTTCAAAGAGCTCCAATAAATTGGTTAGACATGATCTCCCTTTCACAAAACCATGTTGACTCTGCCTGATTACCTTGAATTTTTCTTAATGCCCTGCTATAACGTCTTTAATAATAGCTTCTAACATTTTCCCTATGACAGATGTTAATCGAACTGGCCTGTAGTTTCCTGCTTTCTGTCTCCCTCCCTTTTTGAAGAACAGAGTTACATTGGCTACTTTCCAAACTAATGGAACCTTCCCCGAATCTAGGGAATTTTGGAAAATCAAAACCAACGCATCAACTATCTCACTAGCCACTTCTTTTAAGATCCTTGGATGAAGTCCATTAGGACCCGGGGACTTGTCAGCCCGCAGCTCCAACAATTTGCTCAGTACTACTTCCTTGCTGATTGTAATTTTCTTGAGTTGCTCCTTCCCTTCCATTTCCTGATTTACAGATATTTCTGGGATGTTTCTTGTATCCTCTATGGTGAAGACCAATGCAAAATTACCGGTTCAATTTATCTGCCATCTCCTTATTTTCCCTTATTAATTCCCTAGGCTCACTTTCTATAGGACCAACACTCACTTTGTTAACTCTTTTTTTTAAATATGGAAAGAAACTCTTACTATCTGTCTTAATATTTCTTGCCAGCTTTCTCTCGTACTCTAATTTTTCCCTACTTATTAATCTTTTAGTCGTTCTTTGCTGCTTTTTATATTCTGTCCAATCTTCTCTCCTGCCGCCCATCTTTGTGCAATTATAGGCTTTTTCTTTAAGTTTGATGCTAATTTTAACTTTTTTAGTTAAGCATGGATGGTGAGTCCTCCCCTTGGAATTTTTCTTTCTCTTGGAATGTATCTATTCTGTGTATTCTGAAATATCCCCTTAAATATCTGCCACTGCATCTCTATTGACCTATCCCTTTCTGCTTGCTGTTTCTAATGGGGGAGATGTTGTTTGGTGGCTTCTGGTTTGGCTCAATGGTGACTTGATGATTCTTGTTCTGCTGAAGAAAGCAGATGAGTAAATAATCATATTTAATCATTTGGAGCTACATTGCCATTACATTCATAATTATTTTCTTGTGTGTAATCACAGTGTGAGGGCACATTGATATAACTTCACATAAACCATAGAATGTCTATACAATATATTATATCCTGTTTTCAGTGCTGTCTTTCATAAAATCATAGAATGGTTACAGCACAAAAGGAGGCCATTCAGCCCATCATGTCTGTGCCTGCTCTCTGAAAGAGCAACTCACCTAGTCCCACTCCCCTGCCTTTTCTCCATAGCCCTGCAATTTTTTTTCTTTTCAGATAATTATCCGGTTCTCTTTTGAAGGCCTTGACTGAATCTGCCTCCACCACGCTCTCAGGCAGTGCAGTCCAGATCTTAACCACTCGCTGTGCAAATGTCATACACCAGTAAGCTATTTTATTTGTGGGACCCCCACCACCTGTTGTATGCTGCAACTTTCAGTTACACACAAGTTTAGCCTGTGAACATAACAGTAGTGTGATTTCATATGGAAATTGCTTTCTGTAGTCTATTCTCTTTGCCATAATGGCATGTATAATTTACGTTGGCTTTCCATTTCGGCTTCAGCTATCTTACTTGCTGCATCCTTTTATTTATTTTTTTTTATTTAGAGATACAGCACTGAAACAGGCCCTTCGGCCCACCGAGTCTGTGCCGACCAACTACTAACCCTACAGTAATCCCATATTCCCTATCACCTCCCTACACTAGGGGCAATTTACAACGGCCAATTTACCTATCACCTGCAAGTCTTTTGGATGTGGGAGGAAACCGGAGCACCCGGCGAAAACCCATGCAGACCCAGGGAGAACTTGCAAACTGCACACAGGCAGTACCCAGAATCGAACCCAGGTCCCTGGAGCTGTGAGGCTGCGGTGCTAACCACTGCGCCACTGTGCCGCCCATTTCTTTGTCTAACTTTATGTTAGTACCTTGTTTGTATTTGAAAATGTCTTTAACATTTCCTACTCTCCTTCATGTCCAGATATGCCCGATGCTACTACTTTTCAGTCAAATAGATACTTTATGTTTGCATTTTTTAAAAAAACCCTCATCAAGATCATGTTGACTCCTTTGCATGGTTAGGGATGTCCGGCCTACCAAAATCTTGCTACATCATTTGAATACAGCAATGATCATTGCTTCCAGGGCCTGGTCTGTAAAAAAAAAAAGAGTTTGTAAAAATTTATAATCAATGCATTTCTCACAAAAACTACAAGTTCCACAGCTAAAAGAAAGAACTTTTGACATTATGCTACTTAAGTGACTTCTTAGCTGCTTGTGAAATGTTACAGGGTCATTATTGCTGTATTGTGTCATTTTCTTGTTCTTGAAGACAGAATTGAATTCTCAGGAATCACGTATTTCAAAATGGCATGATGCCATGGTTCTGTTACTAGGTTGTAAACTTTGGCAAAATGTACACATTTCTTTTGCTTTTCTTGAACAGAGAAATGGCAGATGGACAACCACGTCATATTGCCCTATGGTGTTGCATTTCTGTGGCATTACTAATGATGCTTACTATTTAGTTTTGCTTTGTTTTCAATTATCTCTCAGTCACGCACTCACTCACTCACACAACATATTTTACGTATGTATACAGCAGCTTGTGAGAACCAATATTGAGAAATCCTGCAATATCTTAAGTACAAAACTAAAAATTACATGGTCCTATTAGTGTCTTAGCTCTATCATCAACAACATGTGAAAATTTGACAAGCTTCCCTTGCTTAATTGTTGTTCTCCTTCCAGGCTTGTTTTCTGCTGCTATAAGAAATATTTATCCTGACAGGCTAATAAATACCCTCACTCCCCCTCTTCTCTCTTCACAAACAGTGTTATCAGTCACTAAATTTCTAATTATAATGCTGCCTATCTCAGTTCTACAAGGCATTGTTTATACACAGGAAACACTAAATGACCTCAGTAATAATTTTGTGTGTTTTTGTTAACAGATAATATCAGGAGAGTGCTACCGCATCCATTACATGAAGGAACGTTCCAAGTCCTTTATCCGCAACCCATATGTAGCTGCTCTGTATAGACAAGTTGGCTGCTTCATCTTTGGCTGTGCCATAAGCCAGTCCTTCACTGACATTGCAAAAGTGTCTGTCGGTCGTTTACGACCACATTTTCTACATATCTGCAATCCAAACCTTTCAATCATCAACTGCTCCCTTGGTTACATTGTGGACTTTGAATGCAGAGGCAATGAAAGTGAAGTTCAGGAAGCAAGGTAGGAATTTTTACCTAAAAAGAAGTGAAATAGAATATGGTTGTGGTTACACCGCCTCTGCCTGTGCTTCCCCCCCCCCCCCCCACCCCCCCCGCCCCTCCAATAAGATAAAAGGGTGAAGTTGTTCTTTGGCGGTAATGCAAAATGGCCAGTATTGAATTGGCTGCCCATTTTACACCATGCCCAATAGTGTTCATTGAAATCAAAGGAAAATAAAACCTCAGGTGTCGTGTAAAATAGACTGCCGAAACTGTAGCCTACCTTTCACATTAATTACACACAGTGACGCGATTTTATATAAAGGACAGGAACACTGCACAATTTCGTGGTAATTTTGAGATGCTGTAAAACCATGTTGATTACAAAAGGCAGTGGCATCCGCTGACTACACTTCACATTGATTCTGCTATTCCTACATCTCAATGATGCAATGATTGAGACTTGAATTCGTATTTATTTTAGTTGAAAGTTGTACATCTAAATTAAATGAAAGTTGTAGCTGTTTGTGATTAGTATCACATTTTTCTTCTATTTGTCAAAACCACCCACACCATTTCACCCCATCATTGGTAGCAGCACAATTAGCCACCTAGGCCCTATGCTCTGTAATTCCTTACCTAAACTCCTCTGCCTCTTGTCCTTTAAGACCATCCTTAAAACCCAACTCTGTAACCAAATATTTGATCACCTCTTTTCCTGATATTCCCTTCTTTGATGCAGCTTCCATTTTTTTGATGATGTTTGCCCCTGTGAAGCCACTTGAGAGGTTTTTCTATGTTAACGATGCTATATAAATGCAAGCTCCCATTTTAGCTCCTGATCAAAATAAATATGTTCATCTGGAGGACAGCTACAGTCACAAGAACACAAGAAGTAGGAGCAGGAGTAGGCCATTCAGCCTCTCGAGCTTTCCCCGCCATTCAATTAGATCATGGCTGATCTGTCCCAGGCCTCAACTCCTCTTTCGAGCCTGCTTCGCATAACCCTCGACTCCCCGAGATTTCAAAAATCTATCTACCTTCTCCTTAAATACTAAGGAGTCAGCGTGAGCAAATTGCAGGTATGCTTCCAACAGTTTTGCATCCGTTAGTTTGCATGGACAGAATATCACAGGGAGTACACCTTGTGCCTGCAGTGCACATTTGGAGAAAAATACCCTGGCGTGTACAGTACCATGACAGAGACACAGTCCTCATATCAGATACCTATATATTAATGTAACTGTGTTGCGATGGGGTGCTTACATATTTCTTAGCTACTATTTATCCAAAATTAGGATTTTGCTCCTAGTTTCTTCTCTTAGCTTTATACATTACACTAAACAAATCCATACAAATTACATCCAGAGAGCACTGTGTACATTGTGGGTACATGCACATTATTGGCATCCTTTCATCTACGAAAGATGATGGACACGCAGCAAACAATCCATTTAGGTGGGGTGTCTTCTCCTGGTGCACCTTTGCTGATGGCTGTGAAGGCCAATCCTTGAGAGGCAGGTTCTGCCACAAGTGATGCACATAAAGCTGCCAAGTGACGCTGTGAGTTGTTGTTTTTGACATTGGCGCCTGTTGTCCACCTGTTGTAGCATTTGGTCATCGTGGTAGGGCACACCAGTCCACAGGATGTGTCGCCATTTCCCTCTATCGCCAGTTACTGACTCCCAAGTACAATAGTCAACATGTAGGACTCTTCATGTCACGTTTGCAAGCATCCTTGAAGCTGAGCTTTGGGCGCCCCACTGGTCGTCTGGCCCCGGCTACCTCATCATCCAGAAGGTCCTTGGGTATGTGACCGTCTTCCATCCTGCAGACGTGTCCAATCCACCGAAGCTACCACTGTTTGATTAGTATCAACACACTTGGGAGCTCTGCCTTTGAGAGGACTGCCACATTTGTGATTTTGTCCTGCCAGGATATACCCATAATGCATCATAGACAGTGAAGATGGAAATTATTGAGCTTCTTTTCCTGGTAGCTGTAAGTCGCCCATGTTTCACAGCCATACAGCAAGGTGCTGAGAACACAGACCTTATAAACCATCAGCTTGGTCCTAAGGGTCAGCTTGGTGTTATCCCTTGTGCATTTGGCAAGTCAGCCAGAGGTGGTAACTGCTTTCCCTATGTGTGTATTGAGCTCTGCATCAAGGGACAAATTGTCTGTCACTGTTGACCCAAGTAGCAGAATTTGCTAACCACTACCAGTGGGGTGTTATTTACTGTGATCAGGAGCAGAGGTGACCACAGTTTTCTTGATGCTTATGGTCAAGGAAAACAATCTGTAAATATAGTCTGCTTATAGACACATCGTGTTTTATCATGTCTAAACATCTCAAAGCACTTCACAAAAAGATTGATTTTATGTATGCAAATGTATGGAGAATGGGAGTTTATGCATTTTTTCCATTACACATGGAGTGAGATTAATCTAATTAGATTGACTTTTCCCAGAATGAGTTTACCTCTCTGAATAATTTGAACTTCACATGGGTGGAAATTTGGCAAGATAGTTGTGCTTAGTCTAGCCCAAATTGCAAAAAAAGAGCCTAATTATTTTTGTTTGTTTTCCAGGAAGTCGTTCTTTTCAGGACATGCCTCCTTCTCATTGTACACCATGTTGTATTTAGCGGTAAGTGACTTCATATTTCACGTGTCTTTCTGTAGTCTGTACCCGGGGATTTGTACTTCTTTAGGTCACCATATTGTGAGCCGCCTGCATGCAGGATCGGAACTGCGGCTGCCAGTGCCATCTTGTACCTGCTGTTTTTGCCCCTTTCCCGTCATTATAGGACTTACTTGTTGAGTTATAGTTGGGGTGGATGGATTTCCTTCCTGCCTGCACAGTGGTGCTGAATGCAGGCAGCTCAGGATATTGTTCGTTTTGCTAATGACCTAGAGACGACATCATCACCTGGTAGCACCCTGAGTGACCAAGCAGCCTTTTTGAAGGACAGCACAGCTTGCTCCGAAATTGGAGAGGGGCTTAGAAAAGGTGACCTAAACAAATGCTCGTCCCCCTACCACCCAGTTGGCTTGCCGCGATCCATGGGCATCTCTTAATGTGGTCAAACTATGACAGAGAAGGAAACGCGAACTCCTAACCTCGCTTCAAAAGGTGGGAAAAGAAAATTTCTGAAACTCGCCTGCTGGAACGTGAGAACAATGCTCGACTCTGGTGACAACCGCTGCCCCCAACGATGCTCAGCCCTGGTGGTCCATGAGCGAGCCAGGCTAGACATTGATATAGCTGTCCTGTGTGAGGTCCGCTTCTCAGAGCAAGGCAGCCTAACAGAACACAACGCTGGCTACACCCTCTATTGGTCAGGTGGACCTCAAGGTGAACAATGCCTCTTTGGTGTCAGCTTCATGGTGAAGATGACTATCACCACTAAACTTTCAAGCCTGCCAATCGGCCACTCCGAGTGCATCATGTCCCTGCGCCTGCCCCTCCAAGACCAACAGCATGCAACCCTCAGCAATGTTTATGCTCCAACCCTGAATGCTAACCCAGCTGACAAAGATACGTTCTACACAGATCTCCGTGAACTCGTCCAGAATGCCCCTCCCAAGGACAAAATTGTCGTCCTTGGTGATTTCAACACCAGAGTGGGCCGTGACAGCCTGGCATGAAAGGGAGTATTCAGAAACCATGGAGTTGGAAACTGTAATGAAAACGGACGTTTACTCTTGGAACTGTGTGCAGAAAAGCAGCTATCCATAACCAACACCTTCTTTCAACAAAAAGATCGCATCACTTGGATGCATCCCTGCTCCAAATACTGGCACCTGATAGATTACATCTTGGTGAACCAGTGTGACCTAAAGGAAGTCCTGCATACTAGAGTCATGCTCAGTGCTGACTGTCATACAGACCACTGGTTCGTTCACTCAAAGCTGTACTTCCACTTCAAGCCTAAGCTCGAGAACAGGCCTAAAGACAACCCATCAAAGAAATGTCGAGTCAGCAACCTGCAAACCTCATCTTGCACAGATAGATAGCAAGCAACCTTACAGACTAGACAGGAACATCCTGATCTCACTGCTGATTCCACTCCAGAAGAACTCTGGAAACACATCAATGCTGCAGTACTGGATACTTCCAACAAGGTCATCGGACCCAGCACCAAGAAGAATAGGGGCTGGTTTGATGAAAATGACAAGGAAATTCAAGTTCTGCTAAAAATAAAAAGATCAGCTCATCAGGCTCGTCTGGCTCAGCCGGCCAACCAAGAGAAAAAGACAGCCTATCGTCAAGCATGCCGTACCCTTCAATGTAAACTGAGGAACATCCAAAATGACTGGTGGTTCGCACTTGTGGAAAAAACTCAACTGGCAACGTAAGAAGTTTCTCTGAAGTACTAAAATCTGTCTATGGACCAGCATATCAAACACAAAACCCCCTGAGAAGTGCCGATGGCAAGATCCTACACACTGACAAGGAGTCAGTCCTGGATCACTGGTCAAGATTTGTCAAGATGCCTCTTAAACGTCATTATCGTGGAAGCAGGTACGATAATGACGTTTAAGAGGCATCTTGACAAATACATGAATAGGATGGGAATAGAGGGATACGGTCCCCGGAAGTGCAGAAGGTTTTAGTTTAGGCAGGCATCAAGATCGGCGCAGGCTTGGAGGTCCGAATGGCCTGTTCCTGTGCTGTACTGTTCTTTGTTCTTTGTCGGAGCACTTTGAAACGCTCTTCAGCGCCAAGTGCACAGTGCATGATACTGCCATCAATTGCATCCAACGACAGCCTGTCAAAGAAGAACTGGATGAGAGCCCAACTCTGGAGGAAACTGTGACTGCCATCACCCAGATGAAGAACAACAAAGCCCCAGGAGCCAATGGAATTCCACCCGAAGCCTTGAAGCATGGTGGCCCTGCCCCATACACCAAGCTCCATGAGTTTTTCACGGCCTGCTGGGAACAGGGCAGGATTCCACGGGATCTTCGTGATGCCGTTATCATCACCTTGTACAAAAACCAAAGGGGAAAAATTAGACTGCTCCAACTACCATGGGATCACCCTCCTTTCTATTGCTGGGAAGATCCTGGCTAGAATACTTCTGAACAGGCTTGTGCCTACCATTATGGAAGAAAACTTCCCAGAGAGCCAGTGTGGTTTCAGAGCAAACAGAGGCACCACAGACATGGTATCTGCACTCAGACAATTACAAGAAAAGTGTCTTGAGCAAAACGAAGATCTGTACGTCTCTTTCGTAGACCTTACCAGAGATGGACTTTGGAAAATCATTGAAAAACTTGGATGCCCATCCAGATTCCTGGCCATGGTGAAGCAGTTTCATGAAAATCAGTAAGGACAAGTCAAGCAAAACAGCAACCTCTCGAGTCCCTTCCATATCTCCATTGGCGTGAAGCAGGGATGTGTGCTGGCCTCGACCCTATTCACCATCTTTTTCAGCATGATGCTGCAGCAGGCAACAGAAGACCTTAAGGAGGGAGTTTATGTACACGTCCGGACTGAGGGAGGCCTTTTCAACCTCAGGCATCTTCAGGCTCACACAAAAACATGAAAAACTCATCCGTGAACTTCTTTTCGCCGATGACGGTGCTCTCCTGGCCCACAGTCAGTCAGACCTGCAACATGTAACAACACATTTTTCCGAGGCGGCACAACTCTTCAGACTAAAAATCAATTTAAAGAAAATGGAAGTCTTGCATCAGCCTGCATCCCAAGAAGAATATAGACGACCAAGCATTGTCCTCGAGGGAACCGAGCTCAATGCCGTCAAGCAATCTACTTATTTGGGGAGCGTCATCTCATTTGATGCCACCATAGACAAGGAAGGGGACAATAGGCTGTGAAAAGCAAACAGTACATTCGGCAGACTCTACAAACGTGTGTGGAGCAACCACAGCCTCAGCACAGACCAAACTCAAAGTGTACAAGGCCATAGTCCTCACCATCCTTCTGTATGGCGCCAAGTCATGGGTCCTATACCGCCGTCATGTGCACCTTCTAGAGCGCTTCCATCAGCGTTGCCTCCGCAGCATCGTCAAGATCCACTGATAGGATCACAAACATTGAAGTCCTGGAAACAGCCAATATAATCAGCATTGAGGTCATCCTCCTGCAAAGTCAAATGCATTGGGCGGATCATGTTGCCTGGATGGACGACAGTCACCTGCCCAAGATTGTGTTGTATGGAGAGCTGACCACGGGTAAAAGGAACAGAGCATGCAAACGTTTCAAGGACTCTCTGAAGATATCCCTCTCTGTGTGCCATATTGACCATTGCCAGTGGGAAGCGCAGGTCATAGATCGTGATGCCTGGAGATGCTTCATCAGGAGGGCTACAGACACCTTTGAGACTGAGCAAAGAACCAGCACGAAAGAGAAAAAGAGAAGGATAGATCCAATTGCCCCCAGCAGTGACTACACCTTCACTTGTACCCGCTGTGGTGAATCTGCCGGTCATGGATAGGCCTTACTAGCCACCAGCAGGCCTGCAACCGAAGACTACAACCTTCCCAAAATCTTAGTTAGCGAAGAAATGCCAAGAGAGGTCGCCATATTGTTAGTGTAATGCTTTTAAAATTATAGTTCTTCCTTGGTTACAATACATTCAGTGTAGATGGTATATTATACATGTTATTTGTGATCATAAGAGAGCTTCACTGGATGATTGGGTATTGTGGATGAACACGGTGACAGATTCCAGGCAATGGCAGTGATGCTAGTATGTATTACAAAATATTTACAGCACAGAAACAGGCCATTAGGCCCAACAGGTCCATGCTTCACACTAAAGTCCTCCCACCCTTCTTCATTTAAACCCACCATCTAATCCTTCTATTCCTTTCTCATGTGCTTATCTAGCTTCCCCTTAAATGTATCTAAGCTATTTGCCCATGGTAGTGAGTTCCACATTCTAATATTCTCTGGGTAAAGAAGTTTCTCTTGATTTCCCTCATAGTAGGATCTATTAGTGCCTATCATATGTGTGGCCTCTATTTCTGATCTTGTGTGTCAGTGCCTGGTGGATTTTGATTGTGCCACCACAGTGTTGTCATTTAGCAGACTTTGGTGAGCTTGGTATTTATGTACATTATATTCTGTTTCCTGTTTCTTCTGCCAGTGACAAATTCTCTTCTGGGGCAGTCAGAGGGGAATGCAAGACTTAAACGGGTCTTTCCTACCTGAGGATACCATTAGAATGTTTTCCTGGATGGATTTGGTAACAGACAGCCATTCAAGAGGAGCAAAATACAGCATTTTGTCTCCTGCTGCATAGCTCCCTGGTCATGTGCTTTTGTTTCATGTTTTTCTATGCTAAAATTTGTATATTTTAAGGCTGCCATGATTGGTCAGTACAGATTTAGTAGCAGTGTCTCCAGTACTGGCACTCCTGGATGTCCTGTACTTGAATCAGCTAGTGAACAAAAGTGACACTTCACACCTTGTTACTTTTACAAATTGTGCAATGCCATTTTTTTCTGGCTTTTAAGTATTGCAGTTAACATGGAGGGGGCATAGGGTGATTTCTTTGTGTATGTAATCAGCAGTGCATGGCATAAACAGATACCATGGAGACAAAGGATAGACTGCGTAGGTCACACAGAGAGACGTGGGTGGGTTCCAAGCTAAACACAGTATGAGCTACAGAGGATAAAAAAGCATTAACTTTATTATTAAGGGGAAAACAAACTATAATGACCTGGAGAAGCCATTGAGGGTTCTGGATTCACAATCTTCTTGTCATTCTCAAATGCAAATTTGTCTCAAATTTGGAAGTTTGGAAAATTATAAATTTAATTAAAATTTTCATGTACATTCAAAACTACAAAACTGGTCAAAACAGTTTTGTTGAATGGCATAACTACTCCGTCCTAACAGCTTTTGTTTTCCATGAGCTGTCTTTGTCTTTTACATTCCTTAATGCCACCAGTGTACTTGTTGAGCTCTGTCTTTGTATTGTAAGCCTAAAAGGAATTTCTTTTGAGTACTGTCAATATCTAAATCATGTCTGTGATCCCATACACCTGTTGAATAAAAGCTGTATAAAAAATAAGGCTAAACTGTCTTCCACTGAATTCAGATAACAAACCTCCTACAGTTCTTTTCACATTGCTTTAGCCTTATTCTTCATGTTACAAATAGCATGCAAATCCATTTTATTTCAAGTTTATCATAGATAATTGACAAACCCAATTTCATGTAAGCACAAAATGCCATGTTTGACTCACTAAAGTGAGGAACTGGTTTCAAACTTAGGTTGTCTTGTTTATCTTTTGCCATCGCTGTGCATATCCTGATGTCCGTATGCTTACAGTTAGTTTTACAGTTTGTAGACTCATAATCTATCTCAAGCATAAAGCCACTAATAAAATAACTAAAATTCAGGCATTGTCTTCCTAAACTCCTATATAAACCACTGCAGGAACAAATAGCACAAAAGTTCATGCATTATTGATCATTTGCATTCAATTGTTCCCAAACTACAAGCTTGAACCTAGAGTGCCAGATGGAACTGCAGATGACAAAGATAAATTATTTCTTAGAATTGGGTATGGACAGAGCTGTATATATAACATCTATTTCTGGAGGGAGTCACTATTTGGAAATAAAGCCTCATTAAAATTACTAAAAATTTAATGTTTTAAATGTAAAACAAAATTTCAGTGTGACATTCTTTGTCACTTGAATATTCTGAATGAATGAATGTTTTTGTTCTTTTATTTACAAAAATTTCCTTACCATTGAAAAACTCCCTTAAGATAAAAATTGGTGAATAGAGTTAGCAATATACAGTTGTAAGCTTAACTGGTTTTCCTTTATGATGTGAGGTTAAAGGTCACTGGAATGCAGAATAAAATTTGACCCTACCACCAGATTAGGTTTACTGATGCTGCCCAGACACTCAGCTTCACATGGCTCGATTTATGAAGCTTCTCAAATTGGGGTCAGACTTTTCTCATTATAATACATTTTAATGGATAGTAGCATTGAGATTTTAAGCAATAGAAGCATTCTTCCAAGACTGTAGTAATAAAATGTTCAATTGTTCTTGTAAATCCTAAACATTACAAAGGACTTTTGCAACTAATTCCTAACATAATGCTCTTTGTCTGCAGATATTCTATTATGTCCCTAATATTAATAATAACAGGGCATAGTGAGACTCTAAGTTGCCTTGAGTGCAGACTCAATTGACAGGCTTCAAAACATGGGCAAGAATTTCTGGGCAAATATACAAAGAAGTAGTTATAGACAGGTACAGAATACCAGGCTGGGAGTTCAATTACATCTGTGGGGATTTGCTCTGATTTAAAAACAGTTAATTCCCAGAATGTAAAATGGTAATTTAAAGAAAAGTCCCCATTCCCTAACTGTTAGGCAGATCTAAGAATTGAAGAGATTTTGTAGTTTTTACTGTGTCAGATTTTACCAGAGCAGGGCATCTCGTGATGTGCCTGTTAGACTTGTTCATGCACATTTAGGTTTTAAAAACTTTTGCCCATAAAGTTGCTGAATGTGCAACTGACAATGGCAGTGCCCAAAACTGAACATAATACTCCAGATGGAGAAATCAGAGCTCTGTACTGCTGTAGCATAACATCCAGGTTCAAAATACAATGTGGATCAGATCTTTGAAACTTCTCATTCTCATTATACAGTTGACTATACAAACACCATATCCAATAAAACCATAGAATTGGCACCATTCAAAACATCTTAATTCGAGTAAAAGGTTAATAAACTATGTAATATATTAGGAACAATAAATGTGTTGCACTCTCCATTTTAGTCGGAAATTACCCTCCTCCCCCAGATCCTTTGATACTGATTGCTTCAGTGGTCTTCCCATGTAACTTTAAAAAATCCACAGATCTATTAATCTTTGTGTAAATAACAGCTCTTCTTGCTTCTAACATGCTCATTTTTAACTTGTGTCCCTTGGTATCTAAGGGTGAAACAGTAACACCAGTGTATGGAATTAATTCAACATAAACTTTTTCTTATTTTCTGGAAGCACAGCACTTCGAAAATGTAGCCTGACTTCAGAATGATTCTCCTATATCTACATATTCATAGAAAAGGACACACAGAATGTTTTGAAAATAATTTACTGGGTAATTAATGTCCCAGTGGTGTTGATCCTTTGTATTACATTTAGTGATGCCAAATAGCTCTGGTCTCTAGTGGATACTTTACATGGTTTGGCACATGTACAACAGTTGCTATGTATTAGGCCTGGCACATTTGTTTGAACCTTGCTCTCTATTTACAGGAGATACCATCAGCTAGCACAGTTGTATACACTGCCCTCCATATGGAAGCGTTCTCATATCAGTCAGCATGCTGTCCCAGATCCTGAGTTGTCCTTGATATTCCTTCATTGCCTTTAATGTGCTGTGAGGTTTATCATTGCTTTTATCTTTCAATTGCTTTTTACAGGCAAACATATTTTTCTCTTGAACCTATACCTATACAATAATTTGTTTTTGGTAATTGCTGCTATTAATCTATTAATGTGATTTCTCCACCAATTTCTATGAATATCCTGGTTCTTTGCATTACAGTCCTGTTCTGAATGTGCAAAAGTGTTGTGCAATGCTAATCAGAATATACCAGTTTTCAAAGGTGGAATTTTACTCATCTTAGGCAGCATCTTACACCAGTAGGTATCTTTGATTTAGAAAATTTTATTATCCTTTTAAAAATTCTTGTTAGGAACAGATTCCCCCCAGGCCCTGGACATCATGTTCTGCTAGATCTGCACCATGAATTAAAACTCTCTGTGGACAGCAATTCCATTTTGTAATAATCACTGATAATGCATAAAAAGAAGTTGCAGTTCTATAACACCTTTCACAACATCAGGATGTCTCCAAGTGCTTCACCGTCAGTGAAGTGCTTTCCTAATGTAGGCAATGCAGTAGACAATTTTTGTGCCCAGCAAAGTCCCACAAATAACTGTGAGAAAAATAACCAGATAATCTGTTTTAGTGATGTTGACTGAGGGATAAATATTGGCCTGTGCACCTGGAAAAATCCCTACTCTTCTTTAAACAGCACCATGGGACCTTTTACATCCATCTAAGAAGCAGATGGGGCCTCGGTTTAATGTGCCATCCCAAAAGACGGCACCTTTAGAAGTGCAGTACTCAGTCAATACTGTAGTGAAGTGTCAGCCTAGATTATGTACTCAAGTCTCTGGACTATAACATTTAAAATTATATGGCAATCCATCTTAAAACAAAAATATTTGACTTATGCAAGATACCATATTATTAAATATGAACCAGGAAAAGGTCACTGAGATTATTTAGCTGCACTCTTTTAAAAGAACATGTATAATTTACAGCTTCAGGCTCTAAGGGTGGAATTTTATGCTCTCCCTCATGGTGGGTTTGGAGGCGGGGAGAGCATAAAATCGGGTGGGATGGTGGCGGGGGTGGGGTTCCCATCACCATCCCACCTTTGCTGAAATTTAGTTCGAGGCCTGTGAATACCCTTCCCACCCACTGCCAATTGAGGCCCTTAACTGGGCAATTAACACTTAATTAAGGGCCTTTTCCAGCTGTAGCTGCAATTACCCATTCAGCAGGCAGCCCTGTCGTTGCACAGGAAGCATGGCAGGAAAAACCATGCGAGCTGCTTTCTGGATCCAGGGGTTAAGTGTGGGCAGTGTTCCTCATTAAAAGGCATTTAGTGTCTGAATGAGGGACCCGGCATCGGGCAGAGGGCGATCCCATGGCCCTTGCTGCCAACCCCCCACCAACCACCTGCACCTCTCCAATTACCCCCACCCCACAAGACCCCTCCCACCTTGACCTAACTGAGGCCTGGCTCCAGCGATGCTCCTCGGCCTCCAGGACGGTCCCTCCAGCAGCAGCCAGCATCTCTGCGGTGGCACTGCTGCTGCTTGCCTCTGATTGGTCGGGAGCTCTTCAAGGGCAGGACCTCTGGCGACAGGGCCCTAAATCTTATGGAAGGCCTGCCACTTAAGTGTCTGATTGGCACTAAATTCGGCGGGCCTTCCAGAAAAGAGGCAATGCAGGGATCTCAGCAATGGTTTCTCCCAACGTCAAGACCCTCACCGCCAGGATAAAATTCCCCCTATACAGTTTATTTAATCTCCAGACGGGGATTGATAAGTCGCTGCTAAGATTTCCAAGAAGATAAAGAAGTGCATGGAATTTCTCCCCAACATCCACATATACTTTAACAACACTCCAGAGTATTAATTTACAATCACAATCTATATTAATAATCGTTTGGTAGTACAGAACTTGAGAATTGCTGAAAATAGAGACCTGTTGTTGAAGTTCATCAGGACAATACACAAGAATAATTATTTCAGCAAAAAGCTTGCATGGTGAGTAAATGGCTCGGGCCCTATTTATGAGGTTGACGATAAGGCCAATCTTATATCGTGTGGAACTGTAAGAATCCTAACACGTGTATTGACCAGTGAAGGTAGGTTTGCGGTAGACTGCGGTAGAGAACCCCTGAGCAGATTTCTCAACTAGGGTGAATAGAAATAGGGTGAATCAAAGGCATCCTACGTGACAATGGCTACCCTGATCAGATCATTTCTCGCTGTATATCACACAAACTAATGAACGGGCCTAAGGCCATCATTTTCGGCCCTGAAAAGTGCCCAGGCTACCTCAAATTACCCTGGAAGGGTAATGTATCCCAAAAATTTGAGCAACAGGTAAATCTAGCTGTTTCACACTGCTGCTATGCAGTAGCAATACGTTTGGTGTTCACCACTAACAGGATGCTGCCGTCAAGCCAAAAAGACATCCTACCTATCACACAAATGAGTAATGTGATATATAAATTTCAATGCCAGTGTGATGCTTGGTATATAGGCCGTACATCCCAAAAACTGGCAGATCATATCAAACATGTCCCCTTCCGCTATTCACAATGGGCAAGGAACAGGCCGTAACCAACCAGTTCGTCCTTGCAAAGCTCAAAACATGGTGTCCAACATTAAATGTGATTCCGCAATGGAACAACATTTGCTAAATAATCCGCAGAGTGCTAAGAATTACGGCGACAACCAATTTAAGATTGTCAGCAGGGCTCACAGTGTGGTGCATCTGCGCGTACGGGAACCTACATCTATTAATACAACAGAGCTACATTCTGTTCTTTGCGGACAGTAAGAACATGTACACACATTGCATCCGTTTCAGCTGAACAAAATAAGTGACAGCCATTTGCTGGTTCATTCCTCAGGGCAATGCCTTGATCAATCAGAGTCAAGCTGCCTGGTTTAAATTTCAAACAAAGCTTGGCAGTTAACAGTCAGTCACCATGAATTTGTGCATTCTCCATGACAACACCTCTGACATTCAGAGTTCACTTGCCAACCAATCAGCATTCTCTTCTCATGCAGTATAAGTTGTTGTTTTCCCTTACATTGGTTATTCTTGTGTATTGGCCTGATGAGTGCAAGACAAAAAGCTTTGACAATATGTCTCTATTTTCAGCAATTCACAATCTATATTGTTGATCTGTGATTGTTTTCATTCCTTTTAATCAGACATGCTCTCTCTCTCTCTCTCTCTCTCTCTCTTTAAATGTGGTGTATCTATATTTGGGTTTTCTTTCCTCCACATTTCCCATGAAGCTATTTCTTAAAATTTGAACTGACATTCTGCTGAAAAGTGACATTTATTCTAGGTTTCCAGCTTTGCTTCCTTGTATTTTTACATTTACTCCAAGAATTTTCTTTAAAAGATTTATTTTTGTAATGTGTGGGTGAAATTTGACTCCTATTTGTAAATGCATGAAATGAAAATCACCTCTTAGTGATGAAAGAGTCAGATTCTAAAACTGTCTCAGTTTGCAGGGCAATGCTGCAGCTAAGTACAGGGAATATTTCAAATCTTCTGGACCCTCATGTGTTCATTTATCAAGCCTCCTGATAGTTTATACATAAGTAAGAGCATTTACTTTGTTTGAGCATGAAGGGGAGGGGGAGAAGAGGGAGGGGCAGGCTTTTCCCCCAGAAAGAGACTAGAAATATAAAACTGCAGTATTTCATTCATGGCTGTATCACTAGGGGATGTTAGAAAACCACATCCCTATTCTGCTGTGAGTTTTTCAGAGACTCTGTCAGGGTACAGGTTTTGCCTGAAACAAATGGTGATTGTGAGAGACTGGCAGTATGTATTCATTCAATTTCTTTGTGCATTCTGTTGCAAAGTGTCACAGTTGATTATTAATTGCTTATTAGAAAGGAATTCACTGCATTAGTTGAATACAGCAAGATTGAGTCTGGGGGTCATGTAAAGGTAAACCCAATTATTAAGGAGTTAGTAACACTGTTGTGAAACCTTTCACTTCGACATTTTAAAGGGACAGTGTCCCTTTATCTTGATATTTGGAGTTCAAAAATGTCAAGAAACAAATTTTTGCAGTTCACTTAAGTAATTTAGGATGGCACAACACATCTCATGAATTTGTCATGGAAATTGTCCCAAGTAATAGTTTTACATAAAAGGTCCCAGAGGTTGACCAATTTCTGCCCAATAACAAATCACTAGCCTTAACTTGACTTTATCAAGCAGCATAATGTTTCAACAGTGAAAGCTGTTTGTTTGAAAGATGGTTTCAGTTGTTGACTGGTGTTTTCTTTAAACTATTTTAAAAAACACTGAAGTGATTGTACAATATATTTTGTTTATGCTCCTTTGCTGAACAAAGAGCAGGCTGGAAGAGTCCAGCTTTGATTTTGTCCCTCAGTTTTACATTTAAGAAACTTATTTCATGATGCATGATGATGAATAAATAATTGAAAGATACTTTTACCAGATTTTTACATATAGTGTATGTGATGTAACTGTCAGTGTCTTATGATGGTAAGACATTGCTTGATTGTGTTTACCAACCTGCCAGACATGCAAGACAAGTACATGCCTAAGATGAAAAAAGCTCAGACTACACAGAAAGTGATCAACATTTGGAATGATCTTCTGAGAAGTATGGTGGCAGTTAATCAAAAATATATATACTACCAATTATCAGCACTTAGCTGTGGAGCACTTCTTTTGTTTTAATTTATTTGCAGTTACTTGATAGAAAATGAGAAAAAAATAAATGAATAAATAAAATTTTCAAAATCAGGCTTTATCAAGATCACAAGCACTACCTGGAGTAATTCTGAATGCTGATCTATGAGGCAAAGCCCTTGTGCTTACATTTGGTGGTACAGTAAGTGGCTGTACACAACCCCTCCTGGAGAAGAGATAAAAATATTGTTAAAATAATATCTTTATATTAGCTTAAACCAGGGAAAAGTTTCATGTGCAAATCTTTACTATTTTTGATTTGGTCTCGGAATGTTGTAGATGCTGGAAAAGCCACATTTACTGCCCATTTCTAGTTAATGTGAAAAGGAGCTGGTGGCCCTTCTTGAAACAGCGAATCCTTGTGCTGGTGGCACTCACATGATGATTTTTATGACTTCGTTCATAGGATGTGGGCATCGCTGGCAAGGCCAGCATTTATTGCCCAACCCTAATTGTCCTTGTGGAGGTCATGGTAAGCTGCCTTGGAGAGTTAGGGATTTTTATGATTTAAATCCAGCAACGATAAAGGAATGGCGATCTATGTTCACATAAAATGATGTGTGACTTTGAGAGGAACTTGCAGGTGATGGTCATCCCATTAGATTGCAGCTGTTGTCTTTCTTGGTGGGTGAAACTCTGCAATTGGGAATTACTGTTGAAGTAAGGTTGGTGAGTTGTTGCAGTGCAACCTATGGAAAAGCCCTGGTGGTGGAGGGGTAAATAATAAGTTGAAAGACAGGGATTCCAATCAAACTCACTGCTCAATCCTGATTAACGTTGAGTTTCTTTTTGCAGCTGATTGGTAAGTATTCCATCACACTCCCAACTGAAGCTTTGTAGATGGTGGAGAGGCATTGAGGGGTCAGGAGGTAGGCCACTCATTGTAGAGTGCCTAGACTCGGTCATGTTCTTGTAGTCACTGAGTTTCTGTGGCTAGTCCAGTTAAGCTTCTGGTCAGTGGTGACTCCACCCGCTCCTGAGTAGTTGATGGTGGGAAACATCGCAATTGCAGTGCTTTTGAAGATCAGAGGGAGGTGACTAGAAAGTTTATTATTGGCGATGGGCGATGCCTCGCATTTATATAGTCTGCATGTTGCCTGCAACTTGTCAGCCCATGTTTGGATGTTATCCAGGTTCTTTAGTAGGATGGCTGCTTCATTATCAGAGAAGACGTGAATGGAGCTGAACATTATGGAATTGTTAGTGAACTGCTCCCTCCTGACCATCTGATGGAGGGTAAGTCATTAATGAAGCAATTGAAGTTGGTTGAGCCCTGAAGGCTCCCTTAAGGTGCTCCTGTAGTGATGTCCTGGCACTGCAATGTTGGTCTCCATCAAATACAACATCTTCCTTTGCATCAGGTGTGAATCCAACTAGTAAAGGGTTTTCCTTTTGATCCTCTTTGACCAGTTTTGCTAGGCTTCCTTGGAGTCATTCTTGGATGAATGCTGCTTTAATGTTAAGAGTAACTATTCTCAGCCTCTCCTCTCATATTCAGCTCTTGTATCCATGTTTGGGCAAAGGCTGTGACAAGATTTGGAGGCAAATAGTTGTGGAAGAACCTGGACTGAGCATTGGTGAGCAGGTTAATAGGGAGTGGTTGTTGTCTGATGGAAAATTTTATGACTCTAGCCATCACTTTTCTGATGATTGGAAGGTGTGAGGAGAAATTTGCCAGGTTAGATTTTTCATACTCCTTTCTAGCAGGGATAGAACTGGGCAATTTCCTACATTGTTGGCTTAATGCTAATGTCACAGTTGCACAGGAACAAATTGGATGGGAGGAGTGGAGACAGGGTTGGCTAATTCTACAGAATCACAGAATTGTTACAGCACAGAAGGAGGCCATTTGGCCCATCATGTCTGCACTGGCTCTCCGAAAGAACTTAGTGTCGTTCCCCCACCTTTTCCCCGTAACCCTGCATGTTCCTCCTTTTCATATAACAGTCTAATTCTCTTTTGAATGCTTCACTTGAACCTGCCTCCATCACACTCTCAGGCAGCGCAATCCAGATCTTAACCACTTGCTGCGTGAAAAAGCTTTTCCTCATGTTACTTTTGCTTCTCTGACCCATTATTTTAAAACTGTGCCCTCTCGTTCTCGATCCTTTCACGAGTAGGAACAGTTTCTCCCTATCTACTCTGTCCAGACCCCTCATGATTTGAATATCACTATCAAACCACCTCTCAGCCTTCTCTTCTCCAAGGAAAACAGTCCTAACTTCTCCAATCTATCTTCATAACTGAAGTTCTTCATTCCTGGAACCATTCTTGTAAATCTTTTCTGCATTTTCTCCAATGCCCTCACATCTTTCCTAAAATGCGGCGCCCAGAATTGGACGCAATACTCCAGCTGAGGCCGAACTAGTGTCTTACATAAGTTCAACACAACCTCCTTGCTCTTGTACTGTATACCCCTATTAATAAAGTCCAGGATACTGTATGCTTCATCAACCCCTCTCTCAACCTGTCCTGCCACCTTCAATGGCTTATGCACATATACACCCAGGTGCCTCTGCTCCTGCACCCCCTTTAGAATTGTACCCTTTATTTTATTTTGTCTCTCCATGTTCTTCCTACCAAAATGAATCACTTCACATTTTTCCGCATTGAACTTCATCTGCCTCCTATCTGCCCATTCCACCAACTTGTCTATGTCCTTCTGCAGTCTACACCATCCTCCTCACAGTTCTAGTTAAACTTCAAGACTACAGCCAGAATGTAGTCAGGGTACACAGCCTTCAGTGGTCTATTGCACTCAGCTGCTGCTTAATGCCATACGGAGTGAACCAAATTGGCTGGTCTAACATCTGTGATGGTGGAGAGGTCTGAAAGAGGGCATATAGGGAAGGTCACTTTGTATTTTTGGCTGAATATGCTTGCAAATCCTTCAGCCGTGCACTCGTGCTGGATTCTGCCATTGTTGGGGGTATTCATGGAGCCTCCCCCTATCATTTGCATGACAGTCTACCATCATTCTTAACTGGATGTGGTAGGGCGACAGAGCATTGCTGTGGGCTATTGTTTTCGAGATTGCTTTGCTCTGTTTCCAGCCTGCTGCATTTGGATTTTGAGTATGCCTGAGTAGCCCTGTGTTATTGCATCATTGTACTGACCGTGAAAGTTCTTATGGTGTGTAAGATGGTGAATAGAGCCATATAGCGGATAGAGATAGGATAATGCATTATTCTCAGAGAAGGAAACAGCCTTTTTGAATAAAGCGTGAGACATGCTGCAAACACTCTCCTGAGAATTGTTGTTCACATGGGATACAAACCTTTATCAGAACTGTGATGGAAATACAATGTTCAAAGCTCCCAGATCATAAGACTAGAAGGAAATGTCATAAACTGTGGTGAAAATGAAAACAAAACATTGAAATTTATATAACAGTAACAGGCATAGGAATTTAGAAAAATAAGCCAAACTTTGGGATTCAAACAGACAGCATCATCATCAAAACACTCACAATCCAATGGGAGACCCAAAACAGCTGTTCTGGTTGCAAAAGAACTCGATGCAGCAAGCAAGAGGTTAAGACGTAGATATGCCTGGAGATGTATCATAAAATGCCTGGAGATAGATAACTTAGCTAAAGTAATTGTCAATGGGCCATTGAAAGAAACGACACTCTCCACTTCAGACAACTGCTAAAAACAAAATCATCAAAAGAATTTCACAAATCTCAAGTACAAAAGTAAGCATAAAATGTATTGTGAGGATCTCTCCCTTTAAAACCATAGCTACCAGAAGACACACTGTTAGTGCATGCATCTGAGCAAAATTAATTGAAACTAGGACTGGGATTTCACGTTGGGTGGACGGAGTCGGCCACCGACTGAAAAGTTGGTGCGAACCCGCTTCCGCCTTGCCTGGGGATCTGGCCCGCATTTTACGGGTCCCCAGGCTTTAATTGTTCCGAGTGGGTGGAAGTCCCGCCTCATTGAGCTGCCAATCAATCAGCGGGCTGGCAGCTTAGTCCCAGCAGCTCCACTGGGAACGGTGGCCACTGCTGGGACTGCAGCTTAGCCGACCGCAGAGGAAGACATGGAGCCGGGATTCCAGGTAAGTTTTGGTTGCCTCGCCAGGGGTAATCAGTCAGGCCTCGGCGAGGCAAGGGTGGTCGTTTGGGGGGAAGGGAGGCGTGTTGGGTCTTGGGGCTGGCTGGGGTAGCAGGCACAGCCCTCCATTGGGTACTCTATGCCCAATAAGCAGGCCCCCCCCCACCGAGACGATCGGAAGCTGCCTGCTTTTCCCAGGAGGCTTTTCCTGGCTCCAGGACACTCGCTTGCCACGTGTAAAATTTGCGTGGAGGTGGGCGAAAGCCCTTAAGTGGCCAGGAGTTCCGGGAGGAAAGCCTTCCGGAGCCTCCTGCTCCATTTTACGCCACACCCCGCATCACCATCCGGCTCATTGGGGTGGCGTAAAGTTCTGGCCTAGAAATCTCATCAGCCTTTTGAAATGTTGAAGCCAGTGGGAAAGGAAACTGAAAGATCAGAACAAGAAACTAAATCTGAGATTAGTCAAAGTGATCTGGAATGGAGCTACCCAACCAGAATCTGGAAGCCACCTGATGGATTAGACGTATAGTTTACTTATTTGATGTTATAATTAATCAATTAATTAGTAATTATATTTTTTAACTATTAATGTCAATTATATTATTATAATAATCATTCCCATGTACAGTTTAGGGTCTGTTTGAATGTTGAGTTAGTTAAAAAGGTTTCCAGAAAGAATGGGAGCTTTAATGATAGTAAAATGTTGTATACGAAATACATACGAACATATAAATTAGGAGCAGAAGTAGGCCATTTGGCCCCTCTAGCCTGCTCTGCCATTCACTAAGATCATGAGTCACCTCGTGGTCAAAGATCGATAAACACCATAGGGCTGATTGTAACATGCTCTACCTGTCATAAACATGGTGGTGGCAGCCTGAAAATGGCACTGGCTCATTTATCACATAGCATCGTCTCAGCTAAGATCCTGTGATGGGTGGCTGGAGCACCCAGTTGCCTCGGATGAGGGGTCACTTGTAATATGTAAGTTGAGGTCCTATAGGATACCTCGGATCCCAGTTATAATTTTGAACTACAAATGCTGCTGTATGTGCAATGGGTGCTTTTCCCATTTGTACCAGGTTTTGAGTGGCCTAACCTGTAGTCCATAAAGGAACCGCTGAAGGCCATATGGAAAGTGGCCAAGAAATGTTCAGTTGTTTTTTGGAGGGGCTGCATGAGCAGGTAGAGAGATTTAGGTATGGAATTTCAGAGCTTAGGACCCGAGCAGCTGAAGGCACGGCTACCAATGGTGGAGTGATTAAAATCGTGGATGCACAAGAGGCCAGAATTGGGTGGGTGGGAGGGGTGCGGGTGGACACAGAGATCTTAGAAAGTTGTAGGGCTGGAGGAGGTTACAGAGATAGGGAGAGGCAAGGCCAGTGAACGGGACTTGGTGTGAGTTAGGGCACGGGCAGCAGAGTTTTGGATGAGCTTAAGTTTATGGGGGGCAGAGATAGGAGGCTGGCCAGGAGAGCAGTGGAATCATCAGGTTTAGAGGTAACAAAGGCATGGATGCGGGTTTCAGCAGCAGATGAGCTGAGGCAGGGGCATCAACACAATAATCTGGAGGTTACGTTTCTCATTTTTATTAAAACAATGTGACTTTAGCAAAATGTTAATATATTTGTCTTAGAGGTTTTAAGAATCATTACAATTTGCACTGTCTTAAAGGTACTAGATGCTTTTAATCTTTGTGCATGTAAGATACCGATAAATCGAGCAACAGGATATGGAGGAAAGCATTTTGTGGAGTTTCTACAAAATTATCGCAATTTAATGAAATTATCAATCCCAATCTTTTTGAATTCGTTGCTCATTTATAATTTTGAACCTGGTTTTTGGATATCTTTTAACATGGCTATATGAAGGAAATAAATGCATGATCCAGGCTTTAGCCGATTTGTGCCACAGAAACAGTATCCATGGGAATCATGTCCTTAGTTTTTGCTCAAGAAAACATATGTTGTATTTGTAAAAAAGCATTTTCCATGAAGACCTGAGGGTCAAAGTAGGATAAACATTCTTTCTGCATAGACTTTTCAAAACCATTACTACTTTAACGGGAAGCAAGTGTGGTCTTCAGGGTGTTAGCTAGAAAAGAATCCGAATGAAATAACCAACTGCATTAATCTGTGTGAAAATTTAAGCAAATGCATTCTAGGAAGGATATAACCATGCCTGATCTGACTGTATAATGTATGGAGTAATTCTTCACAATCTCTTTGGACAAATTGTTTCAGTTGAATAATTAGAATCATCTGATTTGGCAATTACACGATGCATAGTTTTTGTACAATAATGCCCATAAAATTTGTTTTTCCAGTAGCTGAGATGTGGTTATCTGAGCTGTTTTATAGCAGCAGCTGTCAGGAGATGAAGCCAAACCTTTCACTGCTAATAAATCAAGAATATAAATGGATGATTAGTTGTTTATCCTGTATGAATGGCAAACTGGCACTTTTACCTGAAAGTGTAAGGTTAAGGGAGGAATAATTCTTACATTTTGTTTTTATCGGAAGGCGTCCTACACAAAATGTGCTTAGATGGAAGGTGTCATTATGAAGGTCATCGTTCAATTAATGTAAATGGGCTATTTGTCTCTTTCATCTATTTTCTGGTGGAGTTGAAGCCTAAGATCAGCCAGGATTGTATTGAGTGGCGGAGCAGACTTGATGAGCCATATAGTCTACTCCTGCTCCTATTTCTTGCTTTCTTGTGTTCTTGTGGACAATTGCCTTCAGCCACCTGGTCAATGGATGTCTTTTTCCCCTCATGAGGGATGGTATTAGTCTTGGGCAGCAGTACAAAATGAGTGATAGTGAACCGGCAACTTGTTTTACACTCTGCCAGATTATATCCATTGAGATCAATGGATAAGGTAATTGGGAGCTGCCGATTCATTAATTGTCCATTTTGCACTGCTGCCCAAGATCTATGTCACCCGTCATGTACCTTCAGTTGAACAATTAGGGCGCAAATGAAGAAGTGATTTAAGAACAATGAAGCTAATCAGACTGTTCCTTTAGGATAATAGTTGAATAAAACCTGATATGGAGGGACTCCTGTGAGTTGTGCACTGACTTTTCTACTCATTGTTTCAAATAGACCTCTTTATTTCATACACCTTAATAGTGCACTTCGTCTTCACCAGCAGACTTTATGAATTGTTGAAACAAAATATAATTTTTTTTAGTCTTAGTATTACCAGAAAGCACCTCAAAGTACAATTAAATACTTAATAGTTGATGGTATACTTGAAATGGATTCTTCCTAATGTGACAACCAATCAATCAAGTTTGAACCAATTAAAGAGAGCAAACACCCAAATGGATGACTAACTGACCAGTGAAGTCAATTGGGATTATTCCTTTAGGATAGTAGTTACTAAATTTCTGTGACTCACAGTAACTGGCATAATAAAACCTGACTTGGAGGAACCCATATGGGTTATGCTGATATGCGTCAGAAATCCACTTCAGTGTACAATGTTCAAGACACTTTAAATTTGTTGCTGTGATTAATGAAGATTCTAGTGTCTATAATTGCATGCAGTTGTGTAAACATAGCCTTTTAACCAATGAAGTACAGAAGAAACAAACAACAGGGCAGAAATAGTTCTGTCCAGAAAAACTGTTTCATTTCCGGGTCTGCCATTGTGTGTGGCACAGATTTGGTTCATTCAATGGTTTGTGTTCTGCTTGAACAGCTGTTGAGCATCATCAGTAATAATTAACAATTGTCCTATGGAGAATGAGTCACTTTGATAGTATTGATATTAGATCTTTGTTTAAAATATGGATTGAAAAAGATTCAAGTTATTTCTATCATATAAAGTGCTGTAATGTAATGCAAAATTACGCTGGCCATAATCTTGACCTCTTTGCTGCTGTCAGCAATGTCACATAGTCAATCCATCTCCAATGTCTTCCCTCCGTAGTCCATGACTCTCTCCTGGTTCCTCTCCTACTTAACATGCTATAAACATTGCATAATTTCAAATAGTTTCTCTTCCTGTGTCCACATGGTCACCTTTGGTCCACCCCAGGACACCAGTCATGGCCCCTCCTCTTCATCACTTACATGTTACCCAGTGGAGATTTCCTGAAACACAGGGCTTGGTTTTGCCGTGGGCTTCGGGATCCCAACATTGGGACCAAATGTGATCCAGAGCCCGCACTTGCCCAGGATGAGACTGGTGGCGCAGTCTTCTCGGAGGCAGCCTCCTAATTAGCTGCCTCCAAGCTCGCCATCCTATTCAGGATGGCAGGTGGGCTTTCGATGCTGCCAAGTGTTGAGGTGCCCTCGCTGGGCTGCGCATCAGTGAGTAAAAAAATGGGATCTAGACCAGTGAGTCAAGTAGGTTAGAGGCGAAGCCCTTTCGCTGGATTGCTCTCAACCGCAACTGCGGCTTTTTATAAATGCAACCCCTGCTTGGTGGCATGGAGCCTCTAGCTCTGATGCAGGCCATCTCTGTTGAGCTGGCTGTCTCTGCACACAGCAGGAGGGCTTCTGTGCCACCAGTAAAATGCTGGCAAAGCTGCAAAATTGCCCCTAATTGGGGCCTTAACAATGCAAAATTGGTACTTGCCTCTGTGGAATGGGCAACCAACCCACGTCCCTGCCCGCCTCTAGGAAAGTTCCCCGGCCGCAGGAATGCATCAGGGAGTTGTCCTGACCTGGTTTCCCCCTATTTTCCTGGCACCACCACCAATCTGGCCCCCCACCGCCTGCAAGCCTGCCACCACAGGGCTGGGAAAATTCAGTCACCAAGGTCAGCTTTCACAGGTATGATCTGAGGCCACCTCATTTAGTAGCCAATTAAAATGTTGTCTGTCATCACCTGTATTGCAATGTATTTGATTGACCTGACAACAATAATTTTACTGGGTTCTTTCCTCATGAGAGTTGAGGAATCCTGTTATGCCAAACAGCATAGTTTGAAAAGAGATCGCAAAAGGGCCATTTGAACTTATAGTTTGAATAAATAACCACCGAGAATGAAGTAAATCCTAAAAAAAACTTGCAAAAAGCGAAACTCTGAAATAAAAACAGAAAATGCTGGAAATAGACAGCTCTTCAGTCAGTATCTGTTGGGATAAGAGGCAGGTTAATGTTTCAGGTACAAGACCCTACCTTAAAACAGAAATAAATCCTCATACTTGGGTGAAGGTACATTCGTGGCACAATTATTTAAGTTGAAGAAATATTTCAAACTGTGAGCTCAAAGTAAACAATTTTCTCTTGACCTGAAAATGAACCCAGCTATGTGTATATTGAACTCAACTCAAAAATAGAATTCTTTCAATTCTCCCTACATTGTCCACTAATTGAATGGTAATAGCCATGGTTTGTAGGTAGCTCTGTGATGGAACATTAAACCATAACTCAGCTGAATGTAAACAGCCTAAGACATGGTATAATTAAATCAAATTAGAGCAGAAGATAAGATTCTAATGTTGACATTGTCTCATACCTTTTAACCCTATATGTGTTAAGCATAATTTATTAAGCATAATTATCTCAGAACCCATCAAACCAGAATGGAAGCAAGTCATCCTCGCTCTTGAGGGACTGCCTAAGAAGAAATTGTTAAGCAGCTCTGCAATTTCTAAATGAGATAAAGTGACCCTGTATGTTAAGTTTGTACACTGGAAAACTTTTATATTGGTATTATCAGATAAACATTTATGTCTTTTACTGAGGTAAATTTTCTTTTCCTAAATTGCACTAAAACAGTATTTTCTTCTTTACCCCTCTATCTACCTGCCTATCTGTATCAGTCAGGAGAGATAGACAGCCCAGTCCATAGGCTAACATCTGTACTGCTCACTGGTCAACCCACTGGGAGGTGTGTGGAGCATTCAGATTTTGTACAGATTCAAGTGCATTCCCTTATCATCAGATTGGTATAAATTCTACTTCATGAAAACTCACATTTCATCAGTGAGGATGCTGGGAAGTAGCATGATTATGGTAACAGCTTAGTCGAGCCAAATGGGAGAGGATAATCAAAGATGGCAGCATAAAACTGGCACTCTTGTAATCTAAGCAATAAGAATATTTTTGGAAAGTTCAAAAGAATTACTTTCCTCTCTATGAAGCATACTACTCCAATATGTAAACATGACAACGACACTATCTGATCTACATTCCTTCCACCATTTCAGATTTTCAGAAGTTAGGTTTTCAAGTACACTGCAATGTGTTTCTTGCTGACTAAAAATTTAGTGCGATTTGGAGCTTTTTACAATTGGCACAGGCGTTTTGCCTTCCACTTTCCACTGTATGGACAGGATTTTCCCTCCGGGGCGAGAAACAGAGATTGGAACTGTTTCTGGATCCCTAACCTGCCCTGGGGAAACAGTCACCGGCCTCAATTTTCATCGGGGCACCCTTAATTGGCCAGGAGATGGGCTTGTGATCCAATTAAGGATGGTGAGTGGGCTCTTGAAGCTGGAGGCCCAATCAGAGGCCTTCTAGCTTGAAAGGAGCAGCAGGCCACAAGAGAGAATAAGTAAGGGAGATGGCACTTCAAAATAGAGGCACTCTCCCTACAACTTTTTCAAACTTAAAATAATAAATGGGTCTTGTAGCCAGACCACCACTGTGCTGGGGAGCGGAGATGGTGGAGGGTTGGGGGAGCCCCTCTACAGCGCGGCCTGCTGTTGCTTCTGCACCCAGGCAGGGAGGGCCTCTAGGCCTGCCTGGAGCACTGGCCTCCCTGGTCTGTCACCGAGAGGCCGCCTCCAGGCAGTTAAAATGGCCCCCACTATCTGCAGGGATCTGGAGGCCAACTGGAATTTTCCAGTTGGCCTCCTTTAATTGACCTCAACAGACTTTTATGAGCCATGGCGGCCACTTGCTGTATGTGAACGGGTAACCTTGCAGCGCCCCATCCTGTCTCCACAAAACTGGCCCAGAGGCAGGATGGAGTCGGGGACCCAGCACGCAGGCCGACAGGACAATTTTTAGTTTCCATCCACCTCTGTTCCCGGCCCCAGCAGGGGCTCAAAATCCTGCTCTACGTTTCAGAATTACTTGCTGCATTCACCACCCTCAATTTTAGGGGAATGCAGCCGAAGCGGTGAGCTGATTTGAGATGTAATTCTGCAAATAAATTCAGCTAAGCCTTAATGGTTTGTAAACTTATCTCAAACGGCAGAAACTATTCCTCTGTGTAAAGCTCAACGGGAATAACAATAGTTGTTTTCTGGAGCAACAGTTCAGTCTTGTGCTCTGTGATTATATTGGACATGTAAACTGAATAGGTCATTATAGTAGGTACAGCTATACTCCTGCAGTCTGACTTGAAGACTTAAGTAAGTTGTTACAAAAATTGTTGTGCAAGCCTCATTCGGTTCTTGTTGCTGTAGAATGATAAAGGTTAAACCAACTGCATTCTTTGAGATAACCTTAGCTGTAAAGCAATTAAACAGTAAAATCCTCTCACTGTACGGTAGACCTCACAGAGTTTGTTGCTCAGGTGTTTAGGATTAAAGCATGAGCTCAGTCAGCAGTGACATCTAGTTTTGGTTCCTTGCACAAAGTATGTATAAATGGTGAATGATTAGTGTTTATGAAACATTGTGAATACATGGGATATAAGAATACGGAACAATAATTCTGGAGCAACAGTTCAGTCTTGTGCTCTGTGATTATATTGGACATGTAAGCTGAATAGGTCATTATAGTAGGTACAACTATACTCCGCCAGTCTGACTTGAAGACTTAAGTAAGTTGTTACAAAAATTGTTGTGCAAGCCTCATTTGGTTCCTGTTGCTGTAGAATGATAAAGGTTAAGCCAACAGTATTCTTTGAGATAACCTTAGCTGTAAAGCAATTAAACAGTAAAATCCTCTCACTGTATGGTAGACCTCAGAGTTTGTTGCTCAGGTGTTTAGGATTAAAGCATGAGCTCAGTCAGCAGTGACATCTAGTTTTGGTCCCTTGCACAAAGTATGTATAAATGGTGAATGATTAATGTTTGTGAAACATTGTGAATACATGGGATATAAGAATACGGAACAATAATAAGATTTGAAAAAAAATGTACAAGAGCAGGCAGTAGTGTCATCACCAACAATGACTATTATGAGTGGGATGATTTATTGGCTGCTAGAGACTCGCATCAAAATGCAACAACAGAGAGCATCTGCTACACTGTGGATTTCCTACATGGCAAGTGGCAGGAATTGAGCTGAGTTTCTGTAGTAGAAACTGAGATTTCCTAAAAGCTGCCTACACCATTGTCACATTCCTGTAAACTGGCAGGGCAAAAAAGGGTTAGTTTCCAAGCTGGTTCTCAATCATTAGTTATTGTGACATGGAAAGGCAACATAACTATATTTGTTTGCTTTCAGAGATGTCTTTGGCAGTGAACACTTTACAGGCAGATCTGACAGTGGGCTGTAACCATTAATTACCTGTGCAATAGCTGATCTGATGTATCCTGCAATGCAATTAACTGACACTCTGATTATTCTCTGTAGCTGCAAATTCCATTTGCTGCAAATGACAGCATTTTTACTAAACAATTCAGACTATAAAGCCCTTATTTGAACTCAGGATACATTCAGGTTTGTAATTGGTATTGAATTAAGCATGACTTAAGCTCCTTTCATATTGCAGGCCAGGTCTTTAGAGACTGCCATGCACAACATAATGATATTGTGGCACTACCAGAACCACTGGTCTTAAAAAAAATCCAGCATGTTTAGCTTTCAGATGCTGCTGAGTTTGTGAGGCCTGCACCTTGACACAAGCGCAATATAATAACAAATTTATCTCCAACAGTTTAGTTCTGGCTTCTTTCATATTGTTACTGTTTAATTTGGATTCAATGCCCCTGAGCTAGCCACCAGTGTTTACCAGTTCCCTTCTCCTCGTGGCAGACCATGAAGAACGAGCTCCACAAATTTACCATCAGGTTAAGGGAACTGGATTGAGAAGCATAAATGCTGGGAGTTGGCTCATGAATGCTGATCTCCTGAAATCCGATTTGGCATCAATATAAAAGCAGCTTTAGGCTCCCAGTTTCAGTCTTCTAGATCTAATTGGATGTTCTGTTCTAATTTGTAGGATTGCAGAATTAGATTCAAAAAGATGAACCAGTGAAAAAGATGCACTAAGCTTTAGCTTTGATATCTATCACTTTGATGTGATACAGTGTTTACTAAAATGTGTTGCTATCACTGCATTAGTGCTGCCGTTATAATTTAGACAGCGTTTGATCTTTTCTATTATACTCGATTGGTAGTTAAGCCATTGATTGGATACTTTGGTGGATGATTTAGGAAGTTCAGGTGTAAATTTTAATCTGTGCCAGAATTTCCTCAGTCTTTTACGCTGTTTCACAAAACCTCTGCCAAAACCTTCTGCTACCTTTAACTTATTTCTGCCTACGTGCAACAGTGCAGCTCAATTCATATTCCTTATATTCGTGCCATAACTCAGACTGCCTATTTCCACCTCTGTAACATAGCCCAACTTAGCCTCTGTCTCAGCTCATCTGCTGCTAAAACTCTCATTCATGCCTTCATTACCTCTAGACTTGACTATCCCAATGGACTCCTGGCTGGTCTCCCACCCATGTACTCTCCATTAACTTGAGATCATCCAAAACTCTGCTGCCTGTATCTTAACTCACACCAAGTTCCGTATCCCTATCACCCCTATGCTCGCTGACCTACATCGGCTCCTGGTCAAACAATGTCTTAATTTTAAAATTCTTATCCTTGTTTTCACATTCCTCTATGGCCTCGCTTCTCCCTATTTCTGTTATCTCCTCCAGCCTCACAACCCTCCAAGATATCTGCGCTCCTCTAATTCTGGCTTCTTGTGATTTTAATCACTCGACTATTGATGGCCACGCTTCTGTCGCCTAGGCCCTATGCTCTGGAATACTTTCCGTACACCTCTTTGCCTCTCTGTCTCACTTTCCTCCTTTAAGACATTCCTTAAAATCTACCTCTTTGACCAAGCTTTTGTTCAAGCAATTTTTTAGAATTTATGCCAGTTTGAATGGGCTATAAATTTATGCCTAACAGTTTAGGTGCAACAGCACCTGAGTTATATTTCTGGTGTTTTAAGTGATTTATCTCCTTTCTCCTCACTAGAACCTACAATGTATTTTCTGTATATTTTGATTTATCTTTCTGGCAATAGAATGATTTGCATTTTCTTAAACATACAGTGCCTATTCTGCACAAATGTTGGTTTGATGGCTTTAAACTTTTTATTTTCATGCATAAAGAGACATAAAGAACAAATGTGGCGCACATTTGACGCTTTCCTCAGGTCACAGTTGTTTACACAGCTTTTATGTTTCAGCGTATGCTATAGAGATTTTCAGGAAATTTCAGCATAATTCGGCAACAGGAAGATTGGTGTAAATTTCGGTGTAACTTGCCAGATATCCAGTTTCAGGAAATTTTCCAGGCTGATATATTCCCTGAATTCTAGCTTTTAGTATTCATTAATTAAAATTCATGGAATGCTTATTTTTGTAGGGAAAAATACAACAGTGGTTTGAAAATTGAAAGACTAAACTAAAAAACTAACTGAAAAAGTTAAGGCCTGTGACCATTACATACTCTGGTTTGATGTGAAGTGAATTACATTTAAGCTTGATGAAAACCTCTTGGCTTGCAGTCCACGACCAACTATTAATCCAGGGGTGAAAGTTTTCATTGCAAAATGTGACTGGATTGAATAACTCTGCATTGTTCTCAAGACCAGCTGCTGCAAGTTCAATGGGTACAAACCAGTCTGGAGTTGTTTGCTGTGGATTACACACACTGAACAGAGATATACCATTTATGTCATACTAGTCTATCCCCTGTGGCGTTACATACGAGAAGCCAAAACCAAATGTAGTCTTCATGTGAATCAGAGTTAGGGAGTACGGATAATTTGAGCAGGGCATACAGATGTAACCCAGTCCCCATTTAAAAGTCATATGTTATCTCATTTTTTTATACAATACTTTGATTTGACATAACTTTGTATAGTTAAATTACAAATTACATGGCCATTTGGGAAACAGTGTTGATTGAAGTATAGGAGTTTCTTTGTAGTAGAGGCTGAAGAGCTGGAAGACTGAGGTGGTATCCTGACAGGAGGGTGTAATTAAAGCAAGACAAGTTTATATATGCAGTTTCCATTATAAGTGGCGACATAGGAATTTATAATAGAAAGGTTGACAGGATATGCTTGTAGGATTTTTATTTCATCATAGATATGTGAATTGATATTCTAACATTAAAAAATATTCAATTTGGAGCATTTCGAAGTTAAAATTTGTCATTGTGACATTTTGGGCTGGAGTTTGTTGCCAATATGGGAGCGGGAAAAGAGGCAGGCAGGTGTGGAATTTTCTGACACCAGCTGTCATGCCAGTTCCCTGCCATGGTCCCGACTTAAGACCATTTTCCTGGAGACTGGATCGAGTGTGGAATGGCTACCCACCCACAAGCGGCAGGTAGCTTGTTAACTCAAATAAGAGGCCAATTGAGGCCATTGATCAGAGGCCGACTGGAATCTTCTAGTTAGTCTGTGGGCCCCCCACAGTGTTGGAAGCACATGGAGGTGGCCTTCCGGTGGCAGACTTGGGAAGTGGGGGCGGGGGCAGTGCCCCAGGATCACTTTGAGTCGCCCCCCCCACTCCTGCAGCTGAGCACCTAACTGGCCATAGTTATGGCCACAGGGTGCCGTGTGGAGCGGTTCCCCTCTACAATGGTGGTCTGGCAGCTGTGACCATTTCTTTTCTTCAGCTTTGTAAAAAGTACTGCGAGGGTGCCTCAAGATGGAGGCATTCTCTCTCTCTCCCTTACAACAGCAGGCTGCAGCTCCTTCAGTGCTGGAGGGCCTCCTATTGGCGAGCGTGCCCTCTGGCCACTAATTGGAAAATCCTGTCGGGTGACTATTCCAACACGGTGCAGATTCAGGATCCCGATCCCAAACAGAAAATCCTGCCCTTCCTGTTCCTATCATCCGAACTAAAGGATGTAGAGAGGAAGGAAAATTGGAAAGTTCATCACTTAAGGACACTATTGTACAGTTCTGAATGATCACATCTCTCAGGGGTTAACATGACGATCAATGGAAGGTGGTGCATGAAGTTGTAATGCCTAACAGATAAGATGGATTTTGTGGGTTTTCTTGGTCCCTGTTTTTTGCAGTTCCTATGTTTTTATGAGGAAAAGTAAAAGAGGAACGGGGAGAATGACTACTTAATGATCTTAGTTCCTCAAGACATAATACATTTGTTGAAAGCAGATGGTGGGACAACATAGAGATTTAACATTGTCATAATATGGGTTTGATTCCAACACCATTCAGGCATAAACACAAATGAGTCCTGATGTCAGACAAGCTAGTTTGTGAGAACCTTCTGTATATTTGATAGGTTATTTCTCACTTTCTTTGCACTTTCTGAAATCCTTAATTGTCATTATGCGGTTGTGTGGAATGTGTGAAGTTGGAAATGAAGCCATGGGAACTCACAAGCACATTCCTAGGGATAGCAGACACTGAGAATCAGCTGGAGAATTTACTGGAACAATTATGCGATTTTGGTTTGAGCGTTTATGAATACCAGCTCACATTAAACAGCACAGTTTATACAAACTGAAGAGTTGACAGCCTCCCGTCCAGACTCATTGAAGTAAAACTCGATGATTTTGCAGGAGTGGGAACTCAGCACCAGATTCTCACAGAATACCATTTCCAAGCCCCCTAGTCTCCGGTTTTTAAAACACAAAACATGGGAATTAATGATCCCTGCGGTGTTAGCAAGTGTATAGACACCCCCTTAACATGAAGATGCGATAAATGTGACTTAAGCTCCACAGAACTGTACTTTTGCAGCTGCTATTGCGAGCAATTTTGGCCACTTTTTAAAACTATTATATCTCCTTATGCTTCCAGTAGTATAGAATTTAAATTTATTCTGTTTAGAGACACTCTATTCTTTTGAGTCTCCCAGTTTACAGAGCAGGCGATGCAACTCTAGCGAAATTATCGCAAGAGAGGCAATTGCCTCTCTTGCAATCTCACAGGGCTCTGAAGCCTCGGAATTTTTCAAAAATGCAGGTAAGATTAAAGTGATGTGGGCAGGAATTTTATGGCTGGCAGATGGGAGCCGGCCTCCAATGTAAAAGTCGGTGGCGAATCCGCTTCCACCTTGCCTGGGGATCCGTTCCGTATTTTACGGGTCCCCAGGCTTTAACTGATCCGAGGCGGGACTTCCACCCGCTTGTGGGAGGAAGTCCTGCCTCATTGAGCTGCCGGCCAATCAGCGGAGCCGGGAGGAAAGGTAAGTTTTGGTTGCCTCGCCGGGGGGTAATCGGTCAGGCCCTGGCGAGGTCAGGGTGGTCGCTTTGGGGAAAGGGAGGTGTTGGGTGCTAGGGGTGGTTGGGGTAGTGGGGGCGGCCCTCCATCGGGCACCCTGTGCACGATGAGCAGAGCCCCCTCCCCCCCCCCCCACCCACCCCCTGCCCCCCCAGGATGATCAGCAGCTGCCTGGTTTTCCCAGGTGGTTTTTCCAGGCTCCAGGACGCCTGCTTGCCATGCATAAGATCCATGTGGAGGCAGGCAAAGGCCCTTAAGGGCCTTGATTGGCCTGGGTTGGGCGGGCCGTTTTTTGCATCCCCCCCTCCCCCCCCCCGGCCCTATGTAAAGGGTGGCAGAGGCGCAAGCGGGTCGGGAAAGTCTCCCGGAGCCTTCCGCTCCATTTTACACCACCCCCCGGCCACCATCCCGCCTTTCTGTCCTCTGCTGTACGCCATTGCCCAAGTGGCAGCTGGTATGTCTCTATGCTGAGAGGTTAGAGGTGAGGCTGGTGGTGGAGAGGAGAAGATGCTGAGAGAGAGAGAGACAGCCTGAAAGGAGAGCCGGAGTAAAACAGAGGCCTAGGCAAGAGAGTGATTCGCCTAAAGCTGCCTAAGCTGTGTACCTCTTAACTTACATTGGTATCTCTGGAGACAAAGCAGTATCTTCTCCAAGTGACTCCCTGTCTTGACATGTGACCTTCCGCAATAGACTGATTACAACATATTCACTCAAATACCTTGAAGTGTCTATTATTGCAAATGAGATTTTGTACTAGTATTACCAAGGCATGATCTTACTGGCTAGCCCAGTTTTTACCTTGTTTCCACCACATCTGTTTGCTGAAATATTTAATTATTTAGTAAACTATTTCTCCTGAAATTTACCATTTGTTCTTGTGAGATAACAATGGATACTATAAAGCATTGCAAAATACTAATCCTGCTTTGTCTGGTTCTTGTCTTTTTGTTCAAGGATTTGCCAGTGATGGTCAAGCACCAATATTTACTGTAAACTAACAGATTTCATATTCCAATTATTTTCTAACATTAAAGTATGCTGTCTCATGTTACACCCAAGTGGTTTCCTTTTACTTTGCGATTCTTGTGACCTACATTGGCTCCCAATATAGCACACATCGATTTAAAAATTCTCATCCTTGTTTTCAAATCCTTCCATGGCCTCACCCCTTCCGACCTCTGTAACTTCCTCCAGCCCTTAAACCCTCCGAGATCTCTATGTTCCTCCAATTCTGGTGTTTTTTGCATCTTTGATTCCCCATTGTTTCATTTTTGGCAGTTCAGATTGTAGGCATTGCAGTAATTTGCTTTTCTCAAGTTAGGATTAGATCGAATGATACAGCACCGAAGGCGATAATTCCCACGTTGTGCCTGTGTTGGCTGCTTAAAAGAGCTATCAGATTCATCCCACTCCCCTGCCCTTTCACCGTTGCCTGAGCTGCAGCCACTACATTATGGTGTTGAAAGGTCAGTGGTGAGGCTGGCAGTGGAGATGAGAAGATGGGGCAAGAGAGAGAGAGAACCTGAAACTGTGTCTGGAATTTTGTGAGGCCCCCTAAGGTGGGGTGGGGGGGGGGGAATGGGGAATGGAGTATCACGACAAGTGGCGAGGGGGTGGAGGCCCTGTTGCCTCCCTGTTGCCCAGTGATCTTCCCGGGGGCAGGATAGCCAGACGACGGACTTCCTGCCCAGAGGCCCTTAAGTGGCCTATCAACAGCCAATTAAGGGCCTCTTCCCGCTACTGTTGAGATCTTATCAGCAGGGACAGGGTGGGTAGGGCCTCCACCACGCAGGGAGGATGCCTTGTAAAATGAGGTTTGTGGAGGGTGGTCCCTCCTTCATGGGCAATTTGTGGCTCATGGAGGACTCCCACTGGAAACAACTTTACCCCCCTCCCTCTGGACTGCACAACAACGCTCCCAGTCGCCCTTGCCAGGGTCTTCTGAACTGGCTCCGGCGACCCAGCCTCACCTGCCTCTGTTCCAGCGCTGGGCCTGGATCTGAGGCCTCTGCAGTACTGGCAGTGGCCATCACTCCTGGTGGTGCTGCTGACGTTGCTGAGCTGCTGGCCCTCTGATTGGGGGGGAGGGGGGACACGAAAAGGCAGAAGCGGGGCTTCCCCCAGCCTTTTCGACTCAGCGCTGGGAGCCCTGCCTCCGTCTCAAAATCCAGCCCTATGAGCAAGATGGAGGCCGAGGAAGAGAGAGTGTGGGCTAGTGGCTGCTACCATCACGTTAGAGACCTTGGTGGTGGCTGTGGCTCTTGAAGTCAGCTTGAGTGGGAGTGGGCGTTGGTGCTTCAGGCTGGTGTCTGAATCTTGGACTGAAGTAGCAGCTTGTCCTGGGAATTGTAGCCCAGTTTCAGCTGCTGATTTTGGGAGAGAGGTTCTGGGGAGCGAGCCTTCATCTTAGTGAGAGTTCTGATTAAGGAGAGCGAGGCCCAGTCAATCCTATGAAGCCATGCTTATTTTATAGAGTGGAATTCATCAACATGGGAATGAATGAAACTCACTGAGTCTGGAAGATGCCACCTTTCCTATTTTAGATGCAGTTTTGGGGACTTAAATCTGCTCACAGCAGAGTTTTTGAAGTGCAAGAGGTGGAGAGCTGGTATGTGCATTGGGTTAGGCATGGTCATTTACCTTTAGAACTTGGGTTTTAGTCCAGCTTGGTTATAATGGTCTTGGGGCTTCTGGTAGGGAATTCCGAGTAGGGCTGGACTCACATCGCAAGACTGACACTAATTGGAAACTTAACTCAGTTGTTTGGTGTGGGAAATGGTGGGGAACACGTGAGGGTATAACAGGTAGGATTTTTTAAAAAGTTTTTTGTAAAGCATCTCAGCTGCAGTAATATAGTTTTTGTGAAGAGTTCTGACCTGTTAGAAATTAAATAAGCCACTAATGAGTTTTATAAAACAACTGTCAATCTATATTGGTTTATGTTTGAAAAAAAATAGCAACTCACCATTTTTACACCAAATCTCTTGATTTTTAAGACGCTGGGGTTGGTATGTCTGACAGAGATGCTTTCTCCCTCCAACACTACCCCATTTCATAGGGATTCCTTGATGCTTTGTTCTTGGAGCACATTGGCGCTGCAGGTGGGAGTTTATGATCCATTTCATGATCAGAAGTTCCGTATGCAGCTCACAACCAGAGTAAAGCACTAGTGTTGAGTATGAGTGAAGTGGGCAGTGACTCACTGATGTGTTGCCGGAGGTGTGGGGGGTACGTATTTACAGAGTACCATGTGCATATCTTGGGAATTAATAGGCCAATGATATAGTACAATGTTTATCCTCTGATTCATGATGAGCAAAGCCATGGGAGATTCACTAATGGCACAGATCTTAAAAACCTATAAATATTTTTAGATGTTATAAAGGATGTAGGGCGGCACAGTGGCACAGTGGTTAGCACTGCAGCCTCACAGCTCCAGCGACCCGGGTTCAATTCTGGGTACTGCCTGTGTGGAGTTTGCAAGTTTAGTTTAGTTTAGAGATACAGCACTGAAACAGGCCCTTCGGCCCACCGAGTCTGTGCCGACCATCAACCACCCATTTATACTAATGCTACACTAATCCCATATTCCTACCACATCCCCACCTGTCCCTATATATTTCCCTACCACCTACCTATACTAGGGGCAATTTATAATGGCCAATTAACCTATCAACCTGCAAGTCTTTGGCATGTGGGAGGAAACCGGAGCACCCGGAGGAAACCCACGCAGACACAGGGAGAACTTGCAAACTCCGCACAGGCAGTACCCAGAAGTTCTCCCTGTGTCTGCGTGGGTTTCCTCCGGGTGCTCCGGTTTCCTCCCACATGCCAAAGACTTGCAGGTTGATAGGTTAATTGGCCATTATAAATTGCCCCTAGTATAGGTAGGTGGTAGGGAAATATAGGGACAGGTGGGGATGTGGTAGGAATATGGGATTAGTGTAGGATTAGTATAAATGGGTGGTTGATGGTCGGCACAGACTCGGTGGGCCGAAGGGCCTGTTTCAGTGCTGTATCTCTAAACTAAACAAAAACATGTATAATGTACAGAGTTTCCATAAAAAGATCTTGTGTAGGCTGGACCATAGAAAGCTATAGTAAAAAAAAATGCAGATGATACTAGGCTCCATATGTTTGTTTTAAGTTTTCAATGTCAGAAAGTATTCTTAACTACTGGCAGATTGTATGGAATGCAAGCTGCTGTGAAGAAAGTTGTCACTGAGAATTTGTTGATTGTTCATGGAACAAATATGAAAGATTAACCATAAATTCTTTCGACATGCATAGTGCTTTTGTAGGATACCCATTAGATGATGGCAAAAATTCCCTGTTTTGGGATAGGAGGTTTTTTTTCCTTTTTTTTTAAACTCAGATTATTGACATAACCAATAATCTTTCTCATTGTGGGTAGGGACATCTAAAATGTATCCTATGTCTGCCTCTTCCTCCAGCTTGTACAGGAAGGCAGCAATTTGCTGGAGTGGTTTCCAGTACTATGGTCTCCTCCTGTCTATATCTTCACTAACCTACCCTGTTCCCTTGATTTGTGGGAAGAGTGCTGTGCTTCCTGTTACCTCTTCCCATTGTATCCCCACATTTCCACAGGAACTGGCAGGGAGGCCCTGCCCTGCAGTTTGTGGAAAAACAGCCATGAGATAAATTCTTTAGAGGCGGAATGTCCCCTCCCCCTCCAGCTGAACAGTAAAGCTGGCTGCATCTCAATAGTGGGATTGTTGCTCATTGCTTGGCTTACTCTTTGCATTTAAAGCTCAATAGTATGTCCTAAAGCTTTCAGTTGAGTAACCATAGACTGTTGCTGCAGTGTGCCTTTATTTCTGGTTGATGTTACCATAAATTAACAGCATGAAAGGCTAACCATTTGCGGATTGCAGCAATATTTGGGCTCATAGTTGTCAAACTTGTGGGAACTCTGCCCACACGAAGATTTTCACATGGGTGTTCCTTAACTGTAAGGCTAAAACAAACAAAGATGAACTGGGCTAGAAATCCGTCTACACAGGCCCAACAGAGAGACCTGAAGCCAGCCTAAAATTGGGCCTTGGGTCTCATTTCAACAATTTAAGTGAGTTGCCAGTGCCTGTTGTGGCCAGGAAAACCTGAGCAGAGCAGGTTCAGAAACTGTTCTGCTCAAGGCAGGCCAATCTAAAATAGGTGTTGAGCCCTTCATTAATATATGCAAGGGCCTACCGCACCAGAAGCCTGAAAATCGACCAAAGCCATTATTGCATTGGACATTTTCTAGGCTTCATTGGAGCGCAAGGCATTTCCTTGTGAAATTGGTCATTTTTGCAACATTTTTCAATTTCTGCCCCACTATTTATCCTATTATGCGTTGGTTTGATCTGTAGCTTCACTGAGAGACTCCAAATAGGCCAGAGACCGTTGACTCTATGTAGCTTAGAGGCGTAGGTAAATCTGAGAATGAAATTGGAACTGATCCAAATATGGGATTTTTAGTAGAACTAGATTTAATTAAAAAGAAAAAATCAGTACTGAAATTGGAGCTCGGTCAAATTTTCACATTTTCCGGAGTTCAGAACAGAATGTTCCCCTCACTCCCGTCCACTGCAATCTGTAGTTATAACCAAGGAAGTTAATGATGGAGAGCGACTTGTATTCTATTGCAAATTGGCAACATTAAGACCTTGTGTTAAATAACAATGTTGCTTTAAAGGAATGCTCCAAGATAATAATTTGCGGATGACCTTTTCCTTCAAAATGCATCTGTAAAAATATACTCCTGAACTGATGGAAGGAAAATTTACAGGACTGGTTACCTGAGTGGGGGCATCAGCATCACAATACCCTATCTGTGGAAGCTTGATATTTCCTTATCTAACCTTGGTTCCCAGGACTACCCCTCTACCTTTCTCCTTTGGTTTTCTTGAGCAACACACCGAATGTAGAAGTTAGGCAGATCGATTCCAGGCCTTGACCAATACTGCCCTGAACTGCCAGCTAGGAGGCTTATGACATGTCACGGGAACAATTATCTCTCCAATTTTTGCACTTTCATTGTGTTGCCTAATTTCCACCCAGCATCAACCCACAGCCGTGTGGCTGAGATTTGGAAGAATGAGAAATTGAACCAAATCCCACATATCTGTTGCATTATTTCTTGATGTTCCAACCATCCAACAAGTAGTTAAAACAAATTAGTATATGGTGCCATTTGCCAATGATTGCTGCAGATGAAGGTCATGGTGAGGCGTTTTCTCGTGCACTACCTTGGGTCTAGTGTAGATTCTGCTTTGATTAAGTGAATATCCATTTTAATTTCAGTGTTTTAAGTTCAAGTTTCCAGTTTCATTCACCTAATAAAAATGTAAATTGCCAGTTCTTAAATGTTTATTCTGCTTTTACCCTACTATTCTTTTCAATTGCTTTAGCTGTTCCTTTTCATGTGTTCAAATCTAATTGCCATAAAATAAGGTGCTCTTAGTGCTAATCAGTTTTTAATGATCATATAGAAAACACATAGCTTTTTCATGTAATGCATCCTTGGAGGTCAATCATCTCAGTCCCAGGACATCACTGCAGGAGTTTAGATTTAGAGATACAGCACTGAAACAGGCCCTTCGGCCCACCGGGTCCGTGCCGACCATCAACCACCCAGTTATACTAATCCTACACTAATCCCATATTCCTACCACATCCTCACCTGTCCCTATATTCCCCTACCACCTACCTATACTGGGGGCAATTTATAATGGCCAATTTACCTATCAACCTGCAAGTCTTTTGGCTGTGGGAGGAAACCGGAGCACCCGGAGGAAACCCACGCAGACACAGGGAGAACTTGCAAACTCCACACAGGCAGTACCCAGAATTGAACCCAGTCGCTGGAGCTGTGAGGCTGCGGTGCTAACCACTGCGCCGCTGTGCCGCCTCAGGGTATTTCAGTTCCTCAGGGTATTTCACTAGACCCAACCATCTTCAGCTGCTTCATAAATGACCTTCCCTCCATCATAAGGTCAGAGGTGAGGATGTTCACTGATGATTGCACAATAGTCAGCACCATTTGTGACTCCTCAGATACTGAAGCAGCCCATGTCCATATGCAGCAAGACCTGGACAACATCCTGGCTTGGGCTGATAAGTGGCAAGTAACATTCGTGCCACACAAGTCCTAGGCAATGACCATCTCAAACAAGAGAGAATCTAACCATCTTCCCTTGACATTCAATGGCATTACCATCGCTGAATCCCCTACTGTCAACATCCTGGGGGCTACCGTTGACTGGTGGCTGGACTGAACTGGCCACATGGGTGCTGTTGGTGACTATGGGGGCAGGTCAGAGGCTGGGAATTCTGTGGAAAGTAACTCACCTCCTGTCCACAATCTGCAGGGCACGGGTCGGGAGTGTGATGAAGTGCTCTCCACTTGCCTGGATGGGTGCAGCTCCAGCAGCATTCGTGGGGCTCGGCACCATCCAGGGTGGGGCAGCCTGCTTGATTGACACACCATCCGCCACCTTCAGCGTTCACTGCCTCCACCACCAATACACAGTGGAGGTGGTGTATGCTGTTGGTGGGGTGTGCTGCAGCAGCTCGCTGGGGCTCCTTTGATGGTGCCTTCTGGGCCTGCAGCCTCTGCCCTTGTTTTTGGAAGTATATTGGGAAGGTATTTACTGAAGTCAATGGTGCAGAATTTAACCCCTCTGCAGTTTCCAAAATGAATATTGGGGGGACGTATTCTTCAGCTTCAAAAAAAAATGTGATCTATTGCAGATCTCGCCCAGTAGATTTCCTGCCCAGGCAGTTAAATACTGATTCTTGTTTTTTTTTCACATTGGTGAATCTTTTCTGAATCTCCCAATTTGGTGGCTAATCTATTGGCAACATGGTGCAGTGGTTAGCACCACAGCCTCACAGCTCCAGCGACCCGCGTTCAGTTCTGGGTACTGCCTGTGCGGAGTTTGCAAGTTCTGCCTGTGACCGCATGGGTTTCCGCCGGGTGCTCCGGTTTCCTCCCACAGCCAAAGACTTGCAGGTTGTCAGGTAAATTGGCCATTGTAAATTGCCCCTAGTGTAGGTAGGTGGTAGGAGAATGGTCGGGATGTGGTAGGGAATTTGGGATTAATGTAGGATTAGTATAAATGGGTGGTTGTTGGTCAGCACAGACTCGGTGGGCTGATGGGCCTGTTTCAGTGCTGTATCTCTCTATGACTCTAAGGGGAAGGGCAGAAGTTGCATGGGAACACCGCCACCTGCGGGTTCCCCTCCGGGCCACAGACCATTCTAACTTGGAACTATATTGCCGTTCCTTCACTGTCACTGGGTCAAAATCCAGGAACTCCTTCCTAACAGTACTGTGGATGCACCGACACCCCAAGGACTGCAATAGTTCAAGAAGGCAGCTCACCACCACCTTCTCAAGGGTAATTAGGGATGGGCAATAAATGCTGGCCGAGCCAACGATGCCCACGTCGCATGAACGAATAAACAAAATCTTCTTTTAAGTGGATACCATGATTAATACTCCTGTGAAGTGCCTTGGGATGTTTTATTGCGTTAAAGGTGCTATATAAATACAAATTGTTGCTTTTGTTTCATGTATGTAACTGTTGGTAGGAAAATTAAAAGTTATACACTTAAGAAGCATGCACTTCATATATCTGGATGATGGCATGCAGTTGCCATGGTTTTGTATATACAATATTTTTGTATGCGGTCCAGGTTATTTTCTTTCTAATTAGATCTAATTTATTTTATATACAGTTGAAACACTTCACAGATATAAACAAGAATTGACTGCACAAACCATACATTAGGAAGATGATGGAAGTATTTGTTGCAGTTTGTGCAAATATTTTTTGTTAACTTTGATTATTGCACATTGCTACAGTCACTTGCCTGGTTCCACCCACTAACATCAATTGCATTCTTAGACCAGGGTGTCCAGTTTGGATTCATGCTAAATACTATCCTTAGTGTTTATTGAGTTAAATCTGAACATCTGTTTCTAGTAATGATCATTTTTGTACCATTGAATATTAGCATTTCAAAGTGTGGTTACAGTGATTAAGATTTTCTTTCGGATTTATGATTATAATAATTACATGTGTGGATACTAATGCCTGGCACTTCTCAGTTTTCTTCGATTAACGTGTTACCAGTACAATAATTAATCCAGCCAATGTACTATAATACATCAAGGCCTGGTTTCTAATTCTAGCTTTCACCAACATCTGAATTGTATCTAAGCATAATTTGGAGAGGTTTATGGAATGCATAGGAATGAAGCAATCTGTCTGCGGGGTGAAAATTTTCTGGAACCAGAAGAACCAATCATGCCTTGTACAAGTGTATCCTGTCAGTCAGTCATGGAGCTGATTAACGGAGCTAAGAGACCTTGGCCAAGGAAAATGAGGAATTGGCAGGAAGGGTGATGAAGAGAATTTAAAATACATCGAGTGACGCAGTGGTTAGCATTGCAGCCTCACAGCTCCAGTGACCTGGGTTCGATTCTAGGTACTGCCTGTGCGGAGTTTGCAAGTTCTCCCTGTGACCGCATGGGTTTTTGCCAGGTGCTCCGGTTTCCTCCCACAGCCAAAGACTTGCAGGTTGATAGGTAAATTGGCCATTATAAATTGCCCCTAGTATAGGTAGATGGTAGGGGAATTGAGGGAAGGTGGGGATGTAAGAGGGTAATGGGATTAATGTAGGATTAGTATAAATGGGTGGTTGATGGTCGGCACAGACTTGGTGGGCCGAAGGGCCTGTTTCAGTGCTATATCGCTAAATAAAATAAATAAATAAGAGGCGATATGCATTTTCCTGATGCTGACAAAGAGAATCATAGAAACAGTCCCCTGAAGTAAAATCCGGATTAGGTTAGAGATACAGCACTGAAACAGGCCCTTCGGCCCACCGAGTCTGTGCCGAACATCAACTACCCATTTATACTAATCCTACACTAATCCCATATTCCTACCAAACATCCCCACCTGTCCCTATATTTCCCTACCACCTACCTGTACTAGTGACAATTTATAATGGCCAATTTACTTATCAACCTGCAAGTCTTTTGGCTTGTGGGAGGAAACCAGAGCACCCGGAGAAAACCCACGCAGACACAGGGAGAACTTGCAAAATCCACACAGGCAGTACGCGGAATCGAACCCGGGTCACTGGAGCTGTGAGGCTGCGGTGCTAACCACTGCGCCACTGTGCCGCCCATATTCAAATCTAGGACCATTAACATGTGCTGACAAATTGAATATTGGACATTCTGAGCTGGAATGGGGAGTTGTTACTTTGTGGTCCTACTTCTGTTAACCCTCATGCCATTTCCATCATAGTACAAGATTCATGGTATGAATGTGATGGAGCTCAATATAAAACATTTGTGACCTTGGTGACTGTGGATGGGGTCAGTAACAGTTGAATTAAGGATGTGCTCCTTTAAAATAAGGAAATTAATTTTAAAAAAGCTCAAATGACTGAGGATAAAAAAACATATCTAAGTTTGGTGATGACACTAAATTAGGTGGCACAGTAAATAGTGTAGATGGGAACAGGAAGTTGCTAAGGGACATTGATAAGATTATTTGAATAGGAGAAAGTGTGACAGATGTTCAACGTGAGAAAGTGTGAGGTCATCCACTTTGCACCTAAGAAAGATAGATCTGAGTATTTCTTAAATGGTGAGAAGAAGGGAACAGCGGAGGAGATGAGAAATTTAGGGGTCCAAGTACAGAAATCACTAAAAGCTAGTGGAGAGGTACAAAAAATAATTGAAAAGGCTAGTGGAATGTTAATCTTTATCTAAATGGGACTAGAAAACAGAGGGGTGTACAGTTATGTTACAGCTGTACAGAGCTCTGGTTAGACGTCATCCAGAGTACTGTGTTCAGTTCTGGGCACCTCAACTCCGGAAGGATAATTGGCTTTGGAGGGGGTGCAACCCAAATTCTCCAGATTGAAATAAAACCAGAAAATGCTGGAAATACTCAGCAGGTCTGGCAGCATCTGTGGAGAGAGAAACAGAGTTAACGTTTCAGGTCAATGACCTTTCATCAGAACTGAGCAAAGAATAAAAGGGAATGTCTGTAATAGGGTGGAAAGCAGGAGACATTAAATGACAAAAAAATTTATGGTGCAAGGGCGAAAGGGCGTGATAATGGGACAAGTAAAGGAACAAAACTTTGTGTCTATATGTGTCCCGTTATCTCCTCTTCCACTTGCACTTCTTGCTGCTGCACCACTGCCTGGCTTGATTGCAGCTCTTGGGTATCTGAAAGGAGAAAGGCAGAAGGGTAGGTTTGCGGTTGGGGAAGTGGAGGGAAGTAAATGACTCATGCTTAGACTTGCAGCTTGTAAATCAGAAGAGATTAAGAGTTGAGAGGGAAGTAGGATATGAGCAGGAGGATTAGGTATGATTATACAGTCATCTTTGATCCTTTCAGCCCCGCTACTGACTTGGCCTCAGTCATGGCCACTCCAATGCTGGTGAGCACCATCTCTTCCAACTGGGTGAGGATATGCAGCCGTGCTCGTCCCCTGCCAGCTAGGTTGTTACCTGTGGTTGTGCGCTACCTTGCCCTGCAAGAGAGAGGGAAATATGAAAGTGAGTGTGGTGCAAAGTTTTTGGTGATATGGCTGTCTTGCTTGAATATCTGGAAGTGTGTGGAAGCTGTGAGATGTGGGTGTGAGGCTTGCAGCAGTGCTAAATGTATGAGGGTGAGGTGAAGCTTTTAATGTGAAGTCTGAGTTCTGATTGATAGAGAATGACAGTGGTGATTGAGCATGTTTTTTTTATTCGTTCATGGGATCTGAGCATCACTGCTATACCAGCATTTATTGCCCATCCCTAATTGCCCTTGAGAAGGTGATGGTGAGCTGCCTTCTTGAACCACTGCAGTCCATGTCGGGTAGGTACACCCGCAGTACTGTTAGGAAGTGAGTTCCAGGATTTTGACCCAGTGACAGTGAAGGAATGGCGACATAGTTCCAAGTCAGGATGGTGTGTGGCTTGGAGGGGAACTTGCAGGTGGTGGTGTTCCCAATGCTTCTGCTGCCCTTGTCCTTCTAGGTGGTTAAAGTTGCGGGTTTGGAAGGTGCTGTCTCAGGAACCTTGGTGTGTTGCTGCAGTGCATCTTGTAGATGGTACACACTGCTGCAACTGTGTGTCGGTGGTGGAGGGGGTGAATGTGTGAGGCTAGTGGTTCATTTGTAAGGAAATGGCATTTGAGGATGTATTTGCTCATCTTGACCACTCATGTGAGGCCATTGAACTTCTTGCGGCACTGCATCCAGGTCCTTGGAGCTATACTGCTTGCGTTGACCGTGACAACTTTCTGCTCCCACTACCTTCGCAGTGTCTGTCTGGAAGGCCTTCTGGTCCCCTGTTGATAGAGGACCTCTCTTCTGCTGTCCATCTTCTGCACCAAGGCTTCAGAGAACCTTTGAGCATGCACTGTCCCTTGTTGCACCATTTTTAAGTGTTGCCAAGCCACTTTCAGCACCTGCTCCAATCAAAATGTACCTCCCCTTTGAGGGGTGCATGCTAGCTTTAAATAATGCAGGCTCGCTTTAACGGTATTAGCCTGTCATGATTTTGTACCTCTTGCTCAGGTGTGCAGCCACTGAACAGAACACTTAGCACTGGCTGCAAACTACAATCATGGTAATGAGCAGGCAGCAGACAGCACATGTTGCCTGCATTAAAAGGAACAGGTGGGGAAAATCGTGCCTTACTGAATTTTGCAGCATTTGAACAAGTTGCACACAAGTTCTGTTGTTGCAACATCCACATGATAGATGGTAGCATTTTGAAACGTCTTTTGTGGTGTATTGTCTGTTTTTGTGGTGACATTATAAAGTGCGACATTTGAAAAAAAAACGCTAACTTTAGAAATTTAATGTCCCTGTCTTTATCTCTTCAGTTTTATCTGCAGGCCCGGTTCACATGGAGGGGAGGCCGGCTCCTTCGACCCCTGCTCCAGTTCACATTGGTGATGATGGCTTTTTACACTGGGCTGTCTCGTGTCTCAGACCATAAGCATCATCCCACAGACGTTTTGGCTGGCTTTGTACAGGGAGCCCTGGTGGCTTATTTCATAGTAAGTATTATGTCATTGTATTTTACCATCCTTTCTCAGAAGAATAATTTTTTGAGCGTCTAAAGCAGTTCCTCAATGGCCATGAGTCAAGTTTCAAATCTGACTTCGAACTTAGCAATCACAGCTCCCTGAGAACGGAGAACAGAGGAAATGTGGAGAATGGAAATTATTACCTACTCTAGTTATACCTGCCAATTTTTTTTCTGTGGGAAAGTACTGGTGGTTCAAGTATGTGTGCTCATCATTCTAGGGGAAAGGTTGATTACAGTTTCTTTTGGTTGAGGTCAGCATTACATTTGGAGGGTACATCTATACTCATTCTGCTGCAAGGCTATAATTTATACCACAGAAAGGAGAATGGCAGTTCAGAAAGGAAATCATGTTGCATGAATTATAACTTGTCCTCTGCATTTTTGTTTGAATCAGTGGCCAAAATCACAGCAGCAAATCTTTGGTTTTGTTGATATAATTTTAATCTTTCCTTTAGTTCTCTATTGGTGAAGCTGAAAATGTTTGAGAGTCACATGTTACCGACAAGTACACCAAACAACAGACACTTTGATGTGGTTTAGGTTGAGTCCACATATCCGTGTGAACTAATAATATTTACTTAAAACCAATAAGCAATCTTACCACAATGAAGAAGTGTTTGGATATTTTACTGTACACTGTCAGTGACAGTGAAAAAACTGCAGCTTGGGTTTGTCCATTTAAAGGTAAGCATTTGAGTTCTGATTGTTTGGATAAGAATATCTCAAGCATCCAATCCAATGATTGGATATTTGAACACTTATTGCTAGTCTAAGGAGTTGTGTGGTATATAGTGACAAACAAATATTGTATGAAAGTAGATAGCAACGAGCACCTCTCCTTCAAACTCGATCCCAGGCAAGATGCAGTTCACTGGGCTACCTGTGATGCTGAGCAAATGATAGTAGTTCAATGCAAAAGGCAAGCTTTGAATGTGAGAAGATGATGAATAGGACCTTTGAAATTATATTTACATCAGACATGCATACTTCATAACTACAATTTAGGCCCACTTCCTATATAAATCCTGCTAATATTGCAGCTGAGCTTCAGCTTAAAGCTTTTGCACAAGCTTCATCATTGCACTCCCTGGACTTAGCTATTATAAGGAAATGTGCCCGCTTCAAAACTGAACTTAGGAGTGATTCTGAATCCAGATCTCGTCACATACCAAGTGAGATAGTGATGCATTGCAGTGTCTCAATGAGATACACTTATCCTAAAATGAAGACTGTTGTCTCTGAACTAGAGGTCATTCTACCTCCTTGACTCTCAAAAGCAGCTAATGTATTTAACTGGAAATGAGGAATGATAGCATAATGCATTGCTTGATTATTTTCATGTAATGAAGTAGTTGAGGAATTGAAGATGTGACTGCTGAGACATAAATAGCTGTTGATTTTACTGCATTTCTACACTGCAGATGTTGATATATATGCATAACCAAGAATCCAATATCATAGTATGGTCTGAGTACAGTTCATCAATATTATTCTCTGCAGAATATATTGTAGCTTAAAAGAAAACTAAAAATACAGTCAAATCTAATCTATATTCACTTGTTAGTAACATTTTCCTTTGCAGTTATTAATGTTCTTCATCCCACAATACTTCCAAGAATGATTAGTTGTGGCTCAGTTCATTCTTCTGTGAAATATCTTGGAAGATAATTGCTCGATAAAGCTGAAAAACAGGTGGATGCAGTCACATGATTGATGATGCAATGACATCTTTATCATTTTAGTTTTAGGTTATAACCTTCCAGAAAGTCTGCACAAAATTGCGAAAAGTTTGTATTGCAGCATAAATGCTTACAGTAGCCAGTATGGTAGACTTTGAATTAAATTCAGAGTTTTCAAAATAGAATCCAATAATTTATTCCACCACAAAAGTCCATATACCAATGCCATTAAAACGTGCATAAAAATTATCCTCATGAGCTACCACCAGATTTTTCAAATATATTCTGTGACACTGAAAATTTTTTCCCCTTTTCGTTGTGTCTTTTTATGTTTTTGATAGAGCAGCAGCTCAGAATAATGAAGGAAAAAAGTTAAATTTAATCCCACAATGTCACATAATTGGGAGAAACAGACAGTCCAGTGCCTCAAAATTGGAAGATTGAGTTATAATATAGCATCATTCAGTGTTATAATCCATGTTACGTCAAACCATAAAACAACAGATTAATGCACCAAGCACACCAAATAACCCCAAATGTATTAACATATGGAAGAAAAAATAATTGAAAAGCATCATGTACTTTACTGATTTAGTGAAGGCATCAACTTTTTAAGAGGTCTTTGTTTTCCAGAAATTAAATGTTGTCAATAATTTGAATCTGTCTGTCTGTGCCTCTCTCTCTCAGAGGAATTTTTAACTTTTTAAAGAGCTGTAGATTTTTGTTCAACGTTTCTCAAGTCTCACCATAGAAAACACTGTAGTGGTTCAATAAATTTTAAAAAGGCCACAATGTAAATGACTTTCATTCTGTTGCAAATAACAAGCAACACCAAGACTGCATGATTCACTTCATGAAAGCAGCCTGCAGATTTTTGTAATGTGGCTCATATTTGTCAAAACCTAACACTTTTACAGCAAAGCTGTATAGCATTAGGGATTTGTTATTCTCGGCGTAAATCGTAAAAATATTAAATTCACTGCTTTCCTTGTCGCTTCTGCCTCTTGGGCTCATGTGCTTTTTTGAGGGACTGCTCAACCCAGATCTGGTATGAAGATAAAGCCTACTAGTGATCGTCATTAACAAACCAATTCGAATCCCTCTTACTCCGAACTCTTGGTTTGATACTTTCATGCAATTCTTGGTTACTTCTGGCTAAGAAGTAGCTGTGGAGGAATTAAGGTTAACCTTAACCACAGCTGTTAGTTGTATAACCTGTTTAGGTGTATTGAGGCCCCAATTATATTGCTAGACTGCACGCACATTAGTAATGAGTAAAAGAAAAGTCAAAGATTTGCATTTATATTGTGCCTTTCATAACCTCAGGATGTGCCAAAATGCCTTACAGCCAATTAAGTGTCTTATTTTTAGCTTATTTTGAAGTGTAGTCAATGTTTTAATGTAGGTAAAGTGGCAGCTAATTTGCATACATTTGTGATAATGACCAGATAATCTGTTTATAACCAAAATACCAAAATAGATTATCCCGATTGTTATCTCATTGCTTTTTGTGGGATCTTGTTGTGCGCTACTTGGCTCCTGTACTCCCCTACATTACAACAGTGACTACTTTTCAAAAGTACTTTGTTGGCTCTGAAGTACCTTTGGGATGTCCTGAGGTCATGAAAACTGTGATATACGTACAAGGACTTTTTTTGTCTTATTCTTTTCTGACCTGAAGGCTGGAATTTTACGTTATGGCAAAGGCCCAGCCCACTGGCTGAAAAGCAGGCCTGAAAGCCACACAGCGATTTTTGAGTGGCCCAGACCCTTAATTGGCCTTGGTCAGGACTTCTGCTCCCCCGAGGCAGGAGGTCCCGCCTCCAATCTGCTGGCCAATCAGCGGGCTGGCAGCTCCTCAGTCACAGCAGCTCCACTGGGAGCACTGTCCACTGCTGGGACTGCACCCAGCCAGGACCAGCAAGATGGAGCCAGCCCCAGAATGGAGGTAAGTGTGTGTGGTCGCGCCAGTGACAATCAGCTGGACCTTGACCAGATTGGTTGGGGGCGAGGTGTGGATTGAGAAGGCGGGGGGAGGTCTTGCAGTGGGGGTGACTTATGCCGCCCTCCATGGGGCACAGGGTGCTCGATCAGGAGGGCAGCCTCCTCAGCTGGCGAAGTCGTAATGTGGCAGTGGGAGGAGGCCCTTAAGTGGCAATTAATTGACAATTAACACCAGTAACATGTCCTCCACAATCTGAGATAATTGAAAGTGCAACGTCAATATCAACAAAATGGAGACACGCTAAAAGTCTCCAAACAAATCCTCAGAGTAGGGTACTGAAAGAGACAAGGATGAGATTTATAAGGGGCTGATGACTAATCTGTTGAAGTGGTTGGATGCTGGAGAAGCCCCATTAGATTGGAAATTAAGATGGTGACACAAACCAAGGTACTGTAATGCACCTCCGAGAGCCCTGTTACACATCAGTGCTGGCCTGGGAATACTTTAGCTTTTCCTCTCCAAGTAGGTGGAGTGTGAAGGTATGTGATGCAGACAGACTTAACGACAGGTAAGTAAAAGTCTTTAGAATTAAGGGAGGAAGAAAAAAAGAAAATGACTTGTGTATTTTAAAAGAAGTCAAAAAAAGGGGACCCTGAACACATTAAATGTTCCAGCACCTTTATCACAAGTTTAAGATTTTGAATTTAGTGGAAAATGGGTATTTGTAAACCTTGCTAAATAGAGGTTAGTAATAGGGTTAACAGTTTCCCGAATAACAGTTTTCAAGAATCCTGTGAGTGACCTATTTAACACAAAACAATATCTGTTAACAATTACTGATAAAATATGAATAATTCACCAGCACATATGGTTTAAATATTAAAACTGGTTTCTTCTATATTTCTGTTGCGATAAATAAGTGAAACAGTTTACTGACTCCCAATCCATTTTCAAAGACCTTGGGCTGAATTTTAAGGGAACAATATGGATGGGAATGGAGGTGTGGGGGGACATAAAATTGGGAATGCATACATTGGACGGGAAGCCCGACATTGTGATGTCCCATCCCAATTTTGTCCATGGCGGCAGACGTGAAGCGTGGAGGTCTGACGACAGCATAGTGGTCAGATAATTAAGCTAGTTAAATGGCCAATTGAAAGCAATTTTGTGTTGGATGCAATTTTATAAATGGCGCATGGGTCTCATGGGGCCTCAGAGTCTCGCCTTTTCACCTCTTTAAAGGAAGCAACATCGAGGCGGCTAATCATGCCTGTCTGGAAGGGGAGGCTATCAGAAGGGCAAACTTCGAGGGCCTGGAACGGCCACGAAGGGAGGACTGAGCTTAGCAGGTCAAGAGTGAGGGGAAGGTTGGCTGTGCTGCAGGGGTGCTAATTCAAGAGCAAAATGGGAGAGTGACACCTGGGAAAGGGTCACAAGTGTGGGAATCAAGAGGGGGACATTGACAAGGGAAGACTGCATTTAAGGGAAAGGCCATTTATCATGGGCCTCATTCACCCAGGCTTCGGGACCCTGTTGAAAACAAAGTGCACCTGAGTGGGAGGGAGGGACAGGCACATTCAGCAGCACCGGAACAGTCTATGAGCCCACAGGAGGGACCCCAGCGGCCTCCCAGTGTGGTAGAAGGATGAAGAGGAGAGAGAGAGGGTGGTGGCTGGCGCAGAAGGAGGTACCCTCCAGAAAGAGACTACAGGTCAAGGCTCAAATACTGCTGATGTCCAAGAGGCAGTGTCAATGAAGATTATGGCTCCCCAGGGAGCTGTGCCCCAGGGGACTGGGTGGCTATCCAATCCCTGAAGGTCACCGTGATGCTGAACTTCTATGCCACTGTATCATTCCAGGGATCCACAGGGGACATTAGTGAAATCTCGCAGTCCACAGCACATTGGTTCATCAAGGAGGTCAACAATGTCCTGTTCAGGAGGGCTGGCGATTATGTGCGCTTCTGCACAGAATTCAGCTCACAAGCAGTGAGGGCCATTGGTTTTGGGGCAATCGCTGGATTCCCCCAGAGGCAGGGGATTATTGCCTGTATGCATGTGGCCATCAAGGCTCTGGAACATCAGCCAGTAGCCTTCATCAACAGGAATGGCTTCCACTCCCTCAAAGTAGAACAGATCTGCGATCACTGTAAACACGTCCTGTAGGTCTATGCACGCTTCCTGGGAAGTTGTCACAATGCCTACATTTTGAGGCAGTCTCAGGTTCCAGAACTTTCTGCCCTCCCTCCAGCCTTCAGGGTTGGATCCTTGGAGACGAGCGCTACCCACTGAGGACATGGCGACTGAAGCCTGCGAGAAACCCACACACAGATGCAGAGGAGGGGTACAGCACCTGCCATGGGACAAATCAAGCTACCATTGAGTAGGCTATTCGTCTGCTGAAGGTGAGATTCAGGTGCCTAGATCAGTCCAGGGAAGCCCTTCAGTCTGTCCCAGCGAGGGCTATCCGCTCACGGTTTGCTGTGCACTGCACAGCTTTGCCCTACAGAATGAGAAACCGATGAGCTACGAGGAAAGTGAGGAGTGGGATGCCTCCTCAGATGATGAGGACGTGGAGCGGGAAGATGTGCAAGCTTGGCCAGATGGAGAACCCCATGGGCAACATGACATTGGACATGATAGACATGCAAGGGAGGCTCGCACTGCCCTTATACATTCACGTTTCATTTGATCCTTTATGACCCTTGTACCTTATCCAATAAAGACCTTCCTTTATGCAGCCATCTTTCTGCATTCCTTCCTTAATGATGCATTGTCTTATCGAACATTTGCGCAGAGCTGATCTGGTGAGGCTCCAGAGTCGAGTCCTTGCAGCAGTGATCACCTCAAGCTTCTTATTAGAGGTTGGGATGCAGTGAAGGGTCAAGCTCTTCATGGAGGAAAAAGGGAGGGAGTCCATGCCTTGCAGTAAAGATTTATTTACATTCATAATGGTGGCAGACAGTGTAATGATAGACAGTGTAATGATAGACAGTGTAATGATCCTGCCCACACCAGGATCACCCTGAGATGAGCCCCAGCTACGGGAGGCACCTCCTCCCTATCAAGGCAGAGTTCTGCCTCCCTGCTGACCTGAGAGGACAGAGGACCTAGTTGTGACTCTAGGTCCCCTATCCCCTTCTTGCCTTGTCATTGCTGCCTTGCGCCCATGGTCAGGATGAGGGTATGGAGGTCTGCACAAATGGCCTTCAGACACTGAGTGCTCCGTTGGATGTGGCTCTCCATCAGATCTGCCAGCCTGTCAATGGAGAGTCCACTCTTGCACCAGTCAGTGACAATGTCGAGGTCAAGGCTTGGATGGACTCCTACATCACTTGGGCTTGGGCATGCATAGCCTCTGGCATCTCTGCCGGATGTTGCTGCACCTCTTGCTGCAGCTCCAGCACTTCCCTTCTTGCTGCTGAAACCAAAGGCACATCATGAGCCTGAGACTGTCTTCCGACTGTCAGAGGCTTTGGCTGCCATCGCCTCCATCTGCTGCTCAGGTGCGTCTGTGCTGTGCTCATCAGATTCTGTGCCCAGATCTATACTTGCGTGCAAACCCACCAAGATGCATGTTTCTGCGCTGGTGGAGGTTGGAGAAGGCTGAGGTGCTGATGGACCCTCTGAGGCTCCTTCCTACCTCTGAGGTGGCCGGATCTGCAGCATTTTCCACTGGTGTCCGATTTGGCACAGTTTGATCTGCATGACAGAACAAACACAATGGTCTGCCATCCCTCCATTGCAGACACCCCTACAATGCCGACCTCTGTGTACATCGTATGCGTGATGAGCAGCATGGCTCCATTGTTGCAGATACAGCATTGTGCCCCATGTGGACCCTCCTTGCTATCTTAAGAGGATGCCCCTGTCTCTCCAGCTGCAACAGTCCTTCCATCCTGCAGTCCAGCAAGATCCATCCCCTCCTCCATCGGTGTAAGGACATGCAGCAATGGCAGCCCACCTCCGGTCTTGGCCTACTCCCTACAATTATGTGCTATCTTCTGCGGACAGAGGGAAGGGAGATGTTGATCTCCAAGCAACATCAATCCCAACACATAGGCTGCTGGTAGTGCAGTTGCCACTGATGGGGGCACACAGATGCCTCATGCTGTGTTTCCTTCCCAGGGATCCTATGAGATTGCACTATGACGAGGGGGCCTGCTTTCAGGCCGCTGACAAACATGTTGCATCCCCTATCCCTTTGCCTACATCTGGGGGAGTAGATCGCTTTTGTTCCAACGCAACATCCTACTTCGGCAGATGCAAGGCCCAAGAGGATGAAGGGATTAAATGATACTCACTTTTGCAGCCCAGATGAGATCATTGAGCCGCTTGCAGCACTGTATCCATGTGGACGGGGTTACGCCATGACTGCTGACTTCCTCAGCGACCTAGAACCAAGCCTGCTTGGTTTGGCTTGCTGGTCCTCCTCCTGTCCCTTGGAGAACAAGATGTCCCTCCTCTCCCTTACAGCCTGTAGTAGCACCTGGAAGGAGGCATCAGGAAAGCATGGAGCCACACAGGGTCCCCTGTCAGCTATCTCCAATCATACGATGTCACCTCTTCCACTTCCAGGCCTTCCCAATGTAGAGTTCAATGTAGGGCGGGCAGCCCTTTAAAATGGCGCCAGACCCTACTGAGGTGTCACCTGACACTGTGCTTTCTGCCTCCGGGCACGACTCTGATCACCCAATTGTTCGGAGTTTACGGCTCATTCGTCTTAATTGGCCGGCTACTGCTGAATCGCGTGCGGCCGGCCGTTCCATCCCCTGACATGCCTTGTACCTGACTCTGCACTTATCGGTGTGACCGGTATTCAAAACATAAAATTCAGCCCCTTGTGTTTCTATATAAAATATTTCTTTGGTTCATATAAAAAAATTGTTGTATGTTAAAATTTCCTTCAAATAAAGTGTCATTGTGACATTTTTACCATAAATAGATGGAAGCATTTCTTTTGAGAAAAGACACCAATGCTTGCTTTTGAATCTAACCTATCTGTTTTAAATATATTAAGCTTTATTGCGGTGGGATTTATCTTTCCAGTGTGTGACACTACCGTGTTGCATTCTGTGCATTCTCAGCTCTGGAGACTGAAGCTATGAGACAGAGAGAGAGAGGATGGCAGCAGTGTAACTACATGTTATTGAGGTACATTCTAGCAATTAGAAAAAGGGGAAAAAGATTTTAAACAGATGGTGTGGTGAACCAAAAGTTGTCATGGATAGGATTCTCCAGTACATAGGCATTCTTCAAAATGATATAAATTCAGGGCTTGGCTGTTTCACTTCATTATTTGAGGATTCAGTGTCATTCAAAGAATCATGGAATCGCCAGACTATTAAACAACAAGTTTCTAAAATCCTGGATGACTTTTGAGTGTCCATTCCATTTCTCTCTGCTGGCATTTTGTAGTTACTTTGAATCGTTTAAATTTAAGACAGTGGTTGCTAAGAATAGCTCCAAAAGATTTTTGGGTTTATTGAGTGTTATGAAATGAGAAGTGGGGGTAATTTGAAGCTATCTTAAATATATACATAAATGAACCAAAACTAAAATACGTATTTTATGTAACATTATTTTGATTTGAGATTATGAACCTGGATTACCCATATGCTCAAATTTGGCAGGATTAAAGAAGAATGAAAGACTTGCATTTATATAGCGCCTTTCATGCCCCTCAGGAGGTCCCAAAGTGCTTTACAGCCAATGATGTTCTTTTGAAGTGTAGTCATGTAACATAGGACACCCAGCAGCCAATCTGCACACTTCAACCTCCCACAAACAACAGTTTAATAATGACCAGATCAACTGCGTTTAGTGATGTTGACTGAGGAATAAAAACTGGCCAGGAACACCAGGATAACTCCTCTGCTGTTCTTCGAAGTAATGCCATGGGATCTTTTATGTCCACCTGAGGGGACAGACCGGGTAATGTCTCATCTGAAAGAGGGCACCTTTGACAGTGCAGCACTCTCTCAGTACAGCATTACAGTGTTACCCCAGATTCTTGTGCTCAAATCTCTGGAGAGGGACTTAGACCCACAGCCTTCTGAGTGCTGCTCACTGAGCCACGGTTGACATTTTAAATATTACAGAATGTACACTTCCACTATCTGTTATTTCTTGATATTTTTACTGTGATGTGGGCTGGGTTTGCTGCTTCTGTTTGTGATTTTACACTCATTAAAGTGAATGAACAAAAATAATTGTGGGCTGTTGACCACAGAAGTAGAAGAATCAGACACAAACTTTAAGTAGGCAGCAAAATATGCATTGATTATTAGGGCAGGTCTCAGTGCTTCTGCTTCATTAACAACCTGTACAATCGACTGGAATATGACCCAATGACTGATGTGACAGTGAACTTGAGGGAGAGGGATAACCAATTTAATTACAATTCACCACAGCAACACATGTATGACTGCATTACTTCATACTGTCAGAGAGGTACTTTGCTACAATATACTAAAATATAATTTTAAAATACTGAAACATTATGAACCTGCAGATATATTTCAGTACTTTCAGGCTAGTTTAGGAACAGTGTGATTATGATTTCTCTTCCACTCTTCCTCTCCCAACCTCTGACCTAGATAAATATAAGGCTTAAATAACATTTCTCATAATTAATCTCCAAATGGCAAACGCCTGAATTTCAACACAAACTTAATTATGTCATTTCTGGGCATAATATACTGTGTGTAGGGAGCTCAAAACCTCTTTATTTTAATAAATATCTGATGAATAATAGGGTTCATTTAAAGGAATCTGAATATTTTCATCTGTAGCTCATCGTATCCTGACTAAAAGACACATTCTTCCTGAACACATTGTGGCTGCTGAATAATGCAGTAGTAAACCGTGACCTTTACCCTCTTGTCTATCTCTGTTACACGACACTGTATTGTTCTGCCAGAGCTGGGATTGTAAAGGCTGACTCATGCATTTCTACCACACAGATGTTGGAAGGGAGCCCCATTACTCATAGCTGTTTGTAATGATCACTTGACATTCATTTTAAAGACTATTTGATGATTATCACTGGGTCTCTACAGTAGAAAATAACTAATTACATTTCAATCTGAAACTGTGCTAAGTGCACCTTTTGTCTTGTGTGAAAATTGATTTTCAAAAGCAGCTTGTTTCATACAAGAGAAACTTTTGCATTGAACGGCATAATTAATCTGATTGCTCAGTTGACCATCCAGCCTTCTCGATTGACTCCACTGTTTAGAACTCTAAGTTTCATGGGAACAAATAAATCAGTGAATGCATGATACTGCAAGTATCAAATATTAGTGATGTTCCATAAGTATTTGTAAATATGTGTCAGCCAATGCGCAAGGCAATGAGCTTTTTGGGTGATACGACAGGACACTGATATCATTGGGGAGAACTAAGACTGAATCAGGCTGCTACCAACTGTATGGTAGATTTGACAAGTCCTCACTCATGGCAAGGTATCTGGACCACCACCAGCATGAAGTAGAAAATTGCAGGCAGTGTCTCCATGATTTTCCAATCCATGCTCAAGTACACCAATTACCTTGCTATAGGGGAGGACTTGGAATAACTACCCTTTAGTGTGAACGTTACAGTGGCATATGACCAAAGTGAGGCTTTAAAAGCACAGTAATAAATTTTCAATGTACTGAAGTATGTTTCATGTAAAAGGTGACCATTGACTTATAACTAGTTCTGCATGGATGGTACATCATTTCTGTCTCCTTCTGTACATAATAAATACTGGGTAAAAGCTGCCAATGTACAGTAAACAAGCTGACCATTTACTCCTCCATAGTACTTGCAGATTGACTATAGCCAAGGGACTGATGTTTCTGAATAGGGACAGCTGTTTTCTAGATGGAGGAATTGGTACTTTTTAGTCCAGCATCTCAATTCAGTAAAGGAGCAGCAGAAATTGTAATCTACCGGCAGGACAAACTTTATATGCCTCCTGTACAAAAAGTGATCAATTTACTATGGTATACAGTTTATCTATACTAAGTCATTATTATAAAATTTTGGCATGTTCTTAGATTTAAATCCCATTAGTTTGAGATTCAGTTTGTAAGTGCATTGCTTCATACTCGCATTGGATCAAGTACTTCATTAAAAAATATCCAGTATTTACCTGTTTCCAAAAAAATCTGTATGCTGCAAGCAACAGTTTTAACAGTATTGTAGTGTAATATGTGTCCTGTACCAGCATGGTTCAATTTAGGAGTCCCAACTTCCAAAGGAGAAATGAGCAGTTCCCCCTTTGTGTGGAAGTGGAACCTTGGGGATGGGGTTGTGTGCGATGACAAATCTGTTGGTGGTTGGCTACCGTCTTGTGCAGTGCACAGTTGATAGTCTATGACCCAGAGTTCTCACAGAGTGGAAGAGGGGAGATGGATGGATTTACAAAGAACAAAGAACAGTACAGCACAGGAACAGGCCATTCGGACCTCCAAGCCTACGCCGATCTTGATGCCTGCCTAAACTAAAACCTTCTGCACTTCCGGGGACCGTATCCCTCTATTCCCATCCTATTCATGTATTTGTCAAGATGCCTCTTAAATGTCGCTATTGTATCTGCTTCCACCACCTCCCCCGGCAGCAAGTTCCAGGCACTCACCACCCTCTGTGTAAAGAACTTGCCTCGCACATCCCCTCTAAACTTTGCCCCTCTCACCTTAAACCTATGTCCCCTAGTAATTGACTCTTCCACCCTGGGAAAAAGCTTCTGACTATCCACTCTGTCCATGCCGCTCATAACTTTGTAAACCTCTATCATGTCGCCCCTCCACCTCCGTCGTTCCAGTGAAAACAATCAGAGTTTATCCAACCTCTCCTCATAGCTAATGCCCTCCAGACCAGGCAACATCCTGGTAAACCTCTTCTGTACCCTCTCCAAAGCCTCCACGTCCTTCTGGTAGTGTGGCGACCAGAATTGCACGCAATATTCTAAGTGTGGCCTAACTAAGGTTCTGTACAGCTGCAGCATGACTTGCCAATTTTATACTCTATGCCCCAACCGATGAAGGCAAGCATGCTGTATGCCTTCCTGACTACCTTATACACCTGCGTTGCCACTTTCAGTGACCTGTGGACCTGTACGCCCAGATCTCTCTGCCTGTCAATACTCCTCAGGGCTCTGCCATTTACTGTATACTTCCCACCTGCATTAGACCTTCCAAAATGCATTACCTCACATTTGTCCGGATTAAACTCCATCTGCCATTTCTCTGCCCAAGTCTCCAACCGATCGATATCCTGCTGTATCCTCTGACAATCCTCATCACTATCCGCAACTCCACCAACCTTTGTGTCGTCCGCAAACTTACTAATCAGACCAGCTACATTTTCCTCCAAATCATTTATATATACTACAAACAGCAAAGGTCCCAGCACTGATCCCTGCGGAACACCACTAGTCACAGCCCTCCATTCAGAAAAGCACCCTTCCACTGCTACCCTCTGTCTTCTATGACCAAGCCAGTTCTGTATCCATCTTGCCAGCTCACCTCTGATCCCGTGTGACTTCACCTTTTGTACCACTCTGCCATGAGGGACCTTGTCAAAGGCTTTACTGAAGTCCATATAGACAATATCCACTGCCCTTCCTTCATCAATCATCTTCGTCACTTCCTCAAAAAACTCAATCAAGTTAGTGAGACATGAGATCCCCTTCACAAAACCATGCTGCCTCTCGCTAATAAGTTCGTTTGTTTCCAAATGGGAGTAAATCCTGTCCCGAAGAATCCTCTCTAATAATTTCCCTACCACTGACGTAAGGCTCATGGCCTATAATTTCCTGGATTATCCTTGCTACCCTTCTTAAACAAAGGATCAACATTTACAAGGATATGAATGTCTCACTCTCATCCCATTTAGACTGCTTTTTGAATGATTTTCATAAATATTGGTACATAATCAACCAACCTCCTCTCTCTCTCCCCCCCCCACCTGCCATAATATAAGCAATATTTTCCTCTGTAACTGCTGTGCGAAATATAAAAATAAATGCATCACCGATTTCTGTTGAGTGCCAATAAAGCTGATAAGTTATAAAATACATGGTCTGCACTTGGCCTGAATTTCACTTTACATGGGTTGCCAAAGAAATGTGAATGTCTTCTAAGATAAGAGACTCTGGACACATTCATGCCTGCTTAAAGTGGAAAATGATGACTTTACACAATTCATTGTAATTGGATTGTGAATTATGGGAACAGTTTTATTTTCCTCCATATCCCATTGTGTTAATTAGATGCGTGCAGATTAAGTACAGGAAACTGAATGTGCTGAAAATAGTGTATTGCCATTTTAAGCCAATTCATTGTACTTAATAGAGAGATCAGACATGTCCTCTGAACAGGATATGTGAATGGACAATGTGCTAATGGAATCTGATAGCAGATATTCAGAACAGCATCTGAGAATTTGTCAACTGGATTGAATTGCAGGCCAGAAACTGCTGTTTCTCTGCACATTCCATAGAATATTTGTTATAAAAGTTGTCCTGCTCTACTAAGTGTGTACATTAATCTGGCAGGCAAAAAAGAAAGAGCTTTCATTAGTATCTTTTATTTCCTAAATATCTCCCAAGCAATTGACAGGCAACTAATTGTTTTTGCAGTATACTTACTGTTATATAGGAAAATGCTGCAGCCAATCTACACACAATAAGGTTCCCCAAACAGTTAATCTGAAATAATCTGAATCTGTTTGATGATACTGATTGAGGGGCCAATAATGGGCAAAATACTGGCTCTCGGCTCTTTGAATAATGCTATGGAATCTTTTATCTCCACCTAAACAGGTGAGTGAAGGCTCGGTGTGATGGCTCTTCTGAAACAGAGTACTTCTGACAGTACAGCACTTCCTCACTACTTAAGGCTTGAACCCATAATCTTCTCACTCAGACAGAAAAGTGCTGGGCCATGCTGAGATTTAGTGTCTTTGTGATGGAGAGGATGTGGGGTCAGAGGTTCAGCTTGGGGTCAGATAGGATGCCATGTTGTTAACAGTCTGCTTCAGCCTGAGATAATAGCTAGGGAAGGGAATAGAATCAGTTGCAAGCTTATCGAGTTTTTAGTAGGAGTTGAAGATGATGGCTTCGATCTTCCCAATATTTAGCTGGAGTAAAAAAGTTAATGCATTTCCAAAAAAAACTGCAACATGTATAGTAAGACAAACATACGTTCTGGTATTTTAGGATGCATTCACACTACAGCTGTAGCCTTATTGAGAAATAGTTTTGCTTTACACCTTAAAGTAAATATCATGTGTTTATCATTTTTAACATTTACCTTGGGCACACAAATAGAACAAATTAGTGCAACGTGGTTATTATTAGACAATATTTTTCCAAATACACTACATGTGGACTTTGAATACTGAACATTGAAAACATTTTATTAATATATTGTTTTGAAAATTTATAAATGACAGGGAAATAGGGGGACACAAATCTGGATTTGAAAGTTTCAGTGGTCTGTTGGAAACTAAAAGCTTCCTCTCAGGCTAGTGCCCTTCTACAATGTGCTGTTCCCTGGCTACCTCCTGGGATTGTCAGGTGTTGTCCTTTTCACACTACTGTGTCTGCTGAAATAACTGGGCAGCCAGGAAGTTAGTTTAATCTGGCATCCGCTCATTGCCTGTTTCTGGCAGCTGTACCTCCATGCCACAACCTGCTTTTTGTGTGGTGAGAACTGGGAAAATGGATTCTGTCTAGATCTCCAGCTTGTGGACTCCGCAGGATGGACAGTTGCTCAAGTCTATGTGTGTGTAACCTAAAGAAAATGCAGAAACTTGACCCTATACTTTTCTCTTTTAAACGTATTGAAGAAAATTTTATAAGATCCCAGAATGACTTGTTGAGCAGTATTGTGACATCCAATATGGTTGCACTAAGTTAAAATGACAGGAAACAATGTTAACTAAAATATGTAAACACACTGTGCTGCAGTATTAACTCCATCATACACCAAATAATTTGTACTTCTTTTGTGTCCAGCTGACTTTCCAGTTCAAGAAGAGCAGATTTCTATACTGTAGTCAAGGTTAATCCAATTCTATACATGGGCAAATTACCTCTCAATCGCAATGCACACGGGGAAAGTTGTGTCTCTCTGGCGCCATATATTTACAATGATAGGTTATGACAATGTGCAGAGCTTTTGGTTTATTAAGCACAGCGTCTGCACTCTAACAATAGATGGACAGTTAATGAGCTGCATGTGCAATGATGGGGATGGAGCTGTGGATGGTAGAGGATAGCTGGGGATGGTCAGACTCTCCATGGGGACACTTCATGCTTTATACTAAAACAGTCAACAGAAAATTGCTCTTACAGGATGTGTCTTCACTGAAGTACATAGGAGGAAACAGTCACTTATAAGAACTAGCTAGTGCACACTCAGAATATGATTATATTCCTTTAGAAAGTAAAGAATTATGATTGCCAATTTTCACATTTTTGTCGATGTAACAACAGTAATTGGACTTCAGAGTAAATACATAGTGTAACATGTCTGGGATGTTTCTGATAAATATGTGAATACAACTCTTTCTTTCTTTCCTGATGAGTTAATTGGAGAAGTTGACAGGGAGGAGCCTGAATAAGCTGAATTAGTATAAAATACAGTGGAAATGACACATTCGCTGAACCACCCATGCAGCTAATGTCTGTATCTCTTTCTGTCATGTTAACTGGTTCACAACAGTTTTTCCCATGATGTCATTATTACTCACAGTTTTAAAGAACATTCAAAGAAAAATGAATGGATATAGGCAGAAAAAGGCCAAGAGTGGTTAAAGTCATTTATAGATGTGTAATTTCCTTAGAATTGTACTGCTGGTGAAACCTTGTCTTTAAGTGAAATAGACTGTAGATTAATGGTGTTTTCACCATTAGATCTATAACCATCTAACCTATAACATTCTTAACCCACAGGCCTTCTATGTGTCCAATCTTTTCAAACCCAAAATGAAAATCCCCCCTCCACCAGTGAGAAGAGAGATAATTACACCAGTGGACATCATTGACAGGAACAACCATCATGGAATGTGCTAATCACCTTAATTGCAATAAGGAAACCATATTTGAACAACAACAAAAAAATCAAAATGGACAGAAGCTGATGCAAAAATCAAAAGATAAAATAGTGACTGCTGAACAGCAAGTTTGCTGCTCTCTAATCTCATCAGACAGTAGAATGTAGGAGAAAGACATTTTACCCACAATCCTGTGGGGGTGTACCATAGCAGCATTTCTAATCAAACCACAAAAACCGCACAGAAGACACGGAAACTCTAAGCTTGTGAATTTGTTTTGAACTGGTCAAAGCCGACGACCAATGAATATATGCATTTGTTCAACTAAAGGAAAAAAACTTTATAAAAAGTACCACGCGCAAAAATGTAACGGTGGCTGTCTCATTGTAAATGATGAGGACCACGGCTGCAAACTTTCATATTTTATATATAAATGTAAAAAACTAAAACAAGATAACTATGTAAAATATTATTTCCGAAGCAACTTTTTTTTTAGATATTTTATCCACTGCAATTAAAACTGTTTATATGTGTCTCGACCTGTGTTATTTACAAAGTGCTGCTTAAAAAAATAGCATTGATTTTTAAAGAAAACATATTTTGTATGTAGTCAACTAAAGTATTGTAAGCTTTTGTCTGGGGGGGGAGGGGGGAGGAGATGGGGAAATGATTTTTGATAAAACTACAGTTAGAGCCACTTGCATCAATAATAAACATCCCAGTAAGTCATTTGTTAGTCCTTTATAGTTTTGTGTTTTTGTAAAATTCTTTTGCTTCAACTTATTTGTTCTTGTAGAATTTGAATGTTAACATTTGACTATTTTTCTGATGTAATTAGCTGTATGTTTTGTCTGTGCTTTTAAAATAAAAACTCCTAATAGACAGAATGTTATTGTGTAGAATTTCTGACATCTAATTCTTCCCCCCACCATCCTAACGGGCATATTCAAATAAACTGTGTAGATATTCATCATGGCATTATCATCCACTGTTAAAGGTAGAAGAAAAGGGGCAATATCATTTTACTAACTCCATTTAAGTCGAATTTTTCGTTGTTTGGAAAAAATGAGGCGATAACTTCCTTTTCTGTGCATCAACAATGGATCATGATCTCTTACTCAGTTTAACATTTCCATTCCATTAACAGATCCTGTCACACTACTTAAAGAGCAGGGGAGCATTCTTGATGGCTGCTCCCTCTACCAACATCACCAGAGTAGATTAACTACTTAATTCTCTCATTGTGATTGTGGATCTAACTCTGCAAAAATTGGCTACTGTTTTGCCTACAAATCTGCAGTGACTGATCTTCAGCTTCAGTTAAAGGCAGTCTTCTTGGACCGTGGCTTCACTGAGACAGCAGCCACCTCAAGCGTCTAAGGCTCCAGGGAACCTTCCCAGCCTGCACTGCTTAATTTCATCTCACCCTGTCGAAGTAGCAGATTAGGAGCTTGAATAGTTAAGCAACACAAAGGGGACCATGTTGTTTAGAATAGAAGTGTGCAAAGGAAACCCGACGCGAGCCCAAATTCTGGACCCAGAAGTCCGACCCCACACGACCCGAACCTGACACGTCGTCGGGTCGGGTGGCAGGCCTTTACATCAGTACATGGGTAAAGGCCTGGTACCCGGCCTGACCCTGACGGGATCCGACGCATGTGTTGAGTCGGGTCGGGCTTCCGGGTCCAGCATTCGGACTTGGGTCGGGTTTCCTTTGCATACCCCTAGTTTAGAAGTAGATGTTGACTGGGTGAATAGATTATTGGGCACCTTTTGGAGAATATTGTTCTACAAACTAAACATAGCTTGACTGCATTGTTCTCGGTTTATGTTTGCCATAGGCCTCATGCTCTGGAATTCCCTCCCAGAACACTTCTGCCTCTGCATCTCCCTGTCCTCCTTTAAGAATCTCCCTAGAATCCATCACTTTGTCAAACATTTGGTCACCCCTTCTTTGGCTTAGCATTGTCTAATTATCCCTTTGTGAAGTGTCTTGGGACATTTTTCTGTATTAGCAGCATTACACAAGGGCAAGTTGTTTTTGTGTGGTTGCATTCGTTGGGCTGCAGGTAGCTGTACTGTTGCTTCCAAATAAGAAGGAAAGCTGTGTGCATTAAGATCCTATCTTGTTTTATGCCACTGGCAATGCCAGTGGATGGCTCCTTAGGGCCTAAAATAACAGAAAAAGAACAAATGACTCCAAGAAACACCTTCATTACTAATTGTTTGTGATATTTGAGAATGTGAGAAAGGGAGCCAGACTTCGGGCTGAATGATGTTAAGTTTGATTATCATCCTCAATTCTTTTCATATTATTATACACATGAATGTCTAGGAAAACTGTGGTCCAAGGGAAAACCAGGCTTGTATTTTCTGAGCACGTCTCCAGTTCAGATCCTATTCCCTTGTTTTATGTGCTATTTATAATGTAAGCAGTTTTCAGGTTCTGTAATTTGTTGGAGAATGTACAACAGACAGATATGAGTTGACCATAATTTGGGATTTCAGACATTTTGCTGCCATGGGAGTAGCTTGAGGTATTATTTGTTAAAAATAGTACTATTGAGATAAAGTTAGCTCCCCCCAATAGTTAAACTCACAGGACAGCAGGGCTGGCCAGTGTAGATTAGGTTTCAGACAGCGTATCTCAAAAGTTGTTGAATCAAAGATAACTTGATGTTCTAGTAGTTGTTCATATTCATTGCTACTGAGTCAACTTTATTCATCTGAACTCAGCACGAGTCATTGCCGAGCTAGGCTGGTGAATTTTGCTCTTTGGTATAAATAATCAATTTGACTAAAAGCTGAGGTTGGAGTCAGTTTTTTAAAAATGGAATGCTGTCCAAGCGGTCAAGCAGAAAATGGTAGGCTCAGTAAAATATACAAAACTGCAGGGAGAAGAGATTCTGTCCCAGGCTGTAAATAGAGAGTAGAAGAGTAATTGGCCTAGAAATACCATGCACGCAGGGCAGACCGTTGTGGGGGGGACACAAGGAATCCCTGCTCCTGAATGTCAGGCCTGAGGTGCCCCAATAATGAGTCTCATTTCCATCAAGCTGCAAGCTGCAGAGAGTAACAGGCAGCCTGCATGCAAAGTCTGATTGATGATCGGGCTGATACTGTGGTCACAGCAGCCCTCGCGTAAGTGAGGAATGGATGGATGGTCATGATGAACTAGTGGTCGGGAGGGAGCAGTAGTGAACGGAGTGGGGGAAACAGCAGGCAACAGACCATGTTCTTTTAGTGCGGGATCAGGAGGGGTACCCCTGCTGCTTCCGGTTCCACATTCAGGTAAGTATATTTTTACAAACTCAGATGGAACCTAACAGGCAGTCCCTTTAAGGACCGCTTGATCGCTGCATGGTTTTCCTGAGTGCAGCTGGTATGCATTGGGGTGGGAGGTTGGTGGGTGGAATTGTCACAAACAAATGTTAGGTAGCTTATTTTCATATGCAAAAGGGCCTAATGTCCGTTTCAGATGTGGGCGTGCGACGCCAAGTTTTTGGCTGTTACCAATATGGCAGGTGGCCACTTCAAGCTCATGATAACATATTGGAGGCTTAGAAGGCCCTTTAGTGCCCATAAAGCAGGTGCTGTGCAGCCTAATTTAGGCCATATTGTTTAAGTAAGTTGATCCACTGAATAGAAGGATATACTGATAGGGTTAGATAGAGAGGGGAGGGAGGAAGCTCATTTGGAGCATAAGTACTATCACAGACCAGACGGGCCAAATGGCCTGTCCCTGCGCTGTACATTGTATGTAATTCTTTGTAAGTATCTAATCCAGATCACAAGGGGATGATATTCCAACATCTTTGTGTTATACTATCATACAAAGGCAATGTGAATCAACTTGCATAAAAGAAGATACTCAGACTGTTTAAGGGATCGATTGACTATCATTGAACATTGAAAGGAAACTACAGCAGACACAAATTGGTAATAGTGCTCAACCTACAGTCCATTCTGTGTTTTTTTTTAATTTATTCATGGGATGAGGGAGTCACTGGCTATGCCAGCATTTATTGCCTATCCCTAATTGCCCTTGAGAAGGTGGTGGTGAGCTGCCTTCTTGAACCGCTGCAGTCCATGTGAGGTAGGTACACCCACAGTGCTGTTAAGAAGGGAGTTCCAGGATTTTGACCCAGCGACAGTGAAGGAACGGCGATATAGTTCCAAGTCAGGATGGTGTGTGACTTGGACGGGAACTTGCAGGTGGTGATGTTCCCATGCATCTGCTGGTCTTGTCCTTCGAGGTGATAGAGGTCGCGAGTTTGGAAGGTGCTGTCTAAGGAGCCTTGGTGCGTTGCTGCAGTGCATTTTGTAGATGGTACACACTGCTGCCACTGTGCATCGGTGATGGAGGGAGTGAATGTTTGTGAATGGTGTGCCAATCAAGCGGGCTGCTTTGTCCTAGATGGTGTCGAGCTTCTTGAGTGTTGTTGGAGCTGCACCCATCCAGGCAAGTGGAGAGTATTCCATCACACTCCTGACTTGTGCCTTGTAGATGGTGGACAGGCTTTGGGGAGTCAGAAGGTGAGTTACTCGCCACTGGATTCCTAGCCTCTGACCTGCTCTTGTAGCCACAGTATTTATATGGCTACTCCAGTTCAGTTTCTGGTCAATGGTAGCCCCTCGGATGTTGATAGTGGGGGATTCAGCGATGGTAATGCCGTTGAATGTCAAGGGGAGATGGTTAGATTCTCTCTTGTTGTAGATGGTCATTGCCTGGCACTTGTGTGGCGCGAATGTTACTTGCCATTTATCAGCCCAAGCCTGGATATTGTCCAGCTCTTGCTGCATTTCTACACGGACTGCTTCAGTATCTGAGGAGTAACGAATGGTGCTGAACATTGTGCAATCATCAGCGAACATCCCCACTTCTGACCCTATGATTGAAGGAAGGTCATTGATGAAGCAGCTGAAGATGGTTGGGCCTAGGACACTACCCTGAGGAACTCCTGCAGTGATGTCCTGGACCTCAGATGATTGACCTCCAACAACCATCTTCCTTTGTGCTAGGTATGACTCCAGCCAGCGGAGGGTTTTCCCCGATTCCCATTGACCTCAGTTTTGCTAGGGCTCCTTGATGCCATGCTCGGTCAAATGCTGCCTTGATGTCAAGGGCAGTCACTCTCACCTCACCTCTTGAGTTCAGCTCTTTTGTCCATGTTTGAACCAAGGCTGTAATGAGGTCAGGAGCTGACTGGCCCTGGCAGAACCCAAACTGAGCGTTGCTGAACAGGTTATTGCTAAGCAAGTGCCGCTTGATGGCACTGTTGATGACACTTTCCATCAGTTTACTGATGATTGAGAGTAGGCTGATGTGGCGGTAATTGGCCGGGTTGGACTTGTCTTGCTTTTTGTGTACAGGACATATCTGGGCAATTTTCCACATTGCCGGACAGATGCCAGTGCTATAGCTGTACTGGAACAGCTTGGCTAGGGGCACGGCAAGTTCTGGAGCACAGGTCTTCAGTACTATTGCCGGAATATTGTCAGGGCCCATAGCCTTTGCAGTATCCAGTGCCTTCAGTCGTTTCCTGATATCATGCGGAGTGAATCAAATTGCTGAAGTCTGGCATCTGTCATGCTGGGGACTTCAGGAGGAGGCTGAGATGGATCATCAACTCGGCACTTCTGGCTGAAGATTGTTGCAAATGCTTCAGCCTTATCTTTCGCACTGATGTGCTGGGCTCCCCCATCATTGAGGATGGGGATATAAGACAAGGGTTGGTCTCCTGGCTTGATGGTAATGGTAGAGTGGGGGATATGCCGGGCCATGAGGTTACAGATTGTGGATGATTACAATTCTGCTGCTGCTGATGGCCCACAGCGCCTCATGGATGCCCAGTTTTGCATTGCTAGATCTGTTCGAAATCTATCCCGTTTAGCACGGTGATAATGCCACACAACACGATGGACGGTATCCTCAATGTGAAGGCAGGACTTCGTCTCCACAAGTAATGTGCGGTGGTCACTCTTACCAATACTGTCATGGATAGAAGCATCTGCGGCAGGCAGATTGGTGAGGACGAGGTCAAGTATGTTTTTCCCTTGGGTTGGTTCCCCCACCACCTGCTGCTGACCCAGTCTAGCAGCTATGTCCTTTAGGACTCGGCCAGCTCGGTTAGTAGTGGTGCTACCGAGCCATTCTTGGTGATGGACATTGAAGTCCCCCACCCAGAGTATATTTTGTGCCCTTGCCACCCTCAGTGCTTCCTCCAAGTGGTGTTCAACATGGAGGAGTACTGAGTCATCAGCTGAGGGAGGGCAGTAGGTGGTAATCAGTAGGAGGTTACCTTGCCCATGTTTGACCTGATGCCATGAGACTTCATGGGATCCGGAGTCGATGTTGAGGACTCCCAGGGCAACTCCCTCCCTACTGTATACCACTGTGCCACCACCTCTGGTGGGTCTGTCCTGCCAGTGGGACAGGACATACCCGGGGATGGTGATGGCAGTGTCTGGGACATTGTCTGTAAGGTATCATTCCGTGAGTATGACTATGTCAGGCTGTTGCTTGACTAGTCTGTGGGACAGCTCTCCCAACTTTGGCACAAGTCCCCAGATGTTAGTAAGGAGGATATTGCAGGGTCTACAGGGCTGGGTTTGTCGTTGTCGTTTCCGGTGCCTCGGACGATGCCGGGTGGTCCGTCCAGTTTCATTCCTTTTTATTGACTTTGTCGCAGTTAGGTACAACTGAGTGGCTTGCTAGGCCATTTCAGAGGGCATGTAAGAGTTAACCACATTGCTGTGGGTCTGGAGTCACAGATCAATACCCCGGGTCTCTGTGTCAGTAAATGATCAAGCATCATACAAATTGCAGTTTGAGTATGTACCCTCATGGAAATGCCCACATAAAAGATTAGGTGCTGTTCCTTGGGCTTACTTGGAGCTTCATTGAAGCTTCCAATGTAGCTCAACGCAAGCTCGAGGAACAGCACCTGATCTTTTGATTAGGCATTTTACAGCCTTCCAGAGTGAGTGTTGAGTTCAATAATTTCAGGTCATAACCTCTGGCCCCTTTTCTCATTCTTTGTTTCTTTTCGAGTCGGATATGACTTTTCAGAAGAAGGTCCTGAAGAAGAGTCATTTCCGACTCAAAACGTTAACTCTGTTTCTCTGTCCACAGATGCTGCTATTTACAGCACTTTGTTTTTTCGGATTTCCAGCATCAAGTATTTTGCTTTTATCATTTGTTTCTTTACTTGTCCCATTTTCATCCCCTTTTGCGTTGCTTTAGTTTAGTTTAGTTTAGTTTAGTTTAGAGATACAGCACTGAAACAGGCCCTTCGGCCCACCGAGTCTGTGCCGACCATCAACCACCATTTATACTAATCCTACACTAATCCCATATTCCTACCACATCCCCATCTGTCCCTATATTTCCCTACCACCTACCTATACGAGGGGCAATTTATAATGGCCAATTTACCTACCAACCTGCAAGTCTTTTGGCTTGTGGGAGGAAACCGGAGCACCCGGTTTGTCATTTAATCTCCCCTGCCTTCCACCCTAACACAGACTTCCCTTTTGTTCTTTCCACCCCTCCCCTTTTCCCTGCTTCTCTACTTGCTTGAAACCTGTTACATCTCTAACTTTTCCACCTCTGATAAAACATTAGCCGCCTTTCTCTCTCCACAGATGCTGCCAGACCTGCTGAGTATTTCCAACATTTTCTGTTTTTATTTCAGATCCCAGCATCCACAAGATTTTGCTTTTGTATTAGATGTCATCAAATTTGGGTTTTAAAAGAATGTTGATTGTTGGAAGAAGGGAAGACGTTGTTACATGACAGTTTGTTTAGTTTGAATTACCAAAGACTGTCCTGATAATGATGTTGCAGAGGAAGATTAGTTGAGTATCTCTCGTTTTTGATTTTTATTGAGCACTCGTCTGCACACAAGCACTGTGAAACATATTTACCACAATAACGATGCCCTCCATGGGTGAAAATATTAGTTGATGTATATACTTTGTATTACTAAATAAGTTCTGCCACTGTTTTTGCTAGGGAAGCTCAATCAAGCCTAGAGGGTAAAAGACAAAATTGCAATGTTATGACAAACGTAATGTAAAACTGATGTGGGCATATCATAGAAATTTGGCAGAGAAAGTAATTAATTCCATAGGAGTGATGGTAATTTCACTGCCCATAGGATTGAATTTCGCAACACTGAAACTGAAAAAACGATAATGACACTTACAGGCAAAGGACCACAACCAGTTGAAAAGATATTTAAAAGGGCAGTGTCCTTTTTTTGTAACTCTTTTGATAGTGAAATAAATGAACAACTGTATTCAGATAGAAGCTAAAATAAAGGTAAACAGATTTTTAAAGACAAAATGAAACTTTAATTGTTCCCAGATGGGACTTCCACCCACCTGAGGGAGGAGGTCCCGCCTCAGTGAGCTGCCGGCCAATCAGCGGGCCAGCAGCTCTTAGTCCCAGCAGTGCCACCGGGAGCAGTGGTCACTGCTGGGACTGCAGCCCAGCCAACCTAGGAGGATACCATGGAGCCAGGATCCAAGGTAAGTTGTTGATGCCTCGCCGAGGGAATCGGGCACGCTCCAGCGAGGCAAGGGTAGTCGTTTGGGGGGAAGGGGGGCATCTTGGGCCCCGGGGATGGGTTGGGAGGTGGGAGTGGCCCTCAATCGGGCACTCTGTGCCCGACTACCATGGCACCCCCCGGTGCGCGGAAAGGCCGGCAGCTATCGTTAGGCGACCTTTCACGTCCCCAGCACGCTCACTTACCACGGGTAAAATACCCGTTGAGGCGAGCAAGGGCCTTTAAGCGGCTGTTAAATCCCCACCTTCGCCTGACCGCCGTAAAGTTGGCCGGAGGCGGGAGCGGGGCGGGAAGGCCTCCCGGAGCCTCCTGCTCAATTTTACGCCGCCCCCATCTGCCCCTACGCCACCATCCAACCCGCTGGGGTGGCGTAAAATTCAGCCCATAAAGTTCCTAGGCAGTTTAATCATCCACGGTTACTTTTAGTATGTCTTAAGGCTCCTATCGTCACCTATCTGACTGCTTCTCTGACTTCAACAAGCAATACTTTGCAACTTACTGCCTGGGTATAAAGCCAACATTGCGGAACAGCCATCTGTTATGGAAACTGCCTGATTTTCATTGGCTTTAGGCCTGGGTGGTAAGTTGAAAATCTATCCCCAAGTCCTGAATGGGTATGAGCTTTGTTCAACTCAACATTGGAAAAACTGTTAGGCTGCTGCCAGAAACTTTAGATTCCAAATATTGATTCCATCTGCCTCCTCGACTGCTCACTCATACTGACCACAATGACGTTCAATCTTGATGTGTTGTTGGATCCTAAGCTGACTTCAAACACACATCTGGACAGTCACTACTGCTGGAGCATTGCTTGCATGTGCCTGTATCTCATTTCCACCATCGCTGAGCATTCATCCATGTCATATCTACTCTAAAGCTTGACTTTTCCAACGCTACTCAGCTCCATGTTGTACTTGCTCCAAATGATCCAGGGCTTCATGGCCCATTTATTGTCCTGAACAAAGTCCTGCACATTCTGCTTCTCTATCCTTACAGACCCACTTCTCTTCCGAACTTTACCTTTAAACTTACCTCTGTGACCATACTTTGTCACTTTTCTAATTTTTCTCACGTCTTCTAGATGTCCATCCCTCCTCTTGTGAAGTCATTTGGAATGTGTTGTTACATGAAAATACTAAATATGTTGCATAAATATACTACATAAGCTGTTGTTGTCATTGCTGCTTGGACTTAGACAGAGACTTAGAGAAAGTTAATCATAAAAATGAAATAAAATCTTTCTTTGGTAGAAAGAGTTAATACTTTAGCGAATGGAAGGGGCAATGGGTATCAAAGGTTCAAAATAGAAAGAAAAACAGTAGATGATTGTAGCATTGATAAGACTCGTGGGTTAATTTGTTTGTCAGCTCACCAAAACTGGGAAATAATTTACGACTGACCATTTTGTGCTACTGAGCGAAATATTACAATCCTGAGTTTTGTACAGTATTTTGCATAAAATTTGTACCTCAAGACTATAGCTGCTTTCTAAAGACAAAGGAAATTGTAAAAGTAAAGGCAACACATAGAGGGAAGGCTTCACATTAAAAGCACCAATTCTCAACAACATATATCCACAATAATTATCCCAAGAAAGATCATTCTTTGCAACTCAAATGGTAAGAAAGACAAACATTTATTACAAATGAGAAACCAGCAGTTGACCTGTCCCAATTAGAAGGCACATAAGAGACCAACAGGCCTTCAACTGCTCGTCTGCTTAAGTTCAAAACAGCCACTTACAATGCCATCATGTGGTGTCTTATGGAAGCTACAGTTTTACAAACAATGTGTTAAAAAGGATTTAATTGTAGGAAATGTCCACTGAGCAGGTAGATGTTAACAAAGGTGATGATATTTATTTGGTTGATACTTAGTTTCTCCCTGTTGATTAGAATTATAATACTCAAGTGATCCACTATATGGATGTAAATGATCTGTCTAGGACACTGCAATTCCATTCCACAGTGGAACTCCTCAAACCTTTATTTTATTCAAAAGAGGGATACCAAATTTTAGTCCTACAAACACACGCTATAACAATTTCCCAGCAATCAACTGCAGATTAAGTCTTATACAATTGCAGTGGTGATATCACAGTTGTCAGTCCCTTTCCAAAAATACTCATACAGTAAAGAAATATGCAATGAATATTACAAAAACACAGCTAAAACTGAATAAAATGGCTGCAGATAATTAAAATAGCATATATTATTGGTTTTAAAGGATGCCAAAAAGTAATTTCAATGGTGTAATCAAATTTCAAAGCTCATATGAGGATTACAAACCACCTGGGAATTGCCATCATATATGTTCATTTGAATTTTTTGATCAGATTACTACCTTTATCCTCTATATACTACATGCTGGAGGGCTCTATCAAAGTAGCACATGCATTTTGTTAGTTAGTAAAAGTCTTCTTTGATTTCTGCTTGCTCTAGTATAACTCTGCACAAGAAGCATCATTTTATAAAGAAATCCCCCCTTGCACATAATGTAAAGAACAAAACAGTTGCGAGTTCAGACAACCGATCTTTTGCAATATTGAAAAGATTCCTGTCTCAGAAAAGTAGAAAAGTAAGGCAGAAACTGCTACAATAGAGCAAGAAACAGTTGATTTTTTTTCCTCTCTGAGTTTTCAGACTTACATATACAGATTTAAGTAATAAAATAAGGGCCGGTGACAGTTGTTATCACACTATCCTTTCAACACAGGTCAAATCCAGCTCACTCTCCTGGGGTTCAAAATCTGTACTCTTTCTTTCAGATTTAAGGATCCTTTGTGAATTAAGTTGGACAGTTTCATTTCAGTTCCTAGCAGCATGAGTCAATTGTGCAAAAACAGTCAGATTCTGGCACCAATTGGCAATATCACAGACAGGCTACGAGAATAGTTCGCATAGGGAATGGATCAATGCATATTGGTGCAGTAGGGGTTGTTTTTCTAAGATTGGGGAAGGTATATTGCTGGAACAGTGTAGTGGTGCTTTACCTTGCTGCCATGAGTGGGTGCAAAGGATGGATACATGTTCCATTTCTCAACAAAGACATCGCTCACCTTGCTGGGGACAAAAAGTCTCTGAAAGATAAACATATTCATAAAGTATTCCAAAGACCAGCCGTTACTGTGGAAATTAGGGCTGAAGGCAATAGTTCTGTCTCCCTTTCTCACGCTCGAAGCAAGGAACCACCCATTTGGCATCAGTTCTGGCAATAATAAAAGTGAAACTAATTGTTGTGAGACATTTGTAATAACAGCCTCATAAACAGGGAGGTCCTTTGAAGGGGAATTTTAAATATATAATTTAACTTCTACTGCATCATGCTGCTTGTTTTGAGAACTATGAGTTTCATTAGGTTAAAAATATTAAAAGGAAAAGCAGTGGCACAGACATCAGACCAGGAAAATGATAGAATCACTCGAAAGAGTAGGGGATGTACTTATGGAGTGGTTGTTAACATTTTGTTTAACATTTGTCAGATGTGCTGTGTTAGTGCAGTCTTCACTGTGATAATGTGCAGGTCTCTACATGTTTTATGGTTCAGCTGCATTGCAGACTAACCAGTTATATGGAGGTTCTTACACCTCCCTCTGAATTGCCAACGATAACAAAAAATAACACTGTAAATCCAGGTTAGAAATAGCATTAAAATCTGAATAACTTCCAGTTATACAATTCTGATTTTGACTGAAATCTCTATCAAGAAAGTAGGAGAATGTTCCATTCTCTTGCGCTGCCAAGTCACCTCCACCACCCCCCCCAACCCCTCAATTCTGATAAGCACAATATTTCACAAAAACAAATCCAGATTTTCAGTTGGTGCTCCCTGAATTGTGGTTTATAGCTTGTTAGCAAATTGGGGAGCTTGAACTTGTGAACAAATTTTGAATAAGTCAGTAAAGTAGCCATTTAGGTTTGTCAACAGAAAAGAGCTCCATACCACATATCGATGGTGCCAAAAAACACGGAAACTATTTGCTAAACTTAATTGCCAAATATTATTTGTGGCTTAATCTTTTTGGCTTACTCTCCTCCTCTTAAATCGTGATAATCTTGGCAAAGATTGCTTATGTTCATCTTATCGCGATGAAGGTAAATGAATTTTAGCCTGACAACTATCCATATATTTATCCCTTAGTTTAGTTTAGAGATACAGCACTGAAACCGGCCCTTCGGCCCACCGAGTCTGTGCCGACCATCAACCATTTATACTAACCCTACACTAATTCCATATTCCTACCACATCCCCACCTATCCCTATATTTCCTTACCACCTACCTATACTAGGGGCAATTTATAATGGCCAATTAACCTATCAACCTGCAAGTCTTTGGCATGTGGGAGGAAACCGGAGCACCCAGAGGAAACCCACACAGACACAGGGAGAACTTGCAAACTCCACACAGGCAGTACCCAGAATTGAACCCGGGTCGCTGGAGCTGTGAGGCTGCGGTGCTAACCACTGCGCCACTGTGCTGCCCCCTTGTAAAGTTATTGAAGTTACTGTTAATTCTCAAATTATCTATCATACAAAAATTGTCTTATATAGAATCATAGAATGATAATGGTTTTTTTCTGTGCATTAGGCCCATCATGCCTGTTCCAGCACTTTGAAAGAGCTTTTCAATTAGTCCCATTCCCTTATCTTACCCCATAGCCCTGCAAATTTTCCTCCCTCATGTATTTATCTATTTCCCTTTTGAAAGTGATTCCACCACCCTTTTAGCTGGAATGGGCTGGGTATTGGGCCAGCTGGAGCCCCCTTTGCACATTTCTAAGGTGCCAGGCCAATTAACGGCTTGGCAAAGGGATCCCCGTCCTTTAAAGGGATGGAGATCACAGCTGCAAGAGCTGTCGGCCAATCACAGGGCCGGCAGATCAGCAGCATCGCAGTGTCACCAGGAGTGGTGGCTATTGCTGGTACTGCAGAGGCCTTGGACCCAGGCCTAGCACTGGAGCCCATATCCAAGGTATGTAGGGAGGGGTAGCCAGGGCTAGTCCAGAAGACCCTGGCAAGAGCGGGTGGGGGTGGGGGGGGGGGGCGGCGTTGGGAGGGTGGGTGTTATGTGCAGGGGTGTGATGTTCAGAGATTTGTACGTTTTCCGGACATGGGCTGATTGTGTCACAAATTGCTCATGGAGAAGGTCACCCCCCCCCCCCCCCCACAAGCCCACAGGGAGGTCGCCTCATTTTACTGGGCAACCTCCCCGCATGGTGGAGGTCCTCCCCCAGCGCTGGTTAAATCTCAGTGGCAGCAGGAAGAGGCCCTTAAGTGGTCGTTGAATAGGCCACTTAAGAGCCTCAATTGGCCTCTGGGTGGGAAGGCTGTCGTCGACCTATCCCACCTTCTACAAAATTGCGTTGCGATGGGGAGGTGACGGACCCTCCGCCCCCTCACTCCTGTCGCAATTCTATGTCCCCGGCTCTGAACCCATCTCAGGGGGGCCCATAAAATTCAGCCCCATATTCCAGATCGTAACAACTCACTGCCTAAAAATAATTCTCCTCACCTTGCCTCTGGTTCTTTTGGCAATTATCTTAAATCTGTGTCCTCTGGGTCCTGACCCTTGTGCCACTGGAAACATTTTCTCTTTATTTACTCGATCAAAACCCTTCATAATTTTGAACAACTTTATTAAATCTTCTCTTAACATTCTCTGCACTGAGGAGAACAACTTTATCAAGTCACTAAATGCAACTGAAGTCATGGATCCCTGGTACCATTCTAGTAAATTTCTTCTGCATCCTCTCTAAGGCCTTGACATCCTTCCTAAAGTGCCCAGAATTGTACATTACACTCCAGTTGGGGCCTAACCAGCCATTTATAAAGGTTTGGCATAACTTCTGGGTTCTGATGAAAGGTCATCGACCTATTTGTTTCTCTCCAGATACTTCCAGACCTGCTGAGTATTTCCAGCATTTTCTGTTTTTATTTCAGATTTCCAGCATCTGTGGTATTTTGCTTTTGTTTTAGCATAACTTCCTTGCTTTTGTACTCTATGCTTCTGTTTATAAACTCAGATACCATATGCTTTTTGAAAATTTGTTCCTGCAGCTCACCAACCTTATTTATCACAATCCGTGCATTAACGCTTTGCAGTCCAAACCTAACCTAGTCAGTGTTGTATTTCTCCTGACTGAGCCCTCCTATTTCTATCTCTTTGTTGACATAACAGTTGTAAGTTGTAACAATTGTAAAAATAGTTTCTCTGTGGTATGTAACCAATTGAATCCCTTTATCATTTTGAAGACTTCCATTATTAGCGGGAGCTGGCTTGCACAACTCCAAGACTCCCTCCTTCACTTTAGCATCCTCATATACCCACATCTCTTACTTCACCTCTCTCATTGCCACTTGGCACACACTCCTCATAGGAACATGGGAACAGTCGTAGGCCGTTCAGCCTTGCGAGCCTGTTTTACCATCCTATTAGATCATGAGTGATCTGCATCTCAACACCATTTTGCCACCTTTCATTCATATCCCTTGATTCCCTTACTGAACAAAAATCTGACAATCTCAATCTTGAAAATTTTAATTGTGCATATTCACAAATCTTACAAAGGTGACAGGGCATGTTGAAAAGACAGTTAAAAAAAGCATGTGGGATGCTTAGCTTTGCAAATAGGATCATTGAATAAAAAAACCAATGGCCCAAATTTTGCAGTTAGCACTCACTGCTGACCATGAAGCGAACTGCCCAAAAGGTTCCAGTGATTTCTGTGGTGTGGATTTCCCTTTCTCAATGTTAGTTTGAATCTGCTGCCAAGTCAAGGTGATCTCCAGGCGTCCAACAACAGTGATGTCATCAAGTAGGGTAAGCAGCCAATTATATTGAAGTATTCTCACAGATAGCAAAACAATAAGTTAAGAGCACTGTTTATCCTTCACTTTTTAATATAATTTTACAGAGAGTGAAATAACTGACTGGGCCATACACATGGGATTAAGGTAGAAATTGAAATATCAAACAAACTTTAAAATTTGTTTAACAAAATGTGAAATTTATCAGAATGGAGAAATTTGACATTCCATACATATAAAATTAATTATTTCTGGCCAGAGAGATTTTTCAGCAGTAATTATGAACTTAGTATGTCATTAAAAACCCAGCTACACCTCAATAACAGCATATAACTTTTAGTGTTTTTACAGTGAGTTTAATAGTGTGAAAGGCCAAGTTCTTGTCAGTTCAGTTTAACTGCACATGTGCAGACTCTAGAAGTTGCTATCAGTTTCAGAAGAATAATGATGATGAACATATGAACATAGGACTTAGGAGCAGCAGTAGCCCATTCAGCCCCTCAAGCCTGCTCCACCATTCGATAAGATTATGGCTGATCTGATTGTGGTCTCAACTCCACTTTCCTTTCTGCCCCCCATATCCCTTGACTCCCTTTTCTGCTAAAAAATCTATCTAACTTAGCCTTGAATAAATTCAATGACCCAGCTTCCACTGCTTTCTGAGGAAGAGAATTCCACAGACTAGCAGCACTCTGACAGAAAAATATTCTCCTCAACTCGGTCTTAAAAGGGATAACTCTTATTCTTAAAGCGTGTCTGCTAGTTCTAGTCTCCCTCCCCCACAAGGGGAAATTTCCACCCATCAAGTCCCCTCAGGATCTTATATGTTTCAAAAGAATCACCTCTCATTCTTCTAAACTCCGAGTATAGGCCCAACTTGTTCAACCTTTCTTCCCAAGATAAGCTCTTCATCCCAGGAATCAGTTGAGTGAACCTTCTCTGAACTGCTTCTAATGCAATAATATCCTTTTTCAAATAAGGAGACCAAAACTGTACACAGTACTCTAGATGTGGTCTCACCAATGCCCTGTACAGTTGTAGTAAATCTTCATGACATTTGTACTCCATTCCCTTTGCAATAAACACCAACATTCCATTTGCCTTCCCACTCACTTGCTGTACCTGCATACTAACTTTTTGTGATTTATGTGCCAGGACAAACCCAAATCCCTCTGTACCACTGAGTTCTGCAATCTTTCTCCATTTAAATAGTATACTGCTTTTCTATTCTTCCTGCCAAAGTGGGCAAGTTTACATTTTTCCACATTATACTTCATCTTCCAAATTTTTGCCTGTTCATGTAAGCTATTTATATCCCCTTGTAGACTCTTTACCTTCTCCTGACAACTCACTTTCCTTCCTATCTTGGTGTCATCAGCAAGTTTAGCTACCATACATTTGGTCTCTTCATCCAAGTCATTTAAAAAAACTCAGAATCTGTACGAAGTTCAGAAACTGCTGTTCCCGATGTCAGGATCTGTCAGCTGTGAAACTGACTTGAGATTTTAAAAAAAACTGATCAACCATCTGCTGAGCACTTCTGGTCTCTGCAACTGTCAGAGAGAGAGAGAGAAAGGGAGGACAGAGAGAGAGAGAGGGGGGGGCAGAGAGAGAAAGAGGGGAGCAGAGAGAGAGGGGGCAGAGAGAGAGAGGGGAGGCAGCGAGAGAGGGGGAACAGAGAGAGAGAGAAAGCAGCAGAGGGGAAGAAAGAAAGGGAGACAGAGTGATCAAGATCACTCCTAACTGAATGACATTTATCCAGAATACGCCGCATCACTACAACAAGTGTGTGGGAAAACACTGACTACATGTACAAGCAAATAAATGCCAGGTATCTCACTAAATCAATGTCCAACATAGTGACCAGTCAATAAATTAGTCTTCTCATTTAAAACTTCTTCACAAAAATGCAGCTTTTTTGCTGTTTTGATGAATAGTAAGATAAATTTTAATGCCTTTATCTTTCCAAAATTGTCTCACTGGCCTCCCATGTAAGACAAAAATTGTAATGTAGCCCCCACGTGAAAAGATTGGATAACCCTGATATAAATTGTAAATATTTGATACCCCAGCACTGATCCCTGTGGCACTCCACTCGTTACAGCTTGCCAACCCCAAAAAGACCCATTTATCCCTACTCTCTTCTTCTTGTTAGCTAACCAATTCTTTATCCATGCTAATATATTACCCATACACCATGTGCTCTTATCTTGTGATGTGGCACCTTGTCAAATGCCTTTTGGAAATCCAAGTACACTATATCTATAGGTTCTGCTTTATCCACCTTGCTTGTTACTTCCTCAAAGAACTCTAATAAATTTGTTAAACACGATTTCCATTTTACAAAACCATTTTGACTATGTCTGATCCCATAATGATTTTCTAAGTATCCTGCTATAACCTCCTTAATAATAGATTCTAGCATTTTCCCTATGACAGATGTTAGGATAACTGGCCTATAGTTTCTTGCTTTCTGTTTCCCTCCTTTCTTAAATAAAGGTGTTACATTTGCTATTTTTCAATCTTCTGGGACCCTTTCAGAATCTTAGGAATTTTGGGAGATTATAACCAATGTCTCTACTATCTTTGCAGCCACTTTTTTTTAAGACCCTGGGATGCAGGCCATCTGGTCCTGGGGACTTGTCATCCTTTACATCTAATAGTTTTCTGAGCACCTTTTCCCCGGTGATGGTGATTGTTTTAAGTTTCTCCCTCCCTTTCACATCTTGATTTTCAAGTATCTTTGGGAAGTTTTCTAAGTCTTCTATAGTGAAGACAGATACAAGCTACCTGTTCAATGCCTCTGCCATTTCCTTGTTTTCCATTATCAATTCCCCAGACTCACTCTCTAGAGGACCAATACTAGCTTTAATTAGCCTTTTCCTATTTGAATACTTGTAGAAACTCTTACTATCTGTTTTTATATTACTAGCCAGCTTTTTCTCATACGCTACTTTCCCTTCTATTTTATTTTTAGTCGTTCTTTGCTGGTTCTTAAAATCTGTCCAATCTTCTGACCTACCACTAATCTTTGCAGATTTATACATTGTTTCTTTCAATTTGTTACTATCCTTAACTTGCTTATTTAGCAATGGATGATGCATCCTTCTCAAAGAGTCTTTCTTTCTCACTGGAATAAATCTTTGCTGAGAGTCATTAAATATCTCCTTAAGAGTCTGCCACTACAGCTCCACTGTCCTACCTTTTAACCTAGTTTCTCAGTTCACTTTAGCTAGCCCTGCCTTCACACCTTTATAATTATCTTTATTTAGGTTTAAAACACTAGTCTTAGACCCACACTTCTTCCCTTCAAACTGAGTGGGAAATTCTATCATGTTATGATTGCTGTTGCCTAGAGGCTCCTTTACCATGAGGTTATTGATTAATACTGTTTCATTGCACATTACCAGGTCTAAAAAAGCCTGCTCCCTGGTTGGCTCTAGAATGCACCGCTCAAAGAAATTGTCCAATTTTGCTGTCATTACTACCTCAAAATCTGGGCCAAGAAAGTCATATCACTGCCTCTGCTACAGCATTGTATACAATAGTGGGCATCACACTTTAGGAATGATGTCAAGGCATTGTATAGGGTACAGAGCAGGTTTACCAGGATTATACCAGGATGAGGTCTTTCAGTTATGTGGAGATGTTGGAGAAGCTGTGTCACCTGTGTCTCAGTTAGTAGTACTATTGCGTCTGAGTCAGAAGGTTGTGTGTTCAAGCCCAGTCCAGTGACCTGAGCACAAAGTCTAGACTGATACCAGTGTAGTACTGAGGGAGTAAAAACAAGAAATGCTGGATTTCAGATTTCCAGCATTCGCAGTATTTTGCTTTTATTTTAGTATTGAGGGAGTGCTGCACTGTCACAGGTGCTGCCTTTTGGATGTGATATTAAACCAATGCCCTGTCTGCCCTTTCAGGTGGATGTACAAGATCTCATGGCAGAATTGGAAGAATAACAGGGGAGTTCTCTTTGGTATCCTTCTCAATATTTATACCTCAACAAACCTCACTAAAAGATCTCGTCAATATCACATTGCTCTTTATGGGAGCTTGTTGCATTTCCTACAACTGTTGTAATGTGTTTTGGGATGTCCTGAAGTTATGAAAAGCTCTATATAATTGCAAGTCATAGAGTCGTAGAGTAATTTATGGAACAGAAAGATACCATTCAACCCATTGAGTCCATGCTGGCTCTCCACAGAGCTATGCAGTCGGTCCTACTCCCCCGCTCGATCCCCGTAGCCCTGCAAGTTTATTTCTTTCCAGTGGCTATCCAATTTCCTTTTGAAGTCATTGATTGTTTCTGCTTCCACCACCCTTGCGGGCAGCGAGTTCCAGGTTATTACTACCTGCTGCAAAAAATGTTCTTCCTTGTATTTCCCCTGCATCTCTTGCCCAAAACTCTCAATCTGTGTCCACTAGTCCTTGTACCATTAGTTAATGGGAACAGTTTTTCCTTGTCTAACTTATCTAAGCATGTCATAATCTCGTACACTTCTATTAAATCTCCCCTCAATCTCCTTTGTTCAAAGGAGAACAAACCCACCTTTTCCAACCCAACCTTTTAACTAAAATCTCCCATCCCTGGAACCAGTCTGGTAAGTCTCCTCTGCACCCTTTCAAGGACTCTTCCATCCTTCCTAAAGTGTGGGGACCAGAACTGGATGCAATGCTCCAGTTGGGGCCTAACCAGAGCTTTATAATGGTTCAGCAAAACTTCCCTGCTTTTGTACTCAATGCCTCTATTTATGAAGCCCAAGATCTCATATGCTTTACTAACCACTCTCTCTCTATATGTTCTACCACCTTCAAAGGTTGATGCACATGCACCCCCAGGTCCCTCTGTTCCTGCACGCTCTTTAAAACTGTACCATTAACTATTTGTTGCCTCTCCCTATTCCTTCGGCCAAAATGCATCACCTCACACTTGTCAGTATTAAATTCCAGCTGCCAGTTGCCTGTCCATTCTGCTAGCCTATCTATGTCCTGTTGTAGGCAGTTCTTATCATCTTCACTGTTTGTCATTCCACCAAGTTGAGTGTAATTGGCAAATTTTGAGATTCTACTCTATATTCCAAGATCCAAGTCATTTATATATAGCAAAAAATCCAGCGGTCCCAGCACTGACCCTTGGGGAACACCACCGTCTACCATCCTTCAGTCTGAAAAACAATGATTTACTACAACTTGCAGTTTTCTGTTCATAAGCCATTTTAAAAAATCCAATTGGACACTGACCCTCCTATTCCATGAGTCTCAATTTTGTTAACAAGCCTTTTATGTGGTACCTTATCAAACGTTTTCTTAAAATCCATATAAACAACATCCAACACATTCTTTTCATCAACCTTCTCCGTTACTTCATCAAAAAATTCAATTAGATAAGTCAAGCATGATCTGCCTTTTCACAAATCCATGCTGGCTATCCTTAATTAACTTGAACTTCTTCAAGTGTCTGTTGATTTCTTCCCTAATTATTGTTTCTAAAATCTTACCCACCACCAATGATAAAATAACTGGCCTGTTGTTGCTAGGACTGTCCTTACACCCTTCCTTGAATAAGGGTGTCACATTTGCCACTCTCCAATCCTCTGGCATCTTTGCCGTATCCAGGGAACATTGGAAGATTATGGCAAGCACTTCTGCAATCTCCATCCCCACTTCCTTTAGCAATCTGGGATGCAAGCCATCTGGACCAGGTGACTTATCTACTCTAAGCATAACCAGCATTTTTAGTACTTGCCCCTCTCAATTTTTACCCTCTTCATTGCCTCTACTCTCTCCACTTCTACCAATATTTTGTCAGATTCCAATTCCTTAGTGAACACTGATACAAAGTACTCATTTAGTATATTAGCCTTGCCCTGTGCCTCAAAGCATATATTACCCTCTTTGTCCCCAATAGGCCCCACTCCACCTCTTCCTACCCACTACTATTTACATTTAGGTAGAAGATTTTTCAGTTCCCTTTTATGTTGACTGCCATTCTATTCTCATATTCTCTCTTTGCCAGTCTTATTTTCCTCTTCACCGTCCCACTCAACTTATTGTATATGGCCTGGTTCTCACTTGAGGAATTCACCTGACATGCATCCTACACCGTTTTTGTCTCATCATAATCTCCCTCGTCATCCAAGGAGCCCTGTTTTTGGTTCCCTTACCTTGCGCCTGTACCTGAAGCATCTCTTCCTCAAAGATAGCCCATTGTTCCAATACATCTCTTCTTGTCAGTCTTTGGTTCCATTTTACCCTGGATAGATCCCTTCTGATCAGGTTGAAATTAATCCCCTTCAATACGGTCGTTCTACCTTATTTTGTTCCTTACTTTTCTGCATTACTAGTCTAAACCTTATGATACAATGATCACTCTTACCCAAGTGCTCCCCCACAGACAACTGGCCCACCTCATTTCCCAGCAGCAGATCCAGAAATGCCTCCTTTCTAGTTGGGCTGAGATCATACTGATGAAGGAAGTTCTCCTGAACACATTTCAGAAATTCCTCCCCCTCCTTACCGTTTACCGAATTATCCTAATCGATATTTAGGTCATTAAAGTCCTCCAATATCACCACTCTGTAGGTCTTGCACATCTCTGATTTCCCTGCAGATTTGCTCCTCTATCGCTCTTTCACTATTTGAAGGCCTATAGAATACACCCAGTAAGGTGATCATACCCTTTTTGCTTCTCAATTCTAACCAAATAGATTCTGTCCTTGCCCACCCAAGTACATCTTTTCGTTCCAACATTACAATGTCTTCCCTAATCAGTACTGCCACCCCACCTCCCTTTTCGTCTTCTCTATCTTTTCTGAACACTTTGTATCCTTGTATATTAAGCGCCCAGTCCTTGCCATTTTTAAGCCGTGTTTACGTTATTGTCAATACATAATATTCCCATACTGCCATTAATGTTTGTAGCTCACCAACCTTATTCAGCAGTCTTTGTGCGTTTACACACATGGATTCTAATCCTGTCTTTGCATTCCTTATTGCCCTTCTCAGTCCACTCCCATCTAATACCAAACTACTCCCTTCTCTAGTACTGTCTAATACGCTCACATTATGCACCTTATTCCTTTTTTCTACTTCTATATGCTGGTGCCCAGACCCTGCCAATTTAATTTAAACACTTCTCAACCACACTGGTGAACCTTCCCATCAGGACATTGGCCCCAGTCCTGTTGAGGTGCAACCTGTCTCTTTTGAGTAGGTGCCTTCTGCCCTAGTACTGGTCCCAATACCCCAAGAATCTGAAACACTCCCTGCTGCACCATGCTGCAGACAAACATTGATCCTCCCTATCTTTCTATTTCTACTCTCGCTAGCGCATGGCACTGGGAGTAATGCAGAGATTATTACTTTTGAGGTACTACTCTTTTAATTCCTCCCTACCTCCTGAAATTCTGACCATAGGACCTCAATATCTGCCCTTGCTATGTCGTTGGTAACAGCGTGTACCACAACTTCTGGCTCATTCCCTTTCCCCTGCAGAACATACTACCCCCCCTCCCTTTACCCTGGCACCAGGGAGGCAACACACCATGTAGGACTCAATGCTAATTGTTGCAGAAATGTCTGTCTGTCCCCCCAACTACGGAATCTCCTATAACAACTGCACTTCTGCACTTTGCTGCTCTCTTCTGTACAATCCCATGCCCATTGGTGCCATGGTCTGGACTGCACTCCTTCTGGGTATTGTCAGTCCCAGCAGTCTCCAAAGATGAGTACTGGTAAGAGTGGAACACTCTGAAGACTCCTGCACCTCCTGCCTCTTCCTACAGTTCGAGTAGTTATCCACCTACTATCCTGAACTCCTACTGCCTGTGGGATGACTACCTCCTGAACTGTATGATCCAGGAAACTGTCCTGCTCCCTGATCCTCTGTAGTTATTCCAGCTGCCACTCGGAAATCCTGATCTTGAGCTCAAGCAGATGAGACACTTCCTACACACGTGGTCCCCCAAGACACATGAAGTGTCCTCAAGTTCCCACATGGCACAGAAATTGCAAACAACAGGTCACAGCTGCACATCCATGATCTAAAAAAAACGCTCTATTCCCTTTTAAACAATCTATTTTCTACCCTGTTTAAACTATCAATTTTAATTATTACCTCCAGTCCTGATCTGTGTTTATACTCTTTTTACAACACTTACTGTTATACTACCCCGATTGAATATTTTTAATTTTCCAGCTCCTAATTTGAAACAATATCCTCCCTGCTGGTCGCACTCTTGCTCTCTGCCGCTGCTCTTTTAAACTCCTCGCTGGTCTCCTTAAGAAATGGTGAACTCACCCAATGTGACTCCCTGTCCTGTGACATCACTTTACGATATATCCTGACCTCTTGGCACTGTAGCTCTTTCCTGTTGTACTTTGCTGCTCTGCTACTGCCAGTGTTTCCTGTGCTGTTTTTAAAGGCTCCCCTCTCCCACTGTGCTTTGCTGCTCTGCCGCTGCCAGTGATTCCTACACTGTTTTTAAAGGCTCCCCTCTCCTGCTGTGCTGTGTGTGATGCCAGGGGGGCACAGAAAATAATGGCGCCGGGTGGCATGTCAGTTTCAAGACACTGTTCCTGGCGCTGGCAATGATCACTGGGGTGGGGGGCGTTGGTGAGGGGGGGCGGTGGCAGGACAGGAATCCTGCTCTCCTCCTAATTGAGGCCAGTTAAAGCTGTTTAAAAACTCATGAAGAGCATGTCAAGGTTTGAAGTTAAATTTTTTTTAAAGGAGTGCCTTCAGAAACAGATCAGCTGGAGGGAGACAGGTAAAGAGTGGAGAGCCAGTCATGGCTGCCCCGGGCATCACTCCAGCCCCATAAGAGGGTTAATGGAGAAAAATAGGACTTGGCATTTGGTAAAGGGATGCCCTTGGTGCTGCGCAGGTGGCAGGGAGAGTGGGCACTCAGTGCCTGGGCTTTGAACTGGGTCAGTGTCCCCCTGGTATTGCGGGGACAGAACAGCATGGGACAAGGCTGCCAAAGACAATTGGGTGGTCACCTGCCCAAAAGTAAGGCTGCAATTGGAAATGAAAATGGGGGCACGACTGTCAGATTTTGGGCCCAGCGACGATGAGGGGCAACACCCTTCACAGGAAGGGCAGAACAGCGGGCACCAGGAGGTCATGACAAAGGAAAAAGGGACAGGATTGGCAACGGAGACCAAACCCTCAATGCAGGATCCATCGCCGATGACTGAGCTACTAGGGGATGACCAAGAACTAGTGCCGCAGGATACTGTGAGTCTCCAGGCAGATGGTCACAAACATCTGTGCCCTCATTGCCAAAGTCTTCACACCTCGCAGCACTGGTTGCCACGCCCTGCTAGTGGCTGTCAAAGTCACATGGCCTTGAACTTTTTTGCGTCTGCTCCTTCCAAGGATCAGCTGCGGACCTTAGTGGCATCTCAAAAAAGGCTGCACACCACTGCATCTTGCTGGTCACTGATGCCCTCTTTACCAGAGCTGGACAGCACATTCATTTAACAACTGATAGGGCCTCGCAGGGACAGAAGGCATTTGGGTTTCACATCCATCGCTGGATCCCCCCAGGTACAGGGCATCATTGATTGCACCCATGTGGCCATCAAGGCACCCAGTGACCAGCCAGTGAGATCCATTAACAGGAAGGGATTCCACTCCCTCAACATCCAACTGTCTGTGACCACAGCAAGAGTTTTCTCCGTGTGTGCGCTCACTTTCCTGGCAGCTGCCATGACCGACATCCTCTGGTAATCCAGGCTGCCTCAGATCTTCACCCCCCCAAAGTGTGTGGATGGATCCTAGGAGATAAGGGAAATCCCTTGAAGAGATGGCTGCTTACCCCTCTATGGGAGCCCCAGACAGAGGCATAGAGGCGATACAAACAATGCCACTTGCACAGCAGGGCAACCAATGAGTAAGCAATTGGGCTTCTGAAGATGTGATTCCGGTGCCTGGACTAGTCTGATGGTGTCTTCCAATACCCTCCTGCAAGGCTCTCAGTTATTGTGATTGTCTTCTGTACTTTCCATAACATGGTCCTCCAGAGAGGTGTGGACCTTGAGGATGGTGAGGCCCTGGAAGGAGACAGCTCATTGGGGGAGGAACAGGAGCAGGAGGTGAGAGAGGAGGAAGTCGAGTTGAAGGGAGATGATGCTGAACAGAGAGGTGCCCCTGCTGCACGATGAGATGGCCTCCTCCTGCCACCCTCTGGGAAGAGGACCTCCCTCCTCTCCCTCACAGCCTCCAGCATAGGATCCAGGTGGGCATTGTTGAAGCGAGGGTCTGCCCTGCCCTGGGTGCCAGTTCTCTGGTTCCCCTGTGACTTCCCCTCTCACTTCCCTCAGGTGCTGTGGAAGGCTTTGGCACAAACTGCAGATCTCTCTCTCAGGATAACCAGCACCCTCAGTGATGGCTGCCATGGGGTGTCTAAATGAGTCCCACACTTCATCTGACCCACCTCCATTCCCGTACTCACTGACTTTAAGTGGGACAGGAAACCTGTCTCTATATAAATTATGGGCTCATCCCTATGAAGATCTGAACTTCAGTTTCCTACCAGAGACGGGTTTCTGACCCAAAAACAGTCTCCTATTTCCCGCCTCTCTGGTGAAAGTTCAGGCCCATATGGGTGCCTAGGTGCACTGCTGAGCAAAGATCACATCACAAGGACTTGTGAAGGAGGCCACGAAGGAGACAGTGACATTGCATGTGAGTGAATTGCTGGATGCAGTAAAGGAGCGCACCATGGTCTGAACTCGCTTGCTTTTGACCTTGCAGGAAAAAACAGCACACAACTCAAGAAAAAGGGGTCAGTCTGGTGGTGGAGAGCACATCTCACTATTCTGAAGGCCATGGAGGAGGAGGCCCATGACTTTGCCAGGGTGTCAGCTCATCAGGAAGTTGGCGATGGCAAGATGGGGGCTGTACAAGACAGGGTGAAAGGATCTTACCACCACTATGTGATGAGGATGGAACTCCCTTCTCTATTTTCTCCATGCCAACACAGAAAGCTGTAAAAGTTTGCTGCTGTTCTGCAGAAGCATCTTCTGACAGAGGAAAGCTTTCTGAACCAAATTCTTATGTCTCCTGCAGGGCCAGTTGTGGGTGGGAGTGGGGGGAGCCTCAGCATGCCTGTGTGATGTCAGCATCTACTTCAGAGGAGGAAGATCTATTCAAGGCAGCACCATCACATTATACAAGCAAACCGTCCAGCAGCGCAGATGCATTCACTTCGGGTTTAGAACAAGTGGCATAGGGTAACCAACATCACCTACATGTAAGCAGGAATTGGTGGCGGAGGCAAAGGCAGCTCTGGCCAGTCCTCCTTGGAGGATGAAGGTTAGGCACAACCATGCTTAGCTGGGCCGAGATGCACAGCCTTGGGAGTCACACAGAAGGTGGGTCTTCCTGGACCAGCAGTGGGAGATATGTGCCCAAATATTGGCATTCCTTGAGGCAATGTGGAGTCACATGGAGAGAATGGAGAAGTCCATTCATGAGGTGTGCTCTGCTATGTCAGGCATGAGCGCACAAGCTCATCCACTGAAAGAGTGGCCTACCTCGTGGAGAGCCCTATGTGGCATTGTGCTGAGTGGATGCAGGAGCAGCACAGTGACATGCACAGAATGTATGCCACATTTGTCATTATTATATGTGTGGGCTTGAGTATATGGTACTTGGAAGGGAAACTGAAAGTAGCTTTGTGCTTTTGGGAAAACATCTGACCTGGGCGTCATTGTAAGGTCAAATAGCTTTGTAGCCACAGTTAGAGCAGTAAGCAAGAACTCTACAGAAGTCTTTAATAAAACACTTGTTAAATCTTTGTTAAAGTTAAAGCTGTGTGATTTCATGTGTGATTCATTTCAGCCTGAGATGTGACAATATTCTGTAGCTTTGACGAGTCAGTGGCAGTGATGGCGCAAGGATGCATGGAAGGGCTGCCAATTGAACCCCAGGTGATGGTTCCCTCTGATGTGCATGTGCACCATGAAAGGGTTGGAGCAGTCAGCGATGATGTTGAGGGGGACACCCCTCACGGGGCATCGTCATCATCAGCCGCATGCTTGGTCCCTCTGACTGAGGCATCATGTATACAGCAAGACCCGTGACCAAGGCTTATCCTGTATCAGCACAGGTGGGGCAACCTGTAGCAGTGTCCCACTGGCACTGCGGTGTTGAGGATGAGCCTCATGGCATCTCAGCCACTGGCACACACATGTGAGCAGCTCAAAACTGGGCACCTATCTGTGGGACATCAGCAGAATAGTACTCAACAACAATCTGTAACCTCATGGCTCAGCATATCCCCCACTCTAACATTACCACCAAGCCAGGGCACTAACTGTGGTTCAATGAGGAGTGTAGGAGAGTATGCCAGGAGCAAGCATACCTAAAATGAGGTGCCAACCTGGTGAAGCTATGACACAGGACTACATGCATGCTAAACAGCGGAAGCAGCAAGCGATAGACAGAGCAAAGTGATTCCACAGCCAATGGATCAGATCTAAGCTCTGCAGTCCTTCCATATCCACTCATGATTGGTGGTGGACAATTAAACAACTAATCAGAGGAGGAGGCTCCACAAACATCCCCATCCTCAATGATGGGGAAAGCCAGCACTCAGTGCCAAAGACAAGGCTAAGGCAATTGAAACCACCATCAATCAGAAGTGCTGAGTAAAAAATCCCCCACCAACAACATCCTGGGGGTCACCATTGACAAGAAACTTAACTGAACCAGTCATATAAATACTGTGGCTCGATGGCAGGCCAAGGGCTGGGAATTCTGTGGTGAGTAACTCACCTCCTAACTCCCCAAAGCCTGTCCAACATCTACAAGATATGAGCCAGGAGTGTGATGGAATACACTCCACTTTCCTGGATGAGTGCATCTCCAACAACACAAGAAGCTCAAAACCATCCAGGATAAAGCAGTCTGCTTGATTGGCATCCCATCCATCACATTAAACATTAACTCCATCCACCACCGGCACACAGTGGCAGAAGTGTGTACCATCTACAAGATGCAATGAAGCAACTCACCAATGTTCCTTCGACAGCACCTTCCAAACCCGCAACCTCTACCAACTAGAAGAACAAGGCAGCAGATGCATAGGAACACCACCACCTGCAAGTTCCCCTCCAATTCACACACCATCCTAACTTGGAACTATATTGCTGTTCCTTCACTGTCACTGGGTCAAAATCCTGGAACACTCTCCCTAACAGCATTGTGGTTGTTACAACACCACAAAGGACAGCAGCAGTTCCAGAAGCCTGCTCACTACCACCTTCTCAAGGACATTAGAGATGGGTAATAATTGCTGCCCTTGCCAGCAATGCCCACATCCCATGAATAAATAAAAAAACAATGCCTGCCTCCACTTCAGCCTCGGCCACAGGGGGAGCATCCCATAGGAGTGGCCGCAAGCAGAAAGTGCCATGTTGATAGTCTCACTTTGTGGTGCACTTGGGCGACTTATGTTATGGTTATGTTCAGTGATAACAACTCAGTGTAAAGGAATAGTTAATGATTGAACTCAGAGTTCTGTGATTCCAATATTTTGATGGCGTTAAGACATCAGGATGATCCAGTGGGTGTACGATGCAAAGATGGATGTTCAGGGGCACTGTGTGGCTGGTGGCGACTTGACTTCCAGGCATCGTGGGGAGAAAGGGCACATCTCTGCATCATAGGCATCTTGGATGCACTCGCTATTTTTGAGTATGGTGTATTTCTGAGCCAATTGCCTTCTAGGATGAGCCTTCCTCACGAGAAGCGTGCTTGGATCAGTGCAGATCGAGCTTCCCTGCCATCCTGGTCAATGGTTTGGCACTTCAGCTGGACCTCTGGAAGGCCTTGCAGCACTGCATCACTGCATTGCACAACATACCACCACCAGCTGAGAAATCCTTGAGACAATGTATGGGAGGACACTCCACAACCGGTTAAGGCACTGGAACTGTATCTTCAGGAGTCCGATGGCCTTTTTTAAGGTGGCCCTTGAGCTGAGATGGTAGCGGTGTAGCGACTCTGTGCCTCTGTTGTAAAGTTGCACATAGGTGTCAGCAGCCATTTCTTTAATGGATTGTCCTTTCCCCTAGCAGCCATCCATATAGTCTCCCTGGTGTCATGAAGAGCTGCGGCACCTGCAATTGCCTCAGGATGAAGACGTCGTGGCAACTGCCAGGAAATCTTGCACACACCCGCAGAAAATGCTGTGCAGGTTGCACACCAGCTGGACATTGAGGGAGTGGAATCCCTTCCTATTTATAAATGCCCCTGGCTGCTCAGTTGTGGCCTTGATGGCCACATGGGTGCAGTTGAGAACCCCCTGCACCTGACGGAATCCAGCAATGGAGGCAAATCCCACAGCCTTCTGTACCTGTGTGGCCTCATCAGTCTGGAGCGTAGTCCGTTAACCTCTCATACAGGGCATGTTACCTGCCTGCTATTATGATGGGCAGATGCTTGCAATATGCCACTCAGGTTTGCTGCTACCCCTTGAAACAACCCAGAATCAAAGAAGTTCAGTGCCACTGTCAATTTCACGGCTATTGGCAGGGTGTGCCCATGTGATTGGCGAGGCCTGAGTTGTACTTCCACAGGGTACACAAATCAGCAACCATTTGCCTTGATAGGCACAGCCTCCAGTGGCACTGCTGCTCCGACATGTCCAGGAAACTGACTGTTTGGCAGTAGACCCTGTGGTGAACGTATCGCCTTCATGCCCTCCCTGCCCCTCAGGCATCACCTCTGTGGCCCTCAAGACCAAGGGGTTGCATTTGCTGAAGTGGCTTTCCTCACCGATGCTCATCGCCAACTCATAGTAACTGAGCCCCAGAGATGGCCTTACTTGCCACAAGTTGCACTGTAGTTGTCTGGACCGTCCTGCTATGCCTCACTAACCCCAGAAGGTTCACTCCCCACAAATTGCCCCAGCACCTGCACATTAAACTCTCTGTGAGCTCTGCTCACACAATGGCCATTGTGTGCCAATGCATGAAGTGCTGTCTGCTCCTTTCCCCTTTTATTCATCATTTGGAATTGTTCCCACTTCTATGACTGACTCCCTATTGTGCTCCCGCCTCCTCTTCCTGGAGATACTTGTGACCCTGTGTGTTTCCAGTGTCTCCCCTCAAAACTCTTATTCAATGAGCTCTCAATTGTTTGTTTACGTTCTCAATTGCCACCACTTTTGGACGGGTTGCCGTTACCCACTATAAGACGTCTCCACCAAATTTCGCTGGGAGGTGGGTCCGCATTGGGAAGCGCCGATTGGTGATGCAAATTTGCTGGCATGCCTGCCTCTGGTCCCACCTCTGCTGCGCTATGAAAATTCAGCCCATTTCTTCTGGCTGTACCCTATGGAATCCCTTTATCATTGAAAAGATCTTGATCATTTGCAAAATAAAATTGCATGAAATTGGAGGTAACCTTGGTTGGTGTGATGTCCTCTGGACTTGAATGAGGTTTAGCCGAGTTTAGTATATGGTATGAGGCAAAGACAGAGAGCCAAAGACTGCAGCAGCTGAACTTAAAGTCTTCTCCTTTTATTCTGTCTGTTTTAGTTTCACTTTGCTAGCATGTTTGTTCTAAATCAGCCTCTAGGGTACACAACGTACAATGTAATTGCAATTTCAAAATACTACAACACTCCATCCCTCCCCTTGTTAGTAAATCAGAGACATAGCATGTTTCAATGGTCTGTTTCTAAAACTGTAAACAATAAACGCAAACAGAAGTAGTTCATTTTGTAATATAGTCACTTAAGTATGGTGGGTGTTTTCTCTCACCAGTAGGATACCATCTGACATCAGATGTAGTCTTGTTTGACTCATGTTCTTCATCTGAGATGTCAATATTGGAATTGGATTCAATGTTTACAAGTGGTGTTTTCAGTGCTTTGAAGAATGACGTGTGTCTTGTGATGATTTGTGAACCGCACTTAGCAGTGATCGTTAATTCTTTTGTGTTAGTCACAACAAATGGTTGGATGTCATAAGGGGCTGTTTGCTTTCCAATATGACCCTCATGTTTCACAAGTACTTTGTTTCCTGGCTTTAGCGGCATAGTTGAATGGAGAGACAGCCTTCGATTATTTGTGTTTTATTTCCCGTTCGACATGTTCAACATCACCAAAATAACATTTGGTTGCTAGTTGCCTCAAACATGTGCAATATTGGTCAATTGTCTCGCTAACTTCTTGGTTCGTGCATCCGAAGACAATGGTTTCATATATGATGTTTTCTTGGAAGTGAAGTAGGTCATCAAGTGCATTTTTTGTTGAGTCGTAGTCATTTCGCTCAGGTGTAAGTGTCTCAAAGATATCTTCTAATTCTTTAACTCCATAGGGTAGAAGTAAGGCCTTTTTTCTTGTGTCGTCTGCGATTGCAAAACTTGCCATTGTTCCTTTGAAATGTCGCAGCCACTTTTGTCAACGTGGGAATACAGATGATACTCTGACTGCACAACAAAAGGTGGCAGGTTGGGCATAGACAACACCATATTGATCAGCAACACAGTGATAAAGGATCCGGGATCGCACTCTTTTCAGAGGAAACATCTCTGCAGTGATCCAAGATTATATATTTTTTTGATTGGATGGTTATTTTGGAGAGATCAGTGTGTGTGAATGCACTGTATAAGCTTCCTGTGTGCCACTCTAACACAGTCTCCAAGTTAAAATGCTGTCTGTGAAAGTGGACAAAAACCTTCCAAAATTTTCATCCTTTTTCTGTTTACCACATCACCATTGGGATGCCCTCGGGACCTGAGTGAGGTTTAGCTGAGTTTAGTATAAGGTATGAGGCAAAGATGGAGAGATAAAGACTGCAGCAGCTGAACATAAAGGCTTCTCCTTTTATTCTGCTTGTTAGCATATGTGTTCTACAGCAGCCTCTAGAGTATACAATGTACAAAGCAATTGCAATTGCAAAACACTACAACACTACAATTGGGAGGTAGGTGACAGACAGTACAGATAAAGGAATATACTCTGCTTGACAGGATGTGGCAACGGGTCTGTACACGAGCCTCAGCTTTTCATCATGTATATCAATGACGGATGAAAGAATACACAGCTGAATACTTAAGTTTTCGTATGACATTAAGTCAGGAGATACAATGAGCTGGATTTTAAGAGCCTGTCATTGATCTTGGTGCAAGCTCAAAAAATGGCAGCCCGCCTGTGCGGGCCGCATGCCAAGGAGCCACTGTGATCTGAAGCACGGTGACTCATTTAAATAGCCAGAGTGCTACCCCCCGCTCCCAGTCTCATGGAGGGGGCAGGCTGTCCATCCCCAGCAATGGCGTCAGCTGCCTGTGCGCAGGCGCTGGTGCCATTTTTAAAGGGCAGCTAGCCCTGCCACCCAATTTAAATTTTTAAAGACAGACCCCCCAAAATTAAATAAATAAATTTCTAACTCCCCTTTCCCACACCCCAATAACAGTTACATTAACGATTTGCCCTATCCCCCACAAAACACTTACCATTAACATCTGACCTTTACCCTCAAAACTGCGCAAAGTTTACAGTTCAACCCTTCCCACTATCCCCTACACCCAGTACGTGTATTTGACCCTGTCCCCCAGCTCCCGTACTGACAAACTTACCTCCTTCCCCCTCCCCACCAGTGTGGTACCTTGTTTGCCCAGATGGGGATCTGAAGGCGTTAAGATCTCAGGTAAATATATTTAAATTTATTAATTTGATTAATTTGAATATTTAAGTTATGGTCCCGTCCCCCAGCAGTGGGGAAGGTGATGGGGTGGGGGCGCCTTGGAGCCTCGCCGCCACCGGAAGGATTGGGCTGGGCCCTCACAGTGTCGAGGTCCGAGGCGGGCCTCATCTGGAGCCATCTTCAGGCAGCGCCCCCCACCTCCCACCCTCTCACCACCTCACCAAGGAGCCTGACACCTGGGGGAGAACAAGATCCTGCCCAATAAGTTAATTTTAAGAAAGTTCCACTGCTTTCAGAGAACATTAAAAAAGACATGAAGTTGCACCTTATATCTTCAAAGTTATAACACTAATCAGAGCAAAGTAGCTTATCTGCAATGTTGCTTTAAGTGAGACCCCAGTGAAATCATGAAATTGACACTTTCCCCTTACTGTGATGTGATCAATTGTCAAAATGAAAAGTGTCACTAAAAGGGCTTCTCTGTCAGCAAATAAATATGAGCTGAAGTAGCACTGTGTGTTTATGCACACTGACCTGAGTCACCTTCTCAACTTGACAGAATCTGTTCTCACGGGACTTGGGTAGTGAGGCAGAGACAGACCCAGTCTCCTATAATGTACAGAGATGAACGTCAGCTGAACTGACCTAACTCCTTCCTTAAAGGAAATTATACAGATTCCAAGTGACCTCAGGGTTTATGTAGAAGCGGCAGAGGCAGGGCTGGAAGGATGCTGAATGTATTCAAATTTAGAAAATGTGCACCAAAGAAAGGAAACTGTCTTTATTTACAAGGAAAAACAGTGGCTACTCCTTCTGCAGGAAACAGAAGTTATGAGAATATGTTAACAAATGTCATGTCAAGACAAGTATAAAAGGGATGGGTCCTTTTTGCTCTATTTTTAAGAAAAACTAATTATGTTTTACCTGATTTACTGTTGCAGTGGACAGTCCATTTTCCAGTTATTGAAATGATTGTTGCTCATTCACTCCTGATGATATTTCATTCTATCGTAAACTCCCATCCATCATCATCTTTCATTACAAAATATTCACAAAAGAATGCTTATAAGAGGTGAAAAAACTGCTGAAAACATAGCATTTCCATCTTACTGCATTCCAACTTTGCCCATTAAGACAGTGGCAGGTCCCTGATCGAGATATTCACTCACATCATTTTCTCTTCTTTTCTCAGGGGACTGACTCATTCTAGATTATGTCTCCACTGCTGCATGTAGTCATTCTTCATGTGCAAGTCTAGACAGTGAGTATTGGCAGGATATTTAACTGTGGGGGGTGTCTTGGACCCCCATCCCTAGACATTTGCACACAGATACTTTTCAGCAGCAGTCAATTGACAGCAATTGTCATGGATAATTACAGAAGTAAACATCACAGAATCAACCCCTCCCCTGATCTGTGCTGATTTATCTGATTTCAGATGGGCAGCAGAAGGATTGATCTTAGTGCCCTGCCTAGTAAGGAGATAAATCAGTTAGGGTTGCTGTTCATGTCCAGTGATGCCTGCTGGAAAGTGCATAGGTGTGGATATTGGATGAGCAGAAGTTCAGGCTTTGTTATGATGTTTGCTATTGAGAGCACAGCCCAGGCTCAGATATGAATACCACTTGAGCAAGCAGCACCATGAAACCATACCCACACACAAGACAGCGATTTTAGGAAGAGAAAATGAGTGATTCAAGTAAAAGGAAAAAATCAATTGAACAAAAACTACAACTTCAAGATAGAGACCAAGTGGAATGCAAATTGCAAGCTGAGTGCGGACATTCAAGTTTGGTGAGTGGGGATTTTAAGTGTTGTCATCTTCATAAAAGTCTGGTCTACAGTTAGCATTTAACTGTGATTTACCCTTTAGGTAAAGTAGGGTTAAGAAAGTAAAGTAAGGTTCTTACAGTCTTAGGCAGGGATTAACAGGCTCTACTGCAGAGTAGCTCACCAGTCAAATCTGGTTGCTGTAGTTTCAGCTTCAAAAAGTGTAAATACAGAGGTCTGGGTGCAGTCTGCAAGCGGAGTATGGAGATTTGAGTTTGGTGAGTGGCAAGTTCGGTGAATTGGGAGGACGTGCTCTATTTTTCTACTTTTTTAACCCTCCCGTATTTGGTTCTTGCTTTGGTGTAGTGGAAAGAGCTGGTTGGTGAGTAACTGGTAAGCTTTTCTACTTATTATAAGTAGTCTGTAAAGTTCACTCCAGGCGCTGCTCCACACGCCACTGACCACCTCCAGGTGCTTACCCATTGTCTCTCGAGATAAGGAGGCCAAAGAAGAAAGTTAAGGTATGGCGGGGCAGCTCGGCTGAGTGGAATGTACAGCCTGCGGCATGTGGGAAGTCAAGGACGCAACTGTGTGTCCTAGACAAACCCATGTGTAGGAAGTATCACTGGCTGCAGAAGCTTGAGCTCCGGGTTTCAGAACTCGAGCGATGGCTGGAGTCACTCTTGTGCATCCATGAGGCGGAGGACTATGTGGATAGCATGTTTAGGGAGGTGGTTATACCATAGGTTAGCAGCATGCAGGCAGATAGGGAATGGGTGACCGACAGGCAGTTTAAGAGAACCAGGCAGGTAGTGCAGCAGTTCCCTGATATGATCTCTTTCGCTAATCAGTTTTCCATTTTGGATACTGGTGAGGGTGATGGTTCCTCAGAGAAGTGCAAATCAGAGCCAATTTTGTGGCACCACAGGTGGCTCAGCTGCACAGGAGTGGAGGCAGAAGAGTGGAAGAGCAATAGTGATAGGGGATTCGTTAGTTAGGGCAACAGACAGGCGTTTCTGAGGAAGTGAACGTGACTCCAGGATGGTGTGTTGTCTCCCTGGTGCCAGGGTCAAAGATATCACAAAATGGCTGCAGGACATTCTTCTGGGGGAGGGTGAACAGCCAGAGGTCGTGGTCCACGTTGGCACCAATGACAGAGGTAAGAAGAGGGATTGAGGTCCTGAAAGCAGATTTTAGGGAGCTAGGAAGGAGATTAAAAAGCAGGACCTCAAAAGCTTTAATCTCAGGATTACTCCCAGTCCCATATGCAAATGAGCATAGGAATAGGAGAATTGAACGATTGAACACGTGGCTGGAGAACTGGTGTAGGAGGGAGGGCATCAGATTTCTGAGACAGTGGGACCGGTTGTGGGGCAGGTGGGACCTCTACAAGATGGTTGGGTTGCATCTGAGCAGGACTGGGACGAATATCCTCCCAGGGAGATTTGCTAGTGCTGTTGGGGAGAGTTTAAACTAAATTGTAAGGGGGATGGGAACCTGAGAGCGCGCTCAGATTGGAGGGAAGCAAAACTAATAACTTGTCAGGGGTGTGGGAACCAGGAGCAAGTATCAGAGAGGAATACCAAGGTGCACAGAATACTGGGGGAGATAGATAGCACAAGAGTAGGGAATACTTTAAGTTATACTAAGTTATTAGGTGGGATCAGAGTAAGGGAGAAAGTAATAAAGTCTAAATCAGGGTTAATATGCATGTATATGAATGCACGGAGTGTGGTTAATAAGATTGGTGAGGTATAGCACAGATTGTCATGTGGAAATATGATGCTGTGGCTATAACAGAGACAGGGTTCAAAGAAGAGCAGGACTGGGTATTAAATATTCCTGCGTAAAGGTGTGCAGGAAAGATAGGAAAGGGATAAAAGGGGGAGGGATGGCGGTATTGATTAAGGAGAGCATTGCAGTGCTGGAGAAAAAAGATGTCATAGAGTCATAGAGTTATACAGCACAGAAACAGGTCCTTCGGCCCATCATGTCTGTGCTGGCCATCCAGCACCTATCTATTCTAATCCCATTTTCCAGCACTTGGATTGTAGCCTTGTATGCTATGGTGTTTCAAGTGCTCATCTAAATACTTCTTAAATGTTGTGAGTGTTCCTGCCTCTACCACATCTTCAGGCAGTGAGTTCCAGATTCCAACCACCCTCTGGGTGAAAAGAGTTTTCCTCAAATTCCCTCTAAACCTCCTGCCCCTTACCTTAAATCTATGTCTTCTGGTTATTGATCCCTCCGCTAAGGGAAAAAGTTTCTTCCTATCTAACCTATCAATGCCCCTCATAATTTTGTATACCTCAATCATGTCCCCCCTCAGCCTTCTCTGCTCTAAGGAAAACAACCCTAGCCTTTTCAGTCTCTCTTCATAGCTGAAATACTCCAGCCCAGGCAACATCCTGGTGAATCTCCTCTGCACCCTCTCCAGTGCAATCACATCCTTCCTATAGTGTGGCAACCAGAACTGTACACAGTACTCCAGCTGTGGCCTAACTAGCATTTTACACAGCTCCCTGCTCTTATATTCTATGTCTCAGATAATAAAGGAAGCATCCCATATGCCTTCCTAACCACCTTATCAACTGTGCTGCTGTCTTCAGTGATCTATGGACAAGTACACCAAGGTCCCTCTGACCCTCTGTACTTCCTAGGGTCCTACCATTCATTGTCTATTCCCTTGCCTTGTTAGTCCTCCCAAAATGCATCACCTCACACTTCTCAGGATTAAATTCCATTTGCCACTGCTCCGCCCATCTTACCAGCCCATCTATATCGTCCTGTAATCTAAGGCTTTCCTCCTCACTATTTACAACACCACCCCCAATGTTTGTGTCCTCTGCAAACTTACTGATCATACCTCCTATATTCACGTCTAACTCATTAATGTACACTACAAACAGCAATGGTCCCAGCACAGATCCCTATGGTACACCACTGGTCACAGACTTCCACTCGCAAAAACAACCCTTGACAATTACCCTCTGCCTCCTGCCACTAAGCCAATTTTGGATCCAATTTGCCAAATTGCCCTGGATCCCATGGGCTCTTACCTTCTCAACCAATCTCCCATGTGGGACTTTATCAAAAGCCTTTCTGAAGTCCATGTAGACTACATCAACTGCTTTACCCTTATCTACACATCTAGTCACCGCCTCGAAAATTTCAATCAAGCTAGTTGGACATGATCTGCCCCTGACAAAGCCATGCTGACTATCCCTGATTAATCCCTGCCTCTCCAAGTGGAGATTAATCCTGTCCCTCAGAATTTTTTCCAATAGTTTCCCAACCACTGTTGTCCCAGAGGGGTCGAAGACAGAATCAGTTTGACTAGGGCTAAGGAACAAAAAAGGTGCAGTTACATTGCTCGGTATTGTCTGTAGACCACCAGCTAGTGGGAAGGACGTGGAGGAACAAATTTGCAAGAAGATTACAGAGAGGTGCAAAAATTATAGGGTAGTTTTAATGGGGGACTTTAATTATCCAAACATAAACTGGGATAGTAGTAGTGTAAAGGGCAGTGAGGGGCAAGAGTTCCTAGAGTGTGTTCAGGAAAATTTTCAACAACAGTTCAATGAGAAAAGAGGCACTGCTAGACCTGGTTCTTGGGAATGAGGTGGGCCAAGTGGATCAAGTATCAGTAGGAGAGCATTTAGGGGATAGTGATCATTGTATCATAGGTTTAGGCTGACTATGGAAAAGGACAAAGAGCGATCCAGAGTAAGAATAATTAACTAGGGGCAAGGCCAACTTCAGTAGGGTAAGAATGGAGCTGGGGCAAATAAATTGGAGTCAGAAGCTGACAGGAAAATTGGTAGATGAACAATGGGCTACCTTGAAAGAAGAGATGGTTCAGGCACAGTCAAGGTATGTTCCCTCGAAGGGGAAAGGTAGGGTAAACAAATCCAGAGCTCCCTGGATGACAAAGGAGGTAGAGATTAAGATAAGAAGAAAAAGTGTGCTTATGTCAGATGTCAGGTCAAAAATAATATTGAGAACCAGGCTGAATATAGCAGGTCCAGAGAGGAAGTGAAAAAGAAAATAAGAGAAGCAAACAGAGAGCATGAAAAGAGACTGGCAGCTAGCATTAAAGGAAATCCCAAAGTTTTCTATAGGCATTTAATAGTAAAAGGTGGTAAAAGAAGGAGTGGGGCCAATTAGGGACCAGAAAGGGGATTTACACATGGAGGCAGAGGGCATAGCTGAGCTATTAAATGAATACTTTGCATCTGTCTTTACCATGGAAGAAGATGGACTGCAGCAGTTCAAGAAGGCAGCTCACCACCACCTTCTCAAGGGCAATTAGGGATGGGCAATAAATGCTGGCCTGACCAGCATCGCCCACATTCCATGAATGAATAAAAAAAAGATGCAACCCAAGCAATGTTGAAAGAGGAGGTATGTCAGACACTACAGGGGTTTAAGATTGATAAAGAGGAAGTATTAGATAGGTTGTCTATACTTAAAGTGGATAAAGCACCAGGACCAGATGAGAGGAAGCTAAGGATACTGAGGGAAGTGAGGGTGGAAATCGCAGAGGCACTGGCCATAATATTTCAGTATTCCTTAGCCCCAGCGTGGTGCCAGAGGATTGGAGAATTGCAAACCTTACATCCTTGTTCAAAAAAGTGTGTAAAGTTATGCCCAGCAACTCAGGCCAGTCAGTTTAACTTTGGTGGTGGGGAAACGTCTAGAAAAAATAATTTGGGACAAAATTAATAATCACATGGACAAATGTGAGTTAATTAATGAAAGCCAGCATAGATTTGTTAAAGGACGATCATGTTTAACTAACTTGCTGGAGTTTTATGAGGAGGTAACAGAGAGGGTTGATGAGGGCAATGTTGTTGATGTGGTGTACATGGACTTTCAAAAGGCATTTGATACAATGCCACACAACAGACTTGTGAGCAAAATTATAGCTCATGGAATTAAAGGGATGATAGCAACATGGATACGAAATTGGCTGAGTGACAGGACACAAAGAGTAGTGGTTAATGGATATTTTTCGGGATGGAGGAAGGTTTGTAGTGGAGTTCCTCAGGGATCAGTGTTGGGACCCTTGTTTTTCCTGATACATATATATATCAGGAAAAACAAGGGTCCCGACATAAATATATATATATTAATGTCCTAGACAGGGCACAATTTAAAAGTTTGCAGATGATACGAAACTTGAAAGCATTGTGAACTGTGAGGATAGTGTAGAACTTCAAAAGGACATAGACAAGTTGGTGGAATGGGCAGACAGGATACAGATGAAGTTCAATGCAGAGAAATGTGAAGTGATTCATTTTGGTAGGAAGAACATGGAGAGACAATATAAAGTAAAGGGTACAATTCTAAATAGGATGCAGGAGCAGAGGGACCTAGGTGTATATGTGCATATGTCATTGAAGGTGGCAGGACAGGTTGAGAGAGCAGTTAATAAAGCATTCAGTATCCTGGGCTTTATTAATAGGGGCATAGAGTACAAGAGCAAGGAAGTTATGTTGAACTTGTATAAGACACTAGTTCGGCCTCAGCTGGAGTATTGTGTCCAGTTCTGGGTGCCACACTTTAGGAAAGACGTGAGGGCATTGGAGAGAGTTCAGAAAAGATTCACAAGAATGGTTCCAGGGATGTGAAACTTCAATTATGATGATAGATTGGAGAAGTTAGGACTGTTTTCCTTGGAGAAGAGAAGGCTGAGAGGTGATTTGATAGAGATATTCAAATTCATGAGGGGTCTGGACAGAGTAGATGGAGAGAAGCTGTTTCCGCTCGTGAAAGGATCGAGAATGGGAGGGCACAGATTTAAAGTATCTGGTAAGAGAAGTAAAAGTGACATGAGGAAAAACTTTTTCACGCAGCGAGTGGTTAAGGTCTGGAATGCGTTGCCTGAGAATGCGGTGGAGGCAGGTTCAATTGAAGCATTCAAAAGGGGATTAGACAGTTATATGTTCAGAAGAATGTGCAGGGTTATGGGGAGAAGGTGGGGGGACGGAACTGAGGGAACTGCTCTTTCTGAGAGCCATTGCGGACACGATGGGCCGAATGGCTTCCTTCTGCACTGCAACGATTCTGTGATTCTTACATAATAGCAGAGAGAACCAAGGAGCACAGAAAGAAGCAACTTAGCCCATTATATCTGTGTCATCTCTTTGCTAGAGCAATTTAAAAGAAACTGCATAGATCATCTTCTGCTTCATTTTGAAACTCCAGAGACCAGAGCATAAAAATCTAGCCTGACATACCAGTGGAGTATTGAGGGAGTGCTGCATTATCAGAGGTGCCATCGTTTGGCTGAGATGTTAAACCAAGACCCCATTTTTATTTTTATTCGTTCATGGGATGTGACTGTCCATCCCTAATTATTGCCCATCCCTAATTGCCCTTGAGAAGGTGGTGATGAGCTGCCTTCTTGAACTGCTGCAGTCCATGTGATGTAGGTACACCCACAGTTCTGTTAGGAAGGGAGTTCCAGGTTTTTGACCCAGCGGCAGTGAAGGAACGGCGATATAATTCCATGTTAGGATGGTGTGCGGCTTGGAGGGGAACTTGCAGGTGGTGGTGTTCTCATGCATCTGCTGCCCTTGTCCTACTAGGTAGTAGAGGTCATGGGTTTGGAAGGTACTATTGAAGTAGGCCTGGTGAGTTCTTACTGTGCATCTTGTAGATGGTACACGCTGCTCCCACTGTATGTCAGTGGTGAAGGGAGCGAATGTTGAAGGTGGTGGATGGGGTGTTAATCAAGCGGGCTGCTTTGTACTGGTGTTGAGCTTGTTGAATGTTGTTGGAGCGGCACCCATCCAGGCAAGTGGAGAGTATTCCATTACACTCCTGACTTTTGTCTTGTAGATGGTGGACAGGCTTTGGGGAGCCAGGAGATGAGTTGCTCACCACAGAATTCTCAGCCCCTGACCTGCCACCTAGCCACAGTATTTATATGGCTGGTCCCGTTAAGTTTCTGCTCAATGGTGACCCCCAGGTTGTTGATGGTGGGGATTTCAGCGATGGTAATACTGTTGAATGTCAAGGGGAATGGTTAGATTCTCTCTCGTTGGAAATGTTTATTATCTGACATGTGTGTGCTGCGAATGTTACTTGCCACTTAATAGCCTGGATGTTGTCCAGATCTTGCTGTAGTCAGGCATGGACTGCTTCAGTATCTGTGGAGTCATGAATGATATTGAATAATGAGCAATCATCAGTGAACAGCCCCACTTATGATGGAGGGAAGGTCAATGATGAAGAAACTGAAGATAGTTGGGCCTAGGACACAACCCTGAGGAACTCCTGCAGTGATGTCCTGGGCTGAGATGATTGACCTCCAACAACCACAACTATCTTCCTTTATTCTAGGTATGACTCCAACCAGTGCGGGGTTTTCCCCATGATTCCCAATGACTTCAATTTTGCTCTGTTCCTTGATGCTACACTTGGTCTGGCCTTGATGTCAAGGGTAGTCACTCTCATCGCACCTCAGGCAGACATAGGAACATAGGAGCAGGAGTAGGCCATTCAGCCCATCGAGCCTGCTCCGCCATTCAATACGATCATGCCTGATCATCCACTTCAACGCCTTTTTCTCACACTATACTCTTATCCCCTTATGTCATTTGTATTTAGAAACCTGTCAATCTCTGCTTTAAACATACTCAATGACTGAGCTTCCACAGCCCTCTACATTAGAGAATTCCAAAGAGTCACAACCCCCTGAGTAAAGAAATGTCACCTCATCTCTGTCCTAACTGGCTTACCCCTTATTTTGAAATTGTGTCTCCTGGTTCTAGACTCCCCAAACAGGCGAAGCATCTACCCTATCTATCCCTTTAAGTATTTTGTAGGTTTCAATGAGATCACGTCTCATTCGTCGAATCTCTAGAGAATACAAGCCCAGTTTCCCCAATCTCTCTTCATAGGACAGTCCCGCCGTCCCGGGAACAAGTCTGGTGAACCTTCATTGCACTCCCTCTATTGCAATAATATCCTTCCTAAGGCAAGGGGACCAAAACTGCATACAGTACTCCAGGTGCAGTTTAACTAAGCTTCTATATAATTGAAGCAAGACTTCACTACTCCTGTACTCAAATCCTCTTGCGACAAAGGCTAACATACCATTAGCCTTCTTAATTGCTTGCTGCACCTGCACCTACAAGGACACCCAGTTCCCTTTGTACATCTACACTTTCAAATCTCTTACCATTTAAGAAATACTCTTCACATCTGTTCCTCCTACCAAAGTGGATAACCTCACATGTTTCCACATTATATTCCGTCTGCCATGTTCTTGCCCATTCACTATGTCTTTCCAAATCCCTTGAAGCCACTTTTCATCTTCCTCACAACACACATTCCCACCTAGTTTTGTGTCATCTGCGAACCTTGAAATACTACATTTGGCCCCCACATCCAAATCATTGATATATGTTGTGAACAACTGAGGCCCAAGCACTGATCCCTGCTGTACCCACTAGTCACAGTGTGCTAATGTGAGAATGACCCGTTTATTCCTACTTTATGCATTCTGCCTGTTAACCAATCCTTAATCCATGCCAATATATTACCTCCTATCCTATGTGCTTTAATTTTGCTAACCAGCCTCCTGCGGGGGACTTTATCAAAGACCTTTTGAAAATCTAAGTATACCACGTCCACCAACTCCTCTTTATCAATTCTGTTAGTAACATCCCCAAAAAACACCAAAAGGTTTGTCAAACATGATTTCCCATTCATAAATCCATATTGACTATATGCAATCAGATCATTATTATCCAAGTGTACATTTATCACATCCTTTAGAATAGATTCTAGCATTTTCCCAACTACTGATGTAAGGCTAACTGGGCTGTAATTCACCTTTTTCTCTCTCTCTGCCTTCTTAAATAGTGGGGTGACATTTATGACTTTCCAATCTGCAGGAACCGCTCCAGAATCTATAGAATTTTGGAAGATGATCACCAATGCATCCACTATCTCCATAGCTACCTCTTTCAACACTTTGGGATGTAGAATATCAGGTCCAGGGGACTTATCAACCTTCAGCCCCATTAATTTCTCCAATACAACCTTCTTACTAATATTAATTTCCTTCAATTCCTCATTCCCCCTAATCCCTTGGATCTCTAATTCTGGGAGATTTCTTCTATCTTCCTCAGTGATGACAGACACAAAGTAATCATTTAGCTTCTCTGCCATTTCTCTCTTCCCCATTAAAAATTCTCCTGGTTCTGTCTGTAATGGACCCACACTTGTCTTAGCCAAACGTTTCTTTTTTACGTACCCATAGAAGCTTTTACAGTCTGTTTTTATATTTTTACTAGCTTACATTCATATTCTACTCTCCCTTTCTTTATCAGTTTCTTCGTCCTCCTTTGCCGTATTCTAAAATCCTCCTAATCCTTAGGTTTATTACTATTTCTGGCAACTTTATAGGCCTTTTCTTTTAATCTTATACAATCCTTAACTTCCTTTGTTATCCACAGTTGACATAAAAGTCCCTTGGCACTATTCAAAGAAGAGCAGAGAAGTTTTGCTTGGTGTCCTGGCCAATATTTATCTCTCATCCAATATTACTGAAACAGATTATCTGGTTATTATCACATTTCTGTTTAAGGGTGCATACTATGTGCAAATTGGTTGTCATGTTACCTGCATTACAAGAGTAACTACACTCAAAAGTGCTCAATTGGTTGTAAAGTAATTTGGGACGTCCTGAGGTTGTGAAAGGCACTATATAAATGCAAGTCTTCATTTTTCTTCAAATATTTATTCACTTTAAAAAAAAATCTCTTCCCTGAAGGAAAGCATTTCATGCTACATCATCTTGCTGAGTAATCAAATTTCTCCTAAATTTTCTCCTCACTGTCTCAGGAACAGTTTTAAATTCAAGACGGCTGATTCCCCAAACAGAAGTAATATTTACCTTTTCACCCAATCTTAGATTTCTCTGCTGCGGTTGAAATAGTCCCAGTATAGATTAATCTAAGATGGTAAGAGAGAAATGCTCAATGCTGAGATCTTTGTGGTCTCCAGTTTCTTACGGATGATGTTAGTAATGCATGCGCACACTATATAAATTTCTATAGTGGGATGATACAAGTCCTGCCAATTCTTTCCAAATGAAGTGATACAGACAAAATCACCGGAAGTTTGCTTTGGCAGTGACTATTGAAAGGGATTGATATGTACGGAATAGAATTTGGGGGCTCACTGGGTTAGCACATTAGGGGTAGGTTTACTTGTTAGTTGAGAGTGAGAAGGTAAGAAGGAAACAATTAGCTGCAGTGGGAAAGAACCAAAGTGAATGAAAGTTTGTGGAATTTATAACACCTCAAAACAAATTTTAAAAAACACTGGAACTGTGTAAACAGAACTTAAGAAAAACGTTTCCCACAGTCTTGTTCAAATACCAAGTCCAAATACACAATTTCTGATTAGTCAGCCTCAATATAAATCAAGCCCAGCTGCAGATGCATGTGTAATAGGCTGAATTAATTCAATATTTTGTTCCACCAAATAACTGCCCTTTTTAGAAGAAACAGCTTTTTATTTAAAATTAATCATTGGGGAATTTGATGACTGACAGGCCAGTCATTGACCTTTGCGCAATGATGGTAATTCAAAAAAAGTCCTTTAGAAACAGTTCACTGAAGTCTCAGGAGTCATTTTGCAATTGTGTTTCATGATGTTTTTGATTACTTCAATCTTACCATTCAGAATAACTTTGCAACAAAATGATGATTACAATAATCATTGTGGTCAATCAACTGATCGTCAATCACTATCCCTATGCTGAGGTGGGATTTCCTGAAAAAGGATGTGAAAATGTCTTTGAGTCACCTTCATCACGCTAAATTTGATGCATAATGTTTCTGGTCATTTCATTTTTTAAAACAGTGACAGACCCTCCTCCCACCCCCATTCATATATTTGTATTACTGATCTATTTTACTGGTAATAATTCACTTGCCTCATAGTCTCAGTATCTGCGCCTTCACATTTGTTTTTATTTCATTGTGTATTGCTTTTTAGCGCAGTTTTATAATTAGGTTGATTCTTAAGAAAAGTATTATTGTAGTTCATGTAACGATTAGCTATCATTCTCTTGTAGATTGTTTGCAGGAATTGGAAACATTAAACTACAAGATAAAGAAAAAAATATAGTAAAAGGAACAAAAATGGTTAGATAGTCTAAGAGAGAGACAGGCAAGTAGAGGTGAAAGACAAAACATTGAAATGAGTGAGCAAAAATAAGAAGAACATATCAACGATGTAAAAATGAACATAAAATGGAAATAAGTTTAAGTAAAAGTAATAAAGAAATAAGGAAACTAACAACTAAAAGTTTTTTGCATTGTTGTTCATTCACATCTTCAAACCTGAAAATGTAATTTGCTTGAACTCTAAGAGTACCCCAAAAATGCAAGCTGTTAAAATAAAGTATATTAATCCATTGTATTAATCTATACACAATGCATATGCATACACTTGCTGTCAATGAATTTTCCAATTTATAATGAAATTTACCTAATTAAACTTGTCACACAGTAATTACACCCTCCCACCAGTGATGGCACTATGACACCTTAGTTTTGCATCTCCCAGCATTGCAGAGAAACATTGAATGCTGCAACCAACAATAATCTCCTACTTTCCAAGTTTCCATGAGTTTTGAAAATTTCAAATCAAAGGGCGCAGCGGTTAACACCGCAGCCTCACAGCTCCAGCAACCCGGGTTCAGTTCTGGGTACTGCCTGTGCGGAGTTTGCAAGTTCTCCCTGTGACTGCGTAGGTTTTCACCGGGTGCTCCGGTTTCCTCCCACAGCCAAAGACTTGCAGCTTAATAGGTAAATTGGCCATTGTAAATTGCCCCTAGTGTAGGTAGGTGGTAGGAGAATGGTGGGGATGTGGTAGGGAATATGGGATTAGTATAAATGGGTGGTTGTTGGTCGGCACAGACTCGGTGGGCCGAAGGGCCTGTTTCAGTGATGTATCTCTAAATAAATAAATAAAGTTAAGGCCAGAATGTATGATTTTGATATAGGGACTGAATTACATCTATATGATCTGGTCCAATTATCCTTGCCCTCCAACCCCACTTCACCGGAACACCATACTTGATCTTGACTCCCCCTGTACAACACCATAGGAGATCAACTAATATTTCTATAATAATTTCTAAGTTATTCTGAAAGTGTTTTTCATTAGTTTCCTGCCATCTGAATGGAAATTGAGACAGTGAATCTGATCATTTTGAATGAAACTGAGAAAAATCATTTTGTGACAGAAATAGCACAGCTTAAAAGTTTTTGTTGTTGAAACCAAGTGAAAAACCTATAAATGTGAAAAAAAGTCTGGTTGGATCCATGCTACCCTATTTGCCACTTCTATTTATTCAAATATAAAATATTTTTTACTAAACAAAGGAGGTAGTAGATGCAGAATATGAGCTAATGTTAACATTTGTGACTCTGTCCAGGCCAATACTGATTATGTCATTATAATAATTAAAAGGACAGCTGGAAGAGCCATCATGGGATGTTACATTAACAGGTCACCACAGACCAAACAACGCAGACATCTCCACATTGTTGTCATTTGTTGAAGTGAGACGCTAAGAATCCCAGATACCAGTGCGGCTGCCAGATGTGGGCTCACTGGAGACTATTTTGGGTTTACAAGCTGTGTCATGAAAATCTGGAACCATTCCACAATTTCACATTTGGCAAATACTCCTGGGCTATTAAATCACATGAAGCATGAAGGACCCTGCTAGAGAGAAAGGGATATTCAAGAGTTTTGTGTTAACTGGCCCTGATTAGATAGCATATTTAGAGATTCCATTCAAAATTATTACAATACCTGTAAGGTGCAGAATCCTCCTTTTCCATTATATTTGTAATGGTAAAAAAAAATTAATTGTTGTTTTTATGAACTTTTTGAAATAATACACATATTAGTAAAATGAGACCTACCTTTCAGAGTTGGAAAGAATGGAATTTTGACATAATCTACTTAACAGTATTAAAACATTCCCTGGAGGTGAAATTGCTCTGTAAAGATTATAGATTGCTTTCTTCATCACAAATCTAACCATGTCACACTGTTAGGATGCATCAGAGTAATGCAATTGGAATACTGTGTCTACGTTGCTTACAAGCAAGTGTCAGCAAGAGGTATCACACATATTATACTTTGTTACATGGTTTCTATAACTTTTGCTAGACCTGTGTTAGCAAGCCTGGCACTAACTAAGCTAATTAAAGTCATGGATGTTACAATTTTGCTAAATAAAAAAAGGTAACCCCAACCCTAAGCCGCGGTTATGCACATAACGGTTAGGAGCACAGCAGTGTTGAACAGGTATTAATTCTAGGGCTGCAGACTGAATATCACTCAGGTAAGTGTTTTGCACACCGAGGGCTGAATTTAATGAGGTCATCGAGGGCCGGTATGTTGGTGTGGGGGGATGGAGAACTGCATCACAACTGACGCTGGGAAATTCGGCATTGTGATGTTAGCTCTGGATTTTGTCAATGGCGGGAAAGCACAATGGTGGCATTGCAGCTGCAACGCGACGGGAATCTATTTTAAATTGCAGAAACGTCAATTTACTTGCATTTAAAAAAATTAATTCCGATGTAATGATTGGTGCATGATTCTGTGAACAGTGAGCAGCAATCAAGTGCCTTCAGATTCACGACCGTTAAAACCTGGTGGCACCAAGGCAAGAGGCCACATTGCCGTGACGGGTAGGCAGCCTTGAGTATTGCTGCATAGGGGAAGAGGGTGTTCGGAGGCCATTGTGGGACTGTGTTGCTGGGGGTCCAGGGTCCAGGGGGCTCAGCAAGGGTTCTGGGGTCCTGACAGCTCAAAAAGGGGTCTGGTGTCCTGGGGGCTCAGTAAGGGGTTTCGGGGCCCCAGGGGCTCAGCAAAGGGGTCCAAGGTCCTGTGGGCTGTACAAGGGGTTGTATGGATTTTGGTGGAAAAACAGTGTAGGGTTGACAAACTGCTGTGTGATGGGTTTGGTCACTTACATTGCTGGAACAGAGGTGAGCCGTCTTCAAGGTTGGGCTCTGAGGTCCATCAGTGACCCTGCTAAGAACATTGTCAGATCCTCAGTTGTCAAGGCAGGGTTCTTTCTGTATCAATAGCACTCTGCAGGTCCACAGATCATCTGGCATGGGTTTCATACACTCTGTATTTCTGGACACGTTGGCATGATGTGGCACCACTGATGGAGAGAGGGCCAAGAGGCAGCTGCGCCTGTCCATGAAGCTCCACGACGAGAGCAGCAGTAGCTGGCCATGCCAAGAAGGGCTCACCAGCGCTACAGAGTGTACTAGGCTCAAATCAACTACCAGCAAATGTCCGAGTGCCCATGTCAGCAAGGACTACGACTCTACAGGGAGGGTGTCACTGACTTATGTGCCCTGCTGCAGGATGGGTTGAAACCTATGGGATTTGGGGATCTTGGCCTTGAAAATCACTGTTGCATTAAACTTCCAGACCTCTGGATCTTTCCAGGGGTCCACTGGGAGTATGCGTGGGGTCTCCCAGGCAGCAGTCCACTTCTGCATCAAGGAGGTGACCAATACCCTGTTCAAGAGGGCCAGCAACTATATATGCTACCAGACCAACAGTGACAGTCAGGTGAAGAGGGCCATCAGATTCAGCACGATGGCTGGATTCCTCCAGGTGCAAGATGTCATCAATTGCATGCATGTGGCCATCAACGCTCCTACAGAGCACCCAATTGCATTCATCAACAGGAAGGGCTTCTACTCAAGCAGCGTTCGACTAGTCTGCAACCACTGAAAGTGTTTCCTGCAGGTGTGTGTCCGCTTCCCAGGAAGCAGCCACAACCGAGATGCCACAGCCTTTGATTGCCCCCCACTTGCCTTCAGAAATGGATTATCGGGGACAAGGGCTACCATTCTGACGCCTGTGAGGAACCCTCACAATTCAGCAAGGTCTACAATTGCCATGGCTCTGCCCGAGAACATTGGGCTGCTGAAGATGAGATTCCACTGCCTCAAGCGATTTGGTGGAGTCCTGCAGTATAGCCTAGTGAGGGTATCACGTATTGTGGTGGACTGTTGTGCTCTACACCATCGAACGCTGCAAAGGGGGGTGGTGGGATGGCCTTAAATGAGGACGACGCAGAGGAGGGAGAGGGGAAAGCAGTAATGGATGAGGAAGACCCTGCACAGGAGGCTACACAGGTTCAGCGATATGTGAAGGAGCAAGAGACAATCTCATAATGACTTGTTTACAGCCACCCTGATGTCCATTCACAGACAGTCAAATAAAGGCTCACCTTTATGCCTGAACTCTGTCGCCTCTGTTTCATTTGCAGTCCCCTTCTTGCAAGTGGCTGCAGTGCGCACGAGTGACCATGGGAGACCATATGCTACAGAAGCCTCTCATCACATTGGCATGTTAATGAGGGCTGTGGTCACATTGGCATTGCTGTAAGGGGGAAGGGGGACATCAGCAGCTCACAATTAAGGCAAAATTATACATGACTTTTAGACAATGATGGCTAATGATTTGAGCAAAGAAAATTTAAATTCATTACTACAAAACATTTCCTACACCCGTGAGACCCCAAGTGTGACTATGTGCTCTTCTTAATATGTTTGTGGGTGTTCCTATGGGGTGTGATCACTGCAACAGCATTCTGCAGGACAGAATATCTCAGGCTTCACTCATTGCATCCCCACAGACAGAGGAGTTTTTCGACTTAATAGCAATTTAATAGCAGGATGAGATGAAACCCTAGCTCCTCAGCCAATGCCGTTGCAGTGTTACCCTCCCCATGTTGCATACCCTCCCTCATAGTCACATGCAATCCTCAAAAAGGCGAGTGTCATGGAGCACTCACCTTGGCAGAACGCAGGAGGTCATTGACCCTCTTCCTGCACTGGATCCAGTTCCGGTGGGTGACCCCATGGCTGCTAACCTCCTCTGGCTTACTTGGTCAGGCAGGAGGATCTCTTCTTGCTATTGCTGGAGAAGAGAAGCTCTTGCCTTTCCTTGCAGCCTGGAGGATAATCTGCAGGGAGGTATCACTGAAATGTGGGGTCACCCTGTGTCTTAACTCGGCCATCATTTTCTGCCCTCTTAAGGGGGTGGGCTGTACAGGAACCAATCAAGCAAAGTTTTAAGTGCACAAAACTGCATATGACTCTAAGGCAGGAGTGACTGCAGGGCTGGCAGGCTTTTAAATATGGAGCAAGCACCTGCTCCGGGGTATTCAACGCTGTAATCATCAACTTGCCTCCTAACCCCACCACCTGATTGGGGGGACATGCACCTCCATTATGCAAAATGGCTGCCTTCTGCATAATCGTAGTGGGTCCACTGCCCAGGTGATGGACGGGAATGGTGCCCTTTAAATTCAGCTCTAATTCATCAAAGTTCTGAATGAGGTACATAAACTGATGATAGGAATGTGGGGCTAATAGCTGGATCTCTGAAAGGTGGGACACTCTGTCTAGCATTTCATAGGCTGGATTTTGTGTAGGAAGGGAGGCTGCTGGTGCTGGGAACCCTTTCTCCGCCTTTTCCTGACCACCCCCCACTCCGTCCACCCCCCCAGGAGTGATCCTCCAGTCTTTTTCTATCAAGGTTTCAGGAGCAGGATCTCTTTCCCTTTCAAGACGGGGATCTTGCCTCCAAGAGCTGCCGGCCAATCAGGGGGCCGGCAGTTCAGCAGTATTGGCAGCGCCACTGGGGAGTGGTGGCCACTGCTGGCACTTCGGATGCCTCGGACCCAGGCCAGCTCTGGAACACCGAAACTGGTAAGGGGAGGGGGTGGGGGGTTGTGGGGGCACAAGGGGATGGTTGTGCAGTCTAGGGCGAGGGGGTGGGGGTTCCTGTGGGGTGAAATGGTTCCTGGGGGGGGGTGGGGGGTTCCTGCATGGGCCACAGATTGCCCATGGAGGAGGGATCCCTCCCACCCCACATGCTCGCTGGGAGGTCACCTCATGTTACAAGGTGAGCACCCCGCATGGCACAGGCTTCCCCACTGCCTGTAAGATCTCAACAGTGTTTGGAAGAGGCCATTATTTGGTCAATAATAGGCCACTTAAGGGCCTCAATTGGCCACTGAATGGGAAGGCCGTCATCGGCCTATCCCTACCCCAGGAAGATCGTTTAGTGACAGGCCCTCTGCTCCCTGCCACCCGTCGCGTTTCTCTGTGGCCCTTGCCCCCACCTCTGGCCCCACCTCAGAGGGGCCCATAAAATTCAGCCTCACATTTCTGGACTCATGAAAACTCAATAATAGTAAAAGGTTAATAAAGTTAAGGTTAAGGTTAATAAAATCATGCAAAAATAGAATAACTATCCAGCACTACTACAATTACTATAATCTGAAAGCTTTAAGGGGCCATCAACAGGAGTGTTTGATTAAGTAACATCATTATGCCTTCTGCAACTTATGCAAGTGCAATGCAAATTCCTAAGCTCGCCATATATATTGGATGTTGACAGATGCTAGGCTGCACTTGAACATAAAACATTTGTGAAAAAGGACAGCCAGGAACTTGCATCTGCAATCAAATTGTGTTTCTTGGACCACCTCTGCGTACTTTGGAGCATTTTTTCCATTCTGCTCAACTCTGTGGTTGAAGGGTTTTGTGAGGCAGCTTTGGAATATAAGAACAGGAGCAGACCATTCAGCCTCTTGAGCTTGTTCCATTATTCAATTAGATCTTGGCTGATCTGTATCTCATCTCCATCTACCTATCTTGGGTCTGTAACCCTTAATGCCCTTGTATAAAAATCTATCTCTCAGTTCTGACATTTTCAATTGATCCAACTTCAGTTTTTTTGGGGGAAGAGAATTCCAAATTATTTCTGACATCACTCCTGAACAGCTTAGCTTTAGTTTTAATATTATACTCCATTGTTCTGGACTTCCCATCAGAGGAAATTGTGTAGATAGAGAAAAGCTATCAATTCCTTTGAACATCTTAAACACCTCAATTAGATAACCCCTTAATCTTCTATATTCGAGGGAATACAAACCTAATCTATGCAATCTGCACTCAATTTAAGCTTTTAGCACCATTATCATTCTGGTGAATCTGTGCTGCACCCACTTCGATTGTTCCTCAGATGCAGTGTCCAGAACTGAACATAGCAGTCTAAATGTTGTCTAACCAGAGCTCTGTACAGCAGTACCAGAACCTCCATTCTTGTGTATTCCAGCCTCAAGATAAATATTCCATTAGCTTTTTAAATTATTAATGTTTTGTACCTGTCCACTAGCTTTTTAATGGTTTCTGTTCTTGGATCTCTAAATCTCTCTGCTCATCCACAGTTCCTAGTTTCTCACCATTTAGGAGACACGCTGATCTATCTTTTTCAGGTTGAAAGTGGATGAACCTCACACTTATCCACATTAAACTGCATCTGCCACAGTTTTTCCCACTAACTTAAACTGCCAATGTCCTATTGCAACTTTCTTCTTCTATTTACACTGTTTACTATGCTACCCGACTTAGTGTCATCAACAAACTTATATATATGCTTTCTAATCATTTATTTGTCAGTTATAAAAAGTGAAAAACTGAGCTGCCAGTCCAGATCCCTGAGGGACACCACTAGGTACATCCTGCCATTTTGCGTATATGCCCATTATCTTTGCTGTCTCCTAACAATTCCTGATCCAATCTGCTAGGTTGTCTCCAATTTCATGAGTTCCCATTTTTGTTAACAGTCTCTTATGTGGTGTTCGTCATTGTTACTTTCACCATACCCTTCACAGTCTGAGAATTCCCTTTGATTTGTGTACTTGAAGGAAGAAGACGATGTTTGCAAGAGAAGCCAGATTACACGACAGGGGTTAGCTTTTACCCACATTTACCCTTCCAAGCATATCTATCTGGAATGTCAAATTTATCTGCACTCATCCAGGAAAAATGCCTGTGAAATCTTAGATTCACCAGCAAGGCACTGACAGAGTTGTGCCATGTGCTTCAAGATGGCCATGAGCCAAACACCAGGGCAGGCGCTGCTGGTGGGTGTCAAGGTCAATTTAATGCTGAATATTTTCACTTCTGACTCTTTCCAGGCTGCCACAAGGAGCATCAATCAGTCTGCATTCCACAAATGCACTCACCAGGTGAATCTTACATTGCTTAGAGCAAACAATTTTATCACTTTCCCTATGGGCAACTGGCAATAGCACAAAAGCCCTGGGATCACATGGAACCCTATATGCTTCCCCATACAATAGTGGGCATTCATGGGCATACATGAAAGGACTATCATTATGTCAATGTGTAGGTAGTTTCTGATCACATGCACAAAATCACAAAGGATTTGAAAGTGTTTGTAGTTGCTATTGTAGGTTCTGAACTGTTAAGTGGCTTCTGACTCTGCAATTGTTTTTTGAGGTGGTTCTTCTAGGAATCCCACTTTGGAAGGAGGAGGTGGAGGAAGAGGAGAAAGGAGGCGCAAGGAGCAAATAAAAGCAGGTTGGCTTGGAGAATTCCAACCCTCCTAGCAGAGTTTATAGACTCAGAACATGCCTGTAATTCTCAGAAGAGTGTTGCTCAAGGAAGTTTCAATTCTCCAGGGAGACAGTGACAGAGTTGCCATATCCTGCAAGAAGACCTGCAGCCAACTGTTACAGCTAACACAGCATTCCCTGTTGATGTATGGTCTACTGTAACCCTGAACTTCATTGCCTCTGATCCTTCCAGGCTGCCAAAAGAAATATCAGTAACATTAATCAGTCTGCAGTCCATGTAAGCATTAAACAGGTGACTGCTGCCTTGTTTACTAAAGCAAATACATTCATCACTTTTCCCATAGACATCTAAGAGCATAGGAAAAGTAATGAATGCATTTGCAGACAGAGCATTGGGTTTCTTACAGATTGCAGGATTTGTCCAAATCCAGGGTATCATTCACTGCATCAATGTTTTCCTTCACATAATCCAACTACCTCCATGAATCACTCTATTAACCTGCAACTAATATGTGATGACATTGTGCAGGTCTGTGCTCACTTTCATGACAACTGCCAAGCAATGTTCCCGATAACGTCTGTTTACTATGCGCGGCCAGTTTGTTGCACAGTGCAGTTGCTTTAAGATTAATGTGCAGCCGTGCATGCACGCATCCTCAAATGAATGTTGCTTGTGTGCATCCTGTTCATTCCCTGTGCAGCACATTGCTGCATGGCAGCGGACCCACGCATCTTAGAGGGAACATTGCTGCCAAGATGCTTTTTTATTTTCTAAGTCATCCAATCCTCACTATTTGTCCCTGCACAGTGAGTGAGGGTGGCTGTTTAGAAACAGGGGCTATCTCCAAGATCTCCTTTACAATCAGCTAGATGTATCAGTTATAGCTCAGTGTCAGTATTCTTGCCTCAGAATCAGGAAGGTTATGAGTTCATAGCCAACTCCAAAGACTTAAGCACTTAATCTAGGCTGATGCTTCAGTGCAGTCGTGAGGGAGTGCTGTCCTGTTGAAGGTTTTGTCTTTTAGATGAGATGTTAAACAGAGGGACCACAAAATTTGGTACTGGGTGTTTCAGTACTATGGAGGCCAGTTGAGGTGAAAAATGGTGGGGAGGCCTGACTACTTCCAGTGTGGCCCATGCCAATTAGCATGTTGTTGAGGGAGATAGCATGGGCAGTATGTGTGTTCATGGGGAGAAGACAGTTCATGACGGTCAGTCAGTGTTTTGATGCATGACTGACCATTTTCGACCTTGTTGCTATAGTTAACACCCTCTCAAACTTGCACAGCTGAACATACATTCAGCTGCATGAGGGACCACCTCTTCCACCACATCAGCGCTATTTAAAGGGATCCATCCAATTTGCAGATTAGTTGCTTATTACTATCCATTGGTTCTTAAAGAGTTTGTAGGAGTACTGTTGGGAGACTTCTGAAAAGTTGGTAAAGTCTGCAGGGAATGGTGCTGGATGTTGGTTGTTACTGGAAGGCCTCTGAATGCACCATGTTCTCCCAGTCATGGGGGCTATAATTGCAATCCCTCTTGAGTTACCGAATCAGAGGCAGATAGTGCAGAAGTAACAAAGAAGACAAGCTGCTCACGGAGGGAAGAAGAAGCGGGCTCTCAGTAGGAGGCCTTACCAACCCAGGTTCTTCAGGGAGCACATTTCCTACTTGCACCTAAGCCAGGAACAGTGCGTTAGGCAGCTGCGCTTCACCAAGGCAGTGGTCACAGAATTGTGCCACCTCTTGGAACCATACCTGCAGCCCCAGAGCAAGGCAAGGACAGCGCTGCCAGCGGCTATCAAGGTAACCATAGCCCTGAATGTTTTTCACTTGAAGATTCTTCCAGGGCTGGAACAGGTGAAATAGCAAGCATCTTGCAGTTTGCCATCCATTGCTGCAGCTGAAAGGTTACAGAGGCTCCACAGACCAGGAGAGGGGACTTCATTGTCTTCTTTCTAAGTGGCGAGAATAGGAGAAATGTGCACATGTTTTTGCCAGGATAGTGGGTGTCCCCATGGTGCATTGTGCCATCGGGTTTGTGGGCTCCATATCTCAATGGTGAGATATAATGTAATCACAAAAGGCTACTACTCACTTAATGTGTGTTTGGTGTGCAACCATGCCTGGCACATCATGCTGGGGAATGTCCACTATCTTCGCAGCAATCCTGATGCATTCATCCTGCACCAGTCCACTGTGCCATCAAAGTTTCAGCCACCATGTTGAACCGAGGGTGGCTGCTTGGCTACCAGGGATATCATTTTACATCTGGCTGATGTTTCCCCTCTGCAACCCCGCCACATGCGGCCAGTGCTAATACAATGACAGCCACGCTGCCACGAGGACGTCACCAGGCAGACCAGTCTGAAGCAAACATTCTGCTGCCTGGACTGCTTGGGAGGAGCCCTTCAGTACTCACCGGAGTGGGTGCCCAAATTCACAGTGGTCTGCTGTTTCCTCCACGGCTTGACCATCATGAGGGTGCAGCCCTTACCACCACATTCCAGACAAGATGTCAGTGAGCCCATCGTCAGTCTCTGATTCCCGTGAACTAAACCTCAGATCCTCATTGCTCAACACATCCTCATCTTACCATCCCTCTGATACAGACCATCACAGCATCCTCTTCACCATAATCCTGAAATAAAGGCCACCACAAAACAACGATTCTATATTAACTTTATTCAACAACACATTCAATACTCCACACAATATTCAACTAATCACCCTTGTGCATTCCCTCAGTGCTTGTCTTGTGGGTGCTTTTGTCTGTCCTGGTGCTCTTAGATAGTACTATCCCTGTGGTTGCAGTATGGTTGGTGGAAGGCTGCTGACTTTCACTGGAGAAGATTGCAGATGGCCTTGCAAGATGCTGGCGAGCAGCTCTGGGCCTTGAAGGCCCAGCTTCATACTGCACCACTTTGGCATGGGCAGCAGCAGTCTGTGCTGACAGGCACTGCAGGGGCAGTGATGGGAACATGAATGCTGTCATCCTGAGGGAGGACAACAGATTCGTTCTCCATGGAGTCACTGTTACTCCCCTGGGGCAGCACCTCAGCAATCCTAGTAAACTGCTGGAGCACTCAATCCTGCACTGCTGAGAGACGCTGCAAGCCATTTTAAGCACTGGCATCCCCAACCACGATGGCGGCAGTCTGAGCCTGCACGGCACCAAGTTGGGCTTGCATGTCAAGAAGCAGAGATTTCATCACCTGTGTATGAACCTCTATGCTGGAAAGGATGGACTCCAAGCTCTGTGCAAAGCCCTGTTTCAATTTGGAGCTGGACTCTAACATGTTCCTTTGCAGTGACAACTGGTTTTCTGGCAAGCCTGCCAATGCATCAAGCATTTTTGTGTGCTTACCCATAAACTCTCTCCTCTGTGCTGCCCCATCGATGTCCTCAAGTGAGTCTTCTGCAGCACAACTTGTGTATGACCTCGCTGACTGGAGAGCTAGCACATGTGCCAACTTTCTCTCGGCTTGGGTGCAGCCCTTTCATGCCTGGTGACTCAACACTTGCAGATCCAATCTCTATACTACTGTATGTACAGTGTCAATATCTGAGCTGGTGGCTGTGAATGTCAGATCAAATGGCGGTGTTTCTTCCTCCTCAGTCTGCCCTCTCTCTAGGCCTTCAGCCTCATGCACCACTGGCTGTACAGTTAGCAATTCTTGGGTATCTGAAAGCATAAACGGACAAGCGGAGGTTTGGGGTTGGGAGGGTGGCGGAAGCAAGAGGTGCATGTCTACAACATCTGCAGCTTGCATATTATAACAAATTGCAGGATGAGGTGAAGTGGCATTTAAGAAGGTGCATTAGGTAAGAAAATACCATCATCATTGAAGGCCAGCATCACCATTGGCCACAGACTCAGTGACAGCTGCCTCAGTTATTGCTAGCACCATTCCTCCATGCAGTCGTGCCTGCCCCCCACCACCCCCCCACCCCACCCAGACAGCTGCTGCTGCTCTCTATTATTGGCCACCTTGTCCTGCAAAAGAAAGTGATGTGTGTCAGTGCATGTGTTGTACTGTGTTTGGGTGATGTGTCTTCCACAGTTGGATAGCTGGTAGTATGTGGAAGCTGTGAGATGTTCAGCTTCCAGCAGTGCTAAGCATGTGACAGTGACGTGAAGCATATGAATGTGAGGTTTAAGTCTTGGTTGATATAAATTGTTGGAAGGCAAGTGAAGGGGTGAATGGAGGAGTGTGTGAGGTCAGTGGTACTTTGGTAGGATTTGACATGCAAGGTTGCTTTCACTGACCTTGACCATTTGTGAGAGGTCATTAAATTTCTTGCTGCACTGCATCCAGGTCCTTGGCGCCAGACTGGTGGCACCGATCTGCTCCCAATGCCTTCTGAGCTCTTGTCTGGAGGGCCTCCTGGCCCCTTGAGGGAAGAGAAGCTCTCTCCTCTGGTCCACCTCCTGCACCAATGCACCAATGACCAGGTGTGAGGTAATCACACATCATAATCCCTGCACCGGATTTCCAGGGCAATTGAATTTAGACCCAGGCCCTCTAGGCTTATGCCCTGGAGACATGGGTTCAAGTCCCATCATGTCAGCTGGTGAAATTTAAATTAATTCATTAATAAAATCTGGAATTGAAAGCTAGTCTCAGTAATCATGCCATGAAACTATCATCAATTGTCATAAAAATAGATCTGGTTCACTAATGTCCTTTAGGGAAGGGAATCTACATGTGACTCCAGACCCTCAGTGTGGTTGTCTCTTAACTGCCCTCTGAAATGGCTAGCAGGTCACTCAGTTGTCACGAACAATTAGGGATGGGCAACAAATGCTGGCCTTGCCAGGGATGCCCACATCCCATGACAGAATTAAAAAAATTGAACAGCAGTGTTCCCCGGCCAACCTTTATTCCTCAGCCAACCCTAGAATAGACAGTCTGTTCATTTATTTTGTTGCTGTTGCCCTCTTTGAGCAGACCATTTGTTCGATATAGGCATCAGTATTAGCAATGGATTATGTTGTGTTGGCAGGACAGACCCAGCAGAGGTGGCAGCACAGCGGTATACAGTCGGGAAGGAGTTGCCCTGGGAGTTCTCAACACCGACTCCGGACCCCATGACGTCTCATGGCATCAGGTCAAACATGGGCACGGAAACCTCCTGCTGATTAGCACCTACTGCCCACTCCCCCCAATCAGCTGATGAATCAGTACTCCTCCATGTTGAACAGCACTTGGAGGAAGCACTGAGGGTGGCAACGGTGCAGAATGTACTCTGGGTGGGGGACTTCACGAGCACCACTACTGACCGAACTAGCCGAATCCTAAAGGATATAGCTGCTAGACTGGGTCTGCGGCAGGTGGTGAGGGAACCAACAAGAGGGAAAAACATACTTGACCTCGTCCTCACCAATCTGTCTGCCGCAAAAGCATATGTCCATGACAGTATGGTAGGCGTGACCACCGCACAGTCTTTGTGGAGATGAAGTCCCATCTTCACATTGAGGATACCCTCCATCGTGTCGTGTGGTACTACCACTGTGCTAAATGCAAAACCGGGCATCCAAGAGGAGCTGTGGACCATCATCAGCAGCAGAATTGTACTCATCCATAATCTGTAAGCTCATGGCCCAGCATATCCCACTCTACCATTACCATCAAGCCAGGGATCAACCCTGGTTCAATGAAGAGTGCAGGAAGGCATGTCAGGAGCAGCAACAGGCATACCTCAAAATGAGGTGTCAACCTGGTGAAGCTACACCCAGGATTACTCACATGCCAAACAGCGTAAGCAACATGCGATAGACAGAGCTAAGCGATCCCATAACCAACGGATCAGATCTAAGCTCTGCAGTCCTGCCACTTCCAGGCGTGAATGGTGGTGGACAATTAAACAACTAACTGGAGGAGGTGGCTCCCCAAATATCCCCATCCTCAATGATGGGGGAGCCCAGCACATCAGTGCAAAAGATTAGGCTGAAGCATTTACAATAATCTTCAGCCAGAAGTGCCGAGTTGATGATCCATCTCGGCCTCCTCCTGAAGTCCCCAGCATCACAGATGCTAGACTTCAGACAATTCGATTCACTCCACGTGATATCAAGAAACGACTGAAGGCACTGGATACTGCAAAGGCTATGGTCCCTGACAACATTCAGGCAATAGAACTGAAGACTTGTGCTCCAGAACTTGCTGCGTGGCTAGCCAAGCTTTTCCAGTACAGCTACAACACTGGTATCTACCCGACAATGTGGAAAATTGCCCAGGTATGTCCTGTACACAAAAAGCAGGACAAGTCCAACCCGGCCAATTACCGCCCCATCAGCTTACTCTCAATCATCAGTAAAGCGATGGAAGGTGTCATTGATAGTGCTATCAAGCGGCACTTGCTTAGCAATAACCTGCTCAGTGACGCTCAGTTTGGGTTTTGCCAGGGCCACTCAGCTCCTGACCTCATTACAGCCTTGGTTCAAATATGGCCAAAAGAGCTGAGGTGAGAGTGACTGCCCTTGACGTCAAGGCAGCATTTGACAGAGTATGGCATCAAGGAGCCCTAGCAAAACTAAAGTCAATGGGAATTAGGGGGAAAACTCTCCACTGGCTGGAGTCATACCTAGTGCAAAGGAAGCTGGTTGTGGTTGTTGGAGGTCAATCATCTCAGCTCCAGGACATCACTGCAGGAGTTCCTCAGGGTAGTGTCCTAGGCCCAACCATTTTCAGCTGCTTCATCAATGACCTTCCTTCAATCATAAGGTCAGAAATGGGGATGTTTGCTGACGATTGCACAATTTTCAGCACCATTCACGACTCCTCAGGTACTGAAGCAGTCTGTATAGAAATGCAGCAAGAGCTGGACAACATCCAGGCTTGGGCTGGTAAGTGGCAAGTAACATTTGCGCCACACAAATGCCAGGCAATGACCATCTCAAACAAAAGAGAATCTAACCATCACTCCTTGACATTCAATGACATTATGATCGCTGAATCCCCCACTATCAACATCCTGGGCGTTACCATTGACTAGAAACTGAAATGGAGTAGCCATATAAATACCATGGCTACAAGAACAGGTCAGAGGCTAGGAATCCTGTGGTGAGTAACTCACCTCCTGACTTCCCAGAGCCTGTCCACCATTTACAAGGCACAAGTCAGGAGTGTGATGGAATACTCTCCACTTGCCTGGATGGGTGCAGCTCCAACAACACTCAAGAAGCTCGACACCATCCAGGACAAAGCAGCCCGCTTGATTGGCACGCTATCCACAAACATTCACTTCCTCCACCACTGATGCACAGTGGCAGCAGTGTGTACCATCTACAAGATGCACTGCAGCAATGCATGAAAGCTCTTTAGACAGCACCTTCCAAACCCGTAACCTCTACCACCTGGAAGGACAAGGGAAGCAAATGCATGGGAACAACACCACTTGCAAGTTCCTCTCCAAGCCACACAACATCCTGACTTGGAACTATATTGCCATTCCTTCATTGTCGCTGGGTCAAAATCCTGGAACTCCCTTCCTAACAGCACTGTTGGTGTACTTACCCCACATGGACTGCAGCGGTTCAAGAAGGCAGCTCAGCACCACCTTCTCAAGGACAATTAGGGATGGGTAATAAATGCTGGCCTGGCCAGCGACACCCACATCCCACGAATGAATAAAAACAAAATTATCCTTCACCAACCCACCTCACCCGATCTGGCAGGAAAATTTCCCCTCTCCAATTTTTTCTCTCCTCTCTGGAAGGCAATGCCTGCAGCCATCTAATAAATATATTCTTCCAATGTAGGACAAAGACAGTTAGTATTAGAATTTGGGGGTCACGTTCGGGGCGGTGGGGATGGGGTGGGTTGGGGGAGCTCGCTGATGGGACTTGAAAGGGTAGAAACTTCAGAGGTTGTTTTCTCTAGCTGGGAGTCTAGAATACGGGGGCACCATCTCAGGATAAGGGGCCGTTCATTTAGGACTGAGAGGAGGAGAAATCGCTTCACTCAAAGGGTTGTGAATCTTTGAAATTCTCTACCCCACAGGGTTGTGGATGTTCCATCATTGAATATATTTAAGACCGAGTTAGACAGATTTTTGGTCTCTCAGCGAATCAAGGGATATGGGGAGCTGGCGATAAAGTGGAGTTGAGGTCGAAGATCTGCCATAATTGTTTAGAACGGCAGAGTAGGCTCGAGGGGCAGTACGGTCTACTCCTGCTTCCAGCTCTTATGTTTAAGCCCAACATCCATTACTTTCAGCAGGGGTTGTTGACTAATACTCAGTAGCAGGAATCTGGACCAATCTTTCCCCTCTCAAATCTGACATTCAGGTGTCAATCATATCACTCATGACAGAATGGCAATTGAACCTGTGACCTTCCTGGTTCAGCACAATATAAGGCATTTTTCAACTGAACTATCAGCAGGAATGGTTGATAAAAATCTAGTTACTTTGAAAAATGTATATTGGGCCTCCACTAAACAGTAGCGAGGAGTGATAAAGTGTTTGCACACGTGAGTTCCAACGTGGTGCGTGGCTAATTGCTTCTGTTATTGGAAGACTCAGAGTAAACAGCAGGGAGGGAAAAATCTGAGCGCTTGTCACCCAGGGCTGCTAGTGGCATCTGGTTAAACAGCAGCAGCAGTAGAGATCCAAGAACAGGCCTCAGGTTATCCTCTTAGGTCAGGGAAGGTGCACAATATGGTAAGACCTCAGGAGAGAAAAGGGGAGAAAATAACTTGGAAAGAATAATGATGAATCCATATCTATTTATTGCTGTCCAAGTTGACCAAAATAAAATTTAAAGTGATGGTATTCTTTCATTGCACTCAATGTACATTTGAGCAATGTTACGCTGAAAGATACAGGTAATAATTATCCATTAATTTTGAGTCAATTATTTTCTACGCATCTGTTTCAGGGTATCATTAAGTTACCTGATATTGTACTTTCATGTGAAAGGTGCAGACCTATCATATATTTTGGAGGTATCCAATTGATGCTGTTATTATCTTAGATTGGCTTGTTGCTTCTGAAAGGGAGGATTATTATGATAGTGGTAATATTAAAAATACTAGAAGACTTGGAACAAACCAGCTCTAATCTCTTTTTGTTTTATCACGACTGAGTGTTTTGAGATTTTTTTCAATGACGGAGGTTCCTCAAAATTACATCCTTGGTAAGCTACAGATGTTCTGAGAATTGCTTAAGCCACACAGACCAACCACAGTATGATTGTGCCAGGAAATATTGACACGAGTGTTTATTGTCTGTCTGTGTTTCTATGCAGTAAAGATCTGTTGACATGAGCACTGCATCAAAAGCAATTTATGTATGTAAACAAAGAAATAAACCAATAACGGCCAACTTTTGCATCTTGTATCTTCAATGATGCATTCCTTCCAATGTCACGAGGTCTGGTGTATAAATCTACCAAATCTATCTTTTTTGTTTCAGTTTTTTTTTGGTGCGTTTTTATAATCTTTGAGGTGAGGCACGAAAGAGCTGGGGAATGGAACATTTTTTCCTACTCTGGGCATCCAGGATCAGCAACCAGCAGTCCCTTCATAGGATCTGGGCCCACAAAGAGCCAGATGCACAGCTGTTCCAAATGCTGAAAGAAGACCTGCAGTAACCAGGCACCATCGGGCTAGCACGTCCAGTGACAGTAATGGTCGACTATGACCTGACACTTGGTTCCACCTTTTATAGGCATGTTGCAAAAGGGATGCTACTGTGGATTGGAACAAAGTGCAAACTTCCTCACATTCATCTTACGCAGTACCACCTTCACTTCAGCAGCCATGAAACAAGAGTTTGCGTGTGAGACTGGTCACTCACTTACCTGTAGACTCATATCTACATCTCTTTCTTTTATCTTCATTTTTGCTTGTTCTTTTCTGCTGCCCTGACCCGTCAGCATTGGTGTATACTGCTTGTGAGTTGCGATGCCTTCTGACTTTCAGAATGCTTGTCCCTCTTATTACGTCACTCTCTTTAATTGTTCTTATCCATTTAAGTTTTGCTTACATGTAATTTTCCACTCCCACCACTAGTCCGCTCACTACACCCACTTGAATCTTCCTGTGTGGCTGTCCTAATGACCTGACTCAGGGATATTGGTTCCAACAGTGCACTTCCATTCCAGTTTGTCTAAAATCCACCAATAACTATTCTGGCATAAACTGCAGCAAAAGAGAAAAATCCAATCCTATCTGTCTTAAATTGATGGCACAAAGTTGTCTAACTAGCCAGTTGTAAAGTGCAGGATAAAGGGCCATACCCTTGCCCTTAAGCCCATATAGGGACAAGGGGTTACAAGAAAGAAATTCCAAGAGGCAAATGGGGTTTTACAGCAATCAGTGTGATAAAAAAAATGCTGCAACAGACTGAAGGAATGGGTACTGGCTTTTTAAAAGGGAGTTGAGAAAAGACAGAAAAAACATGCCCCGATAGAAAAAAGGTCTTTATTTTTCCTCTTAGCAACATGTTCTTGACTGCATCATACTTGCTATTTGTTTTTGGAACAGCACAACTTGCATTAATGTATGAAACATATATACCATAATGCGAACAATTCTTTTATCTGATAGTGCTGTAAATCCAGAACTGTGATACTGCATATAATAAATACAGTACTATAAATCAACATTCTATGATTTCTCTGGCAAAGTATTCCTCATAGCTCTTAACCCTGAAACATAGTATAGCCATTTAGAATATTATTTATAGCATCTGCATCCAGTGTATAAATTTAGTAAAGAAATACAGTAATTAATCATTAGGGTACACTGACACACTTGTTTTAAAAGTGGAAGTTACCTCTATGTTGCTGTGTGAAAATACTCAGGAGATTTAGTTTTTTATTGATGGAATACTTTTTCCTTTCTTTGCCACTGTTTCCAGATTTCATTCTTAAATTGCCATAACAGCAATAATGTCCTCTTGGGTAACAGTTTCGTGCCCTGGACAGTATCATAGCAAAGTCAAATCAGTCTGTTTACAAATATGAGCCTGAATTTGGCAGTGTGACTTTAGATATGATTCTTGAAGAGTTTCTGGAATTATCTGTCTTGTGGTCTTCTTATGATGTACATCCTCCCTTTATTCACAGGTGGCTTGGATTTGCCTTTTAAAATGACCTTTTTGCTACTTTCCTCCACCTGATAACTTTGCCATCTCATTGGGGCATAGTTCCACAGATGCCAGTTACTCTACAATACCTTGTCAAAGTGGCCATGATTCATAGACAGATACAGCATTGAAACAGGCCCTTCAGCCCACCGAGTCCGAGACCATCAACCACCCATTTATACTAATCCTACATTAATCCCATTTTCCCCTCTCACATCCTCACCTTCCCTCAATTCTCCTGCAACCTACCTACACTAGGGGCAATTTCTTTTTACAATAGCCAATTTACCTATCAATCCACAAGTCTTTGGCACGTGGGAGGAAACTGGAGTACCTGGAGGAAACCCACACGGTCACAGGGAGAACTTGCAAACTCCGCACAGGCAGTACTCAGAACCGAACCCGGGTTGCTGGAGCTGTGAGGCTGCTGTGCTGGCCACTGCGCCACCCTCATGTTTGAGGCTTGATAGTGAGTGTCGCCAGAATATTTAATGTTGGGTTTTGGTGGGGGAGAGGGGTTGGTGATATCACAGAGTAGTGGATCCTGTCCTCACCCAATTTCAGGCTCAGTTTTAATACTGCACCTCATGCAACATCCAGGCATATGCAATTCATTAGTTAACAGTCAAGACTGGGAACTCTGGCTGTGTTTCTTATTTCCTGTTCCCTTGCCCCTGTAAGCTAGTTATAGCACTGGCCTGGCTGAGAACAGCTAACACAAGACGGAGTGGGCATCAAAGCTTGGATGTTACTAGTCCATGTGCCTTACATACATTTTGAATAAACTTTCTGAACCATTGTTGATAGGTAAATTGGCCATTATAAATTGCCCCTAGTATAGGTAGGTGGTAGGGAATTATAGGGACAGGTGGGGATGTGGTAGGTGTATGGAATTAGTGTAGGATTACTATAAATGGGTGGTTGATGGTCGGGACAGACTCGGTGGGCCGAAGGGCCTGTTTCAGTGCTGTATCTCTAAATAAAATAAATAAAAATATTGTGGAAACTCATTGTTCTAAAATCTGGTATATGTGTGTCTAAACTGGCAAATGCAGGAAGACTTCATTTTTTCCATACAAATAAACATAGGGTGGATAATTTAAATTCGTGGAGATTTAGCCAAACCCAAGATTTCCAGCCAACTTTCCTTTCCTTTGTGGCAGTACGTGGAGATTTATTGACATTGGAATATTTTCCAACTTAGTTACAATTTATACATTGGATTTTTTGGCCTGTATGACAATTATTTTACTTAGTAGCTAGGTAGTAGAAAAATGTTTGCTTCATATAATTACGATTTAATTTTTAGTCATCTCCTATTAACATGGTGATTCATCAACTGGCCACTTCTCTGGTAGACCTGAATGATTCTAACAGAACCATAGATTCATATATAAAGATATATTTGTCTTTACTAGTTGTTTGGTAGAACAATCCAAAACTAGCCAACTGTATTGGTCTCTCCTCACACCCCTGTATCTTCCTCTGCTTCAGGTATTTATCCAATTTAAAAATACAGCTTTTTACTTGTTAAGGCCTTGTTAAATGCCAATCAGGAACAGCTTGGGGTTGAGGGTTGGAAAATAATGAATGGAAATACACCTTATAAATGGGAGTAGATGTGAAAATACACAGGTCATTAGAGCTGACAGTCCAAGTGGATAAGGCCATTAAAAAAAGGAAAAGGGCATAAAACAGTAAAGCAAGAAAGAAGGTAATGTTTAACTTTTAGAAGATCATGGTTGGAGTATCATGCACAGTTCTGGACATATTATAGAAAGGATGTAAAAACAATGGAAGAGAATTAGGATGGATTCACCTGGATATTCCCAGGCAGAAGAGATTGCAGTTGTGAAGAAGGACATGAGGAGTAGGATTTTCTGCTTGAGCAAAACCTTAAGCAATAACATGATGCCAGTTGTTTTCTAATTCCCAATACTGAATGAGAAGTGAGCTGATTCTCCCAACGTTTACCAGAATTAAATGAAGTTTTTTGTTGCAAGCCAGCTTCCAATAGTGGTACTGCCTTTACTTGCGGGCTTCCTATTTGTAAGGTAGAAAAATATGTGCTGCTGCGGGTTTTTGGACAAGTTGTTAAGAGGAGGTCCTGTCTGCCAGCTCAGTTGGATATAAAAGACCCAACAGCACTGTTCAGAGAAGAGTCATAGAGTCAGTCATTTATGACACAGAAGGAGGCCATTTGGTTCATCGAGTCCATGCTGGCTCTCCACAGAGCTGGACAGTCAGTTCCATTCCCCTGTTTGATCCCCATAGTCCTGCAAGTCTCTTTCTTTCAAGTGGCCATCCTACTTCCCCTTGAAGTCATTGCTTGTCTCCACTTCCACCACCCTTGTGAGCAATGAGTTTCAGGTCATTACCACCTACTGTGTAAAAAAAGTGCTTCCTCATATTCCTCCTGCATCTTTTGCTCAAAACTTTCAATCTGTGACCCCCTAGTCCTTGTACCATTAATTAATGAGAACAGTTTTTCCTTGTCTAACTTATCCATGCCTCTCATAATTTTGTACACTTCTATTAAATCTCCCCGCAATCTCCTTTTGTTCTAAGGAGAACAAGCCCAGCTTTTTCAACCTAACCTTGTAACTAAAATTTTCCATCCCTGGAACCATTCTGGTAAATCTTCTCTGCACCCTCTCAAATGTGCCAAATTTACATGTAGACGCCAATTGCTGCAATGTTGCCATGCATTGTTTAATGAACTTGCCATGTCCCTGGGATCTCTGGCAGAATGCGTATCGATCCATCATCACAATTCTTTGGCCTGAAGTATTTTTTGAGAGCACTTACCGCCGCATCAAACGTAGACGTATCTTCTGTGAGCTGTTCAAAGACGCGCTGTTCTTCTGCTCCCAAACAGTGTACAAGTATTGCTTTCTTACAGTTTGCTGCTATATCTGTGCTGTCCATCCTCATTGTGAACAAGTAGGTCTTGATCCTTGAAATCCATCGCTCCCAACACAAAGGAGGATATCCTGGCATTGGAAGGAAAGATTCTGGAGCTGGTAGCATTGGATGTTGTTGAATCATCTTCGTGCCACGTTTTTGTTATGTTTATGCTGGGTTACTGGGTTTAGTTTGTAATATCCGATTTAACTCCGAGCAATGCAGATATCACACTTGTGTTAAATAACCAACCGGTTTATTTACAAGACTTTAACTATAAAGGTTCTTACAGGATTTCAGTATAATCAGAGCAGCGTGTTCTGTAGAAGCTTCTTGCTGTGTCTGTCTTAGTTGCACTTTTGCTCTGCAGCCCCACCCAGAGGCTTAAGCAATCAAACACAGTGAACACAGATAGTGGACAGACTGATACAATCAAACCCTGATCAATCAAACACTACAGTTCCCATATCCTTTCAATCACCTTTCCAATGTAATCTTGAATGTCACTGGCAAATGCTACCACGAAGAAGTGGATTTCAGAAAAATAAAACTTTTTGTGTAATATCAGCTACCATGAATGTAACACGTGACAGTGAGCTGCATGTTCCAAGCCATGGGGGGGGGGGGGGGCTTTATTTTCAATAATGTATTGCTCAGTTTTTCTGTATTACATATTAATGAGACTCAAGTATTCTAATGAAATTTCTGCACATTTTGGCTGCATTGGATAAAACGGATTTGATTGAAGAGTGTGCTGGTTCCCCTTAATGCAACAAATACTGTATTAGTTGGTGCCAGTGCTGTGTATCATGGTTTAAATTACAGATTACAAGTTAACATCTGGAATCCTATGCCTGGATTATAAAACAAAACGTCATGAAAAAAACATTGCGCCAGTCAGCAGTATCCTGGTGTTACACAGGATCCTTAATTTGATGGGATAAACCACAAAGGTTCTATATGAAGATTGCAGTGCTGAAACTCTAAGCTAGTAGCTTTTGAAATTATTGCCATTAAATTACAGTGTGCTGGATATAGCTAAAGGGAAGCTGTATTGTTTCTATCAGGAATCTCTGGATTGCAAGTGGAAAATTCCTGATAGCAGTGTTTAAATAAAACCCAAGTGGCATAGTTAGAATGCAGGACTTAAGGACCATGGAAAAACAATTTACTTGTAATATGGCCCTTAAAAATACTTTCATCTGTATTACATAGGAAAGAAATTGCAACCTATTGGGTACAAATCAGTTGCAATGAAGTCCATTATACTGCGTGCTGGAAGATCACCAGAAATGCACCTGCCACCATGTTGCTCCAGCTGCTGGATAGGCATCCATGGTGGCCACTTGCAACAAGTGCAGGCATCATTTAAATAATGATAATAAGGGTCCTGCGTCAGAATCAAAGCCTTTTGTTAAGTTGGTGTAGTGCGTGCTTGAAATCCCATGTCCTTAACCTTCTCAGAAAAACATGGTGGAAACAATTGGTAAGCAGCTTTCACCTCCATTAAGGCAAGTATCTGGTTAGTCATTTTAAGCTGCTTGGGTACTTTTGGGCCAGATTGTTGGCTGATCTGACGAACATTTCTCTGTTTAATGCTTTTGCAGGGTGAGTTTGTGGAGGGCAAGAACAATTCCTCAGGATTTGCTTGTTCTGAATTACTGAACAAGGGAATGCTGCTGGGCTGACCATTAGGCTCCCAAAACAGGAGGAGCAGCAGCAAGGAAGACACCAAACACCTACACAGACTGCAAGAAGAGGGCACAGGGGGCCTTCGAGCTCGCCACTATTCAGGAACCAATCATATTTGGACCTTACAGAAAAGCAATGTTTAAGACTGCTGTGTTTCAACAGGGAGAAAGTCATGTACTTGTCATGTAAGTCATGTACCTATTGCAATGAGAATTGGAGCCCATCACCAGGACATGAGCTGCACTACCTGTGACAGTGAGGATTTTAATGCCTCTGGCTCTTTCCAATCTACTTGTGGTGATATCAGTTGCTGAAGAAAGGTCTTCTTCAATATGCATAGAAAGGACAATCTCTGCCGTAAATATGAGTTCAATAGTAAAAATTGATGCATACATAATTTGTATAAACTGTTCTTTCTTGTCCTCAAGTACTATTCTTCCTGCTCCGTCTAGGAGTGCCATTGAAACTCAATGGAATTCCTATTCTTAATTTGATTGTGCTAGAGCAACTGAAGCTGGAAGCAAGAATTTCGTGGAATGCTCCTTCCAATTGCACATTCATGTTAAGTTTAAAAAAAAAATGTTACCTTTCAGTGGTTGGGCCACATATAGACGTGATTATCCTGGACGCAGCAGGCTGCGTTCAGGATAAACCGATTTCAATTTTGGGTCTTAAAACAGGCAATAGGCCCCTTATTAGCATACCTCAAGAGGCCTAATGCCTGTTCTGGGCTGCTGCCAGGGATGCCTCTGTAGTGCCCTAACCAATATGGCATTGGATGTGTAGCTGACACTGTTCAGGTGTGGAAAATTGGTCCTCTGCATCCTTTTTCTGCCTGGAAAACAGTTGCAGCAAGGTCCAGTTTTACACCCTATATATTTGTTAGCTGCCAGCATCTTGCAATACCCTTAGAACTGTACTGAAGTACTGGTAATATTAGGGCATCTCATGCAGGACTTGCAATCAAGCCACAATAATTTTTGTGACATTTGCTAACCACTCACACTAAGTTGATCTCTTGAAGCTCTGTGTGTTCTGGTGCTGTATTGTGGTCTATATTTTAAAGAGCCAGGCCATTTTAAAGTAATTACTCAATTTCATTTGTCTGACATTTTGAACTTCATTTTAATTTTCTTTATAAATGTAATAGCAAAAAAAATATGCACTACATCTGTGTTCCCCAATGAAAATGCTACTCGTGGTTTAGCACATTTTGCATTAAAGCGGAAAAATGTCATTTCATTATCATCCAAAAAACATTGAAGGGTTGCCCAACATCAGTTTACATCTCTCCATTGATGTTATTACATTTTAGCTTCCAACATTGTCACATTACCTTACAAATCCATTTGTGCAATATTACCCTGTACAAATGTTGAGCACATTCCTAAGAAATAGATATCTACCACATCTAGATAGAGACCACATCTGGAGTATTGTGTGCAGTTTTGGTCTCCTTATCTGAGGAAGGATGTTCTTGCTGGGGGAGGGAGTGCAGCGAAGGTTCACCAGACTGATCCCTGGGATGGCAGGACTGATGTATGAAGAGAGATTGGGTCGATTAGGCTTGTATTCGCTAGAGTTTAGAAGAATGAGAGGGGATCTCATAATTTCATAGAAACCTACAAAATTCTAATGGGCTGGACAGACCAGATGCAGGAAGGATGTTCCCAATGGCAGGGGAGTCCAGGACGAGGGGTCACAATCTAAGGATAAGGGGTAAGCCATTTAGGACTGAGATGAGGAGGGATTTCTTCACCCAGAGAGTGGTGAACCTGTGGAGCAGGTTGAGGCCAAATCATTTAAAATATTCAAGAAAGATGTAGATATGGTTCTTAGGACTAAAGGAATCAAGGGATACGGGGAGAAAGTGGGAACAGGATGTCAGCCATGATCATATTGAATGGCGGTGTAGGCTCGAAGGGTCGACTGGCCTATCCTGCTCCTATTTTCTATGTTTCTATGTTTACCTTAACTTGTGTTGAGCTAAAGCCTCTGTTAAACTAGTGGACATAGGAATGTGGATGCGTAACACATTCATTCTCCAGTCTTCGGTGGCCCAGGCCACTTATCTGGCTTGGTCTCCCTCCCGGGAGTAACCCAGTTCTGTACATCTGGAGTCTTGTGTGCAAATCCCTCAGTACTGAACTTCAGTTCTACATTGGGTCCTACATGGTGGGCCAGAAAATCTTGGAAATGGTTAGGACCTCATATAAGCTGCTCCCGCTATTTTTTGCTGGAGCTCCATCTGAATGGTGGTGAGAGTACAGTGGAAAACAAAGAAATCTGGGGCCAATATAAATAGCACTGACAAAATAAATATGTTCTACTTCTACCATATACTGGTCCTCACAAATCGAGCATTTTGTTTCTTCTAGCCAGAGCTGTTGTATTTTAGAACATTCCTTAATGGTAACAGAAAATGCATTATGATAACACGAGGAGGCAAAGTTCAGTAACTTATAATAGAGGGTATAACATTTCATAAGGAGAGTGGGAAACTTTTTAAAAATGGTGTAAAATGCAATTCCACTTATGCATTTTGTATACTTATGATCAGCCAACTTTGTGCAAGCAAAATCATGGTTGCAGCCACAAACAGGTAGCACCTTTCAATTCAAGAATCTGCACTCATTTTATAGCCAATCAGATTGATTATTCTGCTCCAAGCTTCTTTCCACTAATTTATTTAGTGCAGTAATTGAAGCTGAGACTATGACCAATATCTCAACGCTACTTTTAACTGGGCATGCCTGCTGTTAATTACAGTAGCCTTTAGATTAGGAAGACATTTTATTAAAGAGATTCACATGAGATCATTGAGTTCTTTAGTTTGAAAAAGAAACGAGGCTTGGCTCCGAGTGATTGGCCCTGGATTTGTCTCCAGGAGTTATAAAAAATTTTTTTTTGCTGCAGCTTCACTTGCCCAACTGGATTCAACCAGTTTTCTAAGCTGTTGTTGATAATGGGAACCTCAGTATTCCAATTTTTTTTATTTAATTTATTTTTTTTAGAGATACAACACTGAAACAGGCCCTTTAGCCCACTGAGTCTGTGCTGACCAACAACCACCCATTTATACTAATCCTACATTAACCCCATATTCCCTACTATTCTCCTACCACCTACCTACGTTAGGGGCAATTTATAATGGCCAATTTACCTATCAACCTGCAAGTCTTTGGCTGTGGGAAGAAACCGGAGCACCCAGCAGAAACCCACGCGGTCACAGGGAGAACTTGCAAACTTCGCACAGGCAGTACCCAGAACAGAACCCGGGTTGCTGGAGCTGTGAGGCTGCGGTGCTAACCACTGCACCACTGTGCCGCCCCAAATTTACTGACACAGAATATAAATGTGCGATTTTAAACTCCTGAGTGGATCCAATCGCAAAACACATGAGTAATTCATGAGTTCTTGTGCCTGGTTAAGTCTTTGAGTTGATTAAATTTGGTATCCACACATTGGAGCCATGCCATATTCATTTATGGAATCCAGGAATTTCCTTGGAGCTGCTCCTACCATAACTTTGCCGAAAATGCGGCGGAAACACGGTACAGTGAGGAAGTGACAGCAACTCCAAGGAAATTTCCGCCAATGAGTAACATCTGCTGCTTTATTCTCATATCGGAATAAAAGAAAAAATTGTACAAAAGCCCATCATCAACAAGGAATATAGCAGCTTATGTAGACTTGGGGGGGCCTAGAAATTGGACCTTGTTGCACCTGTTTTACGGATGGAAAATGGGTGCAATAAAGCTCAATTTCATCATGCAATGCTGTGAAGCCCGACAATGCCTGAAAAATGTTCCAATTGTAATTGGGCTGTGTTATTTTTCAAGCAGACCTGAAGGTCACTGTTAGGTGATATCAAATTTCTAATGTGAGTTCAGAATTTATAGTTAGTGGATTGGAATGCAGCTGCTAAAGGGATTATTTTTAATTCACTGTTATTTTGAGGGGTTTCAACAAATTCTCTTTGCATGCTTAAGTTTATTATCTGTAAGCTCATTCTTTAACATTTAAAGTGTTTTTTCAGAAAAACTTAATGGAGTCACAGCAGCATGGTGACGATGTCTGGTCTAGTGGCACAATCACGATGCTCGAAGACAATCGAATGACAAAGTGCAGTGTCAGTGTTAGGACTCCGCACCTGAATCACACATACTGTATTAATAACTTTGAATAGAAAATCGTATTTCATGTTGTAAAAATGTTTGACACTTTCAATGTTTTGATGAAATTGTGGGATGAATTTTCTGTTCCTGGCACTAAAGCTGGCTGCCCACCGCTTTGCCCAAGTGGTGACTTCATCAAATGTTCTGTGGCCATTGCATTCTAAGTACTTAAATGTATTCTGATGATCTAGTAGCCTGTATTGGGATTGCTGAAGGGCTGGGAATGGCTGATAAGGGTGCTGATGTGGGACGGTGAGCAAATATTTCCAATGCATAATTCAGGCTTTCCAAAGTCTGGAGTCAATGAAAACGAAAAAAAATCAGGTGCAGTGTATTATAGGTTGGCAACCATGTGTCCAGTTCATTCTACTTGTAAAGACCAATTTCACCCCATCGTGGTCTTTCCTTTATTTTCATCTTGATGTATATCATCTCATTTCCATGTTACTCTTAATTTTAGCATTTCTATGGGAATCTGTAGCTCGTTCTTTGAACTGCATGAAGAGCAGAAGGTCTGCTGTATTTATCCTCTCAAGTTTATTCACTACACTATCAGTTGAACGGATCTCATGGAGAAGAACAATGGTTGATTTAGATGCTTTAATTTTGGCTAATATCCTGGAATGCATCTCTGGGGAGTTGATCCTATCAAGATTCCAAGATATTCCACTGAACTTATCCAAAGGCAGCATTTTAAATACCAGAGGGTATATAAGTTTTGACTTATTAGGTGATATAGTTGAATGAATGGTATTGGTAGCCTACTGCTAGCTCTCAGTCATAGTGTTATTAATTGTTCTAGCTAAAAGATACCAGCATTTGCCAGAGTATATTTGGCAGTCACCAAATAAGCACAGTTCAAAGGGTTTTTACCATCAAAAAGGAAAAACCTTCCCCCACCTTCATCATGCTCCCACAGACTGTCCATTTTGTATCACTTGGGCATGCTGGGGTGAGAAGAGGCACCAGAACCGGGGGAGGGACTGGACAAAATGTTTTTCTTCTTCCCTCTTTCCAAAAGAGTCATGAAAAGGCTCAAGAAAAAAAAAGTAGATAGAGCATGGGTCAGCATCTCTATCTCACCCCCGCTGTGCTAGAAGAATGTGGGTTAAGCCAAAAATGAAATCAAACAGCACAATAAGCTAATTAGGTAGGTGGAGAGGGGAAGTAACAATTGAAGCCACAGCTATGCCAAGCATATGAATATTTTTCTGGCTATGTTACTCAAAATCTTATTTTCTTTGTAATGCATGAACATTGACTCAGCTATTGCAACATATTGCTTTAGGCCTACAGTACTGTCCTCCGTGTTGAACTCCCTTTGTTCCAGAGTACAAATTTTGATGCTGCATCATCTAATCAATGGTCTGTGTTCACTCACAAAGCACAGATTTTTTTCACTTTTCTGGCTGACCTTCTCCCATTGGTTTCCAACCATATTATTTATCTCCAAATATGACAGTGTTGCTGCATAAGAGGGTAGGTCCAATTTACTGATAGTTGTGGGTAGCAGTGTAAGTGGATTGAGAAATTTAAAATAAAAGGCAAAAACTAAACAACTTTACTTTACGAATTTGTATTTGATTGTCATTAAAAGATCCACCAAAAAATAACAAAAATATTCATTTTATTTATCAAAACGGCACGTGATTTGCTATTTTTCAACACAACTTTATTTAAAACAGTGGCAGTCATTTTATTTGAGTTTTCTTTGATTACTATATTCTCTCTAATTCTCTTTCTGCCTTCTCTCTTTTTGGCCTCCTTGTCTTGAGAGACAATGGGTAAGCGCCTGCAGGTGGTCAGTGGTTTGTGAAGCAGCACCTGGAGTGGCTAGAAAGGCCAATTCCAGAGTGACCGCCTCTTCCACAGGTGCTACAGATAAAATTGGTTGTCGGGGCTGTTACACAGTTGGCTCTCCCCTTGCGCTTCTGTCTTTTTTCCTGCCAACTGCTAAGTCTCTTCGACTCGCCACACTTTAGCCCCACCTTTATGGCTGCCCGCCAGCTCTGGCGATCACTGGCAACTGACTCCCAAGACTTGTGATCAACGTCACAGGACTTCATGTCGCGTTTGCAGACATCTTTAAAGCGGAGACATAGATGGCCGGTGGGTCTGATACCAGTGACGAGCTCACTGTACATTGTGTCCTTGGGGATCCTGCCATCTTCCATGCGGCTCACATGGCCAAGCCATCTCAAGAGCTGCTGGCTCAGTAGGGTGTATATGCTGGGGATGTTGGCCGCCTCAAGGACTTCTGTGTTGGAGATACAATCCTGCCACCTGATGCCAAGGATTCTCTGGAGGCAGCGAAGATGGAATGAATTGAGACGTCAGTATAGGTATATACAAAGAGGGTCACATATGGCCTCGCTGCCGTAGAGCAAGGTACTGAGGGCACAGGCTTGATCCACTTGGACTTTTGTGTTCCGTGTCAGTGTGCCATTTTCCCACACTCTCTTAGCCAGTCTGGACATAGCAGTGGAAGCCTTTCCCATGCGCTTGTTGATTCCTGCATTGAGAGATAGGTTACTGTTGATAGTTGAGCCTAGGTAGGTGAACTCTTGAACCACTTCCAGAGCGTGGTCGCCGATGTTGATGGATGGAGCATTTCTGACGTCCTGTCCCATGATGTTCGTTTTCTTGAGGCTGATGGTTAGGCCAAATACGTTGCAGGCAGCCGCAGTCCTGTTGATGAGTCTCTGCAGACACTCTTCAGTGTGAGATGTTAATGCAACATCGTCAACAAAGAGGAGTTCCCTGATGAGGGCTTTCCGTACTTTGGTCTTCGCTCTTAGACGGGCAAGGTTGAACAACCTGCCACCTGATCTTGTGTGGAGGAAAATTCCTTCTTCTGAAGACTTGAACGCATGTGAGAGCAGCAGGGAGAAGAAAATCCCAAACAGTGTAGGTGCGAGAACACAGCCCTGTTTCACGCCACTCAGGATAGGAAAGGGGTCTGATGAGGCACCGCTATGCTGGATTGTGCCTTTCATATTGTCATGGAATGAGGTGATGATACTTCGTAGCTTTGGTGGACATCTGATCTTTTCTAGTAGTCTGAAGAGACCACGTCTGCTGATGAGGTCAAAGGCTTTGGTGAGATCAATGAAAGCAACGTAGAGGGGCATCTGTTGTTCACGGTTTCTCCTGTAGCTGGCGAAGGGAGAACAGCATGTCAATGGTGGGTCTCTCTGCTCGAAAACCACACTGTGCCTCAGGGTAGACCCGCTCAGCCAGCTTCTGGAGCCTGTTTAAAGCGACTCAAGCGAAGACTTTCCCCACAATGCTGAGCAGGGAGATTCCATGGTCGTTGTTGCAGTCACCACGGTCACCCTTGTTTTTATAGAGGATGATGATATTGGCATCGCACATGTCCTGTGGTACTGCTCCCTTGTCCCAGCACAGGCAAAGCAGTTCGTACAGTGCTGAAAGTATAATAGGCTTGGCACTCTTGATTATTTCAGGGGTAATGCCGTCCTTCCCAGGGGCTTTTCTGCTGGCGAGAGAATCAATGGCATCACTGAGTTCCAATTTTGTTGGCTGTATGTCCAGCTCATCCATGACTGGCAGAGACTGGGTTGCATTGAGGGCGGTCTCAGTGACAACATTTTCCCTGGAGTACAGTTCTAGGTAGTGCTCAACCCAGTGGTCCATTTGCTTGCGTTGGTCAGTGATTGTGTCCCCTGATTTAGATTTGAGGGGAGCGATCTTCTTGATTGGCCCAAAAGCTCTCTTAATGCCATCATACATTCCTCTGATGTTTCCGGTGTCAGAGGCCAGCTGAATATGACTGCTTAGGTGTTGCCAGTAGTCATTTGCGCAGCGCCTGGCTGTTCGTTGTGCAGCGCTTCTGGCTGCTTTAAGTGCTACGGATGTTAACTCGCTGGGGGCTTTCTTGTAGTTCATCAATGCAATGCGCTTAGCGACTATGACAGGTTCCAGCTCTTCAAAGTGAGAATGAAACCAGTCTGCATCTGCTTCACACGTTTGCCATAGGTGGTCATTGCTAAGTAATAGATGGCATCTCTGATGTGGGCCCACTTGGTCTCTGTATCCCCTGTAGGAGTGTTTTTGAAGGGCATTTTCAAGTGAATTTAGAAACTTATGTAACAGCTGCGGATGAGAAATTCTGCTAGTGTTGATGCACGGGCGGCCCTTCTGCTTGGAGTGATGCAGCTTCTTTGGTTTGAGTCTAACCTTGCTGCACACCAGGGAGTGGTCGGTGTCGCAGTCTGCACTGTGGAAGCTGCGTGTGATTTGAATGCTGTTTAAAGAGGCTCACCTTGTGACGATGAGGTCCAGCTGGTGCCAACGATGTGATCTTGGGTGCCTCCAAGAAACCTGGTGACATGGTTTAGTGTGAAAGAATGAGTTGGTGATGCAGAGGTTATGATAGGTACACAACTCAAGCAGTCTCAGTCCATTCTCATTCATCCTTCCAATGCCATAGCGCCCAAGGCGGGAGGGCCGTGAGTCATGGTCGGCCCGAACCCTGGCATTAAAGTCCCCCAGCAGGAACAGATGTTCGGTATTGGGGATGCTACTCGAGTCTGTGCCGACCATCAACCACCCATTTAAACTAATCCTACACTAATTCCATATTCCTACCACATCCCCACCTTCCCTATATTTCCCTACCACCTACCTATACTAGGGGCAATTTATAATGGCCAATTAACCTATCAACCAGCAAGTCTTTGGCATGTGGGAGGAAACCGGAGCACCCGGAGGAAACCCACGCAGACACAGGGAGAACTTGCAAACTCCACACAGGCAGTACCCAGAATTGAACCCGGGTCGCTGGAGCTGTGAGGCTGCGGTGCTAACCACTGCGCCACTGTGGCGGGACAGAACCTTACTGACCGGGGGCTGCCCGGTTTGAGGTGGGCGGTAGCTGTCCAGTGAGATGCAATGACCTCTCCCACCGACAAAGACAAACCGTGGCGCCCAACCTCTATGCAAATTGAGCTGGACTTATAACCTGTAACTGCTGCCTTCCGTGTTGTTTTGGTCGCTGTGAGGCGACTATGGAGTGACCTCTCCATGGCGCATGCCTGGGTGGATGTATGGAGCTTGTGAGTTGCCCAAGCGTCAAAACCCCCCTCTCGGCCTTCCTGGTGGGGTTCAAAGGAGTGCAGAGCACGACGTTTGGCACTGGTATTGCTGCAGGAACTGCCGGAAACATGCCAAAGGTGACACATGACCGCCTTCGGGGTTCCGCTCCCGGTTTTCTGTTAGGGTTTACTCCCTTAGCCTTGGTGTCTCCCGAGACTCCCACAAGGCAGTGGGGTTGTTAGGTCCCCTGCTCAGGGATAGGTGGATGCTGGTGGGGAGGAAGGGAGTGCAGGGAGGGGAGGGGGTGCGAGGGGGAGCTGGGAAGGGGGTGCGAGGGGGGAGCTGGGAAGGGGGTGTGAGGGGAGTGAGGTGGGAGGGGGGAGCGGGGTGGGGGAAGGGGGTGCAGGGAATAAAATATTTCATCAGCTCCCACCATTGTCCACTAGTGATCCTCACTCACTCAGAGCGGCCTCCTCCCTGGAGCCCAGCATGGCCACTCCGCCTTTCACGCTCGACACTCTGGATGGACAACTGAGTTTCCCGCCGGCTCGGGAGCAGCGACCTCGCGCCTTCATCCTGGTTCCGCGACCGCCGGATGCCCCTTGCCCACGGCTACCACTGGTGTCGTCCGAACTTACTGATAGTGGAATTTTGTTGAGCTCATTCATGCACTTTTCCTTCACCTCCAGACAGACAAGTATGTCAAGGACTGAAGAAGCAATGGAACTTTACCACATAGCTCTTTTTCTGTAGTTCAACATGCTTGCTCAAGCTCCAGTTGTCCCCTAGCATTCACAGCCTTTTGGGAGACAAGAGTTGCAGCCATACCTGTCTGTCTACTTATTACAATAAAAAGCTACATCTAGTTTAGTTGTAGTGTGAGAAAATGGATATCACACTTACCAGCTGTCATACTTGCAGCATTTATTATATTTGCCCGATTGGCTTAGTTGAGTACCACCTCTTAATCTAATTATCCTGATTGAAAATGTGACTTGGGATACAATACCATTTTCACTTAATTAGAATATGCCCACCCATATGTGAGCGAGAACTTTCACCATCTGGCAGAAGTGAGATAAAAGATATGTTGGGGAAAAACCAGGCTAGAATCCAGTATGATGTGTTCCCACTCAATCTTCCATTTCAGCCATTCCATTACCACCACTAAAGTGGCAGCAAATAATGTCTCCTATGTCAAGCCCCTTTAAGGCTTCCTTCTGACAGCAGTATAATTTCATATTGTTCTTGTGAACTTAGTCCCTGTTGGAATGGTGGGACCATTTTCAAGTCAGGAGCCCGATTCACTAATTTGTGTGCCTTGCTGTTTTCTCTTTCCCAGAGCAAAGTGGTTATCATCCCAACTTCAGGTTCACTGACCAATCAGGGCGAGCAGGTGGGATGACACACCTAAAGTAGCAATGAAAAATCTCTATTTAAAGGAACCGCGGCAGTACTCAGTGGCAGCAGACATTGCGGAATACAGCCCAAAGGGAAGGAGCAAAGAGCTGCAGAATGAATGGAAGACGAGGAAAGGCTGACCTCCTGGTTCACAGATTCATCCCTGGAGATGATTGATGCAGTGAGGGCATGAAGAAATGTTCTATTTCCTGAGGACAGCAGGGGAAAGCAAGCTAGCCTCACCCAACAGGCGTGGCTGCAAGCCACAGAGGCTGTCAGCAGCCAGTGTGATGCTGAAGACCTGGGTCCAGTGCCAGAAAAAGTTTAATGACCTCATGAGGTCCAGCAAGGTGAATGTCCTGCAACTCTCAGCAGGCACCCATCACTCTCTCACCTCCCTAGCTCCTTCTCCTGCACAGCACTCCTCTGACTGACACACCTTGCTGTCACTCACATTCCTTTCTTTCCAGCCGCCGCCTCAGATCTGTGTACCAACAGACATCACTCACACTTATCTTATTGTCATCTTGCACCAATTTCTCACAGTCACCCTCCTCAAATGTTTACCCTTCACCCTCAGCAATCAATTCACCTCTCTGCCTTTTCTCATTACAGGAGAAGATAGCCCACAACTTCAGGGAGAGGCAGAGAACTGGGGGTGGAGCTGCTGTCATGCCCACCCCTGACCACGGTGGAGGAGGAAATGCTTGAGATCGGCAGGGTGGCAGCTGCACATGCCATTGATGGAGATGTGGGGTGGCCCAGAGACCTGGTGAGAGCATTAGGTATCACACTGCCACTTGGCACTTAATTGTCACTCATGTTGAATCAATGTCACCAATACATTAAATGTCATGATCCGCACAATGCTAACAAAACCCTATTTCACCTCCTTTCAATACTTACTCAATACTAACTCATGTCTTTCATCTCCCACGTGTGCATTGATGGTGCCATTGGAGGAGATGAGGGAGGAGCCCAAGGAGTGCTCAGAGGGGGACCAGCACTCTGAGGATGCACAGTCACATGACTCCTGCGCACCCTCCACCAGCGCAGATACACATACTACACATACTTCAGTGGGTCCAGCAACTCAGATAGGTAAAGTGCACATGGTTAAGGAGCACATCACATGTGAGCATGACCAGGTGCTGGAGACAGGAACAGCAGTAAAGAGTCCCTATCAGACAGCACAGGACACTTCAAGCTTTGCTCAGCTGGGCACAGATGCTAAGCCTGATGGGTTATACATGAAAAGGGTACTTGTGGAGGAACAACAGGAAATGTATGTGCACCTGTCAGAACTTCCAGAGGCAGTGCGCACCCTTGGAGAAAAAATAGTACTTGCACAAAGTTGCTGTTCCCAATTAAATCAGTGAAGTTAGGGTGAAAGAACGGCTCCTATCAGCACTAGCCTTTCACTATGGCTGACCACAGGTTTGTTGGCTTTATACTATAGGTCAGTTTCACCCTACAATGAGTTTCCACTCTGTGCTCACCTTTTCCAACCTGGCAAGGTGCAGACACAGCGTGGAACCTCTGAGCTTTTGGGAAAGAAGGAATCCAGGGTTAAAAAGGCTCTTAATTGCCTTATTAATTGGCTTAATTGCTTTCCTGCCAGATCCAAGGCTGTTGTCTGCTGGACTTGGAATCCACCCCGGGGAATGCCAGAAGAGGGTGGAATGATGTCAGAATCCTGATCTGATTTCAATTTCAGAGAATTTAACTGACTGCTGCACCAAAAACTGCTACCACTTGGCTGAGAAATTCCTGCTATATGTCTCATACAGCAGTATGGTAAAGCCCCAACCTTCAGTTGGGAGTGCACTAAACAACACTGGCATCTACCCGGCAATGTGGAAAATTGCCCAGATATGCCCTGTTCGCAAAAAGCAGGACAAGTCCAACCCGGCCAATTACTGCCCCATCAGTCTACTCTTAATTATCAGTAAAGTGATGGAAGGTGTTATCAATAGTGCCATCAAGCTGCACTTGCTTAGCAATAACCTGCTCAGTGATGCTCAGTTTGGGTTCTGCCAGGGCCACTCAGCGCCTTACCACATTACAGCCTTGGTTCAAACATGGACAAAAGAGGTGAACTCAAGAGGTGAGGTGAGAGTGACTGCCCTTGACATCAAGGCAGCATTTGACCGAGTATGGCATCAAGGAGCCCTAGCAAAACTGGGATCAATGGGACTCGGGGAAAACCCTCTGCTGGTTGGAGTCATACCTAGCGCAAAGGACGATGGCTGTGGTTGTTGGAGGTCAATCATCTGAGGTCCAGGACATCACTGCTGGAGTTCCTCAGGGTAGTGTCCTAGGCCCAACCATCATCAGCTGCTTCATCAATGACCTTCCTTCAATCATAAGGTCCGAAGTGGGGATGTTTGCTGATGATTGCACAATGTTCAGCACCATTAGTGATTCCTCAGATACTGAAGCAGTGCGTGTAGAAATGCTGCAAGACCTGAACAATATCCAGGCTTGTGCTGATAAGTGGCAAGTAACATTTGTGCCACACAAGTACCAGGCAATGACCATCTCCAACAAGAGAATCTATCCATCTCCCCTTGACATTCAATGACATTACCATCGCTGAATCCCCCACTATCAACATCCTAGGTGCTACCATTGACCAGAAACTGAACTGGAGTAGCCATATAAATACCGTGGCGACAAGAGCAGGTCAGAGGCTAGGAATCCTGCGGTGAGTAACTCACCTCCTGACTCCCCAAAGCCTGTCCACCATCTACAAGGCACAAGTCAGGAGTGTGATGGAATACTGTCTACTTACCTGGATGGGTGCAGCTCCAACAACACTCAAGAAGCTCGACATCATCCAGAACAAAGCAGCCTGCTTGATTGGCACACTACCCACAAACATTCACTCCCCCCACCGCTGATGCACAGTGGCAGCAGTGTGTACCATCTACAAGATGCACTGCAGCAACGCACCAAGTCTCCTTCGACAGCACCTTCCAAACCCGCGACCTCTACCACCTCAAAGGACAAGAGCAGCAGATGCATGGGAACACCACCACCTGAAAGTTCCCCTTCAAGTCACACACCATCGGAATTGATTACTCCACATTTCCACCTATCCCGATAACTTTCCACCCCCTTGCTTATCAAGAATCTATCTAACTCTGCCCTAAAAATATTCAAAGACTGTACTTCTATCGCCTTTTGAGGAAGAGAATTCCAAAGACTCAAGACCCTCTGAAAGAATTTTTTTTTCCTCATCTGAGTTAAATGGGTGACCCCTTATATTTAAACAGTGACCCCTAGTTCTACATTCTCCCACAAGGGGAAACATCCTTTCCACATCCACCCTGTCAAGACCCCTCAGGATCTTAAATAAAAGCCAAATGCTGTGGATGCTGGAAATCTGAAATAAAAACAAGAAATGCTGGAACCACTCAGCAGGTCTGGCAGCATCTGTGGAAGAGAAGCAGAGTTAACGTTTCGGGTAACATAATCATGTTATAAAGTCCATAACAGTATGTTCATATCATGATATTGTTTTTAAAAGCTGGAAAGTAAATTAATTCTATGAAGATATGCAATCAATGATGGGAATGATGAGAAGATCTTATTGTTTTTGTTCTTGATCGTCTTTGCAAGGAAGGTAGTATTATACCTTTTGAACAGGGCATCAATTAGGTTGACTAATACACCTACATTGAGTGTATTGGTTGATACTATAGACTCTTCTGCTGAGGACTGAAGTAGCGCAAACTAGGTATATGGCTGGTGAAAAATAATATTTGAAACTTGTAATGTAGACTGATGTCTCTCTTCAAACTAAATGATGTGGCTGTCAGATTGGGTGGGAGAAACAACATGAGGAAATAACCTACTTGACCTCATCCTCACCAATTCAACTGCTGCAGATGGCTCTGTCCATGATGGCATTAGTAGAAGTGATCACCACACAGACCGTGTGGAAATCAAATCCTGTCTTCACACTGAGGACATCCTTCATCGTGCCGTGTGGCACTACCACCGTGTTAAGTGGGAAAGATTAAGAACAGATCCAGCAGCTCAAAACTGGGCATCCACTAGGTTCTATGGGTCATCAGCAAATGTAGAATTGTATTCCACCACAATCTGTAACCTCATGGTCCAGTATATCCCTCACTTATCCATCACCATCAAGCTAAATGACCAACCCTGGTTCAATGAAGAATGCAGAAGAACATCCCGAAGCAGTGTCAAGTGTGCCTGAAATTGAGGTGCCAACCAGATGACGCTACAACACAGGACATCATGTATGCTAAACAGGGAACCAGCATGCCATAGACAGAGCTAAGCAATCCCACAACCAACAGATCAGGTCAAAACTCTGCAGTCCTGTCACATCTAGTTACTTTCACTTGTTTTACACTATTGCACAATGTGAAAATAATCCCTTATATGTAACAAGATTGTAAAGTTATTTGTGAACAACAAGTTTATGATTATATTACATGTAGCACACAGAGGAAATCTTCTCAAACTGTTTGTAGCCAATTTTTCCTTTGTAAAACCCAATCCTATAAAATAAGTTGCTCTTAAGTGAGAATTATACCTTTGGGGGAAAACTTTACACAGGATCTCTGAGTCTTTTGCAACTGCTGGCTGCAGCATGGGATTAATTGCCTTATTTAACTGTATCCGACCACTTGTAACTGGAGTTATTTCATGTTCATTCACAGTTTGGACAGAATTCCTTTTATTGTTGGTGCTGCCTTCTCTGCAGAAGGGCCAGTTGTAAGATGCTCCAATTGTATGATTTATACAAAACAGTAGAGGACCTTTGTGCACGCATGACGCAATTTACCCTTAGGTTTTAGTAGGAGCAAAGGACATAAAGACAATCCAGGTGGCCTAAGTTAATGAGCATAAAGTATTCTGACCACAAGAATAAGAAACTGTTGAGAAACATCCACAGTAATAAAATGGAGAGAAAAATGAGTAATATAATGAAAGGGATGACTTCACCATTGAGGATTAGTTTCCCTGCCATATGGTACCAATAAGTCCCCAACTTATAAAATCCTGGAGAGCCTGTCATTTTTTTTTTTGAGAGAACACTATGAGCTTTTTATTTCATTCAAGTCCCATGAATTACAAAGAAAATTGGAATTTCTCCAAAGGACATGTCCGAACCAGAGGAATTACTTATGTTCTACAACTACCAGATTTACTGACACTTTTTTTCAAAGATTCCAACATTTTAGGAAATCACAGTTTTAAGTGACTCCCTTTAAAATAGCCAAAATTTCATTAGAACAATAAATATTCTGGTCATCATAACTTCCTCTCAGGATATGGTGTTCCTCTTTTTCAGTTCCAGTAGTAAAACAGTCATTATGTTTGAATCAAAGCAACCACAGAAGTCTTAATGGATTAGTAATGAATGATCCACCTTGTATGGATGACAATTGTTTCGAGGTCAGTTAAGTGATCAATGAACTCAAGTGAAAGGCAGTGATATATAAGGAGGCCTTAATCCAATCCTGCAATTGCTTTAATTTCCCCTAAACAAGATGACACAAGACCAATCCTCTTCCAGTAGACATCACAGTCAGATGGAAGACTAATCTCTGTGGGGCGTCAGATAATACTCTAGCTTTTCAATTATAAGGTGAAGAAATTAGCATAAACAGGCTTTCTTAGGTTTAAAGAAGGAAAGTGAAATTTATTAAAATTTAAACTTAGACTCTAATTTGGTTAATGCATATGGATACATGCTGCGCTCCACGCTAGCATGCATGCTCGATACGCACATGCAAATAGAGACAGAAAACAGCAGAAGAAAAGTAGTGGAGAGGTTTGAGGCAATATCAGGAGAGTTTCTTGTTACTGTGCTTCGAGCTCTCTAGTCCTTTTGTAGGTAGTTCTTGCTTGTAGGTAATTCTTGCTTTTCGTTGCGGCCCAGTATTTATCTTAAAACTTGTTCACTGTCGGTGACCTTTCTCTCTTGGGGTTCATGTGTCTTCAATGGATCTTCAGTTCCATGTGAGAGATGGAGGCAGACAGGAGAGAGATCTTTTCAGTCCAGAAGCAAACAGCTTTCTGAGTTCCAATTCTCTGTGGCAAGTTCAAATTCAAAAAACTCCAACAGCCAGTTACTCGTGATTAAACTGGTGTGACCACGTCTGTTTGTGTATTCGGCCATCTTAGCAGTTAACCTGGATTGCTAGCCTCTTCACCTTCAATGTCTGGTAATCAAAAGTCCATTGTGGATTAAATTGGAGCCTCTTTGTCCTTTCCAAGTACTGTCTGTTACTGTGCAGATGTCTTTCCAGTCAAGGGTCTGGTGATTTTTTTTTTAAAAACAAGTTCTTTCTTTACTCCAATAACAGTTTAAAAATCAATGTTCATGTAGCGAAAATAATGTATCTCATTCTTGGCAGGTGGGGGCCTGCATCTCACAAGCCCAATCAGAAATGCCTCGATGCAGAAAGCTGCCGGTTCAGGGAGTATTAAGGATAGGCGTGATGATGTGAATGTGATATCGGTACCATAATAGAGGATTTGTTTAAAAAGTGCAGGCCCTAAAACTTGGTTCTGTAGCACCTGTTTTTCTGGCACTCTAGGTGCCATTATTGCTCCAAAGTGGAGTCTGCACAGTGTGCCCACACCTCTGGTGCAGTCCACGTTGGCTGGACTTGGCTAGGGTATTAGTGGAGCACAGAAAGCATGGGGAGGATAGAAGAATTCTGGCATGTTTCAAAGCAGGCCAACAGCATTTGAAAAATCAAATCAAAGTGTGTCATCACAGAAAAGCAGGTAAGTGATTAGTTGGTGAGTATTTCTCTTTTTTGCTTTCTAAACTAGGGCAGTCTTTCAAATTAGGAGCTGGGAAATTAATAACTTCATTCAGGTTGAGTATAACAGTGAGCGAATTATTAAGAGTAGTAGCACAGAGCATGTCTAGAGACATTAATTAAAATTAATAGTTTAAACAAGGTACCAACCTTGTTGGGATGTCAAGAAACCATACTATGCCAAATGAGGATTTTTAATTCATCTCTTCGAGGATCCAAAGGAAGTGTTAAACAGGTCTTCCTTGGTTGAGGATCAGCAAGCAGACCCAGTATTAAAAAAGTTAGCACGGACTGCCCAAACTGAAGCTGAAGCAGAGGGAGTTCCAGAGTGCTACTATTTAAAGAATGAGGTGCTGATGAGGAAGTGGAGTCCTCCTCATAAACCTGCGGATGAAGAATGGACAGTATGGTTCACCAGATAGTGGTGCCGCCGAGGTACCGTAAGGAAAAATACTAAGAATAGCCCTCGAACTTCCAATGGCTGGACATGTCAGTGTATGAAAAACCCAAGCCCGCATAAGACAGCATTTTGACTGGCCTAAATGCCACAAAAATGTGGTGGAGTTCTGTAAAACTTACCACACATGCCAGGTTGTGGGGACGCCCCAACCTGCAATAAAACCTGCACACCTAATTCCCATACCGGCTTTTGGTGGGCCCTTCAGCAGAGTGCATATGGGTTGTGTGTGACCCCTGCTGAAAACAAAAGGAGGCTACCAGTATCTTCTCACCATTATGGATGTGACTGCTCAATTCCCAGAGGCTTTTCCCCTAAGAACTATCTCTGCCAACGTAGTGGTGGAGGGGCTAACCCAATTCTTTACCTGATATGGGCTGCCTGCTGAGATCCATTTGGATCAGGGCACGAATTTTATGTCTGGGATCTTTCAAAAAGTCATGGATAGTCTGGGCATAACCTAGTTAAAGTCTTCAGCCTACCACCCACAGTCACAAGCGGCTTTGGAACGGTACCACCAGACCTATGATCAGGGCATACTGCTAGGAGTACCCCCATGACTGGGACAAAGGGCTGGGATTTCCCCTCTTTGTCACCAGGGACTCACCCAATGAGTCCACCGGCTTTAGTCCTTTTGAATTAGTTAATGGACACGAGGTGAGAGGTCCTCTTAAACTAATCAAGGAGAGGTTTTTGGACACAGGGATGAGTCTTGCATGTTAGACTACATTTTCATATTCCAGGAGCGGTTCATGAAAGCTGATGCAGTGGTGCAGGAACACCTAAAAAGACCTCCCAGACAGCTATGAAAAGGCAGGCGGATAAACATGCCAAGGCCAGATCGTTTCAGATGGGAGACCACGTATTAGTACTACTCCCAATTCAGGGTGAATGCCTGAAAGCCCTGTTCAGTGGCCCATACCGAGTGGCAAAAAGGGTTAGCCGCGTAAATTATTTAATTGCCACCCCAGACTGAAGGGAAAAAACAAAGGCTCTGCCACATTAAGATGTTGAAACAGTATCACAGCCGGGAAGAGGACAGACAAGCACAGGTCTGTCAGACAGTCTGGAAGGAAGAGGATGAATGGGACAGTGAGGACGAGTTAGAAGGCCTGGAGGGTTCCCAAATTGAACCCCCTATTGTCCGGTTAGCCAACCCTGAAATGGTAGAAAGAAATTAGACCCCACACGTTCCTAATTAAATGCAGAACGAAGAGATGACCTAAAAAGGTTGCTAGCAGCATTTACAGAAATATGCCGGGACAAGGAAAGTTCCGAAAAGGGCCGGCCAAAAGTGAGGGCGATGTCTCACCTACTTGAAGTGTCGCAAAGGAGTGCAATGAAAGCTGGACAGACACCTGTAAGCAGTAATGTCCCAGAGGCCATGGGGCAGATTAGAGAAAATACCCACCCCACAGTAAAAGGAAAAGGGAAGGAAAACTACCCTAAATTAAAAAGCACTTGTGTAACTCAACAGAAAACTAAAAGTGAGGTCAAGGTGAATCTATTCACTGAGGAATCCAATGATCAGGTCCTAAACCCAAAGCTAATCAAACCTGACAATTTCAATTCAGAACTCAGCAAGAACAATTGCCCGGAGGAAATCTCAGACACCTCACAGGCAAAAAACAATTAATTATCCACTGTTACTATAGAGAGAAAGATTATCCAGGTGCTGGAACCTGAATGGTTAAAGCCACGTGTTGCTGAAACAGCAGTTGAAGGGTTAAAGTTATACATAATGAGGACCTGCCACAAGCAGTAATGGAAATTTGCATCCCAAGCTTCACCAACAACCACATGTTTATTGAGATGTACATTCCCAGAGTATTACAAATTGATGCTAGAGAAACCTTAACCCCATTTGAGAACACAACCCAAAAGAAATGCAACTTTTTATGGTCCCTCATCCAAAGCATGGATGATGACAAAACTCCAAAAGTTAAAACAATAGTTGTTGCAGACCATGCCAGCTGCAGGAATTTTAAAATTAATGCGTGAATTTGAGAAGTGAGCATTTGAGAATGAATGCGTGTGTTTTATTTTCATCAACCTTGTAATGAAATGTTCTGATCATCACACTTCATTCCATGTGGTGCAGAGGTGTCAAAAACAAGCTATGCTAAATGCGGATTTTTAATTCATCAGTTGGAAATTTACACTAAACTTAAAAATAAAGAAAACCGGAATATTAAGGTCCACTTTTACGAAGACTTTGCCACAGCTAAAAATGGCCACCATATTTGCATTTGAAAACCTTGCACATTTCAAGGCATCAAAGTGGAGACACGTGTTTGATTAGCCTGTACCCAAAACAATGGCTTGTCCTATTGATTGAACTACCTGAGATTACTTTCATTAGCACGACATTCAAAGCCATCCCGGGACATTACCATTGAAAGGACGAACCCCTTCAGGGGTGAACATTGACGCCATGAGGCTTGAGAGATTGAAATTCCTAAACTTGAATCTCATTAGAAGGTACCGGAGAATACACTGAGACACCGAGAAGGAAGCCCTCTGCTCAACTGTCTTCAAGAATAATTATCAACGCAGAACCTCAGGACCATAAATTCAACTGGAAGACCACTAAAGCTACCAGAATACACAGACTGCGTATTATTTTTATTTGTTCTGGATTCTAATCCAACACAAATCTATTCCTCATCATTGTAATCTATTTGTATGCGCATGTGATTCTCGTGTGTGTGCGTGAAAGTGTAGCGTAATTTTATTATTTTTATTTAGATCAGCTTTAGATTTTTAAGTATAATAAACTATCCTCTTTCTTGTTTAAGGTCAAGAAAACCTGTCTGATTGGTTCTTATATGATCACAGCAAAGGTGAAAGGTAAAACACTCACTGAAGTGGTAAGCATATCCACAGTTTTAAAATGTATTTTGTGGGATGTGGGTATCGCTGACTAGGCCAGCATTTATTGCCCATCCCTAATTGCCCTTGAACTGAGTTACTTGCTAGGCCACTTCAGTGGACATTTTAAGAGTCAACCATATTGCTGTGGGTCTGGAGCCATATGTAGGCCAGACCAGGATGGATGATTTCCTTCCCTAATGGACATTAGTGAACCAGATGGATTTTTTACAACAATCGACAATGGTTTCATGGTCACCATTAGACTAGCTTTTAATTCCAGGTTTATTAATTGAGTTCAGATTTCACCATCTGCTGTGGTGGGATTCTGCTGATGCCAAGGCTCTCCGTGCGGCTGCTTCCTCCTTCCAGAAGCACCAGACAGCTTCACCCTCGTCTAACAAGACCAGACCTCATAACCCCCTTTCTTCACAAACACACGACAGTTGTCATGCCTATTATGTAAACCAGTGGGACGACCGGATAAACCAGATTTCCTCAGCAAGTGTAATTTTCCACCGGATGAAGACCACCAATACATGGCTAAAGCTCTAAGATACCTGCTATCCTGGATGATGATGATGTCATCACAGACGCTTGTTTAGACAAAGGGGATGAGGAACCTTCTGATGTTTTGTTGGAATCAGCTGTACTCCGTGTACACATTCATCAATCACCCTATTTAGACACATTCTTCGAGCACCATGCTCTTCGAGTGACCATTGATAGTGGAGTCACTGGCAACATGATCTGCACTTCCACAGCTATGAGACTCCATGTCCCAATCAAGAGTTCACCCAATCTCCTCACCAGGCTGATGGTTCATGGTCTTTATATGTTGTTGGTGAAACACACTTCTTTCTGTCCAGAGACCATCACAACCTTGCCTTTGAAGGCCTGATTGTGGAGAACCTTGATGTTAAGGTACTTGCATGCACTCCATTCATGGAAACCAATGATGTCAATTTGACCAGCCAAATGCCTTGTTGCTATTTGGTGATTCCACCACCTATGTTTATGGATCTCAGCCCCATGCTTCCTCCAGCCCATGCAGAGTGAGACGAGCCCATGTCCTTTATGCACCCTCAAGGTCAACAACAATCTGGCCAACGGATTTCATCGAGATTACCCTACTGGATGATCTTGCAGACCTCACGACATTTATAGTTGAACCATCCTATCTTCCTTCAGGAGAAAAATGTACCAAGCTTCCCTATACTAAGCCTCCACCACATATTTTGACTAATGTTGCTGGCAAGATTCGCATTGCAAACCTCTCCCATGAACTGCAAGTCCTGTTTCGCAATGAGCATTTTGCTTGGATATGATCCATCTTCACCCCCAGTAACCAAGATTCTCAGCCTTTTCAGGACAACATGACACGGTGGCTTACCAAGCAATGCAAGCGTAAGAACCATCAGCTGTTTTCAGTGTCTGTCCTTGTGGATCTGGATCACACCCTGCCACAGCACACACATAGTCAGTTTCACACAGTCCTTCAGGTTTATGATAACATCTTCAATCCAACATTCCCAGGTTGCAATGGCAAAGCTGGACTCCTCAAGGCTAATGCCAACATAGGATTTGTACAACCTCCACAACGCAAAGGTCGCCTTCCCCAATATGCCAGCGATAAACTTGTTCAGTTGCAACAACAATTTGATGACCTTGGAGTTTTCACTCGACCTGAAAATGTAGGGATCACTGTAGAGTAACTCAACCTATCATTTCTCGTGAAGAAGTCAAATGGGGGTTTTGGGCTTGTCACAACATTCGCCGATGTTGGGCGCTATAGTAAGCCGCAATCTTCACTCATGCCAGCTATTATGCATGATTGCCCAGTGGAAAGACATTATTGCAACAGATCTGATCAATGCCATTTACCAATTCCAATAGAATGATCCTCAATGAAGTGCTGTGGAGTGATCACACCCTAAAGAGGTGTTTGTGTATACACTTGATCTGCCATGGCCATGCCTGTATCTGAAGCTGCCCTTGAGGAACTGACATGCCATGTCCTAGATAATCTTCTAGAAGGTGTAGTCACTTGGAGACACCCTCTACAGTGGTGGTAACACTCCTGATGAACTTCTTCACAAGTGGCAACATGTACTACATGCTAATTCACAATGTGATCTGCGCCTATCTGCCTCTAAGACTGTCATCTGCCCGAAGACTACAACTATTCTAGGATGGATTTGGTCTCAAGGCACCTTGCAAGTTAGCCCACATCACGTGGCCATCCTCTCTATCTGCTGTCCACAAGCGAAAGTTTCTGGCATGAGATCTTTCATTGGAGCCTAAAAGATGCTTTCGGGAGTCCTTCCTTAGTGTGCCTCACACACAACTGCCTTGGACACTGTGATTACCGGATAGAGTGGACAGATGATCTCCGCACAAGCTTCTAATTGGCACAATCTGCTCTTTCATCCGCTAAAACCATTACCCTGTCCTGTCCAGACAATCAACTCTGGGTTGTCACAGACAGTGCTGTTAAGAATCATGGCATCGCATCCACCCTGTATGTGACTCATGGCAACAGACTCAAACTTTCTGTTTTTTCAGTGCTAAACTGGCGTGGTCGTCAAATCACCTAGTTTCCTTGTAAAATTGAAGCTCTGTCCATTGCAGCTTCTATCAAGCACTTCAGCCCATATATTGTGCAGTCCAAACACCGTCCTTGTGTCCTCAAAGACAACAAACTATGTGTGCAGGCCTCTGAGAAACTCTGCAGGGGAGAATTTTCTGCCAGTCCACGTGTCACGACCTTCCTTTCCATGATCAGTGGCTATCATGCCTTTGTCAGACACCTAGCTGGATCTGTGAATATATCATTGGGTTTTACAAGCCGCAATGCGCCTGGCTGTGAGGACCCCAAATGCCAAGTCTGTTCCTTCATACATCATACGTCAGGCTCTACAGTTCACCAGGTATCCATTGATGATGTTGTGTCAGGCTCTACAAAACTCCCTTTCACCAGCAGGCCAACATGGCGAGCTATCCAGTCTGAATGTTCCCTCCGTTGTCGCACGCATGCCCACCTGTTGCAAGGCTCCCACCCTTCAAAGAAGCTTACCAACATTTGCAATGTCCAATGCTACCTCTGGGTTGCTACCATAATCGTTTGGCACAATGAGCCCCTTGACCCCTCCAGAGAAATCTTTACCATTCCGCATAATGTCCTGGAAGGTCTGATCACTGCTCTCCACTTACATCTTGGTCATCTGTCATGTCATCAACCCAGGTGGGTCACCCACCGATATTTCTATGCACTTGACAAGGATACCTCTATTGAAAGGGTCACAGCTAGCTGCCACACACTGGCAAACCCCGGTCTTCAAGTGATCCTACAGTGGTTGTTGACATCTCATTTGCTGCTGATGTTATCAAGCCAAAGACTTGCAGGTCGATAGGTAAATTGGCCATTATAAATTGCCCCTAGTATAGGTAGGTGGTAGGGGAATATAGGGAAGGTGGGGATGTGGTAGGAATATGGGATTAGTGTAGGATTAGTATAAATGGGTGGTTGATGGTCGGCACAGACTCGGTTGGCCGAAGGGCCTGTTTCAGTGCTGTCTCTCTAAATAAATAAAAAAATAAATTAAAAAAGTGTGAGCGACAACTCATTTTACTTTTACAAAAGTGTGTCACTTCTTACACAGCTCCTTGCATCATTGCCAATGAACACCACGGCACATTAAGGGATGCTTTCTTCTGGTTGTACATTGGGTTTCACTCCCAAGCTGTCATATGGACTGACCCTGTCCCTAGGTTTTCTGCCCTGTTAGGAGACAAGGTGCTTCAGGAACATCGCATTGCCATTGAGTTCAATAGATCAAAGAAACCCAACAAGAACCTGGTAGCAGAAAGGCAGTATGGAAACTTGAGGGTGAGTTCCTACACCAAGAACCATATCACAGAATCATAGAAAGTTTGAGGCACAGAAGGAGGCCACTTGGCCCATTGTGTCTGTGCCGGCTGAAAAACAATCTGCTTATTCTAATCCCACCTTCCAGCATTTGGTCCGTAGCCCTGCAGATTACAGCACTTGAGGTGCATATCCAGACTCCTTTTGAATGAGTTAAGGGTCTCTGCCCTTTCAGGCAGTGAGTTCCATACCCCCACCACCCTCTTGGTGAAAAAGCTTTTCCTAATCTCTCCTCTAATTTTTCTACCAATCACTTTAAATCTATGCCCCCTGGTCACTGACCTTTTTAAGATCAATAGACCCTTCACCTCCACTCTATCCAGGTCCCTCAAAATGTTGTACATTTCAATCAGATCTTCTCTCAGCCTTCTCTGTTCCATGGAGAACAATCTCAGCCTATCCAATCTTTCCATATAGCTGCATTTTCCAGTCCAGGCAACATCCTTGTAAATCTCCTCTGTATCCTCTCGAGTGCAATTAGATCCTTTCTGTAATGAGATGACCAGAACTGCACATAGTACTCAAGTTGTGGCCTAACCAATGAGTTATACAGTTCCAGCATAACCTCCCTGCTCTTATATTCTACACCTCAGCTAATAAAGGAAACAATTCCATATGCCTTCTTAACCACCTTATCGATCTCTTCTGCTACCTTCAGGGATCTGTGGACATTCACTGCAAGGTCCCTCACTTCCTCTACACTTCTCAGTATTTTCCCATTAATCGTGTATTCCTTTCCTTGTTTGACCTCCCCAAATACCTCACCTCACACTTTTCTGCCCATCTGACCAGACCATTAATATCTTCCTGCAGCCTACAGCTATCCTCCTTGCTATCTACTACACAGCCAATCTTTGTGTTGTCTGCAAACTTCTTGATCATGAGCCCTACATTTACGTCCAAATCATTAATATATAATCACAAAAAGCAGGGGACCCAGTACTGAGCCCTGCGAAATGCCACTGGAAACAGCCCTCCAGTCACAAAAACACCCGTCAACTATTACCCTGTGTTTCCTGCCACTGAGCCAATTTTCTATCCACCTTGCTGCATTTCCCTGGATCCCATGGGATTTTATTTTCTTAACCAGTCTGCCATGTGGGACCTTGTCAAAAGCTTTGCTAAAATCCATTTAGACCACATCAACTGCACTACCCTCATCTATCTTCCTTGCTACCTCTTCAAAAAATTTGATCAAGTTGGTCAAACAAGATCTTCCCATCACAAGTCCATGCTGACTATCCTTGATTAACCTGTGCCTTTCTAAGTGACAGTTTATCCTGTCTCAGAATAGATTCCAATAATTTGCCCACTACTGAGGTTAGACTGACTGGCCTGTAATTATTTGGTCTATCCCTCACTCCCTTTTTAAACAGAGGTACAATGTTAGCAGTTCTCCAACTTTCCGGCACCACACCTGTATCCAGTGAGGATTGGAAAATGATGGTCAGACCTTCTGCTATGTCCTCTCTTGCTTCTTTTAACAGCCTAGGGTACACTTCATCTGAGCCTGGTGATTTATCAACTTTCAAGGATGCTAATTCCAATAATACTTCCTCTCTCCCTATGTTTATCACATTCAATACTTCACACTCCTCCTCCTTAACTACAATATCTGCATCGCACCCCCACCCCTATTTTGTGAAGACAGACGCAAAGTATTCATTAAGAACCATACCAACATATTCCGCCCCTGCACATAAGTTACCTTTTTGGTCTTTTATGGGCCCTACTCTCTCCTTAGTTATCCTCTTACTCTTAATGTATTGATTTTGCTTGCCAATAATCTTTCATGCCCTCTCTTTGCTTTCCTAATTTCCTTTTTGATTTACCCCTTCACTTTCTATACTCCCCTTGGCTTTCTGTAGTATTGAGTTCTTGGTGTCGGACACAAGCTTTCCTTTTCTGCCTTATCTTACCCTGTAGGCTCCTTGACATCCATGGGTCTCTAGATTTGGCTGTCTCACCCTTTTTCTTTGTGAAACATGTTTACTCTGAACCCCTTGAATCTCCCGTTTGAATGCCTCCCACTGCTCTGACACTAATTTACCTTCAAATATCTGTTTCCAGTCCACTTTCGCTAATCATTCAGTTTAGTAAAATTGGCCTTGCCCCAATTGAGAACTCTAACTCCTGTTCTATCTTTGTACTTTTCCATAATTATGTTAAAACTGACTGAATTATGATCACTACCACCAAAATGCTCTCCCACTGCCGCTCCTTCCACCTGCCCATCTTCATTTCATAAAACTAAGTCCAAATATGGAGGCCCTATCACACCTTTGGCCTTGACTATTGCCACTACATGACTCTACTCCTGCCTTCATTCCCAAGGCCTTTCTGGGTACTGCCTGTGCGGAGTTTGCAAGATCTCCCTGTGACCGCATGGGTTTCCGCCGGGTGCTCCGGTTTCTTTCCACAGCCAAAGACTTGCAGGTTGATAGGTAAATTGGTCGTGGTAAATTGCCCCTAGTATAGGTAGGTGGTAGGGGAATTGAGGGAAAGTGGGGATGTGGTAGGAATATGGAATTAATGTAGGATTAGTATAAATGCGTGGTTGATGGTCGGCACAGACTCGGTGGGCCGAAGGGCCTGTTTCAGTGCTGTATCTCGAAATAAATAAATAAATTATGGACATAGAGAGATCAGTTCACTAATGGGCAGATTGTTCTTAGCACTATTTCTTCTTGCTAAAAGAAAGAGAACAACTAGTTCCCTTAAACTTCCTGGGTCTTGGTTCTTGCTGGGGAATTAGTAGACATTTCATCTCCCTCCTCACAGTCCTTTGCAATGTAGGATAGTGTTGCAAACTAGGTGACCACCCTAAGCATTTCTTTTTTAAATGAATTCTTTAAAAATATAAATTCAGATCTCCAGTCAGTGGATTCAACAAAATTATCATTCAACAAGACACGTTGGCGTAACAAAGTTTAGATTAGCAATGGAGAAGAGCAATGAAAAATCTAAATTGGAAGAGGGCTAACTTCAGTGGGATGAAAAGGAATTTGGTCAGGGTAAAATGGAATCAAAGACTGACAGGAAAAACTGTAATGGAACAGTGGGTGATCTTTAAGGAGGAGATAGTTCAGGTACAGGCTAGGTACATTCCAACAAGTGCGAAAGGTAGGAAATCAAAGCCAAGTGCTCCTTGGATGATGAGGGAGTTACAGAATTTGATGAAACAAAAAGAAAGGGTGTAAGATGCATGTCAGGTGAATTCTTCAAGTAAGAACCAGGTCAAATACAATAAGTCGAGAGGGGAAATGAAGAGGAAAATAAGACTGGCAAAGGGAGAATATGAGACTAGCGTGGCAGTCAACATAAAAGGGAACCCAAAAACCTTCTACTGGCATGTGTGGAGTAAGAGGCGGGGTGGGACCTATTAGGGACAAAGAATGTGATATATGCTTAGAGGCACAAGGCAAGGTTAGAATACTAAATGAGTATTAGTGTTTACTAAGGAAGAGGAGGCTGATAAAATATCAGTAGAAGCTGAGATTGTAGAAGTTATGGATGAGGTGAAAATTGAGAAGGGGGAGGTACTGGAAAGGCTGACTATGCTTAGAGTGGATAAGTCGCCTGGTCCAGATGGCTTGCATCCAAAATTGCTAAAAGAAGTGCGGTTGAGATAGTGGAAGAGCTTACCATAATCTTTCAGTCTTTCCTCAATACGGGGGAGGTGCCAGAGGATTGGAGAGTGGCAAATGTGACACCCTTATCCAAGAAAGGATGTAAAGATAGTCTTAGTAACTACAGACTAGTTAGTCTAACATCAGCAATGGGTAAGGTTTTAGAAATCAGATTCAGGAACAAAATCAATATGCACTTGGAAAGATTTGAAGCAATTAAGGATAGCCAGCACAGATTTGTGAAAGGCAGATCCTGCTTGAAAAATATAATTGAATATTTGATGAAGTAATAGAGCAGGCTGAAGAAGAGAATGCAATGGATGTTGTATATTTAGATTTTAAGAAAGCATTTGACAAAGTGCCACATAAAAGGCTGGTTAACAAAGTTGAGGCTCATGGAATAGAAGGGACAGTGTGAGCTTGGATAAAAAATTGGCTTAAGGACAGAAAACCGCAAGTCACGGCAAATGGTTATTTTGCAGACTGGAGGGTGGTAGACAGTGGTGTTCCCAAGGGTCACTGCTAGTGCTAGGACCACTTTTTAAAAATATATATACAAATGACTTGAATATTGGAATAGCGAGTAACATTTCAAAATTTGCCGATGATATCAAATTTGGATGAGTGGCAAACAGTGAGGTTGATACAAATCAACTGTAACAGATAGGCTAGCAGAATGTGCAGACAAGTGGCAGATAGAATTTAATAAAGACAAGTGTGAGGTGCTGCATTTTGACATAAGGGATTTGGAAAGGTGATGTAGATTTAATGGCACAGTTCTAAAGAGTGTGCAGCGACAGAGGGACCTGGGGATTCATGTCCAAAGATCTTTGAAGGTGGTAGGACATATTGAGATAGTGATCAGCAAAGCATATGGGATCTTGGGCTTCATAAATAGAGCTATTGAGTACAAAAGCAGGGAATATATGCAGAACCTTTAATAAACTCTAGTTAGGCCACAATTAGAGTATTGCATCCAGTTCTGGTCACCACACTTTAGGAAGGATGTAAGGATCCTTGAGACGGTGCAGAGGAGGTTTATCAAAAAGTCTCCAGGGATGAGGGATTTTAGCTACAAGTTTAGGTTGGAGAAGCTGGGGTTTCTCTCCTTGGAGTAAAGGTGATTGGATAGAGATATACAATATTATGACAAGATTTGGATCAGGTAGACAAAGAAAAACTGTTCCCATTAGCTGATGGTACAAAAGCTAGAGGACACAGATTTAAGGTTTTGGGCAAGAGGTACAAAGGAGATGTGAGGAACATTTTTAGGCAGTGAACTGGAACTCACTGCCAATGAAGATGATGGAGGCAGAGCCAATCAATGATTTCAAAAGGAAATTGGATGGGTACTTGAAGGAAATAAACTTGCAGGGCTATGGGGATAGAATGGGGAATGGAACTTACTGGATTACTGTATGGAGAGCTAGCCGAATGGCCTCCTCCTTCAGTAAATGACTCTATGACTTTATGAAAGAGAAATTGTGTTTTACAAACTTATTAGAACTTTTTGAGGGTGTAACTAGTAGGGTGGATAAAGGGGAACAAGTAGATGCAGTATACTTGGGTTTCTAAAAGGCATTCGATAAGATGCCATACAAAAGGTCAATACACAAAATAAGGGCTCATGGAGTTGGGGCTAATATATTAGCATGGATAGAGGATTGGTTAATGGACAGGAAGCAAACAGTCGGGATAAATGGGGCTTTTTCTTTTTGGCAGGCTGTGATTAGTGGCGTGCTGCAAGGATCAGCACTGGGCCTCAGCTATTTACAATCTATATTAATGACTTAGATGAAGAGACAGAGACTGATGTATCTAAGTTTGCTGATGATACAAATCTAGGTGTGAACATTAGCTGTGAGGAGGACACAAAGAGGCTGCAAAGAGATATGGACAGATTAATTGAGTGGGCGACATGATACAGATAGATTATAAAGTGGGGAAATATGAGGTTATTCACTTTGATAGTAAGAATAGAAAAGCAGAATATTTTTTAAAAGGCATGAAACTTGCAAATGTTGATGATGTTCAGAGGGACTTGAGTATACTTGTACAAGGACACAGAGCGTTAGTGTGTAGGTACAGGAAGCAATTAGGAAGGCAAATAGCATGTTGGCCTTTATTGTAAGGGGATTGGAGTACAAGAATAAGAAAGTCTTGCTGCAATTGTACAAGGCTTTGGTGAGACTACAACTGTGCACAGTTTTGGCCTCCATATTTAAGGAAGGATATCCTTGCATTGGAGACAGTATAGCAAAGGTTCACTAGATTGGTTCCTGAGATGAGAGGGTTGTGTGATGATGAGACGCTGAGTAAATTGGGTGCATACTCTCAGCAGTTTAGAAGAATGAGAGGTAATCTCATTGAAACATACAAGATTCTGAAGGGGCTTGACAGGATAGACACTGAGAGATTGTTTCGCCTGGCTGGGGAATCTGGAACACGAGTGCACTGTCTCGGGATAAGGTGCCGATCATTTAGGACTGAAATGAAATGGTGGAGTTAAGGCCGAGGATCAGCCATGATCGTATTGAATGGTGGAGCAGGCTCGAGGGGCCATATGGTCTACTCCTGCTCCTATTTTTTACGTTTTTATGTTCTTAGTCATGTTCTTCCTGCTCACAATGTCTTATCCAGCCTCTTCCAGCATCTGCTCCAGCCATATTGCACCTCCCCTTTGAGAGAGAAGCTTTAAATAGTGGAGGCAAGTTTTAATTGGATCTAGCCTCGCACAAACCTATGCCCCTTGCTGAGTCATACAGCTACTCAACAGCACATTTAGCCCTGGGCTGCATGCAGCAATCATGAAAATCAGCAGGCAGCACAAACTTTGCATGCTGCCTGCATCTGAAGGAATTGGCCCGGGTTAAAGCAGCATGATCCCTACACCTGTTTGCTGGGGCTATCCAATTTTGCCCCTGCAGTCTTCAAAGACATTTACCTGGAATTGTTATGCAGCAGCAAAGATGGTGTCCAATAAATTTACTATTTTGATATCAATTAGTTCAGAAACAGTAATGTAGGATTGAACTGCTATTTTGCCAAGAAATTCCGAAAACTAGTCAAAAATTGGCTGTTAATACACATTGACAAAGGTGGCTCCCATGTCAACAAATCATGGAAAGCTGCTGCTGAGCTAATCAACAGATTTTTTTTGTGGCAGGTATTAGGCGATACAAAATTTCTGGCTTTGCATATACATCAGGTCAGCAGTTGGCAATGTGTCCTTATATGGACACCAGTTTCCATGGTAAAAATTTTGAGGTCCATGGTCATTTTAAATGTCTTGCTCCAGACATTTAGAATTACCAGGAAACAAAGTAATTAGAAAAGATCAGGATCATCGGGTCATCGGGCTAGGTGCTAGAACATGAAGCAGCAAGTAATATTATGGAGCAGACTGTCAATTACAAAGAAATCAATACCAAAGAAAAGGTTATGGAGTGAAATTGGTGAATGCCAGTAGCATGAAATGGGTTAATAGTGAATTGGCAGTATGTTATACACAGTGGATGGTTTTCTATTAATAAAATTGATTCTGATGTAAAATTGGTTGCCGATTTTCCATCAGCCTGTTGTGCGGTACTGGCATTGACCAGTGATGTCTCTCAAGCTGCTTATCAACAGCTTTTATAGCCCTTGAAAGCCTAATTGTCATGGCAATCATAAATATAAATTTTCACTGCATAGATGTACCAGGTAAGGGCCCACTGCTTGAATTAAACAAATGAGCTCATGTCATTTTTAGTGTTAACATTTCTACCTCCTTCTCTGCTTTAAAACAGGCTCCGCTGCAGGTCAATTTCAATCTATCCAGTATGAATCACTGACTTTTAATGCCCACTCATTAGGGATGTCAAAGTCAGACTTTGAATTTGGTCCACCTCACAGTATTAAAAGGCTTTGCATGTGACAATTCTCATTGACTGTTGCAAACACTATGATATTGTGTACTTTAAATTCCACACAAAAGGTTATTAATTAAACTGAAAGCTCAAAACTTGGGGATTCTAGACAAGACCTGGGTCTGGATAAAAAAAATGGAGGATAGCAAATAACAGGTGTTGATTCATATTTGGGTTGGTGGTTGGGGGTGGGGGATGCAGTATGGTGAAGTACTTAATGAGTTGCCCCAGGGCTCAGTACAGGCCCACTGCTATTTCTGATTTACATCAATTTATTATTATTATTATTAGCTTGTTAGCTAACTACGTTTGCCATAGGTGGTCATAGCTGACTCATAGATGGCGTCTCTGATGTGGGCCCACTTAGTCTCTGCATCCCCTGTGGGAGTGTTTTGAAGGGCTTTTTCAAGTGAATTTAGAAATTTTTGTAACAGCTATGGATAAGAAATTCTGCTCGTGTTGATGCGCGGGTGGCCCTTCTGCTTGGAGTGATGCAGCTTCTTTGGTTTGAGTCTAACCTTGCTGCACACCAGGGAGTGGTCGGTGTCGCAGTCCGCACTGTGGAAGCTGCGTGTGATTTGAACGCTGTTTAAAGAGACTCGCCTTGTGACAATGAGGTCCAGCTGGTGCCAACAACGTGATCTTGGGTGCCTCCAAGAAACCTGGTGACAGGGTTTAGTGTGAAAGAACGAGTTGGTGATGCAGAGGTTATGATAGGTGCACAACTGAAGCAGTCTCTATCCATTCTCATTCATCCTTCCAATGCCATAGCGCCCAAGGCAGGAAGGCCATGAGTCATGGTCGGCCCCAACCCTGGCATTAAAGTCCCCCAGCAGGAACAGATGTTCGGTATTGGGGATGCTACTAATGATATTATGGAGTTCCTCGTAGAACTGGTCTTTATCTTCAGGTGGGGAGCAGAGTGTTGGAGCATAGATGCTGAGTAGGTGTACTGGACCAGAGGCGGTGAACAGTCGGATGGACAGTATGCATTCTGAGCCATTTGAGGGAGGCTCTATCATGCTGAGCAAAGAGTTTCTGATGGTGAAGCCCACTCCATGCTGTCTTCGTTCTTCAGGATCCCTACCCAGCCAGAAGAAGGTGTAGTCTTGCTCTGTTAGAGATCCGCTCGCAGGGAGGCTTGTCTCCTGAAGTGCTGCAATGTCCACATTGAGTCTACTGAGCTCGTTGTTAATGATGGTGGTCTTCCGAGAATCGTTGATTTGTGTAAGGTATTCCGACAGGCCAGGACACATAGTTCTGACGCTCCAGCTTGCAGAACGAAGGGCTGGTACATTCTTTCCTTTTTTTGTCATGCTGTTTGGTGCGGTGTTACAGTCCACTTGTCGGGCAATGACCCTGAGCTCCAAGCACCCATTGAAGCAGGTGGACTGCGGCGGGACAGAACCTTATTGAGCGGGGGCTGCCCGGTTTGAGGCGGGCGGTAGCTGTCCAGTGAGGTGCGATGACTTCTCCCACTGACAAAGGCAACCTGTGGCGCCCAATCTCTATGCCAATTGAGCTGGACTTATAACCTGTAACTGCTGCCTTCCGTGTTGTTTTGGTCGCTGTGAGGCGACAATGGAGTGACCTCTCCATGGCGCATGCCTGGGCGAATGTATGGAGGTTGTGAGTTGCCCAAGCATCAAAACCCCCCTCTCGGCCTTCCTGGTGGGGTCCAAAGGAGTGCAGAGCACAATGTTTGGCACCGGTATGGCTGCAGGAACTGCCGGAAACATGCCAAAGGTGACACATGACCGCCTACGGGATTCCGCTCCGGATTTTCTGTTAGGGTTTACTCCCTTAGCCTTGGACTCTCCCGAGATGCCCACAAGGCAGTGGGGTCGTTAGGGCTCCTGCTCAGGGATAGGTGGATGCTGGTGGGAGGAGGGTTGCGAGGGGGAGGGGTGGAGAGAAGGGGGTGCGAGGGGGAGCTGGGAAGGGGGCTGTAGGGGAGGCAGGGGTGGGGGGTGCAGGGGAAGGGGACTGTAGGGGGAAGATGCTGCGAGGGGGGAGCTGGGAAGGGGTTGCGAGAGGGGGGAGGGAGTGGGCTAAAGAGGGTGCGGGGGTGGTGAGCTGGGAGGGGGAGCTGGGAGTGGGGAGCTGGGAAGGGGAAGGGGGAGGGGGGCGGGAAGGGGTGCAGGTAATAAAACATTTCATCAGTTCCTACCATCAACGCCTGTAGTTTTTAGGTGAAGTAGGATACCTGGGCCCACTGCCCTCTCCCAGCCATACCTGCTCTTCGCTTTCTTCATTGAGCACTGAATTGTGCTCAAATTGACATCCAGTTTTCTGGACGCCTAGGCTACACTACTCTACCGGACAAAATTGCAAAGTACAGCTGGTGATACTCTGATCTTCTATCCTGTTGTCTACATCGTCCAGAGGGTCCGCGGCCACGGCGTGCGGTAAGTCCAGTGCAGAGAGGAAGGAGCAGCGGAACCCAAGGGCAATAAGATCTAGTACAGAGGGGAAGCATTGAGAAAAAGGTGCGCCCGAACACGTAAAAAGCCACGACCTGGCCCCAGTTGACTCCATCGCGGAACGGCTCCTCGGCCACAACTTCAAAGCGCCCGCGGGAGATGTGCGGCTCATAGCACATCTGCAGCGCAATGTCGGCGAATTCCTGCTGGTACTGCAGACTGGTTTCAATCTCATTTTGAAGAGCTGGAACCTGTCATAGCTGCTAAGCGGATTGCACTGCTGAACTACAAGAAAGCCCCCAGCGAGTTAACATCCGTAGCACTTAAAACAGAAGCGCTGCACAAAGAACAGCCAGGCGCTGCGCAAATGACTACTGGCAACACCTATGCAGTCATATTCAGCTGGCCTCAGACACCAGAAACATCAGAGGAATGTATGATGGCATTAAGAGAGCTTTTGGGCCAACCATCAAGAAGATCGCCCCCCCTCAAATCTAAATCAGGGGACACAATCACTGACCAACGCAAGCAAATGGACCGCTGGGTGGAACACGACCTAGAACTGTACTCCAGGGAAAATGTTGTCACTGAGACCGCCCTCAATGCAGCCCAGCCTCTGCCAGTCATGGATGAGCTGGACGTACAGCCAACAAAATCAGAACTCAGTGATGCCATTGATTCTCTAGCCAGCGGAAAAGCCCCTGGGAAGGACTGCATTACCCCTGAAATAATCAAGAGTGCTAAGCCTGCTATACTCTCAGCACTCTACGAACTGCTTTGCCTGTGCTGGGACGAAGGAGCAGTACCATGATATTGGCGCGATGCCAATATCATCACCCTCTATAAAAACAAAGGTGACCGCGGTAACTGCAACAACTACCGTGGAATCTCCCTGCTCAGCATAGTGGGGAAAGTCTTCGCTCGAGTCGCTTTAAACAGGCTCCAGAAGCTGGCCGAGCGTGTCTACCCTGAGGCACAGTGTGGCTTTCGAGCAGAGAGATCGACCATTGACATGCTGTTCTCCCTTCGTCAGCTACAGGAGAAGTCCCGCGAACAACAGACGCCCCTCTACGTTGCTTTCATTGATCTCACCAAAGCCTTTGACCTCGTCAGCAGACATGGTCTCTTCAGACCACCAAAGCTACGAAGTATCATCACCTCATTCCATGACAATATGAAAGGCACAATTCAGCATACCGGCGCCTCATCAGACCCCTTTCCTATCCTGAGTGGCGTGAAACAGGGTTGTGTTTTCGCACCTACAGTGTTTGGGATTTTCTTCTCCCTGCTGCTCTCACATGCGTTCAAGTCTTCAGAAGAAGGAATTTTCCTCCACGCAAGATCAGGTGGCAGGTTGTTCAACCTTGCCTGTCTAAGAGCGAAGACCAAAGTATGGCAAGTCCTCATCAGGGAACTCCTCTTTGTTGACGATGCTGCATTAACATCTCACACTGAAGAGTGTCTGCAGAGTCTCATCGACAGGTTTGCGGCTGCCTGCAATGAATTTGGCCTAACCATCAGCCTCAAGAAAACTAACATCATGGGACAAGACGTCAGAAATGCTCCATCCATCAATATTGGCGACCACGCTCTGGAAGTGGTTCAAGAGTTCACCTACCTGGGCTTAACTATCACCAGTAACCTATCTCTCAATGCAGAAATCAACAAGCACATGGGAAAGGTTTCCACTGCTATGTCCAGACTGGCTAAGAGAGTGTGGGAAAATGGCGCACTGACACGGAACACAAAAATCCGAGTGTATCAAGCCTGTGTCCTCAGTACCTTGCTCTACGGCAGCGAGGCCTGGACAACGTATGTCTGCCAAGAGCGACGTCTCAATTCATTCCATCTTCGCTGCCTCCGGAGAATCCTTGGCATCAGATGGAAGGACCATATCTCCAACACAGAAGCCCTCGAGGTGGCCAACATCCCCAGCTTATACACCCTACTGAGTCAGCGGCGCTTGAGATGGCTTGGCCATGTGAGCCACATGCAAGATGGCAGGATCCCCAAGGGCACAATGTACAGCGAGCTCACCACTGGTATCAGACCCACCGGCCGTCCATATCTCCACTTTAAAGACGTCTGCAAACGTGACATGAAGTCCTGTGACATTGATCACAAGTCGTGGGAGTCAGTTGCCAGCGATCGCCAGAGCTGGCAGGCAGCCATAAAGGCGAGGCTAAAGTGTGGCGAGTCGAAGAGACTTAGCAGTTGGCAGGAAAAAAGACAGAAGCGCTAGGGGCGAGCCAACTGTGTAACAGCCCTGACAACCAATCTTTTCTGCAGCACCTGTGGAAGTGTCTGTCACTCTAGTATTGGCCTTTATAGCCACTGCAGGCGCAGCTCCACAAACCATTGACCACCTCCAGGCGCTTACCGAGTCAAGGAGGCCAAAGAAGAGCTAACTAGGACAGTTAGCGAATCTCTTTTTTCGAGTGTGGAAAATTATTTGCTATTTTACTGGTTGAATGACATAAAGTTACTTCTCACAGTCCTGGTTTTTATCGCATAATGGTTTAGCTGGCTGGCTACATGCTAGCATAACATTAGCACATGGTGTAGCTCGCTCTAGTCTGTCAACAAAAGTAACTCACATTCGCATTGAATACTGCTTTGCTTGCTAGCTAGCAAATACAGTTGTGCTGCTCTCCATTGATGTTTGTATGCTCAGCTAATTTATTTACAGGGAGAAATGTGTTTTAAATTGGACTGTGTTTTGATGGCATTAGGTTGGCTAGACATTTTATAAACAGATTAATTGCCCCCATGTCCATGGTGAGTCAATAATTTTGCCAAATGTCCGTGGTGCAACATGTTGGTGCCTATCCCTGCATCAGGTATTGAAAATTTGCAGAATTACTATAAAATCTGGTATGTAAGTTGCACTTTCATTCATAATTCCTGTTAATTCAGCATATTTAGGGCAGAGGTTGCTGATCTTTGGGTTACTTTTTCCTTCCTAAATCTAGAGCACTACGGTCAATTGTAGCACCCCTAACATTGTTCCAAATAATATCAGCAAACACAGCACAGCAACAGGATTGAACCTGGGTCCTTTCCTGGGTGATCTTACCTCTAAGTCTGTGTGGAGAGGGAGGCTACAAATATAAGACAGTAAACAGCTATAACATTCAGGAAGTACACATTTATTTTCTAATAAAATGGTGATCAATAGATGTTAATTGAACTATCTTATTGAAGACTTTAATTGAAGAAACTTGTAGTTCATGCAGACTAAAATATAATGCTATTTGCTGCCATGCTAGATACAAAATGATTTGGTTAATCAATACACAGTTGGGTAAAGAATACTGAGCACAGACTATCACACTGGGTGTCAGCATGAACATAGTAAGAAATATCAAGGTAACAAGCCAAGAGGTATGTCCTTCCACTGAAGAGGAAGAGCTTGGGTCTGATTTGGACAGGGAGAAAGGCTCATCCCAAAACCAACTCCAGACAATTAAAAGATGAAATGCCCTGTCTTTATAATTTGTACGGTGTACTAGCCAGTATTTGCCTATATTTTGAAGCCTCAATACTGTGGCAGTTTCCTCGGGACATGGACATCAGATCTGGGCGTAAATTCCTTTGAATGTGAAGTCTTTTCAAATACAAAATGTGGCATATATTTATCTGTTAGGAGCCATGAAATACATGTCTCAGATGAAGTGACCTGATGAACCAAGTGTCACGGAACTATTTTATTTTCTCCTCTGTTTATAACAGCGTGCCTTTAAGAATCTATCTGAAAACAGTGTACCTTTAAGACACAGAGAAGTTTTAGATTCTTGAGAGCAGTGTGCCACAGCTGCACCTGTTTCCTAGACCACAGCAGGAGAGAGAGAAGGTCACATGGTGTACTGTAAGTTTTATTTGTGAGTAAAGACTGGCTTTCACCGGTCTGAATTGGAGTCCAGCAAAGCATGCTCTGCGCTGAAGGAAGAATTTTGTCTGTCTTAGCAGAAAAACTACATTGAACTATAGGCTGTACTATTGCCTAAACAGGAAAAAAAAACCCTGGACAAAAAGAAAATTTGCCTTTAAGATTGACTCCCCGCTGTTTCTTTGTGTTTGCTGGCATTCTCAGGAAAGTTTTTACCGAAAGACTACCAATTTTAAAATCCAAATAGACCTGTGGCTGTACTCCTTGTTAAAAGAACTGTGACATCTGCTGCAACTGAAGTGCTTTGAATGCCGATCTATGAAAAGACTGTTTTATCAAATTCGCCTGGAGACTTTGAGTGGCATCTGATTGTTCTAATCTGGGACATCTCACCAACCAGGAATGTAACTCACCAGGACTTACAACCCGGCTACTTATTTTATTCTGAAGAAATACTATTTTCAAAACCGGTTAACCATTGATTTTTGAATGTATTTGAGTGAATGGGGGAGTAAGGATAAATAAGAAGTTATAAGGTCTTTAGACATAAGTTTATCTTAATAGTGTTTAAGATTTAGTTTATTAATAAATAGTTAATTTGTTGTCTAAAGATACCTGGTTTGGTCTGTTTTATTCTGGGGTTACTAAAGTGTTTAATTTGGCTAATTTTCAGTAGGTGGGAAAACTTTAATATGCTGCGACCTGTGGGGTATTGGGACTGAATTGACAGTGTATTACTCCCTCCTCGGTCATAATACAAGCTTTAAGTGGCCTGACACACTCCAATAATTATGATATTTTTTTCTCACCTGCATTTCTTATAAATGTCCCATTTAATGTGAAATTTACTGAAAACCCACCATTGCATTTGGGATTGCATTTACAACACTATACACAGGAATAGAAAGTTTTCAATTGATTTTTATTCCATGAGTGTGACAATTTGTTTTGAACTACATTTCTCTTTGCAGAAGAACATCTAGGTTTCGCTAGCTCCAGTGATAGTATTAATTATGGAAGAACCTAACATACTCAGAGAGATACACTGGGCTGAATTTAACGAGTGCGCAAATTTCGCAGTGGTGCACTCTGATGGGAGTGTGAATCACGCATGCGCGGGGGCTCATTTAAATAGAGGAGACGGAGCGGCCGCCCCCGATGACATAGAGGGGGTGGCCACTGCTCCCCTGGCAATGGCGTCCGACACCACTGTGCAGGCACCGGCGCCATTTTTAAAGGATTTTAAGCCCTTACGATTAATTTTAATTTTTAAAGGTGTATCATTATTAATTTTTATTGCATAAAAAATTTTGTGATGGAAGCCCTTCCCCAACCCCCTCAATGGTCATTTCGTTGCCTGGGAGAACCAAAACATGCATTTTTCCCGACCTGAACTTTACCCCCCAACCTTCAAACTTTTGCCCTTCAACCCCTTCCCACCATTCACACAACCAATTGATTTTCCCGCTCCCCCACCCCGCCTGCCCTGAGAATTTTATTCCTCGCCCATCCCCACCAGGTTCTCGCCTCAGAACCCCGTATGGAGCTCGCGAGGGATGAACAGTGGCCATAAAATCGGCGTGGGACGGCCGCCACCTGCAGGTACGTTTATTAGCATCTCATTTTGGTTCATTTGAATATGCAGATAAAAGGTCCACTGTCAGGCAGCAGGGAGGCCGCACTGAGGTCCCCCTGCCCCCGGTAATATGCGGGTCCTTCTCGACATCACTGGTTGGGGTGGGCCTCTCCCCGCAGAATTTTATCGGCCCCCGCACCACGACCTGCGGTGTCGAGGGGCCGGTAAAATTCAGCCCACTGAGTGAGAGAGAGAGAGAGAGAGACAGAGATGTTTGTTATTCAATAATTCATATGGAAGAAACCCTGTATGTGAAGGACTGGACAACCCCAGTGAGTGAAACTATCACAATAACCAACATTATGCCTCCAATGATAGTTGTCCTGAAGTATTTTTTGCAGGATGTTTCAGGTCATATGAGGCTATTAAAGAAGGTTAAGGTTTATGGAATAGATTACAAATTATACAGATGGACTACAAATTGTTTTAGCAAAAGAAGCTGGGGATAACTGTTCTATCTGGGAGGTAGTAGCCATTGATTTTCCATAGTGATCCACACTCGCTCTTTGCTGTTCACAGGATTGTGAATGATACTGTACAGTGCTGGTGGTACATAATATTTTAAAATTTGATGATGCAACTAAGTTGTGTGCAGGTAACACGTAGAAAGGAAATTGATAGTATTGAGTTGAATTTAGAAAAATTAGATGGGCTGAGAATGGCAGACGGGGTGGCACAGTGGCGCAGTGGTTAGCACCGCAGCCTCACAGCTCCAGCGATCCGGGTTCAATTCTGGGTACTGCCTGTGAGGAGTTTGCAAGTTCTCCCTGTGACCACGTGGGTTTTCGCCGGGTGCTCCGGTTTCCTCCCATAGCCAAAGACTTGCAGGTTGATAGGTAAATTGGCCATTATAAGAAAATTGCCCCTAGTATAGGTAGGTGGTAGGGGAAGGTGGGGATGTGGTAGGAATATGGGATTAGTATAAATGGATGGTTGATGGTTGGCACAGACTCGGTGGGCCGAAGGGCCTGTTTCAGTGCTGTATCTCTAAATAAATAAATAAATACATTTTAATCAGGAAAATGTAAGGTAATATACATAGGACTAGGAATAAAAATGATGTGCCTTAACAGTAATTAAAAAGAACTTTTCCTGATCACTGGTTATCCCCTAAATGCCTCTAACCAAGGGGAAGCAATCAGTAATAAGGCAAATTGGGTGCTGGGATACATCTGGATGTCATTGCATTGTAAGTCAGAATAAGTTATAATGATGTTGTTTAGGTTACTGGTGAGACCAGTTCTGAAGCAGTGTGCAGTTTTGGCCACCCATTTCAGAAAGGATAATGAACCATTGGAAAAAGTTTAGAGAAATATGACATGGATGATTCTAGATCTTAGAGAACTAAGTATAAGGAGAGATGCAGATGATAAAACATATTTTTGTTGGTTCAGAGAGACATGTTCCAGTCTTTAGATGAGGTAGAGATAAGTAAAGTATTTAGCTTGGACAGTGAGCACAAAACTTGAAGACGTAATTACAGAATTTTCCACCTGGGACAAGATTAGAAGGATACTGGTTGTGTAGAACAGATTAGCAGAAGAAGTGAATTGAAGGAATACCTGTCAAGAGGATTGAATTATAGACATATTAGGGTAAGTTTTCAACTTCATTAATACAATTGGCATTTTGGATCTGCCATCTCTTTCAGAAACATCCTCATTTTCATTTCCATTAGCTTTGATTAATTGAAATGAAAATCGGTTTCCATAATATTTGACTGATCTGAAATGCCAGTTTTACCCCTGAACAGCAAGTTGAAAATCTACCCCATTAATCGGGATTAGGAAGAGAACCTAGGGATATTGGTTTGGAGAAGCGAATCCTTGATTGACACAGTCTTGCATGGAATATGGAAAGAGTTGACTTAATATGCTGAAGTTCTCATTCAAAACGTTCTTAATGTTTGTCTGTTGGTTTAATTGCATAATGGAGCTCTATATTATTGTCCATGTCAGGCTGAGAGGGTGTAGAGAGAGAGAGAGAGAAAAAGAAAAAGCAAGACAGAAAAAATATGGTTTGGTTAGGAAAGGAAGGAAGAGTTTGTGATAAAGTAGAAATTTTGTTCCAATAGATTTACATTTATATATTGTTTTAAAACTATGGGAATCAGAATAAAATGGGACCTTCCCCATGTTTAGAATTGAGGAACCAATATTGTCCAGCAAGAATAGAGGATGATTCTTTTGACTGAGGGGTAGTTAAAATAAAGACTTTCCTACAGAGGTGACTTGGAATAATGTGCTTAAAATGTAAATGAAGATTGCAAAGTGTCAGCATCTGATCAAACATACCAAAAGGCTATTGTAAATTACACTTCAACACTGTATAGCAGATCTCCTTAGAGGTTCACAAACTGCAGGTGTTATGAGGTTATCAATGGGCTGTAAGGATGATTCCAACTGTTACTCATTAACAGGTAATCCTGCAATATGCAAAATATGTTGTGTGATTATCTTTAAGAGTAATGTACCTTTAAGATCTTAGTATGCTAATGAGCTAAGTACCAGGATGTGATCATGTGACTACATGCCAGTCCCACTCTGCTACTGTTACACCAAGAGGCAAATGCTGTAATAGTAGTTCTGTACTGTATGTAATTGTTAGCTGTTTAATAAACCTGTTTGAGATTTTCAATCAATCTGAACACCATGCATCTCATTTATGTTGCAACAGACAACATAAACAGCTTCTCATTGCATGGTGGCAGTGATGGATAAAGAAAGCTTCTCATTGCATGGTGGCAGCTGTGGTGAGAAGAAAAAAATCCAAGTTTAAAGACCACAGGAAAACAGCTTTTAAAAACTACCTCACTACAGCTGTAAGAGAGAAAGTTAAAGAAAATACTAGCCCAAATAGGGAAAGAAGAAAACACTTACCTCAAGCTGTAGAAGACAGAGCTGAATGATCGGCTGCAAGAAAATTAGGCGAGTCATTCTGTTGATGGGCAAGGGATACTGCTTTAAGAAAAAAAGCTTTGAAATCCTTCAGCAGATAGATCTTTTTCTCTCAAAAAGCTCTGAAGTGCCTCAAAATTGATCTTTTTCAAAGCCTCTGTTTAAAAAAAATGGAGAAGATCAGACTTCCCTCCCAGGCTGAACAGTGGGTTGTGCCATTACAGAAGGCATTCGACAGCAAAAAGCACGGGAATCCTCCATTCACGCAGCTTGCAACTGAAGCTATAAAATGTAACCCCATTAAAACATCTCAACCATGAAGGGCTTTTGTTCGCTCAGTCAGAGTTAAAAAAAACTCAGAAAACCACTCAACCGTGAAGAATTGCCTTTTGAAGGGCTGTATAAACAAACTAGCAGAAAAAGGCACTTGTAATATCTATTGCACAGCTGTGTAAACAAACCAGCCTAGTACTGGAAGCAAGACAAACAGACAAGCTGCTGCTGTCAATCAAATCAACCAAGAGATTGACCCGAAACGTTAACTCTGCTTCTCTTTCCACAGATGCTGCCAGACCTGCTGAGTGGTTCCAGCATTTCTTGTTTTTATTGAAGATATTGATGGTCTGGTGAGATGGGCAGAAAAGTGGCAAATGGAATTCAACCTGGAGAAGTGTGAAGTGATGCATTTGGGGAGGTCAAACAAGGCAAAGGAATACACAATTAATGGGAAAATACTGAGAAGTGTAGAGGAAGTGAGGGACCTTGGAATGTATGTCCACAGATCCCTGAAGGTAGCAGGACAGGTCGATAAGGTGATTAAAAAGGTATATGGAATCATTTCCTTTGTTAGCCGAGGTATAGAATATAAGAGCAGGGAGGTTATGCTGGAACTGTATAACTCATTGGTTAGACCACGACTTGAGTACTATGTGCAGTTCTGGTCACCTCATTACAGAAAGGATGTAATTGCACTCAAGAGGGTACAGAGGAGATTTATGAGGATGTTGCCAGGACTGGAAAAATGCAGCTATGAGGAAAGATTGGATAGGCTGGGGTTGTTCCCCATTGGAACAGAGAAGGCTGAGGGGAGATCTGATTGAAATGTACAAAATTTTAAGGGACCTGAAAAGAGTGGAGGTGAAGGACCTGTTCATCTTAGGAGAAAGGTCTGTGAATAGGGGGCATAGATTTAAAGTGATTGGTAGAAAAATTAGAGGAAAGATGAGGAAAAAGCTTTTCACCCAGAGGATGGTGGGGGTCTGGAACTCACTGCCTGAAAGGGCAGAGACCCTTAATTCATTCAAAAGGAGTCTGAATATGCACTTCAAGTACTGTAATCTGCAGGGCTATGGACCAAACGCTGGAAGGTGGGATTAGAATAGGTGGATTGTTTTTCAGCTGGCACAGACATGATGGGCCAATTGGTCTCTTTCTGTGCCTTAAACCTTCTATGATTCTATTACATTTGGCCTGCCTGTGCAAGAAGTCTGGATCCAAAGATGCGGCCAGAAGTCACGGAAGGACACAGGCAACCAGACGGCAGGGCAAAAGCAGCAAGGAACGCTCCAGAGCCCCGTGTCAATGCAAGCCGATACACGAGGTCACCAGCGAAACAGATCTGAGACAAGACCCAGAGAGAAGTAATTCTCAGTGAAAAGACGAACAGGCATTCCACATTGTGAACCTGACACATCATGTTGATGAGGTTCAACAACTGCAAGCTTTCGCCACTATCAACATGACGTGCCCAAAGAAAGCTGGCAAACATACACCCAAGGTCAAGATTGACACCGGCGTTAGTGCAAATATCCTACCAGTCTGAATCCTCAAAGATATGTACCGGAGTCACTGGAGATCGATGATACAACTGACAACTGCTAAACTATCTGCATACAATGGGTCACCCATCCCTTGCAGTGGCACATTAACAATGCAATGCAGCTATGGCAATTTGGCTTGGAAACCACAAACATTCTACCTAGTAGACATGAGCGGACCAGCAGTGGCAGGGCTACCAGAGTGTAAGGATTTCAGCATCATAACTATTCATGAGAGCATTGCCAAGGGGAAATTTCCAATAACTGGAACCTGCTCGCAGACTCTGACCAGCATCAAACGGTGCAGTTTGGAAACCCAGCAACAGCACAACCATGCTACGCCTTCACTTTTTTGTTTTCTAGAGAACCGCCAACATCACAACGAGCCAGAATGGACAGGTATCTCCATGAGACCAGGTACTCTTACCCCCAACAAGTCCTCAACTTTGAGCCCCAAGCCTTCAGACATGGAGGATTAGGAGAGGCAAAGGACACACAATGTCCTGAAGAGGCAAAGGAGGAATGAGTTGAAGCAATGTCAATTGGATCTTCGAGATGAGGTGCCGGAACTTTCCAAGAATGACGAGACCCCAAAAGTGGTCATCTTGAGAAAAGCAACAGAGTATGTTAGCAGGCTGAAGGCAGAGCAACAGAAAATGAATGCAGAGCGGGAGAAACTGCAGAAAGAACTGCAACATATGAGACACATAGTCCCTGACCAAGAATTGTCAAACCACCAAAACGTCTTGTGGACATTTGAGCCTTTATTCTTGTAAATTTCATATTCTCTAGCCATGTGTAAATAATTTTGATATTATCTAATTTCATGTGTTTTTATTTTTCGCATACAAGACTTACCTTTGAAAAGAAGGGGGATGTTGTGTGATTGCCTTTAAGCGTAATGTACCTTTAAGATCTTAGTATGCTATTGAGCTAAGTGCCAAGATATAGTCATGTGACTACATGCTCATCTCACTCTGCTACTGTAACACCAAGAGGCAAGTCCTGTAATAGTAGCTCTGTGCCGTATATAGTTGTTAGTTATTTAATAAACCTGTTTGAAGATTTTCAATCAACGTGAACTTCACGCATCTCATTTATGTTGCATCAGACAACATAAAAAGCTTCTCATTGCAGCATAAATTTATTTTTGGAAGTGCTCACGACCCCTGGTGTCCCTGCTACCATAGAGAAATAAATAAATAGCTACCCCCTCCCCCCTCAGACTCTACCCCAGAACTCTGCTTCAAAAATCTGTTGAAAGGTTCATTGCCCCGAGTTTTGTAGCTCTGTGGAAGGTCTGGTTTTGTTTGCTCCCTGTATCAAAGACCTTGTGAGACCTGGGCACCCCTGATGCTGAAAGGGAACAGATAAATAGTCCTCCTTTAAAAACTTGTCTTGGTCTCAAAAATCACTTTTTTCACCCTGTGGCCTGCATATTTCTGGATAGTTTATTTTACCCTGCTTGAATTTCATGTTGCCGTCATCTTAAATCGAAAAATAAATTAATACTTGTGTCCTCAATGTTTGCATAAAAAATCTTTTTTTCACCTCCTCCAAGAACCCAATCGATTCATTACTCCCGTTTCCACCCCTAAACAATGTGACCACAGACCCAGTCTTGTTCTGTCTGCAGAGGATTGTTTTGCCCCTGAAGTAGTTGAGGTGAATAGCATAGATGCCTTTAAAGGGAAGCTAGATAAGTACATGAGGGAGAAAGGATGTCTTGATAGGGTTAGATGGAGTAGGGGGAGGTAAACACCAGTGTAGGGCAGTTGGACCAAATAGACTTTCTGTACTATAAACTCTATGTAATTCTATGTAACCTGCTCACACCCTCAACCCAGAGAGAGGAGACACCCGCAGTTTTCCTTTCGATGAAGCTGCTTGCATTAATTTAGTGGCAGGGAAATTCCTTGCATATGCTCACACTTCGCTGGTAGTGGAAGCATGCATAAATGGGGTTTTTCCTGCAATTCACAAAATAATGGCAACAAAGCGGGAGCAGATCTGAGGAAATTCATGGTTTGAGTTCTAAAGATAAAATTGGACTTCATCCTAAAAGCCAAAAGTGTAAGGGAGCAAAATCAAAGCAGCTTGAATTAGAATTAGAATTGATGGATCTCTTTGATCAAATAAGTGACAGCTATGATAGAAGCCCATTGAATGGAGATGGCCAAGGTGGCCAATAAAAGAAAATTCAGCTACCATTAAAGCTCCAGATTTACACTGCTCACTTCCTAATCTCTCCTTGCTTCACTATTGATGCCTTGTGGGCCTCTTCTGACCATCTCTGGTTCTGCTTACCTTTTCTGTCCTTACCCAAGACTTGCTTTTGGCAGCCCCCTCTTGTGATGCATCCTGCGTGGCAATATGGGTGAGACATAACAGAAGTTGAGCAGAAACAGATAGCCATGTCTGTTTGGGAGAAACAAAGCCCTCAGTCTGAGCTGAAGCATCTGCACGAGGGCAAGCAAAGTGAGAGGAGAAGGGCTCCAACTGTAATGCCAATTGTGCTTCACCATCCAAGTCAAGATTCAGAAATGGTGAGACTTTCCTTTCCCAGACTGTCTGTCCACATGTGAAAACAGTCAAAGTGGGGTTGGGTGGGAGGACAAACTCCAATGTTGCAGAGCACTGAGGTTCTATTATTAAATTACTAATGTGAGTATGAAATTTAACCAAGAATTTAGAGTTACTACACCAATTATCTGTTAAATCTCTTCACTTAAGCCTTTCCTTTAATATGTGATTCACTCATTACAGGTGAAATTTTATTCTTTCCCTGAGGCATTCCCGCCCTGTTGCCAATTAAGGACCATAACTGGGCAATTAACCCCAATTAAGGGCCTCTTTCCGCCGCAGCCGCAATTACCTGTGTGATGGGCGGCCCTATCACTGCACGGGAAGCACAGTAGGAAAAACCGTGTGGGGCGCTTCACGGCTCTGAGGAAGTGGTTCCCGTTAAAAGGAACATAGTGCCTTGCTGCCAACCCCCCTCCCCCTGCCCCCCTCCCCCTTCCCCCTTCCCTTATGACCCCCACCCCGCAAGACCCCTCCCGCCCTGACCTACCTGAGGCCTAGCTCCAGCCATGCTCCTCGGCCTCAGGATGGTCAATTCTAGCAGCAGCCACCGCCTCTGCAGTGGTGCTGCTGCTGCCATTCTCCCCTGAGTCCTCTGATTGGCCAGAAGCTCTGCAAGGGTGGGACTTCTGACAACAGGGTCCTAAATCCAATGGGAGGCCTGCCATTATCCACTTAAATGCCTGATTGGCACTAAATTTGGTGGGCCTTCCGGAAAATAAGTGGCGTGGGAATCTTGGTATTGGTTTCTAAGGACGTCAAGACCCCTGCCGCCAGGTTAAAATTCTCCCCTATGTATCACTACATTCCAGATAAGTCTGAAGCCAGCTGGATATCCACCAGACAGCATCCTGTTAAGATAACTGCACCACCACCACCCCCCCCTCCCCACCACCTTCCCTTGCTATTTTATGGCCCCCCAACCTCCCAGCCCATCACTAGAGGGATGATAAAATTCAGTCCAATGTGTGGGTCTGGTGCCAGTGACATCATCGGGGCAAATCTGCCATTTTGACCTGAGACCTGATGGGGGAGCAGTGGTGACTTCCCTTCAAATCCAAACCTCATGGGACCAGCAGCCAGGCCTTAGGGGCCTGTAGGCCTGGAATCTAGCCTGCAGGCATACATAATGGAAAATAGTGAGTGTGCTGCCTATGATCTTTTGACATGCATGGTTGGTTGGTGGGGTCACAGCTCATGGGTTTTGTTAGAACTGGTGGGCGTAGCTCATGCTGCTGGCACATACTCATAAAATTACCCCCTGATGGTCATGCTCCTTCTCCTCTGTCCCAATAATCTGTTTTAACCCTAAGTGGCAGAGGGAACCTCATATTTCAATAACAGCCATCCTAGTGACCTTTCTGAGTAAGAGTAACTCTTTAACACAAATTATTTTCAAAGTAAAGGCAATTTCATGCCAGGGACCTGTGCTAACTGCAGCTTGGGTTAAGACTCTCCAAGATCATTCACTTAGGTACTTTACAGTTGTGAGTGAAAGTTTGGAGACTTTCATCAATCTGGCTGCCTTGAAACACAGGTTGCAGAGGTGAAAGGTCAATGTTCTCACTAACTGCGCCACCCAGTTTCACAATGATTTATGAAGTGGACTGGATCTGTGCTTCAATTGCTTTAGGATGGGGCTGGGATGCTTCTGCTGGTAATTTAGAAGCACTTTAACACAATCTTTCTTGCTTAGAAGCTAAGCTGCCGCTATTGTGAACTGATTTTAAAATGGGGAAAATTGCAAAGAATCCAAGTGCAATCTAAAATAGATTCTTAAAGTAGGGTAGGAACGAATTTAGAATTCATTTTCTAGAAGTAGATTAAAATGTTTTCTAAATTTCCCCAATCCAGGCCAAGTTTGGACTTTAGACACCATTGCTGCCTCTTCTGAGGAAATGTAGTAACAGGTGAATGATAGAAAATGAACAGAACATAAGTAGAAAATTGATCAGCCTTGCAATTCAAACACAGGTTGCAAGATCTGAATTTCCAATTCTCAATTTCAATTTCTGCAGCTCCTCCTCCCCAGATGTTCTGGTGCCAACCTCGAAAGTTGCTGCGAATGAGGTGCACGAAACAGCAGAAATTTCGACTTGTTGGCAGCAGACTCAGAGACCATTAAACAAGTGGGAAACAGTGTCATCTGTTTGCAATGAAGTCAAACTCTGAAAACACGGTTGACTTCTTTTCATGTCAAGACAGACCTGTAAGGAAATAGGTTGGTAAAAACAAACAAGTCAGTGTTTTATATTGTTAATTACAATTATTTATTTCATAAGAAAGCTGTAATGTAATCTCTGCATCCTGTATTGGAGCGGCAGTGACCCACAACTAGTTTTTTTTTCTAGAGGAAATGTCACAACTAAAGAAAGTGCACCTGACAAAATATACAGGCAGCTGCTGTGCCCGTCAACTTCACTGCACTGAAACACACAACTTAAAATGCTTTTTAACTTTTTTCACCATCTATTTCTCGTTTTAGGCTTTGCAAAGATCCCAATGGCTTAATTGGAATACTGGTCCCCTGCTGGATAATATATACAGAGAAAGCCATCTGCTTTCTCACTGAGTACTATATCACTCTTCACACATTCCTGACTGACAGACTTGGGTCCACCATAAACTCTTTGCAATGAGCTATGGAACTGGGTCTATGGAACCAGAGTTTGGAGCCTGAGATTCCTCAAGTTGATGTGAAGTGCTGTCACTGTGATTAACAGATGTGGATAAAGGCAACGGCATATTTTATTGTTGTTTTTCTAGGAACTGGAGAAGGATTTTTATTGAGAAATGTCCAGAATCAAAACAAGTCTCCCAGAGAAACTACTGTACCATGGAGATTTTTGGAGGTGCAAAAAACGATACAGTTTAGTCAACTCATTACTTGAGAACTCCCTCGACACAACAATGTGCACGATTTTAAAATTGTTTTAACCCCTTCAGCACTCAAAGACTTTTAGTGTTCAGAACACATGCAACTTTCCTTTCATGTACAGCTGCAAAATGGATTTTGTAAAAATGAGTTTTGTAAAAGTCAAGTCAGAAACCAAAGTACATTCATTATCGTAATTCATTATATTATATTTCAGAGGAAATGTACTTGGAGGAAGTATCTAAAATTAGTAAAACAATAAATCACTGATATGTTAACACAGATGCTGGTCTTGATATTCATTGTTTGAGCAAACCTGCATCTAATGATTTTGGTAATCAGCTGAAAACAGTTTTGTTTTTGCCATTTTTTGACAAAACTTCTTTGGTGATTTTATCTACAAAGACTTTTGACTTTGCTGGTTGTTGAGGGAGGAGTGCAGGAGTACACAGCAAAGCCTTACTTGTGGAGACTCTGGGCCCAGTACATGTTTATGTTCTGCCCCAGTCTGAGCAGATGGAAGGTGATTATTTCAATGTGATTTTTAAGGGAAGATGTGATACCAGAAACACATGAATGTCAATGTCTGTAAATTATACTAAGATCCTTATAATTAATAAAGAAAGGACACTTGCATTTCATAAGACAAAACTAGATGTCAATCTAGATCCTGCAAATCAAAGGAAAGTGTGAATTGCCGCTTATCACCAAAGAAAAGACTCAAAAACTTTCAGAATTTTGCTTTTGTGGAATCTGAGGGAGAAGCCGTCCTCCCCTAACTAGAGGAAGCAACTTTGAAAAATGCTGGACTGCCCTCAACCCCCTCCTGACCACCTTACCACCACACTCCCTGCACCCCTAAATCCATTCCCTCCAGACTTACCTGTGGGTTTGAGGGTGGAGCAAAATTGATAAGGTGAGCTGCATTGGGGCACCTCTTTGGTGCCTGCAGTTCACCTGAATTATTATGACAAGGTCCAACGATAAAATTAACTCGGTTCTCGGGCCTTAATGGTATTGACATGCCATTGCTGCGGGCTGCAGAAATCGAGCTATGTTTGGGACATTGAGGAATATAGGATGCAATGGCTTTTGTCTATCAGAGAAATAAATATTTTTAGCAGTATTGGAAATGAGATTGTTCACTGTTTGACTCCCTTTCATCCTATTTCAAGGCCAAATGCCATCATTTTATTTACGGTGGAGAGAACAACAGCCATGACAACTAATGAAGAAACATTTACCAATTTTAAGCTGCCTGTCTATATGATCTATGAATTCAATTCTTTTTTAATTAAGCCGATTAAAGGCTTTGCTCCCTCACTGATTTTCTCTGCTACTTTTTTTCTTCCCTTCACTTCACCAGAAGACATTGACTGTTCACTATAGAAGGGCTCCAGGGCACCAATCATTGTCTGATACAAACACAGAAAAAATTATGGCACAGAATGAGGCAATTCGGCCCATCATGTCTGTGCTGGCCGAAAAAAGCCTTATCCCACCTGGAGGTTACGGCACCTCAAGTGCAGATCCAAGTGTTTTTTTAAATGTGATGCACGTTTCTGCCTCTACCACCCTTTCAGGCAGTAAGTTTCAGACCCCCACCACAATCTGGATGAAAAACTTAAACAACTCCCCACTAATCCTTTTATCAATTACTTTAAATGCATGCCTCCTAGTTATTGACCTCTCTGCTAAGGGAAATAGGCCCTTCCGATCCACTCTATCTAGCCCCCTCATAATTTTATATAACTCATTTAAATCTCCCCTCTGTCTCCTCTGTTCCAAGGAAAAAAACCCCAGCCTATGACAGATATCAATTAGAAAATACTATTAGTACCAGGCTGAATATAGAAGGTTCAGAGGGGAAGTGAAGAAGCAAAGAGACAGTATGATAGGAGACAGGCAGCCAACATAAAAGGAAATCCCAAAGTCCTCTATGGACATATAAATAGTAAAAAGCCTGTAAAAAGAGGAGTGGGGCCGATTAGGGACCAAAAAGGGGATTTACGCATGGAGGCAGAAGGCATAGCTGAAACATTAAATGAATACTTTGCATCTACCTTTACCAAGGAAGAAGATGCAAACCAGGCAATGGTGAAAGAGGAGGTAATTCAGACACTAGAAGAGTTTAAAATTTATAAGGAGGAGGTACTGGATAGGCTTTTTAAAATTCATTCATGGGATGTGGGCGTCGCTGGCCAGGCCAGCATTTATTGCCCATCCCTAATTGCCCTTGAGAAGGTGGTGCTGAGCTGCCTTCTTGAACCGCTGCAGTCCATTTGGGGTAGGTACACCCACAGTGCTGTTAGGAAGGGAGTTCCAGGATTTTGACCCAGCGACAGTGAAGGAACGGCGATATAGTTCCAAGTCAGGATGGTGTGTGGGTTGGAGGGGAACTTGCAGGTGGTGGTGTTCCCATGTATTTGCTGCCCTTGTCCTTCTAGTTTGTAGAGGTCATGGGTTTGGAAGGTGCTGTCTAAGGAGCCTTGGTGCATTGCTGCAGTGCATCTGTAGATGGTACACACTGCTGCCACTGTGCGTCGGTGGTGGAGGGAGTGAATGTTTGTAGATGGTGTGCCAATCAAGCGGACTGCTCTGTCCTGGATGGTGTCGAGCTTCTTGAGTGTTGTTGGAGCTGCACCCATCCAGGCAAGTGGAGAGTATTCCATCACACTCCTGACTTGTGCCTTGTAGATGGTGGACAGGCTTTGGGGAGTCAGGAGGTGAGTTACTCGCCTCAGGATTCCTAGCCTCTGACCTGCTCTTGTAGCCACGGTATGTATATGGCTACTCCAGTTCAGTTTCTGGTCAATGGTAGCCCCTAGGATGTTGATAGTGGGGGATTCAGCGATGGTAATGCCATTGAATGTCAAGGGGAGATGGTTAGATTCTCTCTTGTTGGAGATGGTCATTGCTTGGCACTTGTGTGGTGCGAATGTTACTTGCCACTTATCAGCCCAAGCCTGGATATTGTTCAGGTCTTGTTGCATTTCTACACGGACTGCTTCAGTATCTGAGGAGTCACGAATAGTGCTGAACATTGTGCAATCATCAGCGAACATCCCCACTTCTGACCTTATGATGGAAGGAAGGTCATTGATGAAGCAGCTGAAGATGGTTGGACCCAGGACACTACCCTGACGAACTCCTGCAATGATGTCCTGGAGCTGAGATGATGGACCTCCAACAACCACAACCATCTTCCTTTGCGCCAGGTATGACTCCAGCCAGCGGAGCGTTTTCCCCCTGATTCTCATTGACCTCAGTTTTGCTAGGGCTCCTTGATGCCATACTCAGTCAAATGCTGCCTTGATGTCAAGGGCAGTCACTCTCACCTCACCTCTTGAGTTCAGCTCTTTTGTCCATGTTTGAACCAAGGCTGTAATGAGGTCAGGAGCTGAGTGGCCCTGGCGGAATCCAAACTGAGCGTCACTGAGCAGGTTATTGCTAAACAAGTGCCGCTTGATGGCACTATTGATGACACCTTCCATCACTTTACTGGTGATTGAGAGTAGGCTGATGTGGCGGTAATTGGCCGGGTTGGACTTGTCCTGCTTTTTGTGTACAGGACATACCTGGGCAATTTTCTATATTGCCGGGTAGATGCCAGTTATGTAGCTGTACTGGAACAGCTTGGCTAGGGGTGCTGCAAGTTCTGGAGCACAGGTCTTCAGTACTATTGCCGGAATATTGTCAGGGCCCATAGCCTTTACAGTATCCAGTGCCTTCAGTCATTTCTTGATATCACGTGGAGTGAATCGAATTGTCTGAAGTCTAGCATCTGTGATGCTGGGGACTTCAGGAGGAGGCCGAGATGGATCATCAACTCGGCACTTCTGGCTGAAGATTGTTGCAGATGCTTCTGCCTTATCTTTCGCACTGATGTGCTGGGTTCCCCCATCATTGAGGATGGGGATATTTGTGGAGCCACCTCCTCCAGCTAGTTGTTTAATTGTCCACTACCATTCACGGCTGGATGTGGCAGGACTGCAGAGCTTAGATCTGATCTGTTGGTTATGGGATCGCTTAGCTCTGTCTATCGCATGCTGCTTACGCAGTTTGGCATGCAGATAGTCCTGTGTTGCAGCTTCACCACGTTGACACCTCATTTTGAGGTATGCCTGGTACTGCTGCTAGCATGCCCTCCTGCACTCTTCATTGAACCAGGGTTGGTCTCCTGGCTTGATAGTAATGGTAGAGTGGGGGATATGCCAGGCCATGAGGTTACAGATTGTGGTTGAGTACAATTCTGCTGCTGCTGATGGCCCACAGCGCCTCATAGATGCCCAGTTTTGCATTGCTAGATCTTTTCGAAATCTGTCCCATTTAGCACGGTGATAGTGCCACACAACATGATGGTGGGTATCCTCAATGTGAAGGCGGGACTTCGTCTCCACAAGGACTGTGCGGTTGTCACTCCTACCAATATTGTCATGGACAAATGCATCTGCAGCAGACAGATTGGTGAGGACGAGGTAAAGGATGTTTTCCCCTCTTGTTGGTTCCCTCACCACCTGCCGCATACCCGGTCTAGCAGCTATATCCTTTAGGACTCGGCCGGCTCGGTCAGTAGTGGTGCTACCGAGCCACTCTTGGTGATGGACATTGAAGTCCCCCACCCAGAGTACATTCTGTGCCCTCGCCACCCTCAGTGCTTCCTCCAAGTGCTGTTCAACATGGAGGAGTACTGACTCATCAGCTGAGGGAGGGCAGTAGGTGGTAATCAGCAGGAGGTTTCCTTGTCCATGTTTGATCTGATCCATGAGACCTCATGGGGTCCGGAGTTGATGTTGAGGACTTCCAGGGCAACTCCCTCCCTACTGTATACCACTGTGCCGCCACCTCTGGTGGGTCTGTCCTGCTAGTGGGACAGGACATACCCGGGGATGGTGATGGCAGTGTCTGGGACATTGTCAGGTATGATTCTGTGAGTATGACTATGTCAGGCTGTTGCTTGACTAGTCTGTGGGACAGCTCTCCCAACTTTGGCACAAGCCCCCAGATGTTAGTAAGGAGGACTTTGCAGGGTCGACAGGGCTGGGTTTGCCATTGTCGTTTCCCGTGCCTAGGTCAATGCCGGGTGGTCTGTCCGGTTTCATTCCTTTTTATTGACTTTGTTTCGGTTAGATACAACTGAGTGGCTTGCTAGGCCATTTCAGAGGGCATGTAAGAGTCAACCACATTGCTGTGGATCTGGTGTCACATGTAGGCCAGACCAGGTAAGGACAGCAGATTTCCTTCCCTAAAGGACATTAGTGAACCAGATGGGTTTTTACAACAATCGACAATGGTTTCATGGCCATCATTAGACTAGCTTTTTTTATTCCAGGTTTATTAATTGAATTCAAATTCCACCTTCTGCTGTGGTGGGATTTGAACCCATGTCTCCAGAGCAATACCCTGGGTCTCTGGGTTACTAGTCCAGTGACAATACCACTACGCCACCGCCTCCCCTGTCTGTACTTAAAGTGGATAAGGTACCAGGACCAGATGAGATGCATCCAAGGATACTGAGGGAAGTGAGAGTAAATATTTTGGAGGCACTGGCCATAATTTTTCAGTCTTCCTTAGACTTGGGGGTGGTGCCAGAGGACTGGAGAATTGCAAACATTACACCCTTATTCAAAAAAGGCCATAAAGGTAAGCCCAGCAACTACAGGCCAGTCAGTTTAGCTTTGGTGTGGTGATACTTCTAGACAGAATAATTTGGGACAAAATATTGTCATAACTGAGGCGGGAGGAGTGCACTGTTAATTCTCTCCCACTTTTCCACAGGTCACAGCATATCAATAAATTTTCCCACTTACCGAAACAGCCAATTAGATACTCTATTTATCCCCAGAATAAAGCACACCAACCAGGTTTCTTTAATAAACAACAAAATTATCCATTTATTATAAACCAGGTCTTAACCAATAATGAAGTTAATATATACGCGAATTGAGATATTAAAGCCCTGTATTTTATCCTCGACCTCATGCACACGCACATGCATCCAAAAACCAGTTAACCAGGAAAAAAGGGATTTTTGTTTACAGCTGTTACAAAGGAACAGAAGGAATAAAAGAAATAACTTTTACTGAAGAGAAGAGATGGAAGTCCTTTGTTTTGGCGGGGTGTCCCAAAGTCAAATAGTTAGCTACCACTAGGAATATTTCCAGGCGAGGTTGATGAACAGTCTGTTTGGGTAGGTGTTCAGGGAAATTCAACTGCAGAAGGCTTCACATAGGTCTTATAGCAGGTGTTCAGCAGCAGAGGTTTCAGTACTCACATATTCGATGAAAAGTTAATTTGAAGATGCAAGGTTTCTGCAAATATTCGGCAGTTTTTCAAATATACAGGAGGCAAAAGTACCACTTCATACAGGCTTTTGCTTTTCAATAGCAGTGATTCTTCAAAAAGAGGTAACAGTTATCTGTTTTTTCTTCTGATCTCCTGGCAGGTCCATATGTAGATTCCAACTGCCTGCTTTTAGTCCAAAAACCAGCATCTTTTAACAGTCCAAAGTGAAACCAAAACTTTTTTCCAGGCAAGTCTCATACTAATGATAAATTTTCTCTTATCACAGCAAAAAAATAGCACTTAAGTCAAACCTGTAGTATTTACTTGAAATCACCTGCTTTCCAGTAAATTACTTATTTACTGGTTAAACATTTGTTGAATTTCCTTTCAAAAAAACACCCAAATGTCAGCCTCTTCAGTTTAAAAATATAGATTCCAAGTTTTAACAAAAATATGTGGAAATTGCGTAACACCTTCACCCTTGGCGAATTGTAATACGATTTCTGAACGCTTTTCATTACAATGTATAAAACAGAAGTTGAAAACATTTTAAAACACATTTTCCACACTCATGCCTCCCATTCACTCTATACTAAGAGTTAATACAATTTTGTTTTGTCCCATCTTTACTCATATACTCAAACAAATTTACATTCATGCCGACAAGAATTATGCCGACAACCAATTTAAGATTGTCAGTAGGACTCGCAGTGTGGTGCATTTGCATGTACTGGAAGCTACATATGTTAATACACAGACTGAAAGAACATGTGCACACGTTGCGCCTGTTTCAGCTAAACAAAATAATTGACAGCCATTCGCTGGTTCAGTCCTCAGGGCAATGTCTTGACCAATCAGAGTCAAGCTGCCTGGTTCAAATGTCAAACAAAGCTTGGCAGTTAACTGTCACTCACCATAAACTGGTGTATTCTCCATGGCAACACCTCTACCAACCAGAGTTCATGTGCCAACCAATCAGCACTCTCTTCTCGTACCGTCTAAAGTTGTTGCTTTCCCTTACATTGGTATTCTTGTGGATGTGTCCTGATGAATGCAAGATGAAAAACCTCGACAACATGTCTCTATTTGCAGCAATACTCAAGATTTGTACTACCAAATGACCAAAGTTAGATTTGTGACAAAGCATCTGCAATAACATTATTTTTTCCCGAAATGTGGACAATCTTTAAGGGCTACAACAGATCAGATCTTGATCTGAATATTCTGGCATTCTGGGTTTTACATTTTCCCACAAAGGTTTTAGTTTAGTTTAGAGATAGAACACTGAAACAGGCCCTTCGGCCCACCGAGTCTGTGCCGACCATCAACCACCCATTTATACTAATCCTACGCTAATTCCATATTCCTACCATATTCCCCACCTGTCCTTATATTTCCCTACCACCTACCTATACTAGGGACAATTTATAATGGCCAATTTACCTATCAACCTGCAAGTCTTTGGCATGTGGGAGGAAACCGGAGCACCCGGAGGAAACCCACGCTGAGCTATGGTGAGCTATGATCAGTATATACCAGTGTTTCTTTGTAGTCATGGCGGACATGGACTTCAAAATGTTTAAGAGCCAATTATAGACCTAATGTTTCTTTTCCATGGTGGAATATCTTTTTTGGTGTCAATTTAGTTTTTTTTTAAATGTATCCCACTGGTCTTTCTATGCCCAATTCATCATCTTGTAACAGGACTGCAGCATCAATCGCTACCTTTAAAGGGCTTAGTGAAATTTGGAGAAGCCAACAGTGGTTCATTAGTCAAAATGGCCTTCAACTTTTCAAAAGATGCCTGGCACACCCCTGACCAGACTACCTTGGTTTACTTTTTCTGCAGCAAATCTGTTAGTGGAGCAGCTACAATGCTGAAATTTGGTACAAACTTTCTGCAGCAACCACACATCCCCAAAAATCTCATGATTCCCTACTTAGTGTTAGGGATAGGGAACTCCACCAAGGCTTGTACTTTTGTTGTTCTTGGCAACACTTGTCCTTGCCCTACTATATGCCCGAGGTAGGTCACTCTTGCTTTTGTGAATTCGCTTTTGGCCAGGTTTACCACTAAATCAGTTGCTTGAAATTTTTTTAACAGAGTTTCTAGCTGTTTCAAGTGTTCCTTCCAAGTGTTACTGTATACCAGCAAATCATCAAGATAAACTACACAGTTAGGAACACTGGTTACCACTTGATTCATTAATCTCTGAAAGATTGCTGGGGCATTTTGTAGTCTGAATGGCATCATTCGGCACTGGTAAAGACCGTCTAGTGTGACAAAAGCCTATATTTCTTTAGCTCGGGGTGTTAAAGGAACTTGCCAGTATCCCTTTAACAAATCTATTTTTGCAAGAAACATGACATTGCCCATTCTGTCAATACAGTCTTCCAAGTAAGGGATTGGGTAGGAGTCTGCCTTTGTTACTGCATTAAATTTTCTGTAGTCTATGCAAAGTCTGGTTGAACCGTCAGGCTTAGGCACTAATACTATTGGTGAGCTCCAGCTGCCTTGACTGGCTTCAATTCGGTGGATTTCCAGCCTATATTGGATTTCTGCTTTTACCTGGGCCTGTTTGTTTGAACTTAAGCTTCAAGGGTGCTGTTTTATAGGAATGGATTCCCCTACACGCACATCATGTGTGGCTAAGGTTGTGCATCCTGGCTTATCCCTACAGACTCTTTTAAAAGCTGTGAGAAGCCTTATTAGGTTTTCTCATTGTTCTGCATCTAAATATGAAAGCATAGTGTTCAATCTTCCTAACAATTCAGTATTAGCTAACTGAATAGAAGGAGGTTCAATTTGAGAATTGTCTAGACCTATTTCTGCTTCATCCTCATGATCCCTTTCATCCTTTACTGTCCCTCTTACCTGACATACTTGTACTTGCTTATCCTTCTCCCGGATAATATTATTTTAACATATTGATATGACACAGTCAACTCTTTTTCTGGTGATCTGGGGTGTCAATCAAATAATTTACCTTTCTAATTCTTTTGACCACTTTATATGGACCACTGAACCGTACTTTTAATGGTTCACCCTGGAAAGGTATTAATACTAACACTTCATCCCCTGGTTGAATGTTCGGGTCTTTGCATGCTTGTCTGCCCATTTTCTCATGGTGGTTTGGGTAGCTTTAAGGTGTTCCTGAGCCACATTGCAAGCTCTCGTGAGTCGTTCCCAGAACATGGATACATAATCTATTGCAGAGGAATCATCCTTCTGTTCTAAAACCCTTTCTTTAATTAGTTTTAGAGGTCCTCTTATCTCATGTCCGTGAACTAATTCAAAAGTACTAAAATCTGTAGGCTCATTAGGTGAATCTCTAGTGGCAAATAAAAGAAAGTCTAGTCCTTTATTCCAATTATGGGGATATTCAAAACAGTATGCCCTGTTCATTGTTTTGAGGGTCTGATGGTACCTTTCTAAAGCTCCCTGTGTCTGTGGATGGTATGCTGAAGACTTTAACTATGTTATACCCAAATTACCCATAAGTTATTGAAATATTTTAGATATAAAATTGAAACCTTAATCCAACTGAACTTCGATTGGCAATCCCTATCTCATGAAATATTGGGTTAACTTCTCTACCACTACCTTCACAGTAATTGTCCTCAAGGGAATGGCCTCTGGGATTTTCTGCATCATAAACGCTAAAGAAATCAAGTTATTGTTGTTGTTACTGCTGCTGTTGTAAATTGGCAATATTATTTAGCATAACGGGGGTGCAGAATTGAAATGTGGTACAGAAACAGTTGATAGTTGTATTAGAAATATTCCACAAGGTCAACTTCACACTATTATTTTTAAAGCAAATTACTGCTTTTGGTACGATAACATTGTTTGGTGATTCATTCTTCAGCTAATTGCATACTTTTAGTTAGTGAGAATGCAATCTTCCAAACAATTCTTAGTGGCAGAACCAATCTGTGAAAGCCTTTTTTCATAGCCATACTATTTGCAGAATTCAACAGTCATGCCACTTTCAATCAGAGGGTTCTATTTGAAGATTGCAATAAGTTGGAAATTCATAGCAGATCTGACAGTATCTGTAAAGAGAAAAAAAGTTAGGGGAGGAATCATGGAATATCGCTGTGAGGGCCGTGCAGGTAGCAATTCACAGCTCTTCCTGCCTCCTGTGAATCGCCATCAGTCTGTGTAGCACAAGAAGTGGTGCGATGCAAACAAATTTCTCTCCCTTAACATTTTGAAGGGTTTTACTCCCAAAATGTTAACCTATCTTTTCGCTTTACAGATACTGATGGAGCTGTAGCATATTTCCGGCATTTTCTGTTTTTATTTCAGATTCCAACATTTATAGTCTTTTTAAAAAATATTTATTCTGCTCCTTAAATGATCAGCTAAAGACAAAGAAAAATAAAAAAGTAACATGAGAACAGCTTTAATCTTTCTTGTGTTCCCACGGTCTTATTTAAGTTCAAAGATCCTGGCTACAGCCCATGTCTGTACGAATAACTGCCTCTACTGGTATAATCTGCCATGAGAAGTGAAGTCCTCCTCACAAGGATGATAGTGCATGATTAACAGGAATCAACTGTTGTTTTTGAGATATGATTGTACAATGCTTTGTGATTTGCACATATGTAAGGTTGATGTGACCTAGCATGGCCAAATTTTGTTAAAAAATATCATTAGTCTCAGTGTTCCACACCGGTATGTGGTATCATCCATTGTTTTGATTATGTGTGTCTCAGAACCTTAACACTCAAGGTTGTGCCAGCAATACAAATCTTCCAACGACTGCTTCATACAGCAAACAGTTAGAGTATTGTTGCACAGTAATCAGTTTGGAAAGCTCTGAGGAACCGATGAAGGAACCAGCAAAGTTTCACTTGGTCTGATTCCACTCGAATATTTTGTCCAGCTCATTACTCTCTATTGAAAGAATTAAGCCTTAATTAAAATTGGAGGCAAACTAAAAGGCCAATTTTTAATCATCATTTTTATGTTTAGTCTTTATTGTTGTAACATTGTTGGCAGTCAAATGCTGACAGACCACCCATTGTTGTGAAGATTAAGATCCAGCCATTTTGACCTATTTTACAGATGTGTTGACATTATTGCCGAAAGGAAAGTTTTGATTTAATCATTCCACTGTGGTTGGTAGACAATTTGTGTAGAAAAAGCTTACTTTATCGTTATGGGGAAATGATTTTGGCTGAGATATTTGCTCTGTTGTTTCTTTGGTAGTGACACTAATAAGCCCTCCCAACAAGGATGACAATGCTGCTTTAACAAGAGTCAATTGTATTTTTTGAGATATGATTGGAGGATGTTTTGTGATTTGAACAGCAGTTGCCTAGCATTTGTTAAGAAATATCATTGGTCTTGGTATTCCACACCGGTGATGATGATGATGATGGTTTGTCTATTGTTGTCTCTGATGACAACTTATGATTCATCACCAATTTGACACAAGTTGTGGATTCTCATATGACTGTGAAGTTCAATTTTCACAAGGAAGATTTTCCCACACACAGGACATCAGGTGTCAAAGTTACCTAAGGGTAGATTTTCCTTGATTTCCTCTGGACTCTCTTTTCTTCAGCTAGCTGGGTATGACTGGCTACTTGCGCATCCCTGATTTTCATCACTCCACCATTGATGGCTATGTCTTCAGCTGCTGAGGCCCTGAGCTCTGAAATTCCCTCCCTGAATCTCTCTACCTTGCTGTCCTCCTTTAAGACGCTCCTTAAAACCTACTTCTTTGACCAAACTTTTGGTCACCTGTCCTAATATCTCCTTATGTGGTTTTGAGTCAAAGTTTGCTTGATAACGCTCCTGAAAAGCGGCTTGGGGTGGTTTACTATGTGAAAGGTACTATATAAATGCAAGTTGCTATTGTTGTTGTTGCTTTAAGGATTATTCTTCCATCCTGAATCAGTTTTTGCCAATTTTTCCTGTCATAAATAAGCATGTGCTTCCATGTGTCAGTTGACATGCCATATTTTGTTAGATCACCTTTAGGCAATCTTTATTGACCACCGCAAGAGGGTTTACCAAGCTTCAGCTCACTGTAGACTACTTCCTTGGGCACCTGGAATGTGTTATACAAAGGCAAGGAACAGTTATAAAAAAAAACAGAATTTCATTAATTTATTAAACTGCCATTTTCCATAACGCAATGGAGGAAATTCTTGGTAGCACTAGTACTTAACACGTGAGTGGAGTTATTAGTAAGCTGAATCTTTCTGTCTACTGACTAAAGATAACAAAGGGCACAGGAGGATATCCTGGGAAAAGCAAGAGAAAACTATCAAGGCAGTGGTTCCTTCATGCAACATTGAAATTTGTGCTGTGTTGGTTAACCAAAGGATACACTTGAACAAATGTACAGGAGCAAATTGCCTCTGTAAACTGTAGGGCAATGGTTTATATTTTAAGCAATGCAGCCTATATTTGTTTTGTTATACACTCAAACGAAATTGATTTTTTTTAAGGAAAGTTTTTTTAACCAAATTTCTGCTGGTTATAACCATTCTTTTTGGCATTAACGTACAAAGGTATCATACCAGTGTGCTAATTTTATTTGCTGAAGACTGTTTCCGTCAACTGTCACTGGCCAGGTATGAAATTGCGCTTTGGACAATTCAACTTTGCACATGTTCAATGGTATGAAATCAGAACATAGAAAGGGACAAAAAAGAATATGCAATCATCTATCTAATTCTCCCTTAAAATTTTTCAGCTTATCTACTCCCACGCTTCTCTGAGAAAGCCATAACACGCATTCATCTCCTGCTGCTTACAGTAGTAAACTCTGAAATTCCAAAGGAGGATGTGTTACTCAACAGGTGGATGGAATTTGAGGCTGGAATGCAGATCTACCGGGTTTCTGGCCTGTTGAATAAGTAGTTCAAATTTTTCTGTCGGAAGGTGTGGGTAGGGGTGTTCCTGGGGACCTTCAGTAAATCTGTCCATTTCATACTTGTCAGACTTAACAGTACTCTTGATTGCTGAGACCCTAGTAACAACCCCAAAAATGTTCTGCAGGTAAAGATGATTTATCACAAAGGGATCGATTACCTTCTTAAACAGAGCATTTTTTTCCTTGGAAGCATTTGAGGTCATCTGACAAATTTAAATAATGTGGGGAGTTAATAGGAATGTAGTGGTAGTGTAGGGCACAGTATAGTTAGGGGGACAGACACAGTTCTCTGCAGCCAAGAGCGAGAGTCCAGAAGGCTGTGTTGCCTGTCCGGTGCCAAGATTTGGGACATCTGCTCAGGGCTGGAGAGGAACTTACAGTGCGAGGGGGAGGATCCAGTAGTCATGGTACATGTAGGTACCAACAACATAGTCAGGACAAGGAAAGAGGTTCTACATAGTATGAAGAGCTAGGCACCAAATTAAGAAGCAGTACCTCAAAGGTAATAATCTCTGGATTATAACCTGAGCCACATGAAAATTGGAGTAGGGCAAATTAGAGAAATTAATGCATGGCTCAAAAACTGGTGTGGTAGAAGTGGGTTCCAGTTTGTGGGGCATTGGCACCAGTATTGGGGAAAGTGGGGGCTGTACCATTGGGGCAGTCTACACCTGAACCATGCTGGGACCAGTGTTCTAGCAAGCTGCAATACTGGGGAAGTAGAGAGGGTTTTAAACTAAATAGTGGGGGCAAGGGATCACATTTGGGAAGATGTGGTAAATCAAAGAGTAGAGAAAAGATGAGAGAAAGGTATTAATATGGGAAATGAAAAACAGACTGTGACAGGAAGGGACAGAGAGTACAAATCTAAGAGTAAATCAGCAGATAAGGCTAGATGTTACAAAAATAATAAAAGGACAGAACTAAAGGCTCTGTATCTGAATGCAATAGCATTCGAAACAAATCGGATGAACTGATAGCGCAAATAGAAGTAAATAAGTACAATTTGATAGCCATTACAGAGATATGGCTGCAGGAGGACATAGATTGGGACCTGAATATTAAAGGGTACATGACATTTAAGAAGGACAGGAAGCTAGGAAAAGGTGGAGGGGTTGCTCTGTTAATTAATGATTTATTAGCGCAATAGAGAGGGATGACCTAAGTTCAGGAAACCAGGATGTAGAAGCAGTTTGGGTCAATATGAGAAATGATAAAGGTAAGAAGTCACTTGTGGGACTGGTGTACAGGCCCCCTAACAGTAACCACACTGTAGGACAGGGTATAAAAGAAGAAATAATGGGAGCTTGTCAGAAAGTTACCGTGATAATCATGGGGGATTTTCATCTGCGTATAGACTAGAAAAATCAGACGGTCAGAGGTAGCCTAGGTGAGGAGATCATAGAGTGTTTTTGGCATTGTTTCTTAGAATGGTACATTCTGGAGCCAACCAGACAGCAGGCTATACTAGATCTGGTATTGTGTAATAAGATAGGATTAATTAATGACCTCATAGTGAAAATGTCCCTAGGCAGCAGAGATCATAATATGATTAAATTTTACATTCAGTTTGAAGGAGAGAAGAGTTGGTCTAAGACTAGTATTTTAAACTTAAATAAGGACAATTATGAGAGCATGAAATTAGAGCTAGCAAAAGTGAACTCTCAACTTAGGTAAAGGGATAGATCAATAGAGTTGCAGTGGCAGACATTTAAGGGGATATTTCAGATTGCACAGAACAGATAAATTCCAACTTGAAAGAAAAATTCCAAGGGGAGGATACGCCACCTGTGGTTAACTAAAAAAGTTAAAGATAGTATCAAACTTTTTAAAAAAGCATATAATTACGCAAAGATGGGTGGCAGGTCAGAAGATTGGAATACAAAAAGCAGCAAAGAATAACTAAAACATTAATAAGGAGGGAAAAATTAAAGTACGAGAGATAGCTAGCTAGAAATATAAAAACGGATAGTAAGAGTTTCTACTGATATTTAAAAAAGAGTTGACAAAGTGAGTATTGATCCTATAGAAAGTGAGACTGGGGAATTACTAATGGACAATAAGCAGATGGCAGATTAATTGAACAGATATTTTGCATCGGTCTTCACTATAGAGGATACAAGTAACATCCCAGAAATAGCTGTAAATTAGGAAATGGAAGGGAGGGGAGAATTCTAGATAATTACAATCACCAGGGAAGTGGTACTCAGAAAACTGTTGGAGCTGCAGGCTGACAAGTCCTCGGTTCCTGATGGACTTCATCCTAAGGTCTTAAAAGAAGTGGCTTGTGAGATGATTGCTATGTTGGTTTTAATTTTCCAAAAATTCCATAGATTCGGGCAAAGTTCCATTAGATTGGAAAATAGCCAATGTAACTCCTTTATTCAAAACGGGAGGGAGACAGAAAGCAGGAAACTACAGGCCAGTTAGCTTAACATCTGTCTTAGGGAAAATGTTAGAAGCTATTATTAAAGACGTTATATCAGAGAACTTCGAAAAATTCAAGGTAATCAGGTAGAGTCAATGTGATTTTGTGTATAGGTTGTGCTTCAGCTATACAGGGCATTGGTGGAACCACAACTGGAGTACTGTGTACAATATTGGTCTTCTTATTTAAGAAAGAATGTAAATGCATTGGAAGCAGTTCAGAAAAGGTTTACTAGACTAATACCTGGAATGGGCAGGTTGTCTTATGAGGAAAGTTTGGATAGGCTAGGCTTGTATCCGCTAGAGTTCAGAAGAGTAAGAGATGACTTGATTGAAACATATAAGATCCTGAGGGGTACTGACAGGGTAGAAAGGATGTTTCCCTTTGTGGGTGAATCTAGAACTAGGGGTCACTGATTAAAAATAAGGGTAATCCATTTAAGGCAGAGACGAGGAGAAATTTTTTCTCTCAGATGGTTGTGATTCTTTGGAACTCTCTTCCTCAAAAGGTGGTGGAAACAGAGTCTTTGAATATGTTTAAGGCAGAGGTAGATAGATTCTTGATAGGCAAGGTGGTGGAATCGGGGGTAGGCAGAAATGTGGAATTGAGGTTACAATCAGATCAGCCATGATCTTTCTGAATGGCGGAGCAGGCTCGAGGGGTCGCGGGGCTACTCCTGCTCTTAATTCGTATGTTCGTATGTTCTTTGGCTCTTTCTTGGCCCTCGATGCGGCATGGCACTGCTTCAATGTTCCTCCTGGCTATCCGGATGGGGATCTCTGAAGTGTCTTTTCAGATGTGGTTTGTCCATCCCAATTATGTTATACGTCTGTTGTGGTATTGCCTTAGATGTTAATGTTGCTTTAAGAGGTGTATCTTAAATGTCTGTCTATCACCCAGATAGGATATGATATGAGGCACTCATTGCAAGCAGCTGGAGCAATAAAAACCAAATAGGGGATCCTCACAGTATTGTTGTGAAAGTTAGTATCTTCAATATTCACCAGCTGCTACATGGACACAATCAGTGAATCCAAAAGGAAGCTTCTTTTATTGAAGATTATTTTATTCTGACCTTGGAGGTGGAAACGGAGGTGGAGGGGCAAACAAAATGGTGCCATTCCCAATGTTGTCCAGACCCTGTGCCATTTTGTGCAGGGCAGGGAAGGCTGAGGACGGCCTTCTTGCTCCAGGCCAATTGAAGCCCTTAAGTGGCCAATTAATGGCCAATTAAATGCCTTCCTACCTCTACCTCAATTTTGTTGGAAGACGGAAGAGCCCACTGCCACGGGGATACAATGTCAGGTAAAGTCTGGCAGCATCCTAGTGGAGTTGGGGTAGGGGTCCCTCCTTTGGGGTAATCCTGGCTCCCTGGGAAGACCCCCCCCCCCCCCCCACCAACACACCCCCAACCTGTCGTCAGGGCCTGCGTGAATGGCCCTAACTACCCAGACCTCACTCAGCTCTCCTGGGGTATTTTCTCTAATACGGCAGGGCCTCCTGCAGTACTGGCAGCTGCCACTGCTCCCAGTGATGCTGCTGGTTCTGCAGAGATGCTGGCCTTCTTACTGGCCAGCAGCTCTGGAGGCAGGAGCTCATCCCTTAAAGGATGGCATCCCCGACGATGGGCAGTTAATTTGCTGCTCACCATTACATGGATTTGTGGGTCTGACTGAGGGCCGAGGTGGGGTTTCCCATCACCTTCAAGCCCACTGCCAGGACCCCTGTTGCCAGAATAAAATGCAGCCTGTTGTAATTTGCAGGAGATCCCCACCTAGGAAGAGGCCAAGTACCAGTGTGTGCTTCCACCTCCAAAGAAAAAGTGATGGCAGCTCTGGTGACAAAAGGATAGAGAATGACCAACACCTGAAACAGCTTTGGTAGTGCAATGCTTGTGTTACGAGATTGGATAATCCAGAGAACATCAGTTCAAATCTCACCATGACAGTTTGAAAATTTGAATTCAGTTTGAAACAAAATCTAGAAACAAAAAGCTGATATCAGTGAAAGTGACTATGAAGCTGTCAGATTGTTATATAAACCCAACTGGCTCACTAACGTCTGACAGGAAACAAAACCTGCCATCCTTACCTCATCTAACCTACATTTCACATCAATGCAAAACAGGCTGACGACTTACTATTAACCATCTTAAGCTATCATACAAAGCCAAAATTATCTTCATTGACTCTTAACTGTTTTGTGAATTAGCCGAGTAATCGTTGCAGTTGCATAACCATTTCTAAGGACAATTAAGGATGGATGATAAATGCGGTTCTTGCCAGCCCCGCCCACAGCTTGAAAATGAATTAAAACCTTGCATACTGACTTCCCAGCTGCAGAAATCTCCATGCCCTTCAGACTCAGAAACTGCTCACTTCTGACTGTCTCAACTGCCTTTCATGATCCTAAATCTAATTTACCCCAAGTATATTTCTAATGTAATAGCAGGAAAATTGGGGTTGGACCGCCAACAGCCCTCAAAGAACAAACAAAGAACAAAGAACAGTACAGCACAGGAACAGGCCATTCGGCCCTCCAAGCTGTGCCGATCTTGATGCCTGCCTAAACTTCCGGGGACCGTATCCCTCTATTCCCATCCTATTCATGTATTTGTCAAGATGCCTCTTAAACGTCGCTATCGTACCTGCTTCCACCAGCTCCCCCGGCAGCAAGTTCCAGGCACTCACCACCCTCTGTGTAAAGAACTTGCCTCGCACATCCCCTCTAAACTTTGCCCCTCTTACCTTAAACCTATGTCCCCTAGTAACTGACCCTTCCACCCTGGGAAAAAGCTTCTGACTATCCACTCTGTCCATGCCACTCATAACTTTGTAAACCTCTATCATGTCGCCCCTCCACCTCCGTCGTTCCAGTGAAAACAATACGAGTTTATCCAACCTCTCCTCATAGCTAATGCCCTCCAGACCAGGCAACATCCTGGTAAACCTCTTCTGTACCCTCTCCAAAGCCTCCACGTCCTTCTGGTAGTGTGGCGACCAGAATTGCACGCAATATTCTAAGTGTGGCCTAACTAAAGTTCTGTACAGCTGCAGCATGACTTGCCAATTTTTATACTCTATGCCCCGACCGATGAAGGCAAGCATGCCGTATGCCTTCTTGACTACCTTATCCACCTGCGTTGCCACTTTCAGTGACCTGTGGACCTGTACGCCCAGATCTCTCTGCCTGTCAATACTCCTAAGGGTTCTGCCATTTACTGTATACTTCCCACCTGCATTAGATCTTCCAAAATGCATCACCTCACATTTGTCCGGATTAAACTCCATCTGCCATTTCTCCGCCCAAGTCTCCAACCGATCTATATCCTGCTGTATCCTCTGATAATCCTCATCACTATCCGCAACTCCACCAACCTTTGTGTTGTCTGCAAACTTACTAATCAGACCAGCTACATTTTCCTCCAAATCATTTATATATACTACAAAGAGCAAAGGTCCCAGCACTGATCCCTGCAGAACACCACTAGTCACATCCCTCCATTCAGAAAAGCACCTTTCCACTGCTACCCTCTGTCTTCTATGACAGAGCCAGTTCTGTATCCATCTTGCCAGCTCACCTCTGATCCCGTGTGACTTCACCTTTTGTACCAGTCTGCCATGAGGGACCTTGTCAAAGGCTTTACTGAAGTCTATATAGATAACATCCACTGCCCTTCCTTCATCAATCATCTTCGTCACTTCCTCAAAAAACTCAATCTAATTAGTGAGACACGACCTCCCCTTCACAAAACCATGCTGCCTCTCGCTAATAAGTTTGTTTGTTTCCAAATGGCAGTAAATCCTGTCCCGAAGAATTCTCTCTAATAATTTCCCTACCACTGATGTAAGGCTCACCGGCCTATCATTTCCTGGATTATCCTTGCTACCCTTCTTAAACAAAGGAACAACATTGGCTATTCTCCAGTCCTCTGGGACCTCACCTGTAGCCAATGAGGATGCAAAGATTTCTGTCAAGGCCCCAGCAATTTCTTCCCTTGCCTCCTTCAGTATTCTAGGGTAGATCCCATCAGGCCCTGGGGACTTATCTACCTTAATGCTTTGCAAGACACCCAACACCTCCTCCTTTTTGATAATGAGATGACTGAGACTATCTACACTCCCTTCCCTAGGCTCATCATCCACCAAGTCCTTCTCTTTGGTGAATACTGATGCAAAGTACTCATTTAGTACCTCGCCCATTTCCTCTGGCTCCACACATAGATTCCCTTCTCTGTCCTTGAGTGGGCCAACCCTTTCCCTAGTTACCCTCTTGCTCTTTATATATGTATAAAAAGCCTTGGGATTATCCTTAATCCTGTTTGCCAATTACTTTTCATGACCCCTTTTAGCCCTCCTGACTCCTTGCTTAAGTTCCTTTCTACTGTCTTTATATTCCTCAAGGGATTTGTCTGTTCCTAGCCTTCCAGCCCTTACGAATGCTTCCTTTTTCTTTTTGACATTACATAATATATGTAAACTTGGCATTCATTGGGTTAGTAAAGGACCAAAATGGTCATGGAAATTCAAGATTTTGGGGTGGAAAATTAGCAAAAATGATCTCTGCCCCAATTTACTGCCAAATATTAATACTTGTCCCGATTATATGTTGAAATTATGCCAAAACAGCGTGGAAATTCTGGGTCACTGTTTGTAGATGATATCATCTGAAAATTGGCTGAGGGAAATTACTGAGCCCATGAGTATGAATTAATTGAATTCACAGGCAGTTAAAATATACAGTAGCTTATGCACTTCTCCAAACTATTCACGAACCAACTAAAATTTACAAATGCTTGAGTGGCTTTTGAGGTTAGGATTTAAACTCAGGATCCCAGGTTGGGTATCTAATATACAGCTAGCACAATACTCTGACCAGATATCCCAATTTAACCAAAACTGTATGGTTTTGTTGACTCTCTCTGTGTATCCCAGTAAATTAATAAAGGATGTGGTGAGGGATGTGGACTGAAGGGATGTTGGGATGATAGGACGATGGATGTTACACTGGTGGCCTGGTAAATACAAGTGAATTTCAACCCAACAACTTTCTTTTTTGCTCAAATCCTGATGGTATTCCAATTTCCTTTGCTTCAACAATGATTTCTGGTAGAGAATTCCACACTCTATAGAACTCTATTAGCTTGTTTCAGGTATTCATTTTGCATGAAGCAGGTAGGGGTTACTCCCAAGTTAACAGAAATAAAGTCCATGTAAGAGTGTGTTTGATTCATGCATCCTCCCCCTATGACCAGTTTATGTTTATAGTACTAAATTCCTGACAAAAGATTTTTTTGCTGTCCTGGCCATACATTCTTTTGTCCTGAAGACCGCCCCATTGATCATCTACTATCAACCACTGGCACATAACATGCTCCTCGGAATGTGTTTGAAGGCTATTCATTATAGATGAGAGACTGCTTACTTCAGTAGTGTGCATTGTTATGGCTATGGCACTTCTAATGTAGTGTCTAAGTGTAATCCACCTGATAATGCCTACTTTGCCTCTCCTTTTTGTGTCTCTGTTCTGACTTCTACAGCTTGGTCCTACTTAAAACTAAGTTTTAAACTAATTGCTTTAATCAGAATTTATCACAATGTCCAAAACTTTGAACTGCTTAGGAGCAGTAAAAATAGATGATAAATAATGGGATTTTGTGGATTTATTGAAAATTATATGATTGAGTAATATCAGATGCCCAACTTATGATAGCTTGACTCACTCAGTGGTTTATCGTTTTGGTAAACCACTAACTCCTGTTCTGCTTCTTATTTGTTCCATATATTTAGCAAATTATGAGTTGACTTTATTACATTTTAAAAAAAATTTGAAACAATTTTTTTTAACCAATATGAAAGATTATTTTCTCCTCTGTTACGTAAGGTCACTTTTGCCATGTGGTATTTGGTGAGATCAGTATGTAAGTGGAGTGATTGACATGTGTGTTGCAGACTGCTAAGCATATTGACAAAGCTGACAATATAAATCTAATATATTGATTAATTGTACTTTTATTGGCTGATATTAATCCAATAGTCTGGGGAGTAGGAGAGGATCAGAGCTGATCGTTTACATTGACTGAAGAGAGTATAATGGCTGCTGTAATTGCTTGGTTGGGTTGAATTGGATTTTCTTATTCCATACTTTGTCATGTTCTTGTGCAGCAACCCTACTAAAAGCGATGATCATGGTATTGACTCTTGACTAAAAGCATGTACAAAAGGGCATTCAAGGGAGATATATGTGTCAACTTTGCTGAGACTACATACCTAGATGACACTTAGGTGGGGAGGCCTGCATACACAGAGAGAGAAAGAGAAGATATATGTGTTTGCACAAATGTGTGGATGTGGCGTTTGAGAACAGTTTCTCTGATGAAGAGCTCCATGGACCAAAATTCTCTAACTTCCTCAGGAACAGTTGTCTATTAGAGTATAAAGGGCTCCATATTTAGAACAATTTATCAGACTGCACAACACATCATGTATCCTAGAAATACACAGTTTTCAAAAGTAACCAAGGCACATTCTTAGAATCTGCCAGCCCGTTGTAAATCTGGACTTTGACAAGAGGTGTAGAGAGGTGAAGTCTGTCTTGCTATCTTTCAAGATGAATTTCAGCCCCAAAAAATCTACAGATTTCCTGATTGAATCTGGATTGTATGGAGCAAAGGTCAGCTGCAGAGACGTGATTAACACTCTGCCAGTAGCTTAAATAACAAAATCAAAAAACAAGGACAAACAAAAAAGATGCTTTGGAAAATAAAACTGACATTAGATGAATGCAGCAGAATGAGTTAGAAAGCCATTAAGGCAGTAAGTCTTAAACAGATGACAAGATAGGGTTTTAGAGAGGGCAAAGTTGATAGGATTCAATAACCTCTCCCTTATCTATTTAAAAATCCTGGTGAAGCAAGCAATGATTTATTAAACCTTTGAAACCAGGTATGACAGCAGCTATCTGTATAATCATTAAGTTGAAAAAATTGAAACCTATTCATAAATTTCCTGCTAGTATTTGTAGTAAACTTTCTTTTAGAATATATTGCCAAATTTTCTTAAGGAACTTATTGATAAATTTATTGATAAATTTATTGATTGATTCTGCAGACCATATGTTAATCCGTGTCCCTTAAAATTCATTCTATATACACTTAAATTTAATTTCTTGACCATTATTGGAAAATATCTAACAATTCAGATTTGGTGATAAATCTCTGAAAATCTGTATTTACTATATGTTTTATTGGTAATTAATTATCGATTTATGGATTGGGCAATCAAAACATTGACAAAACCACTCAACTTGAATTGCTATCATGTTCACATAACTAGGAGAACGCAGAAGGGCGACGTGGGTTGTCGACGGCAGTTTTGCTGGAGGTTGAGACCCCTGTCACCTGGATAAAATCCCAGCCCAAGGGTTTTAAGGCAAGTATTTAAGTCGAAGAGACTTAGTAGTTGGCAGGAAAAAAGACAGAAGCGCAAGGGGAGAGCCAACTGTGTAACAGCCCCGACAAACAAATTTCTCTGCAGCACCTGTGGAAGAGCCTGTCACTCTAGAATTGGCCTTTATAGCCACTCCAGACGCTGCTTCCCAAACCACTGACCACCTCCAGGCGCTTATCCATTGTCTCTCGAGATAAGGAGGCCAAAGAAGAAGAAGAAGATTTATGTAAATATCTACATATCATTTTTGTGTGTTTAGTATTTTTAACATCTGATGAATGAGTTCAGGAATTGGGGAGCTCAGAGATAAGGGAGGGTGAGTGTCAGGGAGTGAAGTAAAACATCTAAAGTGATGTCAGCAGAAGAAGAGTAGTTGATTGGTAAGTCTTTGGTGAGTGATGTATTAAGTTTTATTTCTGGTAAGTTTACAACTTCAACAACAAAAACCTGGGCTGTTAAAGGAAGCAAGAGAGGAAATAGTGAAGATTCTGACCATCATTTTCCAATCCTTTCTGATTACAGGCGTGGTATTGGAGGACTGGAGGACAGCTAATGTTGGGCAGTTGTTTAGAAGGGGATAGACCGAGTAATTACAAACCAGTTAGCCTAACCTTGGTGGCGGGAAAATTATTAGCAAAATTATGAGGACAGTATTAATCCTCATTTAGAAAGGCACAGATTAATCAAGGACAGTAAGCATGGCTTAAGGGAAGGTAGTGTCTGACTAACTTGATTAAATTTTTTGAGGAGGGAACAAGGAGGGTCGATGAGGGTAGCACATTTGAAGTAGCCTACATTGATTTTAACAAGGCTTTTGACAATCTCCCACATGGCAGACTGGTTAGAAAAATAAAAACCCATGGGATCCAAGGGAAAGTGGCAAATTGGACCAAAAATTGGCTCTGTTGCAGGAAGCAAAGGGTAATGGTTGACCGGTGTTTTTGTGAGTGGAAGGTTATTTCCAGTGGGGTCCACAGGGCTTGGTTCTAGGTCCCTTGCTTTTTGTGGTATATATCAATGACTTAGACTTAAATGTAGGGGACATGATTAAGAACTTTACAGATGATACAAAAATTGGTCATGTGGTAGATAGTGAGGTTTAATACCGTAGACTGCAGGAAAGTATCAATGGACTGGCCAAGTGGGCAGAAAAGTGACAAATGGAATTCAATGTGGAGAGGTGTGAAGTAATGCATTTGGGGAGCACAAACAAGGCAAGGGACTACAGAATAAATAGTAGGATACTGAGAAGTGTATTGGATCAGAGGGACTATGGAGTGCATGCCCACAGATCCCTGAAGGTAGCAGGACAGGTAGATAAGTTGATTAAAAAGGCATACTGTATACTTGCCTTTATTAGCTGAGGCATAGAATATAAGAGCAGGGAGGTTATGCTATAACTGTATAAAACATTAGTCGGACCACAGCTACAGTATTGTGTACAGTTCTGGTCAACACACATACAGGAAGGATGTAATTGTACTTGAGAGAAAATTTACAGGGCTACAACGAAAGGACAGTGGGGTGGGACTAGTTGGGTTGCTTTTGCAGAGAGTCTGCATGGACAGGATGGGCTGAATGGCCTCCTTCTGTGCTGTAACCATTCAATGATTCTATTCTATTCTATGGGTACAGAGGACATTTGCGAGTATGTTGCCAAGAATGGAGAAGTTTAGCTATGAAGAAAGATTGGATGGGCTGGGGTTGTTTTCTTTGGAACAGAGGAGGCTGAGGGGAGATTGAATTGTGGTGTATAAAATTATGAGGGGCTTAGATACAGTGGATAGGAAGGACCTATTTACATTAGTAGAGAGGTCAATAACCAGAAGACATAGATTTAAAGTAATTGGTAGAATGATTAAAGGGGAGTCGAGGAGAATGTTTTTCACCAGAGGGTAGTTGGGATTTTGAGTTCTTAATGTTCTGAAGAAAGGTGATCGACCTGAAATGCTGGGCTGGATTTTCCGTTTGTGTCAGGACCCTAACATTGAGATCAAATGCGGGTCCCGGACTCGCACCGTGTCAGGAATAGTGACACGACATGATTTTTGGTGAGCTGGCCAATTAGTGGCCAGAGGACAGGCTCACTGTCCATTAAGTACAGCGGGCGGGCTCCCAAGACTGGAGGGCTAATAGGCGGCCTTCCAGCGATGGTACATTGACAGCCCACCATCTGAGGTGGGAGCTGCTGATGCCTGTAGAGAGAGAAAGAGAGAGACAGAGAGGGCACCTCACAATGGAGGCGCCCTCTGAAGACCAAGTAAAAAAATTTGATCTAAAAATGGCCACAACTGCCAGGCTGTGATCCTGAAGGGGCAACCCCTCCACTGGATGGCCAGCAGCCGCAGCTGTGGTCCGACGGCCATGGTGGGTGTGAGAGGTTCCCTAACAGTTTCCCACCCATTTCCCACCTGGAGGCCACCTTCTTCCACTAGCTGTGTTTCGGCCGCAGTGTGGAGCCCGCCTACCAACTGGAAAATTCCAGTCGGTGTGGGAGAGGGGTCTTAATAGAATTACCTTAATTGGCTACCCATCACTTGCGGGTGGGTAGCCGTTCTACCCCGGACCTGGCCTTCTCGAAGATGGCTCAGGGGTGGGATGGTGCAGGCAAACAAACACACCAGTCGGCGATGCAAAGTTTCGAGCCCACCTGCTACCAGTCTCAACCCCATCGGCCTTTGAAAATCTTGTCCTTTCTTTTTCTCTCGCCACAGATGCTGCCTGTCCTGCTGAGCAGTTCCAGCATTTTCTGTTTTTATTTCCGGTGCTCACTGCCTGAAAGGGTGGATGAGGCTGAAAATGGCACTACATTTAAAAATTATTTGGATAGGCACTTGAAGCGCTGTAACCGACAAGGCTACGGACTGGAATAGAGCTGGAAAATGGGATTAGGTTGGGTAGATATTTCCAGCTGGCACTGATGTGATAGGAACCTTCTGTTCCTTAAGTTTCCATGATTTCTATGATTTTTTACAGAGCGAGAAGTGTGACAGTAAACAGTAAATTACAAATATTTGATACAATTTTAGATTACAAATACCTGGATACACAAATGAGGAAACTATGGATGAAGTTCACTTTTTCTATACAGTTTGTTGTTCTATTGGCCCATTTGTAAATAAGATAATGCACAAAATATAAAAATAGCACATACAGAAAGCACATGCCTAGAGACAGTTTGACCTTAATATAGGAACACTAGAATCATGATGTAATATTTTCTCATAGTTGGAGAAACTTGTCCTGCAAGTGCAGACAAAGGAATAAGTGATAATTAGTAATAACACAGCAAAAATAGGTCACATCTGTTTTACAGCCTATACGAATTACTTTGCAATGTTTAAACTCATCTTTTTTTTTAAAGAAACAGCTATAAATGGAACTTTCCTTAAGAATTTTGGAAAACACTTACAAGAATTTTGGCTAGAGGTGATTTTATTTTGTGTGGTTTTTGAAATAGAGCCCAGGTAAGCCATAGGAAAGTGATACTGCTAAGTTGTCAGAAAGGAAGTATACAAGACTTCTTGTAGCTCTTTTAAGTTGAGTTATAAATATATTTATTAGTAAGTCATTTAAAAAAAACTTCACTTTCCCCTTTCTCATTGGGCAAATTTGGCATGTGGCACCCTAATTAATCATTGATATCTCCTCCAGTGTTTCCAGCCTCCAGTTATCAAACAACTCAAAAAGTTCTCCCCTTTATAAAAGAAAGTATAATCTTCAGAAGAATTATAATTGACAACTTAGACAAATAATATTCTAATTAGATATTTCTGAGCTGGTAACAGCAAGAGCAACTTGCTTTTATATAAACACCTTTCACTTGAGAAATCTCCCAACGGCTTTACAAATTGGGGAGGTGGGGTCTTTGAGTGAGGGTGGATTCTCTTCCTTTCTCACTGGAATGGACCAGAACCTGTTCAAGATGTCCAGAATACTGAACGTTTGAGCTGATGTGGGAATCTGGGCTACCAGCTGCCCCATGGCCGCAACAGTAGGGGAGCAAGGGGGTATTTGCTTATTCAGCACTCCGTAACCAATTGTCATTCTTCATGAGCCATCGGGTTTCTTTACCAGCCAAATAGGTGAATTAACATGGTTGGCTGTGGTTCTCAGGACTCCTTGCTCCAACAGGGAGTTTACCATGCCTTCTATATCTCCCACCGCCTCCCTACTCTTTCAATACTGTCTCTGAGGCTTGCCCATGGGCTCTCCCTCTACTCCCTCTATATGGACCTCCAGTCCCTTATCATACCACTTCTATTGACTGCAAAAATCCCTTGGTGTTCCTTCCACACCAACTGACAGGGAGTCAGGACATTAACTGTTCCATGTCATAATTCCCTCCTTCTGTCTGGTTACAGCCCATTTCACCTGATATCATGATCAGTTCTTCTGTTTCTTCTCCTGCCTGCCACAGACACATATTACACAAATCTACAATAATGTTATTGCTGTGTAACCAATCTGCCCCCAGGAGTCCTGTCCGATTTGTGCAGCATTCATCAATAATGTCCTCCATTGGGTCTTAAGGGGTCCTACTCAGACCTCCAAAGGTTTGGATACCGCCCCAGCCTTGGATCTTCGCGTGAAGCCCTCTAAACTATATGGCTCCCCACTTGACCGTGGTGATCGATACAGCCCCTCCACCTGGACAACTGTTCCAGAGGCCCTCGTATCAACCAAAAATCTAAAATCCGTCTGGCTAATGCTCATGTCTACACATGGTCTTCCCCACAGGTTGTACCTGGGGGGGCACAGGTACTCAGGCTGGGTGCGGCTCCTTCAGATATGGGGTACGGTTCCTGCTCCCAAACCCCCTGGGACTGGTCACAGCATTCATCACCCCTTAGTTTTGTTGGTTAACGTGTATGGTTGCTGCCAGCATTTTAACCATCTCATCCTGACTTAGGGTCCCCAACTTGGTTTGTTCCTTTGTCGACCCTTCCCTTTCTTCCTTAGATTTCCAATTTGCCTGGCTTTAACCTCCCCTTTGAGGTGCTCAGCAATTTCGGGCAAAGTGTCCTGCCTTACCACAATTATAACAGGACCCTTTCAATCCCGAGGGAGCTGTCCTCATTTTAGCCCCTTCCTGTTTCCATGCCCCTGTGACTCGTCCTGTTCCTGTCTGTCCGATGTGGATCTTCCCCTTCTGAATGGGCGCAGGGGTGTTTTTATGTATTAGTGCAGCCTTTCGTATGATCTGACCCTCAGTTATAGTACGATCACTGAGGTCATACCAGTTTTCCATCTTTTCCTTTATCCCCGGGTGGAGCCCATTAATTAGGGACCTTAACCACTTGGTTCAGCATTCTCCATTTAATTGGTTCCTCACCAGGTTCCCTCCCATCGTTTGATTATATTCTCTCACTTTCGTTCCTGACTGCCCGACTTGGTGGTTGTGACAAAAGGGTCGCCCATTCCCTTCCCCATTGCTTCTTCAATGGCTTCCTTAAGGGTATCCCAAGTTCCCCCTCCCCTCTTAGAGTTTACATTAAATGTCCCAAACAAGGATGGATGCTGGACCATCAGAGCTGTCCTTTTCATCTCATCATCATCCCAAATATGGATGTCTCTCAACTCTTCCATATGCTGTATAAAGACAGTCACCTCCTCTCCTGGCCCAAGGGGAGTGACTCCTGATAGATGTTCCTTTAATTCAGCAGTGGCATACGACATCATATACTGTACAGTAATGAGGGCTGGTGGTTGTAACTCCCCTGTGCCTGGTGGCGCCAGCCCAAACTTTGTCTGCATTAAGGGGGCCATCAGCGGCAGATGACCTCCTGTTCTCGGTGTGTCTCCATATTCCGGAGATGCTCCTTCATCTCCCTCCCCCATTAGGTTAATCATACCCTGTTGGGCCATAACCTATTCCTGCAATTGTCTGATTTGTGCTAGGCACTTAGTGTGACCGGCCCTCTTCCCATTCTGTTCCTTTATCAGATGATAAGCCGTCTTCATGCCGTCACACTTAGTCTTAAGGTCCTGCACCTGTGCATCGACCTCATAATACAACTTCCAACTTTCTCTCCTCCTCTGTCGTGCAGACCTGGCCCTGATAATAGCTCACGGTCTGTTCATGCCCTGATTGCTTGATGGCCCTTTCTGTTTTTCGTTCCTCAAGCCTTTCATGAAATGGCTAACTGCTGCTTCCCTGTCTGAGGCTTGCTTTCTTAGTGTCTCTACTTCCTGAGAGAATTTAATGTTTTCGCACTGATCCTTATGGTGTTGATGGTCGTATCCATACAACCACGCATCTTTTCTATCCTCTTCTGTCTTTGGGATGATTCTGTCCACCCCTCGACCCGTCCTAACGGATCCTCTGAGCTAGATATCTCCCTTAGCCAAACCTTGCTTGGCTTTAACTTCTCACAGATATACTTCAGTAACCTCACTTATATTGCTACAGGAAGATCACTTTTCCTCCCCCCACTTTGTCTGCGGTGCGGTCTGTTCAGCCATATCGCCTACTGGTGTCCCTTCTGTGGTTGCCAGGAAACTGTAGGGGATTCTCTTCCTCATTCAAAGACCACCCCACTCCCCACACTTGAATCTGTGACACCAGAATTACAAATATATTGCTGAAAATAGAGACATGTTGTCAAAGCTTTTTGTCTTGCACTCATCAGGACAATCAAAAAGAATACCAATGTAAAGGAAAACAACAACTTTATACTGTATGAGAAGAAAGTGCTGATTGATTGGCAAATGAACTCTGATTGGTAGAGGTGTTGTCATGGAGAATGCACCAGTTTATGGGGACTGATAGTTAACTCCCAAGCTTTGTTTGTGATTTAAACCAGGCTGCTTGATTGGTCAAGGCATTGCCCTGAGGAACGAACCAGTGAATGGCTGGCACTTATCTTGTTTAGCTGAAACAAGCACAATGTTTGTACATGTTCTTTCAGTCTGCAAAGAAATCGGCCCTGTGTATTAATATATGTAGCTTCTAGTATGTGCAAATGCGCCACAGCCCGACTGACAATCTTACATTGGTTGTCAGTGTAATTCTTAGCACACCGAGGATTATTTAGCAAATGTTGTCCAATCGCGGAATCACATCTAATGTTGGACACTGTGTTTTGAGTTTTGCAAGCATGGGCTGGTTGGGTGCAGCCTGTACCTTTCCCATTGCAAACGACATGCTGTTTGATACGTTCCGCCAGTCTTTGGGATGTACGGCCTATATACCTAGCATCACACTGGCATTGAAATTCATATATCATATTGCTCATTTGTGTGATAGGCAGGATATCTTTTACCTGTTAGTGGCAAACACCACACGTGTTGCTACTGCATAGTAGCAGCGTGAAACAGCTAGCTTCACCTGTTGCTCAAACTTTTGGGATGCATTACCCTTCCAGGGTAATTTGAGGTAGACTGGGCACTTTCCAGGGCCCACCGAAAATGATTGGCAAATTATGTCCTCATTTTTGATATTCCCTTTTTATTAATAAAGGTATTTTGCAAAAGGCACAGAATCACCTATTTCCTGCTGATAATTGATTTCAGGAAGGCCAGTCTTTCAAACCTCTTCAATCCTTAGACTCACACAGTACTTGAGCCCATCTCCTTCATTGTCTGGATCTTAAGGTCATCAGGTGCTAATCCTTTCTTCTATTGTGGTTGCAAGACATGCTTATTGGACCCTTCATTCTTGACTGGGCTATTTGACTGTCTGTTTCCACTGAAAACTTGTAACTTCAGTAGAATCTCAAACAAGTAGTTAGCCCCTTGTTGTCCTTCAAATAGATGTAGGGAAAACAGATGCAGTGGCAGGAAGGGAAAGATTAAGATTTTTCAAACCTTGGTCAAAGTGATGGGCTTTTCAGGACTTTTTAAAAGAGGAGGTGGGGCGAAGTGGTGCAGAGATTTAGGGATGGAACTGGGCTAAGATGGCTGAAAGGGGTAAAGTTGGGGCAGAGGATGTACAGATGGCTGGAATCAGAAGAATGCAGCTTCAACAAGGGATAGAGGGCTGGAGGTGATTGTAAAAGTGGGATGGATAAAGCAATGGAAGGAATTAAAGATGAGGACAATGATTTTTAATTAAATGTGTTGAAGGACAGGAACCAGTGGCAAGACTGAGGTTGAAAAAGACAGTGCAGGGCAAGATGTTAGTGACACACATTTGAAAAAGTCAGAGTTTATGGATGGGTGTACAGGGTTAGCGTCATCTGGAGATGACAAAATAATATATAAAGATTTTAGTAAAGGAAGGACTGCAGTAGGAGTGGGAGATATTATGGAGGTAATTTCTCAGATTCCTGTAGCTGGAGTGTCTTTCAGAGTGGCTCAAAGTTGTGGCTTCCAATATGTCCTATGGACCCATTCCAGGATTCATGGAAAAATTCTCTATTGTTATTAAGCGACACTGGTGGGAAGGAGACTTGACTCAAGGAACTGCTTGGCAGTCAGACAACTGATTTTTTTTTGCATAAATCAAAATTCTCCTTCGATTAATATTTCCTTTTATAACAAAAAGTAATGTAGAATAGTGTTAATACTGTCCAAATTATTTTTTTATGTCTAGGTGGACATATTCCAAATATCTGTTTCACTCCTTAAGATATAAAGCCGACAGGGTATCAAATTTGAAAGGAAATCTGTGCTGCTAATTGGACTTCCTCTTCTATCTTTTTTGAATGGAAACATTTGCTGTATACTGCAGTTTTAATATCTTTCCATTTAGGAGGTTCACTTAACAGCATCAAAAGTTGATGGATCTGGAATTAATGTGTTTACTGAAATGAAATGTCTTAGCGAATGTTAGCAATTCTGAAAGAAGGATGGATAACTCACAAATTTGTTGGCATTTGCTGCTGCAGATTTGACAATGCTCTGGTTAATAATAGCCAAAACTACCATTAAAGAAGGGCTAAACCATTTCAGGAAGGCCTTATTAACTGGTGCAGGCAACCTTGTCAAAAGTTTGAAAAACCCCAAAATAGAGAATTTTTCAATATTACTTTCTAAAGCGTTTAACTGGATCTTATGTCAGCCAGAAAGTCAATCTGTTGATTATGTATAGCCATATACTCAGCCATCTGATTTTGTTATTGTAATTTTAAATATACGAGCAATTCGTTTGAGAATTGGCATTTAATCTGTTCTTTATTTTTCATTCTGCACTTGTGGTTCTGCACTTTTCCACTAGGTTTAACAGTATAGTTTGTCTTTGGATACTGACACATGTTGCCATGAAAATCAGACAGTTAGCAGTTCTGGCAAGTTCTTCAGTATCTGGCCCACCCAGGAACCCTCACTGTGACCGCTGCTTGAATTTTCAGTAGTCAGGCAGATATTCCTCAATTAGCCTGTCATTTGAAGATACTCACACCATGAGGGTGCATTTAGGGCATCTATTACATTTGAACAGTTGGAAAATCCAGTTGAGATGCCTGGGAAATGCCAAGTCCCCTCCCTCCAAACAACATTACTTTGCCCCTACCAGCCCCACTGTAAGGGTCTTATATTGACACTTGTTAAAATTCAGTTCCTCTTATGGGGCCAGGCCTTGATCACAATCAGGATACCCAGGTGAGCCTCGCATTTGCCCCTGCTGATGAGCTACACCTAGTCTGATAGGGTACATCTCTGCTGACCATGCACCAGATCCTATTGTGGACCTGACATATGGCAACTGCAACATCTGGAGAATGCCCACTTCCCTCATCCAGGATATGATGATGTATTTGGGGTGGGTGGAGATTCTGCTTCAGTGAGGCCAAAGAAGAATTTCCGGGGAATATTGGGACCCAGCCTAATCATTCCCAACCTAGTCCATGACTATTGCCGCTGACATTATACTGTGGGAATATGCCAGAATGGCCTCTGACTTTCAGGGTCCAAATCTTTCAAAGACAGAATTCAGTATTCATTTTTTGTCCCGCATCTTTCATCAAGCATCTCCCTCGCCTTGCCAGAATCAGAGAAGGAAATGCTGTTCAGAAGGGGAGAATAAAAAGACTTCAGTTGTTCTATGTACCAGCTATTAAAACTAATCTCCATCACAGCACACAAACTATTCTTTGTATTCTATATTTGAATCAGTCCATTCAACCAATGATGAACCAATTGCTCATCAGAAAGGCCCAGAATGAGACATGATTCATTTCTGCATATCAATTATTTAGTCATCAGATGAAAAAGGCCCTTTCGCTTCATTATAATGCTGTTGGACGTCTAGAATATTGGCTGTTGTATTTTTATAGGGTGGGGATGGCCCCATCCACTGCCCGGAAAGTCAGGGACAACCTCGCCTTTGCCAGTTGTGGAAGCCACGACTGGATTATAAATTGTTCAGGCAGTTGATCACTTGCAGTCGAGGCTTCCACCCCTCTCAGCAAGGATGTTCCGCCCCCAAGAGCTGCCAGCCAATCAGAGTGCTGGCAGTTCTTCAGTCTCAGCAGCGCCACTGGGAGTGGTGGCCACTGCTGGGACTGCAACAGGCCCCAGAGCTGCAGCTATCGAGGGGGCCCGGAGTGCAGGTAAGTAGGATTGATGCTCACCGGGGCCAATCAGGCAAGCCTTGGCAAGGGGGGGGTCTTCCAGCAGGGGTGGCCCTTGCCTCTGCAGGGGCCCTCCATGAGCCACAGGGTGCCAGATCAAGAAGGGCTCTCTCCTGTGCCCACCAGGGTTTACCTGCAGTCTCTCTATGTGACGAGGTGTCCATCCACCACTGGTAAAATACAGTGATGACTGGAAGAGGCCCTTAAGGGGCCATGAATTTGGCCACTTATTTGTCAACCAGTGGTGGCGGGAATGTGATGGGCATGACACCCTCTGCTACCCATCCAATTTTACGTGCCCCCTGCCTCCCAGCCTGCTCCAGGGAGTGGGGGGGGGGGGGGGGGTGGGGGGGTTGCTGTAAACCCCAGCCCATAGTTTTGAAGCATGCAATTCATGGGAAGAAAAATAACAACCAATCATGATGCACTAGCAATAATGATTCCTTAATGTTTCTCAATCTACTAATGAGGTGTGCAACTGATCTAAACGTCAAAAATGTATTGACTCAACTGTGAAGAGTATGGGTTTTATGGAAGGTGATTCAGTGACAATTGAGACAGTTAGGTGTCTTTGGAGGTGTGGGACATAGTCCAGTGAAATTGGGCCTTTTTGCCCCCATTTACCACCTGGAGAACCACCACAATAAGGTACACTGACTCCACTAAGAGTATAGAACTGTATTCGTTCACTTTTAAAATAAAACTTAGAAGATGTATAGCTAGTTCAAATGAATGGAGTTACGTCAAATGGCAAGCTCAACAGGTTGTATGAGTATGTTTATACAACCAGCGTGAACTAATCTAAGTGACAAATCAAGATCAAATCATGGCATCTTAATCTATTTGTTTAGTTAATTATGCCTCACAAAATACTCCAAAAGATTGAGACAATAGATAAGATTCATATCGGGCTCAACATTGAGTTCAACAGTTTCAGATCATAACCACTGCTCCCATTTTTCAGGACAGCAGCTGCTGGTAATGATTCTACTCTTGTCATTTTCAGCTCTTCAGGATCTAGCTTTTGCTTCTTTACTTCCCTCATTACTGCTCCCTTTCGCCTTGTACCATCATCCCTTTTGTCATTTAATCTCTCCTGTCTTCCACTCTGTCACAGACCTTTCCTTTTGATCTTTCCTTCTCTCCTCCATTTTCTGCTTCTAGACTTGATTAAAACATGTTACATCTCTAACTTTTTCCAGTTCTGATGAAAGATCACAGATCTGAAACATTAACTCTGTTTCTCTCTCCCCAGATGCTTCCTGTCCTGCCAAGTATTTCCATCATTTTCTGTTTTTATTTCATTCTGGCATTTCATTTCATTTCCAGCATCGGCAGTATTTCGCTTTTTTTTCTTAAATTCATATGTTGATCCTGGTTAGGTGCTGTATACTTGGGTAATACACTGCCCATGACAGACAAACCACTTCCACGTTCATAAGAGTGAAACCTTTCTTATTCAAGCAGGAAAAGGTGTATACGTATCTGCATGCGCAGTTGACTACACCCAGAACTCTAGGAAACCTGGCTATCACTTACAGAAGGTAATTGACCCCCTCCACCATCATTTACCTTACTTCAGTAGAAGGTTGGAGCATTTAGAAAACCACAAAGGGTCTCATGCTCAGTCTTCCTAAGGTCTTTCAATGGCTCCAACATAAGAGGGGTGAATAGAAAATCACCTAATAACTTTGCCCCAACTGGAATTTCACAAGCTGCTCAAAATATAATGGGAAGCTGGTGGAGCTGGGACCCGTCTCATTTTCTGGCTCCCCTCAGGCATAACTGCCACTTATGTTCTTTCCAGCTGCAGGAAGTTTGGGGCCAGTGTGCCAGATTTTGCTGAAAATGTAAAGTCATATATGGTTATTACTATGCTAACTGGCCAACAACTGGGAGCAAGTAAGAGTCACCCTGTGAATTGTAAGTTGCCACAAGTTGCTGGCCAATTTTCACTGCTTTGCCATTAGCTTCATGAAAATGGCACCATGTGCTTAACGTGCCCTGTATTTGCACATGAATTGCCAATTAAACTTGCCACAGAAAGTTAAGTCTACTAATTAACAGCATAAGTACTGGGTAGGTATTTTCCTTAAAGGTGCGGAGCTGAGTAAACCCGAGCCACTACACATGTAGTGTCTCCCGCCCATCCTCCTCCTCTAACCTAATAATAAGACCCTTTTTACCCTCCTCCTCTAGCCAAAAAGGACTGAACAGGTAAGCTATTTACTGTTTTTGTTAATATCTATAGTTGTACTTAACTAAGGGGTAATTGAATAAAAGAAATGGCAGCCAGTGTAGTGTCTTGCTCCTCCTGCAGAATGTTCGAGGTGAGGGAAACCTCCGGTGGCCCTGCCGACTTCACCTGCTGGAAGTGCATCCGTCTCCAGCTCCTATCAGACCGTGTTAGGGAATTGGAGCTGGAGCTGGATGAACTGAGGATCATTCGGGAAGCTGAGGGGTTGATAGATAGAAGCTACACGGAGGTCGTTACTCCACAAATCAAAGGCAGCTGGGTAACAGTTAGAGGTGGGAAGAGGTCAGTGCAGGGATCTCCTGTGGTCGTTCCCCTCAACAACAAGTATACAGTTTTAGATACTGTTGGGGGGGACGGCCTATCGGGGGCAGGCTGCAGTGACCGGGCCTCTGGCACGGGGTCCTGCACTGTGGCTCAGAAGGGAAGGAGGGAGAATGGGAGAGCACTAGTCATCGGGGACTCGATGGTGAGGAGTACGGACAGGCGGTTCTGTGGGCGCAGGCGAGACGCACGGATGGTTTGTTGCCTCCCTGGTGCCAGGGTCCGTGATGTTTGTGATCGCGTCTTCAGGATCCTTAAAGGGGAGGGGGAGCAGCCAGAGGTCGTGGTGCACATTGGCACCAACGACGTAGGAAGGAAGGGTGGCACAGATGTTAGAAGTGAGTTTAGGGAGTTAGGCTGGAAGCTGAAAGCTCGGACGGACAGAGTTGTTATCTCTGGTTTGTTGCCGGCGCCACGTGATAGTGAGGCTAGGAATAGGGAGAGAGCACAGCTGAACACGTGGGTGCAGGAATGGTGTAGGAGGGAGGGCTTCCAGTTCTTGGATAATTGGACTGCATTCTGGGGAAGATGGGACCTGTTCAAACAGGACGGGCTGCATCTGAACCAGAGGGGCACCAATATCCTGGGAGGGAGGTTTGCTAGTACTGTTCGGGAGGGTTTAAACTAGTTTGGGAGGGGGATGGGAACCGGACTTGTAATCCAGGGACCAGTGGGTCCACTCAGAAAGACAAAGAGTGTAGTGAGGTATTGGGGAAGGTAGCACTGTCACAGAGGACAGATGGGCACGGAGAAGGGTTAAAGTGCGTATACTTCAACGCAAGAAGCATCAGGAATAAGGTGAGTGAATTGAAGGCGTGGATGGGCACTTGGGACTACGATGTTGTGGCCATCACTGAAACGTGGATAGGTGAGGGGGAGGAATGGTTTTTGGAGGTGCCTGGTTATAGATGTTTTCATAAGATTAGGAATGGTGGTAAAAGAGGTGGGGGGGTGGCATTGTTAGTTAGAAATAGTGTAACAACTGCTGAAAGAATTTTCGAGGAGGATCTGCCGACTGAGGCACTGTGGGTTGAGGTCAGGAACAGGAAAGGAGCAGTCACCTTGATGGGAGTTTTCTATAGGCCCCCCAATAGCAGCAGGGAGGTGGAAGAGCAGATTGGGAAACAGATTTTGGAAAGGAGCAGAAGTCACAGGGTAGTAATTATGGGGGATTTCAACTTCCCAAATATTGATTGGCAACTCTTTAGATCGAATAGTTTGGATGGGGTAGTGTTTGTGCAGTATGTCCAGGAAGCTTTTCTGACTCAGTATGTAGACTGCCCGACCAGAGGGGAGGCAATATTGGATTTGGTACTAGGTAATGAACCAGGGCAAGTGATAGAGCTGTTGGTGGGCGAGCACTTTGGAGATAGTGATCACAATTCTGTAGCATTCACTGTGGTAATGGAGAGGGATAGGTATGTGCAACAGGGCAAGGTTTACAATTGGGGGAAGGGTAGATATGATGCTGTCAGGCAGGAACTGAGGAGCATAAGTTGGGAGCATATGCTGGCAGGGAAGGGCACGGTCGAAATGTGGAACTTTTTCAAGGAGCAGATAGTAGGGGCCATTGATAAGCATGTCCCTGTCAGACAGGGAAGGGATGGTCATGTGAGGGAACCGTGGTTGACAAGAGAGGTTGAGAGTCTTGTTAGGAAGAAGAAGGATGCGTATATAAGGTTGAGGAAAAAGGGCACAGGCATAGCTCTGGAGGGATACAAGTTGGCCAGGAAGGATCTGAAGAAAGGGATTAGGAGAGCTAAGAGAGGGCATGAAAAATGCTTGGCGGGTAGGATAAAAGAAAACCCCAAGGCCTTTTACGCGTATGTCAGAAATATGAGGATGACTAGGGGGACCATAGGTCCGGTCAAGGACAATAGCGGGAGACTGTGTGTTGAGCCGGAAGAGATAAGTGAGTTTTTGAATGAGTACTTCTCTTCGGTATTTACGAATGAGAAGGGGTGTATTACTGAAGAGGACGGTGGGAAGCAGACTGGTAAGCTCGAGGAAGTGCTCGTTAGGAGGGAAGATGTGTTGGGGTTTTTGAATAACTTGAAGATAGACAAGTCTCCCGGGCCTGACGGGGTATATCCAAGGATGTTATGGGAAGCAAGGGATGAAATTGCAGAGCCGCTGGCAATGATCTTTTCATCTTCTCTGCTGACGGGGGTGGTACCAGGTGATTGGAGGGTGGCAAATGTTGTGCCCCTGTTCAAGAAAGGGAATAGGAACAACCCTGGGAATTACAGGCCAGTTAGTCTTACTTCGGTGGTAGGCAAGTTGATGGAAAAGGTGCTGAGGGATAGGATTTCTGAGCATCTGGAAAGACACTGCTTGATTCGGGACAGTCAGCACGGTTTTGTGAGGGGTAGGTCTTGCCTCACAAGCCTGATTGAATTCTTTGAGCAGGTGACCAAGCAAGTGGATGAGGGTAAACCAGTGGATGTGGTGTACATGGATTTTAGTAAGGCATTTGATAAGGTCCCCCATGGTAGACTTATGGAGAAAGTCAGGAGGCATGGGATAGTGGGGAATGTGGCCAGTTGGATTAAGAATTGGCTAACTGATAGAAGGCAGAGAGTGGTCTTAGATGGTAAATACTCAGCCTGGAGCCCAGTTACCAGTGGCGTGCCGCAGGGATCAGTTCTGGGTCCTCTCCTGTTTGTGATTTTTATTAACGACTTGGATGAGGAAGTCGAAGGGTGGGTCAGTAAATTTGCAGATGATACAAAGGTTGGTGGAGTTGTGGATACCGAGGAGGGCTATTGTCGTCTGCAAAGGGACTTGGATAGGTTGCAGTGCTGGGCTGAAAAGTGGCAGATGGAGTTTAACCCTGAAAAGTGTGAGGTCGTCCATTTTGGAAGGACAAACATGAATGCAAAATACTGGGTTAACGGTAGGGTTCTTGGGCATGTGGAGGAGCAGAGAGACCTTGGGGTCTATGTGCATAGATCATTGAAAGTTGCAACTCAAGTGGATAGGGCTGTGAAGAAGGCATATGGGGTGTTAGCGTTCATTAGCAGAGGGATTGAATTTAAGAGCCGTGAGGTGATGATGCAGCTGTACAGGACCTTGGTAAGGCCTCATTTGGAGTACTGTGTGCAGTTCTGGTCGCCTCATTTTAGGAAGGATGTGGAAGCCTTGGAGAGGGTGCAGAGGAGATTTACCAGGATGTTGCCTGGAATGGAGAATAAGTCTTACGAGGAAAGGCTGAACATTCTAGGCCTCTTCTCATTAGAAAGGAGAAGGATGAGGGGTGACATGATAGAGGTTTATAAGATGATCAGGGGAATAGATAGGGTAGACAGTCAGAAACTTTTTCCCCGGGTGGAGCAAAGCGTTACAAGGGGTCATAAATTTAAGGTGAAGGGTGGGAGATATAAGGGGGATGTCAGGGGAAGGTTCTTTACCCAGAGAGTGGTCGAGGCATGGAATGCCTTGCCCGGGGAAGTTGTTGAGTCAGAAACTTTAGGGACTTTCAAAAGGCTTTTGGATAGGTATATGGATAAAGGAGAATGATGGGGTATAGATTAAATTGTCCTTGACAGAGGACAAAGGATCGGCACAACATTGTGGGCCGAAGGGCCTGTTCTGTGCTGTATGTTCTATGTTCTATGTTCTATGTTCTTTTAACATGATAATTCTTAATGATCGGCAATCAATTGCTCTTGCCCAGAATGTCAAGCAATTATAAGGCTGGAGTCTATTTCCTTCTAGTTGTGAATTATTTTAGAAGATTTTAAAAATGTCAGGTTTTTAATTTTTTACTTTTTTCTTTCTTTTCCTCACCGTCTCTTTTATTCTCTCTCTTCATCCAAGCTTTCTTTTCTTTTATTTCTCTTCCTGTGCTTGGTTTGATATTGAATCTACTCTGATACAAACTCCTTCTTAGCCCTTTCTCTGTTTATTTCTCACTCCTTAATTTTCATTGATTGAGGAGAGACACTGTTTGTCCCATTGTTCATCAGGATCCTAGGTACCCTGTTGCCTTTGTTGCTTAATCAGTTAGCACTTCCAGCAACTTCTTGGGAAAAAATTTAAAAGCCTATAGGTGCACATACAAGTCTAACTAAAGGGGTGCATTGCAAGATGCCATGCTCCAGCAAAATCTGACTCACTACTTCAAAACAAACCATGACAGTAAGGCAAGGGAACACAGGTTTGAACTAGTAGATGGCATTTTTTCTGCATGAAGTCAGGAAGATCTTCTGTATGTACAGTGTGATCAATAACTGTAGTGAACTTTGGGGTTGGGTAGTGGAGGCAAAAATTCTGGAATCATTTATAAAATGGTTGGATGTCATGATGGAGCAGTGTGTAGGGTCTTTCTGGATGGATAAGCTAACATGCATCGAATGGCCTTTATTATCTCCCTTGCAATCTTTTCTGATAAATTCTTCTGAAAGAATAATGCTTGATCCCTCAGAGTGTCATTCTCATTCTTTTGTTATCTCTCCCAAGAGAGATTCAAAGGCAGTGGCTGCCAAATTTCCACGAGTCATTTCTGCTGCTCATTAATGTGGCTAAAGAAGTCGATGTGCAAGTGGCATTTAAATCTCTACCAATCATCAAACATGTGGTGTGCTCCTTTTTAATGTAAAAATACAGTTTGATTAACTTTAGTCAAGTCAACATCTTATGAAATTATTTAATTACTGTTTTGGATTTATTGTAATAAAGCATTAAATTATCAGGTATTGTGATTGATTGCAGAAAATACAAGTGTGTGTAAACATACAAAACAATGATTTTACTATTAACACTAAATAAACAGTAGCATTAAAACAATGTAGATGATTCTGCTTAAGGTTATTATTCCTTACTGGCACTGTTAAAGATAAACTATCATTTTTCTGCATTGCGTTATGACTGTGTCTATGTTTTAATGAGAATACATATATCAATGTACTGTAATGAACAATGCCAGAGTTGATTATGAGAAAGTCGATTCATTGTAGCTATCTCAAAAATGTTTAGTTTATTTAAAATCACAATGAAAGTGACATAGTGGAGCCACAGTGTTATGTGTGGGAATCTCATGGACAGAAGGTTTACGTATAATGGGAAAGAAAAATTGGAAAGAACTTGAATTTGTTTAGTGCCTTTCATAACCTCAAGAAGTTCCAAGGAGCTTAATAGCCATTGACACTTTTGAAATGGAGTCATTTTTATAGTGTAGGGAAACATCGTTGCCAATTTATGCACAGCAAGGACTCAGAGACGAATGAGACAAATGACCAGATACTCGGTTTTAATGATGTTAGTTGAGAGATAAATGTTAGCCAGAACATCAAAGATTGTTGATGATGTTAATTTAGGGATCATGGCAAACTCTAATTTTGCCCTAAACAGCAAAAATGCTTACCAGAGTGAAGGAACAGAGATATCCAGGGCTGCAGAGACATAGATCTTAAAAGGTGGGAGTGCATGTAGACAAGGCTTATAAAAAGGCAAATAATATTTGGGTTTTAGAAATGGTTACTGCAAAAAATATAATGTTGAATTTGGGCAAGATATTGATTAGACCATATTTGGAATACTGTATGTGGTTTTCTGCATTCACTGAAGAAGGGATATTAAAACCATGGAAAGGGTAGACTAGAGATGCACTAGAATTGTATTGGGAATGATGAGTTATTGGTGAGATGAACTCATTGAATAGATTATTATACATGCACATGGAATTCAGAAATTGCAAAGCCAGTTAGTGTTATTCCAGATACTGCTGTCAAATAATATCTCATTCCACATACAAATGTCTACTGTGAATCCAGAACAATAATCACTGATATTGTACAATTAAAGTACAATTAGTGACAAATATACCACAGTTTAACCTGCCTGAAACACCACCCCAAAGTGAAAAACACCCTGAAAGTGTAAATTGGCATTGAAATAAATTGAATGGGATAATTTGATAGACACAAGTTGGCACAGACATGAAGGGCCGAATGGCCTCCTTCTGTACTGTAACCATTCTAAATCAGGATGGTGTGTTACTTGGACAGGAACTTGCAGGTGGTTGTGTTCCCATGCGCTGCTGCCCTTGTTCCAGGTGGTAGAGGTTATGGGTCTAGAAGGTGCTGTTGAAGGAGTTTGGCGAGTTGCTGCAGTCCATCTTGATCCCATTCAGTTTATTTCAATACCTATTTACATTTTGGAGTGATTCTCACTGGGAGTGGGTTTTAGGTGGGGTGGGGTGTTTGGCAGGGTGAGCGTCAAACCCACCTGCCATTATCATTTTGAGGCCCAGCTATTTTAACTCTTGGACCCCATTCACATCCTGTTGGCCAGCTGCCCTTCCCAAATGGATGGAAAGAGGCAGCTTGCTGACTTCAGCTCAGTTAAATCATGGGGTCCAGAGGCCACCCACTGGCACGACAGTAAGTTGGGGTGGGGGTGGGAAAATTGGGACAAGTTGTGAGTGGGAAGGGCACAGGTAGCAGAGGCCCAGACTTTCCCTCCTGGCCCCACTAAGGAAAGATTTTTATTTGCCTTAAAGGCCCTACTCTTCCTCCCTGCCAGGTATTACTAAGCATGGTGCCTATGGTGGGCTCTGTACTCGATAGGCTCTTACAATTACAAAGGGGTCATAATGTCATCATTGGACCCTGGTGTATATGTATTAATGAAGCTCCTGCCTGAGTTGGGGGAGGGGGTAACTTGGCCATCCAAAAAAAACCCAGTCCAGTTAAGGTGCTGGCAGGCAAGAATTGAGCAGGAGCGGGGTGGCAAGGCTTTGCACAACTCTTTTAACTGTGTGCCAGCTATTTTCCTACCCGGCTGCGTGGGTTACAAATCCCCCTCCTCTATCTCTGAATCTGAACCAGCATTTCCCATAAATACACTAAACTGTCTGCTCACATCCACTATAGCTGATGGTGAATTCTTGTAAATAACTCGCCTTGCAAAATAACTTGTTATCCTCTGAGGTCCAGCAACACAATGCTGTCAGAAGCTATACCCCTACTTATATTCGAATGAGATCCTACATAACTCAGCTTTAATCTAAAATAGCAAAAAGCAACAGCTGTTGTTTAATATCCAGATAATTACTAGGCCTTGAAAATCCATGGGCCAGTGATCCTGGCATTTACACTGAATTGTGCCCGTCAAAGGCCTCCAGGATTGACCACAGTGCTCTTTAAATGATCGGATGTGTTTTATGTTTGTTTGGTATGCTGCCAACTTAATTAGTCTAGCTTAGAGAATTCTTCAGTCTGCAATAATTAGAATGATACGGTCAAGTGAGGAGGGGTTGAAGGCTTCCCTTTTTTCCCTCTCCTTGTTTGACCACAACAGATTTAATTCTTTCTAAAATTGGATGTACTGGCCAATTCAGTAGGTGTTTGATTAGTTACTTGCTATGATCATAACAAGAACCAATTGGACAGGTTTTCTTGGGTTTAACAAAGTAAGAGATTACCTTTATTGTATCTAAAATGAACTAATGAAAATAGTAAAGTACGCGCCAACTTTCACTCACATATACACACACTAGAGGTTTACACTCACACAAATAGGTTACAGAGTGGGCAAAGGTAGATTGATTGAGTTAGAGTCCACAGAAAAAAGGAGTGTACAGTCTGTGGCGTTTGGTGATTTGGCTGACTTCTAGCTGAATTCGGTGGTCCTGAGGCTTTTAGTTTGAAGAGGTAGATGACTGGTTCGGTGGGTCTCTTGGAGATAGCGATGCAGATGATTTCCTCCAACAGGATTTCTGATTGTAGCCGGAGTATGCAAAGATGGTCAGTCAACAGGCAGAATTCGAAGCTTGTAAGCAGAAATGGGGAGAGGGGAACCCCCACCTGTGTCTGCACATGTCAGAGTCCAGATGCTTCTCCTCTGCCGCAGAGAAACACCAGCTTAAAACCACAGATGGTGAGGGGCTTGTCACATGACAGTCACTCAGTGATTCAAACATGGTATCAGTGTTTCTCTTCTTGCTAAAAAGAACAGGTAGTTCCCTTAAACTTCCTGGGTCTTGGTTCTTGTTGGGAGCAGCCATTTCGTCTCTACCTCATAGACCTTGCAGTGTAGGATACAGTGTTGCAAAGTAGTGGCCCTCCTAAGCTGCCATCAAAGTCATCCTTCATCTGTTCTCTCTTAGATTTCTTCAAACAATATAAATTCAGATCTCTAATCAGTGGATTAAAGAAAATTATCATTTAACAAAGCATGTTGGCATGACAAGAACTTTAACCTTTATTACATTATAACTATGTACAGCTTCACACCAGTCTGTGTGACTCCTCTAAAGCCACACTGCATCTATCTTCAAGTCTCTCTCACATGTGATCTCTATAACATCATGGTAGGAGGTATTCTGTACACTCTCTCAACATTAACCCTTTCAGACCCTTATACTACATCCCCCCTGAAGTCTTTATCCAAATATGTATTTACATAAATTCACTTTTTATTTACATACTACCCCATCTACCCCCAAGTCTCTGATTCATAGATTCAATGTATCAGGAGGCTTCACAACTATTCCTGATCTTCTTGTTGTCAGATGTGGAAGATTGGTAGTCTTTCTCTGAACTCTTGTTTCTTGACTTGGATGGCCTTCATTGAGGTTTGTAATATCTGGTGCTTTCTGAATTTCAGTTTGACATCTGATTCATCCAAATGTATGACCGATTGACGTCTTTGATGTATAGAAATAAGCTTCCTTCTGTTTCTTCATATAGTACTTTCTGAAGTTCTCGCTAAATAAGAACAATGTTGATTCTCCGCTCTCTGGACAATCACTCTTTCTCTGCTTTGGTCTTGTAACCATACCTTTTGCCTTCTGACAACTTCGGTAGGTTCCTTGTATGGTATTTTTTGTTATAAGTAATGACTTATATCTCTTGGTAAGGCTTTTCTCTGTCTTGAACTCTCTGATAATCTTGGATTTGTAGCCCTGGAAGTAATCTCTTGGGTAGGATTGGAAGTTGCTTTCTAAATTTTCTTCCCATTAACAATTTGCATGTTGCTAATCTGTATAACAATATAATAGTTCTGTAGTTCAGAAGTGCTGTTTGAATTTCTTCATTTTTCTTTAACAATGCTTTAATAGTTCTGACTCCTCATTCAGCTTCTCCATTAGATTGTGGATATCTAGGGGAACTTGTTAGATGTATAAATCCAGTTTTCCACAAATTGCGTAATCATTTGTAAATGGTGGTCCATTATTGGACACTACCTGATCAGGTATACTATATGTTGCGAAGATTTCTTGTAACACTCAAATGACTGCTTCAGTTGTTGTGTACAAACGTTTAACCTCGAACCACCTTGAAAAGTAATCGACTACAATTTGATAGGATTTTCCATCGAAGATGAATAGATCCATCACCAACAGTTTCCACGGTTTGGTTGGGAATTGGGTCAAAATTAGAGGTTCTTTCTGATCCTGTCTGTGAACTGCACATACCTGGTAATTTGAAATAATTTCTTCTATATCTTTCAATATTCCTGGCCACCACATGGACACCTGAGCCCGTGCTCTACACTTAGTTATGCCCATATGACCCTGGTGCATTTTCGCCAAGATCTCTACCCGGAGTGACTCTGGAATCACCAGTCTCTCATCGTATACCAGCAAATCATCCATTATGGTCAAATGTCTTCTTTGTTTGAAGAAGATTTTCATCCTCTTACTCTTGGGACTCTGTTGCAGCCAAACTTGCTTGCAATATTGGCAGACATAGATGCATTCTTCATCTTCAACGGTGCATGATGAATTTGTTGGACAGAAATAGGAAGTGTGAATTCACTAATGGCTGTTGTCTTTTGCAGATCTGCCATTATGCTGCTACTGCTGACTATGTGTCCTAAAAAATGAATGGACGTTTTTGAAAACTCGCACTTCTCATTAAGTGTTAGGCCTTCGTCCTGCAGACAGTTCGAAACAGCTTTAACCCTTAGGTTATGTTCTTCAATAGACTCACTGTAAACTAAGGTTTTGTCCGTATGGCATATTACACCTTCAAAGTCCTGTCTAATATTCAACATAGTTCCCTGGAATATTTCCAGTGTGGATGTTGATACTGAATGGTAGACAATTAGAACAAAATCTTCCAAATGAACTAATGAAGGTTATCAATAACCTTGACTTCTTATCCAATGGAACTTGCCAAAAGCCACTATTTGCTTCAAACTTCGTGAAGACGGTACTTTTGGATAACTTTGCCAAGCTTTCGTCCACAGAGGACATTGGATGGACTTCTCGTGCCACAGCCTTATTAAGTTGAGTTAAGTCTACACAAATGATCACCGTTAGGTTTCGGAACAGGAACCATTCCCAAACACTGGTCTATAGGTTCAGTAACAGGAGAAATGATTCCCATCCTGGTCATATCTTCTAGTTGATGTTGGACTTGCTTCATTAATGGGCGTGGAATCTTCCTAGGTGTGAAAAGACATAGTGGTTTAGCATGTTCCCGCAAAGTATTAGTATATTAGATCTTCAGTTTCCCTAGACTAGTAAACAGTTTCGGGAATTCCTCTTGGAAGTGACTCCTGGATTTTTGTTCCTTCACTTCTTCTACTATCTTTATAAGATGAAGATCAACACAAGCTCTTCTACTTGAGAGAGAATTCCTGATTCCTTAGAACATAGTGTTTCCAGTATTTGCTTTCCCTTGTACTGGAGTGTTGCCTGTAGCTTCCCTAGTTTCCCCTTTACATCAAATTCAACGCCTCCTGGGCCATGTAACTGAGTTTTTATTGGTTGCAGAAAATGTGTTGTTACGGTCAGGTGTGGAAGGGTTGAAGCTTGTACCCCAGCATATACTGAATTTCTTCCAGAACTTGGGTCAGTTTCCTAGGACCTAGGCGATCGGGATTTTGTTTTATGGGACGGGTCTCTCGTACATCCACATCATGTAGGGTTATGATTGTGCACACTGGTTTGACCCTGCAGATCCCTTTAAACGTTGTGAGCAGGCTTGTTTGGTCTCCTCTCTGTTCTGCGTTTAAATAGGAGAGTACGGTGTCTAATTTTGCTAACATTTCAGTGTTAGCTAACCGGACGGTAGGGCGCTTGATTTGGGAATCCTCGAGGCCTCCCTCTAACTCATCCTCACTGTACCTTTTACCCTCCTCTTTCCTGACATTTTGACAGACTTGTGCTTGTTTGTCCCCTTCCCTGTTGTGATACCATTTTAACATATTGATGTGGCACAGCTTTTGCTTTTCCCTACGATCTGAGATGTCAATTACATAATTTACCTTACTAATTCTCTTTACTGCTCTATACGGGCCACTGACCTGGGCTTTCAATGGTTCACCCTGTATTGGTAGTAGCGCTAACACATGGTCTCTGGGATGAAATATTCTGGCCTTGGTATGTTTATCCGCCAGCCTTTTCATAGCTAAAATAAAAGCAAAATACTGCAGATGCTGGGAATCTGAAATAAAACAGAAATGCTGGAAATACTCGGCAGGCCAGGCAGCATCTGTGGAGAGAGAAGCAGAGTTAACATTTCAGGTTTGTGACCTTTCATTAGAACAGGTCATAGAATCATAGAATCAAAGAATGTTTAAGGCACAGAAAGAGGCCACTTGGCCCATCGTGTCTGTGCCGGCGGAAAAACAATCCACCTATTCTAATCCCACCTTCCAGCATTTGGTCCGTAGCCCTGCAGGTTATGACACCTGAGGTGCATATCCAGATTCCTTTTAAATTAGTTGAGGGTTTCTGCCTCAACCACCCTTTCAGGAAGTGAGTTCCAGACCCCCAGCACCCTCTGGGTGAAAAAGTTTTTCCTCATCTCCCCTTTAAATCTATGCCCCCTGGTCACTGACCTCTCTGCTAAGGTGAATAGACCCTTCACCTCCACTCTATCCATGCCCCTCAAAATTTTGTACATTTCAATCAGATCTCCCCTCAGCCTTCTCTGTTCCAAGGAGAACAACCCCAGCCTATCCAATCTTTCCTCATAGCTGCATTTTTCCAGTGCTGGCAATATCATCGTAAATCTCTTCTGTACCCTCTCTGGTGCAATTACATCCTTTCTGTAATTAGGTGACCAGAACTACACACAGTATTCAATTTGTGGCCTAACCAATGAGTTCCAGCATAACCTCCCTGCTCTTCTATTCTTGGCTAATTAAGGAAAGGATTCCATATGCCTTCTTAACCACCTTCTAGACCTGTCCTGCTACCTTCAGGGATCAGTGGACATTCACTCCAAGGTCCCTCACATCCTCTACACCTCTTAGTATTTTCCCATTAATCGTGTATTCCTTTGCCTTGTTTGACCTCCCCAAATGCATCACCTCACACATCTCCAAGTTGAATTCCATTTGCCACTTTTCTGCCCATCTGACCAGACCATTAATATATTCCTACAGCCTACAGCTATCTTCCTCGCTATCTACCATACGGCCAATCTTTGTGTCGTCCGCAAACTTCTTGATCATGCCCCCTACACTTAAGTCCAAATCGTTAATATATACCACAAAAAGCAGGGGACCCAGTACTGAGCCCTGCGCAATGCCACTGGAAACAGCCCTCCAGTCGCTAAACATGCGAACATACGAATTAGGAGCAGGAGTAGGCCACTCGGTCCTTCGAGCCTGCTCCGGCATTCAATAAGTTCATGGCTGACCTGATTACTCCCCATTTCCACCTACCCCTGATAACCTTCCACCCCTTTTCTTATCAAGAATCTATCTACCTCTGCCTTAAAAATGTTCAAAGACTCTCACTGCCTTTTGAGGAAGAGAATTCCAAAGACTCATGACACTCTGAGAGAAAAAGTATCTCCTCATCTCTGTCTTAAATGAATGACCCCTTATTTTTAAACAGTGACCCCTAGTTCTAGATTCTCCTACAAGGGGAAATATCCTTTCCACATCCACCCTGTCAAGACCCCTCAGGATCTTATATGTTTCAATGAAGTTGCCTCTTACTCTTTTTAAATTCCAGCGGATAGAAGCCTAGCCTGTGCAACCTTTCCTCGTAAAACAGCCTGCCCATACCAGGTATTAGTCTAGTAAACCTTCTCTGTACTGCCTCTAACGCATTTACATCCTTCAACAATTCAAACACCCGTCAACCATTACCCTTTGTTTCCTGCCACTGAGCCAATTTTGTATCCACCTTGCTGCATTTCTCTGGAACCCATGGGATTTTATTTTTTAACCCAGTCTGCCATGTAGGACCTTGTCAAAAGCCTTGCTAAAATCCATGTAGACCATATCAACTGCACTACCCTAAGACCACTGGGGAAGCTACCACCTTTGCCCCTACCAGGTCATTACCAAGGAGCAGGTCGACCCCATCCAAAGGTAAACTAGTGACAATCCCCACGGTTACCGGTCCTGAAATAGGGTCGCATTCCAGGTACACCCGACATAAAGATATGGGTATATAGCTTCCCCCGATACCGTTTACTAATACTCCAGCATTCATTGCACTCTCTGGGGGAAAGGTCATGCCTTTTCCCAGCAGAAGGGATTGGGTGGCCCCTGTATCCCTAAGTATGACTATAGGCTTACATGCCTCAATAGAGGGGTATGGGATCACTTTTCCTCCGAACATGAAATCCTGGTAACTCTCAGGGATTTTGTTAAGTTTTCCCTCACTCTCAGCGGTATGTTTACTGGATTTTACTGCTACAGTTAAAGCCAGAGCTGCTGTGCTTTCCATCGGGGTCCCTTTTCCTGCACTGTCTAGTGTACCTTGACTAATCCTATGTGTTTTCCTCATAACTTCCAGCAGTCAGCTCGAAGGTGACCTGCCTTGTTAGAAAGGAAACATACAGGCTTTCAGGCATCACTCCTGCTCTCAGCACCTTCCTTTTTGGCCTGAGGAGGGCCCCCTGTGTTTCCAGCTCTCCCTTCTCTCCCATGGCTGTTCATCCTTCTATTTCCCTCCCATCTTCTCTCCTTTTCAGGTTTTTGGAGGTGACTAGGGAAGGGTCTCCCTTGGGGAAAAGACTTATGAACAAGTGTATAATCATCAGCCAGGATTGCTGCCTTCCTGGCTCTTGGAAGCTTTTTTTTTTTATGGAAAGGGGAAGAGAGTTTTTGAACCCCTCAAGGAGAATCAGCTCTCGGAGTTTTTTATAGGTGGTCTCTATCTTAAGTGCTCATATCCATTGGTCAAAAGCGAGTGCATAACCCTTTTGAACCCGATGTAAGTTTGTTCCGGCTGCTTTCGGAGAGTTTGGAACTTTTGGTGGTACACCTCCGATACCAGCTCGTATGCGTTCAGGATAGCATTTTTGGTCATCTCATAGTCTGATGAACTCTCATCAGACAACAGGGAATAAACTGTTTGGGCTTTTCCCATTAATTTGCTTTGCAGTAGCAGGGTCCAGTGCTCCGCTGGCCACTTCGACTGTTTTACAAGCTTTTCAAATGAGATGAAAAATGCTTTTGCATCCCCCTCTTTGAGCTTTGGTACCAATTGGGAGAACTTTAAGAGCTCAACTCTTGGTCCTGAGCTAGGGGTCATTCCCTCACCATTGGTGCCTTCCTTGGATGCACTGAGACTTCCGCTAGTTAATTTGAGCTGCCTTAACTCCCTTTGGAAAGCTTTTTTTCCCCCCTTTCCTGGAATTCTCTCTCCTCCTTCTCCTTCTGGAAAGCTCTTTCTTTCTCCCTTTTTCCCTTTCTTGGAATTCTCTCTCCCTTTTCTCTCTGTGGAAAGCTCTTTCATTTTTTTGGAATTTTAATTCTTGTCTCCTCTGTTCTAGCTGTATCTTAGCTAATGTTACTCGATTTCCGACTCTAAGCCTGTCTCTGATTCTTCAGTATCAATTTCAAAATGGCTGGCCACAAATTCTATGATTTTGGGTTTCCTAGCTTTTGGACAGATAGTAATCTCTAAGTGTCTAGCTATATTCCTTAACTCTTCAACGGATAGGACTCTTAAGCTGTCCCAAGTTACTTCCCTCTGTTCTAGGAAGGTACTGGCCTTGAATGTAGACATTTTAATATTCTAGCACTGAAAACCATATGAAAATCTGTATTTAAGTTTTTAAATTATTGCTAGAGATCAATTTGGTTTCCCCGCTTTCAATTTCCCATTTGTCCTTGGAATTGATCCCAGACGTGAGCCCCCAATTTTCTGTGATGGTCAGGTGAGGAGGGGTTGAAGGGCTTCCCTCTTGTGCCTCTCCTTGTTTGACCACAACAGGTTTAATTCTTTTTTAAAGTGGGTGTACTGGCCAATTCAGTAGATGTTTGATTACTTACTTGCTATGATCACAACAAGAACCAAATGGACAGGTTTTATTGAGTTTAACAAAGAAAGAGGTTAACTTTATTGTACTTAAACCAAACTAATTAAAATAATAAACTATGCACCAACTTCCACACATACATTAGCAGTTCACACACACACAAATAGGTTACAGAGTGGGGACGGGTAGATTGGTTGAGTTAGAGTCCGTAGAAAAAAAAATATACAGTCTGTGGAGTTTGATGATTTGGCTGGCTTCTAGCTGAATTTGGTGGTCCTGAGGCTTTTAGTTTGAAGAGATAGGTGATTGAGTCATCTTGGTCTCTTGGAGACAGCAATGTGGATGATTTTCTCCAAAGCGGTTTCTGGTTGTAGCTGGAGTATGCAGAGGTGGTCAGTCAGCAGGCAGGGTTCTAAGCTATCAAGCTGGAATAGAGAGATAGAGAAAGGGGAACCTCCACTTGGGTCTGCAAGTGTCTGAGTCCAGATGCTTCTCAACCTGCTGCAGAGAAACACCAGCTTAAAACTATAGAGGTGGGGCTTGTCACATGACAGTTACTCAGTGATTCAAGCATGGTAGTTAGTAGTGTATTTGTTCTTGCCAAAAGAACAGGCAGTTCCTTTAAATTTCCTGGGTCGTGGTTCTTGTTGGGATGAGCAGACATTTCAGCTCCACCACACAGGCCTTGTAATGTAGAATACAGTTTTGCAAATTAGGTGGCCATCTTAAGCTGCTAGCAAAGTCATCCTTTATCTGTTCCTTTTTAAATTTCTTTAAAATAATATAAATTCAGATCTCCAGTCAGTGGATTAAAGAAAATTATCATTCAACAAAGTAAGTTGGCGTGACCATGTTGATAACCACGGCTCTTTGTCTGATAAGACCGTTACACTTGCTCCGGTTTCGATTTTAAAATTAGTGATATGTCCATTGACATATATATCTGCAGACCAAAATTCCTGATTAGAATCATTGATCTTACCAAGAAAGTGTTTCTATTGCTCTCCTGAAGGAGGTTGTTTAATTCATTAACTACTCTATTCTTGAATGTTGTTTCTTTTGCATTTGTGGGAGTAGAGATTTTACTTTGGCATATTTTACCAAAATGCCATTTTTTTTTACAGTGGAAGCATTCTGCTTTATTTGCAGGACAGTGTTCACGCCTGTGTGTAGTTTTGGTGCCACATTGTTGGTGTCTTTCACTCCCTCGCCCCCACCCCATGTACCTTTTTTTCTTGGTGCCTCTTTTTCAGCCGTCTGGTTAAGGAACTGTACAGTTGCTGGAGATTTCCTGAACCAAGGTCTTTCTTCACCTGTCAGGCTTGCTCTGTTATTCCTCTGGACCTCTGCTTGTCCCATCAGCTGAATAGCTTTATCCAGGGTGAGGTCTTCTTTAGACTGTAATAAGTCTGATAGAGATTCATCAGCAATACCTACTACAATGCAGTCTCTTATTAATTCTACTTTAAGATCTCTATATTCACATCCTTCAGCTAGCCTGTAAAGGTCATTAATAAAAGCATTGACTGTTTCACCTGGTTTCTGGACCCTTCTGTTGAATCTTGCTCTTTCTAAAATCTTATTGCTCCACAAGTTGAAATAAGAATCAAAAGCTTTTAAAATTTCATCAAATTTGGCAGATGTCTCATTAATACCTTGTCTTGCAATAACATCATCTGCTATAGCCCCAATAGAATGCAACAATGTGTTAAACTTGCTGTACTTCAGACGGGCTGTTGAATTTGGAAGCAATTCTGTATCTAAGAAACCGTTTTCACCAGAGTGCCCAATTTTGGATTTGATTTGGTCCTTCCATGTGTCCAAACCTCTATGGAATTGTGAATTTAAGCTGCACTGCTTCAGTTTGTTTTACTTTCACCTTTGAGTTTTTCCCTCTAGTATTGGAAGTTTCCCGCACTTTTTCAGCCCCATTCTGATTCCTGCTATGGCCAATGTTTCTGCCTTTGAAATCTCGCCTCGTCGCTTGCTTTTTTTTTCACTCCGGTCGCCACGTGTAATGGTGCCGACCTCCAATCAGTCCCTGAGAAGGACTGATGCCTGCCTAGTGCCTTTAAGGATGAATTTTTTAACCCTCTTTCAGGGTTGCTCACCAGATCCTGGAACGTTGCTTGGTACTCTTAAGCCTGCGATTGCTGGACTAGATTTCTACTGCCAATTCCCCGACTCTCTGCGCCTGGAGCTCTGGAGCTTTTCCATAGCCTCTTCTCGAGTTCTGCAGTTTTAGTGCTTTTTTTCAGGTAAGCCCTTTTCAAATAATTGGTTCAAATTCTTCTGGATGTAACATGGTAAGAACCACCATTGTTTTCGATCTCACCGCTGATCATCATTTGGTAGGTTGCCACCTTAGTTAGTCTAGCTTAGAGATATTCTTTAGTCTGGAGTAATTAGAACATTAACCTTTATTACATTATAACTATGTACAGCTCCACACCAGTCTGTGTGACTCCTCTAAATCCACACTGCATCTATTTTCAAATTTCTCTCACATATGATCTCTTAGATCATCATGGTAGGAGGTATTCTTTACACTCTCTAAACATTAACCCCTTCAGACCCTTAAGTAGGATGCAGTTCCCGAATTAGTTTGTAAATGTCAACTGCCTATGCCATTAAAGGCACTAAGCATGCCAAAGAAGTTGGAGAATCTGGCATAAGTGGCCAGGCCAGGAAGGGGTGATGGCCCCCTCTCTCCACCCAGAACTACCACACAGCTGCTCTAAGTAGTCTAAAAACCTCCTCAGAAGCCATCTCTTTGACCAAGTTTTTGATCACCCCATCTAATTTCTTTTTATGTCTGTTTTCCATTTCTTTACATTAAAGATGCTATATAATGCAAGTTTTGGATTTACATTGGAAGGAGAATTTTCAAATGAGCAAGGAATCTTTCACTTTAATTGTAAGAAAGTACCTGTTTATCTTGTGTGGATACCACCTTTCATCATGCTGTTCCAGTCAAGTTCTGGGCTATGACTCTGCTGATTGGAAACAAATAATGAGTTTCGCACACTCACATATTTGTTTGATGTTGCACTGTCTACCAGATGTACAAACATGCATAAAGCGTACGTGCAATTGCAGAAGGGCTGCAATCACAGTCATTAAAACATCCCAGGAAGATAAACTAGCCTGGATTATAGCTAGTCCAGAAAGGAGAAGTGGTTTCCCAAGAACAGCGGGCACAATTAAAGAATCCTATATTCCAAACCTGCAGCAGTTCAGTCTTTTTTTGCAGAAATATAAAAAATACAGCAAGTTTTGGAAGTTTTACAAAGTTCACCAACAATGAAAAATATTTGTTGCACTACTTTTACAAGTGATGTCCAATTGGAAAACCAAAAGACAAATTCTAAAACAAATTGACTTGCTGCCAGTTCCGTGCAAATCTATAAGGAATTGGCTAAGCAATAGAACAATCAATGCCACCGCCAGCCTGCCATGTTTAGATTTAAGTTTTCAGCTTTAATAGGGAGGAGCTGGTCTCACAACATCATGGTGCTTTAAGGGTACCGTGCATCACTGTGCACTTTTGAACCCAGACCTCAGAAGGCCACATTCACACTCAGGACTGGAATCTACACTTTGGGTGTCAAATGGTTAGCTTCTGGGTATTGTACTTCAGCAGCTGTAGTGCAATGTGTTGTGAGAATGTTTGGGCCAGTCTCTGTTTGCATATCAAGTTCCCTGAAATGCTGAAGTTGGCGTGTAACTGCATCCTTAGGCGTGCCACAAAACCAGTTCAGACTGCTGGTGACTAGCTGGGGTCCTTTAATCTAAAGACAATGTCACGCTTACGCAAGGAGAAATTATGAACTATAAAATGAAACAATGAACTCAAAAGAGACACCTTTTGCTGCAAAACAAGATGCAGTGAGAGGTCAGGTGACCTCTTCTGTACTGCGAATACACATGGTAACTGTTGGAACCCTGGACAAATCGTCATGTCTGGACAAGTGTTGAAGAAAGCATTAGAAATGTAAATGGCCCATTCAGTGTTAATGGCTGCTCCTGTTCAAAACAGAGACTCAGGATAATGGGTGTGGAAAAACACCACTTTATCAAGATGGCATAGAGATGAGCAACATCAAAACCCATTGTCTAACAATGGCCACATCAGTAAACACCATTTATGAAATCACAATGAGAGAGAAACTTGGGTAACTTGACAGAAAAACCAAGTCTCTGACATGGAGGTTTTAATAAGAGACATTTTCTGTGCAGAAAGCCAGAAGGAAGAGAGACCCAACCCAGCAAGAAGAAGGACCCTGCCAGAAACCATCTTTAAACTACTTCGAGGCAGAAACAAAAGGTGACCTTGAAACTCCCTACCTGAGAAATTATAACAGGAATTCTGCCATTGAATTGTGACTGAGATTTAACCAAAGAAGTCTGCAGCAAAGCATCTGTCCACCTGAAACTTTTCAAACTTTGACATCATCAGTGAACTAGGAAAAGGAAAAACAAGCAAGGTTTCACAATGAATGCTTTTTAAAACCATCAGACCTTAATGCATGCTATCTTTTAATCTCTAACTTTTCATGTGTGTGTATGTGAGTGGGTGAAAGTACAAATATTTTTGCGTATTGTTTAATAAATATTTATCTTTCTTTAAACCTCTGAGAAAACCTGTCATTTGTTTATTTATTGACCATTAAAATGCTCAAGAGTTAAACACAATTCTAATAAAAGCACACTGGCCGGGATTTTGTGAGAGCCCCTGAGGTGGGATCAGAGACTGGGGGCGAGGGGGAGCACGGAGTATCACGATTGAAGGCCGGGGGGTGGGGAGCGGTGGTGTGTTGGGCCCATTGTCTCCTCATCACTCAGTGATCTTCCTGGGTGCAGGATAGGCTGATGATGACCTTCCCGCCAGAGGACAATTCAGGCCCTTAATTGGCCATTTCCTACCGCCACTGGGATCTTACCAGCGGCAGGGGGCATCTGCCATGCGGGGAGAACAGCTTGTAAAATGAAGTGCCCTCCCTACGGGCTTGGGGGGGAGGTGGGGTTCCTTCATGGTTAATTTATGGCCCAAGGAGGATCCTCACTAGGAACAACTTTATCCTCACTAGGAACAACCGCTCCCCCTGGACTGAATGACCACCCCCACACCAGCCCCCTGGCTGGGGCCTTTCGTACTGGCCCCAGCAACCCCACCTCACCTACCTCTGTTCCGGGGTTTCACCGTTGGGCCTGGGTCCAAGGCCTTTGCAGTACTGACAGTGTCCACTGCTCCTGTGGCTTTAAAGTTTTTATAGAGACAGGGATTCCGCCTCCTAAAACTTTGACTCAAAAAGAGTGGAAGATTGTTTTGCAGGATGGGGATTGTGGGGGCGTGGGCATGGGGGGAGGCACGAAAAGGCAGAGGCTGCGCTTCCCCCACCTTTTTGGCCCGGCGCTGGGAGCCCCACCTCCAAAAACAAAATCCAGCCCACCATCCTTGGTCAGTTGAGAGGTGAAAAGTGGAAATCATCCCTATCATTTCCCACCTGTCCGTAACAACAATAATAGTATTCAGGCTTCAGTAAGACTTCCAAAATAGGAAATTCTTTTTAAAGGAATGGGAAATGTTCAATATCTCGCAATACTATGATTATATATATTTTTAGATGGTATGATAATAAGCAGGTTTGCCTGTCCAGAGCCAACTATGAGTGGGCTAACATGCTGGACACTGCCTGCGGCATTAACTTCAGAAACGCAGAACATATGTTGGAATGGGAATGCATAATTTCTGAATCGTTTGTAAATGCAGTCTTTGTTAGAGGCTGAAAAAGATTTTCTGAACGGACTCAGTAATGAATGAGTATATGGTTCCCATGGCTTGCACAGTGGGATTCATTGTAGTGTGACACAAAGACTGTTCTCTTTCTTTTTCTGTCTCTAACATCAGATATGCCACTACTGACCAGTATACCAGTCCTTCTCATACAGATAGCACATTTGAAACAATTTCATGCAGTTGTTTTCAGTTGACTTGTATTTCTGAAGAATTTTAATCCCTGAAATGGCTGTTGATGTAGTGGCTCTTTACCAATTCAAAAGAGAAAGGAAATATTTGCAATTTATGGTATTTTTGGACAGTGTCCCATTGAAGAATTCCAGAGTTTTAGAGATCGATGCATTTGCCAATCCTCTCTTCTCATGGATTCCTGTTCATTATTTTCTACTTTGTGAATTATTCCAGAATTCTCTGCAGACAAGCTCAGTTAATTTAAACCAGTGGGAGAAAATGGTCAATGTAGTTGAATACCTGCTTACATTAGCAGAGCCAGCTCCATGGTACCTAATAGTGGGAATACTCAGAACAAATTAAATTCAGTGAATTGCATCTTCATTAGATTCCTTTCTGCTTTTTTATTCAATGAACAATTGGCTACAGTGAATGAAGAGAAAGCTTTCATCAGCACAATTTAGCTGTTTCAGCCAACACACAAATAATTAGAAGAGGATAACCCAATATTAACTGAGGCAAGCAGCAAGAATGGGGCCGGTGGTGTGAGCATCAATCATGCTGACATGATTTTAACTTCCAGGCCTCATTTAAATGCAACAAGCCTGAGCCCCGCCTGAACCTGCCATCAATGACATGAGGCTTGAGTTGAGATGAGCGCTGTGGGAAGCCTTAATCGGGGACCTGTGGGAACAGTCTGGGAAGTGGGGGGGCAGTGATGGTGGTTGGTGGTATTAGGCAATTGCAATCAGGAGGGAAGCAGGAAGACCATCTGCTTTTAACAGAAACTGTTCACTATAACTTAGTCACCATTTCGGCCCTCTCCTGGATCTGCTGCTCCAGGGCTCCCAGTGCTCCTGGTGAAGCTGGCAACAAGAACTGAATGTGCTGCTGCCAGTTAAAACGTCCTCACAAACTGAGATATGTCATCAGACTCTGACTGTTTAATGTCAACAGCCCTTGCCTGCCTGGAGTGAAGGCCTCACATGCTGCCTGAAACATGCCTGTTAAAATGGCACGAGGTGCGTGTGCCATATGGAACCAGTGAGTAGGATGCTGCTCTGGTTTTAACTCCTGTTCAGGAGTTATCATCATCATCAGGGCAGGATTTTCTCTCCGGGGTTGGGAAACAGAGGTTTGGGACTATTTCCAGGTCCTGAACCCATGTCCGAGGGGAGCCGTCATAGGCCTCGATTTTCATGGGGGCAGCCAGTTAATGGCCAGAGGGCAAGCAGGCCATTTAAGGACAGTGGGTGAGCTCTCAAAGCTGGAGGACCAATCAGACGGCTTCCAGCTTGAAAGGAGCAGCAGGCTTACCCAACAGGGTAAGTAAGGGAAAGGGTGCTTCAAAATGGAGGAGCCCACTCCAACTTTTTAAAACTTAAATTAAAAAAATGGATTTTGCAGTAGGCCACCACTGTTGGGGAGGGGGGCAGTGGTTGGGGGGAACCGCTAGGAAGCTGCCTCCAGGCAGTTAAACTGTTGCCGCCTGTGGGGACCTGGAGGCTGAATGGAAAACACCAGTTGGCCTCCTTTAATTAGCCTCAATAGGCTGAGCTGTGTTCACTACCCGCAACATGTGTGCAGATGGCCCTGATGCCCCCACCCACCCCCTACATTCTACCTTCGCAAACTTGGCCTGGGGCCAGGATGGAGCCAGGGAACTGACACACTGGCTAATGGTACTATTTTTAGCACCCACCTGCCTTGGATGGAGTTGAAAATCCAGCCCCTGGTGTGGAGAGTTAAAATCAGAGCTGATGATTTCTGATATAACACTGTTGTGCTAATAGACATTTGTTATTCTGCAGTTAATAATAATAATATATCTTATTGTGGAAGCAGAGTCTTTGAATATTTTTAAGGCAGAGGTAGATAGATTCTTGATAAGCAAGGGGGTGGAAGGTTATCGGGGGTAGGTGGAAATGCAGAGTAATCAGTTCAGACATGAACTTATTGAATGGTGGAGCAGGCTCGAAGGGCCGAGTGACCTACTCCTGCTCGTAATTTGCATGGTCGTATGTACGTATGTTTGTATTGTACATTACTAAAGACTGGTAAAATAAAATTATATTTTGCTCTGTTCTTTAGTGCCCCTGATTACTGTTAACTTGCTCTGGATTTTCCTCCAAGCTGCTAAATGATCTTCATTCTGTTGCTATTCACTTGCTTCTTCTGCTGGTTGACTCTGCTCCATTCTTCCTTCAAAATTATTCCGTTGCCCTTCACCGAACTAGTTTGGATTGGATCTTGTGTGCCCGTCGAGCCTTACAGCTCTTTCCTCAGGCCAGCTCATTCGCACAGATCCTTTCACCCTCTTCTGGCTCCCTGATCTTCATTGCTCTTCTTGCTTGGATTTCACTCCCATTGCTCTTCATTCCCGCTGGGCTACCAGATCCACTGGTGTGCATTGCTAACATGTGAGGAAACCGCACACTTCTGTTGATCCCAGCATCAAGCGCTGATAGCCCATGGTCAACTCTTCACTCCTCCTAAACCCTCTGATTCCATCACACAACTTCCATCAGTGTTTCAGTTGACTCTCTGCCTTTTTTTATTCTTTCATGGTATGTGGGCACTGCTGGCAAGGCCAGCATTTGCCCCTTGAATGGCTCCTGAATCTATACCCTCCATACAATTGACTCCGAACCTGGGTGTTGGTATGTGGATCCTCCACCTTGTTTACAACATCAATTAAATACCTTCATAAGCCCTCAGATTTTAAATTTGGACTGTTTCATATCTCATTCCTCTCCTTTGTTTATGACCATGACATGCCTTGCCTAAATCTTGTTGCAACTAAGTAACCTGAATTCTGTAATAAAAGCAAAATACTGTGGATGCTGGAAATCTGAAATAAAAACAAGAAATGCTGGAACCACTCAGCAGGTCTGGCAGCATCTGTGTAAAGAGAAGCAGAGTTAACGTTCCGATGAAGGGTCACTGACCCTAGGAAGTACAAAGGTTCAGAGGGACCTTGGTGTACCTATCCATAGATCACTGAAGGTAGCAGCACAGGTAGATAAGGTGGTTAGGAAGGCATATGGGATACTTGCCTTTATTAGCTGAGGCATAGAATATAAGAGCAGGGAGGTTATGATGGAGCTGTATAAAACGCTAGTTAGGCCACAGCTGCAGTACTGTGTACAGTTCTGGCCACCACACTATAGGAAGGATGTGACTGCACTGGAGAAGATGCAGAAAAGATTCACCAGGATGTTGCCTGGACTGGAGCATTTCAGCTATGAAGAGAGACTGGATGGGCTCGGGTTGTTTTCCTTAGAGCAGAGAAGGCTGAGGGGGGACCTGATTAAGGTCAACAAAATTATGAGGGGCATTGATAGGATAGATAGGAAGAAACTTTTTCCCTGAGTGGAGGGATCAATAACCAGGGGGCATAGATTTAGGGTAAGAGGCAGGAGGTTTAGGGGGGATTTGAGGAAAAAAATTTTCACCCAGAGGGTGGTTGGAATCTGGAACACACTGCCTGAAGGGGTGATCGAAGCAGGAACACTCAACATTTAAGCAGTATTTAGATGAGCACTTGAAACACCATAGCATACAAGGCTATGGGCCAAGTGCTGGAAAATGGGATTAGAATAGATAGGTGCTCGATGGCTGGCACGGACATGATGGGCTGAAGGGCCTGTTACTGTGTTGTATAACGCTATGACTCTAATATAGCGACTTCTTCAAACCATTCTAAAAAATTAGTAAGAGACAAACTTTTTTTCCAGAAGTCATATTGAATGATCCTGATGAAACCTTTGCTCTCCAGGTTATCATAAAGACCATCTCTCATGATTTCTTCAAGCATCATACCTCTCACTGATGTCAGACTAATGCACCTACAGTTTCCTCAATCTGACTTGTCATCCTTTTTGAAAGTCAGAACTACGCACACAGCTTTCCAATCTTAGGAGATGAAATTTTGTAAACCAAACTGTAACATCATGTTTTTTAATTTGCATCACCATTAGAGCTGGTGCACACCATAATTGTGCAATATGATTATTAGTTCTTTTTCGTTACTGTTATTGGATTGGATGAAAACTTTTTCTGTTTGCTCATGATGTCCTCTTTGATCTGCAGGGCCTTGCTTGTGAAATGGATTTTTTGGGATCTCCTTGCCACTCCATGATCACCCAAACGTAAACACATTATAGCTGGTTTGATGTACTGAATTTTACTTTTGGTGCTTGCTTGCCTACTAAGAGACCCAATGCTTGATTACAGAGCATTATAGCAGGTGTCTGACAGTTCAGGTTGAACAAGGTCAAGAAAGTGCCTGCTGATCATCATTTACCATCTTCCTGCCTCAGCAAATCAGTATTTCTCCATGTGACTCTGGGAAACCCCAAGGAAAGCAAGGGATTGTTGAGGGAGAGATTAACATCCATCAAGAGTAGCTTGGTATTACCATAACTGATGGAGCCGGCTGGATCCCGAAGCACATATCTGCCAGACTAGGCCTGCATCTGATGGTGAGAATATCAACACAAGAAAATAACTTATCTGACTGCTTCCTTACCAACCTACTGTCAGAAACAGATGCAACCATGATAACAATGATAGAAGTAATCATCACACAGTCCTTGTGAAGACAAAGTCTTGTCTCTACAATGAGCATATTCTCCATCATCTAGTGGCACTACACTGTGGTAGATGGGCAGACAGCAGTCCAAAGCTGATCATTCATGAGGCACTGTGGGCCATCATCATCAGCAGCAGAATTGCATACCATTCCAATTTGTGACGTCATGGTCCGGCACATTACCCACTCCTTGATCATCATCAAGCCAGGAGGCCAACTCTATTTTAATGTGGAGTGTAGAAGGGCTAGGTTAATGAGGTATCTACTGAGGAAAGCCACTACACAGGGATTCCTGCATTCCAAACACTAAAAGCAGCAGGTTATCGACAGAGTTACATGGTTTCGCAATTAACAGATTAGATTAAAGCTCTAAAATATCCAGTTGACAATGGTGATGTACAACCAGGTAACTAACAGAAGGAGGAGGTCCATGAATATCCCTATTCTCAACCAGTACATGTAAACAAGAGACACGGCTGAAGTGTTTCCTTATCAAGTCAATGTCCGGGAATTTCCCACCTCACACCATTTTGGGAGTAGCATCACCTTAAGGACTGCAGTGATTCATGGTGAAGGTCGACCATCATGTTCTGAGGGCAAATAGGGATGGACAATAAGTGCAGCCTTGTTAGTGACACCCTCATCGTAAGAATAAATAATAAAAATAAGTGTGAAATGATGTGTAGTTGTGTGCTAGTTGTAATGTCCTTCAAGAAAGTACACTGAGTAAATGTTTGTGTTCCTACAAGTGCATGATGAAAGAAAGTGTGCTAAAAGTAAATTTAAACCAAATTTAAACCATTGTAACAATTTAACCTTGAGTATATTTATGATAATTAATTATTTATTTAAATCAACTGGGTTTCGTGAATATTACTAAATTCTAAGATGTATCATCTCACATTACAGATTTATGTCGGCTGGACTTTCCTGTGGGCTTTGGGTTCCCAAGGTTAGGAACAAATGGGGGTTCCAAGCCCACACTTGCAGGCAATGGGACTGGCAATGCAATCTTCAGGGAGGTGGCCTCCTAATTGGTTGCCTCCTCTCATTCTCCGTCTTATTAAGGATGGCGGGTGGGCTGCCAATGCTGCAGACCCAATCAGTGAGCTGGCAGCTCTGGAGCCTTGGCAATCCCACCAGGAAAGGTGGACGCTGCTGAGGTAGGTCGGGAACTGTGAAGGCACCTCAACATGGGAATGCCCCCGCTGGCCAACACAGAAGGGCTGCACCACTGAATACTCCCGAAGCTGTTAGGGACATCGGGATGGATGGGAAACCCCTTCGCAGGCCTATTCACTGATCAGGCTGTGGCCTTTCATCCCTTGGCCCCTTTATTATTGGGGCATTGAGTCTCTGGCTCTGATGGCATCCTGGCTTGCTATCTGGAGGCCACCTCGATTGAGCCGGTGGCCTTAGGACACGGCAGGGGGCCAGTCCAACATTGGTAAAATACTGGTGCCAGCTCAAAATGGCACCTAAGTGGGGACTTAATTGGACATATCTGCTGCCCTCCTCCGTGGAGCGGGCAACCGACCCGGTTCTCAAACTGTCCCTGGGAAAGTCCCCTCGGGATGGGAATGCATTGGAGAGCCGTACCGACTTGGCTCCCCACTATTTTCCCGGTTCCCCCCCACCTCCCCCCCGACCTTCAGCCCCAGGAAAATCCAGCCCCATGTCTCTGCATTTTAGAATCATAGAATGATACAGCACAGAAGGAGAGCATTCGGCCCATTGTGCCTGTGCTGTCTCTTTTGAAGAACTATCCAATTTGTCCCGCTCCCATGCTTTTTCCTCATTGCCCTTCAAATTTTTTCTGTTCATGTATTTATCCAATTCCCTTTATAAGCTCCTGTTGAATTGCTTTGATCACCTTTTCAGCCAATGCATTCCAGATCATAACTGCTTGCTGTGCAATTTTTTTTTCTCCCTCATTTCGCCTCTGGTTCTTTTGCCAATTACCTTTATTCAGTGTCCTCTGATTACCAATTGTTCTGCCACTGGAAACAGTCGCTCCTTATTTACTCTATCAAAACTATTCATGACTATGAACATCTCTATCAAATCTCCCCTTAATCTACTCTGCTCGAAGGAGAACAACCCCACCTTCTCCAGTCTCTCCACATAACTGAAGTCCTTCATCACTGGTAAATCTCCCCTACACTCTCTTGACATTCTTCCCGAAGTGTAATGCTCAGAATTCTGCTCAGTATTCCAGCTGAGGCCCAACTAGTGTTTTAGAAAGGTTTAGCATAACTTCCTTGCTTTTGTACATGTTTTAGCTTTGCACAATGATACTTTTCAGAATTTTATTTCCAGAGTTTGTGAATGTGCCAAATAATGTATTTTATGTTAATGTATTGTAATTGTAATTGCAGTTACTGAAAATAATATCTGCTATGAAACAGGAGAGTCAATTCTGCATCCTCAGAATAAATTTCAAGAATATTTCCTCAAGCTCTGAATTAGACACAGAAAATACACAATACATCAGTTATCAAAGAGAAAAGAAAGATACCAATATTTATAGATACCAATACCGGGTGCATACATGAAACTTCAAAAGCTATCTTTTCTCATTACAGATGCTGACTGACCTGCTAGGTATTTTCAGCACTTTATTTCAGAGATACAATTCTTCCTCCTTATTTGCTGAGTGGATTTAAGAAAGGCCTGGTATATTGACCACAAATAAAAATTTATTGAAAAACATGAGGAACAAAAGTGACAGTGATTGAGACTGAAAATAGTCACAGTTGTGTATCATCAGCTATGTGAACAACCGATTGCAAACTTATAGTTGAAACAAATCGTGCGGCAGCCCTGGAAGTGAACATGTCCTCAAGTAATGAGTACAGATAAACTGACCCATGTTAAACCTAAAACAGCAATGAGATCTCCAACTCACCCCCCTCCCCACCAAGCCAGCCTTAGCAATCCCCCTCCACCCCACACCATTATCTTTCTGATCCCTCCCTCCCATGGTGTTCCCTGGCTGTGGCCTCTGATCTCCCAGTTGACCCTACCAATCATCCACTGACCTTCCGATCAACCCTCCGACCTTTCCTATCTCCTTCCCCTCTGCTGAACCTTCCAATCTTTCCCCTCCCTCCATCCTGCAATATCCTGCGACGTTGACCCTTGATCTCACCACCCTGGCTTTTCCGATCCTTCCCTCCCTCCTGTCCACTTCCCGACAGTGGTCTGTTGCCAAATGCTAGCCCACCTGACAGCCAGTCAGCCTCTCAATCTGGCAGGCTGTAGCCGGGAAATGGAGATAAAATATGTTCATCAGGTCCTGCTATTAAATGCACCCGGACCTGAGAGAAACTGGTTCCCCTGAGCTTCCCAAACCCAAACCTGCCAACCCTTCCACTGGCTCTCTCCTCACCTCCCAGTTAAGATTGGGACCAAAGTGTCTTCAGGCAGCAAGCATTCACTGAAAACAACAGATTTGAATGGTACAAGGAATTTGTTTATAGATGTTAGAGCACATTGTTGCTATCTGTCCTGTGTAATGCATGTAGAAACTTGATTACTTTCCTTTTCTCTATCACTCTCTCTTGAGTATTACTGCTCACAGTAACTCAATTTCTTTCTGTCTCTCTCTCGGATAATAGTGCTTGTTGCAGCGCTGTCTATCATCTGCTACTAATTATATTAATGTGTTAATGTGTTCTGTAGTAATAACTCTAAGATTCCAAGACTTTGAAAGGAGGTAGGGTGTGAAATTAGGATCAGTAATGTCCTTTGTTAGGGTGCTACAGGTGCTATTTGGGGGACCAAAATGGCATCCAATGCACACACACTTCTGCTGCAAAGTGTGTTGGATACCATCTCTGTAAAGGACAAACGAGGTGCCCTTTACCCCCATCTGAAGCAGGTAATGGCCCATTTGCATATTGCTTCTGGTCCTTGCTGCAACTTTGGTTTGCTCTGAGGCAGCCATGCCAGTGCTGGTAGCCTCCGGGAAAACCAATGCTAAGCCCCATGTTAGTACAAAAGGTAAGAACTTTCCATAATTACTGTCTCCCGATCCCAAGATCAATCTCACTTCGGGTTCCATGTACTCTGGCCCTGGCCCTGGGCCCGACCTCCTAGCCGCCCACACTCGACTGCATGCCAACTCCCCAACAGTCATCCCGAGGTTTGTGATCTTCCTACCTGACCATCAACTGCACTCCTGACCACCCCCCCTCCTTACAGTACTCCCTATGCCTGTGATCTTCCTACCCAAACCCCGAAATATACTCCCAAGGCCTGCAATCTTCCTGTCTGATCTCTTATCGAACATCCGAGGCCCACTCATTTCTCCACCAAACTCCTGTGATCCAGTCCAATCACTTACCTGGAAATTGGAGCATTAACATGTCTGGACTCCTAGCACAACACCATCTACATTATAATGAGGTCCGGGACCCAAAATCTGAGGCTCCTTGGACCTCCCTATTTGAGTGCAGGCTTTTAACACTGTGTGGATTAAGCATCCAAAAATAGTTCTGCCCCAATTTCTTGGCCACGGGGTGTTTTAGAATTTGAAATGGTTATTATTCACCTTTCACTGGGGAATCCAACAAAGAGAAGCTTATGATACTGGGGTTGGTTAATAGCCATTTTGATGTGGTTTACTCAAACCTAAAACATTCAGGCAAATGTTTCTAATACTGAACCTGCATTTCAGGTTGTCAGCACTTTGAAACTAGTCAAATCAAAGAGTCCTGCAAGGTTATTTAATTACTCTGCAATTTTGGAGTAGATTAGATTTAGATTAGAGATACAGCACTGAAACAGGCCCTTCGGCCCACCGAGTCTGTGCCGAACATCAACCACCCATTTATACTAACCCTACGCTAATCCCATATTCCTACCAAACATCCCCACCTGTCCCAATATTTCCCTACCACCTACCTACACTAGTGACAATTTATAATGGCCAATTTACCTATCAACCTGCAAGTCTTTTGGCTTGTGGGAGGAAACCGGAGCACCCGGAGAAAACCCACGCAGACACAGGGAGAACTTGCAAACTCCACACAGGCAGTACCTGGAATCGAACCCGGGTCCCTGGAGCTGTGAGGCTGCGGTGCTAACCACTGCGCCACTGTACTGTGAAATAAATTATACTGACCAGGCTTATTCAATTATTTTTTACAATGATACACAACCTCATTTAATTTTCCTTTTCATGTTGCAAAATATTCAGTAATCAGAGGTTAAGGCAATAATTTATTTCATGCCAAGGTTGAAAGCAAACTGATGAATTCTTTCCAAAATTTCTCTATCATTATCAAAGATCCATACAACACAGAAGTTGGCCATTCTCCCCATTGTGTGTGTGCCAGCCCTTTGAAAAAGCTCTCCAATTACTTCCACTCCCCTGCTCTTTCCCCAAAGTCCTGCGCATCTTTCCTTTTCGAGTATATCCAGTTCTACTATACATGTAGTAACAGCCAAACTTCCAATGGCTTTGGTCAATGATCTTTCGAAATCCAAGATGGCACCTGACCAAGTACTTTTTAAGTATGTATCCAATTCCCTTTTGATAGTTGCTATTGAATCTGCCACCCTTTTATTTTTAGATTGTAATAACTTGCTGCGTAAAAAATATTCTCCCAATTTCCCATTAGAGCACAGAAATCAAGGGGAGATTTAAAAGAGGTGTTCAAAATTATGAAGGGTTTTGACAGAGCAGTTGGGAGAAATTGTTTCCGTTGGCAGGAAAATCAGTAACCAGAGGACACAGATTTAGGATAACTGACAAAAAGTCAAGAGGGGAAATGAGGTGATTTTTTTTTCCACAGAGAGTTGTTATGAACTGGAGTGCACTCCTGAAAGGGTGGTGGAAGAAGATTCAATAGTAAATTTGAAAATTGAATTGTATACATTGTAGTGCGATGGGGAAAGAGCAGAAGAGTGGGATTAATTGGATAGCTGTTTCAAAGGGCTGGCACAGGTATGATGGGTTGAATAGCCTCCTGTGCTGTTTGGTTCTATGATTAGCTAGATAAAAAATACATTTTTTATAGTACAATATGTTTGGCTGAAAATCAATGATTGAATAAAATAAAGTTAGCAAACAGAATGCTTAAAGCAATAATGTAGTTCACAGTTTTTATGATTTAGTTTAGCAGCTTTTGGTTGATAATTAGACAGAAACAAAAATTGGAGCGCGACGGTAAGGGGCCACACAGACCAGGGCAAGAGCACACCGATGCTGAGACAGGCTGGGGCTGGAGACATTGCTTTCAGAGTCAACTGTGAGTCATTTGTCCCATAGAGCACTGCAACATGACATAGGTAGTCAAGGCCTAATTGAGGTCTATGGGGTTGCAGGCAGACAGGTTAAAAATGTTCATGAAGGGTTCAAACCAGACTGGGGCCAGATCACAGCAGGTTGGGAGGCACGGTGGGTGGTGAGAGCCAGACTGGGGTAAAACATTTTTAAAAATACTAGCGAGGCAGCGGGATGCCAGATGGCGATGATAGGGAGGTAGACTGGGGGTATTAGCAAAATACATGTCAGGCAGGCTGCAGCAAAAACTGAAAGAAGAAATGTTTAAATAGATAAACTTTACAGTACATTTTTGAAGATGGAGTTCCAGCAGTGCAACAGAATATCTGAACAATGCTTTGTAGCTAGAGTGAAGAGCACATTGGGCAAGAATAGAGAGGTGTTACAGGATGTCCTAGTGCTGGTGGCCTGCGCATATGTTCCAACAGTAAACTATTTACATAGCAAATTCCAATCATAGAATGCTTACGTACAGAAATCTCATTTTAGATGTTTACACAGGCAGTTGCAGTTGTAAATCTTAAATTAAAAGAATTACAGGAATTAAGGTTTTGTGGACAGGAAGTTCACACCATACTTATATTAGAAGATATAGAGAGATGACAATCCAATGTTTGGAGGATTTTACAGTCTATTTTGATAAAGATAAAATTGTATAAGCTTCTCTCTTAAACTTACCAGGAATACACTCTAATGCAAAAACATACAGATGATGACTTTCATCTCCAGTTGTGTTTAAAGATAGAGCAGTAGATGTTAGAAAATAATTGGCTGAATTTCCACCACGGAGGCAGGAAACAGGAGCCGGGACTGTTTTTGGATCAGAAACCCGCCTCCGGTGATAAACTGATTAAAGTTAAGATTTTCATGTGAGTGAGCCCTTAATTGATATGGAGATGGGTTTCCTGTCCACTTTGAGCCAGTGGTAGTGGAAATGTAGGCAGGTCAGATGAAGTTTGGGACTGATTTAGACTGCCCACGGCTGAGGCTACAAGTTGTCCTGAGGGAAAAATCTGCCGATTGTGCCAAAGCCTTCCACAGCACCGGAGGGAAGTGAAATGTCACTAGGGAACCGGAGGTCTGGCACACAGGGCAGGGCTGCCCCTCGCTTCATTGATGGCGACCTGGATGTAATGTTGGAGGCCGTGAGGGAGAGGAGGGAGGTTCTATTCCCAGAGGGTGGCGGGAGAAGGCCACCTCATTGTGCAGCAAGGGTACCTTTCTCTTCATCATCATCTCCCCCTGCCTCCTCTTCCTCCTCCTCTTTCACCTCCTGCTCCTCTTCCCGATGAGTCGTCTCCTGCCAGTGCCTCATCGTCGTCAAGGTCCACATTTCTCTGGAGTGCCATGTTATGGACAGTGCAGCAAACCACCACAATGACCGAGACCCTGTCAGCAGGGTATTGGAAGGTGCCACCTGATGGATCCAGGCACCGGAATTGCATCTTCAGAAACTTGATGGCCTGCTCAATGGTTGTCCTACTGGGCAGGTGGCATTGTTTGTATCACCTCTGTGCCTCTGACTGGGGCTCCCGCAGAGGGGTCAGTAGCCATGTCTTCAAGGGATATCCCTTGTCCCCTAGGATCCATCCACGCCCTTTGCATATTGGAATGAAGATCTGAGGCAGCCTGGGCTGGCAGAGGATGAAAGCATCATGGCAACCACCAGGAAAGTGAGAGCACACATGGAGGAAGCACCTGTTGTGGTTACAGACCAGTTGGATGTTGAGGGAGTGGAATCCCTTCCTGTTGATGAATTTCACTGGCCAGTTGCTAGGTGCCTTGATAGTCACATGGGTGCAATCAATGATGCCCTGCAGTTGGGAAATCCGGCAATGGAGGTGAAACCTAATGCCCTCTGTCCCTGCAAGGCCGTGTCTGTTGTGAAATGAACGTGGTGTCCAGCTCTGGTAAAAACTGTGGTATCAGTGACCAGCGAGATGCAGTGGTGTACAGCCTTTTTCAAGATGCCGTTAAGGTCCACAGCTGATCCTTGGAAGGAGCCAGAAATGAAGAAGTTCAAGGTCACAGTGAATTTGAGGACCACTGGCAGGGCATGGCGACCAGTGCTGCGAGGTGTGAGGTCTTCGGTAACGAGGGTACAGATGTCTATGACCATCTGCCTGGAGAGTTGCGGTCTCCTGTGGCACTGATCTCGGTCATCTCTGTCTTTGGTGGTAGATCCTGGGTTGAGGGTTTGACTTCTGTTGCCTTCCTGCCCCTCTTTCCTCTCCCGTGACCTCCTGTTGCCTGGGGTTCTGCCCTTCCTGCAGACGATGTTGCCCCTCATCGCCACTTGGCCCAAAAATCTGACAGACATGCCCTCAATGCCAGCTGTAGCCTTCCTTTTGGATAGGTGGCCATCCGATTGTGATTGGCAGCCTTGCCCCTGCTTTTCTGCCCCCACGGTGCTGGGGGGATGCCGACCCTGTTCAGTGCCCGAGTGCTGAATACTCACTTTTCCTGCCACCTGTGCAGTACTGAGGGCACCTCCTTTCCAAAGGTGTTGTGCCCCTTTGCCTCATTGACCCCCTTATGAGGCCAGGGTGATGCCATAGGGCAGCCATGACTCCCTCCCCACTCTTTATCTGTCATCCTTCAGCTAATCTGTAAAAGGTGTGTGTAACCTATGCACAGTTTTAAAAATTAATGAGCTTTAAACTGCTTTAATTGGCCTCAACTGGGAGGAAAGCAGAATTCCTAACCCGCCCTCCCCCTGCCTTGATTAACATTGCCAGTGCTGGGAACAGCGTCCTGTAACTGACCCGCTGACTGGTGCCTATATTTTCGGGTCCCCTCTGCCTCTGTTCCCGCCCGCAAATTTGGCCCAATACGTCTGCTCCTCCCTTCCACTTACCGCTGCTTCTACAATTGGCCTAATATTCTATGGAAGAGTAATTCTCACAACCAGTGCTCAGATTGGAACATAGGGTCGGAAGTAGGTCATTCAGCCCCTGCAGCTTATTCTACCATTCACCTAGGTTATGGCTGATCTATACCTCAACTCAATTAACCCACCTTTGTTCCAGATCCCTTACTGCACATAACCTAAAAAAATCTTTTGGTCTCAGTCTTGAAAATTTCAATTGGCCCAGCATCCATAGTTGAATTGTCAGGCTCTCCCGCGGCTGGGAACGGAGGTGGATAGGGTCCAAAAATAATGGCGCCAGCCGGCGTACTAGTTTCCCGACCCTGTTCCCGGCGCAGCCATTTTTGCTGAGGGGGAGTCGGGACTGGTAGGGCAACCCGCCTCCACGAGTGGATTTTCTAGTCGGCCTGCAGTTCCCAACATAATGGGGGGCAGTTTAACTGCCTGGAGGCAGCCACCCAGCGGCAGGCTGGAGGACCAGCACTTCAGGCAGGCCTACAGGGCCGCCCTGCCTGGCTGGGTGTGGGTGCAACCAAAAGCCACCCTGTAGAGGGATTCCCCATTTCCACCTCCACCACCCACCACCCCCCCCCACCCCCCGCCACACACACAGTGGTGGCCTGGCTGCTTTTTCTGTACTTGCATTACAATTTTGAAAAGATTTGGTGAGAGGGTGCCTCAATGTTAAAGAGCTCTCTCAATTGCTTACCCTTTACTGTAGCCTGCTGCGCCTTTCAAGCTGGAAGGCCTCTGATTGGCCCTCTGGCATTGAGAGCCCACCTGCTGCCCTTAATTAGAATGGGAAGATGTCTCCATTCCAATTAAGGGGGCGCCTCCGTGAAAATCTCAAGCCAGTAACTGCCGGGGGCAGGTTCGGGACCTGGAAACAGTCCCAACTCCTGTTCCCTGTCCCCAAAGTGAAAATTCAGCCCTTTATGTGAAAAGTTGTTTCCTGATCTCACACCTAGATACCTATTTCTAATTTTAAGATCATTCCATCTTGTTCTGGATTCCTCCACTAGGTGAAATAATTTGTATCTATCCTATCAAATCCAGTTATCAATTTAAATGCTTTATTTCGATCACCTCTCAATCTTTTAAACAAAAGGGAACACAAGCCTCTTGAATAAATTCAAATCAGCATCAAGTGATACAATTATATGATTTCCAGTATTTTGTGATCACAAATAGAGTCATAGAGGCGTGCAGCATAGAAACAGGCCCTTAGGCCCACCACGTCCATGCCAACCATAATGCCTATCTATACTAATCCCACCTGCCTGCATTAATTCCATATCCCTCTATGCCTTGCTCATTCAAGTACCTGTCCAGATGCCTCTTAAATGTTGCTACTGTTCCTGCCTCCACCACCTCCTCTGGCAGCTCATTCCTGATACCCACTATTCTTTGTGTGAAAAATTTATCCCTTTGATCCCCTTTAAACCTCCTCCCTCTCACCTTAAATCTATGCCCTCTAGTTTTAGTCACCCCTACCATGGGGGAAACAGACTCTGGCTATCTACCCTATCTATGCTTCTCATAATTTTATATACCTCTATAATGTTCTCTCTCAACCTCCTTCGCTCCAGGGAAAACAGACCCAGCCTATCCAATCTCTCTTTATAACTCAAGCTCTCCAAACCAGGCAACATCCTTGTGAATCTTTTCTGCACCCTCTCTAGCTTAATCACATCTTTCCTGTAGTGCGGCGACCAGAACTGCACACAGTACTCCAAATGCGGCCTAACCATCATTATGTACAACTGTAACATGACGTCCCAACTCTTGTACTCAATGCCTCGACCGATGAAGGCAAGCATGCCATACGCCTTCCTCACCACCCTGTCTAACTGTGTTGCCACTTTCAGGGAACTATGTACTTGCATCCCAAGGTCTCTCTGCTCCACAACACTCCCCAGGGCTCTGCCATTCACTGTATATGTCCTGCCCTGGTTTAACTTCCCAAAATGCATCACTTCACACTTGTCTGCATTAAATTCCATTTGCCAATCCCTTGACCACTTTTCCAGTTTATCTATATCCTGTGGCAGTCCACGCAAAGGCAGAGCTCCCAATTGTGTTAGCACTAATCAAACAGAGGCGGTTTCAGTGGATTGGAATGTCTGCAGGATGGAAGATGGTCACATACCCACGGACCTTCAGTATGGTGATGTAACCAGGGCCAGACGACCAATGGGGCATCCAAATCTCCACTTCAAGAATGCTTGCAAGTGTGACATGAAGGCCCTAAAAGGTGACCATCACACCTGGGAGTAACTACCTGGCGGAAGAAGGAAATGCCGACACATCGGGCGGAATTTTATTATTGCCCTGCTGGGAGCGGCAGCAGGTGTGCAAAATGGCTGTGATTCCACTTGTGACATCAGCAGCCGTGTGGTCGTGATTGCGCAGTGGGTGGCCATTTAACATAATGATGGCGGCAGTCCCCCAAATCACGTGACGGGGGCAGCAGTGGCGATGTCGTTCATGGCATCACCTGACGCTGGAACAGCTGCTGACACCATCTTTAAAAGGCTGCCAGCCCTGCATTTGCACTAGTGTGCACTAGTTTTCACTAGGATCTCCCTGAGGCTTCACTTCTGTGTTGTTTAAAAATTTAAACATTTTTGTTTCCTGCAAGCAGCCTCCTTGGGCTCCCCCAAACCACCCCCCACTTCACAGCCAAACCACTTGCAGAGTTCTCCCCGCCCATAAACAATCCACTTACAGAGTTCTCCCCCACTCCCTCCCCCCCACCCACTTCACTGCCAAAACACTTGCAGAGTTCTCCCACCCATCCACTTCCCCCAGATAACACTGGTAAACTTATTTACCCTCTCAAGGCACCGATGACTCTTGCCTCAGTGGCAGCAGCTTTTTAAAGATGTGAAACTGAAGGAACCGTGAGTGCAGCATGTCTGACCAAGATTGTGAATGTCCGGTAAGATTGCAATGAATGACATTCAAAGGTATGCTAAAGAGTATTTAACAGAGATAAATGATCATCTGATCACTTCGAGACAGAAGACTGACACCCTGTTTCTTAGAGCAAGCTCAGTCATCAATTTCTCCACGGACATCTAGAAGCAGCATCATTGGCCTCTGGATTCTAGCAGATTGTAGGATACCATCAAGTCCAGGTGTGATTAACTGTGTGTATGTCATCTTGTGGGCTCCTTCCAACAGCACAACAACCTTCATGAATTGCAAGCGTTTCCATTCTATCAATGTGCAACTGGTGTGTTATGAATTTGATGTGATGCAGAACTGTGCCTGGTTTCCTAATATTCGTCATGATGCTTTTATAATGTATCAATTGTCCACTCACCCATCTTTGCCCCTGCACAGCATTTTAAAAGCAGATGATTGTAGGCAAGGGTTATCTCTGCACACTTGGTTTTTGATTCCTTTTAGGTACTCACACTCAGCCCGAGAGCTCCACTACAATCACACGCATCCAAGAACTCTGCATTCCTCCATCTCTGGCCTCTTGTGCATCCCCACATCCTTCGCCCGAGCATTGGCAGCTGTGCCTTCAATCATCTGGGCCCTAAGCTCTGGAATTCCCTCTCCAACCCTCTTTAACTATCCACCTCTCTCTCCTCCTTTGAGACTCAGTTTGAATGCTCCATCTTTGATGTAGCCTTTGATGTCCCTAAAATCTCCTTTGACACAGTGTCTGTTTTAGTCTGATTATGCTCTTGTGCAACACCTTGGGATTTTTTTTACAATGTTAAAGGGGCTAAATAAATACAAGTTGTTGTTGTTGTTGTTGCTGTGGAGTCCTCATTGAGCAGACCATTGGCATCCACATACAGTGATTTAGACGCGTGGAAAGGTTTGCTGGCTTCCTGCAATACAGCTCGGAAAGAGTGGACTGAGCCCTAACTCCAAAATTTAGGTCAGGCGAGATGTTAAAAATCTCAAATCTGACCCCAACTGACCTCCAACCATCCCACCTCCAGGTTTAACAGAGGTAGCACAATTTCCGGGTTTCCAGATACTCCAGCCACCATCCCAGCCCTCCACACCACCCCACCCCCCGCCTACGTCTATGCAGCTCACGCCTGCCATGATTCAGCCCAGTGTCCCATTTGATATGGTTTATGATAGTGTGCTGTACAATTTTGTTTTGCAGCAGGAACAACACATGCACAGCATAAGGGAAAGGGGACTCAGGGCATAGAGGACACAAAATTCAGCTCCGTAGCACCACTGGTTTCGGCGCAATGGGAACTGAGCGACAAAAAATTAGCAGGGAGTCCGTTCTGTCGACTTTTGGCATGTCATGCACTGATCGCCATGTTTTGAAGGGCAATAGTGTAGGCATCCTGTGCATGCGCTAGAAGCATACAGAATGGGCAGATTAGAACATCAGTCACTGTCTATACATCATACCAGATTGTGGGGAGGAGGTTTGAAGTAGGATTTGAGAGGGTGCATAAGGCAGGAACACGCTGTCATCCTGGATGCCTTCAGTGGCACCGGTTGCCACGGACTTAGTGATGCTGAGCACCGTCTCTTCTGAGGAGTGATGACATGCAGTCATGCTTGTTTCCCGCCGCTTCTTTGCTGCTTCTTCCTGCTAGGTGTCATCTTGTCCTGCAAGACAGAGGGAAAAGTGTGTACAATGTGGTTGGGTGATGTGCCTGTCATAGCTGAAAAACCATAAGTATGTGCAAGTTGTAAGATGTGGCTGTGAGGTTTGCAGCAGTGGTAGGTGTATGAGGATGAGGTGCTGCAGATGAATGTTAAACAGGAGTCCTGAGTTGTCGGGACTGCTGATGGGTGAGTGATGGGAATGTGGTGCTATGTTCAGTGTGTGATGTTGGTGATGCAGTTGGAGGGAGATGGCATTTGAAGATGCATTCACTAACCTTGAGCATTTGTGTCAGGTCATTGAACTTTTTCTGGCACTGTATCCAGGTCCTTAGGGACACACCCCTGGCATTGACCTCCATGGCTATCTGCTTCTGCTGCCTTTACAGTGTATATCTGGAGGGCCTCCTGATCCTCTGCGGAAAGATGACCTCTCTCCCCTTTCCACCATCAGCGCTGTATCTGAGAACTTGGGGGCCCTCCCTCTAGCCTGGCATGTTGGCTTTAAGAAGTGCAGGCTAGTTTTAACTGGGGCAAGCCTCAAATAAACCTGGGTCCCTGCTGAGTGTGCAGCTACTCAGCAGTGTAATTAATGCTGGGCTGCATGCCACAATCATGGAGATGAGCAGGCGTGCTGCCTACATAACTTCCATCAGGCATGGGGTAATCGTGCATTGCAATCCCCGCACTTCTTTATGGGCGATATCCAATTTTTAGTCCAGAGTGTGGTAGAAAGCCTGCAGCCAAAGTTCTTGGCAACAGTTCAGTGAAGAGAACTTCAGCTGAACAATTTGTGCTCCACTGCATTATCAGTCATGTCCTTCCACATCTGTCCAAATACCAAAATTGATATTCATGTCAACTAACATTTTAAGATAACCAGCCACTACAGGAACACTCCCTGTACACAAAGGTTTCAAACAACATTGTGGTTTTACTGGTTCACAGAAAGGCGAACAAACCATTTCTCAACCCCAATGTAAACTGCTAGTACCTAACTGAAGAATTGTTTTACAGATTATAGTACTTCCACATGTCGGCATTGGCTCTGTGATAGCACTCTTGCCTCCGAATTGGGAGGTTGTAAGTTCAGGCCCCAGTCTTGAGGCTTGAGCACGTCACTTCAGAAGTTGGTACACCAGTGCAGTACTGAGCAAGTGCTGTATTGTTGGAGATGCTGTCTTCCAGATGAATTGTTATACTGAGGCCCTGTCTGCTTCTTACACGAATGTTAAAGATCCCCAGGCACTATTTGAGGAACAGGGAAATTCTCTTGATGTCCTTGCCAACTTTTATTCCTCAATAAAACTTACTAAAACAGATTATCTGCTGATTTATCTCACTGTTGTTTGTAGGCTCTTGCTGTGTGAAAAGGGGAGGCAGTGGCGTAGTGGTAATGTCACTGGACCAGTAATCCAGAGGCCCAGGCTAATCCTCTGGGGTCATGGGTTCAAATCCCACTATGGCACATGGTGAAATTTGAATTCAATTAATAAATCTGGAATTAAATGCTAGTCTATTGGTGACCATGAAACCATTGTCGACTGTTGTAAAAACCCATCTTGTTCACTAATGTCTATTAGGGAAGGAAATCTGCTGTCCTTAGCTGGTCTGGCTAACAGGCGACTCCAGATCCAATGTGGTTGACTCTTAAATACGCTCTGAAATGGCCTAGTAAGCCATTCAGTTGTATCAACTGCTACAAAATCTAAGAAAAGGAGTGAAACCAGACAGCCCCCCAGCATCGACCTAGGCACTGGAAACGACAACGACAAACCCGGCCCTGTCAACCCTGCAAAGTCCTCCTTACTAACATCTGGGGGTTTGTGCCAAAGTTGGGAGAACTGTTCCGCAGACTAGTCAATCAACAGCCTAACACAGTCATACTCATGGAATCATACTTTACAGACAATGTCCCTGACCCCACCTTCACCAGTCACCAATCCTGGGTATATCCTCTCCCACCGGCAGGACAGATCCACCAGAGGTAACGGCACAGTGGTATACAGTCGGGAGGGAGTTGCCCTGGGATTCCTCAACATTGAATCTGGACCCCATGAGGTCTCATGGCATCAGAGCAAACGTGGACAAGGAAATCTCCTGCTGCTTACCATCTATCGCCCCACCCTTGGCTGTTGAATCAGTGCTTCTCCATGTTGAACACCAATTGGAAGAAGCACTGAGGGTAGCAAGGGTGCAGAATGTATTCTGAGTGGGGGACTTCAATGTCCATCACCAAGAGTGGCTCGGTAGCACCACTACTGACCGAGCTGTCTGAATCCTAAAGGATATAGCTGCTGGACTGGGTCTGCGGCAGGTGGTGAGGGAACCAACAAGAGAGAAAAATATACTTGACCTCGTCCTCACCTATCCACCTATTGCAGATGCATCTGTCCATGATAATATTGGTAGGAGTGACCACTGCATAGTCCTTGTGGAGACGAAGTCCCATTTTCACATTGAGGATACCCACCATTGTGTTGTGTGGCACTACCACTGTGTTAAATGGGATAGATTTTGAACAGATCTAGCAACTCAAACCTGGGAATTCATGAGGCACTGTGGGCCATCAGCAGCAGAATTGTACTCAACCACAATCTGTAACCACATGGCCCAGCATATTCCCCACTCTACCATTACCATCAAGCCAGGGGACCAACCCTGGTTCAATGAAGAGTGCAGGAGAGCATGCCAGGAGCAGAACCAGGCATACCTCAAAATGTGGTGTCAATCTGATGAAGCTACAACCCAGGACTACTTGCTTGCCAAACTGCGTAGCAGCATGCGATAGAGTTAAGCAATCCCATAACCAACGGATCAGATCTAAGCTCTGCAGTCCTGCCACATCCAGTCGTAAATGGTGGTGGACAATTAAACAACTAACTGGAGGAGATGGCTCCACAACTATCCCCATCCTCAATGGTGGGGGAGCCCAGCACATCAGTGCAAAAGATAAGGCTGAAGCATTTGCAACAATCTTCAGCCAGAAGTGCCGAGTTGATGATCCATCTTGGCCTTCTCCTGAAGTCCCCAGCATCACAGATGCCAGTTTTCAGCCAATATGATTAACTCCGTGTAATATCAAGAAACGACTGAAGACACGGGACACTGCAAAGGCTATGGTCCCTGACAACATTCAGGCAATAGAACTGAAGACCTGTGCTCCAGAACTTTCTGCGCTCCTAGCCAAGCTGTTCCAGTACAGCTACAACACTGGGCCCTGACAATATTCTGCCAATAGTACTAAAGACCTGTGCTCCAGAACTAGCCGCACCCCGAGGCAAGCTGTTCCAGTACAGTTACAACACTGGCATCTACCCGGCAATGTGGAAGATTGCCCAGGTATATGGCATCCACAAAAAGCAAGACAAATCTGACCCGGCCAATTACTGCCCTATTAGTCTATTCTTGATCAACAGCAAAGTGATGGAAGGTGTTGTCGACAGTGCTATCTAGCGGCACTTGCTCGGCAATAACCTGCTTAGTGATGCTCGGGTTCTGTCAGGGCCACTCAGCTCCTGATCTCATTACAACGTTCGTCCAAACATGGACAAAAGAGCTGAACTCCAGAGATGAGGTGAGAGTGCCTGCCCTTGACATCAGGGCAGCATTTTACTGAGTATGGCATCTAGGAGTCCGAGCAAAACTGGAATCATCTCAGTCCCAGGGCATCACTGCAGGAGTTCCTCAGGGTTGTATCCTAGATCCAACCATCTTCAACTGCTTCAACAAATGACCTTCCCTCCATCATAAGGTCAGAAGTGGGGATGTTTGCTGATGATTGCACTATGTTCAGCACCATTCGCGACTCCTCAAATACTGAAGCAGCCCATGTCCAGACGCAGAGAGACCTGGACAACATTCCAGGCTTGGGCTGATAAGTGGTAAATAACATGCACGACACACAAGTGCCAGGCAATGACCATCTCAAACAAGAGAAAATGTAACCATCTCCCCTTGATGTTCAATAGCATTACTACGGCTGAATACCCCAATATCAAAATCCTGGGGTTACAATTGACCAGAAATTGAACTGGACCAGTCATATAAATACCGTGGCTACAAGAGCAGGTCAGAGGTTAGGAATCCTGCGGCGAGTAACTCACCTCCTGTATCCCCAATTCCTGTCCACCATCTACAAGACACAAACCAGGAGTGTGATGGAATACTCTCCACCTGCCTGGATGAGTGCAGCTCCAACACACTCAAGAAGCTTGGCACCATCCAGGACAAAGCAACCCACTTGATTGGATTCCTATCCACTACCTTCAACACTCACTCCCTTCAGCCCCGGTGCACAATGGCAGTTGCATCATCTACAAGATGCACTGCAGCAACTCCCTAAGGCTCCTTCGACAGTACCTTCCAAATCTGTGACCTCTACCACCTAGAAGGACAAGGGCAGCAGATGCATGCGAACACCACCATCTGCAAGTTCTCCTCCTAGCCACATACTATCCTGATTTGGAAATATATTGCTGTTCCTTCACTGCATCTGGGTCAAAATCCAGGTACTCCCTTCCTAACAGCACTGTTGATGTATCTACACTGCAAGGATTGCAGCGGTTCAAGAATGCGGCTCACCATCACCTTCTCAAGGGCAATTAGGGATGGGCAATAAATGCTGGCCTAGCCAGTGTCACCCACATCCCATGAATGACAAAAAAGGCTCCTGGTTTTCCCTAAACAACAACAATGATTAGAATTCAAATGCACTTTAATTGTTGTGAAGTGCTTTGGGATATCTTGAGGTTATTGCTGTAACATGAAAGGAGGAGGCTCCTGCTTCTCATTCAGGGGTTCATGAGATGCTTGTGGTCAATTATCGTTATGACCTTCAGCCGCAGAGAGCTCAGCTTCAGACAGTAACAACTCGGCACCTGCCAGGGTACCACAGCAGACACTGGTTCAGGGGATTCAACCGAACTGAAAATTGGGGGAGGTGCATGACGGTCAGTGGTGAAGGGGAACGCAGGATGGGTGGCGCCGATCTGCTATCACCTGTTTTATGCCATTGTCAAAAATTAAAATGATGCCCTTGTGCTGCCTGATGAAATGTCCCTGCTCTGTCAAAACGTAAAATCTTTTCAAGCAAGAAACTGTTATACTGGTGAAAGGAAACAATCAAACTTTATCCTGTACCTTCCCCCAGAAAACAAGACAGAGCTGATAATCGGGAACAAATTGTCAGCAAAGTAAAGGCGATAGTGTATTGGGACATAGTGAACCTCAAAAATAAGGCAGTATTTATTGTGATTCATTAGTGATATTTATACAGAATATCCTTGCTAAGTTTGAAAATTTGTTTGAATTGCGTTCCTGCTCAAAGATGGCTAACAGACAAAGCATGGTACTGGAGACAAAACAGATACAATGCAGAGGAACATTACAAGCTTTTTTTTTTATTTGTTCATGGGATGTGAACGTCGCTGGCAAGGCCAGCAGTTTTTGCCCATCCTTAATTGTCCTTGAGAAGGTGGTGGTGAGTGGCCTTCTTGAACCGTTGCAGTCCATGTGGTGTAGGGTATACACACAGTGCTTATTTGATTTTCCTGCAGCTTGCTACAACTGAGTGGCTTGCTAGGCCAATTCGGAGGGCAGTTAAGAGTCAACCACATTACTGTAGGTCTCTGCTACCAGGAGGTGAGAAGTAACACAGCTTTACCTTAAAAAAGACAGCCTAAAGAGAGAGACTCCAGAGAAAGAGAGAGAAGAAAAGCAATATCCAGCAGCTTGTTTGCCAGCAAACCAGAAGACATGTTCACTAGACAGCAGTGAACTATAAGTGATCCACCATCTTCAACTGAACTTTCAATCAAAAGAGAAATCTGCAATCATCTCAGGCCTGCACCCAACGACAACCTGATTTCCAAGAGAATTCAACAGGTTTATTGTGACATCCCCTCACTAAAAATCACTTTCCCCTTTTACTCTCTCTATCTGTGTCTTATTTTGTGTGTGTGTGTGTGTGTGTATGTACGTGTACGCACGCGAATGTGTGAATGGATGTGGTTGCAACAATTTCGGGATAAGGCGTGTTGATCAATAAACGATTGATTTTCTGTTTTTAAACCTACAAGAAAACCTGTCGCTGTCTGTTTATTTGACAAATAAAACACCAAACCCTAATAACAAAACACTTGCTGAGGTCAGGTGGGGAATTAACAGTGGGAGCCACCTATATCTCACCATGTGACTGTAACAATACCATTGAGTTGCAGATGATCTAGTAATATCCAGTAGCAACCGGTCAGTGAACTCACAGAGAGGCCCAGCAGTCTCAGCCAGTGAGGGCTAGTAACAGTCACCTTGCAATGTTGAAAAATAGCCACCCGGTGAGGTCAATAGCAACACCCTATTATAGCTCACCACTCAGAAGCTCAGAATCAGTAAGGTGCATCAACAGACACAAGCTGTGTCAATTACTAATTCCAGCAGTAACATACATATCAGCATGGAGGTACGTAATCTTTGAAATACGACATCGTAATTAACATCTTTGTCATTCAGTGTTGTATGTGTCTACATCTACTACCACTACTTGTTTGAGATCCTGCGATCTGATTTCTGCTCACCAGAACAGATTGTGTTAATCAAAGTGACATCGTCTGTGATTAAATCAGAACTCTTTGTCCCTCCCCATCCTTCTCCACTGCCTTTGACAGCATGAATCATTCTATTCTTCTCCAGTAGTCTACTCTCATAGCACCACTCCCACTTGGGTTCCTGCCTTTAGTTTACTTCTCTTCATTGCCTATATGATTCCCCTTGGGGACATCACCTAGAAGCGTAGGATAAGGTATCCTATTATGCTGAAGGCACTCAATTTTAGTGAACTGCCTCCTCCCTTGATTCCACGGATGTTGCTCATCTTCCTGACTGCCAGACTGACAGAAAGGGATGGATTTCCACATCCTTTCCCAACAGGATTAGGATGGAACTTCCAATAGTCACCCTGACCCTGCCATGACCCAACCCATTTACCTAGTCAGGGTTATTAGGTATTCATGGAGGGCCTTTCTTGGAATTTTTGCCAGCAAGCAAGAACCTACTAATGTCCCCCAGGAAAATCAGACTGGAGCTGCCACGGGACTGCTGCTGCAGCATCAAGGAAGGGAGAAACACATTTAAAAGGGCCATGGGGCTGTGAAGTCTGGACCACAACAATAACTGAACGTCTCAGCTAGGAATGAAGCCTTCAGCAGTTAAGTGATGGGAGGTTAAGGAGGCCTCGACGAGGCTTTCTCCCTCCATTGTCTGCATTTGGGGGCATTTCTTCCATTACCCTGGGTCTACCACCATGGTTTACATGGTGGCCCTAGAAAGCACTAGGAAGCAGGCATAAACATTGAGAAAATAGTACCAAAATCTAAGCCCTGCTGGCATTAGCTTTTCATGCTGCTAAGAATTAACTTCATAAACTTGCCCTAAACTTCAAATGCCTTCATGCCTTGCCGCACCCTACCTCAGTGACCTCCTTCAGCTCTAAATTTCCAGCCAAACAAACCAATTTTTCCTCTCACATTGGTCATTTTCATCTTCATTTCTCCATTGGAAGCTGTTTTTTTGACAATCATACCTTGTTCTCCAGTGCCTCATCCCAAAATTCATCTGCCTTACCTTTTACCTTTCTGTTCTCAACATTCTAATAAAGTCAAGTCAACACCTCTTTAGGTTCTGCCTCAACACCATTCTACTTGCATTTTTCCTCCTGCACTGGGTTAATTTTCTTCTCATTGTCACTGAGATGTTGTTCTGTCTTTAGAAGTGGTATATAAATATTTGCATTTGTTGCAATAGTTCCTATTACAGAAATCTATTCACAGAATATTTCTCAGAATAAGGGGCAGGCCATTTAGGACTGAGATGAGGAGGAATTTCTTCACTCAGAGGGTGGTGAATTTTTGAAATTCTCTGCCCCAGGGGGCTGTGGAGGCCCAGTCATTGAGTATGTTCAAGACTGAGATCGATAGACTTTTACATATTAAAACATCAAGGGTTACGGGATAGTGCAGGTAAATGGTGTTAAAGTAGAAGATCAGCTATGATCTCATTGAATGCTGGAGCTGGCCTGAATGGCTGAATGGCCTATTCCTGCTCCTATTTCTTATGTTCTTATTAAATTTCCTTGTATATCCTTTCCCATCTGTGCTTAATTCCTGTGGCACAAATGCTTTTTGTTTATTGTGGTCATCCTGTATATCTCCTGTTCAGATGTTGATCTGCAGTTCCGCTTGGAATTTACCACATATCCTTTCTACTCTGCCTTGCAGATGCTGGCCAGTTGCTCTAAATTTCATTCTGACTGGCATTCCAGGAAAGTTGAATGAAAGACAGAATTCTGCCAGATGCATGCACACTTGCTTCACACAGCAACATTGTACAAATTCAAGCCTATGATTTTAATTTAATCTGCCTGGTGGGAATGGGCTGGGTTTTACCAGTTGCCAGTTTTAACATCCCACCCGATTAGCCTCTCCATTGACTTCAACGAGGCATAAAGTCAGGCAGGGTCGGAAACAGGCATCTGATCAGAACCCGTCCCATCGCGCTGAGCAGGTTAGGTTAAAATTGGAAGTCCCTGTTCAAGTAACTGTTTGGTGGAGACTTCTTAACCCGCAGCGACAGCAATAATAAAAATTGTCTTAATGGAATTCAAGGAAGTCCCAAATAATGTAATGCAATAAGGTTCAGCCTTATCATGATGGACATGGTCGAGGATCCTGATGTTCGCTTAGAACAAAGAACAAAGAACTAAGAACAGTACAGCACAGGAACAGGCCATTCAGCCCTCCAAGCCTGCGCCGATCTTGATGCCTGCCTAAACTAAAACATTCTGCACTTCTGGGGACCGTATCCCTCTATTCCCATCCTATTCATGTATTTGCTAAGATGCCTCTTAAACGTCGCTATCGTACCTGCTTCCACCACCTCCCCCAACAGCAAGTTCCAGGCACTCATCACCCTCTGTGTAAAGAACTTGCCTCGCACATCCCCTCTAAACTTTGCCCCTCGCACCTTAAACCTATGCCCCCTAACTCTTCCACCCTGGGAAAAAGTTTCTGACTATCCACTCTGTCCATGCCGCTCATAACTTTGTAAACCTCTATCATGTCACCCCTCCACCTCCATCGTTCCAGTGAAAACAATATGAGTTTATCCAATCTCTCCTCATAGCTGATGCCCTCCAGACCAGGCAACATCCTCTTCTGTACCCTCTCCAAAGCCTCCACGTCCTTCTGGTAGTGTGGCGACCAGAATTGCATGCAATATTCTAAGTGTGGCCTAACTAAAGTTCTGTACAGCTGCAGCACGACTTGCCAATTTTTATAATGCCCCGACCGATGAAGGCAAGCATGCCGTATGCCTTCTTGACTACCTTATCCACCTGCGTTGCCACTTTCAGTGACCTGTGGACCTGTACGCCCAGATCTCTCTGCCTGTCAATACTCCTAAGGGTTCTGCCATTTACTGGAAACTTCCCACCTGCATTAGACGTTCCAAAATGCATTACCTCACATTTGTCTGGATTAAACTCCATCTGCCATTTCTCTGCCCAAGTCTCTAACCGATCTATATCCTGCTGTATCCTCTGACAATCCTCATCACTATCCGCAACTACACCAACATTTGTGTCGTCCGCAAACTTACTAATCAGACCAGCTACATTTTCCTCCAAATCATTTATATATATTACAAAGAGCAAAGGTCCCAGCACTGATCCCTGCGGAACACGGTTAGTCACATCCCTCCATTCAGAAAAGCACCTTTCCACTGCTACCCTCTGTCTTCTATGACTGAGCCAGTTCTGTATCCATCTTGCCAGCTCACCTCTGATCCCGTGTGACTTCACCTTTTGTACCAGTCTGCCATGAGGGACCTTGTCAAAGGCTTTACTGAAGTCCATACAGATAACATCCACTGCCCTTCCTTCATCAATCATCTTTGTCACTTCCTCAAAAAACTCAATCAAATTAGTGAGACACGACCTCCCCTTTACAAAACCATGCTGCCTCTTGCTAATAAGTTTGTTTGTTTCCAAATGGGAGTAAATCCTGTCCCGAATAATCCTCTCTAATAATTTCCCTACCACTGAGGTAAGGCTCACTGGCCTATAATTTCCTGGATTAGCCTTGCTACCCTTCTTAAACAAAGGAACAAAGTTCCAGTCCTCTGGGACCTCACCTGTAGCCAATGAGGATGCAAAGATTTTTGTCAAGGCCCCAGCAATTTTTTTCCCTTGCTTCCCTCAGTATTCTGGGGTAGATCCCATCAGGCCCTGGGGACTTATCGACTTTAATGCTTTGCAAGACACCCAACACCTCCTCCTTTTTGATAATGAGACGACTGAGTCTATCTACACTCCCTTCCCTAGGCTCATCATCCACTAAGTCCTTCTCTTTGGTGAATACTGATACAAAGTACTCATTTAGTACCTCGCCCATTTCCTCTGGCTCCACACATAGATTCCCTTCTCTGTCCTTTCCCTAGTTACCCTCTTGCTATTTATATACGTACAAAAAGCCTTGGGATTTTCCTTAATCCTGTTTGCCAATGACTTTTCATGACCCCTGTTAGCCCTCCTGACTCCTTGCTTAAGTTCCTTCCTACTGTCTTTATATTCCTCAAGGGATTCGTCTGTTCTTAGCCTTCCAGCCCTTACGAATGCTTCCTTTTTCTTTTTGACTAGGCTCACAATATCCCGCGTTATCCAAGGTTCCCGAAATTTGTCAGACTTATCCTTCTTCCTCACAGGAACATGCTGGTCCTGGATTCTAATCAACTGACATTTGAAAGACTCCCACATGTCAGATGTTGATTTACCCTCAAACAGTCGCCCCCAATCTAAATTCTTCAGTTCCTGCCTAATATTGTTATAATTAGCCTTCCCCCAATTTAGCACCTTCACCCGAGGACTACTCTTATCCTGATCCACAAGTACCTTAAAACTCATGGAATTATGGTCACTGTTCCCGAAATGCTCCCCTACTGAAACTTCGACCACCTGGCTGGGTTCATTCCCCAATACCAGGTCCAGTACGGCCCCATCCCAAGTTGGACTATCTACATATTGTTTCAAGAAGCCCTCCTGGATGCTCCTTACAAATTCTGCCCCATCCATGTCCCTAGCACTAAGTGAGTCCCAGTCAATATAGGGCAAGTTAAAATCACCCACCATTACAACTCTGTTACCTTTACATCTTTCCAAAATCTGTCTACATATCTGCTCCTCTACCTCCCGCTGGCTGTTGGGAGGCCTGTAGAAAACCCCCAACATCGTGACTGCACCCTTCCTATTCCTGAGCTCCACCCATATTGCCTCGCTGCACCACCCCTCCGAGGTGTCCTCCTGCCGTACAGCTGTGATATTCTCCTTAACAAGTAATGCAACTCCCCCACCTCTTTTACATCCCCCTCGATCCCGCCTGAAGCTTCTAAATCCTGGAACATTTAGCTGCCAATCCTGTCCTTCCCTCATACAAGTCTCTGTAACAGCAACAACATCATAGTTCCAAGTACTAATCCAAGCTCTAAGTTCATCTGCTTTACCTGTTATACTTCTCGCATTGAAACAAATGCACTTCGGACCACCAGTCCCGCTGTGTTCCGCAACATCTCCCTGCCTGCTCTTCCTCTTAGTCTTACTGGCCTTATTTACTAGTTCCCCTTCATTTATTTCACTTGCTGTCCTACTGCTCTGGTTCCCACACCCTTGCCACACTAGTTTAAACCCTCCCGAGTGACGCTAGCAAACCTCGCAGCCAGGAGATTTGTGCCCCTCCAGTTTAGATGAAACCCATCCTTCTTGTACAGGTCCCATCTGTCCCTGAAGAGATCCCAATGCTCCAGATATCTGAAACCCTCCCTTCTACACCAGCTGTTCAGCCATGTGTTTAGCTGCACTATCTTCCTATTTCTAGCCTCACTGGCACGTGGCACAGGGAGTAATCCTGAGATTACAACCCTAGAGGTCCTGTCTTTTAACTTTCTACCTAACTCCCTAAACTTCCTCTGCAGGACCTCATCACTCTTCCTGCCTATGTCATTGGTACCAATGTGTACCACAACCTCTGGCTGTTCACCCTCCCCCTTCAGAATGTCCCCTGTCTGTTCAGAGACATCCTGGACCCTGGCACCAGGGAGGCAACATACCATCCTGGAGTCTCTTTTACGTCCACAGAAGCGCCTATCTGTGCCCCTGATTAGAGAGTCCCCTATAACTATTGCTCTTCTATGCTTTGTCCCTCCCTGCTGAACAACAGTGCCAGCCGTGGTGCCACTGCTCTGGCTGCTGCTGTTTTCCTCTAATAGGCCATCCCCCCAACAGTATCCAAAACGGTATACTTGTTAGAGAGGGGGATAGCCACAGGGGATTCCTGCACTGACTGCCTGCCCCTTCTAGCGGTCACCCATCTATCTGCCTGCACCTTGGGTGTAACCACGTCTCTAAAACTCCTGTCAATGACACTTTCTGCCACCTGCATGCTCCGAAGTGCATCCAGTTGCCGCTCCAACCGATCCATGCGGTCTGCGAGGAGCTGCAACTGGGTACACTTCCTGCAGATGTAGTCGTCCGGAACGCTGGAAGCGTCACGGACCTCCCACATCTCACAGGTGAAGTGCTTCACCCCTCTGACATTTCTAGCACTAATTAATAAATTAATTTAAAATAAATAAATACTTAGTTCTATAGAAGACTGCAATCCATCAATAAAATCCTTTTGTGAAACAGAGCATGGGGTGCAGACCAGGTCAATCTCATCACTTGACTCTGAAGTTGAGAAGTTAGATGATTTGTACACATGTTCCATCACCTCTCAGGGAAACTAAAGATTGATCATCAACTCGATGAAGAAAAAGATAGTTCAGAAGTATTGTCTGTTTTTGTCTCCTTTGATTAATTTTATATTTTATTAAATTTAACAATGGCGGAAATGTAAACTTCCTCTGAATATGACTTTTGAGTGCTCTGTAAAAAGAAAGAAAATAATTCTCAATTACTCAGCACAAACGTGCAAACCATATTTCTTTTTGCACCAACATTAATAATCACAGGTGGTAGTAGCTGTATTTCTCTTTCTTTAACACAAACACCAATCACACGAGGAAGATTGGTAACTAAAATAAGTGGGTTCTTTTTTGAAGATATGAAACTATGTATACATCTGGTCTCTCTGACTACTCCTAATTTCTGCTCGATGGTTACATGAGTATACACATCATTTCCTGTCAGGTGATAGACAGCAGTTTTAGACAAATCCCTTAAAGGTATACCACAGCATCCTCCTTTTTTCTAAATTAAAGTTGTATCCCTAAACAATCAGAACTATTTACATTACATCAAGAGAAAGCTGTTATGTGTTTTAACACACCATTATACAAAGTAATAAACTTATAAATCTCTGAATCATAATGGTGGTTTACTGATATGCCTAGACTTGGTCTGGAATTTTATGTCGGGGTGGAGACCCCGCCCACTGGCCTAAAGTCACTGGTGAGCCCACCTCTGCTGGGCCTGGGAGCCACGCAGCGGTTTTACGTGGCTCAGGCCCTCAATTGGTCTGGGGCGGGACCTCCGCCCCTCTGAAGCAGCAAGTCCAGCCTCCAAGAGCTATCAATCAATAGTGGGCCGACAGCTGTCAGTCCCAGCAATGCCACTGGGAGAGGTGGCCACTGCTGGGACTGCACCCAGTGAGAGGAGCAGCAATGGACAAGGCCTCGGAATTAAGGTAAGTGGGTGGGGTCTCACTGGGTACAATCGGCTGGGCCCGGCGAGGCGTAGGGTGGGGGGTCATTTGGGGGGTATGGGTGCTCCAGTGGGGGTGGTTTGTGCTGTGGAGGACCCTCCTGATCAGGCTTTGCTGGGCAGTCTCCTGAGGGCTGAACCGCCCGCCCACCGCTGATAATATATCACCAGCGGTGGTCGGAGGCACTTAAGTGGCAATTAATTGGCCACTTAAAAGCCTTAATTGGCCTGGGGCGGGCAGTTAGTTTGTCACCTCCCCCATTGCTCGTAAAATTGCAGCAGGGGCAGGAAGGCAATGGGAACGGCAACCCCACCTCAGTTTTACACGCCCAGCCTCCAACCTGCTCCCGCAGGGGGCGTAAAATTCCAACCTTGGTTACTGTGAAGTTGGTTTGAGATTGCTGAATGTTTTCAAGATTCTTGTTGTCCATAGGAGTGTTGTGCTTGAATTGTGTCTTAGATTGTGTTTGACTTGCAATTGGGCTACTTGGTGTTTCTCCTTCTGGTACTTCCCTGATTTGGCATTGATCGCGGTCTGGACAGATGATTAGGTGTTGTACTTGTACCTTTTGTCCGATGTTTAAGTTGGATAATTCTTTGCCCGCATGTCGGTTGTGTGCATCTTTAATCTTCCCCTGTTTCTCATTGAGTGGATCTCGAGCTCCTGGGAATTCGATGAATGGTGACTGGGAAGGGTTGTTCGTACTTGCCTGCTGAACAATAATTCTTGTAATCAAAGGAACACCTTCTTCAAGGTGCTGAGTTGCTGTGTTTGTGCTCTCAGTTCTGAGATGGTGTCCCTCTCCCCCGAAGGTCATTCTGTAGTGCCCATCTCCACTCCTTCTCGATCTTCAGATCAGTTTCCAGTTGGACCCTGCAATGCTGTGTTGGCTTCTTTGATTATCTCAAGTTTGAGTTTTGACTTGCTGAGTTTGTAGCCCAGCTCTTGCAGTGCCTGCTTCTGCTCATCACAGATCGGCTGCAGTTGTCCTTGTGGACTGAAAGGTTCACTAATACATCTGGTCTCTCTGACTGCTCCTAACTTCTGCTCCAAGATTACATGCATAAATACATCATATCCTGTCTGGTGATAGAGAGCAGTTTTAGACACACCCCTTAAAGGTATACCACAACAGTAGTGTGAGCCAGAGAGTTTCAGGGTTGAACCAAGCTGAGGATCTGGCTAGAGACGAAACTGAAAGCTAATTAAAAAGATAAATATGACAGCAGTACAAACATACAATTTGCAAACAGATATGGGGTTTGGTGAAGGTTGAGAGGTAGCCTTCATACATGAATAGTTCTTTTAATAGTCTGACTGGGCTGTTAGATTAAGTAAATACTCAAAATACATTTCAGTGGCCTTGATTAAAAGAAATTTGGCTTTACCATTACAAATAATGGGATTCATAACTTATTTTTATTGTTTAAACAAATATCACTAGCACCACAATATCCTTAAACTTTTCATTCCTTTGATTGAGGCTTCTTGTGCATTCCCCTCTCTTCTTGCCACCATTGGCACACGTGTCTTCAGCTGCCTAGGTCTCGATTTCCAGAATTTCCTTACTACATTCCTCCACTCCTTCAAGACCCTCCTTTGCCATGGCTCAGCAGTAGAACTCTCACTGCAGATCGTGGGTTTGAGCCCTATCCCACGACTTGAGTACATAACGTAGGCAGATAGTTCAATGCAGTACTAAGGAAGTGCTACATTGTTGGAGGCTCTGGATGAGATATTAAACCGAAGCACTGTTTCCACTCTTAGGTTGACATAAGAGAGCCCATGGAACTATTCAAAGAAGATCAGGGGAGTACTTGTGATGTTCCTCAATCAAAGCTGCCAGTGATTCATAAGTAATTTATATCATTACTGTTTGTGGGACCTTGTTGTGAGCAAATTGTTTTGTTGATTTTTCTACATTACAACAAAGACTACACATCAAAAGTAATTCCGATGAAGGGTCACTGACCCGAAACGTTAACTCTGCTTCTCTTTCCACAGATGCTGCCAGACCTGCTGAGTGGTTCCAGCATTTCTTGTTTTTATTTCAGATTTCCAGCATCCGCAGTATTTTGCTTTTATCAAAAGTAATTAATTGGCTACAAAATGTATGTTGGGACCTCCTGAAAATGTGGGAAGTGCTATATAAATACAAATTCCTTCTTTCTTTAAAACCCATCACTTTAATCAAACCTTTGGTCACATATCCTGATCTCTCTTTAGGCTTGGCATCCTTTTTTTCCTTAAGCCTTTGTGAAGTGTCTTGGGACAATTTTCTATATTAAAGCTACTATATAAATACAAGTTGTTGTTGATTTCAGCTGGAATGTCTGCTCTTCGTGTACATTATTTTAACAATCATATCTCTCACTCAGAGAGTTTAAATAACTTGTCTTTGTCCATTCCCAATGCCACAGATCTTATAAGATTGAGGCAGAGACAAGAATGCAATTGTCACTACTTTTGTAAAGAATGACGTAGCACAATTGAGCACGAGCAGGCAAGACTGAATTTGCATTGCACAACTTAAATCCTTATGTAAATGTTTGTCAACAAGAGCCCAGCGCACTAGTCCTATGGCTGCATCTGGATTTCATGACCCATTTCTTCAGCCTGAACTCAGTCCTCATTTGCCAAAGGTTGTGGCTGGACTTCCTTGTCTTCATGCTGCATGGTAACTTCTCTTTTTGTGTTATAGAATCATAGAGTCATAGAGTCGTACAGCATAGAAACAGGCCCTTCGGCCCACCGCGTCCATGCCGACCATAATGCCTATCTATACTAATCCCACCTGCCTGCATTAATTTCATATCCCTCTATGCCTTGCTCATTCAAGTACCTGTCCAGATGCCTCTTAAATGTTGCCACTGTTCCTGCCCCACCTCGTCAGGCAGCTCTTTCCAGACACCCACTATTCTTTGTGTGAAAAAGTTACCCTTCTGATCCCCTTTAAACCTCCTCCCTCTCACCTTAAATCTATGCCCTCTAGTTTTAGTCACCCCTACCATGGGAAACAGACTCTGGCTATCTACCCTATCTATGCCTCTCATAATTTTATATACCTCCATCATGTCCCCTCTCAGCCTCCTTCGCTTCTGGGAAAACAGACCCAGCATTTCCAATCTCTCTTTATAACTCAAGCTCTCCAAACCAGGCAACATCCTTGTGAATCTTTTCTGCGCCCTCTCTAGCTTAATCACATCTTTCCTGTAGTGCGGCGACCAGAACTGCACACAGTACTCCAAGTGCGGCCTTACCAACGTTATGTACAACTGTAACATGACGTCCCAACTCTTGTACCCAATGCCTCGGCCGATGAAGGCAAGCATGCCATACGCCTTCTTCACCACCCTGTCTAACTGTGTTGCCACTTTCAGGGAACTATGTACTTGCACCCCAAGGTCTCTTCACTCAGGAACACTCCCCAGGGCCCTGCCATTCACTGTATATGTCCTGCCCTGGTTTAACTTCCCAAAATGCATCACTTCACACTTGTCTGCATTAAATTCCATTTGCCACTCCCTTGCCCACTTTCCCAGTTGATCTATATCCTGTTGTAACCTTAGACAACCTTCTTCACTGTCCACTATACCAGCAATTTTGGTGTCATCTGCAAACTTACTAATCATGCCCCTTACATTCACATCCAAGTGATTAATATATATGACAAACAACAGAGGGTCCAGCACCGATCCCTGCGGCACACCACTGGTCACCGGCCTCCAATCTGAAAAACAACCCTCCACTACCACCCTCTGCCTCCTATCACCAAGCCAATTTTGTATCCAATTTGCTAGCTCACCCTGGATCCCATGTGTTCGAACCTTCTGGACCAGCCTACCATGCGGGACCTTGTCAAAGGCCTTGCTAAAGTCAATGTAGACAACGTCCATTGCCCTGCCCTCGTCAATCCTCTTGGTCACCTCCTTGAACAACTCAATCAAATTCGTGAGACATGATTTCCCACGCACAAAGCCATGCTGACTATCCCTAATCAGACCATGCCTTTCCAGATGCATATAAATCCTGTCTCTCAGAATCCCTTCCAATAACTTTCCCACCACTGATGTAAGGCTCACCGACCTGTAGTTCCCTGGCTTATCCCTGCTGCCCTTCTTAAATAAAGGCACAACATTAGCTATCCTCCAGTCTTCCGGTACCTCACCCGTGGCTAACGATGATACAAAAATCTCTGTGTTGTGAAGTTGTGCAACATGGAACACCCTCCTATGATTTTGGAGACCTCAACTGGGCTGTACTGAATAAAATCCCCTGAGCTGTTTAAACATTGCAACTTTTGCTTTAACATCTCTGCACAGTGTTCCATAAGCATCCTAGTGAATGCATGTTCCTTATCATATTAATGTTTGCTCTTGCTCATAGCTGTCTGAAGGGGATTATCACTTAGAATTTCCAAGAGTATACTGTACCCTGAGGAGCTTTCTGTCCCTTCTATCCTCAACTTTAAAGCAAGCACTAGAAGGGAGGGTGAGAAAATTGGGCTGGGGTTATTCTCATCGACAAACCATGCACAAACTTCTGGGCAAGTCTTAAGGGCAGACATGTAAGAACATAATTTTAATATTTAAATCTAATGTGGTGGTAATGTGATAGTGCATGTACATTTTCTTATGATCCTTTCTGAGAATGCTTGGTATACTGACATTGCTGATATAAAATAGGCAATGGGGGAAGGTATTTTCTGGGTTGCCAGGAATTTAGCAATTAAAACTGTTTTTAAAGGGATATTTCAGAAAATTTTTCTTCAGAATTATACTAGGTGTTCCTTTCAGTGCAAAATTTTGTCAATTAAATTTTGAGGTTTCTAGTCATGATTCAGTTTTGCCTGATTCTTACAAGCTGCAAGTATAATTTTGAAAATGGGTACACCTCTTATACAGAAGAGGAAGAAAGGGATTAAAGGTAGGGTGTCAGGAAGGTAAAACTGTATCAGAATTGGATTTCCATTCGCCACAAAACCACATTTACAGATAGGAGTATCATTACTTTGAAATGTCAGAGGAAAATTACAGTTGCAGACTTCAGTTCATTAGGGAGCCTGTAAGAGAGTTGCACCGTCTTCTAGAATCTGACCTCCAGTCAACCTCCACCACAGGGATGGCACTGCCAATGTCTGTCAAGGCCAATAGAGCCCTTAACTTTTATGTGCCTGGTTCATTTCAAACTGCCGCAGGGGACATCGACATCAGTCAATCTATAGTTCACAGATGTGTTCAGCAGGTGATTGATGCATTGTTCAGCACGGCAAACAGATTCATTCATTTTCCCATGTGCAACTGACAGCTGAATAAGAGAGCTGTACAATGATTCTGAGTGGCAGGACCCCACAAAATCCAGGTCATTAATGCCACCCATATAGTCCTACAGGCTTCTGTGCAAAATCCCATGCTCTTCATAAACCTCAAGGTCTTTAACTCCATCAATGTGGATGCTAACTGTGACCATCAAAACAGGTTCATATAGCGATACTCAGATAGAATCCTATATCAATGCAAGTTCTTTCTTACTTTTAAATGTAGCCCCAGTGAAGTTCAGAACCCATGGCTTTGCAACAGAGGAAAGATGGACGTTAGTCCTCCTACTTGTTTGGTGTCTCTGTCAGCTGCTCTTGCTCACTCATGCTTTGTGAATCACTTAGTGTACCCACCCCAAAACCTAAATTCCCCAGGCTGGATGTTCATGTGCTTATGTTTGTCACAGGTAGTTGTAACACTGAATGCCAAGAAATGTTGGGTTCATGACCACTATTGACGTCAGTGGCTTCTTTTAGTGATGCCTTTAGAAGACAATTTTTTTTATCCAAGCTGACACTGGCCCTCCTATTCCTTGAGCCTCAGTTTTGTTAACCAACATATTATGTGGTACTCTATCAAAGGCTTACTTAAAACTTATATGGAGTATAGCTGTGGCTGTGTTGGTAATACTTTCACCTCTAAATCACAAGGTTCTGGGTTCAAGGCTCATGCCAGGGCTTGAGTGCAAAAAGTAAGGCTGGCACTCCAGTGCAGTACTGAGATGGCGCTGTCTTTTGGATGAGACATTAAATCGAGGCCCCATCTGCCTGCTCGTGTGGATGTAAAAGATCCCATGGCACTATTTTGAAAAAGTGCAAGGGAATTATCCCTGGTGTCCTCAATCAACATCACAAAAACAGATTATCCTGTCATTATCACATTGCTGATTTTGGGTGTTTGCTGTGCGCAGATTGGCTGCTGCGTTTCCTACATTATATTATGATCAGGTAAGGAGGGGTCGAAGGGCTCCCATCTTGTCCCACTTCTTGCTTGACCTCAACAAGGTTTATTCTTTTTTGAAGAATATGTACTTCCCAATTCAGTGAGTGTTTAACTATTTACATCCTATGAAAATAAAAGAACCAATCAGACAGGTTTTTTGGGTTTAACAAAGAAATAGGTTAGCTTTATTTTTCTTAAGCTGTTCTAAGTAAAATAATAAATTATGCTCCAACTTACACACACACACACGCACACAATCAAGGTTCACGCACGGACACAAATAGGTTACAGAGTGGGGAAGGATAGATTGGTTGGATTAGAGTCTGAAGCAATAAAAAGGGGTATGCAGTCTGTGAAGTTTGGTGACTTGGCTGGCTTCTGGCTGAACTCGATGATCCTGAGCCTTCCGGCTTGCAGATGTGGCCAGCTGATTCGGGGTTTTCCTGGAGACAGCGATGCAGATGATTACCTTCATAGGGTCTCTGCAGCAGTGATAGGCCGAGGTGGTTGTGGTCAGCAGGGAGGGTTCAAAGTTTGTAAGGTGGGATGGAGGGAGAGAGAGAGAGGAGGGAGCCGACTTGGGATTTCTGTGGTCGGTGTGTAGTTGCTTGTCTCTGTTGCTGCAGAGAAAACACTAGCTTAAACACACAGATGGTGGGCCTGTCACATGACTGTCACCCTGCAATTCAGCATAATGGCTCAATGTGTATTTCCTCTTGCAACTTAATTAGTTAATGACTAGGAATTCCCTTCTCTCAATCAGGGTCCCATTGTCCAAGTAATTAGATTTGAGTGGTTCGTCTCCACCAGTTTAATGTCCCAAATGATGCCTTAATGTCTTGTTAATGGGGGCAGGACAGGCAATTCACTCAAAATTCCCCAAGTCATAGTTCTGGAGGGGACTGGCCAGACAATTTGTCTCCACCTCAATGCATTGGAATGTAGGATACAGTGATGCAAATTGCAGTGGCCATTTTAGCTGCTAGTAGTCACCTTTTATCTGTTCCCATTTTCCTTTTTTAAGATTTAATTCACATTTCCAGCCAATGGGTTAATCAATCATCATTTGGCATAGCACGTGTTGATGACAATTACAACAGTGACTACACTTCAAAAGTACTTAATTGACTCTAAAGCGCTTTGAGACATCCAGTGGTCGTGAAAGGCGCTATATGAATGCAAGTCTTTCTTTCTTATTGCAGTCCTTTCATCGACCTTCTGTTATTTCATCAAAAAATTCAAATAGATTAATCAAGCATGATCTGCCTTTTACAAATCCGTGCTGGCTTTCCTTAATTAACTCAAACCTCTCCAGGTGCCTGTGCAGCTTTTCCCTGATTATTGTTTCTGAAACCTTACTTACCACTTATGTTAAACTGACCGGTCTATAGTTGCTAGGAATGTCTATACACCCTTTCCTGAATAAGGGTGTCACATTTCCAACTCTCCAATCCTCTGGCACCTCCCTGTTTAGGGCCTTGGACGGTGAGAAGGGAGGATCAGGACCAGGTGTTGCTGTGCTTGCATGGAAAGGTGCCATAGGAAAGTGGGGGAGGTGTTGGTTATGACTGATGAGTGGACCAGGGTGTCATGAAAGGGAACGGTCCCTTCAGAATGCTGAAAGGGGAGGGGGAGGGGGGGGGGGAAGATATGTTTGGTGGTGGCATCACACTGGAGGTGGCGGAAATGGCAGAGGATGATCCGTTGAATACAGAGGCTGGTGGGGTGGAAAGTGAGGACAAGGGGAACCCTGTCATGGTTCTCGGAGGCAGGGGAAAGGATGAGGTACCCAAACTCTACTTCCAAGTGAAACAGCGATTTACTTGTGCTTCTTTCAATTTGGTATACTGTATTTGCTGCTCACGATGTGGCCTCCTCTTCATTGGAGAGACTAAATGCAGACTGGGTGACTGTTTTGCGGAACATCTCCATCCAGTCTGCAAGCGTGACCCCAAGTTTCCTGTCACTTGTCAGTTCAATTCTCCACCTTGCTCCCATTCTGACCTTTCTGTGCTTGGCCTGCTACACTGTTCCAATGAAGCTCAATGCAAGCTCGAGGAACAGCACCTCATCTTTCGACTGGGCACTTTACAGCCTTCTGGACTCAACACTGAGTTCAACAATTTTAGATGATAACCTCTGCCCCCAGATTATTCTTTTTTCATGTTTTTTTTGCTGGTTCATTTTTCTCCCCACCGCTTGTTTCTTTCTTAATCCCTTTACTTTGTGTTTGGACGGCGTCTATCCTGTCACTTACACCTCATCCAGGCACGTCCTTTGTTTCTTCACTTGTCCCATTATTACCTGCTTTGGCTTTGTACCATGAAATCTTTTGTCATTTAATCTCTCCTGCCCTCTACCCTATCACTGTTCTTCTTCCCCCGCCCCCACACCTTTCACTTGCTCAAAAACTATTAAATTTCTAACGTTTGCTAGTCCTTTGCAGAGATAGCAGAGGCATTGGTTATAATCTTCCAAAATCCCTTAGATTCTGGAAGAGTCCCAGCGGATTGGAAAATCATAAATGTAACAGCTTTATTCAAGAAAGGAGAGAGATAGAAAGCAGGAAACTATAGGCCAGTTAGCCTAAAATCATGTTTAATTAATTTATTAGAGTTCTTTGAGGAAGTAACTAGCAAGGTGGATAAAGGAGAACTAGTAGATGTGGTGTACTTGGATTTCCAAAAGGCATTTGATAAGGTGCCACATCAATAGTGACTACACAAAATAAGAGCACATAGTGTAAGGGATAAAGGACTGGTTAGCTAACAGGAAGCAGAGAGTCGGTCTTTTTCAGGTTGGCAATCTGTAACTAGTGACACAGGGATCAGTACTGGGGTCTCACTATTTACAATCTATATCAATGAATTGGATGAAGGGACTGAATGTATGGCAGCTAAACTTGCTGATGACACCAAGATAGGCAGGAAAGTAAGTTGTCAAGAGGAGGTAAAGAGTCTGCAAAGAGATATAGATAGGTTAAGTGCGTGGGTAAAAAGTGAGTGGAGTAAAATGTGGGAATATGTGAACTTGTTCCCTTTGGCAGGAAGAATATAAAAGCAATGTACTATTCAAATGGAGAGAGATTGCAGAACTCGGTGGTACAGAGGGAATTGGGTGGCCTGGTACATGAATCACAATAAGTTAGCACACAGGGGCAGGAAGTGATTAGGAAGGCAAATGGAATCTTGGCATTTATTGCAAGCAGAATCTCATATAAAATTAGGGACGTTTTACTGCAGCTGTATAGGGAGTTGGTGAGACCACATCTGGAGTACTGTGTACAGTTTAGCTCTCCTTATTTGAAAAAGGATATAATTTTGCATTAGAAGCAGATCAGAGAAGTTTCACTCGACTCATTTCTGGGATGAAGGACTTATCTTATGAAGGAAGGTTGAACAGGTTGGGCCTGTACCCACTGGAGTTGAGAAGAATGAGAGGTGATCTTTGTGAAATATATAAGATCCTGAGGGACTTGAAAGAGTGAATACTAGGAGGATGTTTCCTCTTCTGGGGGAGACTAGAACTAGGGGACACAGTTTAAAAATAAGAGGTCTCCCTTTTAAGACGGAGATGAGGAGAAACTTTTTCCTTAGAGGGTCGTTAGTCTAAGGAATTCTCTTCCCCAGGAAACAGTGAAGGCTGGGTTATTGAATTTATTCAAGGCTGAGTTAGATAGATTCTTGATAGACAAGGGAGTCAAGGGTTATAAGGGGCAGACAGGAAAGTGGAGTTGAGACCACAGTTGAATCAGCCATGATCTTATTGAATGGCGGAGCAGCCTTGAACAGCCAAATGGCCTGCTCTTGTTCCTTTGTTTCAATGAAAGGTCACACAGACCTGAAACGTTAACTTTGCTTTTCTCTCCACAGATGCTGCCTGACCTGCTGCCTGAGTATTTCCAGCAGTTTCTGCTTTTGTTTCAGATTTCCAGCATCTGCAGTATTTGTTTTTGTACCTTGGCAGCTGTGATGTGTTCGTACTTCAGCAGATGCAATAGCAATGATTTTTTCCTTTTTATCTTGCTGTTTTAAAATTAATAAATTAATAATAAAGCAAAATTAAAAGCAGATGTTGGGCTGGATTTTACACCGGGCAGAGTGGGAGCTGGCCACCGACAAAAAAGTCGGTGGCGAACCCACTTCTGCCCAGCCCGGGGATTCGACCCGCATTTTACAGGTCCTCAGGCTTTAATTGTTCCGAGGCGGAACTTCCACCCAATTGAGGGAGGTCCTCCCGCCTCATTGAGCTGCCAGCCAATCATTGGGCTGGCAGCTTTTAGTCCCAGCAGCGTCACTGGGAGCGGTGGCTACTGCTGGGACTGCAGCCCAGCCAAAGACATGGAGCGAGGACTGCAGGTACGTTAGGGTTGTCTCACCGGGGAAATCGGTTGCGCCCTGGCGAGGCAAGGGTGGTCGTTTGGGGGGAAAGGGGGGTGGCGTCTCGGATCCTGGGGGTGGTTGGGGAAGCGGGGGCAGCCCTCAATTGGGCACCCTGTAAAATACCCGTGGAGGCGGGCAAAGGCCCTTAAGTGGGGTGGAGGCGGGAGCAGGCCAGGAAGGCCTCCCGAAGCCTCTGCTCAATTTTACGCCACCCCCTCACCACCATCCGGCTTACTGGGGTGGTGTAAAATTTCAACTGTAATCAGTGGCATGACACCTATTGTGCCATTTTGCATAATGTACTTATAAACAAGATAAGGTCACTTGTAAGTCACTTTTGGCAGAATTTTACAGGCTCTGCGGTTTATGGGCTTGGTGGTGGGTGGGGGAGTAAAATGCTGGAGGAATGCGTTGGAGCAGATCCCTGATGCCTTCCAGCTGCTGGCCAGATTCCGCAGGGCGGTTGGGCAGCGGGATTGGGACTGCGCAGACCAGTGCTGGGCAGCCAATTGACACTGTCAAGCAGTCAATTGAGCACAATTTTATGCAGGTTTTACCATTTTCCATAGGACATGTGGGTTCCACAGAGCATCAGTGGCTCACCTGCTCAAAGTAGGCGACAGCTCAGTGGCAAGTGGGTGTTGGCTGAAACTAGCAGCCATTGAGTTCTGCTGTGTTTACAAGCAGGCAGGCTCAGGTCAGAGTATCAAATGTTGGGACTTTTAGATGGATTGCATAGTGTAAGGCCATAGCAGTGGAAGCGGAAGGGTGTCTGCCAGGTCCCCTGCAGTGAGTGCGTGCAATGCAAGAGGGTTTGGAGCCATTGATCTGTGAAGGCTCCAAAGCTAAATAGGTGCTCTGCTCTCAGCCTTTGACTCCTCCAGTTCCACTTCCAAGTGGAACGTGCTTAACCTTCAGTCACTTTTTGTGTGGTACATACAGTGTCTCATGCTGAAAAGGGCACTTGCGCAGGCTTCCTCTGTGTGCACCGGAAACCTCTGAACTAGTGCTGTCATGGCGTCACTCAGCCCTGCTGGCTGATTTGATGCTCTCTTTGTGAACTTGGACCATGCAAGTCCATTCAACGTATTTGCTTGTCATTCACCAAAGAACATCACCAAAGGGCCAGGCACTCAACTTGAAGGTATGATCATTTAAAATAACTTCTGCTGTTGCAAAGTCTCTGGAAGTAATGTGGAATATTTTTGGAGGTGTTGTGGTGAGTTGCTGGATTTGGCAGTGAGTTTTACTGCATCCTCACCAAGAGGGCAGAGGACTCGGTGACCTATTCATACAAATGCAGCAACAGGTATGGGGGCTGTAGTTGCAGTGATTCTGGGTCTGCAGCATGATAGGGAGGTGGAACAGAGGCTGCAGAGAGGGCAAGCTCTGCACCATGCCCTCAGCTATGTTGGAACTGGACTCCTCCATGCTTCTTGACAGTGACAAGTGGTTGTCTGCCAAGCCAGACAATGCACCCAACATCTCGGTGTGCATTTTCATCAGCATCAGTATGCTGCCCCATCGAGGTCCTCATCTGAGACCCCTTGTCTGTGGCCTCGCACTTCAGGAAGCTGGCACACAAATTACCCTTTCCCCTTGGCCTGGCCGTTGCCCACTCATGCCAGTGACTCACCTGAGTCCCACCTCTATATTTGCCTCTAAGAGACGTGCAGTGTCAGTATCTGAGCTGGTGGCTACGAGTGCCAGATGAAGTGATGGAGCCTCTTCATCAGTGCTGTGCTGTTGCTCTCTCTCTCCTTCCTCTTGGGCGTGCTGCAGCAGTAGTTCTCGGGTGTCTGAGGTCAGGAAATCCGGAATGGGAAGGAACGCAAGAGGTCCATGGTCACACCATCTGCAGTTTGCTCATCATGTCAAATAGCAGGATGAGGACGAGCTGGGAATTGAGAAGGGGCATAAGGTATGAACACACCATCTGCCTGAATGTTCTCAGTGATGTCACATGCCACAGGCTCTGTTGCAGCCGACCCCGTGATATGAAGAACCATCTCCTCCGTAAGGCTCAGGAGATGCAGCTGTCCTCGTTTCCCACTGGTTCTGTTCTGCTCCCTTCTATTACATGCCGCCTTGTCTGGCATTAGAGAGGGAAGAATGTCAGTGATTGTGTTGCATTGTATTGGGGTGATGTGCCTGCCATAGCTGAATATATGGAGGTATGTGAAAGCAGAAGGAGCTGGGTTCATTGGAATATGTGAGTGTGAGGTGGAATATATGGATGTTAGGTGTGAGTCCTGAGTACCAGGCACTGATTCTTGGTGAGTCATGGGGGTGTGGTGCATTGAGCAACATGAGAGGTTGGTGGTGTGATGGGTAGGAGATGCCATGTGAAGATGCATTCACTGATTTTGACAACCCACATGAGGTTAACTTCTTGTGGCACTGCTGCCAGGTCTATTTGCCAAAAAAAGCTATGGCCGACTAAAGAGGTAAAGAGACAACATAAAACGAAAAGCAAAATAATACAAAAATGCAAAAAATAGCACAGATCCTGGTGAATGGGAAGGACACAAAGAACAATAAGGATGATAGAATAGATAGTAAGTACAAAAATGGGGCACAAAAAGAAACTTGCAAGAGATATCAAAATCAATACAAGAAACACAAACTTTTTTTTATTCGTTCATGAGATGTGGGCATTGCTGGCTAGGCCAGGATTTATTGTCCATTCCTGATTGCCCTTGATAAGGTGAAGGTGAGCTGCCTTCTTGAACCGCTGCAGTCCATGTGGGGTAGGTACACCCACAGTGCTGTTAGGAAGGGAGTTCCAGGATTTTGATCCAGCGACAGTGAAGGAATGGCGATATAGTTCCAAGTCAGGATGGTGTGTGGCTTGGCGGGGAACTTGCAAGTGGTGGAGTTCCCATGCATCTGCTGCCCTTGTCCTTCTAGTTGGTAGAAGTGGTTGATTTGGAAGGTGCTGTCTAAGGATTCTCAGTGAGTTGCTGCAGTGTATCTTGTAGATGGTATACATTCCTGCCACTGTATGTTGGTGGTGAAACGAGAGCATGTTGAAGGTGGTGGATGGGTGCCAATCAAGTGGCCTACTTTGTCCTGGATGGTGTCAAGCTTCTTGAGTATTGGTGGAGCTGCACCCATCCAGGAAAGTGGAGAGTATTTCATCACACTGCTGACTTGTGCCTTGTAGATGGTGGACAGGCATTGGGGAGTCAGGAGGTGAGTTACTCGCTGCAAAATTCCCAGCCTCTGACTTGCTCTTGTAGCCACAGTATTTATGTGGCTTGTCCAGTTCAGTTTCTGGTCAATGGTAACCCCCAGGATGTTGATAGTGGGGGATTCAGCGATGGCAATGCCATTAAACATTAAGGGAAGATAGCTAGGTTCTCTCTTGTTTGAGATGGTAATTGCCTGGCACTTGTGTGGCACGTATGTTATTTGCCACTCATCTTGCCACTTATCAGCCCAAGCCTGGATGTTGTTGAGCACTTGCTAGATTTGGATATGGGCTGATTCAGTATCTGAGGAGTTGTGACTGGTGCTGAAAATTGTGCAATCATCAGCGAACATCCCACTTCTGACCTTATGATGGAGGAAAGTTCATTGATGAAGCAGCTGAAGATGGTTGGGCCTAGGACACTACCCTGAGGAACACCTGCAGTGATGTCCTGGGACTGAGATGATTGACCACCAACAACCACAACCACCTTCCTTTGCACTAGATATGACTCCAACCAGCGAATAGTTTTCCCCCTGATTCCCATTGATTCCAGTTTTGCTAGGGTTCCTTGATGCCATACTCAGTCAAATATTGTCTTGGTGTCGAGGGCAGTCACTCTCACCTCACCTTTGGAGTTCAGCTCTGTTGTCCATGTTTGGACCAAGGCTGTAATGAGGTCAGGAGCTGAGTGGCCCTGGTGGAATCCAAACTGAGTGTCAGTGAGCAGGTTACTGCTGAGCAAGTGACGCATGATAGCTCTCTCAATGACCCCTCCCATCACTTTGCTGATGATTGATAGGGCAATAATTGGCCGGGTCGGATTTGTCCTGCTTTTTGTGTACAGGACATACTTGTGCAATTTTCCACATTGCTGGGTAGATGCCAGTGTTGTAGCTGTACTGGAACAGATTGGCTAGGGGCATGGCTAGTTCTGGAGCACAAGTGTTCAGTACTATTGCCGGAATGTTGTCAGGGCCCATAGCCTTTGTAGTATCCAGTGCCTTCAGCTGTTTCTTGATATCACGTGGAGTGAATCGGATTGGCTGAAGACTGGCTGGGGATCTCAGGAGGAGGCCGAGATGGATCATCCAATTGGCACTTCTGGCTGAAGATGGATGCAAATGCTTCACAATTTTACAATTTAATTAGGAAATAGAGGGTGATCAGGAGCAGTTGGGCCCCTTGAAAACTGATAACAATGATATTGTCAATGAAAATAAGGTAACGGCAGACATGTTGAATAATTAATTAATCGTCAGTATTTACAGGAGAGGAAGAGGATAGCATGCTCGTAATACCAAGGAAACTGACATTGAATCAGGGACAGGGACACTAATATTACTATAAGCAAAATAACAGTAATGAGTAAAATAATTGTGGTATAGAATGACAAATCACCAGCACTAGATGGTTTCCATCCCAGGATTTTAAAGAAAGTGGGTGAGAAGATTGCAGATGCCCTAACTATAATCTTCTCTCGATTCAGGAACCATTCCTTTAGGTTGGAAAATTGTGCATTTCACTGCGCTATTCAATAATGGTGAGAGAAGGAACCAGGGAATTATAGACCAGTTAGCCCAACATCCGTTGCTGGGAAATTATTAGGGTCTATAATTAAGGACTGAACATCTTGAAAACTTACAGCCGGTCATAGACAGCCAGCATGGATTTGGAAAAGGTAGATCATGCCTGATGAACCTGATTGAATTCTTTAAAGAGGTGACTAAAGTAGTGGACAGGAGAATATCTATGGATGTTATTTATATGGGCTTCTCGAAGGCACTTGATAAAGTCCCTCATTAGAGACTGTTAGTTAAAGTTGACCTGGTTAGAAATTTGGCTGAGCAGCAGGAGACAGAGAGTAGGGATAATGGGCAGGTACTGTAAGTGGCAGGATGTGACTAGTGGTGTCCTGCAAAGATTTGTGTTAGGGCCTCAATTATTCACAACATTTATTAATGACTTAGATGATGGAGTAGAAAGCCACATCTCCAAATCTTCCAATGACACAAGGATGGGTGACATTGTAAATAATGTAGACGGCAGCATAAAATTACAAAGAGATATTGAGAAAGTGAATGGGCAAATGGATTTCAATGTAGGCAAATGTGAGGTAATCCACTTTGGATCTAAAAAGTATTGAACAGTGTACTTTCTAAATGCTGAAAAACTAGAAACAGTGGAGGTCCAAAGAAACTTGGTGGTCCAGGTACCTAGATCATTAAAATGCCATGAAAATAATCAAAAATGCTAATGGAATGCTGTCCTTTATATCTAGAGGATTAGAATACAAGGGATTGGAAGTCATGCTTCAGCTACACAGAGCTCTGGAGTACTGTGGACACCACATTTTAGAAAAGATATTGAAGGGAGTGCAGCATAGATTTACCAGAATGACACCTGGACTCCAGGGGTTAAATTACGAGGAGAGATTACACAAACTAGTTCTGACGCAAGGCCATGGATCTGAAATGTTAACTCTCTCCACCGTTGCTGCCAGGCCTGATGAGTATTTCCAGCATTTTCTGTTTTTATTATACAAACAAGGGTTGTATTCCCTGGAATGTAGAAGTTTAAGGGGTGATTTGATCAATGTTTTCTCGCACCTACGCTGTTTGGGATCTTCTTCTCCTTGCTGCTCTCACATGCGTTCAGGTCTTCAGAAGAAGGAATTTTTCTCCACACAAGATCAGCTGGCAGGTTGTTCAACCTTGCCCGTCTAAGAGCGAAGACCAAAGTACGGAAGGTCCTCATCAGGGAACTCCTCTTTGCTGACGATGCTGCATTAATATCCCATACAAAAGAGTGTCTGCAGAGACTCATCGACAGGATTGTGGCTGCCTGCAACGAATTTGGCCTAACCATCAGCCTCAAGAAAACGAACATCATGGGACAGGACGTCAGAAATGCTCCATCCATCAATATCGGCGACCACGCTCTGGAAGTGGTTCAAGAGTTCACCTACCTAGGCTCAACTATCACCAGTAACCTGTCTCTCAATGCAGAAATCAACAAGCGCATGGGAAAGGCGTCCACTGCTATGTCCAGACTGGCAAAGAGAGCACTGGAAAAATGGAGCACTGACACGGAACGCAAAAGTCCGAGTGTATCAAGCCTGTGTCCTCAGTACCTTGCTCTACGGCAGCGAGGCCTGGACAACGTATATCAGCCAAGAGCGATGTCTCAATTCATTCCATCTTCGCTGCCTCGGGAGAATCCTTGGCATCAGGTGGCAGGACCGTATCTCCAACGCAGAAGTCCTCGAGGCGGCCAACAGCCCCAGCATTTACACCCAACTGAGCCAGCGGCACTTGAGATGGCTTGGTCATGTGAGCCGCATGGAAGATGGCAGGATCCCCAAGGACACATTGTACAGCGAGCTCGTCACTGGTATCAGACCCACTGGCCGTCCATGTCTCCGCTTTAAAGACGTCTGCAAACGCAACATGAAGTCCTGTGACATTGATCACAAGTCGTGGGAGTCAGTTGCCAGTGATTGTCAGAGCTGGTGGGCAGCCATAAAGGCGGGGCTAAAGAGTGGCGAGTCGAAGAGACTTAGCAGTTGGCAGGAAAAAAGACAGAAGCGCAAGGAGAGAGCCAACTGTGTAACAGCCCCGACAACCAATTTTAATTGCAGTGCCAGTGGAAGAGTCTGTCACTCTAGAATTGGCCTTTATAGCCACTCTAGGCGCTACTTCACAAACCACTGACCACCTCTTGGCGCTTACCCATTGTCCCTTGAGACAAGGAGGCCAAAGAAGAAGAAGGGGTGATTTGATGGAAGTTTTCAAGATATTAAGGAGAACAGACAGGGTAGATGGAGAGAAACTATGTTTGCTGGTTGAGGAGTCTTGTGCTAGAGGGCATAGTCTAAAAATTAGAGTCAGGTCCTTCAGGAGTGAAATTAGGAAACACTTCTACATTGAAAAGTTAATTGATGATCGATCCATTGTCAATTTTGAATTTGAGATTGCTAGATTTTTATTAACCAAAGGTATAAAGGGATATGGGGCAAAGGTAAGTATATGGAGTTAGGTTGCAGATCAGCCATTATTTCATTGAATGGCAGAATAGGGTTGAGAGGCAAAATGGCCTACTCCTTTTCCTATGTCCCTATGACCCATTCTTTCTAAAAGTTCTTTTTCTGTGATAATGTATAGCTTCTGTCACAAAGCAATCCGGGAATAATCAGACAGATGTTTTCTATAAGGTATCTTGCCCTTTGCCACAATGTTGCATTTAACAAAGAAAGCATATGCAGTCCAGTTTTTAAACAGTGGAAAATAATCTACATTTTTTCATTAGTGGTAATGTTTGAATCAGTCTCAATTAACCTTTGAAGTACCAACAGTGTGCACAAGTTGAACTGTTCATTAAATAAATTGACTGAATATGATTACACATTTTTATGGTTGACCAGTCATTGGTTAAAGGTCAGTCAGTTCTTTCATCAGAAAAAGAAACACAAATTAAATTTAATGAAAAAATCTCCTTGTGCAGAACTGCATTGTCATCTCCTTTATTTGCAGTAAGGCCTGAGATGAAGGACCGTTAGTGTGTGTGTGTCCCTCTGTGTCTGCTTGTCTCCTTATCAGTGTGTCTATAACTGGAATTGATAGAAGCTGAAGTAACATGCTTACGCAGATGAGATTATTAATTAAAAGCAAAATACTGCGGATGCTGGAAATCTGAAACAGTTCCGAAGAAGGGTCACTGACCCGAAACGTTAACTCTGCTTCTCTTTCCACAGATGCTGCCAGACCTGCTGAGTGATTCCAGCATTTCTTGTTTTTGTTTGAGATTATTAATTGTTGGATTGAAACATAAATATTTAATCTGAGGCAAATGTAAAGGGCAACTTGAAAAGAAACAATTGTAAAGGTAACTTAGCTCAAAGTGACCCTGATACTGTAACTTTTGAGCAATTGATTGTTGGAGTTATGATGATAAGTGGACCAGGACTAACCTATGTGCATTCTATTAGTGTTAAATTTACTCTCCTAGCTTGCCTATAACTTTTCTAAGCTTTTAAAATTTTACTGTAAGCATCTGTTGCATTGTAAAAGCAATAGCATGCAATAACAGTGGAATACTTACAGTATGACTGCTAAAAGAATTTCATTTGAGATTTTACACCACACCTCTGAGTGCTATAAGCTCTCAGTTGGAGGTAGTGCCAAGTAAAAGGGTAGCACCCTATCTTAGGGAGGGGTGGGAGAGGGAAGAGCTGACACAGTAGGTGGAACTTGCAACTTCCTGCAGTTGAAAGGAAAATTGGGCAGGGTATAAAATGGACGCTGATCCTAAATTGCCTCTTTTATGTCTCAGGTGAAGTTGAATGTTCTGGCAAAGCAGTCCCATTGAATCATAATTTCTACTATCCTATTGCAAACCAGCTTAGACATCAATTATGGAGATGTCTGGCTTCTCTAGGTTGGTTAGAATTAGCAAACTGCAGAGTAGAGAAGAAAATTGAGGTCAACTGGGTCAAGAAATAATGCCTTTTGATATACTTTACATGTATTGAAAATACAGGTCTGTCTCACAAAAAAGATGACTTTTTCTCATAATGTACTGTGTTTATAAAAGTTACTGTATTGTCATTAACAATCTTGATCCTGAAAGAGGGGCCATTATAAGTCTTGGCATGTTGAGACAAACTTATATATCTATGTTCCCTAAAACTAGTGACCTGGATAGCACCAGTTTTCTAATAATGTGCTGCCACTGAAGGGTCTTATTCACTGGACATATATATTGAGAAATCATGGGGCCGATGGTAGCGTATACTCAAATTGGGCCCTTTCTGATCACAATCTCTAATAGATTAGGCATTGGCAGAATTGGATCTTCAGTTTTGGCATTCTAAGCTCCGCAGTTTTTTGATGTATTAAGCTGACGCTAAATCCTAGTAAAATGCTCAGCCATAGTGCACAGTGCTTCAGGAACATGCAAAAATTCATTAAAAGTGAGCTCTAGTTTTTGCTTCTAAACATAGATTTTGAAAATAACTGACAGGATATGGCCCAATTGCAAAGGTTATTTTCTGATTATGTGCTGGCAACAGCGATCTTTGCCTGCTGGTAGTGAGTATTGAAAAATTGCAGACACACAATGGTCCATAAATTGTGGGAGCAGCTTACCTATAATTTTCTGATTTTTAAAAATTCATTCATGGGATGTGTGTGACGCTGGCTAGGCCAGCATTTATTGCCCATCCCTAATTGCCCTTGAGAAGCTGGTAGTGAGCTGCATTCTTGAACCACTGCAGTCCATGTGAGGTAGGTACACTTACAGTGCTGTTCGGAAGGGAGTTCCAGGATTTTGACCCAGCGATGGTGAAGGAACGGCGATATAGTTCCAAGTCAGGATGGTGTGTGACTTGGAGGGAACTTGCGGTGGTGGTGTTCCCATGCATTTGCTGCCCTTGCCATTCTAGTGGGTTGAGGCCATGGGTTTGGAAGGTGCTGTTTAAGGAGGCTTGGTGCGTTGCTTGTGTACTGCTTGTGGACACGGTTTCTGATCACCAGCATGGACTAGGAAAATTAAAATAGGGTCCTGTAAGCACATGTAATCAGGAACAGCTGTCAAGAGCACAAGCTATCAGAAACAGCTGATTTTAGGTTCCCTTATAGTGTGGAAGATAATGGAAGGTCTTTATCTTTTAAGAACCAGAGGAAAATAATAATGCTACCCTATGTGTGTGGAATAAATTCTGCATTTGATAGGTGTCAATAATATCAACTTATTCCACAATTATTGGCCACACATGCTGCATAAATCAATACATCATAATATTGTGACATCCCTATCATTAATATGCTGTTAATGACTTTGAACAAAGAATCTTAAATACCCAGGATATGTGTAATTTTCTTTGAAGTTGGTGTATTTTCACAGCGCAGTAAAACTATTTATGGAGTCTGCTTTAAATTGTCCTCAGTAGGCTGGCAGAAGCAGACCTCCCAGATCTGTAAATTTACACATGTGAATGCTAAGTGAAGGGTGTCTGTAGCATATCAAGGTGTTTACGTTCACTAGATTGCTGTAAAATTTTAATCTGCATCATAAGCAAGCACAGTAACCTCTCAAATTGAAGCTGGTGCAAGGATCTAGCTGAGGTGAATTTAACAGCACAGTGCTGGCAGCCATTTTACAAGTTTGTGCTCCTAGTGTTTAGCGTTGGATGCTGAGAGTGCATATCAGGATTTCTGGTGGCACTCCCTGCTATTTAGTTTAAAGGATGCAAAACTGTCAGGCTGCATGCCCGAATTTCTGTTGCAAAACTTTGCACCAGGAGTTGTCAGCTCATAAAATCACCTCAGATATGACTGCTTACCAAAAGTGGTTGATCTATCCAGACGTAAACCTGGATCTACTTTTGGACAAAACGTGCCTTTTTAAAATTTTATTTCATTTTAATTGCTGGGTTCAATCTGCAACTAAATCATTTCCATGCAGGCAACCCTGAATAAACAATCTGCATCAGAGGTCAATGTTTCTAGATCAAGGGACAGAGAAACAAAAACAACTTAAAAAGAAAGGCAGCACAGAAGCACAGAGATTGACAGCTCTAAATTTTTGTAGCAGTGTGTTTAAGTCCTCATGCAAAATTACTTTCTGAGAGCAGAGACAGTGATTAAAAAGAAGTACTTGAAAATTCTTTGGTGGAATGCACAATGAAGATTAAACTTTCTGCCAAACATTTACAAGTTAGAAATAGCTTGTAATTTTGAGCTCTGCATTTGTGTGGGAATTCGGGGGTGGAGTGGGGGGGGGGGGGGGGGGGGTGTGGTGTGGGGGGGGGGCAGTATTTGTAGTTAATGCATAATATCTGGGTGAAGTTTGCATGAGGCAGATTGTAATGAGGTACAATACCCTACCTAAAGACAACAGTTAATTTACAGCTGGTACAATGCAAGATGCCTTTTTACAGAGAACACACAGCTCTTTTATTTTCTTTGATTTTTTTACTCTGTTCTAAGTGGTGGTAATAATTTGCAGCCCAATCACTTCAATCTAAACAGTCCTACATCTGCATTTTGCCTCAGAGGTCAGCATTCGTGTGTTGGAGAATGGAGGACTAAAAACCTAAGCAAAACAAAAAAGCAAGTCAGGAAACATCAAACCAAGGCACAAATATAGATTGATAGCGGTAAATAATTACTGCTAACCTTAGGAAGCTTTGGGCAAATGTGAAAGAAAAAAAACAGACAAGTCACTTTATAGAGATTGTAGAAAGAAAACAGACTAAGGGGCTGATTTCATGATACTTTACCTTGGGAGAGCAGGTCTACAATCAGCACAAAGGGAAGGTTGACCTTGGAGAACAGGTGTACAATAAGCACAGAGGCTGTGCTGACCTGGGAGAAGAGGTGTCCAATAAGCACTGAGGGAGGGCTGTGTTAATGCAGTCACATGTTGATCAATGGACTCTCTTTCCCCTTGGGCCTTGATTTTGAACACAAACCGTTCATAAGTTACGTTCACTTGGGGTTCAAAGCATGCCTTCAAGGCTTTTGAAATTTCTGCTGTCTTTTTGTTCTTCAGGGAGATTTAGGATGACGTACATTTTGTAACAGTCTCTCCCTAATAGTGATAAAAAGTGTAGCTACTCGTAGTTGCTCTGGTTTGTTAATTAAATCTGTCGCAATTTCATAATTTTGGCATTGCAAGTGGAAAACTACCAGTTCTGCTTCATGTCACCTTTCATTTCGACCGGCGCTGGGAGAGGAAGACTTGCAGCCATTGCGTCTTACCCAGTGCTTTCAGTGCTTCTTTGTTCCTTTTTTGTGGCTTCCTGTGGCTTTTAGCAGCTTTCAGCAGCTCTGAACTTTCCTGTGTTCCTCTTTTAGTATCTGTGCATCTATACAGCTCAATTTCAGTTCCACTCTGACACCATCTTACGAACTCACAGGACAACAATCTTGTTTGGACTGTGTCTTTATTGAACTGACTGCAGATTGATGCCTGCAGTAAGTGCCTCATGGTAGAGGTCACATGACGATGGCAAGCCAGGAGGCACATTAGGACAGTATTGCATTTCTATCCCAAATACAGGTGAGTTATGGCCAAAACCACTTATGCTTGTGTTTTTCTCGATATGTTTCAAGATTCAATTTGCCCAAATCAGGATCCGCCTGCAAAACTGGCCGTGCCCCAGGATCGAAATCGCAAGATTCCACCGATTGTGCTGGTTCATGAAGGCTGTTCAATTGCACTCATTTACTTAGATACACAGGCAGTAGTAAGCACATTTTAAACATTTTTTTCTTTTAATATTCAATTGACTAAGAAACTGACTAGTATATGCCAACAAAACTATGAAACGATTCAGTTTTTTAAAATGTCTTTTTCATTAATTTTAAATCAGGTTACTCACAGGTGAAGGACTAGATACCCTTATTAAAAATGCTTATTTTTGGTGAAAAACCTATTATCAGCTATATTAAGAAAACTGCTGCAGGTTACAATTCTTAAATACATCAAGAATACATTTAGTGGAAAGAGAAAAAAGAAACAATTACCTTCTATTATATTGCACTGGTTCATGGATGACTTTACATTTGTGATGATGCAAATGAATTTTAGCAGAAACCTGAACTGTAACCTAACCAGCTCAATTTCAAGCACAATTTCCCGCTTCTGACTTAGTCTATCTTGTTTAAAGCAATAAAATAACACTAGGTTCTCTCATTGCCACAAAATAGCTACCAGTTTCTGACAAGTGGCCCTTTCTACGGGGACGACGCTGCTAACACAACTGTTTCAAGATGAACTCATTGTGTTTTGGTTAGCAACATAGCACAGTGTGTTCTGTGGTGCCCACTGGTCACTTAAAGTGAACTGGTGGGTATTGCATGATCCTGCTCCAAGGTCAACCAGGCAGGCACTGGTCCTTTCTAAGAGAGGCAGGTAGTTGGAGGGCAAAAATTGGATTTGTTGGTGATTTGCTATTTGGGTGGTAATGAGTAACACCTGGGGTTAATTTGCAGATCAGTCTATGACTCACTGGCGACAGCATCAATCGTATTTATAGGCCTCTCAACACTGTGGACAAGTTTACTTGCCTGGACATGGTCAGGCTTTGGAGATTACTAGTGTTTATACTTGCTCAGCAGAGTCCTTTCTGTTTTGACACATTATTATGCACCATAGATTAATCTGGCCACATCAATCTTAAATGAAAGTTGTTTTTCATACTTTTTGGAAATTGTTCTCATTTCCAAACTAGGCAGTGGATCTAAGAAGGAGAAAGAAGGTAAGTAAACAGTTTAAAGTTAGAAAACAGTTAGAGTAGATGGACTAGACAGACTAGATTCAGATAAAGTCAAAGGCCAGAATTTTACCCTCGTCAGACAGGAGCCGTTCACTGACCGAAAAGTTGGTGGTGATCCCACCTCCACCAGGCCTGGGGATCCAGTCCAAATTTTACTGTCCCCAGGCTCCTAATTGGTCTGAGGCAGGACTTCCACCTCATTGAGGCAGGAGGTCCCACCTAATGGAGCTGCTGGCCAGTCAACAGGCTGGTAGCTCTTAATCCCAGCAACTCAACCGGGAGCAGTGGCCACTGCTGGGATTGTAACCCAGCTTTGCAAAGAAGAGGAAGGATGGCTCTGGGAAAAGGTAGGCTTTTGGGGCCACACGAGGGGTGATCGGTCAGGCCTCAGTGAGGCAAGGGTGGTTGATTGGGGGGGTGAGGGGCATGCTGGGCTTTGGGGGCGGTTGGGGCATCGGAGGCGGACCTCCATTGGGCACAGGGTGCCTAATCAGGATGCAACCCCCACCCCCCCCCCACCAGGCCATCAGAAAGCCGCTTGCTTTTGTCAGGTGGCTTTTTGCAGGCTTGGGCCGCCCGACTGGCCAAGGGTAAACTCCCCCTGGCAGCGGGCAGAGGCCCTTATATGGCCATCAATTGACCACTTAAGGGCCTTGATTGGCCTGGGGAAGGTTTTTTTTTAGAACATTACAGCGTAGTACAGGCCCTTCGGCCCTCGATGTTGCGCCGACCTGTGAAACCATCTGACCTACACTATTCCATTTTCATCCATATGTCTATCCAATGTCCATTTAAATGCCCTTAAAGTTGGCGAATCTACTACTGCTGCAGGCAGGGCGTTCCACGCCCTTACTACTTTCTGTGTAAAGAAACTACCTCTCACATCTGTCCTATATCTATCACCCCTCAACTTGAAGCTATGTCCCCTCGTGTTTGCCAGCACCATCCGAGGAAAAAGACGCTCACTATCCACCCTATCTAACCCTCTGATTATCTTATATGTCTCTATTAAGTCACCTCTCCTCCTCCTTCTCTCCAACGAAAACAACCTCAAGTCCCTCAGACTTTCCTCGTAAGACCTTCCCTCCAAACCAGGCAACATCCTAGTAAATCTCCTCTGCACCCTTTCCATAGCTTCCACATCCTTCCTATAATGCGGTGACCAGAACTGCACGCAATACTCCAGGTGCGGTCTCACCAGAGTTTTGTACAGCTGCAGCATGACCTCGTGGCTCCGAAACTCGACCCCCCTACTAATAAAAGCTAACACACCATATGCCTTCTTAACAGCCCTATTAACCTGGTTAGCAACCTTCAGGGATTTATGCACCTGGACACCAAGATCTCTCTGTTCATCTACACTAACAAGAATCTTCCCATTAGCCCAGTACTCTGCATTCCTGTTACTCCTTCCAAAGTGAATCACCTCACACTTTTCCGCATTAAACTCCATTTGCCATCTCTCAGCCCAGCTCTGCAGCCTATCTATGTCTCTCTGTACCCTACAACATCCTTCGGCACTATCCACAACTCCACCGACCTTAGTGTCATCTGCAAATTTACTAACCCACCCTTCTACACCCTCTTCCAGGTCATTTATAAAAATGACAAACAGCAGTGGCCCCAAAACAGATCCTTGCGGTACACCACTAGTAACTAAACTCCAGGATGAACATTTGCCATCAACCACCACCCTCTGTCTTCTTTCAGCTAGCCAATTTCTGATCCAAAGCTCTAAATCACCTTCAAACCCATACTTCCGTATTTTCTGCAATAGCTTACCGTGGGGAACCTTATCAAACGCCTTACTGAAATCCATATACACCACATCCACTGCTTTACCCTCATCCACCTGTTTGGTCACCTTCTCGAAAAACTCAATAAGGTTTGTGAGGCACGACCTACCCGTCACAAAACCGTGCTGACTATCTCTAATGTACTTATTCTTTTCAAGATGATTATAAATCCTGTCTCTTATAACCTTTTCCAACATTTTACCCACAACCGAAGTAAGGCTCACAGGTCTATAATTACCAGGGCTGTCTCTACTCCCCTTCTTGAACAAGGGGACAACATTTGCAATCCTCCAGTCTTCCGGCACTATTCCTGTCGACAATGACGACATAAAGATCAAGGACAAAGGCTCTGCAATCTCCTCCCTAGCTTCCCAGAGAATCCTAGGATAAATCCCATCTGGCCCAGGGGACTTATCTATTTTCACACTTTCCAAAATTGCTAACACCTCCTCCTTGTGAACCTCAATCCCATCTAGCCTCGTAGCCTGAATCTCAGTATTCTCAACAACATTTTCTTTCTCTACTGTAAATACTGACGCAAAATATTCATTTAACACTTCCCCTATCTCCTCTGATTCCACACACAACTTCCCACTACTATCCTTGATTGGCCCTAATCTAACTCTAGTCATTCTTTTATACCTGATATACCTATAGAAAGCCTTAGGGTTTTCCCTGATCCGATCCACCAATGACTTCTCGTGTCCTCTCCTTGCTCTTCTTAGCTCTCCCTTTAGATCCTTCCTGGCCAGCTTGTAGCTCTCAAGCGCCCTAACTGAGCCTTCACGTCTCATCCTAACAAAAGCCTTCTTCTTCCTCTTGACAAGCGCTTCAACTTCTTTAGTAAACCACGGCTCCCTCGCACGACAACTTCCTCCCTGCCTCACAGGTACATACTTATCAAGGACACGCAGTAGCTGCTCCTTGAATAAGCTCCACATTTCGATTGTTCCCATCCCCTGCAGTTTCCTTCCCCATCCTACGCATCCTAAATCTTGCCTAATCGCATCATAATTTCCTTTCCCCCAGTTATAATTCTTGACCTGCGGTATATACCTGTCCCTGCCCATCGCTAAGGTAAACCTAACCGAATTGTGATCACTATCACCAAAGTGCTCACCTACATCTAAATCTAACACCTGGCCGGGTTCATTTCCCAGTACCAAATCCAATGTGGCATCGCCCCTGGTTGGCCTGTCTACATACTGTGTCAGAAAACCCTCCTGCACACACTGGACAAAAACAGACCCATCTAAAGTACTCGAACTATAGTATTTCCAGTCGATATTTGGAAAGTTAAAGTCCCCCATAACAACTACCCTGTTACGCTCACCCCTGTCGAGAATCATCTTCGCTATCCTTTCCTCTACATCTCTGGAACTATTCGGAGGTCTATAAAAGGCTCCCAACAGGGTAACCTCACCTCTCCTGTTTCTAACCTCAGCCCATACTACCTCAGTAGACGAGTCCTCAAACGTCCTTTCTGTCGCTGTAATACTCTCCTTGATTAACAATGCCACACCCCCCCCTCTTTTACCATCTTCTCTGTTCTTACTGAAACATCTAAATCCCGGAATCTGCAACATCCATTCCTGCCCCTGCTCTACCCATGTCTCCGAAATGGCCACTACATCGAGATCCCAGGTACCAACCCATGCTGCAAGCTCACCCACCTTATTCCGGATGCTCCTGGCGTTGAAATAGACACACTTTAAACCAGGTTCTTGCTTGCCAGTGCCCTCTTGCGTCCTTGTAACCATATCCCTGACCTCACTACTCTCAACATCCTGTACACTGGCACTACAATTTAGGTTCCCATTCCCCTGCTGAATTAGTTTAAACCCCCCCGAAGAGCACTAGCAAACCTCCCCCCCCAGGATATTGGTACCCCTCTGGTTCAGGTGAAGACCATCCTGTTTGTAGAGGTCCCACCTACCCCAGAAAGAGCCCCAATTATCCAGGAAACCAAAACCCTCCCTCCTGCACCATCCCTGCAGCCACGTGTTCAACTCCTCTCTCTCCCTATTCCTTGCTTCGCTATCACGTGGCACAGGCAACAACCCAGAGATAACAACTCTGTTTGTTCTTGCTCTAAGCTTCCACCCTAGCTCCCTGAATTTCTGTCTTAAATCCCCATCTCTCTTCCTACCTATGTCGTTGGTGCCTATGTGGACCACGACTTGGGGCTGCTCCCCCTCCCCATTAAGGATCCCAAAAACACGATCCGAGACATCACGAACCCTGGCACCTGGGAGGCAACATACCAACCGTGAGTCTCTCTCGTTCCCACAGAACCTCCTATCTGTTCCCCTAACTATGGAGTCCCCAATGACTAATGTTCTGCTCCTCTTCCCCCTTCCCTTCTGAGCAACAGGGACAGACTCTGTGCCAGATATCTGTTTCCCGTTGCCATCCCCCGTGTAAAATGGCGGCAGAGGCAGGAGCGGGTCAGGAAGGGGCCCCTGAGCCTCCCACTCCATTTTACGCGCCTCCCATCCTCACCACCATCCCGCTCTTTGACAGGGCATAAAATTCCAGCCAAAGTAATAGAATTAGGATTGAGAAAGGATGAACGAAAAGAGGAGGGAAAAACATTTAGTAATGGGCTTATCAAAGCCTTTCCACCTTTTTTGGGGAAAAAATGTCATTATTTGGTCAAAGGCTGAGAGGGAAAGCAATAGTAATTCTAACAGTTACCAGTAAGAACGGCTGAATAAAGATTTGCATCTTTGGGTAAATGTGTAGCTTGTGGTAACTGTGCAGACTACATTAAAGGTTCCACACCACCCCACCTGGCTGCTCGTTGTACAAAGGAAATTTGTACTGCATCATGATCTGCTTGTTGCAACTAAATATTGTAGAAACCTAATTGCTCAAGTGACCTGTAGTAGTAAAATCACTTTAAAATAATGTTAACTGCAAAGACTTTTATTTGATTTCATAACTAACTCAGGAAGAAAGTATGTTTAAGGATATAGTATATTTCTTTGCAGTCATTTTGGAGCACAACCTTCCCCCTTGAAGAAAACAAAATAGCATGTATACATCATATACTAGATTTGCCATGTTATTCCTTTTGTTTGAATTTCAAGAAGGGCTGAAGGAACTGGGCCACATAGAACATAGAACATAGAACATAGAACATAGAACATAGAACAGTACAGCACAGGACATGCCCTTCGGCCCACGATGTTGTGCCGAACCTTTAACCTACTCTAAGATCAAACTAACTACCTACCCTTCATTCTACTATCATCCATATGTACCTATCCAAGAGTCGCTTAAATGCCCCTAATGTATCTGCTTCTACTACCACCACTGGCAGCGCATTTCACGCACCCACCACTCTCTGTGTAAAGAACCTACCTCTGACATCTCCCCGAAACCTTCCTCCAATCACCCTAAAGTTATGCCCCCTGGTGATAGCCCTTTCCACCCTGGGAAAAAGTCTCTGGCTATCCACTCTATCTATGCCTCTCATCATCTTGTACCCCTCTATCAAGTCACCTCTCATCCTTCTTCGCTCCAATGAGAAAAGCCCTAGCTCCCTCAATCTTTCTTCGTAGGACATGCCCTCCATTCCAGGCAGCATCCTGGTAAATCTCCTCTGCACCCTCTCTAAAGCTTCCACATCCTTCCTATATATATAATGAGGCGACCATATTGCAGCTTACTCATTGGAACACTTAAGATCAACATTTATAGAATACGTTCCCAAGGGAAAATGTTGTTAGATCATTATGGTTTAGGCTTAGCCTTTCATTTTTGTTCATTATACTCGACCAAGAGAAAATAGGCATTTTACGTTTAAAAAAAAGCATTGTGACAGCTATGGTGGGTTGGCTTTATTTGTCTCTATAACGCAGAAAGCAATATTAATAAAATTGTTGGTTTATTGGAAATGTTTTTCATAGAACAACTAATTGTTTACGCTATCCCCAAAATTAAGTGATGTTAACTGCATTGGTCAACAGTTATGGTAACTGACTTTATTAATGCAAATGATTGTGATATCTGAGAATGTTAATGCATATTCAGCATTCAATTTCTGAGGGAACTGATAGCTAATTTGATTAATTATGGTTCCGTTTCTCATTCTTTAAAAAAAAACTGTTTATAATTTTTCCTCAACCTTTTGTTCTGTTTCACATCTTTAGGTTTTACACCACTTGCTCTTCTCTGACTGAAATTGCAGGCTAATCAGCTGCTCCTGGACCTCTTTGATGTTGCTCTGGATATGGCTGGTAGGAGATGTACAAAACACCAGCTAGTAGTAGCTCTGAACTTGTGTTCAGTACCATTGGGCTGCAAGGAGTGGACACAGATGTTGTCCTCTGGAAAGTGGCAATGAGCCTACTTCCTGAAAGTTCCCTTTGATGCCTTTACATGAAGGAACGTCAGGCGTGTACCCAACTCTCCTTGCTTTCTGCAAGCTCCAGGCTGCCAGAAGCTGGTCCTGAGATAGGAATCATGTCAGATCTGTGGAGTTCCAGGGGAATCAGTGCAGTTACCCACTATTCAAATTCGTGCCACTCAGGGAGTGCTACCTGGTGAAAGTTGTTATTTAAAGTAAAGATAGCTTAATCACAAGGAGATTAGGGCTAGAATTTTGTTTTAAATCACTTTCTGGCACAGAATAATCAGTGTGGTGTGAGCACAGAAACAGGAAATCTGAAAAATTGTTCTGTGTCTGAATAACGGGTGCAGTGGAACCACTTTTCCTTGCTTTGTGGGAGAGTATGTGTGGGCGAGAACAGGAAGGTGTGAAGTGACTTTACTTGATAAGTTAAGCTTTACTTATTGAAAGTTCTGGGCTCTCATTTGTGCTTCAACTGCTCTGGCTGTAGGCTACAACTCTTCTCTTCCACTTCCTTTCTTTCTTGCGCAACCTCCTTATATTGTGAAAATGGTTAAGTATAATCTTCTTGAACCGTAGACCCTGGTGAGTGAATATCTGTACGCAAGGGCGAGATACCTGATTCTGAGAGCCTCCAGCCTGGTCTCTTCTACATGTTAGTTTTTCTCCTCATCTTAACATCAAAATTTAGGGATTACCATTGAGAAATCTATGTTTTTGTAAAGTAAAATTAACAGCTAAAGTTCTGACTGAATTGCGTGCAATTCTGGTCGCCACACTACCAGAAGGACGTGGAGGCTTTGGAGAGGGTACAGAAGAGGTTTACCAGGATATTGCCTGGTCTGGAGGGCATTAGCTATGAGGAGAGGTTGGATAAACTCGGATTGTTTTCACTGGAACGACGGAGGTGGAGGGCCGACATGATAGAGGTTTACAAAGTTATGAGTGGCATGGACAGAGTGGATAGTCAGAAGCTTTTTCCCAGGGTGGAAGAGTCAGTTACTAGGGGACATAGGTTTAAGGTGCGGGGGGAAAAGTTTAGAGGGGATGTGCGAGGCAGGTTCTTTACACAGAGGGTGGTGAGTGCCTGGAACTTGCTGCCGGGAGAGGTGGTGGAAGCAGATACGATAGCGACGTTTAAGAGGCATCTTGACAAATACATGAATAGGATGGGAATAGAGGGATACGGACCCCGGAAGTGCAGAAGGTTTTAGTTTAGACAGGCATCAAGATCGGCGCAGGCTTGGAGGACCGAATGGCCTGTTCCTGTGCTGTACTGTTCTTTGTTCTTTGTTGAACCCCTGGTAGCAGTAATTATTTAAGGCAGGTTGGGAGCACTTATGGAGGGAATTGGAATGGAGGCTATGAAAATAAAGTAATTTATGTTTTAAACTTCATACAAGGTGAAATATCTGGGATTAAAATTGAAGTTATTTCTTCACTGAGCTTCTGTGCAAGCAAACTAAATTGTTGATTAGGAAGTTTGTTAAGAAAGAGGTATCTGATCTGTATGTGAATGGGACTTATTCTATTCCGTAAAGAGCTTTAGCAGTGTTTAAGTTCCCTTAGTTTTTCATGGTATCATTTTTATTTATTGTGCCTTTGACCCTGAGTGATCGACAGTACTGTCTTGAAAAGATTAAACAGAATAAAACATGAAAACCTTTCTGTGAAGATCTGGAGAGGATGGTCAGATTCTGTGCTTATGATTCTACTGCAGGTAACATCTTATTCTGACAGACCATGAATCTGGAATGACAAGCCCGGCTGTTCTGCTCAAAGCAACTATTACAAGTCAAGAAATGGTAAAAGGGGTTATTAACCACTTATACACTAATTCCAATTCACTATATTAGCACTGTGTTGTAAAATTCCTTTTTTTGGTTTTGTGAGCCCTTTTATTTGTAAATAAATTCTGGTAGTAATTTTAGCCTGTAGATAAAGATTTAACAGTACAATACCTTTTGCTATATGAAATATTACGAGAACGTGGTGGGAATCCTGCATGTTCTCAAGTAATCAACTTACCATTATTTGGGTTAATTGGAGACCTGGTCTTTGCATTGCAGAAAATAGAAACACAGGCTTCAGTCCAAGAAACCTGTCATCAAGCTTCTCACATGAAAAAAAGTGTTGTGAAAAAGCCCAAACTGTAGCAGGGTCATTCTTATAATTGTTTATGAGTTAATAGATCTAATAAGATTTGTAGGTGCTGGGTTTAGGGTAAATCTATTTCAAAAGGGTTTGGGAGAGGACAGGACAACACTTTGTAGTCATAAAAAAGACAAATTCAAGATGATGTTCTGGATCACTATCAAAAAACCCTGGGTTGTTGTTGTTTCAATCTCTAAAATATTAAGAGCATGAAACCCACAACTTTACTTGAGACAAAGGCTCATGACAACTGATGACAACTGATTGATTAAATTCTAATATGGAACTAGTTTGAGGTAAAGGCAAAGCATACAGTAAATTGTACAGATTTCATTATTTTATTTCCCACAGTGCTGCTGCAACTTTTTAAGCGTTGCCAATATCTTTTTAATGAAAATACTCGGCTAAGAAATTGTGAACGTCATATACAATTTCAGCTGTTTATCTCATAGAGGGAAGCATTAATCTTGTCCTGTGTTGGATTTGAGCTCATATTTCTTGAGATTAATAGGGTGATCTAAAATCTGTTTACATAGCTGTGCATATATATGTGAATGTATTGGAAGGGGATTTGTATTAAAACAAAATCCATGGAGGATCTACATTAAAGTGCTCCATGTAAACAGCAGGAGTAACCTTAAGGTCAAACCTTTATGCTGGATGTACTGTAGTTATAAAGCAGCAGCAGGAATCTAAACAGTTTAAAACATAAAATATATTGAAGACCCATTAAAATAGAAGGTTGACTTTAGTGTTTTCCACTGTAAACTGCTAAGTGTTTTTTTTAAATCTCAGTAGAGACCAACAAAAACAAGTAAATCTTAATTTTTTTTGAAAATGTATCTGCTGACCTGTGCTGTGTTCACAGATGTACTAAGGATATTTATTTAATTATTATTGGCTTTGTTTTAATCTTTTTCCAATACTCTTGTTTTCCCTCCCTAAAAGTTACTAGTGAAAATGTTAATCCTTGGGTTTAAGGGGCCTTCTTTTCTTCATAATATTAAGATGCCAGGGAGTATCCATAGCCAACACACACACACACACATTGGAGTATCATGACCCCAAACTTTTAATTGGCAGCAATATTGTTCATAATAACATAACTCCTTGTTACCCAGCTTTATTTGCTGACCCTGGTGCTAAATGGTAATCTGATGTTAAATTTATTGATCCTTAGTAAAAGTTTGGAAAACAAATCAGCATGTTAATGAATATTATAGTCAATATTGTCGTAGATAAATTTAACAAGTCTTAAAGTGACACACAATATAAATCCTCAAATATAGATAGCTAAAAATTTGAAAGAAAATTATTGTATAAATAACGCTTTAGACAAAAGTAAAATATCCAATGATATAAACATGCTGGATTTATTCTGCGTTTGATGATAGTATAAATATAGAGACAGTAGCTTTCTGTATTGGTTACTGGGCTGGTATGAAATTCAGGACCTAGTGAAGCTTTGAGACACTCATATAATCCTAAAATGTAATTAACCATTTCTCTTATTCAATCTGCAGTACCACTTTAGATAGGATTTTATGCAAAATTCAAATTTATTCCTTGATAGACAGTTCATAATCTCTGCACACTGCTGCTTGTTGATAGTGATGTAAGCAGAACCTAGAGAAGGTTAATAGTTTTCACAGCAGCCATGATAGAATAAATATTATTCCACCCAAGGCTACTGTTGTTTTCCTTTAAAAATTTGAAAAACACATGGGTAGTGCTGTGGGATGAAGCATTTAAAAATGAGAATTGACTTCATCACGATTAACCATTTACTTCCAAATATTATAAGCAGAGACATATGTCCAGCTAAATTTTTTTGTTAGTTGTCCCTTTTCCCATTTTTTTGTGCTGTAACATTGGAATGTGAAGCTGCTTGTGTTTGTTCAGTTTGGGTAGATGAGTTCATCTTAGTGAACAATCTTGAATGGAAAATGCTGTCTACCACCCACTTGGGGTTAAATTGCATAGCCCCTGAAAAACGGGGCATGCCAACTTCATGCTGCCTGCTCATTTCATTGATTTCCAGATCCAGCCAGTGCTAACCATGCTGTTCATTGGCTGGATGCATCAGCAGGGGGCCAATATTGTAACTGGCTAGCACCCCTTAAAGCGATTGTGCACTGATTAAAGCTAGCTTTCACCTCTTAAAGGGAGGTGCATGGTGGCTGGAGCAGGTACTGTGAGGCATGGTTGGAGAGAATCTGACCTGGGAAACAGTGAGGAATGGTACAAGAGAGGGTGAGAGAGGGCTCTAAGGGTTTTGGACACTGCACTGTGTTAGGACCGAGGCAGGAGCAACGCACTGTCAATTCGGCCCATCACTCCACAGGTGTCAGCATATTATTAAAGTTTTCCCACCCAACTGGAAAACAGCCAAATTAAACTCTCTAGTAACCCCCAGAATAAAGAAGACCAAACCATATATCTTTAGACAACAACAAATTAACTATTTATTAAAACTAAACCTCAAACGCTATTAAGATAAACCTATGTCTAAAGACCTCATAACTTCTTATTTTAACCCAACTCCCCCATTCACACACATTCAAAAATCACGGTTAACTGGTTTCCTTTTTTAAAAAGTTATGTTTTAAAAATTGTCTGTTTCTTAAGAATAAATAAATAACTGTCAGATAAGTCTTGATGGGTTACGTTCCTGATGGGTGAGGTATTCTAATATGAAAATAATCAAATGCCACTTGAAGTCTCCACGCAGATTTGATGAAATAGCCTCTTTGGCATTCAAAATACTTAGGCTGCAGCAGGCATCAAACAGTTCTTTCAACGATGAGCACAGCAATAGGTCTACTTAAATTTTAATTGTATACTGTACTTTTGTCTAAAGCATTATTTATACGATCACTTTAAAAGGTTTAGCAAAATTTGGAGCAGCCAACCCTGGTTCATTAGTTAAGATTGCCTTTAGATTTTCCAAAGCTGCCTGTCATTCATCTGACCATACCACTTTGTTTTTTTTTATAGCAAATCGGTTAATGAAGTAGCCACAGTACCAAAATTCCATACAAATTTCCTGTAAAAACTGCACATCCCTAAAAACCTCATTATTTCCCGTTTTAGATTTAAGGATAGGGGAACTCCATGAAGGCGTGTACCTTTGCCGTTTTTGGCAATACCTGTCCTTGCCCCACTATGTGTCCAAGGTAAGTTACTCTTGCTTTTTCGAATTCGCTTTTTCCCAGATTTATCACTATGTCCACGGCTTGTAGTTTTTTAAACAGAATTTTTAGCTGGTTTAAGTGGCTACCACCTGATTCATTAATCTTTGAAAAGTAGCTGGGGCGTTTTTTAGCCTGAATGGCATCACCTGGCACTGATAAAGACCGTCAGGTGTTACAAAAGCTGATATCTCCTTGGCTTGAGGAGTCAAAGGAACTTGCCGGTATCCCTTTAACAAGTCGTTCTTGGTGAGAAACCTAGCACTGCCCACTCTGTCGATACAGTCTTCTAAACGAGGAATTGGGTAGGAGTCTGCCTTTGTTACTGCATTGACTTTTCTGTAGTCTATACAAAATTGGGTTGACCTGTCAGGTTTAGGTACTAGAACTATTGGTGCACTTCAGCTGCTTTGACTAGGTTCGATCAAATTGTTTTCCTGCATGTACTGGATTTCTGCTTTTACTTGGGCCTGTTTTTTCAGACTTAAGCAATAAGGATGTTGTTTTAAAGGAATGGTTCCACCTATATCCACATCATGTGTGGCTAAGGTTATACATCCCAGCTTATCCCTACAGACTCTTTTTTAAATGTTGTGAAAAGCCTGGTTAGGTCTTCATGTTGTTTTGCCTCTAAGTGCAAAAGCATGTTGTCCAATTTTCCTAGCCATTCTGTATTCATTAATCTGATAGTTGGAGGTTCAATCTGAGAATTGTCGAGGCCTCCTCCTGCCTCATCCTCACTATCCTTTTCCTTCTCAACATTCCCGATTACCTGACATACCTGTACTGGCTTATCCTCCTCCCTGCGATAATATTGCTTTAACATATTGATGTGACAGAACCGGTTCTTCTGGAGATCAGGGGTGTCAATCAAGTAATGTACCTTACCCACTCTTTTGATCACTCTATATGGGCCATTGAACCGTGCTTTTAATGGTTCCCCCTGTAATGGTAACAACACCAATACTTCATCCCCTGGTTGAAAATTAAGGGTTTTTGCATTCTTGCCTGCCCGTTTTTTCATATTGGCTTGGGATGCTTTAAGGTTTGAGCCCTACAAAACTGCTTTATGTCCTTTGTAAGGCCTGGCCAGTAATAATGTTGGCTTATACATGATTTGTTCTTCCGAATTCCCCATGACCTGCAAAACCTTAATAATGCCTGGCGATATTTAGGTCGTACCACTATCTGTTAAACAACTGTCCAGTCTTCATCTGCAGGTCTATAAGGCAGTCTCCATTTCCTCCTCAAAACCCTGTTTGCCGTATAACAGCCTTCTGGAACTTCTTTCGCCTCAGCTTCTGTCAGAGCCGTCTATGCTATTCGGTATACTCTGGATCAGTTTGGCTGTGCTGCAATTATGGAAGATCTGTTAAACATCTCATTTGGATTATCTAAATCCCCAAATAAAATTTCAGATACTTGGTTATCTGTTTGTGGTGCCACTTTTATCTCCGACAGTGGATCCTGTTTTGCCATTGCTTGGGTGACTACACATGCAGGAAACATTCCTGGAACTTGTTCCTGTAATTATTCCATTTCCCTAACTTCACTTGGTTCCTCTGTAATCATAGGAGAAACTGATATGTTTGATCCAGCCAAATCATTTCCTAAGAGTAGATCAATTCCCTCTACAGGCAAACTGTGAACAACTCCTACAGTTACCATCCCAGATATTAAGTCACTCTCGAGGCATACTTTACATAAAGGTATGGGTATCTACTCCCCTCCAATTCCATTAACTAAAACTTTTGCGTTCAAGGTGCTCTCTGGCAGAAACATTACATCTTTCCCCAGGAAGAGTGTTTGGGTTGCTCCTGTATCTCTGAGTTTCATGATAGGTTTTCCTGCCTCACTTAAAGAATATGGAGTTACTTTTCCCTTTGACAAAAATTCATTATAACTTTTGGGTATCTTATCCTAACCTCTACACTCGCTTTAGTTTTTGTATCTGGTATTACAGCTGCCGTTAAAGCTATAGCCTGGTCTGCCATACTCTCAGTCAGAGTCTTATCCTCTGCATTAGCTTTGCATACCCCAACAAGTCCTCTGGGTTTACCTTGCAATTTCCAGCATTCTGAATGAAGATGACCTGTTTTGTGGCAATGATAACACTTCAGCTTGTGAACCTCATTTCTACCCTCAGCACCTTCCTTTCTGGCCTGAGGAGGTGATCCGGGGGCATTCCTAGCTGTTCCTTCTTGTCCCCAGCTACCTGCCTTCTTTTCACTTTCCCACTTCCTATCCTCAGGTTTATGGGGGTGATGGACAAAAGGTTTTGGCTTTTTCACAAGCTCAAAATCATCAGTAATTTCCACTGCTTGCCTAGCTTTCAAAACTTTCAGGTTATCTACATGAGTTCTCACTACTGAAGGAATGGAATTTTTAAACTGTTCAAAGAGAATCAATTCTAAAAGGTTCTCATATGTGGTTTCCATCTTTAATGCCCATATCCAACTGTCAAAATTAATTTGCTTCAGCCTCTCAAATTCTACGTATGTCTGCCTAGCCAATCTCCGTAAGTTCCGAAACTTCTGACGGGAAGCTTCAGGGACTAACTCATATGCAGCAAGTTGAGCCATTTTTGCCATCTCATAATCTGCAGAAGCCTCTTCATGAAGCATGGTACAAACTTCATGAGCTCTGCCTATCAACCTGCTTTGCATAAACAGTGTCCAGCTTTCCTTTGGCCCTTTAATCTGTTTGGCTATTTTTTTCAAAAGATATGAAAAATGCCTCTATGTCCCTTTCCTCAAACTTAGGAAGAGCTTGTATAAATTTAAACAGCTTTTCGCTGGGTCCTGGGCTGAATTCAGATTTCTCCTGACCCAAATTTTCCTGGAGGCAAGACCACCCCTTTGTCTTAGTTCAATCTCTTTTAACCTAAATTCCCTCTTTCTCTTTCACATTCTCTCTGAAGTTCAAGTTTTCTTATTGCTATTTCTTTTTCTGTGTCCTGTGGAAGCCTAAATGTTTTCATTTCTTGTTCCTGCTCAAGTTTTTTCATTTCCAACTGAATTCTAGCCAATTCCACTGCATCAAGCTTCTTCTTCTTCCAATTTTAAATGTTGAACTATTCTATCAAATGTCTCTGCTTTTTAGCACCTGATTTCAACTCTAACCCCAATTTTGCCATCAATTTTTCAGTTTATTTTTAGTTAAAGTTGTCAAGTCACTGAGGGACACGTTCTCCTTTCCCTGAAACTCTGCAGCAACTGCTAATGCCATTCCGATGATATAGACTGTACCTTATTACACATGAAACCTGGTTCCTTTTATCTTATTTAGATTTGGATCCCGACAATTGAGTCTCCAATTAATATGATCTCAGATGCGAGAGCAATTTAATAGGATGCCAGATACAAGACTCCAATTTATATGTTATCCCAGAGACGAGAAATTAATATGATTCCAAATGCGAGGCCCCCAAATTAATCTGATCCCAGACAAGACGCCCAATTTAACTATGTTACGACCCAGGCGGGAGCAACGCACTGTCAATTCAGACCCATCACTCCACAGGTTGCAGCACATTATTAAAGTTTTCCGACCCAACCGTAATACAGCCAAATTAAACCCTCTCGTTACCCCCAGAATAAAACCGACCAAACCAGGTATCTTTGGACTGCAACAAATTAACTATTTTTTAAAAATAAATCTTAAACACTATTAAGATAAACCTATGTCTAAAGACCTTATAACTTCTTATTTTAACCTAACTCCCCCATTCACACACATACACTCAAAAATCATGGTCAACTGGTTTCCTTTGTAAAGCATGATGTTTTAAAATGTAGCTGTTTCTTAAGAATTAATAAATAACTGGCATATAGGTCTTTGTGGGTTATGTTCCTGATGGGTGAGGTATTCTAATGTGAAAATAATCAAATGTCACTCAAAGTCTCCATGCGCATTTGATGAAATAGTCTCTTAAATATGCATTTAAAACACTTTGGCTGCAACAGGCATCAAACAGTTCTTTCAACGATGAGCACAGCAATAGGACTACTTGAATTTTAAAACAAACAGTCTCTCAGTCAAAACCTTACTTCAGCAATACAAATGGTCTCTCCAAAGGGTTTTGTTTTCCTCCTTAGGTAATTAACTTGGCCTTTAGCTCCTTGTAAAACTTTTGGTGACAGAAATAGACAGTTCTTTTCTTCAGTAGCATGCTTTGTTGGTGAGTCTTTCAAAACTGTTTTTTTCATTTTGAGATACAGCACTGAAACAGGCCCTTCGGCCCACCGAGTCTGTGCCGACCAACAACCACCCATTTATGCTAACCCTACAGTAATCCCATATTCCCTACCACCTACCTACACTAGGGGCAATTTACAATGGCCAATTTACCTATCACCTGCAAGTCTTTGGCTGTGGGAGGAAACCGGAGCACCTGGCGAAAACCCACGCGGTCACAGGGAGAACTTGCAAACTCCGCACAGGCAGTACCCAGAATTGAACCCGGGTTCCTGGAGCTGTGAGGCTGCGGTGCTAACCACTGCGCCACTGTGTAGCCCAAACAGTTAAATTGTTACAGTACACCATGGGACCTCTCTCTCCTGCTGTGGCCTAGGAGCAGGTGCAGCTAGCACACTGTGCCTCAGAAATCCAAAACTTATCTCCCTGTCTTAAAGGTACACTGTTTTTAACAGAGTCTTAAGGGCACACAGTTTTAATTGGAGGAGAAAAGAAATACGGTTCTGTGACAACTGGACATCTTGGCAATGAAGGTGGCAAGAAGGAAAGATGTCCTGTATCGTCAGAATGGGTAGGAAGCCCTCAAGACACACAGTCAAAAGGGAGTGGGAGCAGATAGCTGTGGAGGTCAATGCGAGGAGTCAACCCTGGAGGCTCTGTTTGCAGTGCCACAAGAAGTTCAATGACCTGACACAAGTGGTAAAGAGAGTGGATGCCTCTACATATCCGACCACCTGCACCAATTGCCTCAGCCACTGCTCAAACCACACATCTCATCACTCACCTACCAACAATTTCTATCAATAAGACCTCATGGGCGGAATTTAATGGGCCCCACAGAGACAGGGGACGTGGCGGGGGCCCACATAAAATTGCGAAAGAAGGCCGGTGGGTGAGGGGTTGCTGGGCAGAGGGCCTGTCGCCTTTCTGTTACACTGTGTTTAAGTCGGGGGCGGGAAAGGCCAAAAATGGCCTTCTTGCCCAGAGACCAATTGAGGCCCTCTAGGGGCCTCTTCCCTCTGCCGCTAGAACCAAATCAGTGGCGGGGTTGCGGGGGGTGATGGTGGGCGGGGGGTTGGCGGGGCGCCTCTGTTATGCAGGGAGGTTGCCCAGTGAAACAAGGCTGCCTCCCTGTGGGCTTGGTCGGGGGCCTCCTCCATGGGTAATCTTTAGCTCACAGAGAGCCCCCAGCGGCAAAGATTGCACCTCCGGTAACACTCCCCACCACCCTCATCGCCCACCTTCCCCCTCCCCCCCATCGCTGAGGTCTGCCGCTCTGGCCCCGGCGATCCTGCCTCACTTACCTTTGGTTCGGGGCTCCAGCACTAGGCCTGGTGCCGGGCCCTCCTGCAGTACTGGCAGTGGCCACCACTCACGGTGGCAGGATTCCCCCATCCTGAAAGAGACAGGGATCCCAGCGCCGGGCACGTAAGTGCCTGAGCGCCATTGAATCATGCCGTTAAATCACACCGGGGTTTTCTGAAAGGACGAGGCAGGGTTTCCCTTGTCTTTTCGGCCTGACGCTGGGAGCCCCGCCAGCATGACTAAATTTTACCCTATATCTAACATTCGTATGGTTTATGCCACCCTCATACACTTAGCACTGCTCTAAGCCTCATATCACATCTCAAAAGTTCACACCCTGCCAACCTGTCAACCATGACACCTACATCGGCCAAACTTATTGCACAATACACTTCATCTCTCTTGCAGGACAAGATGACACACAACCAGAGACATCAGGAGTTAACTGGACAGAGACAGGCCCTACTGCATGTCCTAACTCCCATAAAGGAGATGGTGTTGGCCATTATTGGGACCATCAAAGATGATGGCATCCTTATACCTAATTCGCCTTCTCAATTCCCACTCACCCCTCAACCCAGACTCTCTTCTCATTTACAAGCTGCAAATGGCATAAGAATGCACCTCATAAATCCCACCCTCACCACCCCCCCATCCCGGCCAGCACCACAACCTTACCCTTGTACCTTTTTCCTTTCAGATACCCAAGAGTTGCAAGCTGGCCAGGTAGCGGAGGAACATCAAAAAGAATGTGTTGATGAAGATATAGCAACAGCACTTGATTTCACACTCGCACCCATCAGCTCAGATACTGACACTGTGCAAACTTTAGATGATAGTTTGGAGGCAGGGACTGCACATGGTATGACACCGGGCACAACTGGCCTGTAGCCAGGGCAGGGAAAGGACAGCATAGGTGCCAGCTTGCCGGAGGGCAAGGTCGAACCCCGGTTCCACTGCAGAGGAGTCAGATGAGGACTTTGCAGGTGCAGACTTCAGTAGAATGCAGATGGGTATGCATAACGAAATCACAAAAGTAAAATTCTGCAGATGCTGGAAATCTGAAATAAAAACAGAAAATGCTGAAAATACTGAGCAGGTCTGGCAGCATCTGGGGAAAGAGAAACAGAGAGTTAACGGGCTAGAATTTACCAGCCCTCTGGAAATGGGCTGGTAGGTGGGAGGGGTCATAAAATGGTGGCTGAAGGCATTGGGAGGGGTGCCCGAAGTCTTCCCGACACCATGGGATATTATTAACGGTGGGAAAGGTAGCGGTGCAGCCACCCGCCGACGGGAGGTGGGCAGCCAATTAAACCAATTAATACTCCAATTAGTGGCCACTTCCTGTCTCCGCCAGCATATTACTGGCATCGGGAGGGTCTGCCACTGCTTGGGGAGACCACCAGGTAAACCATGGCGGGCTCCTGGCGGGTTCTGGGTTGTGCGGGGGGGCCTTTCCTATGGCCGTTCCATGGCCCATGGAGGGGCTTCCCCAGTGGCAATGGCTGCCCCCGTGGCTCTGCCGCCGCTGCTGGAGGGTGTATTGCTCCAAATGCCGGGCCTGCCTGCCTGGCCCCGGCACTGTGAAAAGAAAACTTCCCTGGCCTTTGAGGGCACCTCATGATGGAGGTGTCCTCTTCTTCTTTCTGTAGCCTCAGCAGTACCCACCTCTATCAGTGGCACTGCTGAGACTGCTAAGCTGCCAGCCCTCTGATTGGGCATGCAGCTCTGTGAGGTGAACTGCCTTCTTCCAATTGGATGGCACTCAGTGGTGGTCTCTTAATTGACTACCACCGGTAAAATGCCACCGAGGGTCCCACCGTCTGTCCTCGCCTGCTCGGGACACACTTTTAGTTCCGATGGGACAACCTGTCTTTTGATAAAATTCTGGCCAATGTTTTAGGTCAGAACTGGGAATAGTTAGAAATGTAATAGGTTTTGAGCAAGTGAATGCGGGGAGGTGGAAACAAGAACTAAAGGGAAGGTCTGTGATAGGGTGGAGGGCAGGCGAGATTAAATCTACTCCCATGGTGTGTGACTTCAAGGGCAACTTGGAGGTGGTGGGGTTCACATGCGTCTGCTGCCCTTGTTCTTCTTGGTGGTAGAGGTCACGGGTTTGGAAGGTGCTATTGAAGGAGGCTTGGTGAGCTGCTTTTGGTAGATGGTACACACTGCTGCCACTGTGCATCGGTTGCTGGTGGATGGGGTTCCGATCAAGTGGGCTGGATGGTGTCGAGCTTCTTGAGTGTTTTTGGACTCATCCAGGCAAGTAGAGAGTATTCCATCACACTCCTGACTTGAGCATTGTAGTTGCTGGACAGACTTTGGGGAGTCAGGAGGAGAGTTACTTGCTGCAGAATTCCCAGCCTCTGACCTAGTTTTGTAGCTACAGTATTTATATGGCTGGTCCAGTTAATTTTCTGGTCAATGGTAACCTCCAGAATGTTGACCTGTTTTTTGTGGACGGGGAGGTGGTGGGTGTAGTGATATTATCACTGAGCTATTAACCCAAAGACCCAGGGTATTGCTCTGGGGAAATGAGTTCAAATCCCACCACGGCAGAAATCATTGTCGATTGTTGTAAAAACCCATCTGGTTCACTAATGTCCCTTAGCGAAGGAAATCTGCTGTCCTTACCTGATCTGGCCTATATGTGACTTCAGACCCACAGCAATGTGGTTGACTCTTAAATGCTCTCTGAAATGGTCGAGCAAGCCACTCAGTTGTATCAAACCGCTATGAAATCAATAAGGAATGAAACCCACCAGACCAACCGGCATCGACCTAGGCAACGGAAACGATATGGCAAACCCAGCCCTGTCGACGCTCCTTACTAACATTTGGGATCTTGTGCCAAAGTTGGGAGCGCTGTGCAAGAGACTAGTCAAGCAACAGCCTGACATAGTCATACTCAACAAATCATACCTTACAATGTCCCAGACACCACCATCACCATGTCCTGTCTCACCGCAGGACAGACCCAGCAGAGGTGGTGGCACAATGGTGTACAGTAGGGAGGGAATTACCCTGGGAGTCCTCAACATCGACTCCGGACTCCATGAAGTCTCACGGCATCAGGTCAAATATGGACAAGGAAACCTCCTGCTGATTACCACCGACCGCACCCCCCCTCAGCTGATGAATCAGTACTCCTCCATGTTGAACAGCCCTTGGAGGAAGCACTGAAGGTGGCAAGGGCGCAGAATGTACTCTGGGTGGAAAACTTCAATGTCCATCACCAAGAATGGCACGGTACCACTACTGCTGGCTGAGTCCTAAAGGACATAGCTGCTAGACTGGGTCTGCAGCAGGTGGTAAGGGAACCAACAAGAGTGAAAAACATACTTGACCTCATCCTCACCAATCTGCCTGCCACAGATGCATCTGTCCGACAGTATTGGTAGGAGTGACCACTTCACAGTCCTTGTGGAGACAAAGTCCCGTCTTCACATTGAGGATACCATCCATTGTGTTGTGTGGCACTACCACCATGCTAAATTGAACAGCTCTAGCAATGCAAAATTGGGCATCCATGAGGTGCTGTGGGCCATCAGCAGCAGAAGAATTGTACTCAACCATAATCTGTAACTTCATGGCCCAGCATATCCCCCACTATACCATTATCATCAAGCTGGGGACCAACTCTGGTTCAATGAAGAGTGCAGTAGGGCATGCTAGGAACAGCACTAGGCATACCTCAAAATGAGGTGTCAACCTGGTGAAGCTACAACCCAGGACTACTTGCTTGATAAACAGCATAAGCAGCATGCGATAGAGCTAAGCAATCCCATAACCAACGGATCAGATCCTGCCACATCCAGTCGTGAATGGTGGTGGACAATTAAACAACGAACAGGAAGAGGTGGCTCCACAAATATCCCCATCCTCAATGATGAGGGAGCCCAGCACATCAGTGCAAAAAATAAGGCTGAAGCATTGCAACAAAGCAGTAATATCAGGATTATTCCCAGTGACACGTGCCAGTGAGCATTGGAATAGGAGGATTGATCGATTGAACACGTGGCTCGAGAATTGATGTAGGAGGGAGGGCATCGGATTTCTAAGGCATTGGGACTAGCTCTGGGGTAGGTGGGACCTGTACAAGATGGGCAGGCTATACCTTAACAGGACCGGAATTAATATCCTCGCAGGGAGATTTGCTAGTGCTGTTGGGGAGGTTTAAACTAACTTGTCAGGGGGATGGGACCCTCAGGGGTAGCTCAAATTGGAATGAAGTAAAGATGGTAACAGGAGGTATAAAAGTAGCAAGTGACATTAGAAGGCAGGCGAAACAAAGGCGAGCATCATTTAGGCTTAGAATGCAGAATGTCAAGAAGACAAGGTTAAGGCCAGAATGGACGCAGCTTTTGCAACAAGGTAGATGATTTAAAGGCCCAAATACAGGTAAATGGGTATGATCTAATTACCATTATGGAAACGTGGCTACAGGGTGACCAAGACTAGGAACTAAATATTCAACATTCGTGCCACACAAATGCCAGACAATGACCATCTCCAACAAGAGAGAATCTAACCATCTCCCCTTGACATTCAGTGGCATTAAGATCACTGAATCCCCCACTATCAACATCCTAGGGGTTACCATTGACCAGAATCTGAACTGGAGTAGCCATATAAATACCGTGGCTACAAGAGCAGGTCAGAGGCTAGGAATCCTGCGGCGAGTAACTCACCTCCTGACTCCCCAAAGCCTGTTCACCATCTACAAGACACAAGTCAGGAGTGTGATGGAATACTCTCCACTTGCCTGGATGGGTGCAGCTCCAACAACACTCAATAAGCTCGACACCATCCAGGATAAAGCAGCCCGCTTGATTGGCACCCCATCTACAAACATTCACTCCCTCCACCACCCCGCACAGTAGCAGCAGTGAGTACTATCTACAAGATGCACTGTAGCAATCCACCAAGGCTCCTTAGACACCACCTTCCAAACCTGCAACCTCTACCAACTAGTAGGACAAGGGCAGCCGATGCATGGGAACACTGCCACCTGCAAGTTTCCCTCCAAGCCACATACCATCCTGACTTGGAAATATATCACCGTTCCTTCACTGTTGCTGGGTCAAAATCCTGGAACTCCTGTCCTAACAGCACTGTGGGTGTACCTACCCCACATGGACTGCAGCGGTTCAAGAAGGCAGCTCACTACCACCTTCTCAAGGGCAATTAAGGATGGGCAATAAATGCTGGCCTAGCCAACAACACCCACATCCCATGATCGAATAAAAAAAAATGACATACTTAGGCGATTTTTCATATTGTCGGGTAAATGCCAGAGGTGTAGTTTTACTGGAACAGCTTGGCTAGGGGTGCGGCTAGGTCGAGAGCACATAGCGTGAGAACTACAGCTGTAATGTGGTCAGTGCCCATAGCCTTTGCAGTGTCCAGTTTCTTGATATGACTTGTTGTGAATTGAATTGTCTGAAGACTGGCATCTGTGCTGCTGGAGATCTCAGGACGAGGCCCAGATGGATCATCTACTCAACACTTCTGGCTGAAGATGGTTGCAAATACTTCAGGCTTGTCTTTTGTACTGGTGTGCTGGGCTCTCCCATTTTTGAGGATAGGGATGTTTGTGGAGCCTCCACCTCTGGTTAATTATTGAATTGTCCACCATTGTTTATGACTGGATGCGGCAAGACTGCAGAGCTTTGATCTGATCCATTAGTTGTGGGATTGCTTAGATTTGTCTATAGCATGCTTTTTTCACTGTTTTGCACACATGTAGTCCTGTTTTGCAGCTTCAGTAGGTTGGCACCTCATCTTTTTGTCTGCCTGGTGCTGTTCCTGGCATTCCTGCCTGCACTCCTCATTGAACCAGTGTCAGTCTGTTGACTTGATGGTAATGGTAGAGTGAGGGATATGGTGGGCCATGAGGTTACGGATTGTGGTTGAATACAATTCTGATGCTGCTGATGGCCCAAAGTGCCTCATGGATGCCCCGTTTTGAGCTGCTAGATCTGTTCTGCATCTATAAATAGTTGATGATCCCTATAAATAGCGCTGGTTGGGAGTTCTTCCTGTTGCTGAACACGTATTCAGCTGGGCAAGGTAAAGAGAGGGAATTGTTTGGAGCATTGAGCATTAAAATGGCAGTGCTGGCATTCAATCAGCGCTGCTCATTGATTGACATCATGATCTGCCTGCTCTGCATACGTCTGACAGACGTTCACTGTGCGTGCATCAATATGGCATCTGGTGTGATTTATCCCACAAATGTGTGCATGCTGCACATGCCATTTTAGAGTTGTAAGGGCACTTGTGGTGTCAAAAAATGGATGCTAACAAGCCCATTTTCTCACTCACTGTCTCCTGTGCACTTGATTCAGTTTACATTTATCAGGTCACTGTAGGGCAACTTTACAACAAAATGTCGACCCACTGGAAACCTCACAGTAGCAGTTGTACAACTATATCCACTTATGTATTGGAATGGGAATGGTAGCATGGTGGTTATGTTAGTGGAGTTGTAATTGATAGGGCTGCGTTAGCAATCTATAGACATGAGTTCAAATTCTACCATGGAAGCTGGGGAATTTAAATTAAGTTAATTAAATAAATCTGCAATTAAAAACCTAATAATAGTCATGGCAACTATGTAACTGCCAGAGTGTCATAAAAAACCATCTGGCTCATTTATGCCTTTTAGTGAAGGAAATCTGCCAGTCTCGCTTATATGTGACTCTAGACCCTCGCCAATGTAATTGATTCTTAGCTGCCCTCTGAAATGGCCTTGCAAGCCATTCCGTTCTATTCAAGACGGCGGCTCACCATCACCTTCTCAAGGGCAATAAATGCTGGCTTTGCCAGTGATGTTCACATCCTGTGAATGAATTGGAAGAAACTAATATTAGTAAATCTGAAATAAAAACAGAAAATGCTGGGAATAATCAGCATGTCTGGCAGTATCTCTGGGGAGAGAAACAAAGTTAATATACATATTAACTCTCGTTCACACACATGTGCATATCTGGCAGGTGGGCATAATTGCAGCATGACAAGTTTACATAGGTTTTTTTCCATTATAACTGTGGGCATTGGAATTTAAAATGTAAATATCAAAATAGCAGCAGAATGTGGGACTGAATCACATCTGTATGTCCTGGTACAATTACCTCAGCCCTAATTCTGCTTCACCTTAAGAGTACACAGGTTGGGGGACGGGGTGGGGGGAGTGGGGAAGGTTGGTCGGTGAGGACAGGGGAGGTTGTAAGTGAAGCAGCAGCCTTTGCTGCTGGGTCCCTCCATGGGCCACATAATGCCCGTGGAGGAGGTTCCCCCCCACTCCCCCACCAAGCCTGCAGGGAGGCCACCTTGTTTTACTGGACAACCTCCCTACATGGGGGGGGGGGCTCCCGCTGGTAAAATACCATTGGCAGCGGGAAGGCCATCCTCGGCCTTTGCCGCCCTGGACTAACTTCCAAGGCATCAGAAGGTGACAGGCACTCTGCTCCCTGTCTTCCGATCGCAATTTTATGGGCCTCCCCAGCCTCCATTCCTGTCCCTAGGTGGCCCATAAAGTTCAGCCCTTTAACTCTGTTTCTCTCTCCACAGAAGCTATCAGACCCGCTGAGAATTTCCAGCATTTTCTGTTTTCATTTCAAATTTCCAGCATCCCAGTATTTTGCTTTTGTCTTCAGAGGGTAACTCTTGTGTCCAAGGAGCTATCTGCTGACTCTGCTATAAAGTGTGGATATCTTAGCGAAGCATGACTGATGCAGGAGGGAAGTATCATGGTTGCTCCCTGGGAATCTTGCACAGACATGCATGATGATCTTTTGGTGGTTGCAGGTGAGCTGAGCATTTATGGAGTGGAAGCCTTTCTGTTAACAAAAACTTCAGGTGATCTAGGGGTGCCTTGATTGCCACATGTGTGCAGTTGATGACTCCACTGACCTGTGAGAAGCCAGCCAGAGCAGCAAAGCCAAGCGCCTGCTCATTCAGAATGGCTTCATTGGTTGAGAGGTTCTTCTTCCAAGAGGCTGCAAATATCAGTGACCACCTGACGTGAAACTCTGAGCCTCCTGACGCACTGGCGATCGGTCATGTCCAGGAAGTGTATCCTCTGACTGTAAACCGTGTGTTGGGGTATCACCTTCTGCCAGGTGGAGTTCTGTGCTCATCCCCTCATCCCCTCATCCTGTGGAAGGGCAGCTGGTTGAGGAGAAGGCTGCTGCCACTTCTGCCGGTGCTACTCCTGCTGCTTTTGGTGTTCCTGGTGCTGCTTACCTGTTCATCATCTGAGGTCCAAGGTAGAGATACATAAGTGGCTCCCATGAAAGTTGACATCCGTGAAATATAGATCAATTGATGTAGACTCCAAAGTAGTAGAAATAACCTCCAAAGTTGTGGAAATCACCTCCAAAGCAGTGAAAGCACACTCTCGGAACAAGTCTTAAGAGCAAAAGCTTTTCACCTAGGCAAGGAAGCAAGTGTAAGATCTCAGTATTTAAAGCATTTCTTGTATGTTACTTGTTCACCCCCATCAAATTCCATTGTCCTCTCACCTTGATTTCCCTGGCATGTTCCAGGAAATCTGTGCACATAATGTTAAAGTCAGAACTCAGGGTTAAAGAAGCTGATAATGAGAATTTGACAGATATAATTTGCCAACCCGCCTGTCCTATTGGGTGGGGGGGGGGGGGGGGGGGGGGGTGAGGGGGTTCCTACGCACTGCAGATTGCACTGTAAAAAAAATTCACAGATATTCTATGTGATGTGTGTGTGTGCATGGAGGCACATGAATACAAAACGATTTTCGTACATGCTGTGTTCAATGGCATTGTGCTGTTTGAGGTTAGATATGACAAGAGTCAATTGTAGTGCCAGACTCTAGCCAATTTGTCCTGATAACATACTTCAACCTTAACATAGGAAAAACTTCCTATACTGCATTGATATAACATTTCCTCCTCACCCCATTCATTACCTTCATTGTTTTTCAATAGTGAAAGGTTTGAAAATGTGTCACTGTTTGGTATTAGAAGCAGCAATCCATTCACGATGACCTGCTTTCCCCTGTGGAATAATACATTGTATTTACCCTCCATTATAACAATTCTATCAAAGTAACTTTTCAAATCGGTGTGTTTGCTGTGGTCAGAGATTAAAGGTAAAGGTCACAGTGGCTTTATTTATTTCACCAAGGATATTGGAAAGTGGAAACATCTGCTTTGGCTTCATAAAGTCATCCTTGGAAAGCCAGAGGTGTAGACCAGTCAACTAGTGTTAGCAGTGATGTGATAAGCTGTCAGTATCATTAAAAACATTGAGTCCCACACTAACTAGGTTTGGCAGCAGGGCTGTCAGACTGAGGGAAAAGACCTGCTGCTTGAAAGGAGATTTACTTTAGGATTATTAGCTTCTCTGCTGGGTGTCTTTCACCAGTCTGACATATTATTTACACCCAAGTTCAAAATGATAACATTAAAGACGTGGGGTTCATTAACTTTTTCATCTTTATATAAAAATTAAAAACTCATCAGATCATTTATCAGCCAGAACAAAACATGCAACAATTCAAAGGTTGGAATACTTGATGGCTCCAATGCTAACCAGTGCTAAGTTAATCTGAGTAAATTGATGGATGGCTGACCACATATGTAGTTGATTTAGATTCCATTAAAAAAGCTGAAATCACTTTATTTATCATAAATAAGATAGGAAGAAAGTAAAGATGTATTACTGGTTATTAACTAGACAGTTTTTATACAATTTGGTCTCATACCAATTTGATCCACATTACAAGTACAGGTGCAATACAGATATACTATTGCAGAAAGATGTCATGACACCTTTTTGTTGTTTTATTTGTCACTAGCCTCTGTGGATGTGAATGCTTCTGTTATATGATCTCCAGCTGGGAGTGAGGCTGGGATGGGCCTGGATCAGAGCAAAATCAGGTCAGGCCAAACCTCCAGCATGTAATAAATTCCAACACTTTGGTGGTGCTTAATGTTCTGGATAGCACACTATGAAGTACAATTTGAACAACTGTTGTATCTGTCTCACATTTGCCATGTTTATAAGGCATGATAAACACTAACACTTAATTCAAAACACACTTGGAGACTTATTTCATTGATAGAAACATAGGATAAAGAGGATATGAATAGAAAGACTAAGTGATTGGCAGGGCGTGAGTACTGGTGTGCCCCAGGGATATGTGCTGCAGTCTCTTTTGTTTTTCATTTATATAAATAATTTGGACATAGCATTACCGAAAGGTGGGAAGTGGTCTGGGTGGCTTCCACTTTCACCTCTCAACTGACCGTAGATTGTGTTTTTTTCCCAATTGTATTTTAGTCCCTGAGTGTTTAAAGGTCAAATAAACAGAAAAATAGCAGGTTTTCTTGTAAGTTTTAAAAAAGAAAGTTAACTATTAATAAAACAATACCCAAAATGTTTGCAACCTCAGCCACTCACGCACATTCACATGCACACACACAAGAAAAGATAGAGTAGAGGGTAGCATGCAATTAGAGTTCAATTGTTGTAAAGAGAGTTCACTTTGAAACCTCCTTGGCTTTCCGGGAAGAATTTTTAATAGCAATGCAGGTCTGAATGTTCCCTATCTTGGAACTAATGAAGTTTTCCAGACTCCTTTGGTTAAAACTCAGACCGAAGTTGGTGGTGGAAGTTCTGGTTCAATTTCTCAGATGGGGAGTTTTCAAGGTCATCTTGCCATCTCTCTGCCTCATTAGTTTAAAGATAGTGTCGGCAAGGCTCTTTGCTTAGCTGGATCGATCTCACAGCTCTTTGGCTGGAATGGCTTTCTGTCTCACTCCCACTCTCAGAGAAGTTACTTCTTTTAAGATAAAAACTTATCAGGTTTTGGTTTCAGTCAGGTGACTCAAGACACTCTTCCCTGAGGTGTTCATACAATGTCCCAGGATGTGGTGTCTGAATGTGGTTCATTTGATAAATAGATGTTATTTCACACTTTTATTTCAGACTTGTTCCTGGTTCCTGGGACTGTCCAATGAAGAGAGATTGGGGAAACTGGGCCTGTATTCTCTAGCATTCCATAGAATGAGAGGTGATCTCATTGAAACCTACAAAATACTTAAAGGGATAGACAGGGTAGATGCAGGTAAGATGTCTCCCCTGGTTGGGGAGTCTAAAACCAGGGGACACAATTTCAAAATAAGGGGGAAGCCACTTAGGACTGAGATGAGGAGAAATTTCTTTACTCAAAGGATTGTGAATCTTTGGAATTCTCTACCCAGCGGGCTGTGGAAGCTCAGTCATTGAGTATGTTTAAAGCAGAGATTGACAGATTTCTAAATACAATGACGTAAAAGGATATGGGGATATTGTGGGGAAAAGGCATTGAAGTGGATGATCAACCATGATCGTATTGAATGGCAGAGCAGACTCGATGGGCTGGAAGGCCTACTCCTGCTTCTATGTTCCTATTATCTTGGCTTGGCTTCTGAGTCAGTCTGTCTGCAAAAGCTTTTTCTAGCCCAATTTTTGATGATAGGAGTCATTTGCATGGAATGGGCTGTTTAACATGTCTATATGTCTCCTCAAGGCAATTCCAGACATTAATAATGGTCCCGTCTTCAACAGACAAACATGTTGATTGGCAGTACAGGATCACCTGACCTCTCCTCCATGTTGTCAGGTAACAAAGTGTTCATTTTCTTGTAGCTTAGTTCAACAGTTTACTTTTTATTTCATAATTCCTCCAGTTCATTCATATTTCTTCACTGTTCCCTCCGTGAGTGTGACAATAGGCATGAGGAATGAATTAAAGTTTTCGGATGATGCATGGCAAACTGTATGAAAGAATGCAAGAGACTGCAGGATTACATAAATACATTAGCAGAACAGGTAAATAGATGGCAAATACAAGAAATGCTGGATTCACTCAGCAGGTCTGGCAGCATCTGTGGAAAGAGAAGCAGAGTTAACGTTTCGGGTCAGTGACCCTTCTTCGGAACTGACAAATATTAGAAAAGTCACAGATTATAAACAAGTGAAGAGGGGGTTGGGCAAGAGATATCTCTTGCCCAACCCCCACCTCACTTGTTTATAATCTGTGACTTTGTGACTTTTCTAATATTTGTCAGTTCCGAAGAAGGGTCACTGACCCGAAACGTTAACTCTGCTTCTCTTTCCACAGATGCTGCCAGACCTGCTGAGTGAATCCAGCATTTCTTGTTTTTGTTTCAGATTTCCAGCATCCGCAGTATTTTGCTTTTAAATAGATGGCAAATGTAGTTCAATGTAGAGAAATGTGATGTAGAATTTTTGGGGAAAAGGACAATGAAAGGAAGTATTCCCTAAATGGTAGAATTATTAACAGAATGTAGGAACATTGAGAAATGAGAGCATATAGTCACAAAGGAGTAATTTTGACTTTGGCCAATAGTGTAACATGGGTGATATTGGTTCTGAAACCTGTTATAAAGCTTTCCCGATATTCATTTCCATTAGCTTCATTCAGGAAATATATTTAGGGCAGCTGATCTGATATTAGCCATTTTACACTATCAACCAAAGTCAAAATTAGTTCCGAAGAAGGGCCACTGACCCGAAACGTTAACTCTGCTTCTGGGGGGGGGGGGGAAGAGAGGGAGAGGGGGGAGAAGAGAGGGAGGGGGGGGGGAGAAGAGAGGGAGGGGGGGGGGAAGAGAGGGAGGGGGGGGAGAAGAGAGGGAGGGGGGGAGAAGAGAGGGAGAGGGGGAGAAGAGAGGGAGGGGAGGGAGAAGAGAGGGAGGGGAGGGAGAAGAGAGGGAGGGGGTGGGGGAAGAGAAGAGAGGGGGTGGGGGAGAAGAGAGGGAGTGGGGGAGGGAAAGAGAGGGAGGGAGGGAGGGGGGTGAGGAAAAGAGAGGGAAAGAGAGGAGGGGGGAAAGAGGGATGGGGGTGAGGGAGAGGGGGGGAGGGGAGAGGGGGGGAAGGGCGGGAGTGGGGGGGTGGGGGAGAGGGGGGGGAGGGGAGAGTGGGGGAAGGACGGGAGTGGGGGGGTGGGGGAGAGTTGGGGGGGGAGCAGCGGAGCGGAAGAGGAGTGCCTTTTTCTGTGCATGCGCCAGAAGCACAACAGCAAAAGACTTACCGGCCAGTCCCTGGACCCGGCGACACCAAGGTCTTCGCACACTCGCTCCCCGCAGCTCTCTACGGCCTCTCGCTTCCGGCCCTCTCCATTCAGCCGTTCCCTCCAGCTGCGGATGCCCAATCCAGTTGCTTCTCCCCTACTTCTCCACAGTACTTCAGGCATTGCAACTGTCTGGTCCCTGCATTTTGCATGCTCCCTCTCCCCATCCCTCCCTGCTCTCCCCACCCCTCCCCCCTCTCCATCTTCACCTCCCCCTCTTCACCCACCCCTCCCTCCCCTTCTTCACCCACCCCTCCCTCCCCCCTCTCCATCTTCACCTCCCCCTCTTTACCCACCCCTCCCTCCCCCTCTTCACCCACCCTTCACCCACCCCTCTATCCCCTCTTCACCCCACCCTCTATCCCCCTCTTCACCCAACCCTCCTCTACCCCGCTACCTCCACCCCTCCCTCTACCCCCTACCTCCACCCCTCCCTCTATCCCCCTACCTCCACCCCTCCCTCTACCCCTCTACCTCCACCACAGTTGAATATCTGAGTGCAGTTGCAAAGTCGGGGAAATAGCATGCAAAACAAAACCTCAACAATTCTGGGGTTCATTATTGAGAAGTTTTATTAAGTTCATTAAGCATCCGAGGCACTGCTGTGCATGGATACATGAGTGTTGTGTTTCCAGCATTCCCGTTAGACAGACAGGCCGAGTCTCTGCTATGCACAGCTAAAGAGATTGTTCCTGGAGAGCCTTGTGGTGAATGAACGCTTGGCTCACTATTCCACTACTGTATTGTCCATGTGAAGAAGGCAAAGTCACAAGAGTCTGAGCTCAGTCTATTCTTGGTGAATGTCCCTCAAGCGCATCCCAATGTGCATTCCCAACTCATCCATAAATGCAATGTTCCTTTCCACATCGTGACGAGCTCCGCAGCATGATCCAGTTACCTTTGTTGCTTGAATGCTGACCTTAAGTCTCAAGGATTGTTTTCTCGATGGCATGTTTTACATGAAAAGAAATAAAGCAAATCAGAGTCAGAGCTTGCCTCTGTCCATCCACTGAAATTACTGTTGTGCACACCTTTTTAAGTTCTGCAGTGAAACGAAAGTGACCGTTTAGATGGTAGGTTGCAGCACATGTACTGCCTGCACACAGCAACTCACAATAGGGACTGGAGCACATGCGGTGCCCCAGACAATGGAAATGCTTTCAGAGCAGCTTACAACAGGGACTGGAGAACATGCAGTGCCCCAGACAATGGAAATGTTTTCAGAGCAGCTTACAACAGGGACTGGAGAACATGCGGTGCCCCAGACAATGGAAACGTTTTCAGAGCAGCTTACAACAGGGACCGGAGAACATGCGGTGCCCCAGACAATGGAAATGTTTTCAGAGCAGCTTACAACAGGGACTGGAGAACATGCGGTGCCCCAGACAATGGAAATGTTTTCAAAGCAACTTACAAAGGCAGAGCAACTTACCTTGGAACAATCTCCTGTGTCTAATAAAAATGAAGCAAGTCTCCAAAACGATTAAATAATTCAGAGAAAATGCCCGACGAAACCTCTCCTCCTTCCACTTTCAAAAAGTCGCGCCGAAGCTTTGACGCATGCGTGAATATCCGACGATTGACGCATGCGCAGAGGCCAACCTGGCGCGTTGCCCGTGGAAGACGACGTAACGCGATGACGTCATCTGCGCCTGCGCAAAGCGTCCGTGGCAAGCCGGACCGCAGCGCATGCGCAGAGATCAGGAGACCGTGTATGCATGTGCGTACTGCGTCGTCTGCGCATGCGCAAAACGGTCCTGGCAAGCCGGACTGCAGCGCATGCGCAGAGGGCAGGAGACCATCTGCGCATGTGCGCACCGCGGCGCATCCTGATGACGTCGGCGATGACGAAGCGTTGTCATGAATCACTTTGTTAATTTAATCAGCCCTTCCCATAGCCCCATGGCTCTCCACACTGCTTACGTCTTCACAACTCTGTCGTATTACCCCATGGCTTTTTCCCTGTTCCCAGCCTTTAAAAATTGCTCCCTGCTACTGACAAGCCTATTAATGAACTCTTTAAAGAGTTCAACAGGCAATTGAATAGAATTGTGCACTCAATCCATTCCCTCGCTGCCAGTGTCCCTTTAAAAATGGCATTGCATTCCGGAGGCGGAGGGACCGACTGCCGACCTCTGTCAACACGATCTTCAAATCATGCTCACCTCCGTATCCGCACTTAGCGGGCTTTGAAAATCCAGCCCAGCCTTTTTTTTTTGATGAAACTAAGAAACAGGATGACCATGATTCAGCTCCTTGAGTTGTTTTATCTTATTAGAACATTTGGTACATGATCGTGGAGTTCAGATGGTTTTTCTGTAAAGTTTTCAGCAATCATGTAATCTGCAGATGTGGATCTATTCCACACATCAGGAGGGATAGTGGGATTGAACCTGACAATAGAAACAGATAATATTTGCTTGGTCTAAATCCAGGAAAAATCTTTTGCGTAGTAGATGGAATAGCTGTTCAAGGAAGCAACTTCCTCCGTGAGTCCTTGTCATACAGCCAAATGTTTCATCAAAATATTAATGAAAGACCAGATGGAGACAAAATAGTGCTGGATGTACCATCTGACACTTTATGAAATGTTTTCAGAAAGTAAGAGTAGCTAGTCAATTGTTGAGTTATGTAGTCGTTAGGTCTTGTTTGGCAGAAAGATAGCGATCTGGGCCAATTAGCAGTTGTGAAGAAGAATGTAGAAATGCCACAGTAGTTCATTTTTGGTGTCCTAGCTCATGCTCATGAATGCATGAACAACAACAACTTGTATTTCTATAGCACCTTTAACATAATAAAATATTCCAAGGCACTTCACATGCGCGCTATATAGCAAAATTTGACACCCAGTCACATAAGGAGAGATTAGGTCAGCTGACCAAAAGCTTGGTCAAAGAGGCAGGTTTTAAGGAGAGTCTTGAAGGAAGAAAGAAAGGTAGCAAGGCCAAGAGGTTTAGGGAGGGAATTCCAGAGCTTAGGGCCTTAGGTGCATGAACATTTATCTAACAGTGACGATGATATGATTGAGATCAATGTTGTTGAAAATGAGAAGCGTGAAACAGCTACTAAGAACTTAGATTTAGGTAAGACCAACTTCAAAGGGATGATACAGAAATTGTTCACAATAAACTGGGCAAATCTGTTGTCGGCAAAACAGCAGAAGGTTAGTGGAAGGTAATTAAAAAAGAATTTAACGTGTTTCAGAACCAGTTTATACCCCTAAGGGGCAGAAGCTCGACTTGCCAAAAAATCATCTGTGGCCGACTAAAGAGGTAAGGGATATCATTAAATTAAAAGGAAGGGCATACTAATTGTCAAAAAATAGCATAGATCTTGGTAAATGGAGAGATACTAGGAAGACCAAAGGCATTGTCTTCGGTCCCCTCCACAAACTCAGTTCCCGAGCCACCAACTCCATTCCTCTTCCTGGCAACTGCCTCAGGCTGAAGCAGATTATTTGCAATGTTGGTGTTACATTTGACCTTGAGTTGAGCTTCTGAACATATATCCACACCATCACTACGGCTACCTAGTTCCACCTCTGTAACATCGCAAAGGGTGACAAAACAGATAGTAAGAGCTACAAAAAAGGGAGACTCACAAGGGTTATCAAAATCAACACAAAAATCTTTTACAGTGATATCAGGGAAAAGAGGGTGGTTAAGAGCAATATGGACCCCTTAAAAACTGATAATGATATCATGAATGAAAATAAGGAAATGGCGGATGTTAAATAATTACTTTGCATCAGTATTTACTGTAGAGGACGTGGATAGCATGCCGGGCAAAAGGTTATCAACCTGAAATGTTAACTGTTTCTCTCTCCACAGATGCTGCCTGACCTGCTTTTATCTCCAGATGTGTTTGTGTTTATTCCAAGGAAACTAATATTGAATCAGGGCCTGAGGGCTGGATATTCCCACAGGTTTCGGGACTCCAATGCCGGGACCAAGCCTGCACTTGCCGGCAGTGAGACTGGTGGCCTAATTGTCCACCTCCGCATTCACCGTCCTATTAAGGATGGTGGGTGGGCTCTTGATGCTGCAGGCTCACTTAGAGGGTTGGCAGCTCTGGAGCCTCGGCAGCCGCACTGGGAGAGGTGGGCACTGATGAGATACGTCAGGGACTGCAAGGGCACCTCAACATTGGAGAGAAGAATGAGAGGTGATCTTATTGAAACATTTAGGATTCTGAGGGGGCTTGACAGGTGGGAGAATGTTTCCCCTCATGGGGGAATCTAGAATGAGGGGGCATAGTTTCAGAATAAGGGGTCTCCCATTTAAGACGGAAATCAAGAGGTCCAGTTTAGATTTACTATCATGATACCTGGAGTTGAATTTTCAATAACTGGTGGCGGCAGCACATGAGGTTGGGTGGCGGGGGCCCCTGAAAACAGGAGGGAAATCCCGTCGAACTGGCTCCATTGCACATTCCCGCCTCCACAGGGTTATGGTGGTGTAGGATTGACGTCAGGGATAATCACCCGCCCAGCCATGGCAGGTAACCAATAAAGCCCCTTAAGGGCTTAGTTACAGGCACTTTTCTATGCCGACTGGATTTTCGATACGGTGCATGGTGTGCCTGTCATGCCAGGAGGCTATCAATGAACCGTAGCAGCCTCCCAGTGGCAGGGCATGCAGACATTGGAGCCAGAGGCTCCAATCAATTTGGAAGCCTCTGCTCTGAAAATCAGCTGCAACTGCGGCAGTGCCCGTTACTGTGGAGAGCTTTCCCCTGATCTCCAAAGGCCCTATCGCTTCTCGCCTTCTTACTTATCTGACCTGTGGCTGGCGACCGGGAATGGAGATGCCCTTGTGCCTCCCTGCATACTTCAGCAGCTCCCACTTCTGACAGTGGGGCTGCCAATCTTTGACTGCTGGAAGGCCTCCTATTGGCCCTCCAGCATTGGGAACCCCGCCGTCTTTAATGCTGTGCAGGGTCAGGACCCGGAAATGATACCGACATCGGGGTCCCGACTCCAAAACAAAAATCCTGTCCTGGACTCTAAGAATTAAATTATGAGGAGAGATTACACAAACTAGGAATGTAGAAGATTAAGAAGTGTTTTGATCAGTCTTCAAGATATTAAGGGGAACTGATAGGGTATATAGAGAGAAATCTAAGATTAGGGCAATGGTTTCCAAACCTTTTGGTTGAAGGACTCCTTTACAAATGGATTAATAATCACAGACCTCCCCATCTAAATTATATTATATAATACTCCCAACATGAAAGAGCTGCATGTAAAGAATATTTTAATAATCCTTGTAAGAAAACAGAGGCTTGACTTTTAGCCCCTCACCAGGGCTGAGATTGGAGGTGGGCAGGTGCTAAAAATAGCCCCACCAGCTGGTGTGCCAGTTCCCCGGCTCCATTCTGCCTCCAGGCCATTTTTGCAGAGGTGGGATGAGGGACGGCAGGGCCACCCACCTGCAAGTGGCGCGTAGCCAACAGAGTTCCTTAAGAGCCTATTTGAGGTCAATTAAAGAAGGCCAACTGGAATTTTCCAGTCAGCATCCAGGTTCTGGCAGGTGGCAAGGGCCAGTTTAGCTGCCTAGAGGTGGCCTCCCAGTGGCAGACCCGGGGTGGGTGGGGGTATGGGGCAGTGCTCCAGGCAGGCCTAGAGGCCCTCCCAGCCTGCCTGGGTACATGAGCAGCTCCAGGCTGCCCAGTCGAGGGGCTCCCCCTACACTGTGGTGGCCTGGCTGCAAGATCCATTTTTAAATTTAAGTTTAAAAAGGTTGTAGAGAGCGTGCCTCCATTTTGAAGTGTCCTCGACCTTACTTACCTTCTATTGCAACCTGCTGCTCCTTAAAGCTGGAAGGCCTCTGATTGGCCCTCAAGCTTTAACAGCCTGTCTGCTGTCCTTAATTGAATGGTGAGCCTGCCCTCTGGACTTTAATGGCTGCCCCCATGAAAATTCAGGACCTGTGACCTTCTGGGGGCAGGATCGGAACCCAGAAACAGTCCTAACCTCTGTTTTCTGTCCCCGGAGGGAAAATTCTGCCCCAGGTGTTTACTTATAGATATCAGTGAGAAGGGTGCACTTGCTTTTCACTGCAGAAATTGTTTATCCTTGGTATGATGTTTGGCAGTGACACTCATAAAGCCAAGTGGATAGAGTTGCAGTATTTGGTCCCCCAAAACACCTGTAGAAATCCCATATAATTACAATAGAACGTGATAAAGCAGTGGCCCTGCAGAGCACGAGGGTACTGGCTGAATGATGATCTGAGATTTGTTTGACAGCCTTGTGCATCACGTTGAATGACAGTGCAAGTGGCTGCAGACTCTGTTCACATTTGCCATGTCATTCCATGCAGGGCTTTTGACCAAAAAGTTTAGCATCTTAAGCAGCGGCAGGCAGTTCTGAGTGGTGGCAAGATGAGATCCAAACCCTGACCACGGGGGCCTGGACAGTTGCCCACATCACCCACCTGTAAGGTTGGCCCACTGTAAGCACTTTCACATTATTTTGTGGACCCTCTGGAAAGTGTCTATCGACCCCCAGGTCTGTGGACCCCAGTTTGAGAACCATTTGACTAGGAGACATAGTTGGAAACTTAAAGCCAGGCCTTTCAGGAATGATAATAAAAACAAGAAATGCTGGAAATATGTTAGGAAACACTTCTACAAGAAAAGGGTGGTAAAAGTTTTTAACTCTCTTCCGCAAACAGCAGTTGATGCTGAGTCACTAGTTAATTTTGAATGTGAGATTGATAGATTTCTGTTAACCAGAAGTATTAAGGGACATGGGCAAAGGCTGGTATATGGAAATAGGTCACAGATTAGCCATGATCTGTTTGAATGGCGGAACAGGTTCAAAGAGCTGAATGGCCTACTCCTGTTCCTCTGTTTGTATAAATGTTTTTATTTAACCTACTTATCAAATACAATGAGCAGTTTTGAGTTATGGAAAGAGTCTTTACCCTCCTTGATAAATACTTCTATCCAAAATACATTGAAGGTGTCTGATTCCAAATTGTTCCTCTGGAAGGTTGCAATCTAAAGGACAACTTCATTCCCATCTTTGCTGTGATCTTGCCAAATAAAACATTGCCAGACTGGGACAAAGCCCCACTAGCTACCTACTCCTTGGTTAAACATCTGAAAATACTATCTGAGAAACTCATTGCAACTTTCTATTCAAACTCCTAATCCCACATATCAAATTTGTTCATGATGATAGATCTAACCACCAACAACAGAACAGCTAAAGCTGCTAAACAGCCTGTTGGAACATGCAGTTTCACGGCTCAATAAAATTCAAACACCACAAAACACAACCCCAATTGCTAGTGAAGCAAACAAATCACCATATCCTATACTGTTCCTCTGCTCTGTTACACGTTAATATAAGTTAGATCCTCAGTTTGTTTTACACTTTTACTTAGGTCCTTATCTTACTTCTTTAAAAGCAAGTTTATAAAAGCTAAACTCTTTTCGATGAAGGCGGTGTTCTTTCAAGTACAATATCCTGATCCAAGCAGAAATGATACCCCCAGTTATCCAGTTTAAAATAAAAGCAAAATACTGCGGATGCCGGAAATCTGAAATAAAAACAAGAAATGCTGGAACCACTCAGCAGGTCTGGCAGCATCTGTGCAAAGAGAAGCAGAGTTAACATTTCGGGTCAGTGACCCTTCTTCGGAACTGACAAATATTAAAAATGTCACAGGTTATAAGCAAGTGAGATGCCCCACCCCCACCTCACTTGCTTATAACCTGTGACATTTTTAATATTTGTCAGTTCCGAAGAAGGGTCACTGACCCGAAACGTTAACTCTGCTTCTCTTTGCACAGATACTGCCAGACCTGCTGAGTGGTTCCAGCATTTCTTGTTTTAATCCAGTTTAAAATGCCAAGCACACTAAATACAGTAATCCCTTGCTAAATTTCTCCTACATATTTTGTGCCCTTTAGACATGTTACTTTTTTGTAAAATGCATGTTTGCTATTGTTTTTGTTTAGGTTGAATTGTTGAATGAATGACTGAAATGGTTTGTGGTACACAGTTATGGAAACCAGCTATTTACCATCTAGAATTTGTAGAATTCCTGAATGAAGCATAGTATTTTTTGGCGAACTAGTTCTGCATTTATCAGGATTCAATTGTACCACAACAGGCTATGGTATAAAGATCTGCAAATTGACATTTTTCTTACAGAATTCCTGGTACAAGCATAAAATTTATTGGTAAAATAGCTCTCCATGTATTCAAGTTCATCAATATTTATTTCTCTGACAGGAATAGCTAGTGAACTTATATTGGGTGATTAGAAACCCTTAGAGACTGGAGAGTCTTTGAACAATTTGCTGTTGTCTGGGACAGAAAGAAGCCTCCCTCATAAACACAAAGGAATTCCAGGATCGGCTCCAGTTACAATCTGGGTATGGTGAGAGAGCAGCCAGGATGGAGATTTAAAGATGTCACTTACCTGTTGGATGCATGCAATCCTTCAGCATTCCTTAAAAGATAATAAATCTTCTTAGGGCTAATGCTGACCATAAACACAAATAAATTGTATGAAGAGTTACATAAATAAAGCCATAAACTCAAAGCAAAGTCCTTAAGGATTCAAGGATTAGGTTTTACTCTATCTCAGACTATATGGACACTAGATTGTAATTGTATGTTACACACCTGAGGGCAATTTGCACTGAATAATAGCTTCAAAAGACCTGAAATATCAAAATCATTAATAGTACACAAATCTTTTTAAAGCATTATTTTAAGTTACTTAAGAATTAATATTTAAGCCATTGACAATTTAACTCTTAGAAATAAGATTGATAGCAAAGCATTGGCAAAATCAAGGCAAAATTCCACAAGAACAATTCAAAATAGAGTGCGTGCTCAAAGTGAGTAGGACTTTGGGGCTTAATGGGGAACATTAGCTTCATGTGAGCATTGTTGAGCACTTACCTGAAGGGGGAGCCAACAGGAAGAAAACAATAACGTGTGTGGAGCCTGTTCAAGTTTGAAGTCAAATCTGATAAGATTTATGTGACCTCCTTTGATAATTTGCAGAACACATGTGCTTTATTCGCTGAGTTTCCTCTTGTATAGAATGATCAATGGTTGCCTGAGGGGATTACTATATAATTCTAACACACATCTGATAACGCAAATCCTGTAGAAAAGAATGAAACAAATTAGTTATTTGAAGTTTGTTCAAAGTGGCCCTGTTCAGTCAACTTGGTAACCATAGTTTATTTAGTTATAATCAATATCCATTTTCCCCAAGTTTTGTTTTGCCTAAAAAAATGTAATTTTGTATCACATCCTTAAATTTAAAGTCAATAATACAATACTCTTGTAATGTATACATGAGAATTGCATCAGGAATAATTGTTACCTTGGAGCGGTTATGGACAGTGATTTAAATCAGGTCTTTAGATGATACCATTAAGTACACAAGCAGTTTCTAATTTATCACAATCCCGTACATTATTAGATCACTGACATTAATCCCTTCAAGTTATACTATTTATTTTAGTATGTGATTTTATTACTCTGCATCTGTCTTGTACGGACAGCAGCTGTTGGTGTCCATTGCAACAAAAGAGGTGCTCCGGATCAATGTATTATGCTGTGCACCTTGAACAATTAATGATTTCATTGCTGTAAGTTTGTCAAGAAATCATGTGAAGATGATTACTAGGACATTCAACAGCTTGTTTGTATCATAAACAAGTAAAAGAAGGACATGTTTTTCAGTAAACACTTTTTGGTTAAAAATGGAATTACTCCCATTTTCAGGCATGGAGGTTGTGGCTCAATTATAGGGCCTTTGCTCGTCATGGTATATATCAATGATTCAGACTTAAATGTAAAGGGCATGATTAAGAAGTTTACAGATGATACAAAAATTGGCTGTGCGGTTGATAGCGAGGAAGAAAGTTGTCGACTACAGGAAGATCTCAATGGACTGGTCAGGCAGGCAGAAATGGAATTCAATCTGAAGAAGTGCGAGGCAATGTGTTTGGGGAGAGCATACAAGACAGTAAATAGTAGGATACTGAAAAGTTTACAGCAACAGAGGGACCTTGGTGCATGTCCATAGATCTCTGAAGGTAGTAGGACAGGTGGATAAGTTGGTTAAGAAGGCATACAGGATACTTTCCTTAATTGTCTGTGGCATAGAATATAACAGCAGGGTGGTTATGCTAGAACTGTATAAAACACTAGTTAGGCAACAACTAGATTACTGTGTACCATTCTGGTCACTGCATTGCTGGAAGGATGTGATTGTGCCAGAAAGGGTAAAGAGGAGATTTATGAGGATATTGCCAGGAATGGAGAATGGTAGCTATGAGGAAAGATTGGATAGGCTGGGGTTGTTTCCTTTGGAACAGGGGAGGTTGAAGGGAGATTTAATTGAGATATGTAAAATTATAAGGGGGCCTGGATAGAGTGGATAGAAAGGACCTAGTTTCCTTAGCAGAGAGGTCAATAATGGGGGGCAAAGATTTAAAGTAATTGACAGAAGGATTAGAGGGGAGTTGAGGAGAAATGTTTTCACCCAGAGGGTGTTGGGTGTCTGGAATCACTGCCCAAAAGAGTGGTAGAGGCAAAAACTCTCATCACATTTAAAAATTACTTGGATCTGCAATTGAAGTGCTAAAACCTACAGGGTTATGGACCAAGAGCTGGAAAGTGGGGTTAAGTTGAATAGTTCTTTTTCTGCTGACACAGACACAATGGGTTGAATGGCCTCCTTCTGGAATTTTCTATATTTCTATGGAACAGCTTACAGCAGAATGCTAATGGGCATGCACACTGAGATGCCTGGTGCATTGGCAGACCTGCCAGACAGCCTCTTGTCACTGTCAAGGAGCATGGAGGAGTCCAGCTCCAATATGACACAGAGCATTGCATAGAGCTTGGAGCCCCTCCCTTCCAGCGTAGAAGTGGTGGTCAACTCCATGACAGCATTTGCAAACCCAGCCGTGATACAGCGTCTGGTGGCCACTGTCTCAGGTTCCTCTTCAGCACAGGCAGAAGTCACCTAATGTTGCAATGGAAGCTCAGACACAGGTCATAAGATCCATGCTTGCCTGCATGCAGGCTCAGATTGCTGCCATCATCGCTGACGATCTCAGTACTCAAAGGGGCAATCAAGATCTCCTAGCAGTCCAACAATCAGTCCTCTAACAGACTACGAGGATTGCTGAGGTGCTGTTCCAGGGGAAAAGCAGTGTCACAGTGGAGCATTGACCTGCAGTCCTCTCTCAAGATTCCAGCATTTGTGCTTCCACCACTGCCACTCCGCCATTGTCCTTGCTGTTGTCTTGCAGCTAGGGTAGCAAGTCCAGAACGGCTGCTGCCCATGACAAGGTGGTGCAGCCTGAAGCTGGGCCTTCTAGACCTAGAGTTGCTCAAGGGTGCCAAGCAAGGCAATCTTCAGTCTGCCCCAATGAAAGCCTGCAGCCTTCTACCAACCATGTTAGGTTAGCACTGCATAGGACTAGGACAGGCAAAGGCACTGGCTAGACAGGGACTAAGGAGATGTACAAGGGTGAATTGTTCAGTTTCTTTTGTATTATTGGATGTGTTATTGGATGAAGATGTTAGGGAAAGGTTTTGTTGGTGGCTTTTATTGCAGGATTCTGGCCAAGAGACACTGTGATGGGACTTCACAGATGGATGGGAAGGTGGGTATAGTAGAGCAATGATGGTGAAGAGATGATGTTCTAAGGGACCTGGAGTCTCAGTAGACATTCTTGGAAAGCTTATCCAGAGATAAGGTGTCCCGGATGCCTTCTGCCTGCTTCCTCCTCCTCTTCCCGAGGTGGCTTCCATATGCCTGGTGATAGCATTGTTTTGGAGGACATGAACTTGGAGACACGCTCCAGTGAGCATTGTAGGGCTCCCCTCGAGTGGTCAAGGCAGTGGAACTGTTGCTTAAGATTGCTGATGGTCTGCTCCACAAAATATCTGATGGCAGCATGGCTCTCGATGTTACACCTGTTGCCCTCATGTGGTCAGTGGCGAAGGGAGGTGGGGGAGGTGCTATCAGCCATGTGTACAGGGGATATCCCTTGTATCCAAGCAGCCAACCTCTGCTTTATCGTGGTACCCTGAAGATGGCAGGAACAGCAAACTGCACCAGGATGAAGGTGTTGTGGCTGCTGCCGAAATAGCAGACATTCACCGACATGATGCTTTGGGCATAGTCGCACACCAATTGCACATTAATTGAGTGGAAGCCTATATGGTTCTTGTACCTCTCCCCATTGACATGTAGGGCTGCGGAGCCACATGCATGGAGTCGATGAATCCCTGCACCATTGGGAATCCTGTTATCCTAGCAAAGCCACATGCGGGCTCATCCTGCTCCTTTTTGGTTAGAGAGAAAATGGTGAACTTGCCTCTCCTCACATACAGGGCCTCTGTCACCTTTCAGATGCAGCAATGGATAATGAATTGGGATATGCTTACAATGTGCTTCCACCTGGAAGGATCTGGTGGTGTAGCAATTAAGGATGACAGTGACCAGGCATTGGCAGCACCATCTTCCCTCTGCTGTGAGGCTGCAGGTCCTGTTGGGGGAGGTGGCACAGTTCTGTGACCACTTCCTTACTGAATGTCAGGCACCTCAGATATTGCTGCTGGCTGAGATGGAGGCAGGCAAAGTGCTCCCTTTAAATTTCTGGTGGATATGGCCCTCTGTAGAGACTGCTCCTTCTTCCTCTGCACAGAGCTTCACCTCTCTGCAGCCTCTGCCTCATTTGCCTGTCATGTTGCAGATGAAAAGGCACTGCAACTATAGCACCCCTGACTCTTCCAACTTCTGTGTGAACAGGCCATAAAACTCCTCTGCTCTTCCTGTCAGGATGCAGCATCACTACCTTCCAAATCCAGCAACTCACCACATCGCCTTCAAAAAGACACTATAGTACTTCCACAAACTTTGCAAAAGCAGAAGTAAGAGAAAAGACCCTCGCAGTTGAACACTTGTTTAGCTTTGAGTGGTTAGTACAGGGCGATCACTGGACCTGGGCTGTCCACGTTTGCAGAACTTGTGTCAAATCAACTGCAATGGCTGTTTGACATCACAATCTGCCCACTGCAAAAACTTTTGCCGTGTGCACGGCACCCCTGTACTATCGCCCTTCCCAGCATGGGGCGCTGTGCAGGCCATGCCAGAAGTGTCTGAAAGCACTGTGTGCCTCATTTTTTCACTTTGAGGTTTCCATAGCAACAGCACCAGCAGCGCTATGCAGCCCAATATTGTGGCCTTTCTTTGTGTAAGACACTAATAGAACTTCACACATGATTCAGTCATGTGGCATGAAACCACATGTTAAAACTGAATAGCCACCATGACAATGGTTAGATGTGGTTTGGGAAAATTGGGCACTATGTGAATTCAGATGGGAAGATTTGCATGATTTCATGCAAATTCACTGAATATGTTACAGCCATCTATCAAATCTGTAACAGATCTTGATATCTCTTTGCAGGAAATCAGATTTGAAATTCTTTAGCTGACACATTAAAAGATTTAAAAACTCAACATAAACAGCAGAAAATAACCCTACTCGCTTGGCAGAAACTGGACAGGTAGCAGTTAAAACAGACCAAATGACTTGTCTGCTGATATCCTGCCTGGATCCTATCAACTTCCTTTTCAACCTGTTGTTTTCCAAGCAGCTGCCTAAATGTCTGCCGGAAGCTGACAGGATCTGTCAACAAAATATGCGGATTAGAGTCTGATGATGCCATCAGACCCCAACTATAATTTCAACTCTGACCTATGAGGCGAAGCAGGTGAAGAGATCGGGAAGAGGATCTGTGATCTTGGAATATGCCCAAACAGGTATTTTTTTAACTTTCCTTTAGGGGTCTCTCCCTGCAACTTACCTTCTTGCCAATGAGCATTCCTTTGGCAGTGGGGAGTGGGATGACTGGATAAGACTGTGATTTATATATTGACCTTAACCTGCAGGACCTGGATTCAAATCTAGCCCAGAGATGAACATTTTGAATAATATGATTTTTTTATTCGTTCATGGGATATGATATAGGGCGCAGACAGGAAAGTGGAGTTAAGGCCACAATCAGATCAGCCATGATCTTAATGAATGGCGGAGCAGGCTCGAGGGACTGAATGGCCTATTCCTGCTCCTATTTCTTATGATCTTATGAGCTTTGCTGGCTTGTTGCCCATCCCCAATTGTCCTTGAGAAGATGGTGGTGAGCTGCCTTCTTGAACCGCTGCAGTCCATGAGGTGTAAGTACGCCCACAGTGCTCTTAGGGAGGGAGTTCCTGGTTTTTGACTAAATGACAGTGAAGGAACGGCGATATTGTTTCAAGTTAGGATGGTGTGTGGCTTGGAGGGAAACTTGCAGGTGGTGGTGTTCTCATGCACTTGCTTCCCTTGTTCTTCTAGGTAATAGAGGTCATGGGTTTGGAAGGTGGTGTTGAAATAGCCTTGGTGAGATGCTGCAATGCATCTTGTAGATGGTACACACTGCTGCCACTGTGTGTCGGTGGTGGAGGGAGTGTATGTTTGAGGTAGTGGATGGGTGCCAATCAAGTGGACTGCTTTGTCCTGGATGGTGTTGAGCGTCTTGAGTGTTGTTGGAGCTGCATTTATCCAGGCAAGTTGAGAGTATCCCATCACACTTCTGACTTGTACCTTGTAGATGGTGGACAGGCTTTGGGGAGTCAGGAGGTGAGTTACTTGCCACAGAATTCCCAGCCTCTGACCTGCCCTTGTAGCCAGAGTATTAAATGGCTGGCCCAGTTAAGTTTCTGGTCAATGGTAACCCCCAGGATGTTGCTGGTTGGGAATTCATGATGGTGAATGCTGTTGAATGTCAAGGGGAGGGATGGTTAGATTCCCTCTTGTTGGAGATGGTCATTGCTGGGCACTTGTGTCGCTCAAATGTTACTTGCCACTTATCAGCCTAAGCCCGAATGTTGTCCAAATCTTGTTGCATGTGAGCGCGGACTGCTTCAGTATCTGAAGAGTCATGAATAGTACTGAATACAATGCAATCATCAGCAAACATCCCACTTGTGACTTTATCATGGAGAGCAGGTCACGGATGAAGCAGTTGAAGACGGGTGGGCCTAGGACACTACCCTGAGGAATTCCTGCTGTGATGTCCTGGGGCTGAGATGCTTCTTCAAGCAACCACAACCTGTGCTCGGTATGACTCGAACCAGTAGAGAGTTTTCCCCCCATTCCCATTAACTTCAAATTTACTTGGGCTCCTTGATACCATACTCGGTCAAATGCTGCCTTGATGTCAAGGGCAGCCACTTTCACCTCACATCTGGAATTTAGCTCTTTTGTTGATGTTTGGACCAAGGCTGTAATAAGGTCTAGAGCCGAGTGCCATTGGCAGAACCCAAACTGAGCATCAGTGAACAGGTTGTTGCTGAGCAAGTGCCAGTTGATAGCACTGTCAATGATACCTTCCATCCCTTTGTTGATGCTTGAGAGTAGACAGATGGTGTGGTAATTGGCCAGATTGGATTTGTCCTGCTTTTTGTGGACAGGACATACCTAGACAATTTTCCACTTTGTCAGATAGATGCCAGTGTTGTAGTTGTACTGGAACAGCTTGCCTAGGGGCATGGCTAGTTCTGGAACACAAGTCTTCAGTCCTATAGCTGGGATGCTGTCAGACCTCATGGCCTTTGCCGAATCTAGTGCTTTCAAGCGTTTCTTGTTATCATGTGGAGTGAATTGAATTGGCTGATGCTGGGGACCTCAAAAGGAGACTGAGATGGATCATCCACTCAGCACTTCTGGCTGAAGATGCTTGCAAATGCTTCAGCCTTGTCTTTTGCACTGATGTGTTGGGCACCTCCATTGAGGATGGAGATGTTTGTGGAGCCTCCTCTTCTGGTGAGTTGTTTAATTATCCACCACCATTCACGACTGGATATGGTAGGAATAATCTGATCCATTGGTTGTGGGATTGCCTTGTTCCATCTATCAGATAATAAAAGCAAAATACTGCGGATGCTGGAAATCTGAAATAAAAACAAAGAAATGCTGGAACCACTCAGCAGGTCTGGCAGCATCTGTGGAAAGAGAAGCAGAGTTAACGTTTTGGAAGATGGGTCACTGACCCGAAACGTTAACTCTGCTTCTCTTTCCACAGATGCTGCCAGACCTGCTGAGTGGTTCCAGCATTTCTTGTTTTTATTCCGTCTATCAGATGCTGCTTCCGCTGTTTATCATGTGTTGTTGCTTCACCTGGTTGGCACCTCATTTTTCAGTATGCCTTATGCTGCTCCTGGCATGCTGTCCTGCACTCCTCATTGAACCAGGGTTGATCCCCTAACTTGAGTGTGATGGTTGAGGGATATGCCAGGCTATGACATTACAAATTGTGGTTTAATACAATTCTGCTGCTACTGATGGCCCACAGTGCCTCATGGATGCCCATTTCTGAGCTGCTAGATTTGTTCCAAATCTGTCCCATTTAGCATGGTGGTAGTGCCACACAACACAATGGAGGGTATCCTCAGTGTGAAGACGGGACTTCATTTCCACAAGGACTGTGCAGCGGTCATTCTTACCAATACTGTCATGGACAGATGCATCTGCAACAAGTAGATTGGTGAGGATGAGGTCAAGTAAGTTTTTCCTTCTTGATGGTTCTTTCAACACCTGTGTCAGGCTCAGTCATGCAGATCTAGCCTTCAGGACTTGGCCAGCTCGATCAGTAGTGGTGCTACCGAGACACTCATAATGATGGACATTGAAGTCCCCCACCCAGAATACACTCTGTACCCTTGCTACCCTCATTGTTTCTTCCAAGTGGTGTTCAACATGGAGGAGCACTGATTCATTAGCTGAGAGAGGGCGGTAGGTGATAATCAATAGTAGGGAAAATGTTAGAATCTATTCTAAAGGATGTGATAAATGGACACTTGGATAATAATGATATGATTGGACATAGTCAACACGGATTTATGAATGGGAAATCATGTTTGACAAACCTGTTGGTGTTTTTTGAGGATGTTACTAACAGAATTGATAAAGGGGAGTCAGTGGATATAGTATACTTGGCTTTTCAGAAGGCTTTTGATAAAGTCTCCCACAGGAGGTTGGTTAGCAAAATTAAAGCACATGGGGTAAGGATTGGTTAACAGGCAGAAAACAGAGAGTAGGAATAAATGGGTCATTCTTGCGTTGGCAGGCTGTGACTAGTACCACAACGGCCAGTACTTGGGCCCCAGCTGTTCACAATATATATAAATGATTTGGATATGGGGACCAAATGTAATATTTCCAAGTTCGCAGATGACACAAAATTGGTGGGAATGTGTATTGTGAGGAAGATGCAAAGCAGCTTCAAGGGGATTTGGACAGACTTAGTGAATGGGAAAGTATGTGGCAGATGGAATATAATATGGAAAAATGTAGGAGGAATAGATGTGCAGAGTATTTTGTAAATGGTAAGAGATTAGAAAGTGTAGATGTACAAAGGGACCTGGGTTTCCTCGTCAATAAGTCACTGAAAGCTGACATGCAGGTGCAGCAAGCACTTAGGAAGGCTAATGGTATGTTAGCCTTTATTGCAAGAGGATTTGAGTACAGGAGTAGTGAAGTCTTGCTTCAATTGTATAGAATCTTGGTTAGACTGCACCTGGAGCACTGTGCACAGTTTTGGTACCCTAACCTTAGGAAGGATATTATTGCCATAGACGGAGTGCAACAAAGGTTCAACAGACTTGTTCCTGGGATGGCAGGACTGTCCGATGAAGAGAGATTGGGGAAACTGGGCCTGTATTCTCTAGAGTTTCGAAGAATGAGAGGTGATCTCATTGAAAGCTACAAAATACTTAAAGGGATAGACAGGGTAGATGCAACTAAGATCTTTCTCTTGGTTTGGGAGTTGAGAACCAGGGAACACAATTTCAAAATAAGGGGGAAGCCACTTGGGACCAAGATAAGGAGAAATTTCTTTATTCAGAGGGTTGTGAATCTTTGGAATTCTCTACCCCGGAGGGCTGTGGAAGCTCAGTCATTTAGTATGTTTAAAGTAGAATTTGACAAATTTCTAAATACCAATGACATAAAGGGGTACGGGGATATTGTGGGACAAAGGCATTGAAGTGGATGATCAGCCATGATCGTATTGAATGGCAAAGCAGGCTCGATGGGCTGAATGGCCTACTCCTGCTTCTATGTTCCTATACTCAGCAGGAGGTTTCCGTGCCCATGTTTGACCTGATACCATGAGACTTCATGGTGTCTGAAGTCAATGTTGAGGACTCCCAGAGCCACTGTTTACCACAGTGCCGTTACCTTTGGTGGGTCTGTCCTGCCAGTGGAACATACCCAGATATGGTGATGGAGGAGTCTGGGACATTGTCTGTCAGGTATGATTTGGTGAGTATGACTATGTCAGGCTGACTGATCTGTGAGGCAGCTCTTCCAGTTTTGGCACAAATCCCCAGATGTTACTGAGGACTTTGCAAGGTGTGTCTTTGTCATGTTCGGTGCCTAGGTCGATGCCTGGTGGCCCGTTCGGTTTTATTCTTTATCGACTTTTTTGTAGTGGTTTGCTAGGCCATTTCAGAGGACTGTTAAGAGTTAACCACACTGCTGTGGGTCTGGAGTCACATGAAGGCCAGACCGCATAAGGACTGCTGATTTCCTCTCCTGGAGGACATCAGTGAACCTGATGGGTTTTTACGACCCCCAGTATTTTCATGGTCACCAATACTGAGACTAGCTTTTTAATTCCAGATGTATTAATTAATTGAATTTAAATTCCACCAGCTGCTGTGTTGGGATGTGAACCCTTGACTCTGAAACATTAGTTCAGGCCTCTAGATTACTAGTCCAGTAACATTACCACTACCTTTCCCACATGGCAGAAGATAGTTTATGCAGTAAGTAATGAATAAGGTTTATACCATGTATCAACAAATTGCTTGGCCGAAGTGATGAATGAATTGGCAAAAAAAATAAGTGGCCACTTAAATTCACACAATGTAAACAATTCCTGGAAACTAATCCATAAAGTAATCACAATATAACTCTTTCTCCTCAATTCAGATGTAGTTTTAGCATAAGAGTGTCATTAAGTTACCACTTTGATTGTAAGGAAGCTTGCTATGCGCATTAAAGTAAACATGACAGTTTAACTCACCAATCAGTTCTGATCTGACTTCTGAGTGCAATGATAACGTGCAGTGTGTGCCCACCTCCAGTAGGCAATCTCAACACCATTTGTTCTTTGCACCCAATATAGTTTAACTCCAGCATGTTTTTAAAAGTTTTTAGGCAGCCCTTTGGAGAAAATGAGCAATTTATAAGCTTTGATTGTTTTTGAAGAATATGGACACTCCTATCATCCCTCTCCCGATATTATAAATGAATCAGTCAGGGTTCTGAGCTCTGTGTAAGCATGCATATAATATCACGTAAAGTGACAATTGGAAACAATGGGCCTCAAACTGCATTTGTGGAACAAGAGAGGTTGCCGTGCTGCTGCATTGCTAGTGCAAACTGCCCCAGTGCAGGACTGCATTGACTGCCCCTAACCTATGCCTCAGACCATTGAATAATTATCCATAGCTGCCTATAGAGCGTTGCCCCTGTGTCAATGTGATATAAACATTGTTACAATTCTATTGTCACTCGGTCTAGGGCTGAGGTGCAGATTTCAAAATGAACTTTTGTTTTTATTATATAGATTGGGAGGCAATAGCTAATATGTTTCCCTCAAATAAAAAGTATAAAAACTAGTTTATAATTAGAATCTTTATGCATGTTTTTTAGTGACTGTAAATATATATAAATAGGGTGTGACTTATGAAAAGTCTTATTTTTATCAAACTGCAGGTGTAAAACTAAGGGAATGATTTGTAGCCTGGATTTACATTTTCTCATTATATCTTTCTCAGCCACTGCCTAAAGAGATTGAACGACAACCTGCTTACAGTAACAGCAACTAAACACATTCACTAGAATAATGGGTAGCATCTGGCATGCAAGTTTACATTGGCACAAGCCCATATCATCTCATTGCCTGGGGCTCCAACTTATTGTACCACCCAACTCTTTGCTCCTATCATGCTGACATAAAATTGCTCTGCAAGGACATTTTATATTAATGTTTTTCTTTTTACTGTGTTTGACAGCAGTCTGGGAAAATACACCATAGACTGCAAAGGTAATTAAGCACTCGCAGAGTTAATAATCTTTACCAGTTTCCTTGGTCGATGATTTAAAAGGTAAGTCAACAGCGTTCACATCCTGTACGTCAGACTTTATACAATAACAAGCCTTTATCTTTCCTCATTTCTGGAGGTGGAGTTTGGAAAGCTTTATTTATATGATATCAGGACAGATATAGAAAGTATATAGAAAGGATATAGCAAATGTATTTCCAGCCAGTCCCCACCCCTTCCTACAACATATACAGCACTAAAATGCTATTTTATGGTATTTGAATGTACAAATCTGTTAAAATATTTATTATTGTAGTCATGTTCAGTACTTAAAATTAGATTTTTTTTTGCAAAGTACATTCATTAAAATAATGAACATACAGAAAAGACAAAAATACAATAAATATTTTAAAATCAGGCAAATTAAAGAACTTCTTTTAGTCTGTAAGCTATGACCCAGGTAAGGGTCCCATGCTCAGGGTTACGAGCTATGGCCACTGGCGGAACCAGGGAATTTTCGATGGTGATGGTGGAAGAGCTAGAACTTCGAGGGACAACGGCTGCTTAGAGGGAAGGATCCTTCGGGGACAGGACTTTAAAACACACATGAGGAAGGCAACAGGAAAACACCTCATGTACATCTTCCCCAGTCATATTGCTCATTTCTCATGGAAATTAAAATATAGGAGGCTCTGACAAGCAACTGGAGAGAAAAGCGCAGGATCGTGAGGTGTGGAGAAATGAGCAAAGGAACTGCCCTTGGGCAGATCACCACTACCACTATGAAATCTATAGAAATTATATATCCCATTCAATGTCATGGGTACACATGTAATGCAGTTAAAAGAATGTTAAGATGTTAGGATTCACTCTTTATACTGATTTTACATTCAATGGCAAGCCACAGTATTTTCTGTTTATTTCATGTGAAGGAGAAATGTCTAGTTGTTTGTTTTTATTTTGGATGGTGGTAATGAATGGAGCGTCCATACAAGTGAAGGATGTTACAGCTGGAAAACTAACATCTACCTCCTTTTGGCCCCAGTTTGATCATCAAACACTTCTAAGTGCAGAAGAATTAAAATCAGAGTAATGCTCTCTCTTATCTCCAACAAGTTGCTTCAAAGAGTGTTCAAACGAAAGCTGATAAAAGCTGTGAGATAAAAAGTTAAAAACTCTCCCTGACAGGAGGGCTGCATATTCTCAGACTAAAAGCTCAGTGTGAGATAGTGCTGAAGGCAGGCAGTGGTGAGCTCAGCAGCTGGCCAACCTGTGTCATTGTGTAACATTCAGAAAAGAAGTCTAAGAATGAGGAACTGTTGCAGCCATCCTGATATGTAGAATAGCTGTTAGATTTATAAAGGCAAGATTATACCACAAAGGTGAAGTTAAATTAACATTTTACTGAATATTTTACAGTTCGAACCTTCCTTGGAGCTTTCGGTTAAGCTCAGCATCAGAAGTTTCTCTGCTGTGGCACCAGTATTGATATTTCCATCTTCTACACTAGCCATATTTGCAGCTTTTCTTAGTAAATTTACCAATTAGGTGTCAAATGTCAAAACCAAGTTATGGGAAAGTGTGTGTTGTTGATCCATACCCAATGCTATGTTTTTGGACGTTTATAGTGCCTTAGAAGGTTGGCTTTTTCTTGCTGGAGGTAGTTATTACCTAGCACTTATGCAGTGGAAATGTTACTTGCCATTTGTCAACCCAAATCTGAATATTGTTCAGATCCTGCTGCAGTTTGGCATGGGCTGCTCTGATATTTGTCTAATTGTGAGTAGGATTGAATACTGTAGAACCAATCAGCAAACAGCCCCACTCCAGGGCCTTGAAATTCATCTCCTTAACTTCTGTTTCTTCAGTGCTATGAGTACTGTTTTGCCTTCAAAATGGCATCCATGGTGTGCTGCACAACTCTGGTGCTAGCCCTCCAGACACCAATGACACACATGCAGAAACCGTCTGCCAGAAGTACGTATAATGAGCAGATCATAATATTTCTACTGGCAGTTGCTGTGATTGAAGAAGTGTCTGGTGTTGTTAGAGTTGTTTGAAGTTGCCAAAAACTGCAGGGAGTGGTGTGACATGTACAGAAGGACTTTGTATTGACTTCAAGAGTTCTGCATAATCTACTTGCTCCCAGACGTGGACACAGTGGTATTCATCCCCCTTGGACTACAGCATGACAGGGAGAATGAGCAGAGGTGACACGCAGCAGGACAAGCTGCTGAAAGAGGGAGGAGGAGGGGGAGAAGGACACTCAGCAGGAGGCCATATCCACTCAGGGTGTTCAGAGAATGATTCTCCTACCTGAACCTCAGTGAGGAATAGTGTGACATGTTTCCACTTCATTAAAAATGTCCTCATTTAAATTTGCTATCTGCTGCAGCCACAGCTAGAGCCTCAGAGCAGGGTGAGAATGGTATTGACACTAGCTGAGAAGATGGCTATGACCTTTGAAGCATCTGACTCCTTCCAGGCTGGAGCAGACGATATTTGCAACATCTCCCAGCCTGGCATCCCCTATCGCTTAGGTCACTGAGGTTCTCTATTCCAAAAGAGCTGAATACAGTTCAGAGAGAAGTAGGTGGAGTGAGCAGTGGTTTTGCAAGGATTGCTGACTTCCCCATGGTGCAGGGTGCTATTAACTGCATGTACATTGCTTTGTGGGTGTCGCATGTCAATTCTGAGATGTACCGTAACGAAATGGGATTCCACTCACTCAACGTCCATTTAGTATGCAATCATAAGCAGCATATCCTGCAGGTCAAAGCCTGGTATCCTGGCAACATTACCAATGTCTTTATTCAGCGGCAGTCCATTGTGCCATCTACAGTTGATCCACCATGACAAACCAAAGGGTGACTACTGGGCAACAACGGCTATCCCAAGATCACATGGCTCATGCTTCCAGTGCGCAGCATGCATGAAATGAAAGCCCTGCAGTCACATGAAATGTGATAAAGCAGATGATTGAGATGCTTAAACAATACTTCTGCTGCTCGGACTGCTCTAGATGATCCTTGCAGTACCAGTCACAGGGCATGTCAAGGGTTGCGGTTGTCTACTGCACAAACTTGCCATCATGGGGGTACAGCGCCTGCCACTAGTTGTAAGTCAACCAGCTGAGGAGAAGAAGAAAAAAGGGAAGAAAGGAGGAGGTATCCAACACAGCTCGTTTCTGGATGGGGTGTTCATGGCTGACTCATCTGACTGCAGTACCAGTGAACACAACTCCAAATCCCCATTTACCAGCAGTCTCACACCTTACCTTCCCTCTATTACTGACCATGACAGCAGCCTCTTGGACACAGTGTTGAAATAAAAACCACCACAAAATAATCATTCCAAACTATATTTTTAAAGCAGACCGTGCAATTTTGCATGCAAACATCAACTAATCACCCTATGGAAGGCTACTGACTTTCAGTGGGGGATACTGCAGATGGCCTTGCAGAATGACCACAAGCAGCTCTGGCCCTAGACGGCCTGCACTGCCTATGTATGGGGGCAGCAGTCTGGGCTGCCTGTCTGATAGACAACAGTAAGGGCATTGATGGAGTGACAATGGTGAGAGGACGAATGCTGCCACGCTGATAGAGGACAGCAGATTCGTGCTCCACAGAGCCGCTGCCTCTTCCCTGGGGTAGCGCCTCAGCAATCCTAGTAACCTGTTAGAAGACTGATTGCGGTAAGACCCTGCAAGCCCCTTTGAACCCTGATATCACAGCCATGATGACAGCAGACTGAGCTTGTGTGACAACAAGCTCAGTTTGCATGAGAGAAGAGGGACAGATGGGGATGTGGTAGGAATATGGGATTAGTGTAGGATTAGTATAAATGGGTGGTTGATGGTCGGCACAGACTCGGTGGGCCGAAGGGCCTGTTTCAGTGCTGTATCTCTAAACTAAACTAAACTAAACTTCAACGGCAGCAAGCTGACCTGGCATGACTTCGGTCTGAGCTTCCACAGCAGCAAACAGATGTTGGGTGGCTTTTCCTTGTGCTCCAATGGAAGACGTGACATTGGCCATTAGACGCTGCATCATGGTTGGGTCCGCAAGTGTGCTAGTGGAGGTAGCCACCAGTTCCATGCTGGAAAGAATGGCCTCCAAGCTCCGCACAAAGCCCTGTGTCAAGTTGGTGCTGGATTCCTCCATGCTCTGTGGCATTAACCACAAGCTTTTGGTCAAGCCTGCCAAAGCACCAAGCATTCCATGGTGCATATCCATCAGTCTTCTCTGTAAGCCATTCCATTGAAGTGCTCATCTGAGTCCTCTGCAGCAGAACACATATGCGACTTTGCCCTCTGGCAAGCTGGCACCTGTACTACCCTTGTCTCCTGCCAGAATTTCAGGCCACTCGTGGCCAATGTCTTGCCAAGTACAGATCCTGCCTCAAAGTTATCCTCTAAAGGATTAACAGTGTCAGTATCTGAGCTGGCGGCTGCGAGTATAAGAACAATTGATGGTGTCTCTTCTTCATCACTGTCTTCCTGCTCTTCCAGCTTTTGCTCTTCCACCACTGTCTGGCCAGGTTGCAGTTCTTGGTTCTCTGAAAGGAGAAAGGCACAAAGTTAAAGTTGTGGGGATGGAAGGAGGAAGCGAGACCATCTGCAGTTTTTAAAATCAGAAGAGAGTGAGGGGTGAGGGGTAGCTGGGATGTGAGAAGGAGGATTAGGTATGAACATACTGTCATCTCGATGGTTTCAGCCTGGCTGCTGGCCACAGTCTCAGCCATGGCCTCTTCAACAATGACGACCACTATATCCTCCATCAGAGTGAGGACATGCAGCTGTGTCTGTCTCTCACCAGTTAGGTGCTGCTGCCTCCGGTTATGCACCATCTTGTCCTGCAAGAGAGAGGGAAGTGTGTCACTTAATGTGGTGCAATTTGTTTTGGTGATGTTGTTGTCATGGTTGAATAGCTGGCAGCATTTGCAACCTGTGAGATGCGTGTGTGTAAGGCTTGCAGCAGTGCTAATGTGTGAGGTTGTGGTGAAGCATATGAATGTCGGGTATGAGTACTAATTAGTAGAGATTGTTGGTAGCTGGGTGATGGTGTTGTGAATTGAGCAGTGCCTGAGGCTACTGGTGCAGTTGGTAGGATATTGCATTTGAAGATGCATTGACTGACATTGACCATTCTTGTGAGGTCATTGAACTTCTTGCGGCACTGCATCCATGTTCTCGGAGCTTGACCCCTGGCCTTGACCGCTACTGAAATATGGTCCCACTGCCTTCGCAAAGTTTGTCAGGAGAGCTTCCTGGCCCTCCAGTGCTTGCACCAAGGTCTCCAGTGGAGTATTAGAAAAGCTTGGCGCCTGTTCTCTGCCATGTTGTCCCATTACTAAGTATCCCCAGGTCAAAATCACTTTTGGAACAACTTCCAGATCCTGCTCCAGCCACAACGCACCACTCCTTTAAGAGATTCAGGCTGGGTTTAAGTAGTGCAGGCTGACTTTAATTCATGCTAGCCTCTCACAATTTTGCACCCCCAGCTCAAACATGCAGCCACTCAACTGTGTGCTTAGTGCTGGCTGCATGCTACAGTCATTTAAATTAGCAGGCAGCACTAAGTTTGCGTACTGCCTGCATCAGAAGCAACAGGTGTGTGTAATCCCACATTGTGATCCCTGCGCCCATTTTTGGGTCCTGTTAAAATTCGTGGCCCTGATTGTTTGCCAGAATGAATATCATTGATGAAATATGGAAGATGATTGAGCTGAGGTCTCTGCCCTGAGGAATCTCTTCTAATGATGTCCTGGAGATGCAATGATTGGCTTGTAACAACCATGACCTTCAGTCAAGAAGGTTTACACTTTGTCCCTTTCTGACCTCCTTGGTGCCCTATTCATTCAAATGCTGCTTTGATCTCACCTCTCCTCTCTTCAGCTCTAGCATTCGGGTCAAGGCTGAGATGAGGTGTGAAGCTGGTGGCTCTGGCAGAATTCAAACTGAGAGTCAGTGAGCAGGTTATTGATAAGCGTTATAATAAAAGCAAAATATTGCGGATGCTGGAAATCTGAAATAAAAACAATAAATGCTGGAAATACTCAGCAGGTCTGGCAACATCTGTGGAAAGAGAAGCAGAGTTAACGTTTCGGAACCGAAGAAGGGTCACTGACCCGAAACGTTAACTCTGCTTCTCTTTCCACAGATGCTGCCAGACCTGCTGAGTATTTCCAGCATTTCTTGTTTATATTGATAAGTGTTGCTTGATGGCAGTATTGATGACTCTGTCCACCACTTTACTGATGATTTAAAGGTGTCTGATAGGGCGTTAATTAGTTTGTGTAAATTTTTCCTGCTTTTTTGTGGATACAGAAATTTTCCTTATTACCAGGTAGTGTCACAGTTGTATTGGAACAGCTTAACATGGAGTGGTGGGGGGGGGGGGGGGGGGGGCGGGGGTGGTATGTGGAATTGTGGTGCACAGAGTCTTCAGGACTACAGGTGGGATGTAAGCATGGCACATCACCTTTGCGATGTCCAGTGCTACTCAATTGCATCATAATGTCACATGATGTGAACTGGATCTTGAGAAGAGACTGAGGGGGTTGTCCACTCAGAATTTTTTGCCCGGAAATATTTGCAAACCTTTAAGCCTTTTCTCTTGCATTCATGGGGTGGGTTCCTCCATCATTAATGATATTTATGTTTTTTCGACTGTATAATAGTAGGGTTAAAGAGTTTTACTCTGATCCATTAATTGCGGAGCCCCTTAGCTCTGCCTATAGGTTGCTGTTTTTAGCATTTGGCTTGCAGGTAGCCCTGTATTATAGCTTCACAAGTTTGGTACGTTCGAAGGTATGTCTGATGCTGCTCCTGGCACACCTTATGACATTTCTCTCCTTTACGCTATCAGTGGTGACTCAGTGGGTAATGCTTTTGCTTCTGAGCTAGAAGGTCTTGGGTTCAAGACCTACGCCCGACACATGAGCACATAATCCATCCTGACACTCCAGTGCTGTACTGTCCAAGGTGTCATCTTTCCGACGAGATATTAAACCGAGGCCCAGTCTGACCTCTCAGATGGACATAAAAAATCCCATAGCACTATTTTGAAGAAGAGCAGGGGTGCTCTTCTTTGTGTACTGACCAATATTTATCCCAACCAACATCACAAAGCAACAATTTATCTGGTTATTATCATATGGACGTTTGTGGGAGCTTGCTGTGTGCAACTGACTGCCACACATTAACTACATTATGACAGTGACTATGCTTTAGAAGTACTTCATTGGCTGTTGTTACGACTGAGGTGGGAGGAGTGCACTGTCTTTCTCTAGTTCCACTTCTCCATAGGTTACAATATATATTTATATGTTTGCCCAGTTACCGATACAGGCAATTATATACTCTTTTTATTTCTGAATAAAATCCATCAAACAGATTTTTTAAACAAACAATAAAATTATCAATTTATTATAAAACAAGACGTATTCAGTAAGATGCAAAGCATTAACACACAGATTGAAATATGAAAGTTCCCTTCTATCATAGCCTGGATAAAGAAACAATAAAGAAGTTTTCACTGCAGAGATCTCTTTACAAAAAAAGTCAAAAAAAACTTTGGCCAAATACTTGTTAATTCTTGAAGGAAAAAAAGAATATGATATGAAATTATATCAGTTGTCCCTTAATTCTGGTGTCCCAAATACGTGTAGACAACTGTCACTGGAATCTTTTTAGAGCAGTTCTCTTTAGGCGAAGTCGAGGATTAGTCCGCCAGGCTTTCTAGGAGAAATGCGGCATCAGAGGTTTTAGCTATCACACACTGGATTCTCAAGGTTTCTCAGCGAGGTGGAGAAAGGGTGAGCTGGTGTCTTCTCTCTTAGCAGGCTGACCCCCAACTGACTCAAAACAATATCCAAAATGAAACCAACTCTTGACCACCATAAATCTTGACATGTTACTTCTCTGTAAAAAACAGAGGAGGCGGTGGCGTACTGGTATTGTCACTGGACTAGTAACCCAGAGACCCAGGGTATTGCTCTGGGGACATGGGTTCGAATCCTACCACAGCAGAAGGTGGAATTTGAATTCAATTAATAAATCTGGAATTAAAACCTAGTCTAATGATGGTTATGAAACCATTGTTGATTGATGTAAAAACCCATCTGGTTCACTAATGTCCTTTAGGGAAGGAAATCTGCTGTCCTTACCTGGTCTGGCCTACATGTGATTCCAGACCCACAGTAATGTGGTTGACTCTTAAATGCACTCTGAAATGGCCGAGCAAGCCACTCAGTTTTATCTAACCACTATGAAGTCAATAAAGAATGAAACCAGATGGACCACCCGGCATCAACCTAGGTACCGGAAACAACAACGGCAAACCTAACCTTGTCGACCCTGCAAAGTCCTCTTTACTAACATGTGGGGGCTTGTGCCAAAGTTGGGAGAGCTGTCCCACAGAGTAGTTAAGCAACAGCCTGACATAGTCATACTCACGGATTCATACCTTACAGACAATGTCCCAGACACTACCATCACTATCCCCGGGTATGTCCCACTGGCAGGACAGACCCAGCAGAGGTGGTGGCACAGCGGTATACAGTCAGGAGGGAGTTGCCTTGGGAGTCCTCAACATTGACTCTGGACCCCATGAGGTCACATGGTATCAGGCCAAACATGGGCAAGGAAACCTCCTGCTGATTACCACCTGCCGCCCTCCCTCAGCTGATGAATCAGTACTCCTCCATGTTGAACACCACTTGGAGGAAGCACTGAGGTTGGCAAGGACACAGAATGTACTCTGGGTGGGGGACTACACTGTCCATCACCAAGAGTGGCTCGGGAGCATCACTGCTGACCGAGTCCTAAAGGACATAGCTGCTAGACTGGATCTGCGGCAGGTGGTGAGGGAACGAACAAGAGGGAAAAACATACTTGACCTCATACTCACCAATCTGCCTGCCGCAGATGCATCTGTCCATGACAGTATTGGTACGAGTGACCACTACACAGTCCTTATGGAGACGAAGTCCCGTCTTCACATTGAGGATACCCTCCATCGTGTTGTGTGGCACTACCACCGTGTTAAATAGGATAGATTTCAAACAGATCTAGCAATGCAAAACTGGGCATCCATGAGGCGCTGTGGGCCATCATCAGCAGCAAAATTGTACTCAACCATAATCTGTAACCTCATGGCCCGGCATATCCCCCACTCTACCATTACCATCAGGCCGGGGGACCAACCATGGTTCAATGAAGAGTGCAAAAGGGCATGTCAGGAGCAGCACCAGGTGCAAAATGAGGTGTCAAACTGGTGAAGATACAAGCCAGGACTACTTGTGTACATAAGCAGCATGTGATAGACAGAGCTAAGCGATCCCATAACCAACGGATCAGATCTAAGCTCTGCAGTCCTGCCACATCCAGTCATGAATGGTGGTGGACAATTAAACAAATGACTGGAGGAGGTGGTTCCACAAATATCCCCATCCTCAATGATGGGGAGCCCAGCACATCAGTGCGAAAGATAAGACTGAAGCATTTGCAACAATCTTCAGCCAGAAGTGCCAAGTTGATGATCCATCTTGGCCTCCTCCTGAAGTCCCCAGCAACATAGATGCCAGTCTTCAGCCAATTCGATTCACTCCGTGTGATATCAAGAAGTGACTCCAGGCACTGGATACTGCAAAGACTATGGGCCCTGACAACATTCCGGCAATAGTACTGAAGACCTGTTCTCCAGAACTTGCTGCACCCCAAGCCAAGCTGTTCCAGTACAGCTACAAAACTAGTATCTACCCGGCGATGTGGAAAATTGCCCAGTTATGTCCTGTACACAAAAAGCAGGACAAGTCCAACCCGGCCAATTACCCGTCCCATCAGTCTACTCTCATATCATCAGGAAAATGATGGAAGATGTCGTAAACAGTGCTATCAAGCACCACTTGCTTAGCAATAACCTGCTCAGTGACGCTCAGTTTGGGTCCCATTGAATGTCAAGGGGAGATGGTCATGGTCACTCAGCTCCTGATCGCGTTACAGCCTTCGTTCAAACATGGACAAGAGAGCTGAACTCAAGCGGTGAGGTGAGAGTGCCGGCCCTTGACATCAAGGCAGCGTTTGACCGAGTATGGCGTCAAGGAGCCCAAACAAAACTGAAGTCAATAGGAATCAGGGGGAAAACTCTCCGCTGGTTGGAGTCATACCTAGCACAAAGTAAGATGGTTGTGGTTGTTGGAGGTCAATCATCTCAGCTCCAAGATATCACTTCAAGAGTTCCTTATGGTAGTGTCCTAGGCCCAACCATCTTCAGTTGCTTCATGAATGACGTTCCTTCAATCATAAGGTCAGAAGTGGGGATATTCGTTGATGATTGCACAATGTTCAGCACCATTTGCGACTCCTCAGATACTGAAACAGTCTGTGTAGAAATGCAGCAACACCTGGACAAAATCCAGGCTTGGGCTAATAAGTGGCAAGTAACATTCCCGCCACACAAGTGCCAGGCAATGACCATCTGCAAGATGACATTCAATGGCATTCAAGGGAAATCATGCTTAACAAATCTACTGGAGTTTTTTGAGGATGTAACTAGTAGAATAGGTAAGGGAGAACGAGTGGATGTGGTGTATTTGGATTTTCAGAAAGCTTATGATAAGGCTCCACAAAAGAGGTTAGTGTGCAAAATTAAAGCACATGGGATTGTGGGTAATATACTGGATTGGATTGATAATTGGTTGACAGACAGGAAACACGGTAGGAATAAACAGGATTTTTTCCGGGTGGCAGGCAGTAACTAGTGGGGTACTGCAGGGATCAGTGCTTGGGCCCTAGCTATTCACAATATATATTAATGACTTGGGTGAGGGAACTAAATGTTACATTTCCAAGTTTGCAGACGACACAATGCTGGGGGCGAAAGTGAGCAGTCAGGAGGATGCAAAGAGGCTCCAATATGATTTGGATAAGTTGGGTGAGTGGGCAAATGCATGGCAGATGCAGTATAACGTGAATAAATGTGAGGTTATCCACTTTGGTTGTAAAAACCCAAAGGCAGATTATTATCTGAATGATGATAGATTGGGAAAGGGGGATGTGCAACGAGACCTGGGTGTCCTTGTACACCAGTCGCTGAAAGCAAGCATTCAGGTGCAGCAAGCAATTAGGAAGGCGAATGGTATGTTGGCCTTCATTGCAAGAGGATTTGAGTACAGGAGCAAGGATGTCTTACTGCAGTTCTACAGGGTCTTGATGAGACCACATCTGGAGTATGGTGTGCAGTTTTGTTCTTCTTACCTGAGGAAGGATGTTCTTGCCATGGAGGGAGTGCAAAGAAGATTTACTAGGCTGATTCCTGGGATGGCAGGATTGACGTATGAGGAGAGATTGGGTCGACTAGGCCTATATGCACTAGAGTTTAGAAGAATGAGAGGGGATCTCATAGAGACCTGTAAAATTCTAACAGGTCTAGACAGGCTAGATGCAGGGAAGATGTTCCCGATGGCAGGGGAGCCCAGAACCAGGGACCACAGTCTCAGGATACGGGGTATTCCATTTAGAACCGAGATGAGGAGAAATTTCTTCACTCAGAGGGTGGTGAACCTATGGAATTCTCTACCGCAGACGACAGTGGAGGCCAAATCATTAAATATATTCAAGAAGGAGATAGATATATTTCTTATTGCCAAAGGGATCAAGGGATATGGGGAAAAGCAGAAACTGAATTAGTCGATCAACCATGATCTTTTTTGAATGGCGGAGCAGGCCCAAAGGGCCGAATGGCCTACTCCTGCTCCTATTATCCATGTTTCTATGTTACTAGGGCATTACGATCACTGAATCCCATACTATCAACATCCTGGGGGTTACCATTGACCAGAAACTGAACTGGAGTAGCCATATAAATACCGTGGTGAGTAACTCACCTCCTGACTCCCCAAAGCCTGTCCACCATCTACAAGGCACAAGTCAGGAGTGTGATGGAATACTCTCCACTTGCCTGGATGGGTGCAGCTCTAACAACACTCAATAAGCTGAACACTATCCAGGACAAAGCAGCCCACTTGATTGGCACCCCATCCACAAACATTCACTCCCTCCACCACTGACGTACAGTGGCAGCAGTATGTGTACCATCTACAAGATGCACCAAGGCTCCTTCGACAGCACCTTCCAAACCCCCGACCTCTACCACCTAGAAGGACAAGGGCAGCAAATGGTTGGGAACATCACCACCTGTAAGTTCCCCTCCAAGACACACATCATCCTGACTTGGAACTATATCATCGTTCCTTCACTGTCGCTGGGTCCAAATCCTGGAACTGCCTTCCTAACCCACATGGACTGCAGTGGTTCAAGAAGGCAGCTCACCACCACCTTCTCAAGGGCAATTAGGGATGGGCAACAAATGATGGCCTAGCCAGCGACGCCCACATCCCATGAATGAATAAAAAAAAACTTCCCCCAGTCACAAAGGCTCTTGCTGTTTACTTGGCTGAAGACGTGTGACTTCCAGTAAGTGTGTTTCTAAACCAAGTCCCAAAGTCCTTCCAGTGACCTTTTAAAAAAAAACAAATTTCAGCATCTATGTAATCTCTGCTGTCCTCCAAAGGAATCTATTCCCACAATTTTAAAACACGAGTCCTCATACTATATTAAAAAATGGAAGTACTTTCATAACACTGTGAAGAACCTTGGCACATCCTAAGGTCATGAAAGGCACTATATAAATGCAAGTCTTTCTTTCATAAACTTGAGCTCATCCAAAATGCTCGTATCCTATCTAGCACTGAGTCCCAGTCACACTTCAGTCCTAAGCTCCCTGACCTACATTGGGTCTAGTATTCTTTGGGCCTCCTTATCTCGAGAGACAATGGATATGCGCCTGGAGGTGGTCAGTGGTTTGTGAAGCAGCGCCTGGAGTGGCTATAAAGGCCAATTCTGGAGTGACAGGCTCTTCCACAGGTGCTGCAGAGAAATTTGTTTGTTGGGGCTGTTGCACAGTTGGCTCTCCCCTTGCGCCTCTGTCTTTTTTCCTGCCAACTACTAAGTCTCTTCGACTCGCCACAATTTAGCCCTGTCTTTATGGCTGCCCGCCAGCTCTGGGTCTAGTAGCACCTCGATTTTAAAATTATCAACCTTGTTTTCAAATCCATCCACGGCTTCACCCCTCCCAGTCTCTGTAACCTCCTCAAGCCCTACAAACCTACGAGATCTCTGCACTCCTACAATTCTGGCCTCTTGCATATTTCCAATTTTAATCACTCCACCATTGGCAGCTGTGCCTTCAACTACCTGAGCCCTAAGCTCTGGAATTCCCTTTCTAAACCTCTCTGCTATCCACCTTTCTCTCCTCCTTTAAGACACTCCTTACCTCACTCCACTTTACTTAACCTTAGGAAACGGAGAGAGCCAGACCTGCGTAGGAGCACCTAACATCGGGAGAAAATAAATCAGCACAAGGCTCCAGGCCTTCATTTCACTTACTTTCCGGGAACCGGACCTGTGTGAGAACACCTAACATCGGGGGTAACATACTAGCATGGTTAGAGGATTGGTTAGCTGACAGGAAACAGAGAGTAAGCATAAATGGGTAATTTTTGGGTTGGCAAGCTGTAACTAGTGGATTGCCACAGGGATCAATGCTGGGGCCTCAACTATTTACAATCTATATCAATGACTTAGATGAAGGGACAGAATGCATGGCTGTTAAATTTGCTGATGACACAAAGCTGGGTAGGAGAGTATCTTGTGAAGAGGACATAAAGGGCTGAATTTTACCGGCCCCTCGATGCCACCAATCGCGGCGCAGGGGCTGTTAAAATGTTGTGGGGAGAGGCCCGCCTCGACCCGCGACGTCGAGAAGGACCCGCCGCACATTACAGGTGGCAGGGGGACCTTGTTGCGGCCCCCCGTCACCTGGCGACAGGCCCTTCATCTGCATATTTAAATTGACAGTAATGATATTCAAATGAACTTACCTGCCGTCCAACGCCGATTTTACAGCCTCCGTTCGGCCTTTGCGAGCCTTTGGAACTCCGCACGGAGTTCCGAGGTGAGAACCTGGTGGGGAGGGGGGAGTAATAAAAATTTCAGGGCGGGAAGGGTGGAGGAGCGGGGAAATCAATTTTTATTTGATGTGGGGATGGTTGGAAGAGGGTTATAGGCCAAATGTTATAAGTTTAGGGGGTAAAGTTCGGGTAGGGAAAAAGGAATGTGTTGGTCATTTTGGGCATTGAAATGACCGTTGCGGGACTGGGGAAGGGCCATCCACATATTTCTTATTGTTGAATAACAATTTAATATTGCTGTCAGTTTAAAAATTTAAAGTAATTCTAAGGGCTTAAAGCCCTTTAAAAATGGCGCCGGACGCTGTTAACGGGGACACGGAGGCCACTCCAATACGTCATCGGGGGTGGGCGCTCCGCCCCCACTATTTAAATGAGCCCCCGTGTGAAGTATCGCAGGGGGTCTGCAGCGGCTGCTGAATGCGAGCACCCCGCCGAGTTCAAAGGGTGCCACCACGGAGCACGATGCCCGAATAAAATTCAGCTCAAGGAGTCTGCAAAGAGATATAGATAGGATAAGTGAGTAGGCAAAGATTTGGCAGATGGGTATCATGTTGGACAAAGTGTGAACTTGTCCACTTTGGCCAGAAAAATAGAAAAGGCACATATTATTTAAGTGGAGAGAGTTTGCAGAATCCTGAGATGCAGAAGGATCTGGGTGTCCTTGCAGCTTTGACAGTAGCGGAGGTGCGGGAGCGAACTTGCAGCTGGGAAGTCAATTTCAGTTAGATTTGTTGGGAATTTAGAATAGAGGGAATGGAAGTTAAGGCAGTTGTATGTTCCTCCTGCAGAATGTGGGAGGTAAGGGTCGCCAAGAGTGTCCCTGCTGACTGCATCTGCGGGAAGTGCACCCAACTCCAGCTCCTCGAGAACCGCGTTAGGGAACTGGAGCTGGAGCTGGATGAACTTCGGATCATTCGGGAGGCGAAGGGGGTTATTGAGAGGAGTTATGGGGAGGTAGTCACACCTCAGGTAAAAGAAGTAGGTAGATGGGTTACCGTCAGGGGAAGGAGAGGGAACCAGCAGGCAGTGCAGGGATCCCCTGTGGCCGTTTCCCTCAACAACAGGTATACCGTTTTGGATACTGTTGCGGGGGACGACTTACCAGGGGTAAGCAATGGGGTACAGGTATCTGGCACAGAGTCTGTCCCTGTTGCTCAGAAGGGAAGGGGGAAGAGGAGCAGAGCATTAGTCATTGGGGACTCCATAGTTAGGGGAACAGATAGGAGGTTCTGTGGGAACGAGAGAGACTCACGGTTGGTGTGTTGCCTCCCAGGTGCCAGGGTTCGTGATGTCTCGGATCGTGTTTTTGGGATCCTCAAGGGGGAGGGGGAGCAGCCCCAAGTCGTGGTCCACATAGGCACCAACGACATAGGTAGGAAGAGAGATGGGGATTTAAGACAGAAATTCAGGGAGCTAGGGTGGAAGCTTAGAGCAAGAACAAACAGAGTTGTTATCTCTGGGTTGTTGCCCGTGCCACGTGATAGCGAAGCGAGGAATAGGGAGAGAGAGGAGTTGAACACGTGGCTGCAGGGATGGTGCAGGAGGGAGGGTTTTGATTTCCTGGATAATTGGGGCTCTTTCTGGGGTAGGTGGGACCTCTACAAACAGGATGGTCTTCACCTGAACCAGAGGGGTACCAATATCCTGGGGGGGAGATTTGCTAGTGCTCTTCGGGGGGGTTTAAACTAATTCAGCAGGGGAATGGGAACCTAAATTGTCGTACCAGTGTACAGGATGTTGAGAGTAGTGAGGGCAGGGATAAGGTTACAAGGACGCAAGAGGGCACTGGCAAGCAAGAACCTGGTTTAAAGTGTGTCTACTTCAACGCCAGGAGCATCCGGAATAAGGTGGGTGAGCTTGCAGCATGGGTTGGTACCTGGGATCTCGATGTAGTGGCCATTTCGGAGACATGGGTAGAGCAGGGACAGGAATGGATGTTGCAGGTTCCGGGATTTAGATGTTTCAGTAAGAACAGAGAAGAGGGTAAAAGAGGGGGGGGGTGTGGCATTGTTAATCAAGGAGAGTATTACAGCGACAGAAAGGACGTTTGAGGACTCGTCTACTGAGGTAGTATGGGCCGAGGTTAGAAACAGGAGGTGAGGTCACCCTGTTGGGAGTCTTTTATAGACCTCCGAATAGTTCCAGAGATGCAGAGGAAAGGATAGCGAAGATGATTCTCGACAGGGGCGTGAGTAACAGGGTAGTTGTTATGGGGGACTTTAACTTTCCAAATATCGACTGGAAATACTATAGTTCGAGTACTTTAGATGGGTCAGTTTTTGTCCAGTGTGTGCAGGAGGATTTTCTGACACAGCATGTAGACAGGCCAACCAGGGGCGATGCCACATTGGATTTGGTACTGGGTAATGAACCCGGCCAGGTGTTAGATTTAGATGTAGGTGAGCACTTTGGTGATAGTGATCACAATTCGGTTAGGTTTACCTTAGCGATGGGCAGTTACAGGGATATACCGCAGGGCAAAAATTATAGCTGGGGGAAAGGAAATTATGATGCGATTAGGCAAGATTTAGGATGCGTAGGATGGGGAAGGAAACTGCAGGGGATGGGAACAATCGAAATGTGGAGCTTATTCAAGCAGCAGCTACTGCGTTTTCTTGATAAGTATGTACCTGTGAGGCAGGGAGGAAGTTGTCGAGCGAGGGAGCCGTGGTTTACTAAAGAACTTGAAGCGCTTGTCAAGAGGAAGAAGAAGGCTTATGTTAGGATGAGATGTGAAGGCTCAGTTAGGGCGCTTGAGAGTTACAAGCTAGCCAGGAAGGATCTAAAGGGAGAGCTAAGAAGAGCAAGGAGAGGACACGAGAAGTCATTGGCGGATAGGATCAGGGAAAACCCTAAGGCTTTCTATAGGTATATCAGGAATAAAAGAATGACTAGAGTTAGATTAGGGCCAATCAAGGATAGTAGTGGGAAGTTGTGTGTGGAATCAGAGGAGATAGGGGGAGCGTAAAATGAATATTTTACGTCAGTATTTACAGTAGAGAAAGAAAATGTTGTCGAGGAGAATACTGAGATTCAGACTACTAGGCTAGATGGGATTGAGGTTCACAAGGAGGAGGTGTTAGCAATTTTGGAAAGAGTGAAAATAGATAAGTCCCCTGGGCCAGATGGGATTTATCCTAGGATTCTCTGGGAAGCTAGGGAGGAGATTGCAGAGCCTTTGTCCTTGATCTTTATGTCGTCATTGTTGACAGGAACAGTGCCGGAAGACTGGAGGATAGCAAATGTTGTCCCCTTGTTCAAGAAGGGGAGTAGAGACAGCCCTGGTAATTATAGACCTGTGAGCCTTACTTCGGTTGTGGGTAAAATGTTGGAAAAGGTTATAAGAGACAGGATTTATAATCATCTTGAAAAGAATAAGTTCAGAATTAGAATTAGAATTAGAATGAGAATATTACAGCGCAGTACAGGCCCTTCGGCCCTCGATGTTGCGCCGAGCTGTGAAACCATCTGACCTACACTATTCCATTTTCATCCATGTGTCTATCCAATGTCCACTTAAATGCCCTTAAAGTTGGCGAATCTACTACTGCTGCAGGCAGGGCATTCCACGCCCTTACTACTCTCTGAGTAAAGAAACTACCTCTCACATCTGTCCTATATCTATCACCCCTCAACTTGAAGCTATGTCCCCTCGTGTTTGCCATCACCATCCGAGGAAAAAGGCGCTCACTATCCACCCTATCTAACCCTCTGATTATCTTATATGTCTCTATTAAGTCACCTCTCCTCCTCCTTCTCTCCAACGAAAACAACCTCAAGTCCCTCAGCCTTTCCTCGTAAGACCTTCCCTCCATACCAGGCAACACCCTAGTAAATCTCCTCTGCACCCTTTCCATAGCTTCCACATCCTTTCTATAATGCGGTGACCAGAACTGCACGCAATACTCCAGGTGCGGTCTCACCAGAGTCTTGTACAGCTGCAGCATGACCTCGTGGCTCCGAAACGCGACCCCCCTACTAATAAAAGCTAACACACCATATGCCTTCTTGACAGCCCTATTAACCTGGTTAGCAACCTTCAGGGATTTATGCACCTGGACACCAAGATCTCTCTGCTCATCTACACTAACAAGAATCTTTCCATTAGCCCAGTACTCTGCATTCCTGTTACTCCTTCCAAAGTGAATCACCTCACACTTTTCCGCATTAAACTCCATTTGCCATCTCTCAGCCCAGCTCTGCAGCCTATCTATGTCTCTCTGTACCCTACAACATCCTTCGGCACTATCCACAACTCCACCGACCTTAGTGTCATCTGCAAATTTACTAACCCACCCTTCTACACCCTCTTCCAGGTCATTTATAAAAATTACAAACAGCAATGGCCCCAAAACAGATCCTTGCGGTACACCACTAGTAACTAAACTCCAGGATGAACATTTGCCATCAACCACCACCCTCTGTCTTCTTTCAGCTAGCCAATCTCTGATCCAAAGCTCTAAATCACCTTCAACCCCATACTTCCGTATTTTCTGCAATAGCCTACCGTGGGGAACCTTATCAAACGCCTTACTGAAATCCATATACACCACATCCACTGCTTTACCCTCATCCACCTGTTTGGTCACCTTCTCGAAAAACTCAATAAGGTTTGTGAGGCACGACCTACCCGTCACAAAACCGTGCTGACTATCTCTAATGTACTTATTCTTTTCAAGATGATTATAAATCCTGTCTCTTATAACCTTTTCCAACATTTTACCCACAACCGAAGTAAGGCTCACAGGTCTATAATTACCAGGGCTGTCTCTACTCCCCTTCTTGAACAAGGGGACAACATTTGCTATCCTCCAGTCTTCCGGCACTATTCCTGTCAACAATGACGACATAAAGATCAAGGACAAAGGCTCTGCAATCTCCTCCCTAGCTTCCCAGAGAATCCTAGGATAAATCCCATCTGGCCCAGGGGACTTATCTATTTTCACTCTTTCCAAAATTGCTAACACCTCCTCCTTGTGAACCTCAATCCCATCTAGCCTCGTAGCCTGAATCTCAGTATTCTCAACAACATTTTCTTTCTCTGCTGTAAATACTGACGCAAAATATTCATTTAACACTTCCCCTATCTCCTCTGATTCCACACACAACTTCCCACTACTATCCTTGATTGGCCCTAATCGAACTCTAGTCATTCTTTTATTCCTGATATACCTATAGAAAGCTTTAGGGTTTTCCCTGATCCGATCCACCAATGACTTCTCGTGTCCTCTCCTTGCTCTTCTTAGCTCTCCCTTTAGATCCTTCCTGGCTAGCTTGTAGCTCTCAAGCGCCCTAACTGAGCCTTCACGTCTCATCCTAACATAAGCCTTCTTCTTCCTCTTGACAAGCGCTTCAACTTCTTTAGTAAACCACGGCTCCCTCGCACGACAACTTCCTCCCTGCCTGACAGGTACATACTTATCAAGGACACGCAGTAGCTGCTCCTTGAATAAGCTCCACATTTCGATTGTTCCCATCCCCTGCAGTTTCCTTCCCCATCCTACGCATCCTAAATCTTGCCTAATCGCATCATAATTTCCTTTCCCCCAGTTATAATTCTTGCCCTGCGGTATATACCTGTCCCTGCCCATCGCTAAGGTAAACCTAACCGAATTGTGATCACTGTCACCAAAGTGCTCACCTACATCTAAATCTAACACCTGGCCGGGTTCATTTCCCAGTACCAAATCCAATGTGGCATCGCCCCTGGTTGGTCTGTCTACATACTGTGGCAGAAAATCCTCCTGCACACACTGGACAAAAACTGACCCATCTAAAGTACTCGAACTATAGTATTTCCAGTCGATATTTGAAAAGTTAAAGTCCCCCATAACAACTACCCTGTTACTCTCACCCCTGTCGAGAATCATCTTCGCTGTCCTTTCCTCTACATCTCTGGAACTATTCAGAGGTCTATAAAAGACTCCCAACAGGGTAACCTCACCTCTCCTGTTTCTAACCTCAGCCCATACTACCTCAGTAGACGAGTCCTCAAACGTCCTTTCTGTCGCTGTAATACTCTCCTTGATTAACAATGCCACACCCCCCCCTCTTTTACCATCTTCTCTGTTCTTACTGAAACATCTAAATCCCGGAATATGCAACATCCATTCCTGCCCCTGCTCTACCCATGTCTCCGAAATGGCCACTACATCGAGATCCCAGGTACCAACCCATGCTGCAAGCTCACCCACCTTATTCCGGATGCTCCTGGCGTTGAAATAGACACACTTTAAACCAGGTTCTTGCTTGCCAGTGCCCTCTTGCGTCCTTGTAACCATATCCCTGACCTCACTACTCTCAACATCCTGTACACTGGCACTACAATTTGGTTTCCCATTCCCCTGCTGAATTAGTTTAAACCCCCCCGAAGAGCACTAGCAAACCTCCCCCCCAGGATATTGGTACCCCTCTGGTTCAGGTGAAGACCATCCTGTTTGTAGAGGTCCCACCTACCCCAGAAAGAGCCCCAATTATCCAGGAAACCAAATCCCTCCCTCCTGCACCATCCCTGCAGCGATAGTCAGCACGGTTTTGTGACGGGTAGGTCGTGCCTCACAAACCTTATTGAGTTTTTCGAGAAGGTGACCAAACAGGTGGATGAGGGTAAAGCAGTGGATGTGGTGTATATGGATTTCTGTAAGGCGTTTGATAAGGTTCCCCACGGTAGGCTATTGCAGAAAATACGGAAGTATGGGGTTGAAGGTGATTTAGAGCTTTGGATCAGAAATTGGCTAGCTGAAAGAAGACAGAGGGTGGTGGTTGATGGCAAATGTTCATCCTGGAGTTTAGTTACTAGTGGTGTACCGCAAGGATCTGTTTTGGGGCCACTGCTGTTTGTCATTTTTATAAATGACCTGGAAGAGGGTGTAGAAGGGTGGGTTAGTAAATTTGCGGATGACACTAAGGTCAGTGGAGTTGTGGATCGTGCCGAAGGATGTTGTAGGGTACAGAGGGACATAGATAGGCTGCAGAGCTGGGCTGAGAGATGGCAAATGGAGTTTAATGCGGAAAAGTGCGAGGTGATTCACTTTGGAAGGAGTAACAGGAATGCAGAGTACTGGGCTAATGGGAAGATTCTTGGTAGTGTTGATGAACAGAGAGATCTTGGTGTCCAGGTACATAAATCCCTGAAGGTTGCTACCCAGGTTAATAGGGCTGTTAAGAAGGCATATGGTGTGTTAGCTTTTATTAGTAGGGGGGTCGAGTTTCGGAGCCACGAGGTCATGCTGCAGCTGTACAAAACTCTGGTGAGACCACACCTGGAGTATTGCGTGCAGTTCTGGTCATCGCATTATAGGAAGGATGTGGAAGCTTTGGAAAGGGTGCAGAGGAGGTTTACTAGGATGTTGCCTGGTGTGGAGGGAAGGTCTTACGAGGAAAGGCTGAGGGACTTGAGGTTGTTTTCGTTGGAGAGAAGGAGGAGGAGAGGTGACTTAATAGAGACATATAAGATAATCATCAGAGGGTTAGATAGGGTGGATAGTGAGAGTCTTTTTCCTCGGATGGTGATGGCAAACACGAGGGGACATAGCTTTAAGTTGAGGGGTGATAGATATAGGACAGATGTCAGAGGTAGTTTCTTTACTCAGAGAGTAGTAGGGGCGTGGAACGCCCTGCCTGCAGCAGTAGTAGACTCGCCAACTTTAAGGGCATTTAAGTGGTCATTGGATAGACATATGGATGAAAATGGAATAGTGTAGGTCAGATGGTTTCACAGGTCGGCTCAACATCGAGGGCCGAAGGGCCTGTACTGCGCTGTAATGTTCTAATTCTAATTCTAATTCTAGTACATGAAACACAAAAAGGTATTATGCAGGTACAGCAAGTGATTAAGAAGGTAAATGCAATATTGTCCTTTATTGCAAGGGGAATGGAATATAAAAGTAGAGATGGTTTGCTACAGTTGTACAGGGCATTAGTGAGACCACATCTAGAGTATTATGTACAGTTTTGGTCTCCTTACTTAAGAAAGAATATAATTGCATTGGAAGCAGTTCAGAGAAGGTTCTCTCGACTGACTCCTGGGATGAAAGGTTTATCTTATGAGGAAAGATTGGACAGGTTGGGTCTGTATTCATTGGCGTTCAGAAGGATGAGATGTGATCTTATTGAAACATAAAAGAGCCTGAGGGGACTTGACAGGGTGAATGTTGAAAGGATGTTTCCCCTTGTGGGAGAGAATAAAACTAGGGGGTACAGTTTAAAAATAAGGGGTCTCCCATTTAAGACAGAGATCAGGAGAAATTTTTTCTCTCAGAGGGTTGTGAATCTGTGGAACTCTCTTCCCCGGAGAGCAGTGGAGGCAGGGTCATTGAATATTTTCAAGGCAGAGGTAGACAGATTCTTGACAAACAAGCGAGTCAAACGGTATTGGGCTATGCAGGAACTGATGGCGGAGCAAGCTCGAGGGGTCGAATGGCCTACTCCTGCTCCTAGTTCGTATTTTCGTAAAACCTGCCTCTTTGACCCAGCTTTTGGCATGGTTCCTAATATCTCCTTATGTGGCTCAGTGGCAATTTTCTGTCTGATAACATGCCTATGAGGTGCTATATAAATGCAAGTTGTTGTTGAACCAGTATTAGTCTCCTGATGATGGTAGATTAAGTAACGAATATTGTTAGGTCATGGTATTAAATTGTGGGAGTATGTGCCTCTGTTACTGTTCTGATGGCCCATAACACCTCTTGGACATCCACTTTTGAACTGCTAGATCTGTCCCACTTATCACGCTGGTAGTGCCACTGGAAATGTGAATCCTGAATGGTGAAAGATGAACGAAGTCAGAACCATCAGTGACTTTTAAAAGAGAATGGATTGAAGCTGCTATCAACGTAAGGGGCAGCTGTAGCTTCTAAGTGGAGTGTCAAATTCAGAGAGAACCTTTGGTGCAGAGAATATGTTGAGAGAATGTCTGGTCGCCAGACCATCTGGCTGTTTAAAGTAAGCTTGAGTTTCTTTTTAATTCAGTTTTTTTTTGTTCTCTACATTTTCATCACATTTTAAATTTACTGTGTGTCACCAAAGCACATTGTAGGGGAGCACAGGTGTGTGTCTGGGACATACAAATTGGGGCTTGGAGGACACAGAGTTAGGCTGGTAGTTGTGATTCTGGAATTTTGTGGAGTGCAGGACAATTTATGTATGGCAGATTGACTAAGTAAGTGTTTGTTGTCATGGAAGCAGCCACAGGAAATGCGCTATGTGGCAGATTGGGTTTGATTGCATTTGCCAGGAGTGTGGGTGTCTGTAATGTGGGTTTAATAAACACTATGGCGCAATGCAATTATGGCTGCGTATGGTGTAAATTACCAGCACAAGCGTGACAAGTGAAACATTTGTAAACTCTGAGTGCTTGAACCAGCTCCATCTTTATTTATCTGTAACTATGGTATCTGAGGGAGAATGCAAAACATTGACAGTTGTAAAAGGACGGTAATCCTTGAAGGCCAGTGCCATTATTCAAATGTGGAGGGGAGCTCCAAATAAAAACCCAATTCTTTAATAGTATATAAACAGATCCATCTTAATAACATTGAGTACTGTTGAAGAGATTTTTGGTAAAGAAGGAAAGAAGCAAATTAGTTTTTTTTATTAACCCACTTGCTAATCTGATGAAACTGTCTACTTGTTTGACATCTAAGGTACACCGTGCTGAATTTGACCTTCCTCATTGCTAAGCTTTGTAAAGAGTTTTATTTTTAACATATTAAAATTCTTGTGATGAATATGCATCCTGTTGTCACATTTCTTACATCCTGTATCTCAATTTTGCCACATATTTTGTAATGTCTGAAATAATATAGAGTCATCGAGTTATACAGCACAGAAACAGGCCCTTTGGCCCATCTTATTTTTAATGGGCAATGATATAACGTCTACCAAATAATATTTACCTTCCCCTAGCCCACCATGCCAAACTTCCCCTAAGATTCCCTCTGCTTTAGCCCTGAACCACTATTTTATTCTAGTTTCCCTTCTATCTGCCCTCATTTCCTTTCTGAGCTCATCTTGTACATGGTGCTCTTTCTTCCTGGCCCCATGTTATCTGGCATTGTAAATGTTTTCCTCTCCTCAGCTACTGTCCCAATCCCTATTAAAACTATTATCAGCCCCCTGCTGAAAAATTGACTCTTGGTCCCTCAGTTCTTGAAAACTACTGCCCATCTCCAATCTCCATTTCCTCTGGAAGTCCTTTAATGTGTTGTCGCTTCTCAAATCTGTGTCCATATATTCAGGTTTCCAACCCTGCCACAGCATTGAAATGGTCTCAATCAAAGTCACAAAAGGTATCGGCTGTGACTGTGACCGTGGTGAACTATCACTCGTCATCCTTCTTTACCTTTCTGCTACTTTGCCATCATGCCATCCTCCTCCAATGTCACTCCCCTGCTGATTGGGACTTCCCTCAGTTGTGTAAGAAAAGGGTAATTGAACTGACATGAAGTGTGCTAACAGAATACTGCCATTGCTTTTTTCTTTATATTGTAATAATGTTACCTTTTAGCCTTTGCTTCTTCATTAGGGAATTATGATTCAATTCAAAAGTAGTGACCATTGAACTTTTGCACTGAGACTGACCCTACACTACAGGCGGTTTTAATATGAAGCAACCACCTGTTTAATAAGGCAAGTTAATTGAAAACATGCCATTGCATACTGGTTCCTAAGTTTCAAGGAGGTTGTAATCACTGTTGTGGATGCAAGGACAAAGTTAGTCCTCCAAAAGGAAACCATATGGCTAAATATTATCTATTTAATTAAGGTTTCCGTAAAATTAGGGAGTTAGTTGGTGTGCAATAGTAGGGGCAAATATCTACTTATAATTAAAAGCTTCATTGGGAAATAGTAATTATAGGTAAAGAGAGAATGGCGGCAAAATTTGGCTCTGTAGCACCTGTATTTTCATTTCAGGTGCAAAATGGTTTTGCACCACCATACACTTCCGGTGTGGCCCCCCAAACGGGCCATTTTGGTGAGAGCATTAGCGTGGACATTAGGAGTGTGCGCTGATAGTGTGCAGAGCAGGCAGATCATGAGTCAGTCAGTGTGTAATGCTGATTTGCCACCAGCGATGCCATTTTTAACCCCAATACTCCAGCTAATGCCCTCTGTTAAACATACACAGCGGAACATGTGTTCAACAGCAGGAAGGACCTCCTCGCCCTCCAACTACTTTCGGGTTAGTTGCTGAATGATTTCTACTAGCTCTGTCTGAATTTTTAGAAATGCTGAGTTTTCTGTTGCTGTTTAACATTGGTGAAGTCTACAGGGAGAAGGCCTTGGTATGACTTCAAGGATTCAGCTCAGACCATTTGCTTCCAGTGAGTGACACAGAGGGGGGAAAGCTACTCGCAGAGAGAGGAGAAGGGGTGGAAAAGGGCTTTTAGCAGGAGATCTTATCCACCCACGGTCTTCAGGGAGCAATTCTTTTACCTCAGCCTCACTGATGAACAATGTATGCGATGTCTCCATTTTACAAAGGAGGTGTTCTCATGTTTGTCGCCTCTTGCAGGCAGACCTGCAGCCTCAGAACTGGGTGAGGACAGCTGACAGCTCTGCAAGTAGCTGTGAAGGTGACTGCGGCCATGAATTTCAAAAACACCATTCCCATTCATATAAGAACCTATATTGAGGAGCAAAGAACTACAAGAGTGAGAGAAGCTGTTGTAATGGCAGACGAGTATGAGCTTACTCATAAACCCTTTATGCAGGGAAAACCCTTCCACAATAATTCCCAGAGGTTCAGGAAGGACAGAAAGTGGGATAGCGACATAAGATGGGGTGCTGGTGTTAGGGAAACCAACAGTGAGAATGCAAGAAGCCCTCCACCAGTAAGCAAAGAAAGTGCAAAGGGCAGAAATGTCTTCCATAGACCTGTGTGTTCCCATTGCAGTAAAACAGGGTATGTGAGAGCTGTCTGCTAGAAGTTGAAGAAGAAGCCAGTACATTTTGTAGGCGTTAATAAGGCTAGCCAAAAAAGGGTGCCCTAGCAGGCAGCAAGGCAGACAAGCCTGTGGACATGACCACAAAAAATACTGCCATAGATGTGGCAGAAACAGAAAAGGTTCCTGAGGGTTACCAAGATTTTCTTTTAAATGGAAAGGTAACCCTGTGCCCCTCTGATGAGACAGGCAAATCCATTGTCCTGCTCAGAGATTCAGGCACCACTCATTCTTTAATACTTGATAAAGGCATGACCTTTCCACCAGAGAGCTCGCTAAAGGTAAACGTTCTGGTAAAAAGCATTGAAGGTGGGTATATGTCTGTGCCCCTACATCGGGTGCACCTGCAGTATGACCTAGTCTCTGGACCAGTTACAGTAGGGATTGTTCCCAGTCTGACTGTGGCTGGAATAGATTTGCTGCTCGGCAATGATTAGGCTGGAGGTCAGGTGGTAGCAGCCGCAGAGGTCTTAGTCCAGCCAAGTGAGGCCAAGGAGACAGAACAAGTACAGGAGGAAGTTCCTGCAATGTTCCCTGACTGTGTGATAACCAGGTCCATGACTAAGCAAGCTCCATCAGAATGGGCTGAGCCAGTAATTCAGCCAGAGGACCCCGAGGTCTGGCTGGCTGAAACATTTTTTGGAGATTTAGGGAAGAAGAAGGAAGTATACAGTAAATCCTCTTCAATTGAAGCCCAGCAGGCAGACCCTGATTTAAAAAGACTAGCGCTGACCACCTGTTCTGAGGCAAAGGCAGAGAAAATGCCTGAATGTTTAAAAATGGAGTAATAATGTTGAAATGGTGACCTTCACAGCAACCTGCAGAGGAGGAGTTGTCCACCAAATTGTGGTCCCCCGAATACTGAATATCATAGGGAGATTTTGAGGATTGCCCATGAACTCCCAATAGCTGGGCACGTGGGTATCAGAAAGACCCAGGCCCAGATAAGCATCAAATCCACAAGGATGTGGTCATATTTTGCAAGACCTGCCATACCTGCCAGGCTGTTGGGAAACCACAACCCACCATCCAACCTGCTCCACTAATCCCTCTCCCCGCTTTTGAGGAACCCTTCACCAGAGTTCTGGCCAGTTGCATGGGACCACTTCCTAAAACTAGGAACGGTTACAAAACCTCCTAACCATCATGGACATGGCCACCCAATTCCCAGAAGCCATACTCTTAAGAAAAACTACTACCAAAGCCGTAGTCGAGGGGCTGACACAGTTTTTCACACGATATAACCTGTCCAAATAAATTCCGTCTGATCAAGGAACTATTTTCACGTCCCGAACATTCTAGGAAGTTTTACTGAGCCTTGGTATTGACCAGCTGAAGCCTTCAGCATACCACCTACAATCTCAAGGGGCTCTGGAACGATACCAACAAACCCAGAAAACCACGATCAGGGCATATTGCTGTGATTAACCCATGATTGGGATAACGAAGTAACTTTCTTGCTGTTTGCTACCAAAGATTCACCAAATGAATCCTTAGGTTTTAGCCGATTTGAATTGGCTTGTGGACATGAGGAGAGAGGCCCCTGAAATTGATCAGGAAAAATTATTAGATCAAAGGGAGGAAACTTCATTACTAAATTACATGTCCACATTTTGTGAGAAACCTTTTAAAGCCTGTGCTGTAGCAAAAGAACACCTGAAAGCAGCTCAGCAAAACATAAAAAGGGCACGCAGACAAGTCTGCATCCCGAGGATTGAAACCAGGGGACAAGGTTCTGGTGCTGCTACTATTGCAAGGCGAACCTTTAAAAGCCAGATTTAGTGGCCCACACAGTATAGAGAAAAAGATGAATGATGTGAATTACTTGATTGACCAGAGGTAAAAGCAAAGACTGTGCCACATCAATATACTAAAACAATACCACAGCCGTGAACTAGATAGACCAGTAAGTGTAAGTCAGGCAGTAAGAGCAGTAGAGGAAGATAGCCCTAGTGAAGATGAACTAGGCAAAGAAGAAAACCCAGAAAATTCTCAAATTGAACCCCCCACCATAAAATTGGAAAATATAGAAATATTGAGGAGACTAGACACCATATTCGACTATCTCTCTGACCAGCAGAGACAGGACTTAGCAACACTGCTAAGGGAGTTTGAGGAAATTTGTCGGGACAAGCCAGGTCGCACATCTTTAATACATAATATAGGTGTAGGAGCGACCCCACCTACAAAACAGAAACTTTACAGACTGAGCCCCGATAAATTGGCTCAGGTCTGCAAGGAAGTCCAATATATGCTGGACAATGATCTAATTGAACACAGACAAAGCAACTGGAGCTCCCCTATTGTACGAGTACCTGAACCCAATGGATCAACCAGTAACAAGAACAGATTCCTTTCAAATCCCCTGTATTGAGGACTGCATCAACCGAGTAGGAAACTCTACCTACATTAGTAAAATCAATTTACTGAAAAGATTCTGACCATCCAAGCAGAAAGAATTTCAGCATTTGTCACTCACAATGGCTTATTTCAATGTAAAGTAATGCCATTTGGTTTACAGAACGTCCCAGCAACTTTCCAAAGACTAATGAACCAGGTGGTAGCTGGTTTAAACAACTGTGTCATCTACCAGGATGACCTGATCGTTTACAGTGATACCTGGGAAGACCACTTGAACCATTTAAGGGAACTCTTTAAGAGTTTATGGAAAACTCACCTAGTGGCCAATTTAGCAACGAGTGAATTTGCTAAAGCTAAAGTAACCTATTTAGGCTACATTGTAGGCCAAGGTTGGATGTAACCAAGGGCAAGCAAAAGTGTAAGCCCTGGTAGATTTCCCCATTCCAAAAACAAAGAGGAAAATAATGGTGGGAATTTTATATTCTCCCTGCAGGGGGTTTGGAGGAGGGCAGAGCATAAAATCGGGTGGGATGGTGGCAGGGGCAGGGAGGGTGGGGGGGGGAATTTCTGCCACCATCCCACCTCCACCAAAATTTAGTCTGAGATGAGAAGGCCTGTATTTGGCCTTTGCGTCATGTCGCCAATTGAGCCCCTTAACTGGGCAATTAATACCCAATTAAGGGCTCTTCCTACCGCAGCCATAATTAGCCATGTGATGGGCAGCCCTGTCGCCGCATGGGAAGCACAGCACAGAAAACTATGGGCTGCTTCCTGGCTCTGGTGTGGGGGTCCCTCATGAAAAGGCACTTAGTGCCTGAACAAGGGACCCGGCATCCAGAAGAGGGGGGCCTGCTGAGGACCGCCCCTCTGCTCTTGCTGCTGACCCCCCCACCCCATTCCCTCCACCCCCTCTACTGCGGCCCCCACCCTGTGAGACCCCTCCCATCCTGACCTACCTGAGGCCTGGTTCCAGCGACGCTCCTGGGCCTCCAGCGGTGGCGCTGCAGCTGCTGGCCTCTGATTGGATGGCAGCACTGAAAGGGCAGGACTCTCAGTGCCAGGGTTCTTGATCCCATGGAAGGCCCGCTGCTGTCCAGTTAAGTGCCTGATTGGCACTAAATTTGGCTGGCCTTCTGTAGAAGAAGTGACGCGGGGATCTTGGCATCGGTTTCTCCGGTTCAGACCCCCACCGCCAGGATAAAATTCCCCCCAATGTGTTTCCTGGGAATGTGTGGCTTTTACCGAAAATTGGTTCCAAATTTTAGCACCCTAGCTGCCCCTCTAACTGACTTGTTGAAGAAAACTGTAAAAGTGGTGTTGTCAGAGCAGTGCCAGCTAACCTTTGAAAAGTTGAAGGCAATCTTAACAAATGACCCAGTACTGACAGCCCCAAATTTCACCAAGCCCTTTAAGAGGGCTATTGACGTCAATGTCGGAGTGGGAGCAGTCTTACTCCAAGATGATAATTTAGGCCTTGAAAGGCCAGTTGGCTATTTTTCAAAAGAAATTAAACTAACACCAATGACAATATTCCACAATAGAAAATGATGCATTCGGGCTCCTACTAGCCCTTCAACATTTTGAAGTTTATGCCAATAACGGACACCAAGAAATTCAAATCTACACCAACCACATCCCCCTAACATTCCATGAAAAGTTCAAAGTTAAAAATGTCAGACTGTTTTGATGGAGCGTACGTCTCTAGCCATTCAAGCTGAAAATTGTACAAAAAGCTGGGAAGAACAACATTTTAGCAGATGCCTTGTCTAGAATGTAAAATATGGTACGACTAAAAAGCTTGTAAATAAATCATGACTGAAAGCCTGAGGAATGCATGGGATGAATGTGTACAAATATGTGCTATCCTATATCTTACTTCCCTTCTTTGTGAAAAAAACAAGAAACAACAAAAAATGAAATACCAAGGAATTTCATTTTTTTCCCTTTTGTAGGGAGGTGTCATACTCAGAAGGAGCCGTGATGAAATAAACAATGAACTGGAGGAATTATGAAATAAAAGTCAACTGTTCAACAGAACCACAAGAAAATGGGCATATTTGTGCCACAGACAAAATGGAGTAGAGGTCAAGTGATCCCTTGTTTACTGTCAATAAGCACATCTGGCTGTTGAGGATGAAACACATGAACCTCATCTGAATTAGCTCTGAGGAGTACCCATTGAAATTGAAAGGAGCCCATTACATATTGATGACTCCTATCTGCAGGAATGAACTAACAAAGGTTCTGTGGACAGACTGACTCCATAGCCCAAACCAAGATGAATAGGTGTGATGTAGCACCATTGTAACAGAATGGTTCCCATTCAGAAGCCAATAGATAGCAATGGCTTCCATATCCTGGACCATTGTATGGTCACACAGGGGGCAAGGGTGCTTTGTCACCTGACAGTCTCAAATGTGATAGATTTTTACCTTAAAAGGTAGCTCTCTGGAGAGAAAGGGTAGATCAACCAAAGACCACAGAAAGCCAGTTCCAGCCAGAGGCTATGAGATACAGTCCAGCTAAACTGAAGAACTTTGCTGAATAACAACTTGAACAACCACTGCAGCAGAAAAATTGCAAAGTGACTTTGAAATTCTCTGTCTGTGAAAGTAAACCAGATAAACACCACCATGTTTGGGCTGTTTTTACCACAGAAGACTACAACACTTCAGCAACTCCAAGACAAGGAACATTCAGGACTTCAAAACCATTCTAAAATTTCCTCCCGAAGAAACTCTGAAGGTTCTTTAAGCAACAGACTCTTGTACAGTAATCTGGACTTAAGTTAGATCCTACCCTTTTCTCTCTATCTATTCTTGTGTATGCATCTGTGCATGAGGTTGCGACCGTTTTGGGAATTGTTTAAAAATAAATAGTTATCTTTCTTTTTTTAACCTACAAGAAAACGTGTTATCTTTCTGTTTATTTGACCCTAAAACAGTCAGGAACTGACACACCATTTTTTAACAAAACACTATATGCGGTCAGTTGGGAGATGAAAAGTGGAAGCCATCCATATCTCTTACATTCTGTCCATAGTGAGGTATTGGACAAACTTAAGGGACTAAATCCAACAAATTCCCAGGACCTGATGGCCTACATCCTAGGGTTCCAAAAGAGATAGATGCAGAGATAGTGAATACGCTGGCTATGATTTTTCAAAGTTCCCTGGATTCTGGAACAGTCCCAACAGATTGGAAGTTAGCAAATGTAACGGCACAGTGGCGCAGTGGTTAGCACTGCAGCCTCACAACTCTAGTGACCCGGGTTCAATTCTGGGTACTGCCTGTGTGGAGTTTGCAAATTCTCCCCGTGTTTGCGTGGGTTTCCTCCGGGTGCTCTGGTTTCCCCCCCACATGCCAAAGACTTGCAGGTTGATAGGTAAATTGGCCATTAGCAATTGCCCCTAGTATAGGTACGTGGTAGGGAAATATAGGGACAGGTGGGGATGTGGTAGGAATATGGAATTAGTGTAGGGTTAGTATAAATGGGTGGCAGGATGTCAGAAATGCTCCATCCATCAATATTGGCGACCACGCTCTGGAAGTGGTTCAAGAGTTCACCTACCTAGGCTCAACTATCACCAGTAACCTGTCTCTAGATGCAGAAATCAACAAGCGCATGGGAAAGGCTTCCACTGCTATGTCCAGACTGGCCAAGAGAGTGTGGGAAAATGGCGCACTGACACGGAACACAAAAGTCCGAGTGTATCAGGCCTGTGTCCTCAGTACCTTGCTCTACGGCAGCGAGGCCTGGACAACGTATGCCAGCCAAGAGCGACGTCTCAATTCATTCCATCTTCGCTGCCTTCGGAGAATACTTGGCATCAGGTGGCAGGACTATATCTCCAACACAGAAGTCCTTGAAGCGGCCAACACCCCCAGCTTATACACACTACTGAGTCAGCGGCGCTTGAGATGGCTTGGCCATGTGAGCCGCATGGAAGATGGCAGGATCCCCAAAGACACATTGTACAGCGAGCTCGCCACTGGTATCAGACCCACCGGCCGTCCATGTCTCCGTTATAAAGACGTCTGCAAACGCGACATGAAATCGTGTGACATTGATCACAAGTCGTGGGAGTCAGTTGCCAGCATTCGCCAGAGCTGGCGGGCAGCCATAAAGACAGGGCTAAATTGTGGCGAGTCGAAGAGACTTAGTAGTTGGCAGGAAAAAAGACAGAGGCGCAAGGGGAGAGCCAACTGTGCAACAGCCCCAACAAACAAATTTCTCTGCAGCACCTGTGGAAGAGCCTGTCACTCCAGAATTGGCCTTTATAGCCACTCCAGGCGCTGCTTCACAAACCACTGACCACCTCCAGGCGCGTATCCATTGTCTCTCGAGATAAGGAGGCCCAAAAGAAAAAGAAAAGAAAGTATAAATGGGTGGTTAATGGTCGGCACAGACTCGGTGGGCCGAAGGGCCTGTTTCAGTGCTGTATCTCTAAACTAAACTAAACTATTCAAGAAAGGAGGGAGAGAGAAAACAGGGAACTACAGACCAGTCAGCTTGACATTAGTTGTCGGGAAATGCTGGAATCTATTATTAAGGAAGTCTTAACAATGCACTTAGAAGATCATAGTATGATAAGGCAACGTCAACATGGTTTTACGAAAGGAAAATCATGTTTGACAAATTTATTAGAGTATTTTGAGGATGTAACAAGTTAAGGGGAGCCAGTAGCTGTTGTATACCTGGATTTCCAAATAGCATTTGATAAGGTGCCACACAAAAGGTTAATGGGCAAGATAAGGGCTCATGGAGTTGGGGGTAATATATTAGCATGGATAGAGGATTGGCTAATGAATAGGAAGCAAAGAGTGGGCATAAATGGGGCACTTTCAAGTTGGCAGGCAGTAAATAATGAAGTGCCACAAGGATCAGTGCTGGGACCTCAGCTATTTACAATCTATATCAATGACTTAGATGAAGGGACAGAGAGTAATGTATCTAAGTTTGCTAATGATACAAAGGTATGTGGAAAGATAAGCTGTGGGGAGGACAGAGAGAGGCTGCAAAGATGTATAGACAGGTTAAGTGAATGAGCATCAAGGTGACAAATGGAGTATAATGTGGGAAGTGTGAGATTATACACTTTGGTTATAAGAATAGAAAAGCAGAATATTTTTTAAAAGATGTGAAACTTGTAAATGTTGACGTTCAGAGAGATGTGGGTGTGCTTGTACAAGGAACACAGAAAGTTAGCTAGCAGGTACAGCAAGCAATTAGGAAGGTGAATAGCATGTTGGCCTTTATTGCAGGGGGATTGGAGTACAAAAATAAAGAAGTCTTGCTACAATTGTACAGGGCCATGGTGAGATCAGACCTGGAATAATGTGTGCAGCTTTGGTCTCCATATTTAAGGATATATTTGCTTTGGAGGCAGTACAGTGAAGGTTCACTAGATTGGTCCCTGGGATGAGAGGGTTGTCCTATGATGAGAGGCTGAGTAAATTGGGTCTATATTCTCTGGAGTTTAGAAGAATGAGAGGTGATCTCATTGAAACTTATAAGATTCTGAGGGGGTTTGACAGGGTACACATAGAGGTTGTTTGTACTGGCTGGGGAATCTGAAAAATGGGGGCATAATCTCAGGATAAGGGTCAATCATTTAGGACTGAGATGAGGAGAAATTTCTTCACTCAAATACTTGTGAATCTTTGGAATTCTCTACCCCATAGGATGGGGGATGCTCAATCGTTGAATACATTTAAGGTTGGGATAAACAGATTTTGGTCTCTCAGGAAATCAAGGGCTATGGAGAGTGGGTAGGAAAGTGGAATTGAAGCCCAACATCAGCCATGATCATATTAAATGGTAGGGCAGGCTTGATGGGCCATGTGGTCTATTCCTGCTCCTATTTCTTTATGTTCTTATGTTCTCAGAGTTTGTCTAGACAGCCTCCAGGCTAGCTGCTGTCCACCTCCTGCGCCAAGGCCTCTGGTGTTGCATCAGAGAACCTTAGAGTCCATTTTCTGCCATGTTGTGCTGATCCTTTGTCTTGCCCAGGTCCAAGTCAATGCAGTGAATTCCAGCACCTGATCAAGCCGAAATGCACCTCCCCTTTAAGACGTGCAGGTTTGCTTTAAGTAGTGCAGACTAGCTTGAACTTATACTGGCCTATTAAGATTTTGAATCCCTACTCAGGTATGCAGCCACTCAGTGCTGACTGCATGTTGCAATCATTATAATGAACAGGCAACACAAAGTTTGCATGTTGCCTGAATTGCAATAAACAGACACAGGTTATTTGTGCATTAAGATGTGTAAATTTGGCATTTTTGGGCCTTATCCAATTTTCCCCCAATAATTTGGATAAGATAACAAAGCAAGGGAGATACATTAATCTTGTTAGCCCCTGGGAAAATAGCTTGTTTGTGAGGAAATCAGCTCATTCACTAAAGAAATTGATAAGGCAGAGGTCCAAATAAATTAATTTTATATGAAGTTGTATTCTTCAAAAAGTGCATGGCAAGATGTTTACGTCTTCACTCATTTAAATCAATAGTCTTCTAAAATTATCCACTAGTTACTATCCTGCATTTTAAAGATCTACAAAAGAACAAGACATGCTCAGGTCTGTGTAGCCTGCCATATATGGCCATTTTGATAAGGCTCTTGTAGCTCAGAAAGGTTTAAGAAGTGTCAGACTGTAATAATTGGATTCATATGGCTCGATCAACCTGAACACTGAATGTGTTTGAGACGTCACCCATCAGGTGTAGTTGTAAGTATTTATTTAGGTGTCTGCTTAAGTACTATTACACGCACTGTGTGCTTCATAAAGCTGAGTGTTTGACCTCAATGTTTCAAGAACCTTAATGATTTTGGGAATGGATTAATAAATAAAAATCTTCCAAGCACAAAGGTTACAGGCAGAAATAGAGAGCAATATAAAAGCTACAGGAAAGAAAGCACGGTGAGAGACAATTAAGGAAGCCTAAACTAGTAAAAAGTAACTGTAAGACTGATATCGGAAAGTTTGAGCATGAAATTCACCTTGGGCAGAAGTGCAAAATGGGCACCAGCGAATCGGCAGCTAGTTTACACTTCGCTCGACTTTCTTTTCCATCCCTTTAAATTGATGGAATGAAACTCAGGCAGGCTCTGTTATGGGCATGCAATTTCCTCCCTCCCGCCCAATTTTCCTCCACGTGCTACACCCCAGTTATGCATTACAAAATATGAGGAAAATCTTCACACACTGTCAGTGCCCGGTGCCTGTTCCACATTTATTTGCAGTAATTTTTTTCAATCTATAGTTATCCTCCTCCACCTCCTGCGCTTGTACTCTTCATTTCCTGTTATTATACTTCTCTGTGAAAACTGATTCAAAGTACTAATCTAATATGTATACTATTCCCTCAATCATCATAACAATTCCTTTCTCTAATCTCAGCACTTTTGTTAACTATCCTTTTACTTTTATTACACAGTCTGTACTATAGTTATCAAAATGTTAATTTCATCATTAATAGGATCCTGGTGCTCAAACTATAACTAATAACTAGGAATTAATATGCAGAGTTTAGACACTTACTGAAAGTGCCAATTCAGTGTTTGTTAACGATAATATTTTCTTGCTTGCTATCACCTTTTTTTCTTGGCACTGAAGCCAGCCTCTGAAACTTGTAATCCAAGTGCACTTGTAATCCAAGAAATTTGTAATCCACTTCCTAATATCTCCAGCATGAATTTTTGTTCATCCACTTGGATTGCATCTTTCCTGAAACCTTTGACAACTGCAAAGTGCAAAATGATTTATGACATGTTAGAATGGCCTAATTTATGTAGAGGATGACATCATTTTGCCCAGGCTGCACCTTTTGGTAGAATTCATCTAAACTGGGAAACGATTATGTAGATGTGTTTTGAGACAATTAGCAATTGATTATTAATGATTGTTAAGTTCATACATTGACTCTTTGCAGCTTTCAGGTTTCCATATTTCTTGGCTGAGATTATTCCAACATCTTCAAAACTGACTCATACGTTGTTGCTTCTGTTGGAGACTTTTCAAATCAGAGTCTCAGTGGCCCTCACTTAGCTTTCCTCAAAGGATGAGCTTGCCTGTACAGCTGGGTTGTGAGGGACAAGAGGAAGGTGGCCAAATGGATTCTTTCCCAAATTGCTTAACAGTCTCTAGTGTTAAGTCAGCTAGGGATTGGTATTTAGTATGATTTTTATTGCGGCCATGGCAATATTTATAGCTGCTGTACACCAGGATGCTAATTGGGAATAGACAGGTGGGTGGGAGACAGAAACAGAAAAGAGATTTTGAAGATGAATTTGAAAATAATTACTGGCCCAGAATTTCCTTGTAATTGTTAGTGCAACAACAGCGTAAGGGCTGCAACGCACCATGTTTTTCTGAGGAAATTTGCGGGTAAACAGCTCCAACGACCCGGGTTCAATTCTGGGTACTGCCTGTGTAGAGTTTGCAAGTTCTCCCTGTGTCTGCGTGGGTTTCCTCCGGGTGCTCCGGTTTCCTCCCACATGCCAAAGACTTGCAGGTTGATAGGTTAATTGGCCATTATAAATTGCCCCTAGTATAGGTAGGTGGTAGGGAAATATAGGGACATGTGGGGATGTGGTAGGAATATGGGCTTAGTGTAGGATTAGTATAAATGGGTGGTTGATGGTCGGCACAGACTCGGTGGGCCGAAGGGCCTGTTTCAGTGCTGTATCTCTAAACTAAACTAAAACTAAACTAAATGACTTACACTGGTTTTACATGAATTTCCTGAACTTTTTCCTTCACTCTTGAGTTATGTCCGCCGAAAACCAACTTATCTCTTTACCATAGCTCCATCCCATGTAAAGCACCAGAGAATGCGGTTTGAGGAAAGTTCGGATCATTATGCTTTGTTCATGATTAAGCAGTCCAGAGGTTTACACGTGATTTCCTCCATTATCAGAACCATATTGTTGGGTATACGCCCATTGACTGGTGTTCTGGTGCTCTCATGACATCAATGTCTGCATTGCGCCCACTGGTGCCCTTCAGCACTGAACCTGCAGTGTTTGCAGAGCTAGCAGAAGGACATCTAGCTTGCTGGGAACTGAAAAACACCTGCACCATGTGCCCAGAGAATCCCCTTCTTGCTTACCATTGGCAGGAGGGCTACTCATCAAGTCCCTAGTCACCTCTTCAGCCCAATGTGTAAAGAGGCCCCATCCCTTGCCCAGATCTCCTACTGGGGTCCAACTGCAATCTCCCAGAGCCAGTAGATCTCATCTCAGTTGTTGTACCAGCCTCTAGTTCTACATGGTCCAGATTGAGCAGGGACATGGGAACATGTAGCATAGGGAGTACCTGCCCCAGGCTCCACCCTTGGAGCTGCCACCTGGTAACACTGGCCTTGTAATTAAATTTGCAGATCTAGTTCTCATGAGCCCCAGGACTTTAACAGCAGATTTAATAAAAGTCCATCATTTCATTGGTACAAGGTTAATTTGAATTTGTAACATCCACATTTGTTTCCATTTAACCAGTATGTTTGCATAACTGCTGAAACATCTGTAAAGATAACAGTATAAATAGAAGCTGTATTCCCAGCTCTGGTGCACTGATTGAAATTGTCCCATAATATTACCAAACACATTAAAAAGCATTATCAAATAATACTGCTTTTGAATGTAGGATGTGATTCGCTGGGGTTTATATTGAAAAATAATGGTGGTGTTACAGCTAATGGTTCTACCATATGGGAGGCATAAAATATGGAAAACTTTAGAGAAAGCATATTTATTATTTGACCTTAAAAGGCCAAAATTCACTAGTTCGGAAAACAATTAAACTGACAAAATTCAGTTTCATTTTCTCTATTGTTTTAAAAACTTCATGGCATCTGAAATAAATCAAAGCAGTCAGCAGTAATACAGGCAAGAGAAGACATCCAAGAGAAGAGTTGAGACCAGAACCAGAACCAGATCAGCCATAAATCTTAACGAATGGAGGAGCGGTTTTGAAGGGTTGAATAGCCTACTTCTGCTTCTAAGTTCTATGTTCCTATCTTCGATCTTTTCTACATCCCTTTACAGCCAGTAGTGCATAGAGAGCTCTTCTGTCATGATACGGGGCTGTTGGGAGTTATTAAATGGCAACTGCTTTTATAAAAGGAGTGTTTGCTTTGCAATCACACAATCGTTTTGAAATGAATGATTATATTCCAGAAATGACTTTAGCTGTTCTGCCTCTTCCAACTTGTCAGTGACAAAGACAATACCCATTTAAACATTTTAACCAAATAGAAGTGAAGGCACAGTGCCAAATATTTGTCTTACCATGAAGTTTGCTTTCTGACAAATATGTTTTAATGTCACAACATTTTAAACAATTTACAGGCCAAGAAAAAGAGATCATTATTTTAAAAAGAATTTAAGAAGAAAAATCTCAATTCCTCCTTCTTTTCTCCTCAAAAACTTTGCTGTGTGCATTTTTCTCCCATCAAGAGGACTGACCCAGAACATCTTCTAAACTTCACTGCAGACAGCTTTCTGAATAATTAATATATGTGTATTATTTGTAATTACTGTAGCATAAAATATGTTTTCTGATGTAGACAATTAAGTTACAATTACAGAAATAATGGATGAATGATGGCACATTAACTGTTAATCTTTTGCAGTGGTGGGTAAAAGAAATAAAAATGCTGTATTGTAAGACATTATTTGTGCCCTGGAGTGCTGTTTACAGCAGTTGAGGGAAATTGCAATAGTTATTCTAATAAAATTTGGAAGTTATTTCCTTCAGTTGCAGAATGTATTACACTTAATTATAGCCTAAGTTTTGAAGCCCAAGAAAATAATTAAACAACTCACTGGAGAGCTTTCCAAATATAATTATTTACACAGCCCCTCCATGCTAACCTATTGCAAGTGAAGACCTTGTTGCATGCTTGAGGGGAAGCCTGGAAATTGCAGGATGATGTGAAGGGAATGGAGATCCAATGATAAAGATCTCAATTGTCTTTTTCCTAGAATCTAGGGATTCACCAGGTGTTGACTGCAGGAAAATGCACGTCTATTTCACCTCCACGGAGTAAAGCTGATTGGTGAGATTCAAAGACGGAATTGGAGGAGAGATGGGCATGGACCTAGGATGCATCAACTCTGTCAAGGACTTTGAAGAGGAATGGGAGAGTGCAGATGGCACAATAGCTAGATCAACAGAAGGGTCAAGGGTGGTCTTTTCAGAGAGAGAGTGATGTTTCAATTTTGAAAGGGTGGGCAGTACCTGAGGAGAGGGAAGCATTTACAATGTCACTAGCATGGGAACAAGGAAGGAAAAAGTGAGTGGTTAGAAGTTTAGTGGGAATAGGCTTGAAGGAGCAGGAGATAGGTCTCATGGGTAAGATGAGCTTGGAGGGGGCATGGGGGTAGATGACGGAGAAACCAGAGAGAAACAGGATTTCAGGGCTAGGGTAGGGTATACTGTACCTTTTAGTATTTATCAATCTTTTGTGCTTCGTATGGCAATTTAATTGTAATTATTTCTTTCAGCCGAAAAAATCTAACCAGATAGCTACCATTCTGAAATGGATATGGTAGAGTAGTGGTAAACTACCTTAAATCCCATAAACAGATTAATGCAGTAATTCCTTTGCAGTGAAACTCTTGCATCTTATAGAAAATGTAAAATTCCAGACAATAGGAAATGAATCTGTTTAGAAGATCTGCTTTCTGAAAAATTAATATATGTGCATTATTTGTAATTACTGTAGCATAAGTTCTTAAGTGAATAAATAAATTTGGGAGTTCAATTTATGTTGTGGTAAATTTAGATTACAATAACAATCATTTTCAGTCTTATATATTACTGCATAATAACACTGGAACTTACCTTTAATGATGCCTGTGCAAACTTTCATCACCTATTCCAATTGTAGAGTGAAGATTTTTTAAAACAATTTGAATTCTAGCCAACAAATCAGATTATTGATGGATTAATGGACTACAAATTGATGGGTAAATTGAATATGACTCATCATGACTTAGCCATGAAGTGAAACCGTATAAAGAGAAAAACTTTAAATTACCTGTCACAAGGACTGATGTTAAGCAGAAAGTAACCTGGTCTGGACTGGAGAGATGAAACTTACCTTAAAAGACATATTTCTATACCAGTGCAGTGGACCAAATAACTGGCAAACTCAATGCATCAAACAAAGTCTCATATCCTGAATCAATCACAGGAGAGGGAAGTCACACAAACAGCCTTTATAACCTCATGTCAATCATTGTCTGGATGGATTCTGTTGAAAACATTTCTATTTCACTCCCTATTTAGCAAATAAGCAATGAAACACTGTGGGAAAAATTTTTGCTTATTACGAACAAAAAAGGACTTGGAGTAACTGAGTTATTCAGCTGCTGGGTTTGTTTTGCATCACCATAGGAACTCTGATCAATATCTGCATAGTCTGCCGACAATATTGTCTGCTAGGTATTCTTCTTTGGTCTCGTAACAGTTAGGCACACAGTGCTGCTTGCTGATGATTGTAGAATTATCTTGTCACTGCTTGAATTTCATTATGAGTTCAGATGAGGGGTTGATGTAGGAAAACTTGAGTTAAACACTGTCAGAACTTATCTTTTGCAATCCCATGTAAAGATTGGCTCAGCATTAATGCACTTTGACTCAAATCATGAATTCTTCATTCCATGTAAAACAATGGAATTGATCATTAAGAGTAAATTCGGGATGTATCTGTATAGTAATAATCTAGTAAATAGTAGCCAACGTGGATTCAGAAGGGGAAGATCATGCCTGATCAGTCTCCTTGACTTAAGTAACATCTGAAGTCGACTGTACAAAGCTCTCCAGCATAGTGTATCTAGACTTCAAAAAGGTATTTGACAAAGTCCCTCATGAAAGGCTATTAGTTAAACTCAAAGCTATGGAGATTCAGAATGAACCATTGGAATAGAAAAGGAACTAGTTGAAGGGTAGAAAGCAACACAATGGCTGCAAAATTCAGTTGCATATCTCCAGTTTATTGGCACTACAGGTGCCATCTTGTTTCCAACATGGCTACTGCGGTGCATGGACACACTGATGGTGCAGGCCGCGCCGGACACCATCTTGGGTACGTTGTTTAATTTTGATTTGAAGCCATGAGTGCCATTTTGGATCTCAGCGTTCCAGCTAATGCTCTCTCTTAACCTTGCATAGCTGAACATGTGTTCAGCAGCAGGAAGGACCCTCACCAATGCTACTTAAAGGAATCATTAACTACTTTCAGCTTAGTTGCTAATTGATTTCTACTGGCTGTTGCTGAGCTTGTAGAAGTGTTTGGTGGCTTATTTCAAGTTGTTGCAGTCAATAGAGAGCTGTGTGTCACATACTGAAGGACTTGGTCCTGACTTCAAGGGTTCTGCTCAGACCACTTGCTCCAGGTCATGGGTGCAGTGGTTTGTATCCCCCTGGGACTGCAGTACGACAAGGAGAATGAGCAGAGGCGACACAGAGGAGGACAAGCTGCTGGAAGAGGAAGAAGGAGGAGGGATATCCAAGGGCCTTCAGGGAGCAATTTTCCTACCTGCAACTCAGCAAAGAACAGTGCATCAGACATCACCACTTCACTATAGAGGTAATCACTGAAATCTTCCACCTGTTGCAACCTGAACTGCAGCCTCAGAGCAGGGTGAGCACGGGTGGGAAGGTGACGGTAGCCATCGACTTTTGTGTCTGGCTCCTTCCAGACAGGAATAGGCAATATTTGCAATATCTCCAATTCCCCATCCACTGTTGCATAAGGAAGGTCACAAGGCTTCCCCATGGTGCAGGATGCCATTGACTGCACATATGGCGCTTTGTGGGCATTGCATGTCAGTTCTGAGATATACCACAACCAGAAGGGGTTTCTTACTCCATACTCAGTGCAGGTCAATGCTCTGTATCGGACAGCAAGCATGATGCCTTCATTCTGTGACCATTATGGTCTACTGTACTATCTGCATTTGAGCCACCATGACAAACTAGAGAGTGGTTACTGGGAAACAAGGGCTATTTGCTGAACACATAACCCATGCACACATAGACAACATGCATAAAACAAAAGCCACACTGCCATATGAAATGTGATTGAGCAAACCATTGGGTTCTTAAGCAATGCTTCTGCTGCCTGGAACATTCTGAAGGAGCCATGCAATAGTCAGCACAGTGTGTCAAGATTCATTGTGGTCGGCTGCATCCTGCATACCTTCCCCATCTTGAGTGTACAGCCCTTGCCACTAGGTTTACAACAAAAGGCTGAGGAGGAGGAGGACCAGGAGGAGGAGCAGTTTCGAAGGGTTGAATAGCCTACTTCTGCTTCTAAGTCCTATGTTCCTATCTTCTATTTTTTCTACATCCCTTTACAGCCAGTAGTGCATAGAGAGCTCTTCTGTCATGATACGGGGCTGTTGGGAGTTATTAAATGGCAACTGCTTTTATAAAAGGAGTGTTTGCTTTGCAATCACACAATCGTTTTGAAATGAATGATTATATTCCAGAAATGACTTTAGCTGTTCTGCCTCTTCCAACTTGTCAGTGACAAAGACAATACCCATTTAAACATTTTAACCAAATAGAAGTGAAGGCACAGTGCCAAATATTTGTCTTACCATGAAGTTTGCTGTCTGACAAATATGTTTTAATGTCACAACATTTTAAACATTTTACAGGCCAAGAAAAAGAGATCATTATTTTAAAAAGAATTTAAGAAGAAAAATCTCAATTCCTCCTTCTTTTCTCCTCAAAAACTTTGCTGTGTGCATTTTTCTCCCATCAAGAGGACTGACCCAGAACATCTTCTAAACTTCACTGCAGACAGCTTTCTGAATAATTAATATATGTGTATTATTTGTAATTACTGTAGCATAAAATATGTTTTCTGATGTAGACAATTAAGTTACAATTACAGAAATAATGGATGAATGATGGCACATTAACTGTTAATCTTTTGCAGTGGTGGGTAAAAGAAATAAAAATGCTGTATTGTAAGACATTATTTGTGCCCTGGAGTGCTGTTTACAGCAGTTGAGGGAAATTGCAATAGTTATTCTAATAAAATTTGGAAGTTATTTCCTTCAGTTGCAGAATGTATTACACTTCCTGTCCACAAAAAGCAGGACAACTCCAATCTATCCAATTACTGCCCCATCAGTCCACTCTGAATCATCAGCAAAATGGTGGAAGGTGTCATTGACAGTGCTATCAAGCAGCACTTACTCAGCAATAACTTGCTCACTAATGCTCAGTTTGGGGACTGCCAGGGCCACTTGGCTCCATACCTCATTACAGCCATGGTCCAAACATGGACAGAAGAGCTGAATTCCAGAGGTGTGTGAGAGGGTGAGAGTGACTGCTTTTAACATTAAGGCAGCATTTGACCCAGTGTGACATCAACAAAATTGGAGGCAATAGCAATCTGGAGAAAACTCTCCATTGGTTGGAGTTATACCTAGCACAAAGGAAGATGGTTGTGGTTGTTGGAGGCCAATCATCTCAGTCCCAGGACATCACTGCAGGAGTTCCTCAGGGTACTGTTCTAGGCTCAACCATCTTCAGCTGCTTCATCAATGACCTTCCCTTCCTCATAAGATCAGAAGTGGGGATGTTTGCTGCTGATTGCACAATGTTCTGTATCATTTGCAACTCCTCAGATACTGAAGCAGTTCATGCCCACATGCAGCAAGGCCAGGCTGACGTGTGGCAAGTAACATTCGAGCCACACAAATGCCAGCTCACAACCATCTCCAATAAGAGAGAATCTAACTATCCTTGACGTTCGACAGCATTACCATCATTGAATTCCCCCATCATCAACATCCTGGGGGTTACCATTGACCAGAAACTTAACTGGACTAACCATATAAATATTGTGGTTACAACAGCAGGTCAGAGGCTAGGAATTCTGTAGCGAGTAAGTCACCTCCTGACTCCCAAAGCCTGTTCACCACCTACGAGGAATGTGACAGAATATTCTCCACTTGACTGGTTGAATGCAGCTGCAACAACACCCAGGAAGCTCAACACTACCCAGGACAAAGCAGCCTGCCTGATCGGCACCCCATCCACCACTTTAAACATTCACTCCCTCCACCATTAGGTCACAATGGCAGCAGTGTGTACCATCTACAAGATGCAATGCAGCAACTCACCAAGCCTCTTTCAACAGCACCTTTCAAACCCTCAACCTCTACCACCTAGAAGGATAAGGGCAACAGACGCATGGCAACACTACAACTTGCAAGTTCCCCTACAAGTCACTTACCATCCTGACTTGGAATTATATCACTGTTCCTTCACTGTTACTGGGACAAAATTCTGGAACTCTTTCCCTAAGAGCACTGTGGGTATATCTACACCAGATGGACTGCAGCAGTTCAATAAGGCAGCTCGCCACCACCTTCTCAAGGGCAATTAGGGATGGGCAACAAATGCTGGTCTTACCAGTGATGCTCACATCCCATGAATGAATTAAAAAAAAGCAAAAAAAACATATTATTTAAAGTAGCAGGCAGCACAAAGTTTGCATAAAAACAGAAAGTGCTGGAAATACTCAGCAGATCTGGCAGCATCTGTGGAGAGAGAAACAGAGTTAACGTTTCAGGTCTGTGACCTTGCATCAGAAAGTTTGCATGCTGCCTGCATTGGGAAGGAATGAGCACAAGTTCACAGACCTGAAAGTTAACTCTGCTTCTCTCTCCACAGATGCTGCCAGACTTGCTGAGTTTCCCCAGCACTTTCTGCTTTGCTTCCACATACTTACTCTGCTTTGACCCAGTGTCCTGTGCAGTTGAGATCCTCTTCTTCCACTCAAGTTTAACATTCCTTCTTGTACGCATGTTGCACCTGGGTGAATAATCTTAATTTTGCACATACCAGAACGTGAGACTAAATTGTATCCTAAAAGGCAAATACATAACAGAAATAAAAGCATAATTTAAGAATATCTACATACTAAGGGCTTGTAATCATCTGACTGTGAAAAGCCTCAGACTAATATGCATTTGGAATCTGTATTCATTTCCCTGCTAACTGTTATGTGAAAAGACATGTAACTGGAATTAAAAGTACTTCTTAAAGACCCAGTAAAATATGTTTATATTCTAGCTGCATTGCAAACCAGAAATATTACATCAATAATTATGATCAGCTGCTGCAGAAGCAAAGTGTATGTGAACATGTGTCGATCTGTCATAGATAAAAAACCAGGACAACAGCATAGATTTCCTCACTAGTCCTGAATTAGTTTTCAAACATGTGCAAGAAAAACCTTGTAGCCAGAAATTAGAGCAGTTACACTGTGGAATCACCTTTGCATTTAAAGGACCAGAGCAAAAATTGAAGATGGCACAGGGGCGCTCTAGGGTGGCCCCACAGTTCAGTGATGTTTCCCTGCTCACTCTCCTCCAGGCTGTGTGGGCAAGGTGGGAGGTCCTTTTCCCCAGCGATGGTAAGAAGGTTGCCCCCGCCTGACTAAGGTAGCCTGGCTGGAGGTGATAGAGAAGGTAAGTAGCTTTGGGGCCATCCGGCATCAAAGGGTCCATGCCGGAAGAGGATGAACAATCATCCCCTCAGCCAGCCGGGGCCCTCCAGAGTACGACCGCCAACATCATCCACAGCCAAAGGGCAATATGATAAGCAGCCTTCCTCCAGTCAGGCTGCTAGTGCAGAAGTGGCACCCCGAAGGAGTACCCACAAGCGTTTTCAAAAACGACCGTGACTCAAATGGATTTGCATGGGTGACACAACACTGTGAAAAGTTCAATCTCTAAATCTTCTTCACTAACATGTGTATTGCTTTCAATGTGTGAATGAAGTGTGCCAGCATGTACTGATCGTGTCTCCTCCCATTACATCATTGGCCTTTCAGAACTGCTAATGCATGGAACAACGCCATTGCCATGCCAGTATTACTCATGTGTGTCTGCACAGATGCAGTAACATGGACAATGGCTCTGTCTGCTGCTGCCTCTAATGGGTCAGCCAAAGATTTGCAGATGCAGATTGCTGCACCGTAGGTAATCGTGGGTGCTGTGTGGCTTGCAGAGCTCATGGTGGTTCCTATGGAGCAGAGAACCATTGTCTGATAAACTGCTACCGTGCAATCCTAGCTCACCGCTCACCCTGAAAGCGGTGCCTGGATGCCCTCTGCTCTTCCATGTGCTTTTCCTGCTGTAAGTCCTCAGAGTCCTCATAGTCCAAGGAGGATTCCTGCTGACGTCTCTCCTCATCACGCTAGGCCTGTCTCCTATTGGGTATGTATTTGTGCAGAGCACAGTAAGCAGCAAAGAAAGGAGCTGCCCTTTGTGGCTCATAGTACAGGGTACCACCTGACCTATCCAGGCTGTGGGAGCCCATTTTCAGCATGCTGATTGCCTGCTTAATGGTGGCTCTTGTAGCTCCGTGGCTGGTGTTGTACCTCTCCTTTGCAGCAGTGGTGGGGTGTCTCACTGATGTCAGGAGCCATGTCTGCAAGGGGTATCCCTTGTCTCCAAGAAGCCGCCCTTCCATCTGAGCCGGTTCAGTGAACAGCAGCAGCAGCTGGGACTGGCGAATGATCCAGGCATCATGGCAGCTGCCTGAGAAGCGGGCACAGATTTGCATGAAGTATCTCTGGTGATCACATTCCAGCTGTACCTAGATTAAGAGGAATCTCTTAATGATAACTTCTGCAGCTGGTAGCCTGACAGGAGGCCTGATGGCCACATGGGTGCAGTCTATGACCTCTTGCACCTTTGGTTATCCAGCAATGGTGCCGATACCGATGGCCATCTGGGCCTGGCGTTAGGGTCCTTCCTGAAGCGGACATACTCACTGGCCCTCCTGTATAGGGCATCAGTGACCTCCCTGATGCAGCGGTGCACTGCTGACTGTGTCATCCCACACAGGTCTCCGGTAGGCCCTGAATAATGCTGTTACAACCGCGGCGGGAGCAACGCATTGTCAATTCAGTCCCGTCACTCCACAGGTCGCAGCATATTATTAAGCTTTCACACCCAATCAGAAAACAGCCAAATTAAACACTCTAGTAACCCAGAATGAAACAGACCAAACCAGGTATCTTTAGACAGCAACAAATTAACTATTTATTTAAAAAAACTAAATCTTAAACACTATTAAGATAAACCTATCTCTAAAGACCTTATAACTTCTAATTTTAACCTAACTCCCGCATTCACACACATAAACACAAAAACTAACCGTTAACCGGTTTTAGAAGTGGAGTTTTTTTTTAAATTAGCTATCCCTTAAGAATAAATAAAGTAAGTAAGTTTTTGTAGGTTCCGTTCCTGATGGATGAGGTCTTCTAATGTGAAAATAATCAAAGGTCATTCGAAGTCTTCAGGTGGATTTGATGAAAATCGTCCTTCAGTAGATAAGCATTCAACTCTTCAGCTACAGCAAGCATTAAACAGTTCTTCGAATGATGAGCACAGCAATACAAATGGTTTCTTGAAACTAAAGGCTTTTCTTCATTACTAAGGGAATTAACTTGGCTTGTAGCTCCTTGTAGAATTTTTGCTGAGAGGAAATAGACAGCTTCTTTCTTTTTAGTATGCTTCGCTGGAAGGTGTCTCAAAACTAATTGGTTTCAGCTGGTTTCTGTCAGTTCCACACACAGCCAAGTGGAAACATTACAATGTGACCTCTCTCTCTCCTGCTGTTGCCCAGGGTAACAACAACGTAGCTGTGACACACTGTGTCTCCTGAAACTTCTCTCCTTCAAAGGTGCACTGTTTTTAACAGAGTCTTAAAGGCACACACACTGTTTTTAGTCTGAGGAGAAAAATAATAACAAATCCATGACAATGCATAGGCGTAAATGTTAAGAGCCGCTGTCACTATGAGGGCCACAGGCATAGGGTGTCCACTGAAGCCCATGGGCTGCAGGTCATCATTGAGCAGGGCATAGAGATGTGTCACCACCTCTCTGTACATCCGCAGTTGCCTCTGACACTGGTGCTCTGACATCCACTGGTATGTCATGCGGGAGCTGTAGATGTGCAGCGTTCTCTAGTGGTGAGCTCCCCTTGGGGCTGTTGCTCAAGCCTATATGTGGGCGGCACCTGCCTGTTGGTTTTGCCTGCCGCGCATATGGTTCCTCAGGAGAAGGGGATCACACAATCTAGGATGAGCCATAACCATCTCCATATGACAAATAAAGTTGTATCCTTTACTTATTCGGAGATTCCTAACAGGCCAGGCATTGTTGATGGATACATCAGATGCTTTCATGGATCAACTATGTGGCGTGGCATAGCATTGCCCGTCTTAGCTCACACTAAGAGTGGCACAGCATGACCACATAAAGATTCTACCAGCTGCATCGATGGCCCTCACCAGCCAGATAACCTTTACGCTCCTACCGTTTCTGGTACCCTCCCCATAGGGTGACTGGAGTGCCATTGCTCCTTCACACTTACAAACAAACAATGGCGCAGAGTGGACACCATTTATGGAGGGAGGGTACGCAGTACCTCCCTTCATGCCTGCAGAGCTGTACCCCCAGTAATACCATCCCCCCTCCCACCTCCCTTAAACTATGCAGAGCTGTGCCGCCAGTAATACCATCCCCTCTTCCACCTCCCTTCAGCTATGTCGAGTTGAGACCCCTATAATCCCATCCCCCTCCCACCTCCCTTCCAGTATGCTGAGTTGTGACTCCGGTTTACAAGGACTTACCTGCTCTGTTTGCGATTGCTCCCTTTTCTGCTGTCCCACCGGCTTCTCTCATTCGTGAACGGGACGTCATGTGACAGCCGCCCGTTCAGCAAAAAATCAAGAACTGGGGAGTGACGAGCAGTGGGATGCAAAATCAGGAAAGGTAAGTAGCGCTTAACATATTTAAATTGGGGCTCCACCGCCGAACGGCAGTGGTGGGGGGGTGCCACACCGAGGTCCCACCGCTGCCAGTAAAATGGGGCAGGACATATATGGCATTGGGGGTCGTGGCGGGCCTCTCCCGCTAGAATATTCCGGGCCATGACCCCTGACGTTGGAAGGCTGGTAAAATTCAACGCTATATGTTCAACATGTCCAACTAATGCACAACAGCAGTCAACAAAGAGAATAGAATGTTGAGCTCCAGGGGCAAAAGAGTAAAATAGAAGTTAAACTGAAGTCATGGTCAAACTGTACAGAGCATTGCACTGATCAAACCACATCTTGAATATTGCATTCATTTCTGATCACTGAGACACAAGGGAGCTATTCATTGGGGCAGGCAGAGCAGAGAGGAGTCAAGACTTGGATTTTGTTCAGAAGCTGCAGGTCCCGATATTGGGACCGGAAGCAGGTGTGGCTTCTATTCAGTGCAAGAGCGGCTTGTTGCACGCAATCAAACAGCAGGCAGCCAATTAAGAGTAATGAGGTATGGGCGCCGCCAATGAAGTGGACAGTGGTGGGTGCGGAGGCGGCGACAGCAGCAGCAGCTAACATCACTGCAGGTGCTGGCGCCATATTTAAATAAATGATTTTCCACTGTAAGGTTTTCTTCAGGGGAGAGAGGCAACAAAACCATGGCAGAAGGACGCCCACAAGTGGCTCCATGCTTTAGTGATGCCTCCCTCCAGGCTGCAAAGAAAAGGCGGGAGGTCCTCTTCCCAAGGGAAGGAGGAGGAGACCGGCCTGCCTAACCAAGCAAGCCTGGCTGCAGATAGCAGAGGAGGTCAGCAGTCATGGGGTTACCCAAAGGACCTGGATCCAGTAGCTCATCCAGGCTGCAAAAGTGAGTACTACATATACCCTTGATGTCTTGGGCCTTGCATGAGTCAGAGCAGCAGGATTTGTTGGGTAGAGAGGGAATACCCACCCAGTCGTGGACAAAGGGTCAGGGCATAAAGACACGATGCCTGAAGCATGGCTAAATGGCATTGAATGGCAGCCCTTTGTCATTGAAAATCCCCACAAAGTTCCAGCAAAGGGGCCGCATGCAGGATACATCTGTGTGCCCCCATCAATAACAGCTGGAGTACCACCAGCATGTGTCTTCGCCTTGACGCAGCTGGTAGACCAACAACATTCATCTTTGTGTCTGCAGGAGAAAATAGCACACAATCACAGAGAGTGGGCTAAGACCAGCAGTGGACTGCCACATCACCATGTACAGAGCCCGATGGAGGAGGAGGCCATGCAACTGGCATGGCCGGAGGACGGACACTCCCAAGACAGTGAGTAAGGTCATCATGGGGCACAAGGGTGCATCTGCAGCGATGGTGCCATTCTGCTCATATGGCATCCATTGCCTACAAGAAGCGATAATATAGGGGTGGTTGGAATGTTGGGAGGGGAGGCTCTTAACACTTCAATGTCTCTGTTCTCTCACACAGGTCATGCAGAAGATCAACAAAGAGCTGGAGAGACTGTGGGAGAGTCTGCCACCTCTGAAGGGGAGGATGGAGCTTCAAAGGGTGCACCGTCACCTCAAATCCCCACACCTTTCACCAGCACAGATACTCATGTTAGTGGGTATGTGTTTGTGTTAGATTTGGGCACACAACCTGCTGAACACAGCATAGACTTGTTCGAGCAGCTAACGGAGGCTGTCACAGCCAGGTCACTGACAGTTGGAGGACTGTGGGAGGCCAAGGCCATGCTGAGACCCAGGCTTATGACGTGCCTCTGGTATCACCAGCATCACAGGAAATGCTGCATCTGCAGCGAGAGGTCAGGCAACATTTGGCAGAGATGCCAGAGGCTGTGCATGTCCAAGTGTGGACGATGGAGGAGTCCATCCAGGCCTTGAGTGTTGCAATGTCTCTGACTGGTGCACAAGTCGTGTCCTCCATTGAGAGAGTGAGCATTCAGTGTCTGCAGGAGATTCGTGCAGACCTGCATACATTCATCTTGACCATGAGCTCAAGGCAGCAGTGGCAAGGCGAAAGGGGGACGAGGGATCTGGAGTCAACACCTCTCTGGTCAGCAGGAAGGCACAAGTTTGCCTTGCAAGGGAGGTGGAGCTCCTCTCAGGGTGCTCCTGGTGCGGGCAGAATTTCCTCAGCCCCTCCTCCAATGATGCCAAATCCTCCTTCTGACGACAGAGGGTGGTATTGCTTCTGTGCAGGAGACCCTCAGCATACCAGGGCCCACCAGGCCTCAGGAATTCAGAGGATAACCACCGAGGTCATCCCTAGGCAAGGGGCAGCAAGGTCAGCAGCCTGCCTCCACTTCAACTGAGCACAGCGGGAGCATCACGGAGGAGTTCACGTGAGAATAAAGAAGAGCACTTAGAAGGACTCGGGGTTCATGGGTGAATGTCTAATGTAAATAGAAAGGGAGCATTTGTTGTCAGGGATAATAAAGATAACTTCTATCTCAAGATATCCATCCTCTTATTTCTGGCCTTTGGGGCTTCATTTTAATGCTGCCTCTGTTAAGGGGCTTGAGGTAAGGGATCCTGCTGCAAGGGGTCAAGTCTGAAGCCTTACCAGCTGGGTGCTGGGCACTGGGCAATGGCTTGCTTAAGCAAGGAAGGCAGCAACAGGGCTGCATAAAGGTATGATTTTATTGGACAACTTACAACTTGGTAGTAAGGATTAAAGGAAATGTGAATGTATAAGGGCATTGCGAGCCTCCCTTGCATCATGGCATCTTTCCTGTAGTCCCAGGGGTCCTTTATCCGGCGATGCTTGGCCAACTTCCTCCTCCACATCTTCATCGTCCGAGGAGGCATCTTGCTCCTCAATGACCTCATTGTTCAAGGCCTCCCCCCTCTCTAGTGCCAGGTTGTGCAGTGCACAGCAGGCTATAATACATGAGGCCCTTCTCAGGGCATGCTGAAGGGCTCCACCAGACTGATCTGGGCACCTGAATCTCATCTTAAGTAGACCAATGGCCTGCTCGATGGCCACTTGCGCTGTCCCTGGCAGGTGTTGTATCTTTCCTCTGCATGTGTGTGTGGGTTCTTCACAGGGGTCAGTAGCCATTTCCTCAGTGGGTATCCCTTGTCTCCAAGGATCCATCCCTGAAGACGCGCGGTGGTCCGAAAAAGCTCTGACACCTGGAACTGCCTTAAAATGTAGGCATTGTGGCAACTTCCTGGGAAGTGTGCACAGATCTGCAGGATCACAGACAAGTTGCACATCGAGCAAGTGAATTCCCATCTATTGATGAAAGCCACTGTCCGGGGTGTAGGAGCCTTGATGGCCACATGCGTGCAGTTGATGACACCCTGCACCTGGGGGAATCCAGCGATGGCCCTGAGCCTGATGAAGCTCTCAGCTTGACTGTGCGGAAGTGCACATAGTTGCTTGCCATTCTGAAAAGGGCATTGGTGACCTCCTTGATGCACTGATGGACTGCTGACTTTGAGACCCCACCATGTTCCCAGTGGATCCCTGGAATGATCCAGAAGCATAGATGTTCAGTGCCCCGGTGACCTTCAGCGCCCCTGGCGTTGGATTTCCACTAAGTCTCTGGGGCTCACTCATCCTGCATCATAGCGTACATATACAGGCTTCCCTGGAGAGGTGGACTGTTCGTTGGCACTGGCTCTTGGACATCTGTTGGTAGTTGAGCTTCGGCCGGTAGACACTCTCTGGAGGGTAACTTCTTCTATGCAGAGGAGTCTGCTGGCTTTCCCCTCTGGACCCTTCTCCGTCATCTGATGGCTGCAGCTGACCCTCCTGTGGGCTCACAGGTCACTGATTTGCCACTGCTGGTGCCCGGAACTCCGTCCCGCTCTGCTGCACCTCCTCCTCAATGGGATCCCCGAAGCCTGAATGAATGAGGCCCATGATAAGTGGGCTCTCCTTAAGTGCATGGCCTTCACTGCCAACATCCTCTCCCTTTCCCCCACTTGTCACCTCTGACGAGGTGCCACTTGCCCATTGCCCCAGTATGGCTCCCCTGCAGTGCTGGCACCTTTGTCCCCACCGTTCAGTTGATACCTGATGCCTTCCTTTCTCCACTCTGCCTGCCAATTGATGCTGCCTCTCCCGATGGCCTGCCTTTGTAGCCAGCAATGAGCTCTTGCCTCCATGAAAGCTCCCTCAACCAGGTGAGGCTCTGAAGCGCTGTTATTCTTGAGTGCCATTAGTAAGATTGAAAACTCAATAAAATTTTTGTCAATAGGCCTCTTAACTACCTTAATTGCTTGCCTGCTGAGTCAAAGTCAGCTCTCCGCCCTCCATGTTTGTCGCCATCGATAAAATCACAAGATCAAACTTCCGGTCCGACATCTTCCATCGCGATTTTATGCCCCCACCGCCTCTGTTCCTGTCTCCAAGGGCCACTTAAAATTCTGCCCCTGATGTCAGGGGTCTGAGGTATGAGGAGAGACTAGATGGACTCAGGCTTTTCAACCTGAAAAAGAGGCTTCAGAGGGGAGATCTTACCGAGGTAAATAAAATAGCAAATTGCAGGGGAAGGTAAATTTGGAATATTATTTTTAATTGTGGAGGAGAAGGAAGGAATGCAGGTTCACACTGGCTAAAAAGGTAACATTAGGATTCATACCAAGACGTTCTCTTCCGTATGGAGTGATCAGCACTTGGGATAGATTCTAGATAGAGTGGTGGAGGCAAAATCCCTGGGTGCATTAAAGAAACAATTGGATACTACAGTGGAAGGATTGTAGTGTGCTTCTGAATAGATAACTGAATATGGACTGATGACATTCCTCATCGGTATGAATAGCACACACAGCATTTCTGGCAAACACTAACATGCCTACACCGACAGAAACTAAAAGATACAAAAAAGAAACATTTATTTAGCTGATATATCAATTAATTGCTCTCTTCAATCTTCATTTGAAATTCACATTACTTACTGGTCTATGGGCTTAATTTTATATGCCCGCCACTGATTTCGGTAAATGGCGGCCCTGTCGCGAAGCTGCCGCAATCTTCCGTGCAGCGGCTCATTTAAATAGCCAGGGCGGGCTGACCCCTCCAATCACATGGAGGGGATGGGCTGTCCGTCCCCAGCAATGGCGTCAGTTGCCTGTACGTAGGCGCTGATGTCATTTTAAAGGGCTGTCAGCCCTACCGGGAAATTTAAATATTTAAAGCGAAATGGAATTAAAATAAATAAATACATCTCTTTTGCCCCTCTCCCACCCCCCAAAGAACAATTAAATTAATTATTTGCCCTTCCTCCCAAAACGCTTACCTTTAACAGCTGACCTTCCCTTCCCAAACTGCATAAACATTCAACTACAACCCTTCCCACCCTCCCCTACACCCATGACGCTAACCTGACCCCGTTCCCCCCCGCCTCCCACACTGATAAACTTATTTCCCCCACTCCCCACAAGTGTTTCACCTCGTTTCCCCGGACGGGGATCTGAAGGTACAGGAGTGCCGGCCGCTGGGCTGAAGATCACAGCGGGACATCAGGAGGTGATGTGAGATTAATTAATTCACTTATTTTAATTTATTTAAATTGTAGTCTCGTCGCCGAGCGGCGTGGGGGCCACCACGAGGCCTCACCGCTGGTAATATCGGGCCGGGCCCTACCGGCGTAGGGATGCGTGGCGGCCCTCTCCCAGAGGCACTTAACGCCTCCCCCTGCCACGAAACCTGACATCGGGGGGAATCGGTAAAATCCATCCCTACATGACTGCTGCAGTGACTATTTTGAATGATTTGGCTTTGTGTTCTTAGATCTTTATATTTTTATGATCAAAATTATGTTTTTTAATTGGTGATAAAAATGTTATGCTGTTGCTATGTTATTAATCATTTCAGTTCAGTTAAAAATACACTGGAGATTTTGTTGTCAAATGCGCACACTGCTACTTCCTGTTAAATTAATATTTGTGATTCATGAATAAAAACTTGTGTTGAATGTTATTCCCTTGATGACAATTTAATGTAATGGTTGCGTGCCAGTGTGAGCACATGGTGTGTGTAATCCTGGCATTACAAGGCTATGCAGTGGGGAAAATATTCTTTATGGCATATAAAATTCCTTTCTGTAGGACTTACAGTCCTCACCTTATGAACTTCAACAAAAAAAAAGTTACGAATCATTATATAGGATTGCAGGATATTAGATACAGGTTATGGTTTACTTGTGTTTAAAGCTGCTATAACTCAGCAGTGAGCATGTACTGCATGAATTATGGGCTCTTTCAAACTCACGAGATATGTGTCTGTTGTATTTGACATCCAACTGTGCAATATCCTTTAGTGTAAAGCTGTAGGATATTACATTAAAATATAATGATTTCAGTCTGAACTTTTTCACACATTTACGTGTGAAAAGGTAAGGTTATATAAATTAAGGTAAAATAGCCTTCCAGTAAAAAGCATTTCTTAAAATGAACGCAACAATAAATTAATAATTGATTTTGATTTGTCTTGCTTTAAAGGGCAAGACATTTTGCTGCCATAATTTTTAAAACAGAAGCACTACAAAACCAGCCATTCCAAAGAAACATATTTTCATTCTTATTGCAAGTAAGAATTTGCTACAACTGTCAGTCCTGTTTTACAAAACTGTTTAATAAAGAAGGAACTTACATTTATATAGTGCCTTTCACAACTATAGGATGTCCCAAAGCACTTTACAGCCAAGTAAGCACTTCTTGAAATGTTGAAATGTAGTCACTGTGTGAAACGTAGCAGAGAGTTTACACACACCAAGGTTCCAAAAACATCAATGAGATCATCTGTTTTTGAGTTTTGAGTTTTGGTTGAGGGATAAATGTTGGCCAGGAACTCCCCTGCTTTTCTCCCAATAATATCATGGGAATTTTTGCATCCACCTTGGAGGGCAGACAGCAGCTTATCTGAAAGACAGCACCTCTGGCATTGCAGTGTTACCAAGTAATACACTGAAGTGGCAATCCAGATCATTTGCTGAGGCCTCAGCAGTGGGATATCAGCATCTAAAAGAATTCTGAATTTTTGGTTGCAGGAGACTCCATGGAACGAGGCAGCAAAGGCAGTTAGACTTACTACTATACATCATCCCAAGAACTGCTACACAGTGTCAATGACCTTTCAAGGATAGCTACATTAAATCATAGCTCTATTGCCATTCCACATCCACATTGATAGATTTTCACTGACCTTCTCATCTTTCATACATTTTCTCTGTTAGCACCTGGATGTCAGGGAGACTCACTTATGCAAAGGGTGACCTTTGCAAACACTCAAGCACCATCTTAGCTCAAAACCACTTCATATACTTACATTGCTTGCCATTGCTTGCTAGTCTTCAAGGGCAAATCACTTTCATCTTCCATCATCATGGGAAGTTTGTGCAAGTGTACATGCCACTCACCGGCACTTAACATTGTCTTCTCTTCTTCCAAAGGAAAAGCTGGCCTATAACCATTGTTCGAGAAATGCAGTTAGGAAGGGTTACCAGCACCAAGTGGTGAGATCCCAGTGGGGTTCTCCTGCTCATCTGCCATAACTTTTGCAGAAAATTCATGGAAACCCTGAATAATGGCAAAAATCCTGGAAAAAGAGGAAACGATGTTTATGCTGTCTTTTTCCAGATTCTTCACCTCAGGCCTCTAGGTCTAGAGAAGCTTCCCAACCGTCCACAACTCAGCCTCATCTAATTCACGGAACACCTCTTATAAGAAGTAAATTAGGAACTACAGCAAGTTGGCTGGCAGAAGGGGCAACACAGTGACAGCAAGTAATTATAGATAATGCATGTTTTTGTTACCATCTTTTGATCAATGTTTCTGTTTGACTGCATAGAGTTCAGAACTAATTTCAGTATGGGTGTCAATCTTTGCTCAGTAGTAGCACTCTTGCCTCTCAGTTAGAAGGTCATGCATTAATTTTCCACTCCAGTGCCTTGAATATATAATCTAGGCTGACACTCCAGCGCAGTGCTGGGGGAATGGTTTACTGCTGGAAGTGCCATCTTTCAGATGAGACATTGAGCAGGGATCCTGTCTGACCTGACAGGTGGACATAACAGATCCCATGAAAATATTTGAAGAAGATTGGGGAGTTTTCTCAGTGTCCTGTCCAATATTTATCCCTCAACCAACATCCCTAAACAAAACAGTTTACCTGGTAATTTATCTCACTGTTCATGGGCCGATACTTCTTGTGTTAAATTTTATTCATAGAAATCATTCTGCCATTCAGTTAGATATTGGTTGATCTGTGCCTCCATTTACTTGCCTTCATTTCATATCCCTTGATATCCTTATCTAATAAAAATCTATAGATCTCAGTAAGGAAAATTTCAATTGATCCAGCATCCACAGCCTTTTGCAGGGAGAGAGTTCCAGATTTCCACTACCCTTTGTGTGAAAAGGTGTTTCTTAATTTCACTGTGACCATGAAGTTCTGCCAGGTTAGAAGGCTTTATCAATATCTCCTAAAATCAGTGGAAATCTCTATAAAATTCATGGATGCTTTCACTTCACATTTTTTACAACTTATATCAAAAGTACAACCCTAATCAAACTACTGCTTGTATAATTATCACAGCAGAATTAAATAAAAACAAAATCAGATGTCAACTATTTGGTCAGCTTTTGTATCAGGCATTGAAGTAATGCAAGGTCGTTCACCTTCTTTTGGGAGCTGAAGCTGCAAATATGTTTGTGGCACTGGCCCCACTTTGCTCCATGGATCTGCAGGGATTCCTGGATGGCCTTAAATCTCATTCTCTGGGATGTCTCTATCACTAGTCTGGTTATAAAGAAATGACAAAATCAGCTTTTGGCTGTGAACTTGTAATCTGAGATAGATGTGAGTATAGTTAAAAACTTGCTAGGATGCCTTTGTGAAAATTAGGTTACACTAATGTTTTAGCAATTCACTACTAATAGATACCATTTGGCAGCATTCCTACCCAGTCCCTGGAAGATGCCAGATGGTGCCATTACTCACTTTTGCAGCTGTGCAGAACTACTGGGAGTTTAAGTGATGCCGCAATCGAAAAATGCAGTGAATCATTTAACCTTTACCCTGAAATCTAGTCAAATTGTAGTATTCACACATCCATAGGAAAGTAGAAACATAGGAACATTCTCATTCTTTCTTGACATTCTTTGGCCTCCTTGTCTCGAGAGACAATAGGTAAGCGCCTGGAGGTGGTCAGTGGTTTGTGGAACAGCGCCTGGAGCAGCTATAAAGGCTAATTCTAGAGTGACAAGCTCTTCCACAGGTGCTACAGATAAAATTGGTTGTCGGGCCTGTTACACAGTTGGCTCTCTCCTTGCGCTTCTGTCTTTTTTCCTGCCAACTGCTTAGTCTCTTCGACTCGGAACTGTTTAGCCCCGCCTTTATGGCTGTCCGCCAGCTCTAGCAATCACTGGCAACTGACTCCCATGACTAGTGGTCAATCTCACAGGACTTCATGTCGCGTTTGCAGACGTCTTTAAAGCGGAGATGGCCGGTGGGTCTGATACCAGTGACGAGCTCGCTGTACAATGTGACCTTGGGGATCCTGCCATCTTCCATGTGGCTTACATGGCCAAGCCATTTCAAGCGCCGCGGAACAGGAGTAAGCTATTTGGTCCCCTGAATCTGTTCTGCCATTCAATGAGATGATTGCTGATCTGTGACCTAACTCTATAAACCCACCTTGTCCTCCTATCCCTTAATGCCTTTGGCTAACAAATATCTGTGAATCTCAGCTTTAAAATTAACAATTGATCTAGCATCAATTGCCATCTGCACAAGAGAATTCGAAACTCATACCACCCTTTGTGTGAAGAAGTGTTGCCTGATTTCACTCCTGAAAGGTCTGGCTCTAACTTCTAAGCTCTGCCCCCTCTCCCTAGACTCCCTAACCAGCGAAAATAGTTTCTCCCAATCTATCCTATCTGTTCCCCTTAATATCTTAATAAAACGTTGATCAAATCATCCCTTAACCTACTAAATTCCAGGGAATACAACCCTAGTTTGTGTAATCTTTCCTCTTAATTTAACCCACGGAGTCCAGGTATCATTCTGGTAAATTTACAGTTAACTCCCTCCAAGTATATCCTTCCTAAGGTGTGGTGCCCAGAACTGCTCACAATACTCCAGGTGTGGCTTAACTAAGGCTTTGCATAGCTGAAGCATAACTTCTACCCCAGGTATTCTATTCCTTTAGATATAAAGACCAGCATTCCATTAGCCTTTTTGATTATTTTCTGTACCTGTTCATGACATTTTAATGATCCTGGACCCCCGAGTCTTTTTGGACTTCCACTGTTTCTAGCTTTTCACAACTTAGCAAGTACCTGTTCTATCCTTTTCAGGCCCAAAGAGAATGACCTCACATTTGCCTACAGTGAAATCCATTTGTCACAGTTTTGACTCCTTATCCTAGACTCCCAGTTAGCTGAAGTTGTTTCTTCTAATCTACCCTGTGCCTTACAGGAAAACAGTTCTTTTTTAAATAAGGGGGAAAAAAATAAGAAAAACTTGTAAACAACAATGAAATGAAAGGTGCATCTTGATGTCTTATTAAGTTTTACTTGACTCTCTCAATCTCTTAACAAGTTTATCCAGCATGTAACTGTGTCACACAGGCCTAGAAGGTTCCAGATTTGATTTTTGATCTCAACCAGGAGTGTGGTAAGATTAGGGAGGGAACACCAACGAGGATTTCTGCTTCTGTTCACTATCGAGTGACCTTCCTGGAAATATGGCCTCCTTCTTGCTGTAAGAATATCGGGCATGTAGGACCAATCTGAAACGATGAATTAAGAGGGCGAAAAGGGGTCATGAAATATCTTTAGCAAACAGGGTTAAGGAAAATCACAAAGCCTTTTATTCATATATAAGGAGCAAGAGGGTAACTAGAGAAAGGATTGGCCCACTCAAGGACAAAGGAGGAACGTTATGCGTGGAGTCAGAGAAAATGGGTGAGATTCTAAACGAGTACTTTGCATCGGTCTTCACCGAGGAGAGGGACATGACGGATGTTGAGGTTAGGGACAGATGTTTGATTACTCGAGGTCAAGTTGGCATAAGGAGGGAGGAAGTGTTGGGTATTCTAAAAGGCATTAAGGTGGACAAGTCCCCAGGTCCGGATGGGATCTATCCCAGGTTACTGAGGGAAGCGAGAGAGGAAATAGCTGGGGCCTTAACAGATATCTTTGCAGCATCCTTAAACACGGGTGAGGTCCCGGAGGACTGGGGAATTGCTAATGTTGTCCCCTTGTTTAAGAAGGGTAGCAGGGAAAATCCAGGTAATTATAGACCGGTGAGCCTGACGTCAGTGGTAGGGAAGCTGCTGGAGAAGATACTGAGGGATAGGATCTATTCCCATTTGGAAGAAAATGGGCTTATCAGTGATAGGCAACATGGTTTTGTGCAGGGAAGATCATGTCTTACCAACTTAATAGAATTCTTTGAGGAAGTGACAAAGTTGATTGATGAGGGAAGGGCTGTAGATGTCATATACATGGACTTCAGTAAGGTGTTTGATAAGGTTCCCCATGGTAGGCTGATGGAGAAAGTGAAGTCGCATGGGGTCCAGGGTGTACTAGCTAGATGGATAAAGAACTGGCTGGGCAACAGGAGACAGAGAGTAGTAGTGGAAGGGAGTTTCTCAAAATGGAGACGTGTGACCAGTGGTGTTCCACAGGGATCCATGCTGGGACCACTGTTGTTTGTGATATACATAAATGATTTGGAGGAAAGTATAGGTGGTCTGATTAGCAAGTTTGCAGACGACACTAAGATTGGTGGAGTAGCAGATAGTGAAGGGGACTGTCAGAGAATACAGCAGAATATAGATAGATTGGAGATTTGGGCAGAGAAATGGCAGATGGAGTTCAATCAGGGCAAATGCGAGGTGATGCATTTTGGAAGATCCAATTCAAGAGTGAACTATATAGTAAATGGAAAAGTCCTGGGGAAAATTGATGTACAGAGAGATTTGGGTGTTCAGGTCCATTGTTCCCTGAAGGTGGCAACGCAGGTCAATAGAGTGGTCAAGAAAGCATACAGCATGCTTTCCTTCATGAGACGGGGTATTGAGTACAAGGGTTGGCAGGTCATGTTACAGTTGTATAGGACTTTGGTTCGGCCACATTTGGAATACTGCGTGCAGTTCTGGTCGCCACATTACCAAAAGGATGTGGATGCTTTGGAGAGGGTGCAGAGGAGGTTCACCAGGATGTTGCCTGGTATGGAGGGCGCTAGTTATGAAGAGAGGTTGAGTAGATTAGGATTATTTTCATTAGAAAAACGGAGGTTGAGGGGGGACCTGATTGAGGTGTACAAAATCATGAGAGGTATAGACAGGGTGGATAGCAAGAAGCTTTTTCTCAGAGTGGGGGATTCAATTACTAGGGGTCACGAGTTCAAAGTGAGAGGGGAAAAGTTTAGGGGGGATATGCGTGGAAAGTTCTTTACGCAGAGGGTGGTGGGTGCCTGGAACGCGTTGCCAGCGGAGGTGGTAGGCGCGGGCACGATAGCGTCTCTTAAGATGTATCTAGACAGATACATGAATGGGCAGGAAGCAAAGAGATACAGACCCTTAGAAAATAGGCGACATGTTTAGATAGAGGATCTGGATCGGCGCAGGCTTGGAGGGCCGATGGGCCTGTTCCTGTGCTGTAATTTTCTTTGTTCTAAATGACTCTATGTGTTTAGAGGTCAGTGAAGTATTTGATTGGACTTGTCTTATCATCAAATAGCCATCCAGCTCTCACAGTCTAGGTTCATACATAAATAATAATCACATGAGTAAAGTGCCAGTGGCCAACTAGCAAGGAGTCAAGACCTTAAGGAAAGCCGGTGGAGAGAATTTTCAAGGAGTAAGATTATTCATCGAGTGGGACCTGCATAGGGATTGTAGTTGCTATAGGGCTGGGTTACCCAGCAGAGCAGCAGATTTAAAGGGCCTTAAAGAAGACCTGGCCACTGGACTAACAATCAAGCCACAAAACGTAGAAGTAACAAGAAGAGGGACGAGGCTGAAATTAGTATGAGCAGCACAAAGGAAGGACTGCTTCCATTACAGATAGAAACTTGCAGGAGCTGCACAAGAGCTGCAGTCAAGCAGAGTTGTCATGTTTGGCTCTAAAAGGCTTCCTCCTCAGAAGGTGTAGCAAAACATGCCTGCCTGGGATAAGTTTACTGAGCAAATCAATCCTTTGGCTTTGGTGAGGAGGATGACCACTCAGATATTGAAAAACATTTCCAAGCTTGGTATCCAACATTTAGCTGCTTCAAGTTAAGTGCTATAGCATGCATGAAACAAGTACATTCAGCTGAAACAGCTGCACTTTGACTTTTCATGCTTATGTTTCTTACCTGGTAAACCTAGCTCTATCATAGGGCATCCCAAATTGATGAATGGCACACTTGGCACATTTCATGGAAACCTTTTAATGTTGTAACTGATTTTTCATACGCATGGTCTCAGACATGTTTTAGGTAGCAAAGTGGCATTGTTATATTTGAGCTCTTCAAACTTCAGTTGGATATTGTTGCAAGAAAAAAGAAGCCCATGACAGATAAGAGATGTGAGCAATAGGAAACCAGCCAATCTTCCCAAAGCTCCGAAGATGCTTGAAAAAGTGAGTCTGGAAAAATTGTGGCAAAAATGAGCAGAGGCAATTAAAGCATGGCTACCCGACCAGACCCGATGACATGTGTCGGGTTCAGGTCAGGCGGGTCTCTCTTCTGGGTCCGGCATTCGGGCTTGGGTCGGGTCGGGCTGGATGTGGACAGAGTGCTGCCTTGCTCAGGGAGCGAAGTAATCTTCAAAATTTGAACATTCAGCCAGGACGTCAAGGCAGGAAATGTGCTGCCGGAACGGAGGATAACAACATTTGGACAAGGTAGAGCACAATAACCTGTTTGATATAATTAACTTTATTACGGTAGTCGGGTTGGGTTGGGTCTGGCATGGGGGAAAAAAATCAAAGGATGTGGGCCCGCGTCGGGCCTGGGTCGGGTTTCAATTTCATACCCGAGCAGGCCTTTAGAGGCAGTCAGCAAAGCTTTTGCAGAGAATTCCCTGCAACTGCAGGATAATACTTTATCCTTGATTCTTCTCCTCTCCCTCATCCCTCACGCATTCAGGCACTCTGTCATTCACTAGCTTAGCATGCACCCAACATCATTTCACACTATGTGTTGACAAATAATATTTGTTACAAAGATTGTCTTGATTGTTCATTATCTGTTTCTATAGGTGTCTACAAGGAACCAGCAGCCGTCCCTCCCCCCAAAAAGCATATCGTACCACCTCAGTAGTACAGCTGGCAAGTCTTGGGCTTTTCTGGAACTGTACAATAGGACACTGCAGATCTGTCCATGAAGCAGAATCTTTTCTTCAGCATGCAAACAATTGATCTAAATGGATCCTGTAGAAGCATGTACCTCAGTAGATTTGTTTTCATCCAAGGCTCAAGAGTTTCATTCTGGTATCCTGAGACACAGCTCACCATGGTATTCCTGGGGTTCTAGGATCCATCTGTCTATTGTAGATATTCCATTAAATAATGGCGGTGATCTTTACTGCCATAGGCTAAATGCTCTATGACAGCTTCCAAGGCACCTGAGATCCGTCTACATGATGTGGTGCTGATGTTTATAGACAACCCTCTCTTTGGGTAATGGAAAGTTTCTGACTGACCACATCAGATGTAGGCTGAAACAAAAACAAGAAATTCTGGAATCACTCAGCAGGTCTGGCAGCATCTGTGGAAAGAGAAGCAGAGTTAACGTTTCGGGTCAGTGACCCTTCTTCGGAACTGGTGCTGCCAGACCTGCTGAGTGATTCCAGCATTTCTTGTTTTTGTTTCAGATTTCCAGCATCCGCAGTATTTTGCTTTTATTTCAGATGTAGGCTGCTTTGCCCTGTGCATTCCTGTGGAACCCTTACTCATCCTCCAGCTGTCCAAGGGGAGGGAACTCTCACTCTTCTGGATAATGTGACCAAAATTAGGTATTTTTGTTTTCCAGTTTTTATTTAGTGGATGTTCATTTGAACTCAGTTTAGTAGTTTAAAAACCAATTCTTGCACCAATTCTTGAATCAAGCTTATCCTCTGTACAACATTGCAAGTTTCATCAGTTAAAGGATGGAGAGAGGAACAAGCCAAATTTAAGCAATTGCTGTGTGATTGGTTCAGCTTGGACTGACTTCCTTTTTAAATGTGAACAGTCAGGTGATTGATCAAAATTGAAGAGGCTTCAAATACTCTTTTCTGGGATATAATAAAATGGTGTGTTCCGTTTAACTTGAGAACTAACCTAGAGATTCATTGTTAAAAGGAATCAATCAGTTTGAAATGCCTGAAAGAGGAAAATTAGTCTGAAATTTCAAGAAGCTTTTTAGCTTATTGTATATAGGCTCTCACAGTGATAAAAAATTCAAAAAGGAAGTAAGAAATAATGTTTTAAGTTTTCCAACTGTAACACTGACAGGAATCCATTTAAAATGAATGGGTTAACCTTAGCATTACAATTAGAAAACCTAGCATACTATGTGTATTTCAAAGTTATGTGATAAAATTTAGAGAGGTTCTTAGAGTTGTGAGTTTTCTTTGTTTGTCTACTAACGTAGATTAATAATAAACGAGCCATTCTGTACAATTTGCACATTCTGGCATACCTTCAACAGGAGTATGTTGGGATGGTTGGAGGTTTAGATTGGGACCTGGATACGCTTGGCCCCATTCGAGCACCATAGAATCTGGAATGGCTTTTTGGGGCAGAGAGGATAGCTTTGGGGCAGGAATCATGTCCGGACCTCCAAAGATTGGGACCTGGAATTTTAATGGTCTTTAAAAGCTACCCCTTTTTTAATGTTTTAAACATTTTAGTAGCTTATTTGTCGTAGACAACCTTTCTGTGGGTAAACAGTAAGTAGAAGCATCTATAACTGTGGCTTTCAGAAACCATCAGCTCATCTCAAAACTTTTCTGCCTCAGGTTTCTCAGCAACAATGGTGAGAGAAAAAAATGGTTCTAATGCCCTTTCAGTACTTCCTTTCAATTTTTCTGATTGGTTCATATTGAAAACGTCCAATTCCAGTGAGAAAAACTGATATTTCAGAGGTAGAAGAGGAAAATCAGTCACAGAGTCTTAAATCTCTAGTTTCTTCTTCTTCTTTGGCCTCCTTGTCTCGGGAGACAATGGGTAAGCGCCTGGAGGTGGTCAGTGGTTTGTGGAGCAGCGCCTGGAGTGCCTATAAAGGCCAATTCTAGAGTGACAGAGTCTTCCACAGGCGCTGCAGATAAAATTGGTTGTCGGGGCTGTTACACAGTTGGCTCTCTCCTTGCACTTTTGTCTTTTTTCCTGCCAACTGCTAAGTCTCTTCGACTCGCCACAGTTTAGCCCCACCTTTATGGCTGCCCGCCAGCTCAGGCGATCACTGGCAACTGACTCCCATGACTTGTGATCAATGTCACAGGACTTCATGTCGCATTTGCAGACATCTTTAAAGCAGAGACATGGACGGCCAGTGGGTCTGATACCAGTGACGAGCTCGCTGTACAATGTGTCCTTGGGGATCCTGCCATCTTCCATGCGGCTCACATGGCCAACTCATCTCAAGCACTGCTAGCTCAGCAGGGTGTATATGCTGGGGATGTTGGCTGCCTTGAGGACTTCTGTGTTGGAGATATGGTCCTGCCACCTGATGCCAAGGATTCTCCCGAGGCAGCGAAGATGGAATGAATTGAGACGTCGCTCTTGGCTGACATACGTTGTCCAGGCCTCGCTGCCGTAGAGCAAGGTACTGAGGACACAGGCTTGATACACTCGGACTTTTGTGTTCCGTGTCAGTGCGCCATTTTCCCACACTCCCTTGGCCAGTCTGGACATAGCAGTGGAAGCCTTTCCCATGCGCTTGTTGATTTCTGCATTGAGAGACAGGTAACTGGTGATAGTTGAGCCTAGGTAGGTGAACTCTTGAACCACTTCCAGAGCGTGGTCGCCAATATTGATGGATGGAGCATTTCTGACGTCCTGTCCCATGATGTTCGTTTTCTTGAGGCTGATGGTTCGGCCAAATTCATTGCAGGCAGCCGCAAACCTGTCGATGAGTCTCTGCAGACCTCTTCAGTGTGAGATGTTAATGCAGCATCGTCAGCAAAGAGGAGTTCCCTGATGAGGACTTTCCGTATTTTGGTCTTCGCTCTTAGATGGGAAAGGTTGAACAACCTGCCACTTGATCTTGTGTGGAGGAAAATTCCTTCGTCTGAAGACTTGAACGCGTGTGAGAGCAGCAGTGAGAAGAAGATCCCAAACAGTGTAGGTGCGAGAACACAGCCCTGTTTCACGCCACTCAGGATAGGAAAGGGCTCTGATGAGGTGCCGCTATGCTGAATTGTGCCTTTCATATTGTCATGGAATGAGGTGATGATACTTAGTGGCTTTGATGGACATCCGATCTTTTCTAGTAGTCTGAAGAGACCACATCTGCTGACGAGGTCAAAGGCTTTGGTGAGATCTATGAAAGCAACATAGAGGGGCATCTGTTGTTCACGGCATTTCTCCTGTAGCTGGCGAAGGAAGAACAGCATGACAATGGTGAATCTCTCTGCTCGAAAGCCACACTGTGCCTCAGGGTAGACACGCTCGGCCAGCTTCTGGAGCCTGTTTAAAGTGACTCGAGCGAAGATTTTCTCCACTATGCTGAGCAGGGAGATGCCACGGTAGTTGTTGCAGTCACTGCAGTCACCCTTGTTCTTATAGAGGGTGATGATATTGGCATCACGCATGTCCTGTGGTACTGCTCCCTCGTCCCAGCACAGGCAAAGCAGTTCGTAGAGTGCTGAAAGTATAGCAGGCTTGGCACTCTTGATTATTTCAGGAGTAATGCCATCCTTCCCAGGGGCTGTTCCGCTGGCTAGAGAATCAATGGCATCACTGAGTTCCGATTTTGTTGGCTGTTCGTCCAGCTCATCCATTGACTGGCAGAGACTGGGCTGCATTGAGGGCGGTCTCAGTGACAACATTTTCCCTGGAGTACAGTTCTAGGTAGTGTTCCACCCAGCGGTCCATTTGCTTGCGTTGGTCAGTGATTGAGTTCCCTGATTTAGATTTGAGGGGGGCGATCTTCTTGATGGTTGGCCCAAGAGCTCTCTTAATGCCATCATACATTCCTCTGATTTTTCCGGTGGCGGAGGCCAGCTGAATATGACTGCATAGGTGTTGCCAGTAGTCATTTAGCAGTTGTTAGTGAACGAGCCTTCGCCGCTGCCAAGAAAGCTCACCGCGTCCTCCGGGAGGTGGGCGACTGTTTCGAGCGCCAGTACCAGCAGGAATTCGCCGACATCGCGCTGCAGATGCACTTCGAGCTGCATCAGAGTACCTGAACGAAGTCAGGTACAACAAAGGCAAGGTCTCCTTCCATGCTGTACACTGGGGGACGCTGATATCGAGGAGGCCGTGCAGGCTGTGGGCTGGCCTGCTCGCCAGGATCTCTAGTTTAAGATTAATGAAAATAGTGATTAGAACTGCTCTGAAATATTTGGAGTTGCTGTTAATGATAAAATGACCCATATCCAATGATGCAGCAGACCTACCTGCTCTGATACAGCTGACCTACATGCTATATTAGACAACTGAATGTATTATGAGCATCTAGATACCTTTGTATGACGAATTAAATGACTTAACATCTGGACTGTCATTGAGGTAATGAACATTCTTGTGTTCTGTAATAACCAAAATCTATATAGAAATTTGGCTGTGTATGGATACTCTTCAGCATCTGCTAGCTTCCACTGGGACTGTTTAGATTGTCCGATTGTAGGATGTGATCATGTGAGTCAATACATGATTTAGTGCTGAAAGCAAGTTATCATGGTACTCATAAATTAAATACAGATTGTTAGACTGAGTCATAATGCAAACAGTATCATGGTGACGCCAGGATATTTGATCACATGCACATGCTTTTGCAATCTTAAAAGTACTTTAAAACTTGAGTATATTTGTGGGTTCTCCTGAGGTATAGATGGGATGAAGAGAAACACTTATAAATTGCTTTTGTGAACATTTTCTTATGGAAACCTTGTGCTTTAATTGCTGGCAATATGATGTCTTCCTATTAATTATACCATTCATTTTTACTTTATGTATATATCATGGTCTGGACATTCCTCAGCAGTGTGATACTAACAGTTACATTAGGATCGTGCACACTGCTGTCCCCTGCCACTGACACACCAACTTTTGCAAGGGTCAGGGAGAATACCACAGAGGATGCATTGACAGCACCCTCCTGCAGTAAAGGGTGGAAAAAACAGCTCAAGTTTTCTAGGTTGGGAGGTGTGAGGTACAAAGGTGAAGATGCTATGTCAGGGGCCACTTTTAAAAACAATTTGTGTGCCACATCTTCAAGGGTCCTGATCCTAATCACAGCCTCGACCCCACTTTCAAAGGGTGTGAAACAAAGTGTTCCTCCATTGATGTTACACTTGCTCTCAGTTGAGGGCTACAATGCAGGAACGTCCAACTTAGAGAATTCCCAGCCCCAACTTATGTTAAACTCCTTCTAGCAGCGGGTGGTAGGGTCATCCTAGAAACTAAATTCATGACCGGGACTGGGTGTATCTGAGTGCCAGCAAAGTTTGTTGCAGAATCGAATGGCTACAGCACAGAAGGAGACCATTTGGCCCATCATGCCTGTGCCAGCTCTCTGCAACAGCAATTCAGCTAGTTCCACTTCCCTGCCTTTTCCCTGTCGCCCTGCAAAATGTTTCCCTTACATCAGCAGAAACAGACCCCAAAGAACATAGTTCAGTCATGGATGTTATTAACAGGAGAATCCAACCACTGTAATTACTTGTGAACTCACTGGTGTGACAGCAGGTGGGATGACTGAGTGAATCCTTTCCCACATTCGGAACAGGTGAATGGCCTCTCCTGAGTGTGAGCTTGTTGGTGTACAATGAGGCGGTCTGATCGCCTGAACCCAGTCTCGTCGTGAGAGCATCGGAATGGTCTCTTTTTGTGGCTATTCTAGTGAACTCATGCTACAGTTATAGTGCACCAGCAGGGCTGAGGAATTTCAGTCCTCATGTAAATTTTAGAAGAGTCCACAGAAAGTATATATCAGGGTTCTTTGTTTCCAAGTATTTTGATTTAATTTTCAATTCTTAGTTAAGAGAAATCAATAAATATTGATGAAAATTGTGTGTGTGTGTTTTGTTGGAGAATAAATGTTAGAACTTCTGGGTAAACCTGGAGAAGTGAATTTAAAATAGGTTTCAACGTACGCATATGAATAAATTACACAAAACCAAAACTCGTACAATTCACAAAATCTGACTAAAAAGGTATATGGTAAATCTAGAGCAAAAAATGCCAAGAAATCAAGCATAATATAAAAAGGGGATATAGAAAAGAAAATTGGAAAGACTAAGCAAAAGCATGAAGAAATACTGGTAGGTAACTTAAACAGAAATAATAAAGGGTTTTAAAAACACTTAAAAAGTAAAAGAATCATGAAAGAAATGTCGAGCTTACATTGAGCAGAATCTCATCAGCCATGCATAAGCAACTTTGGAGGCAGAAATGCAGGGAATTTTTTAAAGTTGCACTTTGGGTCATCTACCTGACATACTCTCGCCTCCAAGCGATTTTTCTGGAGGCAGGGTCAGATTGGCACCAGCTACCTGCCCAGCAGCGGTGGGTTGCTAGTTAGTGGCAAATAAGTGCCTACTTGGGGGTTAACAGGTGACGCCACCGAGATCTTGCTGATGTTGGACAGCGCCCCCCCACCCCGCCGGCCCATTCCCACACTGAGGCTGAAGCTTAGCAGATGGATGGAGCCAGATTCCCGGTGGCAGACCGGTGGTAGGGAATTTGGTAGTGAGGGCCTCCATTGATTCTGCCTCCTTACCACCCCCCAACCTCCCCAACCCCCTCCCCCTTGGGGCCTCAGGAAGCAGAGGGCTACAGCTGCAGGCCATCCTGTGGAGGGCCACACTCCCACCACAATGATGGTCTGGCAGCTGTGGCTACACTTATTTTAACTATTTTCTGAAGTTTTCACGGTCTCCCACCTACATTGGCAGCGCCCACCACTCCTGATGGGGCTGCCAGCTGCCCCACAGCCTCGAGCATTCTGATTGACACTCCCGTTTTCAAAGCCCATCCATCATCCTAATTGGATGGGACTCCAAGTGGCAGCCTTTTAATTGGCTGCCTCTGGAAAGATCACGTAAGAAAGGGGTTTTGGACATCATCAGGGTTGTGACACACATATACATACATATGAACCTACGATCTAGGAGCAGGAGTAGGCTATTCGGCACCTTGAGCCTGCTCCACCATTCTATAAGATCATGGCTGATCTGTTTGTGGACTCAACTCCACTTTCCTGCCTACCCCCGATATCCTTTGACTCCCTTGTTTGTCAAGAATCTGTCTACCTCTGCCTTAAAAACATTCAATGACCCTGCCTCCACCGCTCTCGGAGGAAGAGAGTTCCACAGACTCACGACCCTCTGGGAGAAAAAAATTCGCCTCATCTCTGTCTTAAATGGGAGACCCCTTACTTTTAAACTGTGCTCCCTAGTTTTAGTCTCTCCCACAAGGGGAAATATATTCCTAGAATCTTCTAAGTTAGCAAGATTGCACCCATCAAGTGTAGAAACAGGCTATTTAATCCAACTTGTCTATGCCACTGCTTATACTCCACATAAGCCTTTTCCCATGCCTCTTCATGTAATCCTATTAGCACATCTTCTATTCCCTTCTTCCTCACATGCTTATCCAGCTTCCAATTAAATGCATCTATGCCATTTGCTTCAACAACTTCTTGTGGGAGCATGTTTCACATTCTTACCACTCTCCAGGTAAAGAAGTTTCTCATGAATTCCTTATTGGATTTATTAGTGACTCTCACAATTATGATCTGATTAGATGTGAAAAAGCATAATCTTCTTATGGCAAATGAAGGAATAGCAGAAATATTAAATAAATTGCCTTGGTTTTCACAGAAGAGTGTGGAATGAAAGGGTGCAAGAGGAAGAGGTATAGCAAATAGGATAACTATGGATAAGAAAATAGTATCAAACAATCTGGTGAAACTCAAAGTGGAACTCAGTCCCCAGTGGCATGCAGCTGAGAATGCTGAGGGAAGTCAGAGAGGAAGTAGGAAAGGCTCTGACCATAATTTTTCAGACATTCTTGGGTATGAATATTGTGTCAGAGAACTGAAGGATTACTAACATAACACCTCTGTTCAAAAAGAGGGAAAGGGATAAACCAGGTAGCTATAGATTGGTTGGCCTAAATCCGTAATGGGAAAGTTTCTAGAGGCACCTTGAGGAATAAAATTCATACAGCTCACATAAACATGGGTTAATTAAGGCCAACTATCACAAATTTGTGAAAGGCATGTCATGTTTGAAGTACTCAATAGAGTTCTTTGAGAAAATAATGAAATGTGTTAGTGAAGAATGTTGTATATATGGATTTTCCCAAGGCATTTGATAAAATGCTGCATAGGAGGATTGATGATAAAATTAAGGCACGAGGCATTACAGAAAATGTAACAACATGGATTAGAGAAAAAAGCAAAATACTGTGGATGCTGGAAATCTGAAACAAAAACAGAAAATGCTGGATATACTCAGCAGGTCATGCAGGCAGCATCGGTGAAGAGAAAAAGAGAGTTAATTTTCAGATGTGTGTGACCTTTCATCAGAACTGGCAAAATTTGAAATGTATTAGGTTTTGAACAAGTGAAAAGGGGGAGGGGAAAGAAGAACAAAAGGGAAGGTCTGTGATAGGGTGGAGGGCAGGACAGATTAAATGACAAAAGGCTTCACGGTACAAAGCCAAGGGGAGTGGCGATGGGACAAGTAAAGAAACAAAAGATATGGCTGGATGAGGAAATGGAAGCTGAGCAGCCATCTGAGAACTAAGTAAAGGGATTAAGAACAAAGCAGGGGCCGGGCTGGGGGGTGGCGGTGGTGGTGGGGGGAGGGGGGGTGAGGTTGAGAGGGCAGGGTGGAGAGGGTGGCGGTGGCGGGGGGGGGGTGGGGTGTGTGATTGAGAGGGCAGGGTGGGGGGGGTGGCGATGGTGGGGGTGGTGAGGTTGAGAGGGCAGGGTGGGAGGGTGGTGGTGGTGGGGGGGATGAGGTTGAGAGGGCAGGGTGGGGGGGGGGTGGCGGTGGCGGGGGGGGGGGGGTGAGGTTGAGGGGGCAGGGTGGGAGGGTGGAAATGAACCAGCAAAAAAAACATGTAAAAAGAAAAAAATAATGGCAGAGAATATGATCTCAAATTATTGAACTCAATGTTAAGTCTGGAAGGCTTTTTTAAAATTCATCCATGGGATGTGGGCGTCACTAGCTAGGCCAGCATTTATTGCCCATCCCTAATTGCCCTTGAGAATGTGGTGGTGAACTGCCTTCTTGAACCGCTGCAGTCCTTGGGGTGTATGTACACCCACAGTGCTGTTAGGAAGGGAATTCCAAGATTTTGACGCAGCGACAGTGAAGGAATTTCGATATAGTTCCAAGTCAGGATGGTGTGTGACTTGGAGGGGGAACTTACAGGTGATGGTGTTCCCATGAATGTGCTGCCCTTGTGCTTCTAGTTGGTAGAGGTTGCAGGTTTGAAAGGTGCTGTCTAAGGTGCATTGCTGCAGTGCATCTTGTAGATGGTACACACTGCTGCCACTGTGCGTCGGTGGTGGAGGGAGTGAATGGTTGTGAGATGGTGTGCCAATCAAGCAGGCTGCTTTGTCCTGGATGGTGTCGAGCTTCTTGAGTGTTGTTGGAGCTGCAGCCATCCAGGCAAGTGGGGAGTATTCCATCACACTCCTGACTTGTGCCTTGTAGGCTTTGGGGAGTCAGGAAGTGAGTAACTCGTCGCAGGATTCCTAGCCTCTGACCTCCTCTTGTAGCCATGGCTGTAAAGTGCCCAGTCAAAAGATAAGGTGCTGTTCTTTGAGGTTCATTGGAACACTGCAGCAGGCCAAGGACAGAAAGATCAGAGTGGGAGCAGGCTGGAGAATTGGAATGACAAGCGACAGGAAGCTCATGTCGTGCTTGCAGACTGAACCGGCTGGATATTTTGAGCTCACTGCATCAGGCTCCATGGCAGGGGGTGGCCGGAAGATCGGAGTGGTAGTGGCCCACCACGGAGCCCGACACTGGGAATGCCGGGCCCAATCTTCCTTGGGTCGGGAAGCTCCGTGGTGGCACATCCGCCACTCTGTGGTGGGACCCGAGTTTCAATGTTACATTCAGTTATTTAAATATATTTAAATGGAAGCTGGAGCAAACTTACTGGCAGTTCTGGAACTTCTGAGCGATGCGTGGCACTCCCATGCCTTCACTTTCCAATCCAAGGAAAACTGATGCCACCGAGGTGGGGAAAGAGGGATCTCTGCATTTGTTGTGAAGTTGTGGGGGGGTGGGGAGCAGGGCTAAACTCTGCACTGCCAAAGCAGTGGGGTGGGGGGGGGGGGGGGTGGCGTTGGGATGAACTCTGCACAGTGCATTTGGGATGGAAAAGGGGTAATCAGGGCTTTTCTGGAGTTGTTGGGAGGGATCAAACTTTATTTTTTTGTTGCAGTTGCGGTGAGATTCTGGGGGAAACTTTCATCTGTCAACACAGGCCTGGCAGCTCTTTAAAAAAATGGCTCCAGCATCTATGCAGAAACAGGTGACGCAGTGATGGCGTCACCGAGGCCACCCCTGCCATGTAATTGGAGGGTGCCGGCCACCCTGCATATTATAATGAGCTGCCGCGCGCTACATCGCAGCGGCATGGCGGCGCGAGGCCTGCACCTGCCGCTGCTACCAGTGGCGGAAAAATAAAATGCAGCCCAACGGATGTGTTCCACAAAGTAGTCACCCAGTCTACGTTTAGTCTCCCCAATGTAGAGGAGACTGCATCGTGAGCAACAAATACAGTATACTAAATTGAATGTAGTACAAGTAAATCGCTGTTTCACTTGGAAGGAGTCTTTGGGGCCCTGGACGTTGAGCAGGCCGGAGGTAAAGGGGCAGGTGTTGCATCTCCTGCGCTTGCACATAAAGATGCTGAAGGAAAGTGGGGAGATGTTGGGGTGACTGAGGAATGGACCAGGATAAATTGGTTAAAGGGCGCTAAACGGAGGGGAGGACATAATAAATATTTTTTGGACTGGAGAGAGGTAAACAGTGCTGGTTCCCAGAGGTCAAGGTAGATAGGTAATAAATGCTCACCTTTTTAGTGATGCCTATATACCAAGAGGTTTGAAAGACAGATTATCATGGTGTGGAGCAGTTAGAATATTTTGCCAGTTTTGGTTGTCTTAGGTTAGGAAACTTGCCAAGGCCATGATAAGGATACAAAAGTGATTCACAAAAGTGATAGCAAGAATATTAAGCTTCTGTTACAAGAAAAAAACTGGAGAAATGCATGCTCTTTTCATTAGAGCATAGGTCAAAAGGATATCTGACAAGGTAAAGAAAGAAAGGCTTGTTTTTATTTCGCTAGATAATCTGCTTTAGTGATATAGGTTGAGGGATGTGTTGGTCAGGACTCTGAGAGCTCCCCTGCTCTTCTTCAATGGCACCTCTGATAATGCAACATTCCTCCAGTGCTACAAAGAAGTGTCAGCTTCGATTATATGGTTAGGTCTTGCAGTGGGTTTTGACACCCATAACCTGCTAAGTCAGAGGTCAGAATGTTTCCACTAATCCAATCTGGCATGGAAAATAAGGAAAAACTATTTTCACTGGTTGGTGAGTCAGTAATTGGAGGATATACATTTAAGATCATCATCAAAAGAATGAAGTGAGATGTTAGAAGAATGTTTTTTTTACAAAGAGCGTTGTTAGGACATGGAATGCCTTAATAGAAACATTGGCAGAAACAGAATCTATAATAGATTTTAAAAGGGAAATTGATAAATATTTTAAAAAGAAAACAAAAAGGTCCAGGGAAAGGGCAGTGAATAACTCATTCAGACAGCCAGCTCAGGCTTGATGTGCCAAATAGCTTCCTTCTGTGCTGTAAAAGTCTATGGTCTCAATTTTAAACTCCCCGCCAGATGAAATCCATGTTGGAAGCAGTTAAAATAAATTAGGGGATTTAGCTACTCCTTTCCTGTACCGATGTGGCTGACTGAATGGCAAGGATGCCTGCCCCTAACTTGCTGGGGCTCCTTTAAATATACAGATCAGGGTGATGCCAATTGGGCCTGATGTGCTATTTGATCTGAGGGCTGAGCAGGGGAGAACTGGTGGCAAAACCTGCAAGAACTGCAACCAGGGCCAGCAGAGGCCACGAAAGGTAAGGTTTTGTTAAAAAAATGTGTGCTTCCTTATGGGCTACAAGGAGCCGGAGTGCTTCTATGAGCCCCATAAGTAAACTTTGGGCTTTGCTTGCCTTGGGCCTCCTCTCCATTGATCGGAATTCCCATCCCCCAGACTAACCTGACTGATTTGGGACCGTTCTCGCAGATGCTGACAGCATCCACCTGCCGCCCAAATTCCTGCTCCTCTACACTGACCAGGCAGTGATTCCTGCCGGGTCGGGTGCTATTCTAATCCTGACTATGGAAGTGAGGTCAGGGAGCTAATATCTCACCTGGTCTCTGTATGTGAGTTTCTCACTGGCCCTGGTCCCCAGCAACCCCATGCACTGATCCTGCTCTGAGTTAAAATTGAAGCTTATGATTCTAACTCCAAGTGCAAGAGGTTTGCTGTGATAATGACTGTGAGACTGTCAGCATTCACCATCATTACTCCATTGAAACTGATAGCAACGTTAGGAGTTCACATGTGGCTGAATAGAATTGAAATCCAGAAGTTGCTGTCAGTGACTCTACGTTTCTCCATAGGGTGTGCTGTAGAGGCTTCCACAGACTGCTATCTCATTTCTAATCAGGTATTGATGAGAACTTCCACTTTAATGCTGTTAGCCTCACTGTAAAATCCCTAGAATAAGTTACACCTTATTGAACGAGGTATAACTGCGTTTTTAATGGCATGCTAACTTCATAATTACTACAAGACACCCTGACTGTTGTGTAATTGCCTTCAAGAGTGACATCCCTTTAAGATCCTAGGATGCTAATGAGCTATGTGCCAGGATGTAATCATGTGATTACTAACCAGTCTCACTCTGTGGGAGTAATTTTATATTTTCATCGTCGAAATCGGCGGCGGGCAAAAACAATGGCGGCCCATCTGCGTGGACTGTACGTCGCAGAGCCGCCACCATCCTAAGTGCAGCGGCTAATTTAAATAGCCAAGGCGGGCCGCCCCCCCCTCCGATCAGCTGCAGGAGGCGGGCTTTCTGTCCCCGGCAATGGTATCAGCTGCTTGTATGCAGGCGCTGATGCCATTTTTAAAGGGCTTTCAGCCCTACTGTTAAATTTACATACTTAAAGCTAAAGGGAATGAAAAGATTAAATACATTTACTTTTCCCCTCTTCCACCCCCCCAATGACAATTAAATGAATTACTTGCCTTTCCCCCCAAAAACACTTACCTTGTGCACCTGACCTTCCCCCCCAAAGTGCATAAACTTTAAACTATAACCCGCCCCATCATCCCCTATACCAATGATGTCACTTTGACCCCATTCCCCAATCCCACACTGAGAAACTTACCCCCTCCCCCCACCCCACCAGTGTTCCGCCTCGTTTCCCTGGGGTGTGGGAGTGCCAGCCAGCAGCTGGAAGATTGCACCAGGACGGGAGGTGGCTGCGTAAGTATAATTAAATCATTAATTTTAATTTATTTAAATAGTTAATGTGGGTTTTATCGCTGAGCAATGATGGGCAGGTGGGTGGGGGTGGCCATGAGACCTCACTGCCGGCAGCAACATCAGGCTGGGCCCTCCCGGCACTGGGGTGCATGGCGGCCCTCTCCAGGAGGCATTTTCCAGCCCCCCCGTGCCATGAGGCCCAATATCCCGGGTCTGTAAAATTCAGCCCTGTAACTGTAACACCAAGAGGCAAGTCCTGTAAATAGTTAGCTCTGCATTGTATATACTTGTTAGCTGTTTAATAAACCTGTTTGAGATCTTCAACAACCTGGACTTCATGCATCTCATTTATGTTGCAGCAGACAACATAAAAAGCTTCTCATTGCCGTGACAGGCCCTGGAATGTCAAATTTCTCCATAATGATTAAAAATTCCACATTTAAAAAAAAAAATCATAAAACATGTTTTTCTCTTTTTAAAAAGTCTGTTTACCTTTATTTTAGCTTCTATCTTCATACAGTCGTACACTGACTTAATTACCTGAAAATTTAAATTAAAAACGAAGGATTTTAAGCGCTTTTAATTTTCTATTTGGCTGTATATGAATACTTCAATTTGATTGGTTGCCTGCCTGCTTAATGATATCATTGTTGCTGCTCACCAAGACCACCCTAGTCCTTGCAACAACTTTGAAAGAAAGAGAAACTTGTATTTATATGGTAGGGTTCATGATCTCAGGACTTCCCAATGAAGTACTTTTGAAGTATAGCCTCTGTTGTATCACACTGAGTGTCTTTTTACTCTTAAAAGCAGCAATAAGATTCCAACTTATGGAGATAAAGGGTGCAGAAAAAAGTTTAACTAACTGGGTATGCTGCAAGATGCACTGCTCCAGCAAATTTTGCGTCTTAGAAAACACTGAAAGCCTGCAGATCATGTTTGGAATTGAAAAAAAAAAGAAAATCTTGGCCAAACAAGGTGGGTCTACCAGCCTTTGAAGTCAAAGACAAAAAGCAGGCAGACACCAAGGGCACAGACTCCCCTGGTCAGCATTGCAGCCTGGTGAATGGTCTCCACCCAAAAGGTCAGCCTGTTTCTGCCCCAAGAGACACTGACTTTTGTCAGAATTCCAGCTTTGGTGTTTATTTGCTTTTTACTCTTAAAAGTACTGATGAGTTGAAAGATTTCAACATACTAAATATACAAATATGAAGTATCTGGAAGGATTTTTCAACTGATAAGATGCATTTTTAACACTGCATCAGAATCACAGCTGTCATTCTCAATTGCCTGTTGCATGATTTCTGGGCAACAGATCATTGTGAAGAAGGGGCTGTTAGGCCAGTTCCCAGTGCTGCATGACCACAATCAGACTTTTATTATACCTCTCTCTCTCTATTTTCATGCACCTTTTTTGAAATTACACAAAGGTGACAAGAAACCAAAATCAGTAAACAGTTGTAAAATTTTACTCCAACAATTATAACTTCTTTTTTTTTACATTTATCTTGTGTTTGATTTTTTATTTCTCTCTCCCCTTGCCTTTGCTTTTCTCCCTTTGCAAATTTCTCCCAAATCTCCTTCCCTGTTCTGAGACACAGATGTGAAATATGGGACCAACATTGTTAAAGCAGTGCTACCAGCTTGTTGTAATTTTAGCAGCTACAATTGACAGAAGTTTCTACCACCTTTGCCCAATTTGCAGATGTGCTGTATGAAACATTCATTTAGAATTTAACAATATCGGGATTGTTCTCCTCAGGAGCAGAGAAGTTAAGGGGAGATTTAATACAGGTGTTCAAAATTATGAGGGTTTTTTGATAGAATACAAAGGAAGAAACTGTTTCCACTGGCAGGAGGGAAGCTGGGAAGACAGATTTAAGGTAATTGGCAAAAGAAGTAATGGAGATATGTGGAGAATTTTTTTTGCACTAGCAAGTTACTATGATCTGCAATGAACTGCCTGAAAGAGTGGTGTAAGTAGATTCAATAGTAACTTTTAAAAGAGAATTGGATAAATTCTTGAAGAGAAAAAATGGAGGCATTGCTAAATGGTCTCCTCCTGTGCTGTATGATTCTATTAGAGCAAAACCAGGCCCTGTAGCGCACTCCTTTTGGGCTCTATGATGCCTCGTAAACTGCCAATATGGCATTCACAATGCAAGTGCACACCTCCGACAGGAGGTATGCCAGATGCCATCTTGATAAAGAGGTTTGTGTGTGCATGTAACTAACGACTGCCAGCAGCACGGAGAACAAGCAGATCATGGCGTATATCAACGTGTCACGCTGATTTGATACCAGCGGTGCCATTTTGGAGCTTGACACTCTAGCCGACTCCCTCTCTTAATCTCGCACAAATGAACACACTTCAACGGCATGATGGAACACCCACCACTGCAATTTAAAGGGATCATCAGCTATTTACAGGTTAGTTGCTGAATGATTTCTTCAGTCTGTTTCTGCAATTCTACGCATTTTGAGTGGTTTTCCATATTTATTAAAAGGTTCAGTGATCTACAAGGAATGGTCTGGCAGCTGCTGAAGTACTTTCTTGGTAACTTAAAGGCTAGTGCACAAACCAGTTGCTTCCAGACATCGGTGGGTTAGTAGGTCTTCCTCTTGGTGTTGAACATGACTGGGAGAATGAGCAGAGGTCACGCAGAGTAGGACAAGTTGCCAGAAGAGGGAGGAAGAGGAGTCTGAGAAGAGGTCTCAGCAAGAGGCCATATCTGCAGATGGTCTTTAGGGAGCAAATCTTTTGGAGAACAGATTGTTGCAGTTCTATGCTGCTGTGGAAGCCCTTTAGAACATGTATCCGGAACCATGATGGCAGCAGTCTGATCTTTCACTGCAGCATTCAGAGTTTTGTGGGGCCGCTGTTCATGCTGCAATGGAAGCTGAGACATTGGCCATCAGATATTGCTGGAGGAAGCCATCTGTTCCATATTGGAAAGGATGGGCCCCAAGTTCCACACAAAAACCTGTGGCAAGTTGGTGTTAGACTCCTCCATGCTCCTTGACATTGAACACAGGCATTCAGGCAGGCTTCCCAGTGCACCAAGCATTTGGGTGTGTATACCCATCAGTGTTCTGCTGATCCAAGCCATCATCTGAATCCTTTGCAGCTGAACTGGTGTGTGACCTCCGACGAGCTTGCAACTGCACTATACTTTCCCCTGCCCTGGCTGCAGGCCATTTATGCCCGGCGCCTCACCATCTGCAGATCCTGCCTGTATGCTATCCACTAAATTATGCACAGTATCAGCATCTGAGCTGGTGGCTATGCTTGTGAAATTGAGTAATGGTGTGTCTTCATTTTCACTGCCTTCTTGCTTTTCTTCCATTGCCTGGGCAAATTGGGGTTCTTGGGTAGCTGAAAGGAAAAAGGGACAAGGATGAGTTTGTGGTAAGGGGAGAGGGGAAAGCAGGAAGTGCATGCGTATACCATCAACATCTTCTCAGTCAGAAGAGATTGAGGGATGAGGGAGAAGTGGGATAAGAGATGGAGGATTAGGTATTAGGTACCCTGATCATCGATTCAGCCCACCGGTGACCACAGTCTCAGCAATGGCACGCCCCACAATGGCCAGCACTGTCTTCACCAATGGTGTTAAAACATACAAGCATGCTTGAACTTCTCTAACTCTTTGCTGCTGCCTGCTGTTATGCACCATCTTCTCTTGCAAGACAAGGGGAGGCGGTGGCGTAGTGGTATCGTCACTGGACTAGTAACCCAGAGACCCAGGGTATTGCTCTGGGGACATGGGTTCAAATCCCACCACAATAGAAGGTAGAATTTGAATTCAATTAATAAATCTGGAATTAAAAAGCTAGTCTAATGATGGCCATTAAACCATTGTCGGTTGTTGTAAAAACCCATCTGGTTCACTAATGTCCTTTAGGGAAGGAAATCTGCTGTCCTTACCTGGTCTGGCTTACACGTGACTCCAGACCCACACAAATGTGGCTGATACTTACATGCCCTCTGAAATTGGCCTAGCAAGCCACTCAGTTGTATCAAACCGCTACGAAGTCAATAAATAGGAATGAAACTGGATGGATCACTCGGCATCGACCTAGGCACTGGAAATGACACCCCTTCAAGTCACACACCATCCTGACTTGGAACTATATCGCCGTTCCTTCACTGTCGCTGAATCAAAATCCTGGAACTCCCTTCCTAACAGCACTGTGGGTGTACCTACCCCAAATGGACTGCAGCAGTTCAAGAAGGCAGCTCACCACCATCTTCTCAAGGGCAGTTAGGGATGAGCAATAAATGCTGGCCTAGCCAGTGACGCCCACATCCCATGAATGAATAAAAAAAAACTGGAAGTACATCAGTGAATGTCCTGCAATATGCTTGGATGATGTGGCTGTCATGGTTGAATGGTTGCCAGTTTGTGAAAACTGTAAGATGTGGGATTAAGGCTTGCAACAATGCTAAGTGTGTGAGGGTGAGGTGACGCATATGAATATTAGGTATGAGCCCTGATTGATAGAAATTGTTAGAAGGTGAGTGGTGGGGTTGTGAATTGAGCAGTGGCTGAAGCTAGTGGTGCAATAGGTGGGATAGACCACATGATGATGTTTTCACTGACTTTGACCACTCATGTGTGGTCATTAAACTTCTTCCTGCACTGTATCCATGTTCTTGGTGCTATATTCCATAGCATTGACCTTGGATATCATGACTATTGGACACGGCTATCTCTCACCATTGCTTCTGAGAAAATGCCTGGAGAGCCTCCTGCCCACATGCAGTCCCCTCACCCTGCCCTCTGAGGGTTCGGGACATCACTCCGTCATTCCAGCTCTTCAACCAAGACCTCCAGTGCAGCATTGGAAAACACTGGTGCATGCTCTCTTCCATTGTTCTTTGTTGCACAGCACCATTCTGAATGATATCAACACCTGCAGCAGCCACAATGCATCTTCCTTTTAAGTAGTGCAGGCTTGATTTAACTAGTGCTAGGTACTCAGGATATTGGGTCCCCTGCTGATGCATGCAGCCAATGATCAGCAGAGGGGTGAGGGGTGGGGGGAGCACTGGCTGTTTACAGAAATCATGATAATGAGCAGATAGCATGATGTTGATGTCCAGCCTGCATCTCAATTAACGCGTGCAAGTTAATCGCACATCGCGATCCCTGCACTCTGTTTCCGGGTTATCCAATTTAACCTCCAGGGAATGTCAAATTATATAAGGAGTTCTATTGGATATTGGTAGTATTTTAATACATTGTGCATTGCTGCTGAATTGATTACTAAAATTAAAAGCTCACGCTAACATCCTGAAATGTCCCATGTCCAGATACAACAAGACATGGACAACATCCAGGCTTGGGCTGATAGATGGCAAGTAACATTTGTACCACACAAGTGCCAGACAATGACCATCTCAAATAAGAGAGAATCTAACCATCTTCCCTTGACATTCATTGACACTACCATCACTGAATCCCCCACTATCAACATCCTGGGGGTTACCATTGACCAAAAACTGAACTGGACCAGCCACATAAATACAGTGGCTACAAGAGCTGGTCAGAAGCTGGGAATTCTGCGTTGAGTAACTTACCTCCTGTTTCCCCAATGCCTGTCCACCATCTACAAGGCACAAGTCAGGAGTGTGATGGAATACTCTCCACTCACCTGGATGGGTGCAGCTCCAACAAAACTCAAGAAGCTCGACACCGTCTAGGACAAAGCAGCCGCTTGATTGGCATCCAATCCACCACCTTCAGCATTCACTTCCTTCACCACTGATGCACAGTGGCAGGAATGTATACCATTTTCAAGATACACTGCAGCAACTCACCAAGGCTCCTTTCACAGCACCTTCCAAACCCACGACCTCTAACACCTAGAAGGACAATGACAGCAGATGCATGGGAACACCACCACCTGCAAGTTTCCCTTCAAGGCACACACTATCCTGACTTGGAACTATAACGTCGTTCCTTCACTGTTGCTGGATCAAAATCCTGGAACTCCCTTCCTAACAGCACAGTTGATACCTACGTCTCAACAACTGCAGCGGTTCAAGAAGGCAGCTCACCTCCACCTTCTCAAGGGCAATTAGGGATGAACAATAAATGCTGTCCTAGCCAGCGATGCCCACATCCCATGAACAAATAAAAAAATTGCAAAAAATTACTCTTGTATCTGTATTTAGCCCATTTCCCCCCCTCAATATACATGAATCTATATAACTGGAATATTAGGCAGCCCTGCTTTAGCCTGTAAATGAATGCAGAGTTCTGCTTTTGTTTGCAGCGGGCATATGTTTTACATAAACAAATGCTTTTTCTTTAAAGACTACCAGATGACCAAAGCCACCCCTGACCCATTTAGCCAATGTTACTTTTGAAAATGGCCATTATACATCTTAATGCATTATGCTCCAAGTGAAATAAATAGGAATGATTCTGTCTCTTATAAAAAGTTCTATATTTAAAGGAGAACCTTCTTCAGAAAAACACTTTGCAAACCTAGTTCTTTTCCCTTCCATTTTTTCTTACCCCATTTCTCGAGCGGCAAAATGGCACATGTTAAAAAACAGAGAAGTTGCATTTATCATGTTTTTAAAACATTGCAAAGCACATCACAACAAGTGAACTAATTTGAAGTGCAATAATCGTTGTCATGTTAGCACCACAACAGCCAATTTGCACACAAAGGACTCCATTTTTTGCTGACAGCAGGGCTCTAGGTGCCAGGCTGAAAAGACAGGGGGATCCCCGCCTTGGCCATATAGAGCTCTCGGAGACCCTAGCGCAATTCTACGGCCCCAAACCAATTAATAGCCCAACGCCGGGATCCCTATCCCTTTAAAGATGGGGATCCCACCTCCAAAGCAGCTGAGCAATCACAGGGCCGGCAGCTCAGTCGTATCAGCAGCGCCACTGAGAGTGGTGGCCACTGCCGGTATTGCAGAGGCCTCAGACCCAGGCCTCGCGCTGCAGACCTGGACCTCGGATAAGTGAGGCTGGTGAGGAGGGTGGGCGTTTAGTGCAGGGGGAGGGGGATCCAGGGAGATGGTTTGTTTGATGGCAGGGGCCCTTTGTGGGCCACAGATTGACCACGGCGGAGAGCCCCCCCCAAAGCCAGCAGGGAGGTCACCTCATTTTACTGGGCAACATCCCCTCATTTTACTGGACGATGGAGGCCACTGGCTTAATGGCAGCGGCAGGGAGAAGAGGCCTTTAAGTGGCTGTTAATAGGCCTCTTTTTTATTCATTCATGGGATGTGGGCATCGCTGGCTAGGACAGCATTTATTGCCCATCCCTAATTGCCCTTGAGAAGGTGGTGGTGAGCCGCCTTCTTGAACCGCTGCAGTCCATGTGGGGCAGCTACAACCACTGGAGAGTGTAGAATTAAAGGTCACAATCTCAGGGTAAGGGGTCAGCCATGCAGACTGAGATGAGGAGAAATTTCTTCACTCAGGAAGTTGTGAGTCTTTGGAATTCTCTACCCCAGTGGACTGTGGATGTTCAAGTTGTTGAGTATATTCAGGGGTGAGATCGATAGACTTTTGGACTGTAAGGGAATCAAGGCATATGGGGGTTGGGTGAGAAAGTGAAGTTGAGGTCAAATATCAGCCATGGACTTACCGAATGGTGGAGCAGTCTTGAGGAGCTATGTGGCCTACTGCTGCTCTTGTTTCTTATGTTCTTATGAGGTGTGCACTCTACTGTCAGCTTTATGGAGGTGGCATCTTGCTGTCTGCCTCACCATTCAAATGCTGATTGAGGGATATAGGTGACTAATCAAAGTCAATAAAAAGGAATGAAACTGGACGGACCACCCGGCATCGACCTAGGCACCGGAAATGACAATGGCAAACCCAGCCCTGTCGACCCGGCAAAGTGCTCCTTACTAACATCTGGGGGCTTGTGCCAAAGTTGGGAGAGCTGTCCCACAGACTAGTCAAGCAACAGCCTGACATAGTCATACTAACGGAATGATATCTTACAGACAATGTCCCAGACACTGCCATCACCATCCCCGGGTATGTCCTGTCCCACCGGCAGGACAGACCCACCAGAGGTGGTGGCACAGTGGTCTACAGTAGGGAGGGAGTTTCCATGGGAGTCCTCAACATCGACTCCGGATCCCATGAGGTCTCATGGCATCAGGTCAAACATGGGCAAGGTAACCTCCGACTGATTACCACCTACCGCCCTCCCTCAGCTGATGACTCAGTGTTGAACACCACTTGGAGGAAGCACAGAGGGTGGCAAGGGCACAAAACGTACTCTGGGTGGGGGACTTCAATGTCCATCACAAAGAGTGGCTCGGTAGCACCACTACTGACCGAGCTGGCCGAGTCCTAAAGAACATAGCTGCTAGACTGGGTCTGCGGTAGGTGGTGGGGGAACCAACACGAGGGAAAAACATACTTGACCTTGTCCTCACCACTCTGCCTGCCGCAGATGCTTCTGTCCATGACTGTATTGGTAGGAGTGACCACCGCATAGTCCTTGTGGAGACGAAGTCCCATCTTCACATTGAGGATACCGTCCATCGTGTTGTGTGGCACTATCACCGTGCTAAATGGGATAGATTTCGAACAAATCTAGCAATGCAAAACTGGGTATCTATGAGGCGCTGTGGGCCATCAGCAGCAGCAGAATTGTACTCAACCACAATCTGTAACCTCATGGCCCGGCATATCCCCCACTCTACCATTACCATCAAGCCAGGAGACCAAACCTGGTTCAATGAAGAGTGCAGGAGGGCATGCCAGGAGCAGCACCAGGCATACCTCAAAATGAGGTGTCAACCTGGTGAAGCTACAACACAGGACTATCTGCGTGCCAAACTGCGTAAGCAGCATGCGATAGACAGAGCTAAGCTCTGCAATCGTGCCACATCCAGCCGTGAATGGTGGTGGACAATTAAACAACTAACTGGAGGAGGTGGCTCCACAAATATCCCCATCCTCAATGATGGGGGAGCCCAGCACATCAGTGCAAAAGATAAGGCTGAAGCATTTGCAACAATCTTCAGCCAGAAGTGCCGAGTTGATGATCCATCTCAGCCTCCTCCTGAAGTCCCCAGCATCACAGATGCCAGACTTCAGCCAATTCGATTCACTCTGCATGATATCAAGAAATGACTGAAGGCACTGGATACTGCAAAAGCTATGCGCCCTGACAACATTCCGACAATAGTACTGAAGACCTGTGCTCCAGAACTTGCCGCGCCCCTAGCCAAGCTGTTCCAGTACAGCTACAACACTGGCATCTACCCTGCAATGTGGAAAATTGCCCAGGTATGTCCTGTACCCAAAAAGCAGGACAAGTCCAACCCGGCCAATTACCACCCCATCAGCCTACTCTCAATCATCAGTAAAGTGATGGAAGGTGTCATCAACAGTGCCATCAAGCGGCACTTGCTTAGCAATAACCTGCTCAGTGATGTTCAGTTTGGGTTCCGCCAGGACCACTCAGCTCTTGACCTCATTACAGCCTTTGTTCAAACATGGACAAAAGAGCTGAACTCAAGAGGTGAGGTGAGAGTGACTGCCCTTGACATCAAGGCAGCATTTGACCGAATACGGCATCAAGGAGCCCTAGCAAAACTAAGGTCAATGGGAATCAGGGGGAAAACCCTCTGCTGGCTGGAGTCATACCTAACGCAAAGGAAGATGGTTGTGGTTGTTGGAGGTCAATCATCTGAGCTCCAGGACATCACTGCAGGAGTTCCTCAGGGTAGTGTCCTAGGCCCAACCATCTTCAGCTGCTTCATCAATGACCTTCCTTCAATCATAAGGTCAGAAGTGGGGATGTTCGCTGATGATTGCACAATGTTCAGCACCATTCGTGACTCCTCAGATACTGAAGCAGTCCGTGTAGCAATGCAGCAAGACCTGGACAATATCCAGGCTTGAGCTGATAAGTGGCAAGTAGCATTTGCACCACACAAGTGCCAGGCAATGACCATCTCCAACAAGAGAGAATTTAACCATCTCCCCTTGACATTCAACGGCATTACCATCGCTGAATCCCCCACTATCAACATCCTAGGGGCTACCATTGACCAGAAACTGAACTGGAGTAGCCATATAAATATACTGGCTAAAAGAGCAGGTCAGAAGCTAGGAATCCTGAGGCGAGTAACTCATCTCCTGACTCCCCAAAGCCTGTCCACCATCTACAAGGCACAAGTCAGGAGTGCGATGGAATACTCTCCATTTGACTGGATGGGTGCAGCTCCAACAACACTCAAGAAGCTCGACACCATCCAGGACAAAGCAGCCCGCTTGATTGGCACCCCATCCACAAACATTCACTCCCTCCACCACCGACGCACAGAGGCAGCAGTGTGTACCATCTACATGATGCACTGCAGCAATGCACCAAGGCTCCTTAGACAGCACCTTCCAAACCCGCGGCCTCTACCAACTAGAAGGACAAGGGCAGCAAATACATGGGAACACCACCACCTGCAAGTTCCCCTCCAAGTCACACACCATCCTGACTTGGAACTATATCGCCGTTCCTTCACTGTCGCTGGGTCAAAATCCTGGAACTCCCTTCCTAACAGCACTGTGGGTATACCTACCCCAAATGGACTGCAGCGGTTCAAGAAGGCAGCTCACCACCACCTTCTCAAGGGCAATTAGGGATGGGCAATAAATGCTGGCCTGGCCAGTGACGCCCACATCCCATGAATGAATAAAAAAAAAAAATCCTCTCTCAGGAGGTGTAACAGACACAATAACATTTTAAGGAGGCCATGCGCCTTCAATTCAACAAAACCTTCTGGAAACACAGCTGCTGAAGGGAAGTAATAGAGTCCAGACCCATCAGGTAAGTACTTTTGCAGCACTGCCTGTGGGCCAGGAAGAGCAGGAATTCTTCCAATCCCACCCCAGCCCACTAAGCTTAACTCCACCTGATGGGACACCAGCAATCAGCCCACCACCTCCCTCAATGGGAACTCTGCTATTGGCTGATAGACACTAGTCTCCACTCTGTGATTGGCCAATGACCTCCTTCATAATAACTGACTCCTCCCCCTGCCTTCAAACCCCCCCCCCCCCCCCCCCCCCCCTCCCCCCCATGTTGGACTTATGTCTGCCCTTCTCCCCCGCTGCCTTTCCACTTGACTATTAATCTGGCTCGCTGCGGCTGGGTAACCTATTGAAAATATTTAAAACAGGACCTGGTGTTAAATTTGGCAAAACCTGCAGAAAATTGTTACTTCTGGGTTTCCTTGCTGCAAATCCTTTGGCACACCCCCACCCACCCACCCTTTGCACCGTTCCTGCTTTGCAGTTACTATTGGGCCATTTTATTTCTCTTTCTGTACACAAAAGAACACAAGAACACAAGAACTAGGAGCAGAAGTAGACCATATGGCCCATCAAGCCTGCTCCTCTATTCAATACGTTCATTGCTGATCTTCGGCTTCAACTCCACTTTCCCACCCGCTTACCATATCCCTTGATTCCCTGAGAGACCAAAAATCTGTCTATCCCAGCCTTAAATATATTCAATGATGGAGTGCCCACAACCCTCTGGGGTAGAGAATTCCAAAGATTCACAACCCTTCGAGTGAAGTAATTTCTCCTCACATCAGTCCTAAATGATCGGCCCCTTATCCTGAAACTGTGCCCTCGTGTTTTAGATTCTTCGACCAGTGGAAACAATCTCTCAGTGTCTACCCTATCCAGCCCCTTCAGAATCTTGTCTGTTTCAATGAGATCGCCTCTCATTCTTCTAAATTCCAGAGAATATGGGCCCAATTTACTCAGCCTCTCATCATAGGAGAACCCGCTCATCCCAGGAACCAGTTTAGTGAACCTTCGCTGTAAGTATATATTTTCTTAAATGTAGAGACCAAAATTGCATACAATACACCAGATGTGGTCTCGCCAAACCCTGCACAATTGCAGCAAGACTTCTTTCTTCCTATACTCCAATCTCCTTACAATAAAGGCCAACATGCTGTTTGCCTTCTTAATTACTTGCTGTATCTATATGCTAACTTTTTGGCTTCCTTGTGTAAGCACACCCAAGTCTCTTTGAACATCAACACTTCAAAGTTTCGCACCTTTAAAAAGTTTTGTGCCTTTCTATTCTTAAGACAAAAGTGAATAACTTCACACTCCCTATATCGTACTCCATCTGCCATCTTATTGCCCATTCACCTAACCTGTCTATATCTCTTTGCAGCTTCTCTCTGTCCTCCCCACAGCTTACCTTTCCAGCTAATTTTGTATCATCAGCAAAATTAGATACATTATTCTTTGTCTCTTCATCTAAGTCATTAATATAGATTGTAAATAGCTGAGGCCCCGGCACTGATCCTTGCGGCACTCCACTATTTACTGCCTATCAACTTAAAAATGCCCTGTTTATGCCCACTTTTTGCTTCCTGTCTGTTAACCAATCCTTTATCCATTCTAATATATTACCCCCAATCCATGAGCCCTTATCTTGCCATTAACCTTTTGTGTGGCACTTTATCGAATGCCTTTTGGAAATCCAGGTATACTACATCTACTGGTTCCCATTTATCTACCATAATAGTTACATCCTTAAAAAACTCTAATAAATTTGTGAAACAGGATTCCCTTTAGTAAAACCATGTTGACTTGTTCTAATCATACTGTGCTTTTCTAAGTGCATTGTTAAGACTTCCTTAATAATAAGGCGGCACAGTGGCGCAGTGGTTAGCACCGCAGCCTCACAGCTCCAGGGACCCGGGTTCGATTCCGGGTACTGCCTGTGTGGAGTTTGCAAGTTCTCCCTGTGTCTGCGTGGGTTTTCTCCGGGTGCTTCGGTTTCCTGCCAAAAGACTTGTAGGTTGATAGGTAAATTGGCCATTATAAATTGTCACTAGTATAGGTAGGTGGTAGGGAAATATAGGGACAGGTGGGGATGTTTGGTAGGAATATGGGATTGGTGTAGGATTAGTATAAATGGGTGGTTGATGTTCGGCACAGACTCGGTGGGCCGAAGGGCCTGTTTCAGTGCTGTATATCTAATCTAATAGATTGCAGCATTCTCCAAACAACTGATGTTAGGCTAACTGGCCTGTAGTTCCCTTTTTTCTCCCTCCTTCCTTTCTTGAAAAGTGGTGTAACATTTGCCAACTTCCAATCCAATGGGACCATTCCCGAATCTAAAGAATTTTGGAAAATTGTAGCTAGTGCATCCACTATCTCTGCAGCTATCTCTTTTAGAACCCAATGGTGTGGGTCATCATGTCCTGGGGATTTGTCAGGTTTTAGTCCCTTAAGTTTCTCCAATACTTTTTCTCTGCTGATATTAATTTCCTTAATTTCCTCACTCTTTTTAGCCCCTAGGTTACTGCCTATTTCTGGTATGAAACTTGTATCTTCTACTGTGAAGACTGACACAAAATATTTGTTCAGTGCCTCTGCCATTTCCTCATTCCCCATGATAATTTCTCCTGTCTCTGCTTCTAAGGGACCAACGTTTACTTTAGCTACTCTCTTCCTTTTGATATACGTATAAAAGCTCTTACAATCTGTGTTTATATTACTTGCTAGTTTACTTTCATATTCTATTTTTTCCTTTTTTAATCAACTTTTTGGTGGACCTTTGCTGATTTCTAAAACAATCCCAATCCTCAGACTTGCTACTCTTTTTTGCAACATTGTAAGCCTCTTCTTTTAATCTAATACAATCCTTAACTTCCTGAGTGAGCCACTGATGGGTCTTGCTGAGCTTTTGTTTTTCAAAGGAATGTATTTTTTTTGAACATCTTGAATTGTTTCTTTAAAGGTTTCCCACTGTTCATTTACTGCCATACCTTTTAGTCTATTTAGCCAATTTACCTTAGCCAGTTTGCCCCTCATACCTACATAATTGGCTTTGTTTAAGTTTAAGTTTAAGATTCTTGTTTGTGATTGGAGTATATCACTTTCAAACTTAACATGGAATTCAGTGGTATTATGATCACTATTTCCTAGTGGATCTTTTACTATGACATTACTAATTAACCCTGCTTCATTACACAATACTTGATCTAAGATAACTTTATCTCTAGATGGTTCCACAATGTATTACTCCAAGAAACTGTCCTGAAAACATTCTACAATCTTATCTTCTAGACCACTCTTGCCAATGTCATTGTCTCAGTTGTGATGGAAACCACACCTGCCAAATGGAAACATATTAATTTTGTTCTATGGAACACTACTTGAACCCTTTTACTGGACATTGCGCATAACTTGTTTAACAAAAACAAGTTGAACAGCTGAAAACATGGCTGCACATTTGCATTCTGAGAGACAGTTGAATAGAGAGACAATGGGAGTGCTCACTAATTCAGTTAACACGATTGGTATGGGCAATCATGATAATCAATATTCTTTGTTTGTGCAAGAGCCAGAACTCTACAGCCCACCGAGTGTGACGGTGAATTTTGAGAATCAACAACCCTCGTAGAAGATGCTGTTTCAAACAAAGAGCTGGTCACATGACTTACCTGCTGGCCAGACTGGAGGCTGTTTGAATTGTGCCTCACAGAAAGGTTTTTTCTGGGGGGAAGACTGCAACTGAACTCAAGGGAGAAAGGTCTCTGCTTTCTCTGTCTCTCTCTCAAGCAATGTCCCAGAGATCCATGGCAGCAGCTTAAGTCTCAAGACAGAGCACCTCTTCAGCATTCTGGTACCAGAGAAGTAAGTTTGAAAGTGTGCACTGGGCCCCAGTGAGAACTCCAAGACTGCAATTTCAACCAAGGACTTTACAGCAAAACAAAATACAGTAACTGAATTCCATTTACTACTCCAACCACCCCCTTAATGCTTTCCCCCCCTTTGTATCTATTTGTGTGTGTGTTTATATTATATGCACCCTAGCGTGGTTGCATTGCTTATTTTAGTAATTTTAACTGAGTTAGAGTGATAAGGCTAATAAACTTACATCTTTCTTGTCTAAACCTAAGAAAACCTGTCTGGTTGGTTCATTTGCAATTACAATTAGAGAGCAGTGAGCAAGGACTCATTGAGGTGTTAAACTAAAACACTGTGTTTTAAAAGTTAAACCCTGTTATGGCCAAACCAGGAAAGGGGCAAGAGGGGAGCCGGAAACCCCTTCCTCACCCAGTTATAATGCAGTCTATATGCAGATTAAAGTCGCCCACAATTATTACAGTGCCTTTGTTACAAGTTCCAATAATTTCTTGCTTAATGCTCTGTCCAATGGTATAACTACTGTTAGGGGCCTATAAACTACTCCCACCAGTGTTTTTTGATTCTTGCTATCCTAATTTCCACCTGTACTGATTCTACTTCATGATCTTCTGAGGCCAGATCCTTTCTCACTAATGTCCTCACGTTATCCTTTATTATCAAGGCTATCTCTCCTCCTTTGCCATTCTGTGTCTTTCTGAAATATTTTGTACCCTGGAATACTTATTTCCCAACCCTGATTACCATGTAACCATGTCTGTAATGGTGATTAGATAGAAATCATTTACCTCTATTTGTGCCACTAGTTCATCTATCTTATTGCAGATGCTTCATGCATTCAGATAAAGAACCTTTAATTTCATTTTTTAGTTTTATTCCCTGCAAGGACCTTATTCACTGGTATACATTTTTGTTAAACACTCTGTCCCTTTCTGTGCCATTCAGCTTGTCTTTACCCACAACACTCTCCTGTTCCAATGCCTCAACCTTTAGAACCATAGAACCATAGAAATGTTATGGCACAGAAGGAGGCCATTCAGCCCATCGTGTCTGCGCAGGCTGAAAAACTAGCTGCCCAATCTAATCCCACCTTCCAGCATCTAGTCCATAGCCTTGCAGGTGCTTGTCCAGGTAAAAATGAGTGGAGGGTTTCTGCCTCCACCACCGATCTGGACAGTGAATTCCAGACACCCACGACCCACTGGGTGAAAAGGTTTTTTCTCATGTCCTCTCTAATCCTTCTACCAATCACTTTAAATCTGGTAATTGACCTCTCCATTAGAGGAAACAGGTCCTTCCTGTCTACTCTATCTAAGCCCCTCATAATTTTGTACACCTCAATTAAGTCACCACGCCTCCTCTGTTCTAAGGAAAACAACCCTAGCCAATCCAATTTTTCCTCATAGCTGCAACTTTCAAGCCCTGGCAACATTCTTGTAAATCTCCTCTGTACTCTCTCCAGAGCAATTATGTCTTTCCTGTGATGTGACCAGAAATGTACGCAATACTCCAGCTGTGGCCTAACCAGTGTTTTATCCAGTTCCAGCATTACATCCCTGCTTTTATATTCTATACCTTGACCAATAAAGGAAAGCATTCCATATGCCTTCTTCACCACTTTATCCACCTGTCCTGCCACCTTCAGGGACCTGTGGACATGCACTCTAAGGTCTCTCACTTCTTCTACCCCTCTCAATATCCTCCTGTTTATTGTGTATTCCCTTGCTTTGTTTGCCCTACACTTCTCCAGATTGAATTCCATTTGTGACTTTTCTGCTCATTTAACCAAACCATTGATATCATTCTGGAGTCTACAGCTATCCTCTTCACTATTTTTATGTCATCAGCAAATTTCCCAATCATGACTCCCCACATTTAAGCCCAAATCATTAATATATCCCACAAACAGCAAGGGACCCAACACTGATCCCTGTGGAACGCCACTGGAATCCACTTTCCATTCGCAAAAAAAAAAATCATCCACTACCATTTGTTTCCTGTCACTGAGCCAATTTTGGATCCAATCTGCCACATTCCCCTCTATCCCATGGGCTTTTTATTCTTTCTGACCAGTCTGCCATGTGGGACCTTGTCAAATGCCTTACTAGAATCCATGTAGACCACATCCACTGCACTACCCTCATCAATCCACCTTGTTACTTCCTCAAAAAATTCAATTACGTTAGTAAGACACGATCTTCCCTTAACAAATCCATGCTGACTATCCCTGATTAACCCATGCCTTTCTAAGTGGCAGTTTATCCTATCTCTCAGAATTGAATCTAATAATTTGCCCACCACTGAGGTCAGACATAATTATTTGGCCTATCCCTCGCACGCTTTTTAAACAATGGTACAATGTTAGCAGACTTCCAATCCTCTTTGGATTTCTAGATCTCCCCTCACCCAAACCCTCCTCTCTTGTTAGTTCACAACCTCTAGCCTTATCTGCTGGTGCACTCTTAGGTTTGTAGGCTCTGCCCCTTCCTGCCACACTCTGATTATCATTACTCTTATTGCTATCTTCTTCTCTTGCCTTCTCCTCTCTCTTTAAATTATCACATCTTCCCTCACTTGATCCAAGTCCCCCACTATTTAGTTTAAAGCCCTTTCCCGCACCCTATTTATACGACTCGCCAGTACACTGGTCCCAGCACAGTTCAGGTGAAGACTATCCCAATGGTACAGCTCCCACTTTCCCCAGTACTGGTGCCAGTGCCCCATGAATTGAAACCCATTTCTCCCACACCAATCTTTGAGCCATGCATTTAACTCTCTAATCTTATTTACCCTACTCCAGTTTGCCCGTGGCTCCGGTAATAATCCAGAGATTATTTTCTTTGAGGTTCTGCTTTTTAATTTAGTCCCTAGCTGCTCATGCTCCCTATGCAAAACCTCTTTCCTAGTACTATCTATGTTGGTACCCATGTGGACCACGACAGCTGAATCCACCCCATCCCACTGCAAGTTGCTCTCCAGCCCTGAGCAGATATCTTGAACACTGGCACCAGGCAGGCAATACAGCCTTCTGGACTCATGCTGTTGGCTGCAGAGAACTGTCTATCCCCCTGACTATACTGTCCCCTATTACCACTACATTCCTATTTACTCCCCCCGCATGAATGGCTTCCTGTACCACGGTGCTATGGTCAGTTTGCTCATCCACCCTGCAGCCCTCGGTCTCATCCACACAAGCTGAAAGAACCTCAAACCAATTGTAAGGGCTGAGGCTCCTCCACTTCTGCCTTCTCGATCCCCTTACCTGCCTCACTTGCAGTCACACCCTCTTGTTCCTGACCACTGACCAAATCAGAAGACCCTATCCTAAGGGGTGTGACTGCCTTCTAGAACAAACTGTCCAGGTAACTTTCCCCCTCCCTGATGCATCGCAATGTCTGTAGCTCGGCCTCCAGCTCATTGACTCTTAGCCAAAGCTCCTCAAGCTGCAGACACTTACTGCAGACGTGTTTGCCGTGGATCACACTAGTGTTCAGCAGCTCCCAAATACTGCAGATGCAGTGTGCCACCCGCCCTGCCACCTTTATTGTGTTAATTTATTTTTTAAAATTAATTTATAATTAATAAACCCCACTACTACTAAGCTTTACCACTGCTGGTAAATACTCCTACAAATGAAAACTTACCAATAAATTACCTGAGTCTCAGAAGATTCATATCCTTCTTATTCCAATTAATGTTATAATAACCGCAATTAAAATTCCTTAGTTTAGATAAGAGAAAAAGAGAAAATGTTCACCAACCAATCACTTACCTTCATTGCTGGAACATCACACATCAATTCCTCTTTCCCTTTGCATTGAATTCCCATGTGAACCAAATTCCCACCTTCACACTCTGACTATGTTTCACTCAGGCAAAGTCTCCACTCCGTGCACCCCTTAGCACTCCATGTGCCGCATACCTGTCTTGACATTGAACTCAACCAATCTAATTTACACTTCCTTCTCAGACCTGTGCTGTTAATTTCACAATCCTTCAGTCCTTTTGGTTAAGGAGATACACATTTGTTTGCCCTGTTCACTTAGGTCCCAAGTGCTTGGTTTCTCTTGTTGCGGCTTTATCAGCTCACACTTTCAGCAAAAAGTTAAAAAACCTTAATGTGCATGGGCAAGTCTAACTAACAGTAGATGCTATTAGCTTCATGCCTACAGAAAATGATGGCCCATGAATCAGGGTCTATGAGAATCCGGGCAGTTTCTTTCCTGGGCTAATTTAGGCTAATTGTAGCACCTTACTGGCATCCTGATTGGCTGACTCATTCAAATGGTAGTCTTTTCTATTTATTGGTAAACACAGGCTCCAATGAAAAAGTCACATCTAAACACAGCATTGAATTATCTGCACAAAAAACTAACGCGTCCGTCCTCGAGGTGGCCAACATCCCCAGCTTATACACACTACTGAGTCAGCGGCGCTTGAGATGGCTTGGCCATGTGAGCCGCATGGAAGATGGCAGGATCCCCAAAGATACATTGTACAGCGAGCTCGCCACTGGTTTCAGACCCACCGGCCGTCCATATCTCCGCTTTAAAGACATCTGCAAACGCGACGTGAAGTCCTGTGACATTGATCACAAGTCGTGGGAGTCAGTTGCCAGCGTTCGCCAGAGCTGGCGGGCAGCCATAAAGGCGGGGCTAAAGTGTGGCGAGTTGAAGAGACTTAGCAGTTGGCAGGAAAAAAGACAGAGGCGCAAGGGGAGAGCCAACTGTGTAACAGCCCTGACAAACAAATTTTTCTGCAGCACCTGTGGAAGAGCCTGTTACTCTAGAATTGTCCTTTATAGCCACTCCAGGCGCTGCTCCACACACCACTGACCACCTCCAGGCACTTACCCATTGTCTCTCGAGATAAGGAGGCCAAAGAAGAACAAAGCTTATAGTACTGAATGAAGCCATTCAGTCCAACATGTCTGTGCGTATTGTTGACAAAAGTTGTTCAGAAACCAGTCCTATTCTCAAGCTCTTTCCTCACAGTATTATATCTTCTGCTTCAAATTATTTACATTTTCCTTAAAAGAAGCAACTGATTTTTACCCTGTGGTGAAGCATTGCATGCTCCAAGAAACCGCTGATAAAGGCATTCCCTAAGTCCTCTTTTCACTCTCACTGACAATTTCTAATTGATGACCCCTCATCATTGACACCCCGACAAGAAGAAATAGCCTTCATACTTCATGAGTTTATAACCTCTATTAAATCAATGTGCAGGCTTTGACTAATGGGTGATTGGAGACTTTGCAGGATACTACTTGTAAAATGGAGTGGGAGGCTTGGGGGGTCCTTTCTGACCTGTTCCCGCCTCTGCCACCATTTTACCCCAATTAATGGCCACTTAAGGTCTTCCACCCGCCGCCACGGGGATTTTACTGTTGGCAGGTGGGTGGCCCAGGCTTGAGAAAAGTCGCCAGTAAAAAGTAAGTGGACTTCTGACAGCCTTGAGGGAGGGGCCTCCTGATCGGGCACCACGTGCCCGAAGGAGGGCAGTCCCCGATGACCCAACCACCTGTAACGCCCAACCTGCGTTTCCCCCCCCCCCCTCCAATTGACCCCCCTTGCCTTGCCAGGACTCAACCGATCACCCCCAGAGAGGCCCCAAAAACCCACCTCTTTTCCAGGGACGTCTTTCCTCTTCATCTTGAAGCTGTGTCACACCCAGTGGCGCTGCTGGGACTAAGAACTGCCAGCCCGCTTATTGGCCGGCAGCTCCATTAGGCAGGACTTCCTGCCTCAATGAGGTGGAAGTCCTACCTCAGACTAATTAAGAGCCTGGGGGCTGTAAATTGCAGTCTGGATCCCCAGGCCCGCTGGAGGTGGGATCACCACCGACTTTTCAGTTGGTGGACGGCTCCCGTCTGACGAAAGTAAAATTCCGGTCTATAAGGTTAATATGTCATCTCATTGAAGTGATCTTGAATATCATAATAGAAAGAAACATATTTGAAGCAGAAATTGGTGAAATACAGCCTGGACTTAGACCTGGAGTAGGAACAAGAAAGGGAATATTTAACCTAAGAACAATCTTCGATAAATATCTAGAATTAAATAAGAACATTTACATATGCTTCATAGATTATGAAAATGTGTTCAATCATGTTTATCACCAAAAGCTAATAGACATGTTGCTGAAATGTGACCTTGACAGTAAAGATGTGAGATTTATGCAGAGCCTCTTTTGGGACCAAATAGCGAGCATCAGGCTAGAAGATGGACAATCAGATATGTTTCAAGTGAAGAGAGGAGTACGACAAGGCTGTGTACTGTTGCCAAAATTATTCAATTTATACAGAGAATTAGATGTACTTGTAGGTGTAAAAATTGGAGCTAAGAACATAAGAACATAAACTTGCGGTATGCTGACGACACAATGCTACTTGCAGAATCAGAAGAGGACCTTCAAAATATTGTAGATCAAGTAAAATCTAGAAGTTTAGAATATGGATTGAGAATGAACACCAAAAAGACAAAAACAATGGTACTTAGAAGGATAACATTAGAAGAAACCAGAGTGAAGATTGAAGTGGATGGTGTCACATCGGAACAAGTAGATAAGTTTGTCTATCTAGAACAAATGATAACAGAAGATAGTAGATGTGATGGCAAAGTCAGAAGAAGGAAAGAGATAGCCAGAAGTAATTTTGTGAAGCTGAAGGACGTGTTGTCAACAAGAAAGCTCAAGCTTTTAACAAGGAAAAACTCAAACAGATGCTACTTCCTATCCACTTTCCTGTGTACCTCAGAAACCTGGACATTAAGTAAAGATCTGTGGAAGAAAATAGAGGCCTTTGAAATATAGATGCTAAGACATATGCTTAAAATTCCTTATGGAGACCATAAGACAAATGAAGAGGTGCTTGAAATTGTAAGATCAAAAAGAACTCTAAAAAGTGACATCCAGATAAGGAAATGTCAGTATTTCGGCCATTTGATCAGAGCTGAAAAGCTACAGAAATTTTTTCTAGAAGGCAAAATGGAGGGCAGAAGAAAGAGGGGTTGACCTAGGTGTAGTTGGATGATGGACGTCATAGAGAGATTGAAGATGAACTACAGTGGATGTGTGAGGATAGTGCAAGATAGATGAGTGTGACATACCATGATAGCAGATCTCCTGGTTGGAGTAGCTAAAAAGCAGCAGCAGCAGCAGTTGCCTACAAACTATTGATGGGGGGTAATACCTCATGGGCCACATCCTCCACAGATACTACCTCACTCCCCTTTCCTCTATCCTCCTCCACCTACTTTTAAAGGTGACCAAGAGAATGCCGGATGGGAATCCCATGTTACTTTAGGTGGGGGTGAAAATTTTCTGGTGGCTTGGCAGCCCCTCAGGCTTTCAGAGGCACTGGGATAAAAACTGCTCCGAAATATCACTTCAAATTCCAGAAATCACTCTTTATAGTTTCTTCAGGCTATAGGCTGCAAACTAGATTTCCACCAGTATTAGCCGTATTTTATACAATAATAATCCTGAGTGCATTAGCAACATAACTCATGGGGTTTTGGTCCTGCATACGCCAACCCTCACCTCATATAAATATGCTTTAATGAGCTGAGTCCAAAATTCCAAAACAATTAATAAATAATTTGTGCATTTTTCCAGGATATTCTAGGCAATAAAAGCAGACATATCAAAAGTAGCTTGACATCACTGGGGGACAAAGGTTTTCCTGCAAAATGCTGCTTGTACATTACATTATTGCAATTTAGAAAATTATTGACATATTATGTACAGTACTGAAAATGTCCATGGAACTCTCTAAGTAGCATATGCTGTTCTCCAACCATTAGCGATATTAGATCATCAAGCTGCACAATGTTTCCTCCCCTCTAACCATTAAGGTTGATCAGCTCTTTATTTTGTTTAGATTGAGTCCAGACTTATGTAATGTAAGCCTTCTCTTTCTCCTGCTATAAATTCCAGAAGCCTGCAGTCCTGGTGAGGGATCTTGCCCGCTGCAGTGCAAATCAAAAATTCTGGTCTGCACTGCCTATTATTTCTAACCATTTAGTTTAGCTAAAATAACATACAAAGCTGTATCTTTGCAAGGAATTATTCTATGATATCGCTATAATGGAGCAGTATTAAGTGTTATTTGAGGCATATTATGGAAATGTTTCACCTTCTGTCCTCCTTTTGAGAAGATGCTGACTCTTGATGAATTATGGTGCAATGACTGTTAGCTGCTCTCTTTTATCTTCCCCAAATAACCATTCCTCCTTTGTGAGTTTAGGCAGTGATGCTGTCAGATTATTCATGGATCAGATGCATCAAAGTCCAGTCTAATTCTGTCCTCATCAATGGTCACTGGCTATCGATTGACAGCATGACTTGTGGCTGATGATTCATCTCCTGAGCCTCGCGACATGGAAGCCAATTGTAGTGCTTATACCATTGCCATGGCTGACAGCTAACTCTGTATAGAGCAGGGATTAAACTGGGATCATTCTGGTTTGTACCATAACATTTCACACAAATATGAAATGACAACCCTTATGTACCCGGCTGGGACAAAAAAGCAACTTACAAAACCAAAAACTGTTGCAGACTTCATTGTTTTTTTGAGTGCAGTAAACTTGGACTTGCGTTAAATAACTCCTATTACTCACTGATGATAAGAGTAGGGAGACACCACACGTGCGTGTATTGGTAATAACACAGCCAAATTAGCTTCAGTAAAAGACACACTTTGAAGCGTTAATTATGAACATATATCTTGAACAGAGTCAGTGAAAGTAGAATAAAACTACTCCCTCCCACCCAATTTTTTGCCTTTTGTGTTTTCTCAGAGGACATGCTAGGAGTTTAAAAAGACAGCTGAAACTGTTTATACATAAAATAATTTTTCTTAAAAATTCTGGAATGAAATACTACGACCAGTATAAAAGGAAAGCTATAAAGATTGTCCACATTACATATAAATTACCAACAGTGATTTTACCCCAGGATATCAGGAAATAAATTTACAATGAGGACGTCTAGCAGGAAAGTCAGTAAAAAGTCACTGTGATTCATTGACATTTGGTCCTGATGGGAAAACTTGGTAAATATAAATTACCTTGTTAAAAGAGACACAGTGTTGGACATCTGGGGTTCTTTAGTCCATTGCTGTACAATACTCAGCATAAAGGAATGGATAAAATAAAAACATAAGAATGTTTGAGTTCTTGAAAAGACCGTTTGACCCAACAAGCCTGTGTCTTTGATTGATCACACTCCCATCTACTTTCTTTCTCACCAGGGGGGAGCTTTTCTGCCAGGCAGGATCAATCCTAACAGCAAGTTTTAGGTGTGCGTGGACTGGAAAATGGCATGGCATTTATTTTCCCCTCTCCACTGTGGGCTTTTATTCTGGGAGAGAATACTGTTGCATAGAATGTGCAAGACCTCCATTAATAGATCCAATCTGAAGCAAATGAAGTCTCCTGTGATTTCCCATTCTTAATGTCAGATTCCAGCTTTGTGCACAGCCTTACCCTATCCAATAGGCATTATAGACCAGTCATGTTCTGGCCTTTGAAGGAATACTTTTTATAGGAGAATTGCTACAATTTAGAGGGCTGCAGCTTAAGTTGTCAAATTGGTATATCCTTCAGCATTCCTCTGTCCTTGAGTTGTTTGGAGGAACTTCGAAAGGATAAATGAAAGAATTCAAACGAGGTCCATTTGCACCAGATGTGTTCCATGCCCTAATTTATTGACTCATGAAAACAGATCAAGTGCTGTACAGTCCTCTTCCAAGCTCAGAGATCCTGCCATTGGGACTGTCTGAAGAGAACTGATTTCAGGTGTTCACAGTTACACAGAGAAGCAGCGATGGAAGCTAACCTGCAGCTAACCTCTGCCGTGGGCACTGCGCTGCGAGTCATGGTGAAAGTAACAATGTGTAACATTAGTTCAATAACAGTGCATAGATGCATCAAGCAGTTTATTGGTGCTTATTTGACGAGGGTAAAGAACTTTGTTAATTTTCCTCATTCTGTGATGGGTAAACAATCACAGAACGAAAAATCATTCCAATTCCTCCAGCTTGCAGCATACCCTAAGGTCTGGGGATAGTTGATCATCACGCACTAACTTCCTGCTCCTCCTCTAGGATCAATCCACCTCGCCTGCTGCTAACTCATGAAGATCATTAACTACATCCTCCATCATTCAGCAGCTGTATCAATGCTTCCAAATGTTGATGAGAGGGGTGCAAGGCACTGTGAGGTGTCAGTTTTGTTGTGGGCCACCATCAGTGCTAGCAATCTGCTCTTCCAAGTCTACCATATCAGGAAGGAATAATTTTTAGAATTTTGGCTGCAAGAGATACTTACAAATAAAGCATCCATTTTAAGAAACTGAAGGGCCAATTTTTAAAATCCATTTTTGGAGTACAAATGGCACAGCACTTACTGCCCCATTTTGGTTAGTGGAGATGGGCTGCCTGGGGGCACAACCTTATTACAATATGCAAGTTGGGGTTCTATGATATAAACAGGACTACAATGCCATTTTTGGGCAAATTAGTGAAAGGAACGTGCCTGCTTAGCAGTACTGATGCGTTGTAGGCTGATGATGGCCATTAACAGCACTTTTTAAAGGGATACTCACCTGTCACTTTGGGTTTTGTTTGGAAAAAAAAATTGCTTGATTCATACAGAGGTTTTTGACTTGAAAATTGCTGCACTTCAAAACCTTCAGGAATCTTTGGGAGGTACTCTTTAGTGTTGAGCATGGGCGTTACCTTGACCACTCCATTCTGATTGGAGGAAGAGGAACACCAGCAGCAGTTGGTAGCTGACCCTCTGATGCGTCGTATCCACTTGTGTTCATAACTTCCATGCCAGATACTTCTTCCCTCCACAAATTCTTTGGGAAGCTTGGTGCATAATTTTTGATTCTTTGAAAAGATGAAAGCATATTATTTCACCCCACACAACTTTAGCCTCCAGTCCTTTAAAGGCTGATGTCATGCCAGATATCTATCAATGCTTTTTGAATCTATTACATGGGAATATAGCAATTGCTAGATGAAAAAAAGACTAAGGTCCATCAAGTTCATCTTCTACTGTACTCTAGTGACATAATACAATAATGGAGTTGTTGTTTAATCATACAAATCAATTTCTCTCCATTAGTCTAATACAGACCCAGACGTTGTTGTGTTTCTCAGCGGTAGGTACCAAATAATCTTAGGCTAAATGGTAAGTTGAATGAAGGGTTCTTTATTGCAAAGTAGCAGACTTATAAGAGAGCTCTGTAGTACACGTGCTGACTGTAGACTAATACGACTCCAACTGCTATATCACATGTTGGTTGACATCACTTCCTGTGATAATGCCTACTATACTCAAGCAGTTAAAGTGATATCACAACATACCCCTTTCCTTAAATGGAAATGTCGCAAATTATAAACTATGTACATCATAAAACAGGACAGTTGTGAACAATATTTATACATGTATTGACTGTAATGTCCATTAATCAAGTGTCTCTGAAACATACAGGTGATCTACTGACTTGACCTGGTGTTGTAACTATAGCTTTGTTGGAAACTAGAATTGTCAACTCTTTTCTCTTAACTTGTATGTGTGTGCTGACAATCATCCTGTGCTTGAGCATTGTACGTGTCACGTGTCTTAGTTACATTCTTAGGACTCGAATGTGAACATGTTCTTGATGCAATAGGGTTGTCAGGTGTAAAGTTGTTAGCTAATTATCTCAGTTGACATCTGTTCCTTCTTAATATCACTCCATTAGGGGTGGTTACTTCCTATGACCTTGACTCGTTGCAGATTTTGGACACTTCTGCAGGGAACCATATCTTCTCCTGTGGATGGATCACTGACCTTCTGTCCAATCTGTAAAGATGGTAGTTCCATGCCAGAATGCTTATCATGTATGACTTTCATCATTTCTTGTTTTTCCAGTAGTTTGCCTTGGATTGATGAAGATTTCATTAAGTGATGACTCAGAAGAATTTTCTTGACTTGTCTTCAAACATGATTTCTGCAGGTGATGGTAATCTTGTGTCAAGGGGTGTGCAACATGGCTATGTGTAGTTTTTGGTAGTTTCTCTGCATTTCACAATCAATGACTTACTATTCTTTCTGCTAGGCAGTTTGACCTAAGGTAATGCAGTGATGATGTTATATGATTCACAGCCCACTTCGCACACATGTCTTGAAGTGGCTTGCCGGTGTATTGTGGACCATTATCCGACACTATCTCCTCTGGGGAACTGAATAAGCTAAAGATTGTGCTTATAGTGTTTGCTACTGCTGCGCTTGATTTGTCCCTCAATTGATGGATAATGGGGAACTTGGAGAAGTAGTCCGTTATCAGTAGATAATTGTCACCTTTGACGGAGAACAGGTTAGTGTCTATCCTTGACTAAAGATGTGACAGAACATCGTGTGGATGCAGTGGCTCTTTGTGTTGGCTTGGTTTATGCTCTTGGCATGCATCACACATCCTCACTGCTCGTTCAATGACACTGTTGATTCCTGGTCAATAGACTGTCAATAGACATGCAAGTCTTCTGGATTTCTCAATGTCCATGTGACCTTGATGCAGCTGTGAAAGAATGTCAAGATGAAGCCTTTGTGGAATTAACACTTGTCTTCCTTTAAAAATAACGCCACTGGATATTCCCAACTTGTCTCGTTATGGCCAAAAACTCTGACGTTTGTGGGAACCTCTTGTATTGTAATAGATCATCCCTTGATAATAAGCTGCCATCATGCCTTTAGAACAGGATCTTTGGCAGTCTCTTCATGCAGCTCTTCACTTTTCCTCTGCCCAAAATGCATCAGATCTATCTGGTGTATATCTTCCAACTCTATGTCGATTTCATCTACTTGGACGTCAAGTGGAATGTCTTCTTGTTTCCTGGGATTGGGTAATCTGCTTATTGTGTTAGATGTAACCATTAGGTTTCCAGGCTTATATCTAACCTTGTAGTCGTACCCTTGCACCTTGATTAATAGCCTTTGTAGTTGAGGTGGTGCACTGGTGAGTGTTTTTTTGCCAAATCATCGCCAACAGTTTCTGATCTGTCTTGACTAGAAAATGTTTGTTAAAAAGATGTGTGTGAAACCTTATAATACCAAATACCAGTGCTAGTGTTTCCCATTCTACATTCAAATAGTTGGCCTGTGTGGATGACAAACTCTTGGAACCAAAAGCAATTGGTTTACCATCTTGTAATATACATGTTCCAAGACCTTTTTGCGAAGCATCTACCTCAAGTGTGGTCTATTTCTTCAGATCATAATACTGCAAACATGCTTCTGTCAACAGTGACTACTTCAGCAAATTGAATGCATGTTGATGATCCTCGTGCCACTGGAATGACATATCCTTCTTGATGAGTTCATGTAGAGATGATATCTTCTTGGAAAAATTGAAGATGTACGAAGCTAAAAAGTTGAATAAACCTAGATATCTCTGTAAATCTTCCCTGTCTTGTGGACTAGGCATGAACTGAATATCCTCTACCTTGCTGGGATCCAGTCTATGCCTGTATCAGAGTAGATTGAGCTGAAATAGTTGAAAAAGCGAGGTTCATGCTTCTTGCTGCTGAATACAAGGCATTTTTTTCTGGCTGTTTCTGTTAAGATATGAAGAATCCTGTCATACTTTTCTTTAGTGCTGCCCATGACTGCTACGTCATCTGCAATGCAGGCACACCCAGGATATGATCCATCTGCTGTTGAAATAGGTTTTGTAAGCATAAAAAAAAAATCTTCCAAATGGAATTCTGAAAACTGTTAGCTCTCTTGAACCTTCAGAAAGATGGACTGACCAGTATCCGTGTTTTGCATCCAGCTTCAAGAAAAATTTGGCTCTCGCAAACCTTGGATTTAACTCTTCCAAAGTAGGGATTTTATGAGGACATCTTTTTAATGCTTGGCTTAATCTTCTAGAGTCGAGACATACTCTGATTGTGCCACTTTTTTTGATCATAGCTGTTATAAAGATGCACGAATCCGTGTGTTGCTGAGCACGCCAAATAACTCCTTGCTGTTCCATAGCATTCAGCTCAGCTCAGCGTGTCCTTGATGTGGACACTGCATTTCCTTGGTGGATCTATGGAAATAACTGCATCGTTTCTCAAATGAAGAACAGCATCTCCCTTGAAACTGCCCATGGTATCATGTATCCTTGTGGATTGCTGATCTTGTGTATTGTCACAATCTGGAGTTCACTACATTCAGGTAATCCTGCTACCACTGGACCATTGGTATCAACAAGGTAGAAGACTTGTGTGGTGACCATACAGAATTTCCATAACTGCACTCCAATATTAGTGCTCTCACGCAGTTGCTTGGTGAATAATTGTACACAGTTAGTCTGGTTCTTGTAGGTTGTATCATGGCTTCCCATCTTGTCAGGTACATATCCTTTAGTGTCCTCAGTTGCAAAATATTTGCACTTGCCCCTGTATTGACTTTAATCGCAGCTTATGGTTGCCACTGTTTTCTGGCCATATGGTATAAATTGTAGTGAAATCTTCCTGCTGTGTAACTGCATCCATCTGGTATGCAACTGTTACCGTGTGGAAGGCTTGTTTACCTTCAGTGACTTCTTTGTCATAAGGATCCTTGTCTATCTCATGGACAGGCTTGTGTTTGAACTGGCATTTGGCAAATTCATTCCTGTTTTTCCCACTAGGTACATAACCTTTAGTGTCCTGTTTCTTCTTGAGCTGTGGCTTGCTGTGGCTTCTGGCCACTTCTCCATTGCCAGACCATCTGCACAGTCTTGCCCAGTGCCCCTTTTTACCACACACCTTGCAGGTACTCCTGTAAGCAGGACAATTTCATTACTGGTGCATCAGACTGCACTTTGCCACACACCTTGCCCTGTCAAGGTGTCTTGGTTACCTTGCCTACTGTTGTTGCTCCAAGCGCTTGTATGTACTGCCTGCTTGCAACTATGGCTTCATACTTCCAACATTCCCTCAGGAGACGTTTGGTGTTGTATCCTTTTCCTTTGTTCAGCAGATCTTTTTGAAATGCTTCTACTGAGGTTGATACAATTACTAACTCCATTATCCTTTCAGGTCTGGGGAGACACTGCCTACGAAGCACTTCTGATGGGAAAACCTTGACGTGTAAGAGTGGTGCTATACCACAGCCCTGACTTGAACTGACTTTCGCTTTTACTGCTCGATTACTGCCTTTTCTGTTGGCCATCATCCAAACAAACAACCCCTTTCCTGTACTCACGCTCTCCATGAGCACCGATTTCTACAGGTGGTTGTCAAATCTGACAGTGTTGTGCCACTGCCGCTTCCTCCGATGATGTGCAGTGTTGTCCCAACCTTAATGGATTACCACAGGAGAAATCGCTGTTCCCTATGTCTTGCTTGAGATCGCTGTCCTACATGAACACTGTTACTGGCACACTGAGCCTCTCTGCACTATTACTACTCTGATGTATTCCACTGCCACCATCTTGTGGTCTTCAAAAACATGCTGCAGCCACCATATCATGTTATTGCTTTCTTAGCAATAAGATACCAAACAATCTTAGGCTGAAGGGTAAGTTGAATGAAGGGCTCTTTATTGCAAAGTAACAAATTTACAAAAGAGCTCTATAATATATGTGCTGACTGTAGACTAACACTATTCCAACTGCAAAGTCAGATGTTAGCTGACATCACTTACTGTGATTATGCATACTATACTCAAGCAGTTGAAGTGATATCACAGGAGACATAAGGCAAGGAAAAATCTTGGAAATCTTAGAGAACCTAGTTCCAAATCATCTATTCTTCCCAAGCATGCTACACTTTCCATATGTCAGGCCTCAAATTAATCATATACTGTATCCCACAATATTTGTCATGATTGCTTCAATGGCCTTCACTGGTAGCTTATTACACCTTTATTTTTTAAGAATAAAAATGCTTCTGGACTTCCCTCTTTAATCCTACCTTCATTCTTTTTAACTTGTATCCCTTAATAATGGAAACCTTTGTCACAGTGAATTATTTGCACAGATCAGTTTTGCATAATTTTGAAAACTTCCAATTAAGCTACTTCCAAGTCTCTTCTTTCCAAATAAATTAGCTCAATATCTTTAACTCTTCTAAAACAGGAAAAAACTTAAATGCATCAACAATTTTTACATCCTCAGGATATTCCAAAGCATTTTACAGCCAATTAATTGCTTTTAAAGTATAGACACAGTTGCAATGTAGGAACATGCAGCAGCCTACTTACTCAGAGCAAGGTCCCAGAAACAGCAATGATAAACAGTTGAGGGATATATGTTTGCCAAGACACCCAGAGAACTCCCTGCTCTTCTTCAAATAGTGGTGTGTAATCTTTTATATTCAAATGAACAGGTGGCACCTTGGCTGGAATTTTTCTGGCCCCTTGAGGATGGGCTGGGAGGCGGGAAGGTTAGCAAAATGGCACGGGACAGTGTCGGCGGGGAATGGGTAGGGGATGCCCGATGTCTTCTCGCCGCCATGCCATTTTGCGAGATTTTGGAAAATTGACAGCTCAGACGCCCACAGGAAGGCCAATTAAGCCACTTAAATGACCAATTAAGCGCCACTTTGCACCTCCATGGGCATTTTGCCCTACATTGGGAAGGCCTGCTGCTGCGTGGGGAGACTACCCAGTGAAACCTGGTGGCCTCGCAGTGGACTCCGGGGTGGAGATCCCTCCTTTAGGGGCACTCCATGGCCCACAGAGGGGCCTACTGGCAGCAATGGCTGTCCTTGTGTCAATGGTGCTGCCGGTGCTTCACAACTACCCCCCCCCCACCTTCCTCCCCGATCACCGGGGCACGGCTGCCAGGCCCTGGCTATCCCCAACCCAACTTATCTGTCTCCGAGGGCATCTGGTCATTGAGGTGCCCTCTCCCTGCAGCTGCAGTCTCAGTAATGGCCATCGGTAGTGGTAGCATGCTGAGGCTGCTGAGTTGCTGGCCTTCTGATTGGGCCGGCAGCTCTTGGGCAGCCTCAGTGGCAGCCTCTTAATTGGCCACCACCAGTAATATGCCGCCCCGTGTTCCACCATCTGATGAAGCGGAGTCGCCACCCGCTTTCGCCTCTGCCGGTGGGACTTCTGCCATCTCCAGAAATTTAAACTCCTTGATTTAAAGTCTCATCCAAAGAATAGCACCTCTGAAGTGCAGCATTGCGCTGAAGTGTGACCCTATATTCTGGCTGGGAAATTTCTTGGTCCTGCAGAAGAAACACTATTTATGCTCATAAATGGGATTGCTGCCATACTTCTGGCAAAGTATCGGCGGTGCAGGCGGAGCAGCTGGAACAAATTCAAGGAATTTCCTGATCTATGTGTTTAAGTTTGGGAGTGGACAGGAATGCATGATTTTTGGGCTCAGAGCCAAGAGTCCTATCACTGAATCAAGCTGATGATTTTAAGGTTTATATTGGACTGGACCTGTGGTTGCGTTGTTTGGCTCCCAACTGGAGATCTTTCTTTTACGACTGAGTATTCACGAACGGTTTCATTTAACAGTACAACGTTACAAAGAATTACAAAGTATTCATAGTACCGAAACAGGCCATTTGGCCCAAGAGGTCCATGTCGGTGCTTCTGCTCCCCACAACCCTCCTTCCATCCCTATTCATTTAACCTCATCAACATATCCTTCTATTCCTTTCTCCCTCAACCTTATAGTCAAATGAATGCATTAGTTCTGTGTACTAAGGGTGCAAGCAATTAAAGTGCCAATTCATGAATGAAAATGAGAATGTTCTTGAATAGTTATGATCCCAAAAATGCAGTATCAGCATCAGCAGAACCAGCAACATGCTCACTGGTGCCCTCCAGGGCTGACTCCATTGGAGCCAGTAGAAGGGTACCTCATTTACCAGAGGCTGACAGGCACTTCAGCACCTGCATGCCCTGTACTGCTAGAAACCTCCACTTCTCTGAGAGGCTGACAGGCACTTGAGCACCTCCACTCCTCTGTGCCTACTTCTACCTTTCCGGGTGCTGGTATGCCTCATCTCACTGAGTGTGCTGACCTCCAGTCTTATGCTGAGTCTCTTATGGGTTGGGAATGCAGAATCTGAGTATGACAGCCACTCCCTCCTGGCCCCACTTCCTTCTGACAGGGCTGGTCTATTAGTGGGCCCCTCACAAGGCCAACTGGGATTTCCCTACTAAGGTGAGACCCAGCAAAATTGGGTCCTGGCATTTGTCAGAGTGGTTCCACCAGACCTCCACCAGAGTTATTCCAGGAGTCCAGGGGAACTACTAAGGAAGTTAGGCCCTTATTACTTTCGACTTTAAATTGACTTTCATTTTAAATTTAGTTAGTTATTATGAGCACCAAAGTCTCTTTAAAACTCCCCATGGATTTTAGCTGCTTCTGGCCTCACTGTACAGGTTACTAAGCAGGCTGAGCCACCTCTTCCTAACTAAAACTTTGATTTACAACAGAGGAGCTTTGTTGCTCAGTATAAGGTTAGACTAATGTTCAAATCCAACACTACCCACTGTTAAAAAAAATAAAGGCAACTACTGCTGTTTTGATTATACAGCAGGCAGAAGTGTGGTTTTGCTGATCGACTAACGATACTGTCAAAAATGTGGAATAAGAGTCCACTCAAGGGTTAGGAAGGAAAGTGTCTGCGTGATGGGGATACATGAGAGGAGGTTAAACTAAAGCAAAGGCAAATTACTGAGAGGCTCAATTGTAATATTTGACCCCGTAGACATTTTCTTCATGGGTGAAGTTGGGTGTAATTCATGCAGCCAGAAGTGAAACAAGATAACTGATTGTTATGTTCCAAAGAAACCAAAAATATAAAACCAAGGCCAAAAACAGTGATTATTACTGCTTCCCATAGGGATTGAGAGTAAGAGGAAAGTGTCATTACTCTCTGTCCAAAATTATTGTCTTAAATTTTGTTTTGGTGTCATCTCGTACCACCACAAGCTGTAAAAATTATGATGCATTGAACCCACTGCATCTACATTCATATTGGATTAAATAGTGAAATTGAATCCTCGTTAGTAATTACAGCCAATTTTCAAGAGAATAACAGAACAACAAGAACTCGTACAAATACAAAGCAGCTTTAGTACAGTAAAACATCCCTAGGATTTTACGCAAGTCAGGAAAATGCATACCAAGCCAAAGATGGAGAAATTAATAGGGGAGATCAAAAGCTTCATCAAAATAGTAGGCTTTATGGAGGGTCTTAAAGGAGAGCAGGGAGATGAAAAGACCATGGCATTTAAAGAGGGAACTCGAGGGCATAAGATCTCTTCCCTTAACCCTCTAGTACCCTCTCCTCATTCAGGCACCTGAACTTGTTCCACTCCTCTCATCTCTTTTAAAATCGTCATTCTCTACCACCCCCTCAAACTTTAGTAGCCAGTTGAGGGCAAAATACATGAGGCTGGACTGAAGGAAAGTGATTGAATGATAGGAAGAACAGTGGTGATAAGGATTGCGGGACTGTTAGTTTATTGGAGGTGGGATAGGTGAAGCATTCTTGAAGCATTCTGAAAAATCCAGAGAGATGAATAAGGGGGAGCTGATCTGCTATCGCCCATTTTACACTAAGACCCAAAGTCAGAATTACCCTGAGCACTTCATACCTTTACCGCAGATACCGTGCTCCTGCCACTGTCTCAGGTTGAACTAAATTGCTTGCAATCTATTTAACCCTGAATTATAACTCCGATCTCATATTCTCTTCATCGCAAAGACTGGCTACTTCATGGTTAGATGATTGGCTAGCTAATAGGATACAGAGAGTAGGCATAAATGGGTCATTTTCTGGTTGGCAAGATGTAACAAGTGGTGTGTCACGGGGATCAGTGCTGGGGCCTCAACATTTTACAATTTCTATAAATGACTTGGATAAAGGGACCGAAGCTATGGTTGCTAAATTTGCTGATGACACAATGAGAGGTAGGAAAGCAAGTTGTGAAGAGGACATAAGGAGGCTACAAAGGGATGTAGATAGGTTAAGTGAGTGGGCAAAGATCTGGCAAATGGAGTATAATGTGGGAAAATGTGAAATTGTCCATTTTTGCAGGAATAATAATAAAGAAGCATGTATCTTAATGGTGAGAGATTGCAGAACTCTGAGATGCAGAGGGATCTGGGTATCCTAGTGCATGATTTGCAGAAGGTTAGTATGCAGGTGCAGCACGTAATTAGGAAAGCTAATAGAATGTTATCGTTTATTGTGAGGGGAATTGAATACAAAAGTAGGGACGTTATACTTCAGCTACACAGGTCATTGGTGAGACCACATCTGGAGTACTGTAGACAGTATTGGTCTCCTTATTTAAGGAAGCATGTAAATGCATTGGAAGCAGTTCAGAGAAGGTTTACTAGACTAATACCTGGAATGGGTGGGTTATCGTTTGAGAAAAGGTTGGACAGGCTAGACTTGTTTCCACTGGAGTTTAGAAGAATAAGAGGTGACTTGATTGAAACCTATAAGATTCTGAGCCATCTTGACAGGGTAGATGTGGAAAGGATGTTTCCCCTTGTGGGAGAATCTAGAACTAAGGGTCACAGTTTAAAAATGGGAGAAATTTTTTTGCTCAGAGGGTTGTGAGTCTTTGGAACTCTCTTCCTCAAAAGGTGGTAGAAGCAGAGTCTTTGAATATTTTTAAGGCAGAGGTAGATAGATTCTTAATAAGCAAAGGGGTGAAAGGTTATCAGGGGTAAGCGGGAATGTGGAGTTGAGGTTACAATCAGATCAGCCATAATCTTGTTGAATGGTGGAGAAGGCTCGAAGGGCCGAGTGGCCTAATCCTACTCCTAATTCATATGTTCGTACGGTCGTACCTTCATAACTTTCTTGCCTCTGTCCATCTGCTGCCAAAACCCTATTCCATTCTGTTATCACCAGTAGACTCGAATATTCCAAAGCCCTTCCGGTCAGCCTCCTTTCTCCATGTTTTGTCAACATTAGCTCATCCCAAATTCTGCTTGTATCCCAGCCTGCCCCATTTACCCTTTGCCAATATCCATGCTGGCCTACAGTGGCTCCCAGTGCCTCCAATTTAAAATTTTCATCCTTATATTTGCAACCCTTCATGGCTTCACACCTCCCGATATCTGTAACCATTTATAGCCCTACAAACATCCAAGAACTCTGCATTCCTCTAATTATTGCCTCTTGTGCATCACCAATCCCTTCACCCTACCATTGGTGATTGTGCCTTCAACTCTGCAGGCCCCACATTTTGTGTTTCTTCCCTAAGCCTCTCCACCTATCTATCTCCTCCTCCTTTATGATGCTCCTTAAAATCTGCCTCTTTGACAAAGCTATTGATTACCCTTCCTAATATTTCTTTCTTTGACTCAGTGTCCATTTTCGTCTGATTCCACCTCTGTTTAATGCCTTGGGGCCTTTTTCTACATTAAAGGCACCATATAAATTGTTGTCGTAAACAAGGGAATTTTGATGTCAGTTCAAATCTCATCTCTCTGGAGTAAAAGAAGCCCAGGATAAGTTCACTTCCGGGCCTCATTTAAATTGCCGCCAGTCGACTTCCCACTTGTTCCAGGTAGGAAGTCAGTGCAAATTTTCATGACCCTGAGGCCATCCAGCAATCAGGTAAGTCCACGGGATCGGCTGCTGGGTCGAGAGGAAAAAAAAACTTGAAAGGAGCCATAAAGAAGAATTTTAAATTGCTGAGGTGAATGGAGATTAATCAAGATATTGGTCTATAGCAAGGAATCCAGAATGCATGTAAAAGTAAGAAGTGAAGAATAGATTTCCGATAGAACAGTTCATATTTTGTTTGTGGGGATGATAAGGGTAAGGACATATAAAGGTAATAAGAAGTTTTGCTGAATATAAGGGTTCATGAAAATATCATGCCAAGGAAACTATGAAATAAGTAAGATGTATGATTAATGATTCTAGATTTAATTGGGGGGAGGGGAAAAAGTAAACTTTTCAGAACATTTCCGAAGGTAAACTTTTGGATTGATTGAAAACAGCCTCATGCAATCAATCAAAGCCCATTTTTAAAAAGTGCTCCAACCTGAAAAATGAAAGATGGTCAAAAGAAGGTATGCACATTTTTAGTTCTTTTACAATAATATTACAGGAATAAAGTTGCTCCTGACATTGAGCAGGTTTTTGCTGTAAAGTTAGTGTTTGCTTCAATGTCATCATGTGTGAGTTGAAAACTTGTTAAAGCATCCAGCATTCATCATCACAATTAGCCAGATCCCCCAGATTGGTATTGCAAGAAAATAGGGGTGTGATCTGGGTGCAGCACATGCTGTACGCACCCAAAGACCCGATCATGTGGAGGGGGCAGGCTGTCCATCCCCAGCAATGGCATCAGCTGCCTGTGCACAGGCGCTGATGCCGTTTTTAAAAAGCTGTTAGTCCAGTGGTAAATTTAAATATTTAAAGAAACATTGAATTAATTATTTGCCCTTTCTCCCTAAAAAACACTTGCCTTCACAGTTTGACCGTCCCCCCTCCCTCAACAAATTGTAAAAACTTTCAACTATAATCCTTCCCACCATCCCCTACACCCGTGACATTCATTTGACCCCATTGTCACCCCCCCCCCCCCCGCCCCCCCACACACCAACGTTGTGCCTCGTTTCGCTGGATGGGGATCTGAAGGTGCGGCAGTGCCGGCTGCCGGGATGAAGATTGAAGCGGCACTTCAGGAGGTGACGGGAAAGTCATTAATGCAGCTAAGTAAATTTATTTGAATGTTTAAATTACAGTCCCCTCACCAAGCAGTGGGAAGGGGCCACCACAAGGCCTTGCCACCAGCGGCAATGTCGGAACGGGCCCTGCCTGTGTCGAGTTCCATGGTGGTCCTCATCCAGGGCAATCTTCATGCCCCCCCCCCTCCCCCGCCAAGGACCCAACATTGAGGCCTCTATAAAATCCAGCCCACAACCTCAAACACACACACACCACTCAAGCATACAAGGTGACAGAAGGAGTATAATATGGGGAAGTGTGAGGTTATTCACTTTGGTAGTAAGAATAGAAAAGCAGAGTATTGTTAAAAGGCGTGAAACTTCTAAATGTTGATGTTCAGAGACACTTAGGTGTACTTGTACAAGGAACACAGAAAGTTAGCATGCAGGTACAGCAAACAATTAAAAAGGCAAGTGGCATGTTGGCCTTTATTGCAAGGCAATTGGAGAACAAGAATATGGAAGTCTTGCTACAACTATACAAGGCTTTGTTAAGACCTGGAATACTATGTGCAGTTTTGGACTCCATGTTTAAGGAAGGATACATTGGAGACGGTACAGCAAATGTTCACTAGATTGACTTCTGGGATGAGAAGGTTGCCCTACGATGGGAAGCTAAGTATATTGAACCTATACTCTCTGGAATTTAGAAGAATGAGAGGTGATCTGATTGAAACATACAAGATTCTGAAGGGGCCTGAAAGGGTACTGAAATGTTGTTTCCCCTGGCTGGGGAATCTAGAACAAGGGGCACAGTCTCAGGATAAGGGATCGATCAATTAAGACTGAGATGAGGAGAAATTTCTTTAATCAGAGGGTTCTGCATCTTTAGAATCGTCTGCCCTAGAGAGTTGTGGATGCTCCATTGTTGAGTATATTTAAGGCTAAGATCAGGGATAGGCACCAATATGTTGCACCATGGACATTTGACAAAATTATTGACTCAGCTATGGACATGGGTGCAATTAATCTGTATATAAAGTGTACAGCCAACCTAATGCCATCAAAGCACAATCTGATTTAAAACACTTTTTTCCCTATTTAGTGAGATACCTGGCATTGTTTTTGCTTGCACAAGTAGTCAATCTCTGCTCGCACACATGATGAGTGATGCAATTTGGATAGATGTCTATCTGTCAGGAATGATCTTGATCTCTTTCCCTCTCTCTCTCCATCTCTCCCCCCATTCACTCTCCCCCCTCCACCCTCTCCCCCTCACTCTCTCCCCCCTCCACCCTCTCCCCGTCGCTCTCTCCCCCTTCACCCTCTCCCCCCTCGCTCTCTCCCCCCTCCACCCTCTCCCCCTCGCTCTCTCCCCTCCCCTACTCTCCCCCCACTCTCTCGCTCCCCATCCCCCATTCTCCCCCCTCTCTCCCCGTCCCCTCTCACTACCCCTCTCCCCTCTCTCCCCCTCCCCCCACTCTCCCCCTCTCTCCCCTCCCTCTCCCCCTCTCTCTTCCCCCTTCCCCGACTCTTCCCTCTCTCTCTCCCTCCCCCCCACTCTCCCCTTCTCTCTCTCCCCCTTCTCTCTCGCCCTCTCCCCCCACTCTCCCTCCCTCTCTCTCTCTTCCCCCCTCTTTCTCTCCCCACTCTCCTCCTCTCTCTCCCTCCTCCCCAATGCACTAGGAGTGCAAACATATTTACGCTCGGTGTCGGCCTTGCATTCTGAGAGAAACCAGGACGTTTACAGAGCTGAGAAAGTGGACTGTCTGCCTAAAAATAAACAGCTTGCTCTGGCTCAAATAAGTCTTGCCTTTCCAGTTCTATCTTTGCTTTCCTGTGCACTATCCTATCTGTTCTACTCACACCAACACTCTCCAGGACTGATTCCGCAGTCAGACATGGGCAGGGGGCAACTGATTGATGACACCAGTCTTCCCAGCAAGTCCCATCTCCCCCGCGGTCCGATTGGACGGAGGTCTGCGTGCAGGAAAACCATTCGCGCTTTTGATTAGCGGGCCGGATACAAAACCTTGGCAGGCTGTAGAACTAGCCCAATGACCCGATCCTTTGTAATTACTTTCACTCCTGATAATTATAAATGTCTTGCTCCAAGGCGTTAAACTTGCATTTTAAAGCACAAGTTTAAAAGGCTTGGAGCAAGACACTGACTTCAAAATTTTTACCACGGACACTGGTGTCCGTGTACGGACACGTTGCCGACCCCTGGCTAAGATAGATAGATTTTTGGTTTCTCAGGGAATCAAGGGATATGGGGAGCAGGCGAGAAAGTGAAGTTGAGGCAGAAGATCAGCTATGATCATATTGAACGGTGGAACAGGCTTGGGAGGCTGTATGGTTTACTCCTGCTCCTATTTCTTATGTTCTTACGTTCACAGTCAAGCAGTTCCACATACACCAGCTGGTGAAATTGGAGTTCTGACTCCCCTGAGCCATTTATGGAGCTAAGCGTTTCCATGAATGATCGCAGGAGGATTTGTGATGGTGATTTACTCCCTGCTTTCTGATGAAAAGGGCCTGGAATGCAGAGAAATTGCCAGTTTTTTTGGGAGAAGCATGTGATCCTGTTTCTTGTGCAAATTTCCTTTTGGAACCCATTCTATTTCAGCAAATGTCAAAAGGGATTTCAAAATCTTGATTTTATGCAATATTAAAATTATTTTGAGGGAAATATTTTTGGGTTATTGTTTCCACCTCTTTTAAGTTCTCCTTACACCGTGTTGTATATCCCAAGTTAAGCTGGTCAAAAAAGTGTTCCTGGGCCTCTACGAATTTTGGGTTTAGGGATGATACTTGGAGGCATCCAGTCACAACAGTTAGAGGTGTTCACAGGAAGCAGCGAGACTTCCTCTGGCCACTTAAAATCTGGGGAAGAAGCTCAGATGCAATCCTGCTGAAATTCTAGCATTTTTAATTATTGATTGAGATGCAACACTGTATAGTTCTTTGAGAAGCCTGATTCAATGGTTGGCGAATCTTCAGTTAAAAAAAAGACATTGTAAAGCCACTGACAAAATAACGAAGAGCAGCAAAGATCTATGATATATATTTCTACTTTATTCATCAGCGTTATGCAGAAATCCTTTTGGAATTGTTCAACCCAGTGCCAAAAGTTTTCCTTAGTTTGTGGCTAGCTTTCACTGGAATTGTTGGACCATGCATTAGTATTCCTGTGTGATGAGGTGTCGATATATGAGACCTACTTTTGAGATCTGATTACAACATATGTGTTGGAGGACACTACTCTTGGATTAAGTAATAAGAATTAACCTTCTACATGAACTTCCACGCAGCGCTGAAGACAGGAATAAGGCAGAAACCTAATTAATCATGATGAATATATACACATATTCTGTTTAGTTAGAGGACATTTTACAGACTGGAATGGAGCACTGAAGAGATAAATTAGGTGAAAATTCGAATTATAGGCTGACTTTATACCACAGATATTGGTCTGAGGCTAGTATCTACATCATACAGTAGTGTAAGTTGGGCTGTTAGCCGCACCTCGCTGCAGGTGGCACTGAACTCAGCAGCAAAGGAGCACTATATGACCATGTTTGGCTGCATGAGCTGAGCTTAGCTCCTGGAGAGCTCATTTTAAATGTTATATAAGGGAACAGACGGGAGCATTTGATTTGTTCCAACATCAAACAGATTACATACTGACTTTTCTACTACATCAGGTTCAAAGCCCAGGCTCCTTCAGAGGCCTCCCACCTCTTAGCTTCAGTGTATTGGGAATCAAATCAAAACCCCATTTATATTAATGCTTTAGGTGTAGATGTGTAGCTGAAACTACTTTCCATGCAAAAACATTGGAAATGCACAGTATATCTGATCTGTTAATGATTCAGGTGGGACCCCGACAAAGTTCATCTCTTTCAGGTGCTGATTTCCAACATTTTCTGTTGTTGTTTCTGATTCCAGCATCAGTCTATCTACTGGATAGATGAATTGATCCAAAACCTCCCCCCATCCCTTATACCTGAAGAAATGCAGTAATGTTGTCCATACTTGTTAAACACTTGCCACTTGCTGTGGCGATCAGCTAGCACTCATGGATGCTTCTGTAAGAACCCATATGGTTACCAGTGTGTTCATTCATGTGTGCAGTAACCCAGTGTCCAATGGGAGGAAGTTTGATTTGAATATGAGGAGGTGAAGCAATTATTAAGTCATTTATGTGAAAATCAATTGTTCACAGACAGATGATGGATGGACTACAGATGGGTGACAGATGGGTCAGCACCATAACGTAAACCTTCCTGTTTCTGCAGAGTGGGATTAAAATAACGGTCTAAAGCATTCCAGCACTTGCATGCTTCATGCAGGACCTGTGCCAGGAGATGATTAAACCATTGATTCTGCTCATGACCTGGCCTTCATAATGAACCTGGGTCACATGGTCTGGTCAGGTCAGGTCAGGTTGCTCCTGACGAGATACATACTACAGCAATTTTTCTGCTCCTTTACACAATTGGTTACAAATAAATGAGCTGAGTCTACATTATATTCTGACCAAACACAATAAAATAGGCAACTTGTATTAACTATATGACATTTTTACATCACCATTTTATTCACTTTTCAGGAATACATGCTAGAGAGTTAATGAGCATTTTTCCAATAAAAGTTCAGAAACATTGCATGTTATTACATATTTTTCTTCTCTCGTTTTTTTTGTCCTTTTTAGTATCCCCAGATTAGGTGGCGCATGACTTAAATGTAGAATAATGCTTATTCCACTCTGCCCTAATAAAGCACGTCAAGTCGATCTTAGAAAAACAAACGTCACTGTACTTCCATTTCCCACACCGGCCATCTGTGCGGCCTGTGCAGGTGAGCTTGGTGCCAACTTTGTGCTATACAAAATGTGGACCTTTGTACATCTAGTGGCAGTTTCCAGTTTGTACCTGTGACCTTTCACACATCAGAGCTGGCGCAGACATGATAGGCTGAATGGCCTCTTTCTGTGCTGTAACAATTCTGTGATTCTGTGAACAGGTTCCCAATCTCAGCTGTGCTTTTGGAGGTGACAATAGGCAGAGGGTTGACATGTTTTCAAAGAAAGCTAAAGGGAGAGGCCCCATTAACTGTCGTCACAACCTCCAAATGGCATTGTGAGGGTGAGAAGCCAGCTCTCGATGGTATAGTGAGTGACACTGGAGAGTGGGAGAACTACCTGTATGTATGTACTTAAACGAGAGTGAGTGTAACATTTGCAAAAACTCATTAAAACTTAGATAAAAATAAATTGGTAGCTGCAGATTCAGTTGGTGAGTTGAGGCACAGCACTGTTGCTAAAAGCATCTCCACATTCTCCTGTCAGATAACCTGCAAGACAAGTTACTGGAGGAGAAAGACCCTTTGAAAGTTTAGGTAGTAAAAAGCTATTAATAGATGACAGTGATGATGGAGACATAGGCCAGTGTTTTATTATAGATCTATTAAAGTTCCTTGGCAGCATTTAGTCTGAATTTTTATTTCTGATGTTGTTACACAGACCCTTTTGTGAAAATGTTGTGAATTATGTTAAAGGTATTTTATGTTGTGTATAATCATGCACAGGAATGATAGGTTTGAACTGCAGCCAATGAAAACCAAGGAAAAATAAAATTACTCAAGAATATGTAGTAATTTAAAAAGTTGTGAAAATAAATCCTTGATGTTTACAAAATAAAATAATTGTTCATAACTTCATCGTTTGGGATTTGCAAAAGTTTGTTGCAATAAGGTTAGGGTAATTAGAACTAGAAAAAGTATAAAACAGCTTGATAACTGGCATGGGGTGTAGTGACCCACAGAATGATTGCAAAAGTTGACATGGATTATCTGATAGGCAAGGCAGTGATGGTATTTAATTAGTCATAAATGAAATTGTTCCTATTTTTGGTTTTATATTTGTACAACTGAAGCAATATGTACCCTGAGGCACAGTGTGGCTTTCGTGCAGAGAGATCGACCGTTGACATGCTGTTCTCCCTTCGTCAGATACAGGAGAAATGCCGTGAACAACAGATGCCCCTCTACATTGCTTTCATTGATCTCACCAAAGCCTTTGACCTCGTCAGCAGATGTGGTCTCTTCAGACTACTAGAAAAGATCGGATGTCCACCAAAGCTACTAAGTATCATCACCTCATTCCATGACAATATGAAAGGCACAATTCAACATGGTGGCTCCTCATCAGAGCCCTTTCCTATCCTGAGTGGCGTGAAACAGGGCTGTGTTCTCGCACCCGCACTTTTTGGGATTTTCTTCTCCCCGCTGCTTTCACATGCGTTCAAGTCCTCTGAAGAAGGAATTTTCCTCCACACAAGATCAGGGGGCACGTTGTTCAACCTTGCCCGTCTAAGAGCGAAGTCCAAAGTAAGGAAAGTCCTCATCAGGGAACTCCTCTTTGCTGACGATGCTGCTTTAACATCTCACACTGAAGAGTGCCTGCAGAGTCTCATCGACAGGTTTGCGGCTGCCTGCAATGAATTTGGCCTAACCATCAGCCTCAAGAAAACGAACATCATGGGGCAGGACGTCAGAAATGCTCCATCAATCAATATTGGCGACCACGCTCTGGAAGTGGTTCAAGAATTCACCTACCTAGGCTCAACTATCACCAGTAACCTGTCTCTAGATGCAGAAATCAACAAGCGCATGGGTAAGGCTTCCACTGCTATGTCCAGACTGGCCAAGAGAGTGTGGGAAAATGGCGCATTGACACAGAACACAAAAGTCCGAGTGTGTCAGGCCTGTGTCCTCAATACCTTGCTCTATGGCAGCGAGGCCTGGACAACGTATGCCAGCCAAGAGCGACGTCTCAATTTATTCCATCTTCACTGCCTCCGGAGAATACTTGGCATCAGGTAGCAGGACCGTATCTCCAACACAGAAGTCCTCGAGGCGGCCAACATCCCCAGCTTGTACACACTACTGAGTCAGCGGCGCTTGAGATGGCTTGGCCATGTGAGCCGCATGGAAGATGGCAGGATCCCCAAAGACACATTGTACAGCGAGCTCGCCACTGGTATCAGACCCACCGGCCATCCACGTCTCCGCTTTAAAGACGTCTGCAAACGCGACATGAAATCCTGTGACATTGATCACAAGTCGTGGGAGTCAGTTGCCAGCGTTCGCCAGAGCTGGCGGGCAGCCATAAAGACAGGGCTAAAATGTGGCGAGTCGAAGAGACTTAGTAGTTGGCAGGAAAAAAGACAGAGGCGCAAGGGGAGAGCCAACTGTGCAACAGCCCCGACAAACAAATTTCTCTGCAGCACCAGTGGAAGAGCCTGTCACTCTAGAATTGGCCTTTATAGCCACTCCAGGCGCTGCTTCACAAACCACTGACCACCTCCAGGCGCGTATCCATTGTCTCTCGAATTAAGGAGGCCCAAAAGAAAAGAATATTTGTACAACTGAAGCAATATGTAATATATCATTATTAATATACTTTATTAGACTGGATTGGAATATATATCTATCAAGTTGCTCTATTTTTTCATTTATTTTCTTATGTTTTTTGTTAAGCCAGGTGAGGATAGGGTCTCAGGGTTCCCCTTTCGCCCCTTCTCTGGTTTGACTGCAACAAGGTTTATCCTTTTTACACAGTGATTGAACTTACCACCTCAGTGAGTGCTTGCTCAAGATCCTCTAATATAATTGCCAAAGAATCAAGCAGACAGGTTTTCTTGAGTTTAAACAAGAAAGATGTAAGTTTATTATTCTTAGCACTCTAAACCGGTTAAAATTACTCAAATACGCTACACATCACACACATTCACACGAGAGTCACACACACACACAAATAAATTACAGAGGGAAAACAACTTTGGTGGTTGGAGTAGAGTCCAGAATAAATGGAATTTAAATACCGTGTATCAGTCCCAGATTCCTCAGTTGAAATTGTAGTCCTGAAGTCCTCGCTGGGCCATGTGCACAGTGGTGGGCTCGCTTTTCTCAGGGCCTCCGAAGGTGGAGGAGGGGTTCGATCCTTATCCCCTAGTTGCTGGCTGTGGCAGCCTGACTGGAGAGAGAAAGAGCTGCTTTGTTGATGACTTTTGCAATTACTCCTCTGCTTTCTGTCTGACAAAGCTTACAGTCTCCCCAGAGCTGCATAAGCAGTCACATGACATTACCAAACTTCTTTGTGGTGTTAATGAGGTCCCGCTGGAATCTTCTCTGAGATTCAAGGTTCTACCCCCCAAGTCACACTTGGTGGGGATTGGCTCTTTCAAAGTCAATGGGTGTCAATGGCCCCTGATGACCGTGTTGATAAGGTCATTTCAGGTAATGTAATCAGAGACCACCCATTGTTCTGGCTCGGTGAGATAGTCATGTTGTCTCCAGTCTAATCCTTTGGTGTTTCAAATGTAAATTGCAGTGGCCATCATGGCTGGCAGTTTACTTTTTTTTTAACAAAGTTATTTGTAAGAATTTCCAGTAAAAGTCTCAGGCAAGGTTCCAACCAATGAAATTAATATTTCCCATTTGGCATGTAGGGTTTTCATGGCAGTTTGCATTAAAAATAAAATAGACACCAACTAAGGGACAAAATTAACTCTACCTGCCTAGCAGAAACTAGGCAGGCAGCTGGGCAGTTAAAATCAGTCGGGTAACCTTCCTGCTGATGTCTCACATGTTCTCGCTGTCTTCAATTTTGACTTGCTCCTCTAAGCAGGCAGCAAAGCAGCCTAAAGCCAATGGGATCCTTCATTAAACAAGCAGCTCATAGTCCAGTGACATCTTTGGGCCCCATCTGCAATCTTAAATGTGACCTGAGCAGAGAATGTGTTGTGGCTTTCCTACCTGGAAGAGGATTCAGGACCAGAAAAGGCCCAAAGACGAGGTCCTCTGGGCCCCACAAGGAAAGCTTAGACCTCCCTTTTCCTCCAGTGAGACCTGCTAGAACTAGTCTGCCCATGACTAATGTTGCTGGCGAATGTTCTTTTGGTGTTGGCTGCCAGCCTCCTGCTGTATAAAATTTGACTCCTGCTTCCCACCTGTTTCAGACAGGCAACTTAACCTCTTCAGTTAGAATTTTGATTGGATCATGCATGCGCTTAAGCAAATACTGTAATAATAATGTGCATGACCAGAGTGACCCAAACGCATGAGTCCCATGTGCTAATGATACATTACTTGGCACATTTCAGCTAACAAGCTTTGGCCTGTCATGGGTTTCAATCAGAAATAGAGAGATTGCTTCATAAAGTTCGTCAATGTGCTGTTCCTTTGGGGTTAGCTTTATAAGCACCCTGAATTAAGCATAAATGTTACTTTGGAAGAGCTGAATTTCCTATTGAAATAATAAAAGCAGAATAGAGTTTGCACTTGAGTGCTGACTTGGGGCTGCATTAGAGTGCTAAAGTTGGAGTTTTGTGACTGAGGGTAATTAAGGGTTAGTTTTATCTAAAGTCTAGTCTTTCTTTTATTAGGTGAGTTTTAGACCAGCTTTAAACAGAGTTCACTTTGGCTCTGCTTGCGGCTGCACCTTGTTAATTAGATAACTGGCTTAAACTAGTTTTCAGGGGCTAGAGTCAGACAGTATAAAAGTGGGCCATCTTACAGTGCTGACTTCGTTTGCACTGGAATGCTGACTTGGGGCTGCATTACAGTGTTAAAGAGGGAGTTTTGTGTCTGAGGGAGTTCGGTGAGGAGGGAGCGAAGAGCTCCTTTCATTTCCTACCTGTCCTCAAAGAGCGTGAGGGGAGCTGAGAGTTTCCAAAGAGCATAGCTGACTGGTGAGTAAGTCCTGGTGGGTATTTTTCAAACTGGATTGAATTGTAAGTCATTGTTTTAGCAGGACTTAGTTGATTTTTTTTATTATAACAGTCTTCTAAAGTTTTAAATTTAAATGGTTTAGTTATGGCAGGAGAGCTTAAAGCCATGGTTTGCTCCTCTTGCTGCATGTGGGAATCCGGGAACATTTCCAATCCTCGGGACCAGCATGTGTGCAGGACGTGTGTCCAGCTGCAGCTCCTGGAAGCTCGGGTTTCAGAGCTGGAATGGTGACTGGAAACACATGTGGAGCATCCGCGAGTTTGAGAGCATCGTGGATAGCACGTTTAGAGAGGTGGTCACACCACAGCTGAAGGGACTTGAGGAAGGAAGGGAATGGGTGACCACCAGGCAGTCCAAGAGAAACAGGCAGGTAGATCAGGAGTCCCCTGGGGTCCCGCTTGCAAATCAGTATTCCATTTTGGAGGCTGATGAGGCTGGTTCCTCCAGGGAGTGTGGACAGAGCCAAGCTTCTGGCACCACAAGCAGCCGGTCTGCACAGGAAGGGGGAAAGAGAGGAAGAGCAATAGTAATACGGGATTCTATAGTCAGGGGAACAGATAGGCGCTACTGTGGCCGTCAACGTGACTCCAGGCTGGTGTGTTGCCTCCCTGGTGCCAGGGTCCGGGATGTCACAGAACGGCTGCAGGACATCCTGAAGGGGGAGGGTGATAAGGCAGAGGTCATGGTGCATGTTGGTACCAATGACATAGGTAGAAAGAGGGATGAGGTCTTGCATCAAGAATTCAGGGAGTTAGGCAGTAGACTAAAAAGCAGGACCTCTCGGGTTGTAATCTCTGGATTACTCCCAGTGCCACGTGCTAGCGAGTATAGAAATAGGAGAATAGCACAGGTGAATGATTGGCTTAAGAGTTGGTGCAGGAGGGAGGGTTTTAGATTCCTGGACCACTGGGACCGTTTCTGGGGAAGGTGGGACCTGTACAAGTGGGACGGTCTACATCTGAACCAGAGGGAGACTAACATCCTTGCTGGCGGATTTGCTAGTGCTGTTGGGAGGAGTTTAAACTAATTTGGCAGGGGGAGGAGATGCAGATTCTGTGCAGAATAGGGACACAGCTAAACACAGGAAAGCAAACAAGTCAGAGGGAATACAGCGGAAGTAACTTTCAAGGGAGTAAGACCAGGATGGATGGCCTCTACTTTAATGCCAGGAATATTACAGGTAAAACGGATGAGTTAAGGGCAAGGATTGACACGTGGAATTGTGATATGGTAGCCATCATGGAGACATGGTTGAGGGAGGGCAGGATTGGCAGCTCAATATGCCAGGATATAGAATCTTCAGGCGAGACAGAGGAGGCGGTAAAAGAGGAGGGGGCATTGCAATATTAGTTAAGGAGTCAGTTACTGCAGTAAGGAGAGATGATATCTTGGAGGGGGCATCAAATGAAGCTTTATGGATAGAGTTTAGGAATAAAAAAGGGACAGCCACATTGCTAGGTGTTTATTATAGACCCCCAGATAGTCAGTGGGAAATTGAGGAGCAAATATGTACGCAATTCGCAGAGGTGTGTAAAAATAATAACAGGGTAATTATATTAGGTGATTTCAACTTTCCCAACATTAATTGGGATAGTCATCATGTTAGATGGAGTGGAGTTCTTAAAATATAGACAGGAGAACGTTTTAGCTCAATATGTAGAGGATCCAACAAGGGAGGGATTGCTGGACCTAATTCTGGGAATGAAGCCAGACAGGTGGTTGATGTGTTGGTGGGGGATAATTTTGGCGATAGTGACCACAACACGGTACAATTTAAGCTTGTTATGGAGAAAGAAATAGACAATTTTCAAAAAAAGGTTTTGGATTGGGGGAAAGCAAATTTTAGCAAAATAAGGCAGGATCTGGCCAAGGTAGACTGGAAAGAGTTACTTGTCGGGAAATCTATGGAAGAGCAGTGGGGGGCATTCAAAAAGGAAATGGGCAGGGTACAGACCCAACATGTTCCCTCTTGGGGAATAGGTAGGAGCAACAAACCCAGAGAACCATGGATAACCAGAAACATTCAGGGTACGATGAGAAGGAAAAGAGAGGCGTTTAGCAAATACAAGGAGAGCAAATCAACGGAAGCATTAATGGAGTACAGAGAGTGTAGGATGGAGCTTAAGAAAACAATTAGGAGAGCAAAGAGAGGAGATGAGAAAGCTCTGGCTGGTAAAAGTAGGGAAAATCCCAAGATATTCTCTAAGTATATCAATGGGAAGAGGATAACCAGGGAAAGAGTAGTACCCATTAGCGACCAAGGGGGAAATCTGTGGGTGGAGCCAGAGGACATTGGTAGGGTGTTGAACAAATACTTCACATCTGTCTTCACCCAAAAGAATGAGGATGCAGATATGGAACTTAGAGAGAGAGACTGTGAGGTTCTTGAGCAAATTGTCATAGGGAGTGACAAGGTATTGGAGGTTTTGGCAGGCTTAAAAGTGGACAAATCTCCAGGTCCAGACGATTTGTGTCCCAGGACACTGTGGGAGGTGTGGGTGGAGATTGCAGGGGCTCTGACCCAAATTTTTAATTCCTCTCTGGCCACGGGGGAGGTGCCAGAGGACTGGAGAACAGCTAATGTGGTCCCACTATTTAAGAAAGGTTGTAGAGATAAGCCAGGGAACTATAGACCAGTGAGTCTCATGTCAATGGTAGGGAAACTATTGTAGAAAATTCTGAAGGAGAGAATCTATCTCCACTTGGAGAGAAAAAATTTGATTAGGAATAGTCAGCATGGCTTTGTCAGAGGGAGGTCATGCCTAACAAATTTGATTGCATTTTTTAAGCATGTGACCAGGTGTGTAGATGAGGGTAGTGCAGTTGATGTAGTTTACATGGATTTCAGCAAAGCCTTTGACAAGGTCCGACATGGGAGACTTATCAAGAAAGCAAATGCACATGTGATACAGGGTAACTTGATAAGGTGGATTCAAAATTGGCTTAGCTGTCGGAGACAGAGAGTGATGACAGATGGCTGTTTTAGTGACTGGAAGCGTGGCGCACCACAGGGATCTGTGCTGGGTCCCCTATTGTTTGTCATTTATTTAAACGACATAGATGACTATGTGGGGGGTAGGATCAGCAAGTTCGCGGATGACACAAAGATTGGCCGAGTGGTTAACAGTAAGGTTGACTGTCTTGGGTTGCAGGAAGATATAGACGGGATGGTCAAATGGGCAGAAAAGTGGCAGATGGAATTTAACCCTGAAAAGTGTGAGGTGATACACTTTGGAAGGAGTAATGTGACACGGAAATATTCAATGAATAGCCTGCCACTGGGAAGTTCTCTGAAGGCAGAAGGGCAGGTTAATAGGGTGGTGGAAAAGGCATATGGGACACTTACCTTTATCAATCGAGGCATAGATTACAAAAACAGGGAGGTCTTGTTTTAGTTGTACAGAACTTTGGTAAGGCCACAGCTGGAGTACTGTGTGCAATTCTGGTCGCCACATTATAGGAAGGATGTGATTGCACTGGAGGGGGTGCAGCGGCGATTCACCAGGATGTTGCCTGGGATGGAACATTTAAGCTATGAAGAGAGGTTGGATAGGCTTGGGTTGTTTTCGCTGGAGCAGAAAAGACTGAGGGGTGACCTGATCGAGGTTACAAGATTATGAGGGGCATGGACAGGGTGGATAGGGAGCAGCTGTTCCCCTTAGTTGAAGGGTCAGTTACGAGAGGACACAAGTTTAAGGTGAGGGGCAGGAGGTTTAAGGGGGATTTGAGGAAGAACTTGTTTACCCAGAGGGTGGTGACGGTCTGGAATGCACTGCCTGGGAGGGTGGTAGAGGCGGGTTGCCTCACATCCTTTAAAAAGTACCTGGATGAGCACTTGGCACGTCATAACATTCAAGGCTGTGGGCCAAGTGCTGGCAAATGGGATTAGGTAGATAGGTCAGGTGTCTTTAATGCATCGGTGCAGACTCGATGGGCCAAAGGGCCTCTTCTGCACTGTATTATTCTGTGATTCTGTGATTCTGAGTCTAAGGAATTGCAGTAGGCTAATACATTCATATTAGCTAAGCTTTATAAAATGCAACTGGAACAATGAGGACAATGCTTCTTACTTTCCGGGAGCAGAGCGGAGAGGAGCGGAGCAGACCTGTGGGGAGAACGCTGGAAGCGGAGCCTATAAATCGACCCCAAGGATCGAGGCCCAGTCTCTTACCTTCCAGGAGCAGAGCGGACCTGTGTGAGAGCAGTCGAACCTCTTCCAGCACGCTGGAGTTTTGATAAAAAGGCAAACAGTGATGTCAGAGGAGAGCTGCAAGGTGATTGGTTGGTGAGTAGCAGCTGTTAGAATATATTAAAAAAATAAGGGGAAAGTTGTTTTTTTTGTTGGAAAAAAAATCTCTGGTGATAAGGTAAGGTGAGTACTACAGAAGTGTTTTTTTTCAGGACTTTAGATTGTAGTGTGTAGAACAAGGCCCCTAGTATAATTAGTATTTTTTAATTAAGGGAGTAACTAATTAATCTAAGGGTAAGTCATGACAGGAGAGCTCAGCCCCGTGATATGCTCCTCCTGCGCTATGTGGGAAATCAGGGAAGCTTCCAGTGTCCCTGATGACCAAGAGTGCAGGAAGTGTATCCAGCTGCAGCTACTGGCTACCCACATTACGGAGCTGGAGCTGCGGGTGGATTCACTATGGAGCATCCGCGATGCTGAGGAAGTCATGGATAGCACATTTAGTGAGATGGTCACACCGCAGGTAATGGCTGCACAGGCAGAAAAGAGATGGGTGACCACCAGACGGAGTAGTAGGCGCAGGCAGATGATGCAGGAGTCCCCTGTGGCCATCCCCCTCTCAAACAGATATACCGCTTTGGATACTGTTGGGGTGATGACCTCCCAGGGAAAAACAGCAACAGCCAAGTTCGTGGCACCATGGAGGGCTCTGCTGCACAGCAGGGGAGGAAAAGGGTTGGAAGAGCTATAGTGATAGGGGATTCTATCATAAGGCGTGCAGATAGGCGTTTCTGTGGCCACAAACGAGTCTCCAGAATGGTATGTTGCCTCCCTGGTGCTAGGGTCGAGGATGTCTCGGAGCGGCTGCAGGACATTCTGAAAGGGGAGGGTGAGCAGCCAGAGGCCGTAGTCCATATTGGTACTAATGACATAGGCAGGAAGAGAGATGAGGTTCTGCAAAGTGAATATAGGGAGTTAGGCAGAAGGTTAAAAAGCAGGACCTCTAGGGTTGTAATCTCAGGATTACTCCCTGTGCCACATGCTAGTGAGGGTAGGAATAGGAGGATTAGGCAAATGAATGCGTGGCTGAAGAGCTGGTGTAGGTGGGAGGGCTTCAGCTACTTGGATCATTGGGATCTCATCTGGTGCAGAAGTGACCTGCACAAGAAGGACGGGTTGCATCTAAACTGGAGAGGGACCAATATCCTTGCGGGGAGGTTTGCTAGTACTACTCGGAAGGGTTTAAACTAGACTTGCAGGGGGGTGGGACCCAAAGTAGTAGTCTCTCAGATGAGATACTTGAGGCAAATGTAGAGGTTAAAGCAAGCAAGTCCAGTAGGCAGGCCGTGCAGGGGCAGGACAGGGAGCGTGGAAGGTCTGGTAGGCTAAACTGCATTTACTTGAATGCAAGAAGCCTTACAGGTAAGGCAGATTAACTCAGAGCATGGATCGGTACATGGGATTGTGATATTATAGCTATTACGGAAATGTGGTTGAGGGATGGGCAGGACTGGCAGCTCAATGTTCCGGGGTACCGATCCTTCCGGCGTGACAGAGGTGGAGGTAAGAGAGGAGGGGGAGTTGCACTAATGATTAGAGAGGATATCACGGCAGTACTTCGAAAGGATATCCCGGGAGGAATGTCCAGTGAGGCGATATGGGTAAAACTTAGAAATAAGAAAGGGGTGATCACTTTGATGGGATTATACTATAGGCCCCCCAATAGTCAGAGGGAAGTGGAGTAGCATATATGTAGGGAAATCACAGATAGGTGTAGGAATTATAGGGTTGTAGTAGTGGGTGATTTTAACTTCCCTAATATTGACTGGGACTGCCTTAGTGCTAAGGGATCAGATGGGGAAGAATTTGTTAAGTGTGTCCAGGATAGTTTTCTGAAGCAGTATGTGGATGGTCCTACTAGAGAAGGGGATACACTCGACCTCCTCTTTGGAAATGAGGATGGGCAGGTGGTTGATGTGTCAGTGGGGGAGCACTTTGGGACCAGTGACCATAACTCTATTAGCTTCAAGATAGTTAGGGAAAAGGATAGGACTGGTCCTCAGGTTGAAGTCCTAAATTGGGGGAAGGCTAATTTCAATGGCATCAGACAGGAACTTTCAAAAGTTGAATGGGAGAGGCTGCTTACAGGTAAAGGGACGTCTGGCAAGTGGGAGGCTTTTAAAAGTGAGATAGGAAGAGTTCAGGGCCGGCGTGTTCCTGTTAGATGGAAGGGCAAGGCTGGCAAGTTTAGGGAACCTTGGTTGACGAGGAATATTGAGGGTCTGGTCAGGACAAAGAAGGAGGCATATGCCAAGTATAGGCCAGCTGGGATTGAGCAAGTCCCTCGAGGAGTATAGGGGATGTAGGACTACACTTAAGAAGGAAATTAGGAGGGCTAAAAGGGGCCATGAGATTTCCTTGGCAGATAAGATAAAGGAGAATCCTAAAAGATTCTATAAGTATATTAAGAGTAAAAGGGTAGATTAGAGATACAGCACTGAAACAGGCCCTTCGGCCCACCGAGTCTGTGCCGAACATCAACCACACATTTATACTAATCCTACACTAATCCCATATTCCTACCAAACATCCCCACCTGTCCCTATATTTCCCTACCACCTACCTATACTAGTGACAATTTAGAATGGCCAATTTACATATCAACCTGCAAGTCTTTTGGCTTGTGGGAGGAAACCGGAGCACCCGGAGAAAACCCACGCAGACACAGGGAGAACTTGCAAACTCCACACAGGCAGTACCTGGAATCGAACCCGGGTCCCTGGAGCTGTGAGGCTGCGGTGCTAACCACTGCGCCACTGTGCCGCCCTAAAGATAGCTAGGGAGAGAGTAGGTCCCCTTAAGGATCAGTGTAGCAATCTATGTGTGGCGACACGAGAAATGGGCGAGGTCTTAAATGAATATTTCTCGTCCGTATTTACCGTGGAGAAGATTGACGAGGGCAGGGCAATGGATGTTGTCTACATGGACTTTAGCAAGGCCTTTGACAAGGTCCCACATGGTAGGCTGGTCCAGAATGTTCGAACACATGGGATCCAGGGTGAGCTAGCAAATTGGATACAAAATTGGCTTGGTGATAGGAGGCAGAGGGTGGTAATGGAGGGTTGTTTTTCAGATTGGAGGCCGGTGACCAGTGGTGTGCCGCAGGGATCGGTGCTGGTCCCTCTGTTGTTTGTCATATATGTTAATGACTTGGATGTGAATGGAAGGGGCATGATTAGTAAGTTTGCAGATGACACCAAAATTGGTGGTATAGTGGACAGTGAAGAAGGTTGTCTAAGGTTACAACAGGATATAGATCAACTGGGAAAGTGGGCAAGGGAGTGGCAAATGGAATTTAATGCAGACAAATGTGAAGTGATGCATTTTGGGAAGTTAAACCAGGGCAGGACATATACAGTGGATGGCAGGGCCCTGGGGAGTGTTCTTGAGCAGAGAGACCTTGGGGTGCAAGTACATAGTTCCCTGAAAGTGGCAACACAGGTAGAGAGGGTGGTGAAGAAGGAATATGGCATGCTTGCCTTCATCGGCTGAGGCATTAAGTACAAGAGTTGGGACGTCATGTTACAGTTGTACATAACTTTGGTTAGGCTGCATTTGGAGTACTGTGTGCAGTTCTGGTCACCGCACTACAGGAAAGATGTGATTAAGCCAGAGAGGGTGCAGAAAAGGTTCACAAGGGTGTTGCCTGGTTTGGAGGGCTTGAGTTATAAAGAGAGATTAGATAGGCTGGGTCTGTTTTCCCTGGAGCGAAGGAGGCTGAGAGGGGACATGATCGAGGTATATAAAATTATGAGAGGCATAGATAGGGTAGATAGCCAGAGTCTGTTTCCCATGGTAGGGGTGACTAAAACTAGAGGGCATAGATTTAAGGTGAGAGGGAGGAGGTTTAAAGGGGATCAGAGGGGTAAATTTTTCACACAAAGAATAGTGGGTATCTGGAATGAGCTGCCTGAGGAGGTGGTGGAGGCAGGAACAGTAGCGACATTTAAGAGGCATCTGGACAGGTACTTGAATGAGCAAGGCATAGAGGGATATGGAATTAATGCAGGCAGGTGGGATTAGCATAGATAGGCATTATGGTCGGCATGGACGTGGTGGGCCGAAGAGCCTGTTTCTATGCTGTACGACTCTATGACTGTGCTTCGATCGTATTGTACTTGTATAAGATGCAAGAATGTGACTCAACTCCGACAGGGCTGCCATAGAACTTGTACATGTCTAAATGTTAAACAAGTTAGATTCTGTACACTCTGGGAGGGTAAGGGGCAAACTCTGTGGCTGTACTGAGTTACAATGTGATCCTTTTCTTTGAGGGGACCTTGAGATTGAATCCAGATCAGCCTGCTGCAAAAGATAAGTGTTTTGGACAAACTTGACTCAGTTTCTAATGGTTATCTATCCGAGGGAGTGCAGTGAAGGTTTACCAGACTGATTCCTGGGATGGCGGGACTGACGTATGAGGAGAGATTGAGTCGGTTAGGATTATATTTGCTGGAGTTCAGAAAAGTGAGGGGGGATCTCATAGAAACCTAGAAATTTCTAACAGGACTTGACAGGGTAGATGCAGGAAGTATGTTCCCGATGGTGGGGGAGTTCAGAACCAGGGATCATAGTCTAAGGATACGGGATAAACCTTTCAGGACTGAGATGAGGAGAAATTACTCCACCCAGAGAGTGGTGAGCCTGTGGAATTCGCTACCACAGAAAGCAGTTGAGGCCAAAACATTGTATGTTTTTAAGAAGGAGTTAGATATAGCTCTTGGGTGAAAGGGATCAAAGGATCTGGGGAGAAACCGGGAACAGGCTGCTGAGTTGGATGATCAGCCATGATCATAATGAATGGCGGAGCAGGTTCAATGAGGAGGCGGGAGCAGCATGGGGGTGCGAGAACATTGCGGTGCAGATTTGCTTCGAGCCACATCAGAGTACCTGAATGAAGTCAGGTACAACAAAGGCAAGGTCTCCTTCCATGCTGTACACTGGGGGACGCTGATATCGAGGAGGCCATGCAGGCTGTGGGCTGGCCTGCTCGCCAGGGTCGCGATCCACTTGTTGACGAAGACGATGCAGATGGAAGCGAACAGGTTCACCGAGAGCCCGATTACCATGATGAGGTCCTTTCTTAAGAGCATTACTACTAACCAATTAATGAGGGTACCCCACCAGCATTCAGATCACGAGGACAATGGTGGGAGCTGATGAAATGTTTTATGACCTGCACCCCCTTCCTCCACCCCCTCCCCCCCAACTCCCCCTTCCTCCAACCCCTCCCCACCACCGCTCCCCTTTCCCAGCTGCCACCTCACCCCCCCCTCCCAGCACGTCCCCCTCCCAGCGCACCCCCTTGCACACCCTTCCTTCCACCCCCTCACACCCCCTCACACCCCCTTTCCAGCATCCCCCTCGCACCATCTTCCCCGGCACCCCCTTCCCCTGCACCCACTCCCCTACCCCCCTGCAGCCCCGTTCCCAGCTCCCCCTCGCACCCCCTTCCCTCCACCCCTTCCCACCGCACCCCTCCCCATCACACCCCCTCCTCCCCCGCACCCCCTTTCCCCCACCTCCTCCCACCGGCATCCACCTATCCCTGAGCAGGGGCCCGAACAACCCCACTGCCTTGTGGGCATCTCGGGAGAGACCAAGGCTAAAGGAGTAAACCCTAACAGAAAATCCGGAGTGGAACCCCGAAGGCGATTATGTGTCACCTTTGTCATGTTTCCGGCAGTTCCTGCATCCATACCGGTGCCAAACATTGTGCTCTGCACTCCTTTGGGCCCCACCAGGAAGGCCGAGAAGGGGGTTTTGACGCTTGGGCAACTCACAACCTCCATACAACCGCCCAGGCGTGCGCCATAGAGAGGTCACTCCATAGTCGCCTCACAGCGACCGAAACAACATGGAAGGCAGCAGTTACGGGTTATAAGTCCAGCTCAATTGGCGTAGAGATTGGGCGCCACAGGTTGCCTTTATCGGTGGGAGAGGTCATCGCATCCCACTGGACAGCTCCCACCCGCCTCAAACCGGGCAGTCCCCAGTCAGTAAGGTTCTGCCCGCCACAGTCCACCTGCTTCAATGGGTGCTTGGAGCTCAGGGTCATTGCCCGAAAAGTAGACTGCAACACCGCACCAAACAGCACAACAAAAAAAGGAAAGAAGGTACCAGCTCTTCGTCTTGCAAGCTGGAACGTCAGAACTATGTGTCCTGGCCTGTCGGATGACCTTACACAAATCAACAATTCTCGGAAGAGCGCCACCATTAACAATGAGCTCAGTAGACTCAATGTGGACATTGCAGCACTTCAGGAGACACGCCTACCTGCGAGCGTATCTCCAACAGAGCAAGACTACACCTTCTTCTGGCAGGGTAGGGATCCTGAAGAACCAAGACAGCACGGAGTGGACTTCGCCATCAGAAACTCTTTGCTCAGCAGGATAGAGACACCCTCAAATGGCTCAGAACGCATACTGTCCACCCGACTGTTCACCGCCTCTGGTCCAGTACACCTATTCAGCATCTATGCTCCTACACTTTGCTCCCCACCTGAAGCTAAAGACCAGTTCTACGAGGAACTCCATAATATCAATAGTAGCATCCCCAATACCGAACAGCTGTTCCTGCTGGGGGACTTTAATGCCAGGGTTGGGGCCGACCATGACTCACGGCCCTCCCGCCTTGGGCGCTATGGCATTGGAAGGATGAATGAGAATGGACAGAGACTGCTTGCGTTGTGTACCTATCATAACCTCTGCATCACCAACTCGTTCTTTCACACCTGTCACCAGGTTTCTTGGAGGCACCCAAGATCATGTCGTTGGCAACAGCTGGACCTCATCGTCACAAGGCATCCCTCTTTAAACAGCGGTTAAATCACACGCAGCTTCCACAGTGCGAACTGCGAAACCGACCACTCCCTGGTGTGCAGCAAGGTTAGACTCAAACCAAAGAAGCTGCATCACTCTAAGCAGAAGGGCCACCCGCGCATCAACACTAGCAGAATTTCTGATCCACAGCTGTTACATAAGTTTCTAAATTCACTTGAAAAAGCCCTTCAAAACACTCCCAAAGGGGATGCAGAGACCAAGGGGGCCCACATCAGAGACGCCATCTATGATTCAGCAATGACCACCTATGGCAAACGTGTGAAGCGGAATGCAGACTGGTTTCAATCTCACTTTGAAGAGCTGGAACCTGTCATAGCCACGAAGCGCATTGCACTGCTGAACTACAAGAAAGCCCCCAGCGAGTTAACATCCGTAGCACTTAAAGCAGCCAGAAGCGCTGCACAACGAACAGCCAGGCGCTACGCAAATGACTACTGGCAACACCTATACAGTCATATTCAGCTGGCCTGCGACACCGGAAACATCAGAGGAATGTATGATGGCATTCAGAGAGCTTTTGGGCCAACCATCAAGAAGATCGCCCTCCTCAAATCCTAAATCAGGGGACCCAAGCAAATGGACCGCTGGGTGGAGCACTACCGAGAACTGTACTCCAGGGAAAATGTTGTCACTGAGACTGCCCTCAATGCAGCCCAGTCTCTGCCGGTCATGGATGAGCTGGACGTACAACCAACAAAATCGGTACTCAGTGATGTCATTGATTCTCTAGCCAGCGGAAAAGCCCCTGGGAAGGATGGCATTACCCCTGAAATAATCAAGAGTGCCAAGCCTGCTATACTTTCAGCACTCTGCGACCTGCTTTGCCTGTGCTGGGATGAGGGAGCAGTACCACAGGACACGTGCGATGCCATTATCATCACCCCCTATAAGATCAAGGGTGACCGCGATGACTGCAACAACTACCGTGGAATCTCCCTGCTCAGCATCGTGGGGAAAGTCTTCACTCGAGTCGCTTTAAACAGGCTCCAGAAGCTGGCTGAGCGTGTCTACCCTGAGGCACAGTGTGACTTTCGAGCAGAGAGATCCACCATTGACATGCTGTTCTCCCTTCGCCAGCTACCGGAGAAATGCTGTGAACAACAGATGCCCCTCTACATTGCTTTCATTGATCTCACAAAGCCTTTGACCTCGTCAGCAGACGTGGTCTCTTCAGACTACTAGAAAAGATTGGATGTCCACCAAAGCTACTAAGTATCATCACCTCATTCCATGACAATATGAAAGGCACAATTCAGCATAGCAGCACCTCATCAGACCCCTTTCCTATCCTGAGTGGTGTGAAACAGGGCTGTGTTCTCGCACCTACACTGTTTGGGATCTTCTTCTCCCTGCTGCTCTCACATGCGTTCAAGTCTTCAGAAGAAGGAATTTTCCTCCACACAAGATCAGGTGGCAGGTTGTTCAACCTTGCCCGTCTAAGAGCGAAGACCAAAGTACGGAAAGTCCTCATCAGGGAACTCCTCTTTGCTGACAATGCTGCACTAACATCTCACACTGAAGAGTGTCTGCAGAGACTCGTCGACAGGATTGTGGCTGCCTGCAATGAATTTGGCCTAACCATCAGCCTCAAGAAAATGAACATCATGGGGCAGGATGTCAGAAATGCTCCATCCATCAATATCGGCGACCACGCTCTGGAAGTGGTTCAAGAGTTCACCTATCTTGGCTCAACTATCACCTGTAACCTGTCTCTCGATGCAGAAATCAACAAGCGCATGGGAAAGGCTTCCACTGCTCTGTCCAAACTGGCCAAGAGACTGTGGGAAAATGGCGCACTGACACGGAACACAAAAGTCCGAGTGTATCAAGCCTGTGTCCTCAGTACCTTGCTCGACGGCAGCGAGGCCTGGACAATGTATGTCAGCCAAGAGCGACGTCTCAATTCATTCCATCTTCGCTGCCTCCGGAGAATCCTTGGCATCAGGTGGCAGGACCGTATCTCCAACACAGAAGTCCTCGAGGCTGCCAACATCCCCAGCATATACACACTACTGAGCCAGCGGCACTTTAGATGGCTTGGCCATGTGAGCTTCATGGAAGATGACAGGATCCCCAAGGACACATTGTACATCGAGCTCGTCACTGGTATCTGACCCACCGGGCGTCCATATCTCCGCTTTAAAGATGTCTGCAAACGCGACATGAAGTCCTGTGACATTGATCACAAGTCGTGGGAATCAGTTGCCAGTGATCGCCTGAGCTGGCAGGCAGCCATCAAGGTGGGGCTAAAGTGTGGCGAGTCGAAGAGACTTAGCAACTGGCAGGAAAAAAGACAGAAGCGGAAGGAGAGAGCCAACTGTGTAACAGCCCCGACAACCAACTTTGTCTGCAGCACCTGTGGAAGAGTCTGTTACTCTGGAATTGGCCTTTATAGCCACTCCAGGCGCTGCTTCACAAACCACTGACCACCTCTAGGCGCTTAACCATTGTCTCTCGAGACAAGGAGGCCAAAGAAAGAAAGAAAGATGTTTCTAATGGTTATCTATCCATATTGTGGCTCAAAATGCAAGCCACACTTAGACAGGCTAAAATGATGGCTGTTGTTGGAATGTTACCGTCAAATTGATGTAGTATTGAATGATAGCCTGACAGCGTCTATGACATATTTATTAGGAACAATGGATCTATGTCTAATCAATGCCATATTGTTATGATCCTGTAGTTTTTTTTTTCTTTTCTGGGAAGTATGCAGTGTGCCTTTAAGGCTGGAAAAGGTGGAAAGGGATCAGTACTGCTTTAAGGCAGCAAGCTCCAGGGACTGAGTCAAAGAATGCATTCTCATTGCTGTAGGATACAGCCAGCTTCAAATGTGCTTTCCCATTTCCGTAGGATACAGCCATTCAGAGAACAAGGACAAAGATGCGACGTTGCCGATTGACGTTTGAAACTAGCTGAAAAACTGGCTTTTGAGACACAGATAACAGACGCAGACACAGACAGACAGCTGGACCAGCCTGAACCTAACAGAGATCTCTGATAATTTAAACTGAAGGAAGGTGAATTTTAGACTGATCACTATTTCACCCCTCAAAACAATTCTAAAGCCAAATTGATTCATTGAAAAGTGTCTGCAAGTTGTTGACTGCTAAATTCATCGCTGGAAGAAGAGCATCACTTCAACTTCTGAAATAAACTATTGACTGTCCTACTGTTGAAGAATCTTTCTTTCCCCATCGGACGGCTGTGTGGACTTCAAGCAACTTGGACAGTTCCACTTTGGAAGATTCCACTTCGGCAGGAGAGTAAATCTGCAAGGACACTAATTTTTTCTATTTTAAATGTTTTTTATATCTTAGTGGTGTTTAAGAATTTAGTTTTTCTTATTAAATAGTTGATTTGTTGAACTAAAGACACTTGGTTTGGTTTGCCTCATTCGGGGGTTAATAGATGGTACAATTTGGCTGGGTCTTTCTTCAAGTTGGAAGGTTTAAAATGATCTGTTAGGCGATCTGTGGAGGGGTGGGACTGAATCAACAGCGCGTTTCTCCCACCACAATCAGAATCATATATTTTGACTGGGGGCTTTGTCTTGAGCGGTCGGTCGTAACAATATCAATGTCAGTGATTGATGATGATACACTCCACTCAATTCAAACTCCTTTTGTTCAAATTATATGATGGAACTAAGTAATCTAATAGGACTTTGCTGTGATTTATATTGCTTACATCATATAATTAGATAATACAAATATTTTTAGCACAAAAGTATCACTGAATTATCAGTTGAGAGGTCTAAAAGAAATGAAAACTGTTCAGCCACTAAAGTCCTTTACATTGGTGAACACTCAAAATCAAAAATAAATGTGTAAGCCCTGAACTTCTGTGGAGATTCTCCCAAATTTCCTGCCTTAACTCCAATGGGAAATTGCTAGAATCCCTGAAGAAATGGTGCAAATAGTCATTATCAGTGATAAAGAAGAAACCCATCAAAATTCAGAGTGACATTCTCCATTTATTTCCACAAGTTGTCCTAGACGTTTCTTCAGCTGCATTGCCCTCTGGAATTTGTCTATTTTGGGTGGTTCTGGAATGGTACTTGGTAAGAAAATGGGGGAGGGAGACCGCTGTGTCCTTATCCTGCAGTATCTTTACCGCACTGTGTCCATCCCTGCTGTGTCCTTACCCTGTGGTATCCTTACTGCACTGTGTCCATCCTTGCTGAATTCTTACCGCACTGTGTCCATCCTGCTGTGTCCATCCCCGCTATGTCCTGACCCAAATGTGTCCTCACTGCACTGTGTCCATCCCTACTGTGCTACCGTGTCCATCCCTGCTGTATCCAAATCCCTCTGAGTCCTTAACCTGCTGTGTCCTTACTGCACTGTGCCCATCCCCACTGTGTTCTTAACCTACTGTGTCCTTACCCCATCCTGTTTATTCCTGCTGAGTCTTTACCCCACTGTGTCCATCCCCATTGTGTCCTTACTTCACTGTGTCCTTACCCCGCTGAGTCCTTACCCCATTGTGTCCATCCGCACTGTGTCCTTTCCCCACCGTGTCCTTATTGCACTGTGCCCTTACCTTGCTGTGTCCTTCCTCGCTGTATCTATCTCCGCTGAGTCCTTACCCCACTATGTCTTTGCCCCATTGTGTCTTAACCCCACTGTGCCCTTTCCCGGCTGTGTCTGTAACCCACTGTGTCATTACCCTACTTTGTCCTTACTCCACTGTGTCCTTACCCCACAGTATCCTTACCCCGCTGTGTCCTTACCCCACAGTGTCCTTACCCCGCTGTGTCCTTACCTCACAGTGTCCTTACCCCACTCTGTCCTTACCTCACAGTGTCCTTACCCCATTCTGTCCTTACCCCCACAGTGTCCATACCCCGCTCTGTCCTTACTCCACTGTGTCCTTACTCCACTGTGTCATTACCCTACTTTGTCCTTACTCCACTGTGTCCTTACCCCACAGTATCCTTACCCCGCTGTGTCCTTACCCCACAGTGTCCTTACCCCACAGTGTCCTTACCCCACAGTGTCCTTACCCCGCTGTGTCCTTATCTCACAGTATCCTTACCCCACAGTGTCCTTACCCCGCTGTGTCCTTACCTCACAGTATCCTTACCCCGCTGTGTCCTTACCCCACAGTGTCCTTACCCCGCTGTGTCCTTACTCCACTGTGTCCTTACCCCACAGTATCCTTACCCCGCTGTGTCCTTACCTCACAGTGTCCTTACCCCACTCTGTCCTTACCTCACAGTGTCCTTACCCCATTCTGTCCTTACCCCCACAGTGTCCTTACCCCGCTCTGTCCTTACCCCCACAGTGTCCTTACCCCGCTCTGTCCTTACTCCATTGTGTCCTTACTCCACTGTGTCATTACCCTACTTTGTCCTTACTCCACTGTGTCCTTACCCCACAGTATCCTTAACCCGCTGTGTCCTTACCCCACAGTGTCCTTACCCCACAGTGTCCTTACCCCGCTGTGTCCTTACCTCACAGTATCCTTACCCCGCTGTGTCCTTACTCCACTGTGTCCTTACCCCACAGTATCCTTACCCAGCTGTGTCCTTACCCCACAGTGTCCTTACCCCGCTGTGTCCTTACTCCACTGTGTCCTTACCCCACAGTATCCTCACCCAGCTGTGTCCTTACCTCACAGTATCCTTAACCCGCTGTGTCCTTACTCCACTGTGTCCTTACCCCACAGTATCCTTACCCAGCTGTGTCCTTACCTCACAGTATCCTTACCCCGCTGTGTCCTTACTCCACTGTGTCCTTACCCCACAGTATCCTTACCCAGCTGTGTCCTTACCCCACAGTGTCCTTACCCCGCTGTGTCCTTACCTCACAGTGTCCTTACCCCACAGTGTCCTTACCCCGCTGTGTCCTTACCTCACAGTATCCTTACCCCGCTGTGTCCTTACCCCACAGTGTCCTTACCCCACAGTGTCCTTACCCCGCTGTGTCCTTACCTCACAGTATCCTTACCCCGCTGTGTCCTTACTCCACTGTGTCCTTACCCCACAGTATCCTTACCCAGCTGTGTCCTTACCCCACAGTGTCCTTACCCCGCTGTGTCCTTACCTCACAATGTCCTTACCTCACAGTGTCCTTACCCCATTCTGTCCTTACCTCACAGGGTCCTTACCCCATTCTGTCCTTACCCCCACAGTGTCCTTACCCCGCTCTGTCCTTACTCCACTGTGTCCTTACTCCACTCTGTCATTACCCTACTTTGTCCTTACTCCACTGTGTCCTTACCCCACAGTATCCTTACCCCGCTGTGTCCTTACCCCACAGTGTCCTTACCCCACATTGTCCTTACCCCGCTGTGTCCTTACCTCACAGTGTCCTTACCCCGCTCTGTCCTTATCCCCACAGTGTCCTTACCCCGCTCTGTCCTTACCTCACAGTGTCCTTACCCCGTTCTGTCCATATCCCCACAGTGTCTTTACCCCGCTCTGTCCTTACCCCACAGTGTCCTTACCCCACAGTGTCCTTACCCCGCTGTGTCCTTACCTCACAGTATCCTTACCCCGCTGTGTCCTTACTCCACAGTGTCCTTACCCCACTGTGTCCTTACCCCACAGTATCCTTACCCCACTGTGTCCTTACCCCACAGTATCCTTACCCCGCTGTGTCCTTACTCCACTGTGTCCTTACCCCACAGTGTCCTTACCCCACTGTGTCCTTACCCCACAGTATCCTTACCCCACTGTGTCCTTACCCCACTGTATCCTTACCCCGCTGTGTCCTTACTCCACTGTGTCCTTACCCCACAGTGTCCTTACCCCACTGTGTCCTTACCCCACAGTATCCTTACCCCGCTGTGTCCTTACTCCACTGTGTCCTTACCCCACAGTGTCCTTACCCCACAGTGTCCTTACCCCACTGTGTCCTTACCCCACTGTGTCCTTACTCCACTGTGTCCTTACCCCATAGTATCCTTACCCCGCTGTGTCCTTACCTCACAGTGTCCTTACCCCACAGTGTCCTTACCCCACTGTGTCCTTACCCCACAGTATCCTTACCCCGCTGTGTCCTTACCTCACAGTGTCCTTACCCCACTGTGTCCTTACCCCACAGTATCCTTACCCCGCTGTGTCCTTACCTCACAGTGTCCTTACCCCATTCTGTCCTTACCCCCACAGTGTCCTTACCCCACTCTGTCCTTACCCCACTGTGTCCTTACCCCACAGTATCCTTACCCCGCTGTGTCCTTACTCCACTGTGTCCTTACTCCACTGTGTCCTTACCCCACAGTATCCTTACCCCGCTGTGTCCTTACCTCACAGTGTCCTTACCCCACAGTGTCCTTACCCCACTGTGTCCTTACTCCACAGTGTCCTTACCCCACTGTGTCCTTACCCCACAGTATCCTTACCCCACTGTGTCCTTACCCCACAGTATCCTTACCCCGCTGTGTCCTTACTCCACTGTGTCCTTACCCCACAGTGTCCTTACCCCACTGTGTCCTTACCCCACAGTATCCTTACCCCACTGTGTCCTTACCCCACTGTATCCTTACCCCGCTGTGTCCTTACTCCACTGTGTCCTTACCCCACAGTGTCCTTACCCCACTGTGTCCTTACCCCACAGTATCCTTACCCCGCTGTGTCCTTACTCCACTGTGTCCTTACCCCACAGTGTCCTTACCCCACTGTGTCCTTACCCCACTGTATCCTTACCCCGCTGTGTCCTTACTCCACTGTGTCCTTACCCCACAGTATCCTTCCCCCGCTGTGTCCTTACCTCACAGTGTCCTTACCCCACAGTGTCCTTACCCCACTGTGTCCTTACCCCACAGTATCCTTACCCCGCTGTGTCCTTACCTCACAGTGTCCTTACCCCACTGTGTCCTTACCCCACAGTATCCTTACCCCACTGTGTCCTTACCCCACAGTATCCTTACCCCGCTGTGTCCTTACCTCACAGTGTCCTTACCCCATTCTGTCCTTACCCCCACAGTGTCCTTACCCCACTCTGTCCTTACCTCACAGTGTCCTTACCCCATTCTGTCCTTACCCCCACAGTGTCCTTACCCCGCTCTGTCCTTACCTCACAGTGTCCTTACCCCATTCTGTCCTTACCCCCACAGTGTCCTTACCCCATTCTGTCCTTACCCCCACAGTGTCCTTACCCCATTCTATCCTTACCCCCACAGTGTCCTTACCCCACTCTGTCCTTACCTCACAGTGTCCTTACCCCATTCTGTCCTTACCCCCACAGTATCCTTACCCCACTCTGTCCTTACCTCACAGTATCCTTACCCCGCTGTTTCCGTACTCCACTGTGTCCTAACCCCACAGTATCCTTACCCCGCAGTGTCCTTACCCCACAGTGTCCTTTCGCCACTCTGTCCTTACCTCACAGTGTCCTTACCCCATTCTGTCCTTACCCCCACAGTGTCCTTACCCCGCTCTGTCCTTACTCCACTGTGTCATTACCCTACTTTGTCCTTACTCCACTGTGTCCTTACCCCACAGTATCCTTACCCCGCTGTGTCCTTACCCCACAGTGTCCTTACCCCACAGTGTCCTTACCCCGCTGTGTCCTTACCCCACAGTGTCCTTACCCCGCTCTGTCCTTACCTCACAGTGTCCTTACCCCACTCTGTCCTTACCCCGCTGTGTCCTTACCCCACTCTGTCCTTACCCCCACAGTGTCCTTACCCCCACAGTGTCCTTACCCCACAGTGTCCTTACCCCGCTCTGTCCTTACTCCACTGTGTCCTTACTCCACTGTGTCATTACCCTGCTGTGTCCTTACCCCGCTGTGTCCTTACCCCACAGTGTCCTTACCCCACTCTGTCCTTACCTCACAGTGTCCTTACCCCGCTCTGTCCTTACTCCACTGTGTCATTACCCTACTTTGTCCGTACTCCACTGTGTCCTTACTCCACTGTGTCCTTACCCCGCTGTGTCCTTACCCCACTCTGTCCTTACCCCGCTGTGTCCTTACCCCGCTGTGTCCTTACCCCCCACTGTGTCATTACCCCACTGTGTCTATCCCCGCTGAGTTGTTATCTACTGTGTCCCTATCTCGCAGTATTATTAAACTTTTTAAAATAGTATATTGTTGGGATTTCATTGGTGAAGTGACAGCACTCGCTGCTGACCTTGAAGGAAGCTGCCCACAAAAATCTAGCGAGTGCTGTGTTGTGGATTTCCCATTTCAGAACATTCATTTGCATCTGGCAACGCTGACTGTTTCAGCGTCATTATTAACACAAAATTTGGGCCACTGTGCTACTTTAAGTTTTGTAAAAGTTACGCCGAAATGCTGCAGTCTGCAGATGGGCTGTCTGGACCCAGAGCTGCTCGAGGTTGCTCACCATGGCTATCTGACATATCCTTATTGGAAGCTCAGCAGCCTTCCATCTCCCAAGCAGCAGACACCGGGATGCACGTTGTAGGATCATTAGGATCAGTAGACAGTTTATTTTATTTTTACTTGTTCATGGGATGTGGCCGTCGTTGGCTCGGCCAGCATTTATTGCCCTTCCCGAGTTGCCCTTGAGAAGGTGGTGGTGAGCTGCCTTCTTGAACCGCTGCAGTCCGTGTGGGGTAGGTATACCAACAGTGCTGCTAGGAAGGGAGTTCCAGGATTTTGACCCGGCGACAGTGAAGGAATGGTGATATAGTTCCAAGTCAGGATGGTGTGTGGTTTGGAGGGGAAATTGCAGGTGGTGGTGTTCCCATGCATTTGCTGCCCTTATCCTTCTATGTGGTAGAGGTCGCAGGTTTGGAAAGTGCTGTCTCAGGAACCTTGGTGAGTTGCTGCAGTGCATCTTGTAGATGGTGCACACTGCTGCCACTGTGCGTCGGTGGTGGAGGTAGTGACTGTTGGTGGATGGGGTGCCAATCAAGCGGGCTGCTTTGTCCTGGATGGTGTCGAGCTTCTTGAGTGTTGTTGGAGCTGCACTCATCCAGGCAAGTGGAGAGTATTCCATCACACTCCTGACTTGTGCCTTGTAGATGGTGGACAGGCTTTGGGGATTCAGGAGGTGAGTTACTCACAGCAGGATTCCTAGCCTCTGACCTGCTCTTGTAGCCATGGTATTTATATGGCTACTCCAGTTCAGTTTCTGGTCAATGGTAACCCCCAGAATGTTGATAGTGGGGGATTCAGCGATCGTAATGCCATTGAATGTCAAGGGGAGATGGTTAGATTCTCTCTTGTTTGAGATGATCATTGCCTAGCACTTGTGTGGCATGAATGTTACTTGCCACTTATCAGCCCAAGCCTGGATATTATCCAGGTCTTGCTGCATTTCTACATGGACTGCTTCTGTATCTGAGGAGTCTTGAATGATACTGAACATTGTACTATCATCAGCGAACATCCCCACTTCTGACCTTATGATTGAAGGAAGGTCGTTGATGAAGCAGTTGAAGATGGTTGAGCCCAGGACACTACCCTGAGGAACTCCTGCAATGATGTCTTGGAGCTGAGGTGATTGACCTCCAACAACCACAACCTTCTTCCTTTGGGCTTGGTATGACTCCAACCAGCAGACAGTTTTCCCCCTGATTTTCATTGACTCCAGTTTTGCTATCACTCTAGAATTGGTCTTTATAGCCACTCCAGGCGCTGCTCCACAAACCACTGACCACCTCCAGGTGCTTACCCATTGTCTCTCGAGACAAGGAGGCCAAAGAAGAAGTTTTGCTGGGGCTCCTTGATGCCATACTCGGTAAAATGCTGCCTTGACGTCAAGAACCATCACTGTCACCTCACCTCTTCTTCAGCTCTTTTGTCCATGTTTGAATCAAGGCCAGGAGCTGAATGGTCCTCATGGAACCCAAACTGAGCAGTTTATTGCTAAGCAAGTGCTGCTTGATAGCACTGTCTACGATACCTTCCATCACTTTACTGATGATTGAGAGTAGACTGATGGGGTGGTAATTGGTCGGGTTGGATTTGTCCTGCTTTTTGTGGACAGGACATACCTGGGTAACTTTCCACATTGCCAGGTAGATGCCAGTGTTGCAGCTGTACTGGAATGGCTTGGTCAGGTACGCGACAAGTTCTGGACCACAGGTCTTCAGTACTATTGCTGGAATGTTGTCAGAGCCCATAGCCTTTGCAGTATCCAATGCCTTCAGTCGTTTCTTGATATCACGTGGAATGAATCAAATTGGCTGAAGACTGGCATCTGTGATGCTGGGGACCTCAGGAGGAGGCCGAGATGGATCATCTACTTGGCACTTCTGGCTGAAGATTGTTGCAAATACTTCAGCCTTATCTTTTGTGCTAATGTGTTGGGCTCCCCCATCATTGAAGATGGGGATATTTGTGGAACCACCTCCTCCAGTTAGTTGTTTAATTGTCCACCACCATTCACGACTGGATATGGCAGGACTGCAGAGCTTAGATCTGATCCGTTGGTTGTGGAATCACTTAGCTTTGTCTATCCATGCTGCTTAGGCTATTTGGCACACAAGTAGTCCTGGGTTATAGCTTTACCAGGTTGACACCTCATTTTTAGGTATACCTGGTGCTGCTCCTGGCATGCCCTCCTACACTCTTAATTGAACCTGGGTTGATCCCCTGGCTTGATGGTAATGGGGATATTGATAAGGGAGATATGCCAGGCCACAAGGTTACAGATTGTGGTTGAGTACAATTCTGCTGATGCTGATGGCCCATAGCGCCTCATGGATGCCCAATTTTGTTGCTAGATCTATGAGTTACAACTTGCCTGCACTTCCTATTGGCAGCTTGCATCTCTTAAGGTAGCCACGGAACTCAGTTCAAGAATTTTGGCCCTGAGAATCTGGTTGCTGTGCTGCAAAAAGTTCACTGACCTTACACGAGTGGTCAAGGTCAGTGAATACATCTTCAAATGGCATCTCCTACCCACTACGCCACCAACCTCACACACCGCTCAATGCATCACACCCCCATGACTCCGCTATCAACAATCTCTATTAATCAGGACTCATGCCTGACATTCATATGGTCCACCTCACCCTCAAACACCTACCACTGCTGCAAGCCTCTCACCCACATCTGGCAGCTTCCACATACTTCCAGCAATTCATCTATGCCAGGTACATCACCCAAAACCATTGCATCACTGACAGTTTTTCTTGCAGGACAAGGTTGCAACAATAGGTTGCAGCAGCAGAAACCAGCAGGGGATAGGCATGCCTGCATCTCCCGAGATCCTTGAAGGAATCAGTGCTGCAAATTATAGGCATGGCAGCAACTGAGGCCATTGCAACTGGTGTCACCAAGAGCATCCAGGATGATGGTATGTTCCTGCCTTTTGCACCTTCGCAAATTCCATTTCACCTTCATCCTACTATCCGGCATGTTGTACAAGCTGCAGCTGGCGTGACTGGGGACCTCTTGCCTTCCACACAACCCTTTCCCTCACCCCAACTCTCCCCTTCTGTATTTATGCTTTCAGATACCTATGAACTGCCACCAATGCAGCCTCATGATGAAGGACTTGAACAACTGCACACGTCTGATAAAGCATTGTCACTTGATCTGACAGTCCCAGCCACCAACCCTGATACTGGCAGAGCTCACATTTTAGAGGGTAGTACAGAGGTGAGATTAGTACATGGTGGTTAGAATTTTATTGCCCCTGTGGAGGTAGGAAGGGAGGTGGGGGTGAGGGGACAGTAAAATGGCATGGGCATGCATTGAGCCAGTTCCCTGGTGTCTTCTTGTTGCTGACAAATTTTACCAGATGCATGCGGTGGGACGATCAGTGGCTGACATATCGCGCCGGGCAGGTAATTAAGGTCATTAATCAGCCAATTGTCAGGTATTTTCCTACCTCTTCGTATTTTACCAATGGCGCCCCCGATGCACAGAGGCTCAGAGCCTCGCCTACTCAAACGAAGTGAGATCCGAGCAGCAGCTGAGTCATGGAGGAAACTGGCAGCCATGCTGTGAAGCTGTCTACAGGCTGTGTGTTTAAGAAGCAACGCTATCAAATTGAAGACATTGCAGAGGGTGGGCTAAAGTGAAGTGCTGCTAGGGGAAAGGAGGCAGGAAAAGGTTCATGAGAGGCCTATCGCAGTGGAAGCTTCTTCTGCATATGGGATCAATATCTTCAGACTCTGATGCCTCCAGTGAGGAGGAGAGTGGCACAGAGAAGGGGATGCAGCCACAAGGAGCAGTTGTGCAGCGCCCAGGGGAGCTCCAACAGCTTGAGGAAGCCATTGGACATGGACAGGGGTGCACATGGGGACAAGAGAGCAGCATCATAGTTGCAGAGATGCTAACCAGCTCAAAGGGTGTGTTGTCAGAAGCTCAGCTTCATCGAGATGTCCGAGCACCAACAGCTATGAAGACTGCATCTCTCCAGGGAGGTGGTGTGGAGCTGGGCGGTATGTTGGAGCAAGAGGTGATACCAATGGGAAGTGACAACCGCCCAATCCCTGTAGCATTAAAACACTCAACTTTTTCAGCTGGGGTTTGTTCCAGGGTTCGTCTGGAAATCTGGAAGAGTTAGATATAGTTCTTAGAGCTAAAGGGATCAAGGGATATGGGGAGAAAGCGGGAACAGGGTACTGAGTTTGGATGATCAGCCATGATTGTATTGAATGGCGGTGCAGTCTCGAAGGGCTGAATGGCCTACTCCTGCTCCTATTTTCTATGTTTCTATGTTTCTAAATCTATGTGGCATCTCTCAATTAATGGCCCATCGCCGCATAAAAGAGGCTATGGATGCCATGTACCATTGTGCTGGCCAATATATCAAGTTCCCAACCAATCAGGCCAGTCAGGATGAGAGGGCAGTTGGCTTCGGGCCCATGGCTGGATTTCCCCAGGTGCAGGGGGGCCATTGACTGTACTCATGTTGCCATAAAGGCTCCCTTTGAGCAGTCAGGTGTCTTCGTGAACACGAAGGGGTTCCACTCGCTCAAAGTCCAAGTTGTATGTGACTACCATAAGCGGATCATGCAGGTGTGTGTGAAGTTTCAAGGAAGCTGCCATGACTTCTACATCTTTAGGCAGTCCTAATTGCCTTAGCTCTTCAGGCCACCTGAACTCCTTTGTGGTTGGATCCTGGGGGACAAGGGGCATCTACTGAAGTCATGGCTTCTGACCCCTGTAGGCAGAGGACACACAACCACTGCTATATGACTACAAGGGCCACCATTGACCAGGCCATTGGCCTTCTGAAGATGAAGTTTAGATGTCATGACAGATCTGGGGGAGCCCTGCAATATGCACCCTTAAGGGTATCCTGCATCTCTGTCATCTGCTGCGCATTGCACAACCTGACGCTCCAGATGGGAGTAGCGCTGGAGCCAGAGGGAGACACTGAGCGAGCCATGTCCTCAGAGGAGGACTATAAGCATAAGGTACCTCAACAGGTGCCAGCCAATGAACATGACACCGCAGCGCTCAGCTCGTAGGACAGCGACATACATGGCAGCAAAATTTGCGACACTGATCAGCAGTGGCTTCACATGAGGAGAAGTGCAGGGGCCGTCAAGCCAAGAAGTTCTCTCCCAGAGGCGGCCTTGCTGACCTTTCTTAAGAGACCCTGAGCATCTGTCTATACCCATCAACACTAAATACCAAGGCTTTCTGTCAACACAGGTGCTCATGAGGTCCTCACTTTTACATACCATCCATCCATTTGATTCCACATCTGGTCACGATCAACACTTGCATGAAAATAAATACACGAGTCATTATATATTGAATGTCAAGACCTTTAACTCTCATTAAACATTAAAGGCTTCTGCATTCAACAAATTATTATTACCCAGTGGAACCCCATTTGTTAGACCATACATTTACACATTTGCTTACAGTCACTTCTACGGGGTGCTCCCCCTGTGCCTGGAGATGATGTAGTGGCAGGCTGCTGCCTTTCTTTCCCTGGTGCATTAGATGGCCAGAGCCTGCGCCCTCAGGATGCCTGAGCTCTACACGGGCCTGGCACATTCAGGGCCACTTCAATCATCAGACCAGCATGCGGTGTTGGTGTTACCGTCAAACGGATCGAGGATCTGCCTTCAGCTATCAGCGCACCTTGAGAGGAGCTCCCATTGCATTCAGCCTGTTCCTTCTCTGCCTTTTCAGACCCCACATGTAGTCCTATGGTTACCTGGAGTGGTTCAGCTCCTGGCAATGGGAAGATGCATAGCGAGCCCATCTCGCCCACCTATCATGGACGTGGCGATTCTATGGAGGTCTGTGTGCACCCCCTGCATCCACTTGGTGCTATGTTCCATATGTCTCTCCATGAGGGACACCATGTGTTAACATGCCAGACTCTCCTGGCATGGATGGACTGCTCCATCATTTTCACATGGGACAGCACTGGCTCCAGAAACTCCGACAAATGTTCACACATTTGACGTTACTGCTGAAGCATCTGCTGCTTTGTTACCTCCCCCTGTGTGTCTGTGCAGAGTCTGTTATACACGTGCAACACAGCCTACCAATGTCAGTGTATCTATGCTGGTGGAGGATGCATTGGAATAAAGTGATGCAGTGGCTGGAATTTTAATAGCATGCTGCAGGTCTTGATGTTGGGACCAAATGCAGGACCTGAGTCCACAAGGGCAAATGGCAGGACCACGATGGCCAGTGGCAATTTTACTGGTGATGACCAACTAAGAAGCCACTACTGGGACCGTCGTCCCGTTAAGGACGGCGGCCTGTCTCTCTGAACTGCTGGCCCAATTAGAGGATCAGCAGCTCTGCAGCCTTGACAGCGTCACTGATAGAGGTGGCCGCTGCTGAGGCTGCAAGGGGAAAAGAGAGGGGACCTCCATATTGAGGTGCCCTCGAAGGGCCTTCAGAAAAGGTGGTGATGTGCCAAGCAGGCAAGCCCCAGCAATCGGAGGGGTGAACACTCCAGCAGCGGTGTTGGGGTTGCAGGGGTGGCTATTGCTGCCGGTGGGCCCCTTTGTGACCCATAGAACCTTGGGATAGAAAGGTCCACCCCCACAGGAAACTGATGGGAGGCAGCCTCGATAAAGATGGCGGACCCCTCACATGGCGGAGGTCATTCTGACGCCAGGTCATTCTGACGACAGTAAAATGCCAGCGGGTTCGTAAAATGGCCATCAACAGGCCAATTAGTTACCTTAATTAGCTGCCTCCCTCCAGTTGGCGGGCAGCTGTGATGTTGCGTTCCCGTCTTTGAACAAAGAACAAAGATAATTACAGCACAGGAACAGGCCCTTCGGCCCTCCAAGCCTGCGCCGATCCAGATCCTCTCTCTAAACATGTCGCCTATTTTCTAAGGTTCTGTATCTCTTTTCTTCCTGCCCATTCATGTATCTGTCTAGATACATCTTAAAAGACGCCATCGTGCCCGCATCTACCACCTCCGCTGGCAACGCGTTCCAGGCACCCACCACCCTCTGCGTAAAGAACTTTCCACGCATATCCCCCCTAAACTTTTCCCCTTTCACTTTGAACTCGTGTCCTCTAGTAATTGAATCCCCCACTCTGGGAAAAAGCCTCTTGCTATCCACCCTGTCTATACCTCTCATGATTTTGTACACCTCAATCAGGTCCCCCCTCAACCTCCGTCTTTCTAATGAAAATAATCCTAATCTACTCAACCTCTCTTCATAGCTAGCGCCCTCCATACCAGGCAACATCCTGGTGAACCTCCTCTGCACCCTCTCCAAAGCATCCACATCCTTTTGGTAATGTGGCGACCAGAACTGTACGCAGTATTCCAAATGTGGCCGAACCAAAGTCCTATACAACTGTAACATGACCTGCCAACTCTTGTACTCAATACCCCGTCCGATGAAGGAAAGCATGCCGTATGCCTTCTTGACCACTCTATTTACCTGCGTTGCCACCTTCAGGGAACAGTGGACCTGAACACCCAAATCTCTCTGGACATCAATTTTCCCCAGGACTTTTCCATTTACTGTATAGTTCACTCTTGAATTGGATCTTCCAAAATGCATCACCTCGCATTTGCCCTGATTGAACTCCATCTGCCATTTCTCTGCCCAACTCTCCAATCTATCTATATTCTGCTGTATTCTCTGACAGTCCCCTTCACTATCTGCTACTCCACCAATCTTAGTGTCGTCTGCAAACTTGCTAATCAGTCCACCTATACTTTCCTCCAAATCATTAATGTATATCACAAACAACAGTGGTCCCAGCACGGATCCCTGTGGAACACCACTGGTCACACGTCTCCATTTTGAGAAACTCCCTTCTACTGCTACTCTCTGTCTCCTATTGCCCAGCCAGTTCTTTATCCATCTAGCTAGTACACCTTGGACCCCATGCGCCTTCACTTTCTCCATCAGCCTGCCATGGGGAACCTTATCAAACGCCTTACTGAAGTCCATGTATATGACATCGACAGCCCTTCCCTCATCAATCAACTTTGTCACCTCCTCAAAGAATTCTATTAAGTTGGTAAGACATGACCTTCCCTGCACAAAACCATGTTGCCTATCACTGATAAGCCCATTTTCTTCCAAATGGGAATAGATCCTATCCCTCAGTATCTTCTCCAGCAGCTTCCCTACCACTGACGTCAGGCTCACCGGTCTATAATTACCTGGATTATCCCTGCTACCCTTCTTAAACAAGGGGACAACATTAGCAATTCTCCAGTCCTCCGGGACCTCACCCGTGTTTAAGGATGCTGCAAAGATATCTGTTAAGGCCCCAGCTATTTCCTCTCTCGCTTCCCTCAGTAACCTGGGATAGATCCCATCCGGACCTGGGGACTTGTCCACCTTAATGCCCTTTAGAATACCCAACACTTCCTCCCTCCTTATGCCGACTTGACCTAGAGTAATCAAACATCTGTTCCTAACCTTAACATCCGTCATGTCCCTCTCCTCGGTGAATACCGATGCAAAGTACTCGTTTAGAATCTCACCCATTTTCTCTGAGTCCAAGCATAACATTCCTCCTTTGTCCTTTAGTGGGCCAATCCTTTCTCTAGTTACCCTCTTTCTCCTTATATATATATATCCCGTAATATCCCGTGGCGATGGGAACACATCGTGCTTCCCTCCGGAAGTCTTAGGCTGCCATTTTACCATCCCTCCCGCCTCCCAGCCTGTCTCGAAAATATTAGTAAAATTCAACTCAATGTGTTGAGCTGGTGTTGCATCTCTGAGCTTTCCACTGTAGCAGGAGCCCTGGTCTGGCCCTCATCTAATGCTTTTTCTGGTGGAGAGACATGGGCTGGAATTTTACAGCCCCCAAACGAGCGGGTTGGGGGCGGGGGTGTAAAATTGAGTGGGAGGTGGGGGGGGGGGGGGGAGTGGTGGGGTGGGGGGGTGGCGTGGTGGATCCCGACCCCCTTCCAACCCCACTGCAATTTTGCGTGAGGCAGCGGCAAGAAACGGCCTGTCTGCCCCAGGCCAATGAAGGCCCTTAAGTGGCCAATTAACTGGCCACCTAAGGGCCTTCTCCCACCGCAAAGCGCAGGAATGGATTCAGCACAAGTAAGTGTTGCTCCACGATTCAGTGATGCCTTTCTGAAGGTTCTCCTGCAGGCAGTGAGACAAAGGAAAGATGCCCTATTTCCAGCAGGTGAGAGGAGGCCAGAAAATCTCACCACGAAGGCATGGCTGGAGGTGACAGACATCGTAAGCAGCCAAGGGATCATTGCAAGGACCTGGATCCAGTGCAGGAAGAGATTTAATTGACCTTCTGCAGTTTGGAAAGGTGAGTGGCTTCTAGAGTAGCAAACTGAATGCTCATCATGAACTAAAAGGCACCCATGAAATGTGAGGCCGGGTGGTAGACACATACATGTGGCAACACCAGGCACTGGTGTCCACACACACCCAAACCCCATGCTCAGTCATGGGTGAATGCTGCATTGAGATGGTTGAATAACCGCCTCACCATGCCATCCCAGCACTGTGGTGCTGTACATTTACAGTACCTCAGAGTGACCAGCACAGAAGGGCAATGAGGCAGGAGTGACACTGTGTATGTCTCCTTCAACTCCACTCACTTCCTTCAAATAAAAGGTGTTGCTATGTATACCCGCATGTTAGGCCTGTCATTTTGTGGGATGTGTTGAACTTTCCTTGTTCCAGTCCTGCTCAGGCCCCCTCCCTCACTTCTTTTTCCGGTACATTGATGACTGTATCGGTGCCGCTTCCTGCTCTTGCCCCGAACTAGAAAACTGCATCAACTTTGCTTCCAATTTCCACCCTTCTCTCACCTTGACATGGTCGATCTCCGACACTTCCCTTCCCTTCCTCGACTTCTCTTTCTCCATCTCTGGGCTGTCCACTAATATTCATTATAAGCCCACCGACTCCCACAGCTACCTTGACTACACTTCCTCACACCCTGTTTCCTGTGCTGATTTGCATAATAATCGAGTAGTTCTGTACATCAGAAGTGCTAATTCAACATTGCTTTAGTAGTTCTGACTGCTCGCTCAGCTTCTCCATTAGATTGTAGATACCTAGGGGAACTTGTTAGATGAACAAATCCACATTTTTCCACAAAGTGTGTGAAGTAATCGTTTGCAAATTGTGGTCCATGATCGGATAATATCTGATCAGGTATACCATGCATTGTGAAAACTTCTTGTAAAACTCCGATTACTGCTTCAGTTGTTGTTGTGTACATCCATTTAACCTCGATCCATCTTGAGAAGTAATCGACTATAATTAGATAGGATCTTCCATCAAAGAAGAATAAATCCATCGCCAACTGTTCCCACAGTCTAGTTGGGAATTCGGTTGAAATTAGAGGTTCTCTTTGATTAGTTTTAGTTTTTTTTAGTTTTAGAGATACAGCACTGAAACAGGCCCTTCGGCCCACCGAGTCTGTGCCGACCATCAACCACCCATATACACTAATCCTACACTAATCCCATATTCCTACCACATCCCCACCTTTCCCTATATTTCCCTACCACCTGCCTATACTAGGGGCAATTTATAATGGCCAATTTGCCTACTAACCTGCAAGTCTTTTGGCTTGTGGGAGGAAACCGGAGCACCCGGAGAAAACCCACGCAGACACAGGGAGAACTTGCAAACTCCACACAGGCAGTACCCAGAATTGAACCCGGGTCGCTGGAGCTGTGAGGCTGCGGTGCTAACCACATAAGTAACAGCAGGTTTTCTGCTAACAGGCCTTCAAACTCCACTGAATTTCTTGGAAAAGTCCAGAACCACTCAAACAGGCTTTTCAGAACCATGGAGCCTAATTTTGCTGCGTAAGGGTTTTGCACAAGAGCGTCTCTTAATTCTGCAAGTTCACTATTATCCAATTAAGTGCAGCAAAGTGAGTTTGTGCATTAAGCCTTTGTTATGACCAAGGCGGGAGTAATGCACTGTTAATTGAGTCCCACTACTCCACAGGTCACAGCGTATTAGTAAAGTTACCCACCTACTTGAAAAATAGCCAAATTAAACACTTTTTTATCCCCTAGAATAAAGCACGCCAAACCAGGTTTCTTTAAACAGCAACAAAATTAACTATTTATTAATAAACCAAGTTTTAAATGTTAATGAGATAATCAAAATGTATGAAAAGATTTTATAACTCCTTATTCTTCCTAACCCTCTTGCACACACTCATACATTCAAAAATCAATGGTTAACCTGTTTTAAAAGGATATTTTGAGTTGCAATGATTTCTTAGGAATAATAATAAAAAAAGTTAGTTGTCACAGTCTGGTAGAATATTTCTGGATCAGTGAGGTGTCCCAGAGTCAAATAGTCAGATGCCACTCGAAGTCTCTCCAGGTAAGTTTGATGAACAGTCTGTGATGGATAGGCATTCAAGGCAATTCGTCTGCAGCAGGCATCACACAGATTTTTCAGCAAAAGGTGTTGCAACAGGTCTACTTAAATTTTTAAAGTAGTAATCTAACGGTAGAAACTTTCTTGAGATTTCAGAATCTCCCAAGAACACAAAAGGCAACAGGAATCACTCTTGAGGCAGACATTTTTCAGAGACTGGAGACAGCAGAAATCCATTACGTTTAAAATGCAAGGGCTTTCTCACTGCAAAGCAGTGCTCCTCCACAGAGTGTAGCAACTCCTCTTTTCCTGGCTCTTTTCTCTCTCTTCAGGCAGGTCAAAAGCACACCATAATTTAGAATTTCTTTCTAAGAGATGCAAAGCTTCTTTTGCAGAGAGAGTAGGTCTTTTCTCTGGTCTATCAACAAATCACAGCTCCCAACCAGCTCACTGCTAGCTGCTCCCAGCTCCCTGGTCTGTTTCACTCTACAAAACTGAAACTAACCTTTCAACAACCAAGTCACAAGACAGTCATAAATCTTCCTGGTTGCCTAGAAACCGGTGCCCTTCAGTCTGTACACTTTAAGCACCAAGTGTCAGCATTCAGTGTTAACAGAAAGTACTTTTTTCTCAGTCTTTCAAAACACAGAAATCTCTGCTTTCAATAAAAAAAAAACACAAAACTCTTGTCACACCTCTGCCCTTGGTGAAATAAAATGCCATTCTTGAATGTGTTTCATTACAATGTAAAACAGAAATGGAAAAAAACAATTTAAACGTATTTTCGCATTCATACCATCATTCACTTCACTGTTAGTTAACACAATTTTTCTTTGTTACTCATTACTCAACAAAGTTAAATTTGCGACAAAGCATCGGCAATAACATTGTTTTTTTCCCGAAATGTGGCAAATAAAAGAAAGTCCAGCCCTTTATCCCAATCATGCGTATATTCATGACAGTATGTTCTAATCATTGGTTTCAAGTGATAAGGCTGTAACAATAAACTCCACCTGAATATTTTGGCATTTCGGTTTTTAAATTGTCCCACAAAGGTTGTTCCCATCAGCCAATTGCAACCTTCCAAACATTGTCTCCCAGTTGTTTCATGTGTTCCTTCCAAGTGTCCCTATAGACCAGCACCTCAGCAAGGTGAACTGCACAGTTAGGAACACTGGCCACTACTGGGTTTACTATTCTCTGAGAAGTTTCTTGAGTACACGTTAACCTGTGTGGTATCACTTGATACTGAAAAACCCCGTCCAGTGTACCAAAAACTGATTGTTCCTTAGCTTGGGGTGTCAAAGGAATTTGACAGTATCCCTTTAACAAAACTATCTCTGAAAGATGCAAGGCACTGCCCACTTTGTCAATAAAGCCTTCCAATTGAGAAATTGGGTAGAAGTGTGCCTTCATTATTGCATTGACTTTTCTGTAATCTATGCAAAGTCGGGTTGACCTATCAGCTTTAGGCAATAATACTATTGGTGAACTCCAACTGCTTTGACGAGGTTCAATTAAGTTGTTTTCCAGCATGTATTGGATTTCTGCTTTTACTTGGGCTTGTTTGTCTGGACTTAAGTGGTAAGGATGCTGTTTTAAAGGAACAGATTCCCCTACATCTACATCATGTGTGGCTAAGGTTGTACATCCTGGCTTATCCCTACAGACTCTTCTTAAATGCTGTGAGAAACCTTGTTAGGTCTTCTCGTTGTTCTGCATCTAAGTATAAAAGCATGTTGCAATAATGCAATAATGTTGTCCAATTTTCCTAGCCATTCTGTATTCACTAACCAGCTAGTAGGACGTTCAATCTGACAGTTGACTAGGCCTCCTTTTGCCTCATCCTCACTATCCTTTTCCTTCTCAACAGTCCCCATTACCTGACATACCTGTACTGGTTTATCCTCCTCACTGCGATAATATTGCTTTAACATATTGGTATGACACAGCCGATTCTTTTTCCGGCAATCAGGGGTGTCAGTCAAGTCATTTACCTTACCAACTCTTTTGATCACTTAATATGGACCACTCAACTGTGCTTTTAATGGTTCACCTTGGAAAAGTAATAAATACTAATATTTCATCCCCTGGTTGCATCTTTGCATTTTTGTCTGCCCATTTTTTCATATTGGCTTGGGATACTTTAAGGTCTAACTGAGCCACATTGCAAGCTTTCATGAGCCTTTCCTGGAACACAGATACATAGTCTAATATCGAAGATTCATTCTTTTGTTCTAAGAACCTGTCTTTGATGAGTTTTAGAGGACTTCTTATTTTATGTCTGTAAACTAATTCAAAAGGACTAAAGCCTGGAGACTCATTCGGTGACTCTTTAGTGGCAAATAAAAGAAAGACTAGCCCTTTATCCTAATCATGCAGATATTCGTGACAGTATGTTCGAATCATTGTTTTGAGAGTTTGGTGGTACCTCTCTAAAACTCCCTGAGTCTGTGGGTGATATACTGAAGATTTTAATGATGACTTCTTGAAATATTTTCGACATGAAATTAGAACCTTGATCCGATTTAACTTCAAATGGTAATCCACATCTCGTAAAGAATTAGGTTAACTTCTCTACTACTACTTTAGCAGTAATTGTCCTCAAAGGAATAGTCTCTGAAAATAGAGTAGCCATATCCATGATAGTAAGTATATATTGATGTCCCGCTTTTGTTATTGACAAGAGTCCTACACAGTCTACCAATACCTTACTAAATGGTTCCTCAATAACTGGTATGGGAATTAGTGGTGCTGGTTTTATGGTTAATTGGGGTTTTCCCACCATTTGGCACATATTGCATGTCTTACAAAACTGCTTCACATCCTTTGTAAGGCCTGGCCAGTAATAATATTGACTTATTCGTGATTTGGTCTTCCGGATCCCCATATGTCGTACCAGAGGAATGTCATGTGCTAACCTTAATAATTCCTGGTGATATTTAGTTGTTATCACTATCTGTCGAATAACTGTCCAGTCTTCATCAGCAGGTCTGTGAGGCAGTCTCCATTTCCTCCTCAGAACTCCGTCTTCAACATAATAGCCTTCTGGAACTCCTCTCACCTCAGCTTCTATCAGAGCCGACTGTGCTATTTTATGTAACTCTGGATCAGCTTGCTGTGTTGCAATTATAGAAGACTTGTTAAACATCTCTTAGGATTATCTCAATCCCCAAGGAAAGTTTCAGATACTCAGCTATCTGTTTGTGGTGCCAATTCCATCCCCGATAATGGAACTTGTTTAGGATTACTACACACACAGAAAATATTCCTGGAACTTGTTCCTGTAATTGTCCTGTTTCTTTAACTTGACTTGGTTTCTCTGTGACTATGGGAGAAACTGATACTCTTGCCCCAGCCAAATCATTTCTGTCTTCACAAAGAAGGACACAAATTGCCTTCCAGAAATGTTGGGGAACATAGGATCTAGTGAGAAGGAGGAACTGTATGAAATCACTATTAGTAGGGAAATGGTGTTAGGGAAATTGATGGGATTGAAGACCAATAAATCCCCAGGGCCTGATAATCTACATCCCTGGGTACTTAAGGAGGTGGCCCTAGAAGTAGTAGATGCATTGCTGGTCATTTTTCAAAACGCTATAGACTCTGGAACAGTTCCAACAGATTGGAGGGTAGCTAATGTAACCCCACTATTTAAAAAAGGAGGTAGAGAGAAAACAGGGAATTATAGCCTGACATCAAGAATGAGGAAAATGCCAGAGTCCATTATAAAAGATGTAATAGCAGAGCACTTGGAAAACAATGACAGGATCGGACAAAGTCAACATGGATTTACGGAAGGGAAATCATGCTTGACAAATCTACTGGAATTTTTTGAGGATGTAACTAGTAGAATAGATAAGGGAGAACCAGTGAATGTGGTGTATTTGGACTTTCAGAAGGCTTTCAATAAGGTCCACATCTGAGATTAGCATGCAAAATTAAAGCACATGGGATTGGGGGTAAGGTATTGACATGGATAGAGAACTGGTTGGCAGACAGGAAACAAAGAGTAGGAATAAACGGGTCTTTTTCTGAGTGGCAGGCAGTGACTAGTGGGGTATCGCAAGGATCAGTGCTAGGACCCTAGCTATTCACAATATATATTAATGCTATAGATGAGGGAATTAAATGTAATATATCCAAGTTTGAAGACGACACAAAGCTGGGTGGGAGTGTGAGCTGTGAGGAGGATGCAGAGAAGTTCCAGTGTGATTTGGACAGTTTGAGTAAGTGGGCACATACATGGCAGATGCAGTATAATGTGGATAAATGTGAGATTATCCACTTCGGTGGCAAAAACAGAAAGGCAGATTATTATCTGAACTGCGATAGATTGGGAAAGGGGGAGGTGCATCGAGACCTGGGTGTCCTTGTGCACCAGTTGCTGAAAGTAAGCATGCAGGTGCAGCAGGCAGTTAAGAAGGCAAATGGTATGTTGGCCTTCATAGCGAGAGGATTTGAGTACAGGAGCAAGGATGTCCTGCTGCAATTATACAAGGCCTTGATGAGACCACATCTGGAGTATTTTGTACAGTTTTGGTCTCCTTATCTGAGGAAGGATGTTCTTGCTATGGAGGGAGTGCAGTGAAGGTTCACCAGACTGATTCCTGGATGGCAGGACTGACGTATGAAGAGAGATTGGGTCAATTAGGCGTGTATTCGCTAGAGTTTAGAAGAATGAGAGGGGATCTCATAATCTCATAGAAACCTACAAAACAGGACTGGACAGACTAGATTCAGGAAGGATGTTCCCGATGGCGGGGAAGTCCAGGACCAGGGGTCACAGTCTAAGGATAAGGGGTAAGCCATTTAGGACTGAGATAAGGAGGGATTTCTTCACACAGAGAGTGGCGACCCCGTGGAATTCTCTACCACGGAAAGCAGTTGAGGCCAAATCATTAAATTTATTCAAGAAAGAGTTAGATATAGTTCTTAGGGCTAATGGGATCAAGGGACATGGGGAGAAAGCGGGAGCAGGTTAGTGAGTTTGGATGATCAGCCATGATTGTATTGAATGACAGAGCAGGCTCAAAGGGCCGAATGGCCTACTCCTGCTCCTATTTTTCCAGGTTTCTATGTTTCTATTCCCTAGCAGTAGGTCAATTCTCTCTACTAGCAAACTATGGACAGCTCCTAGAGTTACCATCCCAGATATTAGGTCACACTCTAGGTGCACTCTACATAAAGGTACGGGTATATACTCTCCACCAATTCCATTAACTAAAACTTTAGCATTCAGTGTGCTCTCTGGTGGAAACATTATACCTTTCCCCAGCAAAAGAGTTTGAGTTGCTCCTGTATCCTTAAGTATAAAGATAGGATTGCCTGCCTCACTTGAGGGATATTGAGTTACTTTTCCTTTTGGCAGTTTTTCATTATAGCTTTCAGGTATCTTATTCTTAACCCCTAGTTTTTGTGTCTTGTTTTACCACTGCCATGAAACCTACAGCCTGGTCTGCTGTACTCTCAGACAGAGCCTCTTTCTCTGCATTAGCGCTGTGTACCCCAACAAGTCCCATGGGTTTGCCTTGCAACTTCTAGCATTCTGAATGAAGATGTCCCACCTTGTGGCAATGATAACACCTCGGCTTGCGGAGCTCTCTTCTTCTCTCAGCACCTTCCTTTCTGGCCTGAGGAGGGTGCATCAATGACCTTATTATTCTGTCAAGTGTGAGTGCTCCATACCTCTTTTCCCTTTGGGGCTTGCAAGTGGCAACATGAGAGGGGGCGTTTGGTGGAGAGGGAGTACCACTCAGTCACTGGCAATGTGGTGAGGCAGCAGCATTAACTGTCAGAGGCATGGCTGCATCTCAGTGAGATGTGCCCGTCTGTGACTGCTGACCCTCACAAGTTCCTTCATGAACTGTGGACTGCCACCAGCATAGATGTTGTGCTTATCTCCATGGGGAGATTAACAGTGTTCATCTTTCACTTGCAGGACAAGACAGCACATAACCTCAAGGAATGGGTGAAGACTGGCAGAGGCGTACCATTCCTATCCATCCTGACCCCCATGAAGAAGGAGGGCTTAGAACTGCAGGGCAGCATGGCGGCCGCTCCATTGCTGATGGCGAGACTACACAAGAGAGTGAGGGGCCGTGTGGAGGGGCTCAAGGATGCATATGGCACATACAAGGCATAGTGCTCATGTATCCATCACTGGACACATGGAGCTCCATAGTAGGGATAGTTGAAATACTGCAATGTGAAGCCCATTACCATTCAATCTATCTGTTCTCGCATGCAGGTCAGGCTGAAGAGTAGAGAACTGCGGAGACCAGAGGACAGACAGCTGCCTCTGAGATAAACGACGAGGCCTCAGAGGACACACAGTCACATCATTCCCCTGCAGCCCCCACCAGCGTAGATACTCGCACATAGGTGGGTATCTGTTCGCGCCTAGATTCAGGGACACAACCTGGTGAGCACATCACAGACGCACCTGAGCAGCTGATGGAGGCTGTGACAGCTGAGGACACTGACAGTCAGAGGACTGTGGGAGGCCGTCCCCATGCTGAGCCCCAGAATGATGATGTGCCTCTGGAGTCATCGTCAAAAAGGCACCTGCTGCTGCAGCAGCGTGAGGTAAAGAAGTGTCTGGCAGAGCTTCTAGAGGTCATGTGCATTCCAAGTGTGGACAATGGAGGAGTCTATCCAGGCCTTGAGTGTTCCCATGTTTCTGACAGGTGTGCGTTGTTTTCATCCATGGAGAGTTTGGCGACACCCATTGACAGATTGAGCAGACCAGTCAGTGGCTGCCGGAGATGAGTGCAGACCTGCATGCCTTCACCTTGTCCATCAGCTCTATGTAGCAGTGGCAAGGCAAGAGGGGGGACAAGACGCCTGGAGTTTCCACCAGGTCCTCGTGCTCCTCAGGTCAGCAGGGAGATACAATGTGTCTTGCAAAGGACAAGGTGTGGCTGCCTTCCACATATGTGAGTTCATCTCAGAGCACCCCTGGTGTGGACAGGCCTCAGCCAGCCAGAGGACGGCCTCCAAGGTCATTCCAAGCCATAGGGCAGCAAGGTGAGCAGCCTGTCTCCACCTCAGCTGCAAGCACAAGAGGAGAACCATGGAGGAGAACTCATAAGATATTTAAGAAGAGCATCTAGATGCACTTGGGGTTCACAGGTGAATAGAGTGGATCCCTGGAAAGATTGAAAGCGTGGAAGTTCAGCACCAAAGTTTCCTTCAGTGTCCTGGCATTGGGTGGCCACCACCTCCCATGGAGCTCAGCTCATCCTCCTGCATAGCACACAGATTAGTGATGGCCTCCCTGGAGAAGGGCAGTCTACGGAGACCCTGCTACTTGGACGTTTGCAAATACTTGAGCTTTGGATGGTAAACTCTCTCTGGAGGGTCCCATCTTCTGCACTCCGAAGGCTGGTCACATGCCCCTCTGCTCCCTTTGCCTGCATCCCCATACTGAGGCAGGCCTTCCAGTGGCCCTAAGTTTGCTGATCTCTCGCTACCTGTGGCTGGACCTCCCTCCCTCTCTGCTGCTCCTCCTCCTCAATGGGGGCCCCGAAACCTGGGCGACTGTCTTTTTGTGTGCAAGGCCTTTCATGCAAACGCACCCCCCACCCCCATTCTTTTCCCCATTCATTTCTTCTCCTCAGTGCCACTGCCTCGATGGGACTCTGGCGCCCCTGCAGTGCTTATCCTCTGCTCCTGGCTTTGTTTGCTGATGTCCTCATTGCTCCACCCTCCCTGGCACACCACATTGGGTTTCTTGATGACTGCTGGAGAGAACCAGCATTGAGCTTCTGCTTTCTTGCTGCCTACTTTAACCAAGCATGGTTCTGAAACTTCATGGTTTTTCTGCGCCATTTGCAAAATTCAAAAGCCCCTGTAAAATTGCTCTCAATTGGCCAATTATTTGCCATAATTACCTTCCAGCCACGACTATGCATGTTTTATTCCTGCCATGTTGGACGCCATCAGGAAAATGTGAAAGTGACATGAAGACGTTGGGCTTCCAGTCTGATGTCTTTCATCCTGATTTTCCAACTCTGTGTCATTCCCAAAGGACCTGGAAAATTCCAACCATAGAGGTTAAAATGAGACAGAAAAAGGAGGCTTGTGACAAATGTAAAGTTCGTAATACAATAGAGACCAAGCTGAATATAGAAAGTACAGAGGAAAACTCAAAAATAGAGGGGCAGAGAGAGTCTGAGAATCACAGTAAGTTAGTATGCAGTTAAAGCAAGAAATTAGGCAAATGGTATGTTAGCCCTTATTGCAAGAGGATTGCAATATAAAAGTAAGGAACTCTTGCTGCAATTATACAGGGCTTTGGTGAGACCACACCGGGAGTACTATTTTGGTCTCCTTATGTGAGGTAGAATATACTTGTGCAATGAAGGTTCACTAAATTGATTCCTGGGATGGGAGGATTGTTCTATGAGGAGCGTTTGAGCAGAATGGAGCTATTTTCTCTGGCATTTAGAAGAATGAGAGGTGATCTCATTGAAACATAAAAATTTTAGAGGGCTTGACAGGGTAGATGATGAAAGGCTGTTTCGCCTGGCTGGGTTCGTAGTCTTAAGATAAGGGGTCAGCCATTTAGTACAGAGATAAGGAGATATTTCTTCAGTCTGAGGGTTGTAAATCTTTGGAAATCTGTACTCAAGAGAGCTGTGCTCAGACATTGAGTATATTCAAGTCAGAGATTGATAGATATTCGGGCTCTAAGGGAATCAAGAGATATGGGGATAGGGCAGGAAAGTAGAGTTGATGACAAAGTTCAGTCATGATCTTATTGAATGGCAAAGCAGGCTCCAGGGGCTCAATGGTCTACTCTCACTCCTATTCCTTATGTTCTTAGGTTCTAATAGCAGCTAACATAAAAGGGACCCAAAAGTCTTTTATAAACACATAAATAGTAAAAAGGTAGTCAAAGGAAGGGTGGGGCTAATTAGGGGCAAAAAAGGAGATATTCTTGGGGAAGAAGAGGGCATACCCGAGGCACTAAATGAGTATTTTCCATCAGTTTTATTAGAGAAGAGGAACAGCATCTCATTTAACGATTAGGCAAGCTACAGCCTGCTGGACTGAACATTGAGTTCAATAATTTCAGAGCATGACGCGCCCCCCATTTTACTTTTATTTTTTGTGTTTATTTTATTTTAGTTTGTTCAGTTTGTTTCTACTGTGCCGACCCACTGGTTTTTTTTCATGCTTGTGCTTGTGGCTGTTCAGTTTTCAGTCCATTAACACCCTATCTGTACTAATGCTTTGTCTTTCAGCACACCATTAACATATTGTTTGCCTTTGCTCCATGACATTCTGGTCAGCTATTCTGTGACCTTGTCCTAGCAACACCTTCTCTTTTGTTATCTCTTGCCGCAGCCCCACTTTACTTGCTTAAAATCTTTTACATTTCTTATATCTGCCAGTTCTGAAGAAGGGTCACTGACCTGAAACATTAACTCTGCTTCTCTCTCCACAGATCCTGCCAGACCTGCTGAGTTTTTGCAGCACTTTCTGTTTTTATTTTAGATTTCCAGCATCCACAGTATTTTGCTTTTATTTTAGGAGATTTGATAAGATGTTTAAAATCATGTTGAGTTTAGATAAACTAAATATAAAGTAACTGTTTCCAGTTTCTGAAGAGTTGATGGCCAGATGGCATAGATTTAAGGTGATTGGCAAATGAACTAAAAGCCACATGAGGAAAAATATGTTTACACAAAATGTGGTTAGGATTTGGAATGCACTGCCTGAAAGTGTGGTGGCTACAGATTCAACAGTCGCTTTCATAGGGGAATTGGATAATAGCTTGAAAGAGAAAAAAATTGCAGAGATATGGGGAAAGAGCAGGGAAGGGGACTAATTGGATTGCTCTTTGAAAGAGGTAGTGCAGACTCAATGGACCAAATGGCCTCCGTCTGTAGTGCAATAAACTAAGATTCTATACGGCATGTTGTGATCTGGAATGCACTGCCTGAAAGGGTGGTGGAATCAGATTCAATAGTAACATTGTATAGAGAATTGGATAAATACTTGAAGGGAAAAAAATACTACAAGGCTATGGGAAAAGAACAGCGGAGCGGGACGAATTGAATAACTTTACCAAAGAGCAGGCACAGGCAAGATGGGGTGAGTAGCCTCCTTTTGTGCAGTATCATTCTACGATTCGATGAAATATCCTGCTGGCTTTCATTTGGGAAGAGATATAACTTGTCTGAAAAATAGTTGTGAATGCTGCAAAAGCATTAGCACAGGAAGGGTTAATTCTGTTGCTGAAGAGTGGATTTAACATTGAAGAGTGCAAAATTTTCTATTAATTCTTTGTTATTTTTGGGAGGGGGGAGAATGTTAAACTTCAGTTGCCCTTGCTGACAGGTTAGCGTGACAGCTAGGCTATACTTTTATTGTCTCCAGAGAATTGGCCTCACACCAAGTGGAAACAGTAAGGTTTGTTTAAAATCACTTTGCCAGTGGCACAGAGGCGGAAAGCTAATGCCTGGTCCTGAATGCTGATACCTTTGCCATCAGGAAGACGTTGATAGATGTGAGGCATTGGCCCAAACCTTCTACGGGAGAGTTCATGGTAGGACACCACATAAATTGGGCCAATGCTTTGAGATCTACAATGTGTCTATTTGTTGATCTCCCTAGGCTGTATTTCAAAAGTCAGTTCCCTAGAGCTTCTAGTTATGCTTGACTCAACTTTCCTTTTACACAGAGTAGTAGAAGATTATTAAAAATAATATTAAAACTTAAAAGAAAATGCTAACAGTTTACACCTATTCTTTTAGCTTCTCCCATACCTACCCATGGGTGCTTCCCATGACACCATTCTCCTCTTTATACATGATGAGATCCGTAAATCACTCTACTTATTACTTATTTATCAGTTTCCCTAATGTTATTAGAATGGAATTGGAAGGATGAATGAAAATGGACAGAGACTGCTTAAGTTGTGTACCTATCATAACCTCTGCATCACCAACTCGTTCTTTCATACTAAACCCTGTCACCAGGTTTCTTGGAGGCACCCAAGATCATGTCGTTGCAAACAGCTGGACCTCATTGTCATAAGGCAAGCCTCTTTAAACAGCGATCAAATCACACACAGCTTCCACAGTGCGGACTGCGACACCGACCACTCCCTGGTGTGCAGCAAGGTTAGACTCAAACCAAAGAAGCTGCATCACAAAGAAGGGCAGCCCGCGCATTAACACTAGCAGAATTTCTTATCCACAGCTGTTATATAAGTTTCTAAATTCACTTGAAAAAGCCCTTCCAAACACTCCTACAGGGGATGCAGAGACCAAGTGGGCCCACATCAGAGACGCCATTTATGACTCAGCAATGACCACCTATGGCAAACGTGTGAAGCAGAATACAGACTGGTTTCAATCTCACTTTGAAGAGCTGGAACCTGTCATAGCCGCGAAGCGCATTGCACTGCTGAACTACAAGAAAGCCCCCAGCGAGTTATCTTCCGTAGCACGTAAATCAGCCAGAAGCGCTGCACAAAAACAGCCAGGCACTGCGCAAACGACTACTGGCAACACCTATGCAGTCATATTCAGCTGGCCTCCGATACAAGAAACATCAGAGGAATTTATGATGGCAAAAAGAAAGCTTTTGGGCCAATCATCAAGAAGATCGCCCCCCCTCAAATCTAAATCAGGGGACACAATCACTGACCAACGCAAGCAAATGGACCGCTGGGTGGAGCACTACCTAGAACTGTACTCCAGGGAAAATGTTGTCACTGAGACTGCCCACAATGCAGCCCAGTCTCTGCCAGTCATGGATGAGCTGGACGTACAGCCAACAAAATCGGAACTCAGTGATGCCATTGATTCTCTAGACAGCGGAAAAGCCCCTGGGAAGGACGGCATTAACCCTGAAATAATCAAGAGTGCCAAGCCTGCTATATTTTCAGCACTCTACGAACTGCTTTGCCTGTGCTGGGATGAGGGATCATTACCACAGGACATGTGCGATGCCAATATCATCACCCTCTATATGAACAAGGGTGACTGCGGTGACTGCAACAACTACCGTGGAGTCGCTTTGAACAGGCTCCAGAAGCTGGCAGAGCGTGTCTACCCTGAGGCTCAGTGTGGCTTTCGAGCAGAGAGATCCACCATTGACATGCTGTTCTGCCTTCGCCAGCTACAGGAGAAATGCCGTGAACAACAGATGCCCCTCTACGTTGCTTTCATTGATCTCACCAAAGCCTTTGACCTCGTCAGCAGACGTGGTCTCTTCAGACTACTAGAAAAGATCGGATGTCCACCAAAGCTACTAAGTATCATCACCTCATTCCATGACAATATGAAAGGCACAATTCAACATAGCAGCGCCTCATCAGTCCCCTTTCCTATCCTGAGTGGCCTGAAACAGGGCTGTGTTCTCGCACCTACACTGTTTGGGATCTTCTTCTCCCTGCTGCTCTCACATGTGTTCAAGTCTTCAGAAGAAGGAATTTTCCTCCACACAAGATCAGGTGGCAGGTTGTTCAATCTTGCTCATCTAAGAGCGAAGACCAAAGTACGGAAAGTCCTCATCAGGGAACTCCTCTTTGCTGACAATGCTGCATTAACATCTCACAATGAAGAGTGTCTGCAGAGACTCATCGACAGGATTGTGGCTGCCTGCAACGAATTTGGCCTAACCATCAGCCTCAAGAAAATGAACATCATGGGACAGGACGTCAGAAATGCTGCATCCATCAATATCGGCGACCACGCTCCGGAAGTGGTTCAAGAGTTCACCTACCTAGGCTCAACTATCACCAGTTACCTGTCTCTCGATGCAGAAATCAACAAGCGCATGGGAAAGGCTTCCGCTGCTATGTCCAGACTGGCCAAGGGAGTGTGGGAAAATGGCGCACTGACACGGAACACAAAAGTCCGAGTGTATCAAGCCTGTGTCCTCAGTACCTTGCTCTATTCATTCCATCTTCGCTGCCTCCGGAGAATCCTTGGCATCGGGTGGCAGGACCGTATCTCCAACACAGAAGTCCTCGAGGCGGCCAACATCCCCAGCATATACATCCTACTGAGCCAGCGGCACTTGAGATGGCTTGGCCATGTGAGCCGCATGGAAAATGGCAGGATCCCCAAGGACACATTCTACTGCGAGCTCCTCACTGGTATCAGACCCACCGGCTGTCCATATCTCCGCTTTAAAGACGTCTGCAAACGCGACATGAAGTCCTGTGACATTGATCACAAGTCATGGGAGTCAGTTGCCAGTGATCGCCAGAGCTGGCAGACAGCCATAAAGGCAGGGCTAAAGTGTGGCGAGTCGAAGAGACTTAGCAGTTGGCAGGAAAAAAGACAGAAGCGCAAGGGGAGAGCCAACTGTGTAACAGCCCCGACAACCAATTTTATCTGCAGCACCTGTGAAAGAGTCTGTCACTCTAGAATTGGCCTTTATAGCCACTCCAGGCGCTGCTCCACAAACCACTGACCACCTCCAGGCGCTTACCCATTGTCTCTCGAGACAAGGAGGCCAAAGAAGAAGAAGAAGAGCAGAAGAAGATTAGAATGGAGCTGCCAGGAATAAAACAGAATATGCAAACTTCAACATTTTTCTTTCATTATGTTTGATATGGACAGATCTTAAGCAGGAAAAATAGAACAGTAGCTGAATGGGTTCGAGACATCAGTTGTGTTGCATAATTTGGATCAATAATCTGGAACTGAGGCTTCGGAACTTTGGAGGGAAGGGAGGAGGGGTGAAAGAGAAGACAGTATCTTTGGCTGCTCTGAGCAAGCTACAAGTCAGCTAAAACTAATAGTTTTGCAATGAGCTCCAAATTCTTTGGATTAGACCTTATCTGATTTTGAGAAGTGTCCTCCAACTATGAATGCTGATTCGGTTGTTTTAATGTGTACAGGTATCTCTCTCTGTGAATGCTATTGTAATGGTATTGATTTTCCTGTACTTAGCACTGGTGGATCGCTTACTCCCTGAGCACTAACAATAGGAAATAGAGGTGGAAATCCATGATGGGACTTTTTGGGCTCCCCTGAGGGTGAGCAGACTACCTACACCTGCAATGGGAACAGGCTAGGAGCAGTCATTTAGTGAGGCGACATGAGAATTTCTGGCCCTCCTGCCTCATTGTCCTTTGCTTCACCAACTGGGGAACAATTTGAAGGATTGGAGAGGGACTGGGAGTGGCCTCTTAGATAAACACTTTTTCTTCTTTTCAGGGGCAGGGGGACAGGGATCAGTTGGTGGCTACTCTTTTTGGACAATAGTTGAAAGGTCTTGATCATGGCAGCCTTGTTGTTGCTTTAGCTCTCTCAAGCCTGTAGCAGTCGCTGCCATTTCTAGGCACCAAGACCTTCCAAGAGTGGCAACTGGGCAATTCAAATAATCTGGGCCTACTGAGGTTGGACAAAAACAATGCACATCACCTGCTCAGCACCTGGGCAAAGGGTGGAGGTTGGTAGGAAAAGCAGCCCATGAGTTCAATGGACAACAGTTGCCAATTAGAAAAAGACAATTTTGACTGAAAATGATTCAGTCTAATAAATATAACTTAGTTATAACGGGAAGCATTTTTGTGCTGGATCAGTCTCCCACTGTATATCAGCTGGTGTGCTGTTTCCATGCCTGACCTGACCTATGCTGAACCCATCTGCATTTCTCAGTTCAGCACATAAGCGTAGAACGTGAGAGCACGAGGCATGATTAACGTCTGTGTCTGGTAGCTTCTCCGTGCTGTGTCATAAATTGATGCTATTGCAGCAGCTTAAAGACCAATTCTAGTTCTGGGTAACAGCTGGAGTCAGCTCCTTCTTAAGCAGCGGAATGTTTCTGAGCTGCCATGGCAGCTGTAGGATTCCCCCCACAACCAGCAATTCTCTGCAGTGATGGTGAAAGTTTTGTTGCAGCAGTTGTGGCAGAGGGAAGAAGATCCACTTAGCTACTGATGGCTGTTGGGTCAGTCCAAGGGTTAATTAGAGCATCTGGCAGGAGGTGTCCATTGCAGCAGAACTGTGCAGAATTCCTGGATTCCTGAAGAAATATCATGCGCTTATCAGGAGTGCAAAGGTAAAGGGCTCAATGTAACCTCATTGATATTTAGTGTATTAAGTGAATAGAACGGAGTGTTCCCTTCCACACACAACCATACAATATTTGTCCAGCTGCCTCTAGTTGTTCATTCTAGCTCAGGGTGTACAGTCAATGCTTTCCTTTACCAACAACTTCCTTTATTAATGCCCTCAACTGCTGTGCTCCCCCTGACAATTCCGTCCGTGTACCGTTGTTGCGAGCTGCATGTTTCTATCACAACAGTATCAGTGGACACCAGGGCCCAGATACTTCTCATTCTTGAAAATGGGGCACTTCTTTATTGTGGTGGAACTTCTGCCCCTGATCATGATCAATATTTCAGCCTAAGGGTCATTTAAATTTTTTGAATAACCTTCCCAGTCTATACCAGGGTGTCCTCCAACAGTGGGACAGAGTTTTATTTAAAAGTCTTGATTTTTGAACTGTAGACTGTACAATTGACCCACCTCCATTACCATAGCAACACTGGACATCAGGGATAAAGGGCTAAATATTGGTCTGCATTGTTTTATGGGTGCAGAGGTCATGATTTGCAATCTGCCTGCTCCCATTGCTGTGGAGGCAGGCAGCATAAACTTGGGGCTGCCTCCTCTTTTCTCTGGTTGTAAAGTTGGCCTTAGCACTCAGTAAAGAGGTGAGCAATGTTTGCAGACTGAACATGGTGCAGACAGCCTGCTCCTCTTAAAAACAGTCTGTCCCTCTTAAAGTGAAGCTGCATTTAATCACAGGAGGCTGCTGCTTAATGCTATTCCTGCAATTCCAAACAAGGAAATTGGAACACCAGGGCAGAGATCCCAGGTTCACGGATGCTGCGCTGGAGGCCTTAGTGTTGGAAGTGGACAGGAGGAGAGTCTATATGGACTTTAGTAAAGCCTTTGACAAGGTCCCACATGGCAGACTGGTGCAAAAGGTGAAGTCACATGGGATCAGAGGTGAGCTGGCAAGATGGATACAGAACTGGCTCAGTCACAGAAAACAGAGGGTAACAGTGGATGGGTGTTTTTCTGAATGGAAGGATGTGACTAGTGGTGTTCCGCAGGGATCAGTGCTGGGACCTTTGCTGTTTGTAGTATATATAAATGATTTGGAGGAAAATGTAGCTGGTCTGATTAGTAAGTTTGCGGACGACACAAAGGTTGGTGGAGTTGCGGATAATGATGAGGATTGTCAGAGGATACAGCAGGATATAGATCGGTTGGAGACTTGGGCGGAGAAATGGCAGATGGAGTTTAATCCGGACAAATGTGAGGTAATGCATTTTGGAAGGTCTAATGCAGGTGGGAGGTATACAGATAATGGCAGAACCCTTAGGAGTATTGACAGGCAGAGAGATCTGGGCGTACAGGTCCACAGGTCACTGAAAGTGGCAACGCAGGTGGATAAGGTAGTCAAGAAGGCATACGGCATGCTTGCCTTCATCGGTCGGGGCATAGAGTATAAAAATTGGCAAGCCATGTTGCAGCTGTACAGAACCTTAGTTAGGCCACACTTAGAATATTGCGTGCAATTCTGGTCACCACACTACCAGAAGGACGTGGAGGCTTTGGAGAGGGTACAGAGGAGGTTTACCAGGATGTTGCCTGGTCTGGAGGGCATTAGGTATGAGGAGAGGTTGGAAAAACTCGGATTGTTTTCACTGGAACGACGGAGGTGGAGGGGCGACATGATAGAGGTTTACAAAGTTATGAGCGGCATGGACAGAGTGGATAGTCAGAAGCTTTTTCCCAGGGTGGAAGAGTCAGTTACTAGGGGACATAGGTTTAAGGTGCAAGGGGCAAAGTTTAGAGGGGATGTGCGAAGCAAGTTTTTTACACAAAGGGTGGTGAGTGCCTGGAACTTGCTGCCAGAGTAGATGGTGGAAGCAGATACGATAGCGACGTTTAAGAGACATCTTGACAAATACATGAATAGGATGGGAATAGAGGGATATGAGCCCTGGAAGTGCAGAAGGTGTTAGTTTCGGCAGGCATCAAGATCGGCGCAGGCTTGGAGGGCCGAATGGCCTGTTCCTGTGCTGTACTGTTCTTTGTTCTTTGTTCTTTTGAGAGAGACCATGTTTCTGCAGGGTTCAGGAGGCCCAGTCTCATGAGGAAATGGGAGCAGGTGGCCAGGGAGGTCTGGCACGAGGAACTGGCAGTAGTACCACAAGAAGTGTAAAAACCTCATGTGGGTAGTTAAGATCAGTGACTGCATTGTCACAACAGTCACATGACATCTCCTACCCACCAATCTCTAACTCTGCTCAATCTACCACACCCATATCACTCATACATCAGAACTCCCTGGCACTCAGAACTCAGGCCTAACATCCAGATACTCCATCTCACCCACACACACGCAATCACTGATGTTCTTCTCGCGCTCTTGTAAGACAAGGTGGTCCGTAACAGGAGGTAGCAGAGCAGAGCAGAACCAATGGTGGGCAGGGATGCCTGAATCTCCTGAGCCCTATGGAGGAGATGGTTCGCCACATCATGGGATCGACTGTGCCAAAATCTGTGGCATCCAATGTTGCTGAGAACATTGAGGATGACGATATATTACTGCCTTATGCCCCTTCTCAACTCCCAGCTCACACTCAACTTGCTGCCTGGCATGATGAGCAAGCTGCAGCTGGTGTGATCATGGACCTCCTACTTTTCACCCCATCCCCCTTTCCTCACTCCAACCTTCCCCTTTCTGATTTTCTGCTCTCAGGCACCCAAGATCTGCTGCCTGCCCAGCCACAGCACAGGAGGAAAAGAGAGAGCAACAGCACAGACATGCTGAAGAGGTCCCATCACTTAGAATCATAGAAAGTTTAAGGCACAAAAAGAGGCCACTTGGCTCATCGTGTCTGTGCCAGCTGAAAAACGATCCACCTATTCCAATCCCACCTTCCAGCATTTGATCCGTGGCCCTGCAGCTTACGGCACTTGAGGTGCATATCCAGATTCCTTTTGAATGAGTTGAGGGTCTCTGCCTCAAGTACCCTTTCAGGCAGTGAGTTCCAGACCCCCACCATCCTCTGGGTGAAAAAGTTTTTCCTCATCTCTCCTCTAATTTTTCTACCAATCACTTTAAATCTATGCCCCCTCGTCACTGACCTCTCTGCTAAGGTAAATACACCCTTCACCTCCACTCTATCCAGGCCCCTCAAAATGTTGTACATTTCAATCAGATCTTCCCTCAGCCTTCTCTATTCCAAGAAGAACAACCCCAGCTTATCCAATCTTTCCTCATCGCTGCATTTTCCCAGACCTGGCAACAGCCTTGTAAATCTCCTTTGTACCCTCTCTAGTGCAATTACATCCTTTCTGTAATGAGGTGACCAGAACTGCACACAATACTCCTTTGCCTTGTTTTACTTCCCCAAATGCATCACCTCACACTTCTCCAAGTTGAATTCCATTTGCCACTTTTCTGCCCATCTGACCAGACCTTCAACATCTTCCTGCAGTCTACAGCTATCCTCCTCGCTATCTACCACATGGCCAATCTTTGTGTCATCCGCAAATTTTTTGATTATGCCCCCTACATTTACGTCCAAATCGTCAATATACACGACGAAAAGCAGGGGACCCTGTGGAACGCCACTAGAAACAGCCCTCCAGTCGCTAAAACAACCATCAACAATTACCGTTTGTTTCCTGCCACTGAGCCAATTTTGTGTTCACCTTGCTGCATTTCCCTAGATCCCACGGGATTTTATTTTTTTAACCAGTCTGCCATGTGGGACCTTGTCAAAAGCCTTGCTAAAATCTATGTAGACCACATCAACTGCACTGCCCTCATCTATCTTCCTTGTCACTTCTTCAAATAATTTCGATCAAGTTGGTCAAACAAGATCTTCCTTAACAAATCCATGCTGGCTGTCCTTGATTAACCTGTGCCTTTCTAAGTGACAGTTTATCCTGTCTCTCAGAATAGATTCCAATAATTTTCCCACTACTGAGGTTAGACTGACTGGCCTGTAATTATTCGGTCTATCCTTCACTCCTTTTTAATCAGAGGTACAGCAATTCTCCAATCCTCCGGCACCACACCTGTATCCAGTGAGGACTGGAAAATGATGGTCAGACCCCCTGTTATTTTCTCTCTCACTTCTTTTAACAGCCTAGGATACATTTCATCTGGCCCGGTGATTTATCAACTTTCAAGGATGCTAATCCCATTAATACTTCCTCTCTCCCTATGTTTATCACATCCAATACTTCACACTCTTCCTCCTTAACTATAATATCTGCATCATCACCCTCTTTTGTGTGGACAGGCGCAAAGTATTCATTAAGAACCATACTAATATCTTCTGCTCCTCCACATAGGTTACCTTTTTGGTCTTTTATGGGCCCTACTCTCTCCTTAGTTATCCTCTTACACTTAATGTATTAATAAAACATCTTTGGGTTCACCTTGATTTTGCTTGCCAATATTCTTTTATGCCCTCTCTTTGCTTTCCTAATTTCCTTTTTGATTTCACCCCTCCACTTTCTATACTCCTCTTGGCTTTCTGTAGTATTGAGTGCTTGGTGTCGGACATAAGCTTTCCTTTTCTGCCTTATCTTACCCTGTAGGTTCGTAACATCCTTGGGGTTCCAGATTTGGCTGCCTCACCCTTTTCCTTTGTGACAACATGTTTACCCTGAACCTCTTGAATCTTCCCTTTGAATGCCTCCCACTGTCTGACACTGATTTACCTCAAGTAGCTTTTGCCAGTCCACTTTCACTAAATCACTCCTCAGTTTAGTAAAATTGGCCTTGCCCCAATTGAGAACTCTAACTCCTGTTCTATCTCTGTCCTTTTCCATAATTATGTTAAAACTGACTGAATTATGATCACTACTACCAAAATGCTGTCCCACTGCCACTCCTTCTACCTGGCCATCTTCATTTCCTGAAACTAAGTTTAAAACTGTGCTCTCTCTTCTTGGACTTGCTACATACTGGGCAAAAAACTTCTCCTGAATGCACCTCAAAAACTTTGCTCCCTCAATTTCTTTCACACTAAAACTATCCCAGTTAATATTGGGGTAATTAAAATTCCCTACTATTACTGCCCTATTGTTCTTGCACGTCTCAGAGATTTGCCTATGTATCTGCTGTTCTATCTCCCTCTGACTGTTTGGGGGTCTATAGTACACTCCCAGCAGTATGATTGCCCCTTTTTTGCTCCTTAGATCAATCCATATGGCCTCATTTGATGAACCTTCCAACATACCATCCCTCCTCACAGCTGTAATAGTTTCCTTGACCAAAATGGCCACTCCCCCTCCTTTCTTATCCCCCTTCCTATTGCGTCTGAAAACCCTGTAACCAGGAACATTGAGCTGCCATTCCTGTCCCTCCTTAAGCCATGTTTCTGTAATAGCTATGATATCCTTCTGCCACGTGTCTATCTGTGCCCTCAGCTCATCTGCTTTATTTACTATACTCCTTGCATTGAAATAGATACCCTTGAGTACTGCCAAACTCTTTTTAAAATTTTCTAACCCTTGTTTCCTCTGTCTTTCAGACTCATCCATTAATTTTCCGCCTTCCATTTTAATTTCTGATTTTGTCCCAGCTACCCTTAGGTCCCCATCCCCCTGCCAAACTAGTTTAAACTGTCCCCAACAGTGCAAGCAAAACATCCCACAAGGAACTCAGTCCTGGCTCTGTTCAGGTGCAACCTGTCCGGCCTGTACAGGTCTCATCTCCCCCAGACCCAGTCCCAATGTCTCAGGAATCTGAAGCCCTCCCTCCTGCACCATCTTTCCAGCCACGCATTCATCTGTCTTATCCTTCTATTTCTATACTCACCTGCTCGTGGCACTGGGAGTAATACGGAGATTACTACTTTTGACATCTTGCTTGCTAATTTCTTACCTAGCTCCCTAAATTTTGACTGCAAGACCACATCCCTCTTTCTACCTATGTCGTTCGTTCCGATGTGGACCACAACTGCTGGCTGCTCACCCTCCCACTTCAGGATGCTCTGCAGCCGTTCAGTGACATCCTTGACCCTGACACCAGGGAGGCAACACACCATCCTGGATTCACGTCTGCGGCCATAGAAATACCTGTCTATTCCCCTGACTATTGAATCACCTATCACTATGGCTCTTCCAGACGTTCCTGTACCCACTGTGCAGCTGAGCCACCCGTGCTGCCATAGACCTAGCTCTGGCTGCACTCCCCAGGTGAAGAATCACTTTCCTCAGTATTCAGAACTGAATACCTGTTGAAGAGTGAGATTGTCTGGTGGTCACCCGTTCCTTCCCTCCCTGCATACTCTTAAACTATGGGGTGACCATGTCTATAAACATGCTATCCACATAGCTCTCATCCTCATGAATGCACCACAGTATTGCCAGCTGCTGCTCAAGTTCCAAAACCCAGAGCTCAAGCTGCTTCAATTGGCGACACTTCCTGCACAAATGGTTCTCCAGGATATGGGAAGCATCCTGGAGCTCCCACAGAGCCCAGGAGGTGCATTCTCGAGGTTGAAGCAACCCTGCCATTTCTTTATTTATTAGTTGACCCTTTGCTACTGCTAAAAAATTCTTACCAATACTACAACAGCTTGGGCTTATTAATAAAACCTTTCTAGTACTGATAAATCTGACCAAAAATCAATATAGTTCACTGGTTAAAATAAACGTTACTCAAAAAAAAACAGCTACTTACCTATTCCTTATTATTAAGCTTTTTACATGCACACCCTAACAGTGGTGTACTAACCCAACTATTTAGAGTTATTCCCGAACAGCAGTTACTCACCAACCAATCACCTTTCAGCTTTCCTGTGATGTCACTGCTCACTTTGTTTTCAAACTCCGGTGCACCGGGACTCCTCTCCACTGCTCTCCCGGAGGGTAAGTGCTCTCGGCCATGATCCTTGGGCTGTATTTATTTGCTCCTCACTCCGTGTTCTTCCCACAGGTCTGCACCCCTCCCGGAAGGTAAGTGCTCTAGGCCACGATCCTCGGGCTCTATTTATCTGCTCCTCAGCCTGTGTTCTTACCGCAGATCCACTCCTCTCCACTGCTCTCCCAGATGATAATCTGCCACTTGAAGCCACCAGCTCAGATACTGGTACTGCAAGTACCTTAGAGGCTTAGAGTTGGGTCCATCAGATAGTGAGACTCCAGCATGAATGGACTTTGCTAGACCATGGAAAAAGGATAGTTTGTGTGCCAGTTCACTGGAGGGCAAGGTTGGAGATGAGTTCCACAACATGGGACTTAAATGAGGACTTTGGTGGAGTGGCATAAAGAAAAACACTGATGAGGATGCACACTGGTATAGTGAATGCATTGACTGTTCTGCCAGACAACCTCCTGTCACTATCAAGGAGCATGGAGGAGTCTGACTCCAAGTTGACAGAGGGCATCATGTAGAGCTTCCCTGCTCCACAGCCTCTACTCAATATCCCTGTCGTGTTGCAGAACCAGAAGCACTGCAACTGCAGCCCGCAGACCTGTTGCAGCCTTTGTGTGGACAGGCATGAAATCCTCTGCCCTCCGTGTGTTGCTACAATCCCTGCCAAATCAATAGCAGAAGTTATTCTAAATTACCTTACCTGCAAGTTGGGTGCCTGGCTCTTTAAATAACTGCTGGATCTCTCATGCAGCTGAACACATGTTCTTTGGTGAGTGACAAGCAAATACGTTCAATGGACCCAGGTGGTCCAAGTTTGTAAGTAGAGCGTTATATCAGCTGGTAGGGCTGAGTGATGCTGTAAAATAAGAACATAAGAAACAGGAGCAAGAGTATGCCATTCAGTCCCTCAAACCTGCTCCACCATTCAATGAGATCATGGCTGATCTGACTGTGGCCTTAACTCCACTTTCCTGCCTGCCTCCCATAATCCTTGACTCCCTTGTCAATCAAAAATCTGTCTATAACTCAGCCTTAAATATATTCAATGATCCAGCCTCCACTGCTGTCTGGGGTAGAGAATTCCAAAGATTAATGACCCTCTGAGAGAAGAAATTCCTCCTCATTTCCATCTTAAATGGGAGACCCCTTATTCTGAAACTGTGTCCCCTAGTTCTAGGGGGGAAATGTCCTCTCAGCATCTTCCCTGTCAAATCTCCTCAGAATCTTAAATGTTTCAATAAGATCACCTCTCATTCTTCTAAACTCCAATGAATATAGGCCCAACCTTCTCAACCTTCCTTTATAAGGCAGCCCTTTCATCCCAGGAATCAATCTAGTGAACCTTCTCTGAACTGCTTCCTTTGCAATATTTCCATCCTTTAATAAGGAGACCAAAACTGTACACCGTACTCTAGGTGTGGTCTCACCAATGCCCTGTACAGTTATAGCAAGACTTCCCTACATTTATACTCCATCCCTCTTGCAATAAAGGCCAACATTCCACTCGCCTTTCTAATTACAGGACCAGTGCAGAGGCCTCCGGCGCATGCAGGGGGCACCCGTGCATGTGCCCTTCCCATCTTGGGAAGCTGTGCAAGATGCGCCATAAGTGACTGGAGGTGCACCTCTGGCTTCCGTAGTACTCTTTCCAATGGCTCTACTGATCCAAATTTTGTGGCCAAGCAGAACATCAAGGCATGAGAGCGTAAGGAATAGAAACAGGAGAAGGCTATTCGGCCCCATGAGCTTGCTGGGTCTTTCGATAAGATCAAGGCTGATCGTCTACCTCAGCTACAGCTTCCTCCACTATTCCTATATCCTTTAATTCATAGGAACATAGGAAATAGGAGCAGGAGTAGGCCATCCGGCCCATCGAGCCTACTCCGCTATTCAACTGGATCATGGCTGATCATCTACCTCAATGCCATATTTCCCCACTATTCCCATATCCCTTGATGTCATTAGTATCCAAAAATCTATCAATTTCTGTCTTGAACATGCTAAATGATTGAGCTTCCACAGCCCTCTGGGGTAGAGAATTAGTATCTCTTGGTATCCAAAAATCAACTAATCTATGCCTTGAATATACTCAGCAAATGAATACAGCTCTCTGGGGTAGAGATTTGCAAATGCTCACAACCCTTAGAGTGAAGAAATTTCCCCTCATTTCAATCCTAAATGGCTGAGCCCTTATTCTGAGACTGTGAACCCAAGTTCTAAATTCCTCAGCCAGGGAAAACATCCTCCCAGCATCTACCTTGTCAATCCCCTTAGGAATTTTATGTTTCAGTGAGATTACCTCTCATTCTTCTAAATTCTAGGGAATATAGGCCCAGTCTACACAATCTATCTTAATAGGAAAATTCCCTCATCCCAGGAATCAGTCTGGTGAACCTTCGTTGCACTCTTTCTAATTGGGGTCACCTGTCCCCTAGGTGTTCTCAAGAAGGTTTCAAGGGGTTTGCCATTTCAGCATCTTTCAAGAATAAATCTTCTTTGAAAATCACACACTTGTGAGCAGGGTCAACGAAAATAAAGAACGAGACTAATCACTACCAATGTTAATAGTGCACCATTAATTACTAAGAATGAGAGCTGGACATAGGCTATACATACTTTTTAACCCACCTCCAGAAAAAAGGAGAGCTTAATATTCAGGGCACTGATGCGAGGTTGGGCTAATGTGGTGCCTCTGCTGCTGACTGATGTTGTAAGAGACCTGCTCCTCTCCTCCCCCAGTTCTGTTAGTGAGATTTGGCGGTGGGTTCTTTTCCCAGAAGGATGAGCAGTGTGTGCTCTATTACTCACGATGTTTAAATCGGGCAAGTAGAGCAGCAGGTTGGTGTGGTTTGATGTCCGTTTTGTGGTGTAATGGGCCGAGAATTAACCACAAAGGGTCGCTGAATGTTTGCTTGACTTTACCTTTTTCTCTTTCTGCAGCTGACCACTGCTTGCCCACGGCAGCTGTTTACAGAGCTGAGCACAGCATGGGCAGCTGGTCAAACTGCATGTTGCTGCCGATGCTGGGAGCTCATGGTCCTGGGTCCTGGGTCCTGGGTCCAATTCTCGGGGGCATCAATTACGTGAGGTGCAGACGGCCACGTAGTTGACGATTTTTATATTGAGGAGTGAGTCTGGAGCTTAGGTGTACATTTTATGTGGTGATCAATCTGATTTTCTCTGGCAGGACCTTGCTGTGCACAAGTTTGCTGCTGGCTTTTAACCGCATGACAGGAGCCACTAGTTAAAAAAAAAAGTTATGTTGCGTTACAGGGGGTCCATGGAACTTTTTACAGCATGGGAGGGGGTGCGTCAGAAGCAAAGAAAGTTGAGAAACCCTAATGTAAGTAAGCATATCCTTCCTTAGAGAAGGGGACCAAAACTGTTGACAGTACTGCTGGTGTGATCTCAAGGCCCTAATACAATTTTTTACTCTTGTGCATCAATCCCTTTGTAATAAAGGCTAACATACCATTTGCTTTCCTAATTTCTTGCTGTACCTCTATGTTAATTTTCTGTGCTTTGTGTACAAACACACCCAGATCCCTCTGCAAACCAACATTTCCCAGTCTCTTGCCGTTTAAAAATATTCTGCTTTTCTATTTTCCTACTAGGCGGATAACTTCACAGTTCTTCACACCTTCTTGCACACTCACTTAACCTGTCTAAATCCTTTTGCAGCCTCTTTTCATCCTCCTCACAGTTTAGTTTCCCACCTAACTTTGGATCATCAGCAAAATTGGATACATTACACTCGGTCCCCTCATCTAAGTCATTGATATAGATCGTAAATAGCTGACGCGCCAGCACTGATCCTTGCGGAACCCCGCTAGTTACAAGCTACCAATCCAAAAATTACCCATTTGTTCCAACTCCCCAATCCCATGAGCCCCAATTTTGTGTAATGGGCTCTTCTGTGGCACCTTATTGAACGCTTTTTGAAAGTCCATATATACTACATCTACTGGTTTCCCCATAACCACCGAATTATTTATAGCCTCAATACAATACAAAAGATTTGTCAAACATGATTTCCTGTCATAAATCTGTGTTGCGTCTTCCCAATCATTTATTATTTTCTAAGAGCCCTGTTAGAATAGTCCTAATAATAGACTCGAGCATTTTCCCTGCTACTGATGTCAGGCTAGCTGGTCTGTTTTCTCTCTCCCTCCTTTCTTGACTTGTGGTGTTATGTTGACGACCTTCCAATCCATAGGGACCATTCTAAACTCTAGGAAATTCTGAAAGGCATTCCTTGTATCGATTTTTACTATGGTCAATGGAACATGCACCAGACGACGTATTAGTATTATTTGAATATGAGCACAATATGCCCAGCCAAAAATCAGTGGACATATTGAATGTCACACATCTAGTTCTCAGTCTCCAATCTGGCCTCTTTTGAACCCTCCTCTTCACAGCTTAAAAGCAGACAGATTCACATTGGGAAATCAATTTCCCAGTCCAGAAATTTGTTTTTTCAAGTGCTATCAAGAGAAGACTTTAACCATGTTACAGAGGAAGAACTAGCCAAAGATCACTGTAGGCAGTTTCTGCAAGTTTACCACTCATACAGTGACAGTATTCTCAGAGGTCAGCTTTGGGATGGAAGTTGGGAGAATGTTGGCTACTCACCTGCCCTATTTGTGTGCAGCCAAGCGGACTACTGACAACTGATACTGCAGACAGATGGCTCCCAGAAGGAGAATGATAGTGCAGCTTTTTCGGTGGTGTGGCTATAGTAGCCATACTCCCCAAATTTAGTGATTTTATCATCCCAATACAATGTGAAAACAGGCAACAAAAGGAAAGAAAATTCAGCCCATAGAGTGGTAGAGTGCAAGGGAAAATAAATTTAGCAGGTTCTTCAAGACAATAGAATCATAGAATGGTTAGAGCACAGAAGGAGGTTATTTGGTCCTTCGTGTCTGTGCTGGCTCTCTGCAAGAGCAACTGAACTGGTCCCACCCCCTCACTCATTCCCCGTAGCCCTGCAAATTTTTCTCTTTAGAAAATGATCCAAATCCCTTGTGAGAGCCATGATTGAATCTGCCTCCACCACGCTCTTAGGCAGTACATTCCAGATCCTAACCACTCGCTGCATAAAAAGGTTTTTCTTCATGTCCCCTTTAGTTCTTTTGCCATTCACCTTAAATTGGTGTCCTCTGGTTCTCGATCCTTCCACATTAGCATTAAATGCAGGTTGTTCCAATGTTCAAAAGTAAAGAGCTTTGAAGTTGGAGCCAGCTGAGTCAACTTCACTGTCGTTATGATCTTCAAAAGATGAAAACAAATCTAAGTTTAAAATTCTATCTACATCTATGAGTCACTGCTTCATATTTAATTATACTATATTGTAGTCTGACCATAGAAAAAATTGTCTCATGTGTGGCAGGTTAAGATTGTTTGGGTGATAAATATGAGTGTTTACCTATAATTGCCACCCTTATGTAATCAGTAATTAGTTTTTGATTTATTGCCAGAAGATTAGATGTAATTAAGTTAATGAGCTTAATGTTAAGAATTGAAAAGAATCACGTGACCTTTGCTAATGTATCATACATGATTCCCATTGCCAGTAACAGAACCAAAATGACATGCAAATTCCCATTAAGAGGTAAGCTCTGGTTTAGGGAATATGAGCGTCACAATGCAGGTAAGAATATTAAAAGAAATTAGGCAAATTGGCTCAAAAAGCTATTTTTCTACAGAAAATGGATATTGAAACATATGGGGAAAAGCTTTCTTCACCTCTTACCCTGTGTAACATTCATATCCTAAATCCAAAGATCAAGCAAAGGGACAAAAGATGAAAACTCCCAGTCTGAGAAATCCCCCAAAATCATAGGCTACTCATCTGAATTCTAAAAGGTGTTACTTTCCAAACACAAAAAGGAATGAAACTGGACAGACCACCTGGCATAGACCTAGGCACTGAGAACAACAATGGCAATCACAGCCCTGTCAACCCTGAAAAGTCCTCCTTACTAACATCTGGGTGCTTGTGCCAAAATTGGGAGAGCTCTCCCACGGACTAATCAAGCAACAGCCTGATGTAGTCATAGTTACGGAATTGTACCTTACAGACAATGTAGGGGGACATAGGGGAGGCGGTGCCGTAGTGGTAATGTCACTAGACAAGTAACCCCTCAGGTACTGAAGCAGCCCATGTCCAGATGCAGCAAGAGCTGGACAACATCCAGGCTTGGGCTGATAAGTAGCTAGTAACATTGGCAGCACACAGTGCCAGAAGATCACCATCTCCAACAAGAGAGAATCTAACCATCTCCCCTTGATATTCAATGGCATTACCATCACTGAATCCCCCACTATCAACTTCCTGGGGGTTACCATTGACCAGAAACTGAACTGGACCAGCCACATAAATACTGTGGCTACAAGAGCAGGTCAGAGGCCGGGAGTTCTGTGTTGAGTAACTCACCTCTTGACTCCCCAATGCATGTCCACCATCTACAAGGGACAAGTCAGGAGTGTGATGGAATACTCTCCACTTGCCTGGATGGGTGCAGCTCCAACAACACTCAAGAAACTCAACACCATCCAGGACAAAGCAGCCCACTTGATTGGCACCCCATCCACCACCTTCAACATTCACTCCATTTACCACCGACAGACAGTGGCAGCACTGTGCACTACAGCAACTCACCAAGGCTCCTTAGACAGCACCTTCCAAACCTGCAACCTCAACCACCTAGAAGGACAAGGGCAGCAGATGCATGGGAACACTACCACCTGCAAGTTCTCCTCCAAGTCACACACCATCCTATAATTCTATATCACTGTTCCTTCACTGTCGCTGGGTCAAAATCCTGGAACTCCCTTCCTCACAGCACTGTTTGTGTACCTACCCCACATGGACTGCAGCGGTTCAAGAAGGCAGCTCACCACCACCTTCTCAAGTGCAATTAGGGATGGGCAATAATGCTGGCTTAGCCAGTGATGTCCACATCCCATGAACGAATAAAAAGAAAAACTCACAACCCTCCAGGTGACAAAACTCTTCCAGAAGTTTGCAGAGTAACGCATCCCTACCCCAGCCATTTTCAATATATCTCTAAGCAGACAATCAGCCAAACAGTTATAAGTTTTGGTCTGACGAAAGACATCAACCTAAAATGTTAACTCTGTTTCTCTTTCCACAGATAAGAACACAAGAATCAGGAGCAGGAGTAGACCATTTGAGCCTGCTCTGCCATTCAACAAGATTATGGCTGATCTTCGATTTCAACTCCGCTTTCTCACAATATCCCTTAGTACCCAAAAGTCTATCGACCTCTATCTTGAGCCTACCCAATGACTGAGCATTCATAGCTCTCTGCTTAATCATACTATGATTTTCTAATTGTCCTGTTACCACATTCCTAATGATGCCGCCAGACCTGCTGAATATTTCCAGCATTTTTAGTTTTTATTTCACATTTTCAGCATCTGCAGTAGTTTGCTTTAGTAAACAATTCTAATTCTATCTCCAGGTTTCAAAGAATGCGCATGAAACTGCAATTGTATTTCAAAATCGTACGGCTCGCCAAACATGAAGGCAGGTTCAGCCTTCCCAAGGTCAGGCACTGCTATTGGGATCTGGACTAGAATCTGTCCAACTAATACAACCTCTGAAAGCAACCATTCCCCTCAACATGGAGCACCCATACAAAAGCAAAATACTGTGGATGCTGGAAATCTGAAATAAAGACAAAAAGTGCTGGAAATACTCAACAGGTCTGGCAGCATCTGTGGAGAGAGAAACAGAGTTGACATTTCAGGTTGATGACCTTTTATCAGAACTGGTTTTAAGCAAGTGCAGAGGCAGGGAAAGGGGGAGGGGGAAATAGCAACATGGAAGATCTGCGATAGGGTGTAAGGCAGGGAGAAATTACAATGACAAAAGGTAAGATGATGCAAAGTTAAAGAAGATAGCAATGGGATAAGTAGAGAAATAAAAGCTGCGTCTAGAGCAGTGTTGTCCAGCATACCGTCCGTGGGCTAGGATCCTGCCTGCCAAAAGTTTCCATCTGGTCCACGAATGTAAACTGTGCCATCCGTTCCTCATCCTCACCAGGGGTCCATGATAGCAGATGCAAAATTTCCCTTTGTCTTCTTCTTTCAGACCAGCTTTAAAAAAAAATTTGCTTTGTCAGTTTCACAACTGACAGCTGCTGACATCGGGAATAGCAGTTTCCCAACTTCAATCAGATTCGGGTTTTCTGGTGGGCTTTAAAGAAAAACAAATCTCTCTGAAGTTTGGAAACCACTGTTTCTGTTGTCAGTAGTGTTAGCTGTGAAACTAACAGTGCCAATTTAAAAAAACTGACAGAGATAGGGGATACACAGAGAGAGAGAGAGAGAGAAAGGTGGATAGAAAGAGAGGGGGGGGGCATAAAGCGAGAAAGAGAGAAAGGGGGACAGAGAAGGGGGACACAGAGAGTGAGGATGACACAGGGGAGACAACACAGAGGGTAGGGGACACAGAGAAGGGGGCCACAGAGAGGAGGGACACAGGGAGAGAGAGACAGAGAAAGAAATAGAGAGAGAGAGAGAGAAAGGGAGAGAGAGTGATCAAGATCACCCCTGACAGATAGACATCTATCCAGAATACTCTGCATTGCTACAAGAAGTGTGCGGGCAAACATTGACTCCTTGTGCAAGCAAAAAAAATGTCAGGTGTCTCACTAAATCAGTGTCCAACATAGTGAAGAGAAAGTAAGTCAATAAATTAGTCTAACCATTTCAAACTTCTTCACAAAAATGTAAAGTTGTTGTTTTGATTATTAGTAAGATCATTTTTAATGCCTTTATCTTTCTGAAATTGTCTCACTTGCCCCCTATGTAAAACAAAAATTGTAATGTGGCACCCCCCCACGTGAAAAGGTTGAACAACCTTGGTCTAGAGGAGGTGTAAATGGGAAATACAGCATCATCACCAACAGTTGCCATCCAAAGGTAAAAAAAGCACACAAGGAAGGGAAAAAATGGGGTAGAGATTATAATCCAAATATGTTGAACTCAGTGTTGAGTACAGAGGCTGTGAAGTGCCTAATCAAAAGATAAGATGCTGTTCCTTGAGCTTACGTTGAGCTTCATTGGAACAATGTAGGAGACTGAGGACAGAGAGATCAGACAGGGAGTAGGGTGGAGGATTAAAATGACAGCCGACCAGAAGCTTGGTGTCACATTTGTGGACTGAATGGAGGTGGTCCGCAAAGCAGTCACCCAATCTGCATTTGATCTCCCAAAGATAGAGGAGACTGCATCACGAGCAGTGAACACAGTATACTAAACTAAAAGAAGTACGAATAAAGTGCTGTTTCATCTGCAAGGAGTACTTGGGGCCTTAGGCAGTTGGGAAGGGAAGAGGTAAAAGGGTAGGTGTTGCATCTCCTGCACTTACATGGGAAAGATGCCGTGGTAAGGGGAGGGGATGTTGGGCGTGATTGAGGAGTGAAGTAGGGAGTCTCAAAAGCAATGGTCCCTTCGGAATGCTAAAAGGAAAATGTAATGGTATCACGCTGGAGGTGCTGAACATGGCAGAGGCTGATCTGTTAAATGTGGAGGTTGGTAGGGTAGAAGGTGAAGACAAAGGGGACCCTATTGTGGTTCTGCAGGTGGGGTGAGGGGTGAAAGCAGTTGAGGGTCCTGTCAAACACGCTGTGGGGGAATTCTCAGTTGAAGAAAAAGGAGACATTATAGGACATGCTGGTATGGAAGATTACATTGTCAGACAGATGCAACAGAGATGGAGAAACTGGGAGAAGGGAATAGAGTCTACAGGAAGCAAGGTGGGAGGAAGTATAATCAAGGTAGATGTGGGAATCAATGGGCTTATAGTGGATATTGCTCAATAGGCTATCCCCAGAAATGATGTTAGAGAAGACGAGGAAGGGAAGCAAAAAGTCAGAGATGGACCAGATAAAGGTGAGGGAGGTGTGGAAATTGGCAGCAAAGTTGATGAAATTTTCCAGTTCAGAGCGCGAGCAGGGACTGGCACCAATACAATCATCCAGTCATCAATGTACTGGAAAAAGAGGTGAGGGAGAGGGCCTGAGTAGGACTGGAACAAAGGATTTTCCACATATCCCATGAAAAGGTAGGCAGAGCTAGGACCCATATGGATTCCCATGGCAACACCTTTTACTTGGAAGAAACAACCACAGTGGCAACAATACTTGTTGGAAAGAAGCCTGTGGCTTGCTAATACTTGTGCCTCTTGGCTCTCTCCACAATCTGCAGAAATGGAAAACTCTGAAAATGTATTCACCACAGGTGAATCTGAGCCTGGCATGAGAGAGGCATAACCAGGCTTGACCAACTTCTTGACTGGGACTAGATTATCCCCTTCCAACAATTTAATGGACAATTTCTAGCTCTTTAAATACAACCACTGTTGTTACCTACAAATTTAACACTTTCATAACTAACACATGGGTGAAACACTTGCGAGCCAAATGCCATCAGAATAATTAATTTACAGATGCTGTCTGGAGCTATATTTGCAGCAGGTGATCTGGTATCTTATCCTAGGAACCTACTCTATCCAGATACCACCTTTCATATACCCTGGGTCTCAGGGCAGTAAAAATAGGGTAACTGGGAATGTGGTCAAGCTATCAACCTCAATGTGTCTTTGTCTTATCTTCCTGCTTTCAATCTGCCATAGGAGCCAGTTCCAAATCTAGATCCAGATCTAGATCCAGGGCAGACCGCAGTGCCATGATGCACCTGGTGCACCTGTGCTGGGATGTCCCATCAGCATTTCTTTTGGAAAATGAAGCAGTAGGATAATACCCTTTCTCTCTCATTAGCATGTCAGTGAAGGGCCTTTACCTACTGCAGGTGGAGGCCCAGCTTTGCCCACTCTTTCTTGAAAGCCATGGAAATTCTGGGGCACTGTGAAGGGGGCACTGATTGGCAAAATGGGTAGCTGCAGCCCTTTATCCTGAACCTTGCATCAAGGAAAATGTGCATTTAGTGTGGGAAAGGTTTAGGAAAACCTGCCCTTTGATAAATTATACCAACATTTGATATGCAAGCATACTGCAAACCAGTGATTAAACCATGTTCTTATGGTCACATGAGAGAGTCCAATAAATTCTCTCAACTCTAACATCATACCCTTGTTCAAAACAAATGTTATGACATGACAGAAACCCACATGGTTACATTCCCATAATTGTTGTAGTCTGTGGCAGTGAGAGAACAATTGACAACATTAATGGAAGATATGAATAGATGCACAGATGAAAAAGGAAAGGCTGCATATGTATAATTATAAAATGTAAAAGATGTGTGGGAGTGTGTTTAAGGGTGTAACATATGCTTGGGGCTTGAATTGGGTTTTATAAACTGCACAAACATCTCTTTTATGGTTTATGATGCCATCTGAATTCTTTGAATGTGATGCAATTTTCTAACAGATCCCAGACAAGCTAAAAGAAATGTTTGTTTCTTTCAGCCATACGTTTAAAAACAGAAAAAACAACAGTTAATATGCTCTGTATTTTGTTATTTTTCTGTTAATCTTGGCTGAAAGCACAATTTGAGTGAAAATAATGGCTTTTGATTATCACTAAATCCTTATGTACACCTGCATTGTTTGTGGACTTAAAAATTACTAACCAGACTGAAATATCAAAACTATTCAACTTGATTCACCTTTAAGTAACTTTAAACCAAAATCTTCAACACACGCCGCTCTGTGCAGTGGCCTAGTATGCGACCATTGAACCTGATTTTAGCATCCAGTGCTAAAACTGGCTGGAGGTGGTCACAGTAGGAATAACACCCACCCACATTCACAATTGTGAACCCAGCCTAGTTTCTGAGTTCAGCCTAATTGGCATACAGTGGACTAACTGCAGACATGAGTCATGCCTAGTGGGGCAAGAAAGTGCATAATGCTACAGATCTTAAAGGCTTCAGGTAGCTTAAAGGGGTATTGTTAAAAGTGCACAATGGAGTAGGGCTGAGCAGCTATGTCACTGAGCAATCACATGAATGGCAGGGCACGTCACCTTTCTGATGCAGCAGTGGAAATTCTTTCATGTTGAGTGGGATAGAAAGCTTAGAAGGTGGGGTGAGAGGGGTAGGGTAGGGAAGCTATGTCAATGCTAACAACACTGTTCTGAGGACCTGGCTACAGTACCAGATCAAGTTTCATGACCACACAAGGTGTGGCAAGTTTGGAAATTTCAAATTAATGCAATGCTTGATCTCTGAAGAGAGTGGCCCATATTCTTGCACCCACATAGCCTGACCCTCCATGTTTGCCTATTATGTAACAGGGAAGACTTCATTTCACCCGGTTTTTGCACTATCAAGTACCTTCCTGACACCTCGAATGGCTGTTCCTGTAACAACTTTTTCCACCTAGTGTAACAGTATATTTGTTACTGTATTTACATCCACTAGGGGCAGGAGGCTAATAAATGTCTATGATTCTGTATCTTCTTACTAATTATAATAATTCAACCTCTTGTACTCCATAAGCAGGAGAGGTCTGCTTGTAACAGGAAGAAAAGCCGCACAGGAGGAGGGGAACCTCAATTATAGGCAGCCACTAGGATGAGAAAAAGTGGAAGGAACACATAACAAAATAATCAACAGGTCTGGCAGCATCTGTGGAGAGAGAAGCCGAGTTAATGTTTCAGGTCAGTGATCCTTCATCAGAACTGGGAAATATTAGAAATGTAAAAGGTTTTAAGCAAGTAAAGTGGGGTGGGGCAAGAGATAACAAAAGAGAAGGTGTTGACATGACAAGGTCACAGAGAATAACTAACCAAAAGGTCATGGAGCAAAGGAAAATGGTATATTAATGGTGTGCTGAAAGACAAAGCGTTAGCACAGAGAGGGTGTTAATAGACAGAATACTGAACAGCCCTGGCCCCGAGCTCAAACATGAAAAAAAGAATGGGTAGGCACAGTAGAAACAAACCAAAAAAACTAAAATAAAATACATACATAAAAAAGAAAAAATAACTAAAAATAAAAATAAAAAGGGGGGCCCGTCATGCTCTGAAATTATTGAACTCAATGTTCAGTCCGGCAGGCTGTAGCGTGCCAAATCAGTAAATGAGGTGCTGTTCCTCGAGCTTGCGATGATGTTCACTGGAACGCTGCAGCAATCCCAGGACAGAAATGTGAGCATGAGAGCAGCGGGGAGTGTTGAAATGGCTGTAACCAGAAGCTCTGGGTTATGCTTTCGGACTGAGCAAAGGTGTTCCGCAAAGCGGTCACTCAGACTGCGTTTGGTCTCCCCAATGTAGAAGAGACCACACTGTGAGCAGTGAATACAGTATATTAAATTGAAAGAAGTACAGGTAAATCGCTGCTTCACCTGAAAGGAGTGTTTGGGGCCTTGGATAGTAATCGCTGCTCACAATGTGGTCTCCTCTACATGGGGAGACCAAACCCAGACTGGATGACTGCTTTGCGGAACACCTTTGCTCAGTCCGAAAGCATGACCCAGAGCTTCCGGTTACAGCCATTTCAAAACTCCCCCTTGCTCTCATGCACACATCTCTGTCCTGGGATTGCTGCAGTGTTCCAGTGAACATCAACGCAAGCTCAAGGAACAGCATCTCATTTACCGATTAGGCAAGCTACAGCCTGCCGGACTGAACATTGAGTTCAATAATTTCAGAGCATGACGAGCCCCCCTTTTTATTTTTATTTTTAGTTATTTTTTCTTTTTTCTTTTTTATGTGTTTATTTTATTTTACTTTGTTTGGTTTGTTTCTACTGTGCCTATCCACTCTTTTTTTCATGTTTGTGCTTGGGGCCAGACGGTTCAGTTTTCTGTCCATTAACACCCTTTCTGTACTAATGCATTGTCTGTCAGCACACCATTAACATACTGTTTTCCTTTGCTCCATGACCTTCTGGTCAGTTATTCTCTCTGACCTTGTCCTATCAATACCTCCTCTTTTGTTATCTCTTGCCCCACCCCCACTTTACTTGCTTAAAACCTTTTACATTTCTAATATCTGCCAGTTCTGATGAAGGGTCACTGACCTGAAACGTTAACTCGGCTTCTCTCTCCACAGATGCTGCCAGTCCTGCTGAGTATTTCCAGCATTTCTTGTTTTTAGTTCAGATTTCCAGCATCTGCAGTATTTTGCTTTTATTATAACAAAATAATGTTTGTTGGCACTTTATTTGTTCCAGTATCCAGGAATTTTTTTTGATTATGTTGTATATCACAAAAGATAAGACACAATTAACAGACATCCGTTCATTGCACTGCAGACAGGATGTTAAATTCATTCTGCTTGCTGATTTTCATGATTGCTTCATGCAACCAGGCCTTCCTTGTGTCATTCATTGGCTGTATACAACATGAGGGGGCCTGATATCATGGGTGACTAGTGCTACTTAAAGGTAGCCCACATCTCTTATAATGGAGGTACATTATGGCTGCTATAAGTGGTATCAAGACGTAAATTCATTTTGAAGATTTTCGTCAAGATGACTTAAACTGTGAGAAAGCATGCACCAAGGTTTTCTGATAATGCATTGGAGGCCTTAGTGCAAGAAATGGAGAGAAGGAGAGATATCCTGTATCCATGGAAGGGCCTCAAGACATATGCTCAGAGGCAGTGGGAAGAAGTAACAGCAGAGGTCAATGGAAAGGTATAGCTCCAATAACATGGATGCAATGCAGGGAGAAGTTTAACAATCTGACACTCGTCAAGCTGAGTGAATTCAATCTTCAAATGACATATCCGACCAAATGCACCACTAGCCTCATCCACTGCTCAATTCACAACACCTCTATCACCCACCTACCAACAATTTCTATCAGAATTTAACCCTAAATTTAATTTGCTTTACCTGACCGCAACAAAATTAGCACAGTTATAAGCATCTCACCCACAATTCACAGCTCGCACACATGAATACTCTGATCATGTAGACTCTGGGCAGAAAGGGGGTCCTTGTTGTAGCCTCTCTTTCTCTTCATGTCCCTCCACTTCCTGTTGCACTTCCTCCTCCTCCTCCTCTTCCTTGTACTCCTGCTCCTCAGCTTCTCACCCGATAAGTAGTGACAAGGGCTGTTCCCTCATAATGGTCAGGTTTGGCAGCACGCAGCATGCTACCACAAATCTTGAAACCAACTCAGCTAAGTACTGCAAGGCTCCTCCAGATGGTCCAGGCAGCAGAATCATTGCTTGTGGATGCCAATAGTGTGCTCTATAATGTTCCTTGTGGCAGCATGGGCCTCATTGTATTCCTGCTGTGCACATGTGTGTGGCTTCTTGACCAGAGTCATAAGTCATAACATGAGTGGATAACCCTTGTCACCCAATAGTGAGCCTTTGACTTGCTGTGGTGTGTCAAATACAGGTGTCACAGAGGACTGCTGCAGAATGAAGGAATCGTGAATGCTGCCAGGCTAACAGGTATTCACCTGCTTGATGCACTGTCTGTGGTCACACACCAGCTGCAGGCTGAGGGAGAGGATTCCCTTTTGGAAATTTCCCTTCAGGAAAATGGCCGAGTTCACATGAGACACACACAAAGCAATGTGCATGCAGTCAATGGCACTGTGCACCATGGGATAGCCTGCAATCTCTGCAAACCCTCATCCTTGCTCCCCCTGCTTGTCTTTGGGACGACGGAATAAGATGAATGTGTTTCTCTTGGTATAGAGAGCCTCAGTGACTTCCCTTATATAGTAGGGCCGTGCAAACCGCAAGGTGTTACTTATATCTCCAACAGTAGCCTAAAAGGAGCCAAATACACAAAAATTAAAAGGCATAGTCATCTTGACAGCCACAGGCAATGCTGTCCTTCCCCTTCTTTGAGGTTGCAGTTGTGACTGCAGCAATTGGCAGATATCACTCACAACCTCTTTTGTGAAGTGAAGACAACTCATGCACTGGTGTTCACTGAAACTGAGTTAACAGAATGGCTCCCTGAAGACCCTCTGTGTATGACCACTTGCTGGGTAGGCTTACTCCTCCTCCTCCCTCCTTTAGCAGCTTGTTCTTCTCTGCATGGCCTCCCAGTTATGTTCAATTCCAAATGCAAGGCCCACCAGGCCACCCATGTCTGGAAGCAACTTCTTTCAGCACAAGATTTTAAATAACCAAAAAAGTACTTCACCCACTAGACCACTCCCTGTAGAGTATTAAAAATGTATCAGAAAACTCCAAAATCCAGCACCAACATCCAGAAGAAATAATCCAGCAACTAACTCGTAAGTAGTTCATGATCCTTTTAAATAGCGCTGGTAGGGGGGACCTTCTTCCCGTTTAGCATTGTGCTCAGCTGTGCAAGATTAAGACAAGGCGTTGGCTGGAGTGTGCAGTTGGAAAATGGCAACCAAGACTTCAAATCAGCATTGCACACTCATTCAGATAACTATCTCACTGCTCTATGCGCTGTCATAAGTTGTTAGGTGATCTGCAGAATCTCCTTTACCAAGATGGTGTATTGTGCACTTTCTGTCAGATGTTTGTGCATGCATCTCAAACCCCATTTTCGAGCCTCATGTGGCTGCATAGTGCCTAAGAAAATGGGGCTACATGGCTGAATTTAGTTCCTATAATCTGTTTGTCAGTTTGAGAGTAGTTGTCAAACCTGTAGATGGGGATACTTTTGTTGATGGAGCACAGTTTGAGTCCTTTCTATTACTATATAGAGGTAACCTCTGCTGTGGCTTCTGGTGGTGCATATATTGCAAAAAATTAAACTATCTAAAAATATTGCATAGCTATCTAATAGACTTTTAATGTGTTGCATTAGAAGTCATGCTGGAGATTGCCATGATTTAGTTATGTTTACTTTTCATGACACCAGTCATCAAGATGAATATAATGACCAAAGCAGCAAGGAACAAGTGTTTACAGCTATTTATCAAATTGTGGGTTGCAGGGATGAAGAATTGTTATGGATGAGTACAACAACTTCTTGGAATTTTTTCTAGCTTTTAAAGCCCCATGACATTTATAAAGGAACAGTGAATTATTTGCAGAAGGGCAATAGATAAAGTGTTGGTGAATGTTGGAGAAGAGTGCTTGTGAGGCAGATTTGGAAAAAGCATAGGAAAACACAGTAATTTTTCGCAGGAAAAGCACGAATCTTTGTAGGTGGCAGAACAAGTCGATAAGACTGCTAAAAAGCATATGGGCACCTTGGCTTTATAAATAGAGGCATGGCATACAAAAGCAAGGAAGTTATGGTAAACCTTTACAAATTACTGTTTAGGCCTCAGCAGAATATTGTGCCCAATTGTGGGCAACACACTTTAGGAAAGATGTTAAGGCATTGGAGAGCATGCAGAGGAGTTTTACCAGAATGGTACCAGGGTTGTGGGATTTGAGTTATGGGAAAAGACTAGTGAAATTGGGATTGTTTTCCTTGGGGACAGAGGGTTAAGAGGAGATTTAATAGAGCTGTTCAAAATTTTGAAAAGTTTACAAAGGGAGAAATGGTTTTCACTGGCAGGAGGGTGAGTAACCAGAGGACATAGATTTAAGATAATTGGCAAACAATCCCAGAGGAAATGACGCATCACATTTTTATGCAGCGGGTTGTTGTAATCTGGAATGTACTCCTGAAAGGAAAGATTCATTAGTAGTTTTCGAAAGGAAATTGGATAGATACTTGAAAAGTAGAAATTTGCACAAGGGCTGGGAACCAGAGGAGTGGGACTAATTAGATAGCTCTTTCAAAGATCCGGTACAGATAAGGTGGGTTAAGTGGTCTCCTTCTGTGCTGTATGATTCTATGAATAAACCACAGAAAAAGTGGTATAAACTGAAAAAAGCATTCCCAAATAGATGCAGACCAGAATTGAGCTCTGATATTGTGTTTGTTCATACTGTTAAGTTTAATCAATGATGGGAAGTCAATACACTCACAAAGTAAAGTTAACTTATTCAAAGTGTTAACATTTCAAATAAAGTTAAATGCTTAAAACTAAGTGACCTTAACTGGGAAACAATGGAAGTAACATTATCCCCCCAAAACAGGTGGGTTGAAATCAGGTGAGATGTAAAAATTTTTAAAATCTCAACCACGACCCCAACTCACGTCCAACCCACCCACTTCCATGGTAGCAAATGGGGGTGGGCAGCCAAACCACTCCAGGGAGGCAGGTTGGCTGTTTAAACATTATCATGAGGCTGGGAGCCTCACATTTAATCTGCTTTACAGATTTATCACTCGACAGCTTAAGGGAGATGAAGATAGCTTTAAAGAAAAAGCAATTGCCCTTGCAGCACTGCTTGTGGGCCAGAAGGAGAAGGAGAGCTTCCTCCTTGCCCACTGAGCTAACTTCTTCCACCTTATAGGTAACAACCCAGCCAAGCACCTTCTCCCTGGAACTGGGGATCTGACCCCCCTCCCCCTCAAAATCAGAGATCAGATTCCCCCCTAAGATCTGGAATGCCCCCACACCATGCTGCTGCACTGTACCTGCTCCACCAATTACAGCCAACTGCAAAATTTTCCCCACTTGAGAGGGAGCCAAGCATGTCAATCAGGCTGGCTTTCAGGCAGGGAACCTATTGAAAAAGGTTAAATCTCCACAGTATGCAGTTCCCAACCAAAACACCTCCCTCCCCTGTCCCAACGTATGCAACCCACCACTATCAATATCGAGGCCAATGTCTTTTGAGTTGCAATTCTTGAACTCAATCTTCCTGGGTTGAATCCAAATTCCTGATTTTTACCTTAGTTACTTGCAAGTTTCTTCTCACAATGTCCTGATATGGCATGTCCAGTACGGCAGCAAAACCTAATCACGCTTGATTTGCAAGCAACTTTACATTCTGAATGATGCAATGGTTCCTTGATAATGGGTGAAACTGATTCAATTTTCAATCATTCGTTTATCCAGCCTCCTACACTAAAGTAGTTCTCCAAATCCTTTCCCTAGGACTCCAGATATTCTTTAATTAATTTTTAGTACCAGTCAGTATCATATATAGATGTTCTCAGGATGCAGATTAGACAGAAAACGGAATCCTTTGTCTATATTTGTGTTCCGCTTCTATGGATTACTGGAGTCAGAGCTTTACATTTGAACCCCTTTTCACATATATCTTCTGACAATACTTAATTACAACAGATAAAATGTCCAATTAAGAGTGTTAAGAGTGTGTAAGCATTGATCTTCGAACTCAAAAAATATGTGTGTATTTTTGAGATGGCTCTCATGTAACATGGCTGGTGATTGAAGTTTGATCTCACATCATTCCCACTGTGGTGCCTGAACCAGGCAAATCCATGGTACTCCAGGGCAATGTTGATGATTGACCAACCAGCCAGACATGCCTGGAGGGAGTAAATCATGCGGCACTGGATTCTTGCAACTCAGCTATGGTTGTCATTCTTCCATCTACAAAAGATAATGGACACACAGCAAACAATCCCTTTAAGTGGGATGTCTTCTTTTGGTGCACCTTTGTTGATGGTTGTGAAGGCAGGTTGAGAGGCAGGTTCTGCCACAAGTGCTGCATGTGAAGCTGCCAAGTAACGCTATGAGTTGCTTTTGATGTTGGTGCCTGTTGTCAAGCTGCTGTAGCAACTAGTCATCGTGGTAGTGCACACCAGTCCACAGGATGTATCACCATTTCCCTTTTTCGCCAGCTAGTGACTCCCAAGTGTGATAGTTGACATTTAGGGCCTTCATGTCACACTTGCAAGCATCCTTGAAGTGGAGCTTTAGGTGCCCCACTGGTCGTCTAGCCCTGGCTATCTCACCATACAGAAAGTCCTTGGGCATGCGAGAGTCTTCCATCCTGCAGATGTGTCCAATCCAGCGAAGCTGCCTCTGTTTGAAGAGTGCCAACACACTTGGGAGCTCTGCCTTTGAGAGGACTGCTGCATTTGTGATTTTGTCCTTCCAGGATATATGCATAATGTGCCACAGACAGCGAAGATGGAAATTATTGAGCTTCTTTTCCTGGTAGCTGCAACACAAAAAGGCAAAACTATTAAAAGGCAAGGCGATCCTAGCTGGACAAGCAGTAGGAACTCTGTATAGGTAAGCTGTGCTGATTAAACATATATGTCAACTGGAGTCAGTGGGATTCGGGAGAAATCTCTCCGCTGGTTGGGATCATACCTAGCATAAAGGATGATAGTTTGGTTGTTGGAGGCCAGACATCTCAGTCCCAGGACGCCACTGTAGGATTTCCTCAGGGTAGTGTCCTAGGTCCAACCATCTTCAGTTGCTTCATCAATGACCTTTCCTCCATTTTAAGGTCAGAAGTGGGGTTGTCCGCTGATGATTGCACTATGTTCAGCACCATTCGCTATCCCTCAGATACTAAAGCAGTCCACGTCCAGATGCAGCAAGAGCTAGACAACATCCAGGCTTGGGCTGATAAGTGGCAAGTAACATTCACACCACAGGCACACAGGCAATGACTATCTCAAACAAGAGAGAATCTAACCATCTCCCCTTGATGTTCAATGGCATTGCCATAGCTGAATCCCCCACTATCAACATCCTGGGGCTTACCATTGATGAGAAACTGAACTGGACCAGCCACATAAATACTGTGGCGACAAGAATGGGTCAGAAGCTAGGAATTCTGCAGCGAGTAACTCACTCCCTGTCTCCCCAATGCCTGTCCACCATCTACAAGGCACAAGTCAGTAGTGTGATGGAATACTCTTCACTTGCCTGTATGGGTGCAGCTCCAACAGCACTCAAAAAACTCAACATCATACAGGACAAATCATCCCATCCGCCACCTTCAACATTCACTCTGTTAACCATCTCCCCTCCAGTGGTTCAAGAAGGCAGCCCACTACCACCTTGCCTGGATGAGTGCAGCTCCAACAACACTCAAGAAGCTCGACATCATTCAGGACAAAGCAACCCACTTGATCGGCACCCCATCCACCACCTTCAACATTCACTCCGTTCACAACTGATGCACAGTGGCAGCAGTGTGAACTATCTACAAGATGCGCTGCAGCAACTCACCAAGGCTCCTTCGACAGCACCTTCCAAACCCGCAACCTCTACCACTTAGAAGAACAAGGGCAGCAGATGCATGGGAACACCACCACCTGCAAGTTCCCCTCCAAGCCACACACCATTCTGACTTGGAACTATATCACTGTTCCTTCGCTGTCGCTGGGTCAAAATCCTGAAACTCCCTTCCTAATAGCACTGTTGGTGTACCTACACCCATAGGACTGCAGCGGTTCAAGAAGGCGGCTCACCACCACCTTCTCAAGGGCAATTAGGGATGGGTAATAAATGCTGGCCTAGCCAGTGATGCCCACAGCCCATGAATGAATTCAAAAAATGCAAACAGAAATTGATGTCTTAATTTAATCAAGGGAATGTATCAGTGAAAGAATTAATCCAGTTGCCTGCTTCATTTATTTTAATTGTAAATTATTTTCTAATTAAGTATTTAAATTTGAAGATTTCAATTTGCATTCCCTCTAATTATCAAATAATAACCTGTATTTTCTGCATCTGCACTCCTGACTCAAATGAGGAAATTCCAGGCTTCAAATCCATGATTTTCCAATCATTAAAATTAATGGACCTAAATTCATGAGTTGGCTAGGTGAAATGCTCTACTTTTTGCTCCTAGTATGTGCCAAGAATTCTGAAGTAAAAAATATGGATGATTATGCTATGTAAAATGTTATTACAGAGAAGGGAAATTGCAGCAGGCCTTTAATGCACCTCCCAGCCCCTTTGTTTCCATTTCTAGTCTGAAGAACAGAGGCAGAAATCAGTTACATACCTTGGAACTGGCTCTTCTGAGGCTGGCGAATAGCATCCTTTGTGTTTCAATTTGCAATTTCAATTTACAGAAATGGGGAAGTCAGTGAAGGATAATTGGCATCTCACAATCAGTGGCTCATTAGAGGTATTCAAGTCATTGCAGTTTGCATATCAGTGCTTCGGAGAACCAGAGTAATCAGGAAGGAACTAGCTATATTTGGTCTTGAGGAATGTGGGGAGAATGAGGTTTTGTACAAAATTGTAGGGTGTTAGAAGACCCAGTTACAATAGTTTCATTAATTTTGTCAGCTTCTTGATTTTTATGTCATGTGACCTTGATGGAAGAGCTGGAAACAATGGGAGTGCAAGGCTAAATGGAGATGCAGTGCAATAAAAACAGAAATTGCTGGAAATACTCAGCAGGTCGGGCAGCAAGTTGCTACCAGATCTGCTGAGTATTTCCAGCATTTTCTGTTTTTACTTCAGATTTCCAGCATCTGCTATATTTTGCTTTTATTGCAGATGTAGTGTAGTTGGATTTCCAAAAGGCATTCAATAAAAGGTTGCCACACAAGATAAGAGCCCAAAGTGCTGGGGGTAATATATCAGCATGGAATGAGGATTGGCTAACTAACAGAAAACAGGGAGTCGGTATAAATGAGTCATTTTCAGGTAGGCAAACTGTAACTAGTAGGGTGCCACAGTGTTTACCATCTACAAGACGCAATGTAGCAACTTGCCAAGGCTACTTAGACAGCACCTTCTAAACCCGCGACCTCTACCACCTAGAAGAACAAGGGCAGCAGGTACATGGGAACACCACCACCTGCAAGTTCCCTTTCAAGTCACACACCATCCTGACTTGGAACTATATCACCGTTCCTTCACTGTCGCTGGGCCAAAATTCTGGAATTCTCTTCCTAACAGCACTGTGGGTGTACCAATACCACATGGACTGCAGAAGTTCAAGAAGGAGGCTCACCACCACCTTCTCAAGGACAATTCGAGATGGGCAATAAATGTTGGTCTTGCCTGTGACGCTCATGTCTCATGAATGAAAAATAAACATTTTTGGTCTCAGGGAATAAAAGGATATTGGGAGCAGGCGAGAAAGTGGAGTTGAGGCAGAAGATCAGCCATGATCATAGTGAATGGTAGTGCAGGCTCAAGGGGCTCTATGGTCTTCTCCTGCTCCTATTTCTTATGTTCTTATGTTCTTAAGGCTGTCCAGTGTCATCCACGTAATTCAATGCTCATCAGTTCCGACTGTAAATGTTCAGGTAGTGGATCGGCCATCCGCTATACACCTCACCTAACTTTCCTTTCCCTTGGCTTCTTCTGCACATCTGTGCTAAAATTAAGATTCATCACACAGTCTTCTCCAACTCAATCTTTCCCAGGATTCAAATCCTGGAAGTTCTGGTCTTCCTCAGTCATTCCTTCATCTGTAAATCTTTAGGGTGTCCAAACCCAAGCTTGTCACCACTTCCTGATTTACATTATGTTCTCTTTAACTGTTTTCAATATTGTTTTGCCCTTCACATTAGATTGTTTAAATAAATAAATAATATAAAATGCAGTAATAGTCCTAAATCATGTTGAGGCCTTTTGCTAATATAGTTCGATAAAATTTCTCTCCGTGTTTTTGGCAAATGCCCCATTAAAGTAAATTATAGAAATGTGAACATTTTATTTGGATTCACCTAGTCTCTGAAATTTACTGTGTTCCTTTGTCAAGTACCAACCATGTAGGTGAAGTATATTACAGTTCTTGTTGGTGTCAGTCGCCAACATAATGAAACTCAAATAGATACTGGATTGTAGGTACTAAATAAATCCCATTAATCTATTCCCCCCTAATCTTGCTGTTGAAGTGTATCTAATGTCTTAAAGCCAGCACTGTAATTCTAACAAGAGCAACTTGCATTTATATAGTGGCTTTAACATAGTAAACATTCCAAGGAACGATATTGGACAAAATTTGACAGAGTCACATTGAGGGCAGATGGCCAAAATCTTGGCCAATGAGGTAGGTTTTAAGAAGCATCTTAAAGGAGAACAGAGAGGTAGCGATCTGGGGAGATTTAGCAAGTAAATTCCAAAGCTGAAGGACTAGACAGTCGAACGGTGGGACGAGTGAGGTCAGAATTGGAGGAACACAGAGTTTTCACTGTACAGCTGGAGGTGCTTACAAAGATAGGAAGGGAGCATGGCCATGAAGGGATATGAATGCAAGGATAAGAATTTTAAAATCTAATATGCACATTTCAATATTTTTTTAGATCTTTTCCTTCCTTATTCTTTTAAACTTAAACATATTTTAATATAAAGTGCACTACAAATGACAGGTTTTGAAATAAATTCTGCATGAATTGTCATCAATACTATGGCCCTGATATAAACAGGGAGGCAGGGATCGTGCGCTTGAGGCCGAAAATGGACAAAGGACCCAGTAAGGCCAGGAATATGGAGGTCCTGTGATCTTAATGGCAGGACTTCATTAACAACTTGTCACTCTGCTCCCCACAAAACATTCAGCCAAATGGTCGGCCTGTCCAGCAGGTGAGAGGAAACACCTGGCGGGAGGCCCAGTCGGGGACTTTTGGGGATGGTTCCAGGTGCTCAGGAGGGGGTGTGGTCGGCAATTGGATTTGGAGGGGGAGGCCTGCGATCTGAACGGGAGGATAGTGAGGTCTGCTATCAAAGTGAGGGAGGCTGGAAATCAGGGTGGGTATGTAGGATGGTGATTGAGGCTGTGGGAAGTCTTAAGTTTCCTTGATGGGCCCTGAGGGAGCTCTTCTGCTCCCTCGACCCACAAGGAATGCTGAAAGAGGCACTTTTCTTGGTGAGCCCGCAGCTCCCACCTCTATTTCACCATTGAGTTTCCTGACCCCTGGGAAACTTGTGCAGTAGCAGTAAGTTTAAAATTGGCTCCCAATTGCTCTGTGGGAGCCTGACTTAAATACGTTAATGAAGTGTCTCACCTCTTCATGGACACTTGAACGCCCTGACAAAGGCGGCGGGGAGTTTGTTGGGGAGGGTGATGGCTGTGGGGTTGGTGGAGAGTTGGGGTTGTGTACTGTGCATTTCACTTTTTAGCCAAGCTCTCCACCCCTGCCAACCACCCCTGCCCATCCTGGGGGTTAATTTTGAGGCCTATGTTTACTTTTATACTTCCATAAAGACAATCATATGTACTACCCTCTGTCACTAGTGCTTATGCAGAGAACTTACATTATTTCGGTGAATTTATTCATATTGAAACTGATATGAAATCTTATCAAATCTTTGCTAATATATATTTTGAAAGTGCTGTATCATTAACGTATGCTGAAGTTCAAAACTAATAATTTTAAAGCTTGCAGATAGCATCTTGTAAAGCACATACTGAATTCTGTTGAACTTGTATTACCCAACAAACATGCCTCCTTCTCTTACTCCAATTTCATTCCCCTTTGACCAAAAGGCAGGCTGCTAATATCTCTATGGAACTTTTAAATACATCTTCAGAGTCAAACTGCCAAGAGATCTCAAGTAGCACCGGACGAACTCAGCCATGAAAAATGTTTCCTCCTTTCCAGACAAGCCAGGCAAAATTCATTCTCTTGGGGAAGAATCAGTGTGAATGTCATTCAGACTTGGGATTGAAAGTAGGGAGTTTTTTTTTAAAAAACTGTACAAACTACCAAAAGATAGAATGATATTATTGTTGGCGGTCACAAGTGGATACCTTAAACAGCAGAAGCAGTTTCTTCGATACCAATTTGGAGCTGAATTAGAGACTGACAAGGCAGTTGCTGCTTCTGACAGCTGAAGTACCTTGAAAGTGGTAAAATTTCACTCTGAGCAAATCACAGAGCACTCAAGAATACATCACATATGACTACTAAGCTTGTTATGCTAGGCCTGGCCATAAAGTATGCAGCTATTTAACCAGTTTGTAATAATGCTTAGTTATGAATCAAGGCTAGCATGCAGGAAATTAATGTAAAAAAAAAAGAAAATGCTGAAAACACTCAGCAGGTCAGGCAGCATCCGTGGAGAGAAAGACAGAGTTATTGTATCAGGTTTGTGTGACCTTTCATCGGTTCTGGAACCATGCCATCAAGACTGCTGTGGGCGAGGCCAAGGTTGTTCAAGAGGCGAGAAGACCAAACCGTTGAAGGAAAGATTGCATTGCCCGCTGTTGACAGGACATCATTACCTCCGTCTCTGCATCCTGGAGGACAGGACTTGGGAGACTACCTGAGGAAGTTCCTGATTTTGATCTACTTTGGGACTGCTCTGTGCCCTCTGGCTGATAGGACTGCTTAGAGGATTCATAAAGACAATTTTTGTTGCGTCTGATAGTTAACGTGTTACCTTTAAGATATATATGTTGACTGTGATTTAACTATTGGTTTTGGTTTGAGTGTAAAAGTAAAATTTATAAAAGTTAAATCTTGTCCGTTTGTTTTTTTTAATTTCCGAAATCAGGGTTAGTCGGTGGATTCGATTTTTTTGTTTATTAGCAGTCTCTATGGGAGTTTTCAATTCAATTTCCAGAGGCAATACTATTGAAGAAGATGACAATGCAAGTTGTGATTGAAGGGTTGTAAAGGTTATGGGCAGTTCTAAACCTTATTTGGGTTCTTGGGCAAGACAAAACAGTTGCAGATAGTAGTTCCAGTGCAACAAATTGAGAGGATTTATTAAGTTACATAATTAGACAAGCCGATAGATTACAAGTCACACATGGCCTTTACTCTCCGGAGCATCTTGGACACAGGGCGATGTTAGTTCTGGTCTTCTTTCTTCTGTGAAACTGTGTGCCAAAGACTACTGCGCATAGTCTTTTAACCCTTTCTTGGAGGTTTACACCCCTAACCAGACAACTATCTTCAGTTCTTTTGATTGGTCTCAGGTGTGTGTGATCACTTTCCAATTGGTTTCTTAAAATGACAGACACCTAGGGCAGCGTTATCCGTTACATGGTCCCTTTGAGTTCGAGAGATAAGGTGTTCCATGTTTTAGAGGAATTTGGGTTGTATGATTTCCAGGAATTCTGCTAATTACTGTGACTGAGGAGACCAGCTGATTTCCAGGAATCTGAATTCTGAGAAGTTCATGTGGCTTCCAGGAAAAGGCCTGGACATCTCATGTTGTCTTATAAATGAAATTATTAAAGGGCAAATAATGTTTTCCACCATGACAAATGTAAGGTGGTAGGTTACATAATCTCAAAACTAATACTTAACTAAATGTTAGCTCATATAATAACTAGGATGTACAACAGTATAATAAAAGGCTAATGTATAAAAATATGATGTATAAAATATGGCAGCAACATTTAAAACTATACTTGATTGATACATATGCATGGATAAATTAATCAGAACACAGTTCATATTCTTATAAGAGTTGGTTCAGCTTTTCACTATGTATGGGTTGCCAAAAGAAATTCAGTTTGACCAGGGGTCAAATTTCACCTCAGGTATATTTCAGGAGGTGATGTTTAATTTGGGAGTGAAGCAGCTCAATTGTCTGCTTATGACCCACAGTCACAAGGTGCTTTGGAGAGATATCACCAAACTTAAAGAGTATAATTAGGGCTTATTGTTTTGAGTATGCCCAGCACTGGGATAAAGGGATATCATTTTTGTTATTCGCAACCAGGGACACACCAAATGAGTCTTCTGCTTTCAGTCCCTTAGAATTGGTCTATGGGCATGAGATTAGGCGTCCCCTTAAATTCATTGAGAGATATTTGGCACAGGAGGAGGAAACTACTGTTGTAGACCTTAAGAAGGTTTAAGTGAAGGTCACCAGAGGAAGTGATGTCACATCACATATGACTAGGGAATTGTGAGCGTAGCCTGACAGAGTAAGATGTGTATTCGTGTTCTCCTGCAGTAGCTGTATGTATATATACATAGGTTCCAGTTAAGTTATGATAAAACCCAACATTTTCTTTGGATATTGCTTGGAGTCCTATGAACCTTACAATAGTTCACATACCAAAGGAACAAGTATTATTACATGGTGACAATATTTGGGATATATCTTTTCTGAAGACCACCAAATATTACATTGTGACAATGTTTGATTTTTTTCTGATGAACACACCAAGAGAACAAGCGACTGCCCATTGCCTAACTGGATTGGCTGAAGATTCAGCAGAGAGCACACACAGGACCCCGCGAGGTGTTGAAACTCTATGAGTATACTATACAATTTGCCAGGAGATTGGAGCTTTCAACTAATCTGGCAGTGGGTTGAAAAATTTGAAAAGAAGTAGTACAGCCTTAACTTCGTTAGTTTTCCTTTTCTTTTTGTTTCATGGGTGGGGCCTAAGCTGAAAAAAGCAGCAAGAACCCAACAGTGCCACTGGAGGTCCATCACAAAGTAAAAGGCAGGCTGTGGCAACTGCCAATACTGCAAGATGCAGCCCTCTTTAAAAAAAAATTGCTCACAGTTTTTAGAAAAAGCCTGTGTATCAAAGAACTGCTCTCTTGTTTTTTTTTCATGATTTCTGTCAAGGCCCCAGCAATTTCCTCCCTTGCCTCCCTCAGTATTCTAGGGTAGATCCCATCAGGCCCTGGGGACTTATCTACCTTAATGCTTTGCAAGACACCCAACACCTCCTCCTTTTTGATAATGAGATGACTGAGACTATCTACACTCCCTTCCCTAGGCTCATCATCCACCAAGTCCTTCTCCTTGGTGAATACTGATGCAAAGTACTCATTTAGTACCTCGCCCATTTCTCTGGCTCCACACATAGATTCCCATCTCTGTCCTTGAGTGGGCCAACCCTTTCCCTGGTTACCCTCTTGCTCTTTATATATGTATAAAAAGCCTTGGGATTTTCCTTAATCCTGTTTGCCAATGACTATTCATGACCCCTTTTAGCCCTCCTAACTCCTTGCTTAATTTCCTTCCTACTGTCTTTATATTCCTCAAGTGCTTCATCTGTTCCTAGCCTTCCAGCCCTTACAAATGCTTCCTTTTTCTTTTTGACTAGGCTCACGATATCCCGTGTTATCCAAGCTTCCCGAAACTTGCCAAACTTGTCTTTCTTCCTCACAGGAACATGCTGGTCCTGGATTCTAATCAGCTGACGTTTGAAAGACTCCCACATGTCAGATGTTGATTTACCCTCAAACAGCCGCCCCCAATCTAAATTCTTCAGTTCCTGCCTAATATTGTTATAATTAGCCTTCCCCCATTTAGCACCTTCACCCGAGGACTACTCTTATCCTTATCCACAAGTACCTTAAATCTTATGGAATTATGGTCACTGTTCCTGAAATGCTCCCCCACTGAAACTTCGACCACCTGGCCGGGCTCATTCCCCAATACCAGATCCATTATGGCCCCATCCCTAGTTGGACTATCTACATATTGTTTCAAGAATCCCTCCTGGATGCTCCTTACAAATTCTGCCCCATCCAAGCTCCTAGCACTAAGTGAGTCCCAGTTAATATTGGGGAAGTTAAAATCACCCACCACCACAAACCTGTTACCTTTACATCTTTCCAAAATCTGTCTACATATCTGCTCCTCTACCTCCCGCTGGCTGTTGGGAGGCCTGTAGTAAACCCCCAACATCGTGACTGCACCCTTCCTATTCCTGAGCTCCACCCATATTGCCTCGCTGCATGACCCCTCTGAGGTGTCCTCCCGCAGTACAGCTGTGATATTCTCCTTAACCAGTAATGCAACTCTCCCACCCCCCTTACATCCCCCTCTATCCCGCCTGAAGCTTCTAAAGCCTGGAACATTTAGCTGCCGATCCTGCCCTTCCCTCAACCAAGTCTCTGTAATAGCAACAACATCATATTTCCAAGTACTAATCCAAGCTCTAAGTTCATCTGCCTTACCTGTTATACTTCTCGCATTGAAACAAATGCACTTCAGACCACCAGTCCCGCTGTGCTCAGCAACATCTCCCTGCCTGTCTTCCTCTTAGTCCCACTGGCCTTATTTACTATGTCCTCCTCATTTATTTCACTAGCTGTCCTACTGCTGCATTGATGCTGCACTAGTCGCTCACACTGAAACTCAGCTACAAAGACTCATGGACTGTCTCTCCCGTGCCTGTAACTTGTTATCCTTGACTATAAGCGTCAAGAAGAATGCGACCATGGGACAAGGCATTGCATCTCCATCCCCGATCAAACATATAAGATCCTGAGGGGTCTTGACAGGGTGGATGTGGAAAGGATGTTTCCTCTTGTGGGAGAATCTCAAACTCGGGGTCACTGTTTAAAAATAAGGGGTCGTCCATTTGAGACAGAGATGAGGAGAATTTTTTTCTCTCAGATGGTTGTGAGTCTTTGAAACTCTTCCTCAAAAGGCAGTGGAAGCAGAGTCTTTGAATATTTTTAAGGCAAAGGTAGGTAGATTCTTGATAAGCAAGGGGGTGAAAGTTATCAGATGTAGGTGGGAATGTGGAGTTGAGGTTACAATTAGATCAGCCATGATATTGTTGAATGGAGGAGCAGGCTCGAGGGCTGAGTGGCCTACTCCTGCTCCTAATTCGTATGTTCGTATGTAAATAACACCCCACTGGAAGTGCTTAGCAAATTATGCTACGTTGGGTCCACGGTGAGAGCCAATCTGTCCCTTGATACAGAGCTCAATACACGCATAGGGAAAGCATCTACCACATTTGACTGACTTGCGAAACATACATGGGATAACACCAAGCTAACCCTTAGGACCAAGCTCATGGTTTATAAGGCCTGTGCTCTCAGCACCTTGCTGTATGGCTGTGAAACATGGGCGACTTACAGCTACCAGGAAAAGAAGCTCAATAATTTCCATCTTTGCTGTCTCCAGTGCATTATGGGTATATCCTGTGTCAAGAAAACACAATATGTCAAATAAGGGATTATTAATTCATCAGTTGGAAACATACATAACATTTTTAATGGGAAAAATCCTGCAGTGAATCTTTAAAACAATTAGCAGCCAAGATGGCCACTGCAATTTGCATCTGAAATACCTTTTCACATTCCAAAAACCCACACAGAGACACAGGTCTGAGCAGCCTAGACCCAGAACAATGGCTTGCTTTAAGTGATTGAATTACCTAAGATTGCTTTATTAGCATGACATTCAAGGCAATCCTAACACCTTGACTTTGAAAGACCCCTTCCAAGTAAATATTAGCATCCTGGGGCCTGGGAAGCCAATTCCAAACCTTGAATATCATTAGATGGTTCCAGTGAATACACAGAGGCTGTCCTGTAACAGTCTGTCCATCTCTGTGAAAGCAAAACAATTCCTTGAACAAAGACAGACAGGCAGTAACTCAGATTGTGCAGCAGCAGGAAGGCTGTGTGCCTTATTCCCTCTTTCTCTCTCCAGATAACACAAGTTTGAAACCCATCAGTGACAGTGGACCCTCCAAACCTACGGATTGCTACAGACAGAGACCAGGGGAAGAGAGCCACCTACAAGTCTGCCTCCAAGAAAGCCTTAAGCCAAGCGAGCCAGCCACAAAGTGTACTTTGACCAGCCAAGGACTTCAAGAATACAACTTCATCCAGAAGACCACTGAATCATCCAACTTCACAGACCGTGTATTAATTTCCCCATTTATTCTGGACTCTAATCCAACCACAAAATCTACTTTTCCCTCTGTAATCTATTTGTGTGTGTGTGAGTCTCATGTGAATATGTGCTTAAATGTGTAGTGTAAATTTATTATTTATTAAAATCTGGCAGAACAAAATCACAAATGCAGCAGTCCTCTCAAAGGCAGAGCTCCCAAGTGTGTTGGCACTCATCAAACAGAGGCAGCTGGGGTGGATTGGACATGTCCGCAGAATGGAAGACTGTCACATACCCAAGGACCTTCTGTATGGTGAGGTAGATGGGGCCAGATGACCAGTCGGGTGCCCAAAGCTCTGCTTCAAGGATGCTTGCAAGCGTGACATGAAGGCCCTAAATGTCAGCTAAGCACTTGGGAGTCACTAGCTGGTGAAAGAGGGAAATGGTGACACATTCTGTTGACTGGTGTGCACTACCATGATGACCAGTTGCTTCAGCAACTTGGCAACAGGAGCCAACGTCAAAAACAACAACTGACAGAGTCAACACGTGCAGCACTTGTGGCAGAACCTGCTTCTCAAGGATTGGCCTTCAAAGCCCTCAACAAAGATGCACCAAGAGAAGGCATCCCACATAAATGGATTGTTTGCTGCATGTCCATCATCGTTTGTAGATGGAAGGATGCCAACCTCTAATCGTGTCAACCCCACTAGACGCCTTTCAAAAAGATCTGCTAGAAAAGGAAAAAGGAACACCATAGATGCACTACTCATTGATGGAAGGAAATGTGCAGCTATCATGGGTGGGCGCCAAGAGATACAAGTGTTGGGGGTGGCTACAGCAAATGGTATGATAATAAAGGCTCAGAAGTCTGCTAAGCCTTGTGGCAAATGTGGCCTGACTCACCCAAATCACAGTTGTCCGGCAAACCAGGACCAGTGCAAAGCTTGTGGAGTGCGAGGACATTGGGCAAGGCAGTACAGAAGGCCAAGCTCAAATACTGCACACAGAAATGGGAGCAGATCACATGCAAAGAGAACGTCTGTAAGACAGGATGACAAAGAAAACAAAAGGTATGCCAACACACAACAAAAGGCCAAGCAGGTACACCAGGTCAGCAGAGAAACAGACTGCCAAGAGTCCATGGATGAACAGTTCACTTGTGTGAACAGCAAGCAAGCATTTCACATAGTTATTGAGAGGAGTTATAGGGAGGTAGTCACACCTCAGGTAAAAGAAGTAGGTCGATGGGTTACCGTCAGGGGAAGGGGAGGGAACCAGCAGGCAGTGCAGGGATCCCCTGTGGCCGTTTCCCTCAACAACAGGTATACTGTTTTGGATACTGTTGGGGGGGACGACTTACCAGGGGTAAGCAATGGGGTACAGGTCTCTGGCACAGAGTCTGTCCCTGTTGCTCAGAAGGGAAGGGGGAAGAGGAGCAGAGCATTATTCATTGGGGACTCCATAGTTAGGGGAACAGATAGGAGGTTCTGTGGGAATGAGAGAGACTCACGGTTGGTGTGTTGCCTCCCAGGTGCCAGGGTTCGTGATGTCTCGGATCGTGTTTTTGGGATCCTTAAGGGGGAGGGGGAGCAGCCCCAAGTCGTGGTCCACATAGGCACCAACGACATAGGTAGGAAGAGAGATGGGGATTTAAGGCAGAAATTCAGGGAGCTAGGGTGGAAGCTTAGAGCGAGAACAAACAGAGTTGTTATCTCTGGGTTGTTGCCCGTGCCACGTGCTAGCGAAGCGAGGAATAGGGAGAGAGAGGAGTTGAACACGTGGCTGCAAGGATGGTGTAGGAGGGAGGGTTTTGGTTTCCTGGATAATTGGGGCTCTTTCTGGGGTAGGTGGGACCTCTACAAACAGGATGGTCTTCACCTGAACCAGAGGGGTACCAATATCCTGGGGGGGAGATTTGCTAGTGCTCTTCGGGGGGGGTTGAAACTAATTCAGCAGGGGGATGGGAACCGAAATTGTAGTTCCAGTGTACAGGATGTTGAGAGTAGTGAGGTCAGGGATAAGGTTACAAGGACGCAAGAGGACACTGGCAAGTAAGAACTTGGTTTAAAGTGTGTCTACTTCAACGCCAGGAGCATCCGGAATAAGGTGGGTGAGCTTGCAGCATGGGTTGGTACCTGGGATCTCGATGTTGTGGCCATTTCGGAGACATGGGTAGAGCAGGGACAGGAATGGATGTTGCAGGTTCCGGGATTTAGATGTTTCAGTAAGAACAGAGAAGATGGTAAAAGAGGGGGGGGGTGTGGCATTGTTAATCAAGGAGAGTATTACGGCGGCAGAAAGGACGTTTGAGGTCTCGTCTACTGAGGTAGTATGGGCCGAGGTTAGAAACAGGAGAGGAGAAGTCACCCTGTTGGGAGTTTTCTATAGACCTCCGAATAGTTCCAGAGATGCAGAGGAAAGGATAGCGAAGATGATTCTCGACAGGAGCGAGAGTAACAGGGTAGTTGTTATGGGGGACTTTAACTTTCCAAATATTGACTGGCAATACTATAGTTCGAGTACTTTAGATGGGTCAGTTTTTGTCCAGTGTGTGAAGGAGGGTTTTCTGACACAGTATGTAGACAGGCCAACCAGGGGCGATGCCACATTGGATTTGGTACTGGGTAATGAACCCGGTCAGGTGTTAGATTTAGATGTAGGTGAGCACTTTGGTGATAGTGATCACAATTCGGTTAGGTTTACCTGAGCGATGGGCAGGGACAGGTATATACCGCAGGGCAAGAATTATAGCTGGGGGAAAGGAAATTATGATGCGATTAGGCAAGATTTAGGATGCGTAGGATGGGGAAGGAAACTGCAGGGGATGGGCACAATCGAAATGTGGAGCTTATTCAAGGAGCAGCTACTGCGTGTCCTTGATAAGTATGTACCTGTCAGGCAGGGAGGAAGTTGTCGAGCGAGGGAGCCGTGGTTTACTAAAGAAGTTGAAGCGCTTGCCAAGAGGAAGAAGAAGGCTTATGTTAGGATGAGACGTGAAGGCTCAGTTAGGGCGCTTGAGAGTTACAAGCTAGCCAGGAAGGATCTAAAGGGAGAGCTAAGAAGAGCGAGGAGAGGACACGAGAAGTCATTGGCGGATAAGATCAAGGAAAACCTTTCTATAGGTATATCAGGAATAAAAGAATGACTAGAGTTAGATTAGGGCCAATCAAGGATAGTAGTGGGAAGTTGTGTGTGGAATCAAAGGAGATAGGGGAAGCGTTAAATGAATATTTTTCGTCAGTATTTACAGTAGAGAAAGAAAATGTTGTCGAGGAGAATACTGAGATACAGACTACTAGGCTAGATGGGATTGAGGTTCACAAGGAGGAGGTGTTAGCAATTTTGGAAAGTGTGAAAATAGATAAGTCCCCTGGGCCAGATGGGATTTATCCTAGGATTCTCTGGGAAGCCAGGGAGGAGATTGCAGAGCCTTTGTCCTTGATCTTTATGTCGTCATTGTCGACAGGAATAGTGCCGGAAGACTGGAGGATAGCAAATGTTGTCCCCTTGTTCAAGAAGGGGAGTAGAGACAGCCCTGGTAATTATAGACCTGTGAGCCTTACTTCGGTTGTGGGTAAAATGTTGGAAAAGCTTATAAGAGATAGGATTTATAATCATCTTGAAAAGAATAAGTTCATTAGCGATAGTCAGCACGGTTTTGTGAAGGGTAGGTTGTGCCTCACAAACCTTATTGAGTTTTTCGAGAAGGTGACCAAACAGGTGGATGAGGGTAAAGCCGTGGATGTGGTGTATATGGATTTCAGTAAGGCATTTGATAAGGTTCCCCACGGTAGGCTATTGCAGAAAATACGGAAGTATGGGATTGAAGGTGCTTTAGTGCTTTGGATCAGAAATTGGCTAGCTGAAAGAAGACAGAGGGTGGTGGTTGATGGCAAATGTTCATCCTGGAGTTTAGTTACTAGTGGTGTACCGCAAGGATCTGTTTTGGGGCCACTGCTGTTTGTCATTTTTATAAATGACCTGGATGAAGGTGTAGAAGGGTGGGTTAGTAAATTTGTGGATGACACGAAGGTCGGTGGAGTTGTGGATAGTGCCGAAGGATGTTGTAGGTTACAGAGGGACATAGATAGGCTGCAGAGCTGGGCTGAGAGATGGCAAATGGAGTTTAATGCGGAAAAGTGTGAGGTGATTCACTTTGGAAGGAGTAACAGGAATGCAGAGTACTGGGCTAATGGGAAGATTCTTGGTAGTGTAGATGAGCAGAGAGATCTTGGTGTCCAGGTACATAAATCCCTGAAAGTTGCCACCCAGGTTAATAGGGCTGTTAAAAAGGCATATGGTGTGTTAGCTTTTATTAATAGGGGGATCGAGTTTCGGAGCCACGAGGTCATGCTGCGGCTGTACAAAACTCTGGTGCGGCCGCACCTGGAGTATTGCGTGCAGTTCTGGTCACCGCATTATAGGAAGGATGTGGAAGCTTTGGAAAGGGTGCAGAGGAGATTTACTAGGATGTTGCCTGGTATGGAGGGAAGGTCTTATGAGGAAAGGCTGAGGGACTTGAGGTTGTTTTCGTTAGAGAGAAGGAGGAGGAGAGGTGACTTAATAGAGACATATAAGATAATCAGAGGGTTAGATAGGGTGGATAGTGAGAGTCTTTTTCCTCGGATGGTGATGGCAAACACGAGGGGACATAGCTTTAAGTTGAGGGGTGATAGATATCGGACAGATGTCAGAGGTAGTTTCTTTACTCAGAGAGTAGTAGGGGCGTGGAACGCCCTGCCTGCAACAGTAGTAGACTCGCCAACTTTAAGGGCATTTAAGTGGTCATTGGATAGACATATGGATGAAAATGGAATAGTGTAGGTCAGATGGTTTCACAGGTCGGCGCAACATCGAGGGCCGAAGGGCCTGTACTGCGCTGTAATGTTCTATGTTCTATGTTCTATTAACTTGGATCAACATGTCAATGCTATTATGCAATCTGAGGCATTCACCATGATTAAGATCATATGTCCACAGAAGAGTGGCAGGCATAAGCTCACAGTAACAATTGACACCGGAGCAAGTGCAAACATGCTGCCCATCCGTATACGGAAGGACATGTATTTAAAGAAATGCGAATCTATGGTAAGAGCCACCACAGCTTGGCTGCCTATAATGGTTTTCCAATCAAGTGTATTGGAACGATAACCTTGCAGTGCAACAATGGGAGCTCTGAATGGCTACCACAAATGTTTTATATTATGGACACAACTGGACCAGCTATCACAGGACTTCCAGCATGCCAAGATTTATGAATTGCCACAATACATGGATTTAGTAATGCACCGAAGATGGTACAAAATATCCAGGTTGAGTGTAGTAAGTCGGTTCATGCAAAGGACAACACAAAGGCTGGGAGTCTTGACTTGAAGAGGCGATACGACCAGCAGTCTCTCCTCTGGCTTCAGCTCATTGCAGCACATACCCAGAGGTCAGAGGGATTGCCGGTGATTGGTGATGCTGCCAGTCATCATTTTTCTAAGCTTTCCAGACAAAGGAAGATGAAGGCATCATATGACAGGCAAGCAGGACCAGAATTAGCTCAATTGCGAGAAGGACAGAAGGTAAGAGTCCTCAATCATGAGTCAGGACCTTGGTATCCTGTAGAGTTTATTAGGATATGTGACCAGCCCAGACCGTACGAGGTCCAGACACCCAATGGTGCGATTCTCAGATGGCACCAAAGTCAACTTAGAGAGCTGTATGACAACACTACATGTGACAACCCTGTAGCATCGTGGACACGTTCAAAGACAATGTCTGAAGGTGAACGTACGGAGGCTACGAGCACAGAGGAAGAACATGCTAACCAGAGTTCTGAGGCACCAGAATCTCATAGGAGTCTCCAAGATGAGCTCAGCTCTGGGAAGAGGTTTACGATAACAAGTTTGGGATGAATAACCAAACCACATAATTGTAAATAACCTTTTGTTTTAATCATGTACAGTTAGTCCGAACCGCAACATTATTTTATATTGTACATATGTTTCTATCTTTGGAAAAAAGGGGAAATGGTGTGGGATGACCTTAAGAGGACCACCTTAAGAAGCTGTCAGTGAAGATCACTGGAGGAAGTCACAAATAACCAGAGAGTTATGGGTGTGGTCTGACACAGTATGTTGTATATTGGTGTTCTCCTGCAGTAGCTGTATGTATATATATGTTCTAGTTAAGTTATAAGAAAAGCACACATTTTCTTAGAGTCTTGTGAATCTTACAATAGTTCACATACCAAAGGAACAAGTATATTACAACTACCCTGTTAGACTATGGGCTGAATTTTAAACGCGCGCCTTGCTCCTTGGCGGCGCACTTTCAACTCAGTGGCGCTGAGGAACCCCCGCGATATTACACGGGGGCTCATTTAAATAGTGGGGGAGGAGTGGCCACCCCCAATGACATAGAGGTGTGGAGTTCCGAAGGCGCGGGAGTTGTGTTCAGAGTCGGCAAAATCGGCGCAGGACATCCGCCGTCTACAGGTAAGTTTATTTGCATCTCATTTAGGTTCATTTGATTTTACAGTTGAAGGTCCCCCTTCCGCCAGTAATATGTGGCAGGCCCTTCTCGACGTCGCGGGTCAAGGCGGGCCTCTCCCCACAAAATTTTACCGGCCCCTGCACCACGACCCGCGGCATCCAGAGGCCGATAGAATTCAGCCCTATGTGTCAGAGCTTTGAGAAAGATTCTGAAAAGCTTGTAAACTGGCCAGAGAACGTCTCAAGGCTTCTCAGCAGGTTATGAAAGCCCAAGTGGATAGAAAAGCTTAGGCACGCAGTTTTCAATCCAGAGACAGCTAGTCTTGCTGCCTTTTCCTGGTGCACAATTGAAAGCTAGATTTAATGGGCCATCCTGTATCAAAAGGAACTCAGTGAGGTGAACTATGTAGTTAGTACCCTAGACAGATGGAAAAGTCAAAGGGTGTGTCATGTGAATATGCTGAAGAGGTACTATGACCGTGGGCATAGGCAGCTAGTAGGTGTAACACAGGTGGTAGAGAATGTAGATGGTGATTGTTATGAATGCTGGACTTTGTAACATGATTATGTTTTAAAAACTGTGATTTTTAAAAGCTTAAGATGAAGTCCGAGAAGTCAGGTGACCTCACATCCACTCTGTTTAAGGACAAGACAGAAATCTAGATTACCAGGATAACAGAGAACACAGGTCAAAGACCTTTTTTGAAAAACAGAGACTGCATGGTTAACACCGGAAGAACAATGGGTTTTACCCTCTTAGACTTTCGGATTATAAACAAGGAGCCAGTGATTCTGAAGATACAAATGTACCGGGCAGCTGTCAAAACCTGGAAACAATGGAAGGCCCAGGTGGCTCAGCTGAAATCAGACATCTGGACTTTACATATTGGAAAAGCACAATAAGTATTGGCGTTTGATTCCCAATAAATTTAACAGATTTTCTGAAGGCAAACAGGCTGTACAGAAGACCAGCAGTGGCAGCCTCAGAGCAGGCTCTAAGAAAGGAAGACAACCAGTGGTAGCAGCCTCAAGAGAGAGAGAGGGAACACTGACTCTCAGAGAATACAGACACAGCAAAAGTCTCCGAAGACTTGAACCTGTTTTAAAAGTTCAGGTTTGTGGTGAAGTAAAAGCCCAAGAGGATCACCAGAAATCGCCTTATTCATGGACAACCAGGTCGAAAGTGCTTGGAGAAGTGAGCGAAGAGGACATTGATTTTGAAAAGGTCTGGGAGATCCAACCATTGCAACTGGGACGAGTTTGGGACCTCTAACCGCAATGATTTTGCCATCGAAGAGGACTGTGTAATTGTGGTGTGAGGTTTTCAAGTATCGTAATAAGAAAACAAAATAACATTCTTTGTAATTTGGGATATCGGCTACTTACAAAGTACTCTTTAGTTCATGGGGATTTCTTTTAATTTAGTCTTAAAACGTGAAATCTGGTCGTGTAATTCTTTAAATTGGTCTGGGGGTTCATATCTCGTATTTTAATGTGAACGGTCTTACTGAGGTTGTAACAGTGATACAGGTGCATTTGATGAACCAGATGATGGCCGGAATTTCACACCACCCCAGTGGGTCAGATGGTGGCGTGGATGTGGCGTAAAATTGAGCGGCAGGCTCCGGGAGGCCTACCCGCCCCACTTCCGCCTCTGAACCAGTTTACGGCGTTGGGCAGGGGGTGGGAAACGGCCCGCCCGAGGCCAATCAAGGCCCTTAAGTGGCCACTTAACGGCCACTTAAGGGCCCTCGCCCACCTCCACGGGTATTTTACCCATGGCAGGCGGGTGTGCTGGGACGTGAAAGGCCGCCCAGCGATAGCTGCCGGCCTTTCCGCGCCCCGGTGGGGGGACATGGCAGTTGGGCACAGGGTGCCTGATTGAGGGCCGTCCCCACCTCCCAACCCACTCCCGGGACCCAAAACACCCCCCCTCCCCCAAAACGACCACTCTAGCCTCACCAGGGAAGGACCAATCTCCCTGGTGAGGCATGGCCCTACTTACTTTCCTTCCTCAATCCATGGCGTGGGCTGGGCTGCAGTCCCAGCAGTGGCAACCGCTCCCGGTGGCGCTGCTGGGACTAAGAGCTGCCGGCCCGCTGATTGGCCAGCAGCTCACTGAGGCGGGACCTCCACCCTCAAGTGGGTGGAAGTCCCACCTCGGGACAATTAAAGCCTGGGGACCCGTGAAATACGGCACGGATCACCGGGTTAGGCGGAAGTGGGTTCACCACCGACTTTCACGTCGGAGTCTGGCTCCTGTCCATCCACCGTAAAATTCCAGCCAATGAGTCTGAGACTGAGTGTTTCCAGATTGAAACTCCTGTGTTGATGCTGGTGAACACAGAGGTGTTAGAGGGTCTGAATGAGGTGCTGCAACTTCTATCTAAGCAACAGCGGAAAGACATAACTGACCTATTGAGGGAGTATGAGCTTGTACGTGCAGATAAGCCAGGTTGTACTTGTCTAGCTATTCATGAGGTTCATGTAAGTCCTTACACCCTTTCTTGAATAATGGTGTCATATTTGCCACTCTCCAATCTTCTGGCACCTCCCCGGTACCCAGGGAAAATGACGGCAAACCCTTCCAGTATTTCCACCTCCACTTCCTTTAGCAACCTGGGATGCAAGCCATCATGACCGGGTGGCTTAAGCATAGCCAGCTTTTTTGTACCCCCCCACCCCTCTCAATTTTTACTTTATCAATTGCTTCTACTTCCTCTGCTTCTACTGATATTTTGTCAGGTTCCTCTTCCTTAGTGAACACTGATACAAAGTACTCGTTATGTGTATAGCCTTACCCTGTGTCTCTAAGCGGATATTATCTCTTGTCCCTAATAGGACCCACTCCACCTCTTACTACACGCTTACTACTTACATGCCGGTAGAAGATTTTTCAGTTCCCTTTTACGTATTCTCTTCTCATGTTCTCTCTTTGCCAGTCCTATTTTCCTCCTCACCTCCCCTTTCAACTGATTGTATATGGCCTGGTACTTGAAAAATGCACCTGACATGCATCCTACACCTTTCTTGACTCATCATAATCTCTATCTCCCTCTTCATCCAAGGAGCATGGTTCACTTACCTTTTGCCCTTGTTGGAATGTACCTAGCCTGTACCTGAAGCACCTCTTCCTTAAAGATAACCCAATGTTCGCTAAAGCTTTTCTTGTCAGTCTTTGGTTCCATTTTACCCTGGCTAGATCTTTTCTCATCATGTTGAAATTAGCCCTCTTCCAATCTCGACGTTCTACCTTATTTTGTTCCTTGCTTTTCTGCATTACTAGTCAAAACGTTACGACATGATAATCACTCTTACCCAGGTGCTCCCTGACAGACTCTTGGTCCACTTCGCCCACCTCATTTCCCAGCACCAGATCCAGCAATGCCTCCTATCTAGGTGGGCTGATCAAGGAAGTTTTCCTGAACACATTTCAGAAATTCCTCCCCCTCCTTACCCTTTACATTATCCTAATCGATATTAGGGTAATTGAAGTCACCCAAGATCACCAATCTATAGTTCTTGCACATCTCTGTGATTTCCCTGCAGATTTGTTCCTCTATCTCTCTCTCACTATTTGCAGGCCTATAGAATACACCTAGTAGCATGATCATACCCTTTTGCTTGTCAACTCTAACCAAATGGATTCTGCCCTTGTCCTCCTTAAGGACATCCCTCCAATACTGCAATGTCTTCCCTAATCAGTACTGCCACCCACCTCTCTTTTTTCCTTCTCTTTTCTGAGTGCTTTATATCCTTGTATAATAAGCACCTAGTCCTCAACATTTTTAAGCCACGTTTCTGTTATTGCCACTACATCATATTCCAATACTGCTATTTGTGTTTGTAGCTCACCAAACTTATTAATCACACTTTTGTGTGTTTACATGCATGTATTGTAATCCTGTCTAAAGGCCGGCTTGGGTCTGCAAATGAAACCTTACCCGAGCCCGACAGAACCACATCCGATCCAAGCCCGACCCGTCCCAAGTCCTTTCATTTTTTCCCGTGCCCGACCCGACCTGACCACCAGAATGTTCAGCTAACCTAGCTTCCATTTTTCACTTTTTAAGCTTGTGAAGATAAGCAACAAAAACTGTAACTGGACTTGAAAGGTTGTTTAAAAAGTACATTAAGATTGGAGCCACATACCGGAGGTGGTGATAAAGTGTGTCCGACCCGGCCCAACCCGACCCGAGCCTGAGCCCGACACATGTCGTCGGGTCCCATCGGGTTCGGGTCGGGTAGTCATGCTCTAATCCTGTCTTTGCATTCCTCGTAGTCTTTCTCAGTCCACTCCCATCTAATACCGAACTATTCCCTTCTCTAGTACTGTCCAACACTCTCACATTATGCACCTTATTCCATTTTTCTACTTCTATATGCTGGTGCCCAGACCCTGCCAATTTAATTTAAATCCTCCCCAACCACACTAGTGAATCTCCCTGCGAGGCCATTGCTCCCAGTCCCATTGAGGTGCAACCTGTCTCTTTTGAATAGGTGCCTTCTGCCTCAGAACTGGTCCCGATACCCCAAGCATCTGAAGCCCTTCATCCTGCACCATGCTTCAAGCCACGCATTGATCCTCCCTATCTTCCTATTTTTACTCTCTCTAGCGCGTGGCACTGGGAGTAATCCAGAGGTTACTACCTTTGAGGTCCTACTTTTTAATTTCCTCCTTATCTCCTGAAAATCTGACCATAGAATCTCAATATCTGCCCTTGCTATGTCATTGGTACCAACGTGTACAACAACTTCTGGCTCACTCTCTTCCCCCTGTAGAATATCCTGCACCCTCTCTGTGATATCCTTTACCCTGGCACCAGAGAGGCAACACACCATGCGGGACTCACGATAACAGTTACAGAAATGCCTATCTGTCCCCCTGACTATGGAATCACCTATGACAACTGCATTTCTGCACTTTGCTGCTCCCTCCTGTATAGTCCCATGCCCAATTTTGCCTTTGTCTTGCCTGCATTCCTTCAGGATGTTGTCACTCCCAGCAGTCTCCAAAGCTGAGTAATGGTTTGAGAGTAGCACACACCCCGAAGTCTCCTGCACTTCCTGCCTCTTCCTACTCTTTCAGATGACTACCCAACTACTATCCTGAACTCCTACTGCCTGTGGGTGACTATCTTCTGGAACGTACGAACCAGGAACCTCTCCTGCTCGCTGATGCTCCGCAGTGATTCCAGCTGCCCCTTCAAGCTGGGAAATCCTGAGCTCGAGCTGAAGCAGCTGGAGACACTTCCTACACAAGTGGTCGCCCAAGACATATGATGTGTCCTGGAGTTCCCACATGGTGCAGGAATTGCAAGTAATAGGTCGTAGCTGCCCATCCATGATCTAAAACACCCCTTATTCCCTTTTCAAACAATCTATTTAGTACCCTGTTTAAATTATGCATTTTAATTAATACCTCTTGAGCTGCTCTGTGTTTATACTCTTAGTACAACACTTACTATTATACTAACACCGATTGAATATATTTAATTTCCCAGCTCTTAATTTGAACCAATATCTACTTTACAGAGAGAAAAGAGATATATACCACCAACTAATCACTCATTTTCTTCCCTGTGAGGTCACATTTTGATTAACTTTCGGACGTAGTCGGTTGGCACCTTGCCCTCGAACCCGGTCTATTATCCTGCTGCGGTCTCACTGTGCTCTTCCCCTACGTTTGCTTCTTTATCCTGCTGCCAGTCTCGCTGTGCTCCCTCTCAGTCCCACTCCTTTATCCTGCCGTTGGCCTCAGAGTACTCTTCCCCAAGGCCCATTCCTTTATCCTGCTGCTGGTCTCACTGTGTTCTCTCTCAGTCCTGCTCCTTTATGTTGCAGTCATCTTGCTGTACTCTCACCCTCAGCCCGCTCCTTCATCCCACAGCCATATATAATAGGCTATTTGTTTAAAATGTTCTTGATATTAAGAACCTATTGTATTTTTGAACTGTTGTAAAGAAAACCTTATTGTGGTAAGGCATTCTTTCTCCCAAGGGGGAAGTGTGATGGAGTCTGCGGTGCGGGACTGGTGGAGGAGCATGTGCAGACCATTATCTGAAGAGATAACTTGCTAAATGAACTGTTAGGTTAGGATTTTGGATTCAAAGCTTGTATTTTTTCTGAGTCTGTCTTTTTTTTATTCATTCATGGGATGTAGACGTCGCTGGCTAGGACAGCATTTATCGCCCATTCCTAATTGCCCTTGAGAAGGTGGTGGTGAGCTGCCTTCTTGAACCGCTGCAGTCCATGTGGGATAGGTACACCCACAGTGCTGTTAGGAAGGGAGTTCCATGATTTTGACCCAGCAACAGTGAAGGAACAGCGATATAGTTCCAAGTCAGGATGGTGTGTGGCTTGGAGGGGAACTTGCAGGTGGTGGTTTTCCCATGCATTTGCTGCCCTTGTTCTAGGTGGTAGAAGTCACGGGTTTGGAAGGTGCTGTCGAAGGAGCCTTGGTGTGTTGCTGCAATGCATCTTGTAGATGGTACACACTGCTGCCACTGTGCGTCGGTGGTGGAGGGAGTGAATGTTTGTAGATGGGGTGCCAATCAAGTGGGCTGCTTTGTCCTGGATGGTGTCGAGCTTCTTGAGTGTTGTTGAAGCTGCACCCATCAAGGCAAGTGGAGAGTATTCCATCACACTCCTGACTTGTGCCTTGTAGATGGTGGACAGGCTTTGGGGAGTCAGGAGGTGAGTTACTCGCTGCAGGATTCCTAGCCTCTGACCTGTTCTTGTAGCCATTGTATCTATATGGCCACTCCAGTTCAGTTTCTGGTCAATGGTAACCCCCCAGAATGCTGATGGTTCGGGATTCAGCGATCGTAATGCCATTGAATGTCAAGGAGAGATGGTTAGATTCCCTCTTGCTTGAGATAGTCATTGCCTGGCACTTATGTGGCATGAATGTTACTTGCCACTTATCAGCCCAAGCCTGGATATTGTCCAGGTCTTGCTGCATTTCTACATGGACTGCTTCAGTATCTGAGGAGTTGCAAATGGTGCTGAACATTGTGCAATCATCAGCAAACACTTCTGACCTTATGATTGAAGGAAGGTCATTGATGAAGCAGCTGAAGATGTTTGGGCGTAGGACACTACCCTGAGGAACTCCTGCAGTGATGTCCTGCAGCTGAGATGATTGACCTCCAACAACCACAACCATCTTTCTTTGTGCTAGGTATGACATTTACTGGGTCAGAAACCTAAAGCTCCAGGGGAGACAAAACTGTTTTAACGGGTTTAAAACAAACAGTTTTATGATCAGAGGTGTGAGCAGAGACATGTAAATGGACCTCAGGTTTCAGTTTAGAAAAATACTCTGCGATTATACTTCCTGCGATTGCATGGGAAGGCGCCGTGGGAAAGGGAAGAGGTGTCAGTGGTGATGGAGGAGTGGACCAGGGTGTCGCGGAGGGAACAGTCCCTTCGGAATGTGTTCAACGTTGCAGCCAGTGCCCTCTTTTAACCTTCCACAGGTGAACACGTGTTCAGCAGCAGGAAGGACACCCCACCAGTGCTATTTAAAGGGATCAGCAAGTACTTATAAGTTAGTTGCTGGTTGATTTCTTCTGGCTTTTGCTACAAGACTATAAGTCTTGGGGGCTTTCTATAGTTGTTTCGAGTCGCAGATGTCTACAGGGAGTGGTGTGGCAGGTGCTGACATATTTTTTGTGACTTCAGGACTTCTGCACAAACCAGTTGCTCTGAGCCATAGGTGCAGTAGAAGGTACTCCCCTTGGAATACAGCATGACTTGGAGTACAGTAACATAGTGGTTATGTTACTGGACTAGTAATCCAGAGGCATGGGCTAATGATCTGGAGACATGACCACTAAGGCAGCTGAAGAATTTAAATTCTGGTAATTAAATAATACTTGAAATTGAAAATCTAGTATCATTAATGCTGGGCATGAAACCAAAAGTTGTAAAAACCGACTTGGTTCGCGAATGTCCTTCAGAGAAGGAATTCTGCCATCCTTGCACAGTCTGGCCTATATGTGACTCCAGACCATAGAAATGTGGTTAACTTCTAACTGCCCTCTTAAATGGCCTAGCAAGGCACTACGAAAACGTCTGATCAGAGTAAAACTAAACAGACTGCTTGGCATTGACCTAGGCATTGGACATGACAAAGGCATACCCAGTCCAGTTAACCCTGCAAATTCCTCACTAACATCTGGGGAAAAATTGTGCCAAAATTGGAAGAGCTGTCCCACAGATGAGTGAAGCAACGATCTGACATAGTCATACTCATAGAATCATACCTTTCAGCAAATATCACAGACTCCTCCATCACCATTCCTAGGTATGTTCTGTCCCACGGGCAGGACAGAACCACCAGAGGTATGCAGTTGGTAGGGACTGGTTCTAGGAGTCCTCCACATTGACTCCAGACTCCACGAAGTCTCTTGGCATCAGGTCAAACATCTGCAAGGAAAGAAACCTCCTGCAGATTACCACCTACAGTCCTTCCTCAGCTGATAAATCAGTACGCCTTTATGTTGAACACCTCTTGGAAGTAACACCAAGGGTAGCAAGAACACAGAATGTACTCTAGGTGGGCGACTTCAATGTCCAACATAAGGAGCGGTTTATTAGCACCAGCACTGACAAAGCTGGCTGAGTCCTGAAGGACATAGCTGCTAGACTGGGCGTGTGGCATGTGGTGAGAGTCAACACAAGGAAAAAACTTATTTGACTTTGTAATAAAAACATTTCCTGCTTTTGCCCTGAACTGAAAAATGTTAATTTCCACTCTTCTCTAGTCTTCACGTGGTCTATCTCTGACCCTTCCTTCCCTTTCCTGACTTCTCTGTCTCCATTTCTGGGGATAGACTATCAACCAATATTCATAATAAGTCCACTGACTCTCATAGCTACCTTGTCTACACTTCCTCACATCTTGCTTTCTGTAAGGACTCGGTTCAATTCTTTCAGTTTCTCCATCTCTGTCACATTTGTTCAGACGATGCAACCTTCCATACTAGCAATTCAAATATGTCTTCCTTTCTCCTCAACCAAGGACTCCACCCCCACCGTGGTTGACAGAGCCCTCGACCATGTCTGTTCTATTTCACGCATTCTGCTGTCATTCCTTTCCCTCCCTTCCAGAAACATAATAGGGTTCTCCCTGCCCTCACACCACCAGCCTCCCTATTCAATGGATCGTCTGCTGCCACTACTGCCACCTCCAGCGTGATGGCATTACCAAACACATCTTCTCCTCCCCTCCCCTTTCAGCATTCTGTAGGGACCATTCCCGCTGTGATACCCGAGTCCACTCATCAGTCACCTCGGCCACCCCCTCCCCTTCCTACAGTACTTGGCCATGCAAGCGCAGGAGATGCAACACCTGCCCTTTTACCTCCTCCTGCTCAATGTCCAAGGCCACAAAAACACCTTCCAGGTGTAACCATGATTTACTTGTATTTCTTTCAATTTATTATACTATACTCGCTGCTCACAATGTGGTCTCCCTGACATTGGAGAGACCAAACACAGACTGGGTGACCACTTTGTGGAACACCTCCACTCAGTCCACAAGAATGACACTGAGCTTCCAGTCACCTGTCATTTTAATTCTCTACCTTGTTCCCACTTTGACCTTTCTGTCCTTGGCCTGCTGCAGTTTTCCAATGAAACTCAACGCAAGCTCGAGGAACAGCACCTCATCTTTCGATTGGACACTTTACAGCCTTCCGGGCTCAGCATTGAATTCAATAATTTTGGATGATAAGCTCTGCCCCTATTTTGTTTCGTGTTTCTTTGATGATTTGTTTTTTTTCTCGCATTTTTCACTTATTTCCTTTTCTTTGCTTTTGGATGGCAGCTATTCTGCATCCTGCCTTTCACATATCCAGACACATCTTTTGTTTCTTTACTTGTTTCATTACCACTCCTTTTGATCTTGCACCATGAAATCTTTTGTCATTTAATCTTTCCTGACCTGCACCCTGTTACAGACCTTCTCTTTTGTTCGTTTTCCTACCCTCCCCCCTTTCACCTGCTTAAAGCTCTATTACATTTTTTAACGTTTCCCAGTTCTAATGAAAGGTCACAAACCTGAAAGGTTAACTCTGTTTCTTTCTCCACAGATGCTCTGTATTTCCAAAATTCTAAAGCCAGATTGATTCTATTGAAAGTGGTTGTGAGTTGTTGATCTACTGTGGTCATCGCTGGAAGAAAGAGGAGTTTGAAACTCCGGGTGTTGGACTGTTTTCCTTTCCTCATCGGACCCTGGAAGATTGTGCGTTGACTTTCATCAGAGGATTGTTCATCAGGAAGTGTAAATTTTCAAGGACTCTAATTTTTTCTATTTTAAATGTTGTTTATACCTTTATAGTGTTTAAGAATTTAGTTTTTCTAATTAAACAGTTAATTTATTGATTTAAAGACACCTGGTTTGGTTAGCCTCATTCTGGGGTTAATAGATGGTACAATTTGGATGGGTCTTTCTTTAATTTGGAAAGTTTAAGATGATATGTTAGGCGATCTGTGGAGGGACGAGATTGAATTAACAGTGCGTTTCTCCCACCATAATCAGAATCCTATATTTTGGTTGGGGCCTTTGATTGGAGCGGTCGGTCATAACAATATATATTGGCCTTGCCAGCAATGACGACATCCCATGAATGAATAAAAAAATGAACAGATACCATGCAGAGCAGGACAAGCTGCTGAAAGATGGAGGAGTTGGAGGAGGAGAAGGCCTCTCAGCAAGAAGGCATATCCACCCAAGGTATTCAACGAACAATTCTCCGAACTGAAGTGAGGTTCAGTAAAGACATCCTCATTGAAAGCTTCCACCTGCTCAGCCACAACTGCAACCCTCCAAGGAGGCAAGGAGTGCATTGCCAGTAGTTGTGTCCATGGTGATGAATGCGTTTGGATGCTTTCAGGCTGGAGCTGGAGATGTTTGCAACTTCTTGCAGTTTGCCATCATCTGTTGTGTAAGGGAGGCCATTGAGGCTCTCTATTTAATAAGAGCTATCTACACTTCATTCAGTCTTGCCAGAGGCAAGCAGGCTGTGCGAGCATGTGACTTCACTAGGATTTTAAGGTTTCCCCATGGTGCAGGAATCCATTGACTTCACATACAAAGCTTTGTGGGCACCACAAAGGGATTCCACTCCCTCAACATCCAGTTGTTGTGTGATCAAAGGCCATCATGAGAGGACAGCTCTTGACACCAGCTATACGATGACCAGCTGAGGAGCAGGAGCTTGTGGAGATACACAAGAAGAGGGAGCGTGAGGATGATGATGAGGAGAAATATGAGGAAGAGGAAGGCAGAAGTCAACCTGGACAGGCCGGGCTGTCCATGAAGAACTCTTCTGAGTGTGATACCAGTAACTGCAATCCCAATTCCACATTCACCAACAGTCCCACAATGCACCTTCCCTCTGCCATTTACCATTACACCATTCACCTGGTAGCAATGCAAAAATAAAAGCCACTACAAAATAAATATTTCAAAACAAATTTATAAATGAAATCTTGTCATATTGCATACAAAAGTCAACTAATCAGCCTTATACATTCCTTAGTGCTCGTCTTCAGAGTGCCTTTGCCTGTCTTAGTGCTCATGGCAGTGCAGCACGGCTGGTGGAAGGCTGTTGACTTTCACTTGAGGAGACTACAGCTAGCCTTGGAGGACGGCCTCAAGAGCTGTGCGCCTGGAAGACCCACTGTAAACTCTATCATTTTGGTAGGGGCAGGAGCAGTGTGGGCTGGTTGCTTGATAGACAACAGCAAGGGCACTGGCAGAGTGACAGGGGTGGGAGGACGAATGCAGTCTTCCTGAGAGAGGTCAGCAGTTTTGTGCTCCAGGGAGTCATTGCCACTTCCTTGGGACCACGACTCAGCAATGTTAGTAATTTGTTGGAGGACAGATTGCTGGACTGCTGTGACAGCCTGAAAACCCATTTACACACTGTAATCTACAGCCTCACAGCTCCAGCGACCTGGGTTCGGTTCTGGGAACTGCCTGTGTGGAGTTTGCAAGTTCTCCCTGTAACTGTGTGGGTTTCTGCTGGGTGCTCTGGTTTTCTCCCACAGCCAAAGACTTACAGGTTGATAGGTAAATTGGCCATTATGAATTGCCCCTAGTGTAGGTAGGATAATGGTGGGGATGTGGTAGGGAATATGGGATTAATGTAGGATTAGTACAAATGGGTGATTGTTGGTCAGCACAGACTTGGTGGGCCGAAGGGCCTGTTTCAGTGCTGTATCTCTCTATGTTTCTGACGCATCAATCATTGTGATGGCAAGCAGATTGTTAATGCCCATAGAGCAATGCTATTCACAAACAGAGACAGAAGCACTTTCAATCACATGGGGTATCTTACACATTAAGCGGGATTAAAGTAATAACTGATCATATACCACTAGTGAGCTTGTTCAACAATCCACAGAGCAAACCATGTACTCAAATAGAATGTTGGATACTCGAACTACAAGAGTACACACTCCAAGTTGAGTATCAGCCAGGCAAGCTCAACCCAACGGGCTTTCTTTTGTGACATCCGTTGCCAACAGTCAATTCTACTAGTCGTGACGAAAAAGTTGCTGAACAACATCTTAACTACGTAAGCATAAATGCGGTGCTGAAGTCACTAAATATATCTGACATCAAAGCAGCAACAAAGCAAGATGAGGCTTTGCAACTATGTATGGAATCATGAAACTGGAAAGACGTGATTGAGAAAGCATTTACGAACAAAAATGCTCATACACTGCAAGGTCTTCACAATGTTCAAAATGAGCTAACAGTTACAACCACATCTGATCTCATATCACTCAACAACTGTATTGTCATTTCACACTCATGAGGGAATGTGTTGTCAACATAGCACATGAAGGACACCAGGGAATAGTCACGACCAAACAACTCCTTAGGGAAAAGCTATGGTTCCTAGGAATGACCGTATGGTAAACCACAAAATTAATCTATGTTTGCCATGTCAAGCAACCATAATATCAAATCTTCATGATCCTCTTAAGATGTCCAAACTACCTCCAGGACCATGGACTGAAGTCAGTCAGCATTGATTTCGCAGATTTGTCTACTGATGAACACCTACTTGTTGTCACTGACTACTACAGCAGATTCCCAATCGTGGAATCAGTTATGTCAACTTCAACGAAAACAGTCATCCCAACACTTGACTAGATCTTCGCTTCGTTAGGAATCCCTCAAATAGTAAGAACTGACAATGGAGCCCCATTCAACAGCGATGAGTTCAGTAAATTTGCGAACTACCTAGGATTCACTCACAGGAAAATCACCTCCAGTTGGCCAAAAGCCAATGGTGAAGTCGAGAGATTTTTGCAAACCTTGGAAAAAGTGATATGTACAGCTACGGTTGAGAGCAAGTCATGGAAGCACGAGCTATATTCACTTTCTTCGTAATTACAGAGCAATACCTCACTTGACTACTGGAAAACTCCAGCTACACTCATCTTTGCACATCCTACGCACACACGTCTATCTGAGCTACCCTGCGGAGCTACTGATCAACATGTACGCGAACATGATCGAGAACAGAAGGATCAAATTAAAGTACATGCCAAGTGAAACATGCAACTTAGAGCTTTTGTTTATTCAGCCATGGGATGTGGGCATTGCTGGCATGGCCAGTATTTATTGCCCTTTCCTAATTTCCCTTGAGAAGGTGGTGGTGAGCTGCCTTCTTGAACCACTGCAGTGCACGTGGGGTAGGTACACCCACAGTGCTGTTAGGAAGGAAGTTCCAGGATTTTGACCCAGGGACAGTGAAGGAACTTATGCCAGGAGATAAAGCACTTGTGAAACGTAATGGTCATATTGGAAAACAAACAACTCCTTATGACATCCAACCATTTGTCGTGTCCAATACATAAGGATCAATGATCACTTCTAAGCGTGGTTCACAAATCATCACAAGAAATGTGTCATTCTTCAAAGCACTGAAAACCACTCGCAAGCATTGAATCCGATTCTGACATCGACACCTCAGATGAAGAACATGAGTCAAATGAGACTACATCTGATGTCAGACGACATCCTACTGGTGAGAGAAAACGTCCACCATAATTAAGTGACTATGTTATGAAATGAACTTTTTACGTTTAAGTTTATCATTTACATTTTTAGAAACAGACAATTGAAACATCTCTCATTTACTCAGAAGGGGAAAGATGTAGTGTTGTAGTGTTTTGAAATTGCAATTGCATTGTGTATTCTAGAGGTTGCTGTAGAACACATATGCTAGCAAAGTGAAAGTGAAACTAAGACAGAATAAAAGAGAAGCTTTTATGATCAACTGCTGCAGTCTTTGTCTCTCAATCTTTGCCTCATATCTAATACCAAACTTGGCTAAGCCCCACTCCAGTCCCGAGGTCATCACAGGGACCAGCAGTTGGACCTCTCAGGAGAAGTGTGGTAGGCATGGTAGGCTGCTCGAAGAAGGTCTTACCCAATCTATAGCATCTAGTCACTTTCATGGAATTGCCTGAGGAGATGCATGAGGAGGCTGCACTCTTGAGAGAGACTTATATAGACAGACCACTACAATTCCTTGGCAAACAGAACCGCCATGCCAAAACTAACAAGCAACAAGACCACGTGAAATTGAAAAGTTAAATTCGGGCAATTTTTTCCATGTAAAACTATTGCTGCATGATCCAATTTCTAGCCTCTTAAATTCTAATTACACAATGCAATGGGGTGGGCTGCAAACCAACTTAAAGAGTGCTTTATGGACTCATGCAACATTTGGACTCACTGATGTATGACTGTAACCATTACTAAGCTAACAGCTACACATTTATCAGTGCATCTTTGTAAGATTATGGATCCAATCACTTAAATGGTACTAACAATGAAAATAAATGATATGCAAAATATAGGGAAGGTGCAATCGAAGACTAAATTTGGCTTAAGTGAATTTTCTCCTATTAACCATTAATTTAGAAAGGTATTTAGGACTGGAACTAAAAGCTTTCTGATTATTAGAGGTCAGATTAATGGCATGGGAGAGGTGAGTTTGGTACCAAATGACACAATCTGTAATTACCAGGATTGTAGAAAATGACATGATAATTACAATTAATAGAAAGTCACAAGTAAACTCTGTATAATTATCTATTTTTCAATGAGCTTTTATGCCATTCTTAAACTGTCCAACTAATCAATCACTTTCAAGTTCCCTTCTAAATGAATTCTTGTCTTATTGATGCCACATTATCTCCAATGATTATTGCCTAGGTACCACAATCTATACACTCTCATCAAAAAAAACGCAAATGCAAATGATTTTGGCATATAAAAACTTAACCAGGATATTTAATCAAGAAACACACAGCTGATACTATTGTATATGTTCACTGACCCACTAGAACAGTCTCATTAAATCCATTGCCTGGGATAAGTGAAATATAGAAGAGGCTTTGAGCATAATTCATCTTCTGTGAATGGCTGTATTATGTTCACAAATCTAGGCCAAATTTCAGTACTGTGACAAGAGTTGGTTCAGTAGATTTGAATCTTTTTCATGTTGCATAGGTGCGGTTGATGTTACCTTAGGCTTCCACTTTGATTACTAAGTGACTGTAGCTGAGACTAACCAATTTAATGAGGTTATGTTATTACTCATGCTGTGTGGCCATCTGGAAAAGGTTTGCAAACAGCACATTCCTTGCCAAAGGCCACCTGTAAAACATTAAGTCCCCGCCTGTACTCGAAATATGAGATGGAAATGTTTGGACTACATAATGTTAGATGTGAAAAATTATTGGAGAAGACAGGAAAGAATTCATATATTTAAAAAAAAAATTACAAAGGTCACGTAAACAAGAGTTCAGAGTTTAGAGCTAAGATCTTTCAAACCATGACATGCTGAATCACATAACCACATACCTGTAGACTTTCTTAACATATGGGCCACTAATTACAAGTTGTTTTGTCACTAAGAGAGCAAAGTGTTAAAAGTTTGACCAGAAGTGCATTAATATAAGGTAATGAGAGGAAAATATTTAAATATCAAGTCAGTAAATACAAAATTATGTGAGAGTTAAGAATATAAAAATAGAGAAACAAAAATACTGAATAAAAAACAGGAAATAAAGTTCAACGAAATTAAGAAAGAAACAACTACAGAAAAGAAGGAAAGATAAAGATGTTTAATTCTGAGTTTATGTAGTTCCTGATTGCATTCCTCATGTTTTACCTTGGATTGCACAGAAAGATAGAAAGCAATTAGCTACTGATCCTGATACAGAGACCCGAGTCATTGACAAAACCTATTTGAAAGGAAGTTATATTCAAATTCAATGTGCTACGATGTGGATGTGATTTTAATTTTGTAATACTTCCTTTTCCCACAGGAAATCCAGAGTCTTTCTGATTTACGTCTTAAGCTATCAGAACGGAAAACAATCCCTGTACATTGCTATCAACACGTGGTCAGGGAGTATCTAAGTTAAAGTATGAGATAATGACCTCTGTCCTTCCTGTGGTTGAAACACTACTGTTAATATATATGTGTCGAATGTGAGTGTGTACAGGCTTCATATGGTAAAAATCAAATGTGAATATTTGACATAAAGATACAGAAAAACTAGCTGCCTAATAAAATAATTAGAAACAAGTCGGGAAATTGCTGATATATAATTAAATATATAAAACCAAATCTGTATAAATGAATACCTGTTCTCGGTCTAATTAATGTCTTTGTCCAAGCATAACATTACAAAGCATTTTCCTCTGAACAATCATTACTTTGAAAATTTGAGCCACGTATATGAGATCTAAATGTACACCACAATATTTATATTTAGATACTGACAGTGATAAAGACAGTGAATAAGTGTGCTTTGATTTGTCCGTCTCACCACCGGATCAATAAAGATGGAAAATTATGTAGAACTGGCCTTTTTGCACTGGCAATGAATAAGCTATTTCGTTGTGCCTGTCAAATTAATTGTTTTAAAATTAGGGAGAAAGCATATCACTCGCAGGCAAATTCTACCCAAAAACAAACAGCAATAACAACAGCAGCAAAATAAAATGGGGGTTGAGTAGTTCCGAAGCACAAACACAAATTGAGGTGGAGTCAGACTAGGCAGTAAAACTGTGGATGGAATGAAGCTGTCTAGACAGCAAGGATACAGACAGTGTATCAACATGGAAGAGACCTCCTGGCCTTTTTCAATCAACAATTCAATAGCTAATTGAGTTACAACAAGTATACTGTTCTGGAAACCATGCACATCACTACAGCCAGAGCCATAGAGTAATACTTTTCAGTCCTTACATAAAGAAAATTTAAGTGTGTACATAACACACAGAGTAAGTTCTCCCTGCACCCACCCCCAACCCTGTTGTAAAGCAACTGAAGTGGTGAGTCTGACCTCTTGCTGTATCAGCTTTATTATGCCCGGAAGCAACACCAGCAATCAAAAAGCTGCAGTATCATCATTTGGCTCCATGGTTCTGGTGCCGGGTAACCCAGAAAATGTTCAGTGAATTAGATCAATTTTCTGAAGTCGAAATGGGTAACACTCAATAAACAGATGACTTCTTTCTGCTGCCTACTAGGCCATCAAAAATGCATTTGTGTCTTAGTCAGGATCCCACAGTGATTCCTTCATTTTGTCTCAATCCACCACCTCTGGTAAACATGGAAACATATTGTTACAAAGGTACTTCCATTTCTTGTTAAATTTTGAGGACTTGTGCTTTAAAACTGAAAAATGGATTCCATAGATGCTGGACTTTGTGTTTTTTTTTTAAAAAGAGGTAATCGTAATGTCTTTTGGACTTGATTTGTAAGCAGCCCTTACTGGAAGTCACCTGTCTTCAGATAACCCTGCAGGGGCTTTTTGACTTGGGGGAGATGTTTACAGAGAAGTGACAGGTCAAGACTTATACGGGTCAGGAGGCTTGACTCTTAAGATATTGTTTTGGTTTCACTTTGGACAGTATGTTGGAGTGTGAACTGTCTTGAAGGCAGTTGGAGAAAACTGGCCAAGAGAGCAGTTACCAACAGCACCCTCTTCCATCTCTTTGAAAAACCTGCCAGCTATTCCATCTCATTGAGAAGCTCTTTAAAGTGAGTGTAAGAAATGGAGAAATTGATGCTGCATTCCTCATGAAAGGCCTGCCAGAACCCCTTGATGCTGCATTTTGCCCGGAAAACTTGCCAAACTGATCTTCAACATTGCCTGAAAAGAACTGTTCTAGAAAGATCCCAGTGACAGCCATCGACGTGTATTTGGGACGCCAAACCAGAAAAGGGACAACTGACATCTTTTCATATCTTCTCTTTTTTTCTTCAAGAATTAGTAGGTATTTGGCCAAAGTATTCTTTTTTGTCTTTATTTATGTAGCAGAGCTGTAAACAAAAGAATCTCTATTTTTTCAGTTAACTGGTGTGTGTGTGTGTTTGTGTGTGTGGGGTTAAGGTAAAAGGAAACTTTTATATTTCACTCTGTGTGTTCATGTTTTGCTTTGTCACTGGTTATGTCTCATTTTATAACAAACTGATAATTTTATTGCTTATTAAAGAAACCTGGTTGGTGTATTTTATTTTGGGATAAAGAGTAGAGTCTGTGATTGACCATATCGGTAACCAGGTAAACATTTAAAGATATGTTGTGACCTGTGGAGACGTGGAACTAGAAAAGACAGTGCACTTCTTTTCACCTCGGTTGTAACAATATCCGTATCAGTATTGGTGACTGCTGGAAGGCAGCAGGAGGTGGGGTGGAGGGGAGGGAGATTTGGTGCGACAGCCCCAAAAACAGGAATGGGAATTGCAATGTGCAGTTAACCCACACTCACTGATTACAATGCAGGCAGAACACAAACTTTGTGTTGCCTGCTCATTTCAATGATTTCTGCGCCCAGCCAGCATTAATCATGCTGTTCATTGGCTTGATGCATCAGCTGGGATCACTTAAGGCTAGCCTGCACTGCTTAAAGGGCAGGTGCACTGTGGCTGGATCAGGAGCTGGCAGTCGCGCAGGAAGTGAATCTGGCCTGGGAAACATGATTAAAGAAATGTACAACAGAGGAGAGAGTGGGCTTCAAGATTTTTGGATGCTGCACTGGAGACTTTGGTGGAGGAGGTGGAAAGGATGAGAGATGTCCTATATCTACTGGGGGACAGGAGGTCTCCCGACACACATTCAGAAAGCAGTGGGAGCATATAGGCATAGAGATCAATGCCAGGAGTCAAGCCCTGAGGGCCTGGATCCAGTGCTGCAAGAAGCTCAATGACCTCACATGAGTTATCAAGGTCAGTGATTGCATCTTCAAATACCATTTACTAGCAACTGCACCATTAGCCTCAGCCACTGCTCAAATCACCACATTCCCATTTCTCTTCTCTAAACAATTTTTATCAATCAGGCCTCAATCTAACATTCACATGCATTATCTCACCCTCAGATACTTGGCACTGCTGCAAGCCTCATACTAATATCTTACAGCTTGCATACATTGCCAGGTATTCAGCCATGTCAGTCTGTGCACTGTGGGTATACCTGCCCCACATGGACTGCAGTGGTTCAAGAAGGCGGCTCACCATCACCTTTTCAAGGGCAATTAGGGATGGGCAATAAATGCTGTCCTTGCCAGCGACGCCCACAAAAAAAGAGTCACATCTGTCAAGCAGATTGTTAAACATTCATTGACACACTTCCCTCTCTCTTGAAGGAGAATGTGGCTCACAAACAGAGGCCTCAGGAGCTAAGCGGAGAGGGACAGGCATACCTGCTTGTCCTAACCCCCATGGAGTAGATGGTGCTGGCCACTACTGGGACATCCATTACTGAGGCCTTAGCTAGCAGTGAGGCTGAAACCATTAAAGGTAACAGTAACTTCATAACGGATCCTCTTTCTCACATCCCACACTCTCTTCTGATTTACAAGCTGCAGATGGTGTAAGCATGCATCTCTTACTTTCCCTTCCTCCCCATATCACAACCTCACAATTGTGCCTTTTTCTTTTCAGATATTATAAGAAGTGAAACCAGGCCAGGTAGTGAAGGAACAGCATGAGGACAATGATGAACAACACATACCGTCATTCAAATTCACACTTGCAGTCACCAGCTCAGATATTCACACTGCACATGATTTAGATGCTAGAGGCGGGATCTGCACATGGTGAGGGTTTGCAGTCAAGGTGCCAGTGGCCGGAGGGTGAGGTTGCACATGAGTTCCACTGTGGAGGACTCAGATAAGGACTTCAATGAGGCTGGCTATAGAAAAAGGCTGATGTAAATACAGAACAAAATGCTTGGTGCCTGGTAAATGTCAAGGAGCATGGAGGAGTCCAGCACCAACTTGACATTGCACTTGGAGCCCATCCTTCCAGCATGGAAGTGGTGGACAACTCCATTTGCACATTTGTGGACCCAACAATGATGCAGTCTCTGATGGCCGATGTCGCAGCTTCCACTGCAGCACAAGCAGCAGCCACCCGACATCTGAATGCTGCAGTGTAAGCTCAGACTGCTGTCTTGCAAGTTCAGCTTACTGCCATGTACATTCAGTCTGTTGCCTTCAAGGCTGTGGATTACATTGTGCAAAGGGACTTGAAGGTTGGCATGGCAGTTCCGCAATTTGTTGTTCAACTGATTATTAAGATTACTAAGGCGCAACCCTAGGGGCATGGCAGTGGCTCTATGGACTATAAACTAAAGGCCTGCTACCCGACCCGAACCCAAAGGGACCTGACGACATGTGTTGGGTTCGGGTCTGGTCGGGCCCCTCTTCCAGGTCTGGCTTTCGGGCTCAGGTTGGGTCGGGCCGAGTCTGGGTCGTGCTCGGGTCGGGTCGGGCTGGACACACAGGGTAAGTGCTCTGCCGGTGAGTACTAAAATTAACAAATTTAACTGAGTTGGGAGTCTGGGACGAAACTGAGTCTGTGCAGTGAGCAAGTGACGTCACTATGACGTCATCACGCATGTGTTACAGCTTCGTGGAGCTTCCCAGTCGGAAGGTAAGTAAAGGGATGGTCGGGTTGGGCTCAGGCTCGGGTAGGGTTGAGTAGGGTCAGACTCGGGTCGGGTCGGAGCCGGGACGGGCTTGGGTCCGCTATGGTTCAGTTGGGTTCAGGTCGGGTTCTTTTTCCCAACCTAAGCAGGCCTTTAATATAAACCTTTCGAAGAAGGGTCACTGACCCGAAACGTTAACTCTGCTTCTCTTTCCACAGATGCTGCCAGACCTGCTGAGTGATTCCAGCATTTCTTGTTTTTGTTTAATATAAACCTGTTGTCTTCTCTCAAGAAGATTGCATTCATATTCTTGCCCCTGCCACTCAGACAGTGACATTGCTTTTGCCTGTTAACCAGCCAGGCCAGACTGCTGCAGCCACTGCACAGGGACACTAGGACAGACAAAGGCACATGGAAGAAAGGCACTAAGGGAATGCATAACTGTTATTAGTTGACCTTTTTTGCAATATGGAATGGTTTGATTTACAAATTTTGTTTTGAATGATTATTTTAATGTGCCTTTTATTTTTGCATCTTTGCAAATGCAAATGGTCAATGACAGAAGGACTGTAAGGTGAACAGTGAATTGGGCTGTGGTTACTTGTGTCACAGTCAGATGAGTTCCTCACAGCCAGTTTGGACAGATTAGGGCTGTCTAGGTTACCTCCTCTTCCTGTTCCTCTTCCCTCTCATACTCCTCCTCCTTCTCTTACTCATGCTGCTCCTTCTCAGCTGTTTGCCATATAACTGGTGAAAAGGGCTGTCCGCTCATAATTGTGAGGTTGTGCGAGGTGCAGCACACCACCATGAATCTTGACACCTGTTCTGCTGAGTTCTACAGGGCTTTTCTGAAGCAGTCCAGGTGGAAGCATTGTTTCAACACACCAATGGTCTGCTCTATCACTTTTCATGTGGCAGCATTGCTTTCATTGTATACATACAGCGCACATGTGCATGGGTAGTGCACTGGAGTAATCAGCTCTTGTCGCCCTATAGCCATCCTCTGGTTCATCATGGTGGCTACAGCAAAATGAAGGCATCATGACCACTATCGTTATACTGGGCATTGACCTGCATGAGTCACTGAATTTGGTCACAGATTAGCTGGACGTTGAGGGAGTGGAATCCCTTTTGGTTCTGGCATAGGGCAGTGCCGTGCAGACCCCTACCTGTCAAGAATGAGGCATATTAATTTTGTCATACGAACATTGATTTTAAACTGTTGCTGGAGTGAAGAAATTACTTGTTTGAAGATCAGCAGACACTGGACTGGAAGGACATTTGCATACTAACATGACTAACTGGCTGGACCAGGTTTTTTGAACTAGACAAAGGACAGTTCGAATTCAGAACGCAGTGCACAACTGCAGCAGTAATAAAGGAAGCCTCTCTCTCTCATTTTTTCCCAAGCCACCGGAATCACAGAAGACACGTAAACCTCAAGAGAGAAAAGACTCCTACATCGGAACAAGTTGAAGCGTGAACTGGGCCCCAACGAATTGCAAGACTTAGCGGCAACCAAAGACTCCACATTGAACCTAAAGGACTGTAACTACCAGATATTGCCTGAAACTTTTCCCCTTTATTCCTTCTACTTTTTCTGTCTCTATCTGCGTGTGTGTTTATTGCGTATGCATGCTAGCGTGGTCACGTTGCATATTCATAGTCGTTAACTGGATTAGTGTTTAAGATTAATAAACTTCTACCTTTCTTGTTTAAATCTAAGGAAACCTGTTTGATTTCTTTGCCTTACAATTGAAGCAGTGAACAAGGATTCACTAAGGGGGAGCTAAAAACACGGTGTTTTAAAAATAAACCCTGTTTTGGTTAAACCAGGTAAAGGCTGAGAGGGAAACCCTACACCCCTTCTCACCTGGTCGCAACAGGCAGAATTGGCATGTGACACCTGCAAAGTGATGTGTGTACAGACAATGGCATCCTGCACCATGGGGAAGCTTCTGATCCTGGCCTTTTTGTGCTCACTCCGCCTGCTTGTCTCTGGCAAGAGAGAAAAAAATGTAGTTAGCTTTCATTGAACAGAGAGCCTCAGTCACCTCCCTTATGCAACAGTGGACGGAAAACTGTGAGATGTTGCAAATATCTCCAGCTCCAGCCTTGAAGGAACAAGCTGCATAAAGGTTCATGGCCACCATCATCTTCATAGCTACTGGCAATGCTGTCTTTGCCTTACTCTGGAGTTGCAGTTGTGACTGCATCAGGTAGCAGATTCCAGTGAGGACATTCTTACTGAAGTGCAGACGTCTCACAGATTGTTCCTTGCTGAGGTTCAGGTAGAAAAATTGCTCCATGAACACTCTGGGTGGCATGGCCTCTTGCTGAGAGTCCTTCACCCACACATCCTCCTCTCCCTTCCCTGCGTGGCTGCTCATAATTCGCCAAGTCATGTTGTTATCCTTGGGGAATGCCCACTAGTGGACCCATGTCGGGAGCAACTGGTTTGTGCAGAACCCCTGAAATCAGCAAAATGTCCTCCAGGACCTACCAGACTACTCACTGTGGACTTTTGCAACTTTAAACAACTTTAGGAAACACTAAACACTCATAGAAGCATCACAACAGACAGAAGAAATCAACCAGCAATGAACATACATGCAGTTGTTGATACCTTTAAATAATGCTGGTGGGTGTTGGAGTCTATCCTGCTGCTGAATGCATGTTCAGATGAGTAAGGTTAAGAGAGGGTGTTAGCTGCAGCATTGAACTCCAAAATGGCACTACCAGGTCAAGTCAGCATTGCAAGCTGACCGATGGCATGATCTGTCTGCTCTGCATACTTGCGGAGGCTGTACACTGTGCGCTCTAATGCCATCACCAAGATGGCATCCCACAATTTCGCGTGTCTGACAAGGTCACCATTTTGAAACTCTAAGGGCACTCGTAGCGCCCAAAATGGGTGCAAATGAGCTCAATTTTGTGTCCTAGATCTGCAAAAACTGCATTGATACAAGTTATGTTCTTTTATCTTTCAGCTTCAGTGACATATCCTCAGTTTTTCACAGCAATGTGATGATTCAGAGCATAAAAAAAATGAATTGACATACTTCCAAGTAGGTAAAAAAACAATCTGCAGCAGGAAACCTGCCATATTGTGGAAAATATAATTGCAAATGAAATTTGGCAAACTGCCTAGGAATCATTATTTCTCCAAGAATCTATTATGAATGTGTGCACAGAGTGTTCTGATGTTGGCTTTATATAATACAGAATATATCATCGTACCAAATACTACTTACACCATCTGTGTGATTATTTGTTTCTGACTCAATACAGCAGACATAATAGGGCTGAATTTTGTGCGGCCATTTGGAGCAGGAATGCTGGCGTGGGAGGACAGAGAATTGCATCGGAAGCATCCGCCTGGAAATCCGGCGTCGTGACGTCGGTTCCAAATTTAGTCAGTGGCAGAAAAGCACCAATGCGGCATCATGCCCCGATGTGACAGGAGCGTAATTTAAATTGCAGAACACTTTTAATACATTAGCATCTAATTCATCGCGATTGAATGGGGGGCTTGGGATTAAGTGGACGACGGGCAGATCTCACGTAATTTCGGATTCCAGACCGTTAAAAGCTGGCAACACTGAGGCAAGGCCTCAGTGCCAAGATGGGTAGGCAGCCATGACCAGCATTGCATAGGGGAGAGGGGGGAGCGGAGGCCATTGACGGCCTACAGTGCTGTGAAGCTACTTATTTTGTTCCTAAGAAACACCATTTTTAAAACTGGTTAACTGATAGTTTTTGAATGTATGTGTGTGTGCATGGAGGTTAGGATAAATAAGAAGTTATAAGGTCTTTGGACATAAATTTATCTTAATAGTGCTTAAGATTTAGTTTATTAATAAATAGTTAATTTGTTGTTGTTAAAGATGCCTGGTTTGGTATATTTTATTGAGGGGGTTAATAAAGTGTTTAATTTGACTGTTTTCCAGTTGGGTGGGAAAACTTTAATAATATGCTATGACCTGTGGAGTGATGGGACTGAATTGACAGTGCATTGCTCCTACCTCAGTCATAACAATAGTCTAGCTGTAAATAAATCTGTTTGAGATCTTCAACCAACTGGACTTCACGCATCAGACAACATAAAATAACTAATTTCAGCTGTGCCTGCCTGTGAAGCTCCAGGACGAGAGCAGCATCAGGCAGCCATGCAAGAAGGGCCAACCTGTGCCAGAGAGCGTACTGGTCTCGAATCAGCTACATCCAAATGTCTGAGCGCCATTGTCCGCAAAGATTACGGCTCTCCAGGGAGGCCATCACCAACTTATGCACCATGCTGTAGGACGGAATTCGGGAGTCACCCTATACTAGTGGCCCTGAAGATCACAGTGGCATTAAAGGTTAATGCATCTGGGTTATTCCAAGGATCCACTGGGGACATGTGTGTGGTCTCACAGGCAGCAGCCTCCACTGCATCAAGGAGGTGGCCAATGCCCTGTTCAAGAGGGTCAGCGACTATATGCGTTACCAGACCAACCCTGACTGTCAGACCGAGACGGCAATTGGATTCGGAGCCATCACTGGATTCCCCCAGGTGCAATGTGTGATAGATTGCACGCATGTGACCATCAAGGCTCCAACAGAGCAGCCAGCTACCTTCATCAACAGGGAGGGCTTCCATTCAATCAATGTTCAAATGGTCTGCAATCACCAAAAACGTTTCCTGCAGGTATGTGTCAGTTCCTGGAAAGCAGCCACGAAGTTTACGTACTTCAACAGTCCCAGGAACCACAGCTTTTCAGGTCCCCCGCTCACTTTCAGTGATGGATTCTTGGGAACAAAGGCTACCCATTGAAGACTTGGCTACTGCCACCTGTGAGGTACCCTTGCACTGCAGCAGAGGAGAGGTACAACACTTGCCACAGCTCCACCCAAGCAACCATCAAGCAGGCCATTGTGCTGCTGAAGATGAAATTCCACTGCCTAGATCAATCCAGCGGAGCTCGGCAGTATGCCCCAGAGAGGGTCTTACATATCGATGTGGTCTGCTATGTGCTGCACAATCTAGTATTGCAGAGGGCAGAGGCCTTGTATGATGGTGACATGATTGACGACACTACTCCGCTGACACGGAGGACGGAGAGGAGGGAGATGAGTAGGCAGCACTAGATGTTGAAGCCCTTGCAACGGACGCCAGGCAGATTGCGCAATTGGCCAAGGAGGCAAGAGACGATCTCATCCTTACCCGCTTCCAGCCACCCTGATGACCACTCAGAGTAAAAGCAATAAAGACTCACCTTAATGCATTCAGTCTGTCGCTTCCTTTCTATTTGTGTCTCGTGCTTCGTGCCCAGCTGAACCATGCACTGTGACCTATAGGAGACCCTATTCAAATGAGAGCTGTGCCTACACTGGCATCCACTAACGGGGAAGGGGGATGTCAGCAGCTCACAACTATTGCATGATAGAATAATCACTTTTGCACAATTAAGGTTAATTGCTAGAAGAAAAGAACTTTATATGATGCAGCACATGTCAAATTTCAAACACCCATGAAGACCCAAGTGCCTGTATTTGATTTTCTTTATACATTTCATTATACAGATGCTTCTACGAGGTGTGACCCCCCCATCCCTAGCAGCTGGGTTGGAGGGAGGCTGCTGATCATACTGTCCCTTGGTCTGGGAATATCTTCAGCAGCCATTCTCTAGATGCTTGATGCCTGGAGGGCTCTAGTGCCTGAGGGTTTCCTGCACAGATGCAAGACTCTCCTCAGGTGTCGTGGCTGATGGAGCTGGGCTCACTAGCAGAAGAGCTGAGGAGCCAGTGTCCACAGTTGGAGCACCCAGAGAGAAGCCCCCCACCTCTGGAGGTCAGCCTCTCCTTCTCCCCTTCAAGGCTCACTTGAACCTCTCTGCTTACCAGAGAAGGACGAGGAGCTGGAGAAGTCTCCAGGTTCCTTGTCCTTCTCTCACCTTGCCACTGCTGCGTTGAGCTCATGGCCAAGGTGATGGTGTGCAGGTCTGTGCGCATTTGTGGGATCTAGCTCTCCATGAGGATCGCCAACCTCTCGATGGAGGAAGCCATGCACTCATATGCCTGAGATATGGCAGCATTCTTGGCATGGATGGATACCTCCATTGTCCGCTCATGGATGGACATGGCCTCTGGCATCTCTGCCATATGTTGCCTTTCCTCTCTCTGAAACTCCAGCATGTCCTGTGCTAGCGACACCAGAGGCTCATCATCAGCCTGGGGCTCAGCATGGGCCTGGCCACCCACAGCCCACCAAATGTCAGTGGCCTCGACTGTCTCAGCCTCAGCCAGTTGCTCGGGCATGTGTGCGGTGCTCTCACTAGCTTGTGACCCTGATTCTACAGCTGAGCAGAAATCCACTGAGGTGAAAGTATCTGCACTGAAGGTGCAGGAGAGTCATGGGATGGTGCATCCACTGAGTGCTCGTCCTCCTCAGAGGTTGACTGGTGTCCCCCTTCTGTTTGAGTCTCCTGCAAAAGCCGAGCTGCATGAGAGAACAGAAACATGTGTGGGCTGTGTCGATCTCTTTATGCCAACCGTACATGATGTGCATCTCCAGAAGTGAACCGTATGTCAATGGAAGACAATCCTCACTCTCTTGTACAGAGACTCCAGTCTCTCCATCAAATATGGAGCAGCCGCCTGGGTTCCCGCCAATTCTAATGCCTTCTCCTCTGCTGTGGAGAGAGGTCGAGCATCTGGGATCTCCCTCCTCTTATGGGCCCTCTTGTCCTGCAAGTGCATAAGAGATTGTCATACTTCACAGAGACATCAACATGACAGTTCAGCCACTGTCAGTCCCTTATCCCCTACTGGGGTATCACATATAGCTCATGCTGCTGTCTGCTCTCAGGAGAGTTGATGGGGGTGAGCTGTGAAAGAAGGTGGCCTGTGGCCGAGATGCTGCCGTGCATCTGTCAGGATGAGGTGATGCCTAACCCCCTCAGCCAGCGCAATTGTAATGCCTCCCTCCCTATGTCCCGCTTCCTCCTGTGTGGCCCCTTGCAATCAATAAAAAGGAGGGAGTTATGGAGTAGTCACCTGGGCAGAATGAAGGAGGTCGTTGACCTTGTTGTGGCACTGTAACCATGTCCGGGGATGACCCCATGGCTGCTAACCTCCACAGCTATCTCCATCCAGACTTGCTTGGTCAGCTGGAAGGACCTCCTCTTGCCATTGCTAGGCAATGGGACCTCCTGCCTTTCCCCTGCAGCCTGGAGGAGAACCTCAAGGGAACCATCACTAAACCCTGTGCCTTGCCTCTGCCATCCTGTGGCGTGCGCTGCCCGAAGCATGGGTGAGAGTGGGGGGCAGTATCCAGAGTCACTGCAACAATGGTTTCAGTTGTGAACAGCAAGCAACAAATGAAGCCAAGGCAGCAGTGCAAGCAGGGCTGGCAGGGCTTTAAATATGGTTCCAGCACCTGCTCCGGAGTCATCTGATGTCATATTCAGTGTCTCGCATCCCACCCCTGCTATGTGATTGGCCAGGCCCCATGCCTCCATTATTCAAAGTGGTTTCTTGCAATGTAATCGCTGTGGGCTATCCGCCCATATGACTAATGGGAACGGCACCCACTTCTGGGTCCGCGGTCAGGTCCCACAACGGACGTAGTAAATTCAACCCTATGGGCTGGATTTAATGGGCCCTCTGGAGACGGGCTAGGAGACGGGGGGGTGGGGGCGTTCATAGAATAGCGACGGGAAACTGGGGACGGAGGGCCGGTCGCCTTCCCACCACACTGCAATTAAGTCAGAGATGGGATAGGCCAACAATGGCCTTCCCGCCCAGAGGCCACTTGAGGCCCTTAAGGCCTATTATCAGCCACTTAAGGGCTTCTTCCCCCTGCCGGAGACATTGCTCCTGGTGGCGCTGCCAATAGTACTGAGCTGCTGGCCGTCTGATTGGCTGGCATCTCTTGGAGGTGGGATTCTGATCTTTAAAGGGATGGGGGTCCCAGCACGGACAGTTAATTACCTGAGCGCATTAAGTAGAGCCAGGGGGACTCCGAATGGCCGAGGAGGGTTTCCCACTGCCTTTTCAGCCCGGTGCCGGGAGCCTTGCTAGCTCCACTAAATTCAGCCTTAAGTGTGCATTGCTCATATTGAATCTAGAAGGAAGCCCTATAACTGCTTCCAGATAGGAATACAGACCTTCTTGACCTCAGAAAGGGTTCTAGTTTACATCAGTCACTGAACTGACTGCCTAATTTCATTTTAGGTTCTTAGATCCTTACACAAGTAAATAAGCAGTTCTTTGTTTTAAAACATGTAAAAAATAAAATTGCAGTAAACCTCAGACATAACTTTGTAAATTAACAAATATTTAAAAAATTAGCAATACTCAGTTGAATAAAAATATGATATGGTACTGAGCTGTACTGACCAGGACAGTCCCACGTTTGATTCCTAGTCTGTGCTATTTCAGCTAAACTGAGCTGAAATAGAAGTGGGGCTTTACAAGTGGGATGAGATTTCCTTCTTCACTGCTTGGCCATTATGAATCACCCGGGTTAAGGGCCAAGTGGGAAACTGGGCAGGGATGATCACACACCTATAATAGAGCCTGTTCAGTTGTCCGTTCATTAATTTCATTGGAAGAAAGATCACAGGAAACTCCATTCTGAACGTGCTATCTGCTCTCCCCAATTGTCCGCTCTGCAGTCTGCTCAGGTGATGCTTCAAAGCCAGGCAATAAATATTAAAAACCCATCCCATTGTTTCCAACTTCGAGAAGGGAAGGAAAGGAAAAATTGCCAGAATTTCCTACTCCTGCTTTTCAGTGATGCCCTGTTCGAAAGCTGACCTGTGTGGTTGTCAGTTAAGGAAAGTATTGGGCTCAACTTTAGTCTCCCTCTCACAGTAGAAGACCTTGCTAACATGTCAGTCGTCAACAAGAAAAATATGACTCTTAAAACTAACTCCCTGTTCTGCCAAGGGTAAAATAAGTTTACTGAAGGGCTAAATGGGAAAGATTTTCTACTTCAGCATTGAAATCAGTCGTCAGAAAATCAAGGGCAGGAGGTGCTGGATTTTCCAGATACTCATTCCTAATAGCAAATCTCACAAATCAAATATATTCATTAAGTGGTAAATCCAATGCCTCCCATACAGAGCAGAAATACAGAGCCTTGGCTTACAGTTTTTAGTATCAGCTTTTACACTTTGCTATGATCACACACACAATAGAATATGCTTCATCATGATGGCTTGAATACTGCCCTCCATTGGATTGTTCTACAACAAATTTTAATGTATTTACAATAATAATATTTAAAGTGCTTGTCACAGCATCTGTCCCAATAGTGTTTAGTACCTGCTTATTATCAGAGTGGGGATTAAATACTTAATGCATCAAATAGACCAGCACCTAAGCTTTAGCTTTTACTTCAAACCAACATTGACATAACTGTCAAGAGTAATATTGATAAGGTAGTCCTACATAGCCTGCTTGTGTTGACCTTAATCTCCAGACACTCTCTCAAATCCAGCGACAGGCAGGCCTATATTTCGTTTGCTGAATTTGAGATATCTGCTTGTTTTATAATTGTATGAAACACTTTCAAAGCAATCAAGTCAAATTTTCATTTAGCACAGCTAAAATAAAATGTGACTGAACTCAAGCAGAGGTTTTATAAACTTCTGTTTTTGTTGAAAGAAGTAAAATGTAACTATTTCAGGATTTCACTCAACTGAGTCACTTCTGTTGTCAAAATAAATCTCTTTCAGGTCCTTAATGTCCCTGACAGGAAGAACACCAAGAGAAAATGTGTTTAGCTTTGCCAGGGTTAGGTTTCACAGCTGGCCTTTGAGAAAAGGGTGTTCAGTTAGAACTTTTATCTCACAAATGGACTTACGTGCTTTAATATCACCTACGCCTTTTGGGTTTGTGGGTATTCCACAGCAACAGGAATTAGCTCGAAAGTATCAACAGTCCACATCACAACTACTGTGGCCACAGAATCAATTCTTGGGAGGAAAAAACAAAATCTGTCAACCATATGTGTGCTGAGATTTATTACTTCTCATTCTTAAAAAAAAACTGTTATATAAATCTGTAGAAGCCCAATAACATTCTTGGAAGCTTTAAGGGATTTAAGTAAGATTGTGATTCAGAAACTCAGTTAAAATCTTCTAGATATACTGTGGATTTCAGGACCCAGTAGGACAGACCCAACTAAATGGTGAATTGTGATTTTTTTTTTCAAATCTCTCCAGCATGTGAGTTCAAGTGCCAGTGCTACTGGTTCCAAACTATTAAATCCACTACATCCACATATGGTCAGTGTATTCTTTCTATATTTTTGAGGGATTTTATAGATAAGGATGAATGAGTAGAGTCAAAATGTGAGCATCAATGAACAAGTATAAATAAAAAGAAATGACAACTATTTGCATAGATAAATATTTTACAGAAGTCCAGTACACTGCCTTAAGGGTTTGCAGGCACAAGGATACAATTCAGCTCTCCTGGCACACAGCTTCATGTGATGGGAGAGTGTGTTGGGATATCAGGCATGAAGGTAATTCTGCCAGGTTTATAGTCCATGAGATTTTAATGAACAAAAAATTGTGCAGACTGCGAATCACATGCTCTGACCTCCACATCCAAATTCACCGTTATGCATCCTGGTTGCATAAAACTCTGCATGGGGAGCACTAAATTATAAAATATGTCCTCACAGTACCTCTTAAGAGATATTTTTAGCTGAGATTTTTTTCAGAGCAAGGCGTGGGAGTTCTTGTGTTGATGGACTTATGTCTGTCAAGGTGATGAAATGTTAGTGCTAGAATTGAACACTTTCCTGTTTTTTGCTTCTAATATCAGGAGCAGGCACTCCCATGTCAGATTTAACAAAGGTTAAATGCATTCCCTCTGCTCTGTTTTAACAATTCTTCGACTGTACTTTAATTTTATGACTTATTAGTGGTCTCAGAAGAGTACCCCATACTGTACCAGTGTGACATTCTTATTAATCTTGCCAACCATCTCGGCAACATTTTTGAATGGAATGATGAATTCAATGTTAATTTGTGTTGAAATATGGCAATATACTAAAAGTTGGATTGCGATTTCCAGTCACTCCCATCAATTTGTCTTGAATTGGAACCCAGGTCTTTGAGGTAAAAGGGCAGTTTTCTAACCTACCCAATCCCCAGGTACTTGCCCTTTTCAAAAACTGGTGATAAATTGTCTCTATACATACATGCACCACTATTCAGCTGTCAGGCATACTGCTGCTTGTTGTATTGCTTTAATACACTGGTGGTCCAGTGCATGTGAGGTTGACACAGCTGATGTTTGTTGGCCTATTGTGAATATTCCAACTGTTAGACTTTGAAATCAAATCTCATTCCTCACCAAAGAGAATGATTACTCATCTCTAGAATCCTTTGTACAAGATAAATCTGTGAATCATGTCGACTGGTTTTAAGGGGACTTACAGGCATTTTGTACATCACGCAACAGCTTATTGAGCAAAATGTGAATAGTGTTGGATGTTATTGGGCATGGAAGTGTGTAACTGGTTTATATATCCTAGCAGGAGGAACAAGCATCAACTAAAAATCTAGGCTGCAAAATTTGGTTCCCTAGCACCCGTAGTTTCAATGCTATGGGTGTCATTTTGGGAGCAAAATGGTGTCCATGCTGCATGCAAGCATTTCTGGTGTGGCACATGGTGAACACCATCTTAGAACATAGAACATGGAACATAGAACAGTACAGCACAGTACAGGCCCTTCGGCCCACGATGTTGTGTTGACCCTTTAACCTACTCTAAGATCAAACTACCTACATACCCTTCATTCTACTATCATCCATGTACCTATCCAAGAGTCGCTTAAATGTCCCTAATGTATCTGCTGCTACTACCACCGCTGGCTGCGCATTCCACGCACCCACCACTCTCTGTGTAAAGAATCTACCTCTGACATCTTCCCGAAACCTTCCTCAAATCACCTTAAAATTATGCCCCCTGGTGATAGCCCTTTCCACCCTGGGAAAAAGTCTCTGACTCTATCTATGCCTCTCATCATCTCTATCAAGTCACCTCTCATCCTTCTTCGCTCCAATGAGAAAAGCCCTAGCTCCCTCAATCTTTCTTCATAAGACATGCCCTCCAGTCCAGGCAGCATCCTGGTAAATCTCCTCTGCACCCTCTCTAAAGCTTTCACATCCTTCCTATAATGAGGTGACCAGAACTGAACACAATATTCCAAGTGTGGTCTAACCAGGGCTTTATAGAGCTGCAGCATAACCTCGCGGCTCTTAAACTCAATCCCCCTGTTAATGAAAACCAAAACCCCATACGCCTTCTTAACAACCCTATCAACTTGGGTGGCAACTTTGAGGGATCTATGGATGTGGACCCCAAGATCCCTCTGTTCCTCCACACTACCAAGAATCCTGTCTTTAAGCCTGTATTCTGCATTCAAATTCGACCTTCCAAAATGAATCACTTCACACTTTTCCAGGTTGAACTCCATCTGCCACTTCTCAGCCCAGCTCTGCATCCTGTCAATGTCCCGTTGCAACCTACAACAGCCCTCCACACTATCCACAACTCCAGCAACCTTCGTGTCATCGGCAAACTTACTAACCCAGCCTTCCACTTCCTCATCCAAGTCATTTATAAAAATCACAAAGAGCAGAGGTCCCAGAACAGATCCCTGCGGAAAACCACTGGTCACCAAGCTCCAGGCTGAATACTTTCCATCTACTACCACACTCTGTCTTCTATGGGCCAGCCAATTCTGTATCCAGACAGCCAAATTTCCCTGTATCCCATGCCTCCTTACTTTCTGAATGAGTGTACCATGGGGAACCTTATCAAACGCCTTGCTAAAATCCATATGCACCACATCCACTTCTCTTCCTTCATCAATGTGTTTTGTCACATCCTCAAAGAATCCAATAAGGCTTGTGAGGCATGACCTGCCCCTCACAAAGCCATGCTGACTATCTCTAATCAAACTATGCTTTTCCAAATAATCATAAATCCTGTCTCTCAGAATCCTCTCCATTAAATTGCCCACCACCGACGTAAGACTGACTGGTCTGTAATTCCCAGGGTTATCCCTATTCCCTTTCTTGAACAAGGGAATAACATTTGCCACCCTCCAATCATCTGGTACTACTCCAGTGGACAGTGAGGACGTAAAGATCATCGCCAAAGGCGCGGCAATCTCTTCCCTCGCTTCCCATAATAACCTTGGGTATATCCCGTCTGGCCCCGGGGACTTATCTATCCTCATGTCTTTCAAAATTTCCAGCACATCCTCCTTCTTAACATCAACCTGTTCGAGCATATCAGCCTGTTTCACGTTGTCCTCACAAACGACCAGGTCCCTCTCACCAGTGAATACTGAAGCAAAGTATTCATTTAGGACCTCTCCTACCTCCTCCGACTCCAGGCACAAGTTCCCTCCACTATTCCTGATCGGCCCTACCCTCACTCTAGCCATCCTCTTGTTCCTCACATAAGTGTAGAACGCCTTGGGATTTTCCTTAATCCTACCCGCCAAGACTTTTTCATGTCCCCTTCTAGCTCTCCTAAGTCCATTCTTCAGTTCCTTCCTGGCTACCTTGTAACCCTCTAGAGCCCTGTCTGATCCTTGCTTCCTCAACCTTAAGTAAGCTTCCTTCTTCCTCTTGACTAGCTGTTCCACATCTCTTGTCATCCAAGGTTCCTTCACCCTACCATCCCTACCTTGCCTCATCGGGACAAACCAATCCAGCAGTCGCAGCAAGTGCTCCCTAAACAACCTCCACATTTCTGTCGTGCGTTTCTCTGAGAACATCTGTTCCCAATTTATGCTCCCCAGTTCCTGCCTAATAGCATTGTAATTCCCCGTCCCCCAATTAAATATTTTCCCATCCCGTCGGCTCCTGTCCCTCTCCATGACTATAGTAAAGGTCAGGGAGTTGTGATCACTATCACCAAAATGCTCTCCCACCAAGAGATCTGCCACCTGGCCTGGTTCGTTGCCAAGCACCAAATCCAACATAGCCTCCCCTCTAGTCGGCCTATCTACATATTGAGTCAGGAAACCTTCCTGGACACAACTGACAAAATCTGCTCCATCCAAACTATTTGCACTAAGGAGGTTCCAATCAATATTAGGGAAGTTGAAGTCACCCATGACAACAACCCTGTTACTTCCGCACCTTTCCAAAATCTGCCTCCCAATCTGTTCCTCCGTGTCTCTGTTGCTATTGGGGGGTCTATAGAAAACTCCCAATAAAGTGACTGCTCCTTTCCTGTTTCTGACTTCCACCCATACTGACTCAGTAGACAAACCCTCCTCGATGACCTCCCTTTCTGCAGCTGTGATACTATCCCTGATTAGCAATGCCACTCCCCCACCTCTTTTACCTCCCTCCCTATTCCTTTTGAAACATCTAAACCCCGGAACATCCAACATCCATTCCTGCCCCTGTGATATCCAAGTCTCCGTAATGGCCACAACATCGTAGCTCCAAGTACTGATCCATGCTCTAAGTTCATCACCCTTATTCCTGACACTTCTTGCGTTAAAATAGACACACTTCAACCCATCATACTGGCTGCAACTTTGTCCTGTCAACTGTCTAACCTTCCTCACAGACTCTCTGCACTCTGTATCTGCCTGTTCAACAGCTACCCCATTCACTGATCTGTAGCTCCGGTTCCCATCCCTGTGCCAAACTAGTTTAAACCCTCCCGAAGAGCTCTATCAAACCTCCTGCCCAGGATATTGGTGCCCCTCCAGTTCAGATGCAACCTGTCCTTCTTGTACAGGTCCCACCTTCCCCAGAAGGTATCCCAATGATCCATATATCTGAAGCCCTCCCTCCTACACCAGCTCTGTAGCCACGTGTTCAGCTGCACTCGCTCTCTGTTTCTAGCCTCACTAGCACGTGGCACCGGTATCAATCCTGAGATTACCACTCTGCTCGTCCTGCCTTTTAGCTTCCAACCTAACTCCCTATATTCGCTTTTCAGGTCCTCATCCCTTTTCCTAGCTATGTCATCAGTACCGATGTGTTACACGACTTCTGGCTGCTCCCCCTCCCCCTTAAGAATCCCGTAGACTCGATCCGAGTCATCCCTGACCCTGGCACCCGGGAGGCAACATACCATCCGGGTGTCTCGTTCGCGACCACAGAATCTCCTGTCTGTTCCTCTAACCATTGAATCTTCTCTCACTATCACTCTCCTATTCTCCCCCCTTCCCTTCTGAGCCACAGAGCCAGGCTCAGTGCCAGAGACCTGGCCGCTGTGGTTTTCCCCTGGTAGGTCGTCCCCCCCAACCGTATCCAAAACGGTATACTTATTATTGAGGGGAAAGGCCACAGGGGTGAAGGAATTAGCACAGGTGTTATGAGTATGCACTGAAAGTATGCAGAGTAGGCAGTTTGTGATGTCAGTCAGCATGTAAGGCTGACCTGACGCCAGCTCTGCCAGTTTGGAACTCACCGTTCTGGTTAATACCATTTTTTAAACACACAGAGCTGAACATGCTTTCAGCAGCAGGAAGGACCTCCACCATCAACGCTATTTAAAGGAATCATCATTAACCTGCAGCTTAGTTCCTGATTACTCTTTGTTGGCTGTGTTTGAGTTTGTGGAAGTGCTGGGTGTTTGGAGAAGTTGCTTATGGTTGATGAAGTCTGTTGGGAGTGGTGTTACATGTGGAGAAGGCATTGGTTGTGATTGCAGGTGCTCTGGGCACACCAATTGCTCCCAGTCGTGGGTGCTATAGTAGAATCCCCCTTGGGCTGCAGCATGAGAGACAGATGGTGCAGAGGCAGCAAATAAGAAGACAAGCGGCTTGCAAAGAGAGAAGGAGGAGGATGCGGAGAAGGGCTCTCAGCAGGGCACCTTATCCACCTAAGGTCTTCAGGGAGCACATCTCTTGCCTCCATCTAAACCAGAAGCAGCATGTGTGTCACTTGTGATTCACAAAGGAGGTGATCACAGAACACTGCCTCTGCTTGGAGCCAAACCTGCAGGCTCAGAGCAGGGCAAGGACAGCACTGCCAATGGCTTCACAGAGGGATCCTTCCAGACTGGACCAGGCAACATATCTAACATCTCCCAGTTCACCATCCACTGCTGCATCAGAGAGGTTACATTGGCTCTTTATGTCAAGAGAAGGGGCTTAATGGTGTTCTCTCTGAACAGACAGAGCACATACATGGCTTTGCCAGGATAGCGGGCTTCTCCGTGGTGCAGGGGGCCATCGACTGCACACATGTGGCTTTGCAGGTGCTGCATCTCAATGGTGAGATGTACAACAACTGCAAAGCTTACCACTTGCTCAATGTGCAGTAATGCTGGTGAATACCTGCTATCCTGGCAACAGTCATGATATGTTCATTTTGCACCAGTCTGCTATTCCTCAGTCTTTTAGCCACCATGTTAAACCACAGGGTGGCTGCTGGGTGACAAAGCTATCTGCACTACACCTGGCTCCTGACTCCCCTCTGCAAACCTAACCACACATGACCAGCATACATATAATAAGCCATGTTGCCACAAGAAACATCATCAAGCGAAGGTTCAGGTGCTGAAGCAAGGGTTCCACTGCCCGGACCACTCTGGGGGAGCCCTCCAATACTCGCTGGAGCACGTGTTTGTGGTGGTCTGCTGCATCCTTCATAAGCTGGCCATCATGTGGGCACAGCCATTGCCACCAGGGATTCAGCAGCTACCTCAGGAGGAGGAGGGGGAGGAGAAAGAGGCAGGACGGGGAGGAAGAGGAGATGGTGGAACAGGAGGAGGAGGAGCCAGCAGACACATTCACATTCCAGATGGGCTGTCCATGAATGCCTTATTCAATGCCGATTTCAGTGACTACAACTGTAAATCCCCATTGCTGAAGAGTCCCACACCTTACCATCCCTCAGTTACTGACCAGCACAGCTTCCTTCTGACCACAATCCTGGAATAAAAGCTGACACAAAACAACCATTCCACACCAACCGCATCCAAAAAAGCATTAAATATTCCATGCAAAACTCAGCTATGCTCCCTGTGCATTGCCTTAGTACCTGTCCTCCATGTGCCTTTGCCTGGACAATTGCTCTTATGCAGTGCTATTCCAGTGGCTGCAGCATGGTTGGTCGAAGGCTGCTGACTTTCAGTGGAGGAGACTGCAGATGGCCTCGCAGGATGCCCTCGGACAGCTCTAGCCTAGAAAACTTGGTTTCAGACTGCACGACCTGGAGTGCAGCAACAGCAGACTGGGCTGGCTGGCTGACAGGCAACAGCAGGGGCGAAGTGGTGGTGGTGGGCATATGAATGCTGTCATCCTGAGAGAGGACGACAGGTTCGTGCTCCACAAAGCCTCTATCACTCCCTTGGGGCGACGCCTCAGCAATCCTAGTAATGTGTTGGAGGACAGATTGTTGGACTGCAGGGGAAGCCTGAAAGCCTCATTGATCACTGGTATCTGCAGCCGTAATGAGAGAGGTCTAAGCCTGCATGGCACCAAGCTGATATTTCAGGACCTCAGTCTGAGCTTGCACTGCAGCAGCCAGACATTGCATGATCTCTGCTTGTAAACCCTGTTACAGTAAGACCAGGTGAAGGCTGAAAGGGAACCCGAGAACTCTTTCTCACCTGGTCGTAACAATTGCGTAAAGTGTCACAAGGGAATGTTACGACCAGGTGAGAAACGTATTTAGGGGTCTTTTACTGGCTTCACTTGGTCTTATTGTAACAGGGTTTTATTTTTAAACACTGTTTTGAGCTCCCCCTTGGTGAATCCTTGTTCACAGCTTTCCAATTATAAGGCAAAGAAATTAGCATAAATAAGCTTTCTTAGGTTTAAAGAGGAAAAGAGAAATTTATTAAAGCTTAAACTTAAACTCTAATACAGTTAACACCTACGGATATACGACGCACCCACACTAGCATGCACAGGCGATACACACATGCAAATAGGAACAGAAAAGAGAAGGAAAATAAAATGGGGAGGTTTGAGGCAGTCTCGAAAGGGTGTTTCTTGTTACTGTTTCTGTGTTTCCAGCTCGCCTTAAGAGTCCTTGATTGTAGACAGCTCTTACTTTTCATTGGGGCCCAGTATTCTTTGTAAACCTTGCTCACTATAGGAGACTTTTCTCTCTTAGTGCTCAAATGTCTTCAATGGTTTCCGATGCTGGTGAGAGTGAGATGAGAGCAGACAGGAGAGAGGTGTTCTCAGTCCAGGAGAAAACAGCTTTCTGAGTTCGAAAATCCCTGTTGGAAGTTCAAATTCAAAAAACTCCAACAGTCAGCCAGTCATGTGACCAAACTGGTCCAACCATGTCTGTTTGTGTATTTGGCCATTTTAGCAGTTAACCTGGATTGCTAGCCTTTCCACCTTCAACGTCTGGTAATCAAAAGTCCACTGTGGATTAAATTGGAGCAGGGAATAGCTCTTTTGTCCTTTGAAGTACTTGTCTGTTGATATGCTAATGTCTCTCTCCAGCCAAAGTATCCAATTGTTTTTTAAAGCAAGTTCTTTCTTCATCAACAATAGTTTAAAATCAATGTTCATGTGGCGAAATTAATTATTCTCATTCTTGGCAGGCAGTGGGGGAGAGGAGTGGTGTGGTGGCTTGCCTGACAGGAAGTAGATGCTTAGCAAAGGTAAGAAAAACATTTATTTTATTGAAATGTTTCATAATTCTTAAATACCACAAAGAAGATGGCTGGACACATTTTTGTGTGATTTTTATGTTTCACCTTAATTGAAAATTAGCAACAGCTGCAGACTGCAATCTTTTGTAGATGGAGTATTGTGACATTCCAGACCAGTGGCATCATGAGTGGAGCTGCTGGATTGTGTTCAGGGCTTATTCATAATGTTACTGCGGAGCAACTGCTGCTTTTGCTCCTTCCTATACTAACTGCTTTGGCAATCTCTAAGGTATAAAAAGAAGGTTTTCACAGAGATTTAACAGTGAAAATGAAAAATTGGCAAGATTGCTCTGCCTGCAGCTGCTCAGGCTATTTGGGAATTATTAGGTGGTAATTACAAACAGTTACTTTTAAATCGTTAAAATGCTAATTTCCACTTTCTCACACAGTAGTTTATTGCCAAGGCTGAGTAAAATGGAGGAAATAGATGTAGGTACAGTACATCCTTTGGAATCAGCAGGTGAGAAAGACCATATAATTCACCACACTTCTATCTTTAAAGAAGATGTTGATATGTTGATAGGGCGAGATGAAATAAATAGAGTGGGAGGAAGCTCATGTGGAGCACAAACACTGGCATCGATTGGACTGAATGGCCTGGTTCTGTCCTGTAAATTCTAAATAATTTTATCCATAATAATGGACTTTGAAGCATGAACAGAATGAAAAATAAGCACTAGATTTCATCACAAAAGGCAATCAGCACATACCCAGGCTAACCCAGACTCAACATTGAGTTCAACAATTTCATACTATAACCTTTGCACCCATTTTGTTTCCTTTTTAGTGCTTAATTTGGTTTTACTCTCCTGTTTTTCTCTCTTTTTTCACTTTTGGGCAACAGCTGTTCCCATTCGCACCTTCCCAAACTCATCTTTTGTTTCTTTACTTGTCCCATTGCCACTCCCTTTTGCTTTGCACCACCAACCATTTGTCATTTAATCTCTCCTGCCTTCCACCCTATCACGGACCTTCCCTTCTTTTCTTTTTCCACCCTTCCACCTTTCACTTGCTTAAAACCTATTACATTTCTAACTTCTCCCAGTTCTGATGAAAGGCCATTGACCTGAAATGTTAACTCTGGTTCTCTCCTGACAGATGCTGCCTGACCTACTGAGTATTACCAACATTTTCTGTTTTTATCTCTGTTGTTTAAATTGGTCTGAGTCAGGTAAATGGCAACTTGGAGACTCAAACTACCATTCAGTTAGTTTTGGAAACCTTACACAGGGCGAAGACAATCGGTTTCTCTCCCTACAGATGCAACCAGACCTGCTGAGTATTTCTGGCACTTTCTGTTCTCATTTCATTGAAGATAATCTGCCCAGTTTTGTGCCTAAAATGGTGGCAAATCCAAAACACAAGTTCTTTGAGCTGAGAACGGAATCACTTAATACTTTATTGAGACAGCAGAAGCTTATAGCGTCCCAATGGCTGAGGAATTAAATTGCGGCTTTGAATTTGAATAGTGTCTATGCTTAGAATAGGAAACATTCACAAGTCATCAAAAAGCTGGTTGGGACTATTCATTCTGTACTGACACTGAACATTAGCACTTCAGAGCTTGTGCCCAATACCAGTGGGTTGCAAGGAGTGGATGCAATTGTCACTGTCTCATCAGAAAGTGGCAGTGAACCTTACTTCCCCCTCCAATAACTACACATGAAGGAGCTTCAGACATAGATAGCACCCCTTGCCATCTCTCTGAGATAGCTGCTTCACCAAGAGGAAAGTCACCTTAAGTACTTAAGGTCCTGGGTGAACCATCCCAGCCACCCATCAACCATTCGTCACACTGAAGGAGCAACTTGGAGGAATAGTAGATTGACTGCTTGAGCAAGTAAGTTAGGTGGCATAAAGGGTAAGCAAGGCATAAAGAAGCAATAATAACATATAAAGCACCTTTAATGTCATAGTGTCCCAAGGTGCTTCACAGTAGCATGATAAAACAAAATATGACACAGAGCCACATGAGATAGGGCAGATGACCAAAAGCTTGATCAGAGGTGGGTTTTAAGAGCCATCTTAAAGGGAACGTGAGGTAGAGAGAGGGAGAGATTTAGGAAAAGAATTCCAGAGCTTAGGGCCGAAGCAGCTGAAGGCACAGCCACCAATAGTGGAGCAATTATAATCTGGGACACTCAAAAGGCCAGAATTAGAGATGTGCAGATATGTCGGAGGGTAGTGGGGCTAGAGGAGGTAATAAAAATAGGGAGGCATGAGGCCATGGAAGGACTTGGAAACGAGGATGCAAATTATAAAATTGAAACATTGACTGGGAGCCAGTGTAGGTCAGCGAACAACAGGCAGATTGGTGAACAGGATTTGATGCGAGTTAGGATACGGGAGGCAGAGTTTTAGATGATCTCAAGTTTACTGAGGGTAGAACGTGGGAGGCTGGCCGGGAGTGCGTTAGAATAGTCAAATCTAGAGGTAACAAAACTATGGATGAGCAGTGGCAGGGGCGGAGTCAGGCAAAGTGACAGAGATGGAAATAGGCAGTCTTAGTGATGGCATGATTGTAGATAGGGGGCTGAATTCTGGGGCTCCCTGAAATTGAGAACAGAAGCAGGAGTGGTGGGGGGGGGGGGGCAGAAATACCAGCGCCGGGAGACGTGTCAATTTCAGGGCGCTGTTCCTGGTGCTGGCAATGAGGCGTGGGGAGGGTAGGATGGCAATCCTGCTCTCTTCCTAATGAAAGCCACTCATAGTTGTTTAAAATCTAATTAAGAGCTTGTCAAGGGGTGAAGTTTAAATTTTTAAAGGGGTGGATTGGTTACCTGCACAAAGAACAAAGAAAATTACAGCACAGGAAACAGGCCCTTCGGCCCTCCAAGCCTGCGCCGATCCAGATCCTCTATCTAAACATGACGCCTATTTTCTAAGGGTCTGTATCTCTTTACTTCCTGCCCATTCATGTATCTGTCTAGATACATCTTAAAAGATGCTATCGTGCCCGCGTCTACCACCTCCGCTGGCAACGCGTTCCAGCCACCCACCACCCTCTGCGTAAAGAACTTTCCACGCATATCCCCCATAAACTTTTCCCCTCTCACTTTGAACTCGTGACCCCTAGTAATTGAATCCCCCACTCTGGGAAAAAGCTTCTTGATATCGAACCTGTCAAAACTCTCATGATTTTGTATACCTCAGTCAGGTCCCCCCTCAACCTCCGCCTTTCTAATGAAAATAATCCTAATCTACTCAACCTCTCTTCATAGCTAGCGCCCTCCATACCAGGCAACATCTGCACCCTCTCCAAAGCATCTACATCCTTTTGGTAATGTGGCGACCAGAACTGCACGCAGTATTCCAAATGTGGCCGAACCAAAGTCCTATACAACTGTAACATGACCTGCCAACTCTTGTACTCAATACCCCGTCCGATGAAGGAAAGCATGCCGTATGCCTTCTTGACCACTCTATTGACCTGCGTTGCCACCTTCAGGGAACAATGGACCTGAACACCCAAATCTCTCTGTACATCAATTTTCCCCAGGACTTTTCCATTTACTATATAGTTCACTCTTGAATTGGATCTTCCAAAATGCATCACCTCGCATTTACCCTGATTGAGCTCCATCTGCCATTTCTCTGCCCAACTCTCCAATCTATCTATATTCTGCTGTATTCTCTGACAGTCCCCTTCACTATCTGCTACTCCACCAATCTTAGTGTCGTCTGCAAACTTGCTAATCAGACCACCTGTACTTTCCTCCAAATCATTTATGCATATCACAAACAACAGTGGTCCCAGCACGGATCCCTGTGGAACACCACTGGTCACACGTCTCCATTTTGAGAAACTCCTTTCCACTGCTACTCTCTGTCTCCTGTTGCCCAGCCAGTTCTTTATCCATCTAGCTAGTACACCTTGGACCCCATGCGCCTTCACTTTCTCCATCAGCCTACCATGGGGAACCTTATCAAACGCTTTACTGAAGTCCATGTATATGACATCTACAGCCCTTCCCTCATCAATCAACTTTGTCACTTCCTTCAGAAACAGATGAGCTGAAGGGAGGCGGATAAAGAGTGGGACCCAGTCATGGCTGCCATAGAGCATCACTCTGGCCCCATAAGAGGGTCAGCAGGACAAAAGGGGTCTTGGCACTTGGTAAGGTGATTATTGTTGCTGCACAGATGGCAGGGAGCATGGGCATTCAGCACCCAGGCTTTGAATGGGGTCAGTATCCCCAGGCATCACAGGGGCAAGAGAGTAAGGGGCAAGGCTGCCAAGGACAATCGGTTGGCAGCTGCCCAGAAGGAAGGCTCTAGCTGGCAATGGGGGCATGGCTGTCAGATTTGGGGCCCAGTGACAATGAGGGGCAATGCACTCTGCAGGAAGGGCAGAACCCCAGGCATCAGGAGAACATGGGAGATGAAAGAAGGGTAGGAAGACAACGGAGGTCAAACCCTCAACACGGGATCAACTGCCAAAGAAGGAGCTACCTGAAGACAACCGAGAACCAATGCTTCAGGAGACTGTGACTCTCCAGACAGATGGTCACAAACATCTGAGCCCTCATTGCCGAAGACTACACAGCACTGGTCACCATGCCCTGACAGTAGTCGTCACAGTCACTGTGGCCTTGAACATCTTCGCTTCTCAAAATTGACTGCACACCACAGCATCTTGCTGGTCACTGATGCCCTTTTTGCCAGAGTTGTATCGTACATTCATTTAATGGCAGACACAGCCTCGCAGGAACAGAGAACATTGGGTTTGGCTTCCATTGTTGGATTCCCAGATGCAGGGCATCATCAAATGCACCCATGTGGCCATCAAGGCACCCAGCGACCGGCCAGTGAGATTCATCAACATGAAGGGCTTCCACTCGCTCAACGTCCAACTGTTCCATGACCACAACAAGAGCTTCCTCCATGTGTGTGCTCACTTTTCTGGCAGCTGTCATAACTCCATTAGCCTCCGCCAGTTCAGGCTGCCTCAGATCTTCACTCCAACTCCCAAAATACATGGATGGATCCTAGGGGACAAGGGATATCCCTCAAAGAGATGGTTATTGACTCCTCTATGGGAGCCCCAGACAGAGGCACAGAGATGATATAACCAATGCCAGCTGCTCTGTAGGACAATCATTGAGCAAGCCATCAAGCTTCTGAAGATGCGAATTTGCTGTCTGGATTGGTCGGATGGTACCCTCCAATAACCTCCTCCAAGGGTCTCGCTCATTGTGGTGGGTTTGCTGTGCTCTCCATTATGTGGCCGTCCAAAGAGATGTGAACCTGGAGGACAATGAGGCCCTGGAATGAGACAGCTTATCAGAGGAGGAGCAGGAGGTGAGAGAGGACGAGGAAGAGGAAGCGGAGGAAGCTGATGCTGAATAGAGAGGTGCCCCTGCTGCATGGCTAGGTGGTAGTCTCCTGCCACCCTCCGGGAATGGGACCTCCCTCCTCTCCCTCATAGCCTCCAGCATTAGATCCAGGTCAGCATCGATGAAGTAAGGGGTTGCCCTGCCCTGAGTGCCAGGCCTCCAGCTTCCTAGTGACCGCGCGCTTCCCTCTGGTGAAGTTGAAGACTTTGGCACAAACCACAGATTTCTCCCTCAGGGCAACCAACAGCCTCCATGATGGCTGCCATGGGAGTCTACATGAGTCCCACACTTCATCTGACCCACCTTCATTCCCATCACCAGTCAATCCAAGTGAACAGAAAACCTATCTCCATACCAATTAACGGCTTCCCCATGTGAAAATCTTCGTTTTACTCTGTTTCCCAATGGAGGCAAGTTTCTGACCGGTAACAAACCTGGCCTGTCTTTCCTGTCTCCATAACGAAAATTCAGCCCAGGGTGTTAGGAATTATTGACATGTTTTGATGATATTGTTCTGCACAGTAAACATGGTTTGTGCACATCGAGTTCTGAGTTCATAGGGGTATTTTAACTCCTGGACAGTCAGCTGGCGCAATGCGTGGACAACCATTTGGTGGGGGGGGGGGGGGGGGGGGGGAGTGCAGACCCAGTCCATTTTAGCAGGGGATACCCTTATCTACAAAAATCCATCTATCGGGTCTTGAAATCTCCAATTGGCACAGCATCCATAATATTTCGGGAGAAAGAATTCTAGGTTTCCACTACCCGTTTTGTGGAAAAGTGCTTCTTGATTTCGCTTCTGAATGTACTAGTTCTAATTTTAAGATTATGTCCCCTGTGTTCTTGATTGCCCAGAGTAAATAGGTTCTCTATATCAATGCTATCAAATCCTCAATCAGCTGTTCCTTTAACCCTCTATAAGCAAGAGAATACTTATCCAACCTGTCCTCTAAACTCTAGTAGCTTTCTCTGCAGTGCACCACCACCAAAGCCAATATATCCTTCCTGTGGCGTGGTTCCCAAAGCTGAATGCAGTCTCTTCTTTGGAAACTATTTTTTTGAGTCACAGGTGGTCTTCCTTAGCTTCTGGAGGAGCAGATGAAGTAGCAGAGAAGACAGGAGAGGGCAGCAGGAGCTGGGATAAGAGGAAGGAGGTGAGCACTGTGAGTTCTCTTTTATGCCACAGGTTCATTCCATGCTGTTGCAGGTGACATCAGCAACATCACAGTTTGCTATGCACGACTGGATCACTAAGGTAACTGAAGCTCTCTACATCCGAGGAACACATACATCATATTCTTCATGGACAAACCAAAGCAGGACAAGAAAACACCATTTCTGAGCATGATCAAGTTTCTAGGTCATATTCTTTAGTGAGCTCTGGCCCCTATTAATTGGTTTGGTGTTTTGTCGTTGCATAGGGATGGGGCTATGAAAATACGAGTTTGTGGTATTTACATTAAAAGCTGAGTTACGAGCAAAACAATCATTTGGATGGAAGCAATAAATGGAAAGTGGGCAATTCCACAGTGACAATTACAAGAACATTATGAAACAGCTTCAATTGTTGGCAGCAATCAGGTCAATCTTGAAATGGCTGACATTCAGTTGGAAGTCGCTGGAACTAGTTTTCAGCTCCCTCAAGACCAATTTTTTGAAAGTTGCTCTCACCTTCAAGTTGGATGATAAGAACCTGGAGGAAGAAGAAGCTATCAAAATATGTGAAAGCTACTGTTTCAAGTAAAAATAGGTTATAACAGATAATTGATATTAGACTGGCTAAGAAAAAAAAGTTGAAATAATAAACAGGAAAGAGTTAGAACGAGGCAAAAGGGAAAAAACAGGTTAAACTGAAGTACTGTGGCAGGGAGAAGAAAAATCTGACAGGGCTCCCATTCCTGATCAATATGCAGTGATCCCCACAGGAGCTCGTATTTGGATGTCAGGTAAGGACTAGATCGACCTTGCCTGTGGAGCCTTTTGAGTTTGGATAATTGTCAACATTTGCTGTTTAAGTTCACACACAAAGAATGGCCACTTACATCAGATATTGGAGGGAGACTAGTGCCTTTTTATTATTTATTCTCAGGATGTAGGTATCCCTGGCAATGCCACCATTTATCACCCATCCTTAATTTTCCTGAGAAAGTTAACCAATTGGTTTGCTGAACCACTTCATTGGGCAGTTAAATTCAACCATTTTAGTGTGGTCCTGGAGTCACATATCAGTTAGACCATGCAAGAATGACACAGGTTTCCTTCCTTAATGAACCTGTTTGGTTTTTACAAAAATCTAATAACTTTGTATTGATTGAGGAGTTGGCAAGGACAAAGACGTGCTGTCATCCTGCAAGAGCCAACACTTCCAGTGCCATTACACAATGCAGTTCAGCACTCCCACTGATCTGCTGGAGGGCAGATGCAGACATAAGTGAAGCCCTATCTATTTGGTCTAAAAAAGGCATGGATCATTTATTACTGAACACATTGAGATATATATATGCCATGACGTACCACTCCAATCAGCAAATTGCAAAGTTATTCACATTAATTTGTTGTAATGAATTTTCAAGGCACTAAATAACCAGAGATGGCTCCTGGCAACACAAGTTAACCACGGCAACAACAGCTGTTGACTGATCGGTATGGGAACAGCACATTGTAACACGTTGCATGAAGCCCAAAAAGCGTGGCCTCTGAAGTGGGGTGGGAATTGTTGTGTGATTGCTTTTAAGTTCCCCCTTTAAGATCTTAGTATGCTAATGAGCCAAGTACCAGGATGCAATCATGTGACTAGAAGCCTGAGTCACTCTGTTACTGAACTTGAAGCAAGTTCTGTAAATAGTTAGCTCGGTACTGTATAATAGTTTAGCTGTAATAAACCTGTTTGAGATCTTCAGCAACCTGGACTCCACACATCTCATTTATGTTGCATCAGACAACATAAAAAGAACTCATTACAAGAATGGGTGGGTTGGTTGATAACAGATATTGGGCCAGATCGTGATGAAGCAGGGCACCTCATGGTGTGTCTCATTAGTTATTCCTGCATCGTTCTGCTTGAAATATTTGTGTGATGTAACTTGCTAGAGTGCAAGCTGTTAAGGGCAAGCAAGGGCAATGGATCATCTGAGATCTTAGTGACTGTTGGGACCAACAATATAACTCTTTAAACAATCATAGAATCATAGAATAGTACTGCATAGAAGGAGGCTATTCAGCCCACCAAGTCTGTGCCAGCTCTTTTGTAGAATAATTCACTCAGTCCCACTGCCCCTCTCTTTTCCCAATCCCTGGAATTGTTATTTATTCAATTCCCTTTTGACGACTACAATTGAATCTGTATCTACCACCCTATCATTTCTAATCCTAAACACTCTTGCATGAAACAATTTTTCATCATGTCACTTATGATTCTTTTGCTTAAATCTGTGCCCTCTGGTTATTGACCCTTCAGTCATTGGAAACAGTTTCTCATTATTTACTCTATCTGAGCTCTTCATGATTTTAAACATCTCTATGAAATCTTCTCTTAAACGTCTTTGCTCTAAGGAGAATAACCACAGCTTCTCCAGTCTATCCATGTAACTGTAATCCCTCATCCCTGGAACCATTTTAGTAAATCTCTTCCATACCATTTCTAAAACCTTCATGTCCTTCCTAAAGTGCAGTGCTCATAATTAAACACAATACTCCAGCTGGGGATGAAATCGTGTTTGTATAGATTTAGCATAACTGCCTTGCTTTTGTACTCTATGCCTCCATTTATAAAACTCAGGATCTCATACGCTTTATTAACTGATTTGTTAACCTGTCCTGCCACCTTCAACAATTTGTGCACAAACACCTCAGATCTCTCTCCTCTTGCACCCCTTTTAAGATTGTACCATTTATCATGTACTGCCTCTCTTTATTTTTCCGAAGAAAATGTATCACCACACACTTTTCTGTATTGAATTTCATCTGCCATGTGTAACAGAGTTGTATTTAGAAGGAGGCCATTCAGCCCATTGAGTCTATACCAGCTCTCCACAGAGCAATCCAGTCAGTCCCATTCCCCTGTTCGATCCCCATAACCCTGCAATTTTATTTCCTTCAAGTGCCCATCCAATTTCCTTTTAAAATCATTGATGGTATCCACTTCCACCACCCTCGTGGGCAGTGAGTTCCAGGTCATTACCACTCGCTGTGTAAAAAATGTTCTTCCTCACATCCACCCCTGCATCTCTTGTCCATAACCTTCAATCTGTGTCCCCTAGTCCTTGTACCATTAGTAAATGGGAACAGTTTTTCCTTGCCTAACTTAACTAAGCCTGTCATAATCTTGTACACCTCTATCAAATCTTCCCTCAATCTTCTTTGCTCTCAGGAGAACACACCCAGCTTTTCCAACTTAACCTTGTAACTGAAATCCCCTGACCCTGGAACTATTCTGGCAAATCTCCTCTGCACCCTCTCAAGGTCCCTCACATCCTTCCTAAAGTGTGGTGACCAGAACTGGATGCAATACTCTAGTTGTGGCCTAACCAGAGCTTTATAAAGGTTCAGCATAACTTCCCTGTTTTTGTACTCTATGTCTCTTTTTATGAAGGCCAAGATCCCATACGCTTCGCTAACCACTCTCTCAATATGTCCTTCAAAGAACGATGCACATGCACCCCCAGCTCCCTCTGTTCCTGCACACTCTTTAGAACTGCGCCATTAAGGCTATATTGCTTCACCCTATCCCTTCTGCCAAAATGCATCACCTCACTTGTCATTATTGAATCCCATCTGCCACCTTCCTGCCCATTCTGCTAGCCTATCTATGTCCTGTTGCAGGCTGTTCATATTGTCATGCAGGCCCCCACCTGCCAAGACTGAGGCACACATTATTTCACCACATGAACATTTAAACTTAAAATTGTGGCTGGGAAGAAAAGTGGGCCTATCACAAGGAATTGCCAAGCCCCTGATTGAAAAGACATTTGCATGTTAGCAAACAGTGTTGGAACAAGGGACCCAGTCCTTATTTCCCCAACACACAAAAGAAATAGTCAGACCAGTTTAGTCACATGACTAACTGGCTGTTGGCTTTTTGAATTTGAACTGGTCACAAGAAAAAAAACTCAGAAAGCTGTTTGTTCCTGGACTGGAAAAAAGCTGTCCAGTCTGCTCTCATCTCACTCCCCCCAGCTTCAGAAACCATTGAAGATATATGAACCCCAAGAGAGAAAAGTCTTCTGCAGTAAACAAGGTTTAAGAAGAATACTAGACCCCAACAAAAGGCAAGATCTATCTACAATCAAGGACTCTGCAGCGAGCTCGAAGCACAGTTAAAAAAAAATCCTCTTCAGAGATTGCCTCAAACCTCTCTAATTTATTTTTCTTCTTCTCTTTTCTGTTCCTATTTGCATGAGTGTATCGCATGTGCATACTCGTGTGGGTGCATCGTACATCCATAGGCGTTAACCATATTAGAGTTTAAGTTTAAGGTTTAATGAATTTCACTTTTCTTCTTTAAACCTAAGAAAACCTGATGTGCTCATTTCTTTGCCTTATAATTGAAAAGCGGTGTACAAAGCTTCACCAAGGGGGAGCTCAAAACACAGTTTGTTTAAAATTAAACTCTGTTACAATAAGACCAGGTGAAGACAGTAAAACACCCGTAGACAACTTTCTCACCTGGTCGCAACAATATCATCCTCACTGTTTGCCCCTCCTTCACATTTGGCATCATCAGCACATTTTGAAATTCTACTCTGTATTCCAAGATCCAAGTCATTTATATATAGCAAAAAAAGCAGTGGTGCTAGCACTGACCCTTGGGATCACCACTGTCTACCATCCTCCAGTGTGAAAAACAATCATTTACCACGACTCTCTGTTTTCTGTACTTAAGCCAATTTTTTTATCCAAGCTGACACTGACCCTCCTATTCCATGAGCTTCAATTTTGTTAACCAGCCTTTTATTTGGTACTTTGTTGAACGCTTTCTTAAAATCCATATAGACAACATCCAGCACATTCCTTTCATCAATCCTCTCTGTTACTTCATCAAAATGTTCAATTAGATTAGTCAAGTATGATCTTACTTGTACAATTCCATGTTGGCTATCCTTAATTAACTCAAACCTCTCAACGTGCCTAAAATAAGAGCTAAATACTGCGGATGCTGGAAATCTGAAATAAAAGCAGAAAGTGCTGGTGAAAGGTCATCGATCTGAAATGTTAACTGTGTCTCTCTCCCCACAGATGCTGCCAGACTTGCTGAGTATTTCCAGCAATTTCTGTTTTTATCTTTCCAAGTGCCTGTTAATTTTTTCCCCTGATTATTGTTTTTAAAACCTTACTCACCACTAATGTTAAAAACTAACTGGTTTGTAGTTGCTAGGACTGTGTCCTTACACCCTTTCTTGAAGAAGGGTGTCACATTTGCCACTTTCGAATCCTCTGGCACCTCCCCTACATCTAGGGAAGATTGGAAAATTATGGCAAGACCTTGCACTATCTCCATCCCCACTTCTTTTAGCAATCTGGGTGCAAGCCATCCCGACCAGGTGACTTATCTACCCTAAGCATCATCAGCCTTTTCAGTACCTCCTCACTCTCAATTTTTTGTCTTATCCATTGGCTCTACTGTCTCTGCTTTCACTGATATTCTGTCAGATTCCTCTGCCTTAAATACCGATACAAAGTACTCATTAAGTATTCTAGCCTTACCTTGTGCCTCTAAGCATATATTCCCCTCTTTGACCCTAACAGGCCCCACTCCACCTCTTACTACCCACTTACTATTTACATGCTGGTAGAAGATCTTTGGGTTCCCTTTTATGTTGACTGCCATTCTATTCTCACATTCTCTCTTTGCCAGTCTTATTTTCCTCTTCACCTGCCCTCTCAACTTAATGTATTTGGCCTGGTTCTCACTTGAAGAATTCACCTGACGTGCATCATACACCCTCATTTTTGCTTCATCATAATCTCTATCTCCCTCGTCTTCCAAAGAGCTCGGTTTTTGGTTCCCCTGCCTTTCGCTCTTGTTGAAATGTACCTAGCCTGTACCTGAAGCATCTCTTCCTTAAAGATAAACCATTGTTCCATTACAGGTTTTCCTGTCAGTCCTGGTTTCATTTTATCCTGGCCAGATCCCTTCTTATCGTTTTGAAATTAGCCCTCTTAGAATCTAGCCAATCTACCTTATATCGTTCCTTGCTTTTCTACATTAAAAGTCTAAACCTTATGATACAATGATGACTCTTACCCAAGTGCTCCCCCACAGACAGTTTGGTCCTCTTGGCCCACCTCATTTCCCAGCAACAGATCCAGCAATGCCTCCTTTCTATTTACAGTCATTATGACACAGAAGGAGGCCATTTGGCCCATCAAGTCCATGTCAGTTCTCTGTAGAGCAATCTAGTCAGTCCCATTCCCCAGCTCTATCCCCTTAGCCTTGCAAGTTTAATTAAGTAACCATCTTACTTAAGTTATATCAAGTACCCATTCAATTTCCTTTTGAAATCATTGATTGTCTCCATTTTCACCACCCTTGTAGGCAGCGAGTTTCACTTTTGAATATTTTTGAAGGTATGAGACAATAAAGTGCTATTTGGACTTGCTGTGTTGGACTTCCTCTCCTGCCAGTGATTATAATGTTCCTTACTGAGAGGACAGCAAATCAACTGGTCTGCTGCTCACAACAGTGTCAGCCATTGCTCAGTGGATAGCATTTGGACTCTGAGTCACACGGTTCTGGGTTCAAGTCCCATTCCAATGCTTGAGCACAAAAATCGTGGCTGACACTCAGAGGTGCTGTCTTTTGGATGAGAGGCTAAACCAAGGATATGGATGTGAAAGATCCTATGGCACTACTTCAAAGAAGAGCAGGGAAATTATCCCCGGTGTCCTAGCCAATATTTATCCTTCAATCGACATCACAATAGCAGATTATCTGGTCATCATTGCATTACTGTGTGTGGGAGCTTGCTGTGTGCAAATTGGCTGCTACATTTCCTACATTACAACAGTGACTACACTTAATGTACTTAATTGGCTGTAAAGTACTTTGAGACTTCCAATGGTTGTGAAAAGCACCATATAAATGCAGGCCTTTTCTTTTTCATTTCTTTATCTTTTCTTCCTTTCCTTCCTTTTTACCTGCCTACCTACCTACTCCATGACTTGACTTAACCCACTTTTTATAACAATTTTTTTAAACTTTAGCCATTGTTCTATTGGCCTCTGGTTACCAACAAGTGAACATAGTTTGTTTCCAGTTGCCCTCATTAAAATCATCTGTAATATTGAAGACCTCGATTGGGGGTCTCTTCATAACTGTCTGTTCTCAGAAAAAGAAACTGGACCTTTCCATAAATATTCACCAAGCTCAGTCGAGATGACCGCTCTTCCTTTTATCATAGAATCATGCCCATCGTGCTTTTGATGAAATAACAGAGGGGATTCATGCATACATGGACTTTCAAAAGGTGTACAATAAATAATAGGCTTGTTGGCAAAATTGAAACTCATGGGTCGAGAACATACTGATCAAGGACATTCTCCTCAACACATTTCAGAAGTTCCTCCTCCTCCTTACCCTTTACTCTAGAATTATCCCAATTAATATTTGGGTATTAAAGTCCCCCAGTGTCACCACTCTATAATTCTTGCACATTTATGTGATTTTCCTGCACATTTGCCCCTCCATCTCTCTCACTATTTGGAGGCCTATAGAATACCCCTAATAGTGTGATCATACCCTGTGTCTGTCAATTCCACAGTTGTCTATGTAACTTGAAGTCTACTTCTATCATCCTTACTGTTTACTACCCTTTCAAGTGCTGTGTCATCTGCAGATTTTGAAATTGTGCTCTGTATCACCGAGTCCAAAGCATTAATATGTATCACAAATAGCAGTGGTCCTAGTCCTGAACCCTTGGGGAACGCCACTGTACACTCCTTAAGTAGCCATTCACCACAAATCTGTTTTCTATCCCTTAATCAATTTTGTGTTCATGCTGCTACTTCCCCTTTTATCCCATGGGCTTCAATTTTGCTAATATGCCTAATATATTGTGCTTTATTTTAAATGCCTAATGTGTTTTGAGGATTGAGAAAAAAAAAACAGAGAAATGATGGAGGAGAGTGAATTCGAGCCAAATCAGGCACAGTAAGAGAAATAAAGAGAGGGAAAGAGAAATTGAAGAAGGGAAAAAGGAGTCGAGGAAAAATAAGATTTTTCTTTTAATTTTGACATTTTTAAAATCTCTAGCAACAATATACTACATGCAAGAATGAGATTGAACAGTTTAAATTGTTTCCTTTCTGGGTCAGAGTGGTCAATTGCCATTGAATTATCCTTAAAAAGATAAGTTCCAGCCCTAAATCTCTGTGGTAAGTTTCATGTACAAATCCAGCCAAGTTCTCAAAAATAAGGAGGAAGTGAAGAGCGAGTTGCACAAAATTAGTCATTCGGTAAATTAATTAGAACAGAAACAGTTATTTTTGATAAATGTTTAAACAGATTTTAAATATAACCACAATTTGATTGGGGAAGAGCAATGTTTAAGTATTGTTGCTACCACCTTTGCTAAGTCCAAAATTTCCAATGGCAGAATCTCAGCACGCTACAAAATGCTGGAAAATTCATCATAAAAATGTCAAAACTTCAAATTTCCAGGTTGGGACATGGGGCTGGATTTTAAAGCCCCTCCACCGCCGGGAACAGCGGCAGGGGGGCAATTAAGATCGGTATGGAGGAGGCCCACCACCGGCCCTGATGGCGGTGAGGTCTCGTGACGGCCGCCTCGCTGCTCGATGATGGGACACACATTAAAATGTGTTAATGCCTACTTACCATGCCGGCCGCAGCACTTCAGCGGCCACGTTGCAATCTTTATTCTGGCAGCCGGCAATGCCACGCCTTTGAATCCCTATTCGGGGAAACGTGGCACGACACCTGTCGGGAGGGGGGATGAGGTTTTTTTCTCTATGCGGTGGGGAGGGAAGCGGGGTTAGAGCACCTCGGATTGGTCGGGGTGGGGGGGGGAGGTGATGATGGGAAGCGGTAAAGGACAAAGGTGCCGAACTTTGGGGGGGATTGGTCAAATTTTCAATATAGGTATTCCGAGGTGGGGGGGGTGGTGGGGTGGGAAAAGGGCAGGAATGTTGTGATATGCCATTGTGGGGGTGGGGGTGGGGGTGGGGGTGCGGAGAGAATGCATGGGATGACTTGTCCATTCATTTTTTAAACTTTTAAACAACTGATCCTTTAAAAATTTAAAATCTTATTTTGGGCTGCAAGCCCTTTAAAAATGGCACCAGCACCTCTGTGCATTGGCACCAGACACCAATCCCGACGATAGCTTGCCCACCCCCTCCACGTGATCGGGGGTGCGGGCACTATGGCCATGCTAATGAGCTGCCACCTTTGAAATCATAGTGGCTCAGTGACATGGCTCCCATGCGTGCGGGCCACATTTTTTTACGCTTGCCACCTATTTCAGCGGCGGAGACTTAAAGTGCAGTCCATGCTCCCAGACACCCACTAGAAAATAAATTTGTACCATCAAAACACATTTCTGCCTTAAAACAATTTCTAAATCTGCCACTGTAACAATTATACATTGGTTGACTTTATTTTTCCCCGTTTAACTGAAGGGTTATTTGCTTTTGCTGCAACTTCAATGTGACAAGTTTGTGTCCCATTGCACCTCCATTGTAAATAATTGTTTTCATATATCATACGCGAGGCCATTGAGTTTCAGTTTTCACAAAAAGCATTGAATTTCAGATGTAATCCTAAAACACAAACCAAAATTTTAAAATCCAATCCAATAAAAAAAAGGATTTAACTTATTTAGTCATCTTGAAGCAGTGACCTTCATCAAAGGCAGATTTTCATGTTTTACATTGGCCGGAATTTTACGCCACCCCGATGAGCGAGATGGTGGTGGTGGGGTGTTGTAAAATGGAGCGGAAGGCACCCGAAGGCCTTCCCAACCCGCTCCCGCCTCCGCCGCCACTTTATGCAGGGCGGGGGCAGTGAAAAACGACCCCCCCACCCCAGGCCAATCAAGGCCCTTAAACAGCCACTTAAGGGCCTTCTTCTCCCCCCCCTCCACACAGATTTTACGCGTGGCAAGCTGGCGTGTTGGAGCCGGGAAAAGCCGCCTAACGAAATCAGGCAGTTTCCGAGCGTCCCGGAGTGGCCCTCATGGTCGAGCACGTGCCCGATGGAGGGCCAACTGCACTACCCCAACCACCCCCAAGAACCCAACAGGCCCCCCTTCCCCCCAGTCGACCACCCTTCTTCGCCGGGGCCCGAACGATTACCGCCCGGCAAGGCAACCAAAACTTGCCTCCCTTCATGGCTCTCAGGCATCTTCTCTTCAGGCTGGGCTGCAGTCTCAGCAGTGACCACTGCTTAAGATGGTGCTGCTGGGATTAAGAGTTGCCAGCCCGCTGTTAAGGGCCTTCTGTTAAACGGGACTTCCTACCTCAACCAGGTGAAAGTCCCGCCTCACAGCAATTGAAGCCCGGTGACCCACAAAATACGGGTCAGATCCCCAGGCGAGTCACATGCGGGCTCGCCACTGACTTTTCAGTTGGTGGCCAGCTCCCTTCTGCCTAGGGTAAAATTCTGGCCATTGGCTTTTTCCAGATTTTGGGGGACTGTGTCAGTTTTATTGAAGTTATTTGTCAGTTTGTCCGCATTTTGTAGGTTGGCATGCATATTTCATTCAATACTGCTAGTCTTTCTCCTATTTTGGTAACAGGCCCATTACTGTTACCAGTAGTTTTGTAACTGAGGGCATATGGCATTGCTGAAACCCAGACAACAGATCATCACACATAGGCTCTTATGGTTATTAAGTGAAACCTAGGAAGAACCACAAATAGGACATTGTCTGTTTAAATCTATCATTAAACTGGAAGCACAGCTATAATTACAGCTCAAAATGTTTTTTGAATGCCAAAGTGCATTAAAAAAATACTAAACACCTTGTTTAAGCAATTGCAATATCATTATAAGTCAATATATATAAGAACACAATCAAAAATCGCAGGTTACACAGGAATTATCCTCCTAATTTTGAAATCAGAAAAACAGAAACATTATAGCAAATACCCATTATGACTTGTGGCTATATTACATATTAAACTAAATCACATGGCTTGCTGTCTAGTAAATTGCCTTATTGGTAGTTGTACCATTTATATTGACTCAATCTTGCTTTCAAGCTTACTGCTCTATAGTTTAAAAGCTACCCTTTAGGATATAAAACAGCATTTTAAATAAAATCACATGTTTTCATAAATTCAATAAACAAAAATTATTTTTCTTCAAAGATGACTTGTCTTACGAAAATACTGTTTACGCAGTTTGAGCTGGCGTGGGTATAAGAGATGAAGTGTGTGCCATGTTAGAGACTGTTTGTCTCTCCCCTACCATGCCCACTTCCTGGCCAAACTATTATTATGATATTAAGCTGTTTTTGCATCTTTTTTTGCAGCTGCACATCAAAATGTATGAGGACTGAGAAACATTAAAGGGACCTTGTTGCTGAAAATTTCTGCTTTTTGCAAGCCATAAAATTTTGATGCAAACAGATTTGTAACAACTGTATCCATAACATTGTTTAAGAAAAAGGTTGTCCAACATACGGCCCGTGGGCCAGATTCAGGCCCGCCAAAGGTTTCCATCCGGCCCGCAAGTGTAAACTGTACCCGAGGCCATTCCTCATCCTCATCAGGGGTCCATGACTGGAGATGAGAAATTTCCCATTGTCTTCTTCTTACAGACCAGACTTTTTAAAAACATTGCGCTGTCAGTTTCACAGCTGACAGTTGCTGACAGGGGAAACAGCCGTTCCCCAACTTTGGACAGATTTGGGGTTTTTTAAAAGCCTGACGGAAAACCCCAAATATGTCCAAAGTTGGGGAACAGCTGTTCCCGCTGTCAGCAACTGTCAGCTGTGAAACTGACTTGCGATGGTTTAAAAAAACTGATCAACAATCTGCTGAACATTCCTGCTCTCTGCAACTGTCAGAGGGTGGGGTGGGGGGGAAACAGAGAGAGAGAGAGAAAGAAAGAAAGAGGGAGAGAGAAGTAGGGGAGAGAGAGGGAGGCCTGAGAGAGGGAGGGGGACAAAGAGAGAGGGGAGGACAGAGAGAGGGGGGGGGCGACAGAGAGAGAGGGAGGGGGACAGAGAGAGAGGGAGGGGAAAGAGAGGGAGGGAGGGGAAAGAGAGGGAGGGAGGGGAAAGAGAGGGAGGGGGACAGAGAGAGAGGGAGGGGAAAGGGAGCGAGGGGGAAACAGGGACAGAGAGAAAAGGAAAGGGAGGGGGCAGAGAGAGAGATGGGGGAGGATACAGAGAGAGAGAGTGATCAAGAAAATAAGTAATAAATTAGTCTTCTCATTTAAAGCTCTTCACAAAAATGTACATTTGTTGCCGTTTTGATTAATAGTAAGATAAATGTTAATCTTTCCAAAATTGTCTCACCGGCCCCCATGTAAGACAAAAATTGTAATGTGCCCCCCCCCCCCCCCCCCCCCATGTGAAAAGGTTGGACAACCCTGTTTTAGAAGAATTTTGACAATTTGAAATGTATTGAATACTGTCAAATAGCCATATTACTCTTACTGTCATAGTGTTCCTAACCAACTTCTTACCCTTCTAGAATGTTAGCATGTCATTTAAGTCTGCATTATTTAATATCAGCAGATTATTGAGCCATTTGATTAAAGTGAAATTTCAAGCTACAATATCTATCAAACACATCCAATACTCAGTTTCCAGTGCATAACTTTTATCATTTTATCTACACTGGAAAACAAGTATCACAGTGAGTGATTTCTACTTCCTGAGGGCAGCCATTTGTCACCCTTCAGCAGCAATAATTAACTGCTCGTTGTCAGCAGGTGCTGATGTCACACTGTTTGCCACTGTGGTTTAAAATACACAGGGAAACTGTAAATGTCCACACTGAATACTAGTTTTTAAATTGGTAATCCTACAAAGAGGTTTTACAGATGATTAACAGAATTTTCTGTGCATTATGGCTATTTGGCACTCTGATCATTTAAAAAAAAACTTAAAATTCAATGTAATTTCAGTCTATAATAAGCAGCATATTTTCACCATCTAGTGATAAAAGAGTTCTTTCTACAGCAAGCATCAAATAGTAAATACATTTTTAAAATTCTTGTATGGGATATGGGCAAGACCAGCATTTGTTGCCCATACCTAATTGCCCTTGACAACTGAGTGGCTTGCTAGGCCATTTCAGAGGGCAGTTAAGAGTCAACCACATTGCTGTGGGTCTGGAATCACATGTAGGCCAGTCCAGGTAAGGACAGCAGATTTCCTTCCCTAAAGGACATTAGTGAGCCAGGTGGGTTTTTACCAACAATTGATAATAATTTCGTGGCACCATTACTGAGACTAGCTTTCAATTGAATTTATTTATTAATTGAATTTAAATTCCACCTGCTGCTGTGGTGGGATTTGAACCCATGTCCTGAGGGCATTAGCTTGGACCTCTGGATTACTAGTTCAGTGACATTACCACTACGCAACTGTCTCCTTAGTCTAAAAGTTGTTCTTCCCCAGAGATAATTTTTAAAAAACGAATCAGTTCTGGGAACTAGACATTAAAGGAAGATAAGTTGTTTCAAATCCTCATACTTCTTTCTAACTTGACTCCTCCCTCCATCTGTACACTTTGGAGAAATGTTGCATTTCTTAAGTGGAACTTGTGAAGCAGCAGAAAGGAAAAACCAATGGGCAGAGTGAAAGAAGGAACTGGACATGTAATCAATGTATGTCAGGAGGTGGTGGGTTGTGAAAAATAAACATGATGAGATAGAGTATCTGCTTTGGGCACAATCAGCGATCCGAGTATAAATTGTGCCCAAAAGTACACTAGTTTTGAAAGGTGTCCTTTTTCTCGAGTTTGCACTCAAACTCATTTGCAGATTATCAAATGTAAAATCTGCCATCAACCACGCAATTGGGCAATGTTTTTGAACATAATTGTTTTTTTTTAAAAAATGCATTAAGAAAATTCCTTGAGATACTTAAGAGTGGTAATTTGGTGCAGTCTGATTACTGCAGCTGAAAATAGGTTTATCACAAAAAATAAGCATTTTAATCAGTCCCCAGTGAGTAACCAGATTTTAAATAACTGAAAATGACTTTAAAAAGCTGTACACAACCATTTTTAGTTATATGGATGTACAATAGTCCATTTCTAACTAAATAAAAAAAAATCATACTCAAAAGCTCTTAAAAAGTCCCTATAAATGTCCTTGCGCCTAAAAGTACCAGATTAATTTTTACAGTCATCTTGAAGGCCTGCAAATGAGCACAGTGAAGACTGGCAATGGTGATTAATTCGATCTGGGGGCATGGCCAGTCTTGTGGGTGGCGCCTGTTTCTTGTGTGATGTTTTTTAAACTAGCGTAAAAGATCGCTGAAATGCGATTTGCGCTGGTCAAAGTTTTTGCTTAAAATTGTGCGATCTTTTGCGCTAGTTTAAAAACGCAATCGGGTGGAAACTCCAGGCTAACATGTCTAACTCACACGCTTTGCTTGTACAAGGTAATTGTACAGGCTCAATTACAAGTCTTTTATTCTGATAACTTTACTCTGTTCTGATGAAGTCTCTATTTATCTAATATGTCCAGGTTCAGAGATCTTATACAAACGCAAAATACTATGAGTGATGGAAATCTGAAATGAAAACAGAAAATGCGAGAAATACTCAGCAGGTCAGGCAGCGTCTGTGGAGAGAGAAACAGTTCTGATGAAAGGTCACCAACCTGAAAAGTTAACTGTTTCTCTCTCCAAAGCTGCTACCTGACCTAAGTACTTCCAGCATTTTCTGTTTTTATTTGAGATCTTATAATTTTTAAGCATTTCATCTGGCTCCCTGGTAATGTTTTTTAAAAATTACTGTACATTGCATTTACTCTGAGAAACTAGGAGTGACATTTAGAATCAGCTGAAGTGACCAGGATTGCAAACTTATTTAAACATCTGAAGTTTTTTTTATTTTTAAGAGTGACATGCATAAAGCTAGCTTATATTTTTAGATCAAAATGAGTGATTAATGAGTATCAAGTACCAAGGAAGGAGGTTTGGTGGTTTTATATCATTGGTGCTGCAGGCCACTATTGGTTAGTGTCATTGTCACTGTGGGTTTAGTCTGTGTATAAACACCCTATGCTTCTAGTTAGAGTCCTCTGGAAAAAGGAAACTACAAGGGAGAGTAATGGCAAGGAAGCAGATCCAGGAAAAACAGAGGAATATCAGGGAGAGAGAGAAAAATAGACATTTAAAGATAAACAGATACATACAGGAAATAAATAAGTGAGGACAGTGGCAATTTGAACAAAAATGATTAATGCTTATTTGGCAGCGAAATGGGAAATGTTGGACTGTGTGGAATAATGTTTGAAGATAGCTCCACCAGTGGCAAGCAAGACTAAACCGTGAGTCATAAGCTCCCCATAAACAAACATGCCTGGTAAATTATTATCTTTCTAGTACTTTTGTTTTCTGTAGAAATCTGGATGAAACATCCAAAATGACACAATACTTACTATAATGGTGATTGACTGTTGCTATGCTGCTCCTCAAGAGTTTACCATCAACAGGGAGCTCCATTAGTGTTGCCACAAGTCTGGTACTGAGTGGTCAATTCTATTTCTGAGCAGATGGTGGGAGCCACGAAGAAGAAGAAGAAACAAAATAAGTCAAGGATTTTAAACAAATTTGACAGGAGGAAAGATCAGGAAATATAGGTAGAAAAAAACGGTCAGGTCAAATTTTAAATGATAAAGAAGATAAAATAGGGATGACTCGGTAAGCAGAATTTCCTTGGAGCTGCTCCTGTCGTACCGCAACCACAAACCCAGTTTATGTAACTTTGCCAGGGCTGTGGTGTAAAAGAGTTTTCACCATAGCTCCAAGGAAGTTCCCAGCCAGTGTTTCTCTTTTTAGTTAAAGTTGTGTTGTGTGTATTTTTGTTTGTTTGTTTATAGTTATCATTACAGTAATAAAATTGCTCCTGATATTAGAATAGGTATTATAGGTAAATAGTGTCTATTTTAGCATCATGGTACATGAGCAAAAGGAAACAAAACCAATGCCCATAAATATATGACATATTCCTGGATCGGTCGCCATTTTAAGAATTAAGATTGGTACGGCCAAATGCTTTTGTCCTCCCACCCTATCACCTGTGATTTGCTGTGTATTTTTGGTCCCCTGCCACAAACTGCAAATGAAATTGAAATTGATGTTTTATAAACATGTTCATTGCCATTAGATATTTGGCCCCTTAGAGCACATCCACCTATTTCATTGCCAGTTCCAATAAAGTCTGCATTAATGATAACAATATAAGATTTACAGCAGAAGATTTAGATACTTAGCAAAGAATATCTAGCCATTGAAAATATGAGAAATTCAAGGAAAACTAGAATATGTTTATTGGGTGGAACTGAATGAAGCATTGTTTGTAGGAAGGACATAGGACATAGGAGCAGGAGTAGGCCATTCAGCCCGTCGAGCCTGCTCCACCATTCAATTTGATGTGCAGCCAACGTGGGCAGGCTGGTATTTTTGAAGCAACGAGCTTATAAAATCCAGCCCTCTGTCTTTCTGTTTTTCAACCAAAAATGGAAGGCTTCACATTTATTCACATTATATTCCATCTGCCATGTTCTTGCCCATTCACCTAGCCTGTCCAAGTTCCCTTGAAGCCTCTTTGTATCCTCCTCACAACTTACATTCCCACCTAATTTTGTGCCATCAGCAAATTTGGAAATATTACATCGGTCCCCACATCCAAACCATTTATTTAGATGTGAACAGCTGTGGCCCCAGTACAGAGCCTTGAGGTACCCCACTAGTAACAGCCTCCCATCCTGAGAATGACCTGTCTATTCTTACTCTCAGCTTTCTGTCCGTTAACCAATTCTCAATCCCTACCAGTATATTATCCCCAATCCCAGGTGCTATAATTTTGTTTACTAACCTGTGTGTGGGACTTTATCAAAAGCCTTCTGAAAATCCAAATACACCACATCCACTGGTTCCCCTTTATCCATGCTTCAAGTAATGTCCTCTAAAAACTCCAACAAGTTTGTCAAAGATGATTTCCCTTTCATAAATGCATGTTGACTCTGCCCAATCATATCATTATTTTCTAAGTGTCTAGTTATCACATCCTTTATAACAGATTTTAACATTTTCCCTACTACTGATGTCAAACTAACAAGTCTGTAGTTCCCCATTTTCTCTCTCCCTCCTATCTGAAATAGTGGGGTTACATTTGCTACTTTCCAGTCTGTAGGAACCTTTCCAGAATCTGTATAATTTTGAAAGATAATCACCAATGCATCTACTATCTCTATAACCATTTCCTTCAACACTCTGGGATGTAGCTCATCTGGTCCAGGCAATTTATCCACCTTCAATCCAGTTCATTTTTCGAGTACTACCTCTTTATTAATACTAATTTCTTTCAGTTTCTCATTTTCACAAGTCCCTTGATTTCCTCGTATTTCTGGGAGATTTTCTGTATCTTCCACCGTTAAGACAGGCACAAAGTAATTGTTTAGTTTCTCTGCCATTTCCCTGTTCTCCATTACAAATTCTCCTGTCTCCACCTGTAATGGACCCACATTTGTCCTTGTTAATCTTTTCCTTTCACGTACCTAAAGAAGGTTTTACAGTCCGCCTTTATGTTTCTTGATAGCTTGCATTCATATTCTCTTTTCCCTTTCTTTATCAGTTTTTTGGTCATCCGAAGAAGGGTCACTGACCCGAAACGTTAACTCTGCTTCTCTTTCCACAGATGCTGCCAGACCTGCTGAGTGGTTCCAGTATTTCTTGTTTTAATTTCAGATTTCCAGCATCCGCAGTATTTTGCTTTTATTTTGGTCATCCTTTACTGCATTCTAAATTGCTTCCAATCCTTGGGTTACCACTTTTTGTGGCAACCTTATAAGCCACTCCCTTTGATCTAATGCAATCTTTAAATTCTTTTGTTAGCCGTGGTTGATTCATCTTTCCTGTTGGGTTTTTGTGTGTTATATTTGTTACAGACCATGTAATACTTCTTTAAATACTAGCCATTGCCTGTCTACTGCCAAATCTTTTGGTGCATTTTCCTTATCCACCATAGCCAATTAGCCCTTCATACCTTCATAGTTTCCTTTGTTCAGATTTAAGACTCTAGTTTCAGAATGAACCAGATCACTTTCAAACTTAATGTAAAGTCTCTCATATTATTGTTACTATTTCCCAAAGGCTCCTTCACAGCAAGATTATTAATTAGCCCTTTCTCATTACATAATACTAAATCTAAATAGCCTAATCCCGAGTTGGTTCTTCAACGTACTGCTCCAAAAACCCATCTCAAACACACTCCAGAAATTCATCCTCCACAACATTAGTGCTGATTAGGTTTACCCAGTCTATATGTAAATTGATGTTGCCCATTATTATTGTATTACCCATGTTACAAGCACCTCTAATTTTCTGATTTATATCATGCCCAAAATTACCACTACTGTTTGGTGGCCTATAAACAACTCCCACCATTGTTTACTGCCCCTTCCTGTTTCTTAACTCCACCCAAATTGATTCTACATTTTGATCCTTCGATCTAAGACCCTCTCTCTCTAATGTACTGAACTCATCCCTTATTAAGAGCACTAGTCCACCTCCTTTTCCTTTTTGCCTATCCTACCTAAATGACAAATATCCTTGAATATTCAGCTCCCAGTCATCTCTGTAATGGCAATTAAATCATACACATTTACCTATATTTCTATTTTCAAATCATCTACCTTGTTGCAAATGCTGTTTGCATTCAGATAGAGTCCCCTTACTTTTTTCTTTTAACATTGTTCTACATTCTGATCCTATTTGATGCTTGCCTTCGCTTTGTCTGTCTTCTAATTTTGCTTACTATTTTTCTACTTCCTGCTACCAGTTTTGCTTCCCTCCAATCTTCCCTTCCTGCCACACTCAGATTATCAATTCCTCGTTGCTACCTTTCTCTCTTGCCTTCTCCTCTCTCACTAAATTATCACATCTTCCCTCTCTTGATCCCTCACCCCCACTATTTAATTTAAAGTCCTCTCTACCGCCTTAGTTATACAACTCGTCAGAACACTGGTCCACAAGCTCTCACGTGCTACAGCTGCAACTTATTACTTGCCCTGCCATCTTTATTGTGTTTTAATTAACTATTTGATGAATTAATTAAATTATTTAATTGTTTTGAAAATATTTTTAAATTAATGCCTCTACTCACCAATCACTCACGTTACTAATTTAAACCTTAGTAATACTAATAAATTTTACCACTTATAAGGTAGTTCTTTGAGGGTTATTTTTGAAAGAAAATTTAAATGTTTCTAATTTTCCAGCTATTAATACACAAACCCTTACAGCTGTTACTCACCAACCAATCAACTTACGGCTTTCCTGTGATGTTACTGTTAGATATTTTTCACTCTTTCTTCAAACAAAGTGCGTGCTGACTGCCAGCCACAGCCTTCCTCTCCAGTCTCCCAGGTAATTTAGGCCCCAAACCTCAGGCTGGATTAATACTCTCCCTCTCCAGTGCATTGCCTCACAGGTCTGCTGCCTCTTTGGTCTCCCAGGTAAATGTAGGCCCCAAACCTCAGTCTCAATTTATATTCTCCCTCTCCATTCCATTTTCCCACAGGTCTGCTGCCTCTCTGGTCTCCCAGGTTTGTAATAGATATTAATGAATGACAATGCTGGAATAATCTGGGAATCGATATAAATTATAGAAAGAGAACACAGAAATTCGGTCCTCTATTTTGTTGCTGCATGTGTTCATTTGAGAAAGATATATTTTAGACTTAAGTGCTGCATTCTTCCAAAATTTGGTGCGTTGCACATGTTCATTCTTCATTGCCAATAGTTTCCTCCTCTGTGCAGTTAACCTACTGTAATGTAACAGCAGCCATTTCTCATATGTAACAGTAGGACATGCACAACGATAACAAGAACTTATATTTATAGCACCTTTAACGTAATAAAACATCCCAAGTGCTTTAGTATAGTGCATTACCAACACCAAACTCCCCAATCATTGCTTTCCACTGTAACAGCCGGTTAGTAAAAAAAAATCCTGAAAGTAAAGAGGTAACTTATTGATACTCACCTGCAGGTATTATGATTGTCCATGTAGTAACCTATAGGGAGATTTTCTGGTCAACTGTGTCTCAGCTGAAAAATGGGCAACTGGCAATTGAAAGTCGAGTGGATTTTGTGCAGCCGGCACCAGGCTGAAAAGGCGGGGGAGTCCCCGCCTTGGCCTTTTTGAGCAAAAATATTCTGCTGGAGTTAAAAATCCTGGCCCATGTCTTAAAATATTAAAACAATTATTCAATCACCTAGTTAATTCTCCAAAAGCAATTACTTTTAAAATGAAATTTTTAAATTGCCAATTTTAATAATAATAAACTTGAATACTACCAGATTTAATTGGTGGACAATACAGCTTTATCTTTGAGATCAGTTTGTTCTTTATGGTCAACTATTTGATAAATGATGTTGCAGTTAATAAGAAATATTGTCATGTCCTTATCAGTATAACTTAAGTACATTTTAAGATTTCCCACTTGCATCTAGTAGCAAACTTACTATCCAATTCTTTAACTTCTGCTTCCAAGTTGAGAGTTCTTTTGTTGAAATGGTCCTTCTGCTGTTGCACCATCATACCTTGGCTATAATTGCGAGAGGCCTTCCCAAAGCTCAGGGGCAAGGTCATTTACATGATCAGAATGGGCCTCTTGGAAGTGCAAATAATGGGATTTTTCTGCCGCATTTCCGACAACATTCCAGTGGTGCGGCGGCACCAAGTCTGAGGGAGTTCAGAGCTGTGTTTTTACTTTGACCGGGTGAATGATATTTTTCCCACAGTTTAATTTCCCGTGGATAAGAAAGGACACTGTAAGTTGTTTCTGAAAAATGTTTTAATTTCCTTAGTAATTATATCAGTGAATTTATGATTTTATAAATATATATTTAATCTTCATCAGGGAGATTTGACTAGTACAATTTTTGGACACAATGAAGCTAATTTGGGGGTCAGAGCCAACATTAAGATTATATCCATGCTGAAGTTTAGAACACTGATTACCAATGGTGTTGAAAAAAGTCCAAAAAATAAATTCAAAGCTAAATTAAACTTTTTAATCCCTCTGGGACCCGATGATAAACCTTTGCCTTTACTTGATATACAGGCCATTAATGAGGTTCATAATTAATCATATGGGATAGTCAGAAGGCAGGAAATAATGGGAAGAGCCTGTTTCCCTGGACTTTTGTTGCAATAACATCTCCACCTGTGCTTTCACATGCATTCATTAGCACAGTCAGAGGTTTCCACTGTCCATGTACAGTGTATATTTTGAATTTGAAACCATTTCCCACACTATGGGGTGGTATTTTATGCTCCCCTGTGGCGAGTTTGGAGGCAGGGAGGGCATTTAATTGGGCAGGATGGTGGCTGGTGGGATCACCGCGACCTTCTTACCTCCACGCCGATTAAGTCAATGGTACTATTGCCCAATTGAGGACCTCTGTCAATTGCCATTGGTATTAACCCAGTGGCGGTGGCCCTGTTGCCACACGGGGAGCCAACATGCAAGTCTGTGGACGTTGCTTGCCAGCTCCCAGGAGGGTCCCTTGTTCAGAGCCTGATCAAGGGACCCGGCATCGGGAAGGAAGGGGGCCAGTTGAGAGCAACACCCCTGCCCTTACAGCCGACCCCCCCCTCCACATCACTCCCCTGCGACCCCCGCCCCAGAAAACCCCACCCACCATCACTCACCTTTGTCTGGGTCGCTCTGCCATCCTCGGCCTCAGGTGGGTATATTTCCTGCAGCAGCCACCGCCTTCCAGGTGGTGCTGTTGAGCAAAAGAGCTGCTGGCTTCTGATTGGCTGGCAGCTCTTGGCAGGAGGGACTTTTGCCCCCAGGGTCCTGATCCTGGGGAAGGTCTGCCGGTGGCTTGTTAATTGTCGGATTGCTTGTATTACAGTGGGCCTTCCCAGGAGGAGGCAAAGCAGGTCTCGTGCCAGCTCTCCAGCCAGCAGCTGAGGACCCCCATTACTTCCATAAAATTCCCCCGTATAGAACTATTATGATAGTTGCATAGCTCTAAAGGACTCAAATGGTCATGAAAATACCCTGTCTCTCTCTCTCTCTCGTTTATCTCCCATCTCCTCTAATGTGCACTCTTGAGTTCATCTTGTCCATGAGACCCACCTCTTCCTTCCTTGACCCATTCCCAATAGACTTCTCACCACCCAACCTCTCCATGCTATCTGGGCATTGTAAATTGTGCTCTCTCCTCAGGTACTGTCCCCTTCCCTTTCAAAAGTGCCTTCAACAATCCCTCCTCAAAGAACCTAGCTTTGATCCCATTGTCCTCGGAAGCTACTACCCTATCTCTGCAACTCAGTTGAAACTGACTAACCCTAACAACCTCAGCAGCAAGCCGAATTTCTAACTACATATTCACTCCACAGACAGGGCTTTAAACTAATAAATGTGGAGAGAATTCAGAAAAGGGTAAATTCAAAAGCAGCAAGGGAAATATCAAGGCTCTGGAGCAGAGCAGGATTTTGGGTAAAAATAAGCAGAATGGGTCAGGAAGGGACAGAGAGAGAGAGTAACAAAGGTAATAGGGCATTAGCGACCAAGGTAACCTCAGGGAAAATTAGAAAAAATTCAAAGCGAAAGGCACTATATCTGAATGCGCAAAACATTTCCAACAAATTAGTTGAATTAATAGCACAGATAGAAATTAATAGGTTTGATCTAGTAGCCATTACAGAGACATGGACTGGATTTTTGCATAGGGGACAGGAAACGAAAGTCGGGCCATTCTGGGTCCCAAACCTGCCCAAGGGGTGAGCAGAAATGGGCCCCAGATTTCACAGGGACGACCTCTTAATTGCTATGGAGACGCGTTTTGGCAGCCAATTAACAGCTGTGGGGGCAAGAGCGGAGGCAGGATAACTCAAGTGATTTAAACTGATCACGGCAGCCATTTCTGTGGCTGTCGTTTGAGTACTGATACTGCAGAGTGAGAAATCTCAGAACACTTCATAGTGCAGAATGTCTCAGCAGAACCAAAGGCCTGGAACCTGGGGCAGAGAAGCCGCTCGATTTTCAGACATAGACCTGGAGGTCATAATGGAGGCCGTGAGGGAGAGGAGGGAGGCTCTCTTCCTGGAGGGTGGCAGGAAGAGGCCACCAACACAGACCAAGCAGGCGTGGCTGGACATTGCTGCCACAGTCAGCAGCACAAATGTGGTCAGAAGAACCTGGATCCAGTGTAGGAAAGGTTCACTCTGGCAAGGTGAGTGCTACCCCTACCCTCAGGATAGGTCTCTGGGTATTCACCCTCCAGCAGACACACCGGCTGAAGAGCCACAGGGCGCATACTGCTTCTGAATACGGGACTGGTGTGTACACAGGCCACTTACTAACCTCTCAGAATGGTCAGAGCAATAGTGCTACTGAGGACCTAGTCAGAACTGATAAAAGCAGCTTTGACTGAAGTGGAGCAGCTGCCATTGGCCATAGAGCATAGCAGTTCCTTATCTCTCTCTCTTTTGTCCTTGCAGGAGAAATGGGCACTTAATGCCCAAGAGAGGGCCCAAAGGGGTGGAGGCATCCCCTAACTTCACATCACACAAATGGAGGAGGGAGCGATGGAAATAGCCAGGATCACAGACCACAAGGAAGTTGGCAATGGCAAGATGGGCACTCATGGTGGAGATGGTGATTATAGAGGGCAATGCGCTCATTAAGGGGATGCATTGCACTACACCCTGTCCAACAGCATACCGAAGACTGAGTTGCATTGGGAAGCCTCAGCACTGCAGAGAATTCAGCTCTTCAAGGATAATTCTCATGTTCTCTTTTTGTGTCTCTCACAGGTACAGATATCGACCCAAGTAGACCTTCTCCTTCACCATCACCAGGTCAAGATGACCAGCAAAGCCTCGATGAAGCACCGTCACACCTTAAAAGTGCACCATCCACCAGCGCAGATACACTCACCTTTGTGGGTCCTTGCACGCATTTAGATAGGGTGGCACTGGGTGAGGAGCATGGCACTAGTGTGCAGGAGGAGGTGCCAGAGGCAGAGGCAGCAGTGATCACTTCCCCTCAGAGGAGGGAGGACAGGCACAGCCCTGCTCAGCTGGGCTCAGATGCAGGGCCTCAGGAGTCACAGGAAAGGAGGCTCCACGTAGACCAGCAGCAACAGATGTGCTCCCACATGTTAGAGTTCCCTGAGGCAGTGCAGGGTAATGGGCTGTGAATAGAGGAGTCCATCCAGCTCATGTGCACCATCGTGGCTCAGGACTTTGAGTGTATGAGCTCCTGCATTGAGAGAATGACCAGCCTCATGGAGAGCCACATGCAACATTGGAGTGCGTGCTGGAACTGCGCACTGATGTTCACAGGAGGCATGCCACACTATCTAGCCTGGACTGCTCAGTGGCGCAGAGATGTTTGGAGGGAATGCCAGTTGCGCCCCAGCTGGTGCTCTCCTCCAGCCATCTGGAGTGCCCACCAAGGTCTGAGGATGTCACCGAGGATGAGGGTGACACCCCTCACGGGGCACCTTCATCATCTTTGGCCTCCTTGTCCCCTCTGACAGAGGGACTATCTGTGCAGCAGGACCAAGTGATGGAGGTTACCCCTGCAATGATGCAGGTGCAGCAGCCTCTGGAGGTCCCCCCATGGGCACCTCAACGACAAGGAAGACCGCCAAGTGCATCTCAGTCACAAGCCAAAACAAGTGAGCAGCCTAACTTCACCTTCTCCAAGGCAACAAGGGGAGCACCTCACAGAAGTGGCCGAATGCGGAGGCCACCATGTAGCGCGGAGCACTGACTGGGTCACTGAGGTGTCTTCTTCCTGTGACTGCGCACTGTTCTCCTTTTTGAGCACAATGTAAATAATGACACATGTCACTCTTTTTATTGATGGTGGGACAGGAAATGAGGTATGAGGTGGTGAAGAAGATTCTCAACAATGATGGCAAAACCTCCGCGCAGATGTTCATCCTTCATTGGCGGTAAGAATTTACATGTTCCAGGCTGCGTCTTCAATGGAAGTGTTATCAGATGCACCTCAGAGTGAGTTCCACACCATGCCGTTCCTCCGGATTCAACTATTCAAATGCTTTTCTGGCTTCCACACTCTGTAAACTTCAGCTCATTCAAAACTCTACTGCCCATATCCTATCCTATACCAAATCCTACACACCTATCATCCTCTGTCTGGGGTAGAAAATTCCAAAGATTCACCACCCTTTCAATGAAGGGATCTCTCCTCATCTCAGCCCTAAATGGCCGACCACTTATTCTGAGACTGTGAGCCTATGTTCTAGATTCCCCAGCCAGGGGAAACGTTCTCAGCATCTACCTTTTCAAGCCCCTTAAGAATTTTATATAGTTCAATTAAATCACCTCTCATTCTTCTAAATGGCAGAGAATATCGGCTGAGTCGACTGAATCTCTCCTAATAGGGCAATCCTCTCATTCCAGAAACCAATCGAGTGAACCCATCATCCCGTCTTTGCTCACCTACATGGCTCCTGGATTCCTATGCCTTCAATTTAAATTCACATCTTTGTCTTTAAACCCCTTCATGGTCTTTCTCACCACTCCCCCCACCCCCACCCCTATCTCCATAACCTCCTCATGCCTAAACGCACTGACTCTAATGGAGTGAGTGACAGATCCAGGAACTTTTGCATAATTTCACAAGGCACAGATGATACCTGTCAGGTATCTACAAGGATATATTGAGGAATGAACTCCTGGGACTCTAAGCTTTGGCAGTTGGGTATCCTTAGGCGGCAAGGGTGCCCAGGTCTTCTTGGGTTATTGGCTGTTCTTCCTCCTCCTCTTGTAACAAATAAACAATAAATGGGGGATCCAAATAGAAAAAAAATATGCGAGCCTCCCTTTCCTTTTAGGGGAATTCCCCAAACAAGAAACAGAGGAACAGAGGGATCTTGGGGTCCATGTCCATAGATCGCTCAAAGTTGCCACCCAAGTTATAGCTGGGGGAAAGGAAATTATGACGCGATTAGGCAAGATTTAGGATGTGTAGGATGGGGAAGGAAACTGCAGGGGATGGGCACAAACGAAATGTGGAGCTTATTCAAGGAGCAGCTAATGCGTGTCCTTGATAAGTATGTACCTGTCAGGCAGGGAGGAAGTTGTCGAGCGAGGGAGCCGTGGTTTACTAAAGAAGTTGAAGAGCTTGTCAAGAGGAAGAGGGCGGCTTATGTTGGGATGAGACGTGAAGGCTCAGTTAGGGCGCTTGAGAGTTACAAGCTAGCCAGGAAGGATCTAAAGGGAGGGCTAAGAAGAGCAAGGAGAGGACACGAGAAGTCATTGGCGGATAGGATCAAAGAAAACCCTAAGGCTTTCTATAGGTATATCAGGAATAAAAGAATGATAAGAGTTAGAACAGGGCCAATCAAGGATAGTAGTGGGAAGTTGTGTGTGGAATCAGAGGAGATAGGGGAAGCGTTAAATGAATATTTTTCGTCAGTATTTACAGTAGAGAAAGAAAATGTTGCCGAGGAGATTACTGAGATACAGCCTACTAGGCTAGATGGGATTGAGATTCACAAGGAAGAGGTATTAGCAATTTTGGAAAGAGTGAAAATAGATAAGTCCCCTGGGCCAGATGGGATTTATCTTAGGATTCTCTGGGAAGCCAGGGAGGAGATTGCAGAGCCGTTGTTGTTGATCTTTATGTCGTCATTGTCGACAGGAGTAGTGCCGGAGGACTGGAGGATAGCAAATGTTGTCCCCTTGTTCAAGAAGGGGAGTAGAGACAGCCCTGGTAATTATGGACCTGTGAGCCTTACTTCGGTTGCGGGTAAAATGTTGGAAAAGGTTATAAGAGATAGGATTTATAATCATCTTGAAAAGAATAAGTTCATTTGCGACAGTCAGCACGGTTTTGTGAAAGGTAGGTCGTGCCTCACAAACCTTATTGAGTTTTTCGAGAAGGTGACCAAACAGGTGGATGAGGGTAAAGCCGTGGATGTGGTGTATATGGATTTCAGTAAGGCGTTTGATAAGGTTCCCCACGGTAGGCTATTGCAGAAAATACGGAAGTATGGGGTTGAAGGTGATTTAGAGCTTTGGATCAGAAATTGGCTAGCTGAAAGAAGACAGAGGGTGGTGGTTGATGGCAAATGTTCATCCTGGAGTTTAGTTACTAGTGGTGTACCGCAAGGTTCTGTTTTGGGGCCACTGCTGTTTGTCATTTTTATAAATGACCTGGATGAGGGTGTAGAAGGGTGTGTTAGTAAATTTGCGGATGACACGAAGGTCGGTGGAGTTGTGGATAGTGTCGAAGGGTGTTGTAGGGTACAGAGGGACATAGATAGGCTGCATAGCTGGGCTGAGAGATGGCAAATGGAGTTTAATGCGGAGAAGTGTGAGGTGATTCACTTTGGAAGGAGTAACAGCAATGCAGAGTACTGGGCTAATGGGAAGATTCTTGGTGGTGTAGATGAGCAGAGAGATCTTGGTGTCCAGGTACATAAATCCCTGAAAGTTGCTACCCAGGTTAATAGGGCTGTTAAGAAGGCATATGGTGTGTTAGCTTTTATTAGTAGGGGGATCGAGTTTCGGAGCCACGAGGTCATGATGCAGCTGTACAAAACTCTGGTGAGGCCGCACCTTGAGTATTGCGTGCAGTTCTGGTCACCGCATTATAGGAAGGATGTAGAAGCTTTGGAAAGGGTGCAGAGGAGATTTACTAGGATGTTGCCTGGTATGGAAGGAAGGTCTTACGAGGAAAGGCTGAGGGACTTGGGGTTGTTTTCGTTAGAGAGAAGGAGGAGGAGAGGTGACTTAATAGAGACATACAAGATAATCAGAGGGTTAGATAGGGTGGATAGTGAGAGTCTTTTTCCTCGGATGATGATGGCAAACACGAAGGGACATAGCTTTAAGTTGAGGGGTGAAACATATAGGACAGATGTCAGAGGTAGTTTCTTTACGCAGAGAGTAGTAGGGGCGTGGAACGCCCTGCCTGCAACAGTAGTAGACTCGCCAACTTTAAGGGCATTTAAGTGGTCATTGGATAGACATATGGATGAAAATGGAATAGTGTAGGTCAGATGGTCGGCGCAACATCGAGGGCCGAAGGGCCTGTACTGTGCTGTAATGTTCTAATTCTAAAAAAAAAAGTTGATAGGGTTGTTAAGAAGGCGTATGGTGTGTTTGCTTTCATTAACAGGGGAATTGAGTTTAAGAGCCGCGAGGTTATGCTGCAGCTCTATAAGGCCCTGGTTCGACCACACTTGGAATATTGTGTTCAGTTCTGGTCGCCTCATTATAGGAAGGATGTGGAAGCTTTAGAGAGGGTGCAGAGGAGATTTACCAGGATGCTGCCTGGACTGGAGGGCATGTCCTATGAAGAAAGATTGAGGGAGCTAGGGCTTTTCTCATTGGAGCGTAGAAGGATGAGAGGTGACTTGATAGGGGGTACAAGATGATGAGAGGCATAGATAGAGTGGATAGTCAGAGACTTTTTCCCAGGGTGGAAAGGCTATCACCAGGGGGCATAATTTTAAGGTGATTGGAGGAAGGTTTCGGGGAGATGTCAGAGGTAGGTTCTTTACACAGAGAGTGGTGGGTGCGTGGAATGCGCTGCCAGCGGTGGTAGTAGAAGCAGATACATTAGGGGCATTTAAGCGACTCTTGGATAGGTACATGGATGATAGTAGAATGAAGGGTAGGTAGTTAGTTTGATCTTAGAGTAGATTAAATGTTCGGCACAACATCGTGGGCCGAAGGGCCTGTACTGTGCTGTACTGTGCTGTACTGTTCTATGTTCTATGTTCTAGGAGTCTTCCACATGAAGCTAGGCAGCTTAAATAGCTAAAAAAGAAATGTCACAAAAGACCAATCCAAAGTAAGGTTTGGTATATTCTGGAAAGCCATTTGGTGAAGGATGTAATTGGAGCCTATCTTTACACACTATTATAAGCATTTACTTACACAGTTACAGATGACAAACCAAGCATCTCCTAACTCAAGAACTACAGTTTAGGTCAGTGTCTTTTCATAGGGGCACATGTGAATCCCAATTTAATGCCCACCACCTGCCTACAATTAAAGACAATTAACATACAAGTAACAAAGTTGCCTAGTTAACCACAGGATGAAACACTGGACTGAATGTTATTCTCTCGCAGGGGTCCTAGCGACAGGCTGGAAGGTGGGGGGAGACCTCATGTTGGCCCTTCGTTGGACCCCCCATTACAATTCAATGGCGGGCATGCAACTAATTGTTCGAGATGCCATCCCTTGAAGAGACAAGCTCCCGCCTCCAGAGCTGCCAATCAGAAGACCAGCAGCTCTGCAGTACCAGCAGCGCCACTGGGAGCAGACTCCGGGAGAGCTAAGTGGGGTTGGTGTCGCCAGGGCCATTCAGGCAGGTCCCAGTGACAGGGTGGGGTGGGTGGGTAGTGTTTGGTGACAGTGGGGGCTGTCTTCCCAGCAGGACAGCAGTCGCTGCTGGGGGGCCCTCCAGGGGCCCTGGATTGCCCCAAAAGGAGGGATCCCCTCTGACCCAGCTAGGAGGCTGCCAGATTTTACCTGGCAGTGGCTCCCCACAGTGGCAGCACCCTCCGCCTTCCATTAAATTAAGGTGGAGGCAGCAAGAGGCCACTTAAGAGCTTCAATTGGTCTGCAGCAGGAAGGCTGTCCTTGGCCATCCCACCCTGGACTAAATTGGAAGACATTGGGAAGGCAACAGACACTCCACCCCCTGCCTTTCCACACAATTTGATAGGCTCTCCCCACCTTCGTCGCCGTCCAAACGGGACTCATAAAATTTAGCCCAGCAATTCACCTGTAAGATCCCAGCATGAGCCTTCCTCATCTACTGTTCTAAGTTACTCTTGCTTTATAGTGCCATAATATAGATTGACAATTCCTCATAGAATCAAAGAATGATACAGCATAGAAGGCGACCATTCAGTTCATGGTATCTGTGCCAGCTCTTTAAAAATGGCTTGCTCGGCCATTTCAGAGGGCAGTTAAGAATCAACCACATTGCTGTGGGTCTGTAGTCACATGTAGGCCAGACCAGTTAAGGACAGCAGATTTTCTTTCCTAAAGGACATCAGTGAACCAAATGGGTTTTTACAGCAATGGTTTTATGATCCCCACCAGAACAGCCTTTTAATTCCACATTTATTAGTTGAATTCAAATTCCACCATCTGCTATGGGATTCAAACCCATATCCCCAGTGCATCAGCCTGGAGCTCTGAGTTACTAGGCTAGTGACATTATCACTATGCCACCACCTCCTCAGTATACATTGCCTCTCCATGTTCCTTCTGCCAAAATGTATCCCCTCACACCTGTCTGTATTAAATTCCATCTGCCACTTCTCTGCCCATTCTGCTAGCCTATCTATGTCCTGTTGCAGGCTATTCATATCATCCTGACTGTTTGTCACTCCTCCTGGTTTGGTGTCATCGGCAAATTTTGAGATTCTACTTTGTATTCCAAGATCCAAGTCATTCATATATAGCCAAAAAAGCAGTAGTCCCAGCACTGACCCTTGGGGAACACCACTGTCTACCATCCTCCAGTCTGAAAAACAACCATTTACTATGCCTTGCTGTTTTCTGTCCCAAGCGAATATTTTTTTCCCTGTCCACAATTTTCACATCCAAGTAGCCCCGTAACATTCAACAACATAACCCCTGACTTATCATGAGCAACACCATGGAAATCTGTTACTGTTTGTATATGTAGGGGGTGAAATTAGTCTATGTCAGCAGCACAAAGCAGGCTTGTAGCAAATTGGCAGCTGAATTTTCACCCGGCCAGTTTTTATTTCCTATTGACTTGGAAATATTGCCAAGATTTTTAATTTCAAACAAGTAAAGGCAACTGTGAAACTAGTCTCCAAAAAGAGTTTGAACTATGGTTCTGTGAACTTCAGTGGAAAGAAGATTGAGTGCAATGAAAATTTGGCTGCCGATTTGCTATGAGCTTGTTTCGTGCTGCCAGTGTCGAGCAATTTCACCCCACAGTTTTTAAAGAGCAAGACAGTGAGAATACCTTTCACAGACAGTGTTCCCCAGTTTTTACTTCTCGTTTAAATACCATCATTTCTTTGCATTTCCAATGTTCCTTATTCTATTTCAAAACTGTCCTGATGTGAACATCTTTTATTCTAGAATTACTTTGATTTGAAATAGCTTTATTATGAAGTGGGGTTCATGTTTGGTCTTTAGTGATAGATAAAAAGATTCTTCTAATGCTAGGGAAAGAAATTGAGTAAATAATTCAGCTAATGTCATCACTATATATTTAAGCCAACACAAATGCAAATAATTTATTTCCCATGCAATGATTCAGCCTATATCATTAAAATGTGATTTTTACAGAAACAATTATGAATGTGTTTAAGGAACATTTGATTATTAGTTCAGTATGATGTACAAACAAAGTCCTTTCTTAACTATCAACAGGATTCCTTACAGATTGCGCAAATCTGAAGCCCACAGCATTTACAGTGGTCCATTTCACAATGTGCCACTATTTTGGAGTATGAACCAACAGGGACCAAGAGACCACTTAAAATGTTCATTTGATGTCAGTCCAAAATGTTTGGCCAATGCACTGCCATTAATGTGGAAAAGATGAAAACAGAAATACAACCCAAGGGGTAAGATAAATGCTGCATATTTTTTGCTGTTCTTTAGAGGTTTATGTTTCTCGCTGTGTTCTTTTTAAATCATTCAAAGTTACAGTGTCATTTCATCCAAGTTCCACTATTACCCCCTTTGGAAAAGCATATATATTATTTCTGTACTATATACTACAAAATATAGATCCTTTTAAAGTCCTTGACTTTTTATATTCAGCTATTACAAAAATCCTGATGAGAAGGCTCCTTTAACTATACACTAAAGACAAAATAAAAATATTATGGACCCCATGGTTTGACAGCTAAATAACTCAATTTTCCAGGGCTTAACTGAGCCTTGTCAGACTTTGGTTGAAGTGCACAGGTGCTGTCCTTTACAGTATAGTTAGAAGCAGTTAGTCTGCAACCATTTACATGGTTTGTAACATAAATATGGTTGGACTTTAGAGAGACAAAACTTGGCCAAAACAGTTCTGGCTGTCAGTTAGAATTTACAAAAATAAAATAATAATCAGAGGTGATGCAAACCATTGGAGACAGTAGTTCTGGTGTTGATTGTTTGGCAATAAATGTCATTAGCTTCCTTTGAAAATTGACTTCTGTTTATTAATAATAGTGAAAAGATATTACATGAACTTTATGAACAAATCAAATTATTGCACGAATATCTTGGTGGCAGCACCTCACAGCTTTCAACATTTCTACTCATGCAAACAGTAGTCAACATTCTGTTGTTATTCGTTAGAAGAACTCCGGATTCTTAATCTCAAATATGGTCGTTAATAAGTTTGTTTCTCATAGCCCTCAGTTTGATAGGAAAGGGACACAGTGATTTGACATTTTAATAGAGATTGGTTTGAGTTTTGGTGAAGGGCGATAAGTTATATATCAGGACTGAGAGAACGATAGTTCTCTTTATTCTTTCTGAAAACTGCTTCAGAATGTGTGGGCCATTAAATTCAAACACGCTTGCCCATTTCCATGCACTAAAAGGGTGCCAATAAATGGATGCTCATAATGGGCTGCATTTTATTCTGAAGATGGGGGTCCCCCTCCCCCTGGCTTCTAGCCTGCTGCTGGGATCTCCATCTTCAGAATAAAATGCAGCCCAATATGAGCATCCATTTATTGGCGCCCTTTTAGTGCCTGGAAACCGACAGGTGTGTTCGAATTCAACGGTGGGCAGCTAATTCACTGCCTGCCATCAGTGACACCTTCCATTTAAGCTCCCGCCTCCAGAGCTGTTGACCAATTGAAACAGGAGGCCTTGCAGCATCGAGGACGTTCCAGACCCAGGGAAAGGTGAATGGTTTCGGGTTTGCCGGGGCCATCCTGGCAGGCCCCAGCGACAGGGTAGGAGGGGTGAGGGTGGTGGTGGGTGTGGGGTGGTGATTGCTACTATCTTCTTCCATAAATTATTGTTAATATAACTTTGTTCTGCAGCCTAAGCAATGGTCTACTAGAGTATTTATTTGACCATTTTCTGAAATTGAGTAAACCAGGTGAGGCCATGTGATATATCCAGTAATAAGTACAGTAACAAAGGTTTCTATTTGACTCCTGGGTTGCAACTATTATCTCGCTATTAGATGGGTAATGGTACTCACTAATTCATAGGCAGGAATTTTATGGCCCCCAACGAGCAGGCTGTTGGCAGGGGGTGGCGCAAAAATTGTGGTCCCCAACCCCCCCTGCCCCCACTACAATTTTACGCCCCAGGCCAATCAAGGCCCTTAAGTGGCCAATTAACTGCCACTTAAGGGCTTCCTCCCGCCGCCACGGGTATTTTATGGGTGGCAAAGGCCCATAACCCTGCCTGGTAAAACCAGGCGGCCTTCATGCAGGCCGGGAAAGGCGCTCCTGATTGGGCACCCTGTGCCCACAGAAGGCTGCCCCCAAAGCCCCAACTGCCCCCAATGCACAATACTCCCCCCTGCTCCCCCAACCGACCCCCATTGCCTTGACGGGGCCCAGCTGATTGTCCCCAGTGAGGCCTTAAAAACTTCCCTGAGTTCCGGGGCTGATTTCCTGTTGCCTCCGATGGCTGGGTGTAGTCCCAACAGTGGCCATCATTCCCGGTGGCATTACTATGACTATGAGCTGCCGGCCCACTGATTGGTCAGTAGCTCCATTAGGCAGGACTTCCTACCTCGAGGAGGTGGAAGTCCAGCTCAAGACCAATTAAGGGCCTGGGGAGTGAAAAGTCCTGGCCTGGCTCCCCAAGCCCGGCGGAGGTGGGCTCGCCACCAAATTTTTGGCTGGTGGGCGGGGCCTCCCGCCCAACATAAAATTCCGGCCTTAGAAAATGCAGGTTTGTTTAAGGGAATAGATTTTGACATCAATTCTGACAAGACTATCTTAATAATATCTGACACCACACAAAGGTCGCTCATTTTATATTGTTGAATATCAGCTAAAGGTCTGGTTGGGTCTGCAAAAAAAAACCCGACCCGAGCCCGACAGAACCACATTCGACCCGAGCCCGACCTGGCCCAAGTCCTTCCATTTTTTCCCTCGCCCGACCCGACCCGGCCTGACCCAACCATCAGTTAACTTACCTTCCGTTTTTCACTTTGTTGCTGATCTGCACAATCTTAAAATAACTGTAACAAAACTACCTTTCTAGTCCAAAAAGTAAAATAACATTGGAGTCACTTACCTGTGATAGAGCGTGTCTGACCTGGCCCGACCCGAGCCCGAATGCCGGACTCAAGTGCAACCCGACTCGACCCGAACCCGACACATGTTGTCGGGTCCTGTCGGTTCGGGTCGGGTAACAGGCCTTTAATATCAGCTCTAATACCCTAATGTAGTTTCCAAAGGTGGAGGTGTGATGGAGCGGCAACTGATGGTGGGACTGGATGTTGATTGTGGATACCATGGAGCCAGAGTGAGTGCTCCTGCTCCTTCAGGCTCCACAGAAATGGTTTTTGTTTTTATAAACTTACCTTAGCCATTTAAGAATCCTGATAGGAGCAGGCCAAGCCCCTGCTTTGCGGTATCCATATTTGCAGAGGGGACCTAAAACAGGCATTAGGCATATGTAGTACCCATTTTAGGCGACTGCTGTGGACACCAGAGAAAGGCTTGACCCAATGTCTTTCAGGTGTCCTTAGGCATATGACATTGGTTCCCACAACTGTCCCTCATTGCACCTTTTTTACACTCATACAATGGGAGAAAAGAGGTTCAATTTCTACCCCAAAATATTCTTATTATAGATACAGAAGCATGCACATAAATGCCTATCCTGTTCGCTGTCAATTATTCCTTCATTTTAAGGGGACTGATGACTTTACCATTAATTTAAGGGTCAGAGACTAGATGAATGATTGCAGGGGACCAATTCTATGCACTGGAGCCATGGTTTATAACCCCATTGAAGAGACTTAGGTCCTGAATCTATTCAGATATTCTGCTGCGACATTGCCATTGTCATCTGAAGTGCAGCAGAAACTTTGATGACACATGTCAATGGGCATTCTATTGCATTTCTGGTGAAGTTATGGCAGCAGAAAGGGGAAATTTAAGGAAATTCCCAGTCTGGTGTTAAACACAGATACCACAGTCTAAGTGGAATAAGCACTTTGGCGATTTAAAGCAAAGATTCAAATGGCATGACCAATCAAGCGGAATGTTGCAGTACAGCCTTATTAAGGTATCCAAGATTATTGTGATCTACTTCTTCTTTGGCCTCCTTATCTCGAGAGACAATGGGTAAGCGCCTGGAGTGGCTATAAAGGCCAATTCTAGAGTGACAGGCTCTTCCACAGGTGCTGCAGATAAAATTTGTTTGTCGGGGCTGTTGCACAGTTGGCTCTCCCCTTGCACCTCTGTCTTTTTTCCTGCCAACTGCTAAGTCTCTTCGACTCGCCACACTTTAGCCCCACCTTTATGGCTGCCCGCCAGCTCTGGCGAACGCTGGCAACTGACTCCCACGACTTGTGATCAATGTCACAGGACTTCATGTCGCGTTTGCAGACGTCTTTAAAGCGGAGACATGGACGGCCGGTGGGTCTGATACCAGTGGCGAGCGCGCTGTACAATGTGTCTTTGGGGATCCTGCCATCTTCTATGCGGCTCACATGGCCAAGCCATCTCAAGCGCCGCTGACTCAGTAGTGTGTATAAGCTGGGGATGTTGGCCGCCTCGAGGACTTCTGTGTTAGAGATACGGTCCTGCCACCTGATGCCAAGTATTCTCCGGAGGCAGCGAAGATGGAATGAATTGAGATGTCACTCTTGGCTGACATACGTTGTCCAGGCCTCGCTGCCATAGAGCAAGGTACTGAGGACACAGGCTTGATACACTCGGACTTTTGTGTTCTACTATACCTAACATAACATCGCCATATAAAGGGGCATAAAGCAGGTAGAAACAGAGATGCAGTCTCAACCAGTGACAGAAGAGGACCCCAACTAGAAGCCAGAAGAGATGCCTGCAGAACCAAGCCTTCACTCAGGAACGCAAGCTCTAATTGACAATATCGTTTTTTCAGTGTTTTTTGCACAAAATTATCTGCAGATGTATCCAGCACTCTCCTAACACAAAAACAGGATTCTCGTCATCGCCCTCAGCTTTACATGAATACACTATGGACTGAACTTTCCCGCCCATTGGTGATGGGCTGGGGGGCTGGGAGGCAGGAAGGCTGGCAAAATGGCAGGGGAAGGTGTCGAGAGGGGAGCCCAATGTCTTCCCACCACTATGTCATATTGACAGCAGCAGGAGTATTGATCTGCTCACCATGACGTTTTGAGGAGTTGATATCAGTTAGATTTTTTTTTCAAAAAATACACTATATTCATAAAATTTGTAAAGGTACATTCCATGTCAAACATTCTTTGGTGTATACAGCTTATCAGTTACATAATTTTTTTTCAAAAAATATACTTTATTTATAAAAATCTGTAAAAAATACATTACAAACCAATTCAAAACAGCACCAAGTTGACATTTCAGAGAATGCAAAGGAAATCAGTTTTCTTCAATACTGGAATGAGTTGCCTCACAACCTTTCCGTTCCATTTTACATGCCATGTACATTTTACAGAAAACCCATATTTGGTGTATACAGCCCGAGGGGTTTGCCATGGGTCCAGCCCCTCAGTTGACTATGGCGGGAGGACCTTACACAGGACTTTCCCCATTGAGCCTTTGCGGCGGCTGCCCCAAGCTTTAGTACATCCCTCAGCATGTAGTCCTGGACCTTGGAATGCGCCAGTCTGCAACACTCGGTCGTGGACAACTCTTTGCGCTGGAAGACCAGCAAGTTTCAGGCAGACCAAAGAGTGCCTTTCACGTGGGGTATGGTCCTCCAGCAGCAGTTGATGTTTATCTCGATGTGCGTCCCTGGGAAGAGTCTGTAGAGCACAGACTCCTGTGTTACTGATCTGGTCGGGATGAACCTCGACAAAAACCACTGCAGCTCTTTCCACACCTGCTTTGCAAAGGCCCATTCCAGAAGGAGGTGGATAACAGTCTCTTCCGCACCACAGTCACCTCGAGGGCAGCGTGCGGAGGTAGTGAGATTCCAGGCTTGCAGGAAGGATTTGATGGGGAGGGCCCTTCTCATCACCAGCCAAGCTGCATCTTGGTGCTTGTTTGAAAGTTCTGGTGATGAGGCATTCTGCCAAATGACTTTGGCAGTCTGCTCGGGGAACCATCCGACAGGATCCACCATCTCCTTTTCCTGTAGGGCCTTGAGGATATTTCATGCAGATCACTGCCTGATAGGTTGGTGGTCAAAGGTGTTTTTCTGCACAAACTTTTCCACGAAGGATAGATGGTACGACACGGTCCACTGGATGGAGCGTTCCACAGCAATGTGACCAGACCCATCCTTCGCAACACCAGGGATGGATAAAACCTCAACAAGTAGTGACACTTGGTGTTTGCATACTGGGGCTCTACACAGCTTGAAGCAGCCGCGCACGAAGGTTATCATCAGGATGAGGGTGACATTGGGTACATTTTTCCCGCCTTTATCCAGAGGTTTGAACATCATGTCCCTCTGGACCCGGTCCATTTTGCACCTCCAGATAAAGCGGAAAATGGCTCCAGGTGACTGCCACGGCACAGGAGTCGGGTATGGGCTAGACCTGTGCCACATACATAATGACCACCTAGTGATTATCCTCCTTGGGAAGAAAGTAAGAGGGGTTTCATTGAGGTTGAGTTGACTTCAATCAACATCAAAGCACCTCCCAATCATGCTTCTTGGCCCTGACACAAACATCAGTCCCCTTATTGACACAAAACAAATAACACTGTTAGCTCAGAATGTTTATTTCATAGCTAAAACTGTTTTAAAATGCAAGATCAGTACATTTTTGACACAGCTTGGGAAAATATAGCCTTTGACCTACTTTAGTGTGGAAACTGGGAGCTTTACATGGAAGATTTAAGGTCGGCCTGTTTCCACAAAAAGAAAATTAAATGACCTAGTGGACAAGAAAAATGATTGCTTTGTTTTTCTTCACTCTACTGCTGTTTTTACAGATGATTCAAAATCTGTCGATGAAGGTTCACACCAGGGTGAGTCAACAGAATATGTGTCATTGTAATTCATACATTTTTGTATAATTTCCCAGACAGGAACTAGATATTTGAGGACACTAAGGGCTGGATTTTAAGCAGTCCTCGAGGTCGGGATATGTGGCGGGGTGGGGGTGCGGGGGCCTGAAGATGGCCCCAGAGGAAGCCCGCCATGACCTCAATGATGGCAGGGCCTGGCCCGATCCTCCCAGCAGCGGCGAGGCACTGTGGCGGCCCCCCTGCCGCTGGGCAATGGGACCATAATTTGAATAATTAAATCAATTAAAATAATTAATTTTCATAAACTTACCTCGCCTACTGATATCCTGCTGCGATCTTCGGCCTGGCGGCCGGCATTCCCGTGCCTTCAGAACCCCGTCCACGGAAACGAGATACAACACTGGTGAGGAGGGGGGAAAAGGTAAGTTTTTCAGTGTGGGAGGTGGGGGGGAAATGGGGTCAAATTAACGTCATGGGTGTCGGGGAATGTGGGAAGGGTTATAGTTTAAAGTTTGTGCAGTTGCGGGGGGCAAGGTCAGATGGTAAAGGTAAGTGTTTTGGGGGAGAAGGGCAAATAATTAATTTAATTGTTATTGGGTGGGGCAAAAGAGATGTATTTCATTTAATTTCATTACTTCTTTCTTTAAATATTTAAATATGCCAGTAGGACTAACAGCCTTTAAAAATGGCATCAGCGCTCGCACACAAGCAGCTGATGCCATTGCCGGGGCCGGACAGCCCGCCCCCTCCACGTGATCGGGGAGGGGCGGCCCGTCCTGGCTATTTAAATGAACTGCTGCACTTGGAATCGTGGCAGATTTTTGGTGTGTGGCCCACATGGGCTGGCCGCCATTTTTTTCGGCCACTGCCGAAATCGGCGGCGGACTTATAAAATTTAGCCCAAGCTTGTTATGAAAGTTCTTCCATTTTTTGTTAAATATTTTTTGCGGACACATATTTAAATTGTAGAAATTGATTCATTTTGAAAGGCTGAAGATTTCATTGATGCTGGACTTTGTTTTTTTGTTTAGAGATACAGCACTGAAACAGGCCCTTCGGCCCACCGAGTCTGTGCCGACTAACAACCACCCATTTACACTAACCCTGCAGTAATCCCAACCACCTACCTACACTAGGGGAAATTTAAAATGGCCAATTTACCTATCAACCTGCAAGTCTTTGGCTGTGGGAGGAAACCGGAGCACCCGGCAAAAACCCACACGGTCACAGGGAGAACTTGCAAACTCCACACAGGCAGTACCCAGAATCGAACCCAGGTCCTTGGAGCTGTGAGGCTGCGGTGCTATCCACTGCGTCACTGTGCCGCTTGTTGAAAGTTCATTGAAAGGACATTTGAGATGTCTTGTTTGAAAACATCCTTTACTGGAAGTCACATGCCTTAAGCTCAATAAACAACAGAAACCTTGGTGACTTGGGGAAGATGTTTACAAGATAAGTGACATGTCAAGATTTATGATGGTCAAGAGGTCGCTTTTGTGATATTGTTTTTGACTTTCTGGTTGGGTTTTGGACTGTTTTGAGTTAGTTATAGGTTAGCCTGCCAAGAGAGAAACATTCAGCTCATTTCTTTCTTCACTTCTCTGAAAAACCCTGAGAGTTCAGTGTGTGTGAGAGCTACAACCCCTGATGCCACATTTCTGCTGAGAAGCTGGAAAAACCTGCCGAATTAATCCTCGACACTGCCTGAAAAGAACTGCTCCAGAAAAGATTCCAGTGACCCACCTATGTGTTCTCAGATGCCAGACTGTATGTCATTTTGGAACGCAACATATCTCATCTGTTTTCGTCAAGAATTAGCAAGTATTTGGCCAAAGTTTTTTTTTTTTTGTCTTTTTTTTGTAAAAGAGCCCTGCAGAGAAAATGTCTTTACTTTTCTGCAACCAGTGTCTGTGTGTTTGGGGTATTTAAAAAGGGAATTTTCATATTTCAACCTGTGTGTTAATGCTTTGCTTCATTACTGGATAAGTCGTGTTTTATAATAAACTGATAATTTTGTTGTTTATTAAAGAAACCTGGTTGGTGTATTTTATTCTGGGAGAAAAAGTAGAGTATATGATTAACTGTATCATCTGAACAGGGTCACAGACCAGAAACATTAACTCTGCTTCTCTCTCCACAGATGCTGCCAGACCTGCTGAGTATTTCCAGCACCTTTTGTTTTTATTTCCAATTTCCAGCATCTGCCATGTTTTATTTTTATTTTGCCAAACCTATGATGTTTAGGCCAGTAATCCTTTTGTATTAGACTTGTGTTTGTGTTGAATGCTGCGTTCCCAATGGCATTTGAAATGGTTCTGATTTCAGCCCATTTTGGAATTATACTTAGCAAGTAAACTGAATTGCCTCAGATGTTGTGTTGCTGAAGTCCACTTTAAGATAATGTAAGTTAAAAATTGACCCATTTGGTTCTGTTTATAGTCAACAGCTCCTCTGTCCTGGAGGACAGCTTTATGTGGTTAGTATTCCATCGCACTCTTAAATACTGCAGATGGTTTAAAACTTTTTATGGAGTTAGAAGGTGAACTACTCATCATAGAGTACACATCCTCCACCCAACTCTTCTAGCCACACTGTTCATATGGTTGTTCAAATTAACCTCTGGTCATCCCCAAGATGCTGATGGTATGGTCATACAATTTTGGAGGTCAAGTTGAGATGACTGATTGAGATCACTTGTTTGAGATGGACGTTAGCTGACACTTATATGGCGGGAATGTCATCTGTTATTTGACAGCCAAAGCCTGGATGTTATTCAGGTCCTTATGTAGCTGGAATGTGTTGCTTCCTTATTGGAGGTGTTGTAAATGGAGCTGGACACTGGAATTGTCAGCAAGTAATGGAGAGAAGGTCATTGATGAAGCAGCAGAAGATGGTTGGGCTAGGGATGCTTCCCTAAGGACCTCTTCCAGCGATGTTCAGGTAATGATGACTGGCCTCTACAACCCTATTCACATCAGCACATATTTATTCAGATGCACCTACCCACAAAATGCAGGTAGTTCCTCCACCAGTTTACATCCTGATCAGAGAATCAAAACAGAAGCAAAATAAGCAGAAATTCAGTGTAACAGATCTCCATCCAATTTTCCATTCAGGAAGGCCTCATTTTACGCTGAAAAAACAGGAGTGAGTTCACTGAGCAATCTAAGCTAAAGATGTCAGTATATTAATTGCAAAGAATAACCATCACCCCCAATTGCTGAGGCATAATGACCAATAGTGATATTGCAAAGGAATGAATCTAGTGAAATGTCTGGTCCAACTGCGAAGCAAACAGGATAGTCACTCCAGATTCCTCTCTACACAATAGTTTCATGTCTTACAGTTAATTGCCCTTGACTTTCCCTGCCAAAAATGTTAGTCATGTTGTTGAAAAATATACTGTTCTGTGTAAAAGTTGTTTGCTGAGAACAGTGTTATTTAGGGTTGGCCCACCATTAACAGAATTTTGGATTTCTTCCTTGTTTACATATATTTGCAAATAGATATAAGTATAATAAATCAATGTACTGAGTTCATGGGAATGAATATTTTTGTTTCTGTACAGCTTTATGTCCTTAGTAATTTTCCAACCAATGTATGAGTTAAGTTCTGTTGATTAATATTTAAAAGCATACAGCTATTGAATATAAATGTCTCCAGGATTCATTCATATATTATAACTGATTTAGAGCATTGCACTTAGAGGCTGCATATAACTGCCATGTTCTTAATTAAAGCAAAGGATCTCACATTGGTTTGTTCCACAAGTATTGATGAAATCAACAAATGGAGACCTGATCTTTGCTCCAATTATATGTGTTTTCAGTACTTTAACTCTCTGAAACAACTGTGTGCATCACTTTAGTTAGCAACACAGAGCTGTTCAGGCCTAGAAACCACCACATAAAGCTGGTATAGGGCATTACAGAGAAACAAGAGGCAAAGCATGGCTCTCTCTGTAGCAACATTTTAATTTGTTCATAAATGGCTTTACACTTTTGTTATACAAAGTGCACACCTCAAATCTCTCCATGGATTTCACTTATTTTAGAATTTAGAAAAAAGATAAGCCAACTAGATGCAGATGAAGTGCGAGTTTTTATACATGACACACCACTAGCGCAATTTAAAAGTGCTACACTGCAGTATATTTACAGACGACTCTAGCAGCATGAAATGATTGAAAGCCACAATACACCCGTTTCTTTGTCAACTTACTTTGTGAACAGGATGTTTTTAATTTGATATAAAGGGTGGGATTGTTATTTAGTGAGTGGAAAACAGCCATTTTGCAGTGTTTAAATCTACTTTGACAAGTATTGCCGTTAATTTGCATTTAGTGCTGTGAGCTAATCAGACAAATACTACAGCTCCCAGTAGATAATTGGCAATTAAATCATTAATTAAAGAAATTAAGGAGGGGGAAGGTGATAGAGTCTGCAAAATTCATGTACTATTTCATACTGCATAGTTGAGTATCAAATATAAATGCTATTGAAGCCTGTTTAAACATGGGTTTCATATCTATCTGTAATGGGAATGAGTAGACATAAATTTCTCAATTTCTGCTAACATAAAGCATTGGCATTCTGAGAACTATTTAAATTCATTAATGATCATTATTCCTTAGTTACAGAACAGTATTTTATAAATAAGTAATCTCTGATTTTCACAAACTAGTCACATAACTAAAGCATACATTATATGCTTAAAGGCACCACGACAGATAATATATTGAGGGAAATGGCTCTCTGGTCATCTATTTTGATGTATTACCCTGCCACAAAAGAAGATACCATATACATGCATATGTTAAGAAAATGCAGAACCAAAAGATAAAGACAAAGGCCAGAATTTTACGGTCCTCCACATGAGCGGGCTGGTGGTTCCGGGGGGGGGGGGGTGGGCGGTGGTGGGGGGAATCGAAAAATTGAGTGGGAGGTGGGAGGTGCCATTCCCGAAGCCTTCTTGCCCCAGCGGCAATTTTATTCAGGAGGCCAATCAAGGCCCTTAAGTGGCCAATTAATTGCCACTTAAGGGCCTCCTCCTGCTGCTGGTGGTATTTTACCAGCAGCTGGTGGGCGGCTCAGGCCAGGTAAAACCTGACGGCCTTCTTGTGGACTGAGAGGGCCGTCCTGATCGGGCACCCTGTGCCCTCGGAGCCCCACTCCCCCCCCCCCCCCCACAGCTCAACTGTCCAAATGCACAACACCTCCCCCCCCCCCCCTCCATAGCTCCATTAGGCAGGACTTCCTGCCTCAGAGAGGGCCTGGGGAGTGAAAAATCCCAGTGTGGCTCCCCGGGCTCGGCAGAGGTGGGCCCGCCCCTGACTTTTTGGCTGGTGGGGGGGTAGGGGGTTACTCCTACCCAACGTAAAATTCCAGCCAAAGTATATTTATCCAAGCACTGCCCCCCTCCGCCCCACCAAAAGAAAATAGATGTAACGTACTGAGTCATAATGAATCAGCTTCCCTGTTCTGAGGGGAAAAGTAGACAAAGTCATAAAAACTCCTTGTCTTCAATGCAAAAGATAAGTAAGTTTATAGAAAATAAGTAATTAGCTTCACTATTGTTTATATTTCCAGAAATGTGGTACATTGCTCAATAATTCACAAGCTAATCTTTTGAAAGGGGTGCTTCATCAGCTAATACTCGCACCAGGCTTAAGATTAGAGGACACAAAGAAACTTGATGGGCATGGAGGTACATAGAAAAGGAAAATGGGCAGAAAACTAGTGCAGTTTGAAGATTGAAGGGAAGCTAACCTGTTCAATTAACTATGCCAACCAACTTGCTATTTTGTAAGTTCCTTGTGTAGCTGTTTGAAGTCAATCTTCAAAACATTGATTACTTTTCTATACCCAGATAGCTTAGAGTCTTCCTATCACTTAGTGTTTAAATGAAGGGGGTTTGCATGGCTGCTGTATTGCTGTTTATCAGATGCGACTAAGCAGCCCTTTTTTTTCCAGTGAACCATCTGAGTATTGTACAAGTGAGGTAAAATTCTTTTGTTTTCCAGTTGGAATTTCTAGGTGTCTACACTGTCTTCTTTCAGACCATCCTGCTTCTCAGGCATTACAATAGTGGTTTCTTCAGTGATATTAGACAGAAATAAGTGAAAAGACTTCACGCAGATTGGCCAAAATCCTGGAACTCCCTCCCTAACAGCACTGTGGGTGTGCCTACACTACATGGTTGCTGCAGTTCAGGAAGGCGGCTCACCACCGCCTTCTCAAGGTCAATTAGGGATGGGTAATAAAGGCTGGAAAAAATGTTCACATCACCTGAATGAATTAAAAAACGGTTGAGGGTAGCAATTCACCACACTCTCCCTTTCCTCCCTGTCCACTTTGGGCACTAACACATTCTTCATCCACTTAAAGTAGTACTCACACTACTAACCTTTCACTCTAAACTCTGGGTAAGGATACCCACAACTCCCCTAGCATATACCAACTGTTTTGCACAATCCCAAAACATGTTCCTCCCTCTAATATCGTCACACCCCCACATCTCTCACTTCACCGCTCCCAGCACAATTACTACACACTCTTTAAGTGACAGCCTTATCTTCACACACACACAATCTCTACCCCCTTAGTTTGAAATAAAGAAACTGTTTGCTTTGAAATACACTGGGCATTTGTTTCATGATTTGTTCTTTGTGAACATTGTGTTATGACCCGGTGAGAAAGGTGTCTAGGGGTCCTTCTCAGTCTTCATCTGGTCTTACCATAACAGGGTTTAATTTTAAACACACCATGTTTTTAGCTCCTCCTTGGTGAATCCTTGTTCACTGCTTTCCAATTATAAGGCAAAGAAACCAGCACAAACACGTTTTCTTAAGTTTAAAGAAGAAAAGTTGAAATTTATTAAACTTAAACTCTAATTCACTTGACGCCTACGGATACATGATGCACCCACACTAGCACACATACGTGATACACATGTGTGAATAGAGATAGGAAAGAGCAGAAGAAAAAATAAAGTGGAAAAGTTGAAGCAATATCTGAAGAGTTTTTGTTATGGTTCTTCGAGCTCACTGTGGCGTCCTTGATTGCAGGTAGTTCTTGCTTTTTGTTGGGGCCCAGTATTCTTCTTAAATCTTGTTCATAAAGGAGACTTTTCTCTCTTGGGGTTCATGTGTCTTCAGTGGATTCAAAGGCTTGTGAGAAAGAGATGGGAGCAGACAGGAGAGATCTTCTCAGTCCAGGAGCAAACCGACTTTCTCAGTTCAAACTGTTCGTACAAATCAGAAAACCCCAGGTTGCCAAGCAGGTTAGTCATGTGACTAACTGGTCTGACCACATTTTGGATTGTATCATCTTAGCAGTCTCTGGAATGCTCTTCTTATGCACAATACCTGGTGATCAAGGACCATTGTGGGTGAATGTGTCAGGGAATGGTCCTTTGTCCTTCCAATTACCGTCTATTAATATGTAAAGGTCTTTTCCAGCCACGGCTGATATGTTTAACAAGTCCTTTCTTCACCCTAGTAATAGTTTAAAATCAATGTTCATGACAAAATTAATGTGCCTCATTCTTGGCAGGTGGGGGCTTAGCATGATAATTGCAATTAGTTAGGAAATAACTCTTTCAGTAGGTTTGCACTTCTTCGCACAGGCAAGGATTCCTGGTAAGGTCTTGCTGAGCTAAGGAGACTTCCTTTAGTAGGTTATGTAGATCAAAGTAAGGCTGAGGTGCTACTGTGGCTGTCAATGCAGCAATGAAGATATCCTGCCTAATCGAGCCTCTGATTTCTCTTGCTGAGGCAGATTAGAACATGGCCAAGTTTGCTTTGCAAACAAGTTGGACACCCTGGGAATAGAATCACTTGCTATTCATATACATCAATAGTTGTTCAGTTGGGGCCTTCAATGCTATTTGCATGTCCTAGTGGTACCTGCACCCTAGGGAATCTAGCTGTCGTGCTGAAGGCTTTAGCTTTGTGCCACTATTGTCTGAGGGCAAAATGAGACAGACATCAAATTGCATCATTACATAAAAGCAGTTGATCACAGTAAAAAGGTCTGTTAAACATCAGAACACCATAGAAAATGACTAAGATATGCTCTGTCTTCTTCACAATGAAGATATCACACTCTTTAAAACAGCGACTACTAAGATAGTGCATAATATTAAAAAACAGTCTCCAAAAACTAGGTAGATGTGTCCTCCTGTTCAGCCATTATTTGGAACAATATGGGTATTCCCTTTCTTTAATATTTTCTCATCTTTAGCCTTGTTTATCAACTCTTATTGCATGCTGTCCTCTATTTTGTTACTCATTTGTTGATATTTGTGCCCCATTACATTAAGGGTGTTGGCACAGCGAGTTCTAATAAACAATAATGGGAGACTAGTGTAGGTAGGTTTATAATTTGTGGTTAACATTACATCATAACTTTTTGCTGGAGCTCGGAATTGCACAAATATAATTACATTCAAACCATGTCTGATATCAAACATACATGCCTGTGGATATAGTTATATTTTGATTTTTGGAAGAAATTGGAGCTCTGTAGGAGCCGATTTACTCAGCTGCACACTTAAATCTCCTTACAGATCCAAATCAACTAGACCAAAACAATTAAACTCACTAGTAATGAGGTTAAGAGATTTCACAATGCATAAATTGCATTGATTTGGGGCATTGCACTGACTGCCAGTTATTCTGAAACTGACACAGTGCTATTCCAATACCAGACTACTTACAAGAATGCAATTCACCAAATGCAACAATTTACATTTATGTAGCACTTTTAACGGAGTAAAATGTCCCAAGACAATTCACAGAATGGTTATTAAGCAAAATTCAGGTGTTATTAAGATTTTTATGCTCAGATAATGCTGCCACCTATATCAATTTACATCGTAATAGGAATAGAATAAAAGCTTAGTGCATGTCTACATGGACCTGCTTCCTTTTTCATAGTAAGTCCTTACCTTAGGGATATTCTCTTGATTGTGTAACAAAATTATTTTGGATCCCAGAACTGTTTCTGTCATATTTTACATTTGCTTGTGTGTTGTCTATCAAATATTGAGTGGGTCATTTCCTGTTTTTAAGTTGCTACTTTACATGATTACATCTGACATTGGATTAAATAGCTCAATTTATATTCATAGCAACTCAAATACTGCATGAATGAGCACTTGAGCTGTAATCAAGTATTTTAAACTCACCATTTAACACCAAAAGACTTAGATGCACATAAGCAAATCACTATTTTACAATGATTGAATAAAACAAACTCCATTTTTATTATATGGGATTAATTAATTAATCAACTTTTTACAATTTATATAAATGACTTGGATGAAGGGATCAAAGGTATGGTTGCTAAATTTGCTGATGAGACAAAGATAGATAGGAAAGTAGGTTGTGAAGAGGACATAAGGGGGCTACAAAGGGATATAGATAGGTTAAGTGAGTGGGCAAAAATCTGGCAGATGGAGTATAATGTGGGAAAATGTGAAGTTGTCAATTTTGGAAGGAAGAATAACAAAGAAGCATATTATCTAAATGGTGAGAGATTGCAGAGTTCTGAGATGTAAAGGGATCTGGGTGTCCTACTGCATGAATCACAACAGGTTAGTATGCAGGTACAGCACGTAATTTGGAAGGCTAATAGAATGTTATCGTTTATCACAACAGGAATTGAATACAAAAGTAGGGAGGTTATGCTTCAGCTATATAGGGCATTGGTGAGACCACATCTAGAGTTCTGTGTGCAGTATTGGTCTCCTTATTTAAGGAAGGATGAAAATGCATTGGAAGCAGTTCAGAGAAGGTTTACTAGACTGGTACCCGGAATGGGCTGTCTGTCTTATGAGTTAAGATTGGACAGGCTAGGCTTGTATCTGCTGGAATTTAGAAGAGTAAGAGGCGAATTGATTGAAACATATAAGATCCTGAGGGGTCTTGATGGGGTGGAAATGGAAAGGATGTTTTCCCTTGTGGGAGAATCCAGAACCAGGAGTCACTGTTTAAAAGTAAAGGGTCACCCATTTAAGATAGAGATGACGAGAAATGTTTTCTCTCAGAGGGTCGTGAGTCTTTGGAACTCTCTTCCTCAAAAGGCGGTGGAAGCAGAGTCTTTGAATATGTTTAAGGCTGAGGTAGACAGATTCTTGATAAGCAAGGGGGTGAAAGGTTATCGAGGGTAGGTGGTAATGTGGAGTAATCAATTCAGCCATGAGCTTATTGAATGGCGGAGCAGGTTCGAAGGGCCGAGTGGCCTACTCCTGCTCCTAATTCATAATTTCGTATGTATGTTTGTATTACAATTTTTACCAGTGCTTGACAGATCGATTACTGCAATTCATAGCAACTTATGAACAGGAATAGACCATTCAGTTCCTCGAGCCTGTTCCACCATTTAATTAGATCATGGCTGATCTGTGTTTTAACTCCATACACCTGCCTTGGCTCCATATCCCTTAATATCCCTCCCAACAAAAATCTATTTATCTCAGTTTTAAAATTTTCAACTGACTGAGACTTAACAGCTTTTTTGAGGGGAGAGAAGGCATCAAATTAATGGCCTTGAATAGGGTTACTTTAGTTTTTAATCTTTAGCACTGTTTCAGCTAGAATAACAAAATACCATTACACATTTGGATCTTGCATCTGTTAGTTTACATACAAAATGACAATATAATTTCTACAGGATTAAGTTTGGCTCATGTTTAAACATTGCCTTAACAGAATTACATTTTGAAAAACTGACTATTATATATCCACAAGGGTTTCTCTTAAGATGGTGATCTATCTAGCAGCTTCCATCTCCCTAAGGCACATCAGTGGTGCCGACTGCTGAGAACTTCTGGAGGTGGTAGTCTCTCAATGTGCTGGTAAATCCATTTGCCATTTAGAAAAGGGAGATGATTGATTTTATCTTGGCAAAAAAGGAATATGCTGGAATGGATGGACACAAACTCTAATGCAGTGAGTCTAGACTTCAAACTGTGTTCAGGAAAACATCAAGAATTGGCAACAGTTTGACAGATAAGAAATATATCTCTAATGACATGACGTGAGTGTGGCTAAGTAATACATAGGCTGATGTAATGATAACACGCCTTTATGTCTTGATTGCTTTTGACAAGTTCTGAAGATAAAAAATGGATATGTTTTTCCATTTCTAAACCAATATAAAATGCATAACATCCCCTGAATTACTTCACCCTACTCAACCCTAATTGCATAAATGTTTTTATATCTGTTTACATATGCCATATACCTTTGGTCAATCATGGCAAAATATATTGTGATCATCACACCAGGAACCAGGCCAAGGTGACATCTTATATTGAACTCCATGCTGGTCATTACAGCAATGAAATGGCCTGTCTAAAGCCACTGGTCAAAATGGCCAAAGATTCATTTCTTACCTACAGCTTGGACATTGCAGGCGACAATATAATTTTCACAAACAGTGGCCTGAGCTTTTCAACTGAGGTAGCAGTCCCGATGCAGGGGCTGAAAGCTGGAGCCGACTGCACTTCGGCTGGCAGTGAGACCGTGGGGCAGCCAAGTGGATGGTGGCCCTCCCCCAATAGCAGCTGACCTAATCAGAGGGCCGGCAGCTCATCAACCTCAGTAGCACCACTGCTAGCGGTGGCCATTGCTAGGACTGTACCTGCAGGATGAGGGCAGATCAATGGCCGGCACCTCAAGGAAAGGTAAGTGGGGTCTGGGTCTCTGGGGCCAGGCAGGCAGGCTCTGGTGATCAGCGGGGGTGTCGGGGGGGGAGTCACTGAGGTCACGCAGAGCCGTCGATGCGGGGGTGGCCATTGCTGCTGGGGGCCCCTCTGTATGGCCATGGAGGGCTCAAAAAGGAGGGACCCTCCCCTGAAGCCCGCTGGGAGGCAGCCAGGGGTTTACCAGGTGATCTCCCCATGCAGCAGCAGCAGGCACTCCAAACAAGGGCAAAATGCCCTCAGAGACGGGAAGTGGCCATTAATTAGCCATGTAAGTGGTTCAATCGGGCTCCCGGCAGGCAACCAATCTGCCACCTTTCCCACCACTGGAAGAATAGCATGGCAGCAGGAAGAGATCAAGCACCCCCCCACGATGCCTTTCTGAACTATTTTGCCAACCTTCCCACCTCCCTGTCTGTCGCCAAAGAGCCTGGAAAATACCAGTCAGTTCTATAGCATTCCAGATAGGAGCAGGTGCTGTGTGAAACATGGATGGATAAGTTTACCACAGAGTGTACAAGGAAAAGAGAGAGGCAGTAGTTTACTGAACCAATAACCTCGCAATACATCATCTTTTCAATTAAATTGAAACAAAATTAAGCAATATGATCAGGGTTTACTAAAGCAAACAGAAAGTCTCTAATTACCATCTGATTATCATCGCTTTTGCTGTTCGAGATGACGAGGACACAGTATTTTGCTAGCCCCAGGTTACTGACTGACAACATACACTGACGCCATGGCATCCCTGTGAAGCACCACACAGACACAAACTTCTACCCCCTCCTTTGTTTCCTTAATCCCCAGGCCATAACACTCACCCATTGTTAGCCTCTACCCTATTATCTTGCTGATCCACCAGAGCAACGGATGGTAGAGGAGGAGGAGGAAGATGATGATGCTGATGGTGAAGAGTACCAAGCTACCCTGGAGACATAGCTGCATGATATTGCCATCTCTCAGGACAGCACCAATACCTGATGGCCCGACACCAGTGGACCATGGAAGGCAACACCAAACCTGATAAGCAGCAAGCTGCCACAAGGCAAGAATACTTCAATCCCATGACCAACTAATGACCTCCTATGATCCTGGTCCTTACATAATATCTATTAAAAGGATGAGTATAGGTGATCGTAGGGAATGCCATACCCGCGCCTGAGAACTCCAAACAGTGGGTCAGAGGTCTGCTAATCTGTAAGAAGCAGTCCAAAGCAAATTCAGCTGTCTGTAAGCAGAATGGTAAAAGAAGGCATTGTAAAATCCTTTCCGACCTGCAGAAATCTTTATTCAAGAATTTTCTGTGTCAGGAACTCCTCACTTCCCTTTTCAGCAACTTAACCTGACAACTGCTGTACCTCACTGGGCTATGTCTTACCTACCTACCTCATATGGTTCAAATACAGGAAACTCCACTGGCTCATGCTTTGCCATATTAAAATGAGGCCAGTGTCAACATGGCAGGCAGACCACTGGAGAGCTGCGGAAGCCAAGGAAATTCGGTGGAAGATGTTTAAACATGGAATTCATCAGAACCTTTGGCTTCCATCCAACTTTGCTTGCAAAAAGAGTTACCAATGTCATTCCAACAGGATAATTGCATCAGATGCAGTGAAGAAATTCATCTCCTTTACCTTTTTTTCCGGAGGTTTGGGCTACACCTCAAGTTTGTCAATTTCAGTTAGGTCACCCCAGTGGGCTAGCTTAGCGAAGTGCTGGTGTCATTGGAAGGAAAGGAGGAGGAACTGCGCTCAGTTCAATCTCTGTATGTGGTCTCACTTAAAAGGCAGAGTTTGTCTGATTAGTGTTGGTCATTAATAAGCCATTTTGGATGTCAGGAAAATGAACTACTGCTTGGAGAGCATGTTTTAGATGTATTCTCAGTTAAATATTTATAAAAATATTACAAGCTGGGATGAGGATGTTTCATGCATTTAAAAAAAATAATAGGTGCATAAAATACAGAATTTGACAATGTAAGAGAAATTGAAGAATTTCCAGAAGGTTTTGACTGAAGTACTACAAAAAGGTGGGACCACATTGTGTGGCAAATACAAACATAAATGTTGCTAAGAAATACTGACTGCATGTGAGGGTCAGACTTCGATTTTAGTGAAAAGCTTTGATGTTCCAGTTAAAAAAATAATTAATGAACTGGAAAAATTCATGAAGGAACACCTCAGTCCAAAATTTTTTGTTATTGACAAATGTTTCAAATTCCATCTACCAGAGAAAAAAGGAGCAGGGCTGAATTGAGAAAACTGCAAAATAAAATGCAAATTTGGTCCATTTGTGTAAAAGCTTTTAGAGTTAGACTCATTTATTCCAAGTGCAATTAGATAAAAAAAAGCATTTAGCACAAAACGATTCAATTATATTGGAACAAAACTCACTTGATACCGGCCTGAGTGTGGTGATTATGGATAGACAAGTGGGTGAGTTCCAAAAACAGATTGCAGTAAATAAAATCAGAAAACAATCTCAAATGGAATTACAGTAAAAATCATTGTTTTAACAACACGATAAAATGCCACCAATGTAATGAGGTTGGACATAAAAGTAAAAGGTGTTCCAGAATAACTGTAAAAGATAAACCTAACATAAATTAGGATTAAATGTAAAACAGTAGAAAAACTTATAATAAACTGAATTTAAAAAGTATCTCTTGTAAAAACATATTACTACCATTAGCAGAGAGGAAAGGAAAGATTCAGATTCAAATAGTTAAATTACATCAGCTGGAGAATAGGAATGATCCATTTTTACTCTCAATTCAGTGAAATTAGAAGCAAGTTCTAAAATTATTATTCTGCTACAAATAGAGATTAAGGTTTACTGTAAAAGCAAATTACTGCAGATGCTGCAAATCTGAAATAAAAGCAAGAAATGCTGGAAATACTCAACAGGTCTGGCAGCATCTGTGGAGAGAGAAGCAGAGTTAACGCTTCAGGTCAGTGACCTTTCATCAGAACTTTGATGAAGGGTCACTGGCCTGAAACGTTAACTCTGTTTCTCTGTCCACAGATGCTGCCAGATCTGCTGAGTATTTCCAGCATTTCCTGTTTTTATTTAAGGTTTACCGTGCCTGTGTTCACCAGCCAGAAATTTTTTTCTCATTAAAATTTAAGAAAGACTTGTATTTATATAGTGCCTTTCATGACCTCAAGATGTCCAAAGTATTTCACAGCCAAAAAGTACTTTTGAAGTGCAGTCACTGTTGTAAAGTACGACATAGGGGAAAATTGCAGGCTGAAGAACAAGAAAATGCCACCATAAAAGTTTGGAAATTGAATAAAAATGGGGTGCTTTAATATCCATTTTATAAGGGAAGTAATGTAAAATATGTTAAAGATGTACCTCTTCAGGCTGATTGTAACTTTAAAGTGATATATAGGATGTGTGGTGGGTTTTCCACCAAACGTATGGTAGCACAGCAGCAGAGAGTCTGAAGAAACTCAGCCCGATTGAGTTTTTTTCCATTGCTCATATTTTCTGTTGCACTGAGATCATAAATAAATTGATGATTTATTGAATTAACTTTAGGATAACTATGATTGAGGGCTGAATTCCATTTGAAACTTCAATAAGCATACTGATCAAGAACTTTCTTTATTCTGGCCTAAATTACAAACATACAAACATACAAATTAGGAGCAGGAGTAGGCCACTCGGCCCCTCGAGCCTGCTCCGCCATTCAATAAGTTCATGACTGAACTGACTACTCCACATTTCCACCTACACCCGATAAACTTTCACCCCCTTGCTTATCAAGAAGCTATATACCTCTGCCTTAAAAATATTCAAAGACTCTGCTTCTACCACCTTTTGAGGAAAAGAATTCCAAAGACTCACGACCCTCTGAGAGAAGAAATTTCTCCTCATCTCTGTCTTAAATGGGCGACACCTTATTTTTAAACAATGATCCCTAGTTCTAGATTCTCCCACAAGGGGAAACATCTTTTCCACATCCACCCTGTCAAGACCCCTCAGGATCTTATAAGTTTCAATCAAGTCACCTCTTACTCTTCTAAAGTCCGGCGGATACAAATCTAGCCTGTCCATTCTTTTCTCGTAAGACAGCCCACCCATTCCAGGTATTAGTCTAGTAAACCTTCTCTGAACTGCCTCTAAAGCATTAGAATTAAATTAGAACCCATCCCACTGTCATCACGCTTTACATTTGTATCTCCTTCTGATTCAAACAGGACCTATCAAAATGTTATCCCTTATCCTTTGAAATGCTATATATATATATATCTCCAGGGAAAGGTTACCTCTGGGAATGACAGTTGACAATAATTCAGGAAATTACCGATTTTATGAGGACACTCTGAGACATAACAGCTCCCAAGATCCTCACTTGAAAATTCATATCATATTTCTGTGTGTATTGTTTTAGCAAAGTTGTTATCCCATTAATTAATCCCCAAATTAATTAAAATAATAAGATTAATGCACAAAGGAATTTCAACCCCAGTTGTCATTGGTCACTGAAATCCATAAAGATTTGAGCAGCCTCTTGTGCCAATGGATCTGAGCCAATTGCAGTTCCACTTGCTCATTCACTTACCTAGAGAATCAAAATGAGAAGAGTTAAAATTGTGAAGAAGGTTAAATGTCTAGTATCATTTTACAACTGCTCTAGTTAAGTCCAGCACAGCTGGGATCTTTGGCACAATGTTTTTCAACTTTTGCAATTGCCCCAATATTTAATTCATTGTCATGTTGCATATTGCAGCAATGGTTTCACGAGCCCTGTCTTGCCAAGTGGGGAAGAGAGGCCAATTGAAGGATGAGACTGAATCCTCAGTCTGCAATCCGCCTTACCAGGGCAGTTAAGCACAGGCTCCACCAGAGTTTGCGGGGTCAGTGGGCACAAGCGTCGGGTGGCTATCTGTCCCATGCAATTAAAATCCGGTGCCTGCCTGCCATGGGGAGGGGATTTGCCCGGGAACCACTTCATAGACCTCAGCTAGGACACCCCCTTGGCCTTCTGTGTAAGAGGTCTGATCCCAATTTTTTTTTTAATATGTACTTTTTCAAGCAGCTTGCCACTTATACACATTCGGAGGCTGGTATATCTCACCTTACTTGGTGTACCAGCCTCTAGTATTATGCCAGGTACCGAATGAGCCAGGAAAATAATGATTCTCGGCATAGAGTGTTGCCACTATTGGTCCTGCCCCCTGACAGCATTTGTCTTATAAGGGTCAGGCGGAGGCTCTGCCCCTTATAAGGTATGCTGAAAAATCCCAGAAACAGCAGAGAGCTGTCATTTTCCAGTGGGTCCTACCTGTCTCCTGCTAACATTATTGCAGGAGACAGGCAGAAACCTTGTGGAGTTTCAAGGATACAAGCATTGTTCTGCGTGTATAGTTCCTGGCCATTGCATATTGTTTACTCCTGAATAAGATCATTTTATAACATTATTAAAAGGTTCTCGGTTGAGCATCACTGCCCTTAATTTACCTTGCAGCCTGTGACTTAAGCAGTTATCTGATATCCATCTATTTCCCTATGGTGTGTCCTCTATTTAAAATTCATCTGGGTCAAAAAAACAGAACGTGATCCCAGTGCTTCAATCACATTCCTTATTATACTGCAGAAATCAATCAAATTTAATTCCTAATTCTCAGTATACAAGGCTCTAGCCAGATTTTAATTTTTCCCAGAATGAAGTAGCACCACACCAAATTTATTACATTAAAGTATATGTCTGAGAATACATTTGCCTTATAACATTCTGTCAGTGGACTAGTTTATTGGAAAGCTGTTCCCTCCCCCTCCCAAGGAAATACTCGGGGCACTTGCTTGTTACCATAAATAAGAATGGACCGTTTTGCAGATAAGTTTAATACATAACAGCAACAGATGGTATTTCTTTTAATTTAGATAGTGTGCTAGCAAAATATTTTCTGTGTTCTTGTTTCACATCATAGATATGCTGAAGTGATTTCAGACAAAATATAATTATTTGCCTTAAATCCTTGTTTATGTGTTTAACTTTATGAAGTCTCCAGTGTAATAACCCCATTCTGCTATAGTTTTGACTTGAGATTGATTCTGCATTGTGATTACCATCATTACAGTTTCAAATAAAAGGTGCAACATTTCTCATAATTACACTAATTTTACTTCTGTGACCTTATCAATGCTATTGTCAAGAGGCAGCTATGTGTTGCTTTTTCTTGGTTCCAGCTGAAGAATAACTATGGCTGGCATGATGTTCACATTGTATTTACGACTGTTACACACTCCATTTAACTCCCTTCAAAAAGGCTGATTTCTCAGTCACAAGAATGTAACAAAGACTAGAAAAGGCCATTTGGCTCATGAAATCCCATCTCTCTAATGCATTATAACAGCCAATTCATTTTAAAAATCCTGAGTATTTTTGTCTTTCTATCCCATTTGTCAGATAATTCCATTTACTAATCTTTCCATAAAGAAATTCCTCCTAATATCTGTTTCAAACTTACTTTTCACTAATTTAAATGTATGCCCTCTGTTTTTACTTTGAAGTAATATTTTATCTAAGCTGTTGAGTAATTTCATACTTCAGTACTCCTTTTTAGAATTACATGGAATCTACAGAACAGAAACAGGCCATTCAGCCCAACTGGACTATGTCAGTGTTTATACTCTACATAAGCCTCTTCCCACTCCAATGAACTCTTACCACCCTGCCCCCATATCCCCCTATTCCCTTCTTTCTCATTTGTGCATCAAGCCTCCCAGAAAGGCATCAATACTTTCAGAGTTGGGCTGATAAGTGCTACACAAGTGCCAGGCAACAATCACAAGAGAGAATCTAACCACCTCCCTTAACATTCAACAGCAGTACTATCACTGAACCTCCACCATCACCATTGACCAAAAACTTAACTGAGACCAGCCACATAAATACCGTGGCTACAAGAGCAGGCCAGAGATTGGGAATTCTGCGGTAATTATCTCACCTCCTTACTCCCCAAAACCTGTCCACCATCTACAAGGCGTAAGCCAGGAGTGTGATGGAATGCTGTCTACTTGCCTAGATGAGTGTGACTCCAACAACACTCAGGAAGCTTGAAACCATCCAGGACAAAGCACTTGATTGGCATTCCATCCACCATCTTAAGCATTCACTCCCTCCATCATCGGTGCACTGTGGCTGCAGTGTGTACCATCTACAAGATCCATTGCAGTAACTCGCTAAGGCTCATTTGACAGCACCTTCAAAACCCATGACCTTTACCACTGAGAAGAACAAGGGCAGCAGGTGCATGGAACCACTACCACCTGCAAGCTCCTTTCCAAGTCAAACACCATCCTTGCTTGGGAATATATTGCCGTTCCTTCACTGTTACTGAGTCAAAATCCTGGAACTCCCTCCCTAACAGCACAGTGGGTGTACTGTACCACATGGACCACAGCAGTTCAAGAAGGCAGCTCGCCACCACCATCTCAAGGGCAATTAGGGATGAGCAATAAATACTGGCCTAGCCAGTGACGCCCACATCCCATGAACAGATCAAAAAAATATTGGCTTCAACCACTCGTGACAGTGAGTTCCACATTCTCTATGTAAAGAAATTCCTCCCCAATTCTTTATTTGATCTGTTAGTGGCTATGTTATATTTATGGTTTGTTCTGGACTCACCTACAAGTGGAATCAATTTCTCTACATCCATCCAATCCAATCTCTTTATAATTTTAAAAACCTCCAGTCATCTCTTTTTCAGAGAAAGACCCCCAGTCTGTTCCATCTTTCCTGTAATTTGGATCCTCTCCATTCTGTTAACATCCTTATAAATCCTTTCTGCACTTACTCCAGTGCTTCAATATCATTTATTTGTATGGAGACCAGAACGGCACACAGTGCTCCAAGTGTCGTCTAACTGAAATCCTATACGAATTTAACATTACCTTACTGCTTTTGTATTCTATTTCTCAAGAAATGAACCCAGTCCTTTGTTTGCACTCTTTATGACCTTCTTAACTCATGTTGCTACTTTTGGTGATTTGTGTATTCGTATTCCTGGATCTCTTTGCTGCTTGATTCCATTTAGTTCCTTATCTTCCAAAGAATAAGTGTCCTCCTTATTTCTCCTATCAAAGTGAACCACCCCACACTTCATCATATTCAATTTTATTTCCCATTTGCCATTTATCCATCCAATCTGCATATGTCTTTCCATATTTTGCTGCAGGTTTTCATATTTTTAGCTAGATCTTCAATTTGGTATTATCTACAAATGTTAACACATCTATGTCATTTACATATATGATAAACAGCAGTGTTCCTGACAGAGATTCCTGCAAGACACCACTTCGCATTCTGTGCAATTTGAGAAATTTCACTTAACCCTTACCCTCTGTTTCCTGTTTTGTACATCAATCCATTCTGCTATCTAGCCCCTGACTCCACATGCCCTAACCTTTGTTATTAGTCGCTTATTGGTACTTTATTGTAGGCCTTCTGAAAGTCCGTGTAATACCACATCTATTGCATTGCCCTTGTCTACTCTTTCCGTTATTTCTTCAAAAAATTCAGTAAGGTTGGCTAAACATGACCTTCCTTTTAAAAATTCATGCTGGTATTTTTTTTATTACATCCTCCCACTTCTAGAAGTTTTTTTATCTGATCTTTTAACAATGATTCTAGTATCTTTCCTACCATTAAAGTTAAACTAATTGGTCTGTCACCGCAAACTACCGCCCCATCTTCAACCTCCCTGCAATCGCATTATTACGTATTTGTATAAGTGGCTCTGTTGAAAATTCAAGCCCTTTTACGAAAAATACCACCTACATTATATTTTCATGTGACTTCATATATTAAGATCTGTTAAGATGATTACAGTCATTTAAAGAAAAACGCTAATTAAAATAGTTAAGTCTAAAAAGCTGTGTTAAAAATAAAATCTACACAATTTACTTAAAGTTCAAAGCCTTTTCAGGAAACTGAATGGATTTTAATATATGAAGTCATATGAAAAGAAAGTGCAGGTTGCCTTTTTCAATTTAGTAAAAGTACTTGACTTTCCGACAGAGCCACTTGTACAACTATGCAATGTAACGCTAATGCGACACAAGCCTTTGAATGCATTGGAGCCTCCCAAATCCGTGCCCATCTTTCCCGTAACTCCATGTTTGATTGCTTTCAATCATTTTCCACCCCTGTCACAGTACCAAAATAACCATTATCAAAGCCACAAATGACATCCTATGTGACTGTGACTCATCCTTCTTGACATGTCTGCAACCTCTGACATGGTTGACTACACCATCCTCCTCCAATATTTCTCCTCTGTAGTCCAACTAGGTGCAATTGCACTCGCTTGGTTCCATTCCTATCTATCCAGTTGTAGATATAGAATCATCTGCAATGGCTTCTCTTCCCTGTCTCACACCTCTGGAGTCCCCCAGTGATTTATCCTTGGCTGCCTCCTATTTCTCATTTACATGTTGCCGCTTGGCGACATTATCTGAAAACACATCAGGGTCCACATGTATGCTAATGAGACCCAGCAATATCTCACAACCATCTTTTTTGACTCCGTCACTGTCTCTGATTTGCCAGACTGCTTTTCTGCCATTTCCTCCAATTAAACATGAGAAAGACTGAAGTCATTGGGCTGGATTTTCTGGCGGGCATCAGGACCCCAACGTGGGCCTACCCATATTCCAGCACAGCTGCTGGTGCAACCCTCCATGGGGCCAGGAAGATTCAGCCCATTGTTTTCAGTCCGCGCCACAAACTCTGATCTGTAGCCACCGACTTCACCCTTCTCCCTAGCAAATGTCTAAGACGAACCAGACCGTTTGCAAACTTGGTATTGCATTTGATCCAGAGATAAGCTTCTGATCACACAGCCACTCCATTGCCGGGCCCACCTCTTTCCACATCCATAACATTGCCCACTGTGCCGTTGCCTGAGCTCATCTGCTGCTGAAACCCTCATCCATGCCTTTGATACCTCTCGACTTGAGTACTGCAATGCTCTTCTGGCTGGTCTGCTATCTGCCACCCTACATAATCTGGAGCTCATCCAAAACTCTGATGACCGGATCCTAACTCACACCAAATCCTGTTTACCCATCACCCTGTGACCTAGATTTGCTCCCAGCCCAGCAAATATCATTTGAAAAATTCTCATTCTTGTTTTCAAATACCTCCATGGTCTTGCCCCCTCCATACCTCTGTAACTTTTCCAGCACTACAACCCTACAAGATCCCTATGCTCCTCCTCTTGCATATCCCTGATTTTAATTGCTCTACCACTGGCAACCTGGCCTTCAGCTGCCGAGGGCCAAAGCTGTGGAATTCCTTCCTTAAACCTCTCTGTCTCTCTACCTCTCTCTCCTCCTTTATGACACCCCTTTAAACTTACCTCTTTGTTCAAGCTTTTGGTCATCTGTCGTAATATCTACTTACATGGCTCAGTGTCAAATTTTGTTTGCTAACACTCTTGTGAAATGCCTTGGGCTGTTTTACTATGTTCAAATAGCTATATAAATGCAAGTTGTTGTTTGTCCCATAGTTCCCAGGTTAGTTTGATCTCCTCTGTAGAAGATAGGAATTTCATTTGCAGTCATCTGGCACTATTCCTTTGTCAAATTGATTTTTTTATAAGTGGATACTAGTTTGTCTGCAATCTCTTCCCTAATTTCTTTGAGTATCCACTGGTCAAATACATCTGGACCTGGGATCATGTCCTCTTTGAGTTTAACTAGTTTGTCTAGTGTGCCCTTTCGTTCCATCTTCACTATTAAAACATCGCTCAACTTCTTCTACTTGTGTCATTTCCTCTTTGTTGGTCCTTTACTCCCTGTGCCACGTGCCAGTGAGGCTAGAAATAGGAAGATAGTGCAGCTAAACACGTGGCTAAACAGCTGGTGTAGGAGGGAGGGTTTCAGATATCTGGATCATTGGGATCTCTTCCGGGACAGGTGGGGCCTGTACAAGAAGGACAGGTTGCATCTAAACTGGAGGGGCACAAATATCCAGGCTGTGAGGTTTACTAGCATCACTCAGGAGGGTTTAAACTAGTGTGGCAGGGGGGTGGGAACCAGAGCAGTAGGTCAGCAGGTGAAATAAATGAGGGGGAACTAGTGAATAAGGCCAGTAGGACTGAGAGGAAGAACAGGCAGGGAGATGTTGCTAAGCACAGCGGGACTGCTGGTCTGAAGTGCATTTGTTTCCATGCAAGAAGTATAACAGGTAAGGCAGATGAACTTAGAGCTTGGACCAGTACTTAGAACTATGATGTTGTTGTTATTACAGAGACTTGGTTGAGGGAAGGGCAGGATTGGCAGCTAAATGTTCCAGGCTTTAGAAGCTTCAGGCGGGATAGAGGGGGATGTAAAAGGGGTAGGGGAGTTGCATTACTGGTTAAGGAGAATATCACAGCTGTACTGCGGGAGGACACCTCAGAGGGGTCTTGCAGCGAGGCAATATGAGTGGAGCTCAGGGATAGGAAGGGTGCAGTCACAATGTTGGGGGTTTACTACAGGTCTCCCAACAGCCAGCGGGAGATAGGGGAGCAGATATGCAGACAGATTTTGGAAAGAAAGAAAAGCAACAGGGTTGTTGTGGTGGGTGATTTTAACTTCCCCTAAATTGACTGGGACTCACTTAGTGCTAGGGGCTTAGATGAGGCAGAATTTGTAAGGAGCATCCAGGAGGGCTTCTTGAAACAATATGTAGATAGTCCAACTAGGGAAGGGGCCGTACTGGACCTGGTATTGGGGAATGAGCCTGGCCAGGTGGTCGAAGTTTCAGTGGGGGAGCATTTCGGGAACAGTGACCATAATTCCGTAAATTTTAAGGTACTTGTGGATAAGGATAAGAGTAGTCCTCGGGTGAAGGTGCTAAATTGGGGGAAGGCTAATTCTAACAATATTAGGCAGGAACTGAAGAATTTAGATTGGGGGCAGCTGTTTGAGGGTAAATCAACAACTGACATGTGGGAGTCTGTCAAACATCAGTTGATTAGAATCCAGGACCGGCATGTTCCTGTGAGGATGAAGGATAAGTTTGGCAAGTTTCGGGAACCTTGGATAACGAGGCATATTGTGAGCCTAGTCAAAAAGAAAAAGGAAGCATTCGTAAGGGCTAGAAGGCTGGGAACAGACGAAGCCCTTGAGGAATATAAAGAAAGTAGGAAGGAACTTAAGCAAGCAATCAGGAGGGCTAAAAGGGGTCATGAAAAGTCATTGGCAAACAGGATTAAGGAGAATCCCAAGGCTTTTTATACATATATAAAGAGCAAGAGGGTAGCCAGAGAAAGGGTTGGTCCACTCAAGGACAGAGAAGGGAATCTATGCATGGAGCCAGAGGAAATGGGCGAGGTACTAAATGAGTACTTTGCATCAGTATTCACCAAAGAGAAGGACTTTTTTTAGATTAGATTAGAGATACAGCACTGAAACAGGCCCTTCGGCCCACCGAGTCTGTGCCGACCATCAACCACCCATTTATACTAATCCTACACTAATCCCATATTCCTACCACATCCCCACCTGTCCCTATATTTCCCTACCACCTGCCTATACTAGTGACAATTTATAATGGCCAATTTACCTACCAACCTGCAAGTCTTTTGGCTTGTGGGAGGAAACCAGAGCACCCGGAGAAAACCCACGCAGACACAGGGAGAACTTGCAAACTCCACACAGGCAGTGCCCAGAATCGAACCCGGGTCCCTGGAGCTGTGAGGCTGCAGTGCTAACCACTGCGCCACTGTGCCGCCCTTGGTAGATGATGAGTCTAGGGAAGGGTGTGCAGATAGTCTGGGTCATGTCGATATCAAAAAGGAGGACGTGTTGGGCATCTTGAAAAACATTAAGGTAGATGAGACCCCAGGGCCTGATGGGATCTACCCCAGAATACTGAGGGAGGCAAGGGAGGAAATTGCTGGGGCCTTGACAGAAATCTTTGTATCCTCATTGGCTACAGGTGAGTCCCAGAGGACTGGAGAATAGCCAATGTTGTTCCTTTGTTTCAGAAGGGTAGCAAGGTTAATCCAGGAAATTATAGGCCGGTTAGCCTTACGTCAGTGGTAGGGAAATTATTGAAGAGGATTCTTCGGGACAGGATTTACTCCCATTTGGAAACAAATGGACTTATTAGCAAGAGGCAGCATGGTTTTGTGAAGGGGAGGTCGTGTCTCACTAACTTGGTCGTGTCTCACTAACTTGATCGAGTTTTTTGAGAAAGTGACGAAGATGATTGATGAAGGAAGGGCAGTGGATGTTATCTATATAGACTTCAGTAAAGCCTTTGACAAGGTCCCTCATGGCAGACTGGTACAAAAGGTGAAGTCACACGGGATCAGAGGTGAGGTGTCAAGATGGATACAGAACTGGCTCGGTCATAGAAGACAGAGGGTAGCAGTGGAAGGGTGCTTTTCTGAATGGAGGGCTGTGACTAGTGGTGTTCCGCAGGGATCAGTGCTGGGAACTTTGCTGTTTGTAGTATATATAAATGATTTGGAGGAAAATGTAGTTGGTCTGATTAGTAAGTTTGTGGACGACACAAAGGTTGGTGGAGTTGCGGATAGTGATGAGAATTGCCAAAGGATACAGCAGGATATAGATCGATTGGAGACTTGGGCGGAAATGGCAGATGGAGTTTAATCCGGACAAATGTGAGGTCATGCATTTTGGAAGGTCTAATACAGGTGGGAAGTATACAGTAAATGGCAAAACCCTTAGGAGTATTGACAGGCAGAGAGATCTGGGTGTACAGGTCCACAGATCACTGAAAGTGGCAATGCAGGTGGATAAGGTAGTCAAGAAGGCATATGGCATGCTTGCCTTCATCAGTTGGGGCATTGAGTATAAAAATTGGCAAGTCATGCTGCAGCTGTACAGAACCTTAGCTAGGCCACACTTGGAATATTGCGTACAATTCTGGTCGCCACACTACCAGAAGGATGTGGAGGCTTTGGAGAGGGTACAGATGAGGTTTACCAGGATGTTGCCTGGTCTGGAGGGTATTAGCTATGAGGAGAGGTTGGATAAACTTGGATTGTTTTCACTGGATCGATGGAGGTGGAGGGGCGACATGATAGAGGTTTACAAAGTTATGAGTGGCATGGACAGAGTGGATAGTCAGAAGCTTTTTCCCAGGGCGGAAGAGTCAGTTACTAGGGGACATAGGTTTAAGGTGCAAGGGGCAAAGTTTAGAGGGGATGTGCGAGGCAAGTTCTTTACATAGAGGATGGTGAGTGCCTGGAACTTGCTGCCAGGGGAGGTGGTGGAAGCAGGTACGATAGCGACGTTTAAGAGGCATCTTGACAATTACATGAATAGGGTGGGAATAGAGAGATACGGACCCCGGAAGTGCAGAAGGTTTTAGTTTAGACAGGCATCATGATCGGCGCAGGCTTGGAGGGTTGAATGGCCTGTTCCTGTGCTGTACTGTTCTTTGTTCTTTGAGTGAAAACAGAGGTAAAGTATCTATTCAGTATCCCTGCCATTTCAATATCTTCTCCTGTAAGTTTATGTTGCTCATCCCTTAGTGGCACCATGATAGAGTCATAGAGAGATACAGCACCGAAACAGGCCCTTCGGCCCATCGAGTCCCCGCCGACCATCAACCACCCATTTATACTAATCCTACATTAATCCCATTTTCCATCTCACATCCCCACCTTCCCTCAATTTTCCTACCACCTACCTGCACTAGGGGCAATTTTTACAATGGCCAAATTACCTCTCAACCTGCAAGTCTTTGGCATCCTTATCTTAATCTTCATTCTTATCTTAATCTTCATCCTTATCTTAATCTTCATCCTTATCTTAATTTTCCTTTTGTTACTCATGTGCTGAAAGAATACATTTTCTGATACTTTCATTTCATAGTTCCTCTTTGCCTTCCTATTTGTCTTTTAACTCTCTTTCCCAGACTCACCATATTCTCTTTTGTCATCCTTGCCTTTACTATTTATGTGCCATTTTCTTCCGATACAACCTTGCCCTTGATTACCTTCTTTCCAGACCCATTGTCATTTTTCATGATTTTTTTCACCGTTTTGCCACAGAATAGATTTGAAAATAAGGGTTAATTTTAATGTTTCCTTTTAGCAAAGCATATTCCTGCAAGTTTATAAAAAGGCATTTAAGATGAAAAGTGGTTAGACGAAAGTTGTTTTCTCTGAAAACTTAACTGAAAGCAATTCTTTGGCTTATCTGGATAATATAAAAGCACTTCATTTCCATTATATAAAGAAGCCCTTTGATCTCTGTCTGTGAAGAGGGGGATAAAAAGAGACACATAGAAAACAAGGCTTTTGAAATGGAAAGGTTCATCATAGGGTGTCATTTGGGATGTTGCTCATTGCTGTTGCTCTTTCCTCTTCAATACTTATATTTGTTTCTTATCAAAAGATGACCAGACCTGAGTGCAATTCTCCACAAGGGTTCTGTAAACCTTAGCATAAACTCTAAAGATTTTACTATACTGTATTGGCTATATACCCCAACATTTTATTAGCATCTTAATTGGTTTGCCATTTGTCTAGACACTGAAAGCGGCTTTCTATGCCCCCCTGTAGTAATTTAATTTCATTCTTTGTATACTCATGATTGGACTAATTTGTTTAAACAATGTACAGTACTGTACATTTAACACAATTAACTTTTATTCAGCATTTCCTGCTCAGTTGCATCATTCATCTTCTGTAAATCTATTGATCTGTCTTATGTCTGGATTCCTATGGGCTTTTACTTTAATTAGAAAACTTCCAACTGGAACGTAGTCACACTGACCTGTCAGGTCTTTACAATCAGAAGAATGCATTACAGGAAGTATTGTAAATTGCAATCTGTGTTACGCATTCAAGCATATTATATACAGCTCAACCTTTAGTGGTACCAATGGCCATTGTGACCTGACAGTCTCTAATTACACTGACTGCTGCACACTGCTGCAAGCATGATTTGCATCTGCTTTGAGCCTACTTTCCAGGCGCAAAGCAGAGAAAAAAATGGGTAGAGACTTATTTCACAAGGTGGCTGACAATTTGTTCTTCATGTGCACTTCCGGAGCATTCCGAAAGCATGGACAGAGAGTTGGCAGCTGAAGCATGCAGCAATATTTAAATGTAATGTAAATGGCATGAGAGTGACATCAGAGCACATCTGTTCTTATCCTGAGCCTCTGCCTGGCAGAGGTCCAATTGCTGCAGCACCTACTGAAAGTCAACCTTCGAGGTTGCTTTCACTCCTCAGATTGAAAGATCTGGGAGGAGTGCCAGTAACCTCCTTGCATCGCCACTGGTAAGTTATTTCGGAGTCAATAAAGATTAAAATTGCAGTCATTCAGATTGGGATTGGAAAGTAGTGGGTAAGTTCTGTTGCTCTATTTTAACGGCTCCCCTCCGGCCTGGTTTCCACCAGGCAGAAAGAGTTAAAATCAAGACCATGATGACAGTATTATACTGACTATCTTAATACAATTACAAGTTTAAGTGACTGTGCATCTGAGATCCAGTTTCAGGGAAAGACAACAAGAATCACCTCTTTTAACCATCTAATGATTTTCACAAATGTGTTCCGTTTATGTTCTCACTCATTAATCACAATATTAGATAAATCTATGCTGAACAAGGGAATAATGCCTCACATTCTGCACTTAATTTAATAGCTGTGAGAGTGAATAGGAAAATATCATATATTCTCAAAGAAAGTAGATTCTTCAGTGAAATTACTGTTGAATGGATTGCTGAAATAATTAAGTTATATTATTTATATTGATTGTTGCTACATAATTGTTAATTAGCATTTTTTGTGTATTTATGAAACTAAAAAGAAAAATCACTTTTGTTCAAGGGAGTAAGTCACAAATTAATATAACTGGTTGTACAAAAGGAAAATTAAATAGGGCCCAGTCTGTGTTATATCAGAGCTGGTGGGATTTCAGGGAGCTTTTACAATGAATTATTATAATAATTTTTGAATAACCAGTCTGCTAATTATGAATTTGGTTGAGTTGTTGGAAGATTTTATTTGCCATCAGTTTTTTAACCAGTCAAAGTCACAAGCTTCTGCCCTGGTGACATCTGATATACATTATTACGCTAAAATAATATACACAAAAGTATAAGTTACTTAAATCTCAGCCTGTTCTATGCTGGCCTCTCAGGCACCCCATGCTGCAAAGGCAGGAATAAGCTGTTCCATTTCAGTGCTCTATACGTGCATCAGGTTGCAAGCCTGAAGAACCCAGACTGCCAAAAACAACATTTCGCAACCTGTACTGAACCCAGATTTAAGAACTAAGACAGCATCCAACGACAGCCTGAACCTCTTCCTCTATCTGAGTCATTGTTGCCCTATTATGCGTTAATGAAGATTAACATAGTGATTTATTTGCAAGCTCGGAATGTACATCTAACCCTCTGCAATACATTCTATGCATTGTTGCGTGGTCAGTTTTGTTTCAAGCACAGATTTTTTGTAAATGAGACTCACTCTTAGTACACAAATCACAGTAGGCTTTCCTGTTTTGTGCTACAATAACCAGAGACCTCTGAATTGTTTTTGAATTTGTAAAAAAAAAGGTCATAAAGTTCACTGGTACAAACAAATACCTTAAAAAGCAGTGTAGCTTCGAAAGCAGCCTTTGGGTTTTGATACTGGACAACTGACAGAATTTACTAATGATTTTAAGGTGGCTGGAGGGAAAAGCCTACTTTACGTCCTTTATTTCTTCTCCAGCATAAAACATAATCTTGAAATTCTCTCCATTTCACATCAGTGACAGGTTAAACAAAGGTGTACATTTGACAGGACCCTCTGAGGAGCATTCACTGGTGGTGGGTTTTAATGTTTCCTGCCAATTTCCACATGGAGTCAAATCGTATTATTACCGTACTTTTTGAGACACGTGAAATAAATTGCTTAACTGAGAGTTGGATTGTGGGGGCCAGGGTTGGGATGGGGGGGAGTGAGGGTGGGGCCGATGTTGGCTGGGTGGTGTGGAAGGGAGGGAAATGCTTATATTTTTGAGCTCCTTTCTGGCATTATACTTGCATAATAGATTAGCTGGAAAAATCAGTGCTGGAATTTTGTGTAGGCGGCAGGATCCTGCCGCCAGGGCCAAAAGTGGTGGCAACCCTGCTTCGGCAGGAAGCGGGACCGGGGGCTGCATTTTGTCAGTGGCAGCCGCTGGGTGCTGCCATCCTTATTAAGGACAGCGGCCTGCCCCCAAGAACTGTTGGCCAATCAGAGGTCCGGCAGCTCAGCAGCCTCAGCAGCCCCATCGATCGCGGTGTCTCTACTGGTGCTGGACCTGCAGGATGAGAGCGTATCAATGGCTGTGCACTTTCACAGTCAGGTAAGTGGGGTCTGGGAGCGCCAGGGTCAGTCAGGCAGCTCCCAGCGAGGGGGTGGAGTCACGGAGGGCAGGCGGCACCATTTCCACTGAAGGGCCCCTCCGTGCGCCAATGAGTGTCCGAAAAGGAAGGCCATCTACCCCCTCCCTGAAGCCAGCCAGGAGGCTGCCAGGTTTCACAGTCAGTCTCTCCAGATGGCAGAGGGCCTCCCAGCAGCAGGTAAAATGCCAGCAGAGGAAAGAAGAGGCCTTAATTGGTCACTTAAGTGACTCAATTGGGCCCCAGGCATATGGGCCATCTGCCACCTTTCGTGCCACTGGCAAAATGGCATGGCAGCAGGAAGACGACAGGCACACCACCCGCTGCCTCCCTGTGCCATTTTGACAGCCTTCCCGCCTCCCAGCCCGCCTCCGAAGGCCTTGTAAAATTCAACCCCATGTCTTCTTTTGAAAGCAGGGGGCTGAATTTTATGCAGCCTTAAGAGGTGGATTGGGACAAGTGTGGGGAAAAAGAATTGGTAGGGGACATGCTCGCCCAGAAACTCAACATTGTGATGTAGGTTCTGAAATTTGTCAAAGGTGGGAAAGATCCAAGGCGGGGTTACTGCTACGATGCAGCGGGATTGCAATTTGAATGGCTGACCAGGTACTTAATATGCATTTGCATGGACCTTGCTTCAATTTTATGAAGGGTTTCGAATTTAATCAATGCTGTATGGAGATCATGTGCCTTCTGCTTGCCAATCAGTTAAAGGTGGCGGTACTGAGGTGAGGCCTCAGGGCCACCCATGGAAAGTGGCCATGAGGAGTGTTGGCTGAATGTAGGAACGGGAACGGGGGAGCAATATCCATTGCCTGACAGTGGTACAGCCCTCAGGGCAAGAGTGGGCACATAGGGGTTGCCGCCCCCAGGACAAAGGTGGGCTTTGACTTAGTTGGTGGGCTCTCTGCAATGGTGTGATCTGATGGACATTAGCCCATGTACAGAGTAGAGTGGCAAGGGAAAGGTTCTAAAGTCAAGGTCCTCTAAAGGCCGGCTACCCGACCCGAACCCGATGGAACCCGATGACATGTGTCGGGTCGGGCCGGGTCAGACACCCTCTCTCACAACCTCAGGTAAGTGGCTCCACTGTTAGTGCAATTATTAGACTAGAAAGGTGGTCTTGTTACAGTCATTTTAAGCTTGTGCAGATCAGCAACAAAGTGAAAAATGGAAGGTAGGGTAACTGATGGTCGGGTCGGGTGCGGGAAAAAATGCTTTCTGTCGGGCTCGGATCGGGTTTTGTTTGCAGACTCGAGCCTGCCTTTAAGGTCCTCTGTCCAGGGACAGTGCACAGGAGGGAGAGCGATCAGTTGGCATGGGTCTTTGCAGATCCCCACGCTGTGCAGCAGAGACTCAGAGGGATGCAGGGCCAGGCGGTGGCTAGGCAAGATGGTGAAGAGCAACTGGAGGAGCCACAGCATCCAGCTGCAACAAGAAGGGCCTATCCATGACAGAGAATGTACCTGACTCACCTCAACTACCTCCAAATGTCCAAGCGACAGTGTCAGCGAAGATTGAGGCTCTTCAGGGATGCCATCACTGACTTATGCACCATGCTTCAGGATGAACTGTAACCCATGGGTTTTGGTGGACATCCAATGCCCATGGGCATGAAGATTCTCATGGCCCTTGACATTTACACCTTTGGATCTTTCCAGGGCTTCACTAGGGACATGTGTGGGTGTCCCCCGGACAGCAGCCCATTGCAGCATCAAGGAGGTGACCAATGCCTTGTTCAAGAGGGCCAGCGACTATGTGCAATACCGGATTAAACCTGACAAACAGGGGGAGAGGGCTATTGGCTTTGGAGTCATCGCTGGATTCCCCAGGTGCAAGGCATCATCGATTGCACACATATGGGCATCAAGGCTCCAACAGACCAGCCAACTGCCTTCATCAACAGGAAGGGCATCTATACAATCAACGTACAACTGGTCTGTGACCACCGAAAGCATTTCCTGTAGGTGTATGTCTGCTTCCAGGGAAGCAGCAATGACACGTACATACTTTGACAATCCCAGGTGCCACAGCAGTTCCATCATCCTCATCCAACGAGGATGCCCAGCAGGCAGCGCAGGATGATGAATCCCTTATACTGGAGGTAAAGGCCATTGAGAGACGTGGAAGGGAGGCTCAGGACAATCTCATACAAAGCTGGTTCCTGCTTCCATGATGCCTGTTCCAAGAGAACTCAATAAAGACTCACCTCACTGCTTGTCGCCCTCTTTCCTAACGCACTTCCGTGCCTTGCTCCCAGGCGCACCAGATGCATCAACGGAGCTGAGAAGGTGACCATACGCAGCCTGCCCCTGCACTGGCAGCCCATTGAGGGAGCAAGAGTGAAGGTATCATCTGACAAGGCAGCAGGGAAAGTACAAGAGATTCTCAACAATGATCTCCACTTATTTAAGTGTTCACAATACCCAGTAACAAGACCAAGCTGTGCACACTCGTGAAGCCCCAAGAGTGTCTAGGTGCTGTTCTTCAAGTGCTTTTATGAGTTTCTACGAAGTGCTCCCCTGTGCTGGCAGCTGAGGTGAAGGCAGGCTGCTGAACGTGCTGTCCCATGGCCTGGTATGACGTTGGCGGGTGTCCTCTGGCTGCCTGAGGCCTGAAGGACCCCAGCTTGCTGAGGGTTGCTGCACAAGTGCAAGAGCGTCCTCAGTGGCTGCAGCTGCTGGAGCTGGGGTCACTGCTGGAGGGGCTGAGGAGCCACTGTCCACACACAGAACACCCTGAGGGGAGCCCCCTGATGTGGAAGACAGCCTCTCCTCCTCCCTTTCAGGGACCACTTGAACCTCCCTGCTCACCAGAGAAGGAAAAGGACGGCACCTGCATCCGTTGCCACTACCGGGACCCGCAACAGGTTGATAAAATTCAGCCCAGGAAAATTGCTTCACCTGTGTCAGAATCAGACTTGGCAAACTTTCATGCCATTTTGTACTTGCATTACAGTTGGCTGTATTATTGAATGCAATAATTATTTTACTACAAATAGGAGTTTATTATTGCAAAATTTGTCTGATTGTCCCTTTTGAGGAGAGGGGATAGTGCACCCTAGTCACAGACGACACCATTTGTGACTTTGATTTGGCTTGTTTCAGTGCTGTGGCAGGACGTACACCTGATTTAAACATAGGGCTGTGGGAAAGCTCGGTGCAGATTTGACAGGCCACAGCATGTCCAAGGACTTTGGAGAGGAAATGGCAGTTGGAGATGGTGCAGTTGTTTGCAAGAACAATGGGGTGGAGGGTGAATTTTAAGAGAGGAGGATGATGACAGCGGTTTTGAAAGGAAGGGAGACAGGAGCTGAAGAGAGGGAACCATTTGCAATGTCAGCTTGCATACGGGTCAGGAAGGAAAGTTAGATGGTTAGTAGATTAGCGGGAATGCAGTCAAAGGAGCAGGAGGTTATCTTTGCTCTCCTGGATGATCCTGGAATTGTATATAGTTTTGGCAGAGGGGAGAGAGGCCTGACAGTACGTCACGTCTTCGCACCAGATCTGATGTGCTAGATACACTTAAGTAGGTACCCCTTGGACTTGAAGGAGTTTAGCTGGGGGCCATACCAATGGGAACAGTTCCTATCTTTGCTCCCTATGTTGGGAAAGAGTAAAGGTTTTACTGGGGCAAAGGCATGAAAGATGGAAGTGAGGGAGTAGTTAAGCAAATTGACAGCTGCTGACACATTGTGGTGAAGTGAGGACCAAAGGCTAGGCATTCAGGAATTTTTAGGAATTTGAAAGTATAATTTGTAAGTGAATTAAGGAAGAGTTTTTTGCAAGGACAGGTACAAAAGAAAGTGGGGTTAGAAAGAGGAAAGGGATGTAGGTGGTGAAGGATTTAAGTAAGATATAAGGAATTGGTCAAAGATGGCCTTGGCTTTTGGGAGTAGAGCGGTCAAGTGAAATAACAAGATCAAGGACTGGCTCTGAATGGAAGCAAGAGGATTTATCTGAAGGGAGATTTTTTAGCAGAAAGAGCCGCTGCGAATCCAAGCCGTCCCCGGCAATGGCATCAGCTGCCTGTGCGCAGGCGTTGAGGCCATGTTTAAAGGGCTATTAGCCCTATCAGCAAATTTAAATATTTAAAGCTAAATGGCACTGAGAAAAACCCTCTCTTTTGCCCCTCTCCCACCCCCAAAACAATTAAATTAATTATTTGCCCTTTGCCCCCCAAAACACTTACCTTTACCATCTGACCTCCTCCCTCCAACTGCACAAATTTTAAACTATAACCCTTCCCACCATCCCCTACACCCATGATGTTAATTTGGCCCCATTCCCCCCCAACCTCCCGCACTAAGAAACTTACCTCCTCCCCCCTCCCCACCAGTGTTGCGCCTCGTTTCCCCAGACGGGGATCCGAAGGCGCGGCAGTGCCGGCCGCCGAAGTGAAGATCACAGCGGGACTTCAGGAGGTGACGGGAGGGTAATTAATGCAGGTATTTTAATTTACTTAAATTGCGGTCCCGTCACTGAATGGTGGGAGAGGGGGGAGGTAGGGGGCGGTGCCACCACAAGGCCTCGCCACCGCCGGCAATATCGGGCTGGGCCCTGCCAACATCAAGGTCCATGGCGGGCCTCAATCAGGGCCATCTTCAGGCCCCCCCAACCCCCGCCACGGATCCCAAGGTCAAGGGCTCCATACAATCCAGCCCACTGTGTCAGCCAATGAATTGGAGTTCGGGTGGGACTTATTGCAAGACTTACAGGAAAAAGTCTATTTCAGTCTAAACAAAATGCATTTATTCATCAAACAGAGTCTATTTAAATAGTGCACTACAGCAAGCATTCTATTTACTCAGCAAACAGTCTATTTAAAAAGAGTCTCTATGAACTACAGCAAACAGAATGCATGACTGAAACTACAGCAATATCTCCCAATAAAAGCAGGATTATTTCTCCAACAAAATGGAGTGAATGGAGGATAGTTATGCACATAAATTATGTGCATAAAATCAATGCCACTCTCTTACAGCAGTGTGGTCTCCAGGCGTGATTGACAGGGGAATTATTCAATCATCTCTATTCCCGCTGGGAATAGTGGTGTCACTATATGCAGCCAATTTTTAGAGAGGGAAGTGAAATCATAAGAGCGAGAACAAGCCGATTAAAATCACGAACGACGAGCTGTCACTTATTGCTGAGGGAGGAAAAGAGAAAGGATAGCTTAGTGATAAGTGGGGCATCCGAGGGCAATAGAAAATGAAGATTTTAAAGGAGGGGCAAAAGGGATTGAATAAGGTGAGGTTGTACCAGAGGAGTAAGGGGAGAGACCAAAATGTGACCTGGTGAAATGTGCGATACCACCACAGTGGTGGTTTGGGTGGGCAGGTGGTGGAAAGTATAACAAGGTGGGGAAACTTCAGTAAGGGCCAAGACGCCACCATCTATGAGGGACGTTTCCATCAAATGCAATGTCAATGCAAATGTCCACAATAAGGTGGTGAATAGTTAGGATCTTGTTCATGAATGAACAGAGATATGAAGGAAAATGTGGATAGGTACAGTGATTGTAGATCTACTGGCAGGGTCCAAGGGACAGTGGTGGGTAGGGTGAGTAGAATGGGAAGGAGGTGGACAAGATTAGCTCCCAGTAAAATTGCTGAGAGAGGACGGTGGTGTTTTTCCTTATAAGGAGGCAATGACCAATGCCTAGATGGACCCTTCAGAGAATTCTGAGTGGCACAGACTTTATTAAAGAGGATTTCTAGCCTGGGGCAGTCGTAGAAAAGTCGGATGTCCAAGGAGTAGTGCTAGGTAATGCAAAAACAGGAAGATTCACTGACCAGTGCATAGGTTCTCCTTTGATGCCTGCTCCAGTCTGTCTGACCCTTTCACAGACTTTCAACTACTTTCCTCACTGACCTTGTTGATTCTGAAAAATTGTCAACACCAAGGTACTAGATGTTTCCTGAATGACAAGACATTTTAGCAAATTATACTCCTAGCAATTAGTTTTGAAGCTGTTTGTGCTGCAGCTGCAAAGATTGAGATAGATCTTTGTTCAGTATGGGTATCATGGGATATGGAGCAAAGGTGGGAAAATAGGGTTATTATACAAATCAGCCATGATCCAGTTGATTGGCTGAGCAAGTTCAAGGGGCTGAATGGCCTACTCCTATTCATAATGTTCCTACGTTCCTAAAAATTAATAAATGGAATGTTGGGTTGCATTGTTAGGATGATGGCTTTCCTCCCATCCCCACCAATCATAGAAACAAGAACTGAGGATAAAGAAGAGAAGTTTTAGAAATATTTTTAGATCCCCCACCCCAACTGGTAAACTCTTTGCACTATTCAGAAATAAAGGGAATTATAGAACATTGTAGTTTTAAGTTTATGTGAAAGATGAGATTCTGCAGTATCTTAGTAAGATCAATAATATTATCGGGGGTCCTTTTTAACTCCTGGTTGTCTTAGAGTGGGCAGAGGGTGGGCCCAGATTTCAGACCTGGTGTATTTTAACTCCCGACCTCATCTACATGCTGCCGTTCAGCTGACCTGAGAGTGGCAGCAGATGCTTGGGTGAATGGAGATCACCAACTGGCATCATGCAGGTAAGTCAGAGGGAGGGGGATTTGGGTGGGTCTTGCAAGAGGGAAAGGTTGGAGTCTGGAGATGAGAGGGCCACAGCTTTCCTTGTTTGGCACTTCTGATCCTCCTGGCCGTAGAAAAGAAAGATTTCCACTTACCTTGAAGGGTCTCTTCATCCTCCTGACAGCTTCTGACCTTCCCTGCTCAGGCCAGAGTTAAAATCCATTAGGGGTCTCATTGACATTATTGGACTATTTACCTAATTTAAAGAGGCTCCCATCTCCTTTTGATGGGTGTGTCAACTGCTGAACTGATTTTGCAATAGTAATAATGGTGAGGCTAACAGCTCTCAGCAATATAATGGGCTAAATCAGTCAGAAACTTCCAATGTCCATATATGTGCAGTTAAACGCAGAAATCAGAAAATTACTGTCATTCCTCCACAAGGTGTACTGTAGCAGTCCTCGCCGATAGACTTGGCACTGAAATACATGCAATGGTGCACAGTTGGAGTATTTGCCCACTAATTTCCTACCAAAGAAATCAGAAAAAGTTAATGCTGGTGAATTCAGGAGCAGGTGAATTTTTAACGCCATAGTAAGTGATAATTACTGCTAAACAATATCTCTGGCCCTGATAATTACTGTTAAACAATCTCTCTGGCCCTAAAAATTTAATTTTAAAAGTGTGGAGCCTCATTCCATCAGATTAAATTTTCTTTCTAAACTTTTTCAGTCTCTTTTACCTCTATTTCTCTCTTAATCCCATCTTTCCTTCACAATCTTTATTTCACTTTCTGTATAAGTTACGGACAAGTGAGGACGAGTCGAAGGGCTTCCCTTTTTTCACTCTGCCTGTTTGACCACAACAGTTTTAATTCTTTTTTAAAGTGGATGTACTGGCCAATTCACTAGGTGTTTGATTACTTACTTGCTGTGACCATAACAAGAACCAATCAGACAGGTTTTCTTGAGTTTAACAACGAAAGAGGTTAACTTTATTGTACATAAACCACATTAATGAAAATAATAAACTACGTGCCAATGTTCTCACACACACACACATACACACTAGAGGTTAACACACATTCAAACAGGTTACAGAGTGGGGAAAGGTAGATTGGTTGAGTTAGAGTCCATAGAAAAAAGGGGTATACAGTATGTGGCATTTGGTGATTTGGATGGCTTCTAGCTGAATTCGATGGTCCTGAGGCTTTTAGTTTGAAGAGATAGATGGCTGGTTTGGTGTGTCTCTTGGAGACAGCGAAGGAGATTATTTCCTCCAGAGGAGTTTCTGATTGTAGCCGGAGTATGCAAAGGTGGTCAGTAAACAGACAGAGTTTGAAGCTTGTAAGCTGAAATGGAGAGAGAGAGAGAGGGGACCCCCACTTGGGTCTGCACGTGCCAGAGTCCAGAAACTTCTCCTTGCTGCTGTAGAGAAACACAAGTTTAAAACCACAGATGGGGAGGGGCTTGTCACATGACAGTCACCCAGTGATTCAAACAGGGTTGCTAAAAATAACAGGTAGTTCCCTTAAACTTGCTGGGTCTTGGTTCTTGCTGGGAGGAGCAGCCATTTCGACTCCATCTCACAAGGCTTACGCTGTAGGATACAATGTTGCAAATTACGTGGCCGTCCTAAGCTGCTAGCAAAGTCATCTTTTTTTATCTGTTCTCATTTAAGGTTCTTCAACAAATGTAAATTCGGATCTCCAGTCAGTGGATTAAAGAAAATTGTCATTCAACAAAGCAAGTTGCACTGTAGCAGTCCTCGCCAATAGACTTGGCACTGAAATACATGCAGTGGTGCGCAGTTGGGGTATTTGCCCACTAGTTTCCTACTAAAGAAATCAGAAAAAGTTAATGCTGGTGAATTCAGGAGCATGTGAATTTTTAACGCCATGGTAAGTGATAATTACTGCTAAACAACATCTCTGGCCCTGAAAATTTAATTTTTAAATTGTGGAGCCTTATTCCGTCAGATTCAAAATTTCTTTTAAACTTTTTCTGTCTCTTTTATCTCTATCTCTCTCTTAATCCCATCTTTCTTTCACAATCTTTATTTCACTTTCTGTATGTGATGCAACTCTATTTTATGTTTCCTGCTTTTTACTTCCTGGTTTGGACTCTGCATGGCTCAGTGAAGATTCTTCACTCTGATTGATTGAAGTGCCTTGTTGTTTCTTGACCTGTTCATATACACCACAGATCCGTTGTACACGGTGCTGCACTGGATCAGACATTGGGTTTGAGCAAGTCTCTGCTCAAAAGCCTACAAAAACCTTGTGGGCAACTATTACCGAGATGAATAGAGAGTACTGTTCCCTTGCCACTGACTGCAAAATTTGGACCATCGCAAATGAGACAATGTTTGGACCATGGTGTATAAACAAGGCTGTGGCATGATCAAGGCATTCACACTGTACCAAAAATGGTAATTTAAAAAGTAGCTTGAACTCAAAAAATGTGTTACAATCACAGCAACTCGTATTTTTAGTCCCACCTTTTTCTCATGATTTGCTTCTAATATTAATGCTTATGTGTATACCAGTCTAGGTTGGATCTCTTAGGAAGAACATCCTGTAACAATGTACAATAAACCTGTTGAAATATTTGAGAGGGGCATTTAATATCATACATATTGTAAAGGATAGCACAGAGAATGGATGACAAAGTTTGCTAACAAACTGTTTGTTTACATCTGAGATCTAGTTTAAACCTAGCCCAGAATAAGAGAATAAAAGTATTTTCTCTATCTGTCCTACATATTAATATATACAGTATCTCCCTCAGTTCCTAATATACACCTGTCTATAACACAAAACGTTCCATAGTTTAGTACACGTTGGCACTCAACTGCCAATCTCACTTATCAGGAATAGCAGAATGCCTAACATGGGAAATAAGGAGGGTTAAACTCACACTAGTGCAGTGATGGTGGTTTTTCAAAGGTTAGAACACATCAGAAGGAGAAATAGAAGGAGATTTACTCCACTCGAGGCTATGCTGTACCTGTCCTGGAACACTGCCACTGGGCTTAGTTTTTATCCTGGTCTGCCAAAGTGTTCTGTTCTTCAAAACTGACAAACCTTACCTTGATAAGTAAATAATATTTAATATATGATGATAGATATCATATAGGTTTTACATGTAGAATAAAATGTTACGACCAGGTGAGAAAGGTGTTTAGGGATCCCTCTCAGCCCTCACCTGGTCTTACCGTAACAGGGATTAGTTTTAAACACACCGTGTTTTTAGCTCCCACTTGGTGAATCCTTGTTCACCACTTTCTAATAATGCCTAATAATAAGGCAAAGAAACCAGCACAAACAGGTTTTCTTAGGTTTAAAGAAGAAAAGTTGAAATTTATTAAACTTGAACTTAAACTCAAATTCAATTGATGCCTACGGATCCACGACGCGCCCACACTAGCATGCATACACTATGCACACATGCAAATAGAGACAGGAAAGAGCAGAAGAAAAATAAAGTGGAAAAGTTTGAGGCACAATCAGGTTCTTCGAGCTCACTGTAGAGTTCTTGATTGTAGATCTTTCTTTTCGTTGGGGCTCAGTATTCTTCTTAAACCTTGTTCGCTGTAGGAGACTTTTCTCTCTTGGGGTTCATGTGTCTTCAGTGAACTCAGAGGCTTGTGAGAAAGAGATGGGAGCAGAGAGGAGAGATCTTCTCAGTTCAGGAACAAAACAGTCTTTCTGAGTTCAAACTCTCTGTGGTTAGATCAAAAAACCCTGGAACAGCCAGTTAGTCATGTGACCAGCTGGTCCAACCTGTCCTGGCCCCTGAGGATTGCATCACCCCAGCAGGCCCTGGAATGCGCTTCCCCACCCCCTCACAGTCCGGTGATCAACATTCATTGTGGGTTGAATGTGTCAGGGAATGGTCCTTTGTCTACACAGGCACTGTCTGCTAGTATGCAAATATTTTTTCCAGCCACGGCTGATCTGTTCAACAAGTCAGTTCCTCGCTCCAGCAACAGTTCAAAATCAATGTTCATATGACAAAACCAATGTGCCTCATTCTTGGCAGGTGGGGGCCTGCATGATAAAAACTATAAATGGTGCTTTAATGCACCTTATCAAATGAGAGCCTTTTTGATCTCCATATATGGCAGCTTCAACATATATAGTTCACAGTGAAAGGCTCCCTTGATTTAATATCTAGATATGGTACAATAAAGCATGCTGATAATTGCTGAATTGGAACTGAAAGTACTGCAACTTCAGGACAGAAAAAGCAAACATCAGGATCTAATAAAATTAAATGTTGAAAACAAATCTTCCAAAGCACCATATGAAGTTTTAAAGATACAAAGAAACAATGCTGATTGTAAATGGCATTGCTAATTCTTGTCAAAAAATATTCATACCATTTTATTGCTTTTTTATTTTTAGTCATCATTTTAAATTAAGTTCCCTCCCTTTGGGTGACCCTGAAGCATATATTATTCTGTATATAAAAGGGAGAGAGATGTGACCAATACCCAGGCCTCTGGCAATGCTGCTCTGCATTGAGCACGAGAAGATGGGTAATAGGCACTTTACCCTCCAATTTTCTTTTGCTTCCTTTGGAAAAGCACATGAATATCAGATGATCCTTGCTACAGAAACATGATTGGGATCAAAAACTCACTGTATTTCAACCTGAAAGTGTGACCCAATGTCGTACCATTCTGTAGCACTTCTTATTACACTAATGGACTATATCACCATGTCCCCCACCATGTTGCTCTGTATAATTATCATAATATAAGTTTTCTAAAAGAAAATTGTTCCACTTGAAGAGCTAGCAGTGACACAGATTGATGATTGAAATAGTCTCCTCTTTGCTCCTGGTGCTCCAACAACTCAACTTTAAAATTCTCATTCTCATGCTTAAGTCCCTCTCTATCTCTGTAATCTCCGTAAGCCCTACAGCTCCTCCATCAAACTCTCTGTTACCCTGACTATGGCCTCTTGTGCAGGCACCCCCCCCCCCCCCCCCCATTCACTTTACTATTGGTGGCTGTGCTTCCAGCCACCTGGACCTAACACCCTTGAATTACTCCCTAAATCCCTCCATTTCACCACCTTCCCTCTCCTCCCTAATCTCCTCTAACTCTCCACTCCTTATCATTTTTAAGATGCTTCTTAAAACGCAAATCTTTTACCAAGCTTTTGGTCACTCATCCAAATATCTCCTTCTTTGGCTCAGTATCCATTATTTTGATCATACCTTTCTGGAGTGCTTTGAATGCTTTTTCAATGTAAAAAGTATTATATTAATGTATTCTGCTGCTGAAAACTGTGAATCTTATCAGTAAAATGTAGTCTGGCAATTAATAAAAATAACCCAACAGCCTTTTGGTAATCTATTTGCATTAAATTCAAGCCTTGTCTGATACAGCCCATGCATACTTGATATTATAGGCATTTAGACCAATCAGAGGAAGTTGTACTGTGTAGACCAGTGAAGGCCTGTCTGATTATTGTTGCCTGATGTATTTTCCATGCATTGGCTAATGATAAAACAGCCAGGAGAGGAAAGGCACCAGGAAACTGCTAGGGAAGATATAGCCAGGCACAATGGAATAGGAATGTCTCTTGAATGATCATCAGACAAGATGTGTCCTTTTCCTAATATAGAACCATAGATATTTACAACCTCAAAATCATCCACATTATAATGCAACTACTCATTGTCTTCCTATTTGACAAACTTCCCTCAATCATCCTGAAGTCCTTTACAGACATCCTCACTGTTTGCTAAACCTCCTACTTCTACATAGTCAGTCTTGTCTATATAGACCAAGAACAAAAGTGGCTCAGCACTGAACACTGAGGTACACCAATTCCAATGCTTCTCCAGTCCGAGTATATTTATTCTCAACAGTCCTAATGACTTGTGTTCAAACCCTATTCTTCCATTAGGCCCATCAGCACCCATAACTACAACCTCATTTCTTCCCACCAATCTAAATTAGCTTCAGAATAAAAGCTACATTGTACCATCAATTAATGCAACTTTTATCAACCCGAATGGTGTATGGTGTAGGTATAATCAATACAGCTTGCTCCAGTGCTCCCACTTGGTCAAAGCTTATGGCTTGTGTCTCTACTTTCCAATTTTGTGCTCCTTCTAAGTGATTCTCCTTTGGAAGGAGGAAGTGGGGTAGATGAACACTGTTTTTAAGTGTTGTAATGGATAAAGGTGGTGAGCCCTTTATGTTGGGTATTGGGTTAGTGGATTGTGTTGTATGGTTGTCTTTAAGAATAATGTCCCTTTAAGATCTTGGTATGCTAATGAGCTAAGTGCCAGGATGCAGTTATGCGACTTTGAGCCTGTATCTCTGCAACTGTAGCACCCAGAGTAAGGTTCTGTAAATAGTTAGCTTTGTAGTGTATATAATATTTAGCCGTAATAAACCTGTTTGAGATCTCCAACCAACTGGACTCCACACATCTCATTTCTGTTGAATCAGATAACATAAAATAACTCATTACATGGTGGCATCTGTGGTGAGAAGACAAAATCTGAGGTTGAAGACCACGGTTAAAACAATTCTGAAAATGACCTTTCCTATAGCCAGTAGAGAGAAAGTTCAAGAAAAATACTGGCTCAAACAGTGAAAAAAGAACTTACCTCAAGCTGTAGAAGACAGCGCACCGAATGACAGGCTGCAAGTAAATCAGGTGAGTCATTGTGCTGATGGGCAAGGGATACTGCTTTAAAAAAAAAGCTTTGAAGTCCTTCAAAAGATCGTTTTTTTTTCAAAAGCTCCGTCTGGAAAAAAAAAGGGAAGACCCGACTCCTTTCCCGAGCTGATCGAGGTCGGCGCCGTTACAGGAGGCATCCATTAGAAAAAATGTAGGACAACACAGATCACTGCAGAGCCTTCATCCACATAGCCAAAGTTAAAAAAAGTTAAAATACTCAAGCCACAGTAAAAAAAAAACATTTAAACCACTCAAGTGTGAAGAACATAAAAAACTCTTTAAAAAAACCCATTGTACTGCCTGTTGAACAGCTGTGTAAACAGAACAGGCTTAAGTGCTGGAAGCAAGATAAACATACAGCACTAGCAAACACCTGCTCTTGTCAATAAAAGCAGCTAATATAAATAACAGTCTCTTTCGCCAAGATTACCATCACATGCCTAAAGAAAGCTGGCAAACATATACTAAGGGTCAAGATTGACACCGGTACTAGTGTAAATATTCTACCAGTCCAAATACTCAAAGATATGTACTGGAAGCATTGGAAATCAATGATAAAACTGCCAACTGCCAAGTTATCTGCATACAACGGGTCACCTATTCCTTGCAGTGGCACACTGACAATGCAATGCAGCTATGGCACGTTGGCATGGAAACCACAAACGTTCTACCTAGTAGACACGAGCAGACCAGCAGTGTCAGGACTACTAGCATGTAAGGGCCTCAACATCATAACTATCCACGAGAACATTGCCAAGAGGAAATCTCCAAAGACTGGAACCCGCTCGCAGACTCTGGTCAGCATCAAACGGTGCAGTCTGGAAACCCAGCAACAGCACAACTATGCCATGCCTTCACTTCTGCTCTCTAGAGAACTTCCAGCACTACAATGAACCAGAATGGACAGGTACCTCCATGAGGCCAAATCCTCCTCCCCTAATAAGTCCTAGACCTTGAGCCTCAGGCTTTCAGAAGCGAAGGATGAGGAGAGGCGACGGACACGCAATGTGCTGAAGAGGCAAAGGAGGAATGTGTTGAAGCATGGTCTGTTGGTTCTTCGAGATGAGGTGCTGGAGCTTTCCAAGAATGGCAAGGCCTCAAAAGTGGTCATCCTGAGAAAAGCAACAGAGTATGTTAGCAGGCTGAAGACAGAGCAACAGAGACTGAATGCAGAGAGGGAGAAACTTCAGAAAGAACAGCAGCACATGAGATGCAAACTCCCTGAGCAAATGCTGTGAAACCACTGAGACGATATAAGACTTTTGAGCCTCTATATTTGTAAATTTCACAATTCCTATCCTTATACTATAAATGAAGGGGATGATCAGCCATGATCATATTGAATGGTGGAGCAGCTTGATGGGCAGAATGGCCTACTCCTGCTCCTATGTTCCTATGTTATAGTTTATATCAAGTATAACTAATTTTGATATTATCTAATTTGATGTGTTTTTACTTTTAGCATATGAAACTTATCTTTGGAAAGAAAGGTGATGTTGTATGATTGCCTTTAAGAGTGATATCCCTTTAAGATCATAGTATGCTAATGATCTATGTGCCAGAACATAGTCATGTGACACTCAGCCAGATTCAGATTTATCCATGGAACCCCAGCCTTTGATGAATCCCCTTTTATTTCTAATGTATTTGCCCTGTACCTCATATCTCATATTTAAATATCTCTCACTTCTGTTTTGTTGTTTGAGCTGCCATTTTTCTATCCAATTAATCTGTGCTAGGTTTACTGTAAGCAGTTAATTTCCAGTTGGATATCTTAATCTTGGACTCATTTTAAAATCTATTTTCAATATGAATTTAATTAAATTGTACTCATTATTTCCCTGATGTTCTCCTACTTTCAGGTCCTTTATTTGCTCTGCTTCTTTACATGGAACTGAATCCAACACTTCATCCTTCCTTCTTAGGCATATTCTACACAGAGTAAGGAAACAATCCTGGAGATACAGGGCTGAATTTCATCCGGGTGCCGCACTCTACGGTGGTGCCCATTAAACTCAGCGGGGTTCCGCATTTAGCGGCTGCCACAGAGCCCCCGTGATATTAAGTGCGGGGGATCATTAGCATCACTGTGCCGAGCCGCCCCCTCCCCCCATATTAAGAGGGGGGGTTCCTAACAGGTCAGGGATTGGTGTTGACAGGTACATCAGGTGCTTTCATGGATCAATTATGTGGCCAACACTCAGAGTGGCACAGCATGACCACATCAAGATCCTACCAGCTGAATCAGTTGCCCCCACCATTCACATAATCTTCATGCTCCTACCCTTTCTGGCACCCTCCCCACACACAGGGTGACTGATGTGCCATTGCTCCTTCACAAACACAAACAAGTGCAGAGGTAAACACTGTTTACGGAGGGAGGAAACGCAGTACCTCTCTTCATGCCGGCAGAGCTTTCCCTCCAGTAATCCCAGACCCCCTCCCTCCTCCCTTTTAGAGTGCAGAGTGAGACCCCTGAAAACAGAACTTAACTTCTGTCGTGAAACCTTCTGCCTTCGATAACTCGCTGGCTTTTCAAATCGTGAACGGGACAGCACATTCAATGTAAAATCAGGAAGTGTCCATGGAGAGGTGGCGGGCTGCATAATCTGCAGAGGTAAGTACCGTTTAGCATATGCTAATTGGGGTGGCGCCACCGTGCATTGGGAGGGGCTGCACCGAGGTCCCCCCGCCACCTGTAATGTGCGGTGGACCCTTCTCGACGTCACGGGTCAAGGTGGGCCTCTCCCTGCAGATTTTTACTGGCCCCTGCACCATGACCTGCGGCATCGAGGGGCCGGTAAAATTCAGCCCACAGTCTTAAATCCTCTCCCTTTAAAGCAGTTGCAAACTTACTGCTCTAAACTTCTCTAAATTATCTATGATCTTTCAATTTCTTTCCCATTATTTGGTTTTGCCTCAGTATCATACTGATGCTTTTTTATGAATAAAAACTACCTGGATTCTTATGACTGTGATAATGTCCTTAATTATAATCAGGGGTATTTAATTTCCAATCTTACACAAGTCTGAGTTCCAAAATATTATTTTATTTTGCCATCCTGACATCAGTTTTACTTCAATTCTTATCTATTTTCTTTTGGAAAAGGACATTTTTCAGTAACACTTATAATCTCCAATAAAAGTTTACTGTCTAAGTACTGTCATACTCCAAAGTATTTTTTTTTTCACTTTTAGGTGATGTCAAGTTTTGATTTCACTTGGAAGAAATGATATTGGTTTGAATTTTGCTGTAATATTAAGTGAGGTTAACAGAGCTCATCATTATTATGGCATAAATTGGACAGCAACTTCTTGAGTCTGTACATGCACAGTTAATTGAGGAAATCCAGAAGTTGTTGTCTTGAGTTATTCTGCTCCTCCACAGTCTGTACTATAACAGTACCTTGCCGAGAGCCTTAGCATTGAAATACATGTAAGGATAGGAAGTTGCAGTACTTACCCACTAATTCCTTATTAAACATGTCAGAAAATGTTAGGGCTGTTACATACAAGTGTAAGTGAATTTTTAATGGTGTGATAAGTTATAATTACTGCCAAAAAACCTCTCTGCCACTGAAAATTTAATTTTACAAGTTTGGAGTCTCATTCCTTCAGAATTTAATAAATGTTAGAATTTTTTTTAGATTAAAATCTATCTTTTTACTTTTTCTTTCTGTCTCTTTTATCCCCCTCCCTCTTAATCCCATCTTTATTCCCATCTCTGCTTTCTATACATGATTTTATCACTAATTAAATCTAATTTATACTTCCTGGTTTATACTTCCTGCTTTCGACTCTGCAGGCTAGAAATTTCCTTGCATAGCACTGCTGCAGATGTGCACTGGAAGGCCTTGAATCGATGCTATCCTGACATCGCATAGCCAACCAGCTGATGTGATGCCAGGATCCCTAATTTAGACAACGCTAATCCTGGCAATAAATTCACAGATTGACCTTCAATCAACAAGCATTCTGCTGTAAAATGGACCCTGCCCTAACATTATTTAAAAGGCCAAGCACCCAAATTGCAGGTAAGGTGATTTTTAATAATGTTTTCTATTGAAAAGTGTCTGGAAGTACTCTGGAAGGTTTTAGGAGGTGTTGTGGTGATTTCCTGGATTTTCGAGGGAGGATTCCTGCATTCTTTCAAGGGGAGGCAGAGGAGTAGGTGACCTGTCCACACAAAGGTCGCAACAGTTATGGGGGCAGCAGTAGCAGTGCTTCAGGGTCTGCAGTTTATGGCAGGCGAGGCTGTACACTGGGAGCCTGCAAATGGAATATCAGCCCTTTCATGCAATATTTAAGTCGTAAATCAATCTGACCATGTAGTTTTAGTCTATACATATTGGTCTGTTAGGATGATATTCTGTGAAAACTTCCTCAGAATCAACACCTGGTAGGTGCTGTTACGGACAGGTGGGAAATGCTAGGGATGATTTCCACTTTTCATCTCTCAACTGACTGAAGACAATGTGTTTTATTAGAATTGTGTTTTAACCCTTGAGCATTTTAATGGTCAATGAACAGACAAATGAGAAGTTTTCTCGTAGGTTTAAAGAAAGATAAATGTTTATTGAACAATACCCGAAAATATTCACAACATCACCCACTCACACACACATACAAGAAAAGATAGGGATTAAAAGATCGCATGCATTTAGATCTGATGGGTTCAAATAGAGTTCGTTGTGAAACCCGGCTTGCCTCCCCGGGAGGAAGATTTAAGAGGACTATTATTCCTTTTTCCTGGCTCACTGAAGTCAATCTTTGGAAAGGTTTAGGTGGACGGATGCTTTGCTGCAGACTTCATTGGTTAACTCACTGTCACAATTCAATGGCAAAAATCCTGTCAAAATTTCTCGGATAGGGAGATTCAATGTCTCCTTTCATCACTGCCTCTAGGTAGTTTAAAGATGGTATTCTGGCAGGGTCCTTCTTCTTGCTGGGATGGGTGTCTCTCTTCTTTCTGGCTGAAAATTCCTCTTGTTAAAGTTCCTTATCAGAGACTTGGCTTCTGTCAGATGACCCAGGTTTCTCTCCCATTGTGTTTTCCTAAATGGTGTTTGATGGTGTGACCATTGTTAGACAATAGGTTTGGATGTTGCTCATCTTTATGCCATCTTGATAAAGCGGTGTTTTTTCACAGCCATTATTCTGAGTTTAAATCTGGAGTCTCTATGTCTACAAATTCATTGTTGGCCCAATTTGTTGAAGAGGAGTAGATATTGACTTTGAATGGGCTATTTACATTTCAAATGTTTGCTTCCAGTCATGACGATTTGTTCAGTGTTCCAGCAGTTACCATGTGTATTCGCAGTGCAGGAGAGGTCACTTGACTTCTTACTCCATCTTGTTTTGCAGCAAACAGTGTCTGCTTTGAGTTCAATTCGTCGGTTCATTTTACAGTTCATAATTTCTCTGCACGTGAGCATGACAGGTACAACAATGGGCTGGGTTTAATGGCTGCATTGGTGGCCCCGTGCACCAACTGGAAAGCGGGTGGCAACCTCACTGTGGCCATTTTTTAAGCTCCAACAGGATTAAATTTCAATCAGGTGGTTAACTGCCTGTCGTCAGGGTTCCCATGCCCTTCAGTGATAAGTTTCCCTGTCCAAGAGCTGCTGGCCAATCAGAGGGCCAGCAGCTCTTCAATCCCAGCAGCTCCACTGGAGGTGGTGGTCACTGCTGGGACTGCAGTTAGTCCTGGAGCAGCAACCATGTAAGACGCCCCAGAAGACAAGTGAATGGGGCGAGCTCGCTGGGGCCAGTCAGGCAGGCCTTAACGAGTGGTGGTGGGGGAAGGGGAATTTTGTGAAGGACACAGGGAGGCTCCTTCAGTGGCGGCTTCCCTTGCCCTCTGTGGGCCAAATCTGGAGGTTCCCCCCACCTGCCCACCCCCCTCCCCCCCCTCCCCCCACTGCTGGGTGAATAATACAGCAGCAGTGGGATGAGGTCCTTAAGTGGCTATTGATTGGCCACTTAAGGGTATCAATTGACCTCCAGGAGAGAAGGCTGCCCTCGAATGCCCCCACCGCTGACTTAATTGGGGGGAATCGGGAAAGCGATGGGCTCTCCACTCCATGGCTTCCCGCTTGATTATATGGCCCTCACCCCCCCTGCTTTCCAGCAGCTCCAAGGGGGGGGCAGTTAAATTCAGCCAAAAGTCTGCAAATATGGTTGGTGGTATCTGGGCATGTGTGATCAATCAAAGTTAATGATCACCCTGGCATGTGCTCTTTCAGACAGTACCATATAAAGTGTGCCATACAGTGATTGGGGTGCTTTGGAAGAACCTTGCAGCTTAATGGTTAGTTAGGTCCTCTCAAATGTCTGTATATTGAGCCTGCTGTTACAATCTACATTCAGGGTTGGAACCTGCACATGCACTAATCATCTGCCAAAGCAAACTAAGCTCATCTCAGTCGGTAGATGCAAGTGCATGGATACTCATGTGCAGTCTGATCTATTTGGCAACCTTTGGTAGATCCTTTGCTTCAAAACACCTCAGTTAAGGTATTCTCATTAGAAACCCCAATAGCTACAATAAGGGGTACTCAGGACAAAAATAAATGTAAACAATTAGATCAAAAACTTATGAAAATCTAAGTACCAGCAGAGAAAAAAACAATTAAGAAAAGCTGGTAAATTAATATACTTACTACTCACTTTAGGCTTACCTCCATACAACTCAGTGCCTAATAATCATAATATGGGCATGATTTGGAAGTGGCATGGATTTAAAAGAAAAGCAGGCTGAAGATGAGAGACAAATTCTTCCATCACATCATTTGAATATTGCAGAGTATCTGTCTCTTTTAGGTGGGAGCTTCCTCCACTCCTCCTGAACTCATTGTACATGTGCATCACATGCTAAAGGGGTTGAGGCCTGGTGTTATGGATCTCTGCCCCTTTTCCTGTGCTGTAATGCCCCATTACCTGCTGCTTACAAGATAAAAACTGGTTCCATTGCTTCCAGCCTTTTGTTGATCAGAAAAGTTGGGCTGAATTTTACCAGCCCCTCGACACATGGGTCGTGGCAGAGTGGGGAGGGGGCCCGTAAAATTCTGCCGGGAGAGGCCCGCCTCGACCCCTAACGCGAGAAGGGCCCGCCGCATATTACCGGCAGCGGCGCCCCAATTACCATATGTAAGACGCGACTTACCTCTCCAGATTATGCATCCCACTGCCTCTCGCTTCACACTTCGCATTTTAAGTTGAATGGGCGGCCGTCACGTGCCATCCTGTTACGAACATGAAAGCAGTCGAGCAATCAGAAGCAGGAGTACTCGCCAGTGCAGGTAAGTCCAGATATACAGGGGTCTGAACTCTACATATTTGAAGGGAGCAGGGAGGGGGGGATTACAGGGGTCTCAGCTCTGCAGACTGGAAGGGAGGTGGGAGGGGGTCTGGGATTATTGTAGGGAAATCTCTGCAGGCATGAAGGAAGGTACTGTGTATCCTCCCTCTGTAAACAGTGTACTCTCTGTGTTTGCTTGTGTGTGTGAAGGAACAATGGCACTCCAGTCACCCTGTGTGTGGGGAGGGTGCTAGAAAGGGTAGGAGCGTTGTACGGGTGGTGGGGGCAATCGCTGCAGCTGCTAGAATCTTTATCTAATCATGCTATGCCACTCTGAGTGTTGGCAAAGATGGCCAAGCCACATAGTTGATCCATGAAAGCACCTGATGTACCCGTCAGCACTAATCCCTGCCTTGTTAGGAACCTTTGAATAAATGAAGAGTTCAACATTATTTATCACATGGAAATGGGTATGGCTCATCCTAGATCGTGTAATCGCTTCTCCTGAGGATCTATATGTGCTGGAGGCAAAATCAACAGGCAGGTGCGGTCCACGTAGAGGCCCTGGTTGTGAGCAACAGCCCCCAAAGGGACCTTGCCATTAGGGTCGCCGCACATCTAACATGCCATCAGATGTTAGAGCACCAGTGTCAGAGGCGATTGTGCATGTAGAGAGGGTGGTGACACGTCTCTATGCCATGCTCAACGATGACCTGCAGCCCATGGGCTTTGGTGGACATTGTATGCCTGCAGTCCTCAAAGTGGCACCTATGCAGCATTTCAGGGGCCCACCAGAGACCTTTATGGGGTCACAGTCAGCAGTGCACCGCTGCATCAGGGAGGTCACCGATGCCCTGCACTGGAGGGCCAGTGAGTATGTCCGCTTCAGGACAAACTCTCACAGCCAGGTCCAGAGGGCCATCGGTTTCGGCACCACTGCCGGATAACCAAAGGTTCAAAGACTGCACTCATGTGACAATCAGGTCTCGCACCAGGCTACCATCTGCAGACGTTATCATTAAAGTAATCCTCTCAATCCTCAGAATATGAACATATTTTCCTACATCTTTACAAAGATCGTTTAATTGAAGTTACATATATCTTCGCATAACAGTTAGCAGAGAAATGAATACAGATTCCAAATGCATATTAGCCTGTGGCTTTTCACAGTCAGATGATTAGAAACCCATACTATGTAGATATTCTTCAAATATGGTTTTATTTCTGTTGTGTGTTTGCCTTTTATGGTACATTTAAGTTTCACTTCCTGGTATGTGCAAAATTAAGATTATTCACCCAAGTGCAACACGTCTACAGGCAGGAATGTTACACTTGAGTGGAAGAGGATCGCAATTAAACAGGACGCTGGGACACAGCAGGGTAAGTATGTGGCAGCAAAACAGAAAGTGCTGGGGAAACCCAGCACTGTGGAGATGCTGCCTGGCCTGCTAGTTTCTCCAGCACTTTCTGCTTTGCTGCCAGATTGACAGCAGCCCCACTCTTCAACAGTGAGGTAAGTATTCTTTGGCAGCTGTCAGGAAGCAGGTGCTGGGGCACTTTAAATAGGGCCCCAGGACCTGCTACACAGCTGACAAAAGGCCTCTCACTGTGCCGGATGTCCAGCCTCTCCTCACGTAATATGGTGGGGGGGGGTGGTGGGGGTGCATATCGCAGTGATGCTAATGAGCCCCTGTGCATAATATTGCGGGGGCTCTGCGGCAGGAGCTGAGTGTAGGCAGGCCATTGAGTTCAAAGCGTGCCGCCGTGAAGTGCAGCGTGCTAATAAAATTCAGCCCGTTGACTCAGAAGTAATTTACAGTGTTGGTGATGTTAGCTATAACTTAACAGAATATACATGGGGTGATGCCTCCTTTTGTTTTTTTTTTAAATACAACAATGATGTTTAGAACATTAATAGGGTAAAATCATGCTGTGCAATATTTATCAAATGTAACACAGTCTGATGAAATTCCTTTGACTGCTATTGAATGAAGATATTAATCTATGTAAATTAATGTTCAGTCTTTGTGTATTATCAGACAGCATGATTTCTCTTCATAAGTTGCCCCTAATTACATCCAGAAAAATGTGACAGGAAGAATTAGCCACTTGAGTCATTAGTTTTCCCTCAGTCATTCTCTGCACCTCCTAACAAAAGACAGGGGCCCCAAATTATGTCTCTTCAGACTTCAATGGAAATAATTTTGAGAGATGTAGAACAGGCTGCTGATCTGTTATCACCCATTTTACACTATCATACAAAGTCAAAATCTAGCCTATTGTCTCCAAGCAAAAACTCAGGACTCAAATGAATGGTCATTGCAAGCTTCCCTTAATACCTCCATACGTCATACCTGCCACAGAATTCATTAATATGCCTAAGAGAATTCACAGTCACAAAGCACAATTTAAGACAATTATTCTATTCAAGGATCTGTTTCATGTTAAAAAAAAACTAAAGACCTCTGGGATGGTTCAAGAGCAGAGGTTAAAGGCATTATGTCATCAGGAATTTCTTTCTTGCAAGCCAAAAATTCCTGTTTATAAACAGAAAATAAATTTGGATTATTAAAGGTGATGATTGAAATTCAATCATCAAGTGGAAAGAAAAGGTTTTCTGTCCTGTCCTATAATTTATCTTTCTTTATTCTATCTTCATTAGCGCTGCAGGTAAATGACTGTCTAAGCCATTTGCTACTCCAGAGCCACCATCCATTCTGCTCCCTCTCAGCCACCAGGTGGTGCACTTACTTACCAAGGTGGTACAGACTTCCTTCCTGATTTTATCTGTCCTGATTTTCAATCAGCTCGAGCACCGCTGTCCTAGCTGAAAACCCTGTCAAATTGCACATGGAGTATAGCTAAGTCATCTGAGATTGAGACTTGAGCTCAGTCCGTTGTATGGGAGCTGGTGCCAATATTGCTGGGGCCATCTGCTGCCATTGGCTGCCATTTGCTCAATAACAACTTTTCAAACAATTCATGAATGTTATATCTTTTAGGCCTGGAATTTCATCCCAAAACTGGAAAATAGGGCATAATTGGGCAGTGAGGCTGACTGCCTTATTTCCACCTGACCTCAATTTTCCTGCACTATCTCTGCCATGATAACTGCCCGGTACCCAATTCCCACCCAATATATATAAATGCCACTGTGACAGTAGTGTCCAGCAAGCTGCTACTGTCTCACCAACCCCAAAAATTGGCAAGAGAAAGGTTGCTGTAATCTCTGGGGTTGGAATGGCAAGTGTCCAAAGATGCTTCAGGAAAGAGAATGGCTAGTAGTGGCCTCCTCTTTGTCTATATATGCCCCAGAAAACTTAACCAAGGCCTAAAATAAATCCCCAGTTCTTGTTTGGGATTTTTTCAACCCATTTGGTTGCCATAGTGGGTGGGCCTGCTGCAGTGCCACCTCAATTTCCCTGCATGCCAGCAGCGGGTTTGCTTATGGTAGCAGAGATCATGCCAGGAAACCTCCCAGAATGCCAAATAACCCCCAACCAAAGAAAATGGGTCATTATTCTGGCACAGTCAAAATGGCAGGCAAAATCCTAGCACAGTGCTATCATACCAGGTAAAGGAGAATCCAGCCCTTAACTTCTCCAAAAGGTGATAGCCTCTCATCGCACAGCCATCCTTGATTGCCATTCCGATATGTTTGGATTTTTCCAAGCTGTTGTTCTAGCCACAAATTCTTTCAACCCTTCCAACCCCAATCTTTCCCTGCCCACCTTGCACCCCTCCTTGAGTTACATTGTAGTTTCTTGATTGATAATGCTGCTGTAAAGCACCTAGGAATGTTAAAGGTGCTGTATAAATGCAAGTCGTTGTTTTACACAGCCTGTGTGTAATATGGTTTCAGTGTCAACTTTACCTGATGCCTGTGTTTACCGGTGAGATGCGTGAATGAATTATATGGTCCCATCGCAACCTACAGGAAGAATCCTGCACCTGTCCAGAGCTCTGTGTGACATTGGGGTGGAGAATTTCACAGTCTGTTCACCTACTTTCACTGTCAGTGATAGGATTCAGATGGAGAGTTCATTAGGAAACCAAATATTCGTGTGTGAGGAGGATTCGATATTAAATCATAGCAAGCAATGCAAATAAAGCCTTTGGATTTCAATGGGTTGCTAACCTACTTTCAAATGAACTGTTAATGTTTCTTAGTATTTCTGAAACATGTTTTGTTCTTAAAGAAGAAAATCTGTTGTTTGCGTGGAAAGTATTGTTTTTGCTGGCAGAATAAAGGAACAAATATCCTCGTGACATTACTGACTGCAAAGCTCCTGTGGGGTTTTCCACATACCTGCTCCAAGGCCTTGATTCCAGCTCTGCATGAAGTTTGCGACTGCTTGATTCTGGGGTAGTCATTCATAATTTCATGCCAACTACTCTCATATTTCCAGATAATGCAAACCTCGTGCCTTTCTTGCCTGAATATACTTCAGCTAATTTCCTCAGACTGATCTCCAAACCAGAATCTATTCTGCAGCAGAATGTATCATAGGTTAGTTCTCTTAAGTGTAGAATTGGATTGCCAAAGGATCATGTGCTGTTTGCATGGATTTGAATACCTAAACAATGATACATTGAAACCTTTGGCTGAATCTGAATTTTGGATCAGAAGTATAAATAAAAGAAATGAATAGCATTTATGCATTGACACTGCCATTAGACGTTTTGGTACACTTACATTTTATGTCTGAATCACATATATACTTGTATCGGAATGTATTAATAATAGGACTATTTCACTGAAGTTTTGGCCCCAATATTAACTTAGAATCATGTTGGGAAATGGCATGGGTTGAATACAGTATGGGAAACCTGGAAGTAAGTTCAGCATTTGTCAGTGACATTTTAACTCAGCCAGACCTTTTTAATATTTTTTCCGGGTTTGCCATCCAATGCACAGCAGCAGGAGTGATGAGCAAGTGCATGACGTAATCTCAACTTCAGTATTTCAAGGGCTAATTCAGAGATGGAAATTGAATGAATTTGGAGTTGTCAAGAAGAGAGGAGAAACTGTGGCAATGAACTCTAGACAGTCAAAGGCTAAGCCGCATTTTAATGACCCCTTATTTGATGTGCTGCTGGGGTCAGATGGGGTCAGAGAGAAGTTCGAGAGTACTCTTCCCCAGCAATGAGTGGGAAAGAATTGCTGTTGACACCAAGAAGGCATAGTTGGAGGTGACCCATTGTGCCACATTCCTGAATTCAGTGCAGGAAGCGCTTTAATGACCGAAGCATGTCAGTAAAAGTGAGAAAAGTTGCACATTGACCTACATCCAGCTCTGGATATCACCCCAGCCCCTTACTCTGTCTTGTCAAGCCTACCTCTTCACATCACTCCTCACATACACTTATTTTACAAGTGTAACCACCTTTCTGTTTCTATGCACTTCTTCATTTCCATATCTATCCATCTACAACTTCAACTCACCCTCATCCTTATGCAATTTCATGCCTCTCCCTGATAGTCACCCTCACCCACACATGCCATTACATTCACTCACTGGTCTGTTCTTTCCCCCATTGCAGAAGAGAGAACACAGAACATTAGGGAGAGTGAGTAAACTGGAGGAGCCCCTCCTATCATCTCACAACAAAGAACTGCAGAGGTCAAGGCACTGGCATTCAGTGGCATTTCGGTGACCCTGGGCATCGGAGATGGGGAGACGGGGAGCTCCCAGCTACCTGGTGACACAATTAAATATCAGTGACTCTCATGTCATAGAATACTCAGACATGTTGATTTCAACACCTGGTGAAATATGATCATCTTCATAATGATAAGTTGCAACATTTTTACTTTGCCAGTGCTCATTCCTGTTCTTTTTCTCTGACAGAGTCTCACACATACATCAGAAGGTGTTGGAGGTCTTGGATAACAGTTTCTTAAAGGAACTTATTCCTTGGTGCACCATCATATTATTCATGCATACCATACACCAGCTGAGATACTTGCACTTCGATGGGACCACTTAGATAGTTGGGTTTTCAACTAGTGACTCACTCTTTACAAGTGAGCAAGAGCAGATGTTGATGGCAAGGACAGCTATGAAGACTCCACATCAGAGGCCACAGCCCTCTCCAAGCTCTGTTCAGCTGGCCACTGATGCTGTACAGAGTTTGTCGATGGAAATGAGAATCATTGAACAGCAGCACAGAATGTGCGATGCACTGATAGGCCTTCCAAGCACACGGACCAGGATTTCAGGAAGAATGGAGGAGTTGGCATCAAGCCTGAGTGGGTTGATGTCGCAGGGCATTAGGATGATATGTTCTTCCATGGATAGAGTGACTAGCTCCATGGAGCATCAAATGCTGTAATCAAATGTGTCCATGCATGCCTTGATCACCGCTGTGCACACTGGATGGCAACATTTCTGCCACCTTAAATGGGATGACAGACACCTTAGCCTTGGCCTTACAAAGTTGCACTGATCTGTACTAAGGAGCTCTCCGGCAGTGTGGTAAATTGTGGCTAGGCCTTAAGAGGGACGATGGAGTAAAGGGACATGGAAGTGGGAACTCTACTCCTTCTCACCTTCTCAAGGGCAATTAGGAACGGGCAATAAATGCTGTCCTTGCCACCCACACTGCTCAAATGAATTTTTTAAAAACTCAAAGCACTTTCACTTCTCACCTGTTGGCTCCACCTACCCCCCCCACCCCCCACCCCCAAAAGCCCAAACCTCACTGCTGCACCATGCAATGCAGAGTGCAGCACACCATGATCATTCTGAAGAATCTTGCTGGTCCATACTGAAGGGTGCCTCCAGATCTGCCTAAGCACCAGAAGCACATCTTCAGCATGGCGATAGCTTGCTCGATCACACATCTGGTGGTTGTATGGCATTAGTTGTAGCTCTTTTGGACTTTGTTGTTGGGTTTCTGATGGGTGTCATCGGCCAAGCTTGAAGTGGTTATTCGTTGTCTTCTAACAGCTACCCCTTAAGTGTGCTTGCAGGTCTGAAGATGTTAGGGAGCTTGGACTGCAGATTGATGGAGTGAAAGACCTTGCAGCTGATGAATACTCCTGGTTATTATGTGAGTACCTGAACTGCCACATGTGTGCAGTCGATGATCCCCTGCACCTATGGAAAGCCAGCCAGAGATGCAAACCCAAGCACCAGCTCATTCTGACTAGTGTTATCACAGGCAAAGTTCACATAATTGCCAGCCCTAGCAAACAAGACATGAGTTGCAGGAAGGTCCTGAGTGATTAATTATTATAAAATATACAGTACAGTACTGTTTGTCTATAGACTAGAGTCCTGACAGTGATCATTTTATATTTTTTATATAAATACTGGTCTCTGCATCTCAGCTTCTCACTGGATAAACTTGCAGCAAGTATTTCAACCTGTAAAGCAGAAGTCTAGATAATGTATAATAATATTTTCTGAGACTTTGGGCAATTGCTGTGTTTATTTTAAGCAATATTGGTACAGTGTGGCACAACCTGTCTGGGCACAACTCCATGGGTTTCTGTTTAACTCGTGACCAAATAATCACTGACTTCGTGGCTCCAATCTTCATCTTTTTAAATAACCTTTCAAGTCCAATTAATACTGTGTGTGTCCGACTCAGACCCGGCCCGACCTGGACCCGGCACAACCCGACCCGAGCCCAAAAGCCGGACTTGAAAGAGTGACCTGACCCAACCTGAACCCGACACATGTCGTCGGGTCCCGTCGGATTCGGGTCGGGTAGCAGGCCTTTACTAGGCAACCCACCTCTCCTGGGGACATTATGTGCAAGCAGTCCAACACGGTCTACTTAAATGCAGGTGGGGTGAAGCCAGTTTCCGGACAGCCTCTCATTTTTCCCGGTTTAGACAATTCTGTAATCCTGCTGCTAACATTTGTAATACAACAATTAAATAAAGATGTATCAAATGCAGTGAAGACAAATATCTTCTTTAGTGTTAGGTTAAGCAACAGATGGTGCTGTTTAGAACTTGCAGATAATATGGTTCCAATTTCACATAGCATGTGTAAAACTTGCCATCTTGTTTGTAATAGTTATGGCTGAACTTTGAAATGTGAATTGAGTGGTGGATAAAGTGCTGATTTGACTTATTCACTTTTAGGATTCCAGTATTTTGTTCAGCATACAGTAAACAATGTGACTATTGTTGCGGAAAGGGAGAGTAGGGAATAGTATTCACCAGGAGTTCATAATCAATATCAAAGTTAGAACAAACTAAGAAGCGTAAGCTCACCAGCTCCAAATTTGGAGTATGAACCATAGACCATGACTTAGTGATGAAGTTGCAATACAGCTGCCTGTATTTGTGCTAGAATTAGGACTTATCCACTTGATGCAATGTTTGAGTTTAGCGACACTGGGGCATTTTGACTTTGTGCGATAGTGTAAAACGGGTTATGGAGAGTCGGCAGCCTGTTCTACATTTCTTCCAATTTTTGACTTCAATGGAAATAAAAATTGGGAGGATTGCAGACTCAATATCATCTGTTTTAAACTGTCCCACAAAGTCAAGATCTACCCCAATGAATTTAATTGAGGTCCACTTAACTTAACATGCTTTTACTCTTACGTCCTGGGCAACTTCCATCCACTCAAATTGGCAAGCTGGACATTCCTTTTTTATCAGCCAAGTTATTCTTGCTGTGTAACACCATGCCTGCACTCAGGCAGCATATGCCATCATGCATTGTATCTGCTTATGCACAATGGTATGTGTGATGTTCTAAGGTTCAGGGAAAGCCAGTGAATCTTTGGTGTACGCCCACTATTACCAATCCTATACAAATAACACTTACCTAATGTGCCACAGTAAGGAGTCAAGTTTTTGTCCATTGATAAGTGTAATTTTAGCATTAATTTCACATCATGACATTGAGACATTAGGATGTTTACTGGAATACAGGATTCTGGGTTGTTGTATTACCTCCACTTGTTAGGCAGAAGCAGAGAATGTCATAGATCCTCTACTAGGTCACTGTCTTGAGGAATTCTCCCTTGCAGTCACAGTTCTGTATGATAGTCAGGTGTATATTTGTTTTCTCATGCTGCATCAAATCAAATTGAGATGAATATGACACAATAATCAAATATAATAGGTTTTAAACTCCACTTCTTTCCCATCATTAGTGCTAGAATCCTAGGAGGAGAAATTGGGTTACATAACACATTTTTTTAGGTGCTACATGGCCTCCTAAAATGGTATCCAAAATGCATGGACACCATCATGGTAAAGGGGTTTGCGCGCACACACATAACAACTGTTGGCAGCATTCAGAGCTACCATATTATAACATCATTCGCTGTCCAACGCTGATTTGACATTAATGTTGCTAATTTCCAAGACCATGCTTCAGCCTATGCTTTGTGTTAAGACAGCTGAACACGACCTCCCACCAACACTACTTAAAGGGATTATGAACTACTTAAAAGTTAGTTTCTGGATTATTTCCTCTGGCTGCTGAGGTAATTGTATGCATTTTTGAAGCTTTCCTATACTTGGCTAAAGTTTGAATAATCTACAGGAAATGGTCTGTCTGTTGCTAAAGTACTGTATTATGACCAGGTGAGAAAGAGGTCTAGGGTTCCCTTTCAGCCTTCACCTGGTCTTACTGTAACAAGGTTTAATTTTAAACACACTGTGTTTTTAGCTCCCCTTTGGTGAATCCTTGTTCACCGCTTTCCAATTATAAGACAAAGAAACCAGCACAAACAGGCTTTCTTAGGTTTAAAGAATAAAAGTTGAAATTCATTAAACTTTAACTCTAATTCGGTTAACGCCTATGGATACACGTCGCGCACCACGCTAGCATACATATGCGATACACACATGGAAATAGAGACAGAAAAGGGCAGAAGAAAAATAAAGTGGAAAGGTTTGAGGCAATATCTGAAGAGTTGTTGTTACGGTTCTCCAAGCTCACTGTAGAGTCCTTGATTGTAGGTAGTTCTTGCTTTTCGTTGGGGCCCCGTATTCTCCTTAAACCTTGTTCGCTGTAGGAGACTTTTCTCTCTTGGGGTTCATGCATCTTCAGTGGATTCAGAGGCTTGTGAGAAAGAGATGGGAGCAGACAGGAGAGATCGTCTCAGTCCAGGAACAGACAGTCTCTCTGAGTTCAAACTGTTCAAACAGTAACAATTTAAAATCAATGTTCATGACAAAATTAATGTGTGTCATTCTTGGCAGGTCAGGGCCTAGCATGGCAACTGTTTTGGTGGTTTAAACGCTTAAGCTGAAACAAGTTGCTTCCAGACATGGTTGGCTTGGTAGGGGTTCATCTTGGAATTGAGCATGACTGGGAGAATGAGTAGAGGCCACACAGAGCAAGACAAACTACTAGAAGAGGGAGGAACAGGACTGTGAGTAGGGCTCTCAGGAGAATCCACCAAGGATCTTGGGGTGCAATTCTCTAACCTTAGCTTCAGCGAGGACCAATGTTTGAGATGTCTCTGCTTCACAAAAGAGATTGTAACAGAAATCTGCCAATTGCTGCAGCCAGAACTAGAACTTCAAAGTAGGGCAAGGGAAACATTGCTTGTGGCTGTCAAGGTGATTGTGCCTCTTAATTTTCATGTGTCTGGTCCTTCCAGGCTGCTGCTGGAGAGATAAGCAGCATCGCATCCTCCGGTGAGCTGGAACCTATGTTATCCTTTTCCCCCGCCCTGGCTCCTGTGCACTTGTGCCCAATGTCTCATCACAGGCAGAGCCCTCCTCTGTCATAGGAACATAGGAGCAGGTGTAAGCCATTCAGCCCATCGAGTCTGCTCCACCATTCAATACGATCATGGTTGATCATCCACTTCAATGCCTTTTTCCCACACTATCCCCATATCCCTTTATGTCATTGGTATTTAGAAATCTGTCAATCTCTACTTTCAACATACTCAATGACTGAGCTTCCACAGTCCTGTGGGGTAGAGAATTCCAAAGATTCACAACCCTCTGAGTTAAGAAATTTCTCCTCGTCTCTGTCCTCAGTGACTTCCCCTTATTTTGAAATTGTGTCCTCTGGTTCTAGATTCCCTGACCAGGCGAAACATCTTACCTGCATCTCCCTGTCTATCCCTTTAAGTATTTTGTAGGTTTCAATGATATCACCTCTCATTCTTCGAAACTCTAGAGAATACAGGCCAAATTTCCCCAATTTCTCTTCATAGGACAGTCCCGCCAGCCTGGGAACAAGTCTGGTGAACCTTCGTTGCACTCCCTCTATGGCAATAATATCCTTCCTAAGGTAATGGGACCAAAACTGCACACAGTAATCCAAGTGCAGTCTAATCAAGGTTCGATACAATTGAAGCAAGACTTCACCATTCCTCTACTCAAATGCTCTTGCAATAAAGGCTAACATACCATTAGCCTTCCTAATTGCTTTCTGCACCAGCATGTTAGCTTTCAGTGACTTGTTGATGAGGACACCAGGTCCCTTTGTATATCTACACTTGCTAATCTCTTACCATTTAAGAAATACTCTGCACATCTATTCCTCCTACCAAAGTGGATAACCTCACATTTTTCCACATTATATTCCATCTGCCATACTCTTGTCCACTCACTAAGTCTGTCCAAATTACCTTGAAGCTGCTTTGCATCTTCCTCACAACATACATTCCCACCTAGTTTTGTGTCATCCAGGAACTTGGAAATACTACATTTAGTCCTCACATGCAAATCATTGATATATATTGTGAACAACTGGGGCCCAAGTACAGGCCTTGTGGTACCCCACTAGTCACAGCCTGCCAATGCAAGAATGAGGCATTTATTCCTACTCTATGTTAACGAATCCTTAATCCTTGCCAGTAAAGCCTGGCTACCTGACCCGAACCCGACCAAACCTGACTACATGTGTCGGGTTCGGGTCGAGTCTGGGTCTGTATTCTGCTTTCAGCATTCAGCCTCAGGTCGGGTCGGGCTGGACTGTACTGTTTTGTTTTGTATTGTTTTCGTTTTAATCTATGACTTTTTTCTGTTTCATTAATATGTTTGTTATTTTTGGTTTGGGTCGGGCATTTAAAAAAAATTAATGGACTTGGGTCCAGGTCGGGTTTAGGTTGGCTGTTGTCAGGCCGGACCCAGGTCGGGTTTTAATTTTATACCCAAGCCAGGCTTTAAGTATATTACCTCCTATTCCATGTGCTTTAATTTTGCTAACCAACCTCCTGTGGGGGACTTTATCAAAAGCTTCCTGAAAATCCAAATATGCTACATCCACCGACTCTCCTTTATCAATTCTGTTAGGTTTTTTTTATTCATTCATGGGATGTGGGTGTCACTGGATATGCCAGCATTTATTGCCCATCCCTAATTGCCCTTGAGAAGGTGGTGATGAGCTGCCTTCTTGAACCGCTGCAGTCCATGTGAGGTAGGTACACCCATAGTGCTGTTAGGAAGGGAGTTCCAAGATTTTGACCCAGCGACACTGAAGGAACGGTAATATAGTAACATCCTCAAAACCTCCAACAGGTTTGTCAAACATGATTTCCCATTCATAAATCCATGTTGACTTTGCCCAATCAGATCATTATTTTCCAAGTGTCCATTTATCACATCCTTTAGAATAGGTTCTAACATTTTCCCTACTACTGATGTAAGGCTAACAGGTCTGTAGTTCCCTGCTTTCTCTCTCCCTCCCTTCTTAAATAGTGGAGTGGCATTTGCTACCTTCCAATCTGCAGGAACCTTGAAAATACAGTGTCAGTGACTGAGCTGGGGGCTGCAAGTGTAAGATGTAGTGATTATGCCTCTTCATCCTCACTGTCTTTTTCCTTTTCCTCCACTGACTGGGATGGTTCCAGTTTTTGGGCATCTGAAATGAAATGAAAAAAGTGAAAAGGGATGGGCTGTGATGAGGGGAGAGGAGAAAGTCAGATGCAGGTGCTTATACCATCTTCACCTTGTGAGTCAGAAGAGATCACAACATAAGGGAGATGTGGTAGGGAGAAGGAGGATAGGCATGCAAGAACCCTAATCATTAGTCCCTTCAGACCCTGCCAGTGGTCACAGCCTTGGTGATGTCCCTTCCCATAATGGCAAGCACTGTTTCTTCCATAAAACATGCAGGTACACTTGTCCTCCTCCAGTTCTTTCCTGCTGCCATATCTTGTATGCCACCTTCTCATGTCAGAAAGAGAGAAGTGTGTCTGTAAGTGTCCTGCATATGTTTGGTGATGTGGCTGTCATGGTTGAATAGCAGACAGTGTGCATAAGCTGTGAGTTGTGGGTGTGAGGCTTGCAACAATACCAAGTATGTGAGGATGAGGTAAAGCAAATGAATTGTAGAGTTGAGTATTGATTGATCAAAATTGTTGGTGGGTAGGTGATACAAGCATAGAGAATTAAGCAGTGAATGAGGTTAGTGGTGCAGTTGGTAGGATATGCCATTTGAAGGTGAACGCATTCACCTTGACAACTTGTGTCAGATTGTTAAACTTCTTCCTGCACTGCAATCATGTTCTTGGAGCAATTCTATAGCATTAACCTCCACTGCTACTTCTTCCTACTGGCACCTCAGCATGTGTCTGGACATCTTGCTAGTCACCTCCCCCACCAACCCCCCCCCCCCCACCCCACCCCACACCTTAGGATACAGAATGTATCTCCTTCTTTCCACCACTTTCACCAAGGCTTCCAGTGCTTTGTGCTTGCTCTCTTATATGTTCAGCAATTCCTCAAACTATGACAACCCAGACTGACTTTTGAAAAAACACCCACCAGTTCTTGCAGCCACAATGCACCTCCCCTTTAAGAGATGCAGGCTGCCTTACGTAGTGCTAGCCAGTCACAACATCGGGCCCCCTGCTGATGCATGCAGCCAAAGAACTGCATGGGGAGTATTGGTTGCATGCAACAATCATTAAAAAACTTTTTAAAATTTCCAAATTTGCGGATAACACCAAATTGCGGGGGATAGTCAATACTGAGGAGGATTGTAACAAATTACAGGAGGACATTAATAAACTTGCAGAATCAGCAAATAATTGGCAAATTAAGTTCAACACAGATAAATGGGAGGGAGTACATTTTGGTAGGAAGAATAGGGAGGTCACTTATTACTTGGAAGGTGCGAGTTTAGGTGAGGTAGAGGAACAAAGGGATCTCAGAGTACAAATATACCAATCACTAAAAGTTGCGCCACAGGTTATCAGGGCCATTAACAAAGCAAACCAAGCACTAGGCTTTATTTCCAGAAGGATAGAATTGAAAAATAGGGAAATTATGCTAAACCTGTATTGAATCTTGGCTAGGCGACACTTAGAGTACTGCATGCAGTTCTGGTTGCCATATTTCAAAAAGGATATGGAGGCACTGGAGAGAGTACAGAGAAGAGTTTACAAGGACGATACCAGAAATGCGTGGATATACATATCAGGAAAGGATGAACAGGCTGGGTCTCTTTTCTCTTGAAAAAAGAAGGCTGAGGTGTGACCTAATAGAGGTCTTTAAAATTATAAAAGGTTTTGGTAGAGTGGATACAGGGAGAATGTTTCCACTTTTGGGGAAGAGCATAACTAGAGGCCATCAATATAAGATAGTCACCAAGAAATCCAATAGGGAATTCAGAAGAAACTTCTTTCCCCAAAGAGTGGTGAGAATGTGGAAGTCACTGCCACAGGGAGCAGTTAAAGTGAAAAGTATAGATGTACTTAAAGAGAAGCTAGACAAGCATTTGGGGGAGAAGGGAATAGAGGGTTACCATGATAGATTTAGATGAGGAAAAATGGGAGGAGGCTCAAGTGAGTATAAATACCAACATGGACTGTTTGGGCCAAATGGCCTGTTTCCGTGCTGAATATCCTATGTAATCCAATGTAGCAGACAGCACCAAGTTAACTGCTGCCTGCAATGCAGTGAACAGGCACGGATTAGTTGTGTAGCAGAATCCTCTCAACTGTTTTCAGAGGTGAACCAATTTTTCCCCCTGATGTATTATCCTTATCATCAACTTCCTAACAAGACATACAAGTCTATATTAATTTCTCTCTCCTCTATGACACTAATTTTAATAACTTAGTCATGTTGCACTCATCTCTGATCCAAGAACAAGGTCCTGAAGGAGTCAAGGTTCCAGTGGATTCTCCAATGTTCATTCCTTCCAATAACCAATGCTTATTCTCCAAGAACTATAGTATAGCCTTTTTGGTACAATACTTGAAACCTCCCCAGATGGATGCTTTTAGTTTGATACTGCAGAGCTCTTGTAATTGTTGTAATTATTACTTTATGTCTTCCTGGCCAAAACGCTACAGGCTTCTAGTTGCTGTTGTTCTGGAGCTCATTAAATGCTTCAAACTTGTTCCAGTAAAATAACTTAAAAGGTAAAGATTACAAAAATACCAATTAACACATGTCGTTTGCACTTCAGAATTGTTTAATTCGATCTCCCTTCTAGATTTGAACAAGCTTTTGTAAACTTCTGCTTTCAATTGAATTGGTAATCAGTCCATTTATTTTTTGAGAAATTGAACTGAGTCCAGATTAATGCTCCAATGTCAGTCTATGCCATAGGTTAACCATTTTACGTGTGGAATATTTACAGATATTTAGTTCAAGATCTTACAGATGGAAAGTAAGAGGTCTCAGTGACAGATCAGAGATATCAGGCAGCCTTGTATATTAGATTAGGGATGGCAGGACTGTCCTATGAAGAGAGATTGGGGAAACTGGGCCTGTATTATCTCGAGTTTTGAAGAATGAGAGGTGATCTCATTGAAACCTACAAAATACTTAACGGGATAGACAGGGTAGATGCAGGTAAGATGTTTCCCCTGGTTGGGGAATCTAGAACCAGGGGACACAATTTCAAAATAAGGGGGAAGCCACTTAGGACAGAGATGAGGAGAAATTTCTTTACTCAGTGTGTTGTGAATTTTTGGAATTCTCTACCCCACAGGGCTGTGACAGTTCAGCCATTGAGTGTGTTTAAAGTATAGATTGATGGATTTCTAAATACCAATGACATAAAAGGATATGGGGATAGTGTGAGAAAAAGGCATTGAAGTAGATGATCAACCATGATCGTATTGAATGGCAGAGCAGACTCGATGGGCTGAATAACCTACTCCTCCACCTATTTGTCTATGTTCCTATGTACATGATTAGAGATACTGGGAGAATTTTCAGGTGGCCAATGTTGGTACAGACTGGTTTTTCAATAGCATAACCTGGCCTCCAGTCTGACAACCCACCATTAGAGGCAAAAGCTTATTGTCGTTGTGGAAATATTATGTTAATTGGAAGTGACAAAGACCAAAAACATGTCACTGCTCAGTAATTTTCTTCTTTTTGAATAAATAGTTATATAACTTTAGAGCAATCATATGAGGTCACGTTTTAATATAATTTTAATGTTCCTTTTTTCTCTGCCAGACTAGATAATTCTTCCATCGCTCTTTCACATTTTGGGAGTTAAAGTACCTGATTGCTACTGCTTGCAAGTTTGAGCATTTTAAAAGACCTATAGTGCCAGAATCAGAAAATAGCTTTGGCAGAGACTATGCTTTCCACCATAAGCTTTACCATGCACCTTCAGAAAATTAAAAGCATTTTTATTATACCTTGGCTTGGCTTTCAGTTTGATAGAAAATTAAATTAATTCAGTACTGAACCAAAGCCAGTTTTATACCCTAGAGGAAATATAGATTCTTTGATTTTAAGTTACCAGTAAGTAAAGCAAACAGAAGAAAATTGATCACAAATATTTTTATTCAGAAAGTTAGGACTGGAAAAACATATGTAATTACATTTTAGCCCAATGATTTATTTCAAAGGGACAAGATTAAACCTGTGTCAGCCATTAAATAAGTATTTAACTACACGACCCCTGCACTTTACTGTATGTTTACATCACATTATTTATATGGAGAATAAAAAATGACTGGGAGTGTGTTATAGGGGTTTTGGTGATTGGATAAATCATAAGATTGAGCTGGTGTTTATTTGTCACATGGTCCACATTTCCATAGTTATAACCTTGAGGGCACTCACACTATCTTTTGTTTTTGTAATATATACATACTTCTCCATTACTGTTTTCCCATTGAGAGTTTTAAGTTTAGTGTCCGTATGTTCCACTATTGTCAATAAGTAACTGGTAACTACTTACTAAGTAGAGCATTTTGTATCTTACAATATGCATAAAGCACTCTATTCTCCTGTATTTTCTTAAATTACATCCCTATATATCAGAGCACCAAAATATTTCCTCTATAATTTTCTATTCCTGCTGCCATTTACTCAACTTCTAGTAGCTCATCTGATATCATGTGCCTAATGTCCTGATTATTAGTAGCATCCTCACTTGCATTGTCAGCTGCCTCTGGTCCAATACTGCACAAATGCATAATAGGAATGGGGTAAAATGTACATAGTATATATTATTACATAATAATTGGTGTTGATGGAGGTTTTTAAAGTTATGAAAAGTTTTGATAAGATAGATCGGGGGAATCTATTTCCACTAGTTTGACAAGCAGTAACTGGGAAGCCTAAATTTAAGATTATTACCGAAAGAACAAAACAAGTAGCTAGGAGCTGTTTGTTTAAGAGAGATATATGAGAGCATGGAATAGATAGCTTTGGCTTTACAGTGCCGCACTGATCCGCACCAAAGTACTCTCCAGCACAGTGGCAGCAATGAACATACAAACATACGAATTAGGAGCAGGAGTAGGCCATGAGAAGGTTAATAGCGAATGGGGACATGGAAGTGCGGACTCCATTCAAAGCGATTCCACTTCTCACCCATTGCCCACCACCATCGCCCCCAAGTGAGTACCCCACATGCTGCCTTGTGTCTCAATGACCATGTCTGTCCCTGCACAGATGCAGGTGGAGCGGTCCTTGGTAGAGCTCTCGTAAGCTCCAAAACCAAGAGGACATTGCCCAAGAGCATCTCAGCAGTCAGACCAGGGATGCGAGCAGCCTGCCTTAACCTCTGCTTAAGCCACAGAACTTGTACCACGTAGGAGTTCCAGGAAATGGAAAAGTAACGCTTTGTAGTAGCACAAGGGTATATGCATGGGTGCATGAGAAAATTTGTGTTGTTAAGTTTCTGTTCTTTAGTTTGGTCACATAAATATTATCCTCTGACATCACTTTTCCATCTTGTCCATTCTTTGGTTCTTGGTGGCAAGTTGCTTTTGAACATGTTTGACGATGAATGGGAAAATGTGCATTCATGGGGACAATGCAGGGAGGTTGAAGGGGTGCTTGGTTGTTTGCAGGATTGCTTTGTGTCGGTGGCATAGGGGAGGTGGGAACGTGAAGAGTGGCTGTTGCATGGGCTTGTTACATGGGTCCACTGGAAACCTGAGTGAACCTTGCATTAATAAGGGCATCCTTGCATCTTGGGTAGCAATGTAAGCAACTATGGGTGCATTGCCCTTATCATCTTCCTTCTTCTCATCATCATCCTAGTGCTCTTCCAAATCCTCCATGGAAGATCTGAGCTCTTCGTTTTGTTCCTCCTGTAGGTTCAATCCTCGCTGCTGCGCAATGTCATACAGAGCGCAGCAAAGCACGACCATTCTGGAGACCCTCGCTGATGTGTATTGAAGGGCACCTCCAAATTTGCCCAGGCATCTGAAACGTATCTTCAGCATGCCGATGGCTTGTTCGATCACACATCTGGTAGTCATATGGCATTCATTGTCGAGCTGCTGTGCTTCATTGGTTGAGTTTTTGATGGTTGTCATCAGCCAAATTTGAAGTAGGTATGCCTTGTCTCATAGCAGCCACTGTTTAAGTGTGCTTGCAGGTCCAGAAACGTCAGGAAGCTTGGACTGCTGCAGGATGAAAACATTGTGGCAGCTCCCTAGGAATATTGTGCACACCTTGAGAAATATTTTTGTAGTTGCACAGCAACCACACATTAATGGGTTAACAGATAACCCTAGGTGTGTGCAGTCAATGATGCCCTGCACCTGTGGAAAGCCAGTCAGAGCCACAAACCCGAGCACCCACTCATTCTGACCAGCATATTGCAGGTGAAGTTGACATAGAACTTCAAGATAGAAGTCTTCAAGATTATGAAATAATTTTATAGGGTAGATGTAGAGACGATGTTTCCATTTGTGAGCAAGACGAGAACCAGGAGCCATAAATATGAGGTAGTCACTAATAAATCTAATAAGTAATTCAGGCACAGAGAGTGGTTAGAACATGCAACGTGTTACCAGTTCGAGTAGTTGATTCAACTAGCATAGATACATTTGAGGGGAAACTAGATAGTCACATGAGGGAGAAAGGAATAGAAGAGTACTGTTACGACCAGGTGAGAAAGCGGTCTAGGGTTCCCTTTCAGCCTTCCTGTAACAGGGTTTTATTTTTAAACACATTGTGTTTTTAGCTCCCACTTGGTGAATCCTTGTTCCTGCACTTGCAGCCATAAGCTACCTGGGTCTCACTCTTACTGCAGTTAATGCCACAGCTTGTTCTGCTGCGCTTTCCATCAGGTTCCCATCTTCACTGAGTGGGTGTGCCCTGATTAATCCTATCGGTTTTCTCTTTAGTTTCCAGCAGTCAGCTTTTAAATGCCCCACTATATTACAATGGAAGCACACAGGTCTCTGGGTCTTACTCTTGCTCACAGCACCTTCCTTTTTGGATGGAGGAGGGCCCCCTGTGTCTCCTGCTTTCCTTTCTTTCCCAGGACTGCCTGGGCTTCTATCACCTTCCCACCCTTTGTCCTTTTCGGATTTGTAGTGGTGATTAGGTTCTCCCCGAAACTGACTTGTAAATTAAAGCAAATTCATCAGTTAGAATGCCCGCCTGCTGGGCTTTCTGAACCCGTGCTCCTGTACATGGATCTTTATGGAGAGTGGGAGAGAGTTTTTAAATTCCTCTAACAGAACTACTTCCCTGAGATTCTCATTGCTGAGCTGTACTTTAAGAGCACTCAGCCACTGGTCAAAAGACAGCTTCTTACTTCTTTCAGACTCCAGATAAGTTTAATTAGCTTGCTTCTTAAGAGTTCTAAACTTTTGACGATAGACATTGGATACTATTTCATATGCCCCGAGGATAGCATTTTTGGTCAGTTCATAATTTGATGAACTCTCATCTGGCAAAAGGAAATAAACCTCTTGGGCTTTTCCAGTTATCTTGCTTTGTAGTAAAAGAGACCAGGTTTCAGCTGGCCAATTTAGCTGCCTTGCCAGTTTCTCAAGAGACACAAAAAAGCCTCCACATCTTCCTCATTGAATTTTGGAATTAGTTGAGTGAGTTTTAGCAATTTTGTACCCAGCCCTGAATTATGCTCCTCCATATTGGCCATACTTTCACTGGGATTACTCTGTTGGCCTCCAGTTAACTCAAGCCGCTTCAGCTCTCTTTCTTCGCATTCTTTCTGGAATATTCTTTCTCCCTCTCTCTCCTCTCTCTCTCGTTCCTTCTCCTGTCTTTCTCTCTCTCTCTTTCTCCTGCCTTTCATTTTCTTCACGTTCCTTCTGGAAGGTTCTCTCTTTCTCCCTCTCCTCTAATTCAAGTTTCCTTTATTCCAATTGTATCTTTGCTAGCAGTACCCTCTCTGGCTCTGCTTCTAACCTGTTTCTGCTTCTTCAGATTCAAGGGAAAAATGGATGGCCACTAGCCTTAGGAGTTCAGACTCCCTAGCCTTACCACATACAGTGATCCCACACTGCTCAGCTATTTGTCTCAGCTCCTCCATAGACAGTGCTTTTAACTTATCCCAAGTTACTTCACCTGGCTTGGGGAGCTATTAGCTTCAGTTGCAGACATATTAGTACTCAAGCACACACAACCACAAGAAATCTTGAAATTTCTTGTATTGAAATCTTGCTCTTTTTGATAGGGAATAATTTGGCTTCCCACTTCCAATTTCTCTCTTTTGTCTGTGGGTCAATTCCGGACACTAGCACCCAAATTTCTGTTATGACCAGGTGAGAAAGAGGTCTCGGGTTCCCTTTCAGCCTTCACTGGTCTTACTGTAACAGGGTTTTATTTTTAAACACGTTGTGTTTTTACCTTCCCCTTGGTGAATCCTTGTTCACCGCTTTCCAATTATAAGGCAAACAAATGAGCACAAACAGGTTTTCTTGGGTTTAAAGAACTAGGGTGAAACTTTATTAAACTTAAACTCTAATTCGGTTGACGCCTACGGATATACGACGCGACCACGCTAGTATGTCTGCATGATACACACATGCAAGTAGAGACAGAAAAGAGCAGAAGAAAAATTAAAGTGGAAAGGCTTGAGGCAATATCTGAAGAATTGTCGTTACGGTTCTTCAAGCTCACTGCAGAGTCCTTGATTGTAGGCAGTTCTTACTTTTCGTTAGGGCCCAGTATTCTACTGAAACTTTGTTCACTGTAGGAGACTTTTCTCTCTTGGGGTTCATGTGTCTTCAATCAGTTGTTGGAGTTCCGTGAGAAAGAGATGGGAGCAGACAGGAGGAGAGGAGGTCTTCTTCAGTCCAGGAGCATTCAGTTTTCTCCCAGTTCAAACTCCCCAAGTTGGCCAGCAGGGTGGTCATGTGACTGACTGGTATAACCACTTCTGACTTTGTGTATTGTGTGTGGCAGGGAAAGGCCCTTTGTCTACAAACACTGTCTGTTAATATGCAAGAATGTCTTTCCAGCCAGGGGCTTGGCAACCCCTTGTCACAGGTCTTCTCTTCTTCCCAGCAACAATTTGAAATTTAATGTCCATGTGGCAAAATTAATGTACCTCATTCTTGGCAGGTGGGGACCTGCATGACCGTAGGTTTAAATGAAGAAGGGTAGGAGGAGGCTCGTGTCGAACATATGCATGGACAAGTTGAACTGGATGGCCTGTTTCTGTGGTGTTCATACTAGGTAATTCGATGTATGTAGTCTGTTTGACCTCAGTACTATTGGAACTCTCCTCTGTACTAACACTGCAATTACCCTGCAACATACTGAGAAGCTGTTATGTCTTTCTGTTCCAAAGTAAATCTAGCTGATGAAATGGCATCACCCTACCAGACTGAGGAGCAGCACAAGCAGTGGAAAGTTAAAAGAACAAGCTGTAACAGAGGGATAAAATCAAATTTTTAAACTTGTATTTATCTTGAAGCTGAAGGATTGATGCTGTGGTTCAATTTCCATTCTCTTGCAGCATATGGTATCAAAGAGCATGGAATCCATTATTTTTCTCTTTAACCTTACTCAGTGTAAAAATTGATATATCACATACTATTGTCAAGTTATCCTGATTTCATTATTATACAAAATACATCTCAATAGTTGAAGGCATAAGGCCAATGATGGTTTTATCTGAGATTTTTCATAATTGTGAATATATGAAGTAATCATAGTACCATATTTTCATTTTGAAGTTGATACAATTTAATGATATTGCCTGTACTTTTTGAGCTATTTTTACTGTAAATTCCATAGTCAATGATTGTTCTTTCGCGTACTGATCAGTAAAATTTATATGAAGTTGACTTTGTTCTGGACCTTTTCTTATACTAAAACCTGTCAGAAATGTAGATTCAAATATTCCCACTTCCTATCTGTAATATGTGTACAAATCAAACCTAGACAAATTCTGTTTTGATGGCTGGGTTTCCCATGAAATTACTGTGTATAGTCTATGTCCAGTTTCTGGTGAGATATCACTTTGAATTTGCTTAAATTACTCTTGCAGTGATCACCTCAAAAATGAAAGGAAAGTGAGTACAGTACGCTCCTCGGGCTTATATTGACATAAATTGGTCAAGGGATTGTTAAGAGAACTTTGTAAAAACATTGGGAGATATATCCTGACGAGGATATTTATTAAAAGCATCAGATAAATTTCTAACTCCCCATTACAGCTGAAATTTAATGTAAAGAAGTGTGAAGTGATACATTTTTGTAGGCACAGTGAGGAAAAGCAATAAAAAATAAAGGATACAATTCTAAAGTGGGTGCAGGAGCAGAGGGACCTGGGGGGCGTATGTGCACAAATCATTGTCAGTGGCAGGGCACATTGAGAAAGCAGTTATTAAGCATATGGGATCCTGGGCTTTATAAATAGAGGCATAAAAGCAAGTAAGTTGTGGTGAACATTTATACAACACTGCTTTGGCCTCAACTGGAGTATTGTGTCCAATTCTGGGCACCATACATTTGGAAGGATGTGAAGGCATTGGAGAGGGTGCAGGAAAGACTTCTGAGAACAGTTCCCAGGATGAGACTACAGTTACAAGGATGGATTAATGAAGCTAGGGCTGTTCTCTTTACAGAAGAGAAAGTTGAGAGGAGGTTTGATAAAGGCGTTCAAAATCATGAGGGGTCTGAACAGAGCAGACAGGGAGAAACTGTTCCTGTTGGCAGAACCAGAGGACACCAATTTAAGATTATTGACAAAAGAATTAGAGGTGACATGAGGAAAAGCTTTTTTACACAGAGAGTGGTTAGGATCTGGAGTGCAGTGGAGGCAGATTCAATCAAAAGGGAATTGGATAATTATCTGAAGACAAAATAATTTGCAGGGCTATGGAGAAAAGGCAGGGAGTGGGACTAGCTGAGTAGCTGTTACAAAGAGCTGGTATGGATAAGGTGGGCAGAATCCTTCTGTGCCATAACCATTCTATGATTCTTTGATTGAACAGCAGAGTTTACAAAGGCAGTTCAGTTATTCTATAGAAATTCAGCTATAACTGTTTGCTGTCATAAATTTACAGTTGGGATTGATATAGATTGGTGAGGTTAATTTAGGACTAGACTCTGAAGATAGCCAACACATAATAGTATTAGATAGCCATCTAATTAATAGATTAAAGTTTATGTTCTTGTTGCAAACATGATTTTGTTTTCCTTTTGTTAGCATTGTTTCCAGAACTTATACAACCCTGCCCCTATGAGCTGGCGTTGGTGAACTGGTTGTCCCACCTTCCTCTGGGAGAATGTTGTTAGCCTTCTAAGCTGTGACAGTGGTTAACCTCTGTCTGTAGAGGTGCTATCTATTCCTTCTGTTGCTGGATGAGTTCACTTTCAACAATGGTAGCTTTATCTGAACTGGCTGACATATTTTACCTCCCTTGATCTCAAGAAAATAGCATATCTAAGGGACACACTTCTATCATTCTCTTCCTGGCTAGTTTAACTTTTCTAACCTTTTCCTTTCTCCATCACAGATGAACCATCTGATTTTATAGAGACATAAACTAGACAAAGTACGCTACCATCAACAGCAAACTAGAACTAGAGGTCTGAAGATCAAAACACCTAACACTGAGACTGAATTTATATATCTTTAACTGGAAAAGAAACATCCCCAATTCTATTGGCCAATCTGAGTAAAATGTTTTGGAAGAGTTCAGTCCTTATGGAATCCACCTTACACAGTTCTGTTGGCATTTTTGATGATCTCCAAATCAATGAAGCACCAGCACCTGAACATGCCAGGTCACTTGTTTGCTTCCTAGCTTCAGGTCTTTGTGAACAAAAGGCCTCACACATGCCCAGACAATGCAGAATTTATTTATGTCCCCTTAATGAGCTTTCTCCTGGCCTATGGTTTTGATTGGTTTGTTCTCTATCCCCATTAAGAAATGTGTTTGTATGAAACTTGCATTGTAAGTGATCTCTGTTTGAGCTCAACTTCAGAGTCCTTGATGTTGTTAATTGGGGCAAAGGAAAACAATGCACATCACTCTCATACCTCAATCTCAGAAATGTATAGATTTTTTTAATGCAGTATAAAGCCTACATGTAAGGAAAATAGTGGCTTACAGAGTAAACCATTAGACAATACTTTATATATGGTAGAAGAAACCATCATTTTAAAATTTGCTATTAGTTCTGACACTGATAGAGGATACAAAAACCATTCCAGTAATAGCTATAAATCAGGAGATGGAAAGAAGAGAGGAACTTGGTGAAACTACAATCACCAGGGAAGTGGTACTGACCAAACTGATGGAGCTGCGGGCTGACAAGTCCACGGGTCCTGATGGGCTTCATCGTACAGTCTTAAAAGAGGTGGCTAATGAGGTAGTAGATGCGCTGGTGATAATTTTTCAAAATTCTCTGGATTCTGGAAAGGTTCCATCAGACTGGGATGTAGAAAATATAACCCCTCTATTCAAGAAGTGGGGGAGGCACAAAACAGGTAACAAGAGGCCAATTAGCTTGATGTCTGTCGTGGGGAAGGTTTTAGAATCAATCATTAAGTAGGCAACAGCTGGGTACATAGAAAAACTCAAGGTAATCGGGAATAGTCAACATGGTTTTGTGAATGAGCTGGTTGTCATATGAGGAAAGGTTGGACAGACTGGGCTTCTTTTCACTGGAGTTTAGAAGAATGAGGGGAGTCTTGATGGAAGTATATAAGATCCTGAACGGTCTTGACAAAGTGGATGTGGAAAGGATGTTTCCTCTTGTGGGTGAGTCCAGAACTAGGAGGCACTGTTTTAAAATTAGGAGTTTCCCTTTTAGGACAGAGATGAGGAGAAATTTTTTCTCTCAGAGGATTGTGTGACTTTGGAACTCTCTGCCTCACAAGGTGGTGGAGGCAGGGTCATTGAATATTTTTAAGGTGGAGGTAGATTCTTGTTAGACAAGGGAATCAAAGGTTATTGGGAGTAGATGGGAGTGTGGAATTCGAGACAGAAACAGATCAGCCATGATCTTATTGAATGGCGGTGTAGGCTCGAGGGGACGAATGGCCTATTTCTGCTTGTAATTGGTATGTTTGTATGTACTCTTTATAATTGTACTTTATAGTCAACTAAAGGATGAGAAATTAGTTTCTGCTTTTTGCTTGTGTATGTTTTACTCTGCAGGATAAGTAATTCAATAAACTGGTAAATCAAAGAAGATGGGGTAACACTTGATGCAAATTATTCTCTGATTTGCTTCGATCTAAGTCAGGCCGGCATCTTGGCTGCTTAAGAAATAAGGCCTAGTTAAGGTAGCAGCAGCTGGGAGTGGAGCAGGAATGGGACAATAAGTCTATTTTAATTGCACATCAGCCCCTGTCGGGTGGGTTGAGCTAAAATCCACCATATTATATTTTTGCCTATTTTGGCCCAGGCATTACAATGTTTCCAATGGTGTAATTAGTTCCTATAAAGTCCTCTTGCCATTAACAGACGTGTCATCACCCATCAGTCAGGTTTCTGTCAAGGCCACGATGTCAATGCAGTCATCCACAATAAGCTCATGGATGGCAAAGGCCTTGTTCACAAGTGAACGGACATTCTGGAAGAAGATGTGGAGAGGAGCAGTGATAGCTGATCCACTGGCAGAGTCCATAGGGTTAGCACTGGGAGGGATGAGTTGGATAGGAAGGAGATTAGTAACGTCAGAGGTTCTGATGAAAAGTCACAGACCTGAAACATTAACTCTGTTTTTCTCTACACAGATGCTGCCAGACCTGCTGAGTATTTCCAGTAATTTCTGTTCTCGTTTCAGATTCCAGCATCTGCAGTATTTTGCTCATGTTTTCAGATGATGTTGCTGAGGGGCAGCACATAGCTCAGTGGGGAAGGGGTGGCCTAGTGGTAATGTCACTAGACTAGTAACCCAGAAACCCAGGCTGTGGAGACATGGGTTTGAATCCCACCATGGCAGATGGTGAAATTTGAATTCAATTAATAAATCTGGAATTAAAATCTAGTTTAATGGTGACTATGAAATCATTGCTGTAAAAAAAAAACCCATCAGGGTGATATAGATGGGCAGAGCAGTGGCAAATGGAATTTAATCCTGAGAAGTATGAAGTGATGCATTTTGGGAGGACTAACAAGGCAAGAAAATATACAATGGATGGTAGGACCCTAGGAAGGACAGAGTGTCAGAGAGACCTTGGTGTACGTGTCCATAGATCACTGAACACAGCAGCATAGGTAGATAAGGTGGTTAGGAAGGCATATGGGATACTTGCCTTTATTAGCCGGGGCATAGAATATAAGAGCAGGGAGATTATGATGGAGCTGTATAAAACGCATGTTAGGCCACAGCTGGAGTACTGTGTACAGTTCTGGGCACCACACTATAGGAAGGATGTGATTGCACTGGAGAGGATCCAGGGGAGATTCATCAGGATGTTGCATGGGCTGGAGCATTTCAGCTATGAAGAGACACTGAAAAGGTTAGGGTTGTTTTCCTTAGAGCAGAGAAGGCTGAGGGGGGACCTGATTGAAGTATACAAAATTATGAGGGGCACTGATAGATTAGATAGGAAGAAACCTTTTCCCTTAGCGGAGGGTCAAATAACCAGGGGGCATAGATTTAAGGTAAGGGGTAGGAGGTTTAGAGGGGATTTGAGGAAAAATGTTTGGAATGTGGAACACACTGCCTGATGAGGCGGTAGAGGCAGGAGCCCTCACAGCATTTGAGAAATATTTAGATGAGCACTTGAAATGCCATAGCATACAAGGCTATGGGCCAAGTGCTGGAAAATGGGATTAGAATAGTTAGGTGCTTGATGGCCGCCACAGGCATGATGGGCTGAAGGCCTGTTTCTGTGCTGCATAACTCTATGACTCCATGGGAAATAGAAGGGGGAAAAGATAAGATCTTTGGGGGGCATCAGAGGTAACAGTGCATGATTGGAAAGAGAAGCCATTGCAGGTGATTCTCTGGCTACAACTGGATAGATGGTAGACTCAATCTGAGGTAAGGTTTTAGTAACCAGAGATTCAAAATAAGTTGCAATAGGCATAGCTGTATTAAGGAGGCTCATAATTATAATCATAATTTTTATGACTATTGGATGAGCACAGTTTTTATTAAAATTGTAAATATTTGATTTGATATTGTCACAGAACTGTATTTATTTTCTCCTCGGATTAAAGCAGTGTGCCTTTAAGACTCTATATAAAAACAGTGTGCCTTTAAAAACTAAGAGACACAGTGTGCCAGCTGCATTTGTTACCGAGGCAACAGCAGGAGAGTGAGGAGGTCACATGGTATAATGTTTCAATTTAATTGTGTGTAAAAACCATCTAAAACCAATTTTGAGAGACACAAGTGAAGCGTGCTTACTGAAGGAAAGAGCTGTCTATTTCTCTCAGTAGAAATTCTACAATGAGCTACAGGCCTTGTTAATTGCCTAAGGAGGAAAAACTCCTTTGAAGAGACCATTCGTATTGCTGGAGGTAGCAAAATTCCTTTTTCATTACTTCCAATCCAAGAGTTTTTGCTTCAAGATTGAATCTCTCTTGACTGATTGTGTTCTCTCGAATTCGCAGGAAAGTTTCAACTGAGAGAGTGTCGGTTTTTAGACCCATTGCTATACTCCTTGTTTAAAGAACTGTTTGATGCCTGCTGCAGCCAAGGTGCTTAGAATGCCTATCTGCTAAAGGACTGTTTCATCAAATCCACGAGGAGACTTCGAATGGCATTTGATTATTTTTACACTAGGATACCTCACCCATCACGTAAGACTAACAACCCAGTTATTTATTTATTCTTAAGAAACAGCTAATCTTTAAAACATCATTTTTTAAAAGAAACCGGTTAACTGTGATTTTTGAGTGTATGGGCTGAATTTTACTAGCCCCTTGACGGCACGGGTCACGGTGCGGAGAGGGGCCCGCCTCGGGCTCCCCCGCCGCACGGCGGTGGCACCACAATTGGCATACGGTAAATGGTACTTACTTTTGCTGATTATGCAACCCGCCATCCCTCCACTGACACTTCCTGATTTTTCAATGAACGGGAGGCTGTCACATGCCGTCCCGTTCACGATTCGAAAAGCCGGCGGGTCCACAGAGGCAGAAGATTTCACGGCAGAAGGTAAGTTTCTTTTCATCGTTCTCATCTGCATTCCTAAAGGGAGGAGGGAGGGGGAATTACAGGGGTATCACTCTGCATACTGGAAGGGAGGAGGGAGGGGGGCTACACAGGGGTCTCACTCTGCATTCTTAAAGGGAAGGGGTCTGGGATTACTGGAGGGAAAGCTCTGCTGGCATGAAGGGAGGTACCGTGTACCATCCCTCCATTAACAGTGTACGCTGCAGGATGCAGAGAGGCTTCAGGGTGATTTGGACAAGTTGAGTGAGAGGGCTAATGCATGGCAGATGCAGTATAATGTGGATAAATGTGAGGTTATCCACTTTGGTAGCAAAAACAGGAAGGCGGATTACTATCTGAATGGCTATAAACTGAGAGAGAGGAATATGCAGCGAGACCTGGGTGTTCTCGTATACCAGTCGCTGAAGGTAAGCATGCAGATGCAACAGGCGGTAAAAAAGGCAAATGGTATGTTGGCCTTCATAGCGAGAGGATTCGAGTACAGGAGTAGGGATGTCTTGCTGCAATTATATAGGGCCTTGGTGAGGCCACACCTGGAATATTGTGTGCAGTTTTGGTCTCCTTATCTGAGGAAAGATGTTCTTGCTATAGAGGGAATGCAGCGAAGGTTTACCAGACTGATTCCTGGGATGGCGGGACTGACGAATGAGGAGAGATTTTGTCGGTTAGGATTATATTCACTGGAGTTCAGAAGAATGAGGGGCGATCTCATAGAAACCTATAAAATTCTAACAGGACTTGACAGGGTAGATGCAGGAAGGATGTTCTCAATGGTGGGGGAGTCCAGAACCAGGGGTCATAGTCTAAGGTTATGGGATAAACCTTTCAGGACTGAGATGAGGAGAAATTTCTTCATCCAGGGAGTGGTGAGCCTGTGGAATTCGCTACCACAGAAAGCAGTTGAGGTCAAAACATTGTATGTTTTCAAGAAGGAGTTAGATATAGCTCTTGGGGCGAAAGGGATCAAAGGATATCGGGAGAAAGCGGGAACAGGTTACTTAGTTGGATGATCAGCCGTGATCATAATGAATGGTGGAGCAGGCTCAAAGGGACAAATGGCCTACTCCTGCTCCTATTTTCTATATTTCTATGCTCTGTGTTTGTTTGTGTTTGTGAGGCAGCATTGGCAAACTAAGCACCCTGTGTGTGGGGAGGGTACCAGAAAGGACAGGAGCATTAAGGTTATATGGATGGTGGAGGCAATTGATTCAGCTGGTAGGATCTTGATGTAGTCATGCTGTGCCACTCTGAATGTTGGCCAAGATGGGCAATGCCATGGCACAACACATAGTTGATCCAGGAAAGCAGCTGATGTACCCGTCAACACCAATCCCTGCCCTGTTAGGAACCTTTGAATACATGAAGGGTTCAACATAATTTATCACGTGGAAATAGGTATGGCTCATCCTACATTGTGTGATCCTCTGCTCGTGACGGTCCACATGGGCCAGAGGTAATATCAACAAGCAGGTGTGATCCACGTAGAGGCCCCCAGTCGTGAGCACCAGCCTCAAAGGGAGGCTCACCATTATGTTTGCCCTGCATCTACAGGCTCCACATGACATGCCATCAGATGTCACAGCACCAGTGTCAGAGGAAATTGCACATGTAGAGAGGGTGGTGACACGTCTATGTGCCCTGCTCAAGGATGACCTGAAGCTCATGGGCTTCGGTGGACATCCCATGCCTTTGTTCCTCATAGTGGCAGTGGTTCTCAAGCATAATGTCACTGCAACCTTTTAGGGGCCTTCGTGGGATCACACAGTCAGCAGTGCACCTCTGCATCAGGGAGGTTACCAATGCCCTGCACTGGAGGGCCAGTGAGGATGTCCGCTTCAGGACCGACTCTCACAGCCAGGCCCAGAGGGCCATTGGTTCTGGCACCATTGCCGGAGAACCATAGGTTGTAATGTTCATAGACTGCAGTCATGTGCCCATCAGGCCTCCCGCCAGGCTACCATCTGCAGACGTCACCATTAAAGGAGCCCTCTCAATCTAGGTGAAGCTGGTATGTGAACACCACGGCTGCTTGCTGTGAATGTGTGACCATTTCTCAGGCAGCTGCCATGACACCTGGGTCTTGCGCCAGACCCGGTTGTCACTGCTGTTCACTGAACTGGCTCAGATGGAGGAGTGGCTTCTTGGAAATAAGGGCTATCCTTTGGAGACATGGCTCCCGACACCAGTGAGAGACCCCACCACTGCTGCAAAGGAGAGATACAACGCCAGCGACTGAGCTACATGAACCACCATTGAGCAGGAGATCAAAATGCTGAAAGGGTGCCTCCAATGCCTGTATGGATAAGGCGATGCCCTGTACTATGGGTGGAAAAGGACAGCTCCTTTCTTTGCTGCTCTGCACAACAATGCACCCAATAGGGGCCAGGCCTGGCATGATGAGGAGAGACGTCAACAGGATTCCTTCTTGGAATATGAGGACGTTGAGGACCTACAACATGAAAGATGGATGGGAGGGCAGATGGCACCCAGGCTCTGCACGCAGAGCCAGCAGTGATCTCGGGATGTACGGAAGTGACTTATCAGACAAAGGCTCTCTGCACCATTGGAACCGACACGAGCTCTGCAAGCCACACATCACCCTCGCTCACCTGCTGTGCACCAGTCCACATCTGCAGCATCCCTGTGTAAACCATTAGAGGCAGCAGCTGACTGAGCCAATGTCCATGTCACTATATTCGTGGAGACTGTCATGAGTAATGGTGGCATGGCAACAATGATATTGTATACGTTGGCTCTCCTGAAGGGCCAACGGTGCAAAGGGATGTGACATTGGCACTACATGCTGGCACACATCATTCACAGAGAGAAGGACACACATGTTGGTGAGGAACATTTAGTGAAAGACGTATTTACATTGCTGTGACACCCGTGCATTCCCATTTGTGTCAGTGTGTTCTCTGTAAACCTCTATAATAACTTTTATGGTCTATTGAAGTCTCACTTCCTGAAATGTGCAAATTTAAGATTATTCACCCAGAAAACGAGAGGGAATGTTACACTTGAGTGGGAGAAGAGGATCGCAACTTCACACGAAACTGGGACACCACCAGGTAAGTATGTGGCAGCAAAGCGGAAAGTGCTGGGGTAACTCAACAGGTCAGACAGCATCTGTGGAGAGAGAAGCAGAGTTAACTTTCAGGTCTGCGAACTTGGACAAGTTAACTCTGCTTCTCTGTTCACAGATGCTACCTGACCTGCTGGATTTCTGCAGCACTTTCTGCTTTGCTGCCAGATTGACAGCAGCCCCACTCTTCAGCAGTCAGGTAAGTATTCTTTGACAGCTGTCAGCAAGCAGGTGCTGGGACATTTAAAATCGGGCCCCGGAACCTGCTGCACAACTGTCAAAGACTCTCTCACTGCGCCGAATGTCTTGCCTCTCCCCACGTAATATGGGGAGTGTGGCTCGGCGCCGTGATTCTAATAGAAAATATGAGCAGGAGAAGGCCATTCGGTCCTTCGGGCCTGCTCCGCCATTCAAAAAAGATCATGGCTGATCGTCTAATTCAGTACCCTGTTCCCACTTTCTCCCCAAATCTCTTGAACCTTTTGGCATTAAGAAATATATCTATCTCCTTCTTGAATATATTTAATGATTTGGCCTCCACTGCCTTCTGCGGTAGAGAATTCCACAGGTTCACCATCCTCTGAGTGAAGAAATTTATCCTCATCTCAGTTCTAAATGGCTTACCCCGTATCCTGAGACTGTGACCCCTGGTTCTGGACTACCCAGCCATCAGGAAAATCCTCCCTGCATCTAGCCTGTCTAGTCCTGTTAGAATTTTATAGGTTTCTATGCCATCCCCTCTCATTCTTCTAAACTCTAGTGAATATAGGCCTAGTCGACCCAATCTCTTCTCATACATCAATCCTGCAATTCCAGGAATCAGCCTAGTAAATCCTCTTTGCACTTCCTCAGATAAGGAGACCAAAACTGCACACAATACTCCAGATGTGGTCTCACCAAGGCTCTGTGTAACTGTAGTAAGATATCCTTGCTCCTGTACTCAAATCCTCTTGCAATGAATGCCAACATACCATTCGTCTTCCTAATTGCTTGCTGCACCTGAATGCTTGATTTCAGTGACTGGTGTATAAGGACACCCATGTCTCGTTGCACCGCCCCCTTTCCCAATCTATCACCATTCAGATAATAATCTGCCTTTCTGTTTTTACAACCAAAGTGGATAACCTCACATTTATTCACATTATACTGCATCTGCCATACATTTGCCCACTCACCCAACTTGTCCAAATCACACTGGAGCCTCTTTGCATCCTGCTCACAGCTCAAATTCCCCGCCGCCACCCCACCTCCCTGCTTCGTGTCATCTGGGCGTAATATCGCGGGGGCTCTGCAGTGGCAGCTAATTGCGGGCACCCCACTGAGTTGAATAAAATTAAGCCCAATGTGTGTGAATTGGGAGTTAGGTTAAAACAAGAAGTTAGAAGGTCTTTAGACATAGGTTTATCTTAATAGTGTTTAAGATTTAGTTTTTTAATAAATGGTTAATTTGTTGTTGTCTAAAGGTACATGGTTTGGTCTGTTTTATTCTGGGGGTTACTGGAGTGTTTAATTTGGCTGTTTACTGGTTGGGTGGGAAAACTTTAATAATATACTGCAAACTGTGGAGTGATGGGACTGACTCGATCGTAACAATATTCATTGTAGAAATAAAAATCTGTAAAATATAAATTCTCTGAAAACACTGGGAGAAAATACTTGTCCAATTAAATGTATGAAAGCCTATTTTTCTCCTAACGGTAAAAAGTTTTGCTGTAAGGTGAATAAAACAAGGACTTCTTCCAAGCTTTGTGTTGGAACATACTGAAATTTAGCAGGTGAAAACAATTATAACATTCATCTGTACATTGTTTATCCATTATTCTTCAAAGATGACTCTTTTACATTGTACTTCCTATTGATTAAACATTGTTGCTTTCCGTGGTTTCCTTGTTATTTTAAGGAGGTCATAAAGAGTTTTCTACAAAGTAACATCTACACAGTATCATTGCATCTTACATATATGCGTTTGAGTTTGATAGTAGATGGAGACAATTTCTTTGGAATATTTAATAATATATAATTTATATCCTAAAGGCAGAACTGGAATTTCACCAGCAATTGTAAGTTGATAAGAGCCGAAATAAAATGTGAAGTATTTTATCAGACTTATTGTGGCTGCATCTTGGCAACAGAAATGAAAATCTCAAGGCTGGAAAAGTTTATATGGTAGATTTTTCTTCTATGGATAGCAACAGGCATAGAATACATAGTTGCTCTTCACCTGTGAGGAAACCAGCCCTTGTGATTTTCCTGCCCTAAGCCATTTGTATGGCCCAGGTGTACTTCCAGTGCAGGTCCACCTCCTGGATGGAACTTGTGATATGATGCAGAACAGGAAGCAGGAGGTGTGATACTTGCCACAGAATACCCAGCCTCTGACCTGCTCATGTGGTCACAGCATGTATGTGCCTTTGTGTAGTTAAGTTTCTGCTCAATGATGACCCCTAGGGTGTTGATGGTGGGGGATTCGGTGGTAGTAATGCCAATGAATGTCAAGGGGAGATGGTTAGACTCTCTCTTGTTGGAGATGGTCATTGCCTAGTAATTGTATGGCGTGTCATTTTTCATCCCAAGCCTGAATGTTGTCCAGGTCTTGCTGAATGTAGGCATGAACTGCTTCATTAGCTAAAGAGTTGCAAATGGAACCGAACACCATGCAATCCTCAGTGAACATGGAGGGAAGGTCATTGATGAAGTGGCTGAAGATGGATGGGCCTAGGACACTGCCCTGAGGAACTCATGCAATGATGTCCAGGGGCTGAGATGATTGGCCTCCAACAACCACAACCATTTCCCTTTGTGCTAGGTCTGACTCCAACCAGTGGAGAGTTTTCTCCCAGTTTCCAATGACTTCAGTTTAACTAGGGCTCCTTGATGCCACACACGGTCAAATGCTGCCTTGATGTCAAGAACTAAAGGATGTAACAGAAAAACACCTACAAGCCGAGAATATAATAAAGAATCGTCAGCATGAATTTCAAAAGGGAAGGTCATCCTTGAGAATTTTGTTGCATTCTTTGAAGAAATAACAAAAAGAGTAGACAATGTTAATGCTGTGGATGTAATATACATAGACTTTCAAAATGCCTTCGATAGGGTATGGTATGGTGGATAGATGACTAAGGAGGAATCAGGGGACAAATAATAAAATGGATAGCAAAATGCCGACTTAACAGAAAACAGAGTCATGGTTAAAGGTAGAAGGGCTTGGGGAAGGTGAGAAGTGGTGTTCTATCGGGATCAGTACTGGGATCACTGTTGTTCATCATTTAAACAATTTGTACTCAAGAATTTACAAAAAATTCTGGACAACATGAAATTACAGGGGAAATGTTAATACTGAGGAAGACGGTGACAAGAAGATATTAATGAACCTGCAGAATAGGTATGTAAATAGCAAATTAATTTCAATACAGATAAGTCGGAGGTGATAGATTTTGGTAAAAGGAGTAAGGAGGCCACCTACTCCTTGGAAAATCAAGGGGGAAATTTATTCGCATAATGCCACTTTTAGCAGTGCCAAACAGATTTACATCGATTCCCCAGGGGCAGGCAGCACAGCTACCTGCATGGCTCACAAGGTGTTCTTCATTGATATCATTGAAGGAGACTGGATGAGCTGTACAGGTAGCAGTCGGCGGCACTACCCGCCCTAGTGAATCAACATAAGTCTGCCTAACACCACTAGAAATGGCACTATGCAAATGAATTTCTCCCCCTCTGTGTCTAAATGGGCTAGATGAGCAAAGGGATCTAGGAATACAGATCCACAAATCACTAAAAGTAATAATGCAGGTTAACAAAGCCATAAAAATGCAAAGCCATTGGGATTCATTTCTAGAGGGATGAAATTGAAAAGCAACAAAGTTATATTAAACTTGTATCGAACATTGGTTACACCACACTTGGAGTATTGTGAACAGTTCTGGTCTCCATATTACAAAAGAAACATAAGCACTGGAGAAGGTGCAAAAATATTTATGAGGATGATACCAGAACTGAGAGAGTACAACTATTAAGAAAGACTGAACAGGCTGGGGATCCTTTGTCTAGAATAGAGAAGACTGAGGGGTGACCTGATAGAGATCTTTAAAGTTATGAAGGTATTTGAAAGGATATACATGGAGATGTTTCCACTTGTGTGGGGAGTCCAAAATTGGAGCCAAAACTATAAGATAATCAGCAATAAATCCAATGAGGAATACGGGAGAAACTTCTTTACTCAGAAAGAGGTGAAAATGTGGAACTCGTTACCACATGGAATAGCTCAGGTGAATAGCATAGATGCATTGAAGGTGAAGCTAGATAAGTGCATGGGGTGAAAGGATCTGTTGATAGGATGAGATGAAGTAGGGTGGAAGGAGGCTAGAGTGGAGCATAATGAAGACCAGCATAGACCTGTTGGAGTGAATGGCCTGTTTCTGTGCAGAAAATTCTATGTAACTAAGTCATGCTGCCTTGTGATTGAACTCTGAACATTCTCCTAAATTATCTGAAAAAAAAGTGATATATAAATCTGCAGCCATGTTAGAATAAGACCCTGATCAATCGGAAGTCCAGAGAAGTTTAAAAAGTGAAGGATTAACTAAACTATTGATTGTATAGGAAGGTATTACTGGCATGCACAACCAGTGTGAAGAAAAGAATAACATACTTTCATAGCAGTACGCTGAGAGACGAGTTCTTTTTCATTGCCGTTAACTAAACAGTTTTAAATAGATTTTTTTTGGGAGGGGACAAAGAAGTAAAACCTGGCAGGACCACCAGTCAGTTGATTGCTGACAGGGGCCACACAGAAGTGAAAACCCAAACCAGCTGTGGTGTGGAGAATGGTCAAAAAGAGGCATTGGTGGAAACGTAAAAATATCCAAAGAAAATTATTGAATACAAAATCTTTGCTGAGTTTTAGTACTTGTTGCACAATTGCTACTTAAACTCATCTGAAAAAAACAGCTTGCAAACATCTTCATCTTTTTTTCATATGTGGCTCGTTTCTATTTTCCATTCAGCAATTGCACAGTAATCAAAAAGAGCAAATGCTTTGAAGTGCCTCCAAATGAAAATGCTAAAAGGCCCAATTCTTTCCAGCTGCCTGACCAACTCTGGCGATCATTAACCAAGCAATCTAATTTGAGTTAATATTTATCAAATGCATAGTTTGAAATTGAGATCTTAGTAAATGATATAAACTTTTGATGTATAAATAAACTAAAGTGAAGCTTTTGAAAAAGACAATTATTTTGCTTGTTCAAGGGAAGAGAGAAAACTCTCTTGTTTGCTTTGACTTGCATGCAGTAGTTTGTTTTTAAAATTGAGTAATTAAATCACAGACACAACTCTGTCGTACCAGGGTTTAGAACAATGAAACAAGAGTTTCACTTCCTTTCGTATTTTCTCTCTTTTGTTGAAATTATTTGGGGTTGCTACATTGTATATTATTCTATTAGTGAAAGCACAGGCGAGTGAACTACTCCTAGTGTGTCCCATTCCTACTTCTTATGTCAACCGTTAGGAAACATGCAAGGATTCTGTAAGATGACTCAGCATTATGTTTTCCCTTTCTTGGACGAAACTACCTACTTTCAGAAACATATCTAACATTAAGAACTCATTGGGCTGCATTTTATTTGGCGGCGGATGTAAAAAAATGAGGCCCGCCCGCACAGGCAACGCGTCACAGAGCCGCAGTGATTTCAAATGTGACGGCTGATTTGCATGGCCGCAACGCCCACCCCCCATGATGATGTGGAGGGGGCGGGCGAGCCTTCGTCAGCAATGGCGTCCGGCACCAATGTGCAGGCACCAGCGCATTTGTAAAGGGTTTACAGCCCTCATTGGACATTTAAAAATTAAAAGGCCAGGTAAGTTAGATTTCCACAAAACACAATTAAATTACCTTTAAATGCATGCCCCCCCCCCCCCCACCAACTAATGGCATTTCCAGACATTCATGCCCTTTCCCCCTACTCCCCTCCCCGGAATTCGAATATTGTGAATTTGACCTTTCCGCCCTCCAAAGTTCAGCAACTTTGCCCTTTACCCCTTCCCATCACCCCCCTAACCAATCCGCATCGTTGTTAGCCCGTCCCCCCCCCCACCCCAACACGGAGAAAAAATACTCCTCACCCCTCCCCACAAGTGTCGCGTCACATTTCCCCGAACGGGGATTCGAAGGCGCAGCATTGTCGGCCGCCTGAATGACAATCGGTGCGACGATTAAGGAGGCAACGTGACCCTCATTAAATCAGGTATGTAAATTAGTTTACATATTGAAATGGGGTTCCCGCCACTGAGCGGGGAGGGGCAACCGCCACAAGGCCTCACCACCGCCGCCGAGATCGGCCTGGGGCCTGTTGCCATCTGAGTTGGTGGTGGGCCTCTGCCACACCGATCTGCATTGCCCCTCTGCCAACATTCCTGATGGTGGAGAGGCTTTAAAATCCAGCCCATTATATTTGATGGGAATTATTACTCTGTTTCAAGATCTTACCTAAGTCAAACTTGCAAGGTTGGCAATCTGTTTACAGGTATCCATTTCTTTCGCTTATTGTGCTAATTGGTGCAACACTGAAAGATACCCTTCTCATTATTATGGACTATAATGGAATGCACTGCCTGAAAGTGTGATGGAAGCATATTCAAAATAAACTTTCAAAAGGGAATTGGATAAATATTTGAAGGGAAAGATTTGCAGGACTATGGGGAAAGAGTAGGCAAGTGGGGCAAATTATATAGGTCTTTCAAAAGAGCTGACACATGCAAGATAGGCAGAATGGCCTTCTTCTGTGGTGTAACGTACTATGATTTTTGGGCCACGAAATTTGATAAGGCCAGAAAACCAGTGCAGGGATCACGCAGTGCGATTAACCTGCGCTTGTTGCTTCCGATGCAGGCAGCATGCAAACTTACACGCCTGAGCAGGGGGCCCAAAATCATAAGGGGGTAGCACCAATTAGCTGGCCTACAATACTTAAAGCCAGCCTGCAGCTCTTAAAGGGGAGGTGCATTCGAGCTGGAGTGTGTGATTGAACTGGTTGCACAAGAAAGTGTGAGCAAGAAGGACACTGAATTATGGCACAACGAAGTAGCGAACAAGTTTCAAAATGTTTCAATGCTGCACTGGAGGCCTTAGTCTCTGCAGGGAGCCAGGCAGCCCTCCAGGCAAACACTCCGAAGGCAGTGGGACGACACAGCTGTGGAGGTCGATGCCAGGAGCCAACCCCCGACAACCTGAATGCAGTGCCGCAAAAAGTTCAATGACCTCACATGGTGCCAGCTCGCCGGAGGATGAGGCCACACATGAGTTCTGCTGCAAGGGACTCAGATAAGGACTTTGATACAACAGCCTACAAAAAAGTTGAGTGGTGTGCACACTGAAATGCTTGGTGTATTGGCAGGCTGGGCAGAATGCCTGACATCACTGTCAAGGAGCATGGAGCAGGGCTTTGCGTAGAACTTGGTGCTCATACGTTCACATGGAAGTTGTGGCCAATGTTGTTTATTGTTGATAGCGTTTAAGATGTTAGGTTGAGCTTTGTCTACAGAACTCTCGGAGTTTGTGTAGGTCTAAACATTAGCTCGTTTATTGTATTTACACAACCATATACACTCTCCTTAAACATGTCTTTCTAGCACCTCTCATGATGCTTCTTGCTTCTTCCAAGCCTATCACCCATGTGACTATTACATCACCATCACTATTTTGGAAGGGGTTATTCTCATGATCTCAAACATTAACCCTTTCTGACCCTTATACAACAGCCAACACCATGAAAACACTTGCGGAACCAACCATGATGCAGCGTCAGACAGCTGATGTCTCCACTTCCATTGCAGAACAAGCAGAAGCAACCCGGTGTCTGGCTGTTGCAGTGGAAGCTCAGACTGAAGTCATGCAAGCTCAGCTTGATGCACGTAAGCTCAGATTGTTGCTATCATAGCTGTTGATACCTTTGTACAATGGGGCTGACAGGGTATCAAAACAGTTCAGCAATCTGTCTTCTAAACTGTTGCTCGAACTGCAGAGGTGCTGCCCTTGGGAGTGGCAGTGGCTCCATAGAGCATGAACCTGCTGACCTCTCTCTGGATGACAGCATTCGTCCTCTCACCACTGCCACTCAGCCAATGCCGTGGCTATTGCCTGTTAACCAGTCAGCCCAGACTGCTTGCTGCTCCTGCCAAGGTGGTGCAGTCCAAAGTCCAAAGTTCTTGGCCCAGAGCTTCTCGAGGTCATTCTGCAAGGCCATCTGCAGCCTCCCCCACTAAAAGCCAGCAGCATTCCACCAGCTACTGGGGTACTACTGCGTAGGGGAAATAGGGCAGGCAAAGGCACACAGAAGACATTAAGACACTAAGGGAATGCACAAGGATGATTAGTTGTCTTTTGTATGGAATATTGGATAGTTTGATTTATAAAGTTGGTTTGGAATGTTTCTTTTACAGTAGCTTTCATTTCAGCATTGTGACCAAGAGGACACTGTGATGGTCAGTAACAGAGGGAAAGTAGGATGTGGTAAATGGGGAATTGGGGTTGCATTCACTAACACCACATTCAGATGAGCCAATCACGGACAGCCTGGCCAGAAAAGTGATGCTTTTATTGCTTCTTCCCTTTTTCCTCTTTCTCTTCTTCCACCTCCCCCTCCTCCTCTTCTTCCTCCTCCTCTTCCTCCTCCGCAGGTGCTTGCTGTATACCTCATGGCAAGGGCTGTGCCCTTATGATGGCATGGTTGATGCAGCATGTAGCAGACCACAACAAATCTTGCCACCCTCTGCTTTGTCATAGCAGCTCAAATGCTGATGGTACAGTGAACTGCTGCAGAATGAAGGTATGACGAGTGCTGCCAGGATACTGGGCATTGACCTGCATGGTGCACTGAATATGTTGCACACCAGCTGGACACTGAGAGAGTAGAATCAGTTCCAGTTACAGTACATTGCAGAATTTACATGCGGCATCCGCAAAGTGACTTGTGTGCAATCAATGGCACCCTGCATCATGGCGATGCTTGCAATCATCATGAAGCCACATGCTTGCTCCACTTGCTTCTCTGTGGTGAGGGAATGAAATGTATTCAGCTATCTTGGAATATACAGCCTCATTGACCTCCCTTATGCAACAGTGGGAAATGAACTGAGATGTTGCAAATGTCGCCTGCTCCAGTTGGGAAGTAGTCGGATGCATAAAAGTTCATGGCCACAGTCACTTTCACAGCCACTGGCAATGCTGTCCATGCCCTGCTCTGAGGCTACAATTCGGGTTGCAACAGGTGGCAGATTTCAGTGAGTATATCCTTGGTGAAGCGGAGACATCTGACAGACTGTTCCTTGCTGAGGTGGAGATAGGAGAATTGTTCCCTGAAGACACTCAGTGGATATGGCCTCCTGCTGGGAACTTCACCTCCTTCGCCTCCCCTCCTCCTCCCTCTTCAAGCAGTTTGTCCTTCTCTGTGTAACCTCCGCTATTTTCCTTGTGGTGCTGTAGGTAAAGAGGGATAGAAATTACTACACCCATGTGATCTGAGCAGAACCCTTGAAGTCAGAGCCAGGACCTTCAGCACATATCACACCATTCCCTGTAGACTTCAGCAACTTTAATCAGCAGTACAAACCACCAAACAGTTCTACAAACATAGCAATAGCCAATAGAAATCAATCAACAACTAACCTGAAAGTAGTTGATGATCCCATTAAATAGTACTGGTGAGGGGGTCCAGCTTGCTGCTGAACATGTATTCACCTGTGCATGAATATATATTCAGTTGTGTATGTTTAAGAGATGGCTTTAGCTGGAGTGTTCAGGTCAAAAATGCTGGTGTCAAATCAGCATTACATGCTGACTGATGGCATGATCTGCCTACTCTGCATACCTTTGGCGCACGCTTCCCACACCCATGCCAATGGCCTTACTAAAATGGGGTCCAGTGCAGCCAGGACCAGAAATCTGCATGCACCATGAATGCCATTTTAGACCCGAAATGACACCCATAGCACTGAAAATATGGGTGTTACGCAACTAAATTTTTCAGCTTATGTTTCTATAATTTGTAAAGCAGGGTATTTATCAGCATCGGAAACGTTTTTGAAATCTTTTGCGTGACAAACAGCTGAAAGTGCGAGCTGATAAAAGTTGCAGCGAGGGTAACAGGCCATCTGGGACCTGAGTGAACAAAGGAAGCAACTGTTTCTCTTCTTAATCATTTAGATTGTAGGATTGTGAAATTAACTGTGCAAGGACTGCGAAGGAAATGTAAATTAGAGTCAGTGAATTCAATGCCATATCAGGTACAGAAAGAGGGAAAGAATAATGGGAAAAAGAAGAAATGTTTAAAAAAATGTATAACTTAAAATTTTACATTTTAAAAATCTGCAACAACAATTAAAAACTGAAGGAATGAGACATGTAATAGTTAACTTTCAGTGCCAGAGAGGTTGACTTGCAATAATTAACACTTATCACATTGTTAATAGCGTACTTATACAGGATTGAACAAGACTTAACTTTCTGTAGTGAGTTTAGTTTGTATCTATCACCCAATTGCAGCAACTTCATGCCATTCAATCCATTTCAATAGTGCGACAGATGGCAATATACAAAGCTAACAGTGGAGCAGCACATCTCTTTCTCAGTAACATTTTGATTTTTAAGTTTAACTGCACATCTGCCTCTTACCTGAATTTGCTGTACCATTCGCCTCACTGTTATTCTGACAACAACATTGGGGCCATAATGTAGAATTCTGTCTGCTACCATAACAGTAATCCATAACATTTGACCTTCCAAGCATCCGATGGTTGCCTGAATCTCTGAAAAGTGTCCTCAGCTCTACGAATTTTTATGTTCCTACTGGAGACTTGTTATTTGTCAAAAATTATCCTATATCTACAATAAAAGCAAAATACTGCAGATGCTGGAAATCTGAAATAAAAACAGAATGTGCTGGAAATACTCAGCAGGTCAGGCAGCATCTGTGGAGAGAGAAGCACAGTTAATGTTTTAGGTCTGTGACCTTTCATCAGAACGGTTGCATCATCAGAACAGATGCGTTGGAGATAGAGAAACTGGGAGAATGGGCTGGAGTACTTACAGAAAACAGGGTGTGAGGAGGTGTAGTCAAGGTAGCTGGGGAGTCAGTGGGCTTATAATGAATATTAATAGACAGCCTATCTCCAGAGATGGAGACAGTGAAGTTGAGGAAGGGAAAGGAAGTGTTGGAAATAGACCATATAAAGGTGAGAGAAGACTAGAAATTGGAAGCAAAGTTGATGAAGTTTTCCAGTTTGGGGCAAGAGCAGGAAGCAGCACTGATACAGTCATCAATGTACCGGAAAAAGAGGTGAAAAAAGTGGCCTGAGTAGGACTGTAACAAGGAATGTTCGATATAGCCCACAAAAAGACAGGCATAACTAGGACCCATGTGGGTACCCATAGCAACACCTTTTATTTGAAGGAAGTGAGTGGAGTTGAAGGAGAAGTTGTTCAATGTAAGAACATGTTCAGCCAGGCGGAGGAGGGTGGTGGTGGATGGGGTCTGTTGGGCCTCTGCTCAAGGAAGAAGCTGAGAGCCCTGAAACCGTCCTGGCGAGGGATGGAGGTGTAGAGAGATTGGACGTCTATAGTGAAGAGTAGGCAGTTAGGGCCAGGAAACTGGAAATTGTCAAAATGATGTAGGGCATCCGATGTAGGATGTCCGAAGAGTCACAGATATAGGTCGTAAGAGACTGGAACAGGGGAGAAAAGATAGAGTCAAGATAGGAAGAGATAAGTTCAGTGGGGCAGGAACAGGCTGAAACAATTGGTCTGCCAGGTCAGTCCTGTTTGTGGATTTTGGGAAGGAGGTAGAAGAGGGCTGTTTAGGGTTGTGGGACTATGAGGTTGGAAGCTGTAGAAGAAGGAAGATCTCCCGAGGAGATGAGGTCAGTGACAGTCCTGGAGACAGTGGCTTGATGTTCGGTGATGTCCATAGTCCAGGGGGAGGTAGGAAGAAGAGTCTGTGAGTTGATGCTCAGCCTCTGCAAGGTAGATGTTGGTACACCAGACAACAACAGCACCACCCTTGTCAGCAGGTTTGATCACAATGTTGGAGTTAGACCTGAGAGAACAGAATGCAGCAATGTGGAGGGAGACAAGTTAAAGTGAGCAAGAAGAGCGGGGAAATTGAGATGGCCGATGTCACGCCGAAGGTTCTCAATGAAAAGATCAAGAGTGGGTAACAGGCCAGAGGGGGGGGGGTCCAGATGGATGGAGAATACTGGTGAAAGGGTCTGCTGTTTGTGGGGAGGACTCCTGGTCAAAGAAGTGAGCCTGGAGGTGAAGGCGATGGAAGGAGAGCTCAACGTCACGCCGGAGCATGAAATTCATTGAGGCAGGTGCGTAAGGGGATAAAACGGAGTCTTTTGTTAAGTACAGATCATTCAGCGTCAGAGATGGGAAGGTCAAAGGATATTGTGAATACACAGCAAGGGGTCAGATTAGGAGAAGGTATGGGGTCAGAGGGAGGTGAAGGGGAAAAAGGATCTGGAGGGACATTAGTCCCCATGAGCTGCTGGAGCTTGCGTTCCTTAACACCTGAAAGGAACAGAAAAAGTTTTTTGTTAATGCATCGGATAAGATGAAGGATGAAATGAAACTGCGGAGCAGAACCACTTTGAGATAAGGTGAGGCAGTGCTTCTGGAGAGAGAGGTCAAGTGTGTACAAGTGGCAACGCACAGCACTGAGTGTGGATTTCAGGATGTGGTGAGACCAGCAGTCCGAGGAACGTTGTACTTCTCGGAGATACCTGTAATCCTGGGTGGATTCAAAACATGAATGATGAAACTTCAGTTGGAATCCACGTGGAATAAGTCGGAGCCAGAGACAGTCGCTGAGGAAGGAGATGTGGCTGTGAAAACGAGTTTTGGTCGACACCTTATCAAACAGCAGGAGGGAAATAGAAAGCAATGTAGGTGAACAAGATAAAAGAGACAAATGGAAATCCCGTTGGAAAGAAGAGCAGAACTTCTTCAAGGTTGGCATTCCTGGAAGAGAAGTGGCAGTGAATTAAACGCTAAAATAAAAGCAAAATACTGCAGATGCTGGAAATCTGAAATAAAAACGGAAATTGCTGGAAATACTCAGCAGGTTAGGCAGCATCTGGGGAGAGAGAAGCAGAGTTAACGTTTCAGACCTGTGACCTTCAATCCTATATCTCATCTGTTACAGGGGTTAACTTGTATAAGTTAATTATACTAGTTTTAGCTAGAGCCATATGCACTATGTCTTCTTAAAAGTTACCATTTTCTCTGAACATCCAAAGGGATGGGGTGGGTATACTGCAGAAAGTCATTAAGTTTCCATTTTGTCTCCTTGAGACGAAGATAGGGGGTCTGCTGCAGTGAGATAACAACAGATTTCTCTCTGTGACATATAAAATAGATGATTTATAAAACACACAAACCGCAATTGAAAGACAAAATTCAATTGACTGAATGATCGGTACTAGAATAATCCCCATTGTCTTACTTTGCAATCGAATGGTCATCAAGCTGGTTTGGAGAAGGTGGAGCTGCCCAGTCACAGGAAATCATGTGATTGAGCACAGTAAAGTCAGTGCCTATATTTTCCTCTGGCTGGGTAATGTATGAAAAGATTGGCGCAAATATCAACATTTTTTCCTGCTTTTTCATCACTCAAACTCTTACCATTTTAATTGGTGACTGAGGGAAAATATACCCTTTGGAATGAGCCTGAGATGATTAAAAATTCCTCCACATGATACTTTTATCCTATGGGCAAAGTCATATTTGGTGCATGACTGTCTGTGGAATAAATATAGGATTGGACAAATTAGGAACCAATAAAGTGATGCACATTTAAGCACTAATCACAGGCACAAAATTCAGCTTCATCTCCCCACTTCACTGAGATACTGATGACAGCAGTGGTGAGGGAGCACTGGAAACAGGGGCAGAAATTGGATGGAGAGTCTTCCCCAGGCTGCTCTTGTGAGAGATCAAGGAAAGGAGAGAAAATAGAAACATCTACAGAAAAAAAGAGATAACTCAGTATCCCATTCAGTTGCATGCAAAATAATAATCCAGCATCATGTGTTACCAGTCTCCTGAAAGTCCAGTTATTTATTTCAAAAGCTGTTTAGATTAGTAAACTAATTCTCCCACAATGTAGACAATATCACATCATTAATAAAATGTTACTGAGTCTTTCACCCAAGTAAATTATCATTTTCTTATTGCAGTGGCTGATGCCAATTATAGGTCTTTTACATGTATCGCAGAAAATATGACATGCCATCCCACATTGCGTTGGTGTGCATTTTTCCTCTTTGTTCTTCTCACTGTAAATCAATTAAATCTCTTAATTAGACTCCTTTCTGAGAAGCACTCCCAGATTTCCTTATTTCCTATTTAATTTGCAGTGAATGATCCAAAATCCTATTATACTGTATGGTACATGCAATCAAGTTTTCTGCACACAATTTTTGATTTTCTCTCTTGCTCTGTATTGATCTCCCTTTCTTACTGACATCATGTACTTGACACATCCAGAACTAGGTAATGAGCAAATTACCATAGAGTAAATATTTAAAGGAAATCCTGAGAGTTTTAAGATACAACAACATTCCTCAGAAACTGCTTACTAAACCAACTTGGAAAACCACTTATTTTACTGCTTGAACTTTTTAGGCACTTGCAAGAAATAAATATTGATATTATGTCATTTTATTTGTATTTCCAGTGGGCTTTCTCTTTCAGCATTGCTGTGCAATGACCTTAAGGTCTCTGAAATCTCTTAACAACAAAAAAACCTGCGTCATATTCCTACCCTAGCTGCAAATGTTTGTATTTATTGCAGGACTCATTATGAAATTTTTATATATGTACATAATTATAAATTATCGACACCTGAAATAAAGCTAGACTGTCAAGGAAAACAAAATAAACATACAATCGCTGATATAACTGATAAAACTATAACAGACGCTGAAAGAACAGAAGGCACACTAAGGTGAAGACAGCAGTGTGGAAGAAGTGATAACAGGTGTCAGAAGCAGAATGAGTATTCTGAGTGATTTTGGTGCATGTAATCACCATCTGAATCATAAATAAGTTATGTTTTTTTTGGCAATATTAAATAAATGTTACAAATCTAAAGGGGGTGGAAGAGCAGAGGAACCAGGGGTATATGTCCACAAATCATTGAAGGTGGCAGGGCAGGTTGAGAAAACAGTTAGTAAAGAGTATGGGATCATGGGTTTTATAAATAGGTGCATAGAGTATAAAATCATGGAAGTTATGATAAACCTGTATAAAATATTGGTTCGGCCTCAATTGGAGTATTGTGTTCAGTTTTAGGCGCCATACTTTAGGAAGGATGTGAAGACATTAGAGAGAATGGTTCCAGTGAGGAGGAATTTTGATTACATGAATAGATTGGAGAAGCTGGGCCTGTTCTCCTTAGAGAGGAGATTTGATAGAAGTGTTCAAAATCATGAGGGTTCTGGACAGAATAGATAGGGAGAAACTGTTTCAATTGGCGGAAGGATCAAGAACCAGAGGACACCAATTTAAGGTGACTAGCAAAAGAAGCAACGGGGACATGAGAAAAAACCTTTTCATGGAGCGGGTGGTTAAGATCTGGAATGCACTGCCTGAGAATGTGGTGGAGGCAGATTCATTCGAGGCCTTCAAAGAATTGGTTAATTATCTGAAGAAAAAAATTTGCAGGACTACAGGGAAAAGGCTGGGGAGTGGGACTCGGTGAGTTGCTCTTGCAAAGAGCCGTCATGGACATGATGGGCCAAATGGCCACTTTCTGTGCTGTAACCAATCTAAAGGATGGATTTTAAGAGCCCGCCACCGAGATCGACGGTGAGCTCCAAAGATCGCGGCCCGTCCATGTGGGCTGCACGCCAAAAAGCTGTCGAAATCTTGAGCGTGGCAGCTCATTTAAATAGCCGGGGCAGCCTGCACACCCCCCCAATTTTATGGAGGGGGCAGGCTGTCCATTCCGGCAATGGTGTCAGCCGCCTGTGCGCAGGTTTTAAAGGGCAGCCAGTCCTGCAGCCCAATTTAAATTTTTAAAGTCCTACCCCACAAAATTAAATAAATAAATTTCTAATGCCCCTTTCCCAACCCCCCAATAACAATTACAATAACTATTTGCCCTTCCCCCCAAAACACTTACTTTTTACATCTGACCTTCCCCCTCAAACTGCACAAAGTTTAAGATTCAATGCTTCCCACCATCCCCTAACACCCATTACATATATTTAACCTCATTCACAGCCCCTCCCACACTGACAAACTTACCTCCTGCCCCTCCCCCCCGCCCCCCCCCCCCCCACCAGTGTGGCACCGCGTTTCCATGGACGGAGATCTGAAATCACAGGAGTGCCAGCCGCTGTGCCGAAGAAAGCGGCAGGCCCTCAAGATCGCAGGTAAGTCTATTTAAGTTTAATAATTTTATTCTTTTGAATATGTTAATTGTGGTCCCGTCGCCCAGTAGCGGGAGGGCCACCACAGAGTCTCAGCGCTGCCGGGAGGATTGGGCTGAGCCTTTACGGTGGCCTGTGGCGGGCCTCATCTGGAACCATCTTTAGGCCCCGCCCACCACGGAAGCCAATGCCTGGGGAGAACAAAATCCAGCCCTACAATTCTATGATTTTATATACTAGCTACTTTCTAATACCACAGCTTTTGGGTAGACTGCAACAAGTTTATGATGTTTAACTGCACGGATTACTGGGATTTAACTGCTAGGATAAGTTTTAACATATTCTATACCTTTAAGGTCACTCATCAGGCAGTCCCTGTAAGGAAGTATTAAGGAATAAATATACTTTTCTTTGCATTCGGATTGATTTTAATTTGGTACCAAGACAGAATGGCTATTGTATTATGGGTACAATAGAGTATGATGGGTAAAACAGTTAGCTTAACTACTCATGTGCTGTCAAGCATTTAGACTTCTGACCTTAGAAGCCATATTCATGAGCGCAACTAGACACAATGGGAAGATAGTACAAAAGTAGAAGCTGAATTGATAGTTGATCATTAACCACCATGTAATTTGTATTTAAAAATAAGCAGATCTGCTGGATGACCTAAGTGTCAGCAACTGTACAAAAACAACACATTGTATGGGTATTAAATTGTGCAAAAGAAGATAAAAACAAGACATGATCTGGTCAACAAAATGACTATATCTGAGACAGCAAGATTAATTAAGTGTCACTTTGAAAAACAGGAGACTGCTTTGGACCTAGTCAAGTGTTCCAGATTATAAGTAGGGTGCCACCTGCTTAGTTATAGCTTGTATTAGGATAGTTCTAATAGGCTCTTGTCAGCGCTCTATTAATGCTGTGTCTGCTTGAGTTGTGTAAAGTTGTGACAAATTCACATGGACTATGGAATAATAAAGTAATGTGTTGAACTAACGTCTTGTGAGTTGATTAATTCCCGAAAGCCAGCAGGAAGTGTTCTAAGTAGGTACATTCAGTTCAGACCGAATTGCTGAGGCAAGTTTTTGTGGATTGGTAACTGCTTGTAAATCCTTGGCTGCTGCCCTTGGGCAAAGGCCAGCTTATCAAGGTTAGAAAGAGTAGAAAAACTAACTGGCTTGCCTTTTTTTCCCTTTTCAAACTTTCAACAGTTTTAAGTATGACTTCCAGAGTGTTTGATGACTGTAAAGACTTGTATTTAAGGCTGATTCTATATTTCTGTCAGGGTGCTCATAGGGAGCAGAACAGAAGATCATGGTACATTACTGTGATTTCCTGCATATGCTTCCTGTGAGCATTGAACCCTACTGGAAGTGTAGGATTGGCCCAAATAGATACATAGATATGATATAAAATTTGCAGCAAATTTTAATTCCATTTTTGGGTCTATATTTCTTTTTGCCTCATCAAACTCCTTTCCTATCCTGAGTGGTGTGAAACAGGGCTGTGTTCTCGACCCTACACTGTTTGGGATCTTCTTCGCCCTGCTGCTCTCACATGCGTTCAAGTCTTCAGAAGAAGGAATTTTCCTCCACACAAGATCAGGTGGCAGGTTGTTCAACCTTGCCCGCCTAAGAGCGAAGACCAAAGTACAGAAAGTCCTCATAAGGGAACTCCTCTTTGCTGACGATGCTGCATTAACATCTCACACTGAAGAGTGCCTGCAGAGACTCATTGACAGGATTGCGGCTGCCTGCAACGAATTTGGCCTAACCATCAGCCTCAAGAAAGCGAACATCATGGGACAGGACATCAAAATTGCTCCATCCATCAATATCGGCAACCACGCTCCGGAAGTGGTTCAAGAGTTCACCTACCTAGGCTCAACTATCACCAGTAACCTGTCTCTCGATGCAGAAATCAACAAGCGCATGGGAAAGGCTTCCACTGCTATGTCCAGACTGGCCAAGAGAGTGTGGGAAAATAGCGCACTGACACGGAACACAAAAGTCCGAGTGTATCAAGCCTGTGTCCTCAGTACCTTGCTCTACAGCAGCAAGGCCTGGACAATGTATGTCAGCCAAGAGCGACGTCTCAATTCATTCCATCTTCGCTGCCTCGGGAGAATCCTTGGCATCAGGTGGCAGGACCGTATCTCCAACACAGAAGTCCTCGTGGAGGCCAACAACCCCAGCATATACACCCTACTGCGTCAGCGGCGCTTGAGATGGCTTGGCCAAGTGAGCCGCATGGAAGATGGCAGGATCCCCAAGGACACATTGTGCAGCGAGCTCGGCACTGGTATCAGACCCATTGGCCGTCCATGTCTCCGCTTTTAAGACGCCTGCAAACGTGACATGAAGTCCTGTGACATTGATCACAAGTCGTGGGAGTCAGTTACCAGCGATCGCCAGAGCTTGCGGGCAGCCATAAAGGCGGCGCTAAAGTGTGGCGAGTCGAAGAGACTCAGCAGTTGGCAGGAAAAAGACAGAGGCGCAAGGGGAGAGCCAACTGTATAACAGCCCTGAATTTTATCTGTAGCACCTGTGGAAGAGCCTGTCACTCTAGAATTGGCCTTTATAGCCACTCCAGGCACTGCTTCACAAACCACTGACCACCTCCAGGCGCTTACCCATTGTCTCTCGAGACAAGGAGGCCAAAGATTTCTTTTTGCCAACACTTGGTTTCCTGTTGAAACATGAACTGAGATTCAATTTCTAAAACCATTCTATTATCAAGATTATTTACCTCCAAATTTGCTAACTTTTTTGCTTCCATTCTTACCTCACACTCAAGTCACCAAAAGCCCCTTTGTCATCTCAACATTTGACTTCTCTCGTGTTCCCTTTGCTGGCTTCCTGAGTTCCACCTTACATCATATCCCACGTTAAGTTCCACAGTCCCATCACACCTGTCCCTCCTTGAGCTCCATTGGCTCCCAGTGCATGAACTTTAAAATTCTCATGCTTGTTTTCAAATCATCCATGGCTTGGCTTCTCTCTGGCTCAAAAATATTTTCCAACCCAATGTTCCAGAATACACCGGTTGACGGGCCCTCAACCATGTCCAGCCTATTTCCCACACCTCTGCTTTCATCCCTTCCCATCCCTCCCAGAACTACAACAGGGTTCCCCTCGTCCTCACTTTCCACCCCACCAGCCTCCACATCCAAAGGATCATCCTCCGCCATTTCCGCCATGTCCAGTGTGATGCCACTGCCAAATGCATCTTCCCCTCCCCTTTCAGCATTCCGAAGGGATTGATCCTTCTGTGACACCCTGGTTTACTCCTCCATTACCCCCAACACCTCGTCCCCTTCCCACGGCATCTTCCCTTGCAATCGTAGGAGGTGTAATGCCTGCCTTTTTACCTCCCCTCTTCTCACTATCCAAGGCCCCAAACAGTCCTTTCAGTTGAAGCAGTGATTTACTTGTACTTCTTTCAATGTAGTATACTGTATGCGCTGCTCACAATGCGGTCTCCTCCACACTGGGGAGACCAAACGTAGATTGGGTGACTGCTTTGCGGAACACCTACGATCAGTCCGAAAACATGCCCCGAGCTTCCTGTCACTTGCCATTTCAACATACCCCCCCTGCTCTCATGCCCACATATCTGTTCTGGGATTGCTGCAGTGTTCCAGTGAACATCAACGCAAGCTCGAGGAACAGCACCTCATTTACCGATTAGGCACACTACAGCCTACCGGACTGAACATTGAGTTCAATTATTTCAGAGCATGACTGCAACCCCACTTTTTTTTTAGTTTTACTTTGTACTTTTTATTTGTATTTCATTTTATTTTAGTTTGTTTCATCATTGCACTTTTTTTTACCATGTGCCTGCCCACTGTTTTATTTTTCATTTTTTTTCATGTTTTTGCTTGTGGCTAGGACTTGCATTATTCTGTCATTTAACACCCTCTCTGCACTAATGCTTTGTATTTCACTACACTATTAACACACTCTTTGCCCCATTACGTCCTTGTCAGTTGTTCTCTTTGACCCTCTGTCCTATCAACACCTTCTCATTTGTTTTCTTTTGCCCCACCTCCACTTAACTTGCTTAAAAACTATTACATTTCTAACCTTTGCCAGTTCTGATGAAAGGTCATTGACCTGAAACGTTAACTTTGCTTCTCTCTCCACAGATGCTGCCTGACCTGCTGAGTATTTCCAGCACTTCTTTGGTTTTATTCCAGAATACACTCCCTGCTTTTCCGACTGATCTAATGTGCACCTTCTCCTTCCACCACTTCATCACAATGAGTGGACCCTTCACTCTGGAATTCACTTCCCAACCTCTCTGCTTATTTCCTCTCACATTTCTCCGTAAAACCTTCTTCTTTGTCTTTTCATTGATAATCTCCTCGGACATCTGTTCTTGCTGCTTAAGGTTCTAGTCTCTCTTATGAGGAATTTTAGGACAATTTGTTATGATAAGAGTGCTATAATAATTGAAGTTGTTGTTGTAACAAAAGTAGTGAAACCTCTGAAATAGATTTTCTGACTGTGGTCCAATATATTATAGCTGTTGTCAGTGAGGTGAATTGATAGTATCACACTCCAGTTAGAAGTGAAATTTATTAGCTGCTACAGTGTCCCTGAAATTCTGCAGTTTCTCCAGCTCCATCCAACGTTACAGTGAGAGACCAGAAGAACCCCAGCAATCTTTCAGGGATAATGTGAAGAAACTGGTCCTTGTTACGCCCATTTCTGATCTTTATCACACCATCAGCCAGATATAAAATATAAAATGCTTGCACCCCCTGACGCCCCCATAATGCTAAATTTCAAGACTGGATTTCTCCGAAGTGTGTTAATTTTAAGACTGCCAATGGTTCTCAGGAGTTCTTGCTGGATAAAAATTTACTTACTGCAACTAAAAATATTGCAGACTTGCTGTATTCAACTCTTAGTTCCTGTGTAGACAAGACAATTATCTGTTTAAAATAAATTATGTGATCCAATTACCAAAAAGGGAGGCTAATAAAATAAAAGAGAAGGAAGACTAGAACCCTTAGTTCATATTAAATAACCATTTTGAGTTCCACGCAATAATGTGTGCAAGCGCTAATTTTAAAACTAAGTTTGACTTAAATGAACTATTTTAAACTGATGCCAGCATACAGCAATAAGTGATGGAGAACACCAATGACTTGAAAAACTCCATACGTGAGAGAAATAATGGAGTACAATAAATATAGATGATACCATTTAAAATGGAATTAGGAAGCACAAAACTAAACTGTGAGGAGCTGGTGCTTTAAAAACTGAAGAGCGCATCTCTCGTAACAAACTATAACAGTGACCTCATCTGTACAAAACTGACAGGAAGTTTCAGATGGAGCTTGATCCAACTCGGATAGAACTCCAATCAGATGGGAACACGGAAAGCTGAAGCAACTGTGATACTATCAAGGACAGCCAAAGGAGGGCCCCACTGAAGTGGATGAGTCGTTAATGTTTTAAGACAATTTATGCCAAAAATTGGCATGATACGTTTGTCAGAAAAACAGAATATTAGCTGGAATGGTACCCATTTATGGCTCTCAAGTATCTGATGTAGCGTGTACTCTGTTAAATAGCAAAATTCTTTGGAACACCATCAAGCTGTACCGTTGTATGATGGTGTCACTCCTAAGTTCCTGGGCTCAAAAAAACTGCTGTGGGGAGGGGCCATGTGGATGGCAGACTGAGAAAGAAAATATTTTCTACAAGAAAACCAGAAAAATCAAGCAAAGTATATTGCTGGACTACACTGATTCATCTGCAGGTATAAAGGTCAGGAGAAAGAGAATAGAGATCCATTACTTGGCTCTCTGCCCCCTTTATGTTGATCTGGGATTCCTGCAACAGGTGTTCTCAGGTCTTCCTGCTTTATTTTCAGCTTTGGCTAGTTGCCGCCCAGAGCACACATAAATGCAAAAATGCAAGGACAGTAGCCAGACGGTCCCAAAGCTGATCACCATGCCTGTAGCTACATTCCTGTTTTTGCCCCATTTGCCTGCTCAAGGCCCTGCTAGGGCTTGGGCCTGTGCCAGGGTGCAATCAGGCCATTCTAATGGCCTAGCAAACCTAATTTGGCTAAAACTCCACATGGACAGGTGCTGAGGCCAAGGAAGATTTGTAAGATCAGTCCCTTTGTTTCCTCTAGATGGTAACTCTTACTTCACATTCTGACACTTCTTTGCTTTTAACTTTTTCAGACTATCCAGACTAATATATTTTAAGTCTTTCCACTTTTTACCCCAGGGATCATAAGGAATGCTGTTAGGAAGAGCATGGCAGTAATCAATTTTTGTTTGTACTTATCAATAACTCAATTATGCTCCAGCTTTGACTGGTTATTTTACACATTAATTAGGAGTATAAATTTCTCTTTGCTCTAATTTTAACAAATTGTTAAATATATTTAGAGGAAATTCCTCTGTCCCCCTTTTAGCTAAGTTGTTATCTGGTTATCCAAATCCATTGACTAACTATTTAAAGCATAATGAACAAATGAATTTCTACCACATTGAAGGAAACTTTACTGTTGGTGTAACTAGTTACTTTGACATTCATCATATGTAATTTGTTACTTTGCCCATTCATTCTTATTTCTAAGTGGGACAGGGTACAATCTGGGCAAGACATCCGCTTAGGAATTTTGGCCAAATTTGCTGGGTTTCCATCCCTGAGTCTAAATTCCAGTCAGACGGATAGCAAATCATCTCCCTATTTCACAGCCAGATTTGGGGACGTGTCTGGGAGAATTCCCAGGTCATCCCATAAATTCCAGCAGCTGCCCAAAGGTCAGAACCGACTCGGTTGAATCATAGAAGAGGCAGCTCCAGCAAAGGAGGTGATGTGAGAGTTTAATTTGATTCATAGGACATAGAGAGGCTAAAAGTATCAATAGATGAAGAAGGACTAAGAATGAAATCATTTCAGGAGGTTTTTAAGGAGATTTATAAAAAACATGAATAAAGTAGTGTTACGACCAGGTGAGAAAAAGGTCTAGGGTTCCCTATCAGCCTTCACCTGGTCTTACTGGAACAGGGTTTAATTTTAAATACACTGTTTTTTTAGCTCCCCCTCAGTGAATCCTTGTTCACTAACTTCCAATTATAAGGCAAAGAAACTAGCCAAACAGGTTTCTTAGGTTTAAAGAAAAAGGGTTGAACTTTATTAAACTTAAACTCTAGTTTAGTTAATGCCTACAGATACATGATGCGCCCACGCTAGCATGCATACGCAATACACACAAACAGATAGAGACAGAAAAGAGCAGAAGAAATAAAGTGGAAAAGTGTGAGGCAATATTTGAAGATGGTTTTGGTTACTGTTCTTTGAGCTCACTGTAAAGTCATTGATTGTAGATAGGTCTTGCTTTGCGCTGGGGCCCAGTATTCATCTTAAACCTTGTTCGATGTAGAAGACTTTTCTCTCTTGAAGTTCATGTGTCCTCAGTGGGTCCAGAGGCTTCTGAGAAAGAGATAGGAGCAAACAGGAGAGGTCGTCTCACTCCAGGAGCAAACAGTCTTTTTTCTTTTCAGTTCAAACTCTTTGTACAATTCAGAAAAACCCAGGTTGCCAAGCAGGTTAGTCATGTGACTAGCTGGTCTGACCACGTCTGTTTGTGGATTCTCTTGTCTTAGCCGACGCTGGAATGTCTGTTCTTACACACAATACCTGCTGCTCAAAGTCCATTGTGGATTAAATTGGAGCAGGGAATAGCCCCTTAGTCTCTCCAAGCACGGTCTGTTAGTATGCAAAAATGTTTTTACAGCCAAGTGTCTGATGATTTTTTTTTTAACAAGTCCTTTCTTCACTTCAATAACAGTTTAAAATCAATGTTCATGTGACAAAATTAATATGCCTCATTCTTGGCAAGTGGGGGCCTGCATGTAAGTAGGCTGACATTTTGATATCAGTTATGCACCACAGGTGAACATAATTGAGAGTTAATGAAGCATAAATATGGCAGAAGTCAGTCACACTCTATCTCAGCCTCTAATGTGTACGACTTGTATTTCAGTCAAATTAACATGAAATAGGGGCAGCTCCATTTCAAAGTGATGATGGAGCAGAAGTGACAACATTTGGACATAGATGCTATTTCATGCCTTTTATGCAGGAAATACACTGTTTGAGGCTAAATAAATTAGAGAAAAGAGCTTCTACTATGGCAGGAAACTAGCATAAAGTTGGTGTGAGGGGCTTTATGCCTGCCTGACTTCCCTGCTGATGGCCCTGCAAACCTTTTGGTGCCAGCAGCATTTATATAATTTTGGCAGGCACCTAGCAGGATTCCTGTCTGTGCCAGGCAGTTTGGGGAGGGAAATGGTTGGTGTAGGCCATGGGCACCTGCAACAGAAGAATGGGGCTGACTGCCTCTGGAGCAACTGAAGAGGAGAGGCAAAATAGAAAAGAAGTTGGGGAATCGCAGGGTGTGGAAGCACAATTGATAATACTGTCCCCACATTTTTAATGCGGCCTCCAAAAATTTTAATAGCCTCCTGCCCAACACTGCATCATTATCGCACAACTGAAATACATTTACTCATGTTTGAGTGGAGGTGTTCAACGTCCACCATTAATTCCAGTGGAAAATCCCACTAGTGATGACAATGGGTAGAGAGCCAATGGAACAGCTCCCTGGCTGACTTCCTGCTCCCACTTACATCAGTTTTTCCTGTAAGCAGGGAAAAAGTGAGTGGAAAGTCTTCTCTCGCACATCTAGTTGTTACATCATATCTTTCAATATGAAATTATTTAAAGGGACACTCTGCAGGTTTAATGGTTGATTTGAATTTTCTTTTGAACCAACTCAACTGCTGTAAAGGGTTTGTGGCATGGATTTTGCCTGTCCCCCACAAATATTTTTGTAAGACATCTACAGATGGAGATGTAGACTGATTGAGCTACATGTATCCCTCTATTTTTCTGCAATTAGGAAGAGGACAAAGGGGTAGATGCCACACGTAAGATTGAACCAGGGAAGGATTGCAACAACACTTTTTCTCTTTCCAACCTCAAATACTGCAAAGACAAACTCACATGGACTGAGATAGATTTTTGTTAGATGAGGGTAACGAGAGATATGGATCAAACGGGACTAAATGGAGTTGAAGTGCAGATCAGCCATACCTTAATTGAATGGTGGAACAAGTTGGAGCAGCTGAATAACCTATTCCTGTTGCTATGAGCCAGAGTTCTGTTGAATGCCGCAATCTGAACTATAACAAAATTACAGCACAGTTAAAGCACTGCCAGAATCTATCGAGGGCATTCCAGCTCTAACCTGCTTCAAGTTTATTCTTAGTTGTCACAAAGGGCATCAGTAACATTATTCTTTACCAGAGCAGGCAATTTCATCAATTTCTCCATGGAATACCAACAGCAACATGAAATGACAGTGCATTTTTTTTTTCAGGTTTTCAGGCCTTATGGAAGGTACTTATTTGTCCTGTGTTCTGCTGCACATAATAACTTCTGGAAGTGGAAGAGCTATCACAACATCAATTTGCAGCTTGTCTGTGACCATCTGCAGCAGATAACACAAATTAATGCCTGCTTTCCTGGCTGCAGTCATGATGACTTTATTGTAAGACCATCCACTCTTTCCCCACAAAGAAAATTGCTCCTAGGAGCCCAAGTCTACCCTCTGCAGTCCTGGGCTGTGATATCGCTCCATCAGTGACACATAGCAGCCGTGCACAAGCGTAATGAATTGTATGAATTACCCAAGAGATATCATAGAACATACTTTCAGCACATCGAAGCAAATATTTAGATATCTGGGAAGATCAAGATGTGTATTGCAATGCAGCCTTGCATTATCTTAGCCAGCTACATGCTACAAAATTTCAGTAAGCTAATAAAGCATCAATATAGAGCACCCAGTGGAGGGTAGTCGGTGGATAATGTGATGACTTTGAGAAGACGGAGGAGGCAGAGGTTACAGCTGCTGAACTTTGACTGCTGCTACAACTGTTTGCCAAGCTCTCTTTGAGAAAATTACCTTATCACCCATTCCATGAACACATCTCCCTGAATCTCAACCACGCCCTCAACAGATAAGCCTTGTTCTTCTACTGAACTGCCAAAGGTACCATTCCTGTAACCTTCTGTTCCAGGATCCTATACATACACATGAACACTCTCTGGATATCAGAAAGTGATCTGAGTGTATGATCATTGTTTTGCACTCCATCATTTTACCTTGCTGACAGTATAGCAGGAATTGTCCAGACTTATAAGATTCTCGGGCATCAGATCATTTCCAGGTCCTGACCCCACTCGTGTCAGTAGTGCACCCTCTGACGCAATCTTACTGGAGGTGGCCAATTAATAGGCTGCCTCCACGTTCACCATCCAATTAGGGCTGGCAAGCAGGAGACCAGGTCAGCAGCACAATTGAGAGCGTTATATTTAAAGGGACGTCGGCAGCCTGTTCAGTGTACCCCCCAATCCTGAGAAATGATTGACTCCCTCAAAGATTATCACCAATGCCAAACATATTTGCTTCCTTGGCTCTCTCACTACTTCTGGATAAGTAACCTATTCATGGAGAATCATTTGTTTTGAGTCCTTTCAGTCTGTCTCAGGCTTCCAACTGATTTATGCTGAAGTCAGTTCCACTTGCGGTATCATTACTGAGGGACAGCATGGTATGTTGTGGGACAACCTTAAGAAGGGACTACCTTAAGAATGGACCACCTTAAGAACTGTAAGTGAAGATCATCAGAGGAAGTGATGTCATGCCACACAGGACCAGACAGTTGTAGGTGGAGTCCAGCACAGTTAGAGGTGTTTAGATCTAGCTCGTGCAGTAGCTATTTGTATACATATGTTCCAGTTCAGTTATAATAAAACCCATGTTTTATTGGGATATTACTTGTAGTCCTGTGAGCCTTACAACAGATCACACACCAAGGGACAAGTAACATTACACGATGGCAATGTTTGGGATATACCTTTTTTGGAAGACCACAAATTATCACAGCGTGGCAACATTTGATTTTTCCTGAAGAATACATCAACTTAGAGAACAAGGAAAGGTAGGCTGCCTACCTGAGTGGCTGAAGATCCAGCAGGAGAGCAACTAGCAAGAGACCCCACAACATTGCAGCAAGCCAGACTACAGATAGGACCCTGGGAGTTGTTGAAACTCTGTGAGTATGGCAGGCAATTTGGCAGGAGATCAGAGCTTTCACCTAATCTGGCAGTGGGTCGAAAAATTTTAAAAGTGGTAGCTGAAGCCATTACTGTTTTAGCTTTCCTGTTTTTGGCTTTGTGAACAGGGCCTAAGCCAAAAAGAGCGGGAAGGGCCCAACCTTGCCATGGGAGGTCCAGCATTAAGTAAAGGGCTGGTTGTGAAAGCCGGCAGTACTGCAAGCTGCAGCTGGCTGTTTAGAAAAAATCTCACTCAGTTTTAAAAAAGGCAACTCACTGTGTTAAAAAAAATCAAACAGCTGTGTCAACAAAGAGCCTGCCTCTTGATTTTTAAAAAAAACAAGCTGTGCAAACAAGGAAGGCTGCAGTCTCTCTCGCTCTTAAAAGGGGCAGATCTAAAAAAAAATCTGTCTTAAAAAAGAAAATGAACAGAATTGTGCCTGTGAAAAATACAACCTGTAAAAGTCCTATATTTATAAAAAAAGCAAGACAATGGCTTTAAGATATCCAGTTACGGACTGGAAGGTGTCAGATATAATGTCTGCACTGGGTAACTAGGATTTGCTACAGCTCAATGCCTCAGGATTGTCAGCTGAGGATCCAAAGGTCCCAGGCAAGATCTAGACATTCCTGGAGCAGCAACTGAAGTTAAGCTAAATTTCCAAGTACATAGGTTTGAGCTTATGACCTATCAGCAAAGGCAAGATGAATCCATTGACCAGTTTGTCGCAAGGTGTTGAGACAAAACTCAATATTGTGACTTCGCAGATATCAAATTGTCAGGATGGGTTGTAGAACTGGTAATCGAGTCTACCCCAATAGAGTCCTTTCAAAAAGTCCTGCTAGAAAAAAAAAAGGACACACCATAAATCCACTACTCAATGATGGAAGGAAATTTGAAGCCAGCATGGCTGGGCACCAACAGTTACAAGTGTTGGGGGTGGCTACAACAATTGGGATGGTAACCAAGGCTGAGAAGTTTGCTAAGTCATGTGGCATATGTGGCCTGACTCAGTTTGCAGTTGTCCAATGTACCAGGACCTGTGCAAAGCTTGTGGCATGCGAGGACATTGGGCAAGGCAGTGCAGCAGGCTGAGCTCAGATACTGCACGCAGGAATGGTGGCAGATCACAGGCAGAGAGAACATCTGGAAGACAGGATGGGAAATGCAACAAAAGGTTTACTAACACACAGCAAAAGCTCAAACAGGTACATCAGGTCAGCAGAGACACAGGTTGTCAGGAGGACATGGATGAAGAATGCACTCATGCGAACAGCGAGCAAGCATTTCACATTGTCAATTTGGTTCAGCATGTCAATGCTATTATGAAAACTGCGGCATTCACCATAATAGGGATTATATACCTGCAGAAGAGTGACAAGCATAAGCTCAGAGTAAAAATCGACACCAGAGCAAGTTCAAATATTCTGCTGATCCATATACTGAAGGACAGCTAGGCTGACTGCCTACAATGGATCTCCAATTGAATGCATTAGAATGATAACCTTGCAGTGCAGCCATGGGAGCTCCGAATGGCTACCACAAATGTTTTATATTGTAGTCAATACTGGACCAGCTGTTGCAGGACTTTCAGCATGCCAAGGTCTACAAATTGGCACAACACATGAAGTCTGTAATGCAGCAAAAGTGGTAGAAAATATCCAAGTTGAGCGTATCGTGTCTGTCCATGTAAAAGACAACACAACGGCTGGGAGTCTTAACACAAAGAGGCAATATGACCGGGAGTCTCTCCACAGATGTCAGTTCATTGCAGCAAGTACCCAGAGGCCAGAGGGATTGCCAGTGATTTGTGATAGTGCCAGTCATCATTGTTCTAAGCTTTTCAAACAAGGGAAGAGATTTACAACAACCAGATCGGGACAGATAAGCAAACCTGCTCTACATCTTAGTGAGTATTAAATTTGCTTACTTGTAAATAACGTTTTGTTTAATAATGTATAGTTAGTCCAAACCACAACATCATTGTACATATGTATTTATCTTTGAAAAAAAGGGGATGTTGTGGAACCACCTTAAAAACTGCAAGTGAAGAGCATCAGAGGAAGTGATCTCATGTCACACATGACCAGGCAGTAGTGGTTGGATCCCAGCAGAGTGAGAGGTGTTTAGATCTGGCTCATGCAGTAACTATGTTTCAGTTCAGTTATAATAAAACCCACATTTTATTGGGATATTGCTTGTAGTACTGTGAGTCTTACAACAGATCACTCACCAAAGGGACAACTAATATTACTTGGTGCTCATTATTTTCTCCCAGTATTCACTAGGAAATAAATCATTTATTATACTATGTATTTCAGGTTCACCCTCAGATTCTACTTTGTTTACATCCTTCACCTATTTTCTTACGTTGTACTACTAAAATGCTAAGTTACTGTTATGTTTTATATCCCCAGTTCTAGTTTTTCCAGATCCTTCTTTGACCCTCTGTTCATCCTTGTTTTGGGCTGGATTTTCATTATGGAGGTGGGAAACAGGAACTAGGTCTGGTTTTGGGTCAGAAACCCACCTCCTGTGGGAAACTGATTCAGATTGAAATTTTAAAATGGGTAAGCCCTTAATTGGTATGGAGATGGGTATCCTATTCACTTAGAGCCAGTGGGATTGAAAATGGCAGTGGGTGTTTAAGGTCTGGAACGTGCCGTCTGACAGTATGGTGGAGGCAAGTTCAACTTAAGCATTCAAAAGGGGAGTAGACTGTTATATGAAAAGGAAAAATGTGCAGGGTTATGGGGAAAAGGCACGAAAAGGCACGAAATGGCACTAAGTGAATTGCTCTTTTGAAGAGCCGTGCAGACATGATGGGCTGAATGGCCGCCTTCTACACTGTAACAATTCTGTGATTCTGTGGTTCAGATCAAGTGTAGGGCTGATGTGGACTCCCACAGCAGACATCACTGAGGCTGCTGTTTATCCTGAGGGAGAGATCTTCCTTCCACAGCACCAGAGGGAAGCGAGTTGTCAGAGAGCTGGAGGCCTGGCACTAGGGGCAGGGCAGACCCTCACCATCGATTCCGACCTGCAACTAATGCTGGAGGCAGTGTGGGAGACACCTCCTGCTCCTCCCAATATGAGCTGTCTCCTTCCAGAGCCTCACTGTCCTCAAGGTCCACATCTCTCTGGAGGGCCATGTTATGGAGAGGGCAGCAGACCACTACAGTGACCAAGAACCTTGCAGGAGGGTTTAGGAATGTGCCTTCCGACTCATCTAGGCAGCAGAATCACATCTTCACAAACTGGATGGCCTGCTCAATGGTTGGCCTGCTGAACAGTGTCATTGGTTATTTCGCCTCTGTTCCTCTGTCTAGGGCTCCCATAGAGGGGTCAGGAGCTGTCTCTTCTCCCCCCTTGGATCCACTTTGGGGGATGGAGTGAAGTATCGAGGCAACTTGGACTGGAGGACGATGAATGTGTCATGGTAGCTGCCAGGAAAGTGAATGCAAACATGGAGGAAGCTCTTGTTTTGATCGCGAACCAGTTAGACATTGAGGCAGTGAAAGCCCTTCTTGTTGATGCATTTCACTGGCCAGTCCCTGTGTGTCTTGATGGCCACATGGGCACAAGCAATGATGCTCTGCACCTTGGAGAATCCAGTGATGGAGGCTGAACCTAATGCCCCCTATGCCTGTGTAGGCCCATCTGTGTCATAGTGGGTTTAGTCCCCTGCCCTCCCTAATGACATTTGTGATCTGCCTGATGAGCTGCCAACTGTGAGATGCACCTAGTACCACAGATGATCCCTGGAATGACCCAGTTGCATAGGAATTTTGGACGATGGAGACTTGGACGGCTGCTGGACGGGGACTATGATAGGGGCCGTGAGGCCTGCGGTCATTGTGGATCAGAGCCCAAAGAATTAAGAATATCTGCCTGGATAGGAGTAGGCTCCTACGGCAATGGCGCTCTGTCATTTGCAGGTAGCTGACTCTTGAGTTGTGCACCCAATGTCTTGGGTAGTGTCTTCTTCCCCTTGCATTGCCCCATTGTTCTCCTCTGGTCTCCTGCTGTCCAGGTGGCTGTGTCTGCTGCAGCTCATCCTGGCTGCTCTGTCCAATGTCAGAGTAGCCTGTTCCCATCCAAACTCCCTCAGCTGGGCTTTGTACGTTCACCAGGCCTCCCCCACCAACCCCAGCTGCCCAAGAGATACCAGCGGCCTAATGTCCCTCTTCGGATTCCTGCTACTCACCACTGGGAAAAGCATGTCTTACAGCTGCAGTAATGGCCAGCCTGTGGCACGTTCAAAGTAGCTGAGCTCTTTTTGGGCCTCTGCAGTCTTTTAATCAGCCCTTCCCATAGCCCCCCGCAGAGTTCACGTCTTGAACGCCCTGTCATATTCCCCCCATGGCCTCCTCCATGTTCCCAGGCTTTAAAAATTAAAACCTGCTGCTGACAAGCCTGTTAATGAGATCTTCAATGAACTCAACAGGCAATTAATTGGAGGCATGCACCCGACCTATTCCCCCTCTGCCGGCATCCCTTTAAAAATGGTGTTGCATTCTGGAGGTGGCAGGTCGCAGTGCGATAATCAAATCTCACTCACCTCCACACTTACACTCAGTGGGCTTTATATATCTGGCCCATCATATTTATGTATGATCTATATTCATCCCAGTAAACTCCTTCACTTTTCTCCCTACAGGATTTATATATATTATCTTTTCTTCTTATTTGGTTCTGATTAATTTGTTAATTCACTTAGCCCTGCCCTGAGCCTTGCCAATTTGCTTCTTTGTTGACCTGAATGCCTGTCTGTTGCAGCAATGATGACTCCCATTGTGATTTTGCCTCCTCTGAACTGATGAGTTCCTGACAGAGTGCGACCCGTGCAATGTTTGGAAAATTTCATTGCACCAGAGAAACAGGGCTAATTGTTCATTTAATTACCTGAATTGACTTCCTGCTGCTGCCAGGAGGTTAGTTGTTGCCACTGTGAGCCCGCCTCCAGTAAAAGTACATGGAGGCGGTATCACGTCGGGAAGCCGCTTTGACGCTTCTCTTTCAGAATTTCTGCGATCCCGCCCCCGCCTCCTCAGGGCTGGGAAAATTCCGGTGAATGTGACTGATGTGCTTTACAATCAATTTGAAAGCTTCTACTAAGTGCCTCCCTAGCAAAAGGAATATGTGGTGTTTTTGGCTGGTGCTACTGTGTGCTCATGAGAAGATCTTTGGATCGAGGTGGTGCTTGACCTTTGTCTAGGGGAGCGAGATGACCCAGTTACAAGCTCTACTACTTTTGTAGTTGTGGTGTAGCCCAGCCTGCCCACATTCTGGTACATTTGCAATTATCAGAAGAGAGTAGCATGAAAGTCCAGATTGTCTTCCTGGAGCCAACATCATAATCCTTTCTCATTCCACATATGCTCCTACTATTGGGCACTGTCTTCCCATGCCTACTCAACTGCACAACAGTGGGCTTGACGACAGCAATGAGATTTTAATGCCGTTTAATTGGCTCTTTACTCCCCAACCTGTCCAAGGTGCAAGAAGATAAAATCAAAGTTCCAGTTCATCCATAGCCTATGCAGTTTTTATTTTAAACTGTGCTTTCCTTTGTTTCCCCTATGACTGGATTAGAAAATAAATAAGTTCATCAGCCCAAAGTGTTTCCTCCCAGCACTCTATTGACATTTTCACGATGTCAAGAATGTTGACCTCTGGCCCACAGCCTGTGTTCCTGTCAATCACAATACCAGGATTTGGAGGTAAAAAGAAGAGGTCAGCAGAATTTGGTGTTCCCTGAAAGTGGCAATGCAAAAAGATCAATGGAGCTCCTAAAAGTTGGTCTTTTTTGTATTTTTATTTTTAATTTTGATTTCTAATATCCTATGGTGCTGTTTTTTGTCCCTTTACTTTTCTGAATTTCTTTTTGAATTCTTTTTAACTTTTCATTTTGTTTTCTTTTACTATCAAAATATATAGGGAATGTTTAGATGAAAACAAAATAACCAGAATAATGTCTGGACAATCACCAGAAAGCCAACAGAACAGGGAAAACATTTTTAGAAAGGAGAAATGAATAGAGCCTCTTACAACACAAACATTGAACCCAGGTCAGTCAGAAGCAAGGCATCCAACTACAAACTTGTTTTGTGCTGGTGGACAACCCACATGAAAGTTAATGATTGCGGCTATTCTTAAAGTGTCCAATGCAGTGTTTTATGATTGATATGGTGGATAGAGTAAATAAGGAGAAACTATTTCCAGTGGTGACATAAGGAAACATTTTTTTACATGGTGAGTTGTTGTGATCTGGAATGCACTGCCTGAAAGGGTGCTGGAAACAGATTCAATAGTAACTTTCAAAAGGGAATTGGATAAATACTTTAAAGGAAAAAATTTACCGGGCTACGGCAAAAGAGGAGGCGACTGGAACTATTTGGATAGTTCTACCAAAGAGCTGACACAACCACAATGGGCCGAATGGCTTCTTTCAGTGCTGTGACATTCTATAATTCTATTCTACAAGATGAAAGAAGCATTGTAGGGAGATCAGCAAGTAGCAGAGCAGCACTGCCCACACCCATCATTATGCAGCCACAGTGTGTCTGGACCAGGATAATCAGGTTGCATGGCAAAGCAGTGGCACGATTGTCTTCAACAGGTGTGTAGGACACAGTAGCCCCTATGAAGACTTCGCCGAGGAGCTGGGCATCCAATGGCTGCGCCTCTCCAACAATATCACTGGGCATCTCTGCCAACTTTATCATGACGCTCTGCTGCCTTGGTCCACTGTCACAGCTGCAACACTCAACTTTTACAGCTCCGGATGCTTCCTGGTTGCCACAGGGCATCTATGTAACATTAGCCACAAATCTCATGATAGTTTGTATTGTGCAGGTGATGGATGCCCTCTTTCATAAAGCAGGCAAATTCTTCCATGTGGGCACTATCCTCAGACAGGACCAAGGACAGCTGGATTCTCCAGGGTGCAGGGTACCATTCTAGTGCCAACTGAGCAGCCACTGACACTTGTGAATAGGAAGGAGTACCATTCCCAGGATGTCCAGCTCAGCTGTAGTGCAATCTAGGTGAATTCTACCTTGTTATTGCAAGGAGCAAGAGAAAGCACTTCTTGTAGGGCATCTTCATCAACTGGTCAGCCGAAATTAAGAACATGGGAAATAGGAGCAGGAGTAGGTAATTTAGCCCCTCAAGCCTGGTCTGACATTCAATAAGTTCAGGGTTGATCTTCTTACCTAAGTTACACTATCCCACACTGTTCCCATATCCTTTAATCCCTTAGTATCCAAAAATCTATCAGTCTCTGGTTTGATTATACTCAATGGCTTGGCATGCACAGCTCTCTGGGGTACAGAATTCCAAAGATTAACAACTGTTTCTCAGTGAAGAAATTTCTCCTCATCTCCGTCCTAAATGGCTGATCCTTTATTTGAGGCTATGATCTCTAGTTCGCATATCCCAAACCAAGAGAAACATTCTCTTCTCATCTACCCTGTCAAGTCCCTTAAGAATTTTGTATGTTTCAATTAGGTCACCTCTCATTCTTCTAAACTCTTGGGAATATAAGCCTAATCTGCTCAATCTCTCCTCATTGGACAATCACCTCATTGCAGGAATCAGTCTAATGAACCTTTATTGCATTCCCTCTGGGGCAAGTATAGAGTCATAGAGTTATAGAACGTAGGTGAGCACCTGGAAACAATCATTATTACGGAAGAGGTAGTGTTGGGCAAGCTAATGGAGCTAAGGATTGATAAGTCTCCTGGCCCTGATGGAATGCATCCCAGGGTACTAAAAGAGATGGCGGGAGAAATAGCAGGTGCACTGGCGGTAATTTTCCAAAATTCGCTGGACTCTGGGGTAGGCCCAGCAGATTGGAAAACAGCAGATGTGACGCCACTGTTTAAAAAGGGAGGTAGACAAAAGATGGGGAATTATAGACCGGTTAGCTTAACCTCTGTAGTGGGGAAGATGCTTGAGTCTATTATCAAGGAAGAAATAGCAGGGCATCTCGATAGAAATTGTCCCGTTGGGCAGACGCAGCATGGGTTCATGAAGGGCAGGTCATGCTTGACAAATCTTTTGGAATTCTATGATGACATTACGAGCAAGGTGGACAATGGGGACCCAGTGGATGTGGTGTACCTAGATTTCCAAAAGGCCTTCGACAAGGTGCCGCACAAGAGGCTGCTGCATATGATAAGGATGTATGGCGTTAGGGGTAAAGTATTAGCATGGATAGAGGATTGGTTGACTAACAGGAAGCAGAGAATGGGGATAAATGAGTGCTATTCTGGTTGGCAATCAGTCACTAGTGGTGTGCCTCAGGGATCGGTGTTGGGACCGCAATTATTTACAATTTATATAGATGATTTGGAGTTGGGGACCACGTGTAGGGTGTCAAAGTTTGCAGATGACACTAAGATGAGTGGCAGAGCAAAGTGTGCAAATGACTGTGAAACTTTGCAGAGGAACATAGATACATTGAGTGAGTGGGCAAAGGTCTGGCAGATGGAATACAATGTTAATAAATGTGAAGTCATTCATTTCGGTAGGAGTAACAGTAAAAAGGATTATTACTTGAATGGTAAAAAGTTGCAGCATGCTGCTATGCAGAGGGACCTGGGTGTCCTTGTGCATGAATCGCAGAAGGTTGGTCTGCAGGTACAGCAAGTAATTAGGAAGGCAAATGGAATTTTGTCCTTCATTGCTAAAGGGATTGAGTTTAAAAGCAGAGAGGTTATGTTGCAGCTGTATAGGGTACTGGTGAGGCCGCACCTGGAGTACTGTGTGCAGTTTTGGTCTCCTTACTTGAGAAAGGATGTACTGGCACTGGAGAGGGTGCAGAGGAGGTTTACTAGGTTGATTCCGGAGTTGAGGGGGTTGGCTTATGAGGAGAGACTGAGTAGATTGGGATTATATTCATTGGAATTCAGAAGAATGAGGGGGGATCTTATAGAAACATATAAAATTATGAAGGGAATAGATAAGATACAAGTAGAGAGGATGTTTCCACTGGCAGGTGAAGCTAGGACAAGAGGGCATAGCCTCAAGATTAGAGGGAGCAGATTTAGGACTGAATTAAGAAGGAACTTCTTCACCCAGAGGGTTGTTAATCTATGGAATTCCTTGCCCAGTGAAGTAGTTGACGCTTCTTCAGTAAACGTTTTTAAAGCTGAGGTAGATATCTTTTTGAACAATAGAGGAATTAAGGAATACGGTGAGAGCGCGGGTAAGTGGATCTGAGTCCACAAAAATATCAGCTATGATCTTATTGAATGGCGGAGCAGGCTCGAGGGGCCGGACGGCCTACTCCTGCTCCTAGTTCTTATGATCTTATGATCTTATACAGCACAGAAACAGGCCCTTCGGCCCATCGTGTCTGTGCTGGCCATCAAGTACCTAACTATTCTAATCCCATTTTCCAGCACTTGACCTGTAGCCTTGTCTGCTATGGTGTTTCAAGTGCTCATCTAAAAACTTCTTAAATGTTGTGAGGGTTCCTGCCTCTACCACCTCTTCAGGCAGTGCAATCCAGATTCCAACCACCCTCTGTGTGAAAACATTTTTCCTCAAATCCACTCTAAACCTCCTGCCCCTTACCTTAAATCTATGCCCCCTGGTTATTGACCCCTCCACTAAGGGAAAAAGTTTCTTCCTACCTAACCTATCAATGTCCCTTATAATTTTGTATACCTCAATCATATCTCCCCTCAGCCTTCTCTGCTCTAAGGAAAACAACCCCAGCCTATCCAGTCTCTCTTCATAGCTGAAATGCTCCAGCCCAAGCATCATCTTGGTGAATCTCCTCTGCACCCTCTCCAGTGCAATCACATCCTTCCTATAGTGTGGTGCCCAGAACTGTACACAGTACTCCAGCTGTGGCCTAACTAGCGTTTTATACAGCTCCATCATAACCTCCCTGCTCATATTCAATGCCCTAGCTAATAAAGGCAAGTATCCCATATGCTTTCCTAACCACCTTATCTACCAGTGCTGCTGCCTTCAGTGATCCATGGATAAGTACACCAAGGTCCCTTTGACCCTCTGTACTTCCTAGGGTCCTACCATTCATTGTATATTCCTTTGCCTTGTTGATCCTCCCTAAATGCATCACCTCACACTTCTTTCCTGAGGCAAGGAAACCAAAACTATACGCATTACTCCATATATGGTCTTAGCAGGGTGCAATACAATTACAGAAAAATCTTTTACTCTTATAGTTCAATCCCTTTTTAATAAAGGCTAACATACTATTTACTTTCCTAATTGCTTGCTGTACCTGCATGCTAACTTTGTGATTTTGTGTATAAGGGCACCTGCGTCCCTCTGAACACCAACATTTTCCAGTCTCTCATTTTTTCAAAAAAATACTCTGCTTTTCTATTTTTTCTACCAAAGTGGTTAACTTCACATTTCTCCACATTATATTCCATCTGCCACCTTCTTACCCACTCATTTAACCTATCTAAATCCCTTTACAGCCTCTTTGTGACCTCCTCACAGTTTATTTTTGCACCTAACTTTGTATCATCAGCAAACTTGGATATGTTACGTTCAGTCCCCTCATCTAAGTCATACTTATAGATTTTAAATAGCTGAGACCCAAGCACTAATCCTTGCGGCACCCTGCCCGCCAGCCCGAAAATGACCTGTTTAGTCCTACTCTGTTTTCTGTCTGCTAACCAATCCTTAATCCATGCTAATATATTACCACTAATGCCATGAGCCTTAATTTTTTGTAATAACCTGTTATGCTGCACCCAAACTACATCTTGATTTTCCAATTTAAGATCCATTCTCTCTACTATCTTTACTTGATCCTTTATTATCAGTGCAATCCCTCCTCATTTTCCATTTTGCCTATCTCTTCTAAAAGTCAACTATCCTGAAATATTTAATTCCCGATCTTGGTCACTCTGCAACTACGTCTCCATGACAGGTATTAGATCAAACCTGTTAATTTTTATCTATGCTATTAATATGCTTTGCATATTCAAATATAGTGCCTTTAACAAATGTCATCTCTCAGCCTTACCTGATTCCACTCACCCTAACAGATGACACCACAACAAACTACTTTAGCCTAGTAGGACTTTGCCATGAACCATCATCTGTGAAAAAGTCCACACAAGCACAAGATAACTGCCTATTGTATTCCAGCCAAAGAAGCTGCACACTGTGCTTCCATTGAGCTGAAGGCCCTGACTGGTCACTTGCTGACTCTCATTTGGGGCTCTGCTGCAGACTTCAATGCAGCTGCCACTTGTTGCATTGTTCTATGTAAGGAAGAGAAAGCTTCTGAGATGTTATCACAAAGGAGAGATGTAGACTTGATAGCCACACCTGTTAATTATCACACATCCTGGGAGATTGTCCTCACAGCCTGCACAGCAGTTTGATATTCCTCCAACATGCTACTTTTGAAGTCAGTACCCATGAATTCTGACAGCCCTAAAGTCAATGGCCACCTTCTCAACAGCTGCCATGAGGAAGATGGCACATTCTCATTCACCTCAGACTACCCTGTTCTCAGTGACTGAGCTGGTGGCAATTTCTCACTGTCACTATTTAAATCTCCTCAGGGAAAAGCTTCTGAGCTGCTGCCTGGGAGAGGAAAAGCCAGTGATCCACGTTGCCATCTGGGCGAGAGTCGGGCCAGAGATGCATGGGACAGCCTGTTACCAAGGCTTGTTGATCTCCTCTTTCATCTCAAAATGCACTAGGCCAAAGGATGGGCCTAGGTCCTCATCCTCCTTTTCATCCTGCTGCCCTATTCCTGTAGTGAACTGCAACAATTGTTTATCCCTGTCTGGCGCAAAAGTAAAACGGGAAAGGTAGCCAAACCATGGCTTACAAGGGAAATTAGAGATAGCATTAGATCCAAGGAAGAGGCATATAAATTTGCCAGGAAAAACAACAGACCTGAGGATTGGGAGCAGTTTAGAATTCAGCAAAGGAGGACCAAGGCATTGATTAAGAAGGGGAAAATAGAGTACGAGAGAAAGCTTGCGGGGAACATAAAAACTGACTGTAAAGGTTTCTATAGGTATGTGAAGAGAAAAAGATTGGTGAAGACAAATGTAGGTCCCTTACAGTCAGAAACAGGGGAATTTATTATGGGGAATAAAGAAATAGCTGACCAACTAAATGCATACTTTGGTTCTGTCTTCACAAAGGAGGACACAAATATCATGAAATGTTGGGGAACACAGGGCTTAGTGAGAGAGAGGAACTGAAAGAAATCAATATTAGTAGAGAAATGGTGTTGGGGATATTGATGGGATTGAAGGCCGATAAATCCCCAGTGCCTGATGGTATGCATCCCAGAGTACTTAAGGAAGTGACTCTAGAAATAATGGATGTATTGGTAGTCATCTTCCAAAATTCGATAGACTCTGGAACAGTTCCGACAGATTGGAGGGTAGCTAATGTAACCCCACTATTTAAAAAGATGGTAGAGAGAAAGCAGGGAATTATAGACCAGTCAGCCTGACGTCGGTAGTGGGAAAAATTCTAGAGTCCATTATCAAAGATTTTATAGCAGAGCACTTAGAGAACAGTGGTAGAATCGGACAGTGTCAGCTTGGATTTACGAACGGGAAATCATGTTTGACAAATCTACTAGAATTCTTCGAGAATGAGGGGGAGCCAGTGGATGTGGTTTATTTGGACTTTCAGAAGGCTTTCGACAAAGTCCCACATAAGAGATTAGCATGTAAAATTTAAGTGCATGGGATTGGGGGTAGCGTATTGCGAAGGATAGAAAATTGGTTGGTGGACAGGAAACAAAGAGTAGGGATAAACGGGTCTTTTTCCGAATGGCAGGCAGTGACTAGTGGCGTTCCACAGGGATCGGTGCTAGGACCCCAGCTATTCACAATATACATTAATGATTTAGATGAGGGAACTAAATGTAATATCTCCAAATTTGCAGATGACACAAAACTGGGTGGGAGGGTGAGTTGTGAGGAGAATGCAGAGAGGTTTCAGGGTGATTTGGACAAGTTGAGTGAGTGGGCAAATGCATGGCAGATGCAGTATAATGTGGATAAATGTGAGGTTATCCACTTTGGTAGCAAAACAGGAAGGCAGATTATTATCTGAATGGCTATAAACTGAGAGAGGGGAATATGCAACGAGACCTCGGTGATCTCATACACCAGTCCCTAAACATAAGCATGCAGGTGCAACAGGCGGTAAAAAAGGCAAATGGTATGTTGGCCTTCATAGCGAGATGATTCAAGTACAGGAGCAGGGATGTCTTGCTGCAGTTATACAGGGCCTTGGTGAGGCCATACCTGGAATATTGTGTGTAGTTTTGGTCTCCTTATCTGAGGAAGGATGTTCTTGCTATAGAGGGAGTGCAGCGAAGGTTTACCAGATTGATTCCTGGGATGGTGGGACTGATGTAAGAGTAGAGATTGAGTCAGTTAGGGTTATATTTGCTGGAGTTCAAAGAGTGAGGGGGGATCTCACAGAAACCTATCAAATTCTAACAGGACTTGACAGGGTAGATGCAGGAAGGATGTTCCCAATGTTGGGAGAGTCCAGATCTAGGGATCATAGTCTAAGGATACGGGGTAAACCTTTCAGGACTGAGATGAGGAGAGATTTCTTCACCCAGGGAGTGGTGAGCCTGTGGAATTCGCGACCACAGAAAGCAGTTGAGGCCAAAACATTGTATGTTTTCAAGAAGGAGTTAGATATCGCTCTTGGGTCTAAAGGGATCAAAGAGCTTAAAGCCGTGGTTTGCCCCTCTTGCTGCTTGTGGGAATCCAGGAACATTTCCAGTCCCCGGGACCAGCATGTGTGCAGGATGTGTGTCCAGCTGCAGCTCCTGGAAACTCGGGTTTCAGAGCTGGAACGGCGGCTGGAAACACTGTGGAGCATCCGTGAGTCTGAGAGCATCGTGGATAGCACGTATAGAGAGGTGGTCACATTGCAGCTGAAGGGACTTGAGGAAGGAAGGGAATGGGTGACCACCAGGCAGTCCAAGAGAATCAGGCAGGTAGTTCAGGAGTCCCTTGAGGTCCCGTTTGCAAATCGGTATTCCATTTTGGAGACTGATCAGGCTGGTTCCTCCAGGGAGTGCAGACAGAGCCAAGCTTCTGGCATCACAAGCAACCTGTCTGCACAGGAAGGGGGAAAGAGAGGAAGAGCAATAGTAATACGGGATTCTAGAGTCAGGGGAATGGATAGGCGCTACTGTGGCTGTCAATGTGACTCCAGGATGGTGTGTTGCCTCCCTGGTGCCAGGGTCCGGGATGTCACTGAACGGCTGCAGGGCATCCTGAAGGGGGAGGGTGATAAGGCAGAGGTCATGGTACATGTTGGTACCAATGACATAGGTAGAAAGAGGGATGAGGTCTTGCATCAAGAATTCAGGGAGTTAGGCAGCAGACTAAAAAGCAGGACCTCTCGGGTTGTAATCTCTGGATTACTCCCAGTGCCACGTGCAAGCGAGTATAGAAATAGGAGAATAGCACAGATGAATGTGTGGCTTAAGAGTTGGTGCAGGAGGGAGGGTTTTAGATTCCTGGACCACTGGGACCGTTTCTGGGGAAGGTGCGACCTGTACAAGCGGGACGGTCTACATCTGAACCAGAGGGGGACTAACATCATTGCTGGCGGGTTTGCTAGTCCTGTTGGGAGGAGTTTAAACTAATTTGGCAGGGAGAGGGGACACAGACTCCTAGCAGAATAGGGACACAGCTAAACACAGGGAAGCAAACAAGTCAGAGGCAATACAGTGGAAGTAAGTTTCAAGGGAGTAAGACCAGGATGGATGGCCTCTACTTTAATGCCAGGAGTATTACAGGTAAAACGGATGAGTTAAGGGCAAGGATTGACACGTGGAATTGTGGTATAGTAGCCATCACGGAATATAGAATCTTCAGGCGAGACAGAGGAGGCGGTAAAAGAGGAGGGGGCATTGCAATATTAGTTCAGGAGTCAATTACTGCAGTAAGGAGAGATGATATCTTGGAGGAGGCATCAAATGAAGCTTTATGGCTAGAGTTTAGGAATAAAAAAGGGACAGCCACATTGCTAGGTGTTTATTATAGACCCCCAGATAGTCAGTGGGAAATTGAGGAGCAAATATGTGCGCAATTCACAGAGGTGTGTAAAAATAATAATAGGGTAATTATATTAGGTGATTTTGACTTTCCCAACATTAATTGGAATAGTCATCATGTTAAGGGCTTAGATGGAGTGGAGTTTTTAAAATGTATACTGGAGAACTTTTTAGCTCAATATGTAGAGGATCCAACAAGGGAGGGTGTAGTGCTGGACCTAATTCAGGGGAATGAAGCCGGACAGGTGGTTGATGTGTTGGTGGGGGAGCATTTTGGTGATAGTGACCACAACATGGTACAATTTAAGCTTGTTATGGAGAAAGAAATAGACAAGTTGCAAAAAAAAAAGGTTTTGGATTGGGGGAGAGCGAATTTTAGTAAAATAAGGCAGGATCTGGCCAAGATAGACTGGAAAGAGTTACTTGTCGGGAAATCTACAGAAGAGCAGTGGGGGGCATTCAAAAAGGAAATGGGGAGGGTACAGGCCCAACATGTTCCCTCTAGGGTAATAGGTAGGAGCAACAAGCCCAGAGAACCATGGATGACCAGAAACATTCAGGGTACGATGAGTATGAAAAGAGAGGCTTTTAGCAAATACAAAGAGAGCAACTCAATGGAAGCATTAGTGGAGTGCAGAAAGTGTAGGATGGAGCTTAAGAAAGCAATTAGGAGAGCAAAGAGGGGACATGAGAAAGCTCTGGCTGGTAAAAGTAGGGAAAATCCCAAGATATTCTATAAGTATATCAATGGAAAGAGGATAACCACGGAAAGAATAGGACCCATTAGGGACCAAGGAGGAAATCTGTGGGTGGAGCCAGAGCACATTGGTAGGGTGTTGAATGAATACTTCACATGTGTCTTCACCCAAGAGGACATTGGTAGGGTGTTGAATGAATACTTCACATCTGTCTTCACCCAAGAGAATGAGGAAGCAGATATGGAACTCAGAGAGAGAGACTGAGATGTTCTTGAGCAAATTGTCATAGAGAGTGACAAGGTATTGGAGATTTTGGCAGGCTTAAAAGTGGACAAATCTCCAGGTCTGGACGATTTGTGTCGCAGGATGCTGTGGGAGGCGAGGGTGGAGATTGCAGGGGCTCTGACCCAAATTTTTAATTCCTCTCTGGCCACGGGGGAGGTGCCAGAGGACTGGAGAACAGCTAATGTGTTCCCACTATTTAAGAAAGGTTGTAGAGATAAGCCAGGGAACTACAGACCAGTGAGTCTCACGTCAGTGGTAGGGAAACTATTGGAGAAAATTCTGAAGGAGAGAATCTATCTCCACTTGGAGAGGCAAAATTTGATTAGGAATAGTCAACATGGCTTTGTCAGAGGGAGGTCATGCCTAAGAAATTTGATTGAATTTTTTGAGCATGTGACCAGGTGTGTAGATGAGGGTAGTGCAGTTGATGTAGTTTACATGGATTTCAGCAAAGCCTTAGACTAGGTCCTACATGGGAGACTTATCAAGAAAGCAAATGCACATGGGATACAGGGTAACTTGATAAGGTGGATTCAAACTTGGCTTAGCTGTAGGAGACAGAGAGTGATGACAGACGGCTATTTTAGTGACTGGAAGCCAGTGTCCAGTGGCGTACCACAGGGATCTGTGCTGGGTCCCCTATTGTTTGTCATTTATATAAATGACATAGATGACTATGTGGGGGGCAGGATCAGTAAGTTCGCGGATGACACAAAGATTGGCCGAGTGGTTAAAAGTGAGGTTGAGTGTCTTGGGTTACAGGAAGATATAGATGGGATGGTCAAATGGGCGGAAAAATGGCAGATTTAACCATTATTTAACCCTGAAAAGTGTGAGGTGATACACTTTGGAAGGAGTAATGTGACACGGAAGTATTCAATGAATGGCCTGACACTGGGAAGTTCCGAGGAACAAAGGGACCTTGGTGTGTTTGTCCATAGATCTCTGAAGGCAGAAGGGCAGGTTATTAGGGTGGTGAAAAAGGCATATGGGACACTTGCCTTTATCAATCGAGGCATAGATTACAAAAGCAGGGAGGTCATGTTTTAGTTGTACAGAACTTTGGTAAGGCCACAGCTGGAGTACTGTGTGCAATTCTGGTCACCACATTATAGGAAGGATGTGATTGCATTGGAGGGGGTGCAGAGGTGATTCACCAGGATGTTGCCTGGGATGGAACATTTAAGCTATGAAGAGAGGTTGGATAGGCTTGTGTTGTTTTCGCTGGAGCAGAGAAGACTGAGGGGTGACCTGATCGAGGTGTAAAAGATTATGAGGGGCATGGACAGGGTGGATAGGGAGCAGCTGTTCCCCTTAGTTGAAGGGTCAGTTACTAGGGACATAATTTTAAGGTGAGGGGCAGGAGGTTAAAGGGGGATTTTAGGAAGAATTTTTTTTACCCAGAGGGTGGTGACGGTCTGGAATGCACTGCCTGGGAGGGTGGTAGAGGCGGGTTGCCTCACATCCTTTAAAAAGTACCTGGATGAGCACTTGGCACGTCATAACATTCAAGGCTATAGGCCAACTGCTGGAAAATGGGATTAGGTAGACAGGTCAGGTGTCTTTAATGCATCGGTGCAGACTCGATGGGCCGAACGGCCTCTTCTGCGCTGTATTATTCTGTGATTCTGTGGTATAGGGCGAATGCGGGAACAGGCTACTGAGTTGGATGATCAGCCATGATCATAATGAATGGCGGAGCAGGCTCGAAGGGCCGAATGGCCTACTCCTGCTCCTGTTTTCTATGTTTCTATCTCAGGTGTGGGTGTGGCATAGTCTGTCACCATGAAGGCCATGGCCTTCTACTCATGGGACTGAGAGGATGCACTGTTGGATCCCCTACACTGCCTTGCATTGTGCACCAGCTTCTCCTTCGATGACATAAGTAAATAAGTGTCAGGCTGGCAATGGAAAGTGTGGGGCAGGGCTAATGAGAGAGGTGAAGTGAGAGATTTAAAGATGTGAAGACATTGGAAAGAGGTATTAGGAGGTTTGTTTATTGCAATTACTATGTGTTTGGGAAGTGCGTAGCCATAGTGCAGAATAGGGATTTAGTAGCTGCCCTTAACAAGAGTGCAATGTGAAGGGTTAGCTGTTTGAGTGTTGATTTAAGAGGGTGAGTGTCCATGGTCAGAAAGCAAGAAAGGAAAACCACTGGAGTGCCTTACTTTGCCATATCTGGTGGATCATTAAAGTTTTCCTGCACTGCTGTGCTGTCCTGGGAGGAAGTTGCCAGCACCAGTTCCCTCCAGGCGGCATGTCTTACTGCACTGCCACACTTGTAGGACTATGGTTCCAGAAGGCTCCAGCCTTTGCAAGAGGACATCAAGGTTCTCCTCTAAAAACTTCACCGTTCTCCTTCTCCAACCTCTTCAGTTTGCCCACTGGGGATCAGTACCATTTGCATTGACATGTTGTTGTTGCCAACATAGAATAAAGATATGAGTTAGAGATGCCGTGGAGCGTTTTGAGCAAAATTGAGAGAAAGCAAAAATAAAAACAGAAAATGCTTGAAAAACTCAGCAGGTCTGGCAGCATCTGTGGAGAGAGAAACAGAGTTAACGTTTCAGGTCTGTGACCTTTCATCAGAACTGAGAAAAATTAGAAATGTAATAGGTCTTGAGCAAGTGAACAGGGGGGATGGAGGGAAGAACAAAAGGGAATGTCTGTGATAGGGTGGAGGGCAGGAGAGATTAAACGACAAAAAAGTTTCATAGTACAAAGCCAAAGGGAGTGGCAATGGGACAAGTAAAGAAACAAATGATGTGTCTAGATGAGGTGTGAATGGCGGGATAATAGCCATCCGAACACAAAGTTAGGGCCCAGATATTGGAAACTGTTGAACTTGCGGAGGGCATTGAAAGAACCATGGATGTAAGTAGGAATAAACTGGACAAAGGGACAAAAAACAGATTCGAGATAGGAAGAAATCAGTTTAATGGGGCATGAAGAGGCTGAAATGATGGGTCTACCAGGACAATCCTGTTTGTGGATTTTGGGAAGAAGGCAGAAGCAGGCTGTACGGGGTTGGGGTCTATGAGGTTAGAAGCTGTGGAAGGAAGGTCTCCAGAGGGGATGAGGTCAGTGACAGTCCTAGATACAATGGCTTGATATTCAGTGGAGGGGTCATGGTCCGGGGGAGGTAGCAGGAAATCAAACACCTACCCTTTTACCTCTTCCCTTCTCACCATCCAGGGCCCCAAACATGCCTTCCAAGTGAAACGGTGATTTACTTGTGCTTCTTTCAATTTAGTATACTGTATTTGCTGCTCACAAAGTGGTCTCCTCTACATTGGAGAAACCAAATGCGGACTGGGTGACCACTTTGTGGAACACCTCCGTTCAGTCTGCAAGCATGACTCCATCTTGCTCCCGTTCTGACCTTTCTGTCCTTGGCCTACAACACTGTTCCAAGGAAGCTCAACACAAGCTCGAGGAACAGCACTTCATCTTTCGACTGGGCACTTTACAGCCTTCCGGACTCAACATTGAATTCAACAATTTTAGATCATAACCTCTGCCCCCATTTTGTTACTTGCTTTTTTGCTGGTTCTTTTTTTCTCTCTGGTTCCTTTCTTAATCTCTTTACTTTGAACTCAGATGGCTGCTATCCTGCCATTCATACCTCCTCATGTTTTGTTTGATACATGTTTTGTTTCTTTACTTGTCCCATTACCACTACTTTTGGCTTTCTACCATGAAACCTTTGTCATTTGATCTCTCCTGCCCTTCACCCTTTCACAGACATTCCCTTTTGTTCTTCTCCACCCGCCCCCCACCCCTCCTCCATTTCACTTGCTCAAAACCTATTACATTTCTAATTTTTCTCAGTTCCGATGAAAGGTCACAGACCTGAAATGTTAACAGCATTTCTCTCTCCACAGATGCTGCCTGACCTGCTGAGTATTTCCAGCACTTTCTGTTTTTATTTCAGATTTCCAGCATCCACAGTATTTTGCTTGAGAGAGAAAACAGTTGCTACAACCTTACCTGTCAGTGTCCATGGTAGTACTGAAGAAAAGAGATTGTAGAGTACTATAAAACAGTTACACTATTATGACACTCAAATTTACCAGGGGTTTAGCAGCTTACACAAGTGAATTATTCCAGGACTAACATCTGCTCATAGGTAAATGAATTTATCCAGGAAATGTCCATGCAGTTTCCCATGAATGGTGTTATTTTCTGGTACTATAATGTAAGAAATTAAAATGTGCTAGGAAAAGAAAGAAAGAAAGAAAGACTTGCATTTATATAGCGCTGTTCACAACCACCAGGCATCCCAAAGCGCTTTAAAGCCAATGAAGTACTCTTGAAGTGTAGTCATTGTTGTAATGTTGGAAATGTGGCAGCCAGTTTGCACACAGTAAGCTCCCACAAACAGTAATGTGATAATAACAAGATAATCTGTTTTTGTGATGTTGATTGAGGGATAAATACTGGCCAGGACTCCGGGGATAAACTCTACTCTTCTTCGAAACAGTGCAATGGGGTCCTTTACATCCACCTGACAGGGCAAACAAGTGCTCAGTTTAATGTCTCATCCAAATTCAGCAGCCCCGACACAGCAGTACTCCCTCAGTACTGCACCAGAGTGTCAACCTTGATTTTTGTGCTTAAGTTCTGGATTAGGACTTGAACCTCATAACTCAGAAGCAAGAGTGCTACCAACTGAAGATTGAGGAAAATCAAGTCCTATGGATTGAAGTCCCATATTAGAACCTGATTGTATAGTTTAGGCTGACACTTCAGCGTTCTATTGCCAGAGGTGCTGTCATTTGGCTGAGATGTTAAACCAAAGCCTTGTGTGCCTGCTCAAGTAGACAAAAAGCCCATTAGCACTTTTTGGAAGAAGAGCATGGAGCTTTCTGAGATACCTCAATCAGTCTGATTTAAATATGCAGCCATTAATGTCTCAGTTATAAGGAGTAAGTATGTGTTCAGTTCTGTTCTACGGTGGCAGCTTAGCTTGTACACAGAATAGCCTCAATAGTCACATGCTGTGAAGTTCCTGAAAACTTTGGCATTTTTGGGGTTTTAAATTGATAACATCTGTAATTCTTTAGGTTAATGTTTTACTTTGTTCTGTGGAAAGAAAGCAACTGAGTGGCTGGGACTGCTGGCACTGCACTAAGGAGGTTTGGGGCTGGCTAGATTCCTGGAACAGCCCCACAGGACTGTTCCAAGCCCCTGCTGAAAATCTGGCATACTGGTTTCTGAGGTAGGTTCATGTTGTAGCAAATGCAATATTCCTTGGAGCACTGACCTTGGTAAAAATGCTTTTTAAAAGAATGAAAACCTATTTTAGTTAAAGTATGCAAACTTTTATCAAAACAATCACTGTATTTTCAAACCTAGTGACATATCTTCTAAAATAATTTCTAGGTTGAAAATGCTCTTTAAACATTTTTAAAGAAAGTTTGCAGAACAAATAGCAGTTTATGGCTGGGATTTTGTGAGGCCACCTTAGGTAGAGTCGGAGGCGGGGAGGGCACAGAATATCGCAACGGATGGCGGGGGCGGGGACAGGTTGCGGGGTGCAAGACATGTCGCCTCGCCATCGCCCAGCAATTTTCCCGGGGGTGGAATAGGACAACAACAGCCTTCCTACCCAGAGGCCAATTGAGGCCCTTAAGTGGCCTATTAACAGTTAATTAAAGGCCTCTTCCCACCGCTGCTGGGAACTTACCAGTGGCCGTGGGGGGAGGGGTCCATCGCCATCCAGGGAGGACGTCTTGTAAAACGAGGCACCTCTCTGCGGGCTTGTGGGGGTGGTCCCTCCTTTGTGGGCAATTTGTGACCACGGAAGAGCCCCACCAGGAATAATTTTAATCCCCGGGATCCCCCTCCACCTGGACTGCACGACCACCCCCCCACCGCTTCATTGCTGGGACCTTCCGGTTTGGCCCCGTCGACCCTGCCTCACCCACCTATGATTGGGGTCCCACACTGGGCCTGGGTCCGAGGCCTCTGCAGTACCGGCAGTGGCCATCGCTCCTGGTGGCGCTGCCGATACTGCTGAACTGCCGGTTCTCTGATTGGCTGGCAGCACCTGGAGGTGGGATCCCCAGCCCTTTAAAGTTTTTAAAGGGACAGGGATTCCACTTCCTGAAACTTTATTTTAAAAAGACTGGAGGATCGCTCCGGGGGTCACAGAAAGGCAGAGGCGGGGATCCACCCCCCGTCTTTTCAGCCCGGCACCGGGAGTCCTGCCTCCAGCACAAGATCCAGCCCTACGTCATAAAAATGAGGGAAATTGGTATTACATTTGAGGCATTAAATTATATCCAGAACAACCAATCAGCATTGTGGCAATGGCAGGGAATTTTCTCAGAGTTGCTTCCATTCTGCCGCTGTAATGGAAACACTTTATATGCATAAACAGGGTTTCCACAGCACTTCTGCAAAGTTACAGAGGCAAAGCAGAAGCAGCTCCAAGGAAATTCCAGACCATTATCCGAGTTAGTCCTCCAGGAGATTGCTTAGCATTCAGATTTAAGAGTTAAAATAGTCGTACACAGAACATTTCAATCAGATGGACCACAATGGTACATTTCTATGATCCCACTTTAAAATGAATGAGCTAACATCTCCATTAAAGCAGAAGACAGAGGACAAGCAAATGTACACCAGACAAGCAACAGAGCAACAATGGATGCTATTTTCAGATTAGAGTGAGTCAGGACCTTCCAGAATATTTGCCTGAAAATGTACCACACTGTTAACGGATAACTAAATGGAGACACTTTATTTTCAAAGCCACTAAATTTGCAAAAGAGGTAGATGAGAATGAAAAGTAACACTTGCCAAAGTTGCCAAGGGTCAGCAGTTGAATTTTATTCTGTAATGACCTACTCCAATTGCTGGAATTCTTGGAAAAGATAAATTCCATCAGTTGTAATGTCAGAAATTGGTAAGTTATTTGAAAGTTCTAACTTGATTGAGTTCTTTGATAGAATAACAGAGAGGGTTGATGAGGATATGATATTGTGTGTACTTGGATTTTCAAAAGGGATTTGACAAAGTAGCACATAATAGATAGTAAGCAAAATTGAAACCCATGGGGTTAAAGGGGCAGTGGCTGCAGTGATACAAAATTGACGAAAAGTAGGATTCTACAGTTGTTTTCCAGACTGGATGGAAGTGTACAGCGATGTTCCCCAGGGGTCAGTATTAGGACCACAGCTCTATTTAATGACCTGAATTTAGGTATAGCAGGCCTGATTTCAAAGGTTACAGATGATACAAAACTCAAAAATGTAGTAAGAAATGAGGAAGATAGTAATAGACTTCAGGAGGGCATAGACAGACTGGTGAAATAGTCAGACACATGGCAAATAAAATTTAATGCAGAGAAGTGTGAAGTGATATGTTTTTCTTGTAAGAATGAGGAAAGGCAACATGAACTAAATGGTACAATTTTAAAGTGGGTGCAGGTGCAGGGACACCTGGGGTGTACATACATAAATCTTTCACAGTGACAGGACAAGTTTAGAAGGCTGTTTAAAAAAAGCATATGGATCCTTGGCTTTATTAATAAAAGAATATAATACAAAAGCAAAGAAGATATGCCTTTACAAAACCACTCATTAGGTCCCAGCTTGAGTATTGTGTCTAATTCTGGGCACGACATTCGAGGAAGGATATCAAGGCCTTAGAGAAGGTGCAGAAAAGATTTATTAGAACGGTACTGGTGATCAATTACATAGAAACATTGAGAGAACCTGGTATTCTTCTTAGCGAAGAGAAGGTTAAGGGGAAATTTAATAGAGGTGTTCAAAATCATGAAAGGTTTTGATAGGGTAAATATGGAGGAACTGATTCCACTAGCAGCGGGGTCAGTAACCAGAGGACGCAGATTTAAGAAATTGGCAAAAGAACCAGAGGGAAGATGGGGAAACTTTTGTTTAGGTAACATGTTGTTACGCTCCAGAATGCACTGCCTGAAAGGGCGGTAGGAGTAAATTCAATAAAAGCTTTCAAAAGGGATTTGGATAAATACTTGAAGTGAAAAAGTGTGCAGGGCTATAAGGAAAGATCAAGGGAGAGGGATTAATTGGATAGCTCTTCTAAAGAGCCTGCACAGACATGATGGGCTGAATGGCTTTCTTCTATGCTGTATCATTTTATGATTCTATGACACAACTGAGTACACGTGTAAGGTCAATCTTATCCTAAGGCATCCTTAATATTTCGTACAAAATGCCATGATAACTTAACAGTTCCTATTGAATTTGGTCATGTCAATTCCCTGTAATTTTTTTTATTCATTCATGGGATGTGGGCATCACCGGCAAGGCCAGGATTTATTGCCCATACCTAATTACCCCTGAGAAGGTGGTGGTGAACTGGCTTCTTGAACCGTTGCAGTCCATGTGGGGTAGGTGCACCCGCAGTGCTGTTAGGAAAGGAGTTCTAGGATTTTGACCCTGCAACAGTGAAGGAACGTTGATATAGTTCCAAGTCAGGATAGTGTGTGGCTTGGAGAGGAACTTGCAGGTTCCCAAGCATCTGCTGCCCTTATCCGTCTCGATGGTAGAGGTCGCGGGTTTTGAAGATGCTGTCGAAGGAGCCTTGTTGTGTTGCTGCAGTGCATCTTGTAGATGGTACACACTGCTGCCACTGTGCGTCAGTGGTGGAGGGAGTGAATGTTTGTGGATGGGGTGCCAATCAAGCAGGCTGCTTTGTCCTGGATGGTGTCAAGCTTCTTGAGTGTTGTTGGAGCTGCACCTATCCAGGCAAGTGGAAAGTATTCCATTGCACTCCTGACTTGTGCCTTGTAGATGGTGGGCAGGTGTTGGGGAGTCAGGAGGTGGGTTACTCGCCACAGGATTCCTAGCCTCTGACCTGCTCTTGTAGCCACGGTATTTATATGGCTACTCCAGTTCAGTTTCTGATCAATGGTAACCCCCAGGATGTTGGTAGTGGGGGATTCAACGATCATAATGCCATTGAATGTCAAGAGGAGATGGTTAGATTCTCTCTTGTTGGAGATGGTCATTGCCTGGCACTTACGTGGTACGAATTTTACTTGCCACTTATCAGCCCAAGCCTCGATATTGTCCAGGTCTTGTTGCATTTCTACACAGACTGCTTCAGTATATGAGGAGTCACGAATGGTGCTGAACATTGTGCAATCATCAGCGAACATCCCCACTTCTGACCTTATGATTGAAGGAAGGTCATTGATGAAGCAGCTGAAGATGGTTGGGCCTAGGACACTACCCTGAGGAACTCCTGCAGTGATGTTCTGGAGCTGAGATGATTGACCTCCAACAAGCACAACCATCTTCCTTTGCGCTAGGTACGACTCCAACCAGCGGAGAGTTTTGGCCCGGCATTGGACTCCCCTCTCTCCACCGATGCTGCCTGACCTGCTGAGTGTTTACAGCCTTTTCTGTTTTTATCTCTGTAAATAGTTGTTTCATTAGGAACGATTTTCACCAGATAACATCTACGTAATCAAAGATTGGAATAATCTGTGAATATTGCAGCTGTATTAGATTTTGTGAAAGAAATGAAATGAATCTGATGGTTATCCTTGTACTTAAAGGAATTTTATGCTGTAATTTGGTGTCGGTGATAGAATCGCCAACAATCAGCCAATTGGAAACTTATTTCAAGCAAACATTCATACAAAATGGAACAGGACTCCTGTGATTGCATCACTATTACCACTTTGTAAGTGGCTGACCAGACTGTAACGGTGTGAACCCACCTATTTTAATTTAGTTCCTTCAAATATAGTGACAGTTAAGATCAGGCTCACTATGCACAGTGAAAATAAAAGTATATTAAATTACAATTTAAAATAAATATGTAATTCATCAGCATGTTTTAAAATCTAATCTGGAGCCTGAAATTGCAAGTAGGATTTGAAAAATATCTACAGATTAATCTGTTTATTACCTTCAACCTCAATTCATTCCATCTTCGCTGCCTCTGGAGAATCCTTGGCATCAGGTGGCAGGACCGTATCTCCAACACAGAAGTCCTCGAGGCGGCCAACATCCCCAGCTTATACACACTACGGAGTCAGCGGCGCTTGAGATGGCTTGGCCATGTGAGCCGCATGGAAGATGGCAGGATCCCCAAAGACACATTGTACAGCGAGCTCGCCACTGGTATCAGACCCATCGGCCGTCCATGTCTCCGCTTTAAAGACGTCTGCAAACGCGACATGAAATCCTGTGACATTGATCACAAGTCGTGGGAGTCAGTTGCCAGCGTTCGCCAGAGCTGGCGGGCAGCCGTAAAGGCGGGGCTAAAGTGTGGCGAGTCGAAGAGACTTAGCAGTTGGCAGGAAAAAAGACAGAGGCGCAAGGGAAGAGCCAACTACAGCCCTGACAATCAAATTTTTCTGCAGCACCTGCGAAAGAGCCTGTCACTCTAGAATTGGCCTTTATAGCCACTCCAGGCACTGCTCCACACACCACTGACCTCCTCCAGGCGCTTACCCATTGTCGCTCGAGATAAGGAGGCCAAAGAAGAAGACCTTCAACACTATGATTTTCAATTTAGTGTTATCCAAAATTCACATTAGAAGATATTGTATTTAAGATTAGAAATGACCTGCTGAAATTAGCAGATAAGCCTTACATGTTTGTATAACGTTCTGTTGTCCACTCTTTAGAGATGGCAATAACCTATTGAAATATGCCAATTATTGCCCAGGTTAAAATAGCTGCCTAAAAAATGTCATCACATGCTAGGAATTCATCTTCTATCATTACCAGCAGGTCCGAGTACTGTATTAATGGTTCATTTATAGGCATTTCTTACATCCTATGAATTTGATATTAGCCATATTTTATAGGTCCCTAAGAGAATCATTATAAAACACTTCCTTTGTGGTTTGCCCTGAGTATTACACACATTTTCTAACTTACGAAGAGGGTCAAGTGTTACAAATTTTTAGACAGCTAGCTGGCAGTATTAGTCATCTTATTCTTGAAATTCAATTTGCAGAATCTGTGGAGCATGATTCAAAGAGGATAAAGCATCCCTTGCAAATATAAAATCTTGTAGGAAATATGTACAATAAAAGTTATGTACTGAGAGGTCTTCAATTAGTGACTAATATAGTTGTTATTAACAAGGAGAACCCCATCCAAATGACAAGGCACTTCTAGATTTGATGATCATTTATATGGCACATTGCCCATTGTACATGGGCCCAAATGTTAAGACTTAGGTAAATTTAGGAAGTTGAACTGAAATGCGTGCTATGTTTACCCCTTTCATAGCACACACTACATTCGCATGATTTTGTTTCAGGTTCAATATTTTGGTGTACCAGTTCACTGTGACACTTGGTGCTAGGACCTGGCTCTTCTCTTCCAGTTCCACTTCAAAAATAGCCCAAACAAAATGTTGCTTCTAATCAGTAAACTGCTATGCACATTTTTGGCAAATACAACTCATGCACGCAAGCAGGTTGACATATTAACATTGGCATATACACCTTAATACATCCATCCTTCACACATGTATGCATATAGAAACCACACACATGCTTCTCTTACACACACAATTATATATACTGACGCCTTGCATCATCACTGGCATATATGATGGCAGGTGTACCTTATGCACAGAAACACACAATTACAAACTAGTAATTTTCTCAATAAAAAGTGCTTAATTGTTAAAAATATGCTAGAACTAGACAACTGAAAAATATTTTTCTGCTGTAATGTTGGTGATAGTTAGCAGTAATCCATCACCTCTTTAAGGAAGTTTGAAAAACTCACGAGCAAAAACTGTACAATGATGGACCACAGTGGAAATATTTGTTGCACAGAGCAGCAAATTGTTCAGAAGGCATTTTGCTGCACTACTTTTTTAAAAGTAGAATCCAGAAATTGAAAAATGAGCAATAAACATGGGATTACAACAAACAGCGGCTGCAAGAGAAATACGAGATTAATTCCTGCTGACACCAAAGTAACAGATCAATGAAGGTCAGGTGCTGAAGCCAAAACAAATCTGTCCTATTCCTAAAGTTACCAAATTCATCAGCACCAGTTCAAATTCCAGCTGCACCCCCTGTATCCCTCCTTAAAAAAAGTAAAACATCTGTATCTACAATTCCACTGCAAATTCACTTCCTCCTTGCTTTTCTCTTTTAGATTAAACTGGCATTAGTCCCTGTTGAACTTGAGAACTATTTCCACCATTGCCAAAGCAAACATGATTGCAAGTGGTATCAGTAACAATAAAACCCAGAACAGACAACACTGTGACAAAAAGAGCAATATCTGCCTTTATTTCATAAAGGTTTGAAACAATTTCCATGATTAACCCTATCTACCTTCCATTAGCAAATTTCAAAATGAAGGATAGAGTAAGCTGTCTTTGGGAACCATATGGAGATCTGGAAATTAGTCAGGATTGAGGGACTTTGTTATAAGTACAAATTAAATTGTTTATGGTCAAAGCATGTATTAGGAAACCAATCTGTTCGTTAGAATTTGGTTCAGTAATTCTTACTATTGTTTCTTTAATTATGTATGCCTCTTAAGGTCTGATTGCATTAGCCTACAGAGTGAATAAGCACTATGTAGTGCACCCATAGTCCTTAATTGTTGTAGGAGATTCAAACTCCCCTGGATTAATAAGATTTACTCCATCCACATACAACATGTGATCTGGAAGGTCTACCAAGAGACAATCCAAAAGTGATGTCATTTATCAAATTCTATCTGATTTGTCTTTATTTGTTGTATTAATTCAACATTTTGTTGTATAATTTGGTTTCTATGTATTGATTAACCTGTAAATAAATCTGACCAGATTTTTTTTCAGTCTGGCACATTGGTCTGTCATTGTGGTGTTTCCTGCCTTTCAGAAGAGGTAATATAGCATAATTAGAGGTTAATTGTTAAATCTCAGTATACAATCCTAAGATGCAAGGTTCATGTCATAGGCAATTCAGTTTGCTTATGGAAATTGCTTTTTTGCCATAAACCCAAGACAGGTGTTGTGCGAAAAGCCTGAACTGTAACAAGAACCTCTTCTTGTCATAGCACTGCCTACTTTGAGGCCTGATCCTCACAAATCTACTTCCAATGTTACTCTCCCCAACCTATCTCCAGACTTACCTCTCAGAGCAGCTTGAAAGACAACTCTAACTTTCCCCAAAACTGGGCTCATTATGTTAACTGTATAAAATCTGCAATTAAGTTAAACAATATGTATTGGAACCTTTCCGACTAATAAAACAGAGTGGTTTATCATTCTGTAAAACCTTTCCTTCTTGCCTGCTGAAACTAGGTTGAATGTTAAAAATGGCTGTCACATGATGTAGAAAATAATCAGCAGATTTGAACAGAATACCATAGTTTACTACATAAAATGGAAGTCCAAAACTCTACGAAAGAAATAGTGAAAATAGGTATCCAAAAGTAAAAGAGTGCTATCCTTTAAAATGTATTGTAAAAAATAATTAGTTTGGGAAAGCACATTCAAGCATCAAGCTTCATTCTTATGTGGGCCAGCTCCAAGCACTTTGGGTGCATTGCTGCTTTATGTCGTGCATTCCTTATTGGGTAAAAATGATCGTTGATATTATCATACAAGCAACCAAATCTCTGGTTACAATAAAAACCTGATAGCAATTATACTTCAACCAAGCTAATAGAATTTAATGGTTACTATGCACTGCCTGATACAACATACTTTGTAACTAAAATTAGCATTTACATTTACGGGTTGTTTACATCTGTTTCAAATCATAGAATTGTACACATATTTGTCGTAGATGAATTACAGTATGAACTGTCATGCAGGACTACCGGGCAATTTAATATGCATCATGTATGTATGCATCTTCCACAATGAGCCACAGTTTTATTTGACTCAGAAATGATAAAAGTGAGAAGTTTCATATACTGTATTTGCGGTTTCATACATCTGCCTTGAATAACAAGAAAGCAGTTAAATATGTTTCTCAAAAAAAACACATTGATAAATTAGAAAGTAAGTTCTTTAAATTGAAAATACCCTCAGTTAAAATATTTGGTGATGCCTAAAAACGTCGAAAGATTTAAGTGAAGTCAAAAGAAATGTCTTTACCCAGTGGTGAGTCATTGAGATGAATAGTATGGATGCACTTAAGGGGAAGCTAGATAACCATATAGGGAGAAGTGAATAGAGGGTTATGCTGATAGAATAAAATAAGGAAGGATGGGAGGAGGCTTGAGTGGAGTGTAAACATCAGCATGACCTGGCTGAGCCGAATGACCTGTTTCTGTGCTGTATATTCTATGAAATTCTATGTAAGTCTAGGTTTTCCAATGGTTCATGATCCCCATTGCTAGAGTGGAAGAATGGAAATCGTGCTAAGCCATATCAAGAGCACTGACCTTGCTGTTATTTCTGGAGTTAGGCTCATCTGAATATTAAGGATGTACTCCTGTTATTATAAATGCCTCTGACTGGGGGATCTCCAGGTGGGAAATAATATGCTGCTGCAGGATTTAAAGCCTGATCCCATGTCAACATTACAGGGAACTACAATGTTACAGATTGGCCAGAATGCCAAAGACATCATAGGACTGACTCCAAAGTTTTGTTTTGCTGAGTACCCTGGGCACCAACAAACTGATTGCCATCTAAAATTAATAGCTACATAACTAACCTATCACAATGCCCTCTGGTTATGATAAGTTACTAAATTAATACCTTAAAATTGGTGTTGCCATCTCTCCTAACAGATTATACTTGTACACAGAACCTTAAAACCCTTTCCAAGGTGATTTCACTGGAGAAGGAAGATGATGAAGAAGAGTAGGAAGAGTGGGAGGAGGAGAGACAGTCAATCAGGACACGACGATGAGGAGGAAGACAAAGGCCCAGATTTTGCAGTCAGCAGCAAAGGGCAGATCTCATTGTTGACCTCAAAAATAGCTGCCCACAAAGATTTAGCGGGTTCTGTAGCATCAATTTCCCCTATCAGAATGTCAATTTCATTCTGCGGTGCCAGCTGTAGAGGATCTCTGGTATCCAGGAAGATTGAGCAGGCTGAGCAGTCAATCAGGTTGAAGAATTCTCACACAGCAAAAAAATGAAATAAAAAGCACATATCATCCTTCACTTTTTAAACATTTTACAGAGAGCAAAATAAAGATTAGGCCATACACATGGGGTTAAAATAAAAACTGAAATAACAGAAACAAACTTTTAAAATGCATTTTTTAATTATTTTAAAAACCTGTAGAATGTTTATCATGGAATGGAAGGAATAACACTCCAGACTTCTAAAATTTCTTTTTCAGAACCTGAGAGGTTGTTCAGCAGTAATTACGACCTAGTACACCATTAAAAGCTCAGATACACCTCATTCAACAAGACTTAACTTCTTCAATGGTTTTTCAGTGAGAATAGTGTATAGAATGTTGAAGTTCATGTCAAATCACTGATTCTGTGCTGATTGCATCTGCAAAGACTGCAAGGGTGCACCATATAAACAGACAGGGCATGACTGACAGCAAGCTCCAGAAGTTGTTGTCAGCTTTGCACAGTTAGGATGGGGAATACTGACAGTTTCACCATCATTATGTCTGCAAATTCCAGGCAAATGACAGTGATAAGCTAACCCAAATATCCTTCAACAAGCACTGGCTCCATGTTCCTCTGCCCAATCCCTTTGACAGCAACCTCTGCCTCACTTGTTTCCTCATTCCCATGGAGCAGCTGACATACATTCATCCAGGGACAATTAGATAGCGTCATTAAGGATGTGATGCTGGATCATTCACATTCTGAGTGTATCACAGTCCTACAGGCAGTCAAAGGCAATTCCAGTGCTGTCAATGAAATGATAAAAGCAAACTCCAAAAGCTTTTCGAGCTCCAGTAAACAGTAGTGTATTGTTCATTTACGGCCACCGTACATGCTTGGTGTAGCATGTGAAATACGACACTAGAAGGAATCGATAATAAAGTTTCAGGTTCTAGCAGCTATCCATAAGGTGGAGCCGTGTGTCTCTTCCAGAGATTTATAATAGCAAATCCACAATTTGGGATCTTACAAGGGCTACAAGGACAGAATCTGCATTTATTTTCTAGTCAGGTATAATTCACTGTGCTTTCAGTTGTGATCTCCAGATTGTCAAATAAGAGCAGTGTTGGGGTTTGTACACAGCAGGCCTTGTATCTTTGTGCAGCTAATGCAGGACAGCCATTTTGTCTCATACACCAATACAAGGGTAGTTTGGTCTACTTAAACTATAGAGAAGAATTTATTATAATAAAAGCAAAATACTGCAGATGCTGGAAATTTGAAATAAAAACAAAAAGTGCTGGAAATACTCAGCAGGTCTGGAAGAATCTGTGGAAAGAGAAGCAGAGTTAAAGGGCTGAATTTTACGCCGCCCCAGTAGGTCGGATGGTGGCGTGGGGGCGGTGTAAAATTGAGTGGGAGGCTCCGGGAGGCCTGCCCACTCCGATCCCGCCTCCGGCCAAGTTTATGGAGTCGGGCGGGAGGTGGGAAACGGTCCGCCTTCCCAAGGCCAATCAAGGCCCTTAATGGCCACTTAACGGCTGCTTAAGGGCCCTCGCCCACTTCCATGGGTATTTTACTTGTGGCAAGTGGGTGTGCTGGGGAAATGAAAGGCCGCCCAGCGATAGCTGCTGGCCTTTCCACGTCCCGGTGGGGTCATGACAATCAGGCACAGGGTGCCCAATTGAGGGTCGCCCCCACCTCCCAACCCACCCCGGGACCCAAGATGCCCCCCTCGCCCAAAACGACCATTCCAGCATCACCAAGAAAGGACCGATTCCCCTGGTGAGGCATGCCCCTACTTACCTTCCCTCCTGGATCCATGGCTTCGGCTGGGCTGCAGCCCGGCTTTAATTGTCCCTGGGACCCATGAAATGCAGGACAGATTCCCGGGCTAGGCGGAAGCGGGTTCGCCACCAACTTTCACGTCGGTGGTGAATTCCCGTCCGCCTAAGGTAAAATCCAGCCCAAAGTTTCAGGTCAGTGGTCTTTCATCAGAATGGCAAAGGGAAGAATTTATTGCAGGATTGCAGCACCTCATGAAGGGCTGAATTTAGTGGAGCCGGCGGGGCTCCCAGTGCTCGGCCGAAAGGGCAGTGGGAGCCCTACCTTGGCCCTTCGGCACCCCCCAGCTCTATTTAGCGGTGTCCAGGCACTTAACAGCCCGGTGCGGGGGTCCCCATCCCTTTAAAGATGGGAATCCTGCCTCCAAGAGCTGCTGACCAATCAGGGTGCCAGCAGCTCAGTAGTAGGCCCAGCGCTGGAGACCCGGACCAAAGGTACATGAGGCCGCAATGACCCCGGCGATGGGGGTGGGGATGGTGGCCATTGAGTGCAGGTGGGAGGGATTCAGGGATGTGGATTGTTTTCTGATGGAAATCCTCCGTGGGCCACAGATTGCTCACGGAGGAGGGCCCCCACCACCACCACCCCCAAGCCTGCAGGGAGGTTGCCTAATTTTACTGGGTGATCTCCCCATACGGTAGAGGCCCCCCGCCATGGGCTTAATTCCATTGGTGACAGGAAGAGGCCCTTAAGTGGCTGATAATAGGCCTCTTAAGGGCTTCAATTGGCCTCTGGGTGTGAAGGCCATCTTTCGCCTATCACACGGCCAACTAAATTGCAGTGCAATGGGAAGGCAATGGGATCTCTGCCCTATGCCTCCTGTCGCAATTCTATGGGTTCCCCCTCTCCCAGGTACCATTAAATCCAGCCTGAAATGTGTGAATTTGTTTTTTCCACTTGCCAGTGTTACTTTTGATGACATCTGTATGATTGTGCCTGACGAACGCTATCCTGGATGCTGAATCACGCACTATCGCTGCACTGACAATCAAGATGGTGACAGTTATGCCCAACCTATCATATTTTGGCATTCACTTCAAGCGCTCACCTATGTTTTCACATTGGTAGAAATGCCAGTGACAATTTGAAAGCACAATGGTGGGCTTTGGAATCACTGATGAGAATAAGCCTTACTTCTCCACATAGGAGGAGAACAATCAGAAAATATTTCTGAGACACTTATGCCCGCACAAGACGACTACGACTCTGCAAAGATTGCACCAACAACTTATTTCACACTGAAGAAGAATGCAATATACCAAACAATTATTTTCCGATGAAGCAATAAGAAGCAAATGAGACAGCACTTGATGTCACGTGTCGATATCCTACACATGAGGGGAAACGTCAGCCATGCTTAAGCGATTATGTTACAAACTGGTCATGTTCAAACAGGACAATGCAAGCAAATCATTGAAACTCTCATCTACCAAGAAAGGAAGTGATGTAGTGTATTGTTCATATATTGTTCATTTGATATGTAGTGTATTACTCATTTGAGACCACTGTACATGCTTGGTGTAGCATGCACAGTGTGCCACTAGAGGGAGGCGATAAGAAAGTTTCAGTTTACAGCAGCAATCCAGAAGGTAGAAAGTAAAAACTGAAAGTGCTGGAAATACTCAACAGGTCAGGCAGCATCTGTGGAGAGAGAAGCAGAGTTAACGTTTCAGGTCAGTGACCTTTCATCAGAACTGGCAAAGGTTTGAAAAGAATTAGGTTTTAAGCAAGTGAAGGGAGGTTGGGGGGGTTTGATGGGGAAGAGAACAAAGGGGAAGGTGTGTGATAGGGCAGAGGGCAGGAGAGATTAAGTAACAAAGCTGTCCTAGGACAAAGGCAAAGAGTGTGTTAATGCTTATGGTGAAAGACAAAGCATTAGTCCAGAGACAGTGTTAATGGCAAAGTAATGAATAATACTGTCCACATGAAAAAACAGGGACATAGTTAAAAAAAAAAGAAAACTATACAAAAAACCAGTCATGCTCTGAAATTGTTGAACTCAAGGTTGAGTCCGCGAGGCTGTAGAGTGCCTAACTGAAAGATCAGGTGCTGCTCCTCGAGATTGCATTGATGTTCACTGGAACACTGCAGCAGGCCAAGGGCAGAAATATGGGCATGAGAGCAGGGGGGTGTGTTGAAATGTCAAGCAACCGGAAGCTCGGTGTCATGCTTTCAGATTGAGTGAAGGCGTTACGTAAAGCACTCATTCAGTCTGTGTTTGGTCTCCCCAATGTAGAGGTGACGATATTGTGACCATCAAATACAGTATACTAAATTGAAGGAAGTACAAGTTAATCATTGCTTCACCTGGAAGGAGTGTTTGGGGCCTTGGATGGTAAGGAGAGAGGAGGTAAAAGGGCAGGTATTACACCTCCTGCGATTGTACAGGAACTGTTTATATTTCAGAGTTCCAGCATCTGCAGTATTTTGCTTTTATTAATGCAGAAGGTGGTGCTGTGTATTTCTTCCAGAGATTTACAATAGATAGCAGACCCACAATGTGCGATCTTACAGTAATCCATGTACTCTTTAAGCTCAAAGATTCCCTACTTCCACCAATTTCAACAGATCCTGGCAACAGGTATGCCTTAAGATATTTATTGTAAAATGTCTCTGTTGCATTTCAGAAGTAACTTCTTTAATTTTTGTGCATCAATATCACTGAGTCTCATTCAACAACATTCAAAGCTGTTGCACAGGGATCAGTAGGCTCAAAATGTGACCCAAAGCTCAGGTGCATGAATTTTGAGGCAGAAAAATGGGTAGAAATGTCTCCTGCTCCCATTTGAGGGTCAATAAAATGAGTTGTCCCAATTTTAGGCCCCATAAATGCCAAAAACAGCAAGAAATTGTGAGGCCAAAATCTAGGCTGACAATTTTTTTTAGAACATTACAGCGCAGTACAGGCCCTTCGGCCCTCGATGTTGCGCCGACCTGTGAAACCATCTGACCTACACTATTCCATTTTCATCCATATGTCTATCCAATGACCACTTAAATGCCCTTAAAGTTGGCGAGTCTACTACTGTTGCAGGCAGGGCGTTCCACGCCCCTACTACTCTATGAGTAAAGAAACAACCTCTAACATCTGTCCTATATCTATCACCCCTCAACTTAAAGCTATGTCCCCTCGTGTTTGCCATCACCATCCGAGGAAAAAGACTCTCACTATCCACCCTATCTAACCCACTGATTATCTTATATGTCTCTATTAAGTCACCTCTCCTCCTCCTTCTCTCCAACGAAAACAACCTCAAGTCCCTCAGCCTTTCCTCGTAAGACCCTCCCTCCATACCAGGCAACATCCTAGTAAATCTCCTCTGCACCCTTTCCAAAGCTTCCACATCCTTCCTATAATGCGGTGACCAGAACTGCACGCAATACCCCAGGTGCGGCCTCACCAGAGTTTTGTACAGCTGCAGCATGACCTCGTGGCTCCGAAACTCGATCCCCCTACTAATAAAAGCTAACACACCATATGCCTTCTTAATTCAGTACAGTATTGAAGAAGCACTGCATTGCTGGAGGCCCATTCTTCCAGATATAATGTAATCCCAAGAACCAGTCAGCCTCTTCGATATAAAAGATCTCATGAAACTTTTTAATGAACAGCAAAGAGATCTTCTGGTTGACCATGATTCTCAAACAATACCATTAGAAATAGCTTATTTGGTCATTCATCCTTAGAGTTGTGACATCTTGCTGATGATATTTGACTGTCATATTTGTTTACAAACAGCAGTTATCACATTTCATTGTATGTGAGGTGCTATATTAATACAAGCTCTTTCTATCTGAATAACTCTTTATTCCTGAAAAGAACAAAATGTATCCTCTAATCGTGAGTCAGAATTTAATGCTGTGCCACTGCAGCCACTGAGCTGTTAGAAATAAGTGTTGATTTGTGAACCAAATTCTGCTGTGCATTGCATTACACATGATGTTGCTTCATATCACACACATCCCAATCAATTGTATTCTTGGACAGCTCTGTTTCACCATTCATTCCCTACACTCCTATGCTACTCCTTCAAATGGAACTGCCTGTGCAGTTCACTGCAAAACAGTGAACCTCCTAGCCCTTGCCTGTCCAGCAGTCTTTTTATCCCCATCTATTGTGATATAACTCCAACCAGTTCTCCAGTGATAAATTTTGACCACGGCTGAAAAAAAGCAATTGCCATTGTGTGGTTGAGTGAACCCAGTTTGCGATAAACCTGCTGACAATAAGTCATCTGTACTTGATTTTACTGTGGAATGCCAACTGTTAGAGTCAATGCCAATTATGGATCTAATATGTGCTTTGGATCTGGACCCCGTGCTGTAGTTGGGGTTGTCCCTAAAGACAAGAATGTTGTGTTGTTTTCTGGAGGCTGTTATTATCTTAGGATACTTGGGGATGTTCACACACTACATGCATTGTACTAGGGCCCTTGAGATTCTTTGTCGTGCGCTTGTCAATTATGAAATGATACATTTTACCTCCCTGTTGAATGCAAAAAGTAACATGCTGAAATTATTGAAAAGCATTTGATTACCAAGTGATGAAATTTCACTTGTTTACTTCTCATGAATGGAAATTGGATTGGTTTCCCTATGCAAATATACTATGTAAAGAGCACAACTTTGACTGTACATAAAAAGTAGGTATCACAAATGAAGAGAGCAGGGAGATTAGAATGCTAAAATCAGTGCGGGAAGAAAGAAAAATAAATGCCTTGTCTTAAGGGCAGTTCTAATGACATAGTTATGTAAACGCCAGAAGCAGAAACTCAGTGTGAGGTAGTCTTTGGAATAAGGACTTGGATTTCACGTTCTTCAGTGCTGGCAAGGTTGCCTCAGCCACACACTTTATATAGATACCCTGTTTCCAAAGCCTTATATTTCATTTTACTAGTAAGTATCAAAATAAAAAACTTCTTGTCAGATCTTTCTTGCTGAGATACCAGTGTGTTAAATGCAATACTGGCAATATTTATGCTGTAAGACCAAATCTACTGGTGTTATTTTGTGTGGATTCAGTAGCACAATCTTCTTAGGAACTAGATTGCCCAACTAGTTGCTGGGAAATACTGTACAAGAGGCTCCATAGAGGGCCAGGTGGAAATCTCAGCCAAGATGACTGTGAAAGCCAAAGTAAAACTGATGTAAAAATAAAAATGCAAGAAATTGGAGGTAGCCTTGCAATATGGGTCAGAATTGGTTGGGAAGTAGGAGAGAGATGTAGAAAGAAAGGGAGTGTTTTCTGATCGGCGGGATTTGACAATTGGTGTCCCGCAGGTATCTTTTCTGCGGCCTTACTTTTCACTATATATATCTATATATATATATATATATCAATGACTTGGATGAAGGAATAGAGAGTGATATATCTCAGTCTGCAAATGACACTAATCGAGGAGGCACAGTGAGTTCTGTAGAAGGGAACAAGAAATTACAAAGGGACATAGGTTAAGTGAGGAACAACACTGTAACAGACAGAGTTCAGTGTGGAAAAGTATAAGGTCATCCACTTTGGATCCCAGAAAGACATATCTAAATATTTTCTGAATATTGAGAAAGAAAGAAATGTACAGAACTAAAGGGATTGGCTGTCCAGATACATAAATCACTATAAACTAGGGCACAGGTACAAAAAGTAATTAGAAAGACTAACAGAATGTTGTCCATTATCTCAATGAGGTTGGAAGACAAAGGGGAGGAAATTATGCTTCAGATATACAGACACTTGATCAGATTCTATCTGCAGTACTGCATTGAGTTTTGGGCATTGAATCTCAGGAAAAATAGCTTGATCTTCGAGGAGATGCAGCACAGATTCACCAGAATGATACCGGGACGGGTTGCATAAACTTCAATTCAATTCAATTCAATACAATTTCAGTTGATTGTCCATATGGAAATTCATTTTGGGTACATTGCACATTCATTAAAATTACATATGAACAATAAAAACTAGTCTGAAACCCGTGTTGCCGCAGTGCAGTGCCACCTGCTGTGTGCCTTGATCCCACAGCACGATTTTGAACAGCAGATTGTGTTCCATTGAGTTTAGAATGTTGAGGGGCGATCTATTTGAGATGTTTAAAATGACAAAAGGATTTGATAGGGTAGATATAGAAAAGCTATTTCTCTGATAAGGGAATCTAGAAAATGGAGTTACAATCTTAAAATTAGAGCTAGACCATTTAGGAGTGGATGATAGGTCAATTGAAATTTTAAAGACTGGGCTCAACGGAGTCTTGCAGAGTAAGGGTATCAAGGGATATGGAGCAAAGTTAAGAAAATGGAGTTAACGTTTCAGATTGATGCCCTAAAACTCACAGACTAGAAAGGTTAACTCTGTTTCTCCCTCCACCAATGCTGCCAGATCTTTATTTCAGATTTCCAGTATCCACAGTGTTTTGCTTTCCTATTAGTGGGAAGATGGAGTTGTGGTGCAAATCAGCCGTGATCTAATTAAATGACGGAACAGGGTAAAGGGGATGAATAGCCTGCTCCTGTTCCTGTGTCCATGTATGAGATTTAACTTGCTGAATTTTTGAAAAGGTGGATTGCAGTTTTTGAGCACCAAAGCATGCTTGTGTTATAGATATACATGACTCATTAACTCTCATTGGAATAAATGAAACTGAAAAGAACTAATGGCAGAAATATGTTGTGGTGGACAGGGACTACCGTTGAAAATCCATATTGAAGACATTAGCCACAGGCAGGAGGATACCAAGCAAAACATTTGCTCCCAGCAGCCTGTTCATGGGAGATGGAACAACTTGAAATAATATGTGCCTGTTCCGGATAGATAAGCAGTTTAAAATTATGTGTATAGCCTTTCTGACTAACTAAGCAAAGCAGAATTTGAAAGAAACTTGTCAAAAATATGTCCTTGAACAGTTTGAGCCTCTCATGGCTGAGTGGCGATACACGTGAATAGGAAAAGCTTTTGATGGGTTTATATGTCTTAAATTTAATTAGGCACATGCAGTACCATTGCATATTCATGGGACTGAATGAACAACATATCAAGAAGTCACATCCTTGTTAACATAACCTGAAGCTGAATAGAAAGTTTTCACCTTTACCCTAATCACGTCCCAGCATGCACTGCTTGAGTAAAGCCAAAGTAAACATGCTGGAAAAAGGGCTTCTTTTGAACAGGATATGCCACATCCTGCATTTAGTGGGAAAAAGGCTTCAGTTTGCATCACAGGCACAGTCCAATAGCTGCACCTCTCAGACATCTTTCACAAATGCCAAGATAGCTTGTTTGATGTTTAATAGTTTGGAGTGTTTAGGTTAAATGGAGCTCAACAAGTGTAAAAATAATGAAAACGTTTTCCAGGTTGTGTTCCTAAGGCAAAATCCTGGTGCAAATAGGTTTAAAAAAACATACTTCATTCCAAGAATTGGAGTTTAGCCCAGAATAATTTAAAAGATTTTGAAATGTTATTTGATTTAAACATTCTAAGCACCAAAGCTCCAATTTTGTGATCGAAGCAAAGTCGGGCCCTGGCCCACCAATAGCACAGGCAGGCTCATGTTGGCAACTGAGGGGAATTTGCTTTGCCATATTTTACAAAGCTAAATCTACTTCCTTATTTTAGTACTCCATGTGCATAGAAAATAAGTGCAGGAAGTTTACTTAGCAGGACAATTCGCTGGGGGAAGGGGTTGGTGGGTAACAGGTGATATTTAACCCAGTGTGGCAACAGCTCTGATCAGGCTGCCATTTGTCTGAAAGGGGTGGGAATATTTTGCTGGACCAGAAGTCGTGCTTCCACAAAAAGTACAAAGAACACATGCAAAAAATGTTTAACAGGGGGACAATGATTGGAAAGTTGGGTAAGCTGCCTTTTTACTAAGGGTGCTTTGGATATTCTGTAACAGGAAGGCAAGTAACAGAGATGGCTCTGTTCATAGTCAGAGATTGATAGAGAATAGAAACCAGCTGGTTGACCTATCAATAGTTGCTGGCATGTTTCTCCACGCAGAGCGCTGGTCATCCTTCAGGGATGTGCTGTCCTTTGGGCATAACAAAAGAAGACTGGATAAGGCAGCTTTCTCTCAGGGAATCCACACATATGTCACACCCAGCTCAAAACTCTCAAAGGATTAAAGAAGTGCCAGCAGACTCCAGTTAACCATCTCATGGCCCTGCACTCAGAGTTACAGGGCTATCTCCATCCCTTAAAGCCTTCACTGGGCAACAGCAGCCTGTATTACACTTGCTCCTTACACTCAGGGAGAAGATGTAGCAGTTAGATTGACTTTACGGGGTCACCAAAGGGAAGAATTGTGTGAAGCAATAGAAGCACCTCTTTATATAAATGTCATCTAACAGCCATTAAAAGAGATCAATGGATGATCTAACATGGCAGCTAAGCAACAGTAGATTTTTTTTATTCTTTCATGCGATGCTGGTAAGGACAGCATTTGTTGCCCATCCCTAATTGCCCTTGACAACTGAATGGCTTGCTAGGCCATTTCAGAAGACAGTTAAGAGCCAACTGCATTGCTGTGGGTCTGGAGTCACAAATAGGCCAGACCAGGTAAGGATAGCAGATTAAAAGCAAAATACTGCGGATGCTGGAAATCTGAAATAAAAACAAGAAATGCTGGAATCACTCAGCAGGTCTGGCAGCATCTGTGGAAAGAGAAGCAGAGTTAACGTTTCGGGTCAGTGACCCTTCTTCGGAACTGACAAATATAAGAAAAGTCACAGATTATAAGCAAGTGAGGTGGGGGTGGGGCAAGAGATAACAAAGGAGAAGGTGTAGATTGACCTTTTGGTCAGCTATGTGGCCTGGTCCAATCTGCACCTTCTCCTTTGTTATCTCTTGCCCCACCCCCACCTCACTTGCTGATAATCTGTGACTTTTCTTATATTTGTCAGTTCCGAAGAAGGGTCACTGACCCGAAACGTTAACTCTGCTTCTCTTTCCACAGATGCTGCCAGACCTGCTGAGTGATTCCAGCATTTCTTGTTTTTATTAAGGATAGCAGATTTCCTGCCCTAAAGGCATTAGTGAACCAGATGGGTTTTTACGACAATCGATAGTTTCATGGCACTATTACTGAGACTAGCTTTCAATTCCAGATTTGTATCAATTAATTGAATTTAAATTCCACCAGCTGCCATAATGGGATTTGAACCTGTGTCCCCAGGGCATTAGCCTGGGCCTCTGTATTACTGGTTCAGTGACATTACCACTATGCCACCCTCTCCACAGTAGATGGGAATGTATTGCATTCTGCTGATACATGTTGTACATAATTGATTAGTAATACTTTTACAATTGTTGGATCTGGGAATGCATGCTACCCAGTCTTGCTGGCTGCATCTAACTTCCTCTATTTTTTTATCCTCTGCTATTCTGGAACTATGAGCCTTCTCTTTGCACTTTTACATGCTTAATCTTTTTTCTGTTGGGAATATGTGCAACATGGAGCAAACTATAATTATTTTATCTGCGACCTATGCTACTGCTGGCCCTGGAGTCCTTTATACTGATAATGCTGATAATGACAACCGTTATTTAGGGAGATCAAATGTAGATTAGGTGATTGCTTCCCCCAACATCTTCATCCTTTCCACCAGCGTGACCTTGAGCTCCCTGAGGCTTGTCACTTTGACCTTCCACTTCGACCTCTCCACCTTTGGTCTCTCCTACACTATTCCAATGAAGCTGAAACCAAGTTTTGAGGGAATTATTACATCTTTCTGCTGGTTGTTCTGTAACCCCATGGTCTGAATATTGACTTTAATAATTCAGACCTTGTATATACTCTGTTTTATTCACAGGAATGAAAACCTGTAATGTGAGGGAGGTCAGTTGGCATATGTCCTGGTCAACCTTGAGTTATAAACTTCACTTGTGAGGCAATTGGGAGTTTGTTTTTATGACTGTTTCTTTCTCTATTGTTCTTTTGTCCCTTTTCATAGCTCAGTATCACGTCACTAATCATTTATACTATCAAATAACCTTTTATTAAACAGTTGCAGGTCAATCTGTGATTGCCGGATCTGTTGTTTCTCTTCTGCTCCTCCTTGTTATTTTTTCTCGCTAGTTTTGCAACTTTACTAAAATGCTAGTTTATCTTTCAGGCTTCAGTTCTGACAAAGGGTATGCACGCAAAACATCATAGCCTGTCATTTCTCCTTACAAATCTTGATTGATCTGCTGAGTATCTCCAGAATTTTCTGTTTTTATATTACATTTCCAGTAGTCAGAGCTTTTCTTTTTTACTTTTCCTCTGTCACTAAGATTGAGACCATCCAATCAGCTTCCTCTGCTGCATCCCTCCCTTCCACTAGCCCACCTGGCCAAATTTCCTACAATGCTCCCCACTGCCCTAGCCCTGAATTCATATCTTCTTCTAGTTTCTCTCCTATCTCCCCTCAGGGCCTCTTTGAGTTCATCTTGTCCATGAAACCTACCTCTTGTTCCCTCAATCCTATTCCCACTAAACTGCTGACCCTCCAACTTCCCTTTCAGATCCCCATGTTAGCTGATATTGTAAAAGATTCTCTCTCTTCAGGTCTTGTCCCTCTGTCCTTTAAATTTGCCGTCATCAACCCTCTCCTCAAAAAATTAACCCTTGACCCCACCGCCCTTGCAAACTACCGTCCCATCTCCAATCACCCTTTCCTCTCCAAAATCCTTGAACGCGTTGTCACTTCCCAAATCCTTCCCATCTTTCCCAGAACTCCATGTTTGAATCCCTCTAATCAGGTTTCCACTTCTGCCATAGTACCGAGACAGCTCTTATCAACGTCACAAATGACATCCTATATAACTGTGGCAAAGCTAAACTATCCCTCCTCATCCTTCTCGACCGATCTTCAGCCTTTGACATGGTTGACAGCACCATCCTCCGCCAACACCTCTCCACTGTCATCCAGCTGAGTGGGACTGTTCTCGCCTGGTTCCCTTCTTATTTATCTAATCGTAGTCAGAAAATCACTTGAAATGGGTTCTCTTCCTGTTCCCACACCATTACCTCTGGTGTTCCCCCAAGCATCTATTCTTGGCCCCCTACTATTTCTTGTCTACATGCTGCCCCTTGGTGACATCATCCGAAAGCACAGCATTAATTTTCACATGTACACTGATGACTCCCAGCTTTACCTCACCCCGTCTCTCAACTCGTCCACTGTTGCTGAATTATCATACTGTTTATCTGACGTCCAGCAGAACTGGATGAGCAGAAATTTCCTCCAATTAAATTTTGGGAAGACTGAAGCCATTATTTTTGGTCCCCACTCCTAACTCCATTCCCTCACTACTGACTCCCTCTACCTGGCAACAATCTGAGATTAAGCCAGACTGTTGGCAACCTTGGTGTCACATTTGACCCCAAAATGAGCATCCAACCTCATATTCATGCCATCATATTCATGCCATGCCTATTATCAGCTCTGTAACATCACCTGACTTTGCCCCATCTCAGCTCATCAGCTGCTGACACCTTCATTCATGTCTTCGTTACCTCTAGACCTGACTATTCCCATGCACTCCTGGCTAGTCTCCCACATTCTACTCTCTGTAAACTTGAGTCACCCAAAACAAACTCAGCTGCCGATGTCTTAACTCGCACCAAGTCCCTTTCCCCTATCATCCCTGTGCTTGCTATCCTACAATGGCTCCCAGTCAAGCAACATCTTGATTTTAAAGTTCTCATGCTTGTTTTCAAATCCCTCCATGGCCTCGCCCTTCCCTATCTCTGTAATCTCCTGCAGACCCACAACCCTCCGAGATATCTGTGCTCCTCTAATTCTGGCCTCTTGTGCATCCCTGATTTTAATCACCCCACCACTGGTGGCCGTGCCTTCAGTTGCCTAGGCCCTAAGCTCTGGAATACTCTCCCTACACCTCTCTGCCTCGCTACCTCACTTTCCTCCTTTAAACCACTCCTTAAAGCCTACCTCTTTGACTAAGCTTTTGGTCATCTGACCTAATGGCCAGAATTTTATGGCCCCCAAATGATATGGCTGGTGGTGGGGGGAGGGGCATAAAATTGTGTGGGAGGCGGAGGGGGGGCCGTTCCCGACCGGGAAGAGGCGACAGCAGCAAGAAACGGCCTGCCCGCCCCAGGCCAGTCAAGGCCCTTAAGGGCCAATTAACTGGCACTTAAGGGCCTCCTCCTGCCGCCGCAGATATTTGAGCCTTGGCGGCCAGACGGCGAAAGGCTCCAAGAACCCCGCCTGGTAAAACCAGGCAGCATTCTTGCGGGCTGGGGGAGGGGGGGACGACCCTCTTGATTGGGCACCCTGTGCCCCACAGAGGGCTGCCCCCGAAGCCCCAACTGCCCCCAACGCATAACACTCCGCCCGCTCCCCTAACCGACCCTCCCTTGCCTCACCCAGGCCCGGTTGATTGTCCCCGCCGAGGCCCTGAAACTTACCTGTCTTCCAGGGCTATCCTTCACCTTGCTTGCGATGGCTGGGTGGCGCTGCTGGGACTAAAGCTGCCGGACCACTGATTGGCTGGCAGCTCCATTAGGCGGGACCTCCTGCCGCAAGGAGGAGGAGGTCCCGTCCAAGACCAAGTAAGGGCCTGGGGAGAGAAAAATCCAGGCATGGCTTCCAAGGCCCGGTGGAGGCAGGCTCGCCACTGACATTTTGGCAGGTGGACGGGGCCTACCACCCAGCGAAAAATTCTGGCCTATATCTGCTTTCATGGCTCGGTGTCATATTTTGTTTTATAATGCTCCTGTGAAGCACCTTGGGACGTTTTATCACATGAAAGGTGCTTTATAATTATAATTTGTTGTTTATTTTTCCGTCATCCCTCTCTTTGATAAATGAAAATCATTAACTGTGGCAGAGCGAGAGATCATAGATGTATGAAAAGGTAACTAACAGAAAACAAAATGCAAGGATATCCATTAGAACCAGCCAAATTTGTGGTGGTAGTCCAATTCCCCTCGGCAGTTACAAGAAAAAAATCAGAGTTTATCTAAGTTTCATGGTATAAAATCTTTGTTTTGTCTTGGGTATATTCAAGCTTAGACCCTAGGGTTATTTCCATTCCTCTGGCTGAAAATGCTTGCTTGGTTCACAGAATCATAGAGTAGTTACAGCAGAGAGGAGGCCATTCAGCCCATCGTGTCTATGCCAGCTCTCTGCAAGAGCAACTCAGCCAGTCACAGTCCTCCACCCTTTCCCCGTAACCCTGCAAATTTCTTTCGGTTCAGATGCTTATCCAATTTCCTTTTGAAAGCCACAATTGTTTTTATTCATTCATGGGAATAGGGCATCGCTGGCTAGGCCAGCAGTTATTTCCCATCTGTAATTGCCCTTGAAAAGGTGGTCGTGAGCTGCCTTCTTGAACCACTGCAGTCCTTGGGGTGTAGGTACACCAACAGTGCTGTTAGAAAGGGAGTTCCTCACAGATTGAATCTGCCTCCACCATACTCTCAGGCAGTGCATTCCAGATCCTAACCACGCACTACATAAATATGTTTTTCCTCATGCTACCATTGTTTTTTTTGGACAATCACTTCAAATCAGTGTCCTCTGGTTCTTGACCCTTCTGCCAACGGGAACTATTTCTCCCTATTTACTCTGTCCAGACCCCTCATGATTTTGGACAGCTCTATGAAATCTCATCTCAACCTTCTCTAAGTAGAACAACCCCAGCTTCTCCAATCTAATCGAGGGATCTGAAGTCCCTCATCCCAGGAATCATTCACGCAAATCTTTTCCGCACCCTCACTAAAGCTTTCACATCCTTCCTAATGTGCAGTGTTCCAGAATTGGACACAATACTCCAGTTGAGGTTGAATCAGTATTTTTTGCCTTCACTGTGATCACATGTGAATTTACAGAATAAAAGGTAAATTCCGGAACAAAAATAAATAACATTCAAAGATTTATTTTGTTTTCCTTCAGTACTACACTGAAAATTGTGATATTATCAATCACCATGAATTTATTTTCTAGGATTTGAAAACTAGAAAATTTCTGTTTTTCAATTTCAGTGGTTGCATATAGAATGGTCAACCTTGAAAGATAAACAACTCCACTTGTGAGGCAACCATAATTCTGTCACTTGTGAGTTTTCCAGTCAACCTTACTCAGTACGGTAAACATATATTACAACAGCAGTATAACGACCTGAAAGGGTTAATGTTGGAACTAGTGAGAGCAACCCCTCCCACTGTAATGATAATGAGGTAACAGTGACATGATAATTGGCTTTGGGAGGAAGGAGTAGCAGCATGAAAGATGGTGCCTAGAGAGGCTTCTGGAGAGTGTAAATAGAGATGTGTAAATAATAAGAATTATTAGTTGACCTTATCCAGACTCCGAGACTTTATCAACAACACTCGAGCTACGCAACAACTACAACAACAACTGGCAATGAAATATCCTTTGTGTCACACCAATTAAAAAAAAACTAGAAATACCAATGTAAGCACGATTACTCTGACTGGAGCATGATCCTGAATGCCATCCACGCCTCACTCAATTTGCATCTTACTTAATTCTTACTGTCAAGTAACAGGATGAATGGTCACTTTAAGCACTGCCTGTGGCTATTTCTTCTGAGCAGGTCAGCAGAATGATGATAGAATAAGCTCACACTGACAATATATTCAAGTAAAAGGGGTGTTATCTTTGTAGAAAAAAAATTAGCAAAATTGTCTTAATTGTTTTACAATCCATGTTGATAAACACCACTCCTTTGTAACGTTTATGATAATGATGCACCGGTTTCCTGATTCTTCCCTTTCACTTAACAAAAAACAGTTTGGCACCCATATTGGTCTACAGGTAACAGGCCTTTAAGATTTAAAAGGATGTCTAACTTAAGAAAATACTTCATTTTCATCATGTTACAACTTCTATCCACGGTATACAGACACATCTAGTGGAAATGAAATCTTCCCCTTCCTGCCTCATTTGTATCCTGCCAAATGATTTTAATAAATAAGAGATAATGTTTATATTGCATAAAGAAAGCAAACTATACTGCTCATGCTTTCTGCTATTTCCTGTGGTTTCCCAGTGCTTCAGAAAGGAGTAATGTTGTTGCACAGACTTCTGTTCTGCTTGAGAGCATGTGGCCTCCCGGGTATTCTCTAGAGTACTTTAACCCAGGGTGTGAAGTAAGTGCCACTGACCTAACATATGGAAGCAGCTCTCTGCTGAAGGAGGCCATTGAGGTGCTGAGGCATGTATTGTAATGAAGAGAGGCAAAGTAAAAACACAAGATCTCCCACAGGAGACCGTGTTGCAGTGGGCAGGCAGTGACACTATCCATTGGTTCCGCAGTCAAACCAAAATTCTCAATTCAGGTCCCAAGTTATGCAGAGGATTCAGAACATACAGACCTGCTTAGGGTTAAAGGTTCGCTGAGGATTTTTAAAATTTATGAACATTTCACTGAAGTCATGGCAAAGGACAAAGAAATGTCATAGTCTTATCGTTGCCTTTGTTTTTTTTCTTTAATTGTCTAACTTTTTGGGATATAATTTTAAATAATATGCATCTTCTCGAATTTAGAATTTATTTCCTCTTAACCGTGTAGACTTGGAGTCCCTATAATAAGTAAGACCTTCAGCTAATCAAAGGCACTATAATGGTGTCACAAGCTGGAGTTCCAATGTTCATGCCCCCAGTTGTCCAAGCAATGAATTATTGACATCACCTATCCTATCATGAGCAGCAGCCAATGGAAGGCCAAGTATTGCCCAATTGGGAGGCAAGATCAGGTAGAAGGGAGCCACCCAGGGTTGCTGTTACACACCCTCGGTGGACAGAGCAGTATAAGCAGTTACTGGGAGCAAATTACTCAGCAAAATTTCTCGACTGCTGATCTGCAACAACTGAAGGCAAGAAGTTAAAAAAGGAGCATGAGCAGTTAATTACAAAATATCCCTGCAGTTACCTGAAGTTTGGTTCAGTCTCCACTTAAGATATTAACATCTGAAATTTTCTTTGTTGGTTAAGTCACTTCAGCAGACTTTAGCTGATTAATAGCTGCAATAAAACTGAAACATAATTTCCATCATTTTCAGAAATAATGTATTATTTTGAATACAAATGATATATTATTTTCATTTGATTTATAAAGGAATCAAGCTCTGCCCATCCCTTGTCTCACAGCTCATTAGGATTTTATTAAAATTATAACTTTTAAAATACACAATGGATCAAAAGATTAGATTCCAAGTTAATAGGGAAGAGAAAAGTGAAAGGTGCTTGCTTCTTACTGTATCCAGCATGGTTGAGTCTCCTTTCACATATATAATTAAACAGAGATTCCTTTTTAAAAATCAGTTACGGACAATTCTGATTATCTCAAAGCCCCCTTATTTATTACTGCTTGCTCCTGTCGTGTGTTTACCTGAACACTGTTCAGTTAAAAAGTTTTGAGGAAATACAGAGCCCAATATAGCAGAGCAGTCATTACCCAGGGTGTTTTTTTTCAATTCAATCACGGGATGTGGGAATCACTGACAAGACTAGCATTTATTGCCCTTCCCTAATTGCCTTCAAGAAACTTGTGTTGAGCCAGCTTCTTGAATGGTGGGTCTTTGTGCTATAGGTACACAGTGCTGTGAAGGAGGGAGTTCCAGGATTTTGACCCAGTGACGATGAAAGAGCAGTGACCTATTTCTAAGTCAGGACGGTGAGTGACTTGGAGGGCAATTTGGAGGTGGTAGTCCCCATGTACCTGCTGCCCTTGTCCTTCTAGGTTGTAGAGGTCACAGATTTGTGAGGTGCTGTTGAAGAAACATTGGCAAGTTGCAGCAATGCACCTGTGGTTGGTACAAACTGCACGCATGGTGGTGGATAGGGTGCCAAGGGCTGCTTTGCCCTGGAAGGTGTCAAGATGCTGGAGTTTCGATGGAGCTGCAATCATCCAGGCAAATGGAAAGTATTCTATCACACTCCTGACTTGTGCCTTGTGGATGGTGGAAAGGCTTTGGGGAGTCAGGAGGTGAATTACTCACCACAGAATACCCAGCCTCTGACCTGCTCTTGTAGCCTCGTAACTCATCCTATTAAGTTTCTGGTTACTGGTCATGGTGGGGGATTCAGTGACAGTAATGTCATTGAATGTCAAAGGGAGTTGATTAGACTCTCTCTTGTTGGAGATGGTCATTGCCTGGCACTTGTGTGGCACAATATTACTTGCCACATATCAGCGTAAAGCTGGATGTTGTTTCATTATCTGAGGAATTGCAAATGGAATTGGACAATGTGCAATCATCAGATTACTGACCTTATGATAGAGGGAAGATCATTGATGAAGCAGTTGACGATGGTTGGACTTAGGACATTATCCTGAGGAACTCCTGCAGTGATGTCCTGGGACTGAGATGATTGACCTCCAATAACCACAACCATCTTCCGTTGTGCTGGGTATGACTCCAGCCAGTGGAAAGTTTTCCTCTTGATTCGCATTGACTTCAATTTTGTTAAGGCTCTTTGATGCCACACTCAGTCAAATGCTGCCTCGATGTCAAGGGCAGTCACTCTCACGCAGTCACCCTCACCTGATTTGTAGAATTAAGCTCTTTTGTCCAAGTTTGGGTCCAGGTTGTAATGAGATCTGGAGCCAAGTGATCCGGGCAGAACCCAAACTGAACATCAGTGAGCAGGCTATTGGTGCGTAGCTGCTGCTTTATAGTACGATCAATGATACCTTCTATCACTGTTGATGATTGAGAGTAGACTGATCAGGTGGTAATTGGCTGGATTGGATTTGTTCTGGTTTTTATTGACAGGCCATACATTGTCAGGTGAGGTAGATCTTCTGGAATAGCTTGACAAGAGGCACACCTGATTCCCGTGTACAAGTCTGCAGCACTGCAGCTGGGATGTTGTCAGGGCCTATAGCGTTTGCTGTACCCGGTGCACTCAGCTATTTCTTGATATCACTTGTACTGAATCAAATTGGCTGAAGACTAGCTTCTGAGATGGTGGGGACCTCAGGAGTTACCAAAGTGGATCATCTGGCTGAAGATGATTGCAAACGTTTCAAACTTGTCTTTGCACTGATGTACTGGGCTCCCCCATCACTGAGGATGGGGATGTTAATGTAGCCTCCTCCTCCTGTTAATTATTTAATTGTTCACCACCATTCACAACTGGATGTGGCAGAACTGCAGAGGTGTTATCCGATCCATTAGTTGTAGGATCACTTTGCACCATCATGTTCCTTCCACTGTTTAGTCCTGTGTTGTAACCTTACCAGGTTGGCACCTTATTTTTATGTACAGCTGGTGCTGTTCCTGGCATGCTCTTCTACATTCCTCATTGAACCAGGATTGATTCCCTGGCTTGATGGTAATGGTAGAGTTAGGGATATGCTGGCCCATGAGGTTACACTTTGCGGTTGAATACAATTCTGCTGCTGCTGATGGCTCACAGTCCCTCATGGATGCCCAGTTTTGAGTTGCTAAATCTGTTGTGATTCTCTCCCATTTAGCAGGATCATAGAGCCACACAACATGATCCTGGATTATATCATTTCAACTGTGTATGTTATTTCATCCCCTGTGTACCTCCAGGCTCAGTAACTTATCCGACACAGTTCCTGCAAAAGGTCATAAGCATTCACTATTAAAGTAAAAATATTATTTAAAAAAACAGAAAAAAATTGAAAATCTCAACAAGATATTGAAAACAATTAGAATCTAACCCTCAACACCACCCCCTCGCCGCCACCACCCCCCCACGCCCCTTGGTCACTGCCCCCCACCCCCCGAACCACACTTTAAACCACCCACCACAAATCACCAACCCCCAAACACACTCTAAAACCACCCCCCCATGATCACTCACCCCACCACCACACTATAACACCCTTGGTAGATTACTGGCCCACCAACCACATTGCCTGTGGTCACTGACACCCATTAGTTTCTAATCCTCCCCCATCCCGACGTGATCACTGAACCCCCATCGCCTGCCCCCCAACATGCTCTAACCCTACCGCAATCACTGACCCCACCAACCATATTCGAATCCCTCCCCTTCAAATCCTGATTTCCCCCGCCTCCCCCACCACACTCTACCCAGCCCCACCTCTGCAATCTCTCCCCCTCACCACCAATAAACCGACCAGCCCTCACTACACGACAGGCAGCCAAGCCTATCAATCAGGCTGGCTGTCAGACGGGGAGACTGGATTAAAAAAAAAATCAAACCCGTCCTGTAGTTAAAACAAATACAATCATTCTGATGAAAGGTCACAAGCCTGAAACGTTGGGCTGGATTTTATCCAGCCCTTGGAGACAGGCAGGGAGGCAGGGGTGCAACATGACTGACATTGTCCTGCCCCCATGCCATTTTGTCTGCAGTGGGAAATCCGCTGAGAGGCCAATTAAAGCCACTGAAGTGGCCCATTAAAGGCCACTTAAGGGCAGCTTCCCCCTTCTGCTGGCATTTAGCCAATGTCGGAAGGGCCCGCCACTGGCATGTGGAAATACCGCCAGGTAAGACCTGGCAGCCTCCTCCAGAGCTTGTGGGGTCCTCCTCTGGGAGCAATTCATAACCTATGGAGGGCCCCCCCTGTGGCATTGGCCACCCCCGAGGCAAGAAAACACCACCCTCACCAAAACGGGGAGGTGGTGGCGTAGGGGTATTGTCACTGGACTAGTAACCCAGAGACCCAGGGTATTGCTGCGGGGACATCGGGTTCAAATCCCACCACAACTGAAAGTGGGATTTCAATTCAATTCATAAAAAATCTGGAATTTAAAAAAAAGCTAGTCTAATCTAATGATGGCCGTAAAAGCATTGCCAAGTGTTGTAAAAACCCATCTGGTTCACTAATGTCCTTTAAGGAAGGAAATCTGCGGTCCTTACCTGGTCTGGGCTACATGTGATGCCAGACCCACAGCAATGTGGTTGATTCTCAAATGTCCTCTGAAATGGCCTAGCAAGCCACTCAGTTGTATCTAACTGCTACAAAGTCAGTAAAGAATGAAACCAGACAGACCACCCGGCATCGACCTAGGCACCAGAAATGACAACGGCAAACCTAGCCCTGTCGACCCTGGAAAGTCCTTCTTACGAACATCTGAGGGCTTGTGCCAATGCTGGGAGAGCTTTCACACAGAGTAGTCAAGCAACAGCCTGACATTGTCATACTCACCGAATCATACCTTACAGACAATGTCCCAGACGCCGCGATCACCATCCCCGGGTATGTCCTGTAGCACCAGCAGGACAGACCCAGCAGAGGTGGGGGCACAGTGGTATATGGTCAGGAGGGGGATGCCCTGGGAGTCCTCAACATCGACTCCAGTCCCCATGAAGTCTCATTGCATCAGATCAAACATGGGCAAGGAAACCTCCTGCTGATTACCACCTACTGCCCCCCCCCTCAGCTGATGAATCAGTACTCCTCTATGTTGAACACCACTTGGAGGAAGAACTGAGGATGGCAAGGGTGCAGAATGTACTCTGGGTGGGGACTTCAATGTCCATCACCAAGAATGGCTCAGTAGCACCACTACTGACCGAACTGGCCGAGTCCTAAAGGACATAACTGCTCGACTGGGTCTGCGGCAGGTGGTGAGGGAAACAACAAGAGCAAAAATATACTTGACCTTGTCCTCACCAATCTGCCTGCCACAGATGCATCTGTCCATGACAGTATTGGTAGGAGTGACTACTGCACAGTCCTTGTGGAGTCAAAGTCCTGTCTTCACATTGAAGATACCCTCAATCATGTTGTGTGGTACTATCACCATGCCAAATGGAATAAATTTCAAACAGATCTAGCAATGCAAAACTGAGCCTCCATGAGCGGCACAGTGGCGCAGTGGTTGGCACCGCAGCCTCACAGCTCCAGCGACCCGGGTTCGGTTCTGGGTACTGCCTGTGCGGAGTTTGCAAGTTCTCCCTGTGACCGCGTGGGTTTCCGCTGGATGCTCCGGTTTCCTCCCACAGCCAAGGACTTGCTGATTGATAGGGAAATTGGCCATTGTAAATTGCCCCTACTGCAGGTAGGTTGTAGGAGAATGGTGGGGATGTGGTAGGGAATATGGGATTAATGTAGGATTAGTATAAATGGGTGGTTGGTGGTCGGCACAGACTCGGTGGGCTGAAGGGCCTGTTTCAGTTCTGTATCTCTCTATGACTCTATGAGGTGCTGTGGGCCATCAGCAGCAGCAGAATTGTACTCAATCACAATCTGTAACCTCATGGCCTGGCATATCCCTCACTCTACCATTACGATCAAGCCAGGGGAACAACCCTGGAGTCTGAGACACCCCTCCTCATCTGGCTGTAACAACAAGTATATCGCTGTTTCATTTGGAAGGAGTGTTCGCTGAGAAGAGAGGAGGTAAAAGGAGAGGTGTTGCATCTCTGGCACTTGCATGTAAAGATGCTGTATGGAAGGGAGGGTTTGTTGGTGGTGACTGAGGAATGGATCAGGGTGTTTTGGAGAGAACGGTCCCATCAGAATGCTGAAATGTATGATGGCATCCCGCTGGAGGTGGCAGAAATAGAGGAGGATGGTCCGTTGGATGTGGAGGCTGGTAGGTCAATGCAGAGAAGGGGAACCCTATTGTGCTTCTGGAAGGGAAGGGAAGGGAAGGGAAGGGATGGGATGAGAGCAGAAGTGAGTGAAATGGAGTATACATGGTCCAGGCCCCTGTCGATAATGGTGGGAAGAATCCTTAGTTGAGGATAAAGGAAGACATGTCGGAAGTGATCGTATGGAAGGTTATTATATTCCATGGCACTGCATCTTTGACCTTAGTGTTATCATGCCATCTCATCAGAAGCTGATTTAACACATCTAATTAGTGCACTGCACTTGCTTTACCTCCATTGCCAGTTCAGGGCAGCCTCTGTTGAAAATTGGCTACCATACAAGATAATTGGGAAGGTTTAGAGTATTTGATGAAAGCAATCAGTTTTTCATATTCATTGGCTTAATAATAGCAGCTTCATAATAGCCTCTAGAAGTTTAATTATAAGATTCAGTGGCTATTGAGGCATGGAACTATAGTCCCAAAAGGCTGTTTATATAGGCCCCTGGGAGGGATAATACTGGCTTTAGGGTTAGTCCTCACTAAGAATTTACTAAGTAACTAAACAAATGCTATAAAAATGAAAAAAATATGCCATTTTGACTTGAGCTTACAAAATGTAGTTGATTGCATGTGAAGAGGGAATACCTGCATGTACTTATATATCTTGGGAGGCATGTGTGTTCTCTGCCAGCTGTGAACTGTTACATAAAAGTGAAATTATTATTTAAGTATTTAGTGAAAGGTTGATTACCACAATAATTCATGACGTTATCAAAGAATAAAGGTGATATATTTTATAATCTAGCATGTAATTTATTGTACACACATTTTTGAGAGTTAAACAGCTCCTTATTCAAAGGTAAACAATTAATTTAGACATTGGCCATATAAATGGCATGGACTACAACCCTACACATTGCCTTCAATACTATCTCATAAACACAATTTACCAAAGGTGGTGTGTTACGCTCAATACCATTGAAGGGGATGAAAGCTTCCTTCAAATACAAGCTATTCTTTTGAAATGAGTTTTGGCAGTGTCAATGCAGTTCCAAGAAGGCATGGCCTCAAAGCACAAAACTACACCTAATTTGTCACTAATTAGGATTAAACTATCAATCTCACTTGGATGACAGGATAACTGGTACAGGAAATAGAAACTACACTGTTGCAGAAGGGAGTGCTTTTCTGAGATTGAAGTTGAGGTCAGCATGTTGTTGGCAGAGTAGGGTGTTGTTGTTGTAGTTGTAATGTAGCTAGGGCATTGTAGGTAAAGTCTAGATTTGGTCAACTAATAATTCTTTATTATATATACACATTACTATTTACACTCTCCTCAAGCCTCCTTAGCTAGCATCCTTCATGCTGCTACTCACTACTTCCCAAAGCCAATTAGCATGTGACTATTACATCATCATTTCTACAGTGGGAGGGTTGCTCACAGTCTCCGAAGTTAACCCTTGCACATCCTCATACTACATCTCCCCCCAAGTCGTATCTAACATTTTCTTAAATATATATACATTCTTGACTTAACCTACTACCCTTTCTCCCCTCCAAGTCTCTGATTTCGCAGAGGTAGTCTGTTTGGAGGTTTAATGTCTCTCCCTTATCTTGTTCTATTCTGACTGGGATGATCAGTAGTCTTCCTTGCAAATCTGAATTGCTGACTTGGTTGATCTCTACTAAGGATTGTCGTATGCTGTTTGCTTTCAGTTTGTTCAACTTCATCTGGGTCTTCCAAATGAATGTTTGATTGTTGCTTCTGGGAAATAGGGATAATGTTTCTTCTATTTCTACGTACGTTCCCTTCAGTTGTGTGTACAATATATGGTGCTGAATTTTACAGACACCCCTGATGTTGGGGTTCGTGGCAGGGGGTGGGGCGGGGGCGGAAAATGCCTCCGGGAGAGGGCCGCCACACACTTCAATGCCTGGAGGGCCTGGCCTGATATCGCCGGTGGCGATGAGGCCTCGTGGTGGCCCCCCACCCCCCGCCACTCATTTAAATTAATGCATTAATTATACTTACGTTCCCACCTTCTGTCCCAATAAGATCTTGCTGCCGCTGGCTGGCACTCCCAGGCCTTCAGATCCTCCTCTGGGGAAACGAGGCGAAACACTGGTGGGGAGGTGGGGAGAAGGTAAGTTTCTCTGTGTGGAAGGTGGGGGAACGGGGTCAAAGTGACATCATTGGTGTAAGGGATGCTGGGAAGGGTTTTAGGTTAAAGTTTATGCACTTGGCGGGGGGTGGGGGGGAAGGTCAGGTGGACAATGTTAATGTTTTTGGGGGAGAGGGCAAATCATTAATTTTATGGTTATTGTGGTTTGGGAGAGGGGCAAAATTAATGTAATTAATTTTTTTTGATTAACTGTACCTTTAAATTTAACTGGAGGGCTCAAAGCCCTTTAAAAATGGCAGCAGCGCCTACGCTTAGGCAGCTGACGCCATTGCCAGCTATGGACAGTCCGCCCCTCCACATCATCGGCGGGGTGGCCCACCCTGGCTATTTAAATGAGCCCCTGCGCTTAAGATTGCGGAGGCTCCTCAACGTGCAGCCCACATAGGCGGGCCACCACTGTTTTCGCCCACCACTGATTTTGGCAGTCCCTTTAAGATTGCATGGTTGCACATGCACAACTAACTCCATTAGTTGTGTAACCAGAAAAATGACTCCCCATCTGGTAATCTCTTCCAACTGATCTTAAACTTGGTTCAGCAACAGGTGAGGTATCTTTTTGGGTGTGAAGATACACACTGGCCTGGCATTGTCCTTAAATATGATTCTATACTCTGTCTTGAATCTTCCGAGACCTGTGGTAGTCTGCTTGGTAGTGATTGTTTACCTGTGGCTGCTTGACTTCATCAATCTTCTTGATCAGATGCAGGTCTAAGCATGGCTTTTCTACTTAGCAAGGAAAATTTTTGGTTTTGCAAGATGTATAAGGTTTCCGTAATTTGTCTTCCTCTATATTAGAGAGTTGCTTGAAGTTTACCCATCACTTTCAGTTGGGTCCCACCTGGACCATGCAATTGTATGTCTGTCGGTTGTAGAAAATGTCTCATCAACCATGCCTCTTGGTTTGACAGAACTTTGACACTAACATTTGTGTCCAATTTGAAATTCGTTCGGTATCAATTTACATAAATGTCCGCTGTCCAAAATCCTTAATTTGGGTCATTAATTTCTCCCTGGAAATCTCCTGATTCCTTTTCTGCTGGAAGTTGATGCATTTCATTTACCGCTCTTTGTGTGAAGGTCTTTTCTTTGTGATTTTGAGTGAAGAGGCCTTGCTCTGGCACATTTTTCCATAATGCCCAGTCTTTGTACTGTTGAAACATTCTGTTTTACTAGCAGGACACTGCTGCTGTCTGTGGGTCTTCCTGGCTCCATAGCACTAGCACAGTTTCTGTGTGTCATGCACCTTCTCACCTGTGTGTGTCTTCTCTACAGATTGCCTCTCCGTCTTTGGCTTGAACAACTGTACAGTCATTGGATTTCTTCCAATCCAAGGCTTCTCTTCAGCCCACAGTATGGCTCTGTTTTGTCTTTGTACAATCTGAATTGCCTTCTTGAGTGTAAGGTCATCCTTAGACTGCAAGAGATCTGACAGAGATTCATCAGCTATGCCGACAACTATTCAGTCCCTTATCAGTTCCACATTTAACTCTGCATAGTCACATCCCTTTGCCAATTTGGACAGATCATTTATAAGAGAATCTACGGATTTGCCTATTCTCTGGACTCGCTTGTTAAATTTTGCTCTTTCCAGAATTTTGTTACCGCGTAAATTGAAATATTTGTTGAAGGCTTGTAGGACATCTTCAAATTTATCAGAAGCCTCATTTATCCCTTAGCTTCACAATCAAATCATCTGCAATTGTACCCATAGAATAAAAGGGTATTTACTTGTTCTGTTTCTGATTTAGTATGGAGTTGGGAAGTAATCCTAAATCATAGGAATCTTTTTCTCCATAAGGCCCAATTTTGTACCTGATAGGTTGGAAGATCTCAGGCATTCTGAATTTCGAATCCATTCCGTTTCTTATGCTTTGTTAGGCTTTTTAGGGTGTTTCCCTTCTTTTTAAAATTGTACTGGCTTTAATGGAGGTGGTCACGCTTTTTCTGAGGTTTTCCCTTGCTTTCCGACTCTCTGGTCTTGTTGAGTAATGGCTGCCATCTCTGCCCGACTCCCGTATTATCTTTTCGCCGAATCGACCTCTCTCTCCGCTTTTTTCTGACCCAGTGTGCCATGAGTCAAGAATAGCCCCTTTGAAATTCTGTCACCCAATCCTGAACCGTCATCTGGCACTGACACTCGGAACATAATTGCTGGACCTGGATGTTTCATTGCAGACCGCCATGCTTCTATGGTGCAGTCTGAGTGCCTGCATGGCTGACTCACTGACTATCCATGTCTTCAGCAGCTGTGGAGCAGATCTGGAGCTTGTAGTAGACCTCTGATGAGATCTGCTGTTTTCCTGATGCTACTTCACGAGTTAAGGTGATTTTGAATATTTTCTGGTTGTTTTAACCACTGCCACCATGTTGCATGTTGTTGTTGTAGTAGTAGTTGTAGGTGGGGTGTTGAAGATGCAGTCTAGGAATCTAGATTAGGTCAACTAATAACTCTTTATTATATATACATTATTATTTACACTCTACTCACACCTCCTTAGCTAGCATCCTTCATGTTTCAACTCACTTCTTTCCAAAGCCCATTACCGTGTGATTATTACATTATCTTCTCTACAGTGGGAGGGCTTGCTCTCACTGTCTCCAACATTAACCCTTACATGTCCTCATACTGTTGTACTTAACTTGAGACCAGCTGCCTGAAATGGAAAGTGTTCTATTCCTCAGCAGCAACATCCCTCTCCTCACTGCAGGACATTCTATGCAATATTGATAAAAATAACAATATGCTGATTCAGTTTATGTCTCCAATAGTTTGATTTGACTCGATCAGATTACTTTTAGTGCTGCCCTCTTAAAGGGGGCACTTGCACGTACTGATTCTTTACCTTGGGGGACCTGGTGACATCATCACTAATTTAAAAAGTTATCTCTCTCCTCAATGAGGACAAAATAAGGAAGTAATAAAAAGGAATGATAGGTAATGTCAACATATTTCTGAATATTGTAGGCACATTTAAAATACTGAACCTCTCTGTGAAACTCAGCTGAAAGTATGTCACATTGACTCATCGGGGTAGGTTTATACTTAGAGCAAATAATTGTGTTACAGTACAAAAGGGTTAAATTATAGTGGAATAAAAGTAAAATTAAACAAAGGACTTGCATGTAGATAGCACCTTTCATTAATTCATGATGCCCCAAAGCACTTTACAGCCAATTAAGCACTTTTGAGGTGTAGTTTCTGTTGTAATGTAGGAATTCAATGGATTATGAGGGTTATGCTATTAACAAGCAGTCTTGCAATGCAGGCTACATTAAGTGGTCACTACACAGAACATAACTGTATTCAAACATGACTAAATCATGAATCTGGATAAAAAGGATTTTCTTTACCAGAATTTACAGTTAAAAGTTATCATTTGAAATGAATGAATGCAATGGGTATAGACAGAAAAGGTTCTTGGTTATATCAGTGCCTATTCATTCATATCTGGTAGAAGCTTAATGCAACTAGCAACTCTCCATTACATCCTCATAACCCATTAAATTTTGCAGCCTCTGGTACTAAGGTCATTGAAGAAATAGTTTTAAATAGATGAGCAGGTTGTTTAACTTGAAAAATTAGCATAACACTATAGAATACGTTAAAAAAAAATTACAAGCCTCAAGCTAGGCTGTTAAAAGAAGCAAGAGAGAAAATAGCAGAAGAGCTAACCATCATTTTACAGTTCTCACTGGATACAGGTGTGGTGCCGGTGGATTGGAGGACTGCTAATGTTCCTCTGTTTAAAAAGGGAGCGAGGGATAGGCCAAATAATTACAGGCCAGTCAGTCCAACCTCAGTAGTGGGCAAATTATTGGAATCAATTCTGAGAGACAGGATAAACTGTCACTTAGAAAGGCACAGGTTAATCAAGGACAATCAGCATGGAAGATCTTGTCCGACCAACTTGATTAAATTTTTTGAAGAAGTAACAAGGAAGATAGGTGAGGGTAGTGCAGTTGATGTGGTCTACATGAATTTTAGCAAGGCTTTTGACAAGGTCCCATATGGCAGACTGGCTAAAAACTAAAATCTCATGGGATCCAGGGAAATGCAGCAAGGTGAATACAAAATTGGCTCAGTGGCAGGAAACAAAGGGTAATTGTTGATGTGTGTTTTTGCGACTGAAGGGCTGTTTCCAGTGGCATTCTGTAGGGCTCAGTACTGGGTCCCCTGCTTTTTGTGATATATATTAATGACTTGGATGTAAATGTAGGGGGCATGATCAAGAAGTTTGCGGATGACACAAAGATTGGCCGTGTGGTAGATAGCGAGAGGGATAGCTGTAGGCTGCAGGAAGATATTGATGGTCTGGTCAGATGGGCAGAAAAGTGGCAGATGGAATTCAACCCAGAGAAGTGTGCGGGGATGCATCTGGGGAGGTCAAAAAAGGCTAAGGAATACACGATTAATGAGAAAATACTGAGAAGTGTAGAGGAAGTGAGGGACCTTGGAGTGAATGTCCACTGATCCCTGAAGGTAGCAGGACAGGTCGATAAGACGGTTAAGAAGGCATATGGAATCCTTTCCTTCATTAGCTGAGGCATAGAATATAAGAGCAGGAAGGTTATGTTGGAACTGTATAACTCATTGGTTACGCCACAACTTGAGTACTGTGTGCAGTTCTGGTCACCTCATTACAGAAAGGATGTAATTGCACTAGAGAGGGTACAGAGGAGATTTAGGAGCACATTGCCAGGATTGGAAAAATGCAGCTATGAGGAAAGATTGGATAAGCTGGGGTTGTTTTTCTTGGAATAGAGAAGGCTGAGGGGAGATCTGATTGAAATGTACAAAATTTTGAGGGGCCTGGATAGAGTGGAGGTGAAGGGCCTATTTACCTTAACAGAGAGGTCAGAGACGAGGGGGCATAGATTTAAAGTGATTGGTAGAAAAATTAGAGGGGAGATGAGGAAATTGTTTTTCACCCAGAGGGTGGTGGGGGTCTGGAACTCACTGCCTGAAAGGGTAGTTGAGGCAGAAACCCTCAACTCATTCAAAGAAGTCTGGATATGCACCTCAAGTGCCGCAATCTGCAGGGCTACGGACCAAATGCTGGAATGTGGGATTAGACCAGGTGGATTGTTTTCCGGCTGGAGTAGACACAATGGGCCAAGTGGCCTCTTGCTGTGCCATAAACTTGAGCTTGAAGGGAGCTTGAACAATATCTGTTGGGAAGGAAGATTTAGTATTATAGAGGTAAGAACATTGTTTGACTTTTTTCAGGGACGTAAGGGAAGGAAACTACCAGGTAAAATTCATCTTCAGCACTAGTATAAAAAAGACAACAGGGAGTCAATAGCCCATTTAACACCACACCCGATCTTCTTTTCCTTTTGAAGTCAATATTGAATGCTAGTGTTTGGGTGAAGAGAAAAGAGTCCATGACAGAAAACATACATGAGACCTGAAGCACTGCTCATGGCAATTCTGAGGAAATTTGTCTTTTTGCCAGGAATGTGGGAGTTCACAACTGTAAAATGTAAACTAATTCTTCGTAAAGTACTTTTTAAAAAATAAAGTTCCTTCTTTACTTTGAGGAACATAGGAAGTCTTTAATAATCTAATTTGCTTCTTGAAAATTTCAAACCAATTTCCCGCTCAGGAGTTCCAAACAAAATAGTTCCTTTTTTCAAAGAATCTCCAAGTTGGCTCTCTATTTAAGCAGAATACATCTTTTTCGTACCCCAGCTAAGAATCGCCAAGATTTGCTGGATTTTGAAAATTTTCTATTCAATTTTTTAAAAAGTGGATCTGTCATTTGTATGCAAACTGCATCAATCAAGACAACATTTGCTGGGATTTTACCAGCAATAGACTGGGAGACAGGTGGGCCGATAAAGTGCCGGGGAGACACAGTGGGATGGTTCCCCCACGTATTTATGCCACTGGGGAAGTTTCAGCTGCATGGAAGTGACCTCCCAGCTCCTTCGTGGTGGGGCAGGCTCTATGGAAAAAAGAGGGGCCACAGGAAAGAAAGACAGTCCCCGCGGCTACAACGATTTCCCCAGAGGGTATTGCTTTCCGATACTGGACCCCATGATTTTTAAACGTTTTAACTTACCTGCTATAGGTCCGAGATCTCCTATATATCTCAGCAGTGCCCATCTCTCTTGGTGGCACTGCTGAGGCTTCACAGCTGTGGCCTTCTGATTGGGTCAGCAGCACGGAGAGCCCGCCAGCCATCCTTAATTGGATGGTGCACCCACTTAGGAAGCCACGTCTAGGAAAATTGCCAATGTGGTCCTGCTGCCCGCCTGTGCGAGCTCAGGATACGCATAGGGTCCCGATGTTGAGACCTAAAATTCCACACATTGTCTGTTTTCATCATTCCGCTACAGCCTGTAACTTACGAAATTTACAACACTGGTTGGAATTTAACAATGTGGCGGTGGCCACACCAACCAGCTGGAAAGCCGAGGGTCGAGCAAACCTCCGCCAGGCCTGAAACCACGCTGCTCTTTTGCATGGCTCAGGCCCTTAATTGGCATCAGTTGGGGTTTCTGCCACTCTGAGGCAGGAAGTCCCGCCTCCAAGAGCTGTCTGCCAATCACAGGGCCAGCAGTTCTTCAGTCCCTACAGTGCCACTGGGATTGGTGGCTACTGCTGAGACTGCCCCCAGCCAGGACTAGCAACAATGGAGGAGGCCCCATAAAAAGTAAGTTGGTGTTGGGCATTGCAGAGGACTATCAGCTAGTCCCGGTGAGGGGATAGGGGTGTCGGAGTCTAGGGCAGGGGGATTGTTTAAGGTGATCGGTCCATGCTGCTCGGTGTAGCATAATGTATATGAGCTGTTGCTGGGTAGACTATATATATAGACCTTAAGCATCATTAGGCTGTGATGTCACGAGTCTGCACCTCGTGCTGCTCAGTGTTCATTTAGATACCTAAGTGAGAAGACCCCTGTAAATAAAGTCTTGTTACTTTGACCCAAAGTCTACTATCCTTATTCTATGCTAATAGCACACTGACAATACAGTACACTTGGGTGGGGGGGGGGGCCCTCCTTGGGGCACAGAGTGCCGGATCAGGAGGGTCTCCATCCCCAACCCACAAGGAGGCCGCCATGTATTCCTAGGTGGGCTCCTCAGGTGCTGAAGTGCCCGCCCGCCGCTGGTAAAATACCAGCAGTGGCGGTAAGAGGCCTTTAAGTGGCAATTAATTGGCCACTAAATGGCCTCAATTGGCCTAAGGGTGAGAGGGCCATTTGTCACCTCCCCCATCGTTAATAAAATAGCAGCAGGGCCGTGTAGGCAACAGGCAGGGCACCCCCCCATTTTCCATCCTCTTTTGCACCCGATCCACCTCCTAGCCCGCTCCTGGGTCAGGGAGGTTGGGGTGTTAAATTCCAGCCATTGTGGCAGGATAGACTTAGTACAGGGATCGGAATTGAAGCAGATTTAACAAAAAATGTTTCTCTTCTGTGACTGCATTTAAAGGAACAGCCACTAAGTCAAAGCTAGACAAAAATACTTCATTTTGTCACAAAGTGCTTTTTTTGAGACATAAATGATTGTCCTATTACATTAACATTATTAATTATTGTGTTTCTTGGAGTGCCTTATTTGCAATAAAAGACTGCTACTATTGAATCCATTGTGACACTTAGGACATTCCGTATATAACCAACATTGGGTGTGCTACCAACAAAGCCAGATAGCCTGTGGCAGCTCTTTCTTTTTACTTTATTGTGTTTTCTTTACAAATTAATGTCAATTGCCTGGAAATTCCACATGATTCTTTCAGTTGTCCACTCTAACTTGCAGAAACCCCGGAGAAACAGCATAAGCTGCCATTTGTACCACTTCTCCAGGGTTTCTAGTGATCTGATAGCAGGAGATCAGGGAACACTTATGGAAATTCCACCCCAATAAATTTACTTGTAAGCAACACATGATAATTGGGAAAAATTATTAAAACTGTAAGCCATGTTGTAAATGTGTGTATGTACATGCATATGTGTATTTTGGCAGGTTACAACGGTGTTTGAATTGGGTTGAAAGATATCTAATTGAGGAAAATGAAGTGATTCCCAAACAATTGATTTCCACTGAGCAAATGTTAAACCAGTTGGAAAATAAAGTCCAATAAATTCAAAAAGTAATTGTTGGTTCTCCTCCATAATATGCAGAGGGATTAAAAAATGCTCATTATTCTTGGACAGTTCTGCTGTTGTTTGTCCATAATAGCATGCAACTTTTTGACAAATTTACAGCCTGTGTTTCAATATCTGTAAGTTCAGCCAAAGCTCATAATTTTAAAGAGAAAACATTTTCCTTCTGTGCTTCAGAAAGCATAATCCATTTCAATGTAATAGGACAGGATAGACAACATGTTACCCATACTGATCATATAAGGTGAGAAACTGAAACTTGTAACAGGAACACACAAGGACATTCGAACATTCGCTGTACGGCCTCTAATTTAAATATATCCTTCCTTAAATATGAGACCAAAACCGCACACAGTACTCCGGGGTGGTCTCACCAAAGCCCTGTACAATTGTAGCAAGACTTCCTTATTCTTGTACTCCAATCCCCTTGCAATAAAAGCCAACATGCCATTTGCCTTCCTAATTGCTTGCTGTACCTGTATGCCAACTTTTTGTGTTCCTTGCACGAGCACACCCAAGTCTCTCTGAACATTTTTTTCCCCCAAAAATATACTTTATTCATAAACATTTGTCAAAAATACATTATAAAACAGTTCAAAACAGCACCAAGTTGATATTCCAAAAAGTGCAAAGGAAATCAGTTTTCTTCAATACAAGAGTGAGTTGCCTCACAACCCTTCCATTCTATTTTGTATGCCATGTACATTTTACAGCAAACCCATATTTGGTGTATACAGCCTGAGGGGTATCCCATGGGTCCAGCGGGAGGACCTTACACAGTGGTCTTTCCCCATTGAACCTTTGCAGTGGCTGCCCCAAGCTTTAGTGCATCCCTCAGCACATAGTCCTGGACCTTGGAATGTGCCAGTCTGCAACACTCGGTCGTGGACAACTCTTTGTGCTGGAGGACCAGCAAGTTTCAGGCAGACAGACCAAAAAGCGTCTTTCACGTGGGGAATGTCCTCCAGCAGCAGTTGATGTTTATCTCGGTGTGCATCCCTGGGACCAGCCCATAGAGTACAGACGCCTGTGTTACAGAGCTGCTTGGGATGAACCTTGACAAAAACCACTGCATCTCTTTCCACACCTGCTTTGCAAAGACACATTTCAGAAGGAGGTGGGCAACAGTCTCTTCCCCACCGCAGCCGCTTCAAAGGCTGCGTGCAGAGGTGGTAAGACTCCGGGCATGCAGGAAGGATCTGATGGGGAGGGTCCTTCTCACTACCAACCAAGCTAAGTCTTGGTGCTTGTTTGAAAGTTCTGGTGATAAGGCATTCCACCAAATGACTTTGGCAGTCTGATCAGGGAACCATCCTACATGATTCGCCATCTCCTTTTGCCGTAGGGCCTTGAGGACATTCCGTGCAGACCACTGCCTGGTAGATTGGTGGTCAAAGATGTTTTTTCGCAGAAACTTTTCCACGAAGGATAGGTGGTACTGCACGGTCCAACTGGATGGAGCGTTCTGCGGAAATGTGACCAGACCCATCCTTCGCAACACCGGGGACAGATAGAACCTCAGCATGTAGCGACACTTGGTGTTTGCGTACTGGGGCTCTACACACCGCTTGATGCAGCCACACACGAAGGTGATCATCAGGATGAGGGCGACGTTGGGTAGATTTTTCCTGCCCTTATCCAAAGGTTTAAACATCGTGTCCGTCTGGACCCGGTCCATTTTGCATCTCCAGATAGTGCGGAAAATGGCTCGGGTGATCGCCATGGCACAAGAGTAGGGTATGGGCCAGACCAGCGCCACATACAGCAACAACGTGAGCGCCTCGCACCGGATGGCCAGGTACTTACCCAAATGGAGAGATAACACTGCTCCAACGTGCTCAGTTTATGGTGTACCCTGGCTACTCGCTCCTTCCAGGTTTTGGTGCACGCCCCGGCCCTTCGAACCATATCCCCAACACCTTCAGGCAGTTCTGACCTGACAGTGAAGGGAACAAAGGATCGGTCGGTCCAGTTCCCAAAGAACATGGCCTCACTCTTGACGGGGTTAACTTTGGCTCTCGAGGCCAGTTTGAACTGGTCGCAGATGCTCATCGGTCTGCGAATGGACAGTGGATCCAAGCAGAAGACAGCGACGTCGTCCATGTACAGGAAGGCTTTGACCTGAGTGCCTCTACTGCCTGGGATTATCACCCCTCTTATTATGCCCGCATCCTTCCTAATGGACTCAGCAAAAGATTCGATACAGCAAACAAACAAGGCAGGAGAGAGAGGACAGCCCTGCCTGACTCCAGATTTGATCGGGAAACCTTCTGATTCCCAAACATTGATTGAGACTGATGTGTGTGTAGAGCAGTTTGATCCAATTGCAGATTCCCTCCCCAAACCTCATTTGGGAGAGCACGTCCATCATGTAGGTGTGCGATATCCTGTCAAAAGCCTTCTCCTGGTACAAGTTGATGAGGCAGGTGTCCACCCTCCTGTCCCATACATAGGCGATCATATCCCTGAGTAGCGCGAGACTATCGGAGATCTTCCTGTCGGGTACAGTACAGGTCTGGTCAGGGTGAATCACCAACTCCAGAGCAGACTTGACTCGACTGGTGACGATTTTGGACAGACTCTTGTAGTCAACATTAAGCTGTGAGATGGGCCGCCAATTTCTGATATCCGCCCTCTACCCCTTCCGCTTGTAGATGAGGGTGATGATGCCTTTCCTCATGGACTCTGATATGTTGTCGGCCGGAAGCATACTCTCATATACTTTCAGCAGGTCTGAACATCAACATTTAAAAGTTACATGCCTTTAAAAAATATTCTGCTTTTCTATTCTTACTACCAAAGTGAATAACCTCACACTTCCCCACATTATACTCCATCTGCCACCTTGGCCGGGATTTTATGCTGGTGACAGAAAAAGTGAGGCTGAAAACCCTGCAATTGCCTCTTCTCCAGAAGGCCTGGTGCCAATCAGGCACGTAAGTGGACAGAGGCGGGCCTTCCACAGGATTAAGGACACCGTAACCGGAAGTCCCATCCTTAGAGAGCTGCCGGCCAATCAGAGGCCAGCAGTTCTTCAACTGAGCAGCGCCATCTGGTGGAGCACCTACCAGAGGCCCTAGAGCGGCGCTGGACCCAGGCCACATGTAGGTCAGGTCAGGAGGGGCCTCGTGGGGTGGGGGTGTCGCAGGGGAGGGGTGTAAGGGGGTCGCTAGCAAGGACAGGGGGTGGCTTTCAGCAGGCAGCCCCCCTTCCGAGCTATTTACACCAACATCCCTTATTTTGATTTGATAACCTGAAGGAGAGAAATCTCAATTCTTAGTGCTTTTTCACTCCAAAAGTGCAAGAGATCAAATCACTGGAATGGCCCCTGACAATTATGATTGACAAATCTAACAAAAGGGATTATCTCAGTTGTTAAGCAGAACCTTCTGGGTGTAAACAGGAATGAGAGGCTCTAATTCTTCCTCTCTCAAATATTATACATTGGTTAGGACTGATATCTATGCCATATCCCAGCACACTCCCTGAGATCTGAGACTTTAGACCTGGTTTCAGCTTAGTGAATTTATTTAGGTTACTATAACCCTAAGTTATGACTTAACATGTGTGAGTAGATTGTTTGAATTATGTGTAACATGCTGAGTTAAGGCAATGATGTACCTGCTTACAAGATAAAGTTAAACCATATGTGAAGACATATAAACAGGTCCAAATTATATTTTGTTTGCAGCTGAATTGTTGGCAATGTAACAGGCAAAGCTTTACCCAGATGCATCAAAATGAATCCCGATGAGACAAACTAAGAATGCATAATATTAAAACAATGTGGGGCATCATGAATCCATCAATGGTTGGCAGTACAACACAAGTCCAGTTTTGCAAGCTAAGTAAATAACCTTCTTCTCTTGCACTTTGAATAAACTGTTTTTGTTTATCTTACAACTGTGTCCTCCATTCCAGCCAAGCTTGATAGGGAAAATGTGTTGTGACAACCATCTCTGTTTGACTGGATGAGTAGGTGTTTTAGTTACATCTTGACAGATTACTTCCCATTAAGTTTAGTTCTAGCTTGTGTCCAACTAGACAGAGGTTGTTACGGCCACGAGGTGAGGGATGTGGGTGGTTCCCACTGGTCAACTCCCACCTGACCGTAGCAAGTGTTTTTGCTGTTATTAGGGTTTAGCCACTTTTTGTTTTATTTGTCAAAGAAACAGACAGCAACAGGTTTCTTGTAGGTTTAAAACAGAAGATCAACTATTTATTGAGCAATATGCCTTATCCCAAAATTGTCGCAACTACATCCAGTCACTCATTCACTAGAGCACACACACAGACACAGGCACACACACACACACAAGAAGAGATAGATAGAGAGAAAAAGTGGTAAGCGATATTCAGGTGAGGTAGGGTTTCGAGGCTCACGGTAAACTTGTTGAATTCTCTCAGAAGTCAAGTTCTCTTTGGTTGCAGGCCTGAGGTGTTTGCAGATTTCTCTCTCGGTTGAAAGTTCAGTTTGAAGACAGGATCACTTCCAAATTCACTGCTGCATAAGTTAAAAATGTAGAATTTTACAGCAGGGCGCCTCCCTTATGGCTTGTTGGATTTTCTCCCCAGCCCTTAGCTGGACAAGCTGTTTGGTGATGCTTCTTTCTGGGTCTCCCCCTCTCTCTCTTCAGGGAGCTACCTTTAAGGTCAAAAATGGTTTCACACCTTTGTCTCTGTTGGGAGATATGGATCTCCCTTCCTGTGGTGACCAACAATGGCCTAGGATGTGGCTACTTTACACCTTCTTTGTTTCAGAAGAACCCATTCAATTCAAAAGCATCTCTTGACATGCTCAGGATGAGAATAATCCATTCATGATGGTTCCACTGTATACCTTTAGAAGAACTCATTCAATTCAGAAATATTTTCAGGATAGGTGTAATTGACCCCTCTCAGCTCAAAAGGTATTCCTTTGTTCCTGTCAGACAGTTTGAATATGCAAAGGCCAGGTCGTTTACCTTTGACAGCCATTTTTAGTGGTATTGTCCATTTTATAAAAAGGTAAAGTCAATTTTTATAACGCTTCAGCTTTCGTCCATAATTTTTCATCATCGCGCTTCTCGTAAGCGTGACAGAGGTACTAATGTGAGAAGTTGTAGGTATCTTAGTTGGGTGTTTGAAGACTAACAACATAACATGAATCCATTCATTATGGTTTTTAATTTCATATTGGTGCCCAGGAAAATTTATTGTAATTATTAATTTTATAATTTGTTGTTCCTAAAATATTTTCTTTTTCTAGGTATTTATAATTGCAGTTGAGGTCAACTCAAAATAGAAAGTGCTTATTTGCACACTACTGCCGCTAAAATTTGCTACTCTCCCACTGTACTCCCACCTTAACTTTGCCAGTAGTCTTCCAGGAGAGCCAGAATTCAGCCCATACATGGATATCTTGGGTCTTGGTCTTGCACACACAGTGGGCAGAGCTAAAGCAGGGATAGACTGAGATTTGCTGTATCAGAAGTTCCCACTTTATCTGCCATCAAGGGACCCAGCATAGGGTCAGTGGAGGTATGCTGGCAAGACCAGGCATAATGCACCAACAGCTCGCAGAATTGAGGCCCAATCTGGGGTACCTGGCTGGGACTGTGGCCTGGAAACCAGAAGAAATGTTATTTTAATGCAAGGCCAATGGAGTTAATTATTACTTCCTCCCAAGAGAAGATGTCACCTTCCCCCATCTAGAACTGACAGTCTCCACTAGAAGTCCTGGCCTCTCTGTCATGCTCTATATGCATCCTGAGTAGTGCAGGCAGCCACGATTGTATTACAAAGATCCCCCGACCTGTAAAGTTGATCAGGATGAGCAGAGGAGATTTCTGGCAGGTGCATATTGGCATTTATACTGGCAATCACACTCAAAGCCAACAGGGTGCTTTTTTACATATGTATGTTGGGTCCTGATGACATCATCAACACCCAACAAGAATTTTAACTCGGTGGTCAAGTGAGAAGCTGCAGTGAGTTTCCTGCTAGGCTAACCCAGCGGCAAAGAGGATCAGGTCACAAGAGAGGCCGAAAAATTAAAATTTGATTTTTAAACTCCCTTCTAGTGTCAGAAGGAACAGGAATGCTCCTCTGGGCCCCACAAGGGAAGCTCAGGCTTCTCCTGCTGTCAATGCCCCTTGCCTCACAAGAGCAGGACTCCCGTGGATGGCCTGACAGTGAGTCCCGCAACTTACCTACTGTTGGCAGGCAGCCTTCAGGCCACAACAATGTTCTGTCATTGTCTACCTGCTAGAAACAGGTGGGAAGTTAGTCAAAGGCATTTAAATGAGGCCCAGGAGTTAAAATAGCCTAGGCCTCATTTCTTAAGCAGGGACTGAGTTTCTAACGCTCACCATTGCTCACCCACTGAAAGCTGGCCCAGAAACTAAATGGAGTACAACGAAGTTCCATTAACAATGAGCTGCAATGCTCACCATCAGTAACATAAATCCATTCAGCGTGCCATTTCCATTTCCTTCAACAGCAATTTAATGCCAATTAATATTAAATTATGGGGTGTTTTGTATGGTAAATGTTTACATGTTAAGAATGGGATTGAAAATGACAAAAAACATTCCATTTAGAATGCTTACATCTATCATGGCGAGGAAAGTTCATCTCATTAATCTGTGTTGAATTCAATTGGAGGCCCCAGGCTGAAAAAGCTTTGTCTGTACCACCCACTCATCAAAGTCTCAGCAATTTTCTCAGAAGAGCCAGTCTTAAATTACAGATGCGGTCTGAGATAGTGACAATCTATCTTCATTATCATTCTTTTTTACATTAAGCTGGGGTTTCAGAGGTGGTGAGTAATTTTCCTGAAAACATTCTTACATTCAATCATTGATTGCTGTTGTTTGATTTTAGCTCCCCCCAAATGGTCACCAGTTGCAGAATTTGGTAATCAAAGATTCAGAAATACAGGGGAGTGGATTTAATAATAAAGAGCATGTGGATTTGGGTTCGGGAGGATTGTTAAAATTGGCAAAAATGTCAACGCATCCAGAATCCGGCTTCTATGTGCCAACTTCCAGGTTTAGCTCAGGTATGTTTTGATGTATGTGTGTAACTCCATCCAAAGCCACAAGTTACTGCTTATAATATTTAAATGGCGATTGAAATAAAGGAAGAAGATTGAACAGCAATTCATAGGGCTCATTAAAAGTCAGGGATACAGACATCAATAAATACTCAGTGCTCACAGCTGCTTTCTTACCTTCCATTGAGAAAGGGTTTGTTGCGATTCCTTGTGTTGTCAGGTTAATTTGTGCACTTTGGAGGCATTAAGATTCAAGATCGGGAAAAAGTTCCATGGCTGCTTTTATTCCATTTTTAATAATTTTGTAGTTTGTAATATAATTGATGTAATACTTATCTTCTTCCTCTAATAAGTGTAAAGGCAGGAAAAAGCACATTGAATGTGTGAAGGCTCCAGCTCAATGTTTCTTTACTCCACTAGCACAAAACATGAAAGTACACTGATGAAGAAAAAAACCTATCTTAAAGAAACAAACTCATTACAGTGGATGACCATTGCTCACCACCCCAAAGCAGCCTTTGATTATCTTGATATCCAGATTACCAGAGGCCTCTTCAGCATCTCAGGGCTTCTTGATCTCTGGGGCTTCCATGCTCCTTAGCTAGTCCTCCATGGTCCTTGGTAGACGGATGCACAGCCCAATTCCCCCGTGCAGCCACCGTTTCCCAATCGCCAACACAGACCTTAGGCCACTCCTCCGGCTCTTTCTTCTCCTGCCCACACTTCTGACTGCTGCCCCTGGCTTTCTGGCTTCACCCGGAGCCCACCAAAGTCACTGCTCTCATCCCCAAAGGGACTTCCAGGTGCCGAAAACTGCCCAAGCTGGTGCTCTCCGCCACCACCGCCACTTATTGGCCCGGAGGTGCACACCCTGAGGAAAATATCCAATGAAGTAGAAGCTGCTCCAAGCTCTGAGAAAATTCTTGCTCATTGTTTCACAGCAGCTGACGAGGAGACAGCACGATCCTCCCACCACACATGCAATCTAGGAAAGTATGTACATTAAAATAAAGGTACATTTTCCATCTTCATACCTACTACTCCCCCAGTTGAGAGCAGGACCTAGGCCTGGGGCCTTTGCATTCTCAATTCTTTTGGAACCACACACTCTACGCATGTAAATATTAAACCAACAGAGGAACTCACAGAAATTTCCCTTCATACCATTTAGGATTATTTCCGCACAGCTCACCATTCCCATTCATGAAATCATGGAAGTGAACTTCAAGATGTGGAATAGTTCTACAAAAGTATGAGCAACTACAGGCCATTCAGTTTAACCTCGGCAGTGGGAAAGCTTTTAGTCCGGGAGAAAATTAACAGCCACTTGGACAAATGTGGATTAATTAAGGAAAACCAGCATGAATATGTTAAGGGCAAATCATGTTTAACTAATTTGATTGAGTTTTTGATGAGGCAACAGAGAGGGTTGATGAGGGTAATGGACTTCTACAAGGCATTTGCAAAAGTGCCACATAACAGGCTTGTCAGCAAAGTTGAAACCCATGGAATAAAAGGGATGGTGGCATCAACGATATGAAATTGGCTGAATGACAGAGAACAGAGAGTAGTTTTGAGTGGTTGTTTTTGTGACTGGAGGATGGTATATAGTGGGGTCGTATTAGGACCACTGCTTTTCTTGATCTATAGTAATGACCTAGACTTGGGTGTGCAGGACACAGTTTCAAAATTTGCAGATGACAGAAAACTTGTAAGTATTGTGAACTGTGAGGAGGATAGTGATAGACTTCAAGTGGGCATAGACAGGCTAGTGGAATGGGCGGACACGTGGCAGATAAAATTTAATGCAGAGAAGTGTGAAGTGATACATTTTGGTAGGAAGTATGAGAAGAGGCAATAAAAAATAAAGGATTCAATTCTAAAGCGGGTGCAGGAGCAGAGGGATGTGGGGGTATATGTGCACGAATAGTTGAATGTGACAGGGTGGGTTAATAAGGCATACAGGACTCTGGGCTTTATAAATAGAGACATAGAGTACAAAATCAACAAAGTTATGGTGAACTCTTATACAACGCTGGTTTGGCCTCAACTGGAGTATTGTGTCCAATTCTGGTCACCACACTGAAAGAAGGATATGAAGGCACTGGAGAGGCTGCAGAAAAGATTTATGTGAATGGTTCTAGGGATGAGAGACTTCAGCTACAGATTGGCGAAGCTGGGGCTGTTCTCCTTCGAGAAGAGAAAGTTGAGAGGAGATTTGATGGATGTGTTCAAAATCATAAGGGGTCTGGACAATGTAGATAGGGAGAAACCGATCCCATTGGCAGAAATGTTGAGAACCAGAGGACACTGATTTAAGTTGAATGGCAAAAGGACCAGAGGCGACATAAGGAAAAACTTTTTTATGCAGTGAATGGTTCGGATCTAGAATGCACTGCCTGTGAGTCTGGTGGAGGCAAATTCAATCATGGCTTTTAAAAGAGAATTGTATAATTATCTGAAGAGAAAAAAGTTTGCAGGGCTACAGGGAAAAGGCGGGGGAACAGGACTAGCTGAATAGCTCTTACAGCCAGCCAGCATGGATGTGACGGGCCGAATGGCCTCCTTCTGCGCAATAACCATTCTATGATTCTTCTATCCTATGATTAATATTTAGAAGCTACTCTGAAGCAGCCTGGGACAAGTCATGTATCTCTGTTGGTATTAAATGTAGCAATATCAAAATGGCCATGGTGAAGCAGTTTCATGAAAATCAGTACAGACAAGTCAAGCAAAACAGCGACCTCTCAAATCTCTTCCATATCTCCAATGGTGTGAAGCATGGATGTGTGCTGGCCCCGACCCTATTCACCATCATTTTCAGCATGATGCTGCAGCAGGCAACGGAAGACCTTAAGGAGGGAGTTTACGTACACTTCCGGACTGATGGAGGCCTTTTCAACCTCAGGTGTCTATAGGCTCATACAAAGACACAAGAAAAACTCATACGTGAACTTCTTTTCGCCGATGACTGTGCTCTCCTGGCCCACAGTCAGTCAGACCTGCAACATATAACGACACATTTTTCCGAGGCAGCACAACGCTTCGGACTAAAAATCAGTTTAAAGAAAACTGAAGTCCTGCGTCAGCCTGCACCTCAAGAAGAATATAGATAACCAAGCATTGTCATCGAGGGAACCAAGCTGAATGCTGTCAAGCAATTTAATTATTTGGGGAGCGTCATCTTGTTTGATGCCACCATAGACAAGGAAGTGGACAATAGGCTCTCAAAAGCAAACAGTATATTCGACTGACTCTACAAACATGTGTGGAGCAACCACAGCTTCAGAGCACAGACCAAACTCAAAGTGTAGAAAGCCGTAGTCCTCACCACCCTTTTATATGGCGCTGAGTCATGGATCCTATACCGCCGTCATATATGCCTTCTAGAGCACTTCCATCAGCGCTGCCTCCGCAGCATCCTCAAGATCTGCTGGCAGGATCGCATCACAAACATTGAAGTCCTAGAAACAGCCAACAACACCTGCATTGAGGCCATCCTCCTGCAAAGCCAACTGCGTTGGGCAGGTCATATTGCCCGGATGGACGACAGTCTGCCGAATGTACTGTTTGCTTTTGACAGCCTATTCTCCACTTCCTTCTCTATGGTGGCATCAAACAAGATGCCCAAGGTTGTGTTGTATGGTGAGCTGACCATGGTAAAGGGAACAGAGAGTCCCCATGCAAACGTTTCAAAGACTCCCTGAAGAAGTCCCTCTCGGTGTTCCACATCAACCATCACCAGTGGGAAGCGCAGGCCATAGATCGTGATGCCTGGAGATGCTACATCAGGAGGGCTACAGATGCCTTTGAGATTGAACGAAGAACCAGCATGAAAGTGAAAAGGAGAAGGATAGATCCAATTGCCCCCAACAGCGACTACACCTTCACTTGTACCCGCAACGGGAGAATCTGCCCGTCACTGATAGGCCTGACTAGCCACCAGCGGGCCTGCAACCCAATGACTACAACCATCCCAAAATCTTTGTCCCCGCAGAAATGCCAAGAAGGAGATCAAAATGTTGCATACCAGCTAACCTAAAACTAGCAAAAGCTAAGAGCCTCAAAAATAAAAAAGCACTCCCATGAAAAAGCAAATATAGGTCTCCTGATACATGAAGATGATTACCTTTATTCATTCACAGGATGTAGATGTCGTAGGCAAGACCAGCATTTATTGTCCATTCATAATTGCCCTTGAGAAGATGTTCGTGAGCCACCTTCTTGAACCGTTGCATCCCATGAAGTGTAGGAACTCCCACACTGCTGTTAGGTAGACTGAAATTACAGGCCTGTCATAATTTAAGCTGCAGATATACCAAACTTTCTATCACCTTAGTTGCAATTTGCAGGGTTTAAAACTCACTGAGGGAAAACGTGAGTGCTGATGACCTGAGGAGGTGGGAAGACCACTGGGGCAACCCCAGAAACTTTTGATTTTGACATTTTATGTGGTACATTTCGAAGCTTATTATAATGACTCAGATTTTGCGGTTGTAATGACAATGAAACTGTTAGCGTTCGGCATCATTTCTCCACTGAAACTAACAGCAACTTCAGGAGTTTGCACATACATAGAATTGCATGGAAATCCAGATGTAGCTGTCAATGATTCTACACTTCTTTAGAGGGCGTGTTGTTGAGGTCCCTCCCAATCTGCAATCAATTAGAAATAATTGAACTGATGAAAACTTCCATTCTTCTGCTCTTAGTCTCGCTGTATAAACCCTTGCAAAAGGTACACCTTGTTGAATAATGTGCAGCTGGGTTTTTAACAATGTCATAACTCCATAACTACTGGCTCTGAACATCAAATTTTATTTTTGGGAATGTCAAATTTATCCATTATGATAGAAAATTCCACATGTTTTTAAGGTAACTTTTTTTTATTGTTTATCTTTATTTTATCTTCTATCTTAATTCAATCATAATCAATTATTTCGCTACCTGAAATTTTAAATTAAAAGTAAAGGGATTCAGTGCTTTTAACTTCCTGGGCTGCTGTCTGTGAGAATACTTCAATGTGATTGGTTGCTTACCCTGCTTGCTGACATTACTGCTGCAGGACGCTAGGAGATCCCCTTGACTTGGAAGCAGATCTAAACTGCCATTGGGGAAGGGGAAATCCACGCCACAGAAATCGTTAAAGCTTTCTTCGAGATCAGTGGCGAGCACCGTTCCCTCACCACTGACCAGAAAATCCAAGCCAAAAATACCCTTCAAGCCAAAAATATGTTTTTCATTAGAAGGGTTACAAATATTTAAAATATTCAAATAAATTAGTTGTATGGACTTCATTACAGCTTTACAGGATCCAGTAAATCTATCCACATGTTAATTTGGGAACTGAAATCTGAGGCTGCCTTATAATATGGTTGCCATACTACAAAAAAGATATAGAGGTACTGGAGAAGGTGCAGAGAAGATTTATAAGGATAATACCAGAAATGTGTGGGTATGCACATCAGGAAAGAATTTATAGGCTGGGTCTCTATTCTTTTGAACAAAGAAGGCAGAGGGGTGATCTGACAGATGTCTTTAAAATTATGAAAAGTTTTGATAGAGTGGATACAGAGAGAATGTTTCCACCTGTGGGGAAGAGCATAACTAGAGGCCATTAAATATAAGATAGTCACCAAGAAATCCAATAGGGAACTCAGAACAAACTTCTTTACCCAAAGAGCAGCGAGAATGTGGAACTCGCTACCACAGGGAGAGGTTAAAGTGAATAGTATAGATACATTTAAGGGAAAGCTAAACAAGCAAATTGGGGGAGAAGGGAACAGAGGGTTACGATGATAAATTTAGATGAACAAAAATGGGAGGAGGCTCAGGAGGAGCTTAAATGCTGCATGGACTGGTTGAGCCGAATGGCCTGTTTCTGTGCCTACATCCTATGTAATCCTATGGCTATGTATTGTCGAGACACTCCCCCCACCCCCAAACCTCGGAACCTACAACACATGTCTGTGTTCTGCACGCAAAACAAAATCTAGCCTTCTATTATATCAGTCCCTGTCGCTGATCCCATCACAGCACAGAGGCAGCACACAGGATTGCATGAATTGTTGATTTAACTATTTAAATTATCAACATTTGTTTTCAAGCAGTTTCAAGAAGGATAAGGATAAGCCAATATAACCAAAATAAAACCTTTTAATTGATTTCTGATGAGGGGTTACATCCCAGACATTAATTTTTTTTTTCCTGCTTATGCTGGTCAATCTGCTGTGCACACTCAAACATTTTCTAACACATGAAACTAGAAATGACTGCTGCTGATAATAGCAGGCAAATGTTCAACATGCTGATATGACATTCCTCTGTCCAGTACTTAATAGAGAGGTTAATCTGTTTAAAATAAATGAGTTATGGCCCTTCATTAAACATGGTAGACAGAGGAAAATCATTTGAAGATGTTAAGCATTTGCTATTATTATTGTTAAGAATCACTTCTGGCCTCTGTTGCTCTGTTGACTCTGTCAAAAACTATTATTTTCCTGTGCTGGAAATAAAAAGTATTACATGCTGCAACCATTAAAAAAAAGAACTAAAATACACAAAAATGTACTTTGTAGGAATGGGACTGAATTTTCCTCAGGTAGATGTGACTGGCTGCTTCCAATATGCAATTTATCATACTTCTATTGATCTTAATGTCACTCCTCACAATTTCCTGTAGATGTTGGCCACTCTAAGATGGATGGCAGAGCTTTCTCCCCCATTACTGAATGGTAACAAAACATGTAAGCAAACTGAAAATTCCTTTCAAAGACACAGCTTGGCACCACAACTCACCCACAGCAGGCCAACAAGTTAGATTGAATTGCCTGTTTCGTGTTTTATCTTTCAATTATTTGTATCATACATCATAATGGTCTGCTGTAGAAAAATCCTAAATAAGGGAATCCCAATATATCTGTTAAACTAAGTGAAACTCATCACCATTCCAATTCATTCCCTATGTTGTTCCTGCCAATTTTGAAAAAGCAGCGTAAGAATTGTCACGCACACTGGAAGTGCGATGATACAACAATCATGGACTAACCTGAAGAGTTATGAAAAATGGAATTTGCCTTTAAAACATCAACCTTTATTTTAAAAAGTGAACAATGGTCCAAAGCGGCCACCGAAGAAAAAGGAATTGGCCTTTTGTATATTTAAACTGTCTGACAAAGACAAAGGACAAATCTTCAAAGCTAAGAGGTGTCAATTAAACCCATCCTACACCTATCCTAAAACATTTGATAATTGACTGTCTTCTTCTGAGACAACGGAGTTGTGAAGCAGCCCCGCGCTGGGCCATTTTGCGATCACCATGGGAAAGAGACCAGAGTGTCTTCTAACAGGAGGTGAGAGATAATGGCGTTACCTTAGAAAAGACAGCCAAAGAGAGAAGGTAAAGCGACATCTTAAAAGCTTGCGTTCCAGCCAAGCCAGAAAGCACGCCAGCCCTGCTGGAGAATCCTACATCTACATTATAGGGCAATGAGAGTTAGAAGTAATCCACCATCTTCAATTGAACCTTCAATCAAGAGAGAAATCTACACTCACATCAGGCCTGCATCCATTGAGAACTTGATTTCCAAGAGAATTCAACAGGTTCATCATAACCTTTCCCCCCACTTAAAGCCACGTTCCTTTTTCCCTTCTCTATCTGTTTCTTACGTGTGTGTGTGCGAGAGAATGCGTGAGTGGATGTGATTGTGAAAATTTCGGGTTAAGGCATATTGATCAATAAACAATTGACTTTGTTTTTAAAACCTACAAGAAAACCTGTCGCTTTCTGTTTATTTGAAAAAAAAAGAACAAGGGGCAAAACTCTAATACAAATACACCTGTTGCAGTCAGTTGGGGAGTTGAACAATGGGAATCACCCACATCTCACCACGTGGTCGTAACAGAATGCTCAAATGGCTATGATACCATAGAGAGGACTTCCTTGGTTATGTTACTGAACTAGTAATCTCAAAGATAATAAAAACAAGAAATGGTGGAAATACTCAGCAGGTCTGGCAGCATCTGTGGAGAGAGAAGCAGAGTTAACGTTTCAGGTCAGTGACCCTTCATCAGAACTGGATAGTAATCTCAAAGTCTAGACTAATAATCCAGAGACCCTGAGTTGACATCACACAAATTTCAGTTTGAGAATTTGAATTCAATTAAAAAAATGGAAATAAAATCTGATAACAGTGGAAGTGACCATGAAGCTGTTGGCCTATTGTAAAAAAACAAGTGGTTCACGATGAAAGGATATCTGTTGTCTTTACTGGAGCTGCATATATGTGATTCCAGTCTCACACCAACATGGTAACCTCTGAGCTGGCCACTCAAGTAGTGTACCAAGCCACTCAGTTGCATCACGACCTTTTGAGGACAACTAGGCTGGACAATAAATACCAGCTTTGCCAGGAATGCCCATGTCCCAAGAACTAATTGTGAAAAATAAAGCCAATTAATGCAATCTCACCAAGGAAGTCCTCTCTATTAAAAAAGTCTTGAAGAAATTAAATGGTCATATAAGACAGCTTTCAGGCATATTCCTCAAAATTCCACTGAGAAAATAAAAATTTAAAGATGCATTTGAGAAGCTGGCATGTTGTATTTAATTCCTTTGCAAACTAACACTGAGTAAATATACAAGTAAACAAACTACAACTTTCAGAAACCATCAACTCGCTTAAACGCATACCTGCCTCAAATTCATGAGCAATTATCAAGGGGTGAAAGAAATGTCTGACTGATTACTTCTAATAGCCTTTAGTTCCAAATTCCAACTAGTCTGATCAGTTGATAATGACAGCCTCTAATCCCAGTAGTAAAAAAGGTGTTTGTCTTATAAACCACTGAAAGCCACATATATTTTTTGTAATGTCTCTAAGCTATCTCCCCAGCTTCAACAAGTTAAATAAATAAACAGGAATTGGTAAGGAAGAGAAGATGATATTTATTTTAATGATGATTTGTACCCATTTGATTTTTTAACAGGTTATTATCACTTTGAAATCAATTGCTCAAAGCCTCTTCAACCTGCAAACTTTGATAAAGCAATTAATAACTTGTTCAAGCTATTTCTGTCTTTAATAAACAATACAAGAAAGTTCTCAATGTGGCCAATAGCTCCTCAAAACACTGCTAAATGCATGGTGACCAGTCCAAACCCAATCCAGTCAGATGACCTTTAATTAATAGTAGGACATTGCCTAAACCCCAATCTGTTACTAAGTTTGAATGGAGTGCTGGGCTTGGTTCTGTAAAACAAAAGTGGTTTACCAAGATAAAGAAATTGGGTTAATGTCATAAAACAGAACATACGCAATGCTAGACTTACACTCAACAAATCTTGTAACTGGAACTGCTTTGTTCAGCTCTGCTTTGCGTAAAGCTGAGCAAGCCTTAAATCAAACAAATTGGCTAAAATCAATCACTGGTTCTCCATGAAGAGTAATTTCTTCAGCTTCTAAGGGTTAGTCTACCTGCCACAAAATTATACAAAATCCCATCTAATAGCAACACAGATGCAGCAAAAAGAGAGAGAGGGGGGAGCCTGAAATCATAATCAGAAAAATTAGACTAAGTGGCTGAACAGAGACTGCTTTTTTTATCATATCTCAGGTGCTGTGGGCTTTCAATCGAGATCAATAAAGTAACCCATAAAGTCACTTCCTTGTCTAAAATTTAAATTACCCTTAGTATTAGTTATAAATTACACATTAAACTACATTTACTATTTTTCACCCTTTTTTAAACTCAAGTTTACTCAGCACTCTTTCTTCGAGGTTGGGTACATCCCTTGTGCACAATTAAGAAGCCAATTAGACACTAATAAAACTAAATTGAACATCAATCTCTAAATAAGAACCAACAGATATAAGAAACACTCAGTCATCTGTGGAGTGAGGCACAATCGCATGTTAATGGGGTAAAATCACTAAAATTAGATTATCTGGTCTTTATTTCATTGCTATTTGTAGGAGTTTGCTTTGTGCAATGTGGCTACCACGTTTCCTACATTACAGCAATGACTGCCTTTTCAAAAGTATTTAATTGGCTGTAAAGCACATTGGTATGTCCTGAAGTCATGAAAAATGCTATACAATTGCAAATACTTATTTCTTTTTCCAGATCAATGTGAATGGTGTGAAAGAATGACAAAGTATCCTCTACCAGTTGGAAAAACAACTCACTATAAAACAGAAACAAGAAATGCTGGATTCACTCAGCAGGTCTGGCAGCATCTGTGGAAAGAGAAGCAGAGTTAACGTTTCGGGTCAGTGACCCTTCTTCGGTCACTGACCCGAAACGTTAACTCTGCTTCTCTTTCCACAGATGCTGCCAGACCTGCTGAGTGAATCCAGCATTTCTTGTTTTTGTTTCAGATTTCCAGCATCCGCAGTATTTTGCTTTTATTTCACTATAAAACAGAATGTCCAGTAGGGGTAAGAGGCAATCTTCTTCTTTGCCCTCCTTGTCTCGAGAGAATGGGTAAGCGCCTAGAGGTGGTCAGTGGTTTGTGGAGCAGCGCCTGGAGTGGCTATGAAGGCCAATTCTAGAGTGACAGACTCTTCCACAGGCGCTGCAAATAAAATTGGTTGTCGAGGCTGTTACACAGTTGGCTCTCTCCTTGCACTTCTGTCTTTTTTCCTGCCAACTGCTAAGTGTCTTCGACTCGCCACTCTTTAGCCCCGCCTTTATGGCTGTCCGCCACCTCTGGCGATCACTGGCAACTGACTCCCACGACTTGTGATCAATGTCATAGGACTTCATGTCGTGTTTGCAGACGTCTTTAAAGCGGAGACATGGACGGCCGGTGGGTCTGATACCAGTGACGAGCTCGCTGTACAATACATCCTTGGGGATCCTGCGGCTCTTCCATGCGGCTCACATGGCCAAGCCGTCTCAAGTGCCGCTGGCTCAGTAGGGTGTATATGCTGGGGGTGTTGGCTGCCTCGAGGACTTCTGCATTGGAGATGCGGTCCTGCCACCTGATGCCAAGGATTCTCCGGAGGCATCGAAGATGGAATGAATTGAGACGTCGCTCTTGGCAGACATACATTGTCCAGGCCTCGCTGCCTTAGAGCAAGGTACTGAGGACACAGGCTTGAAACACTCGGAATTTTGTGTTCCGTGTCAGTGCGTCATTTCCCCACACCCTCTTGGCCAGTCTGGACATAGCAGTGGATGCCTTTCCCATGCACTTGTTGATTTCTGCATCGAGAGACAGGTTACTGGTGATAGTTCAGCCTAGGTAGGTGAACTCTTAAACTACTTCCAGAGCATGGTCGTCGATATTGATGGATGGAGCATTTCTGACATCCTGTCTCATGATGTTCATTTTCTTGAGGTCGATGATTGGGCCAAATTAATTGCAGGCAGCCGCAATCCTGTCGATGAGTATCTGCAGACACTCTTCTGTGTGGGATGTTAACGCAGCATCGTCAGCAAAGAGGAGTTCCCTGATGAGGACCTTCCGTACTTTGGTCTTCGCTCTAAGACGGTCAAGGTTGAACACAAGAAATAACAGCAGTGTCCTATGATGCATCACTTAGAAAGGTGTGAAAGGTGGTGTCCAATTTGAAGAAGGTTCCATTGTAAATTATCTCTGAAAGATATATGGATATGTCTGCAAGTTATCTACATGAATATCGTCAAAAAGAGTACATTTTTTGAATTCTCAAAAGTGCATGATAATATTTTTATTATGAATATTTTGCACATTTTGCTTGCACAGTGCTTGGGAATGGAATTCATTAAGACAGCCAGGAATCCTGGAATGACCATAGCTGTGTTGGGAACAATACACAAGATAAGGGCTCATGGCATTGGGAGTAATATATTAACATGTGTAGAAAATTAGTTAAAGGACAGAAAACAAGGAGCATGAATACACGGGTTATTTTCAGGTTGGCAGGCTGTTACTAGTGGGGTGCCGCAAGGATCAATGTTTGGGACCTCAGCTGTTTACTATCTATATTAATGACTTAGATGATGGGACGGCGGAGTGTATTGTATCCAGGTTTGCTGGCGATACAGAACTAGGTGGGAAAATAAGCTATAAGGACACAAAGGGGTAGGAATTCATCTTGGTTGGTGGCGCAAAGTGGGAGTTATCGGATCAGCCGAGCATTATACGCAGTGCCTGATATTCAGTTCATTTGCAGCTTATGGAATTAAGTATCAGGCCCTGCATGAAATGATGTTCAGAGGGATTTGGGTGTTTGTGCAAGAAACACAGCAAGTTGACATGCAGGTACAGCAAGCAATTAGGAAGGTGAACAGTATGTTAACCTTTATTGCAAGGGGGTTGCAGTACAAGAATAAGGAAAAAGTTGTTTGACGGTTTTCATGGTGAGAGCGGTAATGTTGAGTAAGACGAATTTACAGTTTTACACTGTTATGATCAGGTGAAGAGGGATCGAATGGCTCCCCTCTTTTCCCTCTCCTTGTTTGACTGCAACAAGTTTATTTATTTTTTAAAAATGATTTACTTGCCAATTCAATGAGTGTTTAACTGTTTATGCACTGCGATCATAAAATAACCAATCGGACAGGTTTTCTTGAGTTTAACATAGAAAGAGGTTAGCTTTATTATACTTAAACTGATTTAAGTAAAATAATAAAATGCGCTCCGTCGTTCACACACACAGACACACACTCACACACAAAGTTCACACAAGCACACAAATAGATTACAGAGTGGGGTGGAAGGAAGGATAGACCGGTCAAATTAGAGTCCAGAGAAATAAGTCTGGAGGTTGATGACGCTGCTGGTTTCATGCTGAACTCAGTGGCCTTGCGACTTTCCCTTGGTGGTCCCGACACTTACGATTTAAAGATGTGAACGGCTGATTTGGCTATTCTCCTGGAGACCATAGTGCAGGGGTGATTTCCTTCAAGGAGTTGCTGTCTGCATCTGGGCTGTCCCTGGGTGGTCACAGTCAGCAAACAGGGTTCGAAGCTTGCAAGTTGGGTTGGAGAGGGAGGGAGGAAGGAGCCCACTCAGGGCTTCTCTCATCAGCATCTCAGCTACTTATCCGCTTACTGGAGAGAAAGCAGAAGCGTAAACACATGCAGGGTGGGCCTGTCTGTTACCCAGTGATTCAAAAATGGTCATTGCTAGTGTATTCCCCCTTGTAACTTAATCAGTTGATGTCTGAGAATCCCCCTCTCACAGCTAAGGGCTCATTGTTCAAGTGATTGGGTTTAAGGCATTCCCATTATAGCCTGATGAATTCATGTCTGGGAACCCCCACTCATCTAGGGTCCTATTGTCCACGCAATTGGGTTTAATGGTTCATCTCCCACTAGTTGAATACCTCAGGTGATTGCCTTGATGACCTTCCAATGGGGACAGGATACGTGCTTCACTTATATTCCCCAGGTCATTGTCCTTGATGGGTCTTTGCAGACGTGGTGTCTCCATCTAGGTGGATTGGAATGTCGAAGGTACAGTGATACAAATTGGGGTAGCCATCTTTAGCTGCGAGCTCAAGTCACCTTTAGTCTCTGTTTTTTAAAATTAGGAACATAGGAACAGAAGTAGGTCATTCAGCCCTTCAAGCCTGCTCCACCATTCTAGGTCATGGCTGATCATCTACCTCAACACCATATTCCGGTACTATCCCCATATCCCTTGATGTCATTAGCAACTAGAAATCTATCAATCTCTGTCTTGAACTTACTCAGTGACTGAGCTTCCACCACACTCCAAAGATTCACCACTCTCTGAGCGAAGAAGTTCCTTCTCATTCAATTCAGGTTTCCAGCCGGTGGATTAAAAATCATCATTTGACATAAAGCACATTTTCGTGACATAAACCACGTGAATTTGCTATGAAAAAGCAGTTGTTTCCTTGTAAAAGGAGTTCTTAGAAGAACTGGCAGGCCTCGACATTTCAGGCAGTGTACTCTGCCCATCGTTTAGAGGAATATTGTGGAGAATGGGAATGCAAGTGGGATCTTACTGCTGATAGGTCATTACATATTCTTGTTCTTGCTGCTATTGGTTGGCAAATTATGTTCCATGATAGGTCGGTAGAGTATGTTCTTGCTGCTGATAGGTCAGCTATTGTGTCTCGTGGTAAGTCGATACATGTGTCATGAAAACATGCAATGCTGAATGATGATTTTAATTCATCGGTTGGAAACCTACATTAAACTTTTAAAAGGAAAGCTGGAATCCTACATTCAACTTTTAAAAATCTGGCAGCTAAGACGGCCACCACAATTTGCATTGAAATACCTCACTGTCTAAATAGCTCTCATCCAGAACAATAGCTTTAACAGTTGAATGAACTACTTGATATCACTTCCATTAACAAGACATTCAAAGCTATCTTGGAAGATTAACCCTAGTGGAGACAAACCTCCAAGGGTAATCATTGAAACAATAAGGCCTGAGAGATATTGAAATTCTTAGGGCTGGATTTTAAGGATCCCTCGATCTCAGGATCTGTGGTGGTGGGGGGGGGGGGGGGGGCTGAAAATGGACCCGCATTAGGCCTGTCATGCACCCTGCGAAGACAGGGCCTGACTTGATGTTATTGGCGACGGCATAACCTTGTGGTGGCAAACCACACCCCCCCCCCCATACCGCTTGGTGACGGGACCCTAATTTAAATATTTAAATATTTAAATAAAGTAAAACAAGTGAATTAATTAATCTGACATCGCCTCCTGATGTCACACCACGATCTTTGGCCCGCCAGCCAGCACTCTTGCGCCTTCGGGTCCCTGTCTGGGGAAATTAGGTGCAACACCTTAGTTTAGTTTAGAGATACAGCACTGAAACACTTAAACCACTTCCAGAGCGTGGTCGCCAATATTGACAGATGGAGCATTTCTGCCGTCCTGTCCCATGATGTTCGTTTTCTTGAGGTCGATGATTAGGCCAAATTCATTGCAGGCAGCCGCAATCCTGTCGATGTGTCTCTGCAGACACACTTCAGTGTGAGATGTTAATGCAGCATCGTCAGCAAAGAGGAGTTCCCTGATGAGGACTTTCCGTACTTTGGTCTTCGATCTTAGACGGCAAGGTTGAACAACCTGCCACCAGATCTAATGTGGAGGAAAATTCCTTCTTCTGAAGACTTGAACGCATGTGACAGCAACAGGGAGAAGAAGATCCCAAACAGTCTAGGTGCGAGAACACAGCCTTGTTTCACGCCACTCAGGATAGGAAAGGGTCTGATGAGGCACCACTATGCTGAATTGTGCCTTTCATATTGTCATGGAATGAGGTGATGATACTTAGTAGCTTTGGTGGACATCCAATCTTTTCTAGTAGTCTGAAGAGACCACGTCTGCTGACGAGGTCAAAGGCTTTGGTGAGATCAATGAAAGCAACGTAGAGGGGCATCTGTTCTTCACAGCATTTCTCCTGTAGCTGGCGAAGGGAGAACAGCATGTCAATGACCAATTAAGGGCCTCTTCCTGCCACCGCTGGAATCTTACCAGCGGCAGGGGAGGCCCTCCACTGCACGGGGAGGATGTCTTGTAAAATAAGGCGCTCTCCCTGCGGGCTTGCGGGATGCCCTCCTCTGTTGGCAACTTGTGGCCCATGGATGACCCCCACCAGGAATAGCCTTATCCCCAGGGACCAAAATCCCCTGGCCTGAGCCACCACCACCCCCACCCCCTCGCCACGGCCTTCCGGACAGTCACCAATGACCCCGCCTCACCTCCCTACGTTCTGGGGTTCCATTGATGGGCCTGAGTCTGAGACCTCTGCAGTACCAGCAGTGGCCACCGCTCCTGGTGGCGCTCCTGAAACTGCTGAGCTGCCAGCCCTCTGATTGGTCGGCAGCTCTTGGAGGCAGGATCCTGTCCCTTTATGGTCTTTAAAGGGATCCCAACTCCTAAAATTTTGAATCAAAAAGACCAGAGGATCACTCCAGGGTGGGGGCACGAAAAGGTAGAGGAGGGATGCCCCCGCCTTTTCAGCCCGTGTCAGGAGACCCACCTCCAGCACAAAATCCAGCCCTTTGTCTCTATATATAAGGAAGGATATATTTACCTATTGCATTGATGGCAATGGAATTGATTATCAGGTATTGCCTATAACGGTTGGCTGATCTGATAACCCCTGTTTTGCACCACCACCTGAGATGAATTTCTAGCCCTTTGTGTTCTTCTCACAGCTTACTTTCCCACCTAGCTTTGATTCACCAACAAACTTGGATATATTACACTCAGTCCCATCATCTAAGTCATTAATATAAACTGCAAGCAGCTGAGGCCCCAGCACCCATCCCTGCAGCACCACACTCGTAACAGCCTGCCAACCTGAAAATGACCTATTTATTCCTACTCTGCTTTCCATTGTGTGCATTGGCAGGTGTAGAATAAAATGCAAAATATCTTGCTAATTGAATTTGAAAGAGCAAATTGAATACTTTTGTTTAGCTATATCTTCCTGTGAATTTGAATAGTTAATGAACAATCTTTTCTCGGCTACTAGTAAGTATGTGTATCTTTTGTAGCCTTTTGTAACTCTGCTGAAATAGCCTCATTACCTCATTCTTGTGCTCCAGTTCCAGCAATTACTGGACAAATTTGGCCAACAATATCCTTTACAATGAAGGAAAACATCTCCGACTGAATATGACGATTAATTAGCAGAGCCTCTGTCCCTGTTCCCAGGCCCAACTGATCATCATAAATCAAGAACAAAGTTGCCTTGACTCTTTACCCTCTGTTAGAACATAAGAACATAAGAAATAGGAGCAGGAGTAGGCCATATGGTCCCTCGTGCCTTGTCCACCGCTCAGTAGGTTTGTGGCTGATCTTTGACCTCAGCTCACTTTTCAAGATCCCCTATCCCTTGATTCTCTTCAAGTCCAAAAATCTCAGCCTTGAATATAAGCAATGACTGAGCATCCACAGCCCTCTGAGGTAGTGGATTCCAAAAATGCACAGCCCTTTGAGTGAAGAAATTTCTCCTCATCTCTGTCCTTAATCACCGACCCCTTATCCTGAGACTATACCCCCAGCTCTAAACTCTGCAGCCCGGAGAAACAGCCTCTCAGCATTTATCCTGTTAAACCCTCTCAGAATCTTAAATTTTTCACCTCTTATTCTTCTAAGCTCCAGAGAATATAGATCCATTCTACTCATTCTCTCCTCATAGGACAGCCCTCTCAACCTAGGTCGCAAACTAGTGAACCTTCATTTGCAGCCTCTCTAATTAATTAATCTGTTTTTGGTGTTGCTGGGTCTCAGAGCAAATTGGGTGAGCTTCAGCACCAATGTAATATGTCAATTGAAGATACCTATGACCATGTGGCACTACCTCAGTATTACTCTAAAATGACAGTCGATTATGAGCTCAATCCCGGTATGATCTTAAACCAACAACTTCTGATCCAGAAGCGAGCGTGCTTCCAACTGAGTTTAGTTGGCACAAGCAGTACAGAAATAAAGCAATAAAATGCTTAAAACAAACATCAATAATTAAATACTTCAGTGTGAACAGTTTGTAGTGATCAATTAACCAGTGGAGCACGTTGGCTGCACAGCCATTGGATGCAGAACACTCTATATACTGCTGCACACCATGACCAGACTCTATATATTCCTGAAATAAAAGCAAAATACTGCGGATGCTGGAAATCTGAAACAAAAACAAGAAATGCTGGAATCACTCAGCAGGTCTGGCAGCATCTGTGGAAAGAGAAGCAGAGTTAACGTTTCGGGTCAGTCTGAAGAAGGGTCACTGACTCGAAACGTTAACTCTGCTTCTCTTTCCACAGATGCTGCCAGACCTGCTGAGTGATTCCAGCATTTCTTGTTTTTGTTCTATATATTCCTGCACGGCAGGACCCGGTGTCCCTCTACAGTTTGCCACTTGACCAGTGGAGGAATTCCAACAGGCTTGAATACCGAGCCAGCAGGCAGGCAGGTAGGTTCGGGGAATGGAAATGATTGCAGAGAGAGAAGGGAGTGCCAGTGGCTCACAATATTCTTGTGGAGCCTGGAGAATAACTCCTGTTCCTGTTGGCCCCACAAAAATGAAATGAAAAAAAGATTTGTGCCCATTCTTTGAAATTGTTGTTGGGCTGCATGAACATTTATCTAACAGCGATCATAATATGATGGAGTTCAACGTAGTGCTTGAAAAGGAGAAACGTGGAACAGCTACTAAGTTTTTTTTATTCTTTCACGTGATGTGAGCATCGCTGGCAAAGCCAGCATTTGTTGCCCATCCCTAATTGCCCTTGAGAGGGTGGTGGTGAGCTGCTTCTTTATGCACTGCAGTTTATCTGGTGTAGGTACACCAACAGAGCTGTTAGGGATGGAGTTCCAGGATTTTAACCCAGCGACAGTGAAGGAAGAGCAATATAGTTCCAAGTCAGGATGGTGTATGGCTTGGAGGGGAACTTGCAGGTGGTGGTGTTCCCATGCGCCTGCTGCCCTTGTCCTTCTAGGTGGTAGGGGTCGCACGTTTGGAAGATGCTGTCGAAGGAGGCTTGGTGAGTTGCTGCAGTGCATCTTGTAGATGGTACACACTGTTGTCACTGTGTGCAAGTGCTGGAGAGAGTGAATGTTTAAGGTGATGGATGGGGTGCAAATCAAGTGGGCTGCTTTGTCCTGGATGGTGTCGAGCTTCTTGAGTGTTGTTGGAGCTGCACTCATCTAGGCAAGTGGGAAGATTCCATCACACTCCTGACTTGTGCCTTGTCGATGGTGGACAGGCTTTGGGAAGTCAGGACATGAGTTACTTGCCACAGCCTCTGACCTGATCTTGTAGCCAGGGTATATATGACTGGTCTAGTTAAGTTTCTGATCAATAGTAATGCCAAAGATGTTGATAGTGGGGGAATTCAGCGATGGTAATACAAAGGGGAGATGGTTAGATTCCCTCTTGTTGGAAATGATCATTGCCTGGAAATTGTCTGGCATGAATTTTACTTGCCACTTTTCGACCCAAGCCTGAAAGTTGTCCAGGTCTTGCTGCATACGGGCACAGACTGCTTCAGTATCTGAGGAGTAGCGAATGGAACTGAACACTGTGCAATCGTCAATGAACATTCCGACTTCTGACCTTATGATGGAGGGAAGGTCATTGATGAAGCAGTTGAAGATGGTTGGGCCTAGGACAGTACCCTGAGGGACTCCTGCAGCAATGTCTTGGGGCTGAGATGATTGGTCTGCAACTACCACAATCATCTTCCTTTGTGTTAAGTACGACTCCAACCAGTGGAGCGTTTTCCCCTTGAATCCCATTGACTTCAATTTTGCCAGGGTTCTTTGATGTCACACTCTGTCAAATGCTCCCTTGATTTCAAGGGCAGGCACTCCCACCTTTGGAATTCAGCTCTCATATCCAGGTTTGGACTAGGGCTGTAATGAGATCTGGAAGCAAGTAGCGCTGGCAGAACCCAAATTGAGCATCAATGAACAGGTTATTGCTGAGTAAGTGCTGCTTGATAGCACTGTCAATAAAACCTTCCATCACTTTGCTGATGATTGAGAGTAGACGATGGGGAAGTAGTTGGCTGAATTAGATTTGTAGTGCTTTATGTTGACAGGTTACACCTGGGCAACTTTCCACATTATTGGCTAGATGCCAGTGTTGTAGTTGTACTGGAACAGCTTGGCTAAGATCACAGCTAGTTCTGGAGAACAAGTCTTCAGTACTACTGTGGGATATTGTCAGGGCCCATAGCCTTTGATGTATCCATTGCCTTCAGCCATTCTTGATAATATGTGGAGTGAATCTAATTGGCTGAAGACTGGCATCTGTGATGCTGGAGACCTCAGGAGGAGGTCCACTCAACCCTGCTGGTTGAAGATGGTTACAAAAGCTTCAGCCTTGTATTTTGCACTGACCTGCTGGGCTCTCCCATCATTGAGGATGGGGATGGTGGTGGAGCCTTCTGCTCTGGTTAATTGTTTAATTGTCCACCACCATTCACAACTGGATTTGGCAGGATGGCAGTGCTTTGATCTGATCAGTTGGTTGTGGGATTGTTTAGCTCTGTTAATCACATGCAGAGTGAGCTGTTTAGCATGAATGTAGTCCTGTGCTGTAGCCTCACTAGGTTGGACACCTCATGTTTAGGTATGCCTGGTGCTGCTCTTGGCATACTCTCCTGCACTTCTCATTGAAATGGATTCTAGATTTAGTTTAGTTTAGTTTAGTTTAGTTTAGAGATACAGCACTGAAACAGGCCCTTCGGCCCACCGAGTCTGTGCCGACCATCAACCACCCATTTATACTAATCCTACACTAATCCCATATTCCTACCACATCCCCACCTGTCCCTATATTTCCCTACCACCTACCTATACCAGGGGCAATTTATAATGGCCAATTTACCTACCAACCTGCAAGTCTTTTGGCTTGTGGGAGGAAACCGGAACACCCGGAGAAAACCCACGCAGACACAGGGAGAACTTGCAAACTCCACACAGGCAGTACCCAGAATTGAACCCGGGTCGCTGGAGCTGTGAGGCTGACTTCAATGCTATGAGACTGAGACAGTCCACAGTAAACTAGGCAAGTCTATTAATGGATAAAACAACAGAAGATCAGTGGAAGGTTTTCACAAAAGAATTTAATATAATACAGAGTCAGTTTATACCCCTAAGGGACAAGAGCTCTACTTGCGAAAAAAAAGCCATTGACAACTTAAGAGATAAGTAACAACATTAAACTAAGTGAAAAAGCATACAAAAATGCAAAAAAAAAGCACAGATCCTGGAAAATGGGAAACAAAGAACAGCAAACAACAACACACACATAGTAAAAGATACAAAAAGGGAGTATGAAAAGAAACTTGCAAGGGATATCAAAATCAACACAATATATTTTTACAATTATATTAGAAAAAAGTGTGGTCAGGAGCAATGTGGGTCTCTTGAAAACTGATTACAGTGATATTGTCAATGAAAATAAAGAAATGAAAGATATGTTGAATAATTATTTTGCATCAGTATTTACAAAAGAGGAAGAAGTCAGCATGCTGGAAATACCAAGGAATATAATATTGAATCAGGGACAGGGACTCACAAAAATTAACATTAGCAAAATAACAGTAATGAAGAAAATAATGGCACTAAAGAGTGGCAAATCCCCAGGACCAGATGGTTTCCATCCCAGGATTTTAAAGGAAGTAGATGAGAAAATTACAAATGCCCTAACCATAATCCTCCAAAGTTCTCTTGATTCAGGAACCATTCCTTTAGATTGGAAAATAGCACATGTCATTCCATTATTTAAGAGAGGTGGGAGAGGAAAACCAGGGAATTATAGACCAGTTAGCCTAACATCTGTTGTCAGGAAATTACTCCAGTCTATAATTATGGACTGAACACTTTGAAAATTTTCAGTTGATCAGAGAGAGCCAGCATAAATTTGTAAAGCGTAGGTTTTGCCTGACGAACCTGATTGAATCTTTTGAAGACGTGACTGAAGTAGTGGACAGGGGAATGTCTATGGATGTTATGGACTTCCAGAAGGCACTTGATAAAGACCCTCATCAGAGACTATTAGCTAAAGTTGAAACACATGGAATTGAATAGGCAAATTATTGATCTGCTCAGGAAATTGGCTGAGCGGCAGGAGACAGAGAGTAGGGGTAATGGGCAGGGAATCTAATTGTAGGATGTGACTAGTGGCATCCTGCAAGGCTTGGTGTTGGGGTCTCAACCATTTATTAATGACTTAGGTGATGGAATAGAAAGCCCCATATCCAAATTTGGAGATGACACCGAGATAGGCAGCATTGTAAGCAGTGTAGATGGAAACATAAAATTACGAAGAGATATTGATAGATTAAGTGAATGGGGGAAACTGGCAAATGGATTTCAATGTAGACAAATGTAAGACCATTCACTTTGAACCCAAAAAGGGTAGAACATTGTACTTTCCAAATGGTGAAAAGCTAAAAACAGTGGCAGTCCAAAGGGATTTGGGGTTCAGGTACATAGGTAATTAAAATGTCATGTGCAGGTACAGGAAATAATCAAGAGTCCTAAAAAAAAAAGCTGTTTTTTATATCTAGAGATTCTTCTTCTTCTTCTTTGGCCTCCTTATCTCGAGAGACAATGGATAAGCGCCTGGAGGTGTTCAGTGGTGGGTGGAGCAGCGCCTGGAGTGGCTATAAAGGCCAATTCTAGAGTGACAGGCTCTTCCACAGGTGCTGCAGAAAAATTTGTTTGTCAGGACTGTTACACAGTTGGCTCTCCCCTTGCGCTTCTGTCGTTTTTCCTGCCAACTGCTAAGTCTCTTCGACTCGCCACTCTTTAGCCCCGCCTTTATGGCTGCCCGCCAGTTCTGGCGATCGCTGGCAACTGACTCCCACGACTTGTGATCGATGTCACGGGACTTCATGTCGCGTTTGCAGACGTCTTTAAAGTGGAGACATGGACGGCCGGTGGGTCTGATACCAGTGACGAGCTCGCTGTACAATGTGTCTTTGGGGATCCTGCCATCTTCCATGCGGCTCACATGGCCAAGCCATCTCAAGCGCCGTGGACTCAGTAGTGTGTATAAGCTGGGGATGTTGGCCGCCTCGAGGACTTCTGTGTTGGAGATACGGTCCTGCCACCTGATG